>NC_080761.1:49797327-52297327 GCF_020826845.1 Diceros bicornis minor
GCACGCTCTGCTTTGCTGGCCCGGGTTTGGCTCCTGGGCACAGACCTACACCACTCGTTGGCGGTCATGCTGTGGCGGTGGCCCACACACAAAATAGAGGAGGATTGGCAGTAGATGTTAGCTCAGGGCAAATCTTCCTCAGCAAAAAAAAAAAAAAAAAATCCACAATGATTATTAATGCCTTATAAAGACATACCACTTCTCTGAAAAGGATTCCTTCAGAAGATTTTTTTGGGCAGCAGTTGAAGAATGAATTAGATGACAGAAAGAAAAGAACTACAGGCAGCTGTGGCTTTAATTTACACAAAAGATGTCTGCCTAGTTACTAGGCTTGTGCCCCTAGGAAAGGAAATTAAGTAAATCCAGAAGACTTCCAGTAAGTAATCAAATGTTTGGGCCAAGTTGACATTGAGATGTTCTATAGGTAGTGGGGAATCTAACAACAAAAATAGTAGTGAAGAGGGGGCGGGCCCCATGGCGCAGCAGTTAAGTGCGTGCGCTTCGCTGTGGTGGCCCCGGGTTCGCAGGTTAGGATCCCGGGCACACACCGATGCACTGCTTATCAAGCCATGGTGTGGCAGCATCCCATATAAAGTGGAAGAAGATGGGCACAGATGTTGGCCCAGGGCCAATCTTCCTCAGCAAAAAGAGGAGGATTGGCATCGGAAGTTGGCTCAGGGCTGATCTTCCCCACACACACACAAAAAAATAGTGATGATAAAATGTGTTACCATGTCTGCAGGCTGGCACCATGTAAGATGAATTGTGTGCATTACTCTGGCCCATACAGAGTCTGGGGATGAGAAATAACTCTTTTATCACCAGTGGATATACTATTCCCCTATTGTTGGACATTTAATTTGCTTTCAAAGCTTTTCTAGTATTAAAAAACAAAAGAACAAAGAAATCCTTTCAACAATACTTATGGTTTCTTCCACATGTTAGATTATTTTTAGAATCAATTCTCAAATTCTTCTTCTTTTTTGTAAAGAGAAAAAAAGTAGAAAAATGGATGTGGGGAATTCAGAGGAAAGAGAGATGGTGGTATGTGACAGAAAGTCATGGCAACTAGGGAACCTAGATGGGAGAGTCCCCAGTCTGCAGACTGAGGAAACTTGATGACAGGGAGACAGGGAAAGTGATGTTCTGAGCGGTCTGTCCTGACACAGTGACACAGCTCAGACTCACATTTGCATGTGGCAGCACGGGCCTGAGAACTGCACTGAGAACAAGCCAATATGAGATCAGATATCTGTCACAAATACAGTTTCCATTAAAACAAAGTTAAAATGGAAACAAAAGGAAAAGTGCAGGTTTTACAGTGTGTTTTCCACACTCTGATTTGGTTCTAAATATCATGTTCTTTGAGGTCAGAAACTGTTCTGTTTATCACAGACCGGAGCACTTAGAATAAAGCTGTTATCTGGTAGATAGTTTTATATATATACTATCTATCTATCTCTCTATATATACATATATATATATATGGTTGTAATAGTCTTTTTCAGGATGATCTACCAAACTACAATTCTTAAATCTCGAAGTGTTTGCCATCAAATTATGTCAAAGGAATGAGACAGACTCATGTTATTAAACTTAGGATATAATTCTAGGCTAGCTATTGTCAATTAACTGTATCCATTTACTTAGTCAAAGACTATATCTGAAAATTCCTGATGGATTTTAAAGTATAAAGTTCATATAAATGAGGTATCATAATGTAAATATATCTTTTAGTATAAAATCTGGTATAAAATTACACATAATAATATTGAAAATTAAACGCTGTGAAAAATGACCAAGGAGTTACCATAAGACAGCAAAGAATTCTTTTTTCTGATTCGTTAATATGTGACCGCCAAGTAGGTGAAGGCTCTGTCAAGTTCACAAAGGTATCAGAGGAATTAAATTCCAGACAGAGATTCTCAGAGGACCATAGACTAATGGCTGCTCTAACCCTGTTGTCCAGTATCAAAGGAGTCATTTATTTTGGAGGAATGTGCACATCAGCTTCTTAAAGAGGCCCCTGGCACTTAACTGAGATCAAATTAGGCAGAATTACAGGATTTATTTCCCATGAACACAACTTGATTAAAGTGATTCTCATCTGAAATGTGCAAAAAGATAGTGGGGCTTTTAAATAAGTGTTATTAAGGTCTAGGGATGGGTGAAGAGCAACGGCTTAAACTAGGTAGAGTTGAGGTGGGTGGGGAGATAAAGGGAACATTACAATAACACTTAGGATATTTCAGAAGCCAATCTACAATGAAACAATGAAGACAAAAGCTTTAGGGACATTCAACTCTCTGTCTTTCTCTGATACACACTCACACTCAAATGTGCATAATTTATTCTCTAAACAATTTCAATGCATCTATAGACAAGCTTAGAAAATTGATTGTAGACAGAGTTTTTTTTTCCTACTGAAAATTGTGAAGTAGCCAAAGATCTTGGGCATCCATCCTTCCTGCGTCTTTTTCTACCTCACTTACCCAGTGCTTACTGTTTTTATACTACCCCTGGCTTGTTTTTTCAAGTGTTGGACCATTCATGCATCACTCCTGTCATGCAACGTACCACCCAGTTATCCTCAGACTTTACTATTTATGAAGGTCAATACATCTTGTGAATTAATTCAAAATGCAAAGATAATGACCACAAAAGTTCAAAGAGCATTTATTGAGTACTCAAATTTCCACAAGACAACATGCCAGGGCTAAGGAGAATAAAAGACGAAGCACTGGCCTCAAGAAACACATATTCTCTATAAATAAACAGAATACAGAGAAAGTCTGACCAATACTATAAGAAAGACACAAAGCATAGAAAAAAATGTAAAAGATTGCTAGACAAATTTCAACAAAGAACATTATAGAAAGCTTCATGGAGGAGGTGAGAGTTAAGAAGATGCTCATATTATTTAATCATAAAGAAATAATATGGAACTTTAAAGTATTAGGTGAATTCTACTCAAGGTCATAAATAGCCTGATAAAATGCCCAATGTTTTCTCAATTAGTTTGTAAAGAGCTCAGATACTGGATGGCCCAGTTCAAGACAGGATACCTCGCAGCCCTAGGACAATGGGAAGAATAAATAGCCTGAGTCTCCTGGCAGCCTCTAATCATATTACATACATATGTCAAATATGTGCTCTATAGACTTCTTGCTTTTGTCTTTCTCTTCAACCCAACCCTGCCATCACACCAGGCAACTTCACATCTCACCCATGGACCTATCCCACCCTATCCTGGATACTCACCTTATAATTTCTTGATTTCTTTCCTTCTCCCCTTTATCATACCCTGACTTAGCCATTTCCCTGAAATCCTCCCTCTAATTACAACCTCTTGCAACCCTCCCACACGCTAATTTCCAATAAATATCCTTACTTTCCTCAGAAGCTCCATTTGTTCCCAGGCTACAAGCCTCCTAATTTTCTTTCTTTTTCTATCTAGGCTACTCAGCTATCTCAGGGGCAGTCTTACCAGCACACTTAACTCCCCTGTCTTTTGTTCTCTGCTCTCACTTTGCTGACAATCTGCAAACAAATCAGTCCAAACGCTTTCTTTCTCTACTCCCCCACATGAACTGTCTGGTGCTACTGTAAAACAAACTAAAATACTCTGCTGACTGGCGTCATTATAAACTTACGATCCCCACACTCTGCTGCGTCTTCAACACTGTCCTCTGTCTACTTAGCTATACCATTTACATTCCCCGAAACAGCTGTTCCAAGCCCTCATCACTCTTCTCAGTCTTTCTATTCCAATTTTGCCCCCTCCACCCTCAGCAGACAATCTATCATCCATTTTACAGAAAACAGCAGAGACCATCACTTGGGAACTCCTAAACTCCCATTCCTCCCACTTTTAAATCTATGATTAATTCCACATATTTGTTTCTTTGTTTAAACTAATGTAATGTTGTATCTCAATTATACTTCAATTACACAAAACCTACAATTAATAATCTCCCCGCTGTCATGGACGGGTAGGAGTCTCTCAACAATTCAACATTAATTTCACTCCTTGTTTTCTCATTTGAGAGCACACAGCTCGATCCCTACCCGTGTGTATCTTCAAGCTCCTCTCTCTCGGCTCCTATTCTTCCATGATCAACATATTCCAGGCTTCTTAAACCTCCCCTAAATTAACCTCCTTCCCTGAAGGAGCCAAACATCTTCTCTCTCCTGTGCTGCCTGCTTTGAACATTTGTTACCAGCAGAAACCACATCTTCCCATTCACTCCCCGTCCTAATTCAAATTCTGTCCTGGTGACCTACTGCAGTGGCTCTTAAGAAACTCATCAATGTCCAAACTCTGCTGAGATTTTCAACCTTTCTCCTGTTTGACTTCTATATGGCATGTGGATAGTCCCTCTTTGTTCAGACAGTCTAGCCACTGCACTCCTATCCTACTCCTTCTCATTTTAATCTACCTCACTGACACTTTCTTTCCTTTGTTTTTTATATTTTCTTCTTATTGATCACTCCTCTTCTCATTTTACACTTCCTAGGAAATCTCTTCTGCTTTAAAAACTCTTTGTTAAAATTCAGATTTCTATATCTGATAGAGAAGACTCCTCTAAGATTCGGGTCTATAGATTTTACTGCTTATTAAACATCAGGAATCAACCACATGAATCTCAACATGTCCCAACTTGAACTGGTCATTTACTCTCATTTATCTCTTCCCCTAGCCCAACAAAATAATTTGGTTAACTGTATGAACTCAAAGTAATTTTCTCAAAGTAATTTTCAAATCTTCCTACTTCCTCATCCTTCCGTATCTCATTAGTAACAAATCTTAGTGAGTCTATATCATCAGGATATATAATCTCTTGTCGGAACTACTGCAGTATCTAAATGAGTTATTTTTTTCCCATTCCAAATTATCTTCCACATTGTCACTGAGCTTATTTTCTTCAAACATGCAAAATAGTTTATTTCACTCTCCTATTAAAGTACTACTGATAACCAAACCAATCAGCACAATTAAGTCCAAACTTAATCTGACGTATATAAGGCCTGGCTTCATTTACCCTAGCATCTCATCTTTCTCCATAGTCATTCTCATTCTTTGTCATAGACTCACTTTATGCTTCAGCCACAACAACGTCTGATGTTGTGCTATAAGGAAACATTCAAAGCTGTTTCCAGAATTCATGCCTTTGCACAAGTTGATTATTTTGCTCTTCCTCTCTACCTTCAAGGCTCATGTCAAAGGTCTTTTCTGTAAAGCTTTCATAAGTCCCTTTATACTACACTGCATGAGAATGATCAGTTTATTGGGCTGTGCCACCAGCCTATGGATTCTTTGAGTGAAGTTCATATTTATATATCTCTATCATGTCTCTTTTCCTCAATTCTCCCACTCAGAACGCCTTAGAACCCCAGCATATAAAAAATTCCTGTCCCTAAGGTACTAAATACATATAGTCATGTAATTATAATTTAAGGAAAAAATGTAGGAGGAACATTATTTGACCTTATCGAGATTTGATTGTGTTCTAGAGCAACCTAACTCTTCAAGGATAAATCCATTTTTCTTTTTATCATTCTAAATATAATGGCATCAATGTTATAAGAGAGATTGGAATCTGTGGTCACTTCAAAATAATGTAGTATGCCTTATCTTGTGTGCCTTTTCATGCGAAATGCATCAATACTCACAGGTTTTTACAACACAGTCTGTCTTCATTTTATGTAGAATGAAGCTTATAGCTGTCAGAAGGACCCACTGGAGCACCATCTCTCAGGATGAGGGTCTGCACTTTGCTATGTACTCATCTCTGAGTCCTGAGGAGGTAGACTGTTGCCCAATAAGATGGACAGATATATTTTTTCACCAATATCTAACCTTGATACCTTGTTTAAAAAGCCAGAATTCATTCATTATGTGTAGAACATTTTAATATTACACAACTAATATATTAAAAAGAGCATTGTACTATAGACGATTGATAGCTATAGATACAGATACAAATATAGACACAGATATAGATATAGATATAAAAGAAAAATGGGCAAATCTTCATAAGGGAAAACAATAAAAGCCACATAGCCCAAACATTAAATTTTACATTTTGATGTGTTGAAGAAATGAGTTTCTGTGCAATGGGAAGGTACCAATAAATATGAGATATGTTTCCGGCCTTCATTAATTTTATGACTCATTTAGAGAAAGAAGCCATAAATGTGTGAAAAGTGAAACAACAAAACTTAAAAATAGTCAAAAAGACCTACAAAAGAAACTGCAATTCAATTCATTATTAATGATCCAATAAACATGTGCAAGCAATAATTAATACAAGAGTTCATGGAAGAAAAAAGATGCCTTCCTTTGGGATACTGAGAGAAGCTTTTTTAGACTATACATTTTAAAACATAAAGGTATTTTTGACCTCAAGGAAGACTCTGAGCTGGATCTATCTAGGACTGAATCTATATAATTACAAAGAGCTCAGTTTACAATGTTTTCTTACAAATTCCAAAATTGTATTGCTCTTTGGGTAACCACTCCCACCATGAATTTGAAGTAAAGCAGTTAAAAAGTTCAATCAGTCAGTGATATTTTTTTCTTGGAGGGAGAGAGTAGGCCGTTCTGACAGTGTCATAACTAAAGGAAAAAATGACGTATAGGGTGTGTCAAAGTTAAAACACAGAATTACAAACTATTCTGAAATAGTGAATGCTAAAAATGGGACAATCTCTGTTTCTCTGTCCTTTGACGGGCACTAGATATGGACCCACAGGAGAGCACCGTGAACATAAGACAATCTTTGCTTTCGTCTCCTCTAGTCAAGAATAATCCTATCACTGTGGGACCCAATAGGACTCTGCTCCTTGCCAGCCTTGAGATAAGCAGTTCAACTTATTCTCCGCTCCGAAGGCAAAGGCAATGCTGATAAGTCTTTGGGCTAAAACCAACACAGCCAGGGAGCTCTGACATCACCCACTGGCTGCTTATCACATGATTGAGCCTGCAGTTCTTAACCATAGGTAGGTATTAGAATCAGTTGAGGAGCTTTCAAAAAATACTGATGTCTTGGCCCCACTTCAAACAATTAAATCACAATCTCTGGTGGTGGGCCTGGGCATCACTCTTTTTAAAAGCTCTCCCGGTGATTCTAGCATGCAGCAAGGGTTATTAAATCCTACATTAGACCAGGGCTTCTCAAACTTTAATGTACATATGAATGACTTGGAGATCTTGCTAAAATGTAGATTCTGACTCAGTAAGTCTGGGCTAAGACCTGAGATTCTGAATTTCTAATAAGCTCCCACGTGATGCTGATGCTGCTAGCCTGAGACCCCCATTTTGGTCTGCAAATCTTTTTACACTTTCTTTGAAAAAAAACAAAATTATGGCAGAGTTATTAAAAAAATCTGAATCTTAGACTCTCCCCTTAAGAGATTCTGATTCTCGCCATGAGGTGTCTTCTATAAATCTGGAATAAAAAAAACAAAATTCAGATGATACTGACTCTGTTGTGCAACCTTCGTTTATATATTAGAAAATCCTGCCCTAAGGAGTCCAAAGGAAATAGTATCTACCTTGAAAAACACCCCTTGGTGGTGGTGCTCTCCCTCAGTGGAGGTAACATTCTTTGCTATGGATTATGAATGATTGATGGCAAGCTGGGCCAGTGTAAGAACAGAATTGCTGAACTCCATCAGGGTTGATATCACTCAAAGTATTTCAAACATCTTCCTTATCATCAAAGCAGCCCTGTTGGTTCAGTAGATTAGACGGAAAGTGCTGGCGCCTTCCCTCATTGGAGACCACAGGTAATCTCCCAGAGATGAGCCAATCTTAACATGCCACCATTTCCTCTATAATAGAGAGAAGGTATCATAGTAGGTGAGTTGGAATTGGCCACAAAAGAAGAATACTTTGAAAAATTGGCTTTTAGTCTGATAAGTAATTTTATACCCCTCTTAGAGAAGTTACTAAATTAGACAAAAGAGTTAGTTTAAAAGGAAGCTTCATATTGGAAAAGGAAAGAAAAAGTCAAAAGCCTTCCTAAAGCAAGAATAACCATGAAACCCATGTTAACAGAAGAAATGAATTTTTACTTTTTCCTAATGACAGTTGCAACAGAGTACAAATAGAATGATTTATTCTTATTTTGGGTGTGCATTATGTGCATACATGTGAACATATCGGAAACAAATACACACACACACACAAGAAGATAAATTAAGACTGATTTCACTGCTTTAAGTAAGTGATGACCTGAGTGTCAGAGATTAGATCTAATTCTAGCTCTGTGACCCTGGGCCTTGGCTTCTCATCTGTGAAATGAAGGTGTTGGACTGTATAATAATATCAGCAACTGCTTTTGGAGTGCTTACTATGCCAACTACTGGGTTAAGTCCTTGACAAATCATTAATCCTCTTTACACCCCTATGAGACCCAGTATGTTGCACCTGTTTTTGCAGATGAGGAAAGGGAAGGCATAGAGAAAAGACATTTCTTGTCCAAGGGTGAAAAGATAAATTAGATTTAGTTCCTGCCCCAGAGAAGCTTTCCTTAGGACACTCATTCAGCAACCTTTATTAAATCTGCATTCGCACAACTTGAAATTAGGATTGGAAGACAAGCCTCTGGAGTCCAAGAGGACTCCAGAGCTGTGCACTCGACATGGACCTCTCATTCTCTTAGGGTAAACCTAGACTGACCTTCTGGATGGAAGTTTCTGGTCAGTCCATCACATGGGAGAACCCCCCTAAATAGGAAAGGATACACGAGAGAGACAGGAACCAATCAGCTTGGAAAAACTTTTTCCTCTTCAGATCAATATCAGCAAAAACAGCTGACATGGGTTGGGAGGATTAAGGATGGGAGGAGTTTAGGAGGGAAAAGCTCACAAACAGAAAGCCTGTTGCGGGGCCTTCCTCTGACTCAAAGTTTCACAAAGGCAGTCAGCTCATCTTAAGTTTGGGGGTCATCTAGATCCAGAAAGATAACCTTTTAAGAGACAGAAATCTTTTCCAGCCCAAGGCTCTAAAACTACAGGAAAGAGACAGATTAGTTCAATGGTGAAGATTCAAGGGGTTCTCAGGTAAAAAGAAAGAGTACCAGGGGGTCAGCCTGGTGTCAAAGTGGTTAAGTTCATGTGCTCTGCTTCGGTGGCCCAGGGTTCGGAGGTTCAGATTCCAGGCATGGACCTACGCACCGCTCATCAAGCCATGCTGTGGTGGTGTCCCATATACAAAATAGAGGAAGATGGGCACAGATGTTAGCTCAGGGCCAATCTTCCTCACCAAAAAAAAAAAGAGAGAAAGAAAGAAAGGGTCCCGAAGGCCACACCTTACTACACTGGGGGACAAATAGTAGCTTGGATGGACCAAGCATCATTTCAAGATAAATAAATAGAAAGGAGTGAAGAAAATTCTGAAATAAAAACAAGAGAAGAAAATACAGTAATCCTCCCCTTACCTGCAGGGGATATGTTCCAAGATCCCCAGTGGATGCCTGAAACCACGAGTAGGACCAAATCCTGTATATACTATGTTTTCTCCTATGTATATATATTTCAGGTGTGAAAGCAAAACTAGCACATATTTCTTTTTCCTTCTTCACAATTTCACAGGTAGAAAATTCATTCTTACCATAGATCTTAGCAAGCTCAGCATATGATTTTTTCTCTCCTTATTAAGTTAAGAACTTGCACATTTTCCCTCAAAGGAAGCAATTTGTGGCTTCTCTTTGGCACATCTGAATTGCCAGCATCACTACTCTTGCATTTGGGGGCCATTATTAAGTAAAATAAGGGTGATTTGAACACAAGCACTGCAATATCCGGATAGTAACCCACGCTACTAAGTGACTAACAGGGTTGGGGAGTGAGTGGGGTATCGTATCCATCGTGGATCCCCTGGACAAAGAGATGATTCACGCCTGGGGCAGGACTGTATGAGATTTCATCACATTACTCAGAATGGCATGCAATTTAAAACTTATTAATTGTTTATTTCTGGAATTTTCCGTTTAATATTTTCAGTTGATCATGGGTAACTGAAACCCTACAAAGCAAAACCACGGCTAAGGGGGTCTACTGTAAGACTACTCCTGAAAAGAAAAATCAAGAGCATATTTTTTTTAGATGAATACTCCATGAACTAGAAGAATGTTGTAGATTGCAACTGTTTTATTTGCTCAAGGAAATAAAAGATAACAAGGACTCAACAAACACAAATACAGAAAACATACATGATACATGCATTTACATATTTTTGTCTCATTCACAAAAGACAAGAAAAAATAGAGAGAGATGAACAGGCTTGCTAGAGTTAAGAAAATAAGTAAACGAGAAACTTTCTTAATTAAAAATAATTAGAAATAAAGTAAATAATCAACCTTGAAAAAAAATCAGCCATGGAACAGATTGTGTAAAGCATGCAAAACACAAAGGAAAAATGCACAAAGATTAAAAACTGGTGAGAGGGAACATATTCAAAGTAATAAAAAAGCAATGGATATATGATATATTAAAATTAGTATTCCTAAACGAAAGAGAACTACCCACATAAAACAGGAAAAAATCCACAAAGATAATAGGTTATCTCAAACCAAAAGAAAATCTCAACCCATGGAGTAAAAGAGTTTACTGTGAACCAGAAAAAGAATAGCCTGCTACACCACAGACATAATAAACATTGGATTGCAAAGATAAGGAAAGGGAATACAAACAAGAGAAGACATAAAGGAAGGTAGAACACATCTGTTAGAACAATATATATAAAAGTGATACACTCACCTATTAACAGGAAAAAGCCTCAGATTCAAGCAAATAAAAGAAGCACACATTAAAATAAACATTAAAATTAAAATTGAAATAACCCTGAAAATAATACTAGACAATTAAAAAAGAGAAAGAGAGTATGTGTGTGTGTGAGTGTGTGTGTGTGATATTTCATCAAGGCTAAATCCAAAATGATAAGAAAGAACAGAGTTGGATTTTTGTTTGTCTGTTTGTTGTTTTGGAAAGGTATAATTCAATTTAAGAATCTAACAAACAAGAGTTTGTTAGAGTCTGACAAGAGTCTAACAAACATATTATATTAAATAATATAATATGTGCCAAAATATTTATATACAGGAATTCACAACTTTACTTGGTTCTAGTTTCC
Source organism: Diceros bicornis minor (assembly GCF_020826845.1). Lineage (NCBI taxonomy): Eukaryota > Metazoa > Chordata > Mammalia > Perissodactyla > Rhinocerotidae > Diceros > Diceros bicornis. Next base: position 49,808,468 of record NC_080761.1, read on the forward strand.
TGTGCTACACGTGGCATTGGTCTTTTCTAAGCTGAACATGGACTTCAATCTATCAGATGATGAGCAATTATTTTGATCCCTCATGAGACAGTGCTGCCTATCAGGCAAAATGGTCTGTGATAGCAGTGTCCTTGTTTTGTACTTTACAGCAGTGTTGGTGAGCTAATTTGAATATTTCATTATTTTGTCCTTATTACTTTATGAAAATGAGTAAAAAAATGGAAAAATGAAAGTGTTAATATTAGTATTAATATAATCAAGACCAAGATGGCTTGCTGAAAAGGGGCTACAGGGAAAATAATAAATTACAAAAAGTAGAAAGAATGCAATTCACATTTCCTGACCACAATAGGATAAATCTAAATTTAATAATAAAACCTCAGCAGAGAGCTTCTTGCATTTAAGCATGTCAATTGTGCATACAAATGTGAAAGAAATGAGTAACATTAAAGAACAGTCAGGAAATGCTGGAAGTAGACTATTGGATAATCTCTGTAAAAGGTAAAATGTAGGATGGATTATCTGGAACAATCTTTTAATTTGTGGGTTGAGATTTTAAATGACCTCCATAAAAAGAAAATTGCCGGGTCCATAGCAGATAAGTGGATAACTTGCCACAAACAAGGGATACTTTTTTGTTGTTCATCTGGATTTTTTATTAATAAACATATATTATTTGTACAGTCATCCCCTCTTATTCATGGGGGTACACTCCAAGACCCCCAGTGGGTGCCTGAAACTGCAGACAGTACTGAACCCTATGTATGCTATGTTTCTTCCTAAACATACAGACCAACGATAAAGCTTAATTTATGAATTATGCACAGTGAGAGATTAACAAAAATAACTAATAATAAAATAGAACAACTATAACCATATACTGTAATAAAAATTACTGTAGATCTTAGCAACCTCAGCAAATGATTTTTTTTCTTTTCTTATTAAGTTGAGAATGTTCACCTTTTCCCTTAAAGGAAGCACTTTGAGGCTTCTATTTGGCATATCCCAATTACCAACCTCACTACTCTTGCACTTTGAGGCCATTATTAAGTAAAATAAAGATTGCTTGAACACAAGCACTGCGATACCGAGACAGTCGATCTGATAACCCAGATGGCTACTAAGTGACTAACGGGCAGGTGGCCCATACTGCGAGGATCCGCTGGACAAAGGGATGATTCCCGTCCTGGGTGAGACAGTGCTGGACGGTGTGAGATTTCATCACACTACTCAGAATGGCGTGGAATTTGAAACTTACAAATTGTTTATTTCTGGAATTTTCCATTTAATATTTTCAGACCATGGTTGACTGCGGGTAACTGAAACCACAGAAAGTGAAATTGTGGATAATGGGGGACTACTGTATAATTATTACTATCTGTATAATGAAAAACATTAAAATTTACTTTTGAAATGTGCTTCTTAAAAACAACGAACTAATATAGAGGTGACATGATGTTGTTTAATAAGATTTGGGTGAGAAGGTCTTCAGTTGTGTGACCTAAGCAAGCCGTAAATCAGGTAAGTCTCAGTCTCCTGCTGTGCTAATCCTTCATGGTGACAGCAACAAACCACAGGGAACTGAATAGAGAAAATCTCTCTATGGTGTAAGGTGTTGGTATTATTTTTGCTAGAGCCTAACCAAGGAGAGCCTTTAGCGGCAGGAACTGAACACAAAGGGTACATGTACCTTAGTGGCTGCCTTGTCTTTCTTCCTGCAGCTACCCATGTTCCTTGTACCTCTCAACAAATTTCATACATTGAAATTCTAGGCTAAGGGGCGGCTTCTCAGGAAACCCACATTAAGCTGCAGACCTTTCAGAGGTTTTTGATGCAGAGGTATCTTACATGTCTAGCCCAATGGCTCTTAACGTTGTGACCATCATTGCTGTTGTTGCCCTTGATACCATTAGTTCCACTTCTCTGCAGGTAACAATCAGCTGTCAATCTCCTGATGCCATAAAATGAAACAATCTACTGTGGGGGATCAGAATTTGCCACCCCAAAATGTGCCTCTTTGGCTTGTTTATTTTTGAGAACAAAAGACTCAGGAAGAAACTTTGACCTTGTCTTTAACCACCTAAAAGAATTTAAGATGGAAGGCCTGTTCCAGGAAGGAGCTGTTACCACAGCTAACTATAGTATAATATGAACTAGGTGTGGTAGACAGGGAGGACCCTAGCAAGGCCTGTTTGATCAAAGTCCTCCCCATGTCCCATCATCTCTGCAAGGTATGGTTAACATTTGTTGACCAAACATTTGCTTTTCCATCTCCATGTGAGTTGTCTTCCTCCTCTTTGAAGCCCCAAACCACTACCCCCAACATCCATCCTCCTTTGCTTTAGCTGAATATGATATTTAAGGTGGTAGCTTTGACTATTTTGGTGAGTTACTCAGTTTTTCTGGGTTTCTCCCACGTATACATGTTACTAAATTTGTTTGATTTTCTCCTGTTATTCTTTATCATGTCAATTTAATTCTTAGACCAGCCAGAAGAACTTAGAGAGTAGAGGAATATTCTTCCTGCCCTACACTACCCATTCCACTTTCTGGGAGATCCTGGCCTGAGGCAGTTGCTGTTTTGAAGAGACCAGTCCTGGAGCCAGCAGGGGCTTTCCAAATGAAGGCCTGCCAGACCCTTGGGTGCATTGGTCAAAGGATATGTAACCCTATAATTATTATAAGGTTGCCTCCAGATAAAGAATATTAAGACACTATTAATACTACACTTAAAATAATATCTGTTTGCTTAAAACAGGATGATATTTTTATTCACATAGCAGCTCCACAGGTTGGACTCCAGCCTTAGAAAGTTGAAAGCACTCTTTCCATTGCTCACGCTCTACCTAAAGCAGCGTCTGGAGAAAAAGGGTTTAAGAAATCAATTTACGATTCCTAGCATTATTTTCTTCCCTTTATACTCCAGTTTATCTGGCAGAAAGAGATCATATGTAAAGAGACACAAGCCGTCTTTGGCTGTAAGGAGATAAGATTGCACTGGCTCTCTCCATATTTTCACCTGAAGGAAGGTTATATCACTTACTGGAAAATCCCACATCAAAAAATGTTATAGAAAATTGATGGTGACATTAAGTGCACTTAGGGACATTTGATGAGTGTTTCTTCGCCAGCCCCTAGTCGTCCTTCTGTAATTTTCAGCTTAGAGGTAAATGCTAGCGTGCATGTCCATCTGCTCTACCCCTTCTCACCTAACATGCTATGATAGGTCACCTTGTAAGCCCAACTCCTCTCTCCTTCCTTTACAGCTGTGAGCGCCACCGAGGTTGCAGTAACTAGTCCACCTTCGCTATCACTTCTGTGATTTCTGTCATTATTCAAGTTCACCTCTACTCTTCCTAGAAAAGTCAGATTTGCACATTACACAGCCTTCAACCAGGGGGCTTTTTGCTGAAGTGTGGTGAACACTCCAATATTTCACCATCTGCACGTTCAAGATAACCATTCACATCCCTATTCTTCATTGACCAAGAAAGGAAAGGCGGAACAACCTCTACGCAGCAGCAACCATGCCCTAAGCACTGTCACTAAGTAAAATAGTAGGAATTTTACACATATTATCTGTCTTTATCTTCACAACAAGTGTAGGAAGGAAGTACTGCCATCTCAGTATTTCAGAGGAGAAAACCGAAGCATAGAGTGTTATGTACATAGCTTTTCCAAGGTCACGTAGCTGCTACGTGGTGGAACCAGAGCTCAAACGTAACTCTGCAGCCCATATACTATGTTTTTTTTCTAGACTTTTTTTTGGCATATAATTTACAAACAGTGAAGTAAATAAGTCTTAAATATGCTTTCACTGAATTTTGACAAAGTCATACACATGGGTAACCCAAACCACTATCAAGATACATAAAATTACCATCACTCTAAAAAGTTTCCTTTTGCCTTTTCCCAGTAAATCCCACTGGCCACCGCCAACAGCAACAGCTGCTCAGAGCCTTCTATAGCATAGATTCATTTTGCCTGTTGTAGAATTTCATAAATTCAATGATACAGCATGAGCTATTTTCTGTCAGGCTTCTTTCACTTAGCATAATTTTTGATGTTTTCCACATTGTTTCATGATTCTGAGTAATCTTCCATTTTTTTAGTATACCAGTGTGTCTATTCTCCTATTGATGGACATCTGGGCTGGTTCCAGTTTTGGGCCCTTCTGATTTCTTTTGCCTTCTTCTCAAACATCTTTACTGTACCTTGCCATGCATTATACTCTTTCTAGGTCATTTTTCTGTACTGTTCTTTTTTTTTTTTTTTTTTTGCTAAGGAAGATCTGCTCTGAGCTAACATCTGTTGCCAATCTTCGTCTTTTTGCTTGAGGGATACTCACCCTGAGCTAACATTTGTGCCCATCTTCTTCTATTTTGTATGTGGGTCACCACCACATCATGGCCAGTGACAGACAAGTGACACCACTTGTATGTCTACACTCGGGAACCGAACTCTGGTCGCCGAAGCAGAGCACGCCAAACTTAACCACTAGGCCATGGGATCAGCCCCCCATGCTATTCTTTACTAGAACTTAAATGAAGTATGAGATCTGATGGAGGACACAGGGGAGGGAGGAGTGGGAAGCTGGATGGAGAGAGGGCTCATCCTTTCTCTGCTCTGTGTGGCATCTCACTGACACACTGCTCTGAAGCTCAATGCAAAGTCTAGCACTTACTAATTTCTTTGATTAGTTGTATATATAAAAAGTATATTAATATTTCTGAATCAATGCTTATTCATTGTTTCATACCTTTAATTACCATATATATAAAATTTAAAAAATATTTTCATATTTGATAATGCTTTACCAATTAGAAATCTTTTTCTTTTTAAAGAATATTCCACATATATTTCAAGTTATGAATATGCCCTCTATATGGTATCATATAGGTTTCTAATACATCTTAAATAAAGTTATTATAACTGTTATAAATTATCTAAAATCACATGACAGTTAATAAATTTTCATAATCCTTCCTGACAGTAACTATTTTCTAATAATAAACATCCCTATATTTAAATATCTTGAAAATTCTTTAAAAAGACTAATAATTTTAACACAACACACTGTTTGAAAATCTAGGATCTGTAACAACATTCTTTTAATTATTACATCTGCTTTCTTACCTGATGTAAAAAAAAAAATCTCATTACTTAAAAAAGAAAAACTTGTCAAAGAACTTCTGGAGAATATTAAGCAATCACATGTTCTAAGGAGAAATATAATCAAGTATCCATCACAATGGCACAGGGCTTCAGGTGATGTCTAAGGAGAGTGAGACTTCCTGTCTACAGTCACAAAGATATGATATTTTCTATCCTCACTGAACTATGTAAAAGAAGATGTCATGTGAAAAATTAAAATGTCATTAAAAGACATAATGGACGTAATGGTGGGATCGCTAGTCATGATTGCATAGCATAAGAAACACTCAGGCAGAAATTCTCTGGGCTTATCTCAGGATAAGCTAAAGCAATTGCATAAGACTCAACAGATTCTAGGTTCTATCAGAACCTGCCTTGTATGTTTGTCATGGACACACAGTGCAAATGCGTATTACAGCTCAAAGCTGAAGAAAAGAGACCACGAGGAGGAGGTCAATAGAGTCACCCTGCCTGAAATGTAGTTTCTAATTTTGTGAGTGATACCAGGATTGCCCTAGAGTCTAGCCTGTGTCAGGGTGAAGACAGAAGCCAGTACAACAGTAGGTAGTAGGATGTGTTTAGGAGTCAGAACATGTTTGAAAGCATCATCTTATTCTCAAGTAGTCATACTGTCTAAACACACTACATAACACAGCTGAGCCTTAGTTTCTTCATTTGCAAACACTTTCTTCAAATGGGTCTTGTGATGATTAAACAACATAACATAAGTTACTCTCTTAGTGGATGCTCAGTGGATATTATTAATGATAGATAACGTATTCTGTGCTTACCATGTGCCTGGTGCAACTCCAGGTACTTGTGGTAGGTTGCTGTAAAATGGTCCCCGAAGAATCGTGCCTCCCTAAATTCAGGCCTCGCATGGTCTCCTCACACATTGAACCTGGACTGGCCTTACAACTTGTTTTGACCAACAAAATACAGTAGAAATGACAAGGGGAAAGTCCTGGATTTAGGCTTTAAGAGGCTTACAGCTTCTGCTTTTGATTTCTTGCTTTCCTGAGAAGTCATGCAATGAGGCTTGGGCTAGTCTCCTCGAGGAGGAAAGGCCATATTTATAAAGAGGGAAGCACTGTAGTATGAATGACACAGGAAAGTCACTCCAATCATCTGCGCTGCAGCACCAGACTTGTGATGCCCTAGCCACAGTCAACTGCCAGCTGATGGAAAACACATAAATGATCCCAGTCAACATTACAGGGAAGAAAGACAAGTCAGCCAGCTAAGCCCAGCCCAGATTGCAGAAACATGACCAAATAAGTGCTGGTTGTTTTAAGCTACTAAGTTTAGGGTGGCTTGTTACACAATAATAGTTAACTGGCATAGTTTACTGATACAGCTAACTTTACATTTATACTTTTGTGATCCCCATTTTACAGTTGAGGAAATTGAGGTACAGATAATTTAAACACATTTTGCAAAATCATACAGCTAATGCATGAAGCAGCAGGGATTCTACCAAGGCGGCTTAGCTTCATAACCCACTCATTCAATCACCATATCAAATGGACTCTCTGGTTATATGTCAGCTCTTTCTTTTCTTCTGAAATAACGAGCTTAGATCTCAAGCTTTAGGTGTCAGTCTTTTCAGGTGTCTTTATGGAATCTGACCCAAATTCTTTCTTCTCTTGTGGTTTTTCTTGGTTATGCCTCCAAAGAAGGGTGCTTAATCATGCAAAATACCATATAGAAGATATATATAGATATAGAGGGAAACACTATAAATTTGAAACTTGGTAATGAGAAAGAGAAAGCATATCCTAAAGGGGAAGTTTATAAGGTTACACATTTTAATGGCTATTTACTGGATTTTGGCTAACCAGTATCCATTTCACTTTCTTTTTGCAATACCACCTCAATTTCCTTTTTGGGCATTCCTCCTTGGTAACTGGAAAATGTATGGAATGGGAGCTGATAACCAGTTCTCCTGTCTCATCTACCCAAGGCAGAGACATTTAACTCATGCTAAGACAAATATAATTCTTCCTAGAATTTGAATTGTGGTGCAGAGTGAGAACAAGAATACAGCATTAATTGACTCCACTTGTACTGCAGAGTGAAACTGAAGAAATTCCAGCCATCAAGATGTCTGGTTTCATGTCAATTGCTTCAGCTTTCTCTGCAATCCTGAGATCTACTCAGCCCCGTGTGTATCTAAAATTAACATTCTCTCTCTTCTCTTTCTCTTATTCTTTCTTTCTCTTGTAAAGCTAGCAAACAAAGAAACCAAATTAATACAGTCATGCGTCGCTTAACGACGGGAATACGTTCTGAAAAATGTGTCATTAGGCAATTTCATCACTGTGTGAACATCATAGTGTATATTTACACAAAGCTAGATGTTATAGCCTGCTTCACACCTAGGCTGTATAGTACTAATCTTATGGGACTGTCGTGTATACTGTCTGTCATTGGCTGATTCTTTGTTATATGGCACATGACTGTACACATATTCATTTGAATATGTTTTTGAAGTCTGATAATTCTAGACATCAACAACTTATAACTCAACCTAGACATCCAGATAAGTTAACAATTTAGTATATGTAAACTTTCTATAGAACCCGCTATTCATGAAGCCCTATGATGCTTCAAGCATTCAGAACTCTTTGATTAAAAATGAGACTGAATCACAAATCACAAGTGTAGCATAATCCCACTAACAAAATTGGACAAAAGAAAATCAGTACATCAAAGGCAAAAACCATTGCGTATTAATCTCGCTTATGAACACACAAGAAAGTATCCTAAATAAAATATTATCAAATTATGCAAATATTATAAAAATAATAGACTATGACAGAATTTGGTTTATTCATAGAATGCAGGGGAGATTTAAAATTAGGAAATTCATTAATATAATCTCTCACAACAAAAAGTCAAAGAAAAGACAAACACCTGATATTTGCAGTAGTGTTCAGTAGAAAATAAAGATATTTTCAGTAAAGTAGTTATTGTTGATAATAAAACAAAACTTCCAATGTTTAAAAAATTTCAGTGAACTAAAAGTCAAACTTAATTTCTTAGCATGAGGAGTAATAACTACCTAAAATCAAAAGACAACATCGTACTTAAGGGCATCATTTCCCAAATTGTGTTCTGTCTATTTTAATACATCCTGGCCACCAAAAATTTCTATCTTCCAAAAGATATAGAAATGGTGGTTTAAACAAATGGTGTTTTATAGCAGTCCTTTTCACCTTATTTAACACCAAATGTGTTTGTTGATGTCACAAAAGGCCTATAGAATTCAGTGGGTCTGATTTATTATTTCTTACTTGATTGCATCCTTTCATCATTGAGCTCATTTGGGCACTACTTTTCCAAAAAATATATTGCAACAAATTTCATAGTAAAGGATCCCAATTAAATTCAGGAAAAGATAAGAATGCTCACTTATACCATTATTATACATAATTTATCTGATTTAATTAGAAAAGAAAAATTAGGAAATAAGGAATATTGTAAGAGACAGATAATATTTATCCCAATTTTTTCATGAAATGATTGTCCAATGGAAACACAAGAACATCCATCAAAAAGCTTCATTTGGAATAAAATGAAAATTTTATAACAAATGGATGCTATGAATGGGAAGAATGGATATTATAAAAATCTATCCATTTGTTACAACATCAAAAATGTAAATTCTGAGGGAAATCGACACACTGAAAACAAATCAGGAAGAATAAAGTGGGTAAATTTCCCAAGATTGTTTTTTTAATTGTGAGAACCCTACTATAGAGATTTAATAATATTATGAAACTGTAATAATACACAGTTTTGTCAGTATAGGATAGAAAGTTAAATGACAGAATCACATGGCCATATAGATTCAATATGTTACATAATTAAGTATATGATAAAAATTTCACTTCAAATAAAAAGTAAAAGGATGGCTTATTCAGTAAATTGTGTTGGAACAATTTAAGTAAGAGTTCTGCATTGTACCTACACATAGATAAATTTCAAAGGAATTGAAGATGAAAAAGATGAAGCAAATAAAAGAACTAGAGAAATATATAGTTAAATATTTATTCTTGGAGTTCGACTGGTCTTTCAAAACAGATGTAAAATTTTTTCAAAAAATCAAAAGAAGTCTGGTTTAGAATCCATAAAAGTGAAAAACATCTGTATGATAAAAATATTATAAGAAAAGGGTATTATCTTTATTATAAAATAGTTTCATAAATCAATAAGAAAAAGGTACACTCTAACAGAAATATTGGCAAAGAATATAATCTATCCATACATATGTGTGCACACACACGTAACACATACATACAATTGCAGACATTATAATTAACAAAATATTTTAGAAGATGCAACTTCAGTAGAATACTGAGAAGTGTAAATGAAAATGAACTTGACTGTCTTATCAAATTGAAAAAGATACAAATGATGATATGCAATATTGGTTAAAGCACCAATATACTATTAAAATGCAATGACTTCTAGCAAATGACAAATTGACAATTTCCAAGAGGCAAGTTTGTCAATTTGCAATAAAAGCCCTAAAAAATATACATATTATTTGATCCAGAAATTCTACTTCCAGAAAATTGTCTTAAAGCTTTTATCATGAATATATATACAAAGATGCACGTGTATCTTTTACCACACACAAAAATGAACTCAAAATGGATTAAAGACTTGAACGTAAGATCTGAAACCATAAAACTCCTAGAAGAAAAAAAAAGATGTATGTATAAGAAGAGTTTATAAAATAAGAAATCTTTAATAAGACATAGTTCATATACCATACAATTCACCAATTAAAGTGTACATTTCATTTTTTTTGCTATAGCTGCAGGATTGTGCAGCCATCAACACAATCTGATTTTAGTACATGTTTGTTCACCCTAAAAGAAACCCCTTGCCTGTTAGCAGTTAATCGCCTTTCTGCCCCCCTCCCTCTCCTACGCTGAGCCCTAAGAAACCATTAATCTTCATTCAGTCTCTACAAACTTGCCAAAAATGGAAATTCAACATAAATGGAATCAGACAATATGTGGATTTTTGTGTGTGTGATTGACTACTCAGATTTAGTATAATGTTTTCGAGGCTCATCCATGTTGTACCATATATCATTACTTGATCTCTTTTTATTGCCAAATCATATTTCATTGATGTATATACTCATTTTATTTATCTGTTTAGTTAATAGGAGTTTGAGTTGTCTTTGCTTTTTGGCTTTTAAGAATAATTTTGGTATAAATATTCATGTGCATGTTTTTGTATGGACATATGTTTCATTTCTCTTGGCTATACATTGAGGAGTGGATTTGCTGGGTCACATGATAATTCTATGTTTAAAGCAGTGAGGAACTGCCAAACTGTTTTCCAAGTGGCTGCACCACTGGACATTCCCACCAGCAATGTACAACAGTTCCAACGTCATCACATCACGTCCAATACTTGGTAATGTCTTTTTGATTATAGACATTCTATGAATGAAATGATACCACATGATTTTTATTTGTATTTCCCTAATAGATTATCATGATGAGCATCTTTTCATGTGCTTATTGGCCATAATATATCTTCTTTAGAGAAATGTCTATTCAAACCCTTTGCCAGTTTTTTTATTTGAGTTATTAATATTAGGTTGTAAAAGTTTTGTAAATTCTAGACATAAAAATTTTATCAGATATATGATTTGCAAATATTTTCTCCCATTCTGTAAATTCATTTTTTTTTTTTTTGCTTTCTTATTGGTATCACGAGCAGCACAAAGGTTTTTAACTTTGATGTAATCCAATTTACCTATTTTTTTTCTTTTGTTTCTCATGGTTTTGGTGTTGCATTTAACATTCCTAATCCAAGTTCATGGATATTTTATCTATGTTCTCTTCTAAGAGATTTTAATAGTTTTACCTTACATTTATGTCTGTGATTCATTTTGAGTTAATTTTTGCATATGGTATGAAGTAGAGGTCCAATTTCCTCCTTTTGGCTGTGGATATCCAGTTCTCCTGGCACCATTTGTTGAAAAGACTAACTTTCCCTTCCCCCCATTGAATTGTCTTGGACATTATGACAGTACCACACCGGGATAGTAATAGTTGATTGCTATAACTTTGTAGTAAGTTTTGAAATCGGGAAATGTAAGTTCTCTAATTTTGGGCTTTTTCAAGATTGTTTTGGCTACTCACCAATATAAATTCAAAATTTAAGGGTAAATTTACAAAGTATATCTTTGAAGTAAAGAAACCCAATGCATTATGAGATATTGCCAAGAAAAGGTTTACTAGGTGAATAGAAAAGATGATGTGGCGGGAGATATAAAAATAGCAGAGTAGTTGTGAAAAGCAGGGCTTTGGAGCCGATAGTTCTAGGTTCACGCCCTGGCTCTGCTACTCCTTAGTTATTTGAATTTGAACCTCACGTTTCTGTTCTACACAATGAAGAGAATAATAAATATATCAGAAGGTTGTTGCAAGAATTGAGAGATAAAACACATGCAAAGTCCAGACTCAATATTGTAGTCAATCAATGTTGCTATTAACACAAAAATGATAGTACAAATTAGTTAATATGATGTGTTTTATATCTGAGAGCCTTTCTGGATGCAATGGATGCATTTTCTCCACCAGCCAGTCTGTTCAACAAAGAACAACGGAGTTAGTTACTATCCATTTTGGGCCTCCTTGTCAAGGAACATTCTTTCCATCCCTATTAAACTCTCTTCCATTTTTCTGTTTTGGAATATTTTGTACTTCTAAAATATCTTTTCCTGAACATTTTGGCCTCAGATTTTAGTTAACACAAGTATTCTGTGATTATCACTGATTTCCAAAGATTTTTATCTCTTCTAAAAATTTTTTCCTATACTAATCCCTAAATTTTTCTTTTATGAATTTCATTTGAAATCTTTTTTTTCTTTTTAATAGACACCATTATACAACCAGCATTTTAATTTGTTTCCAGAGAATTACCCAATAAAACATAATTTTAGATGCATTCTTCATGTTCTAAGTTTTTTTCTGGGCAATATCTAATTATAGTGCTCAGGAATTGCTTCTGTATTTGGACTAGTTACTTCTCATTTCAGATATTTTAATGATATAGCATTCTAGAGATTTAAAAGAAAGACAGTTTTTGGGCAAATGAGAATTTATTTCTCTCAAAGCTTCCAGTATAAAAGTAAAAAATCAAAAATTTTCAGGTAATTTTCTGGGTTTTTTTAATATTTTTAAAGTTTACTTATTTTTTTATTGAGGTAACATTAGTTTATAACATTGTATAAATTTCAGGCGTGCATCATTATATTTTGATTTCTGTGCAAACGACATCATGTTCACCACCCAAAGACTAATTACCATCCCCATTTCCTCCCCTCACTGTACCACAGAATAAATGAGGATGATGACGTCCACGAAGATACAATGAAATTAAGGAATTGCATTTAACATAGATGCAGTCCTGGCTGTTATTTACACGATAAGGAAACATTGGACAGGGAATGTGAAATATTAGTACTAATTCTACAGTTTATTACCTTGACCAAACTTCTTCATAGCTCAGTTTCCTCAATGAATTTGGACTAAATAATTTCCAAAGTTCCTTTCAGCATTAAGATATAGAGAATTTGTTATCAAAATTGCCTCATGCATTCTCTGTTAAACATAAGATCAAGAAGATACAAACTATCAAAGAAACCGAACCAGGGCACCACTTTGGATGTTACTGATGATCAATAACAGAATCTTGTTCTAAGATCTTGCTGAGAGTAAATTATAGGTGAGCATATTGAGTTCAGTGACTAATAATTATTTTAATGAAGAATTTGCCAATTACATACACCGATAAGATTAAGCATATATATTTTCCTAGTATTTCATAATCATGCTAAATGAAGTTAAGGAATACCTTTAGGATTCTTCTTTTTCATTTTATAACTCTCCCTTAGGTAAAGCCATTCTTTAAAAGGTAAAACCTATTTATTAATCTACTTAGTTTCAAATAACTCTTAACTTGACATGCTATATCGTGCTTGAGAAATGTTATCCCTGGAAGGCACCAGAGGAAAGTTCCTCTGGAGTTCATTTAGATTCAGGGAGACAACCTGTTTTTCAGATGAGTTTGACAATTTGTATTGAATTGGTAAAGATTTTTTTAAAAGTGGTTAATTGTTTTAAAGATTATATAAATACATAAGACAGAATAATAATGTGGTTGTTAAGAACTTGGCCTTTGGACAAAGAAAACCCCAATTCAAGTCTCAGCTTTTTCAAGTGTTATGAATGTGACCCAAGGCCAGTTATTGAACCTCTCTGAGCCTCAGCTTTTATGTCTATAAACTAAGGAGAATAATATTACCTACCTCACTTCTTTGATGTAAGATCAATGAAATAACATAAATAAAGTACTCAGCACGTCCCTGCCACGGATTAAGCACAGATAGATGGTAGCAATCATGAGATGATTATGAAAGTGGGCTCTGAGGTTCACCAGCCTGTGTTTGAATCCTGGTCTGACCATTTTCTAACTCTGTGACCTGGGAAACTTCTTTAACTTTTCTGCTCCTCACTTTTCCCCTTTGTAAAAAGAAGAAAATCATAATACCTACTTCAGGGTTGTGGCGAGGATTAAATTAAATTTCTATATGTCAAGCACTGAAGAAGCTTCTTGACATATAATAACCCCTAAAACAATATTAGCTATTATTATATTTTTATTGGATGAAGCTCAATTCTATGTCTTAATAAAACAATTGCAGAGAACTTAGTAAGTATCCACTAGAAGAAAGCAATCTGATGTGGGATTTAACCAGAAGCTATAAATACGAAAAAAAAAACCTGTGTCAGTAATGTAGCTGCTTTTATTTTGGGAAGTAGGAAGTTCTAAATATCCATACCTCACATTTAATGGTCACTGGCAGATATCTGTATATCACAGAAAGAAAGAACAGTCATTCTCTGCAATTTTAACACAGTAATTAAGTACTTCCTTTGTCTTGGTGGTGCGAGGGTGCGTGTTGAGGATTAGGGTGGTATCTTTCAACTGAAGCTCTCTCCATTCATTTTTGACACTTAATTCTAAACATCTTGATAATATCTCCAATGTTACTCCAAGGAAAAAACAAAGAACATACATGTTTGGAGACAATAATAAATTATACACTCTTTGGTTAAATCCTAGTTTCCTTGCAGATGGCACCTTCTATGTGTATTTAACATAGCCTGCATTTGATTTACACTGTGCTTTTTCTATAAAATGAATAAATTATAATGATAAAAATGACCATCCACAGAAATTCATTTTATTAAGATAATTTCTGCAAATCAGAATTTTTCAGCCAACAACCTCTCCTATTAAGAAAGAATCCATGTTGTTAAATAAAGTACTGCCAGAAAAAAAAATTTAAAAAAAAGACATATCAAAACAACTAACCATTGTTAGAAAATGATTCATTACTAAAATACTGTTTTTTATTGAGGGGAGAAGCACATCCAAATGGTTTCCATTAGTTCACTAGATTGCTATCCTTAATACATTGTTCTTAATAACCTAAGATTTTCACGGACTAATCAGATTCTCCAGATTCTCTTTTCTATGAATAGTATCAAATTTTCTTGAGACAGTCCTAAAGGGTTTGTTGTTGTTGTTCTTAGACTGAATGCTGAAGAAAATTGGGTAATTTTATGGATTCATTAGGACAACATATGTCTAATTAGATTCCTTTAAAAAGTCTCCTCCAAACAGTTAGCAGAAGTATAGACAAAATTGCCAAAAATAAAGATGTAAAATACTATGAGACTAACAATAAATCAAAATAGAGATTGATAAATAACTAGGTGTAAGTAATTATCTAGCATATGGCACTTGTACATTTGTATATAAATTCAATTGTTTTGATGTGTAGTCATACTCAAGGAATCATATTTTTTGTTATAATTGTGAAATGCCTCATCTTTTCCTATTGCTTGCTTATGTACTAAAAAGCCACACTCAAAAAGTGTGTAATTGTGTATTTGTGTACTTGTGTAATTGTGTAATTGTGATGACTAATTCCTGGCCTTCAGATCACAAACCCAACATGACTTTCAAAGACTTCTCTCATTTAGTTTCTCTCTTACTTCATCCTAAGGCCTTTATTTCCTGCTCCCCAATATGATCTCCTGTTCTTGTCAGGTTTCTAAGCTCAACACGCATCAGACTTACCATTATGTTCAAATATTTGTTACAGAAAACTTCTCCTTCTGAAAAATATTCCCTTTATCCTCTCAAGACCAGAGTCTTCATATTATATCTATAAAACCATCTCCACATTCTAGTACCATATGCCTTCCCCTGAGTTTGAGAATGTTTATTTTGATTTGGAAAGCAATATTGGAACTACATAGAGAGTAATGAGTTTGTGATTTTAGGGCTTTTATTTTAGAAACCTCAATTTGCATGCCTACTCCTATAGGTGCCCACAGAAAACTAAATTTCTTTATTTATAAGTTAACTTGTCTGAATGAGCCCCATTTTTTTGTCCAGTTATGACTTATTGGATTTACTTTACCACATTTTAACCAGTTAACCAAACAGTTTAACCAAAATTTATAAATAAATTTTTATCTAGTGAGTATTAATTTCTATATCTTCCTTTTTGGAAACATAGATATGTTTTAACTTTTGAGTTTGTCTTTTCGAATAAAATTCTGCACATTAATCAAAAGATATAGAAATAAAATAAAGCAGGAAAAATAAAGATGAGTTAGGGAACCTAAAGACAATTACTATGGCCAGGCAGACATTTTAAGGAACCTATGTCACAGACATGTTTATTTTATAAATAAAGAGACTACCTCAGAGGACATAAGTGATTGGTCCAAGGCCATCGATTATACAGTGGAAGAAAGGACCCTGTGCAAAGTACCTACAGCCGTTTTAAACTTGTGAGCAGATGACCATATTACAATGAGCAACAGACTTTGAAGAATGACTATGTGAAGAGTTTAGTGTTGCAATCAAATAAAACTCACAACCAAATTAATCTGATGCATATTTAATGATATGCATAATCGCTATTGTGTTGCATGGTGATTAGTCATAATTGCTAAAGGGTTCACATAAATTACTATAATTAGTATTGTCCTTACACAGCCAAACTAAATATTTCTAGGATTATCTGAAGAGAAAGAAGAGGAAAAGCAGTAGGAGAAATGGGAAGCTGTTCTAATGGGAACCAAAAATTAGAAGGAACATAGAGATTATTTAGCTTAACTCTCTCTTTATACTAATGGACACACTGAAGACTTGAGAATGGAGTTATCCATTTGGGTAATCTGACTTCAAAGTACAATACATTTTTTCATTTTTCTGGCATTGACTCCTTGGCTCTGGAATCTGCAAAATTCAGAATTTCCTGTCTTGTCAAGAGAGGAACTGGCAGTCACGAGAGCTGAGAGTAACAAACTTTCATTTTTCATCTGTTCTCTAAGAACAACCCCTGCAGTCTCATCTTCTGCATTCTTCCATTCCTGAGGGAGGAATCAAGCAGAGTACACCAAGATTCTACTTTCCTCTCAGGGACTCCCAAACCAAACCGCAGTGGGAAGGGAAACACCCAGCGGAGAAGACTGGAAGGAAAGAGAAAACTGGGATGAGAATCCATTGTCTTCCGGTTCCCAAGGCAGAGGGCTTTGAAGTCCTTCTGGCTGGGTAAGATCTTCAGATCTGCTTGACCAGGTGCCAACCTGCTCATTTTCCTTATTGTGTCACTTGCCCAATTGGAAGAGGAATGATTTATGGTGGGAAAAAGAACAGATTTGGAGTCAGACATACTTGTGTCTAACTGGCTACATATTCTTGGGGAAGTCAACCTCTTTGAGCCTCAGTTTATTCATCTAGTATGTGGGGGAAATCATTTTTACCTTATAGAGTTCTTCTTTGAATTTAAATGAGATAATGTCTATCATTTAATTATAGTGTTTGGCACATAATTGCTGGGAGGCAGCCTGCCATGGACCTTTTGAGTTCCTATAAGTCTTGCTGAGTGTGCCAAAATCACAAGGTCTTGACCGTTCTTTCATCCCAGAAGTGAGAAAATGCATTGCAATAATGCACCATGTAGTCCAGCAACACAGTAAGTCTCCTTCGGGACAAAGGAGAAGGGCTCACGACTTGCTATAAAAGTGGTTTCTCAGACATGCTCAGCGTGTCACTGCCTAAGGGACATTGCAGTTGGTGTTTCCTCTGTCTGAGTGGGTTTGCACTGAATCTATAGTTCAATTTGGGAAGAACTGACATCTTAATATTTCATCATCTGACTCATGAATACGGTGTAACACTCTACTAATTTGGGGCCTTTTAATTTCTCTCAGCAATATTATCTAATTTCCAGGGAACAAATATTGCACATCATTTGTCAGATTTGTCCCTAAGTATTGCATATATTTGACGTTACTGTAACTTGTAATTATTTTAAATTAAATTTTAAAGTGTTCATCACTAGCATAAAACAAAAAGTGGCAATCCCCTAAGCTCAGGGTTCTTTTCTTCTAGAAAAGACCATTGTATGTGCATGTTCCACCTGGCTTCCATGTCATCCTGTGAGGTTGGGGCTTGAGGGGCCAGTACGCATGTGATGATATTCTTGCTACTGTTTTGCCATGAATAATAAAGTTGTTCATCTCTGACTCAGGAGTCTTTTTCGTCAGTATCCATGGAACTTATCAGCTCTCTTCCACACCATCCAACTTATTGAAATAGCATAAAAACCATGTTATGATTTAGATTCAAGAAAGAATAATCATAAAATAGTATTGTTTTTATTCATCTGGGCTAAATAATGCACACCAGAGCACTTAGTAAAATGGTCAGACATAATTCATATAATCCCACAATAAGCCATAAAATAGATATTGTTAAATCCATTTTAAAAATAATAATATTGAGACTCAGGTTTGAAAAGTCTGAAAATATTATGCAAGAATTGGGCTCTTGGGGCCAGCCCGGAGGTGTAACAGTTAAGTTCGAGCGTTCCACTTCACTGGCCCAAGGTTTGCAGTTTCGGATCCTGGATGCAGACCTACTCACCGCTCATAAAGCCATGCTGAGGCCACATCCCACATAAGAAGAGCTAAAATTCTACAACTATGATACACAACTATGTACTGGGGCTTTGGGGAGAAAAAAGAAAAAGAGGAAGATTGGCAACAGACGTTAGCACAGGGCCAATCTTCCTCAAAAAAAAAAAAAGAAACAAAAACGAATTGGGATCTTGGTGGCATCAGAAGGTGAGACTGGCTGGAGTAACAAATACAGGCAGAATGGCCCTTTGAATAACTTTTCTTGGTAATTTTGCCAAAGCCACCTGCGGTCCTTCTTCTAGAGACCAAGCACAATTAATTTCCCATCAAGTGGAAAAGCCAGAGGTAGATAACTCTGTAGTAATTCATTCAGAAACCTGGAGGTAGATGATGAGGAATGTGCTGCAGACAGAGAACATCTGATGTTCCACACCATCATTCACGCCACAGCTTAAAGAGAAATATGTACGCAGGCATATGATTCGTGCTGTACTCTCTATGTTCGTAAATATGGGCATGTATTTTCCACAGAAGAAATTTAGTATAAAAAATTCTGTGAAATACTCTGCATAGAGTATTCAGGTTGTTTCTCAAAACCCCTAGGGTATATTCAGAAGTGAGCAATTCAACAGTGTCTTTTCCGTATTTACCAAGTTGAGCAGAATGGATTCACGAGGCTGAGAGGAAGGTTGGAAACCCTGTAGTGTGGTCCCTAACTCTGCAGGTCCCACCGCTCCTCAACTTAAGTGTGAGGTACCAGGGCTTGCTTGGGCTTTGTACCGAAAAGAGTGATGATTTGGGAGTATGAAGTCTAATTTTGTATTCTGGCTCTCCCATTTTCTGCCTCTGTGTCCAAAGGAAGTTATTTAACCTCCATGGGCCTCATTTCACTTGGATATAAAATGGGGATGATAACAGTCCCTGGGGAAGGTCACTATGTCTGGCATATAGTAGGGGCCCGGAAACGGGATGCATCATTAACACGTCCAGGTCACAGAGCACATCAGTGGAAAAGACAGACTGTGATCTGGAGACTCTTGATATTGCACAGTATAATCAGCTGGAAAGCTTTCTTGTCCAAAGAAGATTATTCACACAAAAGCCCAGGTGAACAAGTTGGGAGGGGTTTAGGGAAGTCCTCATAGGTCTCCGCTTGCATTGTAGGAGTGACCCCAGGAGAAACGACTCCGGGGAGCCAGGCACCCTTGATCTGGAGCTGCAGTGTTGCGTAACACGTCACCACCACCTTCTCTAAAATCTTCCTCTGACTTAAAACAGGACAGTTTCTCTTTTTTTTTTACTCTTCAGAGGAAGGTATTCCATTCACTCAGCTTTTACCTCCTTACTGAGAAAGGACAGTGATAGACAAGGTTGCAGAACGTGAAGGCATAATCAAAGAGGCAAATTAGCTATTCTCTTCAGAGCCTGTCCTCAAAGAAAGATTCCGTCCTAAACCAGAGCAGTTAACTAACATCTTACACGGCAATGAAGCCTGAGCTTCTTACAACACCAAGAATAGGCTGCAACTTACCTGAGGACTGAGGGGCCATGAGGGAAGGTTTCAATTTCTGCATTGCTCTTTGTTTTTAATTAACTCTAAATAAGAAAGTGAATTTGGGGTCAGGAATGGGAAGGGACACTGAAAAGAGAATATCTTACAGGTTAGGAGCACTTGCTTTTGAATCAGAGAGAACCAGGTCCAAATCCTGGCTATGTCACTAGTAAGAAAATTTGGCAGATAACTTAGGCTCTCTGTGCCCTGGCACGTACACAGGCAAGTGAGCAAAAGAGCACTGCCTGGGGGTGTCGTCTGAGCTCGAAAGATAACGTGTGTAAAGCACCAGCACTTAATAAATTTTCAGTACCATGGAAATTAGTATTATCTGAGAGCAAAATTCAAGAATAAACCTTTTTGCATTCCACAAATTTCTAACTTTTGCACGGATTTTGACTTTTTCCCACTTTTTCTTTTATTAAGTGAGAACACACAACACACACACACTTCATATTTTAATAAAATGCCCTCTACTGAAGCTAGGTGTCTATATTTCCCTTAAAAGTATTTCCCAACTCTAATACACTACAAGGAAGGAAAGGGGACAGCTATTTATTAAGTACCTACTCTGGATCACTTTATTGAACATTATACTAGGTACTTCTTTCATTTAATTCTCACATTCTTCCAAGAGGATATTTGTATTCACATTTTACAAATGAATAAATCGTTGTTCATCTAGATAAACATCTTGCAAAAGTCACTTATCAGGTGAGTGACAGAGCTGGGTCTGGAACACAGATGTGGCTGATGCTGGGACTGTAGCTTTTCTGTGGACAGAAATCAATCCAAAGTTGATATAGGACAGTGTATCCCAAACTTCCTTCATGAGAAAAATTCCTGAAGGTATTTCTTAAAAATATAAAGTCTGGAACCTCATCAAATCCAAATCTACAGGACAGGGCCCTAGGGAAGCTCTGTGTTTAATGAACACTCCAGGTGATTGTTATCATCTGCAAAGCTTGAGAACATCATCACAGAGCACAGAGATTAGTGTTCTAAGCCCATTATCTATTTATTTTTAATAGGCAATTGTTTTAGTACAAACAACTGTTTTGATACAGTTCTATAACATTAAATCTATATTAATAGCAAGTATCAGAATTAATTCTGAGTTTTTAAGAAAAGTGAAGACATGTCATTAGAAACATCTCCAGAATTTCAACAACAAAACAAATACTGTAAAATATTCAAGGCAATTCACACAGTCATGCCAAATTGACTTTGGCACTCTGCAGTAGAATAAATGACAAAATGTTCAACATTATGCTAATGGTTTAAATATGTTAACTTTTTTCAAAAAGTACAAATAAAGTAAGTTATTAATTGGAAAACAAAACGGAATAGTGCAAGGAACAAAGCTGGTGGAATCAGAAGACACAAATTGAGCCCAAGCTATTCCACTTACTAGCTCTGTGGCCTTGAGCAAATCACTTAACCTCTCTGGGTCTTGGTGGCTCCATCCAAATAATACATGGAATAACATTTTCCTTGCAGGGTTAATGTATGTATTAAAGAAACAAAATATGACAAATGGTTTATAAATGACCTCTTCTACCGAGTTATAACAACGAGTGGCTTTTACTATCAAGATGTCAGTAGAACTTAGCTGGTCTTTCTCTGCCAAGGCTAAATTCATGAATGTTTTCTGGTTCTCTGCCAAGCCTGAGAGAGGGGCGTTTTACAGGAAGGCCAAAATGGTGTCATTTCACTGAAGATCTTATCATGGCCTCTGAGTGATACTAAACTAAAATCCCTCCCTTTGTATTACCTGATACTTAGAAAGAGTTTAAGATCTACAAATCCTCTTCAACAGAGGAAAATGAAGAAGGACATCATCGTAATGTCCCTGCATCTCTCTCCTATATGTCTGCAATAAAGGTCTATTGCTCACAGCTATTTCTGATCATTTACGCTTGTGGAGATAATAACAACCTCGAAGACCTTGACAATCATCTTCTAAGTCAGTACTTTAAAAATGGCTTTAAAAATGTCTTGATTATCAAGAGTATAAAAGGCAAATTTAATGCTGATATACATATTCTTAATAAGAATGGGAGTGAGAACTATAAAGGCAACAATTATAATATTGTGTATAATAAGTATAACTTTTTAAGAATGGAACTCATTTAGAGAAATGATGTGACCCTGAAACCACTTTACCCGTTGTATAACTGGAATATAAAAAACTACTTTGCAAAACGTTTTAGACGTGTCCTAGGGTGTATGAAACACCACTGCCAAAGGTGTTTACGATTTCTGAAAATGAGCTACACATGTGGGGACAGAGGGTCTTGGTTCAAATTCTAGCTCTTGGTATATTGGGCAAATCACCTAAATGCTCTGAATTTTAGTTTTTTCATCTCTTAAAAAAAAAAAAGGGAAGTGTAACTATCCCATAGATGAGATAAGGTATGTATAAACCGTAAGGTGATCTACCAATTGTAGTTATAATAATGGTTATTATTAGGATATGAGTCCAATGATGGTGATAATGATTCCTAAGGTGACTTTAGCTTTAACTAGTTTATTTAAAATCTCTATAAATCCTATTAATGCTGAGCATGTCCTTGTGAAGGTATTGGGAATCTGCAGCCATCATAGACAGATACACTTAAATCATAGTTCCATCTTTTCCCTAATTGAAACCAAACTAAGCATGGCACTTATGACTCAGATATCTATTTTTACAGCATGCCCTTGATCAATCTTTGAGTTCCACTTCTTTGAATTCCAGTTTTACAACTTCCCCTGGATTCTTCTCAGAGCTCCATCTCTCTGAACTCCTACAATTTCATAGATACGGAAGGAGATTTTTGTATTGGAAAGCACACTAGTTTTGGAGCCAGGATGGTATAACGTAGAGCACATCAATTTTGTATTCAAATTGGTTGTGCCACTTACCCAGGTTTGGCAACTTTACCTCTCTAAAATATCTGTTTCCCTTGGGCCGGCCCTGTGGCTTAGTGGTTAACTGCGCACGCTCTGCTACTGGCGTCTTGGGTTCGGATCCTGGGCGCACACCGATGCACCACTTCTCCGGCCATGCTGAGGCCACATCCCACATACAGCAACTAGAAGGATGTGCAACTATGACATACAACTATCTATTGGGGCTTTGGGGGAAAAAAAAAAGGAAGAGGATTGGCAATAGAAGTTAGCTCAGAGTCGGTCTTCCTCAGCAAAAAGAGGAGGATTAGCATGGATGTTAGCTCAGGGCTGATCTTCCTCATGCAAAAAAATAAATAAAATAAAATAAAAATCTGTTTTCCCATCTGTAAAATGAAGTCTTATAAAAACTAAATGAAGAAATATAAAGCTCAATACATAGTTAGTATTCTTTAAATATTTGTCAATTTATTAATTGAAAGCCTCTGTACTCCATGAGGCTGCTCTCTAATTAGTATCTAATTTTGATGCTATTATCCAGATAGATAATTCTGGTAACATTCTGGTTTGTTCGGATAAGCAGCAAGCTAGGACCTTTAACTTCCCCTCTAGTCTACGGGGAGGCTGTGGCTGAATGAGCTTTCCAAGCAACAGCGGCAACCTTCTCAAAGCAGAAGAGGCTACAACCTCCTGAGAGCTCCAAACTCTCCAGGTTATGGGCTTTCCCAGGCAACTCGTATATAACCTGGCATCCAAATCCAAGTTTTCTGGAATCTTTTTGCCTTGGGCCCCAGATAGCAATGCTCATGTGTTTGCCCTATAAAGAGGAAGGGCCACAAAAGGTGGTTGCTTCCTGAAGAGAGTAAACCAATTGTGGCTCCATAAACTTCACCTAGGTCCCGACAGTTCTCCATAAAAGGATGAGAGGATGTGGGTACACGTGCCTCTCCTTACTGGCCCTGGTTTGTAAATTTCCCTCATCAAGACCATTACTTAACCAATACAATGCCTCTTGGTGGAATCCACCCTTACCCACCTTGGTCTACAACTGTCATTCACCCTCTGAGCAACATTATAGGAAAAGTTTTAAGCAATGTATATTCTCTTGTTAATATCCTGGCTCCCTACCACCTCCTCTGCTGTTCACTCCTCACCATCTGAATGGTTGCAGGAAATTATAGAGTACGCCTTAAAATGGCAAATCACCCATTCCCTAAGCCTCTCTTTTCCTATAATTTAATGCTATATTTATGTGCCACCCCAGAAACTATGGTCACCAAGGATAGGTGGTATCATTAACTTTTATTTATGCAATAATACTCCCCTACTGGATTCATTTACTAACTGCTAATATAGTAAGATTCCAAGGAAATCTTATATGATTTATGGATGTTACTGATCACCGAAAACTGAGACTGCCCCCAAACCTAAGAAGTATTTTCTTTTCTTTACAACATATTTGCTGCCTTTACAGAGCATTGTGTAATTTCCATGAGTACCATCGAACAATCTTGCATTTATTTCAGGATGCTATGGTGTTAGCAATTTTTAAGATGGTGTTTTAAAAGGACTCTTTTCCTTTTTTCCAGTTCCTGTTAGGACCCAGTAATTGTTTTCATGGCTTACCAGTCAAGTGTGAAGTGCTCTGATAGCATGTCAACAAAATGTCAAATATTGGAGGAGAGACTCCATGAGTGTTAATGTGATTGATTGCTTATTTGAATCTTTCTGCTCCCAGCTGCTCCTTGGGTGTTGTATCAAGGAAAAGGGAAACTGTAGAGGAGACATTTTGAATATAGCAAAAGCTGTCCTCTGTAACTTATAGAAAGCAGAGACGAGTAGGAGGTGGGGGACAAGCAGAGCTCCTGGGTAGGTCACTGAAGGGAATATTGTCTATAAAATATCCATGGTTTAAGGACAGACAAAGTGAGCCGATGAGAGCTGCCCATAGCCGTGAGGCTAAAGTGATACTGAGTTAAGAGTCGGGGTTGTTTTCTGGTGGCCCTGCCTGAGTCTCACCGTGGACAGAAAAATTGCTTCTCTGTAATGTGAATTATCCAAAGATATAGGAGAAAAACTAGAGGTAGATACAACATAGAGTCAGATCCTGCTTTGAGAACTGCTATTCCATCTAATAAACACCTTCATCCACCACTGTCACTGATAAATTCAAGACATTTATTTAGAGTTTGTCTTGTGCCAGGTTATACAAATGAATAAGATAGCATAAGCTGCCCTCAAGGAGCTTACTGCAAAGACAATTCTAATACAATAGTGTAAGTGTTCTTGATCAGTAATAAAATCCCAATAGAAATATTTTTGTTTCTGGAAGAAAGAATCTGATTTATGGTACAGAAACAGGGCATATTTAAGGTCAAAACAGAATATTTCTTTTAGCAAAGTAAGCATTCGAATAATAATAATTTTAAAGGATTACCTTAAAAAATAAGTATAAGGCCATGCTGTTGTGGCATCCCATATAAAGTTGAGGAAGATGGGCACAGAGGTTAGCTCAGGGCCAGTCTTCCTCAGCAAAAAGAGGAGGATTGGCATGGATGTTAGCTCAGGGTTGATCTTCCTCATGCACACAAAAAATAATAATAATAAGTATAACACTCCTCCTATGGATGAGTCAAGTGGAGGCTCCTTAATAGCTATTCTACTCTGAATTTGTTCAAACTATTGAAAATGTTTGGTCTAACCAAGCCATCCCAGACATCAACCATCACTGACATTTATCCATGGGTATCTTTCCTCAGTCTGAGAAAGGGACACAGATTTTTGATTAAAAGACTCAACATCAAAAAATTTCAGGTGATTTGTCTCTCTCTTAAAAAAACTTTTTAAATGTTCTATTTAATGTAGCAAACTTCATACAGAAAGATTCTTTGAAAAAAAGAGAAATGAATTCTAGGATGTATTTGATTTTATCAGAGGAAAAGGAAAATGACAGAGCAAATAGGTTTTAGACATTTCTCAAGCAAAATTGCCTCTATTAATAGCGGCTGCCCAGAACCCAATACAGATTACAATCATGTTACCAGTTGACTGAAAAATAGCTATCAAGCACCCACTGGGCATGAAAGGGCTGCACTAGATACTCTAAGGAAATATAAGGGAAAGCGCCAACGGGATCCCTGCCCTTGAGGAGTTTAAAGTTTAACAGGAAAAAAGGTAGGCTCATATGGAAAAAAAAAAAAAATAAAATAAAATAAATAAATAAATAAATAAAAATATATAAAAATTTAATATATAAAATTTATATATATAATATATTATTGTATATTATATATATTTATATATTAATTTATATTTATATATATATAATTTGTATTTATATATATATAAAACACTTAAGAAAATCACCATCTCTTCAGAATTATATAAATTCCACTTCTGATGGTCTGGAGAAGATAATATTATCATGGCTTAATCTGGTCAAAGAAAAACAAGAAAAATGAAATATTTTTGTGATACCCTTAAGAAAAATAACCTCTTACAGTTATACTCTTGTGTGAGTAAGGACAAATACAAATTAAAATTAAAAGGCTTAATTCTTCCTGTTGAAAATAAAGGAAGAGACTTCTGTCCCCTCCTTTTTCTTTGAGCATTTACTTTAGAAAATTTCCTAATTATAAGTATTTTGAACTTCGTATAAATCATTTTGAGAACTAGATAGGCCTTTACAACCCAGGAATGTTTTTCTCAAAGACCTGAGAGCCACCTTTTTGAAATGGAAACATCCAGGGAGCTAGAACCCCAGAATCCCAGTTTCTATGGGAGGGGAGGAGCCTAACTGTGGTTGGTGCTGCGGGAGATCAAAATCTGACCATCTCAAAACATGTCTCTTTACCTTGATTATTTTCTCTGATGGATATTTGACCTCCCCCAAACTGCCTAAAGAATTTCACATAGAAGGCCTGTTTCAGGAAGGAGCCTACCATCTGATGGCTGTAATATAATGTAAAATAGATGTTACAATAGTAAAGGCACCAACAGGCCCATCTTATCAAAAATTCTGTCTCTCTGGCCACATTCTCTAGGTGGCCCTGTAAAGGGTTGTCAGATAAACATTTGCGTTTCCATCTCCATGTGAATTGTCTTCTTCCCCTCTGAAATCCGCCATAGCTGTCTCCTCCCCCACCACCAACATCCTCCTTTGTCTTTATCTAAATCTATTTAAGGTGAAAAACCTCCGCCATTTGTTGAGAAACTCACTTTCCCTGGTTTCTCCCATGTATACATGTTATTAAACTTTGTTTGATTTTCTCCTGCTAACCTGTCTTTTAATTAATTGGCCAGCCATAAGAACCTTAATGGAAAGGGCAGAGGGGGATTCTCTCTCTTTCCCAACAGTGCCTAGCTCGCTCTAAGTTGTAAAAGTCTAAGTTGTAAAAGTACCTTTGTCATATAAGGATGAGAAATTTTCCTCCCTCAGGATAAATCCACTTAGCTAACACAGATGGTCAACCCCAGCTAGCAGGTAAAGTCAGGATGAACTATACGTGACAAATGGTGCTGTCAAGTCCTCTGACTTGAGGACTAGTTATTGTGTTTCTTGAAAACACACTTGCAATGGGTTGTCATCTGCTTGGCAATCCAAAATGGTGAGATTTCTTTCTGTCTTTGCAATCTCTTAGAGGATTGCCTGTGAGGTGCGTCACATTTTGGTTTAACGCTTATTCAATAACAAGACTGTTTTCTGACTCTACTCTACCTTTGTGGAAAGGATTTCTGAGTCGGGCAAAGATTTTTTAAATTTTATTTCCCCAACATGTCAGTTAATGGCATTCCTGTTTTCTAAAGTCTAGCATGAGAATTTAGAAAACCAAATAAAGTTAACTTGCCTAAACCAGGGAATAAATAATTTTTTAAATGGCCTTTAATATATCTATTTCTGTTTTATTTGTCCTATTTACAACTATATCCCAATACAGGGAGCTATTATGATTTTAGTGTCATGGGGATGCATTTGTAAAGATAGCTAAACTACAAAAAAAGAAAGTAAGAAACAAAAAAAAAGGAAGGAAGGAAGGAAAGGAGGAAGGAAGAAGGGAGGAAGGGAGGAAGGAAAAAGGAAAGAAGGAAGAGAGAGGGAGAGGGTAGGAGGGGGGGAAGGAGGAAGAAATGATTTTGGAAAGTAAAGAGTCAATTCCTAATTCCAAATTTACCTGGTTTGTAACTGCTAATAGGTCACAGTGTCTCCATCCTTAAAGAGAAAATACCATTATCTACCTCACAGTTTATTTTGTTGTGTAAACACAACACAGGCCAACCTCTCTGGAAGCCCTTCCAGATACTTCATTCCAATCACAGCCTTCTCTTTCAAAAATAACCACTGTGTTAACTTTTACAGTAATAACTTCCTTGCATTCCTTTCTGATTTTTACCACCAAGTATAGTTTAATCTTGCCCATTTAAAAAAATTGTGTGTGTCTTTTAGGTTTCTTTTAAGCTATAGTTTTCCCCTCCATTTCTTTCTTTTTATTACAAGTTCCTGCTAAAGAACAAAGCAAATTTTCCCATAGTCTGGATTTTTCTTTTCTTTTTTTTTTAATATTATGAACTCTTTAACATTCTCTTATGTCCACTACATTTCCTGCTTGGTCAGACTCAGCCTTAATTTCTTTGACAAGACTGTAGACGGTGTCATATTCTTTCATCAGGAGGCACATAATACCTAGTTTTCTCTCCTTTTGTGACGTTAACAGCCATTGATGCTCACTGCACGATCCAGTTTTTCACTTAAAGTGCAAAATAGTGATATTTGAATTCTATCATTTTGTTTTAATTTATTAACTGAAATAATTTTGCAAAGAGACATTTTCCTGATAAGGAGAAACTATCCTTTATTTACTACCCAGCGTTATAAGAACGTGGGAAGGGGAAAATAAATGTTTGATGTTTTCTTGTTATATGCTGGGTTTACAAGATAATGAATTGGTTTCCATGCATCCTGGAAAGCAACCAATTGGCTTTTGAATATCATTCTGAACCATGAATTTCAACATATTTTATAGGTTGCAATACATTGAAATTGGTATCTTCATTGAAACTCAAGTTGTTCCATCTTTAAGCAGTGCGAGCCTCTTTAAGTAGGTCCCTGGATCCTTTTGACATCACAGAGGTGTTGATATAGTCTTTGCTATCTGATGTGGCAGGATGTTCCAGACTAATCTTGTATATTTTCTGGCTGGGACTCAGGATCGACCATTCCCCCAAGAAGCACTGATTTCTTTCAGCAGGAAAGGGCATTTCAGGACTGCAAGACTAAGCACTAAGGATGTTCATTGCTAGGCGTTGTCATAACTTATAGACCTGTTCGGTAGGCAGACTGAAAGACACACACTCACACACACACGCACACATACACACAAAGTACATATACATGTATACATATACTTATATATACACACATTTAATTTTTAAATATAAGTCATCTCATGGGTTTATTCTGATATTTCCAATTCAAATATAGTACTACATGGTTTTACTGAACTTTTCTATGTTATATCTATATATTTTTCTACATGAAGAATCTTGATTCCCTTGAGCACACGATATGACAGGGTTGGAATATTCCATAATTTCTCATTTGCTTTATCTAATGCTATACACATAATATACACATAATAGTCTCAGAATAACAGTATACATGTAACTATTTTTTTTCCACACTGAGAATGTTTTCAAAGAGACAGGAACAGAATTAGAGAATTCTACAATTTTTCATTTGTTTTATCTCATATTCTACAAACAGTAGCATGATTATAACAATACTATCATGACCAATTATAATCCTGAATAGATTTAATTATTTTGTATATGATATCCCCTTTCTCCCTTCTAGTTTTTTAATTTAATGGTTGTTCTACATCTACATTGTCAAAATATACAGCCATATTCATTCCCTTTTAGCCCTCAATTACTCTTAGTTCTATAAGTAAGTATACTTTTAATGCTCACCACTACTTCTTGATATCAGTGCTTCTCTGGGCATTTTGCTTATATGAAACTTTTCTCTAGTAAATTCTTCAGGAAGAAATTAATAGGAGTATATCCCCTTAGGTTTTGCATTTCAATAAATGTTTTTTATGCCTTTTATACTTGAACATAAATTTTATTGGATAAAATATCTTTGGCTCACATTTTAGTTTCCTTGAATATTTTAAATGTTACTCTATGTTTTTTTTGGCATAAAACATTGCTGTTAAAATATCTGATAATGATCTAATTTAATTTTTCCTTTAAGTCATATGCTTTTTTACCCAAATGCCCACAGAAATTTTCACTTTTAAACTCCATAATTTCATTAGAAAAATTTGATTTTGGCAATCCAGAATCATAATTCTCAGGCACACAATATGTTCTTTAAATACGTGTTTTCAATTCTTTTTCTTTTCAGGACAGTTTTTGAATTATAATTCTTCTTATTTATTCTGTTCCTCTGCTTTGGTTTACTTCTTCAGGCATTCCTGTCATCTGTAGGATAGACCTTCCTTTCCTATCTTCAATCTTTTTTGGCATGCTCTCATTTTCTGAAAGAATATTCTTCTGCTCCTTAGTCTATTTTTTTTTAATACAATAACTTTGTACAGGCTTTGACCTCATGATTTACCTGTTGCTCCTTTTTATGTTAGTTTCTCTAAACTTTCAGGAGGAAGCTTAGTCCAGATAGCTTTTCTAACTTCACAGAGCTCCCTCTTCTGTTGTTTCTGGGTAGTCTTCAACTTATGGTGGCTTGCTTTCTGATATATCTTAACTCTATTTCTCCTCCCCAACTTTTATGTAGACTTTTTTCCTTTGGCTCCATTGTTTCTGTCCAGTTCTCTGCTGATTTCACTCTCAGCATTATCTCTGCAGTGTGAGACACTGTTGGAGAAGAGTGCTCTGGCTGTTCAATTTTGAGAGCTCACTAGGTCTAGGTTATTCCAGTCCCTCCACATCTTCTTACTGTGTGCACTTGCACTCATTCATGATTGCAGTGGAGAAAACCCCACCTCTTCTTAGCAGCTCTTCTCAAATTGGTCCACTGTCTCTTCCAGGTAATACCTCCAGCTCCCTGGGGGTTCTTCTAGTGTAGGTCCTCAACCTTCCCATTGGTTCTTTCTACTTCCTGCTGCACAGATGCTGATACCATATACATCTTGTGGCTACTGGTGTTTCATCCTCACTGCTTGTATTCTGTTGTAAATGTTACCCATAGAATTTCGCTGTCGCTATCTGGTTGTTGTGTCATTTTATAAGGGGATTTGGAAAGATACATAAGTATGCTTCCACTGTCACCCTGTCTTTCTAGAATTCCACACTGTGGTCCTTGGTACACTGTAGGCTTTCATTATGTGTTGAGTTACATTTAACTGAATAACAAAGTGAATGATAAGTTAGGAAAATTCTCATAAATCTTTATCAATATATCCTGGTATAAGTTATAACATTCATTATTTATGGAAATACATAAATGTTGATGTGTAGTATGGCATAAGAGACAATAAAGCATATGGAGGAGAGTTGGAAGTGTGATTGCCATTTCTTAGCACGAATTTTATGAGGAAAAATTGGTAGATGTTCATGGAAGTCGTTGTTGATCAACTAAAAGGACAGGATCTCTGCCATAAGCTTTGTCCTTCTTTGTTTATTCAACATCATCCTGGCTTAATGAAAAAACTAAAAGACATTGATTTAGACATAGATAAGGATCACCTAACTATAAGTGGTCTCATTAGCCAAGTGCTCAAGGCCATTTGCAATCAACCTGATCTTATCACCAAGTCTTACAAATTGCCCGACTACCTATTGGTTTCACCTTGAAAGAAAACACTGTCTGAGGCTTACTTCTCCTTTGATTTGCACATCAAAAGTCCCTCCTCTATTCCTGTGGTCAGCTTATATGGGTCTGAAGAAAGATCCCACTAATGAGCACCAGTTCATTAAAAGATCAACCTCATGAATTAGAACCAATGAGATTAAATATAACATAGAAAAACTACATTTTGGTAGAAATAACCTGCATTAAAAGAAATGCTGCTAAAAACTCTTTCAACATTGCTCCATGATCTTCCAGCTTTAATATTACAGACAGGATGTCTGATAAGGGTCTGGCTATCTCTTCCTGAGACTAAGATCCTCCACTACCCTCTTTTCTCCTCTTATTTCTCTTGAGGACAGGGAACATGTAGGTCAAAAGTATGAGGTTTGGAGTCAACCAGATGTTATTTAGTGTTCCACTAAACAAAAAGCCACTTACATGTTGTGGGACCCAAGGGAATTAACTTAATCTCTCTGATCCTGAATTTTCTCATCAATAAAATGAGAATGATAACAGCACCTAACACTCAGAAGGTTGTGAAGTTCAATGCTATGATGCGTTTAAAGTGGTTAGTAACAAACATTTAATAAAGATTACGTATTACAATGCTTTATTATTATCATTACTATTAGCTTTGACTTTTGTAATTCAAAAGCTCTCTAGGATATATCTAGGTATAAATCTTTTTAGTAACTATGAATAGTTTGGCAAACCCTTCATTTATACATATCATAGCATTTTTCACATTTTATTGGCATAATATTTTTACCATATGTATTTATGAAAGAACTGAATGCTCTAGAAAGGCAGTTAACTACCTTGTTAATTATTGCAATTTATGCCTAGCATGGTGTCCTGCAGACACTCAATGAATATTTGTTGAATAAACAGGTAAATGAATTAACAATATATTTTCTCAAATATCTAGATATGAGAAAGGAGGTGCCTTGGATAACAAATAGGAAATCAGGATAATTCATTCATAAATTAATAAGTTGGCAGCTGGTTTATACATCTTGCTTTGTAAAGCTGATTATCATGAGTAAGTAACCTTGCTTTGGTCTCCTTTGAGTAATTGATAAAATCCGGCTCCTGTCCTGGAAAATCCAGTCAGATCCCAGTCTTGGGTAATACATTCCAAAAACATGCCGACCTCCTACCTGGAGGCTCTACCTGAGCACTTCTCTGGCTTTCTTCCTTTGATATCTTTACTATTAGTTGCATCCCTTTTGAAAATCAGCCTCCTCAGGCAAGAAACTCTGCAGCTATCTGCTGAAGACCAGTTGAATGCATGTAACATCAGCATCACTTCTGGCTACTTCTGAACACACATGAATAAGCAGTAAAATGAGACCCCAGCTTAGCAATTCTTCAGTAAATGAATGAGAAACCATGCCCGAGGCAGTTATTGATATTACTAAATGGTCCTTGAAAATTGCCCACTGGAGCTGAAAGCATACCGTATTTCTTCTAGGCGTTGCATTTTTTTAATTCTTTTTTCGGACTTTAGTACTATACGCTCTCTTGCTTAGAAGCGATAGCCTTTGTAAGAAAGGCAGCAGCACACTGGATACACACTTCTAGATAATACTTCAAGAAAAAAGTTAACTGCAAAATTGCATCCCATAGAGATAAATATAAATAGTCAAGGAGAAGTTCTGAGGCTCAGATAGTTAAATAACGTGCTTCAGATGGCCCTACTATCAATCTGCATGGTGAACTCAGATCTTAATCCAATTCACCCACGATGGTCTATCATTGAAATGGAGCTGGGATTCAAACCTCTTGATTCTAACTCCTTCCAAAATATCATGTTGTCTCTCAAGAGACAGAGTATGTCTCTGAGAGATGAGTAAAGAAATATCATCAAAAAAAAATAAATAGAAGTGGAATGCTCAGTTATGGTAGACATAAGTGTAAGGCAACAAAACTGACCTACATACAAAGAGGTAGTGCTTGAAGGATAGCTACTTATGTAAGGTGAGGGGATACTGTGCACTGTTTATACAGGAAAAGAAAGATGGGTGTGATGATGATGATGATTTTGCTACAAAAATATACTGAAATGTCAACATTTTCCTATTTAATGGTGGGCCACACACTGAATAATACCTTCCAAATCCCAGTGCTGGAAGTCTGCATCTCTAGACTTTCAGATTTATCTATTATTCATGCTGCTCGTTTGCACAATATTACTGATTATTCACTGTTTGGCCAAACAGTAAGACGATATTTCATTCTCAATGAAAACCTATGGCAAATACTTGAAATATCAAAATAAGACTGTGGAGAGGAGTGTATAGAGGGCAATTTAATTGGGAAGCAGGCCAAATATGAAGAATTAAACAAAAAGTACCTTATGTTAAGTGTGGATGTTTTTCAGTCCTCAAGAATCTTGTGGAACTCAGACTACATATGGGTGCAAGACTGTGGATAATTCTTACTTCAAAGGAAACTCAGTTTACCATGAAAATTATGAAATAAATGATAACCAAGTAATGGGTACTTTTGTAAATATAAGTGAGTTTAAACTTTTTGATAGGTTAAAAGACATTTTATGCGTGTGGACCCAATGTCATTTTCAGTTTGTTAAGCTAAAATATAGATATAGATATAGATATGGATAAAGTTATAGATAGGCTCTTACTTTTTGTAAAGCCAAGACTTAAAACATTTTTAAGCAGCTGAGGGCTCGATATTCCTATTTTTATTTTGAGAACAGCATATGAGCTGTACAATAGGAAAAACTTCCTATTTTCTTAAAGGTTTTCTATACAACATAACACACATATCTAAACAATTCTGGAACAAGTTTGGATAAATCTTCCTAAAACAGTTTTATGGAAAAAAAAATAAAAGGTAGGTTCCTCCTGAAACAAAATATATGTTTTGTATTTTCTGTTAGTGGAATTTGGCCAATGCCAAGACATATTCCACAAAAATCGTATGTTTGCTTGTAGAGCAAAAATTAAGATTCCTTTACACACATATGTCTATGCCTAGACATAGACACACACACATATAGAAAACTGAGATCGGCGTGTTCTCTTGTTTTATACATGTTATCATAGATGTGTATGCTTTAGAAGGAAATCTGCCAACTCTGAACTAAAATAAAGCAGAGCAATTAAACTTTCCTGGCACTAGAGGTCACTAAAACCAGATTACAGATAGAGAGACTGTATTTCTGCTAAATCCACAGAGCAGAGCATGGTTAATCTATAATCCAATATGCAGTGATAAAGAATCGAAGTGAACTCTATTTTCAGGAATATCTAAATAATAACACAAAGCACTGCAAAACTGAAACTTAAAACTGGAAAAGAATCAACAAAATTGTGAGTTTTCAAATCAAATTAATAAAAAGGAAGATTAATGTTTCTCCCATTTGTAACAGCTGCATATGTTGATTAGAAATGAAGCCATTGGACCTTAACCTTCACTGTTTGTTTTGCATTTCAAAGAGCACATAAGAGCAAAGTGTCAAATAAGGAAATTATTTGCTAGCCCTTTTTAGTATACCTGGGAATAAACATGTTAATTGGACAGAGGGGGAGAGAAACAGAGAGAGAGAGGGGAGAGAAAGAGAGAGAGAGAGAGAAAGAGAGGGAGAGGGAAAGAGAAGAGTGACCAGTGATATGTGCAGATATGGCTGCTGCTGATGCCATCAAAGTGGCCACAGGTGACCAGCCAGAGTGATAAGCTGTGCCCTACAAAAAGCAGTTTTGCTTGGCAGTCACTGACTGCTAAGCCAAATTCTGGATTCTCTGTTTCTTAGCACAGGGGACTTCCTGGGTTTTGGGTTGGGAAAAGCCACCCATTTTCTAATAGCTCTCTGTTGTTGCTCCCTAGTGTTACACAGCTGCACCATCATTTGATTTTGAGGAAGCAGATTGTTGGCTTACTCCCTTCAAATAGGAATCATTTCCATTTGTGAATCTTACGGCTCTGTGCCAGGTTTCCCGCCCCCAAGGATGGTGGAAAAGTTTGCACTTAGGTTCTGGATCTTTAGAATACATGGCAGGCCTGATAGTTTCCTAAATGGCACACTGGTCTCTTTAAACACCAGCAGGATTTGGAAGTTAAGCGATACAGGTCCTTGGTCACTTATGTTCTCAGTGCCATGGGCAAGGGTCCAGACCTCTTTTGGCCGCAAATATCCTGAGCACTAAATGAGATAATTGGACTATGTGGTCTTAAACAATACAAGCCTAATGATCAGTGAGTCAAAATGAGTCCTGCCTGAGAAGAAGAATTGCATGATTGAGTTCTCCTAAGAACTATTAAAGAAATCATTTTAAGTAATTTTCATGACTGATAACAATTGGTACTTTCCAGCTTATTCTCCATGCAAAGATACTGGTTGTTCTGAAATTTTATGATGTCCACTAATATTTCACATATTTGGAAAAGAACTTTTTTTTTAACCTGATTGGTTATGCCATTAGAGACTATTAGTGATATATTTAATGAGCAAAAGGAAAAAAGATTGAAGCATCGTATATCTCCTGTTATGTTTTAAAATCCAGAAGAACATTTGAGATGCTCAAGGGCAGGGATGAGCAATCACCATGTCAGTAGTACGTGGGCTCACAGTAAGCGCTCAGACAGTGTGCGTTTGATGGATCCACCAAATAAAGACTCAACTTCTTTATTAATGACCTGATGATGCCCATGGTTTGGGGATTCTGAAGAAGGCAGTTTACGGAATCTTTTTGTTGTAAGTCAAAATCTAACCCATGAATGAGCCCTTGCCTTTGGGAGAAGAAGTGAGCTTTAGTGATCTTTATGTTGGGAGAGTACTTAAGTGCCCACCATATGGAGAAAGAGGAGAAAAAGTACTGAAAAGGAGGCTATCATGATTTCTTCTCTTTCTCCTTTTCTTTCTGCTTCCACACTTTATGTGCTAGCCCACAAATCAAATTAACAAAAACTTTTATTTTTTACGGAAATTTTGAATTAAAGTAATTGACTCTAAATTGCAAAAGGTAGAAAATGTAATAGCCCTGCCTTTCCTACAGAACTATTGAAAAACTAAATAATAAATGAAAATTTCAAAAAAGGCTGAAAGGATAGTTATTCAAATTAAATATTCAAATGTTACTAAATTAATAAGTAGCTATAATCTTTCCATAGAGTATTTACATCTTCTCAAAAGGAAAAATGCATAAGGAGATATTTTAAGCAGGTGAGCTTGCTGATCACCTGCTGAAACTCCTCCCATGCCCTCTCGCTTCCTACATTCATTCCACAAAAATTCTTAGGGGTCTAGCATGTGCCAGGTACCATGTTAGGCTCAGGAAATGCAATGATGAGATAAATATACACTGACTTGCCTTAATAGAGGTTACTGTAAATGAAAGACTGTCAATCAAGTAAACAAACAATAATGATGAAGGGAGATTCATGCCAGGATAGAGGAATATAGAGACTCCCCAAACCCCATTAATACAGATGCCT
Organism: Diceros bicornis minor; assembly: GCF_020826845.1. Lineage (NCBI taxonomy): Eukaryota > Metazoa > Chordata > Mammalia > Perissodactyla > Rhinocerotidae > Diceros > Diceros bicornis. The sequence goes on from NC_080761.1 coordinate 49,845,378, forward strand.
ATTCCTTTTTCTGTTGTCATATAGAAGTTACTCAATAAATATGTATTGGATTATACATGTTGAAAAATTGGGACTGAATGAAAGCAGTCATCACTGGAGAAGAAACGGAGGCATGGATAATTTAGTTTTCTAATGCTGATAGCTTCATGCACAGCCAAGTATCGTGTACCTTGGTGAAAGTGAAGAGGAGCAGGCAGTGTCCAATCGTTAAGAAACTCAGCCACCAGTCACCACTCACGGGAACTAAAATCTCTATTCCAGTTTATAAGCTGTTGAAAGATGGAACAAGAGCTCAAGTGATGACAAAGAGGGATGAGATGATACAAGATCAGGGATGGGGAAAAAGAAGTTTACTTCAGCCCGAACTGCACGGCAGTGAGTTAACTTTTGCCCATACATTCTCCAAAAAGATATATTTTGATTTCACTATTTCAATGTGAGGAAGTTACAGGCAAAGAGCGCCCTGTTTTAGGAAAAGAGATGTGCAGGCACCTGCAGAATATGATCTTGCAAAAGATTTTTGTGGTCTCGGACGGAGAATAGGACAGGGAAAATCTCATGAAATAGCAGAGGGATTTGTTGGAAATTTGGGATCTATCAGGGGCTGAGTCGCTTTCATTTAAGTCTTGTCCGTAACTGTGCTGGCTCTGATAAGCTGACAAAACAAGCGACTTCCACATGTAGGAGAGTTCATAAATTCCAGGTATTGAATCCATTTTTATTTTATTTTAAAATCCTGATTTATCTCATTCTGACAGCACATCTCACAGTTCCTTCTGGCTTCTTGCTACATTAGAGAGCAATCATGAATGTCAAGTTTTGAGGGACACCATGAGGACCCGTCTGTATAGTCCACAGTCCATGTAGGTCTTTCTGATATGATTGATTGTGGCATCTAGGCATTCTCCATATAAAGATTAATTGCTTCAGCAATTATCCATTACTGAATAGTTGACTGCGACTCCACATTTTTGACTCCTCCTTAAGCAAGCAGTTCCTGGGTTAGGTTAATTTATTTCTTCCCTCTTTTTTTAACTAGTATACATTCATTTTATGTTTATCCTTTACATGTAAGTAAAATGTTTCCTCTTGCCAATCTAGGTGAGATTTGAGCAAGGCCTTCATAAGTCATAAAGAACAGGATGGACTAAGGATTATGTGAATTTTCTCACATCAATAACTCAGAAAAAAAATATTCTATGGCAAAGCTTGAATCAAGTGGTCAAGGAAACAGGAAAATGTCGCATGGCTTGTTGTCACCTCTCCCCTTTAATGCAGACACCACCTCACTACTACGAGTGAGTCAAACCTATAAGGTTATTTTCCAAATTTACTTGTCTCAAAAGTGCCATTGAGTTGGACTAGATTCTGAGGAAACGCGAGAAATTAAGAGAAACTAAAGAATTGCATACACATTATTTTCAGCCCATTTAGAAAGGCCAGGGCATGAGCACAGAGACAATCTTACTTTTGAAAAGTGAAAAGCAAGCTTTTACTTAAGATTGCTCTTGATGAAATGCCCTAGGGCCAAGGTGAGAATTTTTCAACATGTTCTGCAAAAACAAAACAAAACAAAATGTCTCTGTGTTCTCTTGATAAGTAACTCTTTGGTAGCTAGAAAAGGAATTTTTAATTTACCATTTTCATATGAAGTGGCTTTGAGCTAGAAGAGGCATCTGTCGAGAACACAGGAATGTTACATTTAAAATGTATACAATAAAGTGAATAGAATAAAGCTTTAGAATCAGAAGATATTAACTATTTTGCATCTGGACAATCTATAGCTCTACATGGAAGAGAAAAAAGTTAATTTCACTTAAGATCACACAGAAGAACAGACAAAGAAAGAACAATAAAATCAGATACATTCTCAGAGCACTAAATACTTGACTGTACTATCTTTAAATATGCTTGTGTTTTAAAACTTACAAACGGCTGCCAAGGCATCTGTTGCATAATGTTATTTAGTTCACAAAGCTAAATACATCAATCCGTTTTACAGGGATAAAGGCAAGAAAATATCTAGCTATCTTTCAGCAGTTTAGAAAAAACAATCTGCTTAATTTATTTTTTTATACATAGTCATCACAGGATAAGTACAAAGCATGGCATTATTAACAATCGTACATTTCCATGATAGATGAGCATTTTTATTTTGGGCAGCTTTTTACATCATTTAGATAGCTGGGATCTGGTTCATCCCAAATTCCCTCTCCCTGATCTCATACACCAGGTCATCCATCAATCTTTGCTCACTGCTTTGTTATCTTGACACAGTTCAGAATGCAACACATCTGGGGCTACTGATGAGTTCATGTGTTGCAAAGTTATGGGTTTTTCCCTGAGGAGTATTTTTCATTATATTTTAAAATATGAATCACTTCCTCTGAAAGGATGGCTCACCAATTATTTAACTTCAAGACATTGACTGTGTGTATAAACCAGAGACCCCTCCGTTGCACCACCACATTCATAGTCAGAGTGAAAGAGTGTACAATGTCACCTGTCAAAGTCAATTGTGTGGATCTTAGAACACATTCCAGAACCCTGAATGCAGGCCACAATTTTTCCTGATTGCTTATCTTAATTTTCATAAGAAGATGTTTCTAATGTTTTCACCCAAAAAATTCTTTCAACGTTGCAAATCTAGCTAGCACCTGAATGCCAATGGCACTTTAACCTAATACTGATTCCCAGGATAAACACTGTCTGTATTGTTTTACACTGACCTCTCTTTCTCTCTCTAATGCACTAGCTGTATGGAAAATCAAAGGCAAAACAGGTTTTTACTATCTTTTTTCTTCGCTCTATAACCACTAAAACAAACCCTTGTAAGTCAGCTAATCTCATAACTATAACTTCCAATTCATTGTTTTGCTCCATATGCATAGCTTAATTCAGGTGGGACATTATGGCAAATGGTTTTAAATGATTTATAGTTTTTTATGAAATAATAAATTTGGATACTTTGATAAAGGTGTTCAATATAAATTAAAAGTGTGAGACATTTTTTAAAAAGCTAATGTTGCCACTGAAATCAAGGGACTTGGTAGCACCCCTGTCCTCTGCCTTGTTCAAATCCAGAATATGATGTGTTGGCAGTTAAGGTACGGTATCACACTCTAAATTCAATATTTTATGCACTGTAATTGACATTTAAAATAGAAAGTCATTTTATGAGTGAGTATCTTGTGATATTCAAAGGGACAGCTTAGAGGCCAAGAACTAAAGTTTACAGGAAGGTGGATTTGAGTCTATATTAGGAAAAAATATCTAGTCATAGAAATTGTTTAGCATTATGTGCCTACTTCCCACAACTAAAGTAATTAAAAGAAAGCTAAAAGATATTGGCTATGTGAAAGGGGAAGACAGAGCATCTCCTGAGGCCTTTTCAGCTCTTCATCATCCGTATTTCTCATTAGCAAGTTGAGCTCAACTTTCTTTCTCTTCTCTTGGTCTCTCTAGGTCTTTCTTCTTTAGAGCTCCATCACAGGCCATCTGCTTCCTTATGTTGCTCTTACTCATTACAGATGATTAACTTCAGGTTATCATTATTTTTTAATCATTGTGTATGAATACAAAACTAATTTTATGGACTGTGTAGGTTTCTTCCTAGTTTTACTCTTCCTAACTCCTATGTAGTGGGTCATTTGACCAACAATAATGCATGTGAACAGAGTCAAGGACTCATTGAAGCAGTTGCCGGAATTTTCAAATATGACCTTATTATTAATATATGTATATATTTGAGGCTATATTGGGTTGTGGATTGGTTGTTGTATCCTTGAAATGTTGAAGGTAGTCAGTAAGGAATTAACAGTAACAAATATATTTTCAAAAATCTAATTTGTAAGGTAATAGTAATTAGATTTGAGTACGGGCATGTGTTTATTTAGAGAAAGTCATAGAATGGCTAATCTAGAAACGACCTTAGAAGGCTCTTATTTCAGTCCTATCATTTTATACACGAGGGTACTGAGACCCAGAGAGGAGTTCGGCCCTACTCTATGTAGTAGGCAGAGTTAGAAACAAAACTGAGACTAGAACCCATTCATTTCTCTTGATCCCTACCCGTTATGGTCTGCATTGAAAAGCGTGAATTGAAAGTGCTCAGACAGACGCTGGACAACCAGAGGCTAGGCTCTTGTAGGACTGCAGAAGAAATTCCTACACAGGGTGGGAGGTCAGACTACATAATATCCAAAGTGTGCATTCCAATTCCAAGATTTTATTTTTCCACATTTGGAAATAAATTGTGCTGAAGAGGAAGAAAGAGACGAAGCAGCTCTATAAAGGCAGGATGTTGAAATTTTGAAGCTCTTTATTCAAATAATAGCAAAACAAAATCATTAATTTTCCAACTCTACATTTGGCAATATTTCTTATTGGAGAAAAATAAACCATCAACCCTTCCTATACTCCATTATGTCTCATAATTATGCATGTTATTAAACAATTGGTAAGATAAGAGGCATGAAGTGGACTCCATTTCATTGGCATTAAATAGCTACAAGAAAATTTGTTGCCAAAAATCACTTCCATTCAGTTGATGAAGCAAAGGAACAAGAGGTCTGTAAACAAAAGTAGTTAGCATCTGCTAGTCATTCCGGAAAATTACCAATAAAAGAAGAAGAAGAAATCCCACTTAATCCCCTGCTATATAAAAACAAGTTTAAAAGCATTTACATTATAAATGAAAACCTCAGTACCACTTCTTCTTGGCAACATTAGGAACATTTTCAATTGTGTTTAAACTCAAATGTAATTGCCAAACATTTTAAAATACCAATGTTGAATTACCTCAGAGGGAATTTGAATATTTTTACGGGAACTTGTAGGCATATGATAGATTTTTAATGTTGGAGTGAGGGAGAATTGGTCATTCCCACTTGATTCCTCAATTTCTCTAACTACTTCATACCACTAATTCCTAAAAGTCCAGTTTGCAAGCCAGATCCTGCAAACTCTGTCCAGTGGCATTAATGACAAAATACTTTAGTTTTAAACCCTGAAGTGACTCTTCAATGAGGGTTAGAAAGACTACAGAATCCTGGGGTCCCTGGTTAAGTTACACAAAGGGATGAGGAAGCAGAAATTTTCATTAGGAACTGAATATGAGATTGAATATGGAATGCAAATAGCAGAGTCTTTCTTCTCCAGAAACCAAAAGGTCAATAATTTCCTTCATTCATTCATTCGATATGGGCTATTTGATCATCTACTATGTACCAGGCACTCTTAGGTGCTGAAGATACAAGAGTTTGGCCTATGACCAAGAGATGATGACAGCGTATAGAGTCTAGGCCCAGAGGAAGAACCTGCAGGACAGAAGGGAGATGATAACAAGAATATGAGAGGGATTGTGCATCAGTATGTGAAAAATTAACTGTATAATGTGACAGTAGGTATCATATTACTGTTTATAATTTGTACCAAGAAATCTGACAATGAGTTAGAGGTAGAGAAGTAGTGTACCTTGAGTTCTGGTACACAGAAGTAGAATGTCTGATGCAAAACTCTTCTCTTTTTATCTTTCCCACAATGAAGAATCTGTTTCTTCTGTGAAAGCCATCCTAGCAGCATGAGAATTAACTTAGACCTATGAATAGCGATAGTCCATTCTTCTGCTTGCAACCTTAAAAAGCATAATATGAGGACCATTCAACCTTTGGTGCTCAACTTAAGATTCGTTGATAGGCACTGTTAGTACTTAGAGAAATGAATATATGTCCTTTGCCTCTAAACAGACAATTGCTAAAACGGGGTACATACAAAGAACTATAGGGACTCAAACCCCAGGGCAAACACTCTGCCTGAGGGCTTAGTGAAATCTTCACATTTGAACTGGGTGGTGAAGGATACGTGGGATTTCACAAGGCAGAAAAGAGTGCAAAAGGCATTCCAGATAGAGGGAACCACATGTACAAAATCACTGTAAAGGAGAACGGATTGTTCTTTGAAAAATTCATTCTCTTTCACGCTGTGACTTTGCAGAGGCAACTACTGTTCCCGGTTTCTTGTAAGGAGAGACTGGTGTTTCTTCATATTTTGCTAATTTATTCATTTGTACAAATTTATCAAGTACTTATTGTGTACATAATGATGTGTTAGATCTTGAAGAGAAGACAAAAGAAATCTTGGAGAAGAACTTCCCACTGAGAAGCAAACCATTTAAGTGGGAAGTTATGGTGTAAATGGAAAGAATATAGGCTTTGGAGTTAGAGAGAAGTTAGACTGACTCTCAGTTCAGCTACTTACTAGTTGTGCTGGCCTGTGTTAGTAATTTCAAGTAGATGACTTAATTTCCTCAATACAATAGGCATCGCAAAACTTAACATTTTAGGGTTGTTGTGGAGATAAGAGCAAAATGGATATAAAATGTTTGGCACATAATTGGTGCTCAAAAACAAAACAAAAACACACCCAAAACTGTCCCGTTATGCTAATTGTTCTCAGGGAATAATTGAATATTAGCATACGATGGTATAAAATGTAGAGCCAAAATAAATGGTAACTGTATGAAAGCCTGGCTCCTGTAGATGGGGCAGTCACGGAAGAGTTCACTGAGAGGGCATAATGCGGACTGCTCTACCTAAATGATACTTGGAGAGGTTTAATAAAATGAAATGAAATTTCCTTTAGGAGAAAACACACATTTCAGGGTTCACTTTAGAAGGATAGTCTAAAATATCTAGAAAAGGCATATGTCCTGTGGCAGCAGAGAGGCAGGGGAAAATAGTTTTGTGTTAATAAGTATTGAGGTACATTGGATAAAACACATACTATGAAGAGCCTTGAAAACCAGTGTAAAGATCTTAAAGACTAACCCAAGGACATAGGGCATTACTGAAGGTTTTTAGACATAGACCTGTCCCAGAGGCATGATGAGGACCACACAAGGGAGTAGAATGCATGACTGGATCTTTCTTATCACTGAGACCTCACATCAACACTCATCTCAGAGCGGCCACCCCTGACCTCTCCATCCAAAGTAGCCTCTCCCTCTCTATAACATCATACTGTGTAGAAATTATCTTATTTATTTGTTCATTTGAAATTGTTTTCTCCTCACACTAGACTTTAAGCTCCATGAGAACAGAGACTTTGTCACTTTGGGTTCCCTGCAATACTTCCAGCCCTTGGAACAGTATCTGACACACAGCAGGCTCTCACTTGCTCTCTCCTGTCCTCTCCTCTCCTCCTCTCTCTCTGTCTACACACACACACACACACACACACACACACTAACATTTACATATTTGCCTGGAAGGAGAAAAATTAAAATCTCTTGCAACAGCACAGATATGAGCTGGTGAAGGCTTTACAGTAGAGTGTTGGCAATGAATATCATAAGAAGGAACAAATAAGACTTAAATTCATGCTACCTCTGTAGACCTAGAGTTTGTCAAAAATAGTTTTTCATGCCAAAATGTGCACTAAATTCACATAATTCAATGAGTATCTAAATCTGCCAAGTCATGACCTTCTGTCACAAATCTATTCATCTGTACTGAAATAGTCTGCTTTCCGTCTCACATAAGAGTCCACAAATGCCAGCTCTCTGGTCATTCATATGTCATGCTTCTGTAAGAGATCTTCCTCTAGATAATCACACCTTTCAAGGCATGCGCTGTGAATACACACTAACTCATATTTAATGACAATCCATTTTTCTACTTGGCATGATAGGGAGGAGTTGTCAGATTATCTTTTCTATCAGGGAAGTTCCCGTGTAACTGAATCTTTTTTTCCCCTAATACTATTAGTAAAAACCCTTCTCCTACAAAGGACAGGATAACTGCATTTTAGACCATTTTAATTTGACATAATACCTTCAGGGGGGCAGATAGGAGGTAAAGAGAAAGGGGAAAGACTTCATCAGATATAAGTTCAAGGAATGAGGGACCATTCTGTATCTGGTATTATTTATTATTATATCTCTGGCATCCTGCAGTTTTCCTAGAATATAAATATTACTTGAGTAAATTTTCCATTGAATAGCTACTGTATTTCCATTGTAAAGATTAAGAAAGTGAAGAACAAAGGAAATAATGAAATAATCACTTGCCCCGGGTATAGGTAATCTAATATTCTCTTCACTACACCATTCAGAGCCTGATTTAGAGACAGTGAAGATAAATTGATGCTTCTTCCTCCCTTTCTCTTGGTCTCAACTATGCCTACATGTCTCAAATCCAAATTACTCACTGCCTTTCCTCGCTCTTGTATTCTGGAGCCTGAGATAAGCCGTGAGGTTTGAACTAGGATCTCTGAAGAATCATAACCAAATGGGTAAGACCAGCTGGAGAAGCACAAGGAAGTGCAGAAATTCTTCTAAGTGTGATGGAAAAGGAAGAAAAGAAGGCTAGTAAAGAAGGACCTGGAGAGGTAGGCTGCAGCAATATTCAGGACAAAAATCTCCTCTTCCAGAGTTGGAGAAACCAGGACATTTTGTATTTCCCTTCCTTGTTTTCCCAAAGGCCTGCTAAGATTGGTAATATAGGTCTGACGCTTATAAAAAGCAGTAAGCAATAACACTCCAAAGAAGAGGAAATTCTAGGGGCAATGTTTTTTGTGTGTTATTGAAATTTACCCTTGCTAGCATTACCAAATGGTGATACTACTTTAAAAGCTGTGCTGAAGAAATGTTGGACCTACACAGATACAGAATTTACACTCATTTGTGCAGGAAGGACGTGGAGTCAGGAAAAGAGGAAAGAATAAATTCAGCACCAATTTTTTTTTTCAGGACAATGCCTGAGGTTAATAATAATTCAGTAAGTATGGAGAAGTGATCTAGCACACTATGAAAACATGCAACTAACATGCACTTAGAAAACTTACATGCTGTTACATTGGATGAGAAACTCTTGTGCATTTATAAATTTATGCATACTGATCAAACACACCAGATACTACAGGGTTTTTGAAAGGCTCTATATAGAAGAAATTCTGTGGGGTACCTTGTGGAATAAATCTTTCATATATTTGCTAAGTTAAGAGAGAAGAATTCAAGGAAACACCTATTTCCTGAAACAGGAAAATTGTTCTTGACTTCCCTATCACAAATATTTATGTCAAAAAAATCTGGAGCAATAAATGACTCTGCAAATGCTTGCATTCCAACTGTGAGAAGAAAAATAAAGTGCCTCTTATCTGGTAGTTCCTCAGTAACCTGCTCCACATTTAGAATATTTTCTCTAGTATTATTATTCCTAGTACCACTGAAAGCTTTTAATAAGGCAACTGCACATTTAACTTTGATTGAACTTGCAGCATCTCTTATTTACTATGTAGTTATTTCTGTAAATACTTCCATCATTGGCAATATAGACTGAACTTAAAAACTATACCAGTTATAAAAGTTCTCATATTTCAGGGCCAGCCCCATGGCTTAGTGGTTACATTTGGAGCACTTCCTTTGGTGGCCCAAGTTCGGTTCCTGGGCATGGACCTACACCACTCATCTGCAGCCATGCTGTGGCGGCGACTCACATACAAAATAGAGGAAAATTGGCACAGACATTAGCTCAGGACAAATCTTCCTCAGCAAAAAAGAAAAAAACCCAAAATTGTCATATTTCTTACTTTAAATTGCACTGTGGCAGAATATTTATGCTTGATTCTTTAAACCATTTTCCCTTTACCTCAACATCAAAGTCATGTTCTCCTTGGCTTGACAGATATTTTAAACAATATCTAAATTCACTAACCATAGGTATTGCCTTTCAGACAAATTATATGAACTAAAACATATTTTGCAATCCTCAACGTGATGAACTATATCTGAAGTCATCTGAGCAATCTAACAGTGAATGAGAACCAGAAGGAAATTAAGCTAAAGCCCAAAGATATCAAGCTACAAAAGATAGAGTTTTTTTTTAAGATTGAATTTTTCCATCATGCAATTACCATTCAAGTGAAACTATCTTATAGTTAAATTTCATTACAAAGTCAGTAATTAAACTTCCTTGTGTGAGGCTGAAAAGGAAAGTTTATGACTCCTGTACAATAAACAGTGTCAGTGAGATTTCAGTTTATGCCAATTAGCTTTATTATATTTTACAAACAAATGATGTTTATTGGCCATAACATTGTTCTGATATTAGTTAGGGCCTGGTGATCAATTTCTTAAAAATATCTAGATTGACAGTTATTGGATTTTTTCTGTATTATTGCCTTGCAGAAGTAGGAAAAATAACAAGCATTGGAGTACTTGGTATTTGAGGGTGAAACACAAGAGTAAAATATTATTAGGTTAGAATATACAACAGAATTGCATTGCTTGATAGAAATGCTTTCAGGGGTCAAGTAAAGTATTTTTCCTAATTTAAATTCTCTATTATGTAATAAATATAAACCCATTCTTACTAACAGATAACAAAATAAAAATATAAACCTCATAGCATATGTCTAGCCCTACACAAATATATTCATGATTTTGACATAGCATCAATAAAACATTTATTTTAAAAATTGGGTGAATTTAGAAGATATAGTCACAACTTTTTTTGTGTGTGTGTGAGGAAGATCAGCCTTGAGCTAGCATCCATGCCAATCCTCCTCTTGTTGCTGAGGAAGACCAGCCCTGAGCTAACATCTATTGCCAACCCTCCTCCTTTTTTTTCTCGTTTTTCCTCAAAGCCCCAGTAGATAGTTGTTATGTCATAGCTGCACATCCTTCTAGTTGCTGTGTGTGGGATGCCGCCTCAGCATGGCCGGACAAGCGGTGCGTGGCTGCGTGCCCGGGATCTGAACCCGAGCCTCCAGTAGCAGAGCCTGCGCACTTCACCGCTAAGCCACAGGACCAGCCCCTCACAGCTTTAAAATAGCACCATCTTTGGCATTTTTAATGTTATTCTTCATGTTTATGACATTGAACTTGGTTAGAAAGGAAATAAGACTCTGTAGGTCCTTTGATGGAATTCTCTGACAGAAAGAATCACACTGTTTTGAGATAAGAAAAGAAAGATAGTTCATATTTTCATTATTACTTTGATAAATAGAAACTATTATTCCAACAGTCCCTTATTGTCATGAACCACTGATTCATACTGGATCCTACCTGCCCATTGACAATTATCAAATGGACAGTGTCATAGAAAGCAAGCCAAATAACTAAATAATTAAGGATATTTTACCTGAAGTATGCTAGACAACATAACTTCTTGCTTAAAAGGAGTCATTCTTTGCCCAACTTAGAGCCCCTACTTTCATGGCTGGCCATCTCTGTCTCTAGGAACCAAAGCTCCCAAATGATCCACCCTCCCAGTCCACGGCTGGTTGAAAAGAGATGGGCATCTGTTGCTGATCAGGTTGACTACACGTACCAAAACATCATGTAGAGTTGGGTCTAGAACTGATGTCATGGTTAATTTAGAAAGGGTAAGAGGAATTCATGGGGGAAAAGAAAGAAGGTAGTCCATAGCCGAGGGAACACAAACGAGAAGTTAAGCAGTCCCCCAGAATTAGGAGACGTGAGAGGGCAAACGTGTTCCTTGAAATATTCCAAATAAATAAATTTAAATATTATATATCATGAAGATTAAATAACTTAAGGGATTAAATAAATTTAAACTATATACATATAGTAGTATACATATAGATAGATAGTACTATATATAGTAGTACTGTATATAGACAGTACTACTATAGATAGTAGTATACATACATACATATATATATATACACACACACACACACACACTGAGGGAGAGAGAAAGAACAAAAAACAGAATTAACAACAAAAATTAATGAATCAATTGATCAACAAATATATTTTATTGCCTAAGCCATGATGTAAACACAGATGAATTTAAGGGATGGCTTCATGCTGCAATAAGCAGGCTTATGGACCAGAAGGAGGTGAGAGGAAGAAAAGAGGGGGAGAGATCTTACTCACCTCACCTCCATAAAGAAAAAAAAGGAGAGTACACATTGATAATTTTATTTATTTATTTATTTTAATTTTATTTATTTATTTTTTCCCCCAAAGCCCCAGTAGATAGTTGTACATCATAGCTGCACATCTTTCTGGTTGCTGTATGTGGGACGCGGCCTCTGCGTGGCCGGAGAAGCGGTGCGTTGGTGCACCCCCCGGGATCGAACCCAGGCCGCCAGCATCGGAGCGCACGCACTTAACCGCTAAGCCATGGCGCCGGCCCGATAATTTTATTTTTATTTGTATTTTTACCACAAATCCCTGAGCCAAATAATTATAAGACAAGCTAATCAGCAAAGGATTTAAAGATTGCATTAAACCAGCTGAAAGCTAATGATGAATCACTCTAAAATCTCCAAACACAACGAAATACGATCATAAACATACTATTTACTTCCAGCTACAAAATGCTACAGTCTCTAGTGACAGATACAGAAGACAGTATTAAGATGAATAGAGAAAATAACTGCATTGCCAGTCTTGTTTTAGGTGGTGATTATCCAGATGAGCTTTATGTTATGGTGTTCCGATTTATTGGGTTCTACAGCTAATTGCCCTAGCATGAAAACTTCATATAAATATGTGATGACTAATTCCTCAGTGGAACACTACCTTAATAAAAGAAACACCACCACCTATCCAAAATGTTTGAAAGTAACTCAAAAGACTTAAGAGGAATTATTTCCATGGTGGGTGTATAACTAGAGTGCTTATTAATATTTAGAGCAGCAAGAAGAAGTTATATTTTGTACAGTCATTGTCCTCATGTGATGCATTCTTACATGAGCATAAGCTTCTGATAATAAATTCTTTCCCCAGTGAATGCTGGATTAATATCCACCTAGTATATATTGGGATTCTACGATTATCAGTTATCTTCACAAAAGTAGAAATCCAATATCTTTACTTCAATAATAATAGTAATGTCACCATTGCACAAAAGAATAAAAAGGCACATGACAGAGAAACAAAAAAACAAAACATACAAGTGTCACTGAACTGATCAGAACAAATAAAATAAACTTCACAGGAACAATAGTTTTTGTTCATTTTTGAGCATTTGGGTGTCTACGTTTTAGTAACTTACATGAATACTGTTACAAGAAGAAGCAGGATTATTAAATATCCTCTAGTAGACAAAAGCCTATCGTCCATTTAGAAAATCTTATCCTTTAATATATTTTAGACTCAATCAGTATTTTCCATGGTCCGCTTAGTCTCTGTCTCTTTCATTCATTCCTGTCTGCATTTTGTGGAGAGTTATTTCATTCCAGGAAAATTCGCGCCCTTTCCGCAATCAATCTAACTCCTAAATTTTACTGTGATGCTTCTTGTATTACAACCCAGTAACATAGTATTTTAATGGTAGACAACTGTGTTTGCAGATTCCCATCTGCACACGTACAAGTGGAAAACCTCCAGAAGCACCCATGACACATCAGAACAGCAGACATTACAAATCATCCTAATAAAACATTCTATACCTTTTCTACTCCAAGTGTGTTTCTGGGATCAGCAACATGTAGATATCACCCAGGAGCTTGTTAGAAAAGCAGAATCTCCAGCTCCTAGACTTGGTAATCCGAATCTGCATTTCAACAAGATCCCCACGTGATTCACTTGCACATTAAAGTTTGAGATGCACTGCTTGATACCATTTAAGGAACTCTGAACTCCCAAGTTCTTGGCAGGAAATCAACCAGAAAAAAATCTAAAACAATCCCCACCCCTCTACTCCTCAAAACCCCATCACCAACCCTCAAAAAAAAAAAACAAAAACAAACAAACAAAAAACGTGAACAAACTTATTGCTCTGGTTGGGAGATTTTAAGTTTACGTTACACCTCAGGGGAAACATTGAGTTAGCTATGGGAGGTTAGTTTGTTCCTCCTCAGATCGATACAAGCAGGGAAAAGCTCTTTTGAGTTGCTAAGACACACATTACATGACTATTTTTAATTGCTGTCTCACTAGACTGTATTGCACCAGCTTCTTTTCTTCCTAAGATAGTCTGAGCATTCTGTTTTTTCCAGTCGTTAGCAGAAAGGTATCCTCATTCTCTGACTTCCACTAAGATTTATTCTGAGAATGTAATTAGAAAAGTCCTGTGTTGTCTAAGTGACTTCCAGCAGAGATGGAGAGATCGTTTGCACATTTTCATATGTCAGTGGTGTGACACTTAAGGCAAAGGGTTAAAGTTTTATCAATTAAATTCAGGAATGACAAATTTCTACAGGAAAAGGAGTCGAGCTCTACTCTTAGATGATAGGTTCATAAAGGCAGGGGCTGTGTGTCTGTTTTGTTATTGTTGTATTTCCACATAGTCCCTGTATGTGGCACGTGCTCAGTGACGGTCTTATAATTGAATTGAGTTGAATTACAATCAATTCTTTCAGTATAATCAGATAGTAAGGTCTTCATATTCAGACTGACAATCTTGAATTATAAAGGAAAAAAATATGACAGTAGGAAGAGCCTAGAAAATAGAAGTCGTGTATTCTAGTCATACATCTATAGCAAAAAATAATAGCCATTTTCCTGAAGGGGGAAAATGTAATCATTAGAAATTGTCAAAATGTCATGATATATGTGGTATAAACTGTGAAATAAGTCACTGGTCTATTTCTTTTGATATACTATATATAGTTTAAAATATTATCGAGGTAAAAAAATAAAGACTATGCATCCATATTGTGGAATGATATGCCAATACCTGACGAAATAATTAGTGGCCCTCCCTAGAATTTCAGTAGAGGAGACTGCTAGTTGTTCTTCAAAATCTTTCTTCCTCTTCTTCCACAGTAATAGAGTCATAGCTGGGCATTTAACTTTCTAGCCAGAGATGACATTTGTCTGCCTTACTGGAAGCTAGATATAGCTTTGTAACAAGGTTCTTACCAAAAGAATGTGAGTGGAAGTGTGGTCCACTTCCTGGGCCATCAGACATTGCACATGTACTTCTCCAGACTCTCTTCTCTTTCTCATAATCCAGACACAAATGTATCTACAATTCAGCTTAAGCCCTGTAGATGATGACACAGTGTAGGAATGGCAGAGAAACAAGATGGAAAGAATCTAGGACACTGTATGACTGTGTGGACCCAAGTTTCTTATCCAAAAAATAAATGTGGACCACTCACCTTGAGGGAGGCAAAGAAGAGAGAGAGAAAATCTACTCCCTGTAAGTTACTCTATTTCAGGGTTGCTTTGTGAGAGCAACTAGGCCCTTATCAAAATTAATACAATCTCCTACTAGCTACCATTTACAATAAATCTATAATTCTACATAAATATATGGATAACTTGGGACACATTCATTTATGTCTCCAAATCTTTGTTCTAATATTTCTAAAGTCAAGAGGTGAATTTAAAGGAGAAGAGTCTAAGGTATAGAGTGAAGCAAGATGCCACAGTTTTACAAACAATCAGCCTTGGACTCAGGTACAAGACTCCTGGAAGCATCAACGTAAAGCTGGAAGGAAGTTAAAGATAACTGAATGCAGTCTTGATGAAACCACTGAAGAAACTGAAGCTAAGACAGGTGAAATATTCTTCTTAAGGTCTCAGAGCAAATAGTCTGGCTTTGAATCTTGTTCTCTAACTCCTACCTAGGTGTTTTTTATCTTTTTAATATGAATTTAATATTTACTGTCAAGCAATTCATATATGCAATACATGGATTGTGCTACAAGACCTTTAATGAAAAACAGCAGTACACTGCCCCATCCTACTCCTTCCACCCTTGGGTGCCATCCAGCCTAGATACCACTTTAAACTCTATAAATGGTTTCTTCTGATTTTCACCTCCATATTTCTAAACATTATGTATACATGCCTATTTCTTGATTTCTTCATTTAAATCTATTAGTATCCTACTACAATAGATTAGGATTTATATCACTAATATATACACAAAGTCGCCCACCTCCAATCCCATATGCAGCATTTACATTATTATGACTATGAAAAAAACTAATTCATGGCTGAACCATGTAATGTGTTATAGATTTCCTGTCTTCCTCAGAGTTAATAATTGGCATATTTTATGTTTCTTTAGTTTTTTGTATAACTATAACAATTCATTCTCAAATTATCCACCGTAAGTTTAACTTGTTTCCATTCAACATATTCAGACAAATCAGGTTATATATTTTTTTTCATTCCTTTTTTCTTGTACATAGTACCCTTAGAGCACTCCATTCTCCTGCCTGAATCTATACTGGATCCCTCTAGACCTGACACTCACCTATTGATTTGAGATTTCCCGTCATCATCATCCTGGAAATTCTCCTTTCTTCTATCTGTGTCCAATCCTCTGTGTACTAGTTTCTATGTCCTCCTCTTTTTTTATTTATTCTTTGGTTTTGGTGAAACACTCTCTTCAATATATTTTGAGAAACAGAGTAAAGGAAGTAAGCTTTTTAGGATATTTATGTCTGAAAAAATATCTATTCTACCATCTTACGTGATTGATAATTTGGATAGCTACTTTAATTCTAGAATGATAACATTTTCCACAAGTATTTGAAAGCACTGGTCTATATTAGCTTCAAGTATTGTTTTTGGAACACCAGTGCTATTATTTTATTGAGATATAGTTCACATACTACAAAATTCACCCATTTAAAATGTTCAATTCAGTGGTATTTAGTATATTCAAAAAGTTGTGCAACTATCACCACTATCTAATTCCAGAACATTTCATCAGTCCCAAAAGAAATTCTGATTTTAGTTGAATACACCTGCCCTTGGCCATGACTGGTCCCTGATAACAGAGCACCTATAGTAAGCTGTCTCCAGAGTACATCTCCAGCTTACAATTGGGTATCAGAAAGGTATTTATTGGTGATGTGGGGTAGAAGATCATGATACTGCTTCTGAAAATCTGCCTCTTAAAAAAACAAAAAAACAAAAACAAAAACACAACAAAAAAAACTACTCTTGGTTGATCTTCTTGAATGTCCAGTTGTACTCCCTCCAACTTTTCAGGAGGGCAGTGCCGGGTATATCTATTTGTTGCACATTTAGGGGGTTCTGTAGCATAAAGCAGCCTATTCCTGGGCATGCCTTCCAGGATTTTCTCATTTATAACTTAGATTCCTCCTTTCTGGACAACAAAGTTAATTACCAAGAATCTATCTTTTTTGTTGTTTCCAAATTATTTTTGCTATTGTCCCTTCTTGAGTATGTTGTTTTTCCTTAGTAAGTTTTAAAACAATCTTTACTGTCTTTTAGTAAGATATCAGGAGGAACTGGAGGAAAACTCATGTTTATCCAGCAGCCTCAGTAGCTCATTCTATTACACATGCTAGTCATCCATTATTCAGTGGAATTACACATATGGTGAAGAAGAACGTTCACTATACAGCTTTATAAATCTAGATACCCAGTACTAAAGACAGACAGACAGACACATATACACAGAGACACACACACACAATTCAGAAACAAAAACTATGAGGAAATAATAACTCTGTAAGGTGATCAGGAAAATAACTGAATAGGTGGTGTACAAAATTCCTTAAAACCAACAGACCAGTCACTATATTTGAGGGTAAAGACTATTCTCAAATTTATTTATTGACAGACACCAAAAAGGCAGTAGAGCTTCCAACTGAAATATTCATTAGGAATTAGCTATGATATCCCATGCATTTGGGAAATGACAACTCTGAAAACAGCACATTATCATTTTGATACCCATAAGCATTTGTTACTGATATAACCTTGAATGTAGCTGACTCATAAAATCTTCAAAAAATAGGCTAAGTCTCAAAAGCTTCTAAAGTTACATTCCAGAATTATTTTCTATATGTGACAGAATTTGATATTTAGATTAAAACTGATCTGGTACCATAACTTATGACAAACACATTATGCACAAATGGGTGCTTAATGAATATATTTTATGATGATGAAAATTAGTTAAATGATGCACTAAATATATGGAAATGTTCTCATTTTTCATTGTTTGTATGAAAATAGGAAAGTATCTGCAATTAGCCTGTCTCATTAAATAAGACAAGATCCATATCATGATGGTTTTTACGCACAAATTGAAAATGGAGAGGACGTGTGTTTCCTTGATCATAGGAGGTCTCCAAGATTTACAAACTTTTAAAGTACTAGAAGCAAAGGATCTATGAATCATTGAATGTATGGAATATTCCCATGGTATCTGACTCTAGGCCTCCAAATTTGCTGTCCCGCACTGGGAAGCATCTGCTACAATGTAAAGGTTATATCCTGTTATGTATGAAATTTTTCTTTTCCAAGTAGTTTGAGATAGGTTTTAGGATTGGAGAGTGGTCTAGACTATATTTTAAAGTGGTAGTTGTGTGTCTATGTGTATGTATGTATATTTTAGACTGGACACTTTGATATGTAAGTTAATTTGCTTTAAAGAGATGAAGAAATCACATTTTTAAAGGTTTGATTTATGGAAAATATTTGAGGGAAATGGTCAAGAAATAAGCAATATAGCGTACTACTGAAGAACATTGAGTCTAGGGAGAAAATTTTGAATTCACAGAGCTTAGGTGATTACTGAACTGCTCTAAACTTCAGGTCATTCACTCAACAAATATTGATTAAATTTCAATGTTCTAGGCACAGTTTTGGACCCTGATTAGTAGTATATAAGCAGAAAATATCCTTTAACCTCCAAGTATGTATATACCATAGATAGATCGATACATAGATAGGTAGGTAGGTAGATAGATAGATAGATAGATAGATAGATAGATAGATAGATATCAAATGCCATCCACTTTCTGATCTCAACTTTATATTTCTAGCCAGGATCTCTCCCCTAAAATCCGAACACACATGTTCAAGGGTTTATTTGGATATGTAATAGGCATATCAAACTTCACATGTCCAAAATTGAACTTCATATATATATATATATATATATATATGATATATATACAATGTAAGAGTAAAGGCAAAAGAGGGAGAATTATTAGGAGGTTACTGAAATAGCTCAGATAAGAGATGATGATCTCTTAGACAAAGATGGCAATGAAGGAACTGGTGTGTTCTGGTTTCACTGTTAGATATCGGATATTCTTGAGGTTGAATTGACATGTTTTTCTGATAGATCAAATGTGTAGTATACTTGAGAAAGAGAGAAGTTAACAATTACTCAAAGATTTTGTTCTGAGCACCTAAAAGGATAGAACTGCCGTTAACTAACATGGCAAGGCTGTGTGAAGAGAATGTTTAAAGGTAGCGGGATGTTAGAAGTTCAATTTTGGACATGTGTAGTTTGATATGCCTATTACATATCCAAATAAACCCTTGAATACATGTATTCAGAATTTAGGGGAGATATCCTGGCTAGAAATATGAAGTTGAGATTAGAAAGTGGATGACATTTGAGAATGCAAGACTGGATGATATCATCAAAGGAGGAAGCGTAGTGAAAGATGAGAAAATGGACAAGAACTGAAACCTGGGGGACTCAAGATTTGAGGGGACGTGAAAAGGAGCCAGGAAAGGAGATTGAGAAGGAATGCCCAATGAGGTAGGAGGATGGCCATGAGACTGTGTGTCCTGGACTAAATGAAGAAAGATGAGTGACTTGGCTGACAGTTCAAGTAAAATAAGGGCTGAAAAGTGATCACTGGATGTAGAAGAGTGGTCTTGACAAGAGTAGTTTTGATTTGGCAAGGATTAACACCTGATTTCAGTGGGTTCAAGAGAGAGAAATTGGAGGCAGTAAGGATAGATGATTATTTCTTAGGAATTTTCTGTTAAGAGATGGAAAAAAATAACTTGGTAGCTAAAGGGGCAATTTGGGTCATGAAAGAGTTTTTTCTTTGTAATGGTAGAAATAACAGCATGTTGCCACTCAGAATGGTACAGCAGAGTGTGAAACCCTGATGACACAAGATAAAGAGCTGCTGAAAGAACAACCTTGAGTAAGTGAAAGGAGTGGGTTCCGGTGACACAAGTAGAGAAGGTGGCCTTAGCTCTTAACATGGAGATTCACCCAGGGCCCCAGGCGAGAAGGCAGAGTACAGAGCATGGTTGTAGGAGCTGATGGAGTGTTTCCTCTGAGTGCATCTATTTTCTCATTACAATAGGAATTGATGCCATCATTTGAAAAAGGAGGTATTGTTGGTTTGAGGCGAGAGGGGAAGAGGGTATGAAATATTAGTCTCAGAGAGTGTAAGAGTAAATGGATTCACCTGAGATTGCCAAATACAAATTTAACCTGAAACCTGTCAATTTAAACAGTTCTGTATTTTCTTCTAGCCATATCCAGCTGCACAGTCATAGGCACAGAACAGACTGAAAGCTGGCTTTAATCAAGGTTCATTTTTTTTTCCAAATGAAGAAAGCAGGAAGCAAGCAAGTGGGGGCATGTAAGAGAAGTAATGATAATGACTAAATATTGATTTTAGTCTGGCTAGGAAGAAAAATAAGAACACAAGGTGTGAAATGTATAGGAAATATTGATATGAGTAGTGGGTTGTAGGTCAATCAGGGATCAAAGATTGTTAAAGTTAGGTGGAAAGAGATGTGTGGGTACTCACAGATGAAGTGGAGATCATGGAAAGGCTGCATTTATTGGTAATAACAAACTTTATGGTACGACCATGAGTGGTGAGTGGCTCCAATATTATGGAGGGTAAAGTCATTGGCAGAGAGAAGGTCAAGGAGCTGAAAGACTAGGTTATTAGAACGATAGTCCACACATTTCTGTAATCTCTAAGAATCATGACAGGAATAGTGTTAGAGAGTGACAGTAAGCCAGGACTTAAAATCTTCAAGAAATTAGGAAGAATGACCAGGGTGGCAGTGATGAATGCAATGTTGAGAGGCAACGGTCAGTATAGCCTAATGGCATAAGAGTCAAAGCTGGGTGTTTTTAGGGAAGATAAAGGGGAAATGGTATGGCAATGTCAATAAGAAGCAAGGAAATGTCTAGTGGTCTGAGGAGCGCAAGAGCAAAACCACCACCTCTTGAGGAGGATGCATGGGAGCCTGTGTTATCAAGGGAGAGTAGGTTGCAAATAAACCAAGAAAATTAAAGTGATCAAAGGGATGTTTTGGGAAGAATTAGCTACTCATCATTTCTCTGGAGATTGTCAGAAGAAAAAGTAGCAGGTTTCTAAGAGCTGAGGGCTAAGAAAGAGAATCAGATGGGGAAATGTGCAGAGATGCATGAGGATTAGAGTTCTGGAAATGACAGTGTTTAGGAACCCTGAGTCTCTCGTGGTAATTGATAAAGAATGTCTGCATCGGTAAGGCAGAAGGAATAATACTACCTATGTCATAGGTCGTTATGAGGAGTAAATATGATAACGATGTGAAGCACTCAGCTCAGCCCCTGGCACCATTTAAGTGCACCATAAATACTAGCTATGACCATCTTCATCCTCATCAGTCTGTCTGACAAGGATACTGAGTCCATTAGGAATAAGCCACATAATTTTCTAGGAATCAAAAATTTCCTCCTAGAAATGGATCTCTAAAATTACAATGGAAGCTGATTAGGAAATATGAACCATTACAAAGAAAAATCATTTAGCAAACAACTATTTTTCAGAACAATGGCAGTCATTTTCTTTCTTACTTTAGAACTTAGGTTTATTGACTCTGTTTCAATGATTCCATGGTATTTGACATGTTGATGCTTCTGATAAAAAGATGAGCAGAATCAAAATGACATTTTACATGTCAGCAGTGAGAAATACAAAGGAGATTTCAGATTCATTGCATTTTTCTAAATTGACGTAGGTTCCTAGCTTATTTTCAGTTGAAGTAACTCTTTCCATTCCAAGCTAGTAGTTGGCATTTCCATGTGGAAATGTCTTCTGAGCTGAAATCTCTTTTCTTTCATGAAAATGGAGAAACATTTCCATTGTTTGATATGGTCTACCGGGAAGTTTTTGAAGTTTAAATTTATTCTCAATCTCTTTTCCCAGGAAGTCCTATTTATTCCCCTTCCAGCCCTCCCTTGGCTCTTTCTCTACAGAGTGTCCTTTTGCAGAGAACTCTGCAGTCTATTACAAGTCTGTTCTCTGTTAATTAAAACGACATCCAAATCATTTGGGGGTCTGGATCCCATAGAGGTATTGCTCTAGTCTACTTGTAATTAATTCTTCACTCAGCACTAGCAGTAGCCATATCATTGGTCATGAAGGTACTCGGAAGATTAATGAAACTGGATAAAATAAATGGAGTTGTAATTCGGGAGGACAAGCTAAACATCCCCACTAAGCAGACACTGCCAAAACTAGCAGACGGTAGCTCATCTCTTCTTGAGCCATGACAGTAAACATTCATCAACTGAAGGAAAATAATATGCCAACCTTAAAATGATATCTTACTCTACGCATAGAGACTAGAATACTCTCACTCACCTTTTTAATTAACTGTAAATAACAATGGGGTTATGTTACAATAGATATGTAGTTATTTTTCAGCCATTTCTAGTGCATGGAGTATGCCCTCAAACTACGTGATGAGATAGAAAGCCACATGTAAAAGCAGATGGACAGCTAATAAGCTGTGCTATAAGGTTGAGCAATATGGCATGATTGGCTAGAGATGTTACAATCCCATTGAACCTCTCTCAGAAACAGGAAGTAAATCTGAATCCTAATTACAGTGGACTGGCTCATTTCCTAATCAGACTGCCAGATAAGAAAGGATCTCATTTTGAAGCATTAGTCCTCAAATAGAGCTAACAACCATGTGAGAAGCTTGAGTCTTTGGTTCCTGCCATAGTAATCACAGCTTTTGCCAATGGCAAGCCCTAGAGCTTCATAAGCCAACAGCAGTACAAAGATGCTCCAGACGGGTGGGGGCAAGCTGACAAGCTTAAGGTGGTGCTTTTCACTGGAAACTAGATGGTCTCAGGAGAGTGTATATTGATCAAGAACTTATAAAGACTGACTCCAAGAAATAATTTGGGTAGAGTCTAACTGTGATCTGAGTTGGCATATAGTTTTCAAGACTACTCTGGTTTTAAAGAGTCTGTCCCCTTGTCTTTATTTGTTTCTGTCATATGATGTGATCTGATTTAGGGATGCAGAAATATGGTCTCAAAACTAAGAGTGGCTAGAGATACGAAAATACTATTTATCCTACTTAATTTCAGCCATCTTTACTTAGAGCTACTCTGCAGTCCACATCTATTTCCCCCTGTCCACACACTAATTGTGCAATTTACAGTTGTTAACTTGTCTGTTTCACCCTTGGTTGTAAACTCCTTCCAGGCAGAAGTTATGTTAATCATTTTTTCCAAGTAATTTCCTCAATTAATCAAATAAAGAAACCGTGTTAGACTTTGGAGGAGCAGGTTATGTAAGAATCAAATAAAACGAGTCCCAGATTTTAGGAATCTTCATAACTATTAGAAGAGCCAGAGGTAGGCACAAATAAAATGAACATATATATACATATGTATGTATATATATATGTACACATAATGTGTATTTATTTTCATAATTAAATAAAATATTATATGTTCCCTGTAAGAAATCTGAAAAATATAGATTACCAAAAAATTAGATTAAAATCATTTATAATTCCATAATTCTGACTTAAATATTTTTAAATTTTCCCATATAATTTTTCACCTTTTCTGTAAATAAATGAGATATTTATACTTTAACAAAGGATATGATATTTGTATATAACTTTTCTTATCTAGTAATATGTTGATCTGTAACTTTTCTGATTTTCCTCTAGAATATAAACTCATAAGTTTTGTCTCTCTCTTTCAATGGTGTATTTCCAATAACTGCAATAGTGCCTTGTATACAGTAGGCACTTAGACCAAAATAATTCATTATTCTTCGATAGTTAGGTTTTCTGTACTCTACAACATAAAGAGTTCTAGCAGTCACACAAGTTGTCTAAGAGAAAAGTCAGGGATAGATTTCTGAGAATCATAAATGCCTAGAAGAAAGGTCTGGATTCTATAAGGTAGATTATCTATCATGTTTTAATAGAAATGGTATGATTAGATGTCTGCTTTATGTTATTGTCAATAAAAATATCCTATCAGCTTGTATTTTTCACTTTTGACTTCCAATTAATCTATGAAAATGGGAATGTAAGTGACATTTTCAAAGATATTTGTCAGAGTGGTGATCATTTCAGTGGCGAGCCCAATTTTGTCTCTAATACAGAAGAAACTAATGACAATTACGAAATCATGTTGGGTAGCATGAAATGTTATCTATCAGCCAATTTATCTGGAGTAACAAAAAAAAAGTAGCTAAAAATTAAGATCTTTAGAGATATATTTTAAAGTCTATTCATCGAGTCCCCAAGTCCAAAGCATATTTGCACTGTGAAGGGCAAGGTGCTGAGAGGGGATTGTAACTCCTTTGCTTTGTCACTGCCTGTTGCTGGCTCTCTGGACTCTAGTTCTCCCACTACTAGGAAGCCTGAATCCTCCAAACCAGTAAGCTACAGGAGAAAAATAAGCACTTGAGCATATTGCTACTTTGTCCTCATGTTCTAGTAATCAATGATTTCTTCTCAGCCTCCAGATTCAGGTACACTTCCCTTAGAATTATAATATGTTAGAGGTAGAAAGAACTTTAAAAACCAGGACTATGGGCAAGATGAAAACCAGTAATGAGTATCACCATTGAGCCAAGACCTGAACTGCTCAGTCAGAAAATGTACTGAAAAAGTACCGAGAGCTTACAAGGGGCAATGCAAGACATATTACCAACAATTGGTCCCTTGGCAGCTAATATGAGTGCTTTATTTTACATAACTTCTAAATCAGTTAAGTGAATCACAAACAGTATTTTTTTTAAAAATGGAGTGGAATATAATACAAAAATCAGAGAGCATCATAAGTAGGAATAATGTTTTTTCAGATGTGAATGTTTGTGTCTGTGCACATGTGTGTATGATCATTTGTTTATTGAATCGCAATGTAAAATGTATTTTTTATTTATTCTGAATCACAGTAACAATATTTGAAAGCCACTAAACTAGTCTCATATGAAAGAACTGTAACTGGGGGTTGTAATTCTGAAAAAGGACTTGACATTAAACAATTTTAAATATGAGCAGTCTTTCAATGCATATACAGTGCAATGTTCATTTGGACTAATAAGAAAAGCAAACTGTCAAGTTACATCACGTAAACTCATGATTATTTAATTTCCCTTCATTTACAAAGGGTTGAGTGACTTTCCCAAAGTAACACAGCTTGATGATAGGCAATGATAAAACTCAGGTGTTCTGATATCCAGTCCAATTATTTTCCTACTAGTTCATGTAATGACATTTCCCCCATAGTGACCATGTAAAAAAGTAGAAATACTCTG
The DNA here is from genome assembly GCF_020826845.1 of Diceros bicornis minor. Classification (NCBI taxonomy): domain Eukaryota; kingdom Metazoa; phylum Chordata; class Mammalia; order Perissodactyla; family Rhinocerotidae; genus Diceros; species Diceros bicornis. The sequence goes on from NC_080761.1 coordinate 49,870,632, forward strand.
TGAACAGACCATAAAAGGCAACCTCATTTAATACATAATAAAAATTTTTCTCCAGGTGATAGCTGTAACCTGTACGAATATGCCAGCTATAATCAACATCAACTAAATAATAACGTGTCATGATGCTCCTTTAAATATTTAGAATATTTTTTGTAAAATAATCTCTGTCCTCCATTTTTCTTCAAGGAATTATAAGATAGGTTTGAACTCATGCCTTCTCTCATCCCAATATATGATGGCAGCTCACTTATCTCTAAAATAGGCATTAGAGAATATCCACATTTGAAAGCTCCCACCTAGGACTATAGGTACAGTTTAGAGAACAGGACTCTTGTGTTAAGTCCTCTTTTCCTCTTATTTTCTTTTTTTCTCCATCCCTGTTAGTCTCTCAGCCTTCCCCATCTCTGACACTAGGTTAAAGGGGCAGTGTCTTAGGACTGCGGAGGGTAATCAACAAAGCAGTGACTTCTTCAGACCTTTATAAACGAAGTTATTTGTGCCAACATCTTCTTCCTCCCTCAGTGTCTTAAACTGATGTCCACGTAAGGGACCATCTACAAGAAACACAAATGAACGATACCATAACGAACCTAGAAATTCATGCAAGTGAAATTTACATGTTAAATAGACATTGTTGAAAGAGCAGTTGAGAAATATGAGATGACCATTAGCCTGAGTAAGTTAAGCTAGCTGAATATCGTAGGAGCTCAAGACAGCCTTGTTTATCTGATTTCCAAATTCTCAATCTGTTATGTTCTTTGCTGGGTTCAGGGAAAAAAGAGCTGGAAATAGGCGTATTAGTTCTTTATACACTATTTGAAATTAAATTTCTTCTTTTTTTTTTTTTGTGAGGAAGATCAGCCCTGAGCTAACATCCATGCTAGCCCTCCTCTATTTTTGCTGAGGAAGACCAGCTCTGAGCTAACATCTATTGCCAGTCTTCCTCCTTTTTTTCCCAAAAGCCCCAGTAGATAGTTGTATGTCATAGCTGCACATCCTTCCAGTTGCTGTATGTGGGACGCAGCCTCCGCATGGCCAGAGAAGCGGTGCGTCGGTGCGCGCCTGGGATCCGAACCCCAGGCTGCCAGTAGCAGAGCGCACGCACTTAACCACTAAGCCACCGGGCCGGCCCTGAAATTAAATTTCAATAGTTGTCAAGGGTACTTAAGAGTTCCCTGGGTCAAGAAAGGAGCTGAAGCAAAGCAGTGCACAGTATGATTTAATAACTGCCTTAATCAGAAGGAAATTTATTTATTTTTGCTCCTTAAAATAATGCGTCTGTATTTAAGGTAAAATCAGGGTCCTAAAATCCAATTCTTTTCAAAGATAACCAGGCTTAAAAGTAAATCGTTAATCAGGTCAGTGTCTGGGCAGTTAAGTCAAACCACAGCACAGCTGGAACCTTTTCTAGCCAATCAGAGACCATCTTTAGAATTCTCATAGTAAAAAAATGCAGTAACATTATTCTTGATGCTTCCTTCCAGATAAATGGTGTATTTAGTATTCTTGTCAGGCTCCAGTGCTGGATGGCTTTCGATTTTAAAATGATGACAACCAAATGTATGAAAGCACTTCAGGAAAACATTAAGATTTCATAGGGATTATATTCAACATTCGGTCCCTATACAGTGCATGTCTTAACAGGCAGGTGTGTTTGTCCTTGAAATACTCATCTGTCATTTGTCCGAAAACTCCAATTTGCTAATAATTGAGAGATTCTTTTAGCACTTGAGTACATCTTGAGTTGTGATACTCAGGTTCTGTTAATGTGGTTATAAAATTCAGAAATTCACCATTACATTATTTTTCCCTGGCACATTACCTACATTTATATTTCTAAGCATCATCAGCTGTTGCATTTCTCCTCCACAGGTATGTATTTTAGTATCATACAACTTGCAGCCCGGTGGAAAACATAGTAAACTGATTATCAGAGACCTGAGTTCTAGGTCTTCCTCTGTCACTAAGTGGCTCTATGACCACAGAGATTCTGTTCTACTCTTGGTTTCAAAAGCAAATACACTTGCCCTTACCCAGAGCTATAAGAACTAGGACACCAAGTCCACATCAGAAAACATACCTGTAGTCATCTTTTATATGTCTCATCAGAAGCCAGGATGACAGAAATCATCGTTAATAAAATTAATATAAGAATTATGCTTTCTTCATAATCCTCAAAATAGTTAAATTTTTATACATTACACTGGATCAGGAGGACCCTGCATTTCTTAACTACATTTGCCTAGCCTCCTGTAAAATCGTCTTCCCTCAGGTACTTGACTACTATCATTTCACTTTAAGATTTTATAGAGAACCATTCAAGAAACAGTCACATTAAAATTGTTTCTACATTTAGATATAAGACCGTGATATGAGTCTCTGACTTAATGTTTCCTGTATGAGGTCCCATGTGAAAAATTGCTTTTAAAATTGAGAAAAAGAGAAAGTGTATTGCACTCAAAGAACTAGTCAGCTTCCTTCTTTCTGATAAGAATTTATGTAATTCAACATGCTCTCCCTTTTCTTTGACTTTCAGATTGCCAAAACAAACCTCAAGCTTAGTAACTCTGTTTAGCCTCATGGATCGCATTTGGTCTTGTTTTGCTATATCGATTTCTACTCAACATTTATTTAACCCATTTGTACAATATGTAATTAAGACTAAATAGCATACACTTGAAATCGAAACTCTAACCGAAACATATTTTTAAGTGGTAAAAATAAACAACTGAGAATAATATTTACTCCATTTAGGCTTTTAGATGAGATGATTGAAACAAAAGCTATTTGGAAAGAGTAAGGGGGTCTATAAACTGTTTGTTTTATTATTATAACAATTGTATAAAAATGACAGTTTTTACATAATCATAGCATTTGTAATTATTAATTTACCTATTTATTTCTCCCACTAGATAATAATCCCTTTGAAAGCAGGAATAGTTTACATCTTAGTAACCCCAGGTTTTAGACAGTGCCTAACACATAATCTCAGTAAATGCTGAATGAATAAAGGAAAAAATAAGAGACTGACAAATGTAGAAATATAACAATACAATGGTCTTATTGACCTTATTATTTATAATAAGATCATTATACATTGTACAGATTTTAACATTACCAATTAGGAGAATCATCATAATGACCAAAAAAACAGTGAGAGTGAAAATACCTCATTTTTCATTATACTGTAATTTTGAATCATTCCAGTTTTTTCTCTCAATGCAGCTTCAGCAACGCTTTAAACATTCTGCAGAACCAAAAGCTTTTAGAGCTAAATGCATCAATTACACATAATCTTGTGATACGATCCCGCCATGAATCCTTAGTCATTCATCCTCAGCCCACAGAATGCCATATACTTATTTTAAGTGTACCTTATTACAAAGAGAAAAAGGGGAAAGAAGTCTTAAACTGATTTCATTTCCCTGAATTATGCTACTCAAAGTATTATTTTTGTTTGGAAAAAAAATTCTCTTATGTTTTCAATGACATTATTGACTTTAAATGTTAAAGTTTCTATAAAAATATGATCTAATCATGCTGACCTTTTGATAAATCATCTGTGCATGCATTCCTTTCTGTTGATTCAGAAAGTGAAGCAAAGGGTTATCTCAAGGAAGTTCTAACTTTAAATATCCAGTGACCACAATCTGATTTGATTCCTTACTGAAGTTACACTTTTATAAAATCCTAGCATTGTAAGAGTAGAGTTTGACTGCTCATTTCATGTGGCAGGCTCTCTGGATAAGGTGGAAAGCTGTGTAATTTAATGGTGGAATGAGCAACCAAGAATGCATTCCACCTTCTCAGCAATGGTGGCCCGACTTAAAACCACGTACAGCAGAAATAGAATTACAATCCCCCTTGATTCTGTTCATTTCAATATCATTAAAATAATATTTTTATGATAAACATTTAAAGAGTTCTTCAGTCTCTAAATATTTCCACCATCATTTTATCCTTTGCTTTTTACAACATCTACGTGTAGAGTGCAAAAGCACCCAAAAGGTAAATTTTCTTAGATAAAAAGAAGAGTTAAAAGAAAAATTGGAACTAAAAATCTGCTTATTCAGAGCCTAGAGTGGAGTTGTCTCCAAAGCTCTCTTTCTGTCTTAGCAGTATTTTATGCATTTTTATTACTGTATTTTATATATTTATTGACATAGATATAGGGGACATGGCTTGACCTATGATGTAGACAAATTTGGCAACTAGTAGTATCTCTTTAACTAAAGCTGTGAATCATTTATAAGATGAGATAAGGATAATGGTCCCTGGAACACCATACAAAATTTATTTGGAGAAGAGGAATTGCTGAAATGTAGTCACTTTTACATGTACCAAATTTCTTAATAGAGATCAAAGTATTTATGCCACTGATGGAATGGATGGTCTATTAAGAGGACGGATACAGCCCTGGCACTTACTCAACTTTCTATCTCTAATAACTACTTCCTTTGCCCAGTTAACACTGGCGCTTTCCAGACTACTGTAAGAGCTCCCCAACAAGTCTCCCTACATCCGTATTCTCACCAATCTATTCTCCATGGCACCACCACAGAGATCGTTTAAAAACGCTAGTGTGATTATGTCACTTGTCCATTAATTTCATGGCTTACAATTAAACTGAGGGTTAAATCCAAAATTCCCAACATTGTTTAAAAAGTCCCATATTAATTATTTCTTTCTCATTTCTGGAGGATAATCTTCTCTGTGGCTCACCATACTCTGACCATTTTGGTTTTATTTCAGTTCCTAAAGACTATAAACTCTTCTTCACCTCAGAGATTTCACACCATTCTTCCTTTTGCTTGGAACGCATTTCCTCTTCCCTCTGCCTCACACACTGTGTCCCTGCTTACTTTCGATCATCATCTGCCTAAAAACTCTTCTTTGACTCTTAATTCCAACATCGTAAATAGATCCTCCTGTTATAATATCACATCTACTCTTATTTCTTTTGCCTTCCAGATTTTATCCATATTAAGGTTTATCACCACCTCCATGAAAGGAAAATTAGGAAAATGGAAAGTTAAGCCCCTTAAGTCATTCATCCACTACATAGAACTTTTCAGATATTTTGATAACGGGTCAACTAATCTGAAATATATTTTATTTACATGGTAAATCTACAAATTCCAGGATGATAAAATACATTTGCAAAGTCAGACAAGGATTTACAAGATAATACCACAAAGGACTAAAACAAAACTATTACTTGAGTTGATTTTAAAAATAAGGTATCATATATCATTTTGTTTCAATCATAAAATAGAATTAAACTTGTAAATGATCCAAAGAACAGTCATGAAAGAGATTATAAAATGCTTTCTTTTCAATAGCAACTTCCACAGATCAGCCAGGATGGCCATGGGGACTGTGTTGAAAAACATTCTGGGCAGAATTCAGATTCATCAATAAAGAGGGCTGTGATTTAGTGATGTCTCTCCTGGGCAGAAAAGCAGGGAAATGGTGATTCACTTTACATTTGAAGAGGAAAAGATAAGATAGGTGAAGTGACTCAGCACAGAAGTGAAAAAGTGAAGCCCAGAATTCAGAACTATTGAATATTTCTCTAGGGCACCTGTCACTATGTTATAAACATTTACTGATCTCTCAATAGTACGCAAAACAGTTGAAACACTTTTTTTTTTTTTCCTTCTGGCCTCTATGATATCCTATTCTTCATTGTTCTCCTACCTTACTGGTCATTCTTACATCTCCTTTGGGTGTGTTTACTTTGGTGCTCAACCACTACATGTCGGATTCCACAAAGGCTCTATCTTTATTCTCCACTTTCTCCTTAGGTAACTTCATTCCATCCCATGACTTTATATTTTAACGCTGAGAACTATAGCTTCTTATTTCCAACTGACTACTTCACGTCTCCACATGGATATCTTATAAGTATCTCAAATTTAATTTTAATGTGGACAACACAGAACCCTTGACTTAATGTCAAAAACTACTTCTATACCAGCCTTCTTCATTTTTGTAAATGGGATCCCGATCTACAATTACCTCAGTCCAACAATCCAGCAATTTTCCTTGGTTCTTCTCTTTCCATCCTCACTCATATTCAATCAGTCAACAAGTTCTGTTGACTCTAAGTCATACCTGAAACCATCCACTCTTTCCTCTTCCATGACAACCACCCTAGTCTCAGTCACCATTATGTCTGTCTGGATTATTTCAAAAGCCACCTAATTAATTTCATCCCTGATTCTATTTTTGCCTCCTTCTATCCCTCTGTATAAGGTAGTCAAAGTGATTTTTTTCAAAACATGAATGAAATCTTGTAGTGGCCTTGCTTAAAATTCTCTAATGGCATCTTATTAAACTTGGAAGTAAACTCAAACTCCTAACCCAAGGTTTTCTAAAGCCTTGCAAGTTGATGATCTGCCCCACTCACTTATGAACCTTCATTTTATAACACTTTACCTCACCCACTACGTTTCAGCCATACTAGCCTTCTCTGGTTCCTCAAACATGCTATACTCATTTCTACCTTAGTGTTTTAGCATTACTTGGAATACTTTTCCTGGTGACTATATCATGCTTATCATTCAGAGTTTGGCTTAAATTTGACTTCAATAGCTTTCTCTAACCACTAGTCTGCAATAAACAACCATATATTCTTCTTCATCTCCTTCCTTTATTTCCCTCTTTCAATCACCATATAGCACTTATCATTTCCCGATAATTTTCTTGTCTATTTATTAATTTCTCATTCATTCATTATTCTCTGTGTCTCTATACTTGAAAATAAAATCCATGGGAGCAAAAAACTTGTCTTACTTATTAGCCCCTAGAATATACTGGGTGCATAGTAGGCATGTGATTTGTATTCATTGAATAAATAAACAATATTTTCTATACAGTTTTCTACATTTAACATGAAATTGACTCCTTCTTAAGTCCCTGCAGCCAATTTTTAACCTTGGGCTACATTCTTGTGGTAATTCAGAATTTTTTGGATCACTCTTCCTATAATCAGGTGGCATATATTCATAATCTACAAACATTTATGTAAATACACCATTTTTGGTAAAGTAAAACTCAGGCAGGAACTAGATAAACGAGAGGGACTACATGTCAAATTAAAATATATATTTATTATTTTTAGTGTGCAATTACCTGGTAGTACTTACTTTCAAACAAGGACTTCTAATAAATAAAAATGTTTATCTGAAATTACAAAAATGTTGTTTTTCTCCATTAATAAACCATTTGAATTCAGAAAAATGATATGTAAATATATTTCTTTACAGACCTCCCTTTCATGATGTGCAATCATTTGCTATTGTTCTGGGTATGTCATATTTAAGCTATGCCCTATTCACATGAGAAATTCAGGTTTCCAACTGTGTCAGGACCTCTGTGCAAATTCCTATGCTTAATGGCCCAGTTATATACCTAATAACAACACTTAGGTGCCACCAAATGCCTAGCCACATGAACCAGGAGAAAATTAATACCTGCTTCTTTCTCTTACAAAATATCTTAAGAGTTAGTCTAACACACTAAATAAAACAGTAAATTCCACTGTGGAGGATTGTTTTTCTCAGAGAATGGCTTTTTCAGAGTTCAAACTTCAGGATCAAAGTAACTGTGCTTTATTCCTTTGAGATAAAGGCAGGGGAGGGAGATAGGCTCTTATGAGCTGAAATCTCAACTATGTCAAGCTTGGTGGAAAAAAATTCTAAATGACGTGGAAAGGAGGCAGCTGGGGCAGCCTGATCCTGGGGAGGAAGGATTTGCAGCACATAAGTGTCACTGACAACCTTGGCTCCTGTGCTAAGCAAGTGCTCCTTCTAATTCTATCATAAATGAAGTTTATAAGTAATATTTTCAATACATCTAGGTATTAGACAATGCAGCAATGCAAACTAGTGTCAACAGAGTCATGGATAATTATGCTGAGGCAGGCTTTGGAATCTTGTAGATAGCTACATTATAATATAATTAAAGTGGACATCATCACTTACCAGATTATCTAAAGAGTCCTCCAGATGTTGAGGTGTGTCTTCATTTGCAGCAGTGAGCATTGCCATGTGAGGAGAATAGAATACGAGCCTCAATAAACCCTTCCTTCTTTCCACTATTTAATAGATATTTAACAAGCATGAGCATTGACCACGTTGTCAGGCACAGGAGATACAGCATTGAACAAGACAGAAAAGCCCCCTCTCTCATGGTGATTCTGGGGACAGAGAATAAATTAATAAATAAACTAACAAGTAATATAACTACATTTTGTAAGAAATGCTAAAATAAAAGAATCAGGGTGGTGATATGCGATCATAATCGGAAGAGTCCATTTTAGACGAGATAATCAAGGAGGGACATGCCAAGACACGAAAAATAAGAAGGATCCAGCAATGCAAAAGGTAAATAGGAAAATATTCCAGTCAAAGGGTACAAAAATGCCTAAAAGCAGAAAATCTTTTATTGTGTATTAGAATTCAAAAGGTCAGCATGATTGCAGGAAAGTCATCAAGGGTGGCCTGATATTAAACGAAGACGTAAAAAGAGGTAGGGGCCAGATTTAGAGGCCACAGAATATGTATACAATACTTACTGATAACAACTCTAGCATTATTATAGAGAGTATTTCTGCCTAAAAGCATGCCCACAAGCCTATAGAGCATGCAAGTAAGCATGCATGACTAGACCCGAATCACACATGTAGTAAGTCTTGAAGCTAGGACTAGAGTCCATCTTCTGATGCTGTCTCTATTGGTCATTACACACTGTCACAGTTGTCTGGCAATTCTTTGTCACAAAAGCCCAACAAAAGCATGGAGGGGGAACATGAACATAGAGGCAGGTTCTTAGGGTTGACAGGTAATTTACAAAGACAGTTGTATAAAGGATAAAAGAGACCCACCAGGTTAGGAATTTGGATATGTTTCTAAATTAAAAAGACAAGATTAGGAAAGTTGCTTAAACACTCAGAGCAATAGTTGTGTCACCTATAAAATAGAAGCTTGGACTTAATTAGTGGTTTTCAAAATATGTTTGTTTTCATAAGGCAGCATAACACTTTGTATTTATTTTAAATAAATTAGATAAAGAACGTCAGTCAAACAGAACAGAAAAAGATGGATCTGCTCTAGGGAGGAGGGAGGGTCAAGGGCCCCAAGAGTAAATCTTGAGATACGGTCATGAACCTTAAGGAATCTATGGTCAGGGTCTACAGTGATCCCAAATGTTCTTTCAGCTGTAAGACTCTATGATTCTATCTTTGCATTCCTTATTGCCAAATATATATTTCAGGGGAAACAAACTAACAAATCACATAAAAATAAAACTATATTGGGATACTAGTAAAACATTACAAGAGGACAGAAGCTTATCTGCTAAAAGCACTCAAGAGTTCTTACTTGTACTTGGTCTACATCATCTAGTAGAACAGAGCAACAGGAATAAATTCAAGAAACTAGAGTGAAATATCGGGGCAGCAATCTTAAATCAAAATTAGAGATTTCTGTCAGAATTTCAGACAAAGGTAAGGGAAACAAAAATACAGTCAAAGTTAGTACCAGTAGATAATGTTTTAATGAAACCACCAGGAGGATACAAAGTCAGAGTTCGGGCAAGAGTATTTGTCATTGCAGCATAGGAAGTTGGGCATCATAAGAAGAGCTGACACCAACTCATGAACTGGCTGCCATTGAGTCACAGGAAATCATCCAGGTAGCCTGAAGGGCTGGAATGAAGCCAAGTTGGGTCAGCAGATGACTCCCATCTGTAAGGGATCATTCCTATCTGCCAACTCCACTCAACCACACTTGGACAGTGTGTCAGGTGGGTCTCCTCAGCTTGTATTTTCTCCTTTCTCTTCTGCTGTATATCTGGTCTGCTTTGGAAATCTATCTGCTCACCATGAGGCTATAACAAAGACAATGACCTAAACCATCTGGACAACATCACAGTTATTTTCTATGGCATATACTCAATGGTCAAACCATGTTGTGGTAGAAAAAACATATGACTGGTCATCCGCAGAAAGACCTAATCCTGGGTTCACTAATTATTAGGGACGTGGTTTTAGTCTAGTCACTTACATCACTGAATCTGTTTGCTCATGTAAGATAATAAGAATGAGTATATTTGTAAACTATAATGTGTTAGAAAACCGAAATAATCTTACTACTGATTCTAACACATTAAACACGAACAGTAAATAAGAAATCTTGAGAAATTCTAAGTCCTCTTGACTTGGGAGACTAAAAATATTGCCATGTATAAATAGTACGAAACAGAGCCAGAATGGGACACTGGACACATTCTTCCCTCCTCCTTTGTTTTTAAACCCTCACCCCCACTTCAAGTTCCATATGCATGTTACTGCACTCAGATATTGAAGAAAATGCAAATGAATTACAGATTTGGGCTCTGCCTTCAGGAAATGACAATCTACTGGTAATGTTCAAGACATATCTGTCATCTCATAAGGACATTAGATACCTAGCAAAAGATTCCTCCTATGTGAGATACGGCAGGACTGAGACTCTCTACACAATGTAGTATCTTACGCTGTAGTTTTCAAGGGGGGCAATTCTTGTTGTGGAACTACACACACATATATAGATGTTGCTTCAGCAAGGCAGAAAAACATTAAAAAATTAACTCTTTCTTTCATAATGAATAGTTTATTATCTTGTCTTCAAAAGGTATTCCCAATTTTTGTGCAATAATATGTTTTTGTTTTTAATCTATGAAAGATCCCCCATCCTCTGTTTCCCCAAGCTACTTTCTCATTTCTTTTTTTTTTTACCAACAGGATTCTTAAAAGAGCTTGCTCTCACTGTCTCTACCTTTTTTGTCTTCTATACATTTCTCAATTTATTGTACTTTGTTTTCAACCCCTAGTACTTCACTAACAATGTTCTTAAAGAGTTAGAGTCTCTACTGAATAAACCTTTGACTTAAGAACAACCTTTTTTCTTCTTTTTTAATACATCGAGAGGAAATGTGAAGCATGCCATTATCCCTGGTATATTGGCCTCACAATTCACCTGGTATGGACCTGCCCCTGTTTTTAAATCTCATCTGTCATGATAATAATTGTCTATGTGCATACACATGTGTGATGCTAATACAGGAATCACTACCGTATCATGGTTAATCAGCAAGCTAAAAATCCTAGATGAGCAGAGTTTACACTAATTAGTAGCAGGATGTAATCTCTCAAATGTTTTGAATTAAGCGGAAAATTTTCAGAATACTGTAATGCCAAATGCACCTGTAACAACTAAAGTATTCTGTGTCGGGGAGAAGGTAGGTTGAATGCTGCGGCTTTTGTCTTCCAGGCCAGGTACCAAGAATCTCAAGCATCATTCATAATTAATTGCGGCAGGAGACAGAAACACAGCACCATTCAAGAAGGCAACAGATGGAAGTTTGTTCCACTTCTGTAAACTAGAACAGTTAGATGATCACATTTAAAAGTCAGGCCTTGCTTTAGTAGGATTTTTTAAATTCCTTGGATTTGGTGAATATATGAACCATAACTAAATTCAGAAGATCCAGATGGATATAGAAATAATCCTTCACTCCACACCATTGAAAAGGATTGTTTTTTAGTATTCCTACTCAAATACATTCACTTGCTAATATTTCACTAGGAAAACCACATGCATTCCCTCTCTAAGTCCCAGCTATGTTTGTATTTAACATGATTTCTTAAAATTATCCACATGCTACTATGAAAAATGCACAATTTTCCCTTTAATCTTACTCTGTCCTTATTCAAACAAATGTAAGGAGGAAGGATCATGAAAGCATAGAGTTGGCCTTTGGAGGAATATGTGATTAAGCTATCAGGAAAGAGTTTATAAATTGTCATGGTAGAGACAATAGAGCTGAAGAGGAGGCAGATTTGAAAAATATTTACGAGACAGATACTCTAGTTTGATGGACAATTGTTTTAGGAATGGAAAGTGAGAGAGAAGTCAAGAAAGATGTCCAAATTTTGGCTTGGGAAATTATGTGAACAACCTTGCTATTCAGTGAAAATGGGAATAAGGAGAATGTGAAAACGTATTGTGGGGAATGAGCTCATTTGAAGTGTGTTAAATTTTAGGTGTTTTCATCATACACAATGAGAAGTTCAAAGGAGACTGACTGAATAACTACGGAGCCAAGGAAAGAGATGTGGTTGGGATCTCTCTCTCTCTCTGTGACACACACACACACACACACACACACACACACACACAAACACACACGCACTTTTGGGGTCACGTGAAAACTGATGGTATAGAAACCTCAGGAGTGACTAAATCACTCAGGGAGAATACACAGAATGAGGTGGAAAGGGGGCCTAGACTCCTGAGCAATGCTGATATTTAAACAAGAACTCAATTAAAAAGTGCCCTTAAAACCATGCTAAGAAGCTGGAATGAAGGCAGGATCAAATGATGAAACTGAAATGTAAAGAGGAACTTTGTAAAGAACCTAATTGTCAATAGTTTCAAATTCTGTAGAGAGGACAAATCAAGTGAATCAGCACCTTCGATTCGGTTCCTAGAGAAAGGCCTTTCAGGGGAAGGAGAAACCAAATAACAATTGCTTGAGGAATAATTGAGGGCCCACCACACAGCAGGAAATGCAATTATAAAAGGAAGGTGAGCCATGGGGACATCCTTATCAAGGGGCAAATGATTAAGAAATAATTGCTTATTCATATTTTTTATTTTTAAGGGATGGAATAGATTTGGACAGTTTTATTCACTCAAGGAATAGTTATGGCTAGCAGAAATAAATTTAACATACAGGAAAAATTAGAGAGATTGAGTAAAGTTCAAAATGAAGGCAGAAGGCATGGGATTTAGAGCAGAGATAGAGAAGTTGCTGTTACAAATAGAACAGCATTATTTTCCTAAAGCCATCTGGCTTCCGAATGAGGATATCCAGTAACTCAAAACTTTGACTTGTCTCTCCCAATCCACATACATGTTTTCACTGGCCAAACCTAACAATCATCTCTAGAACAAGATGTAGGAGATAGAAGTCATTCTCAGAAAGATTTCATACTGGATTCCTTGTTAATTTTAAAGTAACAACTACGATTGTCACCAGCACCAATACAATAAAAATCTAAATCCAGAGTATAGTGTCAAAAGCACCTTCATATACCTTATCTCATTTGAGCTCTAATTAATATTCCCAGCATTCTTCTACAAGACTTATTTATAAGGGATCAATAGCATAATTAAATTACTAGAATGTATCTTACACGGAGTTGCCTCTAGAAGAAACCAAAGTAAACCAAATCCCCACATTGGTCTTTCCAATTCTTTCTCAATAGAAAATCTGAAATGAAAAGATTGCTTTTCCCTGAGCTAGTCTTCCAAGAAAGCAGCAGTTTGAATCAGAAAGAAAATGCTTGGGCAAATTCATTTATCATCACTCACCTTTTTAAACTCAATAAAAGAGTCATTGTTATTTTCTCTATCAACCTCATTTTCTTTTTAAATCAGGAATTAAGACATTCTTTGCAATTTAGGCTAACTGTAGGTGGGAGGTTACAATTGGACAGTAAGTCCCATTTAGTGTAACATTAAATAATAATCCTCATTCATAGTGGCTAATTTTACATCTGAACAACTGTAATATCCATCATTACGAGGGGTCTATGCCTCTAGTGATTTTATTCTAAAAAAATCCTCTCAGAATATTTTTGCCAAGTATCATAGGAGTTGCCTGGCAACTGCTAAGAACAAATGCAAAGAAAGGGAGGTGATTTCATAAAGAACTCAGACACAATATGAACCTTGTAAAAATGAATTAGATATCTGCTTTCCTCAGAAAAAATAAATACTATCCCTTCAGCTGATTTTAAATACAAAAATTAGTAACTTATTGTGAATCAGCTATAATATAATTAATAAAAGAGAGTAAGACATGGCAACTGATGAAAAGTAACCAATGAAGCATTTAAGAATTCTTTTTTTTTCTATCCCACAGTGTGGTTTGTTCAGCTCTTCAATCCCAGGGCTTATGAATTTATTGTACTCACAGGCAACATTCTTTAGAAATTTGTCTGTGGATATGAGAAAACAAGTAAAAAAATCATAGCTTGTCTAACATGGTAACATGGGAATTTTACAGGTTTGGGAATTTAACAGGTTCATAAGTTTTGCTTAAGCATTAAAGAACCCTAAACATTAAAGAGAAGGAAAGTTATCATCAGTAGGAGATGCTTAGAAAAGAAGAAAACTTCAATACAGAGCCCAATAATTTCTGAGATATGTAGGGATTTGATTTAAGATTAAAAAAATAAAAGAGGTCAGGTACACTCATTCTTTCATATTAATAACAAATGTCTTGGTTGTAAGTAGTAGAAAGGTATCTTAACTAAGTTACGAAAAAATAAAAATTGATTGGTTGGATACTGGCTATTTGATATAATCTTGGCAGGCACAGAGACTTAGCTTGTCAGGACAATGACAGACATTCGAATGTTTCCAGAACTTTCTCTTTTCGTTCTTCATCTATGCTTCTGTCTGCATAGCGACTGCCTTCTCCCAGTCCAACTTTCTCCACATGATAGAAGTATGACCACTAGCTGAGCCCAAACCTCTTTTCAAAGTTTCAACACTAGAAAGGAAATGTTCCTCTTGTCTTCTCATTTATGGCTTGAAACATCTCAAGGAAGGACTTGGACCGGTCAGGCTAGGATCAGGAGGCCATTACACAATCATCAACTGTGGTCAAAGACTTGGGCCCAAGTATTGGTTGCCCCATTGGAACATAACAGTTGAAAAAGAGGAAGAATAGTTCTCCAAAAGGAGGACAGTATAGTAGGAGGGAGATGGGAAAGCTCCAGGCCAGACATAATGAGCAAGGAAATGAACATGTTTGGCCTTTGGATTTCTATTTCTTGGTTTGCCATTTTATGTAACATATTCACGAGTTGACTCTCAATCACTTTATTTAGATGTCCAGCTCTATATCTCCTTTAATATGTTTCACTCTTCTAGTCATCCTTCTCTCATAAGGATTGGAAAAACATTAGGCTGGTGAAAGAGGGTTATGTGCCCACAGCCCAGGGTGAGTTGCTGCAAGACCCTTGAGACCACAGAAGACGGATTTTCTAAGAGGTAATCCTCATACTTTTAAAACCTAATGATAGAACTCACACCTTTCTCCAGATTGGGAGTGATCCTTGGTGGGTGTGAATCAGGATAGGGTCTGAGTCAATGCTCAGAGTGTTAGGTGGCTGGTCTGCAAACAGAGGCAACATGCTCTGCACCAGACATTTCTAAAGCACAGATCCTGGAGGGTAGTAGATAGCTAAGCAAAATCCTTTCTTTGGAGCAAAGGGAATTTAATTTACCTACCATATTAACTTTGCCTTCTAGAGGCATCAATTCATTCTTTTTTTTTTATTTTTTTATTTTTTTTTATTGCAGTAACATTGGTTTATGACATTGTAAAAATTTCAGGTGTACATCATTGTACTTCTATTTCTGCATAGATTACATCATGTTCACCACCAAAATACTGATTACAACCCATCACCACACACATGTACCGAATTATCCCTTTCACCCTCCTCCCTCCCCCCTTCCCCTGTGGTAACCACCAATCCAATCTCTGTCCCTACGTGTTTGTTTATTTTTGTTATTATCTACTACTTAATGAAGGAAATCATACGGTGTTTGACCTTCTCCCTCTGACTTATTTCACTTTGCATTATACCCTCAATGTCCATCCATGTCACAAATGGCTGGATTTCATCGTTTCTTATAGCTGAGTAGTATTCCATCACCTCACGCCCATCAGAATGGCTATAATTAACAAGACAGGAAACAGCATGTATTGGAGAGGATGTGAAGAGAAGGGAAGTCTCATACACTGGTGGTGGGAGTGCAAACTGGTGCAGCCACTATGGAAAACAGTATGGAGATTCCTCAAAAAATCAATGATAGAACTACCATATTATCCAGCTATTCCACTGTTGGGTATTTATCCAAAGAACTTGAAAACACCAATTTGTAAAGGTACATGCACCCCTGTGTTCATTGCAGCATTATTCACAATAGCCAAGACTTGGAAGCAACCTAAGTGCCCATCAAGGGACGAATGGATAAAGAAGATGTGGTATATACACACAATGGAATACTACTCAATTCATTCTTATATCAGTTTACAGGAAGTTAACTGCTGCCCCTGGGAATCTGTACCTGTCAGTTATAAGCTCAAACCTTAAGGAGATGAACTTCCTAATTTGCACTTTGAGTTGCAACGTAGAAAGAATGCAGCTCCTACATTATTCACAGGGTGTAAACTATTAACAAACTAAAGAATGCTAAAGCAGAAAAACACTCTCGCTAATTCCAAAGTGTTTTTGTTTGTTTTCCTCAGAATGAGCCACATTCAATCTTTAACCATTCAAACGAGAAAACTAAAACAGCTATTGTCTAAACAAATAAATACATAACGCTCATTTTTTTGCTACCTGATAAAGGTTTTCGGATGAGAGTTCTTTATGTTAACTTCTCTCTGTGTCATGAACATACTCATCATCCTTTGAAGAGCCCCAAATCCCTCAGTATAACTAATTCAAGGGCCTCAGCAACCTGTCCTGTGCCTGATCCATCAGTGCCTCCCTCCTATAACCAGGTGTGGCCACAGCTGACTCCTCACCATTGCATTCTGAGGAGAAGCCCTGCACTTCTCAATCTCTTTGCTCTTGCTCCGGCTGATCCTCTGCCTGAGATATCCTTTGTCCCCACTCTTTGCAGTCTTGCAGGTCAGCTCAAATTTCACCACTTTTGTAAAGCCTTCCCTAATCCCTGCCCACCCCGCCAGGTCCCCTCCCAAGTTGGCAGCTAGGTCTCTTCTTTCATGCATCTACATTTATAAAAAGTATTTCATTATATAACATTTGATAAGATACATTTGTATATTCCACCATTATTGTATGTGCCAAATTCTAAATTGTGTTTTTATTTGCATGAATTTTCCCTCTCCTAGTTGTTAGACGTTTCCTTGAAATCAGGTCTGCTATTCTGTATCCTGGAGTGTCTACCCGAGTACAGCGGTCAAACACTTATTGTGTTGTAATGGTCTGTGTTCTTCACTAGATTGCAAGCCCCTTTGGAGAAGGACGCTTTCTTCAACTTTTTATTTCTATTCTTAGCCACACGCTTGTGACAGAATAGGTCATGAGAAACTATTTGTTGAATGAGGGAATAAATAATGAGCATGGAATTGCTTAACTATATCACTAGACCACTAAGTTATCAAATATACTAGATGCTAAAAGCCATGTTCCCCCAGACCAAGATATATGAGTACTCTCAGAAGGTCAATAACTTGATACCCCTTCAAAGCCATATTCCTTAACTACTTGTTCAAGATTTACTCAGTGGGGATAGGGCCTGTACCTGTGAGAATTTTTGTTTTGTTTTGTTTCTCTTGAAGCTACTGTCTTCTTCCATCGGAGTGCGTACTATTGTCCATTATGTGAGGAGTCACAAGTGGAGGCCAGAATAAACTGGTATCAAATTTTGGGGTTATTCCAAAGATGTTAAATTCACTTATAGATCAGTATTCTAGACACCTCTTAACTGACTTCTGAATATGAGGTTCATTAACTGCCTCAGCTATGAGATCTACATGATTAAATCCACTCATTCAATTAATATTAAACGCTTGTTATAACATATTGCTTCAGATAGTCCTTAAATCTTTTATGCCTCATCTTTCTTTTCTGTAGAATGGCAATATCGACCCCCACTTCATCAGGATATTGACAAGATAAAATGATAAAATGTGTGCATAACACTTAGCTCAGTACCTGACACATAATATGTGCTCAATAAAAGGCTACAGGTACACAGGAAATTTTTTTCCCACTACAGTCTGCTGACACTGCCCAATAGACCTTTCTGTGATGATGGGAAAATTCTATTGCTGTGCTGTCCTATATAGACATAAGCCACACGTGGCCACTGAGCAATTGAATTGTGGCTCATGTGACTGAGAAATTCAATTTGATTTTAATTAATTTTCACTTAAATAGCCACATGTGGCTAGTGGCTACCATATTGGACAGCACAGGGACTGTAAATTGCATGAGAGTGGTGCTACATCTGGTTCACCATCTCACCACCAAAGATTAGAACAATTCCTGCATGTAGTAAGGATTAAGAAATAGTTGAGGAATGAATGAAATGAGTACATTTTAAATGAAGTGGGGAAACTGGGAGGGAGAAAACAAAATAATACAACATGATTTCTGTCATTCAAGTGGTACAGAAAAGAGAAACTAAGTAAATAGAGTTGACACATTTTATCGTGGCCATGGGCTGCTATGGGCCAGTCTAGTCCCATCCAGAATGAAAACCCTTAAGCCAAGGCAAACTTATACTATATTCCAAATGGAATTAAAGTCAACTAGCAACTTCCCCCTTCAATGTAATCACTGAGCCAATATGAAAATCAAAACAAATATCATAGAGGAGAAATTGAGGAAAGATGGAGGAGAGAATAGTAAGCAGGAGAAAGAGAAATTTGTTACCCAGGTACTGACCAGGAAGTCAGGAGCCCAATTTCACAACTTCCTTGGGAGTTTCTCAAGTCTCCATTATCGTAGCCCCCAGGGCTGCAGAAACCCTATGTCCCATGTATTGTCTTTCTGCTCTGGGTAAGCTGCGCTCCTCCCAAAGAAGGGGAAGGGCATACATATAGAATTTGCTTCTCCACATCTACCACTACTCCCCCTGCAAATCCCTCACCCTCTGAGTCAAATGGTCATCTCCCACTTTCAATAAATAAATTCCAGTTTGCTGAGCATTTTAGGGATCATCTTGACTCTGATTTATCACTCAGTCTCGCTAGGGATATCCAATGAGAGGCAAGACTAAATCTCATGAAACATTCAAAAAGAGTCAAACCAGTAAGTAATATGGTACCAAAATGCATATTGCCTGGGTATTCTAGAATATTGGATTGAGATGATCCTGGTTTAGGAAGGAACACGTGTTGTAGAATAGATAGGGAAAAAAAGGCCTCAGAGCAAGACCATAGAAGGCCTTTTGTGCCACTCTGAGCAAGGCAATTAGGGACCCTTTACAGAATTTTCAATAGGAAAGAGAAGAGGGTGAAAATGACATTAGAAACCTTAGGCCATCTGAATGCAATATTGTAAATTTCCATTATAGATGCTTAAGAAGATGCAACCAATGGCTTAAAAAGCACCGTGTCACCCAATCCTATACGTTGACATATATCATGCAGCAGTCAAGGTTAGAAGGATGGGAAACAGGTTTTGGTCCCCCCTGGAATGGGGTCTCTTATATAGATCCACAGCATTGGTGATTTAAAAATTGTGGGCAGACCACTTTAAAAATGATATGCAAAAAAACTGGCAAATATAACTGGCAAATATAAACAGGAGAATATAATTGATCTCTCATTCCAGATTCAGTTGAAAATAGCAGTCCTGGGGCCATTGTTAAGGCACAGAGTGGGCACAGAAAATTGGAAGTCTACCCAGTTTTTACTCCCTGAGAAACAGTGGGGGTCTTGGCTAATAGAGCTGTGAATATTCAATGAAGGCCAATAATCAGTTTGCCTCAAAAATAGCAGCCATCACAGCTCTGACAGCTTACAAGCTTGCCAGGAAGGGCACCCCATACCCACGCACATACTTGGTAAGGGGTGGAGAAAACACCATTCTCATAAGTGAGCCTTCAAGGCTTGCTTTTTGATGGTTCTGTCACAGGAAGGATTAACAATGTACAGCTTCCTTCGCTGCTGCTTCACAGTTAGTATTTTAATATGCCCAGAATCTCTAAGGAAGCTGTTAGTATCTAACTTAAAACAGGAGCAGGCAACAATTTACATGCGTTGTTGGAAAAAATAAATAAATCCCGCAAACACCATGTTGGTTACACAGAGACAGATAGTCCTCGTGTTCACAATGAGCACCATGCGGGTGCACTGACTAGGGGCACACCTTGGAGAGGCCTCTGTTTACATTCAGTTCTTGTTAGAGTCAGACAAAATGCTATTGCTCCTATGAAAGTCTGCTGAAACTGTGCTTCTCTGTTTCCTGGGACTTGTGGCCCTTGAGGAGCAGGGAATAAAGGACTGCACAGAAGCTGAGCTGAAAGATTATAAAAACAAAGAAGCAGGGGGAATGGTGATAATGTCCCTCCTGGGGGGGTGCCCACCCCAACAAAAGCAAGTGATGGAGAAGGTTCTTAGGGATTCACTCATACGGATCAGGGCAGCTGGCAAAAAGGAGCAGTTGAAAACCTCAACCTCGAGGCTGGATGCCTCCAGCTGTAGCTGTTACAGGCCCACCTCCATGCCACCCTCAGAGCAAAACATTGTGAAAGAGTGCTTGGGAAAGCTTAACATGTTTGCCCTGGAGTGTGGTAACCACGGGCCTGGTGCTGGCTTCTCAACAGCACGTTACTGCAGTGGCTACACTTGCTCTGGTAGCCCATGCCACGGAGTAAAGAGAGACGTGGAGTAAAGCGAGTGCATAGGATAAGCTGCTTGGGAGGCAAAGGATGGAAGGGCACCCCCACTTCTGTTCCATGACGCCCTCCGTGGTTCTTCTGGTTCTACGTGAAGATGCATGGAGGGTAGAGGAAGAAGCAGTAGCTTGGGACTATCCAGGTGACAATGGCCAGTCAAGGCAACATCCATTAGAGGGGTGGGCGCAGACCAGTGGAGGGCTGGAGGCAGTGCTGTTCCTCTCTCAGGGGATCCTCACTGACAGGGAGCCAGGGTGAGGCTGGCCACTGTCTCCTCCACAATCAAGCCCCCCAGCAACAGAGACCACGAGCAGCAGACAAAACCTGCCTGGCCAGAGTGAGGCCAGAGATGCATCCGAATGACTTATAGGTGACCAGACACTTTCTTTTCTTATCTCCCATGGCCCTTATGCCCTCCAACCCCACTGAAGCCAGACTCAGAAGAAGGGTAGGGAGAAGAATCTCACAGCCAAACCATACTCAACCAAACTCAACACTCCCTACCTCAACTCCATGGTGAAGAATAGAAGGTAAAATTAAAAAGGCAGGCAGATCAGACTCTCTCACCACTCTGTTATCCAAGACAAAAACCTGACCTGCACCGTGGGGAGGAGGAGATGTTAAACTGGGCACAAGATGGGAGTTCAACTAATGAAATTGTAATAAAGTAACCAGAAATACAAGAAATGGAAAAAGATGCCAGAGATGACATGGAGTACAGGAAAAAATAGGTAAAATCAGAGCATGGTTCAAAGCAATAATTGAATAAAAAAATAAACTTTTTATATTAATACCCCACAGCCTTTAAACTACTCAATAAACCTGTTACTGGGTTAGTATATTTAATCAACATCACAATATTTAATTCTCACAACAATTATGAGATGAAAATCATACTTACTTGGTAGAAAAGTAAATTGAGGCTAAGAGAAGTAAGCTTCCCAGAGTTCAATTATTAAGCCGGGCTTTGAAACCGGGTCTCTTTGGCTCCAAAAAACATGGTTTTTTCTCTTAATCATCTTATTTTCTCAGGCTTTCTTGGTGATAGGACAGCATAACTTCAAATTCAGAAGGATTTTTTGGGTGTGTTCCAAATGTTGGCAGTAGAAGGAATAATAAATAAAAGGATATATAATGGTGGCAACATTATAAACTGTGACAGTTGGCCACTAAATGGAGATGGAAGCATTTGGTGACTGGGAGATCCAGCAGCAGGCAAGAGGTCAATATCTTAAAAGATGGAAAAAGTAATCTGACAGTGACTAAATGGATAAAGCCAATAGAGCCCTGCAGGGAGACTGTGACATTTTTCCAAATGATCACATTTTTCCAAAGATTATCATAATAATATCTCAAGATATGTAGCTCTTCTAGAACTTTGTTACTGCCCCATCAAGAGGTGAAGTCTATGTCCCCTCTCTTGAACTTAGGTGGGCCTTTGTGACCGCTCTGACCAACAGAGTATGGCTGAAGTGACTCTGAGATTAGATCAAAAGAATGTCATGCACCCTTGGCACATGTGTTTTTGGAACCCACCTATCATGCTAGGAAAAAGCCTAAGCAGCCTTGGAGAGGCCCATGTAGAGAGGAACTAAAGACCTTGGCCCATAGCCCTGGATTAGCTCCCCAAGGTAGCATCAAATTGCCAGCCATGTGAAAGACCCATCTTGAAAGTGGATCTTCCATGTGCAAGATGAAGCTTAATATTGTGGAGGAGGAAAATAATTTTCCCTCTCCCCTTCTAGGTTCTTGGCTGAGATCCCTGTAGGAGAGGAATAAATATTTCTCTACCTTTCTAGGGTCTTCTGGTTGGTCTGGTCTAAGAATTAAATTGACATGAGACAGAATAATAGGAGAAAATCAAACAACTTTAATAACATATATACATGAGAGAAACTCAGGAAAATAGAGTAACTCGCCAAAATGGCAAAAACCATCACGTTAAATACCATCTTCAGCTAAAGACAAAGGAGGATGTTGGGGGTAGTGGTTTGGGACTTCAAAGGGGAGGAAGTCAATTCACGTGGAGATGGAAAAGCAAATTTTTGGTCAACAAATGTTTGCCATGCAACACAGAGACAATGGGACATGAAGAGCACTTTGATCAAATGGGTCTTGCTAGGTTCCTCCCTGTCTACGACACCTAGTTCATATTATACTATAGTTGTCTATGGTGATAGCTCCTTCCTGGAACAGTCCTTCTATCTTAAATTCTTTTAGGCAGTTAGGGGCAAGGTCCAAGTTTCTTCCTGTGTCTTTTGTTCTTAAAAATAATCAAGCCAAAGAGACACATTTTGGGGTAGCAAATTCTGCTCCCTTACACCTCCCTCTAATTAGGATTAAAAGGAGAAAAACAAACAGAAGTCTAATAACATGTATACCTCCTGTATACATGGGAGATAACCAGGAAAACTGAGTAATTTCCCCAAATGACCCAAGCCACCACCTTAAATACCATCTCTAGCTAAAGACACAAGTTATCGAGTTGGGAGGGGACCAGTTATGGGTGGTTCCCAGAAAAAGCACAGTAAACAAGGGTAAGAATTTAGATTGTTGCCTTCTCCATTGATAAGAGTTTCTATAGATTTAGAGTCATCCTTCTCTTCTTAGTACAGGGAAGGAGACACCCTTACAAGTGGAGATTTCCCTCAGACATGTAAATATCTCTTCTAATAGGGTAACTTCTATGCAGTTTTCAGAGCTTCTTCATGCCTACTGTTTTGTAAAAATAACCAGCCTAAAATAATCCTTATGCTAAAGAGGCATATTTTGGGGTGGCCAATCCTGCTCCCCTTCAATACCTATAAACATTTGTAGTTGTTTTCAGCTGTGTACATGGACAAGCATAGACTGAAGTGATAGGTATTTGTATTGACTTCGATGTTAAGCTATGAAATTAAAACTCTGTGTATAACTGGAAATCAGGAAAAAAACAAAACAAAAACAGCTGACACCATATGGAGCAGAGAGGAGCCATTCCTGAAAAGCCCACCAAAATTTTAGATTTATACAAAAGGTTAACACTCGTTGCTTTCTCAAGTCTGTAAAGTTTGGAGACAGTTTGTTTCACAGTAATAAGTAAGTGGTACAGGGATCCAATCACAGAAGCGGGACAGCAGGAACTGGACTCTAGTCTCTAGGAATATAGGGGAAAACTCATGACAAGAGCCTAGCTTAGAGGAACTGGCTTATGAAACAGAACTTTAGAAGTGAGGAACAAGATGGATCATCTGTTTCTAGACCTTGGGTGAAAAGTAGAGGCTTAGTCCCAGGATTCAAGGAATAAGCCCAACTAGTAGGCACGTTAGATTAGGGCCCGTTTAACCAGTCTGACTTGATGCTCCAGGAGTTAATTGGAGTCAGATGTGGGAATAGGAAGGGCTATCCTGAGGGAAGAGAAACCAAGCACATCACTATATTGAGGTTTGTACCAGGCCATACATGTCATTTCGAGTCTAGTGTCAAAATGGGAAATGAGTTTCAACTTTCAGACAACTCTGATTTATTAGTGGCAGTTGCCTAGAGTAATATATTGAGAAGGACTGTGAGGCAGCATCCAGGCTCAGCAGGAAAGACTGGGATGACTGATGAATTATGTCTTTCGCCAGTGCAGAAAAAGCTACGCAACATGCATACTGTGCATTCCCTAACCCTGTGTTAAGTGCCACTAATTGTGACATTGTAAATGTGGCCTTCATCACAGAACCCAGTATGAAAACAAATGAAAAAAATACCTTTATTGCTTTGTACGGTATCAGGTGTTTACCACGAAGTGAAGAACAGATCTACAGTCATGAGATTAGTATTAGACTGGTAGCCTAAACTAACTTGTAGTATGACCTTCAGCAAAGCACTTGATCTCTTCTCTTCCTCTTCTGTAGCACAAGGATATAAAATCTTCTTAACAGGTTGTTATGAGGGTGAAGGAGAGAACATAAAAGGATATGCTTTGTGGACCATGAAGGCTATGTGCATATTAGTTGTTGTTAAAACTTATTTTATTATGGCACATTCTTTCCCCATTTTGGCCCAAACCTGTAAGTCTTATTTGTTCCAACTCTTTCACTCTCTGTACCTAATCCATCACAAGTGCTATGTGATCCTCTATTATAAAACAAAAGTTCTTTCCTTTCTGTTCCCACCAATGCCACCTCAATTCCTTTCTTACTACCTAATACTTATGACACCATCCTCAAAATGGGTGGATTTTCTTGGCTAAAGTGGTTATTTACAAGTGAGTGAAGCTATAGGTAGGAAGAAGCAAAATCAGAACAAATGGTGGAGAAGAATCAGTGGACAGACCCAGGGCCCAGGAACCAGGCAGAGGAGAACAGAACCAGGGGTCTAGGTGACCTGCTGAAATTTAGAAATAGAGCGGGAATCGGAAGTCCATCAGTCAGGAATCCAGGTAGGAGTCTGGCCAGCAGGAGTCAAATTGCAGAGAGATAAACAGGCAAGAGAAATAGGGCATAAATATCAGGAAGCTTTCTATTAAATCCACACTGATATCAAGAACTTCCATCTGCCTCCCCAAAGCTGCCATCCTGAATTTCCTGGTTTCAGTCAGAGCAGCTCATTTTTATATGTTTTTTTTTTTTATTGGGATTTCCATATATGCATTCTTTTAAGAAAGGGCAATTTGTTGTTTAAAACTTGGAAAGCCACCATCCTACATCAATGTTCCTGCATCGTAAAATAGGTCTATCTGCTGTTTTCCAAATATTCGGTGCAGTTTTCCATCTTTACTTGACTTGCTCTCTCTGCCAGCTGCAGACGCATATCCTAACTTTCTTCTAGTCTCCCCTATTGAAATTTTCTCCATGATTTAAAATCCAGCTTATATGGCTCCAATTCTGAGTTAACACCTGGAGGAACCTCTGTCTCTCCCTCCTCATAATGTTTTTAACATTATGCATTTAGCAATTATCGCACATCATATTGCCAGGTATCTTTGACAAATGCAGATGCCTGATTTCTTCACACTGGATCATAAGTTCACTCCCAAAGGGTATCAAGAAGGGTTTACATGTTTTTTATTCCTCTTACTACATTTTACCTATTGTAGGGGTCTCTTAATAGTTTTAAATAAGTATAAATTGATTGATAACATAATTGGCTTATTAGATATCTTTTTTTTTACTATAAATGGATTCAACTGATTTTAGAATTAAGCAACAAATAGCTAGGAAAAAAAAAAGCACATTAATTTTCATCATGCACAAAAAACACCCATATGCATTCTTTCTTTAATCACAAAGCAAGCATTAGACCTCAAAGTGTATTTCTGTAACGCTGTGTGTTGGGTTTAAAAAATATTTTTTCACTACTTGGATGATTTCAAACTACAATTTTAAAAGCAGCAATTTTCTCATGCACATAAAATTTCTATCACCTATTCTTTCTCTTAGACAAAGTTAATCTTTTTGATTTCACAATGCCAAAAGATTTTCAAAGATACATCCTTTTCTAACTTCAACTGAAGAGATATTGTTTCATCTGACTTGTGTAAAAGTTTTAGTTAATTTAATATCAAAAGTCAAATTAATACAAGCTAATACACTGAAATCAATTCTACCCAATGGTTTTATTTGAATATATATGGTGGAAGACAGCTTCTTAGCAAGTAAAAGAGAATAGAAACAACGTAGTTCTCTGAGGAAGAGAAAAGAAAAAGAAAACCCTTTAGTAGTGAAAATTTGTATGGCTTCAGTGGAATTAGGGGAATATTCTTGTCTCTCAATTTTATGTACTACAGTCTGGAATCATAGCTGGTCAAGAATTAGGTTATCATTACCTCTCTAGCCTATATTTCTTGATCAACTTGGTGATAACCTCTTGATGTCACATGTTTGCCAAAGAAAAGTATCCATTCTATGCAAGTCTGAATATTTGCCTCCCAATCTACTGGTAATGAACATGAAGGAGGGATATAAGCACAAGGATGTCTGGGACAATGTGTGTGGATCAATATTTAAGAAATGATGAAGATAATAGAAGACCAGGAGGACTCAGGAAGAAAGCAAGAGAAAAATCTCTTGAACCGAAGTGAAAGGCTGTAGTCACACACTGCCTCTTTGGAAACTTCAGTTGAGTGGGGAAAGATCTGGGAGGAATTTGGAGAAGTCATTTTGGAAACAAAAAAATTATTGTAAATGATTCTTTCCCTGAGTAAAACTTGAAACATGGCATTGATGGACTTTCATGACATGGGTATCCCCTATGTTAATGCCATTCCCTATGATTCCTCTAGCCCCAGAGTCTCAATAGTATTTTAGATTATGCCCAGGCATAAAGCTGCAGGGCTAAATGAGGATCTGGTTACATTAACAGAAACTAACTTTAGGCAGATGGTAGTAATATCTAAAAGATTAGAGGTAAAATGGGCCCTGACCTATCAGAGTAACATACCAACCATTCAGAATAAACCCCAGGAGGGAATAACCTGCACGGCCAGACCAGTGTATATCAGCTCTGCCTGTTGGTCACTTATGAGTGATTTTTTTTCATCGCCTCCAGTACCATCAACATCACTATTATATTAGCTGTTATAGAGAGATCTTTGTATAATAACCAAAGGCTTTTTAAAATTAGAAGAGTAAAAGGCGAAAGATTTATACAATCTGAAGGAAAGGATGTGGAGAGAAGGGAACTCTCATACACTGCTGGTGGGAGTGCAAACTGGTGCAGCCACTATGGAAAACAGTATGGAGATTCCTCAAAAAATTAGGTATAGAACTACCATATGATCCAGCTATTCCACTGCTGGGTATTTATCCAAAGAACTTGAAAACACCAATGCGTAAAGATACATGCACCCCTGTGTTCACTGCAGCGTTATTCACAATAGCCAAGACTTGGAAGCAACATAAGTGCCCATCAAGGGACGAATGGATAAAGAAGATGTGGTATATACACACAATGGAATACTACTCAGCCATAAAAAACGATGAAATCCAGCCATTTGTGACAACATGGATGGACATTGAGGGTATTATGCAAAGTGAAATAAGTCAGAGGGAGAAGGTCAAATACCGTATGATCTCACTCATTAAGTAGTAGATAATAACAACAACAAACAAACACATAGAGACAGAGATTGGATTGGTGGTTACTAGAGGGGAAGGGGGGAGGCAGGAGGGTGAAAGGGATAATTCAGCACATGTGTGTGGTGATAGCTTGTAATTAGTATTTGGGTGGTGAACATGATGTAATCTATGCAGAAATAGAAGTATAATGATGTAAACCTGAAATTTATACAATGTTGTAAACCAATGTTACTGCAATAAACAAAAAATTTAAAAAAATAAAATAAAATTAGAAGAGTAATATAGCTTTAGCTCTACAGAGAAGAAAGAGCCAGGCAGAACTGAAAAGCTATAGGATGTATCCTCTTCCACAGTCAACACTTCTCTGTTCCACTATGGAAGGCTTCTCCTGTGTACCTGCTGGGAGTTAGATATGAGAATCTGTAGAATTCATGGAGAAATACTGCAAAAAGCACCACAGGCCTTCCAAAAGCTTTGGTTTTGTTGATTATGCTCCAGCACAAAGAAAATCTGGTCTGGATTATTGCTGGCTGTTTCAGTGATAATAAAGTTGGCCAGATGACCGAGTCAATGCTGGTAATAAACATTGGCTTTCACGTCTAGGGACACAGAAAAAACGTGGCAGGCCAAATGAGTATCAGGAAGTCAGTCTGAAAGTAAGACAACAAAGTCACTTTGACTGATGCTCTTTTTTGTTTCCTTTTCATTAGGATTAAGATGGTCGAGGGACAGACCCAAGACAAGGTCATAAGCAGGTGCCTAATATATAATCAACATAGCCGCAAAATTTGGAGGTGCAATACAATAACAGGACAATCACGGGAGTCAACTAGGAGGGCGATGCAAATTTGAGTGCTCCAGTAGAGTTTTTCTTCACTGAAGCATTTTTGAAATCCAATTTCAAAGTGCCATGGATGTCGTGGTTACTTGTGTGAGGAAATTCATTTAAAACAATGTCGCAGTGTCTGTCCATGGTTAAAATGGGCAGAAACCACTGTTTTTGTGAATAGTCAATTCTAGTAACAGAAATTTAACATTTTTTAAAAACAATTCATTGAAATAGTATGAATTAGGGGCACAGCACATAGAAATAATGCTGAGAGAAAAATGTCAAGGTGTATATCTGAATCAATTCTGCAGAACCCTAGAGTAGAAAGAGACTTAGGGTCATCTATACAGTCTCTCTGCTAAAGCGGAAATCTCTTCAAAATATTCATCATAGGCAGCTATCTGGGGCAGTACTATTAGGGGTAAGGAGCTCATTCATTTTTGATACAGTTCTGTCTACTTACTCCTCCATATACTGAGCTCAAGTCTGCTTCTTTGACCTATTCACGGTTTCTAGTTGCACCCAATAATTTCAACAACGCTTTGGCCTGAGATAATGTTCATATACTATATAAACCTTAGTTAAGTTACTTAACCTCCCCATCTTTCAGTTTCCTCATCTTTAGAATGGAGATAATAATAGTATCCATCTCATAAGGTTGTTGGAAGGACTAAATGTTTAAATATTTGTGAAGTGCTTAGAAAAGTACCAGACAAATAACAGGCACTCAGTACATGGTTGTTGAATGATTTAAGGACATTTGACAATTACACAAAGATGAGTGATAACTAATATGTTGGGAAGCATATTTAGAATTCTAAAAGATTTGATTAGGTTACGACAGTCAAACACAACTCACAAGATTAAAATTTAGCAGTGACAAATAAAAAAATTCTGTACCAAAAGAATGTTTAGTTTAAAACATTGGTTTAATTTATAATGGAAGAAAATAGGGTTTAACATAATAGAAATGAAAAGACTTGGAAAGTTTCTTTACCGCAAAACAAGTGTGAGCCAAGAATATGACTTGGCTATTTAAAACTCAATGCAGAGCAAGACCAGTATGTATAAGATAATGTAGATTGTATGTGACAGTATACTAAAATATATATATATATATATTTGGCTATATATATATGAGGAGAGTAGAATATGCCACCCCAAAATTGACATGTGGATTATTTTGAGCTGAAAGCAATCAAGACTCAGCGGACTCAGAAGAAATTTTACTCTCCTCTAACTGCCTAAAAGAATTTAGATATGGGGCCTGGCCCAGAAAGAGAGCTATTATCAGAGATAACATTTTTTTTTTTTTATCTGAGAGACTTACCTGAAAATGGCAGGGCAAACATCTGATTACCAAACATCTGCTCTTCTTATCTTCCTGGGAATCCTGCCCTCCTCCCCTTTGAAGTCCTAGGCTCCTATCCCATTCCTTAGCTCAGGATGGCTTATAAGCCTCAATTGTTTTACCACCTTTGGGTCTCATATTTTTACGGGGCTCTTGTACATATGAAATTAAATTTGTTTTTCTCCTGTTAATCTGTCTTATGTCAATTTAATTATTAGACCAGCCAAAGTACCTAGAAGGGAAGAAGGGAAAATTTTTCCACCCCTATAATAACTGTATCTATCTATCTAGATATATAGATATACTTTAGAGTATATGAATATGTGTAGCCAATATCTGGAAAAAACCCACAATGAATCACAATGGTTATCTTTGGAGAGTGGGTAGGGTTGGGTGATTTGGGGGTTGTATTTTGTAAACTCCTCAACCATATGAAGCTATGAATATATATTATTTTTATAATGATTAAAAACCCATAGGAATGCAGTCTAAGTCTGCATTAATGGCAGTAAATGTTATATTCTTCTCCATATGTTCTAAATCCTACTTGACTATGCGTTCTTACCTTTTTTCATGCCACTTGGCAGTCTCGTTAAGTGTACTTCTTCTCAGAATAATGATTTTAAATACATAAAATAAAATACAGAAGATTACAAAGGCATTATATTAAAACTCATTATCAAAATGTTAAAAATATTGTGATATATTCATATATAATCTAGCAGTGGGTGTAATGCTAACAAAAATTAATTTTAAAGTAGAGATGAGTTTATGAAAATTTCAAATATCTATAACAACTATAATATAATATGAAATTATCTGTGATTTCTATTACTTACAAAGTCACAAGTATTGTTAATCCTACCGCAGTTTGTTGCCTACATTTATAATTGAAGGAAATGCCAA
Source organism: Diceros bicornis minor (assembly GCF_020826845.1). Lineage (NCBI taxonomy): Eukaryota > Metazoa > Chordata > Mammalia > Perissodactyla > Rhinocerotidae > Diceros > Diceros bicornis. The sequence continues at coordinate 49,901,274 of NC_080761.1, forward strand.
ATTTTAGTTAGATATTAGCTTTTGATGGGGTAAAGGGAGGTGGTACCTTTTTTCCCCTCCATCTAGGTTCCCACACGACTCTAGATTGGTTAGATGCGTATACCAAGAACCTGTGACTGAAAGAGGTTATCCTATTCTTAGGAGAACATTAGTGAGTCAGAAATAATCTACAGGAAGACATGGAGGAGAGCAAGGGGTCTGGAAATCATGTCAAATGAGGATGATTGACCAACAGAGGAGGACAGCCTGATAACTGCCTTCAAGTAATGACATAAAACTCTTGTCATAGGCCAGGTACTGTTCTCAGCACCGGTGCATTTACTTGCATTACACAGGCCAGGACTTCTCCCCAACACCTTAGGTAATCATCCAGCTTCTTCACAGAAGAAGGGACCTCAGGGACATTATCACTGGAGTAGTTAACCGACTGGGCTTTTTCTCTTATTTGATTAATGATTCAATTCAACACCTACTTAGTGAGTTCCTACTCTGCACATGAATGGGACTAGGTGCTGTCAAGCACAATAAGAGGAGAAAGAGAGAAAGAAAAACAGAAAGAGAGAGAGTATATGAAAGACAGATATTTGGCTTTTGCGTACTATTTAGCGGATTGCGTTTGGGGGATGGGAAAGGAAAGGCAGAGTATGTGATTTATCAATAATGATTTATTTGTACACTGCCTTTTTCCAGAGAGGTAAAATTAAGGAGGTAGAAAAGCAGTTGTATATACACTTTGGACATATCAGGCATAATATAGATGCCATAATCATCACGAACATCCATTCAGAACCAATTCTAGTGAAACACTGTCTGATAACAGGATAGACTGCTGGAAATCAGAACTCTTCTGTAAAATCCAGGATAAAAATCCCCATTGCTGTAATAGAGATAAAAACAGAGTGTGCAAACCCACAAATGAAGAAATAATAAATTTGGCCTGGAATAGACGAGAGGAGGGGGCATTTCACTAGGCTTTGAGAGATGATTAACATTTCAACCAATGAACATGAAGGGAAATGCTTGCCTCCTGGGCTGATGGAAGACTGGGCAGGGAGTCGTGAATGCTCATTCTGGGAATGAGCAGAGTCTGATAGAGTCGGAGCACTGGATGAGTGGACTGGGGGCAAGCAGGGAGAATAGCACAGGACACAGTTGTAAAAACTGATTGGCAGCAGATTGTGGATGACTTGTAATCCCTGCAAGAAGTGTGGGTTTTATCTTAGAGCAAACAGGAGTCACAGACTGCTTTGAACACAAGAATGGAAATGAACAGATCTGATTTATGAAGAGAACCCTGGCCACTCAATGCAGCACAGCACAGGCAGACATAAAGACTAGAAGAAGGGAAATCTGTTAAGAAGCTAATATGACAGTCCAGGTGAGAGGACTTAACTCCCCAAAAAGAGGAGATGAATTAAAGATACTTGAGTAACAGCTCTGTGTGGATTTTTAATAGATTTATAATTTATAATTCTACATGATCTTGAGGTTTTAAATCTTCTTATTCCCCACCACAACCACTGCGATACAGACACCTCCTCTTGCCCCTACACACATGTACACACACATGCATGCACGAGTGCACGCAGCACGCACACACATTAACACAATGTGAAGAACCTGACCATCCCCCATGGCACTGGGCTAACATGAGAAGGGCAGGAGCCCAGGACACCAGTGGAGCTTTCGGCAATAAGGGAAGCAAAGCTCCTCCTTCCTCAAGAGAGAGAAAGTCCTGGATTTTTTTTAGTAATAAATTAATATTAATAATACTTAATATCAATAAAGGATTCTCCAAGCTACATAATTCAGATGTCTCCTATATACCACTGGAAAAAAAAAAGAATTTAGCCGTGAATTGGCCATATTTAGTGATTTAACTTATCCCAATCATAAGAATATGTCTTTGATATATTCACCTACTTGTGTTAATTATCAATTTCCTACTCCCATACATATGAGGTAAGCTTTCAGGAAATCTTAATTTTCCTCAGAAAAATAAATGTTTAAAGATCATTCTCATATAGGAAAATAGAGATTGTGCAAGAATAAACTCATCAGAGAAATTTTCACGGACAGAAGGAATGCCCCATGATTCTAAGCACATTCATATAAGGACACACGTGACCAATGCTCCCAACAATTCTTTTTTGTTTGTTTGTTTTTTTTTTTGGTGAAGGAGATTGTCCCTGAGCTAACGTCTTTGCCAATCTTCCTCTATTTTGTTTGTATGTGGGATGCCGCCACAGGATGACTTAATGAGCAGTGTGTAGGTTCGTGCTTGGGATCCAAACCCATGAACCCCAGGCCATCAAAGTGGAGTGCACAAACATGGCCACTATGCCACCAGGCCAGCCTCCAACAACCTTTTATCATCCTCATTTTCTTTCTTTTTATTTTATTTTTAACTTTTTTTTTTTTTTAGAGCAAAAATCAGTAGCATAGAGAAGGTGAGTAATTTCCCTGGGTAGTAAGTAGTAGTAGAGATCAGATTTAAGCCCAGGTCAATCAGAAATATTCATTGGGAGCCAAAATTGAAATTTAGAGGGAAATGATAAATATGGATTGATGTAAAGGGGGTGAGAGATGATTAAACTGAGAAAGATAAGCGAAGTAGCAGAAACCAGTAAAGCAATAATAGGTGATAGATCCAGATGAATGGAAGAGGATGGATAAATGACTGAATGAGGACAAAAAGGAAAAAAGTATCAATACTATAAATTTACAGTATCAATACTATGAATTGGAGCCATGATTATCTTTCACCCAGTAATTCCTTGTTACAGAACACATTCCTAGGACATATTCCCAGCAACATTTCTGCTTCTTCTACAGTATAACCAAATAGTGAGAGTAACTTCGGCCTTAATGTAAACTTTAATTTTACATTTATTATTTCACTCTTTTATTCTACATAAATTGGTAAAGAAAGTTTAAACAAATTTTGGAGCACCAGACTTGAAAGGAACATACAAAATAAAAGGGAGATCTCATGATATTTTCTTTCTAATTTGGCTTATTCCATGTACATGTCTTTTATTTTTTTCTCATTTAATTTCAACTCTTTGACTTGCTCACATTAAATGAAAACCTTTTAGCTAATTTAAATTTGATTTTTAGGAAATTATTTTCAATTTAGTGGTAAATTTATATCAATAAAGAAAAGCAGTTGGAGTTGTCAAAGTGTTTGAAAGAAAGCCATTCTTATCAGCATTTCCTTTCATATTTATCTGATATAATGAAAACAAATGCATTGTTTCCCATACTTAATACTTCATTGCTGATGACATTTTTCTTTACCTATGCAGCCTTTTATAATTTTTTAGAAATATCTCATACCACTTATTCAAATCATACATCTTATTGAAACTTAAAGACAAAAGAAATGTCATATGGAATTTAGACCAATGGTCCAACTTAGTTCAATAATTCCAGGGCTGATAAAGAGAGTACGTTATTTTATAAAGCATATATTTTGTCTTATCTGCTCTATAGAACCACAGAATTTCTCTGATCTTCCCTAGTTGGGTGTCTTAAGATGATATGAACATCCCGCCCACACACAAGAATTTTCCAGAAAATAAGCCATTGGCTCACATTGCTCCACAAAAAAAAAATTTAGCCGCTTCTCACATAATTATTAAAATGAAAAAAATAAAAAAATTTCTCTGTGGGAGTACTGATCTAGCCATGCCCTTCCTGTATTCCTCCACATTCTTCTTCCTCTGTTGATCCGGAGAACTCTAGTCTAAACAGCACCACCTGCGTCAAGCTTTCACTGTACCCTACTCACAGAGAAAGTACTCTTTCCATTAGCACTAGTTTCATGTTTTGATTAGAGTATCTATTACATTTTATTCTAATTGCCTGTTTACAGGGCTGTCCAGTCTATCTCTTATACTACTGGCTCACAGGTGGAGCCCATCTTTTGATGCGAAAGAGAACAAACCAGCTCTGGATGGGCTAACCTTTAAGTGTGAAGAGCTTGTTCACATCCATAAGCAAAGACAACTTAGTATTTTTTATGTTTATATGTAAATCTGTTGGAAACCCAAACCTCTTCCCCAAAAGCAGAGGGGGCCTGTTATAGTAGAGTTCCACTCTGGACTGTAATCGTAGGCCTGTTCTACCCAATCTTACATGATAACGCAGGCACGTGCCTGAGGGTGTCCTTCAATACAGTGAGCCCCTTGATTTCTACCATATAGCACCCTCCTTTGCATATGGGTTCTTTATCCTAGAATCAGGGATCTGACTAGGATTTCAAAACCTCCCTTCAAGTTCCTTTTAGAAGCTCTCCTGTAAACAGCACCCCTGTGATCTACTGCATTAGCCCAGATTCCCTCAGACAGTCTACAGAGAATCCCGCACATTAACCACAGGCTTTAATGTAGTTTGCTATCCATTCAAGGTTAGGTTTATCATCCTTGCCAATCATCTGTAGCCATTAAAAAAATAGATAATATGTAAAGAAGCCTAAATCTGAGAGATACAGAAGAAAATGGAGACGTCAAAGCAGTATTTCTATCTGAATATTGCTGAATTCTTCACAATCAACGTACAAGTGTCAATGCGCAACTTTATAAAATAGGGCAATGTATTATTTTTCCATGGTTTTCCAGAGCTTGGAAGAAAATAATTAAAATGTGGAGCTCTGGAAATGAATGAGCAAAATCAAGGTTCAGCAATAGGATATCAGGAAGAATAGCGAGGAAACACCTTTTCCATTTAAGACATGGATACTGGTAAGAAATACCTACAAATCCTCAAACATTTTTCCATTCCCCCAAGCCCAACTCCTGCCTTATCCAACTTCCACTGGTGCCTTTTCTTTCTACCACACTCACAGATTGTATTTCATAATTTATTGTTCCTTTTTATACCAGTTTATCCTGCACAATTATAAGCTCCTTGATGTAGAACATTTTTTTCCTATATCTTCTGTTTTCCTACTCCAATACTGAATACACAGTAGGTGACTGACTGATTAACTGATTAGGTAGATTAAGAGAAAGATTTCAACACTAACAAGATTGAGCTCCTATCAGAGATAGGTTTAAATTCAGAAGGAATTTGGCAAAATGCTTGGAATTGAAGATTATACCATCTGGGCTGTTTTTTGTTGTTTTTTTTTGGGGGGGAGGAGGACTAGCCCTGAGCTAACATCTGATGCCAATCCTCCCCTTTTTTCTTGAGGAAGATTGGCCCTGAGCTAACATCCATGGCCATCTTCCTCTACTTCATATGGGACGCCGCCACAGCATGGCTTAACAAGCGGTGCGTTCGTGTGTGCCCGGGATCCGAACCCGCGAACCCCGGGCCGCCGCAGCAGAGTGTGCACGCTTAACCTCTTGTGTCACTGGGCCGGCCCTATCCAGGCTGTTCTTAAGAAATGATTGGAACCACTCACAACAAACAAGAGAAATTGAGCCCAGAAATAAGGAATCTTTCAAAAATCTTCATATCGTATTCATAATACTCAAGACATTGAAGTGCATACACTTTATGTGAAAGTTTAGAGAGTCTGTTACTATGGTAATTGTTAATATGAATTTTCACAGAGAGATGGCAGGAAGGTTTAAATGTTGTTATGCACCTATTTTAGAACAATATACAGAGCTTCTTATATTGAAATCCTATTGTGTTTCCAAATCCAAATGTGTTAAACTGACTTGATGTTTGCAAACTTAATCCTAATAAAAGTTATTTTCAGCATTTTGAAAAGTTGCCCAACAACCATCATAATAAACAGCACTTGGAACTAATGTAGCTACTTAGTCTAAGCAGATCAAAGTACTTTTAAAAAGATTGATGATTTTTAAACATTCTCCTGTCTTCTACACTGACTTTATTCTTCCTATTCTGTACAACAACTGGTCTTGCAGGTTTTTTTTGGTTTTTTTTTTTTTAATGTAGTAATCTTCCCCAAGCTGCCGTTGATCTGATAGAAAATTCAAGAACCCTGAACTTTGCATCTATTTCATTTTTGGCACCTTGGAGAATTTTGGTCCACTCTAGGTGAATTACTTGACTTCAGTTGTCTCATAATGAATTAGAAAAATAGAGGAGAAATTGTGTCTGACCTTGTTCATTGCTTTATCTCCAGTACCTGATATAGTCTCAAATAAATATATGCTCAGTATAAATTTTTTGAATGAATGAATGGATGAAGTTAGGCAAAGCAGAGCAGGGATAGAAGTTTTGCAGTGAAGACTCAAGAAAGATAAAGGAAAGTAACTCTAGCCCTGAGCCTTGCTCTCTGTGAGGAGGTGATGAGAACAGGCAGGAGGCAGGACTGGCCAGGTGAGAGCTGATGTTTCTAGAGTCATGAACTCAGACAGGCATTGAACATTTGCATAGAGAACTAGACTCACGAAACAAACGATTCTTGGAATATATATTATCTGCCCCAAAGCAAGAAGAATTTACAGGAATCTTACCAAAACTTGGCAGAAGGTCTCTTCTGAAAAGTTTCATCTGAGCAAGATATTAAGTGGAAATTGATAATATGTACTATGCAAAATGATAACATGTTGTCTTTCCTGTTGTAACATGCTTATTGCTTAATTTTATCAAATATAGAAATATCGATGAGGCCTCCACAGGCTCACTTAATCCAGCTATTCTTATTTTCCAGAGTCGACAAGTTAGTCAAATTAAATATTCATACCAAAAAGGACTTTAGAGACCTGTTTGTATGACTGAGTAGGGACAAGTGAATAGTTATTTTATATCCTACTGCATTTAACAAACATAAAACATGTGTTTAACTTCTTAATGTCTTAATTTCTGTGGAAAAGGAATTGAGAGTTTATGTCCCACTGAACATACAAAGCCCATTTTACCTGTTCAGCTTGCTAGCACTGTCGTTTCTGGGCAGAATATTCTCTTCTCTCAGCTGTTCTCATGTCTCCTTCCCTCCCCCTTTCTTACTTGCTAAAATCCTGCTAATACTTTAAGGTCCAGTTAAAATGTTATCTACTCTGGAGACTGTCTTGCTTAGAAGAGTCAGATGTCCTGCCATCTGCATTCTTCACTTATCATACCCTCTGCTTTACATCCCCTACAACTCTTTTCCTTATCTGCTCACGATCCCTTTGATGGCAGGGAACAACTCTTTTTCATGTCTTCCCAGAACCTGAATATAGCAGATGCTCAATAAATGTTGAATGAATAAGTGGTTGAGGGAGTGAATGAACAGGTACCTTGAGTGAAGAAGATGCTTCTACCCACACACTGGGCCATGGAAGGAACAATCAAAACAGTAAAGTGAATGAGAAATTAACAAACCAAAACACAAAGATTCTTTAGAACCAGTCCCAGCATGTGGTAAGAGGTTAGTATATGTCAATTCTCAGATAATCTAAACTTTCTTATTTTAGCTTAATATTTATTAACAACTTTAACAAAGATTTTCTCACTCATATCATTATTTTAGGATATATTCCTATTTGATAAAACATAGATATAATTAGGATAAAATGTTCGTCTTTTAAGTGAATAGACTCTCCTAACACACAGCAGTCCCATTTGATATTCAGAGAAAAGCAATTTATTGAATAGTACTCTAACATTGGGGAAGTTTGTGCAATTCTATAGTTTAGTCCCGAAAGACCAGATCTCTTTTATAGGCCAAAATTATCCTTTGAGAGAAAAGTGTGCTTTATACAGCCGTGTGTGTTAGTAGATGTTTTTGAACTATAAGATCAGGCTTCATAAATATATCCCTCTGCTCCTTTTTTATGCTGTGTTTATTCTGTTTGTTCAAGCCAAGGGCTAGGACATAAAAGGATGCTTTCTTGAGAGACTGAATATTAGAAAGTCATGCATCTAAGTGCACAAAACATTCAGTCTGCCAAGCACAGAATCAAATATCTGAAAATGTAGTTTGATTTCTTGGTTAATAACCTTTCACAGTTGCCAGCCTACCCTTCTTGAACAGAAATAGCTCCCTAAACAGACCAAAGGAACTATCAGAAATGTTGTTGGGATAATGGGGAATGTCCAGGGGTACAATGCCCAGCTGGCCTCCACGCTGCGAATCGAGTTTGGAGACAGACAGTAGAGGCTGCCCCCTTTGGTCCTATGAAACATTTTCCTTCAGTCGTAAAATACCAGAGAAGGATAAATTGGGAAAACCAAAATCTGAGGTTATAAATTTCTACAAACCCAGTGAGTGGAAGGGTGGGAAGTGAGAATTAGGGGGTGAGATTTCCAGAAAAGTTATCTAGATCTAAATTTAAATGTACTAGAATTTCCCAGAAAAGCAGTTCAAGGTTGGGAGAAGAACAAAGAAACAAAGTTCTATAAAAATATTGATCTTCAGAAGGAAAGTAAGGTAAGAATAGGAGAAAAAAGGTTTGAGAATCATCAATTACCTGAAGTCAGAAGCATTCATGTGTGGTGCAGGGACCCTGGGGATTCACAAGGTCAAAACTAGTTTCATAATTACACTAAAACATTATTTACCTTTTCACACCCATTCTGTCATAAATGTACAGTGATGTTTTCCAAAAGCTACGTGACGTGTGATATCACCATGGATTGAATGCAGAAGCAGAGATGAGAATTCAACCATCTTCTATTAGGTCAGACATTAAAGAGACTGTCAAAAATATACACCAGTGCCATTCTTTTCATTATATTTTTCTTGCCTTAGAACATACGTATAGCTGTTTTTACAAAATGTATTATTTAATGTGTGATTATTTACTAGTTTTATTTTAAATGAGTCCATATATATTTCTAAAATTTCTCAGTTTTAATTTTGAATATGGTAAATATTGATATATATTACCCACATAAATATTCTCAATAATTTCTAACATTCAAAGAGGTCTCGAGACCAAATGTTGGAGAACCACTGGTTTATACCATCTTCTCTATCTCAGTAAATGTCTTTATTATTCTCCCAGTTGCTCAAGTTAAGAATCTTGGAATAACCTTTCATTCTTGTCTTTTACTCATTTTCCTATATCTCTGCTATTAGCAAAGCCTGTAAGTTCCACCAGCAAAATACCCCTCTGATCTGCTCACTTCTTTCTGTCTCTACTCCATCAACATAACTTGAGACCCCATCTTCTCTGACATGGCAATAGCACCTTGGATGCATCCTTGCTTCTACTCCTGCCTCTCTCCAGTCCATTCTTTTACTCAGCAACGCAACTGTATCCAATAGATGCCACAGTCTCAGTGTCTGGATCCTGAGAACCTTTCAAGGATGTGACACAATGTTTGGGACTTAAGTAAAATAATGATTGACTCCAAACATTTTTTTTAAATACACAAAATACAAATTCATATTTATTTTAAAATCTTAAGATTGCCATATCAACTAGTCAACACTATTCAATTAGTTACAGAAAAGTTATATTACATTAGAGACCCGGGTGCGGTTTAATAGCTACAGTAATACGTAGTATAAGGTCCCTAGAAGAGAAAGTATTTGGTTCATGCACACATCTCCACCTTCGTTTCATATACTTTCCCACCTACTATGATCTAACAACACTGATGGGGTTACTGCACTTAGAACATGACAAGCTGCTTCCCACCTCTGAGTTTGGACAGCTCCGAGTCTGAAATAGTCTCCAAACTCTACTCAGAGTGAATTATTTCTCATCTTTCAGGTCTCAAAAATTGTTTTTGTTTTTCAGAAAGCCTTTCCTTGGCCATTCTGTTAAAAAAATGGCTTCCCTGAGTTACTCTACGACTCCCAAATGATTACTCTTTAACAGCACTACTTATCACAATCTTGTAATTATCTTATTTACCTATAGTTTGCTTGATTATTGGCTATATCTTCAATAAAATTTAAGTTATCTTAGGGCAGAAATTAGGGATGAAAGATACTTATGTGTGATATGGGAGGGAGTGGGATAGAAAAGTTCAGTATCTAGCTCATGGCTGGACTAATAATAGGAGCACAAAAACTATTTAAAGGGTGTCACCATTTAATAGCTGTGTCACCTTAATATCCAATGTTTCTGGCCCTTAAATTTCCTTATCTGTAATATTGGGAAAATATTAGCTACATTACACACATTCATTCTACATAGATTTGTGGAGAATATACAATATTCAAGCCATTGTTCTAGGCATTGAGAATTTAGAGAACCAAACAGACAAAAATCTCTCTCCTCAGAGAGCTTACATTCTGGTGGGGGAAACAGACAATAAACAAGTAAATAAGTAAAGTTTATATTATATCAAAAAGTGGCAAGGGCTATGGGAAAAAATATAGCAGAATAAAAGGATCAGGAAAGACAGCAGTGGATGTCTAGAGGATGCAATTTCAAATACGGTGGTCAGAGAAGGCAAAAGCAAAGACATTTCCTTGTATTAGGGCACTCTATTGAATCAGGAGTCTTACGGTTGAATTATTCTGAAAGTATTTCCCACTTTCCATGCTGCTCTGGGATTCTGATTCTTGTAAGCACTTCCTGGGTGAACATACAATGAAACTGGACTAGGGTGTGTCAAGGAATTCTCCAATTTCCTGGGAAGAGGATGGCAGTTAGGACCCATTGCGAGCCTGAAAATGAAAAGGTACTCTATTCCTGCCAACTCTCCAGGACTTAAAGACTGTCCTTGTCTCCTGAATTGGAATAGATTAATAAAAACACCTGCAATAAAAATGGCTACATATTTTGAACATTTGTACCACTATTTCTCACAACAACTCTGAGATAAGTACTATTATTACTTCATTTTTCACACCAGGAAACTGAGTCTCAGAAATTTAAGTGTGCAACCACTAAGTGGCTGAGTAAGTCTCCTTGCCTGCAAACACTGCGCCACAAGGCTTGCCCATTATTTCACATTCCTAAACACCTATTAAGGATGAGAAGAAAAATCTCACTGATGTAATTTCTGGAAATCAATGGAAATTGTCTTGTCTTCTCCAGAGAGGAGTAAAGCAATGATATCTTCAAAAGAAGGAGAAATAAGGTGTTGCTTTTACAAAGGTGGATGTCCTACAGTACCCAGAGAACATAAGTCCATTGGCAATTCTAAGCAACTTCTTCAGCATGACAGAAATCCTGATGGATAGAAAAGTTAAGAGTAATTCCATTGGAATAGCTACATGCCCTCGGATCCTCTGCTGGTTCATCAAGTGGCATCCCATGAGATATTCTCCCTCCTCCAAATTAACTCAAATGGTTATATGCTTATTTGGTGGTCCTCTTAGTTGGGAACTGTCTCTGGGCCTAAATAAACATAATTCTGAAATCCTGAACCTCTCCTGCAATACCGATCCCATCTCTGTAAGATATTTGATTGATGTCTCTAAAGTTACTCTGGGATGAGATAAGGAATAATTACAGAAAAGAGTCTGTTATTGACTCTTCGCTGTTTTGAAGTCATTTTTCTCAGAAATATGATAATTAGAAGAGAGAAATTAATATTTTACTATGTTCTTAGTGAGATATAATGACTGCTTTTTTTAAAGGAAATGATAGATGCTAGGTTGAAACTGAACTACGACAACTAATGACAGCATGGCGACAAATTCTGATTAAAGCTATTGTACTGTAGCTCCTCCAAATCCTAGGAATATCTTTAGAAATTAAAATATATGCTGCACCTTAAAATAAGAAAGCAGTCAGTGAATTCTTCACAAACATTCCAAGTTCAAGAAATAATACTAGGTTGAACTATAATGAATGGTCAAAATTTGATCTTTATGATCTATAAAAATGCCATTCACACAGTTCAATCTGAAAGTAAAGCTTGCATCTTTAAAGTGCATTATTTCCAATTATTCTGACTTTATAGCTATGAGTTTCTATAAGTTAAAAAAAAAAAAATCATTCAATATCCTGTCCTGTACTTGTACAAAAACTTTAATGATCACATGACCCCCCGGGAGACAGAAATAAATAAATATATCAGGCTTAAAATAATGGCAAAGAGATAGAAAGGGAAAAAGAAAAAGAGATAAGGGAAGAGAGGGAATGAGAAAGAGAGAGGAGAGACATATGGAAAAATCTACATAACAGAGAGATTCCAGTGAATGAAAGAGAGACCTAGAAAGAGAGACAGAGAGCAAAGGGAGGAGGAGGAGGAGGAGGAGATAGAAGAGAAGCAGGAAGAGGAAGGAGAGAGAGAGAGAGAGAGGAGAGGAGAAGAGGGGAGGGGAGGGGAAGAGAGGGGAGGTGGGGGAAAGGAGGGGAGAATGTATCTCTCTTCACTCTGAAAAGTATCTCTTTCTAAGTATATGCTGAACGGTAACCAACTTTAAGCTCTCAGTAAGAGTTGGTGTTGGTGTGAGTATTGTTAATGGTGCCATTGCTTGCCCTTACTGTTATATTCAATCCATTAAGAAGAGTATGTATTTTTTGCTTACGTTCTATTTCCTACCATCTCACTAAGCTTAGTTATAAAGGGAAGCATAGGATAGTGGAATTAGAAAGATCTAGGTTTGAAACATTGGCTCTACTTCTTTCTAGCTACATTAATTAGAGCAAATAAGGTAACTTCTCTGAGTCTTGGTCTCCTCTTCTTTAAAATGGAGTTAATTATACCATTTACCTTGCATGGTTTTTGATAAAATATCAATAAATACTACGTACATGTAGCTATATTAATATAAATACTCTAGATTTAAAATAAATTATTTCTGCCTAAAGAAAAAGACAGAAGGAAATAATCCAATATGAGAATGGGGTAGTGTTAGGATACTGAAACACTTTAAAACATTCCAGGAAACTAAAGCTCTTTAAACACACTTTCCAGTGCCAAAACTTCTGTTTGGGCAGAAAATATCGACCATCCAGCTACATACATTTTTAGAAAGAAATAAAGTGGACCCTTGGCATTATAGATTTAACATTCATAGCTTACATTTCAGAAGTGACCCCAATGTTCCATGATATGTAGTCAGTTTGTCATTCTGCCAAGACATGGATTATTATTACAAGTGCTTCAAGGCTGGTGTGAAGAATGAATCACGGAGTTAGTGAGAGAGCCTAGCAGAGGCACGAGAAGACACATCTCAACACAGCTGTATTGTTCTCTCTTCATTATCATTTATTCATTTTATAGAGGAAATCATATGCTAAATAGGTATTCATGAATCTGAGGATTGGCAAGTTCCCTGGAGGGCTCACTAACAAATGGTAAAGGTTTAGTGTACATCAAAAAGTTATGAATATTTGAAATCTCTTGCCTCAAAAGTCAGATGGACACATTGCACTTCTTTAATGTACTCTTTAGGCACAGAGTGTAATCATTTATGGTAGGAAAAAATGTAAGTCTCATGAAAAAGATGTACTTGGTACTGTGATGTGTCCAGATGCTCTCTGAATTTCTCTGAATTGGGGGTGCAAGGGTAGTCACTGTTATAATACACTACTGAACATTTTTTAGCATGAAAGATTCATTTTTTACCTAATAAAATCTCTGAATACTCTGAGAAAGTAATGAAATAATAACTTGTTAGCATCCAGATTTCCTTTGGGATTAAAATGGGAATAAAATAAGAATTGCCTTTCATTAAATTTTCTTATTATGTCTTATGAAAATTAATTACCCTTTGAAAAAACCTGATGTAAAACAGTTATATATCATATGTTTCCCATTTCCCACATAGCATCTTTTCAAAAAATTAATTATAGCCAATAGTTTCAACTCAAAGGGGAATAATTAAAAGCAATGTGGGGGAGTGAAGAGATAATGATGTCATTTTAAAATTAATTGAAGTGTTTAAAAAGTAACTGGCCTTTCCTAGAGTTTAATTTCTGTCAAAATTTAATAGTTTATATACATACATGAGTATTCAATATTTATACTAAATCTGATTTTGAATGTTATAGTCTGAGAAATAATAGTTTAATAGGTAATTTATCTTTAAAAAAATTCTTTCAATTGGTGTAAGACAAAATGAAATGTTTTAGATAAGGAATTTCTTTAAAATGAAAACAAATGCTTGAATGTGGCTGCCTGCTAAGTTTTGTCTACGTATGGGATCGTATGAAGGTCAGAGACAATGCCTTTTGGTCTTTTTTAATTAAATTATCCCTCTAGAACTATAGCATCCTTGTGATGACATTTAGAATTATAATGACAAAATTCCAGAAAATAATGCTGCATCAGACACACACACACCCTCCCTAAACTCAGAAATAATGAGGTGGTCATGAGTTTAGTTCTGCCCGTCACAAGACATAGGCAGAAGGCTTACTGTGCATTTCCCTTTCTCATCCCAGTAAAGAAGCTCTCAGGGATGAATGTGGACAGGTAATGAGTGGCAGTTTCCATGCTGGTGTGAGTGAACTGAAGGATACAGCACAGGTCTCACTCATCTTTCCACTGTAGTCAATATGCCTGATTCTTGTCCCCTCAAGAGCCTCTTTTTGTAAGCTGCAGTGATATACTTCCACCCTGTTTGAGCCAGCCACTCCCAAAACGAGAAAGAAGAGGCCAACTAGAGATTAATCTATTTAGAATGGTTTTGTCATAAACCTAACTCTGCTCGGGATCCATCACTCCTGAGAGTACGGAATTTATTGCAGTTTCTGGGAATTTCCCTTTTCTGAAAGAATGTAAATATTAGGTAGAAGTAGGGGCTAATTTGAAAACGACCAACTCACCCACCGGATAACACTTTAGCTAAAGACATAAACAGACAAATAAGTCAGCCTTGGTAATTTCATCTGTCATCACAGTAAACACCGAGGGACCTCCGTCTTTGCTTTCACCTTTATTCTTATTCTCTGTTCTTTTCCAGCATTGGCTCAAGTCCTGACCCAATAGTTTTTGTTACCATCTTTGGGCCCAATATGCTCCTTCCACTGCATTTGACTTCCCTGTTTTTATACTACGAATGTGAGGAGTATTAGTCAGTTTTTTTTAGAATATGTTGCAGTAACAATGAAAACAGTTCTCAGTGGCTTACAAAATCACAACTATTTCTCACTCACATCACATGTTGAACATTGATTAGCAGTGTTCTGCTCCTCATATAGTCTGGAATCCAGGCTGAAGAAAAAACGAAAACAATTCTATCTTATACACTGATGTTCTCATGGCAGAGGGAAGAAAAGCAATGCCATACCCATGTGATGGCTCTTAAAGCTTCTTCCCAGAAGTGGCAATATTGGGCCACACATATTTCAGCAGCCAGAGCAAGCGACATGGCTAAGCTGAACGTCAAGGGGATGAGGAAGTATAATCCTCTCACTTGGAGGGTGGAGGGGTGGGGAACAAGGATGCAATTCACCACAGATGTGGCCACTGCACTCGACTACTCTGTCTGACCCACCTCTGACCCCCAGGACTCCAATCCCAGGCTTACAGGCCTTGGTAGGCTGATAAGGAAACAGATCCCGTTATTGTCAATACGAAACCAGCACAGTTTAAGAAGGAAAACGTGAAGTTGAAGGTAGCCCCGGCTTTCATAGAAATATGCTTTGACTTGACCTATTTTTTTTTTTTTAATTCAGTCAACCTCACATGTCAGATGTTTTACAGGAATTTCACAGGGTTTAATTTATGGTGCATCATTTCATCTGAGCTACACATGAGACTCATGGGCAGTTATGTCAGTTCTCATCGATCTGTTATGATCATGTCTCTTCTTCCTTCCCAGGCTTCTCATCCCCGCAGAGCCTCTCCAAGCCCACAGCTCCATTTGAAATGATTTTCTGCTCTGGAGGAAACTCCCGAGAGTCACATGTCAAGACCAGAAAATAAAATTAAATTAAATTAAATTAAAATGGGTCCACTGTGCATTATTGCTCATCCTTTCAACTTCAAATTCTAGGAACTGAACATTTACATATACATATACAGTTATTTGCCTAAATCTATATATTTTTTTTATTCCATGTGGATTTTAAGGGCAGTTTCTTTTTGATTTTATTTATTTTTTTTTTCCCCCAAAGCCCCAGTAGATAGTTGTATGTCATAGCTGCATATCCTTCTAGTCGCTGTATGTGGGACGCGGCCTCAGCACGGCCGGAGAAGCGGTGCGTCGGTGCACGCCCGGGATCCGAACCCGGGCCGCCAGCAGCAGAACGCGCGCACTTAACTGCCAACCCACGGGGCCGGCCCGACAGTTTTAAGACTATAATTATATTGTGAAATGTGTGTCATGCAACTGAAATGGACAATGTCATACTTTTTATAACGCATTTAAATTTTTCTGCTTTGTCTGCTTCTAAACAAAGTGGTTCATTTCAATCGCGCCCTTTCCTTTCTGGTGGTTTTTAAAATCCTTGGTTATATGAAGGAAAGGATTACAAAGCTTTTCTTCAGTCCTTTTATGTCAAGATGACACTACGAGAGTGAAAGGCCACAGAAAGATACCTTATTTGTACAGGGTGAAAAGAGACGAATATATGGAAAAATATCCATGCTAATATCTCAAAGTAGTTTTGATGACGGTTGCACAACTCTGAATAAACCAAAAGCCATGGCATTGTATACTTTAAATGAGTTAATTATATGGAATGTGAATTATATCTCAATAAAGCTGTTAAAATATACATAAATGTGTTTATTCTCAATATTGTTGCCTCAAACCAACACTATTTGTATCTACTGTAGATAGACATTATGTTGTAAACATCTCTCTCTACCAGTTGTCACCTCTTCCTAGGTTTTATTTTAAAGACGGCTGTTGAAACTCCCATTTCTTTCCCTTTCCCTCCCCTCCCCCTCTGTCTTCCCCTTCCCTTCTCCGTCTCCCTCACCTTGCTGTCAAAAAGACTCCCCTCCTTTTCAAGGCAGTCCTATTGCCACAGCTTAACTTCCTTAACCACTGCAGACCCAACCCACCTCTTCTGCCTTGACTGAAGCTATGCTTCTACTCTTTTCTAGCTTCTTCTAATCATGACTTAGACTTCATTGTTCTTCCCATGGCGCCAATTTCGTATCTGTAACCTTCAAGGGAGAGTGGTGATGAGAAAATGGGGGGAAGGAAAGGAGTCCTTATCTCCACCTGAAATCCTACCATTATCCATCCTTCTGTTCAGATCAAGATTGTACATCTCTGTGACGGTTAATTTTATGTGTCAACTCAGCTGGGCTAAGTGATGCCCAGATAGCTGGTAAAACATTATTTCTGGGTATGTCTGTGAGGGTGTTTCTGGAAGAGAGTAGTATTCACATCAGTAGACTGAGTAAAGAAGACGGCCATCACCAATGTGAAAATGTGAATGCGTATCATCCAAAACAATGACGTCTGGAATAGAACAAAAAGGCAGAGAAGGGCAAATTCACTTTCTCCAGTTGAGCTGCAATATTCATCTGCTCCTGTCCTCAGACATTGTGCTCCTGGTTCCTGGGCCTTCGGACTTGGACTGAATTACACTACCAGCTTTCCTGGTTCTGTAGCTTGCAAATGGTAAATTATGGGCTGTAGGCTCCATAATCGTGCAGAGCAACTTCTATAATCATCTATCTATCTATCTATCTATCTATCTATCTATCTATCTATCTATCTATCTATCTATCTATCTATCTATCTACCTGTCTGTCTGTCTGTCTATCTATCTGGCTATCTATCTACCTAATCTCCAACCTATTGGACCTGTTTCTCTGGAGAACTCTGATTCTCCAGGAATACAATCCTTACCTGCCAAAGCCAACATCCCTAGTCTTTCTGAAGCTAAACACCAGGTTGTGTGAGGTTCTATACACTAGGAAGAGTTCAGAGAGAAGGCAGAGGGGAAAAGGAAGAGTGCTACGGGGAAATCCCAATCCACTTTTACTGCCCCGTCTTCCTTCTCTGAATTCTACCTTCTCCTAGCTCCACAGGTGATCCTCTGCTTTTGGGCTCATCTTCAAAGGCCATGACTTCTCCGATCACCAAATAATGGGGTAGTTCTATTTAGTATGCAAATTCCTGAAAATGAAGTCAGAAAACTCCATGCTATTCTCAGTACCCCTGATGTGTTAGGTACATTTTTCCATAGGGAGTCCCAATTCCCTGGGCTTGGAGAGCATCTTAGATAGAAGTGTCTCCATTTCAGCTATGATCACCTTACATTGTTATGTTTTTCTCTCATTAGATAATGAAGTCCTTCGTGGCAGAAATTGTGCCATATTCTTGTTTCCCCTGTGTTTCGAACAGTGCCTAACTCACCGAAGGTGCTTCATAGATGTTTGCAGAATAAACTTCCAACTGCCCCCCTCCTGGTTTCAAAATCCCATCTTGTGTCATCTCCTGTTTTCTTTAATCCCTCACCTGGCCCTTTTGCCAGGCAATTTGATATCATTTTCCTTTCAACCATTTATCCCAGTGATGCCCACAAGCTCAGTCCACACCCCATGACCAAATTCTTCTATACTCACACCTCCCCAGATTCTACATACACAAATAAATAATAAACAAAAATACTACTATAAATTTGGACGGCCCTCATTTTTTTTTTTTTTTTTTTGGTTAAGTTTACAAATTGGCTCCACTTGTCTCACTGCAATCCTTTTAGGTGGTAGGGAAAGATAAGAAAACTGAGGGAAGAAGAGAAACATGACTTAACAGGAGTTTCTACGGTAATTTTCTGCGAAGCTGACATCTAAATAGTGATTGCAGAGCCCAAGTCAAGTATTCGTTACATAAAATCATTTTGTTAGATTCCGTTCCCCATTCTGAGCATAAGGCAGAAAACATATTTAAGGGATTGGAGAGAGAAAAAAAAAATAAACCTCAACATCCACACCAGAGTCTTATGCTTAGATTTTCCTCTACTCCCAGTAGGTAAACTTGCTCAAAAATATCTTGCAGCCTCTACATTTTTTAAAGCTTTTCTGGTTTAAAATACATCTAGCAAAACACATCTGCTTGATGGTTTAATAGTTTTCATTTCAAAAATGCATAGGTTTGGGCTTAATCTGAAATAAACTTTGTGTAGCAAATTGCAAACAGCTCAGGCATCTCTTTCCCTCTGTGCTGTAAGTGAATCAGTCCATAGTGCAACACTGAATTTGGCTTGTGAAAACACGACAAACCAGCCGGCAGCTCTGCTTGTGGACCACACAAGCCCGGAATAACACCACCTGTGTTTGCTCAAACGCAATCTCTTCCAAGTTATCACTGCATTTCAAAACAGGATCTAAATTAGATGAAGAAGTCTTTCTAGCCCATAGCATTAACCAGAGACACTGGAAACTTTGATCTAATAACATCACATTGCCTTTACATCTATGCCCACATATGGCATAGCGCATAATTAACAGAGGAAGCTGAGACTTTCATAGTGCTAGATGTTGACTCATTTTTCTGCGAGGGTAGACAACATACACTTGCCAAGCCTCAATTTCTCTAGCCTCTAGGCCTTTGCATTTAACACTAGTTCCCCAGCTCTGCAATTCTCTTCCCCTCCTCACCCTGTATCTAACTCTCCCTTCCTCTTTATTTAACTAACTCCTATGTCCCGCAGCTCTCAGCTTGGATCATGATTGTTCCAGACAATCTCCCAGACGTGTTATCATGTCTGGGTTAGGCCAGCCTCTTATATGTGCCCAGAGCACCCTGTACACCTCCTTGTTTTACTATTCATCACAGAGTACTATAATTTCTCGGTCTAATTTTCTGGATCCTCCACAATGAATGAAGGAGTGCTTACAAGACCCATTTTGGTTCTAAGGTTCCCTTTTCAAACTGTCCTTAAAGAGTTATTGATACTTGATTAAACAGAAATTTAATTTTTTTTACATCTAGTTTCTTCTTATAATTATGATGCACATTACATGAGCCACTCTATCAGCTGTTTCAAAACAGTAGTGAACTAGGTAGAAATATATAATATCAGCAGTTAAAAACTGTAGTCTAATGGTAATAATCTAGAAATTCTGTTCTGGCAATAACTAATGCACTACTACTAATATTCAGGTGGAAAGATGGCTGAGTGGAGAGTAAGCAATGTACACTGCTAGTTCAGCACAGGGGCTTGATCCCTGTGATAGTTCTGCTCTTGTTTTGGGTACGTACGTTGCTTATACGGTAACCCTTGCCTGATCCTCCCCTCATCCAGCCACCTGCCTTCTGCAGTTGGACTGGATCATGTAACTATGGCTGGCCAATGAATTGTGGGCAAAAGTGACAAGCATTGAGTCCAGAACTAAAGCAGTTAATTGCTAGTCTGAGAACCTCCAGCTTTATCTGTGTCCTGCCTCCTGCGCCAGTGACATTCGAGAGGATGGAGTGCATATTAACCAGGGTCTTGAAACAAGGTCACTATGGAACAAACTTCCTGCCAGTGTCCACAGCCAGCAGACATACAGTAAGAGCTAGAAATAAATGACAGCGTAGGACTCATTGTTACTGTGCCAGAACCTAGCCTACACTGTCTAATTGAATTTATCTCTGTGTTCTTGTTTGAATAGGGGAGCTCCGTGTGGTTCTGGGAAGAGGGGAACTCTGTTCAGCTAGGAAACTCTCACCAATATGCCAATTTTGTGCTCGTGTCAAGACAGGTTTGATTATGTCCTTAAAGACAGTCACTAGGTACACTTCTTTCTGCAAGCACTTATTGTAATAAATGTCATGTTTGTGTCTACTTACTTGTGTGTCCCCCCAGCTAAACCATGAGTTCCCGAGGCAGGACAGTAGTTTCTTTGAATCGCTCCCAGAGAAGCTCCATTAAGGGTGTCCAAAAAATAACTTAGATGTCCCAGGAGTAATGATTTACCTCCTGAAGGAGTAATAGTAACACAGATTTGAAACAATTAACAAAATGTTAACCCAATGCTCACTTGGTGCAATAATTTTTCATTGCTTTCATAACAGTTATCACAAATTCTGTGGATTAAACGATGTACATTTATTATCTTATGGTTCTGGACATTAAAAATTTGAAATGGATCTCACTGGGCTGAAATCAAAGTTTGACAGTGCTGCATTCCTTTCTGGAGATTCTAAGAGGGAATTCATTTCTTTGCTTCCATTCCAGCTTCTAGAGGCACCCCACATTCCTTGGGTCATGGCCCCTTCTTCCATCTTCAAATCCAGAAGTGTGGGGCCAAGTCCTTCTCACACTGGCATCTTCCTGGTTCTCTCTCTTCTGGCTCCTTCTTCTAATTTTAAGAACCCTTTTGATTACATTGGGCCTACCCAGATAACCCAGGATCCCCAGATAATCTTCCTATTTTAAAGTCAGCTGATTAACAAGATTAAACCCATCTGCAACACTAATTCCTCTATGCCATGTAACCTAATAAATTCATAGATTCTGGCAATTAGGATACGGATATCTTTGGGGGGCCATTATTCTACCCACTATCTTGAGTTTAACTTGCAAACTCACAGGAGGGCATTTATAGCTTCTCAGCTTCATATTCAAGGTAACACAGTAGTCATTATTTACTATAACCTTATTTGATATAGTTGGTAAACACCCTCTATGAGATAGGTTATTCTAATCCTCATTTACAGGGTGAGAAACCCATTGAAAAAAGCCCAAACCATTTTGAGTTTTTAAGACCCCTAGAACAGCAAACCACGAACAATTATAGTACTTTTAATTATTTACATTGAATTAGTTAATGCTTTGAAACAATAAAAATGTGTGAATGCATATTTAATCACATTTGGAGATAATATCAAAAGTTTATAAACTTGAGAAGAGACAACGATGGTCCTCCAACATTAGGTACAGCAGAAAGGCTGAATAACTTGTCCTAAATCAAGAAAGTCCCTTCCCTCAAACCTGACATCAAATTGTTGTCAGGGAGTGACGAAAGATTGATAATAGCACCTGTACAACACCACAATTCCCCAAGAGCACAAAGAGAGAGAAAGAGCATGTGCTGGAGCCATGTTATTTACGTATTTGTTATTTATCTTTAACGGATAGGTGTTAGAAATGAATTGACTATGTCTAAATACTAAGATTATTTGTTCCTTATAGACCATAAGCTGAAAGACTGAGGTGGTATGGATGTACATATCAATGTAAGGATGTAAGGATGGGTCAGCCTGCAGCCTCCTTGCCAGTCAATCTTCATAAAGCCTTGTTAATTCAGAGGAAAAAGACTTGAACGTGCATTTTCCCTCTAAGTATATATTTAAAAGATACTTACTAATGAATATCAAAGTGGAAGATTTGAAGTAGCATCAAAATATATTTTTCCAAACGCAAGAAATATCATAGTTCAGTTAACATTAGGATAGATTAATTATATATATATTTTATATATATAAATATTATATATATATATATGACTAAAAATACAGTTCCACAGCTATTTAGCTTTTGTCCTGCCAAAGGCACTATGCTAATAACTAAATCACTGGTACCACTCTGATATTATCTTTTTTTGTGTGTGAGGAAGCTTAGCCCTGAGCTAACATCTGTTGCCAATCTTCCTCTTGTTGCTGAAGAAGATTGGCCCTGGGCTAACATTCGTGCCCATCTTTCTCTACTTTATATGGGACACGGCCACAGCGTGGATTGACAAGCAATGCGTAGGTCCACGCCTGGGATCTGAACCTGTGAACCCCAGGCCACAGAAGTGGAGCGCACAAACTTAACCACTAAGCCACCGGACTGGCCCCGATGTTATCTTTTTGAAAAAAAAAAATTCAAGATGGCAAGTTAGATATTAAGACTGAAGGGAAATGGACTGATGTTGCTAATGTGAGGTTGGCTTTGCAGAATAAGATGATTTCTCCTGCCTCCAGATGGAGTAGAAGGGATCATTTCCACATATTACTCTTCTACCATTTGGTTGCCCAACTTTTCCTGTAAGAATAATCTCATAAGGATATAGTCCTTCTGAGGCTGACAAGTAAAATTTCCATAAGCCTCCAAAACAATGATAACGTTCTTCATTCATCTAGTACTGTCTTCTTAAGTAAGCACATAAATAATTATGCATGTGGTGATCAAGACTGCAATTATTGTTTCCATTTCTCAGTGGAGGAAGCTGGGTCCAAGAGAGGCTAAGGGCTGTTGAGAAGGTAAGTGCAGACTTGGAACCACATGGCTCCCAGCTTTTAGTCCTGTGCTTATTTCAGAAAACTATCTTGTCTCCAAGAGGGCAACTTGTTTGCAAATGATGTTCAGATTAAATATGCATTATTGTGGCTTCCACATCATTGTGCATTGGATGATGCAGAAGAGATTCCTTTGGGGACTGAGAGGTTGGGCTGGAGGCCTATAAAAACTCTTGGAAACCCTATTAGTAATGTACATATGCACAACTGTGTCTTATCTGCACCCATACAAACTTGAATGCATTTCACAGACACATTACTCATCAACTCTTAAAGTGAATTAAAATTTTATTTAATGGTATGTTATCAAGAAAAGAAACTAGTTGTCAAATACTAGAGTATTCAGCAGCTATGGGTGAGAATGCAGTGCTTTTTAGTGATCAGGAACACATGCTCCAGAGACAGCTGGTGTTTAAATCAAGGTCTCATCACTTCCTACGTGTATGAGCAAAGCCACAGTTTCTTCTTGAAAAAGAAAAAAAAAAGTCTATGGCTGCCTCATGGGGTAGTTATGAGGATTAAATGAGATAATCTATATAAGCCAATTCTTTTCAACTGGGGTCAATTCCTCTCATTCAAGGGACACATGGCAATGACGGGAGACATTTTGGGGCATCACAAATTGGGAGGAGGTGCTACTGGCATCTAGTGGGTAGAGGCCAGGAATGCTGTTAAAACCCTACGGTGCCTTACAGACAGCACACCACAATAAAGAATCATCTGGCTCAAAATGTTAACAGTGCCAAGACTGAGAAACTCTGATTTAAGCTCACGCTTCACAAAGTGCTCAAGTAATATTTTCAAACAGCCTCATATTGAGTATCATGCTATGAATCAGGGACCCAAAATTGGCTAAGGTATGCCTCTGCCCTTGAAGGGACCATTAGCTGTAACTTTTATGTATAAATAATTACAGTGCAATACCACGCATTCATAGGGTCATCCTATGCAAAGCAATATGGAGGGAGTGTATATTAGTTCTATTTGTGGGACTTGGGGAAGGCCCCACAGAGAATAAAGTATTTCTCTTGGACCTTTAAATACGATAGGAATTTGACAGTTAGAAAATGGATGGAAGGGTTGTTGGTGTGAAGGTTATGTGTCTGTGTAGGGGAAAGATGTTAGGGTATTAACAATATTATAGAAATAAAAGGGTTATCATTTGCAAGGGCTAAAAAAAATATTTCAGAGTTGTCATATTCAAGATACGATGACTACGTTAGTGTGAGTAAAGAATATGACGGGTGGTATGATTCTGGTGCTAGAGTAGGTCATGGGATGTGAAGAGAAGCTAAAACAGAGTGAACAGTTAGGAGACCAAAGTGAGAATCCAGATGTAAACCTAAACCAATATAGGGAGTGGGGGTGGGAGCAGGGGATAAAGGCACCAAGAGAGAATTAGGAGCAGTTCAGAGGTAGAATCAGCAGATGTTGGCTGTCATTCGATGTTGAGAAAGACCATAGCTACATTAAACACCGGGCTATGGTGCCCCATTCTTGACGGTCAACTCGTAGACATCATTAGACAATTATGAGATAGTGTGAAAGAATGTGAAGCAACAAAACTGATATTTTGAGAGAAATTGTACTTGTGCTGATATTTTTGTGCTGACACTATTTGTAGATAAGTTTGTAGGTTGAAAATAGAAAATCATTGGTGGTAAAAGAAATTTCATAAGAGTTGCAATATAATTTCTTGACCTTTGATAGAAATGAATAAGTAATATTCATTGGCCACGGTTTTTTAAACATGTAAATAGAAATAAAGTTTTTTAGTCAGATCCTCAACTTAGAATTTAGGTTTTTTATTTTTTTATATCAAAGGATGCTTCAGGTTTTTGGTATTCAAACTCCAGTTGACAATTTTTCTAGGTAAAAACAAGAATAAATACCGATATATTCAGTCCTGGAACTTCAATACTGTCGAGTAACAAAAAGAACTGTTGGTTGCCAACACTTGCAAATTCCCACTTAAGTTTGTTGGCACTAAGAATGAACAGAGACACATACTTGAGCCAGTAACAGAAAATTGCTTCCGAGACTTAAAAAAAAAAAACCTCACATTATTGAATTGAAAAAAAATTTTTAATTATTTCCCAATGAATACAGAGCCAAAACTAGTGTATATTACGTAATTCTTCGTTTCAAAGTATAACTACCAGTGGAGTGTGAATGATATTAAACCACAAATCTACCCATGCTCCTGACCAGGTCCTGGAACTGACTGCATGGTCTTAAATTTCCTTCGAAGATTGATAAACAGTGGCTCCTTAGTGGGTGCTCTTCCTTACCATTGCATGTTTTCCAAGATGATTTAAAAAGTCGCCTGATTGCCCTGATGCAGTCTATTTGAAATCCTCCAAGGAAGTGAAGAGGAAGCAGGAAATTGCAAACTGCAGCAATGCCAAGGGAGAGTGGAAAGCACTCCTCAGTATAGGGTTTAGAATACAGGCAAACGGATTTTTAAAAACAGCTCTCTCGTATACAGTGCTGGAACCTGCTGTAATGAAAAGCAGTGGTAGCAGAGTAATGCATCCTTAACCAGGAGCCCTCTGCTTGTGTATATTTTGCTTTATCATCAATGCATCTGGGTCTGAGTCTTTATAAAATGCAGATAGCCCACATTTATTCTTAAACTGCATAAATGTTTAATGATCAGGTAGGTTATATAAGATACATAAATTAATTGTTTGCGTGCTATTCATTTTCATGCATTTTGGCTATTTAAATCTCTCCTCTCACTGCTGCAAAGTTTATGATTTATATACATGCCACAGAAAATGTAACAAGATAGGTGCCCCAGACACACACGTACAAGCAATTACTTTAACTTTTCATCCTGTAGTGAGAGGAAAACATTCAAAGGTTCATTTTACCCTGGATGCCTGCAGCTGTCCCGGACATTTATCGGATCTCCGGGTCCCAGACTGGTTAAAGCAATGCTACTTTGCTCTCAGACGTTAGGGATCAACCTCTTTGGTTCCTTCCTCCCATCTCTAACTATTTTGCCGAGGGCAATACTCTGGCTGTGGAGCTGGACTGCCCAGGAAGGCCCTAGACAGGAGCAAAGTTAAAGCATTCTCTTTTGGACTTTGAGTAGGATGAAAACAGCATAACTTTGAGTAGGATGAAAACAGCATAACTGAGATAGCAGTTCATAAGATGGTTATCTGGAGGTAGACCAAGAGTTGTGAAGCAGTCTGGCAATGTTCCTGCTATGTTTTGGGGGTGGGGACAATTTATAACAATTTCAATGAACGGGAGGCGTCATGGTATTAAATGGTATTAGTAATAGTCCTGTGCTCTTGGGAGGAATAGAATTTTGTTGTAATAAGAAAAGTGGTTTCATTTCCATGGACATTTTGTCTTTACCTCCACTTTAATATTTTCCTGTTCCTGATCTTCTGTCCATAATATAAATTGAGCATCCTCCATGTGGCAGGAACTATATTTCTCCATGAAAATATAATAGTAGATAATTAAATAATGGTACTTTCTGTCATGAAGCTTACAGTCTAGTAGGGGAGGCTAACATTAATCAACAACTTCATAATCGTATGTTACCAACTACAATGGGGCTATGTGTGCTGTGAGTCCAGATATCAGATAGGGCTTACTTAGACTGCCCCAAAGAAGTGATATTTGAACTGATAACTGAAGGATGAGTGGGAGTTAACTAGGCAAACAGGTGAGAACAGAGAATTCTGGATAGATGGATTAACTCCTGCAAATGTCCTGAGACTGAGACAAGAGGAAGAATAAAGAACCGAAATTAAATTACTGTGACTAGAGCCCAGGGAGAGGCTGGAGGCAGGCAGTGCTAAATTTTAGGTCACATAAAAGATTTTGGTCATTAAATTTGGAACATATGGGAAATGACCGAAGCTTTTTAAGGAGGGGAATAAGATAATCAGATTGGCACCTTAAATAAAATAGATGAAGACAGAGCACCTAGGAGGTTACTGCAGTAATCCAGGGGGAGACGATGTTAGCGTGGATAGGCTGATGATGGTAGAAATACAGAGAAGATGAAGATGGGTTTAAGAAATTTAGAGGAGATCATTTGATAGTAGGCTTGGTGATGGGAAGTGAGGGAGAGTGGATCAAGGATAATATCTGAATTTCAGTCTTGAACCTCTGTAGGGGTATTAACTCCTGTCAGAGAGAAAAGGATGACCTCTCTTTTGGTTTCTGTATTTGGATGGGGTCAGAATTCAGGGGAGGTGATTCTGAGTTCTAGTTTCAATATGTTGATTTTAAGATACTTTTGAGTAATCTAAGTAGATCTGTCTAGGACTCGATTTGCCATTTGGGTTTGGAAAAGAGAAGTCTTGAGCCCAAGCTTAAATTCTGAATTGTTGTCATAGAGGTGGGAATTGAAGCCCTTGGCACGGAGAAAATTTCCTGGGGAAAGTATAGAAAAAAACAAAGGAGCCTAGAACTGAATCTTGAGAAATTCCAACATGAAAATCCAGGTTATGACAACCAAACAATCATGATCAGTAATTTTTGAGCTCTTCTTATGTGCTAGTTATAATTAAGCCCTTGCTGTATATTAGCCTATTTAAGGTTCATAATAACCTTATGAGAAAAATGTGATTTTTCTATTCTACAAGAAATGGTGCATAGGGAGGATATGTGACTAGCCAAAGGTCACACAGCTATTAAGTGTTAGAAATAGGTCTCAAGTCCAGGCAGTCTGATTCGAGAACCCATTCTTCTAAATGCTACAATCTGCCAGGTTCTTTAGGAAAATCAGCAAAAGAGCCTGAGCCAGACATGTAAGAATTTAAACTCACCTTTGTGTTTGTCTTCTGGATCTGCAGTGTCCAATGCCATAGTTACTAGTGATACGTGACTTTCGAGCACTTGAAATTTGGCTAGTCCAAACTGATATGTGCTGTAAGTGTAAAATATGGATCAGATCCTGAAGACTTAATAACAAAAAAGAGAATGTAAAATATACAATTAGTATTTTTTATGTTGATTACTTGTTGAATTGATAGTATTTTGGATATACTGGGTTAAATGAAATACATTACTAAAATTAATTTCATCTGCTTTTTACTTTTTTAATGTTTCAGATTCATGTAATTTAATTTTAAACTAGAAAATGTAAACTTCCCTATGTAGCTCGCATTGTATTTCTATTGGACAGCATTGTTCTAGATATTTCTCCCATTTGCTCTCTGGATTCTTAGTTATGATAGACACTATCAAACAGCTAATAGGTTCTCTTTGACACACACTGAGACAGGAGCTCCAAGCTTGTCCCCTAAGCTTTCAGGCCCTGCCCTCTGTGGTGTTTCCATGGTAACCTTGCCTTAGGAAAAGAAAGAGCCTTTTTAATCTGAGTCCTAAAAATTTCCCTCCTCCAGCTCTATGTCACTTCATCCTGATTTTATGGTTATCTCTTCTGTTCTTCTCTAAGAGTTTGCATGATTTTTGGCCTCATGAAATTTTAGTTCAGTGGTTTTCAGGCAGATGACTATTTAAGAATCGCTTGGGACGTTTTCTCAAAGTATACAACGCCATCACCCTGGAAGTTTTATATGTGTTTTCCACCTCCAACAAAGGATGACTGCTCTAATCTCTCTATTGTCTGACAAATGAACTTGCTACACTATAATCACTACATTCATGTTTGTTTCCTGTCCTCTTCTGTCTCCTCAGTCAGCTCCTCAGCTCTCCAATATCATACTTGCTTTGTTCACCTGCTGGTCATCAAAGGGCTCCATTTTGGTCCAATGTCAGAGACTCTGAAATGCTGATTTTGGTTCAGCTGGCATGGAAAGCTTACAATGGATCTGATCAGGATAATGGTTACTGAGGGTTCACCCATTTAGTTCACATGAAAATATCCACCTACCTATCTAGGAGACCTCTGGTAGACCTACATATCTGCTTAGAGAAGACTATTCCAAAATCAGCATATGAATATTTGCAACACACCATTCCGGGTAAAAACAAGTGAGTTTCCTCACAGGCAATAATGTATTAAGAAAAGGAATCTGATGGAAAGATTATAATTTAGGGACTAGGGAAAATAGAGGTAAATATTTTTTAAATGTAGTTTTGTGATTTTTTTTCTTTTCCTCTGAAATTTCCCCTCCCATGTTGTAAAGCCTCACGAATACGACTAGTGACTCTGCTGCAGGTAGGCAATGTGTCATAAGATAGAAAGAACAGAAAATTAGAACTTAGGGCGCTTTTATTCCTTCATGTGTAAAATGGGGCAATAACACTCAATTTAGAGATTAAATGAGATGATACAAGTAAACTACTTGGAGAATCAATTAAGATCTCTATGAATATTAGTTGCTTTTCTCAAGCAGAGCTATTTTCAAGAGTTTAAGATTGTTTACTTTTCTCAATTCTTCCTTTTGCCTATGGTTCACCACATTATTTTCTAAAGCAGAATTGCAGAGATTTAATTTACTCCTCTAATTATTATTTGGGGAACAGGCTGTAAAGTACAGTCTCTCAAGGAGACAAAATTAGGACACTGATTACAACGGGGCTCAGTTACTCCACTTAAGTATACCCACATGAAAATAAAAGGTTGATATTCTACTAACTGCTAATTAGTACACAGCTAATATCTTCAGAATTTGAGGAGTTCAGTTGAAGTACTTTCCAAAGTAAGCATTCAAATGAACTGGAACTTCTTTAAACTCATAGATTCCTAATAGGCTAAATCTTTTCCTTATTCTAAGACTTTCACTCACATTTAATATAAGACATTCGTTTATGTTATTGTGATTCCCTAATTTTTTCTCCACTTCATTAATTTTTAGGTAAAATGATAGCTTACTTCCACTGGAATTTTGCCACGAGTTTGACAGATGCTTTAGGAGACCCTCATCATTTATATCAGAGCTAGGATCAGAGACCGAGCTAGTAATCAGGAAAAATTTTTACCGTGGCTCAAATCTGTTTTTAAATATTATAATATTCAAATTTCATTCATTCATTTGGCAAATATTTATTTGGTACCTACAGTACATTACGTACTATAAGTTCACAGAAGAATATATAAAATGAGAATTCTATAAAAATGAAAAAGACAAAATTTGTAAAAATTCATGCATTTATTCAAAAATATTTAACTCCCATAAAAATAAAACTAAACATTGAATAAGACATGTCTAGCTTGCAATTATTTCTGTTATTGTTCTAGAAGAAGAATGTTTTTACTAGAAATGTGACCCAAAGGAATGCCCATAACCAACTGAACTTGCAATAAATTAAATAAAATATATTAAAGTTCACATACCCAGAGTTGTAATTAAGAAAACCTTAGAAAGAAAGTCAACTTGTTATTTTAAAATTAAAAATTTAATTCATTGAAAAAAATATTCTCACTGTGATGATTCATATTATGTGTCAGCTTGGCTGCACCACAGTGCTCTTATATTTGGCCAAATATTTTTCTGGATGTTTCTGTGAAGGTATTTTCTTGGACGAGAATAACATTTAAAGCAGTGGACTTTGAGTAAAACACATTACCCTCCATAATGTAGGTGGGCTGTGTCCGATCAGTTGAAGGCCTTAATAGAACAAAGACTGACCTCCCAAGAGCAAGAAGGAATTCTGGCAGCAGACTGCCTTGAACTTAAACTGCAACTCTTCCCTGAGTTTCTAGCCTGCTGGCCTATTCCATCAGATTTTGGACTTGCCACGTCTCCACACTCATGTGAGCCAATTCCTTAAGATAACTCTCTCCATACACGTATATGCACATATCTCGTTGGCTCTGTTTCTCTGAAGATTCCTGACTAATACGCTCCCTTTTTAATACTTATTCTCATATTTGTCTCACAAAAGTTAGGAGGGTTTAATGCTGCCTTTGCAAAGAGGAAATCCACTCTGAACACGTATTTTACCCAAAACTGCACTCAAAATTAATTTGTTTGTAAACTTGTGTGTATTTATCCTAAAAATGAAAAAAATGAGCATTGTTAAGATTAGATGAATATAGACAATTTGGGATTAGAATTATGGTACAAGGGTTTAGGTGCAGGATTATGAGATGTGCTAGCAAACCCCATCTTTTCTCTGGTAAACTGAAAGTTCTCTCAAGGAAAAAAAAATTTCTCACTTCCTTCTAAATGTATGTACCAGAAATTATGAATATTCTCATTAAAAATAGCAGCTTTATCGCAAATAAAATTTTACAAGCAGTCCCCTTCTATAAAACAGAAAAATCAGCTATAGGACAATCGAATCTCAGAAACCCATCTTCTCAGTCTCTTTCCAAACCCATCCCCACCCTCCAGCAATGGAACTCCCAGTGAAAGCAAAAGGAACCTTAGAGCTCTGAGGAGCTTGCTTATGAACAGAGAGGCCTAAGAGGAATAAGGATACATATTTTTCAAAGAAGGTATTATCAATATTGATAAATTAAAGGCTAGATAATTAAAATCATATGTTTGTATCATATTTTAAAATTAGAGTTGCAAAATGTTTCTTGGTTAAAGCGTCTCTAATCATATTTGTACAGGTATATTTTAATGTTAAAAGCACACTCATCATTTTTGTCATATATATGTTTAAAATAATATATTGATTTTCTGTTATCTAGCAGAAAAAGGGCTTAACGATTTAACGTGATAATTTATTTCCAGTCACCCAATATTATAGAGAATGTGCATAACCCACTTCTAGAGAATCAAATACAACAAGACAAAAATGAAGTCATAATGAATACAATAGATTTATTCAATGATGATTCAGAAGTAATTTCAGAAACCTATACCATTCCTGTTTTGGTGTGCAGAAGTGCCACGTAATAGACAAAAGATCAAAAGTATTCATAGTCATGAAAGTCTTGTGGTCATACCATTGAATGTAGACAATACCTAATTTCTAGCCCTGTAAATATAAAAGATACGGTAAAACTAACATGACTATTTGGAGCCTGAATCAGTTATTAAAATAGTTAATCAGCAAATGTTTGATTTATGGTTCAGGAACCAATCAGACTAAGTAATCCTAATGATTGAAATGATCGTAAAGTTCGTTATTTTAGCAATAAGCAATGACCAGTCAACATGTCATCAAAGTTACTCAATCTTTTCTATCATAAAATGGGACCACAGAAAACTAGTTCCACAAGATCATAAGTGGAAATGAGTGTCCAAAGCATATCTAATTTTAACATACGCCATCATAATGTACAATTTGGCACATTAAGGCTATTTCTTTGCCTACACCAAAAATGTATTTCTGATTGGAATAAAATAAAATCTTGGTTACTTACAGAAGTACTGCATAACAATGATGTTTACAAGCCCCTGATCATTTAGCAGTCAAACTATTTAATTAAAACAATCACTGGGTATAGAGTTTATGTATAGCAATTCTATAGGAATAAATGTATAATAATCAAATTAAAATTGAAATCTTTAAATTTCAAATTGGTGCATTTGTGATTTGGAGTGGGAGTACTCATTCAGTGGATCTGTTTCTGATGTGTCATGTTTCTTAACCAGGAAGTATTACAAATTACTTTTCAGAAAAAGAAGAGGAGAGAGAGAGATAGTAACTACGCAAACTATGTCTATTTAGGTAAAGAAACCATGATTTCTGGTGTATTTGACATAGCTTTGATAATAAGTACCTCTAAATACCAAATGGCAGATTTATAGAGTATATTTACCAGGGATCTCTTGACATTGTATGTCTTGTAATACAAAGTGGCTTGTTCTCAATGATTCGTTAAAGGGATCCTAGGCTTCGAGGTGTAGATCAACTGCAGAAGCACCTGTGAAGCACTATGAATTACTTTGTAAACCACCACCACATTAGCTTAGATATGGTGATTCACAAAGAAATCCACAGCACTTCACAGTTTGGGTAAAGCTTGGCACCTATGAACCAACAAAAACAGTACCCTTATACCACCAAAAGTTGAGGGAGCATTTTCAGCTACTTTTACACCCTTTCCTATGACATTAAAATAGAATTATAGCAGATGAGCTATAAAGAACAATATTTACAATTACTTGAAGAATATGCCCAATTTTTTGCCACCCTCTTTTAATTGGAAAAATACAAGAAATACTGAACATTTATTTTAACAAATCTTAAAAACAAAAACTTAAGCCTTCTGTATTAGATACGAACTAATTTTCATTTAAAAGAATTTCTAAAGCAACAACTAGCATGACATTATGAAGGACGATAAAACAGGGTTCTACTCACAGAAATAAAAGGCATGGTTATTAATATACTTGTCAGAAGTGGGGAGTAAAATAATAAATGTACACATGATTCTCACAGATATCACAGTATACAAGTGTTGTTGCTGGGATAATTTGCTCTAAAAATATCCTTAGTTACTTAGTTTCACATTTTATAATCACCTAATCTTATATTTTATAAAAATCATTAAATGGATTTAAGCTGAATGTTTTTCTGTTATATTTATTCAAATGAATATTTTTTCCATGTGACTTGCTGAATTCCAAAGATGTTTATAAAACCAAATGCTATGTTATACATATTAGATTCAACTCTGAAAGAAAACCACACCAATAAAAAATGGAAAAAAATGTTCAGTAAAGTTAATATCTTTAGTAAAATCACTAAAATCGACTCCTCTTTATCTACATTTGTCCCAATGATAACATTTATCTAAAGAGCAGGAAGAAACCTAAATTTTTCATTGATACTTAATGAAAAGAAAAAGATCTATAACTCTTACTGGCCTAGGCAGCACAATATCAGCCAGGTTACCCATGGCTGTGAAAATTTCGACATTTTTCAAAGTACACCCTCAAATGTTGACATTAATGAAAAGTTTATGTGATGCAAAAACTCATGAACATATAGCCCCAGGAAGTTCATCACTGTCACTGTAGGTCATTGCTTACCATCCCTCTACTCACCTCCCCCAACCACTCATACAACAACTAGGCCAAACTTGCTGAGTAGTTGAACAATAAAAAATATTTAAATGAAAAAAATTGCAAAAATAATCATCTATTCAAATATATGTATTATATGACGATTACATGCCAGACATGCTTCTGGTTAGATGCTGAGGCTATAAAAGCAAACTCAGTATAGTCCTAGCCTTCAAGGAACACAGAGAACAAAAAACCAGCACTTAAAAGAAGGGGCGATACGTGCCATGAAAACGTTCCACACAGGGCTAATGGAGACCACGTGGATTTGCCACGTAATCCAGCGGAGAGAGGGTTATAGACGGCTTTCTGAGGAAGCAGCATGTAAAAGAGAAGTGGAGGACCAGCAGGAGTTAGCAATGGGCGGGGGGGTTGGGGGGGAGTGGGGAAATGAGGTTTCCGGTAAAAGAGAAAACTTCTCCCATGGCCTGTTGAGAGACAGAACATGATCTTTTTTTTTTTTTTTTTAAATTATATACGATAGCAGAAAAGGAAAGTCTACATTATATTCAGAGAGTAAATGAAGACAAGTGAGCATCACCAAAGAGGGAGCAGCAGGGATGGACAAATTTGAAGCAAGAGAATTGCTGCATAAAGAGACAGCCTAAATGAAATACGGGCAGGATAAGGGAGCCAGTGTAGAAGAGCTCTCCAGATTGTAATGAAGAGTGTCAAACTCAGTCCCAAACTGGCCCACTCAAAACCTCTTGAAGAATTAGGCCAGTTTTCTCTTTGAGGTTCAGGCACACCAGTTGGGTTGAGGAGATGCATTCAGACATTGACACAGATCTGAAAACAGATCACCCAGTCTTAAGAAGTGATCTATCTACATGACGCTGAATAACCACCCCAATCCAAATGTGGAATTAAGGTGACCAATGTTGGAGAGACAATTCAGGGTGGATTTTACAATACGCCATTCCTTTTGTTGCCTTTCTTCCTCTAAGCAAGACAGGCATGCTCTCCGTACTTTGGGCACTTTGCTCTGCTTGACTCCTGAATTTGAATGCAAGAAAATTTCAAGCATGCCCCTCTTCAGACTGCATTCAGCTACTTAAAAAAAAAATCCTCCCACATTTTCTGTCAAATATGCTCTCAATTTTATATAAGAGGATAACTGATATGCTCTGAGAATGAAATGTTCTGGTTGAACTAACTTTCTGGCACACTGATTAATTAGAAAACACCACTTTTTTCAACTCTTGCACTATTTGACTTCAAAAATAGGCTGAAGTTCATTGTTTCTTGATGAATGATCATATTGCAGTGTTTCATTGTCTTTTTCTAAGGTTATTCAGAACCCTTGTGACATTTTCTATTTGCAATCAACATTTTCTTTAGTATTCACAATGCATCAGTTATTTATCCAATACTCAAGATTTGTGAAAATAAGTTCTCTAACCCAAGAAATTCAGAGTACCATGGAGGATAGAGTCACCCTGCATCTGCAGCTAAGAATGTCATAAAGCATTTGAAATATGTCATGGAAGTAACATGTCCCAGGTCCTAAGTTTGCAGAGAGGACTGAAGCAAACACTAGGGCGGGGGTTCGGTGAGTGGTGGGTGGGTGGTGGACTTGGCTTATATGTTACACCATATGGCACATTGTATGCAATTATAACGTATGAAGCAGACTAATATTTCTGTGTTCTGACACTAGAAGAAACCCTGACAGTTGTTTGTGGAACAAGTCACTAATGTTAGTGTGAATTCGTATGATTAACTTCATTCTCTTAGGATTCGAACACCTGGGGGAAAATTCCAATCAACTGACGATTCTTTTAATTGGGCTCCAACTAGTCGACAGGTTTATCAGAGGACAGATGCCATCCAGGCATCTTAAAATGAGTACTTGAGTTTTAATTCAAAAGTCTAAACAGAAAGTCTGTGCTATAATGTATTTGCTAGATTCATCCTTATTTTTAGAGTCTTCTCTCTCGCATTTTTCAACCCACACAAGCAAGAAAACTGAAATAAAAGAAACATGAGGAAAGGTAGACTAATATCACAATACAGGCCATAATATCAACTCTTATAACTACTGCTGCCGATGAGAAGTAACGCAGCTGCAGAGCTGACGGAGGATCTGCAGTTAAGGACTAGAACACACCACTGATGGGATGATCCCCGCTGGTAAACTGAGTGGGAAGCATAGCTCCAAAGGAAGTCTGCATCCTTCCCTGGTGATGAAAGCTAAAAAGAATGGAAATAATATAGCAAGGGAAATAATGCAAAACAAAAATAGAACAGGAAATGAAAAATGCATGCGCGGTAAATACAATCCTCCCACTGGGTGGGTTTTTCTCTTTTCTCTCAAAAACTCTTCTGCCCCTAACTATTGAAAATAGTGTAAATCAAGGGATAAAAACAAGCTGACTAAAAAATAATGAAGTATTCACAGGAAAGTTGCTCATGAATAATATTTCACATGGGTGATAGCAATGAAAGAATGCATATTTTAGTGACATCTTAAGACATTAAAGTTATAATTTATTAATTTATATAATCAACTAACGTAATTGCTAACGATAGCTGAGCTAAATATTTGGCATAATCTGTGCCTTTCAATTAAAACAAACAAGCAAACAAAAGCCGTCCCTACTCTGTCTCTCCTGCAATGTAAGAGTTTGAAATAAATCTCAGAGACTCATAAAATGATGGGAATTTTCATTATTTTTGAAAAAGAAATAAAACAAGAAGAGCTTTCATTTAACAAGCTCCTACCAAGCACTTATATTAATTCATTTATTTCGACAACAACAGAGAAGACAGAATCCCCATCTTAAAGATGTGGAAACTGAGGCTCAGAAAGACAGTAATTTGTTCAAGGTCAAAAGTGTTTAAATGGCAGAGCCAGATCTGTCTAAAAGTTTGCCTTTAACATAACTCCACAGTATGCAATACTACCTGTAGCATTTTGTAAAGCTACTCAGAAGAGAAAATTAGGTGAAAATATGAAGTTTGAGTTATAAATCATACTAAATACTATGTAGAATCAAATAAGGGAATATATATATGTGACCTACAATGAAAGAATTTCTTTGACCAAAAACAATAAGCAAAGTTAATTTACAATATTCAAATAAAAATTTTAAAAGCAGAGTGTCTAGTTTACTTGGGACAAAGCTTTCAGGATTTTACATAAAATATCCATTTACATAGGAATAGATAATAACCCAATTATCAAGCATTCATTCTTACTCATTAAAGATGATCCCTAGAAGCTTGATGGAACTTTTTAAACCTAGTTTGTGTTATTAAATTTGCTTATACTTAATAAAGTCTCTTGTCTTTAAACGTATATTCTGACTTATATGCCTTGAGTTGAGTAAGGATTTTTTGTGAATAAGCCCACATTAATGATATTTTATGTTATACTCCAGAAAATATATTTCAGCATTTGACGCATTTAGCTAAATGTCAAAGATCATCAGTCTAAGGAATAATATCTACAGATCCAGTTTATGAAGTGGACGTCTAAATTTGCTCATGGGCTCCCTAGAATAACACGTGTGTGCGCATGCACATATGTGTGTGTGTGTTCTTCCTTTTTTTTCCCTCTACTTCAAGACTGATACTCTCAGAAAGTGCCATCATGGGAAATTTTCTGTCAGCTTGGGGATAACTCATTCCACTTCACATTTTCCCCCTATTCAACTATCCATTTGTCAATTCAATTGTCCATTTCTTTGAAGAGCAGAAATAAATGCCTCTTTGGAAAGAGTATGAAAGGCTATAAAACAAATAAGCACTTAAAAACACATGAAAACTTTCAGTGCCTATTATTCCCTCATTAATGAAAATCTCATATTTGGAAGAGCAGTTCAGCTGAGTAATTGCAAACATAATTTGGTTCCTGTGGGTTGACTTTGTTCCAAACCTTGAAGATTATATTTTGCAATTGAAAATTAAGTTTGGCACTCTGATTTTACAGAGGAAGGAATTAAGCCCCCAACTCACACTCTTTAGTTTGAATGACTATATTATATAATAATACTTTTAAATTATTTTTGATGAAATGTGGCCCTAGCTGATTTGATGATATAACAGACCATAGCTGTGTTTAAATCAGGGCTACTTATTGAATATGAGATAAATATAAATGATACACTTTTTAAATACATGTTTATAACTATCAAGGATTAGGCATAGTTAGAACAGTGAATTCAAATTTAGTTTAGATTTGACAAACATCTAAAACATCTAATTATCCAATATTCATCAAAGATATTTTGAGCCTCTACTATGTGGGAGAAAGTATGCTAGACACTGAAGAATCAAAGAAGAAATACTTAATGTCCCAGCCTTCAAAGAGCTCAGTCACTGGGCAGACTGACAAAATCAGCAAACATTTCCACTACAGGGATAATTGCAGTGATGGGCAAGCACAAGATCCTACTGGAGAAGAGGTGCCTAATCAGAACTTGACACTCAGGGAGGGCATTTCAGAAGAGATGAAGCTCGAGTTCTGTCATATTGGGTGAAAAAGTAGTTGACCAGGTGACTGAACAAGGAGTGGGTGTGGTAGGAAGAAGAGTATGCCAGGTATAGAAGGTAGCATTTGCAAAATTCAGGAAGCAAAGTGCCAATGGGGCATTTAGGAAACTACACGTTAATTCTGTATAACATGGAAAGAGCAAGCAGCAAGAAAGAAGGGCTAAAATTAGGTAAAATTCTAGTGGTTTCAACAGTGTGCTAGGCACAGATTGATGAAAGTGACGAAAGACCTGACCAGTCCCTGTCCCCAACCAGCCCACAGATTGGTGTTTGGTGGTTTTGGACAATGGTATCTTCACCAACATCGCAACTCCGACCATGGCAACCACCACCACTAACCATAGCATCCGCTACCCCATTCCAACGCAGAGGGAGTCTGTTTCTCTCCCCATCCTCCCTCTTTATTCCCCACTCCCTATCACCCCACATAAAAACATCTTCAAAGGAAAGGCTAAATCAGTCATGTTCAAAACCAAAATAATAATACCAGATAAATAAAAACTTTAACAATAAAGCTAAAAACACTTAAGAATCAGAAAAATATCCTAGATCACTCAGTTATGTTAAGATTTCCTCATTCACTCTTTAAATGATTTATTTTCCCAATTGTAGATCAATGGACAATGCAATGAAACAGTACACATTTATACTCACGTTCTTTAAATCATATATGATCTTTTTATCCTTTGCTTAGATACTTCATTTTCTTAGGCATTGCTTTCACATAAAATCTCAGCACACAAAGTTATTACAATCTGGCCACAAACTACCCAACATTATTTCTTGCCACTCCACTCCATGTGTGCCATGTCGCAGCCCCATTTTATCTCCCACTCTCATCCAAGCACATACCTTCATGCTTTTGAACATGAAATGTCTCCACCTGAAATGTCTTATTCCCATTCCTTCTCTAGAAAACTCTTGCTCATGCTCAAAGACACAACTCCAATGTCACATCCACTGTGAAGCATTCTCTGATTCTCTAGAGGTTGTACCTTCTTCCTCAGGACCCCCACAGACCAATATTCCTATGGCTATTATAATAGTTTCTATCCATGTGCAGTGGTTTATGTGTTTACCGCTCTCCAAATTATTTGACCTCCTAGAGGCCAAGGATTGTACCTTAGTCATTTGGGACAGATAAACAACTAATGAGGAGAAAATATTTGCAGGTATATAATGAACAAGGGTCCATAGCTATAATAAGACAAAAAAAAATACAAAAAAAGCAATAAGAAGAACATAAACAACATGATAAAAAAAAGTAAACAAATTATTTGAACTTTAAATCATAGAAAAAGAAATGACTAAAAAGTATTAAAAATTTGCTTCACCTCATTTATATTAAAAAATAAGTGAATCAATAGAGTAACAAGATATTTCATCCATCAGATTGCCAATAATTAAAAGATTCATCATGCAAGGATGTCAAGAAATCGGAACTCAGTCCCTATTGTTAGCATTGTTAAGTTGTCATGCTTTTGTCAGTACATAGCAGGAAATGTCAAAATTGAAAAATGGCCGTACTCCTTTAATCTAAAATTTCTCCTTGGGGACATCTACAACAATGTTTATATTAGTAAAAACATATTAAGAAAGATATTGATCACAGCATCTATTAATGAATTAAAAGTTGGAAACAACCTAAATATTCATCAGTAAGGAAACCATTAAATAAATCATAATTTTAATATTATATAGATACTAAAATAAGTTAGATATTAATAATGAGCTAAATATCTATGGTATTTAAATAATATGTCCATACTGTAAAATACAGCAAACCTGTATGAAAATATGCCTATAATGATCTACAGATTTAAAACAAAATTAAGTTACAGAACAATACGCATAACATAAGCTCATTGAAAATATGTATGCATATAGAAAACACTCTAGAAGACACATACCAACTTATTTAAAATGTTTATATCCGGGCCGGCCCCGTGGCTTAGGGGTTAAGTGCTCGAGCTCCGCTGCTGGCGGCCTGGGTTCAGATCCCGGGTGCGCACCGATGCACCGCTTCTCTGGCCATGCTGAGGCCGAGTCCCACATACAGCAACTGGAAGAATGTGCAGCTATGACATACAACTATCTACTGGGGCTTTGGGAGAAATAAATAAATAAATAAAATTAAAAAAAATGTTTATATCTAAAAAATATGAATGGGAAGTGGGAGGGAAAGCAGAGGTGGCAGTGGAAAAGAGACATTAACATTTGACTTCATATGCTTGAGTGTTAATGTTCAGCATACAATAATATATTCAGCATTAAAAATACCAAGAAAAGAAAACAAAGTAAATCTCTCCTATAATATAAAAATATTAAGCTCAGGAACATTGTCAACTATACCAGATTGTAACCAAATGATGCCCACATTTACATCTTCAAACTCCTGAGGATTTTATCTGTGCAGCACATCAGATGATGAAGTACAAGAAGCAATTTCCTCAAAACACTACATAGGGCGTGAAAGGAGCGTGAGAGACTGGGACAGCTAGGTTCAAATCCCAGTTCTGACAAATATGAACTGTATGGATGTTATTTCTATGAACCTTACTTTCTTGCCCTAAAATGTTTATAATAGTACTTAGTCCTAAGATTTTAAAAATGCTTGGTTCATAGTAGGTGCTTAATAATTTCTAGTTCCTTTTATCTTCTGCTACTATAATAAGAAACCTTGTCCTATTAGAGATGAATGATTAGGTTTGCACCAAGATGTCTTTTACTGGAGGGGAGTGTCAGTCTGTAGTCAGTGATGTGGTGATTGACTCTCAATTTATATTGCAATATTGCCTTTAACCTTTAACTTCAAAATCATCATAATTTTATGCTTTTACTCATAAAATCATAAAACCATAGAGCTGGAAAAAAATCTTAAAAAGTCATTTAGCTCAGGTTTCACACCTGCAGGCAAAATGATGAGCATCATAAAATATCTATTGTGTTTTAATAATTTTCCCCAAAAAGAGATTTTAGCATTTGCTTGAATGACTAACCCATCAAATGCTTAATAAGTCTTTTCTTTAAGCAATATCTTAAAAGAAAGAGACATACAGAGGAAAAACAAATTCCTTTTCTTTGGAATTAAACTATTTTCTTTGTCTTTGCTTATTATATCAAAAATAGTGGAGGGGATGACATTTAACAGGAAAGATAAGATGTACAAGCAGGAAATAATGAAACTGTGATAGGAGGGCAAAATTAAATAACGTTATCTTTTGAGAAACAAGTGGAAACAGGCTACAATTCTAGATATGATGGCAAATTCATGACAGTTCACCTTGTTACAACTCCTGATTCAGTTTGACTAGGTGTTCATGGCAAAAATATTCCAGCACAGTTTGCTACACAGTTCCAAGAGACTTTGTACAGAAATTACCCCACAGAAAACAAAATTAATGAATATTTTCTGACAGGTGA
The DNA here is from genome assembly GCF_020826845.1 of Diceros bicornis minor. Taxonomy (NCBI): domain Eukaryota; kingdom Metazoa; phylum Chordata; class Mammalia; order Perissodactyla; family Rhinocerotidae; genus Diceros; species Diceros bicornis. Next base: position 49,943,049 of record NC_080761.1, read on the forward strand.
TCATGACCATACTGTCTTGAGAAAATAGATACTTTGTTATAATAATAGATAATTATAAATAATAATCATAAAAATTATCAATAATTTTTAGGTGAATGAAGAGAGTTTAATGATTGACACTATGTAGCACAAAGATTAGCATCCATAATCTTACTGCTAGGAGGTGTACACTTAGTTTTCTACTTGATAACACCTATGCAATACCAGGCAGATATTTCCCAGGAGGTAGAAATAGGGCAATTAGATTAACTGGAAAAAATGCTGAGCAATAAAAAGCATTTTAATTGAAAATCAAGTGATAGCCTTCTACCTGAGGATTAGGATTTCATTAGCAATGACAAAAAAAAGAAATCAATTAATTAAGCATAATCCATATTTATCATCTCCCAAAATTCAGTGGTTAAATTAGATAATCTTTTGGTTTTCTAATTGTATCAACAGCAGATACACATTTTCTCCTAGTAAGCAAAGTATTTCTCCAAATTCATTTCAGCTACAAAACTAATGTCTAAAAAAGGTTTGACTTAATATCTACCCTATCTATCCTATAGATGGCTAAGATCTGAAATCTAAAAATTAGGAGGTAGGAGTTGAGGTTCGTCAAACTTTTCTACCTTGGGGTTACTTTGATTTGAATTTACTATGGAAAGAATTGCCTTCCTTCTCTTTTGATATTTTACAAAGAGTAGCTGCTTTTATTCAATAATTCTCAAACTTGTTTATGCAACTGAGTACCTAGAAGACAGGTGCTCTGTGTAGAACACAATAAAAGAAATACTTCATTAAAACGCCACCATAAAAACTAAAACAGAAAAAAAGTATAGTAGAATGAATATTCTGCACCCAATACTAATTGAAAATAATAACATCTTAGGAATCTATCAATAAATAACATGAACCAACTAACTAAATCTAATATGATGGCTGAGGATGACAAGTGAAGCAAAAATGCTTGATTTAGACAATTAAAAACTCATTATTTTTGTCATCTGATGGATCTGTGTCATGAAGACTAAGGGAAAATTTTGGGGAAAAGTGCTTAAAACTGAGAATATTCTAGTCATTATTGGATTTTTTACTTTTTCTGAAAATCAAGGAATTTCCATTATTTAATTTTAAAAACCAACATTTGGACCAGCTCATGAAAAACCAATGTTGGCAGGTAAGACAGTTTGGGAAACTCTGGCCTCCAAACTCTTATGTTCTATTTAATTGATCTGTCTTACTGGGTAATTCATAAAGATATTATCAGGTGAAAAAATAATTAAAATAAAAGTAAATAAGCAACAAGAGAAAAAGATTCTTTTCATCTGTAAAACAACAACTAAAATTTACTGAACATTTGTTAAGTATAAGCCATTGTTCTAAAAATTTTACACTGACTATTTTATTAATTTTCACAGCGATAATATAAGGTAAATGTTACTGAGGTAATTTATATTTATATTTGTATAAAATATCTTATATATTTTATTTTTATTTATATACTACAAAACTGAGGCACAGTGAGATTATGTACATTAGCCAAAATCTTTAAAATCTTCAGCGATGGGATCAGGCTTTGAATCTAGAATTTGGCTCTGGGGTCCATGTTTTTAAGTACATAAAACTCCCTCCTGCTCTGCGAACTTCAGATTTGAGATAATCTCATCATCCTTTCCAGACTTTAAATGCTTTATTTTCATGGAGACTGTATTACCACTTTCCAAATCTAGAGTTTGGTAGTTAAATGACATATGGCTTTATGCAAGATTTGCTCATTCATCATTTATTCATTTAATTGTGTAACAATTATGTGACAAATATTTATGGTGTGCCCTGTTATAGACTCTTGTCGTTGAGAAAGTTTGTTCTGGTTGAACAAATCACTCTAAGGCTTAACTCAAACCATGGTGGCAGACTAGTCAACATCCTCCCCCAAAAAATAGCCAACATGTTCTCACCTCTCAGAAAGAGAATACTGGACTGAACTACTGATTTGACACAATTTGAGCCCAAAAATGTAAATAGAGATTTTGACTTTGTTTTGCTTTCACAGCCAGGATCTCAAAAACAGAGTCTTGTTTGTCTCAACTAACTTTTTCTCCTACCTGTGCACTTTGAGAAACTTCAAACCTGCAGACAAAGTGAAAAAATAGTACAACAGACCTCCTTATATGTTTACCTATATTCAGCACTAACATTTTAACACATCTACTTTATCTCTTTTTCTCTCTTTCTAAATATGTGCATGCATGTTTATGTGTATAGGTAAGTGCGTGTGTACAAAAAATTTGCACATTTTTATGTGAGACCATTTGAAAGTAAGATGTAGATAGTCTGATACTTCTTTCCAAACACTTTGGCATGGATCTCCTAAGGAAAAAGGACATTCACCTACTTGTTTACAATACCACTATCTCAAAAAATATAACAATACCAGTATCTCCAAGATATCGTCCATATCCAAGTTTACCAACTGTCTCAAAAGTGTTTTTTATAGTTATTTTTCTTTTCTATTTCTTTTGATCCAGGATCTGAGAAGAGTCATGCAGTGCATTTACCTGTCATGTCGTTTGGCTCCTTTGATCTAGAATAGTTTCTCCCACGTCTGCTACTTTTGACTTTCATGACATTGACATTTTTGAAGCGTTGAGGCCAGTTATTTGTTAAAATGTGCAACAATTTGGATTTGTCTGATTGATTCCCCATTATTAGATTCAGGTTATATATTTTGACCAAAAAAATCCCAGAAAGATGCTCTTGACTTAACTTTTAAGATTCTCTTACTTGACTACGTATGTTTTAAAATATCCCTGATCTTTCTCACCAATCTTCATGTTTCCTTGTCCTAATGCTTTATTTATTTATTTTATTTCTTTTATTGCAGTAACATTGGTTTATAACATTGTATAAATTTCAGGTGTGCATCATTATACTTCTATTTCTGCATAGATTACATCATGTTCACCACCCAAATACTAATTACAACAAATCACCACAGGTGTCGATTTAATCCTTTTGCCCTCCCCCCTCCCCCCTTCCCCTCTGGTAACCACCAATCCAATCTCTGTCTCTATATGTTTGTTTATTGTTGTTATTATCTACTACTTAATGAGGGAAATCATATGGTATTTGACCTTCTCCCTCTGACTTATTTGGCTTTGCATAATACCCGAAATGTCTATCCATGTTGTCACAAATGGCTGGATTTCATCGTTTCTTATGGCTGAGTAGTATTCCATTGTGTATATATACCACAGCTTCTTTATCCATTCGTCCCTTGATGGGCACTTAGGTTGCTTCCAAGTCTTGGCTATTGTGAATAACGCTGCAATGAACACAGGGGTGCATGTACCTTTACAAATTGGTGTTTTCAAGTTCTTTGGATAAATACCCAGCAGTGGAATAGCTGGATCATATGGTAGTTCTATCCTTGATTTTTTGAGGAATCTCCATACTGTTTTCCATAGTGGCTGCACCAGTTTGCACTCCCACCAGCAGTGTATGAGAGTTCCCTTCTCTCCACATCCTCTCCAACACATGTTGTTTCCTGTCTTGTTAATTATAGCCCTTCTGACAGGCGTGAGGTGATATCTCATTGTAGTTTTGATTTGCATTTTCCTGATAGTTAATGATTTTGAACATCTTTTCATGTGTCTGTTGGCCATCTGTATATCTTCTTTGGAGAAATGTTTGTTCAGGACTTTTGCCCATTTTTTAATTGGGTTGTTAGTTTTTTTGTTGTTGAGATGCATCAGTTCTTTGTATATTTTGGAGATTAACCCCTTATCAGATATATGGTTTGCAAATATCTTCTCCCAATTGTTAGGTTGTCTTTTCGTTTTGTTGATGGTTTCCTTTGCTGTGCAGAAGCTTTTTAGGTTGATGTAGTCCCATTTGTTTATTTTTTCTATTGTTTCTCTTGCCCTGTCAGACATGGTGCTTGAAAATATATTGCTAAGACCGATGTCGAAGAGCGTACTGCCTATGTTTTCTTCTAGAAGTTTCATAGTTTCAGTTCTTACATTCAAGTCTTTAATCCATTTGGAGTTAATTTTTGTGTATGGTATAAGGTAAGGGTCTACTTTCATTTATTTGTATGTGGCTGTCCAGTTTCCCCAACACCATTTGTTGAAGAGACTTTCTTTTCCCCATTGTATGTTCTTGACTCCTTTGTCAAAGATTAGCTGTCCATAGATGTGTGGGTTTATTTCTGGGCTTTCGATTCTATTCCATTGATCTGTGTGTCTGTTTTTGTGCCAGTACCACGCTGTTTTGATTACTATAGCTTTGTAGTCTATTTTGAAATCAGGCAGTGTGATACCTCCAGCTTTGTTCTTTTTTCTCAGGATTCCTTTAGCTATTCGGGGTCTTTTGTTGTTCCATATAAATTTTAGGATTCTTTGTTCTATTTCTGTGAAAAATGTTGTTGGAACTTTGATAGGGATTGCATTAAATCTATAGATGGCTTTAGGAAGTATGGACATCTTAACTATGTTAATTCTTCCAATCCAAGAGCACAGAATATCTTTCCATTTCTTTGTGTCTTCTTCAATTTCTTTCAGCAATGTTTTATAGTTTTCAGTGTACAGATCTTTCACCTCTTTGGTTAAGTTTATTCCTAGGTATTTTATTCTTTTTATTGCAATTGTAAATGGGATGGTATTCTTAATTTCTCTTTCTGCTACTTCGTTGTTAGTGTATAGAAATGCAACTGATTTTTGTATGTTGATTTTGTATCCTGTAACTTTACCATATTCATTTATTACTTCTAAAAGTTTTCTGGTGGCTTCTTTAGGGTTTTCTATATATAAAATCATGTCATCTGCAAATAGTGACAGTTTCACTTCTTCCTTTCCCATTTGGATCCCTTTTATTTCTTTCTCTTGCCTCATTGCTCTGGCTAGGACTTCCAATACTATGTTAAATAGGAGTGGTAACAGTGGGCATCCTTGTCTGGTTCCTGTTCTTAGAGGGATAGCTTTCAGTTTTTCACCATTGACGATGACATTAGCTGTGGGTTTGTCATATATGGTCTTTATTATGTTGAGGTACTTTCCTTCTATACCCATTTTATTCAGAGTTTCTATCATAAATGGATGCTGTATCTTGTCAAATGCTTTCTCGGCATCTATTGAGATGATCATGTGATTTTTATTCTTCGTTTTATTAATGTGGTGTATCACGTTGATTGATTTGCAAATGTTAAACCATCCCTGCATACCTGGAATAAATCCCACTTGATCATGGTGTATAATCTTTTTAACATATTGTTGTATGCAATTTGCTAGTATTTTGTTGAGGATTTTTGCATCGATGTTCATCAGTGATATTGGCCTGTAATTTTCTTTTTTTGTGTTGTCCTTGTCTGGTTTTTGTATCAGGGTATGTCGGCTTCGTAAGAATGAGTTAGGGAGCTTCTCCCGCTCCTCAATTTTTTGGAAGAGTTTGAGAAGGATAGGTATTAAGTCTTCTTTGAATGTTTGGTAGAATTCACCAGGGAAGCCGTCTGGTCCCGGACTTTTATTTTTGGGGAGGTTTTTGATTACTGTTTCGATCTCCTTACTGGTGATTGGTCTATTCAAATTCTCTACTTCTTCTTGATCCAGTTTTGGAAGGTTGTATGATTCTAAGAATTTATCCATTTCTTCCAGATTGTCGAATTGGTTGGCATATAGCTTTTCATAGTATTCTCTTATAATCTTTTGTATTTCTGAGGTGTCGTAATTTCTCCTCTTTCATTTCTGATTTTACTTATTTGTGCCTTCTCTCTTTTTTTCTTGGTGAGTCTAGCTAAAGGTTTGTCAATTTTGTTGATCTTTTCAAAGAACCAGCTCTTGGTTTTGTTAATTTTTTCTATTGTTTTTTTGGTCTCTGTTTCATTTATTTCTGCTCTGATTTTTATGAATTCCCTTCTTCTACTGATTTTGGGATTTTTTGTTCTTCTTTTTCCAGTTCCTTTAGGTGCATTGTTAGATTGTTTATTTGAGATATTTCTTGTTTGTTGAGATAGGCCTGTATTGCTATAAACTTCCCTCTTAGAACCACTTTTGCTGTATCCCATAAATTCTGGTATGTCGTATTTTCATTTTCATTTGTCTCCAGGTATTTTTTGATTTCTTCTTTGATTTCTTCGTTGACCCAGTCATTGTTCGGTAGCATTTTGTTTAATCTCCACGTATTTGTGGCTTTTCTGATTTTCTTCCTATAGTTCATTTCCAGTTTCATACTGTTGTGGTCAGAAAAGATGCTTGGTATTATTTCAATCTTCTTAAATTTATGGAGACTTGTTTTGTGGCCTAATATGTGATCAATCCTGGAGAATGTTCCATGTGCATTTGAAAAGAACGTGTATTCTTTGGTTTTTGGATGGAACGGTCTGTATATATCTACTAGGTCCATCTGTTCTAGTATGTCATTTAAGGCCAATGTTTCCTTATTAATCTTCTGTTTGGATGATCTATCTGTTGGTGTAAGTGGAGTGTTAAAGTCCCCTACTATTATTGTGTTACTGTCTACTTCTCTTTTTATGTCTGTTAATAATTGCTTTATATATTTAGGGGCACCTACATTGGATGCATAGATATTTACACGTGTTATATCCTCTTGTTCAATTGTTCCCTTGATCATTATGTAATGCCCTTCTTTGTCTCTTTTTACAGTTTTTGTTTTAAAGTCTATTTTGTCTGATATGAGTACTGCTACCCCAGCTTTCTTTTCATTGCCATTTGCTTGGAGTATCTTTGTCCATCCCTTCACATTCAGTTTGTGAGTATCTTTAGGTCTGAAGGGTGTCTCTTGTATGCAGCATATATATGGGTCTTGTTTTTTTATCCATTCAGCCACCCTATGCCTTTTAATTGGAGCATTTAGTCCATTGACGTTTAAAGTAGCTATTGATAAGTATGTACTTACTGCCATTTTTTAACTTTTTGTTTCCTCAGTGTTTTAGTAGTCCTTCTCTGTTCCTTTCTTCTTCTATACAGAATTGATGGTCTCTTTAGTTTGACCTCTGTCTGAAAGCTCTACTCTTTAACTCCCCTCCTCCCTCCTTTTATGTTTTTGATATCATATCTAACCTCTTTTTTGTGTATTTGTATCCATTACGTTTTTATCATGGAAATAGATAATTTTTCCTATTTGTGGTCTTCTCTTTTCCCCTTAAATCAGTCGCTTTAATATTTCTTGTAGCACTGGTTTCTTGTTGACGAACTCCATTAATTTTTGCTTGTCTGGGAAATTTCTGATCTCTCCTTCCATTTTGAATGATAAACTTTCTGGGTAGAGTATTCTTGGCTGTAAGTTTTTTCCTTTTAGCACTTTAAATATACCGTACCACTCTCTTCTAGCCTGTAAGGTTTCTGCTGAGAACTTCGCTGATAGCCTTATGGGGTTTCATTTGTATGTAACTTGACTTTCTCTTGAGGCTTTTAGGATTCTCTTTTTTTTTTTTTTTTTTTTTTGTGAGGAGATCAGCCCTGAGCTAACATCCGCCAATCCTCCTCTTTTTTTTGCTGAGGAAGACGGCCCTGGGCTAACATCTGTGCCTATCTTCCTCCACTTTATATGGGACGCCGCCACAGCATGGCTTACCAAGCAGTGCGTCGGTGCGCGCCCGGGATCCGAACCAGCGAACCCCGGGCCGCCGCAGCGGAGCGCGCGCACTTAACCGCTTGCGCCACCGGGCCGGCCCCTAGGATTCTCTCTTTATCTTTAATTCTGGACATTTTGATTATGATGTGTCTTTGGGGTGGGCTTCTTTGGGTTTATCTTGTTTGAGGCTCTCTCTGCTTCTTGTACCTGGATGTCTGTTTCCTTCCTTAGGTTAGGGAAGTTTTCATCTATTATTTCTTGAAATAGATTCTCTGCCCCTTTGTCTCGCTCTTCTCCTTCCAGGACACCTATAACATGGATGTTAGTGTGCTTGATGTTGTCCCAGAGGTCCCTTAGACTGTCTTCACTCTTTTTAATTCTTTTCTCTTTTACCTGTTCAGCTTGGGTAATTTCTTCTAGTCTTTCGTCCAGCTCGCAGATCCGTTCTTCTGTATCCTCTACTCTGCTTTTGAGTCCCTCTAGTGAATTTTTCATTTCCATTATTGTATTCTTCATTTCTGATTGGTTCTTTTTTATGTCTTCCATTTCTTTGTTGACATTCTCACTGAGTTCATCTATTCTTCTCCCAAGATCAGTGAGCATCCTTAACACTCTTAGTTTCAACTCTCTGTCAGGTAGGTTGCTCATTTTTGTTTCACTTAGTTCCTTTTCTGGGGTTTTGTCCTGTTCCCTTAGTTGGAATGTATTCCTTTGCCTCCTCATTTTGCCTCTTTCCCTGTGCTTGTGTCTACGTATTAGGTAGGTCAGCTGCTCTTGGATAGGTGACCTTATGCAAGTGATGGCTTAGGAGGCCTGCAGTGTGCTTCCCTCAGTTCTCAATGTTCCAGGGGTGACCCCTATGTGGGCTAGGTGTGTCCTACTGTTGTGGCCTGTTTGCTCTCCCTGTAGGCACCCAGGGAGGCCGAGTTATGCTCCTGGCCAGCTGTTGTAATGCTCAGCTGCTTGTAGTTGTTGTGGGCCCTTCAGTCTCTTTATCAGGTGTGGGGAGCCCCAGCACACTTGGCTGTAAGTTCTAATACCACGTTTGTGTTGAAGTATTACTTTTAAGTGAGTAGGCCCCCAGAGTGGCAGGTTGTTAGGCTCAGGGCCTTACAATTGCTATAAGCCTCCAGCCGTTAGGTCTCTTGTCAGCTCTCTGAGGATTGCAGCTGGGTGGGGCTGGCCTCAGGCACAGGAGCACCCAATTGTTTCAGGCTTTGGAAGGTGGAGCAAACCCCCTAGGTGGGTCTTTGAGAAGCACAAGTCTTCTGTAGCTGACAAGCCCTGTTGCTCACAGGTCCACACACACAGTCAACACAGTCCTGCCCCGTGTGTGTGCCCCGACCTCCCGAAGCAGACCCAGTCTCTTCACGGCGGGAGCCCCACGCACTCCACCACCGCCCCACACTCTCCACCCGCTCCTTGTCCACGCCCTGCCCCGCTGAAGGTGGCTCAGTTGCCAGGTAGCAGAGAATCCAGTCACCAATCTCTGCAGGCCCACACGTTGCCTGCGGGCTTGTTGTTGGGTGGGGCCAGTCTCTAGGGTGGGCTGCCTGCCCTGGCTGAGCTGGATTAAATCGGTGCTCTAGCGGGTGGGGCAGACCCTGGGCTAGCAGGCCCCAGGGAGAACTCCAATGGCGTCTGTGTCAGCACACCCACACCAGGCCACAACAATGGCCGCCGTCAATGTCCCAGTCCCTGGAGAGGTCTCACCTCTCACCGAGATGCACTCAGGGCCTATTAGGTGAGTCTCTTTTCACCACAGCACTGTGCACCTTTCTTTCTGGTGATTTTAGGTTGCTTTCTGACACGTGTGAGTTTCCGCGTGGGCCCTTTAAGAGCCAGTTTTAATTTCTTTGTGAACCGGGTTTTCTGGGGGTGCTCCCCAATGTTTTAGTAGCAGGTAAAGTCAGATATTATGCCACTCATCTGGATTGTGCTGGATCCACAGAATGCCCACAGCGGGGGCGCTCCCCGGCTCAGGGCCCCGCGCCTCCAGGGAGGCTGCGCACTTGTGAGCTGCTCCCGGCGGCCGTGAAGCTGGCGGCTTGTGAAGGCGGCGTTTTTCCTCTCTGGAAGGGAGTCTCTTCCTCTTCCACCTCAATTAGGATTGTCCATTGTTGCAGGAATTCCTGTTATCCAGTTTTCAGTTCTGTCTCAGGGGTAATTTTTCCACGAGTAATTGTAAATTGGTTGTGTCCGCGGGAGGAGGTGAGTTCAGAGTCTGCCTACGCCGCCATCTTGACTTCCTCTCCCCTCATCCTAATGCTTTATATATTTATGTTTTCTGTTTCAGTTTGTGTATTCTTGGGAAAAATGCACAAGTTGTGTTGAATAGAAGGAGGATTAATCGACCAACTTGCTAAGTAACTAAATCACTTAGCAACTCCCTAACTTTCATGTTTCATATTTTTCAAAAAACATTTCAACTACAAAGAAAGTCTGCCAAGTATATCCAGTTCTTTTCCTTTTACTATTTTGTGTATCATATTAACATAACTCTGGGGTCTATGGACGAACACAGTGATGGTAAGTAGCACTGCCACTCTTCTCACTCAATAATAATATCTGCATAGTGATTCATGGTTCTTAAGACGTTTTCATATAAATTATCTCGTTTGTTTTTTGAGACAGCTCTGAGAGTTAGTCCTAAGATATATTATTCTTTTATAGGAGATTGAACCAAGTCTCTGTTCTAAAATGACTTGTCCAATTTACTTTGTCTCTCTAATTTCAGTTTCCTCATCAGTAATATGAGGAAAATAGAGTTTCGCTAACATCACAGATGAACTTGACCCAGTTGTACTGTAGCCAATTTGCTTGACCTAACCTGGCCCCACCCCCTTGACTGTTTACTCAAGTGAGAGTTGGCCAGCCACTGCCATCGTGTCCTTTCCTCACTTTCTCAGCTGTCTCAGCCTCGCTGAAGGGCGAGGGCTGAGCTTCTCCACACCTCCATTGTGGCAGCCCCACCAGGAGCCACAGCAGCTCTAACACCCAGGTTCTCCCTGATCAGACTCACCATGACTGTGGCTTCCCCAATAGCTGCCCAAAAGGGCCAAGTAATACAACCTAGAGGTCAGGGAAATTTAAAATAATGGGGTGAATTTTGGCCAATAAGAAGTCACTGACAAATGCATCCTTTACTCTCCCTCCTTCCCAAATCAAACAGTCTGTTCTGAGACCTAGCAGATCTATACTGCCGCTCAGGAGATGTTCCATGAGATGAGCAACCAGCTATGTTTCTTTATGAAGCAGTGGCCGGCTTGGTAATATACCACCTTCTATTTGTTTACCTCACTTCTATGCCTTACTTCATTTCTTCCCTCCCTCTGCTGCCCTGGGACTCCAGTCCAAGTAAAGCATTAACATACAAAAACAAATAAATAGAATAAAATGATTTGTCCAAAGTCATACGGATAATAAGTAGTAACAACGAACTCAACCAAAAGTATTAGGACTGAAAACGCAGTGCTCATTTTGTTCTTCAACCATATTATCCTTGAATAACTTCAGCAAGAAGGCTTCCCAAACAACTTCACAAAACATCTCATTAAAAAGTCAGGTATAGTAAAAATCTTTTCCAGAGAATTTCAAACATAGCTAGCTTCCTCACAAGGTTTCTTCCAATTATCACAGCAATTTATGGATTTTTTTCCAATCATTTTCAGCTCATCTGTGGGTTCCAATGGATTGAAGGCACTTTTGCCTCATTAGTTTTTAATTGGCTCACACTGGCACTTTTGTAAATGACCACCCTGACCTAGAGCCCTCTCTGAGGAGCTCCACATCCCCAGCGCTAGCATGCTAACTACGAATAGGGATGGATGACCTCAATATCACCACCATGGGCAGATCTGGGTAAAATGTGTAACACTGTTACACTTAGAAATTCCTGAGCAAAAATCAGTCCTGGAATTGCTGCTGTGGCAATTGACTAGGGAATCAAAAAGAGAAGGGTGGCAGAAAGAGCCAGACTGAGGATCAGAAACCCTAACTATGTGTAACTCTGATAACTCACTTCATTTCTTTGAGTTGCAGTTTCCCATCTTCCTAATACTTAGCTAAATAAAATAATGCCACTGAACTTAATTATCTCTAACATTCCTGCCAGCTATAAAACCCAATTATTTTATTGGTTAAGCACTAGGGATAACATAAGTAGCTTCAAATGAAGTTAGACTCCACTTTGGAAGAATATTTTATTTTAAACTTGACAATGATCCACAAAAAAGCACCAATACTTTCCTAAAAAGTATTTTTTTTTTTTTGGTGAGGAAGATTAGCCCTGAGCTAACATCTGCTGCCAATCCTCCTCTTTTTGCTGAGGAAGATTGGCCCTGGACTAACATCGTGCTCATCTTCCTCTGCTTTGTATGTGGGATGCCACCACAGCATGGCTTGACAAGCCCTGTGGAGGTCCAAGCCCGGGATCCAAACCCGCGGAACCTGGGCTGCCGAAGCAGAGTGCTCGAACTTAACCACTACACCATTGGGCCTGCCCCAGAAAGTATTTTTTAATTTTCAAAAATACAGAACAATATTTATTTGACAGTTATTTTAATGATATTTTTATATTTTCTAATTTGACAGCATTTTAAGTGCAAAAGGCTAACATTAATGAAAACCTTTTTTCCATGTCAACTATCCTCTTTCCATTTCCAGTGGGTTTTGAAACTTTAATACTACCAATTGTATTGTGGATTAATCTATCTGAATTGCACTTAACATCTGAAGCAATGCACCACTGTATTAATAACTTTCAAACAGAGGCTCATGATAACAAGAATATTAAAAACCTATAATCACTTTCTTTATTCACAGTACATTCAATCCCAAAACTTCCTGTTGCTTCTAATTTTCCTTAATCACAGATGAAATTTAATTTTGTGTATTCTTGGAAAAAGCTTCCTAAGGGCAGAAGAGATAACTTAAATTCACTTAGCCACTAGAAAGGTCTATTTGTCTAACATCATATACATAATAGATGAAGAGAGATAGCATAACATGTCCAAATTATGCAATTGGGGTCAGACTGTCCCAGGCTTGAACCCCAGCTCTGCCATTTGCTTAACTGCAAAGGAGAGATAATACTTACATCAGGATTATTGAGAATTTTGGAGATGATGATATGAAGCATCTGGTGCAGTTCCCAGAATACTGTATGCATTTAACAAATGGTAATTATTTTTAAACCCCAGTAATACTTGAGCATCAAAATTCTTTCAGCTTAGGGGGTAATAAACCTTCTGTAGAACCAGGTTAGCAGATATTCAATATCAGCACACCAGAGAGCTTTTAGAATAGAGATTAGTTCTTCTCTAAAACAGGAATTCTCAGTCTTTTCATCATAACCATCTAACACAAGATTCTCTCTCCAGTTCTGGGCTTCTTTCATTGTCCTGCATCTCAGGACACTCACCAGCACATATTCAGTAGCTCACGCCAGAAAACTAGTAGTTTCATTGACATTTCACCCTCTCTCTCCTTTACCACCGATATTCATCTTCACCAAGTCAATTCATTTTTATTTGTAAAACATCTCTCCAATGAATCCATTGTTTTTCCATCTCCACTGCCATGACTCTCTTTTAAACCACTGTAATAGTCTAGTAATTGGTCCCCTATATCCACACATAGCTCCCTCTGATCTGTTATACATTCTGTAGTGATCTTTTTTTAAAACACAAATATGTTGGGGCCGGCTGGTGGCACAGTGGTGAAGTGCATGTGCTCTGCTTCGGTGGTCCGGGGTTCGCCGGTTCGGATCCCGGGCACGCACGGACGCACCGCTTGTCAAGCCACGCTGTGGCGGCGTCCCATATAAAGTAGAGGAAGATGGGCACAGATGTTAGCCCAGGGCCAATCTTCCTCAGGAAAAAAAAAGAAGAGGAGGATTGGCATCGGATGTTAGCTCAGGGCTGATCTTCCTCAAAAAAAAAAAACCAAAAACACAAATACCTTCAGTTCCTTGCCTTCCTCTTATCTTCAAATACATCAACAGCATCCCAAGCTCTTAGAATAAAAACCAAAACCCTAAACACAGCCCAGAAGACTCCAGATTATCTGGAGCCACTATCTACCTGTTAAACCCAATCAAAGCCTTTCTCCTTTATTTTCTATGTTCTAATTCACATTAATCTTCTTTAATTGTTGTAAATGTCCTTATCACCTTTAACCTCAGGGCATTTGCATGTACTGTTCCTTCTGCCTAGAACGTTCTTCTCATCATTCTACCTCACTCACTCTGTTAATCCTTACTGAATTGTCAGATCTCAGATAAAACATATCTTCCTAAGGGATGCCCTCAGTGCCCTCACCTAACCTAGAATAGGTCAAGCCTTTCTCTTCTGTCTTCTCATAGCACCTGATTATTTCCTTCAGCATAAATATTGGTAATATATCTTGGTAATTCACATATCTTTTGTTGTGTGTTTATTAAATTAATAAATCTATAATTTGTTAATCATAAAATGTAAATTCCATGAACATAAGCCTCATGCCAATTTTTCTCAATTGTATATTCTTAGTGAACAGCACAGTCAGTGCCTAACTGAAGCTGATACTTAATGAGAATAAGTTGAAAGAAGCACAACAAGAAATCAAGGATTATTTGGTCATTGTTATTTTTCCCTTAGGTTTTTTGTTTGGGAAACATTTTTCCTCCTACAAATTCTCAGTCTGCTTTTTTCTTTCCAAATACGGATTGTGTCTGGCATATATAATTCAAGCACTATGCCCACCTATTATGTACTCTTAATAATTGTGTCTGATTAACCAACCACATCACAGCTGTTCCTACGATTTGATCAACAAACAGTCCTGATCGGCATGAAAAAATCACTATCAGAGTCAGTGGATATAATTTTGGGTTTTGTTAACATATGAAGCATTATTATAGAAAAGTACATAATTCCTGTTAAGATTTTTAAAATGTTAAAAATAGTGATCTAAAAGGAGCAAATATTTAGAGTACCTCCAAGGACCAGAACAGATGTTCAATTTTCTACTCCCAAATTATAAGTTAACTGTGTTTAGAAGTTCAGACATAAATAAGTCAATGGTTCAGAACTCGGAATGTATTTTCCAAGGAAAAATGTGCAAAACAATATACATATTACCATTTAGGCCCACATGGCACTATTTCATTTTATAGCTAAATTTTATTGCTAGCAATCAAATATAAAAGTCCATCTAAGAAAAATGCATTTGAAGTAGTATTTGCATTAGGGAGCCTCTTATAAGGATTGGGGTGTTAGGGAATTTATCACGACAAATATGAAAATGGGATTTTTTAGTTGCATAAGGTTGTACTCCTTCTGAGGAGTAGAAGGGCTACCCTTAGCTGTCCAGGAAGTGGAACTTTTGAATAGGATGCTTGTAGGTTAGTCACCCCAGTGCCGTGAAGGCACTGGAATCACTATTTTTGGTCATTACAAACAACCGAGCTCTCCCAAGAATCTTCAATTCTGCATAAACCAGATCCTATTCCACTAAGGTTTCTAGAAGCACCATTCAACCTTCTGACCATATTCTTTTGTCTTGGTAATTCATTGTGGAGACACAAGTGAGAGTGAACATATAGTGATTAGATTTGGCATTTTGTTTGTTTGTTTATGGCGGGTAAATGAAAAATAAAAAGTTTATTTTATCTATTTATTCAAATCAAGAGAACAGCCTGGAGTTCCTTTACATTTGCTAAATTATTCGTAAATTAACCAAATCAGTGAGTTATGTCTGAATTACAAGTCAACTTCAAAGTGGATTATTCTGCTAGATTCGCATGCTTTTAACTTACTGACACAACCTTTAGCCAAACTCAGAAATAAAATACAGAGTGGGAAGAGGGAGAAAATTCATCGCAGAGAAGATCATGCATTGATATAAATGGTAACAGTTCTAGAATTATTTGAAAGACTTGATTGGCTAATATTTATGATTAGGGTGAAAATTGGAGGCTGAAGAAATTGAAACCAAGCTGAAACTGTACTCTGAAAAAAATTAACGGTAAGTTTTTGTGGCAAGTCTAAAATGATACAGTCCTCTCAGAAAGAACAATGGGAAGAACCAATTAATTCATAGCAAGCAGGAGTGCTTGAGTTAATGGAGTTTAATTAAAAAGACAGGGCTTCTTTTCTGGATTGGAGGACAATGACAAATAAAGCCTTAATTAGATTCTTAGCTTCCAAGAAAAAGTATGTGCCACTGGGTTTTTGCACAGGGTATACCATATTTACTTGCATAATTCCCTTTATTGCTATTTCCTAACCTCCAATTTTAAGGAAGATACGTACTGCTTGATTTTGTTTTTGACTTGCTGTTTTTACAGAAGAAGGTCTTTTTCTCTCTACATACTGTCCCCAATTTATTCTAATGAGGCTAAGATCATCTTTGAAGATCAGGAGTGGTTCATATTAGAAAACCTGGGTTCCTGGAGTTTCTTTTGGTCCCTTTTCCCTATATATGCCTTGGTTCTCTCAGACGTGATTGCCATAGTGAAACTTTACACAGATAGTTTGTACTTCAGGGCCAAGTTTCCTCTCTCAACCCTAACATTGACTTCAGCAGTGGAAATCTTAAAGGAACAGAGTCCTCTGCTGCTGACACTTCCTGATATCCTCACACCAGATCATTTTCCTACCTAATTGAAAATTATTTTCATTATTATTATTGCTCTTTTAAAGTTTTTTATCATTAGAATTATTTTTGAAGTGACAATATTGCTTAAGGATGATTTTCTCAAGTAAAATGAGTCTGATGGAAAAGTGAGGAAGAATCAGGGCAAATCATGATCTACTTGTTGAGGTGGCTGCAATGCCTATAATTCCTGGGGCCTTTGAAAATAGATCATTTAAAAAGTCTTACTTAAATGATAGTTCCAATAAAAACAATCTGAGTTAAGGAAAAGGTCTCCTAAAGCTGAGGGATGGAGGGAGGGGCGCGATGAACACATGTAGACAGTATCAAGCTAAAAAAAAAGAAAATAATGTGCTTTGCTTTTATGCGATAACATGCTATTGTAAGATACATTCAGGAGTTACCACTTGGGTAATGTGAAATATACTGGATATAATACTTTAAGTAGAACATTGAGAGAGAGAGAAACAGGGGAGGAGAGAAATACAAGTCAGAGCTCTTTCAAATTAAGATTGGAGATGAGAGAGGAATGCAGATTTTTAAACTGAAGAGGATCGGGGCTGGCCCTGTGGCTTAGCGGTTAAGTGCTCGTACTCCGCTACTGGCGGCCCTGGTTCGGATCCTGGGCGCGCCCCGACGCACCGCTTCTCTGGCCATGCTGCTGCCGCGTCCCACATACAGCAACTAGAAGGATGTGCAACTATGACATACAGCTGTCTACTGGGGCTTTGGGGAAGAAAAAAAAGGAGGAGGATTGGCAATAGATGTTAGCTCAGAGCCGATCTTCCTCAGCAAAAAGAGGAGGATTAGCACGGATGTTAGCTTAGGGCTGATCTCCCTCGCCAAAAAAAAAAAAGATGTAAGCTATTGTTATATATAAAAAAAAAATCTCTAAACTGAAGAGGATCTAGAATATTTCAGACACTTAAGGTATGTTCACCAGTGGTTAGCCACATTGCAGTAAGGTAGTGCAGGGCAGACAAGAAGAAAGCCTAATGTACGATTTACCCTGAGTGAGGCAGATCCACGTACATGTAATGTCATAACAATAACGTACACAGAGTTTTACAGACACTCTCCTTGTCAATTTCTATCCCAGAATCTGGCAGAGCAGCTGAAAGTAGGTGCTCAATAGATGTCTGCTGAGTTGAAGTTAACTGACATATAAGTTTCATGTTATTGATCTGTGTCTGGGAAAAGAGGGTGAAAATTTGTTCTCTCTCGTTATTAAAGGCAAGGGTCAGATGAGCTCCTTGGATTAAGGCAGTAGTTTGTCATAACTTGTCACTGATCTAAGGAAACTGTTGGTGTTAGGATACACTCTGTGTCCCAGCAAAGTGGTTCTCGATCACTAGGTACCTGATACTATGTTGGAGAGGCCAGTAATTTATTACTAATATTAAAGAACGATGTTAGTGGAAGATTTGCTTTTAAAACAAGAGCATATTCCAGGTGACACTTATGCCACCTTGCTACATTCTGATATGATAAGCTTTTTAGAGTACACGTCATAGCCAACCTACTCAGAAGAGAACTTAACCCACATATTATTTTATCTAAGCCACAGTCAACAGTGTGATCTCATGGGAACAATCATCTCATGGGTATAGATGTGGGGGAAACAAAAAAAAAGGCTGAGAACTATAGTATCAGATCATGAAGCTGGAAAAAGATCTAATGACCTGTGATTGACAATACTTCTATCTGAAAAAGGAAAAAGTTTGTGGTTTGAGCTTAAATGTAAGGAATTGTATTGAACCTTTTGAAGACAAAATTAGAAAGACACTGGGAGGAACTTGACCACTCATTATTATAGAATATTTAACTGAAATCTAACCCTTAGATAGGATTTGTTTTCTAACTTAATTTCAAAGTCTTATCTATGGCTACGTTAATTACAGTATCTACTACTTCCTAATGTAGTATGGACATTATTAACTTCATACCTTTCCTTGACACTTCCACTGAAAAGATTTCAGTTTGTCACCCTTCTTAAAAAATACCATAAACAGACTATAAAGAAAAGGATCAATTTTGTGTGGTTTCATGAAAGGCTTCTTTAAAAAGTTTAAGAACGGATCCATGCTATAAATGTTGATGCCAAATATAGTCCATTAAACAATACCGAAATATAAAAAATTACACAATTTGATGTTACACATGAACACAAACAGAGGAAATATTTTCTCAGGAAAACAATCTCAACGTTTATGGAGTTAACAAAATCTTGATTAAATAAAACCAGAAAAAAAGTTGAGGGGAATACTAATATAATATGTAAACATAATTTTTCATTTTTTTCTTTTCCTACAAGGTCTATATATTCTCTTTCGCCTAAGCACTGGAATTCATTTTATTGAGTAATTTAAGTCTTATAAAACTAAAGAAGGTATCATTTAAAATGACTCATAAACTGTCTGCTCAATTTACAAAGATATTATTAGAACTTAGTCTAGAAGACATGCATCCCCCTGGCTGGATTCAGCACCTAAGGAGCTGATCAAGCAAACCTACTGGCATCCATGATAAATTGATGAGTTGACCCTCGCCTAGGTGAACTACTTTACATTTCTAAGATTACCTTTTTTGCTTAGAGCTTAAACTTATACTCAAAACCTGGAGGCACTGAGAACAGTGGTAAGCACCAGTCATAGCACGCTGTCCATTGCAAAGCAGTAGAAATGAGTAGGAAGATTTGTGGGTGTTTCCAGGAACTCATCAGTCTCCTGTTCATTTTCAATAGGAGACTCACAAGTTCCTGCAAATGCACACAAACTTATTTTAAGCAGGTACCCTTGGCAGGTAAGCAAATGCTTATATTTCCTCTACTTCAAGTGACTGCAGTAATCTGTTATTCCCTGGAGTGTCCTCAGCAGCTTGGCTGGTGCTTGTGATTCTTTCCAAACAGTGTGGTGGACATCATGGTCACTGGTCACTTTTATTCATCTATTCAACAAATATTAATTGAGCATCTCCTATACTAGACACTGCTCTTGTGACTGGGGACATAGTAGTGGATAATTTCTTACCGTTATGGAAATTCTATTGAACATTAGTCCAGTTCATTTTCAACCATGCTTGAGTCAAAGCCTCGGTCTCCAATGCCAAA
Organism: Diceros bicornis minor; assembly: GCF_020826845.1. Taxonomy (NCBI): domain Eukaryota; kingdom Metazoa; phylum Chordata; class Mammalia; order Perissodactyla; family Rhinocerotidae; genus Diceros; species Diceros bicornis. The sequence continues at coordinate 49,962,370 of NC_080761.1, forward strand.
AGAAAGGCAGTGGTGTTTAAAACTTCGTTTGTAATGACTGTCAAGTTTAGAGTTCATGGAGCAATGGGAAAAACCTAGGAATGAGGATTAAGAGATCTGAATTCTAGTCCTAATGCAGCTAAAATCTAGCAATATTTCCATGGTCAAACCATTTAACCTTTTATGGCTTTGGTTTTCTTATTTGTAAAATGATAATTTGGGCCATTTCACTTTTACTTCTAATCTAGATATAAATGTCTGATTAAAAGATAAGAACTGGAAACAGAATGGAAGCATTTATACATAAGATGTAATGCCATTGAATTTGTCTTTTTCCAGGAAAAAAACACCTTGGATTCAGCAATCACTGTAAAGTTTAAACATATAATTGATTACTGGTGTTTTTTTCTACCAGCTAACACATAAGTTACTTTTCTCACATGGAAGTAAATGATTGATCTCCTTTTTTATTGGCTTCTAACACTGAAATTTTTTCCAGGCTTTAATTTCCCCATCAAATCTTAGACTCGAGCTCTAATATTACAAGATAGGCCCAGTTCTTGACCAAGAAGGTGGGGCATTTGTTCAGGACCAGGTTTCAATCTTTGTAGTTTTTCTGGAACTTGCAAGCTGAAGAACATTCATTCTCTCTTGGTTTGTTTGGAAAGGGAAAATAAATATTCCAGAACCCCTCTCCCTATAAAAAAGCGTGCATATAAACAAACATGCCCACACACATACAGACACACACACACACACAGAGTCTCCAATGACTCTTCAAACTAAAAAAGTTCACAGCTGGTAAAAACTCATGCACTCATGCTGGGCACAGCACGTAAACAGATTCCATTTATTTTGCACCTGTATGGCCTTGTAAGAGTCAGTCTGTTAAATGCTTTATGCAGAGGCTTAATTAAATTCTTCAATTAAAATTCCAAATTAAAATTCAAGAATACTTGCAATAGCAAATAAGAGTAGATCTCATTCTTCATCCAAGGAGTAAGCATCTATGAGGCAGAGGCACCATCCTATGTTTTCCTTTAGTTTCCACACCTGTAAACTCTTCAGCAGCTAAGAAAATCAATTGTGATATTGAATAGTATATGAAATTTATATTTTAAATAAATAAAAAGTCACTAAATCAGAGGACATTTATTGAACTGTTTTCAAAGTTTTAGACTAGGTGGCCAAATATATATGGTTTATATATCCCTTCCCTTAAAATGTTTGCATTGAAGGCTTAATTAATGATAAAATGTAGGTTCTTTGTGTCAAATGCATGTCACAGATTCATACATGCAGAGATGAACAAGGAGAAACATTAAATAGAGGTAGATGTTGTAAACCAAGAAACAGAGGGGGAAATGTTAGAGTAATAATCTAGCAGTATATCATAGTACATAAGGGTGTAGGGTTCTACAGTTAGAGACTCATATATGAGTCCTTGAAGCAGCACGTACTGGATGTTTGTATGGGCACAATATTTAATCTCTCTGAGCTTCAATTTGCTCATCTGAAAATGAGAATACCAACAGCGCCTATCTCATAGTGCTTCTGTCATTCTTATTAACATCATTATCATTATTGAGGGTAAGAAATGAGAGAGAGAGAACAAATTGGATTCTACAGTTCTGCTACTGACTTCAGGCATTAATGCTACAAACTTGAAGCTAGAAAGGAATTGACAGAGAAGAAGAATCTCAAGAGTATCAGTGAAATTAACACCTGACTCATTACAGTCATGAAAATTGACTAATAATATTACCATTACAAAGAACTCTTGTACCTTTGGGTTGACTATGGTTTCTATCCCTAGAGAATTGCTTCCAAATTACTTGAAAAGTTATTTAAGATGATGAAAAATTATACACATTCCATGTATGTCCTATTAAAAGAAATGATGCCTTGACATTATTACAGCTCTTTGACAATTAACCTTTCTGCTACTTATCAGCAATACGGAACAAAATTATCTAGAGAATACTCATGCAATTTATGAGGTCACAATGAGGAAAATGGTCAGAAAAAGACAGAGTAAGAAATACAAATATTTCTTAAGCACAGTGCAACATCTTCTGGACTGGGAATTTAGACTAAATAAAAGCTATAAGACACTTAGAGGTTGTGAAGTTGTCATTTTTTAATTTTTTCAATGGTAAGATAATTTTTCTCTTTTGTTGCTACTACCTTATGCATGTTACTATGGTTTTGTTGACAAACATTTTCCATCCTTATTCCAGTGTCTAATCTTTGAAAAAACAAAGTTCATGGAATAACAAAGTGATTCTTTGTTTACAGAATTTTTTACCTCATTGAATTACCATGTACAGGAAAGAGCACTGAGGGGTTGAGATAGGTTGAGATAAATCTGATTTTCAAAATGTATCTTCCATGCTAGAATCTAACAGCACACTTATCAAGGCTTCTGATTGTAATTGTGGGAAATTGGAAAACAGTTATTACAGAGGACTGAGCTCTAAGAGGTCAAGTTCTAGGTCCTTTTTTCCTTACTTTCCAGAGTGATTAGGATTATGCCCATAGACTTTGGACAAAATCTGTGAAGGTCAGGATAAAATATGCATTTATTTATTCATTCATGCTTTTGAAGATATTTAGTTTGACACTAAGTTCATAACTGGTAAAAATGTTCACCAATGCTATTGTACTTATTTTTCTTGCCTATTCCTGTAGCTGAACATAACAAAAAGAATATTTTTGACCAAGTATTGTCATATATTTCTACTAAAAATCCATTTCTTATAAATGAACAAAAACCATATATACATCTTAAAATCAAAAGCAACTTAAAATCTAAAGAAAAACAATGATATAATTAAAAAGACAGTTTCTCTTGATATACACATTTAAAACAATTAAACAAACTCAAGAGTCTTTACTACTTGGCATAAGAAAAAGCTATAATAACTTTTGTAACTTTCAATTTGTCTGATACTTAAGGTTCTCTGCTGAGTCATAATAACCATATTAAATATTGTTATCCAATAGCATTCCTTAAAGAGTTTTGAATTAGTTTTAATTTAGAGAAAGAATGTTATGCTAGTGCTACAATGACAGAGATAGTTACAACTTAATTTAATTAATACTACACTTTCAGAATAAAATTCATCCCTATTCAAGTATCTCATGATAAAAATCCTAGTTATTTTTTTCAGAGAATTTAAGTGTTTTCAGCTTTGATTGTATTCAAGCAGTGACTGCGTTGATAATGATTACAAGAAATGTTCCAAAATATTATATGCACTTTCTACTGGTCTTTGAATTTTTAAGAAGTTATACATGCTTGTTATATAAAAATTCAGATATTTTGTAATTATACAAAGTTAAATAGGAAGTTTACAACATGAAATGTGAAAGTCTCTCTTTATAGCTTCCCATGTGTACCCAATCCAATAGCTTTCTTGGGAGTAAGCGTTCTTATTAGTTTAATGTTAATTTCCAGAATGTTTCCTACTAGTATGAGTTTTTTTTTGTTTTTTCTATGTGAACAGGGGTCATACTCTCCATCGAGTCTTGCAAATTAGACAATTCTCAACACGTGATGGTCATCTTTTCATGTCATGACATTGTATCTGTTTTCAGTAGCTAGGTAATATTCCATCACATAGGTGCACTCTAATTGTTAGCCATACTCCTATCAATGTCGAGTTTTGCTTTGTCCTTTTTCCATATTACAAAGCTACAATTAACATCTCTCTGAGTAATTCTTTTGTGTATTGTCTGATTATTTCTTGGAAAAGTAGTATGCAATTTTTTTTTTTCTAAATTGCTAGAAACCAACAAATTGTCCACCGGAAAGGTAATTTGTACTTCCATCAGCAGAGAATATCAGTGATCACGTCGTTGTGCCTTCAACAACATGGTATTATCACTTTTTTAATCTTTAAAAATTTGGTGGGAGAAAAATAGTATCTTATTGTTTTTAGTTACTTTTTTTCTAAGGAAGAATAAAACTGGACATACATTAGCATATTTCATATTTCTTTCAATTGTGTTTTTTTTCAATAAATAAGTTATTCATACCTTTTGTCAATTCTGTTATCATTTTTGGTTGCCTTTATATTGATTTTTTAGGATCTATTTATATCTTTATCATGGATAATAACAATCTAATTTACATGTTACAAATATTTGCTTCTACCTTTATGCTTAAATTTAACTTTATTTGTGCTGTCTTTCACTATAGATATTTTAATGCTTATGTAGTTATATCTATTAATCATTGCTTTCATGACTCTGAGTTTCATTTCTTGCTTAATAGGAACTTTCTTACCCTATGTAGCAGTCTGTTGTAAATAGACTGCTATATTTTCTTCCATTTTATATTTTATTAGGAAGTAAATAATTCATTTATTGATATGACAGAGAGAGATTCTAATATAATTTCTATACGTCTGTATATATATGAATCTCTTCCTTGATCTTCTAGTTTCTTGAATTGATCTACTTTTCTATTGATGCATCTGTACCAGTCTTTCCTTATCATAACTGTATACAATTATTTACAGTTTGGCAGGGCAAGTACCAGTCAGGAGGCAATTGCAATAATTCTAGAGAAATTCTGATGGTCAAATGGCAATGGGGTTTGAAAGAGAAGTGAAGATGTGATAGACATTATTGGGCAGTCAGAACTGACAGAACCTAGCATTATTTAGATGGTATAGGAAGGAGAACCAAGGGTGACATCCAGGTCTCTTACTCTAATAACGGGGTGAATTATAATCTTTTTACTTAGATATGGGGCAAAGAACATTGAACAGATTTGAGAATAAAAACACTGAGTTCAGCTGTTGGGCACGAAGAATTTGAGATGACTGTTGTTCGTTTACATTTAAATATTATAGAGGTGCCCAAGTACATTTATCCCCGTTTTAGCAAAGATCTAAACTAGAGATAAAGATTTGGAAATTATCAGCATAAAGTGCTAACAAAATGCATAGTAGTTAATGACATTAAGTGTTCACAATGACAAAAAGAAGAGAGCCCAAGAATGAATTTTAAAGGGCACTACCATTTAAGAAACAAAGGAAAAGAAGACACTCAGCAGAGAAGCAGAGGAATTACAGAAGAGTGTGATCTAAAAGCAAAAGGAAGTGAACATTCCAGGTCAATTTGTTGATATTTACGTTAGCCGTTTATAAAATCAGTGCAATTTAGAATATTTTTTATATCCAATTCCAAAGGTAAAATTAAATTTGAGTTGCTTGCTAATTTGTACCCTTATGCTATGTGTGACTTTATTTTAGTTCATGTTTTGCTGTCACTGTATTAAATGAGAATATTTTCCAAGATCTGTTATGAATTTTATCATATGTATCACTATTTCCGAGCCAAGACAGATGTAACTATTTACGCACAAGATGTCAGCTAGAATACAAGCAAGAAATACCATAATGAGAATGTTGGCATACAATTATGTAACAAGTTGCTTATAAACCTGCATTGTTATTTCTGTACAAAAGTGAAAATTTAGCTCTTTGTACTCAAGTGCTGTAAAAAACAAGAATGAGGTAAAAAGTGAATTATAGAACCTTTAGTTAGAAAACCATGTGGTTTAGTAAAATCTACACTGGTGTTGTAGTCAGAAAGACTTAGATCTGAATCTCAGCTGAACTTTTCTGAGTTTCAGTTTGCTCATATTTAAAAATGATGATACTAGGGGCTGGCCCAGTGGTGCAAGTAGTTAAGTGCGCGCGCTCCGCTGTGGCAGCCCGGGGTTCACTGGTTCGGATCTCAGGCGCGCACTGACGCACCGCTTGGCAAGCCATGCTGTGGCGGCGTCCCATATAAAGTGGAGGAGGATGGACACGGATGTTAGCCCAGGGCCAGTCTTCCTCAGCAAAAAGAAGAGGATTGGCAGATGTTAGCTCAGGGCCAATCTTCCTCACAAAAATAAATAAAATAATATTAAAAAATAAAAATGATGATACCAATATCTTATTAATATGATAATTATATAAAATAACTTAGAGATTTGAGCAATGCCGTTATTTTGCCCTATATCTTACTCTTTACAGATACAAATACATATAATCTGCAGAAACAAATCCTCTTCTCTTTTCTGTGACATAGCTAAGGCAGCACACAAAAGGATTTCAGAAAGCAAAGATGGCTTTATAGATGAGAAGCGCCTGAAAACTTCAAATCATTCATGTTAAGTGTCCCTGAGACATCTTTTGAATTCATTAGCAGCTTACAATCCAATTAACTTTTGAAGGTATTAGTGGGTGGTGAGGAGGTCCCAAAATAAAATGTTTCCATGGGAAAGAGGAAGACATTGGGAGAAAAGGGTGTTGGCTGGTTCCATCTTTTTATCTCAAAGATTAATGTGTTACGACACAGTTTGGTCTGTAGCTAGTACTAAACTCTCACACATACATTCATGCATCACTTAACAACGGGGATACGTTCTGAGAAATGCGTCATTAGGTGATTTCGTCGCTGCGCAAACATCATAGAGTGTACTTACACAAACCTAAATGGTATAGGCTACTACTCACCTAGGCTATATGATGCTAATCTTATGGAACCACTGTCCTACATGAAGTCTGTCATTGACCAAACGTCATTCGTTACGCGCACGTGGCTGTACTTAACGTACACCAAGCTATCAACGTGCAATGAAACATCTCCATTAATAACTGGATGTAGTCTAGATTAAAATGTAGAGGCTGAAGGAGATTGGAGACAGCAGATAGAAAGGTGGGTTTGAGTATTTGAGGAATGCTCCACTGAGGACATGACAGAGACAATGCTAGGCATACACCAAATCTTGTGTTTGACATTTTTCCTTTCTATTCACACAGAAATCTATACTTCCTAGCCCCCTCACTGGGACTTTGTGATGCGTTCTGGCCAATGAAAGCTGGGAGGAAGTGATGTGTCCCATTTCTAGATTGAGGCAACGGAAAGCTCTTTCCTAATTCTGAGCTCTCTTTCCCTGCTCAGCTGCATGTTTTTTGCCTACTTAAGAGCTAGTTAAGAGAGTGTGTTCTAGAGCCCGGATACCCGGCTTTGAATTCTGGCTCTAGTGCTTTCTACTGGCTATAATAACTCTCTATGCCTAACTTCTTCCGTAAAACAGAAATAGTAATTGTCTCTACCTCACAGGGGCTATGAGGATTAATTAGGTAATATGTATAAAGCTTTTAGAATAATACTAGTAAATAATAAATACTCAAAATGTTAACTCTTTTCATTAGTATTTCCCATGCATGGCATTTTTGTAAACTTTCTCCTATGATTCTTATATAAAAAATTGTTAAATGTTTCCCATAAAGGATATAATTTTTTGGAATTTGATTTAGGTTTTGTTGCACAAAAACAAACTTTTCTAATAATTAGGTCCGATGTTAGCAAGTATTGTCTTTCTAAGAAATTATTTCCTCATCATTAGAAATATTCAGAAGAGAAAAAATGACTCTGTGAGTTATAGTAAAGAAACGATTGTTTCCATAAGGGAGAGAGTGAAACAAATGACCTCTAAGAACTCTTTGAAATTTACATTTCTAAGAGTTTATGTATCTTTGCACTGCCCTAAGGTGTCTGACTTTTAAAATTACCTTTCACAGGAATAGAATTATCTTGTAATGATTGAGAAACTACTCGAATAATTCTTAATTCATCAAACTTGATTGATGAGACAATAGAGCAAATCACTGTGTGAAAAAAATAGTTTGTAAAACTTCTTATAGCAGTTATCATCCAAAATAATTGGGAACATAACGTGATTTCCAGATAAGATATTCAGTAACATGAACAAGTCTGCAAAAAACCAAAATAATGAAGAACAGCACGAGGTGTTTTAATGAATAATGCACTGACACTCAGAATTTAAATTTTACAGTTCATAAAAATGTTAAAGAATGAGGAAACCTATAAAATATCACAGCCTCTACCCACGGTAGAGGTTCATGGTTAATGTTGAGGTTACCTTTCAGCCAGACTTTATTTTCTCTATCTACCAGTTTAAAATGGGAATATTGATTAAATCATAATTAATGCACTCCTTTCTTCTTTATGTCAGAAAATGCTAAATTTGATAATAAGGATAATATTTAAAGGAATGAGAGCCATTTTTTCTCCAAATAAAGTTTTGGTTTTTAACTTCATGAAACACTACCATATTACAAAATTAATATAAAAATTCCTACTTTTAAATTTCCTCTCTGAAATCTTTTATTAATGTAGATTCAGTAGAAATTCTTGCTTCTAAGCTCCTCTCAGAACTAGTTAAACTGGCAATGAGTATTAAGTGAAATAGGCTTAGGCACACAGTAAGTGTGCAACAAATGTATACAGTAGTTCCCCCTCATCTGCAAGGGAAATGCTCTGCAACCGGCAGTAGATGCCTGAAACCGCAGAAAACACCGAACCCTATAAATACTGTGTTTCCTCCTATACATACATACCTATGATAAAGTTTCATTTTTAAATTACACACAGTAAGAGATTAACAACAATAACTAATAGTAAAATAGAACAATTATAACTATATACTGTAATAAAAATTACCATAGATCTTAGCAACCTCAGCATATGATTTTTTTTCTTTCCTTATTAAGTTGAGTACAGCTCCTCTTTGGCGTATCCGAATTGCCAGCATCCACTACTGTTGTGCTCTGGGGCCATTAAGTAAAATAAGGGTGAGTTGAACACGAGCATTGCGATACCGTAACAGTCAATGGGATAACCTAGACAGCTACTAAGTGACTATCCGGCGGGTAGCACGTACAGCGTGGATACGCTGGACAAAGGGATGATTCACATCCTGGGCAGGATGGTGTGAGATTTCATCACACTACTCAGAATGGTGCACAATTTAAAACTGATGAATTGTTTGCTTATGGAATTTTCCATTTAATATTTTGGGACCAGGGTTGACCACAGGTAACTGAAACGGCGGAAAGCAAAATCGTGGATAAGCAGGGACTACTGTATTGCCTGCTAGATGGTCAAATAATGACAAATGCAGAGAGAGTGCATAATCAGTACAATCCATGCATAAAAGTTACCAGCTTCATATTGCATCTACCAGAGAATTTAAAAAGAAATTTACAATGAAATCCTATAACTTCTAGTTATGGTGAGTCTATTAATTTTATTCCACTAAAGAACTGAGCATCATAAATATGAAGGGATGCAAAAGAGGTATAAAATAGGTCCTCAAGCCTAAAGCAGTTTTCCCACTGGGAAATACGATATACACAAAATGCAAAACAATATAAGACACAAAATTCTCTGACTTTCTGATTTTTGTAAGGTATGTGGTCCTCGTCAATAGAAAAAGTTCTAACTTTTTTTGTTTATTTATTTATTTATTTTTTGTTTATATTTTTCTTTGTTTATTTTTACCTGACCCACCTTTGGGAACTAACACAGACCAGACCAACATCAAATTCTGTAAGCACTGACACAGCATGTGCTAAAGCTAAGAAAGCTTGATGAGTAACTATTTTATTGAGGTTAATATCAGCAGACATCATTTTTCATGATTTCCATTTCTAGGACATTGCTGTCCCTATGGCGCTCTCGATTTTCTGTTATCTATAGATCCTATAAAGATAGTATGCATGATTGAATGTCCATATGAGGTGAGACAAAACCATAGAAACTGAGGAAAGGGGAAGATCAACATTAAATGATACAGTCAAGGGGAAATTGAAGAAAGAGATGGAATTTGATTTGTGCCTTTGAGAAGGAGTGTGGCTAAGCATAGCAAGGGTAGCAAAAGCTATTCAGATAGTAGACAGTAGCATAAGTGGAAAGTAGAATAGAAAAGAGTCTTTGTGTGTGTGCGTGTGCGTGTGTGTGTGTGCAGGTGGTAAGGAAAATTATCAACAGGAGTAGCAGCTTGCTGCTGAGAAGGAGAGGAAGATAAGTCTGGATAACCTATTGTTATCATGAATGACCTGGCAGACAATGGGGAGCAAATGGAAAATTCCTGAATGTTGGTGAGATGATAAAAGTAGTATTTAATGAGATCACTTTGGAAGAAGTACACAGGATACATGAGGGTAGGACCACAGGAGAAGAAGAGGTCAGTTAAGAAGCTATGGCCATTGTACTAGCACAGGTAATATTAGCCCAACTGAGTAAGGCAGCAAGGATAATATGAAAGGCATTCTGAAATTAGAAGTGGCCAAACTTAATGACAAATTGCATATGAATACACAGAAAATGAAGAAGCAAAGATGTGTGAGAATTTTCCCAAGACGGTGACCAGAAAAATGAAGAAATGGTTGACACAGACTAATGGAAAAGGAAATATTTTTGGAAGACATTGCATTTGAGATGACTGCAGAAATTCTAAATTAAAGTGGCCTTAGATATCTGGGAATGAGTTTGAGTAATATGGGAAGCATCTACATGTAGGAGATAAATGAACACTTAAGATAAGATGGATTTATTCAAGAGAGAGAGAAAAAATCTATAACAAGGCTGAGAGAAATGGGTTTCCTTAGCATTACTTACCACAAAATACATTTAGATATTGTTCTGACTTAAACGCTGCTTTCCAACTTATTAATCTATTCCATATTAGCATTTTACAGAAACTATTACATTTCCAATCATGAGAGACTACACACACACACACACACACACACACACAGAGAACACTTCTGAAGGTGGTGGGACTGCCATATCAAAGAGATTATAATCAAAGGCATGGTCTGTTATGTGCAGATTGGTCCATAACTAAGTGTGCTCAGGAAGGTCTATAGATAATGTGGAGCAATATCTGGTGACCTCTTTCTCTTCTCCTGAAAGTCAATTTCACTTTATGGTAGTGGAAATGAGCCGTTGTGAAAAGAACATCAAATTTTATAAGACTGATTATTTCCTCAATATTGCTCTCTCAAGTAAAAAGTGGTGTGGGAGAAAACAAACAGAAATATCATGCTGGTTGACTATCTCGCCTCTTTCCATTCCCATAATAAAAATTCAGAAAGTCACTTATGGTCAAATGAGTCAAAATTTAACAATTCATCTATGGAAAAGTTTATTCAGACAAGTTAAAAAAATTACTATGAATGTAAATTCATAAAATACTATATGTGTATTTGAAACATGGAGACTACTAAAAGAAAACAATGATTGAAATTGGCCAGTTTGGGGCCGGCCCTGTGGCTTAGCGGTTAAGTGCTCGAGCTCCACTACTGGCGGCCCAGGTTCAGATCCCGGGCGCGCACCTACGCACCGCTTCTCCGGCCATGCTGAGGCCTCCTCCCACATACAGCAACTAGAAGGATGTGCAGCTATGACATACAACTATCTACTGGGGCTTTGGGGGGAAAAAAAAAGGAGGAGGATTGGCAATAGATGTTAGCTCAGAGCCGGTCTTCCTCAGCAAAAAGAGGAGGATTAGCATGGATGTTACCTCAGGGCTGATCTTCCTCACAAAAAAAAAAAAAAGAAAGAAAGAAAATGGCCAGTTAATATTCAGAATCTACTATACCAGGATCTACAAGAGAAGCTATTTTCAGTTGAAGTTTGTTCTGTAAAACCTGGCATCTTAATTATTTTCATAATAGAAAGAATAATTTCATTTATCAGTGTTCCTTTTTAGTCTTGGCTACAAAGAAATTCAAAACCACACTTCTTGCTAAATCTCAGAAAATATATGTCTATGTCTTTGAATATTTCTTCCTCCCTTCTTATTTTGTATGTTTTCTTCTTTAATCATCTTATGGTACATAGATACTTGAGATGATAATCTAACTTAAGTCCTTTGGAAAAGCAGTTGGAACAAGAATAACAAACAAACAAATAACTTATATCTGGAATTGTTTAGATTATGTGCATCTTCCCAGGTAATTCTTCTTCTTAAGTCATGTATCTATCTATGATTTTATTTTGTCTTTGCAAAAACAATATACCTGATTACGCCACTCTGTTCTGCCTGATATGTCTTGTATGTAGTAATCTTTTCATACCAAGACAAGCAAATATGTCACTTATTTTAATGAAGACGAATGTTGCTTGCACATATCATTTATATCGTAGCACACCCAGGGTTCATCTAGCATTTTATGTAGTAATGCTTATTCTAGCTTAAGTAAATCAACACAGTTGTCTCTGAAGTTACTATTCTATCCTTACAATGATGAAATGAATGTAAAGTAATTCTATAATGCAGATAATCAGTTTTCCTTGATTTCTACTGAGCACACTGGTAATATGTTCTTCTTAAAAAAAAATATGATATAGTGATTACTGAGTGTTAAGTGTGTGATTGCCTATTGCCTACATTTGCAAAGAACAAATGGAGTATTTAAACTATCATGCTCCACTGACTCTTGATTTCAGAACAAAATTAAGGATAACTATAAACGTATGTCAACGTCTTGGCCTTCAGTATCAAGGCTCCTGAATGTACTGGCATCTGCTGAATTCAGTCTCATAAAGTTAATTCACTCTCATTTCCTGCCAACTTTTTCCTTTACTATGAGCAATTGCATCACCTCAGGAGATCCCAATCAATAGCAAGGAATTGGAAGTTGCTCAAGAGGGTTACAACTTCAAACAAATTTGAAACTCTGAGTCACCAAGATGAAACATTCAAGAGTGACATCACTATTCAAGAGAGAAAAATGAGTGCAGTTGCTTTATTTTGTTTTAAAACTCAGAGAGCATGCTGTGTGCCAAATTATTCGGTGAAAGCAATAATCAACTGAAAGGCAGTGAAATAATATGGAAACAATTAATAGAAATAAAACAAGGAGAAGCAAGTCAGTTCTATACAGCACAAATATTCTTGAGCAAAGCTAAATATTAATTTGCACAAAGCCTTGCCAATAATTGAATTACCTCCTCTGTAATGCTAAGTTAACTAAAAGGAAAACTAATACTCCTTCTCTTCCTTATACTACAATAGTATTTTGCACCATTATTTTGAGTGGCTTCAACCAATGATTATATAGTATTTTAACATTTTTAAAACAAAGTAAATAATATATACACTTATCTCTTTCATTAAATGGTGATCTCTTGGGGCATAAAATGGATTTTGATTATCTTTATGTTACCCACCATGCTTAGCACATTATCAATAGTTTTCACATACAAATGCTCAGCAATTTTTTTTAATTTACCTGTAAACATGACTACTTTTTTTTTTTTTTTTTTTTGGTGAGGAAGATTTTCCCTGAGCTAACATCAGTGCCCATCTTCCTCTATTTTGTAGGGACACCACCACAGCATGGCTTGATGAGCGGTGTATAGGTTCGTGCCTGGGTTCCGAACCCTTGAACCTCGGGCCACTGAAGTAGAGAGTGCGAACTTAACCACTATGCCACTGGGCCAGCCCTGAACATGACTACGTTTTAATGGTTATGTTAATGAATAAATGCATGTAGATCATGTGATATGTGGATATATCCCTTTAGATAAGCTGAAGTAAATTAGTAACAAGAAACACTATATTCTAGAAAAGGCGTACCTTTCACTCACCTAAAGATATCAGTCATATACATGGGAAAGTAAATATAGAAACAACATAACAGAAATAGAGAAAAAGGACAGGGGTAAAATATAAAGCAAAGAGAAGAACTGGTGTCTCTAACATCCAATCACATGGGAGAAATTGCTTTTATTTTTCCTGCTCCCAACCACTTAGCCAGAGGGAACTGGAAATTGTAGTGGGAGAAGAGATTTAACAGAGCAAGAGAGGGAAGAGAGTCTGTGTAGATCATGTAAACAAAGGAAGTAAAAAGAGTTAAGGGGTAGAATGTAAAGAGGTAAAGCTTATGAGGCAACAATTTCAATGATTACACATTTCACATTATGTTGGATTACTTAAACAAATTTTAAAATTCTGTGTATTCTTCATATATGCATTACCCATCATCTAATCGTATTTTAGAGATTTTTATTTTCCCATAAATGAAACCAAAGTGCCTCAACCTTATCCAATCCAGTTTGGTGAGCATATTATCACTCTTTTCTTTCTTTAAAGAAACACATTTGACATTCATTGATACATGTTTAGATATTTTCACTACAGCACATATGAAAATTTTTTTCTATAGTCTGAATCATATTAATATCTTTGATTAATATCCATTTTTCATACTAACATCTAGAAAGAGAGGGATTATGAATACAAGTACGGTTGCCCTGGTCTGAAAATAACAGGGAATTATAACTATGAAAGTCTCCTTGATACATTATTCATCATTTCTTATATCAAACAGCAATAATATAAAAGTTCCTCAACCTCATCCAATTTAATATACAGTAAGCATGTAACAAGTGATTTCAGATGGTGTTCCAAACTCCTAAAGAATATTCGACTCTGTTGAATTGAATATGAATGAATATTCTAAAAGTCATTAAATAGTTAGAGCCATTCAAAATATTGAAAGGTACAGTATAAAAATATAGACTCTCTAAACAAACATAATTAATACCATACAGGTAGAGATGTATGGTCTATTCATCCGGTCCAACAGTCTTTCCTTGATAGTAATCAAGTGATTCTCTCATGTTAATGACTTCAAAAGTCGTATTATATATATCAGACATGTTTGGTTTCATCTTACTCAGCCACAGCCTTAAGAGTCATTAGTAACATATTTTTTTCTGAAGATTTTTCTAGATTGAGGATATACTAATTAAATATATGAAGATACACTGATTAAAGTATGTTGGTATATGAAGAAAAGTTATTAGAACTCCTTTTCTGAGACTTTCCCTATATAAGACAAACTGTCATCAGCCAGGTGACATGGCTTGGTCTACCCTGAGCATCACATAAGATAAGATGACCTTACTCATGCTCTTCTGACCCCAGATCATTATAATTGCATTAATTTCTCAATATGGCTAGAAGTTTCCAAAGCAGAAAATGCAAAAGCTGGAAGTGACAGCGAAAGACCACCTAGTCAAATGACCGGCCTTCCAGTACTCCTCAGTTCTATGGAAAACCTATGCATTTCCATACTTTTCTTTTTTTCAGTGGTTTTGTTCCCAGTGAAAGATTCCTTTATTTCCTGCAAAATAACCAGCCTGTACACCTCTAGGCATTTATATATTCTATTTCTCCATGCCTGTTAAGCTGTGGTATCTTCTTTTTCTTCTAGTAGGCAACACCTCTGTATTATCATGGAGAATCATCAGTCATTATTGAATAATTAATTTCCTTTAGCTGCTCACTTTGGAGGACATTAGAGTTGCCCATATGAGAAACAGCTACAGTGAAGATCAATGTATGCAAACTATAGCATTAGCCCATGTGGATATGATTCAAGCCTCATACTCTGAACATTATTTATTTTCTCCTTGCATGGCATCTTAATTCACATGCCATGTGTCCTCATTAGTAATCACTGGGACTTCTCCTTATACCTCAGTTTTAGCGAATCTACAAAATGGCAACCTATCTAAGGTGCTCCTTAAATATATCCCATGTATAGACCATGTAGTGTATGTTTTATGGGAGATTATCTCAAATATACAGTGATAAAAACTATTTCCCACTCCCTGACTTCGGGTTTGTGATAAGATATCACCTCCTGGTTTTCTTGAGGTTTGATAGAATCTAGTGAATTGTGAGCATAAGTCAGGTTTGCCACTTAACTGCTGATGCCAGACCCTTCAGATCGTTCATTTCCCTCTGGCACAGAGACCAGCAACATTCTATATGGGGGCTGCCTTGCCAGCCTGGGTTGCTGAGTAGCTACACTGATCAGGCACTGTGAGGCCCGCAGGCAATCCACAGTGAACATGTATGTGAACAAGGGACGAACTTTTGTTGTCTCAGAGTCTGAAATTTTAAGGATGCTTATTTTTGCAAAATAACTAACCTGTATTAATCTATCCTGACCAATACACATATCTTCTATATTTGGTAAAAATTCACACTTAATTTCAGCCAATCTAAACAACAAAAATCTTTCTCTGAGATAGCTTCCAGGGACTTCCAAAGTGAATTATATGTTCATAACATAACTCACATTTTAGGGCAGACAATTTCAAACACACTTTCCTAATTTGGTAGTAATCTTTCTATTATCATTATAAAAATGTTTTTATTTTAATAATGTATATAACATAATAATCAGTATAAATTATCTTATTCATCCAAATGTTTATTTGTATAAGGGCATATGCAGGGAAATAGAACTTCTTATTTTAGTCAAATCATGGATTATCTGTTCTGTGAAGGAAGACCAGGGCAAAAGGAAGGTTTCCACTAGGTTTATTGAAATGTTAAACTTCATGACCATTCCCATTTTGATTTAGTTCTCCAAATTTGGCATCCTTCATTGTACTGGAGAGTAGTATAATAGTTTGAAATATTCCATGTGCATTCTAATATTCATAACTGTAGGTTTACAATGATAAGAGATGGCAGAGTACATACAACAGATAGATAGATACATAGACAGATATGTAAATAAATAAAATACACTTATTCAACAATTATTTGTTGGGCACTAATTACATGCAATGAACAAATATGGTGGGAATAAAATGTAAGATTCTGGGAATATAATAATTAACACAACAAATGGCCTTTATCATCTGGTGGATAGAAACCTATAGGTGAAAATATCCAAAACCAAAAGAAGTGAATTAAAACAAAATGGGATGATTATTTACTCAACTGGCTGAGCAGATAATCATCATAATCTTTAGCTTATAAATGATTTTTCTATTTCCATTGAGCTTAAAAAGATCAATATTTTGTTAAGACATCCTGGCATAGTATTTGCCTTTGCAGCAAACTTTTGAGTGAATACAAAACAGGGCCATGAATTGCAGTGATGTGAAATGGCAGAGGGAACACACTCACGCTCAATTTGCACACCAACATAGACCGAACCTGAGCCCCGCGTGCTTGAAAGGCTGAGAACACATTTCACATTAACTTTCACTCCTTGAAATTTTAATTTTAAAAAGCTTGACGATTACAATTAGATTTAAGTTTATGACACCTGCCAGGTGCATATCCTATCCCACCACATCCTCTTTTTTTCTGTAAACAAGTTAGAAAAAAGCCAACATCTTAAAACTCAAGCTTGTTATCAATACACGTCAAGCAAATTCCCTGACAAGGCATCTCATTAGGACAGGAGTTCATTTATAATGCAAGTCAAGCCAAACCATTTATGATTTCCATAGAAATTCTGCTTGATTCAATACTTATTCTTTCATGGACAGATAGACACACACACACACACACACACAAAACGAATTACAGAAGTGTTTTTTGTTTACATTCAATTTAAAGGAAGAATGTGGTGCTCCACAGAGGAATGGGACTGTTTGGGGTGTTTTATTAGATAATATTTTAGGGAGAGAGGGGCAACAAGAAATGCTTTTATAAAATTTATGAACTGTACAAAGGACAGACCAAAAAATTAATATTAATTTGTTCATTACATATTAAAATCCTCATTTGCCAACTTCTTTGGGACCAGCTTGAGAAAAACTAAAGGAAATAAGGGGTTATTGCCCTATTATACGAAGAGATCATGGTTTTAGGCAGCATCGAAGAAGAAAGGTCATCTCAAGGTGAGCACTTAAAATTCTCTCGAGTAGGATAACGCTTCTGTGTGTGTGAGCATGTGTGTGCCTGCTCAGTTTGGACTGGGAACTCTTAAATCATGAATCTAAGAAAATGGTTACATTGCAGTATTTGAAACGAATACATACTTGCAGAGTTCAATCACTAAAGACTTTATCTCCTGTATTTTCCAGAGCATAATGACCTCTTTTTCTTCTCCCTTGACATAGATCTCACACATACAGTATGTACTTTAGGATGCTGATGAGAAAACCAAGACAAAAGCCTGAGTGACTGCAAAGGTACATAACACAGCCTGGGTGGTTGTCTAAAGAACATACAGTGAATTTGTACTCTTCCTTTATCAAACTCTCTTCCCTCCCACCTCTTGCCTGATAAAATATCTTCAGTTTGTTTGGGGGTACTGTTTCCTCTATCTGATAAGCTAAATTCCTATAGCATTAAGCAAATAATTTCTCCTTTTTTTTCATATAGGTGGATTTGAACGCAATAAAATATCTTTAGGTGAGCAAGCATACTATGGTATCAACATAATAATTTACATATTCTATGTTACTCAAATTGCATTTAATGAAATGAGTACTGTCCTATGAGATGTTGATTATGTTTTCTAGGATAAAGGGTTTGGGTCAAATAAGTTTAGAGTATTCTATTTTATACTATACTATATACGCATCTTTATCGAAGGATACAGACCCTTAAAAGTGTTAATGTGCATTTTAAATTTCCAATGGATAGATGGTGTAAAGACAACTTTAATTAGAATTGGGAAAGCATATTGGGCACCCCATGTATTGGATCTAATATGAGTTGTAGATGTGTCAGGTTCTTCCATGCTATATTTCCTCCAATATTAAACTTACCCGTTTCTCAATATAATTTGAAGTTACTTATTGTTTTATAATGCTTATTACATATTCACTCTTTTATTTTAATTTTATTTATTTATTTTTGCCCCAAAGCCCCAGTAGATAGTTGTATGTCATAGTTGCACATCCTTCTAGTTGCTGTATGTGGGACGCAGCCTCAGCATGGCCAGAGAAGCAATGCGTCGGTGCGTGCCCGGGATACGAACCCGGGGCGCCAGCAGTGGAGCGCGCGCACTTAACCGCTAAGCCACGGGGCGGGCCCCATATTCACTCTTAAAGAAATAGCATGCATATAATTTTGCTGTATGTCTGCTTTAGAAGATCCAAACCATAACCTTCATGTAATAATGTCTAGGTAAACAAGACACTCAGCATTCACGAGCACATAGTAAATCACATTTCAGGAGCTCAAGAGGAAAAGCTAGAAGGGGATCTCTAAGAACAAGCATTTCAAATAACACTTCCCCAACATTCACCATGCAATATAAAATGCACAATGGAAATGGTATAATCTGGGAGCAAATTGTTAAATACCACAAAAAGAGAAAATGATTTTCTGTTTCTAATGTGTGCATTATTCAGAATGTACTCCATAGAGCTAGGTTAGTGCTGTTCATACTTTAGACCTCATATTATCCAACTTGGCAACATGAGGTCAATGTAATCTGGAATATTCCATCTAGATCTGTGTTTGCGGCTCAAAGGGTCATACTACTAGACATATGTCCTGACATTAAGAACAGATATAATACGTAGTGTTTCCTTGAATTTGACTACAGTATTTTTTTTTAATGCCATGGAATACCTATTATTACCTAAAGGGATACAGATGTCCCATGAAATGCAGTTTGGGAGGTCTTATTCTGAATTACCCTGTAACTAAACAATTATAACATAAGGGTATACTTTGATGCCTTTAGCAAATAACCATCAGAGGCTCCAAAATGTACTAATACTGATTGTCTACATATATACTCATTTCATCTTTCCTCCCGTAGGCTTCACATAGATGCAGATTTTATTGCACATATTCTCTCATATATGTGTAAATGCAGTTAAATTACTTAAGCTCTTTGAGCTGAATCAGAGCTAACAGAACCTCCCTCATAGAGTTGTCATGCAGTTTATATGTCTTATATGAACTAGGTAAAGTTTATTTTCTATTTCTTTTTTAGTTGCACTTTTCCCTGGAATATACGGCATAAGGCAGTAGGGCAAAAAGGCTCATTCATAATACCATGCTGTCTCCATCTTCTGCCTCCTCCATAACCACGTGAAATTATCTTTTTCCTCTGAGACCTCAGTGATGGTCCTCATGCTGTTGGCCTCAGTCTGGCTGAGTCTTTGGAAAAGCATATACGTGAGTAATTTAGCTAGATAAGAATAGAAACCTAATTAAGTTTGCTATTGAACTTGAAACTTCATCAATCAATAAATATAATCCAATAATAGCAGAGGCCAGAAATAGCTATTCCATTAGACATGCCAAGAACATATGTCTACTCTCAATATTTTCAGTCTAGTGAGACTAGGCAAGGTCAGAAACAACACTTATGAGAATGAAGCAAAATAGAGAACTAAATTATAATTAGTTTTGATAAGTGTCGAAAGAGAAAATAAGCAGGACAGATATCATTACTTTCACAAAAATAATAATATCACAAGAACATTGAAAGGTTTCATAATCAAATAAAGTAATATAGTGAGTACATTTTCTTTATAAAGAAGATTCTCCCAAATAAAAGCATGTGCTTTGAACAAAACATGATTTTTTGTTTACAATGGTATGTAGACATATGATAGTTACAGTCTTTGGATCGTACTTTTGAATACTGTTATATCACCTTCATTGATTCAAGTAATTCTAATAGAAAAAAATTAGAAGTCACAATTTGTGCTACTCTCAGTTCCCAAGAGAAAGCTGACTTTCCTGTGATATAGCATGCAGGAAGAGAATAGATCGTTAAAACATGCGTGAACAAAAAAGCAGAAAACATTAACAATAATCCAATGTTTTTAACCCTTGAACATCAATTTTCATGGTTTAAATGTATTTTTGTATACAAACAAATAGTATAAATGTATAGGATAAACTGAAATGGTTCTGTTCAAAGGGAGAGGAAATAGATCACTAAGATAAGCATAGACCAGATGATGACACTATCTAGAGACAAGAAGCTATCTTGTGATGATAGAGTGGAAGACCTGTGTTAAAGATTGAGAACACAAAGCTAGAAGGAGCCTATATCCCTGATGACATCATTGAGTCTCCATGACATACTAACCCAAGGCTGCCTAATTCCATTCTTCTACAACTTAGGAGAAAAATAAATTTCTGTTGTGTTTTAGTCACTCTATTTTCAGATCTCATCCATAGAGGTTGAATACAATTTCAAACTGGTACACTTGCCCTACCAGCAAGTTCTATTAAAAAAAATCTGATTACAATCTCTATGAGTTAATGGCATGATCTAGTTACAAAAAATGTACAAAATTTGGCTGTAGTAAAGAAGTATTGTACTCACGAAAAATAATCAAATAATCATTCCTTTTTACTGGGCACCTGAGAGATCTCTTCTGGAAAATTGTGTTCATGTCTACATGCAATATTTTAGGGAATATACTGACCAACCACGGTGAATCCATTCATAAAACAGCCCTGAGGGACTAGAAACATGTCACATGTTGGGGGAGGGAGGTAGAAGAGGACTTTTTAACTCAAGAAATAGTATTTGGACAGACAAAATACCTGTCATGGTACTTGAAAGGTTCTCATTAAAAAAAGAAGTTACTATTTAATAGTGTTTTGTACAATAAAACTATGACCCGTGTATGTAAGAGATGATATTATCCCTTTGGTAGAGTATTCCACAGTGGACTACCGGCCCCCTAGTATAGTGAGTTTCTTGTTACCTGGAATATGGAGGTAGATGCTTAATCGGCACCTCCCAAGAATATCACAGGAGATATTCCTACGATTCAAATAAGACTTAATATCTTTCAGAGTCACTCTAATATTTATAGTCTTTAAAAACTCTCCAATCATTAAAATAAAATGTATATAAAATGTGGGAGATCAAGATTTGGCCACCCTGAAATACATCTCTTTACCTTGATTGTTTTCTCTGAGGGACATTTGACCTTCCCCACTAACTGCCTAAAGAATTTGACATGGTGGCTCCTTCCTGGAACAGATCTTCTATCATGATGGCTATAAAGATAATGTAGGATAGAGGTTACAATAGGAAAGGCACCAAGCCTCTTTTATCAAAAACTCCGTCTCTCCCTGACTACATTATCTATAGATGACCCTGAAAAGAATTGTCTTCCTGCCCTCTGAAGTCCCAGACCACTACCCACCCCCAACATGTTCCTCGCCTTTAGCTACAATACTTAAGCAAGCAGCTTAGACAGAGGGACGAGTTGCTCATTTCTGAGTTTCTCCCATGTATACATGTTATTAAACTCGGTATTATCTTCTCCTGCTAACCTGTCTTGTTAATTATTTGGCCAGCCATAAGAACCTTAAGGAAAAGGGCAGAGGGAGATTCTCCCTCTCTCCCAACAAAAGCAAATAACAAATGAGAAGACTTTGAGGACTTAATCAAAAAAACAAATCATATAGGAAAAAGTATACATAATATACATATGAATATATACACACATATATGTATATGTACATTTAGTGATAATAAACTACCTCCATTTTTCAGATATTGACTTGAAATTTAGACTAAAATGCATATAAAATAGTGACATCAGAGTCAATACACCTGAAAAAGCATATTTCAACTTACACAGAGTAACATTTTAACTCTCTTTTTGCCCTTGCACCTGCATATTTTCTCCATTCCCCATCTCCATGTATATCTTGCTATCAGTCAGGGGAAAAAAAAAAAAAAAAACTAGGATTTAACCACCACCAACAACAAAACTACAACACAAGGTCAATTTTTTTAAAAACTCACAAAGCAAAATCCTATGAGCTGGCTATCTGAATTCAAGGAAACCCATTGAGAGACTAAGCCAAGGAGAAAATATGCCCAAAGATCTATTTAGAGTAACCCCAGGGATAAACTGCCTTCTAATATGCTCAACTACAGAGGCTCTAGCCTCAATCTGTGAAAAATACGTAAAAATTACTTAACTAATACCTCAAGATAGACATTCCTATATTGCTTACCTTACATTCCCCTCAGGCATCTGGAGGATATTTATCTTCCTAACGCTAAGAATATATGAGCCACAGAAAATGACCGACGTGTGTGTGCACTGGCTGAACTACTTCCCATTACTAATGAAGTGAAGCTGACGTGCCTAATGAGTTTACTCCCATTTAACCTCTCCTGCAGCCATGCTTGAGGGTTCAGCCATGAATCTGTACGATAATGATGACGACAATCATGGGACACATTTCTTATCATTTACTATACTTTCTGCCTCAGTAGTCAGTCAGCCTGCATGCGGATCCGAGGCACCATCATTACAGAATCCCTTTCCACTGACAGTTTTTCCCAAGCAGCGCAATATACAACATGACATGCAATCTGCTGTGACTTATTGTGAATGAGTAACACCAATTCGTGACGAAGTCCTGGGACAGTAACACATAAGGGTCTACAGTCAATCTTAAAACAGCCAGGCCATGTATCACTTACACAAACCAAACACAATCAGAAATCATTTCTAGACAACAGACACAAAGCTGGAGGGGACATGGGAATTCCTTTATTCAGTAGTACTCTGCAAAAGATTATTTGAATATACAAGGACAAAGAAGGTTATTTTTTCTAGTGTATTACTATTATCTGTTTTCTTTATAAAAGCGGTAAAAGCACATTACAGACAATTCTAAAAATGAAGACAAGAAGGGGACAAAATCTATAGTTCCAGCACCCCGATACAATCACTGCTAACATTATATGTTATATCCTTTTAGGCTTCTTTTGCTAAATGTATATTTATAGTTATAATAGGACTGCAATGTAAGTTTTATTATGCTTTCCTCATTTAATTTAAATTGAAGTATATTCCCATGTTTTATAAGAGATCAGTAAAAATACTATGACAACAAATTGTTGCAATGTAATATATTAACCTGTCTTTTGTTTTGAACATTTCCAATTTTTCCTATTATAAAAAGCATTATGACTAATAATCACACTGTCAGTATTATATATATATATATATATATTTCCCCATTTAAGATGATTCTTTTCAAATAGATTCTCAGAAATGGAATTCCTCAAAGGCATGAGCATTTTAAAGCAGATCCACACAGGCTGAGTTGCAGGAAACCACCAATAAAGGTCAGAATATGTTTTCTTAAAGCATCTGATGAAGTCTGGTATCAATAAAGAATTTGATTTCATAAGATAGCTCCATATTTACAGAGAGCTGGTATAATCTATTATATTTTTTAAGCTTAGAAATTCAAATTTGCTGTTAATATATCTGGATTTACACTTTAGAACTGGGAGATGTCTTTTTTCTCACTTTCCCTTGCATCTTTCTTTCATAAAAATCTGTGCCTATGTCACATTCCCTTAGGATTTCATTTTTTATTAGGAAATAATCAGTCCAATAAATTGGTCAATAAAAATGTGGCGGCTGCAAAATGTCATTACCCTTTCCAGGTCTATGATTTTTCACTTGTACTCCAATGTACATATCTACAGAACATCCTCAAAGAACTTCCTACTAAAGAATGCTTTGGAAATTTCATATATAGTAATGGGTCAGTAGGGAAGATATTTTGCCAACCAGAATGTTAGTCCTTATGATATTATAAATGTTCAAGCCACGAGGTCTTTGCTATATCATCTACACGTGTGCGTGCGCGCACGCACACACACACAAATACTAGAATCTAAATAACTAAATCTTAAATTGTTTCCACATATATATTAGTCTAGGATCAAAGAACCCTCAGTTTAAATCCCTGGTCAAGTTCTTAACAGCTGTTAGTAAGTCACTTAATCTCTTTTTAGGGAACATTTCCAAATCTGTAAAGTATAAACAAACCATCTACGTCGTAAGAAAGTCATGGAGATTACATGTGAACACTGTTATAGACAATGTAAAACTGTACATGAATGTGTGCATTTTAAGTATTAAATATTCATTGAAAAAGGTGTAAGCAATAAAAAAATGGAATATAATATGATAGCAAAAGCACTTTTATGGTACATGTGGGAAAAGAAAAACATTGAGAGACAACTTGCGAGTGTACCTAAAAACAGTACCTTATCTTGGTCATAAAGAGATTAAAACGTTAATCCTTTAATAAGCAGTTTCGGACATGGATGTTTCTAATCACTGGAAAAAAATAAAACCCTGACCATCCAGCATCCATTGACATTACACTTATAAGTGTGAGATCATCATTTGTCAATCCCTCTATCCCTCTCTCATGTCACATAGTCCCATGTAGCTGATTCCACCCCTGCTCAGAGGCCCTGAGGAGTCTGGCAGAGACAGTTAAAGCCTTGTAATCTCTTAGGCACTATGACTGATTGAAAGACAGGCAGGTCATCCCATCACACCAATAAGATGATCGCAGAGTTTGCAGAGACTATTTGATTAGAGAGAGAGAGATTCTTTTCTGGGGATTTGCAGTTATAAGATGGGACCTGCTGCAACTACCTTAGTAGAATGAGGAGGAATGTCTGTCTGAGTCTGGACAGACAGCAGAAGAAGGAAACAGAGCCAAGAGACAGAGGAGGAAAGGAGGAAGGAAGAGAGAGAAGCTAACCTTGAGATCCTAAAATCAGCTGTGTCTTAAGCCAGTGTGCTAAAACCCTCCACTCACCCTTCCATATCCACTGCCCAGTCTTTTCCATCTTGCCCAGTGCATGGACTGGGGGACTGCATTTGTAAGCACTGTATCAAGGAGCTTCCTTGCCTCTGGCTACAGGTCAGTTTCAACAATTGCAAACTGGAGCAGGAGATGGAAGAGAGGAGGAGAGTAAAGTAGGGCTATTTAATTATCCTGAGGTGTTGTAACAGGTTTGCTGTGTCCCTTGAGGTTTTGAAACAGGTTTGCTGTGTACTTTGGCTAAAATCTCAGCTCCTGTCAGGTGATCCTCGCCGCGTGGATCTGTGTCCAGGTCCCTCTAACTGCTCTCTACCTCTCTCCCATCCCGAGGCTTAGTAACAGCGCTCCATTTACATTCCCTGGGCGACCCCGCTACCTCTTGTGGTTTCCTTCTACCCTGCCCACAACTTTGTACCTATTCCCTTTAATAACTGCTCAAATTACCCAACTTGAGTGCTCCATCTGTTTCCTGCTTCGACCTTCGCTGATAAGCCAGTCCTACATGGGAGACATTTCAATTACCTGAGCAGGTACGGTCCTATTTTGTTTTGTTCAAACTAGTGCAAACTGTGTTTTCTGTCACCTGTAACGGAAAGAATCCTAATAGATGAAAGCACCCCTGCTTCTGCCCTCATTGATAAATTCAGAAGTCTGGCTTCTCTGCCAAGGGTGGAGTTTATTTTATGAATGAGGCAAAGGGACATCTGAACTCTTAGATGGCAAGATTCAGTAATGTTCTTTAAGAAAGCGAAAATATTCTCTTGTTCAATGGATGCCCACTGTGAGTAAATAGAGCAGTTAACCACAGGACACAATTAAGCTACTTAATAATCTTATTGTAAATCAGGGCTAAATTAAAATTATCTTTCTGTTATTTATTTTCAAGGTAACCCCAGAGGTTAAAACACCATATGGGATCAAAATGAATAGATAAATGAATGAATAAACAAATGAGTATTTATTGGTATATATTTAAAGTCTATAAAATCCTTCACACACTTTGTCTTAATTAAGTGACACTATCCTGTGACACACATAAGGCAAAGACTCTTTGCTGTTTACAGGTTGTGGTAGGCTGAATAATGGCTCTTAAAGATATCCAGGTCTTAATTCTTAGAAACTGTGAATATATTACCTTATAGGGTAAAAGGACTTTGCAGATGTGATTAAGGATCTTGAGATGAGGAGATTATTTGGGACCAGTCAGGTAGACCCTAAATGTAATTACAGCAGTCCTTATAAGTGGGAGGCAGAGGGAAATCTGACCACAGAAGAAGAAGACAATGTAAGGACTGAAGTTCCTAAACTTCTGGGTGGCTTTGAAGAGGGAGGAGGGGACCAAGAGTCGAGGAATGCAAGGAACGCAGCTCTGGAAACTGACAAAGGAAAGGAAATGAATTCTCCTCTGATGCCTCTTGGGGAAGTTCCATCCTGCTGGCACCCTGATTTCAGCCCAGTTAAACTGATTTTGGACTTCTAACTTCCAGAACTTTAAGAGAATAAATATGTGTTATTTTAAGCCAAAAAGTTTGTGGTAATTTGCTAAAGCAACCATAGGAAACTAATATACAGGTTCATGCCTGGTGGGCTACTTAAATCCCAAGGAATTAAATATCTCTATCTATAATCACGGTCTCTAAGAAAATCACCAATGACTTGGTGATTCTTTCCACAGCTTTACATATGGACAACAATGGCCAATATTTATTCATTTAAGGAGATTTTCATGTTGATTTCATGACTGGACACTTTGCAAGTGCGTCTACCACTGTATCCTTTATCTAATAAATTGTTATATGATGGCAATCACATTCTCTTAACTAGTTTTGCAAAGTTAGCAGCAGAGCTCCCTGGAGACGCTGGCTCTTAATGAGCGCTCAAGTCAGCGCGTTCCCAGAAAGATCTAACTTCTCACAATCTCACTAGTGGCTCTTAAACCCAAGTTTTTGATGGCTGGTTTGTTTTTGGAGTAGCATTACTTTCTTGATTACTAATCTAGATTCTCTCACGGAACAAATTTATGTTTAGAAGCTTTAAAAATAAATAAGAGAAGAAAACCTTTTAGCCCCTGTGGGCCACTAAAAAACTGATCAGCCAAAAATACTTTGCCTAGCATCTGAAAAAGAGACATCCGTTTGGGAGTTGGTTTGGCATATTACAAGAGTGAATCCTGGAAGGAAAAAAAGAAGTGAATTGCTTGGCATACAGCAGGACCGGAATAGGCCACTCAGGGGACAACTGAATAGAGGCCGCACAAGAATGAAGCTCCCCACTCAGGAGCTTTCAACTAACAATTACTAATGAAGGAGGTACCAGGGGGAGAAACCCAGTCCAGCTATAAAAGCAATCAGACAACTTCTGGGCAGAACAAGAAGGCCGCAGAGCTATTCTCTAAAATGGGTCAATTATTAACCAGTAAGTGACCAAACAGTATTTGAAAGTGAAGACGAATAAATAATCATTGACCCTGGCAAGCTCAAATAAGCCAGCTCTCTACAGGAAATAAAAAGTGAAAGAGTTGGAGAAAGAGAGGTAGGCACCATCACAGATTCAAAAGATCATACTCAGCCTAGAAAAGTTTGTTTTTAAAGAAGCACAGAGTAGATTATTTTCAAATGTAAATCAGATCATGTCGCTTCCCAAAACCCGCCAAGGGAGTCACACCGCACTTTGAATATAATGTAAACACGTTAGCACATCCTTTCATGACCCTTGTTAGCCTCGGGGCCACTCTCACCTGTGTGCCATGCTCTCACCATCCTTGCTGTCTTTTAGTTCCTCAAACAAACTTTTGCTCACCTCTGCCCTTCACACAAGCTAACTGCTCCGTCCAGATGATTATTCTTCCTGTCAGAGAACAGAAACAGCTCTTTACAGTGCAGTATGACAGGCAATTCTATCAGTTAGGAATGTCCTACATTCCTACATTTCCATACATGCTTGGAAAGAGAATGACTATCAACATATGTTATGCACCCCCCTCTTTTATCAAGATTATGTCACGCAACTTTATTATAACTTTGCTGTATATATAAATGTTTTAAGTGTCTGAAATATTGGAACAGGATTGTATAATAAAGAATTAACTTTATCCAGAGAGAGATCTTGCCTTTGCCCTCGGCTCCTGAGAGGTGACTGCTTAGAATTTCCTTCCTGAGAAGAGTGTCTTTGTTTACTTAGGGGCCTTGGGCCCGATAGGAGAGTTTAATGGTGTGATTTATGGTGGGAGCTTTGGACATGTGGCATCTGGGGGGGCTGGAGACTAAAAGTCAGCCTTGAAGGCAGTCAACCATGTCCACATGACAAAGCCTCAATAAAAACTCTGGACACCAAGGCCCAAGTGAGCTTCCCTGGTTGGCAACGCTCCCTGCATGTTGTCACACATCATTGCTGGAAAACCTAGTCCTGTCCATGACTCCACTGGGAAAGGATACCGGGCGCTCCACATTTGGACCCCTCCTGGACACTGCCCCATGTGTCTCTTCCCTTGGCTGATTTTAATTTTTAACTTTTTGCTGTAATGAACCATAATTATAAGTACTATAGTTTTTAATGATTTCTGTGAGTCCTTCTAGAGAATTATCAAAACTGACAGTGGTCTTGGGATCCCTGAACTTTGTAAGGACAATTTTTCTAAAGTCTGTTTTAGAAAACAAAGAGATTAGGGTAATTCACAGAAGATTTGGTGGCTTGTCTCAAATACAGCTAAAGAACACAAAACGCCCTCACTTCCAAGCACTCCACTTATGTCGGATGGAGAGCTTGACTCCGGAGAAAATACCTGTGTGAAGTAGCCTTATACCTGAACAGAAATGGGGAGCCTAAAAGGGCAGTGAAATGAGGAGGACCTTGCAGTGTCCAGCCACCTAGTTGGGCATCCTTAAAAGAAGCCATTTGGTTCACAGGTCAGAACTACAGTGAAGTTTCATCACATTAGCATTTAACAGCCATTGTTCTAAGACAATCTTAAAACAGAGTGGAGTAAGCCCTGTAAGCAAAATAGAAAAGTTTAGAATTATTCACCCCTGACACAGAGATATAGGGATTTGTTATTTATCTTAAAGGCATGATGGTTTGAATGATGATGGTTCACCTGCATTTACATCTATTCTTTTTTTTTGCAGGGAAAGATTCCCCTGAGCTAACATCTGTTGCTAATCTTCCTCTTTTTTGTTCCCTCCCCAAAGCACTGGGGCTAGTTATAAATCCTTCTAGTACTTCTATGTAAGCCACTGCCACAGCATGGCAACTGACAGACGGGTGGTGTGGCTCCATGACCAGGAAACGAACCTGGGCCACCAAAGCGGTGAGAGTGCTGAACTTTAACCACTAGGCCATCAGGGCTGGCTCTATATCTATTCTTAATATGCACAAGAATTACTGGGCATAACTATATGTATATATTCTATTTCATGGGCTATTTAACCAATTTCTAAGAGTAATTTAGATTACATGTGATTTTCACCTTCTCCAATCTCAGCCAAAATATAACTCCAGTGAACTGTATTTCTGTTATTCTAATTGTCCAGGCAACAGAGACACCTCTTTCATTTATATTCCCAGCCTGCCTTCTCAGGGCTGCCTTCCCCTCATCCCTCAGGTTTCAAATAAATGTCATCTCCACTGAGAAGCCTTCCTTCACTGCCTACCAAACTTGTGCTATCCTCTGTCAAGACAGATATTTTTTCTATTGCACTTTTTTTCTTATTACAGCACATATCACAGCTTGAACGTCTATATTTATTTTCTGTTTAGTTTTTTAAACATCTGTCTCTCAAAATGGACCATAAATTTCTTGAAGGAGAGATCATGTCCTTTTGGCTCACCTTGTATCTTCAGCACAAGCACTGAGCCTGGCACATAGTGCCCAAAAAGATAAAGGGACAAATTCTTTAAATGATTTCATTTTGCATTTTGAGCAGGTGAAATATTCTAGAGAGATTTGATTTGCCATTAATAAATTACCGTTTCCTTCTATGCCTTCTCTGTGGGCTCACAGGTGTTTGGGCATTGCAAACACAGATCAGACAAGGGCATAAGACCAGAGATTCTACCAATTAACTCTAGCCCCTATCATGAAACAGACAGAGAAAACACAGTAAAGTAAATCAATTAATCCATATAGTATCTATTCTCTACAAATAATGAGAGAAAAGGGAGAGAGAAGCATTTAAACAATTGAGACAGGTGCTTTAGTGTACTGGAGAGATTTTTCTTCTCTGAATCTGTTTCCTGATCTGAAAAAAAGGGAGTGAAATCCTTACCCCTTAGGATCGCTGCAAGGATTGTATGAGGTAATATAAATAGCAGATTTAAGACAACAGTTCATGTGTAATATACTGGATAAGTATTAGTTCCCTTTACCCTTATCTCATCTATGGAATATTTATAAGAACTAACACCTGCTGAGTGGTTGCTTAGTGCTAGAAACTGCCATAGGCATTTTATATGTGTTTATTCATTCATTTCATTTGATAACTCTATGAGGCCAGTGCTCTGATTATCATCCCCATTTTACAGATGAGGAGACTGAGGTACACTGATGTTAGGTCATTTGCCTAAGGCCACAGGGCTCATAAGTGGCAGAGTTGGGTCTCAGAGCCAAGCAGTTCAGCTCCAGCATCTGTGCTCTTAACAAATCTGCTCTGCTGTCGTTTCAACAAATCAGTTAACAACTATTTATTAAACACCTACTGTGTGCCAAGAATTACTCATTATCTCACCCAGAACTTGCAACACAGAGTAAGGTGTCTTCACTCCAAGTTTCCAGGGACTTGAGGCTCACGCAGGTACAGTGACTTACCCAAGATTTCTGAGCTCATAAGCCACAGAACTGTAATTTGAGTAAATGCATTTTAAGTTTCTGACTTAAAAAAAAATATTTGCTGCCTTACAGGACTTCATTGAAGCCTTATTATATCAAAGCCCTTACATACAACTAACTCTTTTTTTTTTTTTAAGAACTGAGTTGACTTTTTTTTTTAAATTTTTTATTTATTTGTATATTTTTCCCCCAAAGCCCCAATAGATAGTTGAATGTCATAGCTACACCTTCTTCTAGTTGCTGTATGTGGGACGCGGCCTCGGCATGGCGGGACAAGCTGTGCATCAGTGCGCGCCCGGGATCCGAATCCCGGGCCGCCAGCAGAGGAGCGCACGCACTTAACCGCTAAGCCACGAGGCCGGCCCCAACTAACTCTTATAAGACATCTCCAAGGGTACACACACCCACAGACACCCTCGCATACACAAGGAAAGGTAATATACCCACTGAATACGTTCTGTTATAACTATTTCTGCTAATTTTAAATTGTTATTAATATTATTTTATTATTTGTCTAAAAGAAAAATACACCTATCCCTGCACCTATTCAGTTGTTATATCATTTCTAAATAATAATAGTATTACTAGTAATAATAATCAGTACTAAAATCTTAATATTAATCTGTTATAATCCTTTTCATTTTTTTCTTTTCTTTTCTTTTTTTTCTTGCTAAGGAAGATTAGCCCTGAGCTAACATCTGTTGCCAATCTTCCTCTCTCTTTTTTTTTTTTCTGCCTTGAGGAAGATTAGCCCTGAGCCAATGTCTGTGCCAATCTTCCTCCACCACTTTACATGTGGGTCAGTGCCACAACATGGCTGACGAGTGGTGCAGGTCCACACCTGGGCCACTAAACTAAACCACTATACCACGGGGCTGGCCCCATCACTCCCTTTTTTTAACCAATGACAAAACTTATAAAACCATAGCCTTAGTGACTTATTAATTTATGTTTGTTTATTGATTCACTATTTTACTTTAGCAATGATAGCAAGCCTCACATCACAATAAGATTGAACATTTTTGTGTTACTTCTGTCTATGTGGCAATCCACAAATGATTCTAGTGCTCTCTAATCAGAGAATTCAGTTCAGTTATTTCTACATATTGTGAATATTACTTGATTATAATATTTTTAACATTTATTTATTTTATTTAATTATAAATACAACACTGAAATATTTGAAAAATTTAGAAGGAAAATACTAATAATCTCATTATCTTAAATAACTCATCAACTTTTTTTGAACTTTTTTTGAACTTTTTAAAGTTAAAATTGAAGTGTATCATATCTTGAATACAACTTCAGACCTTGCATGGTATCGCTGTCTTCTAAAGCATCATTGTTAGGATTTCATAATATTTCATTAAGTAAAGAACCATATTTTACTTGACCACTACCCTATTATTCAATTTTGGGAAATAGTTAACTAAATTATAGTCCTTTGTTGTTTTGATAGACATGCTTTAATAAAAATCTTGATAAATATAGCTTTGTCTACATTGAGATTACTTTCTTAGGATAGACTTTTAGAAATGAGATCACTAAATCAAAGGGTGTGAAACTTTTTTGTGGATCTTGGTATCTTGCTCTCAAAAAGTAATGCTCCACTGTAAACTGTAAAGTAGATTGACTTACTGGACACTCTACTGAAAAAAGGAAAAGGAAGAAACATATTCAGCAACTGCAAACATAATCTACTTCTCATTCCTGGCAGTGAACACAGGTAGGATCACTACTAAATCTGCAGAGCTGTTCAGAGAATCTTAAGTATGAGCAGTCTAGACTTGAGTAAGAAATTTGCGGTGTGGTTATTCAGAACACAGACTCACTTCTCCATTGGAAACCATGTCGTAGCTAAGTTTCAGGTCAGTTGCAAAGGACTATTTGGTTCATAAAGCAGCTGAAATATAGCAGCAAATTCCCATAGAATTTCCCACCACATAGTTTTAGAGGCTCCCACGCAGACACTGAGAACATCTCTCTGTCAAATGAAGGTGTGAGAATGGAGACTCACATTCGCCAGATTTCTGCACCGGCCAGGATGTGAAAAACAGAGGGTAGGAAAACAGGGTTTCCAGTGGCAGTAGGGAAATAAGTAAAAAGAGAGTCCTAGAATCCTAATATCTTTTTAAACTACAGAGTACTTTTGATATGACATAGTACAACCCCCTCACTTAGATAGGGAAACTAAGAACGGCCTTGGAGGGCAGCGAGTTCTGGGCAGCGAGTTCTAAGCAGTGCAACCAGCCCTGTACGCATGCTCAAGGGAGCATCTGCAATACTGGGGAGGGGGCTCTAGGAGGTAGCTTGTCGGGGGTAGTGAAGATCAGAGAATCAAAGCAGCAAATGAATAGGCCAGCGCAGTCGCCTGCACACAGGAAAAATCCATAGAATAAGATCATTGAATGTGGAGGCTGTTTGTAGAGTGAGAAACTCACCGGAAACAGTTCAGAAAGCAAGGGAGGAAACAGTGTGTAAAGCAGGTGAAGCCAGATGATATTCTGAGATATTTGTTTTGTTTGTGATCTTCTTCCCAGGTTTCCCTGACTTTACATTTAGCCTGGTCCTGGTCCTGTGGGTTGTGTGCTCTGCATCTTTTTTTTCTTTTTTTTATGATTATATTTATTTATTTATTTTTCCCCCAAAGCCCCAGTAGATAGTTGTATGTCATAGTTAGTTGCACATCCTTCTAGTTGCTGTATGTGGGACGTGGCCTCAGCATGGCCGGAGAAGCGGTGCATCGGTGCGTGCCCGGTATCCGGACCCGGGCCGCCAGCAGCGGAGCGCGCACACTTAACCGCTAAACCATGAGGCCGGCCCTGCTCTGCATCTTATTTTCTCAGGGGAGGTACTTGCTACCTGGGAAAGCCAAGCCCAGTTCAGTTCTTCCTAGCTTTTGTTTTTCAAAAGGCTGAATGCTTAGGAGAATTGAAAGTGTTTGCTGATGAGAGGAAGGAGAGACGAGGATCAGACAAAGCAGAGTGGAAGAAACATGAAGGAAGAAAAAGTTAGCCTGGGGCTTAGGGCTTAAGTGTTTCAACTGGGCTGGCTGAAGAGATGAGAGGGTTGGTAAAAGGACTCCATATCCTGAGCACAGGGTCCTCAGGTGTGGCAGCTGTGCAGAAGAACGGCCAAGGCACTGCAGGCTCTCGACACAGGGCCTCAGCAAATAGCCTGTCCCCAAGTCTAACTGCTGAACTTGCAGAAACTATGTGGAAGAAACTATGGATATTTCAATATGTGCATAAGCAGATGACCACTGTCCACATTTCTTTCCCCTGTGACACCACGGCACAGTGTAAATCTGGGGATCATTGGATCACCACAGCACTGCAGAGCTGGGGATGATTCCAACTCTACCAGTGGCTTAAGTTAATATTTTTCCAGCCTGTGGAAATACAAATTCAGGCTACAAATTACATGAGCTATAAAAAGTAAATTTTAGCACCCCTGAGATTAAGACTAGGATTCATACCTAAAACATAAGGTTATCTTTCTTGGAAGGAACTAATTCATACACGTCTGATCTCCACCCCATTCTGTTCACACCTTTCTCATAAGATAGTTATTTTTTAATTATTATTCTAAATGCAAATCTGATCATACAAGTTAAAACCCTTCCTTGTCCTCAAGATAAAGCCCAAACTCCCTTGAATGGCTCTTCATGACTTCTTCTCTGCATCAACTTCAAGGTCATCTGTTCTGTCTCTGCCCCTT
Organism: Diceros bicornis minor; assembly: GCF_020826845.1. Lineage (NCBI taxonomy): Eukaryota > Metazoa > Chordata > Mammalia > Perissodactyla > Rhinocerotidae > Diceros > Diceros bicornis. Next base: position 49,997,130 of record NC_080761.1, read on the forward strand.
TGTTGTTCTGCAGCCCCTTTGCTGCAGGGATGCTCCATGACTGCCAGGCTGACAAACACAATTTGCATACCCAGAGCACAGGCTATTCTTCGAGGGGAAAGTCTTTCACTTACCTCTTATGCCCCAAGGCTACTCCTTCTCCTGCCAGTCATCTCTGCAGGCTCCTCCTTAAGTGTTTGACTTAACTTTCCTGAAACTCTCACTTCTCGCATAGTCCTAGGAGAAGAATGAATGGCCCTCCTCTATGCTCCCATTTCACTCAGTGCTATTTCTACAGTGGTCCCCCAGCACAATGCTTGACACACAGTAGTGTTCAGTCACTATTTATTGAGTATATTAAGGACTCTTGCAAGCCAGCTATGTGACCTTGCATTTGAGATTCATTTTCTCCAAGTAATAAAATAAAAGAGTGACATTGACTGTGTGATAAGATTTTGAACAGGAGACAATCATGGAATATCAAAACTGCAAGGGACATGAATCATCTGATCCGACCCCCACCCAAGCCTCCTCAACCCTCTTTCAAGGCAGAAGAGGTATCTCTTATCTTTGTATCTCAGTAGCTAACATGATGCTGGTACATAGCAGACACTTTAGAAATGATTCAGGAAGGAAGGAAGGGAAGGAGGGGAAGAGTGAAGAAGAGGGTGTGGGGGAGAAGGGAGGGAGGGAAGCCTGGAACGGAGGAGGGATATTAAATTCCTAATTAACTGCAGATTTAGACCAGGCTTCACTCCCTCTGACCACCAGCCCAGTCTCTTTCAGACAGTCTTTGGGGTTTAACCAATCACCTGTGAGAAGAGGTTTCTTGGCACTATTACTCCACTGCTTTTCATTATATGTTGTTCTAGATTTAGAACACTTCTGTCATATGAACGCAGGCAATTAAATATTTTCCACATGAGCCATTCCCTCTTCGGGCAGAACTCAGATTGTTTAATAACATTGAGGAGGAAAAAAAAAACTCCTGGAATTTCATTTTTCCTGATAAATTGGTGATTTAGATTAAGCTTGCAATGGCAAATAAACAGCCACCATGTCCCCAGATGTATACACTATGGTATGGATGTCAGATCCTTTTCAGTAAGTTTTCAAAATGCCTCTCAAATATGTAAGGACATCATTCCAAATTAAATGACAGTTTTGAACATGTGAAAACCCTAAACAGCATTTATAGGAGTTAGAGACACTAATATAAAACAGTGAATAACCATGCCATGCTTAATTTGCAGTTCTTTTTCATTTCCCTGCAGAGAGCTCAGTGTCTCTCTGCTGTTTAGAAGCTTGTTTTACAACACCTCCGTGAGCATTTCTGCCTCCATTTGGGCAGGTACAATCCATTTTATCTACTACTGAGTTTCTCCTTACCATCCCCCCGACTTGCAATACAAGGAGAGGCCAGTGGGCATGACCTCTTTCTAATAAAGGTGTACTGCTGTGGTCTGAGGCTGCACTTCACGTGTCTCTGCTTAACTACCTCCTATTTTGTCAGCGGCCGCATAGTTCGTATGGTGAAGTGAAGAAAAATGAAGACTCTTGTCCAAGGCATGGCACAGATAAAATTGCTTTTCTAATTGTTTGGCTCCAAGGTTAGGTTGAAGAACCATAAGGCTGGAATATAACTAATTAGCAAGTACAGTATTGTCAATGATTGCAAATGCAAGATGTTTTTATGTTTAGGCAATACTGACAAATGAGGCAAATATATACCTAATAGGTGCTTAAGAAAGTAAAAGGCTGAAGAAGGAACTGGTAATACGATAAATTTTCGTGAAGCAAGAACGTATCATATTCAAGATATATTTACGAACATGCACACATTTTTCCTGCAAGAAAGCAGCTTTTGTTCCTTCAGTTTCATGTAGCACAGGTTCCAGGGCCCATCATTTTAACCAACCTTTCCTACAGCCTCAACTCTTTCTCTCTCTATCCTTTGTCCATCTGATTCAGTCCTAGAGACAAACTTCCATCCTAGATTAATCCAAATATCCACATTCTCCATTCCATCACCAGGAGCAATAGCTACCATTTATTGAGCACTTACTGTTTTCAAGACACCGTGCTAAGCATCTTACAGACGTTATCTCATTTAATACTCAGAGAATCCAATGACAGTTACTTTCAGATCTTTACCTCTATTCAGAACATCCTGAGTTCCAGAATATTTCCTCTAGTTGTCTAACAAGCCCCTCAAATGTAACCTTTCTTCAACTAAGCCTGTGTTCCTCCTACATCATCCTAATCTCGGTCAAGAACCAGGGACTCATTCTAGCCTCCGACCTCTCCCTCCTGCCCAACATCTTGTTACAAAGTTTTATGAAATTACCACCCGGATATGTCTCAATGCTATTACTTACTCTCCATTTTCATTGCTACTGCTTTAGTTTAGACCCTAATTACTTCTCTCATATATAACTACAAGATTTTTTTTTAATAATTTTTATTTATTTATGTTTCTCCCCAAAGCCCCAGTAGATAGTTGTATGTCACAGCTGCACATCCTTCTAGTTGCTGTATGTGGGACGTGGCCTCAGCATGGCCGGAGAAACGGTGCGTTGGTGAGCGCCCAGGATCTGAACCCGGGCGGCCAGTAGCGGAGCACGCGCACTTAACCGCTAAGCCACGGGGCCGGCCCTACAAGATTCTGCTACACAGTTTACTTGCCTTTAGTTACCTCTTTCCAATCTAGTCTCCATACTGCCGCCAAAGGGATCTTCCTAAAAGGTAATTCTCAACATGCCACCCCGCTGCTTCACTGGGTTCCCCAAAGTCCTCAGTTTAAGCCCAAACTCCTTTTCAAGGTTTAAAAGACTTTAGACCTGAGTCTCTAGCCTCCTCATATAATTGCAAAAGAACTCTTTACTAACCCATCGATAGCCATTTCTAAATATATTTCTTGGTGTTAAATTTATTCCTTCTGGTTTCAAGAATCAGCGAGATAGTAGCAGGAGAAGATAAAATAGTGTATGCTACACAGACAGAAATCTCATGAGGATAGAGAGTAGGTCCACAGTCAGTCACCAAAGATTTTGTGAGGATGTAGAAATATTTGGGGGAGACGGATAGAGGAGGACTGACAGGAGGGTAACAGTTCTTCCTGGCCAATGTAAAGATTTGGGGAGAAAAATACATTTAGCCATCTGAAAATGCCAAATCTTTTAATAAGTAGCTGGGCTTTGGTATTGAAACATGTTTCATTTCTCTTTGAATCATTTTTGGCCCACACATGACTTTCAACTCCTATTACATTGCTTTATGCTGATCAACGTGGCTGTCTCTCAAGAGAACACTATCCTTCAGCAAAACAGAACCTGAGGGCAGTGTGCCCAGACAGTGGCAGTCATTTGCAAATAGACTAGCTAATGAGTCTCTTAAAAAGAGTCTCTAAATGACTAATGTGAGCTAGGAGGGTCCATCAGATAAATGTCTACTTTTGTGCATGTTTAATTGACTTTGACTGACAGGTTGACTAATAACTTTGATGTCAAGGCCTTACACCTTTTCCATTCTGTCACAAGCTGTAAACAATTTCATGCTGAGTATGATAAAAATGAAACTTTCTGTGTAAAAGGAGAAGGAAATGCTTTCCATTGCCAAAAAATTCAGATATCTTTTATTACAGATATTTATATTTGGTATTCCAGTATACACTTCCATAGGTTTAAAAAACCTCTTATAACTTTGCTCTTTGCAACAAAGAGAGAGATTAAAAGGTAAAACAATAAAAGTAAGACAATAAAGAGTTCAATTTATTTTGAATTCAATTTAAAGTTTACAGCATGGTATTTATATGTCTCAATCTAAAATTGCTTCAATTTCCCCATGTTTGTGCAAGGGGTGATTCAATTTCAGATTAATTCAGATTGCCTTGGTAATGGAGCTATTGTCTGCTGAATAAATCCATCATGATAACAATGCTGTCCATTTAAAGTGAAATATACTCTGTTTTCTGAGATCTGAGGATTGATACTGGTTTTGATTTTGCTAAAGAATAATGTATACCATTGCTTTATAATATTTCTTTACAAGAAACTGTGTCAAAAATCCAAGAGAGCAATACTTTTCAATACTGGTCTTTAGTTTTTGTTTTAAAAATATCTTTTTTTCAAGATTAGATGCAAAAAAATACAAAAGAGGATATGTATGTGTGTGACCTACAAATTCCTGGGAAATATTTTCAGCAACTGACATTAAGGAAGAGATTAACACATCATACATGATAAAAGATTTTAATTTTTCACAGGACCCAATAGCTTTACCATTATGAGGACATTCAAATTAGATAACAGCATGCCCCCCCTTTTTTTTTACCCTTAATAGGTATCTCAAACTTGGACCTGTCAAACCATTCTGTGCTAAAAAGGGCTCTTGGTGCAGTACTCTGTTATATGACCTAATTTTTTTTCTTATTCCATTTTGTAGCTCTCCTATGGTTAAAACACAGAAAAAGATTCAGATTGGGACAATAGAGAAAGAGCAATATAAAAGTTAAATAACATAATATGATAAACCTTGGTGCATACAAAGACTTGAAATCCTTTTTTGTAGTTGCATAAAAATGGGAATACTTAAATTCTTAATTTTTTCATATGCATAGTGATGGGGATCAAAATATGCATAGCGAAGAGTTTATTCACATTTATTGGTAAAAACCAATCAGCACCTGTATCTAAACCAAGTTTGCAAATGAATACATGTTCTGGAGGCGTAAATGGGTTAATTACAATGTACGTTTTTTTTAATCTGCATTATTATTTTAACATCTTTGAAAGTTATTTCTTATTGTTAAGCTTGTCTGATTACTTTACAATTCAGTTGTTTGCCAGAAATTGAAATCTTTGACTCTAGTTAGAAAATTTTCTGCTGAAATAAAGTTCAACCTGATGTACAAAAAAAAAAAAACACAACTATTATTACGTAGGAAAAGAGGGGCAGCTGGACTTTGTCAGGGAAACAACAAAAAAAGTACTATGTTCTAGTAGCCAATTAAAAGCTACAAAAGTAGACTCATATCAGACAAAACAAGTGTTTTGTTCTATAAAGACAGATAACTAGGGGGAAAAAAGGCATGGAACTCAACATGAGTAAAATTAATAGTAAGACCTATAAATTTCTTTAATGGTTCAGTCCCTTTAAATAGTCAATACAAGTAAGTTTTCACAAGATTTCTATTAATATCCTTCTGGTGTAAATTCAATAAAATCATTAGGAAACCAATCTTCCACCATGTGAAAAAAATGAGTGTCATTAAAGACAGCCTTATCTTTAAATCCTTTTTCTAATGACCAGTCAGTAGTCAGAACAAAAACCAAATATGAGAATTCTAAAGGAAGATACTTTGACAATGGTGTTGTGATGTCTTCAGAAGAGTTTTGTGAAAAGTCAGTGATTTGAGTGGAAATAGAATGTCGCCAAAATATGATAGCGATGCTGATAAAGATATTCATGACTAGAGTGCATATAATGGATTTGCTTAACTCATTTTATTTAAACCATGGGTGAGAGATCAGAATTTGCTGCCCCAAAATGTGTCTTTTGATTATTTTTAAGAACAAAAGACTCAGGAAGGAACTTTGACCTTCCCTCTAACTGCCTAAAAGAATTTAAGATAGAAGGCCTATTCCAGGAAGGAGCTATCACCATAGATCACTATAGTGTAAAATGAACTAGGTGTGGTAGACAGGAGAAACCTAGCAAGGCCCATTTGATCAAAGTGCTCTCCATGTCCCATTGTCTCTGCATTGCATAGCAAACATTTGTTGATCAAACATTTGCTTTTCCCTCTCCATGTGAATTGCCTTCCTCTTATTTGAAGTTTCAAACCACTACCGCCAAATCCTCTTTTGTCTTTAAATAAGATAGCATTTAAAGTGGTGGCTTCGGCCATTTTGGTGAATTACTCAGTTTTCTCAGGTTTCTCCTGTGTATATATATTATTAAATTTGTTTGATTTTCTCCTGTTATTCTGTCTGATGCCAATTTAATTATTAGACCAACGAGAAGAACCTAGAGGGTAGAGGAATAGTTCTTCCTCCTCTACACATTTGAATAACCCTATGAAGAGGGCAGCACACATATCATCATCACTTAATGAACAATGAAACTGAAGCTCAGGGAAGTGAAGCTCTTTGCAGACGGTCACATGGAACCATTCCGTAGTGGAATAATAATGAGTTCTCTACTGCTGGGAGATGCAGTGATTTTCCTGTTTGACCTGAATCTCTTGATCTGTAAAATGGTGATAATAATAACCATCACCAAGGATTTTTGAGGGTATTAATGAGATAATCTATATAGGGGGCTTGATATATTACCTGATCATTATTATTGGTAAACATTATTATTATTATTATATAACTGGTCAGTCACATTTGAACGCATTTTGTTAGTCAGCTAGGGCTGTCATAACAAAATACCACAGATCGGGTGACTTAAACAACAGAAATTTATTTTCTCACAGTTCAGGAAGCTAAAAGTCCAAGATCAAGGTTCTGGCAGGTCAGGTTTCTTATGAAAGCTCTCTTCCTAGCTTGCAGACTGGCACCTTCTCCCTATGTCCTCACATAGCCTTTCCTTTGTGAAGAGACACTGCTGGTGTCTCTTCCTCTTTTATTAAGAACACCAGTCCTACTGGATTAGAACCCTATCCTATGACTTCAATTAACCATAATTACCTCCTTAAATAGTCCATCTGCACATACAGTCACATTGAGGGTTAGAGCTTCAAATTATGGATTCTAAGGGAATGTGTTCAGTTCATAACACTGTGCCCTCTGGCCCCCCCAAATTCATGTCCTTCTGGCACGCAAAATACATTCACCCCACCCCAGTAGCTCCCCCAAATCTTAGCTCATCCAAGCATCAACTCCAAGGCCAAAGTCTCATCTAAATATCATCTATATCAGGGATGGGTGAGATTCTAGGTATGATTCATCCTGAGGCAAAACTCACCAGCTGTGAACCTGTGAAAACAGACCAGTTATGTGCTTCGAAAGTACAGTGGTGGAACAGACATAGGATAGACATTACCACTCTACAAGGGACACATCAGAGAGAAGAAAAGGGCGAGGGGTTCCAAGAAAGACCAAAACCCAGCAAGGCAAATTCCATTGGATTTTAAGGCCTGAAAATAATCCTCTTTGGCTTTATGCTCTCCCCTCCAGGTCCATCTGAGTAGCAGCCCAACCTTTCAGTCCTACTGGGCCAGAGGTCTCAACCCTTTGGACCTGGCGGGAGGCCCTAATCCTTTGACCCTGGGTGGCAGTCTTGTCCCTGAGGCCCTGGGCTGATCTCTGAAACACTCTCAGGGTCATTCTTCCCTTTTCTTAAAAGATAAGGCATGTCCACAGCTGGATAGTGGATACCTCTATTGCCTTGTCCTGTAGAATCCCAGAAGTCTGACAGCCTTCATTTATTCTATTGTCCCTGTCCCCTTTAGTCCAAATTGGCGGTCAGTGTCTATGCTGATATAATCCCATCTCTATTCTTGACTTCTGCTGAGATGGCTGATTAAAATCTATGGATAATCTCTTCATGAAGACTGTCCAGCTACACCCTCAGTGTTCTCTCCCAAACACACTTTCTCATTTTTTGTGATTTGGATAAGCTGAGAATTTTCCAAATCTTTTAGTTCTGCCTCCTTTTTTTTTTTTTTTTAAGTTATTTATTTATTTATTTATTTTATTTTGTGAGGAAGATCAGCCCTGAGCTAACATCTGCCAATCCTCCTCTTTTTGCTGAGGAAGACTGGTCCTGGGCTAACATCCATGCCCATCTTCCTCTACTTTATATGGGAGGCCGCCACAGCATGGCTTGACAAGCGGTGCGTCTGTGCGCGCTGGGATCCAAACCGGCAAAACCTGGGCCACCACACCAGAGCGCGAGCACTTAACTGTTTGCACCACCGGGCCGACCCCTCGTTCTGCCTCCTTTTTGCTTAACTATTCCTCGTGCAATTCATCTCTCTCCTCTCACCTTTTACTATAAATAGTATATACTATGGACTATAACACACGTTATACTATTTCACATCTCCATGACTTTGCCTATCCTGTATTCCTGGAATATATAATGTCAAGAAACAAGAGCTCTCAGGCAGAAATTGAACCAAGTAGGGACCGTTCAATAGCAGGACACTGCTTTGTCATATCTATGTAAGAGCAACTTATATTTAAAGTCAATAAACTTGGCTTTTTTTCATTACTCTCCTGCACTTATCTCATTTCAGCAACTTCTACCTGTGTAGCTAAATCCCTTTTATAGTTCCCCGGGAACACATATGGTGCAGATAGAATGACCGCGGGGGTGAGTGAGGAGGAGTGCCTTAGGGTCTGCAGTTAGAAGGCTAGTGAGGACTCTAAGAGTGCAGACAGTGAAGAAGTGACACACAGGGAGATCATTCACTCTTTCTGTCACCAACTATTGCCCCAACACATTCAAGGTTGGGTTCAGAAGCATTTAACTGTTGTTATGTTAAGCAGACAACCAGTAGCCACCCTGAAGCTAACCAAGCCTCCCTACAAGAGCTGCACCCATGACCTTGCCTTACTTATAATGCGAAGATCTCTTCAAGAGGAGATTAAGCCTCATTACCATAATCTGCAGTGTACCTTCTCTACCTTTTGAATATTCATCCCCTAACCAAAGAAAATTTCCTCTTTCCCTTTGTTCAGGGATGTCATGACTTTGGAAATGATTCCTCATGGCCTCCTATTTGCTGCAAATACACTTTACTTTGTGAGACAACTTCCACTGGTGTAGAGTCTTATTTAACTCACCAGGAGGCAAGCCCACTTGGTTCGGTAACATTTCCTCTGCTAGGATCTCACTTAAACACTCACTATTCCATCCACTCTTGAGGTTGGAGTCATTGTTCACAAGCTGGTTTCCCCAGACTCCTACATCCTATTATAAATTTTCTGTTTTCCAGACTTGCAAAAGAACTTCCCATTTCTGCTTATGCCACGTTCTTTCATTCCCCTAGGCTGCCAGGTTTTTTAATATATTTGACCATGGGTGTAATGCTCCCTAAAAGTCTCTCATGGACCTGAAAAGACTCATACTTCCAGCCCCAGTTATTAAATGGCATCTCTTCTCTGTGGTCTTCCCTGATTTCTCTACGCAGAGGTAATCACTCCCCCAACTATGCCTTCATAGAATTGTAATTGTGATAATATCATTAGTTATTAGTTTACAGGCTTGCTTCTCCCACCCACATGTAAGGTCTTGAGAGCAGAGGTTCTATCTTATTAATTTCTCTATCTTCAAGGCTAAGTATAGTACCAAGTATATCTAAGGTAGTGAATAAATGTATGTGGGCTAAATGAATGAATGGCTGCAGTGCATTTCTATCCCCACCCTCCTGAATTCCCTCTGAGCGAAAAGGTAGTGTTCACCTTTATTAAGACCTGTAGTCTTCTACAACCTAGTCTGGAAAAGAAGCAGAATAAATGGACCGACTTCTCTTTCAGTCTTTGCCAGAATTAAGCTCTCTCTATCGGTGGGGCCCAGCATTGTTTGTGGCTGTGTTTAACTTGTCAAGAAGTGCAAAACAAATCAGCACTTTTCACTCTGCATGAGACGATCAATACAATTATAAAAATCATTTATGAAGCACTATTACACATTTGACAATTTCTCCATTTCCTTGTCTGCCTCCACCTTTGGTCATCTTCTTTCTCTATATACAATTATTAGTGACTGCAGCTTCAAAATCTTACATGTTGCTGTGCAGAGACAGGTTAGCTGTGTTTTTTCCTTCCTGGACACACAGGTCAGCTATATGTCCCTGCCTCCATTGCAATGGTAAGTTCTAGCCAATGGAACATGAGTGAAAGTGTGGGACACCACTTCTGAGCCTGGCCCACAAAAACCCCCACATGTTTTCTCTATGCCTTTTTCCCTTCTACCAGCTAAATGAAACTAATCAGGGTGCTCTTGGAAGACAAATGTTGAAAATAGCAAGCCACAAGATGGAAGGAGCCCAGATCTTTGAATCTCTATTTGAATGAGTTGATCATGTATCAACCACCTTATTTTTGAGTTTAAATGACTAAGAAATAAAATTCTATTGTGCTTAAGCTATTACACATCTTGGGGTTTGTTTGTTATAGAAGCTAATATTATCTTAACTACCATAGTTGTTTTACTTTGGTTATATGTCAAGACATTTGACAAGATTGCAGTGGCTATGAAATCATAAAACAGGCCCTAAAACTTTGCATGTGTATATGTGTAAGAAATGAGAATAGGGAAGGCAGGTTTGTGCCACTCTGGCTAGTGGCTGCTATAGCTCTGAAGGACTGCTGACAGACCCTCCATTACAGCAGATAGCCCCTGCTTAACAGGCAGTTCTCACGCAGCCTGTGCTCCTGCTGTTTGCAAGACTTACTTTGAATATACAATGCCAATTATAGGGACTGAGCATGTCAAGATTTTGACAGATGTCTAGAGAATTATGCAATTAATTTTATTTATGCACTTTCTGCTTTAAATGCCCCTGAAAAGAAGAAAATTGACTAATGCATCTTAAAAGGAACACTCATATTTACCTCTTCACCCCAAATCGCCACCACTCTCCCTCCCCCCACACACACAACCACACACACAAAAAGAAAGAAAGAAAGAAAAATTAAAATGAAAGAGAAAGAAAGAAAAAAAATAAAGTTGAAGGAAAATAAGTTGATTCAATAATGGAGTTTAATATGGGATATAAAGTGGTAAAATTCTCTTGAAAATTCTCAAGCTAGTCATTTGCCGCAAAAGCTATAAAAAAGCTTAGAGATTGTGACCAGCGCCAGACAAGGCTGAGAGGCCTGACACTTCTTTTGAATTCCAGGACCGCAGGTCATTTATTAGTAGCTAGATATGCAGATTTAATTATGCTGCAATCACAATTTTACTGTCTTTCTTCAAGATTGAGAAGAAACAAGCTTTATTCTTTTTCCTTTCTCAGTGATTGTGTGATATAGCTTGGAGCAACATATAATAACACCACAAGTGCCTCCTTGGCACTTACATGGTAACGATACTGTGCAATTAAATTATCTAGTACTGTGTGATAAGCCCAAGCAAGATAAAGTAAGCTCACTAGATCAGAATATAAATCTTCAAAACTAGACAAATGCTTAAACATATAATAGTATAATTGCTCTCATGTTCTCAAGAAATATCTAAAACTCTTCTTTTGCTTTCTACATTAGGATAAATCTTTCACTCATTTACTCGTTCATATAATATTATATCCTGAAACCTATCATATGCATCATTTTTTTTTAACTCAGAAAAAGTTAATGGCCTATATATTTTCTAGTAATTTCTTCAATGAAAAAAATGGTGGTCAAATTAACTAGAAAATGATAGCATTGCAAAATATCTGGGTGATATTTATCTTCGAAGAGTTGACACTAATGTTTGAGCTATCCAAAAGGCAAATATCCAACAATCTCAAGAATAAGCCTGAAAATGCTTGGAGGTAGGGAGCCTTGGGAATGATGGAGACCTAGGGATATACATCCCCCTAGCCTCCCTCAGCAGCTTCCTAGAGAAACAAGAGCACTTGGGAGGAGGTCTGCAAATATATTTTCCTTTGAAATATTTTTGAAAAACACACACACACATATATATATATATACATACTCCCACATCTTTTTAAAATTGACATCATAAACAATTTTAGTATATGTTTGTATAGTTCCAAAGCATATAATTTCTGTCTTATTATATACTTTATATATGCTTTAAACATATGTTCTTTAAAACCTTGGGTATAGAGATATTTGAAGCTTCCATCTTATAAAAAAGAAGGGAGGAGTCGATGAATAGAAACTGATGAAGTGGCAGACACCAGGCAGATTAAGTAAGTAGCATTGTTGTAAGTTTTCCATCTGAATGAAATAAGGTGCACTCCCTCCCTCTGGGAACTACATTTCATTCTTGAATCTTCCCTTTGTTGATCATCACTGAAGTTTTTACCCCCAGGATGGCATACTCTGGGAAGTAAGGACCAGAGTGAGAAGCATGACTATTTTGTAAAGTGAAAAAGGAGCAATTGTGAAAGGGGAGGTGGGAAAGCAGAACTGGCAGACCATCAGTGGAATCTCATTTGGATCACTTTTAGAAAAGAGTACATATGGGAGCTGAAGATTTGAAAGTTGTTTCCTTGAAACACATCTGAATTTGTATACCATGTCCACTACTAAGTTAACGTGTAACTATAACTGAGAAGCAAGTGGAATAAGTGATGGGGGGACAAGGAGAGGTACCAACTTGTGAATAGCATTCAAGTACAGAAATAGCCAAGAACCAAAGAACTCTGCAGCAAGAATTGCTGATTGCATGGGCTGTGACATCAAAAGTTCCTGGGTATGAATCCCTGTCCATCCTTTGCATTAACTAGCTATGATATTATGGAAAAATCACTTAATCTTCCTGAGCCTGTCTGTTCATCTTTCCACATTCAACTGAAGTAGAATTTCCGTGAAACATTTCCTGATCTTAGCCCTTCTTCCCCCTCCAGTAAAACAGTGCTTTTCTCCTCTGCTCCCTGCCCCTACGATTTAAGTTTTGCACTATTATACTTAAAACGTGGGATTTTTAAAACTTATTTATCTTTCCTATTAGACAGGGAGCAACTGGAGGGTTTATTGATGTCTTCCTCTCCATTGCCTCAAGCAATGTCTGGCACAAAAGGAATGCTGTGTAAATGTTTGCCGAGTCAGTGACTAAAGTGCAGTCATTACACTTAGCGGTTTGGGGGAATTAAATGAGACACTGTGTGTAGACCATTGAGGTGAAAGGGCCAGAAAGTATGCTCAGAGATAGAAGAAGCATCAAGGGAGTGACATAGAATGATGAAATACTGCTATTGTAGTAGCCACCCAATCAGGAGATATCTTAAGGTACATGCTAAGCACGCACTCTGCTAATCAGAAGGTGCATAAACCATGGTATTACAGGGCAATATAAAGAGCCAGGGGACCTCAGGCTGGGTCCCAGAGTGCCAATGTAATAATAAAACCAGTCATTTGGTAGCGAGCATGCTCTGTAGCAGAACTACAGCTAAATAATAACTCAGGACTATATTAAGCAGCTAGGAGAACACCGTATCCATATGACACCAAGGCATTCTTTGGCTATGATGGAAATAACTATAAATTTAAAGTCTTCTCTAAAATCAAGATTCAAGATCTTTAAAGATCAATAAATGTGAAAAAAATAAAATTTAGCTTTGTCCTGTAAGCAAAATGAGGATAGACCAGGTGAGGGATTGGGTGAAAGGCAAGGAACAATGAAGAAAATCTTATAGATTGTGTAGATTTGGACACTGTTATCTAGGTAACAGAAGTTCAAGAAGCCCACTTAATGTAGTCTGTAGATAAGTGTTCTTTGGATAGCCTGATGTGTTTTTTTTTTTTTTTTTTCAAGTTCACTTTAAATGTCTTTAACCAGGGCCAGACTCTGAAGTTCATCTCAGGGTTCATTATTCCTATTGTCTCATATTTGCCGTCTTCACACTGTAAATGCATGAAAGATAAATGCAGTAGCAAGGAGAGCTGAAAAAAGTAACTGGCAGAGGATGGAGTGAAAGGAAAACAGAGCTAGAGGAAAGTGGTCAGGAGAACATTCTAAGAAGTAAGATGGGTGAGGTGAGATGCTTCAAAGTCTAGACACACAATCTAGGTAACTCCCATGGTGTTCTCTATTTAAAGGCCTGTGCTTCTGTTCAGGCTAAGATGGACTTCCCCAAGGAGTCACAGTGTGCCAGGCGTTCATGGGTAACACATTTACGGAAGAATGAATTAATTCGTTAGGGTATATATTCTGCCATATATAACGGCTTAATGTCAATGTCTAAACAAGTGAAACTTATTTATCTGTCACATAACATTCAGCGGAGAAGCAGTCCTGGACTGTTTCGCTCTATAAATTAAGCCAGGAAGCCAGGTTCCGTCTATGCTGCTGTTCTGCTCCCTTCAGACAGTTGTTCTTGTCTGCATGATGCAAGATGGCTCAGCAGGACATCCCATCCCACATCCATTTTCCAAGTTACTAGAGGAAGAAGGAGAAGCACGTACATGATTAAGGACACGACCTGGACGTGGCACACATAATTGTAGCTCACATCTTATTCGCTAAGACTTAGACACATAGCCAAACCTAGATACAAAGGAGACTAGCCAAATTGCTGATGATCAACCAGCACACTTGCGGAAACCAGTAAGAATCTGCAGAAGATATTGAGACATTTGTTTAGAAAATTTCTTTCTGAGTAGTTTCACAAAGCAGATGAAATAGGCTTACTCTACTGATGCCTTTCAAAGTCTAACTCAGCAGGTGATGGTGAATTAAGTGTTCAGGAGCTTAAACAAAACAAATATAGGCTGATTGTTCCCGTATGTGCTTACGCTGTTGGCTGCCATAAAACCAAACCTTTCCTGACTGGAAAATTGAATTATCCAAGGATTAGGAAGCAGATGTAACAGTTGCACACTGATTTGGTGCCAAGATTGAGTCCTGGCCCTATCATTTCTTAACCTCATAACTTGATGATCCAGTAACTTCTGTAAAATCTATTTTTATTAATCTGTAGACTAGGGATATGAGATACTGAGAAGGGCTAGAACGAACATTTGATAAACTAATGCCTATGAAAGCAACTGGTTATTAGAGGGTTTTCAATAAACATTAGCCAAATCAGAACTCTTATTGCTATTAACTGGGACACGAGTTTTTTTTCTTACTTATGTGTTTTATCAACTTCTTATATGTTGATGGAACCAAAATCTTTGCAAAGTTACTCTATTGCCAAATAAATGTAGAGAATCGTTATGGAAGCTTATCAGTTTCTTAGTTATCTGTCTTAATGGTTACTGAATGAAGTTGTTCAATTTGACCTATAACAATAAATCTCTAGAATTAGATTGTGCAAAACTTAAAGCTTCAAGGAAGAAAAATATTAAGCCCCAGTTAGTTGTATTTACCAGAATTGCGCTTGTTCTAAATAATCATGTTTAAAATGTGGATTCTTGGGACTCAATCCCAACCTGTCCTATGGAAGTGAGATCCCAAGAATAGCGTCCTGTACCCTATATCTTTAATAAGCTCTCCAGGTTATTGTGAACGCTTTAGAGCTTGACAACTATTGGCCTAGAGTTACGAATATGAAAAAGCTCATAATAGGGACCGGCCCCGTGGCCTAGCGGTTAAGTGCCTGCACTCTGCTACTGGCGGCCCGGGTTCGGATCCTGGGCGCGCACCGATGCACCGCTTCTCCGGCCATGCTGAGGCCGCGTCCCACATACAGCAACTAGAAGGATGTGCAGCTATGACATACAACTATCTACTGGAGCTTTGGGGGAAAAATAAATAAATTAAATTAAATAAAAAGAAAAAAGGAAAAGCTCATAATAAAGGCACAATACCATACAGGTAATACGAACAAATCTGAGGGAAAGGTCTGTTTTCCTTGGCCTGATAATTCATGAATAAAATACTTATTTTCCTGGTTAGGCACTTCTGTCCAAATTGAGGCTTCCTTTAACAACCCTCCCCTGCTTCGTGAGTCATCCCAATCTTCTGAACCAATTTTGTCCTTATTCTGGAAGATTCAAAGGAATTCTTGATGAATATTTGAGGGATTCACATGTTATCAAACCTACTAGCAAATCCAGATATATAGCTACCATTTAAAATTATCAACGATGTTCCAAGCAGTAGATGATTTACACATTTCTTTGTAATCCTTAAAATGTCTGCAATGGAACTGTTAGGATCTTCATATTACGATGAGAATACTGAGATTAACAGAGGTTAAGTAACTTGATCACTATCTTAGAGTTAGTAAAACATGAAGCAAATATAGGGTTATTACAAGAAAAAGCAAAGAGAAACAAGGGCCTAAGCAAAGAAAATTCTATCCCTAAGAACAACAACTTTTTAACTCAATCTCAAGCTGGATGTAAAGTGGAAACTCGGGATTGTTTGTTTAGGAGCTTCTGTCCAAATGCAAAACTCTTGAATTGAGAAGTAACACACAGCAGAGGAGGGATATGGACAATTTTGCAGGTGTTTGCAGAATGTAAACTAATTGAAAATAGCTTCAGTAAAGAATGGCCTAGATTCCTTCCCACAATGCTCTGGGGGGAGGCTTTGTCTCTTTACGTTGGAGATTCTAGTTTAATATCTTCATTGCATTCATTAATCTTACAGGCTTTTACTCCACCATAAAAAAGTGAAAACTCACATTGGAACTCGAGGATGATTGAAAGTTTATTCTCAGAATCTCACATTGAAAGTTCAGCTTTTTTTTCCATTTCACAACATAGAAAGTTAAAATGTAATCTTCAACTGCAGTGTGGTATCTGCTCCCACAGAAATGTTGCTGATTATTACCAACATAGAAGTAAGACTCCGTAAGTGCAAAGGCCGCTGAGAGAATGCTTTATAGACACCCAAGGTGAATAACCCAAGCAAATCTGACTCACAAGGACAGAGTGGGTATCTTGTTTGCAATTACTGGGAAGATTTGTTTGAAGATTTTCAGGTAGGATAGCTAGATCAACTAAATCCAATGGTACTGCTGAGTCCCTAGAACCTGTGTTCCGCTATTTATAAACTAATGCCCCTAAAGTGTACTGGAATTCTAAAGGTTTCAATCAGTAATTGTCCCAGACAAATGTCTTGTATCTAAATAAAATATATTCGAGCCTAACTTTACATAATGTTGAATGGAGAGAATCTTTTACATAAACATTTATTTAATTAAAAATTTTCATGGATAGACCTTCAACAGAAAAATGACATATTTTAATAGCTGTTACATTATAAGGTCTTTGATATGGTTCCTATTTATTGAATATCTACTGTGTACCAGGCAGAATTGTAGGTGCTCTCTAGGTATTATCTCTTATTTCAATGGAAACTTGCAACAACCTGGTGGCACAAGTAACAGAAAACGGAAATGAGATTCAAGTTTCTTGAGTCCTATACCAGTCAGCCATAAAGGGGGGATTGGAACTAGTTTCATTAAACTATGTTGTCAGCCATGACAGGGTATGGAGGAAGCCAACTACAGATTTTCATTTTACAGCAAATGTGAATGGGAAAATTAGAGCACACATTTTCCTATGTCAGTTTTTCTCAGACTTTCAATTTCTTTGAAACACCATCATCTATGTAACCAGTCAATGACTTACAGAAATCTTTCTCTTTTCAAGAGTAGTGAAAATATAAAGAAAATTCCTTCATTTTGATTTTCTATCTGAGGAAAGGCGATTACGACTCTTTTCTAAATGACAGTTTACAACTTGAGGGTCTTGCCCTCGGCCGAGATTAATTCTTTGTCTGCTCGTATATCACAGATGCTAGAGGTAGCATGGCAGCAGAAAAAGTGGAGCATAGAATCAAATCACTCTTGTGCCATTTACGAGCTACATGATCTTGGACAAGGCTTTAATTTCTTTGAACTTCCATTTTCTACATCTGTACTGTGAGGGTAACAATACCTACCTCCTGAGGCTGTTGTGTTGACTTACTGACTAACATAAATAATGCACATACACATAGTAGGAAATTAATAATAACAAATTTGAATTCCCTATTGTGCCCCATTCCTCTTAAGGAACCGGAAAATAATCATTGCAAAAGAATAAAAAAGAGTTGTTTTTGAATCTCAGATTTATGTATTGGGTTACAAACCTTCATAATTTTTATTTATACACACACACACACACACACACACACACACACACACACATTTCTCATCACATTCTCCAAAGGTCAATATGTTAAGAATCATTTCATCTTACCACAACAAGAAGCAGTTTCAACGCGGATGCTCCAACTTCCTTTGGGATACCTCATGTATAAGGGTTCTGCATCTTGGAATCATCTCCAACGGATTCCCTAAATGAAATGAAACAAAAACTCTTGGGAACGTGGGAAAAGATCTCAGCTCCTTCCAACAGCGCTCATCTCGGACTCCTCGTGTCATTTTCCGCCTGGCTGCTTTTGCTCTCATTCTGAAAAAAAACTCGCATATGTATTTCCAGGCTGCAGATTCACAATCCCATCTGATGTACTCATCCCTGACGACACTATTGCTTGCATTTTCAGATAATGAATTTCATTCTATTTATTTTTGTAAGTCAATGGGTACTCTTAAATAGATACTAGAAAATAATAATTAGGGTATAAGACAACTTCCACATCAAACTGAATTAAATGATCTAAATATCAGTAATAGCACATGAATGATGAAAGTATGAGAGCAATCAAGTTGCCAGAGAAAGAAAAATAATTTGAATGTTACAGCTTTTCCCTTTTTAAGATGCCTGTGGATGTCCTTCTATAAGACAAATGCATGAAATAAAACCATCATATGACATTGAAACATATTTATTGCCTTTGATCACTTTAATTATTATGAAAAATGTATCTTTATATGTATATTCTAGCCTTGACAATTTTGCTGAACTGAAATGTCATTCATAAGTTCATCAGATATTATGCTCTCTTGCAAAAATTTAGAAATTTTAGTGGTTGTTAGACATTCTCTCTCTCTCTCTCTCTGTCTCACATACACACACACACACACATCCCTTACAAGTCAAATTTATTGCAAGAAACTAGACTGCAATCACATAAAATACAATGAAATCACATTTATTCATCAGCCCAGGTCTACACCCTTTAATAGCTATGTTGGTTGCATTACAATAGACTCTTCTACCAAAAAATTAAATAAAATCTTGGGTATGCAAATCACACTAATGAAGATACTGAAAATCTGATTGTGTGAAACATCTCAAGCTTAAGGAGGCATGTCACAGTGATCAATTTTAAATTAGTCACTTTAGAACAATTCTGTTAGTTCACTCTCCTGGTGGCTTCCTGGATTTCTATTCTGCAAAAATAGTAATTACAATTGTACTGAATGGCACAAGTGAGTCTCTCTTCCCAAAAACAAGATTTGAAAATGAGTCCACTGGGTAAATCAAATAATATTGACATCTCAAGTCCTCTTGATAGCTTTGCTTCAGGTACAGACTTTGAACAAAGAAGGCCTCTCTAATTTCCCTCTCAATAGATGCGAGGTAAGAATTTTGTCAGTTTTGAAGCTATCATTTCGTAGCCCCAAAACCAGCTTCTATATTCTGCATTGAGATTTGGAGGCTGGGTCTCTGCACACACCACATTTCTCTTTTGCCAGCTGGCTTCCTGTTAGGTTCTGCCATAGGGGGCACTGGAGAGAGGCTGGCGACGGGGGGCGGGCAGGAGAAGGGGAGCAAGGGGCTTATCCATCCATCTTCATTTGCTGCCAGCATTGCCTTCACAATCGTCCTTTACTCTGTTAGCAGAAATCAGTCTGTCTACAGATTTTTCAAGCCCTTCCAGAACCAGCTCCTTCTGCCCTCTCAGAGGTACCAGCACTGGGCTCCTTGCATCCCCCTCCTGAGAGTTCTTGAGTTGAGCTCCCTAAGGCCTCTGCACCAAGCTCCTTAGATACCAACACCAGCTGCATAGCACCACCTCCAAGAAGTATGGACCTCAGAACTACAGCATTCCTCTTTCAAGCTCCTAGTAACACCAATTCTTCCTTTAATTCCTCTAAGCCCTAAGGGTGGAGCTGCTTCCTGCGGCCACAATCTCCGTACAACCTCGTGGGCCCCTTTTTCCTCTTCTAGTTTTCCAACAGCTGTTGAACCTATCCTTTATATTACATCCTCTTTGTTCAAACAAGAGATGTAGTTTCTGTTTTCCCAACTGGACTCTGTTATAGAATGTATATTTTATTTCCAGGTTAGAAGTGGGAGGATGGAGAAAGGGGAGAAGAAGGAGAATGAAGACTCTAACATTCTTCGAGATATTTTCCCTTTATTTTATTATTTACCCTCCAAAAAAGTCCTATGAAACAGGTATGGTTATTACAATTATTTACATTAATAAAAAGAGTGATAACATTTATTGAGTTCCTACAATGTGTTATTATCTTTACATATATTATTCCATTTAATATTCATAACTTTCTGAAAAGGGAGTACGTTAGATCCATTTTATGGATGGAGAATTGAAGTTGAGGTTAAACTATATGACACATTTTAGACATCTCGTGAGCCCTAGAACTGTAATGTGAACAGTGTGTCTGAGTACTAAGTCAGCGGTGCAATTATGCACATCTTCATATTATTGAAAGATTTAATTGTTCAATACCAAAAAAATTACATTTGTTAATATCGCCACTAATCTCATCAGAAAATTTTTTAAGTATTGGGAAGCTATGAAGCTTGTGGTGGCACAGAAAAGATTTTCAAAACTTTAATTTTCACTTGAAAGCTCAAGTTTGATCATTGGCAACAAATATAAATACAAAATGGTTGCTTTCCTTGAAGTGACAAAGTTGCTTTGTTTATTTTTGAGAAATATACACCAGATATCTAAGTCTCAATACTCTAATTGGACTGTCAGTCAAACTTTCACATTAAAATGGTGTTAAATGAAAAAGTGGTTAGTTCAGCTGGCAACTCAACGAATCCCACAAGTCCTTTTGCTTGAGACAACATCACACTTCAGTTTTCAGCAAAAGTGCTTAATGTATATTACACATTTCATCACACAGAATATTAAAAAAATGTTTATCCAGAAGATGTTATAAAAATAATAATCTATACTACTTCATCAAGAACATTGTTAAGTGAACTGGATTTTCTTTTTTTATTTCAAATACGTGATGGTAAAAAACACAATGACTACCTGTAACAGTTTGGGGTTAACACCTTGAATTGTGTTAAGACTGCAATAGTTTTACCTACCATTGCCTTTGCACCATCAGTGAAATTGTCAACGCAGTGAAAAAGCAAATAATATCTTGGTCTTAATTTAAAAATAGTTTTCCCTCAGCAGACCCTCTAAAAATATCTTGGGAACTCCATGGTCTAAGGGCCAAAATTTTGAGAACCATTTATCAAACAGTGAGGCATAAACAATACCTGAAGTGTTGGAGTACTTCTAGGATTTGAGTATAGAATCCCTCCTTAGGACAGGGTGGAGATGCCCCTCTCCACCCCCAGTGACATCACTATGGTGAGTTATATGGGTTTAACTGAAGATTAAAAAATCTGGAGCTGGGACATAGGAAACAGGCTTGCCCCTGTCTGGAATCTTGATGATCGTTGCTTGTTAGGACAACTGTTTACTCCATAGCTGGAACTCTGATGACTCCTGCCCAACCTATGTCGGGAATTCTATGTTAGCTGAGGGAACAGGCAAAAGAGGCAGAGAGACAGAGAAAGACAGAGACAGAGCAAGGGACAGAACATGAAGACTGACAGAAGAGAAGAAACAGAGATAAGAAGATAGACTGATAAAGAAATATACTACAGGAAGGAGGGAAGTGTGGAGGGAGAGAGACAAAAAGATAGAGAAACAGAGTCAGAGATGCACAATGAGCGAGGGAGAGAGAGAATGAGAGAGAGACAGAAAGAGGAAACAGAGAATGAGAGTCTATATTGCATTAGATTGCCAAAGGAAGGAAACAGAAAGATCTTTGCTTTGCCATAGTTTTCAAAGAGTCACATTTCCTAAGAAGATTTTTTTTCTCTCATGAGAGGTTGGTTTAATGTGAATCTGTGTGCATGTGTGCCTGTGTGTAGTATAAAGGGTTTCACCCTTTCTTCTGCCATGACCTGGAAGCCACACTGACTGTTGACAGAGGTGGTGAGGGATGCCCTGCATTTGAAGAAGACAGGTTTTTGCATCTGCTTAGAGACAGTCATGGTGCTTGAGATATATTGTCAATACTTCTACTTTTACACTTATACACTCCAGTCAGTAAGGCCTGGAGAAACTCAGTTTATATAAACAGAAAGAGACTTCAATACATAATTTTCCATCTAACCATAATAGTGCATGACTTCTTATGTTTGAGATGGACAAAGCATTAATTCTTTCTAATCTGAACTGCCACTGGTCCTTTCTACCATACATTATACATGTCCACATTTTTAAACACACAGCAAAGACCCACTGTGCGTTTAAATACAAAACCAGAAACAACTAATTCCTAAATCTTCAAGTCATTATTGTGAAACATAAGAAAAGACACAATGCTATATTCACTGTAAGCTAACAATTAAAGCAACAGGTTAAAAAGTGAAATGACTCTGTGTCACTATCAGTGTGTCACTATTAGTGTTCACATTGAATGAGATGAGCATGTGGCGAATGGTGAATATGATTAGGTCTCAAACCAGTCATTGACAAGAAAATGGAAGTTCTGGGCTGCTATTCTCCATTATGCAAAGAAAAGGTGACTTGGCACTGGGTCCCACTGCAGACAGCACAGGCTGTATGAAGTTATATGTAACATTGGGTAGAGAGGGGAGAAAATTCACTGGGAGCATAAAGGGCTACCAGTGCCAGCTGTTATGATGCCAA
The DNA here is from genome assembly GCF_020826845.1 of Diceros bicornis minor. Taxonomy (NCBI): domain Eukaryota; kingdom Metazoa; phylum Chordata; class Mammalia; order Perissodactyla; family Rhinocerotidae; genus Diceros; species Diceros bicornis. Next base: position 50,019,564 of record NC_080761.1, read on the forward strand.
ACAGAAAGATGAGCTGTCTGTGTGCTCCTGCCAATTCTGGTAAAGTTTTTCAAACTGGACCCTGATTTTTATTAAAGTTACAGGCTTTTGCCTTGACAGTGGCACTGCTACTTTATCTGTAAAACGAAGTGGTGGAGCCACGATGGTATTTCCTGAACTATTCTGCCTAATGCTTGCGCACCAGAAGATGCTAAAGCAAGTTATGTAGCGAAATTTGCAAAATGTAACATACTGCATGCATTTACTTTTGAGATTCACAGTTCCTTTAACATTATAGATTAAAGGAATCTATAATCATTAAAGATTATAAAAGGATCCAACAATAAAAATTTTAAAAAATGTTTAAGTAACTTCTTTGACCACAGAATCTCCTCCCCTTTTTGTCACATTATCATTTCTTGGGATGACAGAATTACTTTGGAATCACAGTTTGAGGAATCCTGAACTTGGTGCTCTCTAAAACCCCTTATGACTCCAGGATTCTGTAATTCCAAGCAGAGGAGCTGTTTAATATGGTAGGACCAAGTGGCAGCATAAGGAATTGTCCCCTGAAAGAGCTCTTGCTCCCTCTGTATCTCAGGTGTTGGGAGTAAGCAAATTTAGGAGCCCAGTGGTTGAGGGCCATGGAGAATGGCCTATTATTCAGATTCCGGATGCAGTAAGCATCACGTTAAAATGCTGTGTGTGTGAAGCAGTCCCTGGGAGGTATTATTTCCTTCCCACCACTTCATTTTTAGGTCAATGAGCACAAGGGGAAACTTTCTTTTGGAAAGTTCAAGAAAGAAAAGGAAAGTCACAGGAACTAGCTACCCATCTCCCATGCAGCGCAATGCAAAATTGCAACATACAAACTCATGTAAGTGAAATTTGGTAGAACTAGCGAGCTCTACCTTGGAGGAGAACCAGAATGAAAACGCCATGCCTGAAATAAAAAAAAAATTTATGGATATGTTCCTCCTTTTAGAGCAGCATTCCCTAGATTCTCCTAAACTTTATGATTCTTGTTTGACTATCGTCTGTCTTTTACAGGTGAGGCCTCACAATTCCAGGTAGCAGAAATACAGGCCATACTTATAGATCTCCCAATATCCCTAATTTGCAGCACATAAACTCTGAATTCATACAAGTACAGTGGCTTCTATTTTCAGGACGTGAAACATTTCTTGACATTTTTGTTGTTTTCATTGATTATATCACTTTATGTGAAGAAAACCAGAATCACCATAAAAGAGGTGGATCTGGGAAAATAAAGTTTACTTAAAGATTTTAACATTTAGTTATAGCTGAATTTAGTGGAAAATGCATTCATAGATCACTTGGCCTTAGAATTTCCACTTACAACTACAAACTAAATTTCAACAATTTGAAAAGAAATAAAGATGCTAATGATCATTTATTACGCACTTTTTATGTTCTAAACGATGCACTAAGTTCTTTACTTATAGCGCCTTAATGCTATAAGCGTATGAATAAGCCTACGAAGTTGGTGCTGCTATCATATCCATTTTACTAGTGGAAAAACTCAAACTCAGAGGAGTTACATAAACTTTCTCAAAGTCACGCTGCTTTTAAGTGGTGGATATTATCATTAAATCTAGGTTTGTCTGAGTCCAAAGTCTGAATTCTTAATGATGCTGTTCCATTGCTAATTTTTTTGCTGCAACACAATCCTAGTAGCAAAAAAAAATGACCAAACATTAAGGCCCATGTCATGGAATCTGTCTGAACTCTCCACATCTAATTTGGGTTGGGTTCTGAGAGCCACCACTGTGTCTAAGCATCGTGATAGGATTCACCTCAGCGGGTAGAACGTAGAGTTGTGAAAAATCTAAAGATAATGTTTAATGGTGACCCTACAATAAAGAACCAAACTGTAATGATGAAAAAGCATCTATCCACCAGATCCAGGCAAGAAGACAACAAATGAGGTCAGACAATAGGAGCAAAGGAGATACAATGATAACAAAGTAGGTTGCAAATAGCAGCAGGGGGAGCCTAGAAAAATCTCCTAAGGTACTGGAGAGAGAGGTACAGGCACTTTTTGCAAAACGCCAACAGCCTCCCTGTGTGAGGAGAATGTTTTTAAAAATAGCAGGCTGGATCTGAGAGGATATACAGCCCTCCAGAAATTGACATCTCCCTTGCCATGCAGTACAATGAGGCCTGCTCATTATACCGCCTTTAATCCTCAGGGATGCTGAACTGCTGTGAGATGTGCTGCAAATGAGAGAGGAGACAGGAAGGGAGTGGAGGGCAGGGGCAGAGAGGGGACTGGAGAGAGACTGAGAGAGAGAGGGTGGCCAGAGCAACTAATGCTAAGTGAGGGAAAACCAGACCAAAGAGGATGTCAAGATCTCAGAGTCTCAGCTCACGATAACCAAGAATGAGAGGATAATATGAGAACTGCGAATAAGCAAAGGGAAAGAGCAGGGACGGCACATGGGACAAGGTCTGACACAATTACTTGGAGAACTCGGTGGTAGAGCTTGATGGCTTCCACCCCCAAGCCCCACTGCTTTTGTAGCTGCTCACTACCCTACTTGGCACTCATGTTCATCACCTTCGGTGGAGTTTCAAGTCATCAAGGTTTGCTGAGTTGGTTTGTTGCATAGGTTTGGAAATCACTGGAGTGGAAATGAAAAACCACCCAGTGAGACTGGGGGGTGGTACTGGGATGGTACTCAGAGAGAAAAACAAGAAACGGTCCCAACATTAGAAGATAGGAAGAAGAAAATAAAATCTCCCTCTGGCAAGCTATCATATTTTAATGTCACTTGAGGCCAATAAGGTGGATGAAAGAAAGAACTGGGAAAGAAATGAGCTGAAGTAAAAAAGATAAAAATCAGAGGTGAGGTGTAGATACCATTAGAATAATTCAAACAGATGGGACTAGAAGGATAGGAGTAAATTAAAGAACAGAAGATGTGGACAAAACACAGTCCCCCCTGATCCACGGTTTTGCTTTCCATGCTTTCAGTTACCTGCTGTCAATCTCAGTCTGAAATATTAAATGGGAAATTCCAGAAATAAACAATTCATAAATTTTAAATTGCGCATGGTTCTGAGAAGTATGATGAAATCTCACCCTATCTCGCTCCATCTGCCCTGCCCAGGATCAGAATCATCCCTTTGTCCTGGGGGTCTATGCTGAATACACAACCCACCCATTAGCCACTTAGTAGCTGTCTCTGTTATCAGATCAACTGTCGTGATATCGCAGCTGTTGTATTCAAGTAACTCTTATTTTATTTAATAATGGCCCCAGGGAACTCTCATACACTGCTGGTGGGAGTGCAAACTGGTGCAGCCACCTTGGAAAACAGTATGGAGATTCCTCAAAAAATCAAGGACAGAACTACCATATGATCCAGCTATTCCACTGCTGGGTATTTATCCAAAGAACCTGAAAACACCAATGCGTAAAGATCCATGCACCCCTGTGTTCATTGCAGCATTATTCACAATAGCCAAGACTTGGAAGCAACTTAAGTGCCCATTAAGGGATGAATGGATAAAGAAGCTGTGGTATATATACACAATGGAATACTACTCAGCCATAAGAAACGATGAAATCCAGCCATTTGTGACAACATGGATGGACATTGAGGGTATTATGCAAAGTGAAATAAATCAGAGGGAGCAGGTCAAATACCGTATGATTTCCCTCATTAAGTAGTAGATAATAACAACAATAAACAAACACATAGGGACAGAGAGTAGATTTGTGGTTACCAGAGGGGAAGAGGGGAGGGAGGAGGGTGAAAGGGATAATTCGGCACATGTGTGTGGTGATGGGTTGTAATTAGTATTTGGGTGGTGAACATGATGTAATCTATGCAGAAATAGAAGTACAATGATGTACACCTGAATTTTTTACAATGTTACAAACCAATGTTACTGCAATAAACAAAAAATTAAAAAAAATAAATAAATAAAATAAAATAAATAAAAATAATGGCCCCAAAGTGCAAGAGTAATGACGCTGGCGATTGGGACATGCCAAAGAGCAGCTGTAAAGTGCTTCCTTTAAGTGAAGAGGTGAAAGTTCTCAACTTAATAAGGAAAGAAAAAAAATCATGTGCTGAGGGTGCCAAGATCTACAGCAACTTTAATTGCAGTGTATTGTTATAATTATTCTATTATTATCGTCATTAATCTCTTACTGTGCCTAATTTATAAATTAAACTTTATCACAGATATGTATGTAAGGGAGAAAACAGTATATATGGGGTTTGGTACCATCTGCGGTTTGAGGCATCCACTGGGGCTCTTGGAACATATCGCCAGCGGACAAGGGGGGACAACTGTGAAAGGGAAGAAGAGATATCTGGGTGGGAGAACCAAAGGGGCAAAAATGCCTCAAGAGACAAGGAATTAAATTCCCTCATCATTATATTCATGTTCTCTCCCTTCTCTCTCCTTCCCTCCTTTCCCTGTCTGTCTGTCTCTTTCTCACACATGCTGAACAATGAATCCCAAGATTCAGCCTATTATATTTATCTTGCCATTTTCTATGCCTATAAATATACATGTGACATATATATGTCACAAAACTCTGTTGCTATTCAAAATTTGACAAAAGTGGAATAGTAGACTAACAGTTCATATATATATATATTTCTGTTAAATTTTGACTAGCAACAGAGTTCTGTGACTATTTATTTACAAATAGCTACTGCTTTATGGCAATTTTCAAAGGCTGGAAGAGAGTTTAAATGTCATCCAGACACAGTGAAACATGAAAGACATTTTGGCTGTTGGAGTTTAGCCTTTTAACATATACCAAACTCTAAAAGCTGCAATTATGTGATGCTGTTAACTATGTGGGTAAATATGGTGTACACCTCAAAGATAATAAAAGAAATGTTCCTCCTAGGATGCTTTCAGTGCTACATTTTGTGTTTGCAACAATTGAATTTTAAATCTTTAATACTGTTATTAAGATATTCAGCATAAGTGAATCACGTTTTTCTAAATACTCAGAGTAAAAAGTAACAGAAATAGTCTTTTGAGAGCAAAAAGGTACATAGAAATTCTACTTTAGTGAAGTTATCCCTAATATATGCAGAAATTTGACTAAAATCATATTCACTTTTAATTATAAAAGATATAAATTATTAGAAACAACCTAAATGTTCCTCAATAGGGGACTGGTTAAAATGAATCATGGCACATTTATAACTTAGAAAATTATATTATTTAAAATGTGTGTGTGAAAAAGTAAAGAAAAAAGTATAGAAATATCTCAAATGCTAACTTGCAGTCATTTGTGGGTATAGGAAAAATGTGTAATTGTCATTTAAAAACATTTTTATGTTACCTAAATTTTTTTTGCTGTAGGCATATATCACATTTATAATTGGGAAAAATGTTATTTCCAAAAATATATAGGTAAAGCTAACTTATAAATAGGTTATAAGAAAACGACTTCTAAGTTCAGTATTCCAAAAACATTTTTATGTAAAATAATGGTGGCTGAATTATCAGAACAGCCCATATTTCTGGAATATATTGATATAATAGTTGAAACAGATTTATTAATCCCCTCATTCATTCATTTATTCATTCACACAACATCTTGATGTAATACAGTCATGTGTCCCTTAACAACAAGGATAACATTCTGAGAAATGCATCATTAGGGGGTTTTGTCATTGTGTGAACATCATAGAGAGTACATACACAAACCTAGACAGTATAGGCTACTACACACCTAGGCTATATGGTGCTAATCTTATGGGACTACCATCATATATGTGGTTGGTCCGTCATTGACCATTATGCAGTCAATCACTAATCTCCAGGTGTACAAAAATGGAAGAAGCAGCATTTCCTGTCTTTAAGGAAAGCCAAGAAATCAGAAAATGATGGAGAAAGATTATGCTCTTTTAGATATACTGGTTAGGAAGCATTCTGATATTGCCAAGAGTACAAACCCAACTATACACTGTCAGGTTAGGTATAAATGGGGCAGGCAATTCTCTAGATGGCAGTACAATCTAACAACCACACTGTCCCCAGCAAGAGTCCAGTCTGTGGCAAGAATGGATCTGAGCACTACAGTGCATGTAGGTCTGTCTTCCCCTTCCCCATTTTCTCATCCTGGCAGACAGCCCTGGCTTTCTAGCTCCCAGCAGCCAAATAAGGACTCTGAGGCAGACCCCTGCCTGCGGCACAGGCTGGCAATTTCTGTATTTGGGATATATCAGGTTCAGGATTTTATAGCCAGGGAATACCTATAAAGTCATCCATAAAAGATAGCCCATGATTGTATTTTGCATGTTTATTAACAAGGAGTAAAGGAATCATCCATGTCCTTTCCTTTGGGCTAAGGAAAAGATAGGCTACATACTTAAACCACAATTGATAATCTTAGAACCTCCTCCACCTCAGTGGGGCTATTTATCATCTCAGTGTAAATGTAGCCCAGAAAGAGAAAATGAGCCTTCTGTAACGAAAAGTCTGAAAGTTGGAGCTATAAACAACAGCATGGAGAGCTCTGTGCTGAATTTACACAGAGTCTAACCATTGTACAAGGTGAAGAAATCAATGACAGAACAAAAATCAGCCACTGAACCTCGAGAGATGCCTCGTTCTCTGTTCTTTGCTTTTCCATAGAGTGTCTCATTCCTGATCAAGTTTTCTCCCCAGGGAGTGCTAATAGGCTAACAGTTACAGAAGTCTGCTTTGTTCTCTAAACCAGCAGGATCAAAGGGTGCTCTGTGGAAACTAATCTACTTCTGACTTCCTCCTAGGGCTGCTAACCCTCTACCATAACTTTTGATGCTACTTCGGAGTCTCTTTCCCAAACACTTCAAAATACTTAACAGGCTTTAAGAAAAAAATATAGTTCATTAAAAAAAAAAAAAAAAGGTTCATCTGGTTCCCAGGATTAAAGAATGTACAATCTATGAAACAAACACAATACTAGGGATGGAGGGAGAGCTGTTTGTGTAATAACTATTTTCTAAAATGTCAGTTTCCTAAAAATATTTGCCAATATTTACCAGGTACTAAGCCCTATCCTGTGTACTTTACCTGTATGAAACCATTCAATCCTCACAACAAGTTGGTAGTATTGTTAGTCATCGTTCACTAAAATGGTTTAGAGAATTTAAGACTAAACAATTTATCAAAAGTCATACATGCAAATGTCCAAGTCTTCACTCTCCTATATTCTGATCAATAATTTCTTATTTCCAAACCAAACTTAGTTTAAACTTTTTTGCCTTTACTTCCTAAATGTTCTTAAATTATAAAAACCAAGGCATTAAATATGCCTAACTTTTTTTCTTAGCACATATACCCATTCAGGCCATTTCCTTCCAGTTTTTCTTTCATATTGTGGGAGATCAAAATTGGCCACCTCAAAATATGTCTCTTTACCTTGATTATTTTATCTGAAGGTCATTTGACCTTCCCCTCTCAAACTGCCTAAAGAACTTAACACAGAAGGCCTGTTCCAGGAAGGAGCCACTACCATATGACAGCTGTAGTGTAATGTAAAATAGGTGCAATAAGAAAGGCACCAACAAGCCCATCTTATCAAAAATTCTGTCTCTCCAGCCACATTCTCTATAGGTGGCCCTGTAAAGAGTTGTCTGATATATATTTGCATTTCCATCTCCATGTGAATTGTCTTCTTCCCCTCTGAAATCCCAAACCACTACCCCAATCTCCTCCTTTGTCTATCTGAATATGCTTTTTAAGGTGAAAACCTCTGCCATTTGTCAAGAAACTCAGTTTCCCTGGTTTCTCCCATGTATACATGCTATTAAACTTTGTTTGATTTTCTCCTGCTATTCGGTCTCATGTCAATTTAATTCGTAGCCCAGCCAGAAAGGACCCAGAGTAGGTAGAGGATAGTCTTCCTCCCCTTCAATATGTACTTAGTATATAGCTGAAATTATCATGTACATGCGAATTTTCAAATATTTTACTATGAAAAGTTTCAAGCATAGAGGAAAGTTAAAGAATTTTTACAGTAAGCACTCATATACCATAACTAAATTTCACTATTAACATTTTACTAGATTTTGCTTATCACAAATTTATCCATCCATGACATACAATTTTGTGTCCTTCTCCTATTTTTTTTTTCTGTTAGTATTTCATTACAAGAATTTCTGTGTTGTGTCCAGCAACACAGCATTTTAAATGTTTGCCAGGCCTTCTAAACGTTCCTTAATGTGGCCCATTCTCCTTATCTTACTTTATATCTTGTCTTACTTTAATCCTAAACACACTCTATGTAATTTCCTTAAAGAGATTTACCCACCCACTCATCAGGCCATGCTCAGGCCTATTCCTGGAATTTACACACTTGAACTCCTGGTACTGTCCTAGACGTAAGGATGACTCACAAATGCCTGTATATTGATAATGACATTGACCTGGAAGACAGGACTTGAGCGAGACTATAACGGATTATTATTGTCATTATATTACTATAATCTTTTCAATAATGAGTCAGGATCATAACAAACACTAGCTAAGTATCAACAAATCCTAATTATTCCATTTGCTATGAATGTGAAAGGTTTACATTTATTATAATATGCATAAGTAATGTTTCAGATAATTAAAGCTCTTAAGACTGCGAGGGGCGAAGGCCGGTGTTCTCACCCCTTACCTGCTTCTACGCCTCCAGTATGGGGAATATGAAGAAATCTGAAATTGGAAAGCAAAGTGGGTGCTACTCATCCATTGTCCTAATCCACACAGAAATCCTACCTATTAGCATAGGTAACTGATGATCCAATGTGGTCCACAACTCATTTGAAGGCTTCTTAGGAACATTCACATTCTTATTTTCATTCAGTCAACACATTTCTTCAGCATTTACTCTATGCAGATACTCTTCCAGGTGTTAGAGATGTGAAGGTAAATAAATTCTTTCTAGGAGCTTTTGCAGTGAAGGAAGATTAGTGACATATACAATCCAGTTCGGAAGTTATATGGAAGTGCACTGTGTTAATAATGGAGAACAGAAAGGGGCACCTAACCCAGCCCCCAGCACCCGTGAATGGCAGAGGAAATATGCCAAGGAAAGCTTCCTACAGTGGTGTGTGAGCCTAGGCTTAAAGTCTAGGTAGCAGCTGACCAAGGAAAAAGGTATGGGGAGACTTTCCCAGAGGGAGAGTTTTAGCAAAAATATGGGGGCAAGAAGCATCATGATGAAAACTCTAAGCAATTCTATGTTTCTCATCTAGTTTGAGATAAGAAAGATGTGAAAGATAAATAGGCAGGGCAAGATCATTTGGAACCTGGTATGCTCTACGAAGGAGCTTGGACTTTGTTCCATAGGAATGAGAAACCACTGAGGGGCTTTAAGCGAGGATTGACATGGTTAGATTCTTGTTTTAAATAGATCATTGTTGAGACAGGAAAACTAGTTAGGATAATTTCACAACAGACCATGAGAGAGATACTGGGGGTCTGAACCAAAGGAGTATAAATTGGGATGGATAGGAGGAAATAAAGTAGAGAAACAAGAGAGATTTGGTTTCGGTGTAATCTGTAGGTTTAATAGTTTACAGAAAAAGATAAGTTTAGTTTGAGGTAAATTGAGTAGAGATGCTAATAACTATGCACATGGAGTGGTCTGGGATAGGGCAGGAAGCAACTGGAAAGAAGAAAGTATTTCCAATGCAGTTTGGGGACTTTTATTTCTCACGAACACTGGTATCTCCGCTGTGCTTCCCACTTACGACCAATGCTCTGGTCTGAACATTTGTGGCCCCCCCAAATTCATATGTTGAAAGACTAACCCCAAAGGTGATGATATTAGGAGGTGGGGACTTTGGGAGGTGATTAGCTTATGAGAGTGAAGCCTTCATGAATGAGATTAGTGCCCTTTAAACAAGACCCCCAGAAATCCCCAGCTCCTTTTACCATATGAGGTTACACTGAGAAGACAGCCATCAGTGAAGAAGTGGGCTCTCACCAGACGCTAAATCTGCCAGCTCCATGATCTCGAATGTCTCAGCCTCCAGAACTGTGAGAAGTAAATTTCTGCTATTTATAAGCCACCCAGTTTATGGCATTTTGTTATAGCAGCCCAAATGGACTAAGACAATCAAGAATACAAAATTTAAAAATAAAGTGGAAGACAGCTAAATCATCTCTCTTTTGGGGATGATTATTTAATTAAATCAATATTTAATATAGAAATTCAAGAGTTGACAATATTTATTTGCCTCAGTTAGGTGAAGTGAATAATAAATTATTTATATAAAAATGTGATCTGAATATTTTTATTCAAACCAGAGTGTTCAAATCAGAATATTCAAATCAATTAATGAGACTATGAACCTCTCTTGACCTCTTCCTTTTCCAGGAAACAACGTAATATCAGGATTTTACTTCAAGAAAATGTCAAAAGAAGAGCAATTTCCAAAGTATATCTAAGTATAAGGAAACATTCATTCCAATCTCCTGCATATTTAAATCACTGGACACTGAGGATTAATGTCCAGAATAACGATTCTGTGTCATTGCAAGTTTTGTAATGAGATGACTTAATTATTACTACTATGTTATCCTTCCTAAGGAAAGAAAATTTATAAGTATACAGTGAAAAAGGCTTACTCAATGAGGGTCAAAACAATAGGTTTTTCTGCTAAACCTACGGTTAATTGAATTAATTAATGAGAGCAACGCAGACACCATTTTTTTTTAATCACTTGGGCTCCCTTGTTTGATTTATAAACCTCAAAACATCTTTAATCTTTATGAAATGTCCATACCAACTAGGAGTAATGACCACCCTCCCTTGATCAAATAAGAAATAACTACATAAAAGAAAAAAATAAACATAAATATAAATAAATATATCCATTTGGCAGAGTAATTCCCAGGCCTAAATTTGTCTTTATAAGGGTTACATGGGGGAAGTTTAAGTATGAATTTCTTTAGACAGGATGTTAATGTGAAGTAAAACTTGAAAGCTCCCAGAGCCAATTTGAATGACTCCAGCTTTATCCCACTTGTGTGTCTATAGGAGCTCAAATCCACAGACCTATTGATTTAGGTAATCTCTGGATAGATGGAAAACCCCTTTCAGCACCTTCTCCAAAGTCTGGCCAGAGAAAGTTGGTTGGTAAAGCCTTATAGACTTCTTGACATAAAAATTGAGATTGAAAGGCTATTTTCTCTCAAGCTTCTGCAGAATGTCCTTATCCTGTGAAATCAAGAGGTCAAATAACATGACTAGAGTGTGGAAAGCAAGGTTCAGGAAAAAAGTATAAGAGAGGTTGAGAAGTAGCATAAGAACCAAGGCTCCTTTGCCTTTGCAAGACTATGAACAAATGGTTAGAGGATCACATGATGATATTTAGTATTTAGTAGTGCTGTTCTTATTCTTTAGATGCATTCTTTTCCAAATGCTTTGTACATTTATCTAATGTGATCTGCACATCAATCTTGTCAGGTAGGCAGAGGAGATTATTTCTTTCCCCCAGATAAAGCAAGGCTGGAGACAAAACTAGCATTTAAGCATTTACGCATTTAGCATGGAGTAGTCATCACATGCTGATTATGTATTAATCTACATCGTCAGTGTAGGAAGTACATAGTATCATTCATATTTGATAAATGAACTGAGGCATTGGTAACTTAAATTGCTTGGTATGTAACAAAGTTAGAGTTAAAAAATCTAAGGATCTTGACTTGTAGTATTGAGTGTGTATGTGTGTTTTCCAGTATACGACACTGCTTCTCATGAGAGAGTTTATGTATTCTATAAAGGTAATGAGGAATCCTTAGGATGAACTGTTTTCAATGTTAAGAAGAATTCTTAAAATAAGGGTCAAAAGCAGAATGATATGGAAAGAAAAAGAAATAGAGTATATTGTTTTTGCCTTTATCTAGATGGGGGCACACTTTTAACTACACCCATTTATTGATTCATTACACTGAGTCCTCCCCTGTCCTTAAGGAATACAGGAACTAACACATATTGAGAGTTGAGTATGTGCCAAATGCTTCTTATCAACATTATTCTTCAAGATTTTACCATTTTACAAGGTGAAAACTGAGGCTCAGAGAGTATTTTGCCTATGGCTATACAGCCTGCATGCTGTGGAACTGGACCGTTTGCCAATGCCAACCACCTTACAACGAAAATCTTCTATTCCATGACTCCCCTCCCCACCACCTCAGAGCCTGGTCCTGTTCCAACTTGCCTTGTTCAATTCTGAGGATTCAGTGCCCTAATTTCATACTCTAAGTTGAAAGGGCTTAGCCTAGTTCTTATACTCAACACAGTTCCCAAATAATTATTTTTTAACTTAGGAAAATGGCATGAATTAGAGCCTAAAGAAATTAACTGAAAGAATATTGGAAGGAAAATCAGTGTTGGAGAATAGAAACTATTCACCACTACATCAAGAACCAGTTCCCAGGGGACTGAAGAAAATGAGAAAACTGAAGCCAAAGGAAAGAATCCTTGTTTCGTTTCTGGAAGTAAATGTGAGAACAATATGACCAAATGTGCCCTGGGACATTCCTCTCCATTGCAGTCACCTATTCCTTCAGAGAGAGGAGTCCGTTGCAGGGGCAGATCATATTATTACTATTTAATTCCTAACTTCTTGCCGCCTACATCACCCAGTTATGCTTTATCACCTTCTATTCCCCTTGGCAACAAGATCGACTATTAGTCTGAGTTGACTGTGGAGACCTAAGAGAAAAAGCTTATAACCCATGCACATAGTCCTGTCAGACATGGTTAGGATTTATTTCTGATAGACATGAAGGGAACAGGTGTTTTCATATCACTCAAAATGTAAGATGTGTGGCATACAATCTGTTTCTTCTTTTTTACCTCTGTAGCTGAGAGAGAGAGAAATTAGAGGACTTACACAACTTCTTGATCATTTTCCAATAAGTTTTAGTAAGAAGCTTTACCAAAACTCTACAATTATTTTAAGTATACACTGCTTTGCTTTACGCAAATAATATACATGTATTAATGAAATCACATTCATCAAATTCAACATTGGATTCAGCTCTCATTTGTACTACTTTGACAACTCAAAATAGTGTTTTCAGTCATACTTTTACCTAAACATTACAATAGACTAATAAAATCAGAAGAATATTATAAAATTAGAAATGAATTTGCAACATTTATCAGATATGCCACATATTACAGAACTGCTGTTGATATGCAATGGATAAATGGTTAATTGAATCAAAACCTCTTTTAGAGTTACAGAAAACAGACATGCTGAGTTTTTGATCTAGAAGTTGACTATGAAGATACTCCCCGTCAAATACCGGAGTGGGTGGGCTGCCTCTTCTCTTCCTTTGTTACAAAGCCTGGATCCCCTTTCATCCTGTGAAAATGAACTAGGATGTGAAGAAGCACAGTTGGTCCAAAGTGACTTTTCCAGGGCCAATTCTCAAGTAAGGCTTCTTCAAGTGTTTCTTCTTAAAGTGGAAATCCCACTGCAACGAAATTAACGCTTACCTATCTGTTTTACTTACAAGACTAGACGCTTCTTGAAGGTAAAAATAATGTCACACTCATTTTTGTATTTTCAAAGACACAGCAGGTCTTAGCATATAATAGGCAGGTAATATATGACTTCTGGATGAATCAGACCTCTCTATTCAAGTATAAATTCAGGGAATAGATTAGATCTTAGAAGGCCTTTTTAGTTATTAAGCTTCATGATCTTATGACGATATAACTAGTTTCATTTTCAAAATATATATACATTATCCTTATGTTTTTTGGTACTTGTATTAATTTTGAATTATAAAGCACAATATTAGTAAAGCTGATGATATGCTGAAAAAAATAAAACTGGACATGGCAGTCAGCTCTTTATTATTATCAAACCAGAACAGAGTGTGATGAAGATGTATGCCTGTGGCTAACAACATTTTCCTGTAGACACGTCCTCCCAAGAGAACACAGGCGACTCTTGTCACAAGTCAGAAATAGAAGAGAATGTGGCAGCACAAGGATATGACACACGCATTCTCTCATTCAATCAAGAGTTACATATGGATTTTATTCATCCATGGAGAAAGACAAAAATACCTGCCCTCATGGAGATCACATTTTAGTGGGGGAATATAAATAAATAATAATAAACACAACATAGTAGGAAATTATTTGCACATTAAAAGAAGACCAACACCATGGTAAAAATAACAGAGCAGATTGAGGCGTATTGGAAGTCCTACGAGAAGAGTCACAATTTTATAGAGCGGTCAGTATATGCCTCCTTGAAAAGTCAACATTCTTGCAAAGTCTTTAAAGGAAAGTGAGATACCCGAGGAAAACATCGCAAGCAAAAATAAGAGGAAATGTAAAGATCTGAGGCAGGCAGCACCCTCAGTGCAGGCAATTGAGGCTGAAGTGGAGTCAGCAAGAGGAATAAAAGTAGAAGCTCAAGTCTAAAAGGTAATAGAATATCATAGGTCTTGGCTTTTGACCTGAGAGAAATGGAAGCCATTAGATGATTCTGAGCTGGTTTAAGATATAACAAGATTACTCTGGCTCCTATATTGAGAAAAGACTATAAAGAGGGAAAGGTGGAAAGCAGCAAGGCCAGTCAGCAAGGTGCTGTGATAACACAGGTGAGGACCAGGCTGGTAGCCCTAGGAACAGTGAGAAATGGCTTTTGGATAGGTTTTCCAAGAACTAGAAGGATTTGCTAATGAATTGATGTGAGTATGAAGGAAAAAGAAGATTCAGGAATGATTCTGAGGATTTTGACCTGGAGCAACCAAGAGCGGAGTTGCCATTAAATGAGATAAAGTGGACAGCATATAAAGCAGGATTTTTTTCTTTTCATTTCTTTTCTTTCTTTAGAAACTTAGAAGTTCAAGTTTGTATGCAATGAGTTGGCATTTAAATAGGCAGTTGAATTTAGAAATCTGGAGTTCAAGGGACACTTTGAGCTAGAGATATGTATTTGTGAGTCATCAGCATATACTTGAGATTTCTTACAAAAAGATGTGATGTGCTCACTGAGGAAATCAGTGTAGGTGAGAAGAGAAGAGGAGGGAAGGGAAGAGGTGCAAGTGAAAAGCAGAGAAGACAAGGAAAGAGGTCCTAGTACTAAGCCTGAGGGCACATCAATGTAAGGAGATCCAGAGATGAGGAAGAGGGAGAAAAGGAGACTAAAAAGAAGTGGCCAATGAGACTGGTCACCGGAGAGTCTGGAGTCTGGGAAGCTAAGTGAAGAAAGAGCTTCTAGGATAAGGAAGCCACTTCACTGGCCATTTTTTTTTTTTTTTTTGTGAAGACGATCAGCCGTGAGCTAACATCCATGCCAATCCTCCTCTTTTTGCTGAGGAAGACTGGCCCTGGGATAACATCTGCTCCCATCTTCCTCCACTTTATATGGGATGCCTCCATAGCATGGCCTGACAAGCAGTGCGTCAGTGCACGCTTGGGATCTGAACCCGGACCGCCAGTAGTGGAGTGCACGCACTTAAACGCTACGCCACGGGGCCGGCCCCTTCATTGGCCATTTTGAAACTTAACTTTCACTTGAGAACTTTAAAATATTCTAGGCATTTCAAGCCCACAGAGACTACAGGATTTCACAGGAGAATACTGGGGTAGTACCTTTGCTAATGGCAATATCTAGCTCATGAAGCACTCATCTGCAAAGTGAAAACATGTCATTTTATTTGGACATGTAGAATGAGTAGATTTTTTCCTATCAAAACCAAAGTTCTTAGGTTCCAGCATCAATATATAAAAACATAGTTATCTCATAATGTACTAGAAATGCAATAGTAATCAGATTTATATAACCTACCTGTCATATATAAACTTTTATTTTTTAGAAAAAAAATTACCTGTAGTCCCAATTTTGGAAAGCAGTCAGATTACTCCCAGGATTTTTCAGATGGTTAAAACAAGTGCACTAAAAGTCTTGGAGGAAGTTAGGGGAAAAAAAAGAAAAAGCAAATTTCAGTCTTGAAAGAAGACAAAATACAATATGGTCATAATAACACTAACAACTGGAACAAAAAATATTACTTTTTATTGAGGACCTGTTATGTGTATTTGTATTATCTCATACCTAGCCATTCATCTGCAAAGTTCTTAGATACTTTTATCTTTATTTTACAAATGGAAAACCGTGACTCTGGGATTATATGACATTTCCATTGCTATACAGATAGTGAGTAACAGACTCAGGTTTGGAATCCTTTTGCAATGGACTAGGAGTCAGAATTTCTTGGGTTGTATTCCTTGCTTTGCTATAAAGGATCTGGTAACCTCAATAAGTCACTGGAAATATTGGGGCTTTAGGTTCCCTCAACTGTAAAGAGAGATGCTATCAACTTGAAGGACGATTGTGAGGGTGGGCATGGGCAGCAAGAGGCACAAAGTAAGACTTCTCTTACTTCTGGGGAAGGATGAAAGAAAAGAGTCAGATCAAGGTGGAAGATAAAGGTCTGAGGCTGAAGAATGATGGGTCTAAGATGCTGGCTTCTCAGCCACTCGTGTGCTTTACAACAAAAGGAAAGAAAGAAAATCCTAGGAGTGGTAGAGAAAAAAACCAGTCTACAGCCTCTAAGCTAATGGAAAGGTAATGCCCTCAATAAATGTAACAGACTCTAATTTAATTTATATTTTAAGGCTGAAATTTCCACTGATCTCTGAACCTCAGGCCCAGGTAATAACTCAGACACTGATTGCAAAATAAATCCAGGAGTAATAGGGAATTGCCAGGATGACTGTGGCATAACCTAAATTTTTAATTTCAGAAGAAAGGGCTACTGGCCTTAAAAATTCTGCCTTGAGGCCTGGTACTTGCCAGTGCCCAGTGCCACTTGCTCCGTGCCATATGGTTATGAAATGGCACTGCCTCCTACACACAAAAGTAGAGACAGGTCTGGTATTTAAAATTATCTGCAGCATCCAATCCAATGGGGCTCATATACAACCTATGGTTTCATTACACAGAATTATATTCTATCATTCATTGGCTTCAATAGTTCTTCCTCCATTTAAGGACTTCAGGATTAGGTTTTTGCTTAGATTGGCTATAGCTGTCACTCTAGGAACTCCATTGTCCTACAGAATCACACAAGTTGATAATGTGAGCCAGCAAGCTTCCTAGAAATTTCAAAAGTATTTACCATGAATTTGCTAATAATCTACTCTCAGCAACAGGGACATGAAATTATAGATTACTGATGCCATTTTTCTGATCATATATAAATCACTTAAGTAACTAAGTCTTCAGGACTCACCATATCAGTTATGGAACAGTTTCGGTGACTGTTTTTTACTGGGCTCAGCCTGAGTTAATTTTTCAATAGAATTTCTTCCAGATTCTTCTTAGAATTGTTGTCAAACAAGGAAATATATTCCATTGTTCTCCCATCATCTGTAGGCTCTGATTTTCCTTTGACAAGTCCAAATGCATATATCAGAGGATAAATAGTAGGACTGAGACATTATCAAAGGTCAAAAGCCTGCTGTCTCAGTATCCCATAAGCAAGGGTCCCTGTTTAATGCCTTTGAGAGTACTTAAGCTATACATTTTTTTTTAAAGTTACAATTTAGAACCCTAAACGGCCAACCTCAGCTCTACTTTTTATGTGTAACGTAAACATTATTCCCAAACCATATCAGAGGCAATGAAGATTTAGCTCATTCAATTTCGCACTGTGATCTGGAGAAAATTGGATCTAAAATCTGCACTCGGGGAAGTTCATGCCAATTGATACAGATAAGCAGCCCACCACACAGGAATGTAAACACACTCAACATTGCACAACAACAGACTCTCAAGTACTAAGCAATGGAAATTGTATCTATTTTTAGAAGCTTCTTACCAGACGGAAATTCAAAGTACATTTTGTGACAAAAAGGCAGCATCGCGTTGAATTTCTCCACTACGTTATCTATAGAGAAACCATTTCAAATCACTGATAGGAGATAAGTTATATAAGATATTGGCGTTAAGTTATAAAAATGCTGAGCTCTAAAAAAAAGCCAATACACAGAGACGCTAATATTTTCTAAGTTGCAGTCCATGGAGGTCTGCATGGCTAAAAAAATTAAAAAGGCTCCCATCTGAAGTTGGTGTTTACTCTCAAGTTCTGAGGAGGAAAGGAATGTTAACAGTCCATCAATTCTCATTAACCCACAATATAAAAATATCTGATGGACTCACTGGCAGATGGTTTGAATTAGTCAGAAAATGTGGGTTAGGGCTTAGCAGCAATTTATACTTTGTTAGGGGAAAATAACCACAGTGATATGGTGTCATTTCACCTAGTGTTTATAAATATTAAAAAAAGATGCTAACATCGAAAACTTGACATGGGTCAACTTGCCCTCTTTTGCTGATCAGGAGTTCTTTAATTTATATCAATAATTTATTAGATAAAATTACCAATCTTCCTAAGACTCAGATGCAATGAACAGAAAAGAATTTTACAAATACGCATAAAATCCTGGGATATCTCGCCTAGCAAGAGTGTGGCCAGCAAGAATGCAATCCATGTAATACACAATTTGATAAGGGGAGTTTGGTTAGACTATAATGCAACTGGACATTGGTTCCTGTCCTGCATCAGTCCCCTCCTCAGTCAACACAGGCCAAAGTTCTTATGTCTCAGGGAGAAAAAGTGGGCTTCAGAAGTAGTCACTTAATGATCACTGGGGACTTTCTCAGTTCAGTATACGGTCTATACTGATACGTGTGTACAGTATAGGTCCATTATATTTAATTTATGCTTTTTGAAAGCATAGACTGATTGAAAAATATTGATTTTCTTTAATTTTGTAATCATAGGGCCCTATAGTCTATGCTCTTGAATTTCATGGACATCACATAATAGTATTAGGGCACAGTTTTACTCTATTGCCCTGATGCATGTTTCTAAACATTAAGATATGGCTAAATCAGAGTTCTAACTAAAATAAGTTTGTGTGTAAGTATCCATCTCTCTATATATATGTAAAATGGCATCTTAAGACACTATTCTTTTTCCCAATGGATGGACATTAGTGAGTTTAGTCCCAGTCAGAATGTAATTGGGCCAACTACACCTTGACTCTGAAGACTTGATATTCTAGTGTCAAAAATTTGCTTGTGGCACATTGAGCTGAGCTGAAGTCTGACACCAGGTTCATTGGGGGCTGAATTTCTGGCAGAGTAGTATAATGATGTAGCTGTCTAGAAATTGAAGACTTCTGGCTTCCCAACTATCAGGAACTATGGAGACATGGAGCAGATGGAGGCGGAGCCATTTCCATGATCACGAAGCTGGGAAACCAGAACGGTTGGAAGAATGAAGAAACTGATTTTATTCAGTTAGGGACGGCAGAATGTGTAATTTTCATTTATGTCATATTGATGTGAAAAGGTGTTATTTAGACTATGGTAACCAAATCTTTTCCATTTCCACTATATACATAACTGAAAACAAAACAAAACAAAAAATTCTTTAGGGAATTAAGAATAATATCAAAGCTTCCTGAAGCCCAAGGTCATTAAATGTCGGATGTATTGCCTTGTCAAATATTGGAATGGATTACTAAGATGAATGTGAAATCAACTGTTTTGGCAGACTAAATTAATTTTCATCTTCCTGGGGTGGAAGGGGTACAATTGTAATTGAAAATAGTACTTTGGGGCTGTGTTAACAGTTAACCAACTGTATATTCATGCCACAAAATTTCTTGGAAATTTCTGTGCCCATGATAAGGTATATTGTGGTGGTTATTGGAGTCCTGCACCTCTTTTCCAGTCAACAGTTGAGAGACTTAGGGGGAAGAAACCCAATTAATTCTCAGTTTCCTCTTTCTATAAAATAGAAATAACACCTTGGAGATTATTGACAGGAAAATGAGATTAAAGTAGAATAAGCACTTTGTACAGTGTTTGAACACATTAAGTACTCAATAAATGTTGAGGGTATTTTGTTTGCTTTTAAACTTGGAGGAAATAAAATGGTAATGTTGGGTACCACAGTGGAATTTATTAGTACCAATTTTTCTTTCCCCAAGGCTTTTCTTCTTTGATCAATGCCAGGGATTTCAACTAATTCTTAGAACACAAAGAACACAAACAAGATAACAAATGAAACAAAATTATTCTTCCATTTTACCTTAGGAAAAAATGCTTCCCAACATAGACATTCTGAAAGGAAAGTGTTGAATAAATTGGGTATTTTCTTTAAAAATATAAAGAACTGATATCTCATTTTAGTCTGCACAAGCATTCAGTCATACATTGATTAGGATTATTTTGATTCCAAGAATCATACAAACTGGTTTAACCAAATGATATATTTACATCAAGGATATGGGAGTAACTGGACTCCAAAGGCAGAAGTGAGGCTGGGCACTAAAAATCAGCAACTCCAACACTATCAGGAATCTCTGTTATTTTGTCTTCTACTCTGTACGTCTGTCTTTTTTGTTCTTAATCTCCTCTCTCTCTTCCTTCTGTTCTGGTTGTCTTAGTGTCTATCTCTCTTTTTTGTCTGCTTCTTTGAGCCATATTGTAAACATAATGCTTTCTGTAGCTCTCTACTTTTTAACTTATAAGCAAAGTTCCGGGGGAAACACTATCCTCTATTTATCAACTTCAGTAACCTCCTGTCAGTTAAGGACCATTGGATTGTGAAAGGCAGATGCCCACCCATAGATCTCTCTAGTATACCACATTGCAACTTCCAAGGTAACCATATGATTGGTGGAAAAGGTGAAGAGAGATCATTTCCCAAGAGAAAACTCATACTAGGTTAGCAAAACGAAAGTGTCCACTTCAATATACAGCCATATCCAAATATATGCCATTCATATAGGGCTATATGGGGACATTTTTATATATATCTATATATATATTTATATTTCAGTATCTATGTCTGTATATAAAAGGAGCCTTTGAATATTTCAATAGATTTGTATTGTAATATCTAGCAGGTTAATCGAACAATATATATTGATTTTAGCACATATATGGGACTGTGTGCTACTAATATGAAAAAATGTATACATTGATTCTATAAAACAACTTTTAAAACCCAGCAAATCCATCAGTTACAACAACGCACATGATAATAATTTTGGTCACATTATGGATTTGTCCATAAATACATGTGTATGTTGGACAAAATGCACGTAATGCTCCCATTCTAACTTAAAGAATATATTGCTTCCTGGTAATGACTGTCAAATTTGATGGTATATGAAGACAGTGTTCAAATGTAAAGCCAGCTGCTCAATGTCAAGTCAATGAAAACATGACATGATGCTGGGGTCCAAATAGGGTAAGGACAAAACACTAGTGCCTTGTGTATCAGCCATATTTATTTTTAAATGCTTTATACTGTACGGCCAACACCTTTTTGATATCTTCACATGGAAATATAATATTTATCATAACCCAGTCAGAACCAAAAGAAACCTCTTGATCTTTGCTCCTCCCAACCCAACCTGCTGTTCCCAATTTAAAAGGGCAACTCCTTTTTCTGAGTCCTTAGGCAAAAAGCAATGACCTGTTTTCTTTCATAGTCTACATCCAATCTATCACCAAACTACATGAATCTACCTTCAAAACACATCCAGAATCTTGATAGTTCTCCATCACAAGCACTGAAGTTTAAGCTACCATCATTTCTCACCTGGAATATTGCAGGAACCTTCTAACTGATCTCCCAGAGTCATTTTTTAAAAATTTAAATCAGAAGATATCAGTCTTTTGCTCAAAACCTCCCAATGCTTCTCATCTCATTCAGACTCAAAGTCTCTATAATGGCCTACAAAGCCTTATAGAATCTACACCCGTCCCCAATTCCACCGTCCCTGACCTCTCTGGAGGAGATTACGTTAATCTCCTACTATTGTCCCCTTTGCTTACTTCATTGCAGCCACATTAGTTTCTTTGCTATTCTCAAAAACACTAGGCACACATGTACCTCAGGGCCTCAGCACTTGCTATCCTCTACCTGGAATGTTCTTCCTCTATCTCTATATGGTCCAGTTCTTCCTCCTTTCTTTCATTACTCACTCAAAGGTTACCTCCTCGGTGAACTCCTCCAACTCCATCCCATTTAAAATTCTAGACATCCAGCTCCTTATCCATATTCTCTGATTTGTTTTTCTATACCATATGTATTACCATCTGACATACTATATATTTTATTCATTTACCTTTTTATTATCAGTATAGTCCTCTCCTAATAGAATGTAAACTCCATGAGAATGAGTATTTTTTGCCATTTTGGTCACTCTTGTCTCCTCAGTACCTAGGATGCTCAATAAATATGTTTGCATGAGTGAAGTGATTATTCAGAAAGGAGGGGTAAATCTGGAGAACCTGTAATTTGACAAGACAGGATGTGCTGCCCTGGACGTTACTGATAACACAGAGGCACTGGCATTAGGAACCATATTTCTTTTACTGCCATAATCAACACATTGCTTCTCATCAAGCGAATGACCAAACTGAAATAGATATTATTCTGAGATAAAATGGCTAGCTTCCCAAACAACAATACACAAATGTGTTGTGCTTTTATATGCATCGCTCAGATCAACCTCCAAAGAACTCTAAGAGCAATATAGGACCATCTCTGGCAAAAGAGGAATTTGGATTCAGTTAGGTTAAATAACTTACCAAGGATCACACATCTAGTGACAGAGTCTGGGATTAGACTTCTGTTTAAGTCAGGAATACCTACATCATTTGAAACAAAATCAAGTTTATTTTTCTTCTCTTTAAGATATTTTTCTCTCTTTAGAGAGATTCTAAAACCATGTTCAAAAGTATATAGTGTTTATCAGCTTGACAACAGAGGTTTTTTTTTTTTTTATGTACTCATGAAATTTCACTGGTTTTTATTTAAAACCATATCATCCTGTTTAATTCTCTGCTGCTATAAGGTATGGTATATTCCCCTATACACAGTCTTCAAATGAAAGCACTAAGCAAGCCTCACTGTATTCCTGTCTTGACAAAGCCATCCTGATACCACTCAAAAAGCACTAACTACTTGGAGTGGCAGACACGTGGCTGTCACTGCAGAAATTCAAATGGCATTGAATCCAAACATATTTGGAAGGTAGGGATTCCTGACATCACTACCACGTCTGCCACTCCAAACAGTACTTCATTGAATGGTGCTTTCAAGAACTTCACTTTGTTTATTGAGTTCCTACTAAATGCTAAGCACAGAGCTTCAGGAATAGATACGAAGATTAATAAGGCAGTCTCCATGTCCAGAAGGAGTTTATAAACATCTAAGGATGACTTGTGCTGGGAAATGCAGCATGGTATATTGCAAAGAGCATTGGAACAAAATTTGAAAACCCAGATGTGACTTTCCCTTCCTCAAGATCACACTTTCATTCAATGGCAGGCATAAGTGTCACAGCCGAAAAACAGAAGTTGGTATGGAAGTATAGAGAAAATAAAGTTTAATTTTATTTCAGAAATCAGGAATCTAGACATTATATAGGTTATAAGTTTTTTTTTTTCAAAATATGGTGCTATGCATTATCTGCGTGAGAAATGGCATTAAACACTTTAAAAAGTGCAAATTCCTGAGCATCGTCCCAGAACTACTGAATCAGTGTCTGTGTGATAGGGGCAGAGCTTAGGTATGTACATATTAATCAAGTCCTCCAGGTGATTCATCTCCATTGTAAAGTTTAACAACTGCTGAGCTAAGGAAAAATGTGACAATTAAACTAAAGCAAATTATTCTTTAAGTTTTTCAGTAATAATGGAAAAATTCCTTTGAGGGTAGGAAATGGAGGGAGATGCTCAGGAAGAGAGTTTAGACATTTCTGCTCTTGGTAAAAGTTTTGTATTATGTGTACTTGGACAACTTTTATAATGCAGGTCAAGATCAGAAGTTGACAGCTAAATTTAGCATTCTAAGTGCTATGGAGAATTGCCTTGATTATGAAAACCAGCTAAGAACCCAAGTAGTTAAATCCATTTCCCAAGGTGAAAGGCTCAACCAATTTTGAAAAGTTTTATTTTCAAAATGAGGCATCATGGTTATTTCTGTGATAGTGTATAATGTTATAACAAAACAAAAATTTAGTTACTACCCCTTAGAGATTATTTTTATAAAGACTTCACAATAAGTATCATATCATGTCTTACATTCATTATACCAAAATATAGGGTAATTTTAAAGGATTGCATGTAGCTACCACTTTACTAAATATAACAAAGGAAGGAGGTTGTTTTATCCAATGGAATTCCGAGTATTTTAACATCTAGGAATAAAATAATTCTGAAAGTGAAAACTTTAACTTATAGATACCATTAATAATATACAGGTCATCGGCACATTCACCACTATTGAAAAATCTATAAGTCAATTACACTTTAGCTAAAATAGGTGCCCATTGGTTTGTTCAGATATGAGTCTTCGGTTTGCTAGAGACTGACCATCCATTTGGTTGTTTGCCCACGTTTCTCTCTCTCCTAATTTTCGCTAGGATTTTGTAACTGGAGGTGCACAAAGGAGAAGTCATCTGAACTCAGCAATCAGTTGAACTTTAAATACTGCTAATCTGATAGGTTATAACTAGGGGTCGACAATACAACTTGTGTGCCAAGATTTTTATTACTGGTAAGCTAGGAATAGTTTCAGCATTTTTAAAGAGTTGCAAAGAAAAACAAAGACTATGCAGTAGAAACCTTATATGTCTCCAAAAGCCTAAAATATCTACTATATGGCCCTTTGCATCAAATGTTTAATGACTCCTTTGTTATATTATATGAAAAACCCTATAAAAATCCAGTGAGTAAGTAAATTGCTTTGCCTTGCATTAACAAGACTGAGAAGTTCATTGTGGAATTCAGAAGAGTGATATAATGGACTAAAACTAACACAAAGTAAGGTAGCAGATCAGAAGGAATATAGGAGATAGTGATGAGAAGTAAAGATTCTAAAGAAGTATAAAATGGAAAGTTGTGGGGCCATTTCGCGAACAGACAAATATCTACAAAATTTTAACAAGTTCAAGTATCAGTATATTTCTAAAACTATAATAACTGATCCTCATAATAATAATAAACCTGAATGACTACAAAATTATGAGTATGGCTTGTGAAAGAACGTGATTAAGTCTATAATAAGCTGTGAGTGCAGGAATCATATATATAGGACCTAGTCCAAAACTTGTCTCATAGTTAGAGTTCAATAATGTTTGCTGAACAAATGAAATGAGGGCTTCACTCTTATTCACTCTAATAAAAAACTGAGTGTTCAAAGTGTGGCTTTCATTACTGTGGCATCAGCTCCTTAATAATGCTGATAAATAAGACAGAACTGTACATTAACACTCACACCTTACTCCTCAGTCCATCAGAGTCTTTGAGTTTTCTCCAACAGGCATATTCACTTCTGCCTTAGTACAACTGTAAGAACTCTTTTGAGAAGAAAGTAAAAAGCAAACTCGTACACACACACACACGCACATACCGTAATCCCGTCTTCTGTCTCTTCTCATTTTTCTTATCCAAAGAATTTTTCAGTTATGTCAGTAGTAACCTTATACTGCCTAACGTCAAAATGTTCTAGCAGATGATACAAAATCTCTGAGCCCCTGGCTCAGCTATAGGGAAGAATATGGGCTAGTTGGGTAATAGTTAGGGATTTTTGAATTTTTTGTAAGGGCATAGAATGCTTAGGAAAAAGAAACATGAACATAGGAGACTTCCCATGGTGGCATAAATTTCTGCTCAAAATGCTAAAAGTTCTACAGTGGATTAATGCTAAAACTGATTCCTCTCTCACTTAAAAATATTTTACTATTTAATTCTATCACCTTTTTTCTTACCTCTCTCATTTGTGATACTTGAAAACCCTGCAGTCATAATACAAAAATAACAATTATTAGAATCTGAAGGCACAGGGATTTAATTGGGTCACATGGAACTTGAAAGGCCATAAATTACTATTGTACCATTTGGATGCTTTCTAGGATATGAGAAATGAAAAGAATGACACTATTTTTTTTAGTCATTAAAACAGAAAAGTTCACCTAAAATTTAAAAAGCAGTTAAAAAATAGAAATGAAAAAGAGGGATTCCTAATACAAGGTTGTCATGAAAATTTTTTTTAAGTATATTTACCATATTTACACAGTGCAGTCAATATAAATGGCACTTAAATGACACTGCAATGGATACTATAACTAAAGTATCTTTATTTACCAGCAGTACCTTCAAAGGAGGCTAGAAAATGTATTAAATTAACTTTACTTCCCATCTAGTATGCTCACAATCTTAATTACTAGCAACAAATAAAAGAAAAATGAAATGAATGATGTTTAAATGACTTCTTACTAAACTAATAGGTTTCAGCTGTGTCCATGTTCGCATTGAATCAGGAGAAAACAGTGTATGCAAAATAGTCTAAATAAAACTATATGTATTCACTATGCATTAACTGCAGAACTGCTTCTGGGAGTGATTGAATGCAACAAAATACACCTCTATTACCAGATGACATATTAGAAAGAGTAGTAGACTGGAGACTACAGCCTTGATCTCTTAGAATCTTCCACTAATTAGCTGTATCATTTTAGGCAGCCACTTAACCTTTAGAGTCTTTGTTATGGACTCATCCACTGTTAACATGTGTGTGTAATTCTTATTCTATAGATCATACATTTAAATTCTAGTCCTTTGTATTAAGGTCTAGTTATTGTGGCAAAGACTACAAAATGTTCATCAAAATACACTGCCTTTTCTTCCTAGGCACATGGTGACTATATTTCCTGCTTCACTAGCCATTATATGTGACCATAAGACTGTGTTTTACACAATGGAATATGAGTGGATACGATGTGTGCCCATAAAATCCTCCACTTGCTAGCTGGTTGGCATGGAGAAGTCCATGATGACCTGGACCACATGTTAAGGACTGTGTGAGGAGGGCCCCCTGACCAAACCCATCTAAGATTATGACCTGAATGAGAAGTAGTTTCTATTGTGTTAAGTCACTGAAATTGTCAGTATTTTTGTTATAATAGATAGCACTACCTTAACCAGGATATTAGTCCACTCAGGCTGCCACAACAAAACACCACAGCCTGGGTAGCTCATACACACCAGAAATTCAACTCTCACAGTTCCAGAGGCGGGAAGTCCAAGACCAAGGTGCCAGCATGGCTGCATTTTGGCAAAGGCTCTCTTCCTGGTTTATAGCCGAGACTTGCCTGCGGTGTGTTCATATGTTAGAAGGAGGCTAGGGATTTCTCTAGAGCCTCATTTTTTTTTTTTAATTGATGTTTTAATAGTTTTTAACATTGTGAAATTTTGGGTTGTACATTTTTGTTTGTCCATCATCATATATATGTCTCCCTTCACCCCTTGTGCCCACCCCCCACCCCTACTTCCCCTGGTAACCACAATACAGTTTTCTCTGTCCATGTGTTGGTTTATAGTCCACATATGAGTGAGAGCTTACAGTGTTTGTCTTTCTCTTTCTGGCTTACTTCATTTAACATAATATCCTCCAGGCCCATCCATGTTGTTGCAAATGGGATGATTTTGTCATTTTTTATGGCTGAGTAGTATTCCATTGTATATATATACCACATTTCTTGATCCAATCATCAGTCAAGGGACACTTAGGTTGCTTCCACTTCTTGGCTATAGTGAATAATGCTGCAATGAACATAGGGGTGCATAAGCCTCTTTGGATTGTTGATTTCAGGTTCGTTAGATAGATTCCCAGTAGTGGGATGGCTGGATCATAGGGCATTAGAGCCTCCTTTTTAAGAGCAGTAATCCTGTTTATGAGGGCTCCACCTTCATGACCTAATCACTTCCCAAAGGCTCACCTACTAATACAATAATTTTTGGGGTTAGGATTTCAACATAGGAATTTGGGGAGGATGCACACATTCAGACTATAGTAAGTAGCACAATTATACTGAATGTAGGGCATATTGTGTCACTGAGGGCTGAGGATGCCATTCATTGTATCAATAGTGGAGAATGTTCAGCTCCGTAATTGAATTTCAGAAATGTGAGGAAGAAGACCAGGTCCACTACACACCAGGAAGCATACCATTTTTCTAGGTGGTAAGATGGACCTTGCCATATGGAAAAAAAGCTATGAGCTAGATAAACCACCTATGACATTGTACTGCCTTTTGCAGCCTGGAGCAGAGGAAATATAGATTCTGGGCCAGGGTCAGAGAAAGGCAGCTATAGTAGAAGTGAAACACCTACACTTTCTAAGTTAAACTATATATCATATTTCTTGTTTTGTTGTCTCTTGATATTTATTAATGTATTAATTCTGAATTCCAACTTGATTCAGGTATTCTAAGGTGTATGAAGGAAGGGATTTGTGACCACCATGTCTTACTTTCATCTATATCCTATAATTCAAAGATACCTCCTATTGGTATCTTACAATAAAATGTAAAATTCTGGGATGGAAGAAAACTTATGGTACAACAAAGCAAGGAAATTGGTCAAAATAAAGACCTTTACGAGTAGACAGAGGACAATTTTAAATCTAAGTTTACTGAGCCATCAAAAGTGAAGGAGATTCTATGTATGTTCTTTTAAAAGCTTCCATCTACTAAAATGCATTCCCTCACCTTAGTCAGGCAAGGATTGCAAATTAGGTAATAGAGATCTTGAATGTGCCTAATTCATTATCTGAAAGTACTTTATATTACTATTGCAACCAATGCATTGAAATGCCTGCTAAATTTTGTTTGGAAGTAAAGAGTTAAATCATAATGGGGAAATCATATTGGAGATTCATAATGGGGATTCACAATGGGGATTCAGTTAACCATATTGGGGAAAGAATGGTGGTAGGCTCATGACAGTTGTTCAATAAATATTACTTTGTATCAAGCACTAGTCAGGCACTGTGATAAATACTAGAACAGGATTATATGGTCTCTGTTCTCATGGGTATTAAATGCTACTGGGATATTGACAAGGAAAATAAAACAGTTTGCTAAATACCATGAAGTGAAATGAACTGAATGCCCTGGTAATATATAAGAGGGTCTCCTAAATAATAAATGTTATCATTTATTTGTCATTTATTATGCATTATGCACTATATGCTTCACAAATCTTAGCTCATTCTGCCTTTCCCAACAACCCTATGAAGTAGCTGTTATTACCATACTTTCTAGGAGAGTAAAATAAAGATCAGAAAGGCTATACAGCTTTCCCAAGACCATGAAGCTAGTGAGTAGCAGAGCTGAGATTTGAATCCAGGCCTCCTTATTTCCAAAGCCCAGGCTTAAGAGCTAGGGACGGAAAATCAGAAGAGGCAGCATCAGACATTATTTTGAGGATGTTGGCCTACTCAACAGCAAAGAATGCTGTGATTTATTACTCATGTCTGTTACGGGCATGGATTGAAGGAGTAACAGCACAAATACCATAAGCGACATTATATTTGAAACACTCTACCTCTCATGGCCATGCCATGCAAACAGTATGTGAGGATGGGAAGGAAGAAAGGTGGAAATATGTGTTATGCTTAAAATTGGTGAGATTAGAAGAGTGGAGTTGAGATCTGACTCAAATGCTATGTTTGCTTTAATTCATTTTTTCCCTTTTTTAACACTAGGAGTTTATTCTTGATTAGCTTGTTAGTAATTGGGCTAACAACAGACTTTACTGACTTGACTGACAGCACAGCCAGACTGCCCTGCCACCAAACACAATCCAGTATGTTGGTCTAATCTGAATGCAACATTTTTTTTTTCAGAGAACACAAAGAGGGGAAATGAAAATATCCTTCTTGAAATGAAACAATTCCGTTACAAGAAAAATTCCACAGAAATATTTACATTGACAATTTAGTTTCAGCTGTTAGTTTCCTAGCTCGCTGCAAAGAGAATCAGCACAAACTGGATATGGATGTTCTTCAACATGGCTTTGCACCGTGAGGTTACATAACTCTTCAGTGCAGTTAGGGGCCTTCAAGTCATAAACTGATGCATCAGAATCACTGTTTCTTTTTTTTTAATGGGAATTCTTAAACTCCACTACGTTCATTCTCAGGTTACCATTTTATTCCTATATAGCACAGGTCTAGGGAAGACATGTGCCAAGCTTTAAACTCAATGAAGATGACATTTTTCTGTCACTTCTACAATTTTAGGATGTCTATGAAATATTTGAATTTTATTATAGAACAGTTTTAAATCAAATGAAACAAATGCTAGTCAATCCTACCAGAAGTCAGACACAGAGCTTGTTATGATGATATACACAGACTCCCATGGTTCTTAACAGAGTTTTGTTCCAGCAGTTACATGAATTTCAGTGATCATTTATTCCTGAGGGTACCGTAGACAGAATTATACATTTGAACAAGATTCTTAATTATGATATACTGCGTTGTCAGTGTACATAAGATTTTAATCACATTACTCAGGAATAAACACAAAGCCAGGAATCTGCTGTCAGCACAATGATAACTCTATCTGATTGGAGACAAACACATGACTGATTCTGTTTGTCTAGCTCTGTCAGACGTGTAGGTGCCACTCCTCCAGGGGTGATGTGGTTGCTTGTAAATTGTCAAAGGAGTCAACAGAGAAACATAGTGGCATATCTTGGAAATTGCTCATCTGGTTGTGATTCTTTTGGATAACAGAACTAATATCTGATTTTTCTCTATTTATCTGTTTATCTAGTATAGAGATTAGATAGAGAAGAAGTTCAATAATTATTTTTGAGTAATAAACTATTCATTACATAACTATTTCAAAATTCTTGTAATAATGGCACAATGTATGAAAAGAGTTTCTCCCCTGCTTCCTTCAACCTCTATCGTTTCTGGGATTGGAAATCTGCTAAGGAGCCCATATTCCTGTTAAAACCTCCAAAATCTACTCATAAATACTTGATACAATAACTTACAAATATAAGCAAAGAAGTAAGAGTGTGCATGCTTAGGAAAAAACTGAGGGCAATTTTGATTGATAAATGCACCTTGATGTACATTATAAACAGTTTCAAGCAAACTTACAAAAGAAAAAAAGATTTCAAAAAGAGAAGGGTTCTCAAGGGAAAATATTTGCACCAAAGTTTGCAAATGTGAAGCTTTCCTCTTACTGCTCTGATACATTCTAATCCTCTGATACATTCCTGTATAAGTGTGTGCAGGTTCTCTCTGGCTTCCAT
Source organism: Diceros bicornis minor (assembly GCF_020826845.1). NCBI lineage: Eukaryota > Metazoa > Chordata > Mammalia > Perissodactyla > Rhinocerotidae > Diceros > Diceros bicornis. Next base: position 50,050,715 of record NC_080761.1, read on the forward strand.
TCAGGCATCCAAGAGCCTCATATGCTGTGTACCACACCCGTCTCTCTAACTTCTTCTCCAAATTCCTCTTATAGGCAGCTTATTTCAACTACATGTTGAAAGAAAGCAGCATGATTTTGCCTAATTCCATTAATGTGGGCATGATTAATGAGGTAATTTTCCAAAGAGTCTTTGTTCTTTTTCAGGATAGTTGCTTACTCACCCATGTATATGTCTAATCTCAAAGTTTTAGGCATTATGATAAGTGTTCTTGCATGCAGCCCTATAAACATGACATACCTCCTCTTGCTGTGAGTTAATCTGGTCCCAGTTTTCAACTGATCTATGTGCTTATATTTTCTATTAATTTTGTGGGAATATTTTTTTTTAAAACTGACAATAGTAATTGTAAGTTCACTACACACTGCATTAAAAATACCCAAAGTATATGTATATAGTTCCAATTTCACATCTTTCAGGAAAGAATTTTCGGGAGAATGAACACACACACACTATGTATACGATATGTATTTTTAAACTACCTTTATGAAATTTGAGCACCAATTATCCTCAGCAAATGAATTTAATTAGTTTACACAGTTTATCCCTACTGAAAACAAAATTACTTAGAAATTAGAAAAGATTAGAGCTTTGGAACTCTAGTCATGAAGTTAGTGTGCATTCTTGCATTCTGAAAATACCCCTATGCTGACTCCTACTGCAAGAGCAACTTCATCAGAGATATGAAGGAATCCACACACACAGCTTTTATTCCTCTCAAGTATATATGCTACCTTTGTTTCCCACCGATTTTAAAAAATTAATCTCCACAGAACCTGTTCCTTTTTCTTCTTCCCTTAGTTACATTTCCCTTCACCCTTTTCAAATGTATAATTGATTGTCCTCTGTGTGCCTGCTGTGCAAACAGCCTGTGTTAAGCTTGAAGACTAGTCACAAGTGTGCATGTCATGTTCCGTGTCTCTTGAGCATGTGTAGAGCAGTGCATTGCAAACTATAAGTTGTAGTGTGAACCAGTAATAGGTTATGAAAGCAATTTAAAGAATAATTGCAGAATTTCTCAAAACATGGAATGGACTGGAATGGGTTAGAGCAGAACACAATTAAAAAAAAACAGAGAGAGCATTTCATACACTGACAGCCTTCAGTATTCGTGGGTTTCACATCCATGGATTCAACCAGATTGAACGCAGAGAATCCATTGTATTCATTGCATGATGGCCCTGCCATTTTATATAAGGGACTTGAGCATCAATGGACTTTGGTATCCGTGGGGGGTTCCTGGAACCAATACCCCTTGGATACTGAGAGAGGACTGTATAAGGGTAAGGGGTAATTATTGATCAATAAAACTTTCGATTTAGTATGTGTGTATGTATGTGTAGTAGGTTGCAATATGAAATACATTACTTTGGATTGTAATCAAAAAGCTTTGCAAGCCACTTTAATACAGGAAATGAGATCCAGCTGCAGCCTTCATAATGGTGAAGTCTACTTCATCATCGTATCCAAAGTCATACTCCTTCTTTATAATCCAATATAGTGACAGCTAGCTTTTCCCTCCTATGGCTAAACATGCCGTAATATAATTTTTTGATAGTGCATGTGCCTATTTTGTTTATGCAGCTATTTTTATATTATTTTTTAACTACGTGCTACTCTTAAGGTTTAAACAAAAATACAGCTCACTGCATTCACGAGCAGATCATAAAAATGAGAATCTTCTTTTTAATTACAGTAGGAGCTGACCTCAACATAAGATTTAATATCTCACATGATCAGCAAGTTCACTTCCTTGCTACTGAGGCTGTTTGGTCAAGTAACAGCAAAGACAGTCAAATAAACTTTTCAAATGAAGTAGATTTTAATCATATGCATTACCTCAATCCACACAATTATTCATGAATGTGACCTAAGGATAAGGATCATTATCATATAACTAAAAACACCTTATTGCATATATATCAAGCACTAAGTACACATAAACTGACTGCAAATAAATAGTAAGATTTCCTTGGCAACCTCAAATAGCAAATCTATTTCCCCCACCATGTGGTAGTGGGATTTTATTTATTTTCTCCATTGGCTCTGAGAAGGAGCATCCACTTCCTTCGCTATTTAGCCCTATAACTTTCCAGGGTTATCCAGGCAGGTGTTAAATCTTGGAATTGGCTTGGGATTCCTTCTATAGTTTGTCTTGGCATAACTCATGTTTCTCTTTTATACTGGTACTTATTGCACCTTTTCGATTGCTTGAGTTATGTTCCCTCTCTTTCCTCTTTCTGGGAAGATACTAGACAATGTCATTAAAGTCTCCACTGCATTTTCTGTCGCAAAGAGAGGTCTTCCTATCCCACAGAATCCTCCAGTATCTTCATTGCCTATCCAGTCCTTACATCTCTACCTTCTTTTAAATTCGACCGTGGTAGCCCTTAATATTATGTGTGTGTGTGTGTGTGTGTGTGTGTGTGTGTGTAGGAAGATAACAATACTGTTTTGTTCTTAAAAAAAAGTAAAATAATGAATTTATCATGGCTATTTCTGACTACTGTCATCACTTTATGGTTTCATCAGAATCTAACCTAGAGCCAAGCAGGAGAGGTTATGAGCAGCAGCTCCATAGAATCTCTAAGCCTTTGTTGTTCTCTAGTCTCTAAGTCAATCTTGGTGATGCACTGTGTAGGTCAATGCCAGGACATATGGAAAAGAATGCTCAGTCATCTGAAGGAGAACTCGCCCTCACTAGGTTTTATTTTACTGTATTCCTTATCATTTGCCTAGAAGACTTCCCCTTGGAACAATCTCCTTGGTAGTTCCAAGTATCTATTTCATGATCTACAAAGTTTCAATTGGCTCCATTCCTATCTCCCCTTCCCCTTCCATCTCAAGCTTCTTATGCCTCATTTTATCAGCTGAGAAAAGCCAACCTGACTTATTACCCCTAAAGTACTAACTAAAATAAAGATTGCCCATAAAGACTTAATTAAGGTATTAATTAAATTACTTAGTTAACTGAGTAGTTTCTCTCAAAAGAGAGAAATTATTCCAAGCATATATTTTACATCTATCATCTTTCATTTAAAATTTCATTTTATGTGATTACATGTTCATTTTACCTTTTTAATGTGATTTCTCTCTCTCTCTCATTCTTTATCCTTGATTTTTAACAGAAATAATTTTAGCTAAAGAAAAATAAAAGGTAATCCAATAACATATTTGTGATTCGCGGTATTTTATGTGTGTATATATAAACGTATTTAAAAGAAATATACATATATTTAAAAGACAGACTTGATTTACCAATCCAGAATTAAAAACTTCATTAATCCTGCCATGAACACCCTCCTCAAGAACTTTTTGGTAAATCAACATTTAGACAGCGTACTGAAAAATAAAGGACATTTATTGACTATTATATAGCACAACACCATGCTGTGCACATTCTACCACACACACAGTATTATTTAATTCTATTTACTTTGTCAGATAGATGTGTTTATATCCACTGACACACAGAGAATGCAAATACTTTCCTGGGCTATAGAACTAACAAGAGAAAAAGCTGAAATATGAATTCAGGTCTATATGACAGCAAGTCTATGCTGTTTCTAGTCTTCCATCTTACCATCAGATGCACAGTAAACATTCACACACATACACCGCACAAATACACACATACTATATACAGAGCCCAATGATTAAGAACACTGACTCAAGAGTCAGTTTCTTTGGATTCAAATTGCAGCTCCATGTCTCGTTGGGCAACTTAATTAACTTATTTGTGGCTCACTATCTTCATCTATAAGATGGGGTTAATAACAGTACATTCTTTGGAGGACTGTTGTAAACATTAAATGAGTTAATATATCTACAGTCTTTTGAAAGTACCTGCCACACAGTAAGTGTAAAAATTAGTATGATCTTATTCATACACCTGCAATAAGCTGTGAGTATTAGTTTATTGACATAAACATAAATATTTATGTGTTTGCTTGTGTATATCATAGAGTCATCATGATAAGGATTATATAAACCACAAAATGCAAAGTGCCCAATTTTATCGTCAGTATAAAATGCATTGTTTTCACAAGATTTCATGAGTCAAAGCACTACATATGAATACAGCAAAAAACACCTACTCCACAGAGTTTCTTAGCATAGATATATTATAAAGGCTCAGTTATAAAGAATTAACAATAAATCAGGGTTATGTTCCAAACATCAGCTACTGTAGAATACTACTTTAAACATATATACATACACTAAAAAATGAAAAAAAAAAACTATGGGAAAACTACAGAAGCTACGTAGATTGATAGAAACTACGCACAATTTTAGGAGATTTGAATTTAGCCTAGTTTCTGTCCTTCTGTGTTTCAGCCCAGACTATCAATCAGTAAATGATTGCTATTATATTCAAAAGGGGCTATTATTTTAATATATCTTATACTTTTTAATGCCTAGTATAGTGCCTCGCACATAGTCAATACTCAGTAGACATTTAGTGGATTTATTGAGTAGCTCATAAGGCAATTATGACATATATATCAACAAGAATGACAGAATCTCCATTATTTGGCATTCAAACACAGGGGGTGCTATTTGATAATACCTTTGCCGTGCTTCTTGTCCCACATTCTTTTCCTTCAGGAAAAAAAGTAAATTGCCAATTCAGGGCTCCAACTGCTATGCTAACTAATACTAATATATATCAATTCTTGTTCTTACTCTCAGTCTAAAGAAAGACTCATCTACAGTGAAGAGCCATATAATTTATACATCTCTTTTTTTTTTAATTTTTTGTTTATTGCAGTAACATTGGTTTATGACATTGTACAAATTTCAGGTGTACATCATTGTACTTCTATTTCTGCATAGATTACATCATGTTCACCACCAAAATACTAATTACAACCCATCACCACACACCTGTACCGAATTATCCATCTCTTGATTTAGTCCAAAATGTCCCTAAGTGTCTGGCATCCAGATCCTTAAGAAGAACTTTGAGGATTAGTCCAGTACCTGTATCTCATCAGATATGCTTCACCAGTGATGCATAAAAATTCTTAGTAAAAGGGAAATAATGCCTTTGGCCACATGGTTCAGGAATGTCCTCTGGACCATTAATGGACAAGTAATCTTTGGTTCATTTCAGTTACATTTCCTGTTTTTTTTTTTTTCTTCTCTCTTGCAGCAAAAGCACAGAGTAGTGGACCTTAACTGAGTAGAGGTGGGTTTTCTTAACTGTTCTTACTGACTAAATATTCAACAATAAGCAGAGTAGAGTTGTGTCACCTTACATGATCAAATGAGTCAGAGACTCTAAGTCAGACATAGGAAAGGCCAAGATAAATGAATGAGAAATATCATCCATAAAACAGAGGTTGAGGACCAGCTGTTCCGATGCAGCATTAGCAGTATGAGCTTTGTGAAACGCTACGGAAGTAGGGATGGTCATCAGGCACCACAGATGAATGCTGAATTCTACTGCTCATGGCACTTCAACTGGCAACTCTACAGCAGCATCGGTTAAACTCTCCAAAAGAGATCTTATTAAGCATGAGATTTCTGAATGTTGAACTTAGGAGAATTAATTTTGCTTGCAACATCATCAATGCAATTAATTTGATACTAGCAGTGATAAAATCTTCAACTGATTTATCATTTAAAAAGACTTTGTGAAAGGTAATGGCAGAAAAGTTTTGAAAGATCTACAAAGTTGTAGTGATAGGTACTTGATGCTGAACACTTCTTACGAGTTATGTCACATGTGAGGAATTTTACTAGTCACCAATGAGATGTTGGGGCCATCTGTTGAATTCCATTCATAAGATACTTTATTCAGTACACCCAGTTATTAACTTTTAGACTACAAGAATTTTCATTTTGGAGTTCTCTGCACTTTGTTATATATTTATTTCGCAAAATATAGGCCTGGATAATTAAAGGACCCTCCGATACCTGTAAAATAAGATGCGTTTTAATATATGTAGCAGATGCTGGCACGACTCACACCATATCAGACACTTCAGTGCTCCCTCACCTCATTTCCAGGGGATCTATGTTTGTATACCTGAAAGCTGTTTTTACTGGAACCTTGGAAGGCTAGGAAAGAGAGGCAGGCCAGAAATACAGGACAATTAACACCTCCCTGAGAGCAGCCCTCAACCAATATTCCCAGAATCTGGTGGGTAAATTCTCCAGCCTGCTCTTGCTATAAGTAGATAAATCACAGCCACGCACTTTGTAGCATGTCCCAGCGGGACTGAGTTTCAGTCACCACTGTGGAAGCTGGCTGTCATCCCTCCCTTCTACCAATTCTCTACCTCTCTTCCAGTTCCATGCACTTTCTAAATAAACGACTTGCACTCTAATTCTGCTTCTGGAAGAACCAAAATGTAGACGATGTGCCTCTACATTCTTTAAATAAACATTTGCTAAGCATCTTGTATGTTCGAGTACCTAGAAATACAGCAGTCAACAAAATTGTCAAAATGTCACAGCTTTAATGTAAGTTTCCATTCTGGTGGATAAAAATAGAAAGAAAAAAGTAATGAGGGAGGGAAGGAAGGAGGAGGGGAGGGAAGGAAGAAGGAAGGAAGTGCAGACATGTTTGTGTGTGTGTGTGTGTGTGTGTGTGTGTGTGTGTGTGATAGAAAGAGAGAGAGAGAGAACAAAGGGATAGCAAGTTAAGGGAGTGCAGAGGATGGGGAATGGGGGTATGATGACCAGGGAAGACCTCACTGATATGATGATATTGGGACAGAGACTGAAGGAAATGAACAGACTACTCAAGTGAGTGTTGTTGGTATAAGAAATGTTCTAGGCTTAGAAACAGTGATGCAAGCATCCTAAGTCAGAAATTTGCTGAGGTTTTAGATGAACATCAAGAAGACCAAGATGTCTGGAATGAAGTAAACAAGGAGAGTAATAAGAGGAAGTCAGGGAATATTTTGTAGGGACAGCTTAAGGACTTTTGTGTATATGGTGAAAGATATGAGAAGCCACAGAAGGTTCTGATAGGAGGAGGAATAGGATCTGATTTGAGTTTTAATACCATCACTCTCGCAGTATTGAGAAGAGCCTGCAGGATTCTGGGCACATTTTGAAGGCAGAACAATGGGATTTGCTAATGGGGTGGAAATGAGGTGGGAAAGACAGAATTCAGAGGTAATCCTAAGGTTTCTGATCTCAGTAGCTGGATGGCAGGAGATAAGAGAAGCTACAGAATGTTCAGGAATTTGATTATGGGCATGTTCAGTTTAAGCTCTATTTGAAATCCAAGTAAACAAGTAGAATATGCAGGTAGACATAAGAATCCAGAATTTCTTAAGAGTTAAGGGCTGGAGATGTAAATTTAAGAGTTGTCAGTATTCAGAGGTAAGTTGAAAGCCAATAAGACTTGATGAAATCATCTGGAGAGAGAGAAGAGAAGACTTCTGAGGACTAAGCCCTGAGCACTCCAACATTCACAGGTCTGCATGATGAGGATGAATTAGCAAAGGAGACTGAGAAGAAGCAGGGAATGAAGCAACAAGAGTACCCGAACACAACAGCCTGTATTTTGTCTACTTTTCTGTAAATTACAAACTTTCTAAAATGCACATATATTCCTGATATATAAAAAATGAAACAGGTAAATTTTTATGCTCCAAAAATAGCTAAAATATATCAAAATTTTTCACTAAAATCCACAACAATTTTCTTACTTATTATATAATCTAATATTACTACTCAATATAAAATTAGAGAATTTTTTCTGTGAATTAAGTTATAAGCCATATATATTTAGATTTCTTTAAAATGGATATCACTAGAGAATGCATGAAGCTAAAGTTGAGATAAATACAGTTAACTCCAAATTGTATGTACATAAGAATCATCTGGTAAGCTTACTCAAAAAAAATCATATATATATATATATGAATACATATTTCAAGAGGTCCAACAAGGAGTCCTCATTTTAAATAAGAATCCTGAGAATTTTCATTTTACAGATGAGAAAAACAAAACAGAGTCTCAGAGGGATTAAATTATGCAAATCCTCACAGCTAAGTGGTGAAATTGGTATCTAAATGCAGACAATAGAAGCAAAATACATAAGTAAACATTATTCTTTTAGAATAAACTGAATTATTTAAAATAAGAACAGTGTGATCTACATGATCAAAAAATTCAAATGAAACTACTAGCTTTATAAGTCATAAGTGGTGTAATGCAAAAGGAGGAAGGGTCTGCGATTTTGTGCCCAAATTCTACCACTCAGTAATTATGTGGCAATAAGGAAATTACGTAACCTACCTAAGACTTAATCACTTCATCTGTAAAATGGAAACAGCATCTATCCTCACAATACTCACACTGGTTTCAAAACTCAACTAAAACATTGGTTTTCTAATCTAGAACGTTCTGCAGTTCTGAAGTACAAAGTCATCACTATGTTTTCCATATAAGTACACTAAATTTATATTACTGTATATACATGAAATATAATATTAGAAGCAAAATTAAATGCTTCCCAATAAGTGGATGCAAACCAAAGAGCACCTTATGTCCAGAGGCAGCTGAATGTAAGCACCATTTGTAGGTGAATGGATTTCTTCTTCAGTCGTCCCAGTCATGTGTCATCTTTATACCTTCGTCTGGCACCTACTGGGACACATTCATCACTATCTCCAGGGTCTATGAATTGGCATCCTTACCTTCACCCTCTTAGTCATTAGAAGAGACAAGCTTTACTCAATTCAACTCAGTGAGAAGAATCTTGTCTTCTCTAGGTCTATCCCAAGATACGTACAATTGTGAAAGGTAAACAGAACAAAATCACTCAAGAAGTAATGATCACGGAAATATTCTAGCAAATGTGTCTCTAAAACAACAGAAAAATCACCAAGGCTTTATCGATTTCACAAAACATTGAAAATACAAATGAATTGAATAATTGGCCATGACCCCTTGGCCATTGATCACTGACCAGACCTTTAAATTATCATCCATCATCTACACAGTCATACTTTATGTCCATACTTTGTGAACAAATTAGGCTGACTTCCCTTAGCATTTTACCATTCATTTGCCACATTTTTTAAGAGTAAGTAACATCATATCTCATGAACTAATTCTTCATATAAAGGCATTAGTTAACATCTATTCATTAGCTAAGAAACAGGAAATTATTTTTCAATGAATTCAACCAACATAAATGTCAATGGCACAATTTGTAAACAGTGCTGAAAATCTGTAGGGAAGAAAGACAAGAATAAATAATGGTAGGAATGACAATATTAGTTCAACTTTATCAGTGTTAATTATGTGTCAGACACTGTGATAAGCACTTTGGCTGCATCATTCAATTTAATGGTCAAAACAACTTAAGAAATATTATTTAAATAATCATGCATACTTAGGGAAACAGAATTAAAGAACTGAAACAATTGCCGAAGTTCAACTAGACAGTAAATGGTGAACCAGATTTTCATCACAGGTGAACCAATTCCAGAATTTGCACTGTTAACCACTCCAGTTTACATCTCCACTTGAGCTCTGTCATTCTTTTTAACGTGTTAGAAGATATTATTATTGCAACATTGTTAAATAAAAAAATGGTAAATAAAATTAAATATTTATAGCATTATCATTACTATTCATAGTAACCAAGACATAATTAGGACCTTTCCTAAGTATAAAAAATAGAGAAATTCAATATCAGCTTTAACAAAAACAAACTTCATGAAAGTTTTCTTTTTTTAATGCAATCTCACATATATCTAGTAACTGGGAATTTTTTATTTGAAAGAACTGTAACAAAATATCCACTTTTATTTTATTCACCTGAAGCTATCTTTTGTACGTTTGCTTTGGAAGAGTGAATAAATCTATCCATATTATACCTTGACCCTCTGGAAACCATCTGTAATTTTAGGATGTCACAAAAGGTCTTTTCTATTAGTGAAAGATTTTATGTTCTGGATAAAATCTCTACATTTCATCCAGACAGTTCATTTTCTTGCTTCCCAAAAGTTTTTAATTTCAGCTATCCCAAGATGACTACAGTTAAAAGAGCTTTTGGCAAGGGAAGACTTAGACACAGGTTTTAGATTACTTCTCCCCACTCTAGTTGGTGGAATGGGAAAATCCCAAATTGACTGCAATTGTTCTGTTAATACACAGGGAGGGAGAAGCCATTTATTCAGCCAGATTCTTCTAATGTCAATTGTTCCCCAGAGTAAAAAACAGGCATTTTGAGAAACTCATTCACTTTTTCAGACCTCTTGGGAAGTTTGCAAGAACTGCTCCAATGTGCTAAACAATACCCCAGTGAGCTCTGAAAATGCACGTACCTAACAAAGTCCCCAACCCACTTTTCAGATGTAGCTTATACTTTAGGGGGAGCATCTAATTTAATATTTTATTATAAGTTTTTCTTGGTGGCTCACTTTATAGCTCCTTAGTTGCTATAGCTATAAAATGATCTAGATTAGCACAGAGCATCCCAAGACAGTAATGTAAAGAACCCTAAAAGATTTTCAACAATGGTGCAATTCCTTAGACTAGGAAACATGCAAATATAGCCACCTGAGTGCTAGATGTATCTGACATATAATGCTATGAGAACTTTGCTTTTATTGTAGGAACACAACAAAAACTCCTAATTAACTTGTAGTCCAGTGGCTGATGAAATGAAAAGGGCCTCAGCCCCAGATTCAATTAACATATTTATCAGACCCTTATTGAAGTGCAGAAATTATTGGCTTGTGTTTAAATAAATCTCATCAATAAACAAAAATTAAATCTCATCATATTTCTAGTGGGAGAACAGAAATTTCAACATCTTGTATGGATGTCCATAATATATTTTCACTAAGGAAAATATTATGAAAGGCAAATTTTATATGTAGTGATTAATACATTCTCAACTATCTAGACATCTTAATATTAATATTTATTCTTTATCAGTCACTTCATTCCCTTACTAATTTTCCTTTATAGTCTCCTCAAAAATCTTTATTGCTTACTTGACTTCCTGAGATTTAACATTCTGTCATTGCTTCTTTCTTCATTTCCTCTCTCTGCTTTCAATTTCCCCCTCTCTCTATAATCACATGTAAGTACAAATCCATTATTTTTTTCCCCAGTCATTCCCTACATAAACTTGACTACCTACTATGAGCTATGCAGCACATATGTTATGTGGTCTACATTTCTTATTTCCTCCACGTCTTTAAAGACGATCATAGGAAAATGCAGTGCAGCTAAATCCATGTGAATGAGTCTTTACTACCACCATGTCTGACGAGCAATTCAAATTTGATGTCTAAGCCACACTAAAATGGACATAAATAATTGATATTTCTTGTCGCAAAGACTCCCCAGAGCAAACTGTCACTGGGTCAGGCTGGATCAGATAACATCACTGCATTAGAATATTCTGGGTTAGCACCTTAGAACTCCTCTAGTCCTAGGTGTCATTGCTGTAAAGTAATAATAAATACTGTAATATCAACTTGTATTTGAATGGTGCTTTATATTCTTCAAAACACTATTACACATACCATCTCATTTCTTATTCATAACACTATGAAGGAAAAGTAAGTGATTCAGAGGAAAAAAAATCCTAACTATTACAGCCATCTTTTACACAAGGAAACAAAGAGCAAAAAAGAATAAGTGACGCACAAAACCCAATTAATAAATATTATGGCCTCGACCCAAATTCTGGTCAAATGTTGCTAATAAAATGCTATTGTGTATCTGATTTACACAACAACACTTAGATATAACAGAACAGGAACTATCAAGACAGTCATGTTCTCACATCAGGGGAGCTGACGAGAGGTGGAGTGGAGATTTGGTACTGTGGTCGTACTTCTCAGGAGGAAGGAGGGAGCAGACCCTGTACCATGGGTGAGTAGTATGCATGTAAAAAAAAGTTATGACCCAAAAATAAACAAATGGACTACATCAGACTAAAAAGCTTCTACAAGGCAAAGGAAACTATGAACAAATTGAAAAGACAACCCACCAACTGGGAGAAAATATTTGCAAACCGTATATCTAACAAGGGGTTAATTTCCAAAATATATAAAGAACTCATACAACTCTACAACAAAAAAACAAACAACACGATCAAAAAAGGGAGACAGGATATGAATAGACATCTTTCCAAAGAAGATATACAGATGGCCAATAGGCACATGAGAAGATGTTCAACATTGCTAATCATTAGGGAAATGCAAATCAAAGCTAAATGAGATATCACCTTACACTTGCCAGAATGGCTATAACTAACAAGACAAGAAATAACAAATGTTGGAGAGGATGTGAAGAAAAGGAAACCCTCATACACTGCTGGTGGGAATGCAAACTGGTGCAGCCACTATGGAAAACAGTATGGGGATTTATTAAAAAATTAAAAATAGAAATACCATATGATCCAGGTATCCCACTACTGTGTATTTACCCAAAGAACATGAAATCAACAATTCAAAGAGATTTATGCACCCATACGTTTATCACAGCCTTATTCACAATAGCCAAGACATGGAAGCAACCCAAGTGCCCACCAATGGATGAATGGATAAAGAAGATATCGTATATATATACAATGGAATACCATCCAGCCATAAAAAAGGCAAAATTGTGCCATTTGCGATAACATGGATAGACCTTGAGGGTATTACGCTAAGCTAAATAAGCCAGATAGAGAAAGACAAACACTGCATGATTTCACCCATATATGGAAGAGAAACAAACACATGGATAAGGAGAACAGATTAGTGGTTACCAGAGGGTTAGGAGGTGAGGGGAGGGTGAAAGGGGTAAAGGGGCACATATGTATGATGATGGATAAAAACTAGACTATTAGTGGTGAACACAATGCAGTCTATACAGAAACTGATGTATAATAACATACACCTGAAATTTACAGTGTTACAAGCTAATATGACCTCAATAAAATAACTAAAACAAACGTCATGACCCTCTGATTAACTTCTTGCTTTCACCTTATATCTCTAACATCTTTTAATCAGAGTCTTAACAATCATTGTGACTCAAATTATCATAAAGAAACAAAAGGAAACCATTTTCAAGAATGTGCTCCCCTCAGATGTTCATTGCAGCATTATTCACAGTAGCCAAGATATGGAAACAACCTAAATGTCCATTGACAGACAAACGGATAAAGAAAATGTGATATATAAACATATTAGAATGTTATTACGCCTTAAAAAAGAAGGAAATCCTCCCATCTGCAACAGCATGAACAGACTTGGAGAATATCATGTTAAGTGCAATAAGCCAAACACAGAAAGCAAATAATGCATGATCTCACTTACATGCGGAATCTAAAGTAGTCAAATACATAAAAGGAGAGAGTAGAGTGGTGATTGCCAGGGCCTAGTGGGTGGGGGAAAAGGGGAGGTGTTGGTCAAATGGTACACAGTTTCAATTCTGCAAAATAAATAAGTTCTGGAGACCAACTATTTAAAAAAACAAAACGAGTGTGCCTCACTGCTCCCCCTACTACACCCTTGCTACACTTCTCAACTTCTCAACTGTCTAGTAAGGATGCTTCTCTGGTCTGTTTTGGTAATATCACTCAACCCACAAGAATCAGCAAGAGAATTTGGAGTCCACTGGGCTTAATAATTCTTGAAAAGTCTACCAAAATATTAAATTCTGCATGTGTGTTTGAACATTTAACACATACCTCCTGCATTGCTGTCTATATCAAGAGTCAGCAATTATTTTTCTATAGAGGGCCAGACAGATAGTAAATATTTGAAGCTTTGCATATCATAAGGTCCTTATTGCAACTACTCAACTCTGTCATTGCAGTACAAAAGCAGCTATAGACAATATGTAAAGAATGAGTGTGGCTGTGTTTCAACAAAATGTTATTTACAAAACAGGTGGCAGGCCAAATTTGGCTGATGGACCACAATTTGTTGACTGCTGGTGTATATAAAGTCAATGCCAACAACAGTACATTTTTCTCCATCAGGACAAACTATAGATTTTTTAAAAATAGATTAATGCTTGTAGAAGGTCTGGAATCCTCCTCTATTTGAATCAGTCTCATACTGATTTCTGGCTTCTGAGGGTAGGTGCCAGCTTATGTTCACCATTCTCAATTGGAAGTGCCAATTACCATTTACTTTATTAGAATCTCATAGTTCTGAAATTTCTCCACTTAATCTAGAATTTTTTATTCTTTCATATGTTAATACACACAAAAGAATTCCTCAAGCCCCCTCATCATCTTCCCAAGCATGGCCACCATATTACCTTTATAATACACAATAGTCAGTTCAGCTCTCCTAAATTCCAGCTCTTTATTCTCTTCCTATATGCACCTCCCCGATCCTTAATATTGTGCCACGCCTAACCTATGCATATCAGTAATTCTTGTTAAAATATTATACTTCAGAGTTTCTGGTTCTGGCATAGGAAGTCCTCAGTCAGGTAACTAGGCTCTCCCAAGAAAGCCTAAATGTTTGAAATTACAGTGGCTTTTTTTCAGCCCTCTACCTTAGATCCCTATGGAAATAAAATATATAAACCAACAAAGTATTTTATACTTTTATTCAAGTAAAACTCTCAGCAAGAGAGAAAATAAGTGTAGTGATTTTCACCAACTAGTAATGAATCCTATGATTCATAACCTGCTAACAAATATCAAAATTTTTACATTCACCCAAACTCTCAGGCCAAAAAAAAGCACCTACAGCCACTTCATAAATGTCTCCCAATTTATTTTTGAGGGATATATTTTTTCATAAATCTAATTTTTTAAATGGCATAAAATGTTAACAGAATTGGTTTCATATTAAAATGGATGCAACAATTGACCAGTAAAACTGAATAGCCCAAAAACTCAACCATTTAGCCCTCCTACATATGACATCATTCTTTAGAGGCTGCCACTTACTAGTGTCTCTGTGCTTTCTTCTGTGGTTTGGTTATATAGCTTTCGTGACCTGAATCTTCCAGGAATACAAAATTAAGTCAAACAGTTGACACTATACTTCAGCCCCTCTCTCAACATTTCTTATGCCCTCACTCTCTATTTAGTTTGTGGTAAAATAAGATTTAAGAATAGAAGGTTGGACATTCAAAACATGTACATTTTGTTTTAGCTTTCAAATATATTGTTTTAAAAATTAATCAGGACCAATTTGAATAGCTTGCTTATTTATTTCTTTGTATGTTGCTTGTTTACCATACTACTTAATTTGAAGAATCTGAGTTGCATTATACATATGATAAAATTTTATATAAATAAATATATAAAAAGAGAGCCAGAGAAAATCCACATGTACACTGAAGGTTTAAATGAGAGGGAAATTCAAGAACAGACACGTAAGACCCTCACCTCATTCAAGTTACTAAAGTTGTCTCATAATTTGACTGTCAGCTTTCTAGAGTCAAAGCAAAACAGAAACATCATTGTCAATGCTCTTCAGGGAAATGTACTGTTTATCAAGGAATGCAAAGAAGTGTGTGCCATTTCATAGTGACAGTAGTCATAATAATAATAATAATAATTATGGAATATTATTATATACCAGTCACTGTTTTGCAGACCTTATATGCATTAGCTCATTTAATCCTCACAATAACTCCAGAAAGTAGTCACTATTATCCCCATTTGACAGATGAGGTAACTGAGGACTAGAGAACAGAGAAGCTTAATTATTTACTCAAGGTCCCTTAGCTAGTAAGCGGTTGAAATGAGATTATGAACTAGGGCAGTCAACATCCAAAGATATTAAATAGCACCTCCTTCACTTAGATTTGAAGAAATGCTTGAGGTCTTACGTAGAGGACTGAGGGGTGTACTAAAGGGTATCTCCAGCAACAACTGTATAAGGCAAGGGTAATCAAGGGTTTCTTAAAGCATCTCTCTAGTCAAGGGACAACTTAGCAGCAACATTTGCAGAGACCATGTAGAGACTTAAGTGGGACTAGTATGAGCAAAAAGACTTGAAGAAGCTCTTTAAACTGTTACTCCCTGAAATACTTGATCTTCATTGGTCATCTTAACTCGGATACTAACTGTATTTAGACTAAGTCAGCTATAAAAGTGATCTGAAAAGTATTAAATACATTTAAAAATTCCACGGATTTCGCTATATCTCAACAATTGTGCTGTCTTTCCACACATTAATTCAGATTTTTTAAATAAAAAATAACCTGATACTCTGCTCCATTTAAGCAATGTAAAGAAAGCTTCAGGACTAAAGAAGAACACAACATATAATAGGGCACATGTTTTACTACCATCGAAATGATATATAGTAATAAGTTAAGGTTTGGACTCCAAACTATATTTTTCAGTGTTTGTGGTGAAGGGAGAAATACCCCAGTTCTTTAAGGGATGCAGCCACACGTATGATATGTGTTACACCTGCAAATACATGAGTTTATATTTCTTAGGAGAGAGTAGGCATTCCAGTTTTGAGTTTATTGGTTAACCTTATGGCACACTTCTGTTACTTATATTCCCCATTAGTGCATGGTGGCATGATGAAAAGGTGACCAAGGGATGCTTTAGCAGAACAAATTACTTCCTCTTATGGTCTCCTCTCCAAGTGATCACATTTTGTCTAGTGAAATTGGGTAGTTCAGCCCAAGTCTGTCACTTACTCTGCTTATTGAGGAGTAGACATTGTCATTCTCATCTCTATTACTCCATGGTGACTGCCACAATACTTTGACCATGATAAGTGCTCGGGAAATGTTAGTGGCACTGGCTTAAGGCAAACAATGGTCACTACCAAAAAAAAAAGAACTTTGGGGGATACAGTCACGTTTCTAAGCACTGATTACCAGGTTCCTTCCTAATCCTTATCTTAAGAATCAGAAGAGCTCAATCCATACTAAACATGTTGAATCATATTTAATCAAAGAAGCTATGGAATTAAGCAAAAATGCTCAGTGGGGATATTTTCAGCAGATTCGCCGGGATGATAAAAAATCCCTGAGACAGAAGTTGCAAATTCAGCAATGCATATAAAGGGAAGAATGAACTTAAGGGAGAGGTAGCACATGACGGCTGAAGGCGTGTGTTTAACGGCCATATGTTTTGCTGATTGCTCGCATTCACAGTTTAACGGGAGATCCAAAATAAAATCCACTTACACCTGAGTGCTTAAGGTAAAATACAGAAATGGCTAACATATGCTCAAAATGATTTAGACACTCATCTTCGTGGGCATGTATATATCTCTTGCAAAGAAATGTAGTAGGGAATCCAGGCACTGGAATTAATGGACCGAACTATGGAGGCAGAAGTCAAACACAAATATGCCAGACAGTACTGATACAGGTAAATGTAAAAAATAGGGCTACTTTTTTAACCAACAACATATGTGACAACCTCAATCCTTTTTACTTCATAATCCAGTCCCAGAAATAATGATTATATTATCAGGTGGGTCTACTTCAACAGAAAGTATTCCTTTCTATTTACTGTGTCAGTTTATAGTAAGTATAGGCTTAGCAGGAAAAAAAAAAGCTCTAGACCATGGGATTATTAATAGGTGAGCCCTATTCTTAAGTTTCTAAAGGGTTGGGAAAGGGAGAAAGCCAATTCACATGGAAACAATATTCATCATTAGAAGCAGTACTTGGCTGCAGGAAGCCAGAAGGCAGACTCTGGTCATGGAAGACTTTACGGAAAAGTAGGAACAGAGCTGGACCTACAAGAAATGGCATATCTTTCAGTGAGAAAGGAAGAACAGAGGGAGAAGGTCAAATACCGTATGATTTCCCTCATTAAGTAGTAGATAATAACAACAATAAACAAACACATAGAGACAGAGATTGGATTGGTGGTTACCAGAGGGGAAGGGGGGAGGGAGGAGGGTGAAAGGGATAATTAGGCACATGTGTGTGGTGGTGGGTTGTAATTAGTATTTTGGTGGTGAACATGATGTAATCTATGCAGAAATAGAAGTATAATGATGTACACCTGAAATTTATACAATGTTAGAAACCAATGTTACTGCAATAAACAAAAAATTTAACAACAAGAAAAGAAAGGAAGAGCAACAGGAGCAATGGCACAGAGGTGAGTGTGACAATGGGAATTAAGGAAGCCAGTGAGGAGTGAGGAGACTGGGCAACTTGAGCAAAGGGCGTGTTGGGAGGAAATGGGAAATAGGGTTGCAATAGGCAATATATAAGCTTTAAGGTAAGGCAGAGGAATTGAAATTTAGTTTAAGAAAAGTCAAAGAGCATGAGGATTTTAGGCAGGGGCATGAGAGCAAGGAAGTGATTTTTTTAGAAGGAAGATTAGCTTAGCTATGTGAATTGAAAGAGCATCAATTAAGTTATCTCAGAGGCTCTCGTTCAAACACTGGCATATGTGCAGTTATTCGCTGTGGCCTTTACTAGACTGTATCCTGCACAAGGACAGAGAATATTTGGAACGATTTTCTAATCCAACAACAGCACAATGCTTTTCTGTGTTCAGATCAAACTCCAGATGCATTATTACAGAAGGGAGGGAGGAAGGGAGGGAAAGAGGAGGAAAAAAAGACTGATAGTATAATTTAAGCGTGAGATGACGGAAGCTAATGTGGCAGTGGGAACAGAACTCCAAGGGTTTGAGCCAAATTTGCCTTCTTCTCACATATTTTCAATAATCTACGCTACATTAGAGCTGTATATGCAAGCATAGTTTATGTAAATCCCAGGAGAAAAAAACGTAACGGCCTAAGATATGATCTAGTCCAATTCACTCACATTATTGATGATAAAACTGACACCTGAGACTCATAATTACAGAAATCCATAAGCAAAATCAAGATAATTAGTGAAGCAACGAAACCATCACTGCAAATATTTGAGTGCCTCTGTGCCTCCGTTTCCTCATCTATAAAATGGGAGGAATATTAGACTACTTACCCAACAGATTAGTCTAACTGACCTTAAATAGTAACTTGATGATTTTTACTATAGATCAAAAAAATGAATTTTTTTGTTTGCTTCCTTGCTTTGTTTTTAAATAATATTTCCCAAACTATCTATTTCCCTGGTCTCAATATGGAGCACATTTCAAATAAAAGTTTTAAACGGATTAACATAATATATACCTTTGTCAGAAGACAGAGTTTGTTTATCATGAAGTGGAACAAATATTAGTGTGAAATCAATGTTGCATATGGCAGTGAAGATAGAGCAGTTAAGGAAAAAATATTTATGTTTATATTTATTTGTTTTTTTTTCAAAACTTGGGATACTGTCCTGCTATGTTAAATTACCAGTGATTTTGCTACTGAAGATTTGATTTTCTTTCACATTTTTCTCACACTACAAAGATTCTGAAACCTGATTTTCTCCTCTGTAGAATGAGAAAAATAAATTTTTGGAGTTGGAAGTATCTTGAAAATATTTTCAATTTTATAAGGGAAAAAAACCCAGGCCCAGTGGTCATGTATCTTGCTCAACGACAATAATTAAACCAGCTAGCCCCTAGTAAAGTGTTTCGTCTCTCTGCCTACCACAGGATTACAGCCAGGCGTCTTTCACACTCATGCAGAAGAGGGGCCTGGTCCTGAATAGTTAGTGTTCATAGTATGATTTCCCAATCAATGTCTTTTCTTTGGATTTTTTAGGACAACTGAGGGGTCTGACTTTTCATTAGATTCTTTCTGTTGGTCAATTTTCTTTCAAGACCATGATTGAAATTCAATTAATTCAATCAATACAGAACTCATTCTGAGTGGGTTTTTATAGTTGGTCTCACAATTCAAGACACTTGTAAAAAAGTGATTTTTTTTTAAATGCTGACTTTGAGTTTTCAGATATCATTTCCTGAAACAATGCTCATAACTGGACCTTGACTCATTATACACTGGCCTTTTATAAGTATCGTAGTGGATTTTTTACTACATCAAAGTAATCAAGCGATTAGACACGTTCTCCTCCTAGACAAAGTTATTCAGTCTCTTCTCTGGGTGTCAAACAGTACTCTCTTCATTGCAATATAACATCGCTTATCAAAGGGCCTTGTTATTCTGTGAACATTCTGCCTTACTAACAGTGGGTTCTAAAGACAGTCTTATTCGTCTTTATATTCCCAGTATCTTGCATGTTACCTCGTACTTGGTAGGTACACAACATACATTTCTGAATAAGTGAACCCAAACAGTCAGTGAACCAAGGTCAAACTATTCTCTTTGAACCAAAAAATATAGACAAATTATCATAAAATTCCTTTTTTTCTTTTTTCTTTATTTTTTATTGAGGTAACACTGGTTTATAATATTATATACATTTCAGGTGTACATCATTATATTTTGATTTCTATATAGACTACATCATTTTTAGTAACTGTAACCATGCAGCCTACATAGCATTCAAAGAAATACTTGTTGGCTCACTAATTAAGCATAAAACAGCCTGAGTGGCCTCATGACCAGAACAGACCTGGACACATCTGTATGGCCAAGGTGAAAGAAAAGATTCTGATTAATCAAATTATCTAAGCTTTGAAAGTTTGAAAACAGACAACATACAAAAAAGTATCCATTCTTCATTTTCCAAAATAAATTCTTTTCAAATGAATATGGAATTTATTTTGGAAAATGAAGGAAAAGAAGGCATTTATGATAAAGTATAATACAAATGTCTAATAACCTGAGGATAGCAACATACTGTATATTCTTTTATTTTTTTTAAATTTATTTTTCAACAATAGCAATAACAGAATCTGCCTAAAAATTATCTTATCATTTTAGAAATTACACAATAAATATAAATGAATATTATACTCATTTGCTTTAGTTACCACTCGTTTATTTAAATGATCTTATTGAAATTAATCTTTAATATACCTAAAATACAGATCTAATAGTTACAAAATTATCCTGACATAGTATGAAATTATAAGGTACTTTTATGTTAATCTCAATGTTAAAAAGAAGTCTTAGTCTAAAAATTCAAATCAATAAATACCTGCATTCATTTTATGCAATAAAAAAGAAAAAGAAATATTTATATAGCTTTTAGTCTAAACTCCACTAGAACACATAAGCCTACAAATCTGACAATCAAATTCTCAACCTGAAGGCAAGTAATTTGGAATACCTGAAATTATTTTTTTCTTTTTTAAACTTCTAAGTATACTTTATTTATTTATTTACTTATTTTTTAATTTTTTGTTTATTGCAGTAACTTTGGTTTCTAACATTGTATAAATTTCAGGTGTACATCATTATACTTCTATTTCTGCATAGATTACATCATGTTCACCACCCAAATACTAATTACAACCCATCACCACACACATGTGCCAAATTATCCCTTTCACCCTCCTCCCTACCCCCTTCCCCTCTGGTAACCACCAATCCAATCTCTGTCTCTATGTGTTTGTTTATTGTTGTTATTATCTACTACTTAATGAAGGAGATCATACGGTATTTGACCTGCTCCCTCTGACTTATTTCACTTTGAATAATACCCTCAATGTCCATCCATGTTGTCACAAATGGCTGGATTTCATCGTTTCTTATGGCTGAGTAGTATTCCACTGTGTATATATACCACGTGGTACCTGAAATTTTTGTGATCTAAGGTCATGATTAAAAAATTACATCAGACCTTTAGGTATGAAGCTATATATTAAGATAGCTGCCTATATCCTTGGTATAAAATAATATGTATAACAAAAATTAATGTTTCCCTATGAAGCACTACTTTTTCTTTTGTTAAACGTTAGCACCTTAATGTGTCCAGAGAAATACAAATACTCCGTTCTGTTACAGACTTACACCCTCCTTCTACCCACTAATAATACAACCCTCACTTGCCCTGCTGCAATTGGAACAAAAATCTCTACCAGTCTCCCTAATTCCTGTATCAATAAACCCCGTTACACTGCCCTCCACACTCTGTTAGAATTTTCTGCTAAAGCACAAGTCCAATTATATCAGTTTTCAGTGCAATATCATTGTCTACAGGAAGCCAAACTCCTTAGTATCTTCAAGTGACGCGCGTGATTTCTTAGAATTTTGTAATCTATCTATTATAGGATTATGACCATAGTATAAGTTACCTATATTCACAGCACCTTGGGTGGATAAAACTTTGAGGAAAAAGATTGTGTCTTATTCATCATTTCATTTCTAGACTTGAGTACATAGTAAGTACTCAATAAATGTTTGTCAAAATAAATGCTGAGGGGGCCAGCCCTGTGGCTCAGCAGTTAAGTGCTCGAGCTCCGCTATTGGCAGCCTGGATTCGGATCCCGGGCGCGCACTGACACACTGCTTGTCCAGCCATGCTGAGGCGGCGTCCCACATACAACAACTAGAAGGATGTGCAACTATGACATACAACTATCTACTGGGGCTTTGAGGAGAAAAAGGGAAAAAAAAAGGAGGAGGACTGGCAATAGATGTTAGCTCAGGGCCAGTTTTCCTCAGCAAAAAGAGGAGGATTGGCATGGATATTAGCTCAGGGCTGATCTTCCTCACAAAAAAAAAAAGACTTTTAAACAACAATAAATAAATAAATAAATGCTGAATGTATGAATGTTAATTACAGCTAAATGTAGAACTAATGACTTTACTTCCCATTCAAGTTACCACTAATTTGACTATAGTTGGGCCAATAGTCTTCCCCATGTACCTTTAAATACCTTTCACTAATAGCTGATTATCATTTTAATAAGCAGATTATCCATAGAGACAAGCTCAGTTTTAGAAAATCTACTTCAACAATCTGGTGCTTGATGAGAGTGGGAGAGGGAGAGGCAGAGGAAGAGAGGAAGGAACAGTGTTATTAAAATGTGTCTGCTATGTAATGCCATAACCCCTAATCCATTGAGATACACATTATGATCATTTTCCTACTACAGCTGTGGGAATTTGCTGAGATGTCTGCTTAACTGTAAATCCACTTTGATGAAATGTGTGTTTCAATCTGCAAGACTGCAGTTCGACTTTACCATAAATCTCATTTCTACCACTTTGTTGTTGCCTTTAGTTGTATTAAACCTGTCTGGTGGCAAAATAGATGACCTCCTATCTCACTGAAGCCATACAATGACTCATATTGTTCACCAAGAAAGAGAGTCCTTATATTAAAAGAACACCAATTACAGTTCCCTGATGGCCCATTCATAGTATCTCCACTAACGGATGAGAAAATGTTCTCTTCACAGACGGCATCTGTTTTTCAAACATTTGTAAGGTTTGAGCTTACTAGAAGAGAGAAAAAAGGAAAATAGAAAACAAGAAATAAATTGGAAACCCCTGATTACTGAGATAAGAAGCAAGATAAGAATGACATGAATCTCATAAACACAGCGAGGAAGCAATTCCAGGTCACTGCATGATATAGCTTCCCTTTGCAAATACTAAAACTTGAAAATATCTGGATCTTTAATGAAATATTATGTATTACAGTGAGGACTCATGTTTAAAATGCGTGTATGTTTAAATGTCAAAGAAAAATAATACACAAAATCACAAGGAGGATTCTAAGTCTCATCAATTGTATAATAATAACTGATTCCCCAGGCAATATTCTCTTCTCTGTATCACCCACAGAACACTAAAGATACTTCTATTAGTACTGTTCTATCAGAAAATTGTAATTGTACCAGCCTGAGTTTCTTAAGGATAGGGATTACATTTCCATGTGTGTACAATACCTAAAAATTAGGCTTTCTATAAATGATCCTTTGGTAAATCATTAAATAAATGATCTTTAGAAAATTTTCATTCTAATGATGATCTTAACACAATGTACTTATCATTTTTCATTCCTTGATTTCTTAGTGTTTAATCTATTTATGCTTAAAAATATTTATTCTATATATATGTAGAATGAACAGAATATACATTTATAGAGAGTATGATGTCATCTATGCAATTTAAAAAATCATACAAAAATACTGGAAGGAAATGTCCCAAAATATTAGGAATTATTTCTGAGTGTTGGATCTCTGGAATTTATTTTCACTCTAATTCTTGTTAATGTTCAATTTTTCTATAATTAATTTGTAATACTTTAGTAATCAGAAAAAAATCTTTTATTAAGACATCTCATTATAATTCTCATTGATCTGATCCATCTCAGCTGTGATAGGCACCCATTCTTACACGAACCACCTCTATGGAAAAGACTTTGGGTCTTAGTTTCCTGTAAAATCACACATTACTCATCCAAAATAAACCAAGTCATTACCAGTCATGTATCTGGATGATATGGCTAGAATATTTTCCACCATTTAGCAAGAACATATCGAAACTGAACAAAATAACAACCACAAAACAACAAAACAAGAATAATATGTTTCAAGTATGTTAATGTTCAAGGAGTGAGATTTCTCAATAAAGGTAAAAATGTTATGTCATATTTCAACCAGTGTTATAAATCAGTGTTTAGTTTGTAAGGAGAAAATGTGAAATCTAGAAAGAGGATTAAAAAATTAGTTATGATAACACTATATGTAATATGCAAAAAATAACACAGGAGAAATGAAAGGAGACAAAAAAAGTAGGTAAATAACAGATCAACTTATTGACTTGGAAAGTTGATGTCTAGATTTATCAGAATATTAAAAGAATACTGTTCCATTATCCAATGAAGCATTGCTTTCAACTATAATATTAAAATCTCTGAATCTGTAAGGCAGAGATGACTTTACATATTGCTTTTCTTAAACAGAATTGTAAATCATTCTAATACTAAAGAAGGCTTACCAGAAGCGTGACCCCTCCCCATTGAGGGCAGTGCATTATAAACACAGCCATCCAAAAAGACCTTCTTGCTCTCAGCAAACTCACAAACCTGCTACACTGAAGAACATTTGAGACTATGGTAGAAATCAATCAATCTTTCAGAGCCTATCTTCTAGCTACCCACATAAAAGTTACAACTACAGATCGAATCCTTTCATCTGTGTCAAGAAGGTGGACTAGTATTAGTGGATTCTCAGAAGTAAGAGACATCTAGGATATGTGTGGACAGACAAATGTGAGATCGAAATTTGTGCTATTGAGGGAGTGTTTCAAGTGATGATGTCATAGAATTATCTATGTAGAAGACAGATACATTATGCAGGTGGGTACCTGTGTGTATGTGTATGTTTATGAAACTGACCACAAATATATCCCCAATTATTCATATCTCCTTTGAAATGTGACTTTACTGCTCCTCCCATCAACAGATGGAGTATATTTATCCCTCTTGAATCTAGGCTAGCCTTGAGACTTGCCATGTCTAATAAAATGTGGTAGAAATGATAATGTACCTGTTCTGAACCTCGGTCTCAACAGTCTTGCACTCTTTCTTAGAGTCCTGTTCACCATGTGAACAAGGCCAGACTAGCCTGCTGGATGATTAATTAGAGACATGAGAGCCAGTCACCCCCTTTGTCCCAAGTGTCGCCTAGTCAATAGCCCGATATGCGAGGGAAGCCACCCAGAATGGCTGTTAGCAGAAGTTAGAAAGATAGGTGAGCTAGCCAAGATTAGTCAAGCCTAGTTCAGAACACCAGAACTACCCAAGTAAACCCACGGATTCTTGGGCAATAATAAATGCTTATTATTTGAAGATGAATTTTGGGTAGTATGTTATGCGGCAATAGCTAGATACATGGTCTGATGTTTATAGCATGACCTGGGAAGAAACGAAGGTTCTAGCTAATTTCAGGGTTAACTGAAAACACTCAGTCTTCATTACTTCCTTGACACTTGTCCTGCAGAAACAAGAGGATTTAACCTTTCATGTCTAAACTCTTTAAAGGCTGGATGATTGTTTTATCCATCTTTGAATGCTCAACTCCTGCTTGTAGTGGGGCGCAGGGATTAAGAATACGGGCTCTGAGATTAGATTTCCTAATCTACCTGCCTGAGTGACCTTAGGTAAATTGCTTAATGTTTATAAGCTCAAGTTTCATAATGTCTAATATTGTGATAATAATGCTATCTACCTAATAGGGATTAAATTGAATAATGCACCATCATAATGACGGATGCTGATGCACAGTAAGCACAATTATGTTAATTATTATTACATGCTCAAAAAAGTATTGACAAAATCAACCTTTAAAGTGGGCAAGCGGAGAACTCTGTGGTCTTCATCATCTCTGGCCCTACAATTATAGAATTCAATATATAACCCTCAGAAAACTCACTATTATTTGACTAGTCATGCTTAGAATGGCTACTTACTTGTTGGATTGAGGATGAGGAAAACAGTGATAGATGTAAACATGAAGACTGTCAGCCTAACATCTTTGAGCTCATTTACTTCAGTACATTAAACACCAGGATGCAGCACTTTGAAAGACAAATGTAGAAAACCAGTGGATGCTGAAAACCACCTAATCTATTTGTACACACACCAGGAGGTGGACTGGAGTGAGGGGTGAGATCCTCCCATTTCCTCACACAAGTTTCTGCCTCAGTTATTCTCCAAGACTATGTCACTTTGAATACATAAAATAGTGTTGGATTATGCAGCATCTGAATGGATGCAAAAGTCCTACTGAAAACAAGCTCTGATTTTTTTCCTGAAACAGTGATCTGCACACTTTCTATGCACATTTCCTAGAACTTCTGGGCTGTATTTACAATCAGTAGACTGGTTTAGGAAATGTTTTTGCACCAGTTGCTATGATCACATGTAGCCACTTACAAAAGTCAAAACTTGGGATTGACTAGTGTTAGGAATATAAGCTTTAAATGTGTTATCTGTCAGGAAAAAAAGTGAAAGATTGCTCGGTGTTTTATAAAATGCTGATATAAATTCATATGTGCTAAAGAATATATAAAGTTCATCTGAGCCCTATTTTAGGACTGCCTAGTATAGTCACATATGATTTAAATTGTGGCACGTTTGTAAAGACTTTTGACATTCTCTAAGGAAAATTATTATTATCATAGAAAAAATTCTGAATGATTTAAAATGTCTCTACGTTGAAATATTGGCCTAAAATTCCATAATGCATAATTTTATTATTTTTAACTTTAAGCTAATTTTAGACTTATTGAAATGAGTCTAAATAAAATAATAGAGTTCCTATACACCCTTCACTCAGCTTACCCTAAAGTTAATTCAAATTTCATCAGTTTTTCTATTAATATCTTATTTTGGTTCCATGATCCTATGTAGGATCCAATATTACATTTAATTGTTTTTTTCTCCTTAGTTTCCTCCCACCTATGATAGTTTCTCACTCTTACTTTGTCTTTTATGATCTTGACACTTTTGAAGATTATCACCCAAGTATTTTGTAGAATGTCCCTCAATTTGTATTTGTCTGTTTTCCCATGATTAGATCCTTCTCAGTCCATCTCAAGGGGTTCATGATGTTGCTATGTCTTACAAATGGTGATGTTAACACTGTTCACTTGGTTAGGGTGGTATCTGTGAGCTTTCCATACTGTCAAGACTTTTCCCCTGTAATTAATAAATATCTTTTGAGGAGACACTTTGAGACTAGGCACATTTCCTGTTTCCCCTTAAACTTTTGCCCACTAAATTTATCAATCATCGGTGCACCTTATCTGCAGCATTATTACTATGTGCATTTTAAAAAACATTTTAACATACCCGTAATCAAGATGCATCTTAAAATTGATGATCCCTCACTTTTGCTATCAGCCAGTTAGCAGTCATGGTGGTTGTCACTGTCTGTGTGTGATCAAACTTGTTCCTTATTTCTGGTGTCATGACTGGACAAAGACTACCATTGCACATTTTAAATAACAAGCCATTTATAGATTAATTGAGGCAGGACTATGAATCTTGGTTGTCATATGAAAACCTTCCGTTGACACTGCCTCAGAAGATCAAGAAGGTACCAACAACAAAAACAACAGAATAGGTGTCAGGAGCTGGGAAGAAAATCCAGTAGGTAAGATGGGCTCCCGTTCATGATACGCTGCATCTCAATGAATGTGATAGCATGGAGAGCAATAGAGCATTGTTTTATTTTTTTAATCTATATCTGTGACATAGTGAAAATGTACTTAACAAATGTCAGACCAAAATGTAATTAACAAATGTCAGACCCAAACTTTCTTGAAGAAGTTTTGGGAACGCCTTAACTAATCAATTTCTTTTATATTTTTTTATATTGACACAAAAACGATATATAATTTTTAAAATTGCATTAGTTGGTCTAAAATAGCTCTTCCAATAAGTATGAACTCTAAGTGATAAACCATTGCACCTTTGTTTTATAATGTTTATTCTTTATTCAGCGTCTTTGAGTTAAATAAAAGAATGTGATTTCTTTTTTTTTTTTTTTGTAAGGAAGATTAGCCCTGAACTAACACCCAAAGCCAATCCTCTTCTTTTTGCTGAGGAATATTGGCCCTGGGCTAACATCCATACCCATCTTCCTCTATATAGGACGCCACCACAGCATGGCTTGATGAGCAGTGTGTAGGTCTGCGCCCAGGATCCAAACCCGTGAACCCCAGGCCGCCAAAACAGAGCATGCGAACTTAACCACTATGAAACATGGCTGGCCCCAAGACTGTGATTTCTTTTAATTTTAATTCTTATATCAATCATGTAGCAAAATTTTGAATTGAAGGTAACCCAGATTTTAGGTGGGGATCAAGATCTCATTTGGCAAATAGCTCAGATGTGCTATGAATTTTTGGTCCTGGGATGGTTTCCTGTCTGAAGGGTTCTAACATAGATTAGCAATCAAAGTTATAGTTTCCTATTTAGTCTTCTACTGGGCAAACAGCAAGAGGGAAACTTGAGTAGGGTGGTGCATAAACCTTCATACTTTCTGAATATTTCCAAATAAAAAAATGCATTTGATCCATAAATATGCTTCATACAGGAAGAAGCTTAATACAGTAGGCATATTCAGTGGTTTATTTACAGCTACCAGTATACACTTCTAAATTGAAGACAAAGGGAAACTAATGTCTATTTTTAAGGTGATCTGCCAGCAGCAGAACAACAGTTTTCAGCCTGACTTTCCTGGTGTAATTGGAGGTTCATTCAGTGTTTCTGGAACACAGTTCCTTCACCTAAAAAATGAAGTAATTGGAAACAGCAAACTGTTTTGAAATTTAGACCACCACTTTTTAAAATGGAATGGAATAGAATAAAAATATTAGTGTGCAACTCACATACTAAAGGTAACAGTTTTTTTTTTTTCTTTTTTTTGGTTGCTGAGGAAGATTCACCCTGAGCTAACATCTGTTGCCAATCATCCTCTTTTTGTATGTGAGCTGCCGCCACAGCATGGCCACTGACAGACGAGTTGTGTAGGTCCATGCCCAGGAACTGAACCCAGGCCGCTGAACGGGAGCACACTGAACTTAACCACTAGGCCACTGGGGCTGGCCCAGGTAATTGTTTTCTTTATGAAGCTTTTGTAAATGTATGCATTTTTACGTCTATGTTTATGATGTTTCAATTTAACTTAATTTCTTACTGGGAGTTACTGTCAATATAGTCTGAAAGCCATTGGATTAGATCATCTCTAAGAATGGTTCTAGCCTCAGATTCTGTGGTACAAGCCAAATCACATCAAATGAGCATTTGACCCACGCAGTTTAGAAAGAGATGCTGAAGGCTCTGGAACTGCACCTAATGGAAAAGTAGCCATTAGCCACACATGACTGTGTAAATTTAAATCAATTATAATTAAATGAAATTAAGTATTCAGTTTCTTAGTTACACCCACCACTTTACAAGTGCTTTATAACCACATGTGGATTGTGGCTACTGTATTGGAGAAGGCATACGCAGAACATTTCCATCATTTCAAAAAGTTCTGCTAAAGAGCCCTCCTCTAGAACTATCTCATGCACTTAACATGAGATTTAAGACCAGTATGTTAAACCTCGCCTAATTAACCCAACCTTGGGATGAGTAGAATGGATTTGATTAAAAATATGTCATATAGATGAGGAGAAAACTCTAATCTTAATTCATGACTCATACTTGAATGCTTTCTTCACACACCATTCATCCTACTCTTTCAGGCTATTTCCTTGCCTTGCCGTTAAATTGGCACAGCTTCTTATCCTGCCATTGCATTCTTTTCTGGCTCTTACTTAAAATTACAGTCTCATGTGGGTGAACAACTTACTCCAATGCTTTATTATGCTTTCACACATTTCCAAGGTTCATGTGAGGTCATGCTGAAAGAGAACTTTGCCCCCCTGGAGCTCTGAATGTTTCGTTTATTGTTACTCCAACCCCGTTCATGTGAAACAGGAAAATATGCAAAAAAGTTTCTGATTTTGGTTGTTTTTCAAATGTGTAATTTATGTAAACCTGCTTTACTATAAGACCATTATTTTTGGTGACTGCCATTTGACAAATGGATGGAGTTCAAATAATTTTTTTAATAGTTGTAAGCATCATTCTTATTACACTGTTGTTCAGAAGAATCACTAAGATTTAAGTCAAAAGATATGGGTTTAACTCCTGGTCTTGGTGCTAACTTGAGTTGTAAACTTGGATGAAGTCTCTAAATCCATTCCATGATTTCTTCTTCATTGATAAAATAAAAATAATTCTACCTGTACTACCTTCCTTAATGAAGATGCGAGGGTGAAGTGCCAGTATAAATAAATACCTGCTCACTGAGAAGTGTTAGAAAATAGAAATGTTATTACTTTAATATTCTGGTTTCCTGAGTTCATTATATATGTTGTAAATTTACCACTTTGCATAGTATCAAAGACATAATAATCATTTCATATTTGTTAAATAAATGGATGGATGGATAGATGGATGGATAGATAAAGGAATATACATATTGACTCTAAACTGTTTAAGACTTTAACGTCTTCTTAAATCAATAAATATACATAAACATACATATTATATAAATATACTTATAAAAACATATATATTTCATGGATTTAAATCCTACCTTATTCCAAAAGGGTGTTTAATATAGTATGATATTCATTATATTATGTGACATAAATATCACGATGTATTTAACTTTAGAAACTCCATATTTGAATACCCTAGGCTTGAGCAGGCTTCGTCATTAACCAATTATGTGACCTTGGGCAAGCAACCTGGCCCACTGAAAGCATTTGAGTTTGCAAACCACAGCTTAAAGACACCAAGTGTAAATTCATCTCTGCCATGATTTTGTTAGTTTGTTCCTTTTTTTAGAGAGAGGGATTTTCCTCATTCCATTAAAAAGAAATAAAAAGCCTGAGACTACTACTTTCACCACTGCTCTGATCAATATTTTGCTCTAAATACAAGTGCATGTATCAGTGGCTATTTTAAGATATCCATTTGATCATTAATCATTAAAATAGAACATTATCAAGCATTACTGAGATGAGGAAATTCAGAAGGAATATCGTCCTTCTCCCAACATTGGTCTCGGTTTATAGCAACCCTGTGGTAAGTCCTTCATCCTTCACGTCTGCTGCCTTCAGCACCACAGTTACCGACAGTGATATAATGAACACGCCTCTGATCTTATTCTAAAATAGAAGAAGAACTCAACATGAACTTCGCTTTATCATCCCTATTTTAGAAAAGGCAAACAAAATGAAAGAGGAGAGGTTACAACAGACACCTCAGAAATACAAAAGATTATAAGAGAATACTATGAAAAGCTATATGCCAACCAATTCGCCAATCTGGAAGAAATGGATACATTCTTAGAATCATACAACCTTCCAAAACTGGATCAAGAAGAAGTAGAGAATTTGAATAGACCAATCACCAGTAAGGAGATCGAAACAGTAATCACAAACCTTCCCAAAAATAAAAGTCCAGGACCAGACTGCTTCCCTGGTGAATTCTACCAAACATTCAAAGAAGACTTAATACCTATCCTTCTCAAACTCTTCCAAAAAATTGAGGACGGGGGGAAGCTCCCTAACTCATTCTACGAAGCTGACATTACCCTGATACCAAAACCAGACAAGGACAACACAAAAAAAAGAAAATTACAGGCCAATATCACTGATGAACATCGATGCAAAAATCCTCAATAAAATACTAGCAAATTGCATACAACAA
Source organism: Diceros bicornis minor (assembly GCF_020826845.1). NCBI lineage: Eukaryota > Metazoa > Chordata > Mammalia > Perissodactyla > Rhinocerotidae > Diceros > Diceros bicornis. The sequence goes on from NC_080761.1 coordinate 50,082,719, forward strand.
TATGTTAAAAAGATTATACACCGGGGCCGGCCCGGTGGCGCAAGCGGTTAAGTGCGCGCGCTCCGCTGCGGCGGCCCGGGGTTCGCTGGTTCGGATCCCGGGCGCGCACCGACGCACTGCTTGGTAAGCCATGCTGTGGCGGCGTCCCATATAAAGTGGAGGAAGATGGGCACAGATGTTAGCCCAGGGCCGTCTTCCTCAGCAAAAAAAAAGAGGAGGATTGGCGGATGTTAGCTCAGGGCCGATCTCCTCACAAAAAAAAAAAAAAAAAAAAAAAAAAAAAAAAAAGATTATACACCATGATCAAGTGGGATTTATTCCAGGGATGCAGGGATGGTTTAAATCGCAAATCAATCAACGTAATACACCACATGAATAAAATGAAGAATAAAAATCACATGATCATCTCAATAGATGCAGAGAAAGCATTTGACAAGATACAGCATGCATTTATGATAAAAACTCTGAATAAAATGGGTATAGAAGGAAAGTACCTCAACATAATAAAGACCATATATGAGAAACCCACAGCTAATATCATCCTCAATGGTGAAAAACTGAAAGCCATCCCTCTAAGAACAGGAACCAGACAAGGATGCCCACTGTCACCACTCCTATTTAACATAGTACTGGAAGTCCTAGCCAGAGCAATCAGGCAAGAGAAAGAAATAAAAGGGATCCAAATTGGAAAGGAAGAAGTGAAACTGTCACTATTTGCAGATGACATGATTTTATATATAGAAAACCCTAAAGAATCCACCAGAAAACTTTTAGAAGTAATAAACGAATATGGTAAAGTTGCAGGATACAAAATCAACATACAAAAATCAGTTGCATTTCTGTACACTAACAACGAAGTAGCAGAAAGAGAAATTAAGAATACCATCCCATTTACAATTGCAACAAAAAGAATAAAATACCTAGGAATAAACTTAACCAAAGAGGTGAAAGATCTGTACACCGAAAACTACAAAACATTTCTGAAAGAAATTGAAGAAGACACAAAGAAATGGAAAGATATTCTGTGCTCTTGGATTGGAAGAATTAACATAGTTAAGATGTCCATACTTCCTAAAGCCATCTATAGATTCAATGCAATCCCTATCAAAGTTCTAACAACATTTTTCACAGAAATAGAACAAAGAATCCTAAAATTTGTATGGAACAACAAAAGACCCCGAATAGCTAAAGGAATCCTGAGAAAAAAGAACAAAGCTGGAGGTATCACACTCCCTGATTTCAAAATATACTACAAAGCTGTAGTAACCAAAACAGCATGGTACTGGCACAAAAACAGACACACAGATCAATGGAATAGAATCGAAAGCCCAGAAATAAACCCACACATCTATGGACAGCTAATCTTTGACAAAGGAGCCAAGAACATACAATGGGGAAAAGACAGTCTCTTCAACAAATGGTGTTGGGAAAACTGGATAGCCATATGCAAAAAAATGAAAGTAGACCCTTACCTTACACCATACACAAAAATTAACTCCAAATGGATTAAAGACTTGAATGTAAGACCTGAAACTATGAAACTTCTAGAAGAAAACATAGGCAGTACGCTCTTCGACATCAGTCTTAGCAACATCTTCTCAAACACCACTTCTGACCGGGCAAGAGAAACAATAGAAAAAATAAACAAATGGGACTACATCAAACTAAAAAGCTTCTGCACAGCAAAGGAAACTATCAACAAAACGAAAAGACAACCTAACAATTGGGAGAAGATATTTGCAAACCATACTTCTGATAAGAGCTTAATCTCCAAAATATATAAAGAACTCATGCATCTTACCAACAAAAAAACTACCAACCCAATTAAAAAATGGGCAAAGGACCTGAACAGACATTTCTCCAAAGAAGATATACAGATGGCCAATAGACACATGAAAAGATGTTCAAAATCATTAACTATCAGGGAAATGCAAATCAAAACTACAATGAGATATCACCTGACGCCCGTCAGAATGGCTATAATTAACAAGAAAGAAAACAACATGTGTTGGAGAGGATGTGGAGAGAAGGGAACTCGCATCCACTGCCGGTGGGAGTGCAAACTGGTGCAGCCACTATGGAAAACAGTATGGAGATTCCTCAAAAAATCAAGGATAGAACTACCATATGATCCAGCCATCCCACTGCTGGGTATTTATCCAAAGAACTTGAAAACACCAATTTGTAAAGGTACATGCACCCCTGTGTTCATTGCAGCGTTATTCACAATAGCCAAGACTTGGAAGCAACCTAAGTGCCCATCAAGGGAAGAATGGATAAAGAAGCTGTGGTATATATACACAATGGAATACTACTCAGCCATAAGAAACGATGAAATCCAGCCATTTGTGACATCATGGATGGACATTGAGGGTATAATGCAAAGTGAAATAAGTCAGAGGGAGAAGGTCAAATACCACATGATTTCCTTCATTAAGTAGTAGATAATAACAACAATAAACAAACACATAGGGACAGAGATTGGACTGGTGGTTACCAGAGGGGAAGTGGGGAGGGAGGAGGGTGAAAGGGATAATTCGGTACATGTGTGTGGTGATGGGTTGTAATTAGTATTTGGGTGGTGAACATGATGTAATCTATGCAGAAATAGAAGTACAATGATGTACACCTGAAATTTTTACAATGTTATAAACCAATGTTACTGCAATAAACAAAAAATTAAAAAAAAAAAAAAGGAAAATGTGAACTGCATAAAAAATAAAAGCTGGTAGTATTGATTTAATTTAAAAAAAAAAAGAAAAGGCAAACAAAAGTCAATTTGAAATAACACATATAAAGTGTTTGGAATCATAGGCCTCAATAAATGGTAACTATGATCATTACTATTTTCATTTTTAAGTGGAGAAACCAAATATTCAAGTTCACTGCATTATTAAAGCCCCTTTAGATAATAATAAAGCCACAAAAGCTGTACAGAATACACATCAAATGTAAATATGTAGAAAATATATAGTCTGATATTTTTTAAAAATTACTAAATCACCACTTATTAGAACTAGAAAGGCCCTCGGAGGACTCATAAGCAAAACCTCTGATTTAGGATGAAGAAACCGTGGTCCAAGAGATGAAGGTCACACAGACTGTGGTCATTTATCTTGTTTAAGATGGAAGTGGTAATACACGTGACTCAGCTCTTGACATACCCAATATCTTTTCATTTGGTTTAACAATATTCTTCCTGGCTTGAAAACTCTAGAGGATACATTATCCTATTAAGAAAAATTAATTTCTTCAACTCAACTTGGTTAAATATGCTTTACTGGCTATAGCAGCAGCTAAGCTGATATCTTGGCAGGCAGAGACGGAAGAGTAGAGAGGAGGAAAACAAGGTAAAAGGGTCAGTATGCAGGGTCGGCCCGGTGGCTTAGTGGTTAAGTGAGCGTGCTCCGCTACTGGTGGCCCGGGTTCGGATCCTGGGCGCGCACCGACGCACCGCTTCTCCAGCCATGCTGAGGTGGCATCCCACATACAGCAACTAGAAGGATGTGCAACTATGACATACAACTGTCTACTGGGGCTTTGGGGAAAAAAAAGGAGGAGGATTGGCACTAGATGTTAGCTCAGAGCCGGTCTTCCTCAGCAAAAAGAGAAAGATTAGCATGGATGTTAGCTCGGGGCTGATCTTCATTGAAAACAAAAAAAAAAGGGTCAATATGCAAAAAAGCCTGGAGGCAAAACCAAGCAAGGTACATTGGGAAAAAAACAACACGCAGTATGGCTGGTGCAGGGATGGGAAAAAGAGCAAGTTGATAAATGAGGCTGGATAGGAAGAAGAGGAAAACTCACAGGGTCTTGTAAGCTGTACTGAGCTATTCTCAAATAATCATGAGCATTTTAGTTCCAATTTGTCCTCAGAGGAACGAAAACACAGAGGCAGGTAAGATGTCATGGAAGTGGGGGATATATAAAAAGGAGGAAAAATGCTGAAATGACTGAAAAATCTTTATGGAGCTGAGGCAAAGAAAGTATGGAAGCTTTCAGTGAGAAGATTTGGGAAGCCAAATAAGAAAGGGATATGGAATCCCAACATCACAGAATGGTGGGGGATACTTGGCCTCTTTTAGAAGGCTAAGAAATATTTGTTACATATTCTCCATACAATTACAGCAGACAATGAAAGTGGATTCAGTGACCAAATTAAAACCATAAGTGTTAATTTATAAATATTGACACTAAGAGGTGAAAAGCAGATATTATCTGGTTCAAAGCATTCGCACATTTAGCATTTTATATTAAGCTCAGAGTTAAATGAATTAACCTTAAAAATAGCACAGAAGTTATTGTAAGAATTGAATGGGTTTTTCAGCATTTATTATTATTTTTTTTTTAGTCAAAGATTCCTATGAGATTTGGGACGGATTAATTTACGACAGGTTTACAATATTTTAGAAGTATAAAACTAGCTGAGAGTCTTCAGAGAATCCAAAGAGGAAATACAAATGAAACATTGTAGCAATGTAGACCTGGACTACCAAAGAGGTATTAGAGGTTAAAATGAAGACTTTGGGATGACATTTTTTAAAAAGAGGCTGGAGGGGCCGGCCCAGTGGCATAGCTGTTAAGTTCCCTCACTCCGCTTCGGTGGCCTGGGGTTCACACGTTCGGATCCCGGGCGTGCACAGACATACTGCTCATCAAGCCATGCTGTGGCGGCATCCCATATAAAGTAGAGGAAGATGGGCACGGATTTAAGCCCAGGGCCTATCTTCCTCAGCAAAAAAGAGGAGGATTGGCAACGGATGTTAGCTCAGGGCTAATCTTCCTCACACACAAAAAAAGAGACTGGAAATTGGAAAAGTGCAATGCTGTAATGCTAGCCAGGGGACATACCGCATGTAGTAACACAATCTGTAGTCAGCATAGAAGAGCCTGAAAGAGAAATATTGCTGGAGTGGAAGCAAGACAATGAGCTTCATTATGAGTCCATTTCTAAGCATTATCACTCACTCTCTCTGATCAAAAAAATGACTTTTTTGTTTAAAAGAAAATGTTTATCTTGTTCCATGTTACTACAGAAAGTTTCAGAGACAGACTTTTGAAAAACTGATTTGACCTTTCAATCCATCATTTAGTATGACAAAATCTATATTGGTTTTTTCACATGTGAACTTTAAATTCAATAAAGGTTTATTTGAGAAGGATAAAACTGTTAATTGTATACACAACAAAATATATGAATTAAAAATGAATTATGAAGGTTTTTATGAGTACCAAAAAGGATCTGTTGTAGCAATGTGTGTTAGGCTTGAAATGACTGTTTTGCTTTTATTTACTTATATTAAATAATTCTCCCTTATTAACATCTTCCCATGACCTTCCTTCTACACCTTCTCTCTGCTTACTCTCTTGCTTTCTCTGTCCCTGTGTAAGTAACTGGCCTATTCTCACAAATTTTAAAGTTGCTATCCTTAAATGTGTGGATAATTATCTACTCATAGCAGTTATTTTTGGAGTTATTTTCTTAACACACTAACTACAAGGTCTTAATGCTTAGGCACTTTATCAATTTAGTTTTGGATCAATAGTTTTACTATGAGTCAACTGAATTTTCGAATGCTAAATATTTAGCAATTTTGTTAATTTGAATTTTAAATATGTTATTAATAAGTAGTTTCTTATATAAATTTATGTTATGTGTATTGCTACATGATAATCACAGTTTGGGTAGGACTTAATTATAGTTCACTTATGTGTAAAATAGATATTCACAAAATAGATTCCAGTTTCTGGAACAGAGGGTATGATCAAGAATTCTTCAAGACTATTGGAGATTGTCAAACAAAAGTTCACAGTGATCAAAGATGCCACACTTCATATCCTGAGTAGTGTTGTACATTTTTATTCTACATATGCTTCTGGGTTATAAGAAAGTTAAAAATAATGTCCAGTTGGAGTGCACTTCAGCCCATTTCAGCCAAGAACTAAACTATTTCATTTACTGTTTTATGGGTTGCATATTGGTAATAGAAGTAGGAATCTGTTCATTTAACTTATTTTCTTGGTTATATTAAAAAGCTCTATGAGCAAGTTAAACTCTCTATGCCTAAGTTTCCCATATGTAAAATAGGGATTTTAAAAACACTCACTTGATAGGATTATTGTGAAAAATTAAATAATATAACAAATATACAATATATAGAAGAGCACATAGTCTATAGAAAGTACTATATAAGTATTAACTTATGAAAATATTAATAGAAAAATTATTATTTCCCTATAGGAAAGATTCATCCATTTTGTGACAGAGAGCTATGATTTGTTAATATATAGTATACCCTTGTATGAATATTCCATAAATTATTATCTGTTCTACTGTTGATGACATTTTGTTTATTTCTAGTTTCTGAATATTATAAAGAATGCTGCTATAGTCTTGTACATGTCTCCTTGTATTGTGTGTGGCTTTCATTCATTCATTTTCTTTCTGGTACAGTGTTCCATTATATGAATATAGCACCATTTATCCATTCTATTGTTGAAGGATATTTTTTCCCTAGTTTGGATTATAATAAATAATGCTCCTATGAACATTCTTATATGCATCTTTTGGAGAACATGCATTCTATTGGGTATATTCTTATGAACAGAATTGCATTTGTTAAATTTTTTTGTGTGTGTGAGGAAGATCAGCCTTGAGCTGACATCCATGCCAATCCTCCTCTTTTTGCTGAGGAAGACTGGCCCTGAGCTAACATCAGTGCCCATCTTCCTCCACTTTATGTGGGATGCTGCCACAGCATGGCTTGACAAGCGGTGCATCAGTGCACACCAGGGATCCGAACCTTTGCCGCCAGTGGCGGTGGGCGTGCACTTAACCGCTACGCCACGGGGCCGGCCCCTGCGTTTGTTAAATTTTGATAATGCCAAACATTATTACAAAGTGACTGTAAAATTTACACAACCTTCATTATGCAGAAGCTTTTCTATTTCCTCAACCTTGCTAACACTTTGCATTGTCACTCTTTTAAAACGTTAGTCGTTCTGGAATGTGTGTAGTACTCTTATTGAGGTTTCAGTATGCATTTCCTTCATAACTAATGAAACTAGTCACCTTTCGGTTTTATAAATTTGACAGCCATTATTTCTTAAAATATTACTTCTGCCCCATTGCCTCTCTCATCTTCTTCCAAGACTCCAATTACATATATGCCACATGTTCTCACTGCATCCTCTGTATTTTACTCTTTTCTCTTTTTTCTTTCCTTTTGTCTTTCCATGCTTTACTCTGTATGTTTTCCTCCAAAATGCCTTCAAGTTTACCAAATCTGTCTTCAGCTATGTCTAACCTGCTATGAAATTCAACAATTATGTACTTTACTTTTCAGTTATAAATTTTTGATTTGGTTCTTTTTCAGATCTGTTGTGTCATTCTTTTGGTAGTTTTCAGGATTCTGCTAAAAATTTCAATGTTTTCTTTTATCTCCATAACATAGTAAGCATGGTTATTTAACATCTAGATCTCAGCATTCCAATATCCAGACAATAAATCATTCTGTTTCTGTAGAGTTTCTGCTGGTTCTGGTGAATAGTCTCCTTATGTGCCTAGTTCTGTTTGCTTGTGTGCCAGGCACTCTAGTTGAAAAAATGTTGTAGAAATAATTTGAGGCTTAGGACAACATTCTCCTTATCCGGAGAGGATTTTTGTATGGTTACTCTAAAATACCTTTAAACAGGAATAACTTAATCCATTTTCAAAAATTTATATATTTCCTGGGCCACCCACATGCCCCAAGGCAGGGCTTCAGTCCCTGGGAGTGTTAATTAACTTCTGGTCTATTCTTGTATCTAGGCTCAACCAACTGAGCGAGTTTACTTCCCCCCCTCACTTTTGACAGGCCCTGGCCTAACACTTTTGTCCTTGTAACTTTTAGTGACTATCAAATTTGCTGCTCAACTATCCATCATCTCAGCAGTCTCTTCTGAAAATAGCAAATTCCTCAGGGGAAACATGGCCCCCGATTCTTGGATCATCTCTGAATTTTTTACTTCTCTCAGATCCTGGCTCTTTAATTCTTCACTGCACTGTAAGCTCTTTAATGTCTTCAAACTTTCATTTTCTATTTTGTTCAATATTTCCAGCGTTCCTCATTGGAAAGTTTGGACTAATTTACCAATGTGCATTACTGAAAGCTAAAATCTTAGTACTACTTCTTAATCTGTCAACCCCTTTCAATACAATTTGTTAATTTTCCTTATTTATTTTTCTCTTAAATTTTACTTTATAATTTTTTTTATTAAATAGAAAATAAATTCAGTATCAGTTTAGCAGTTAGTATGACTACATTGTAGTCAACATGGGAAGTAAAAAGAATTCCTCTCATAAATTTTCCCTTTTGCCTCACTTCTGTTTTTCCCTAATTGATTTTTCAAGAGTGGCTATAACACAGAAACAAACCTCACCTGAGCCATTTTGAAGATCCTCAGGTTAATTCTCCTCTTTACATTAATAACTACTTTTCCTTGCATGTACAGCATGTGCCAGGCACTATGCCAAGCACTTAAATTTTTTTTCACATAGCCCTGAAAATAATTTGACAAGTTAAGTATGCTATTCTACTTTGTTGATAAAAATTTGAATTCTAGAGAAGATAAATAATATGTCTAAAGTCATATAGTTTAAAAGTGTTAGCAGTTGCATTTAACAAAGTCTGTCATTGACCAAAAACCATCCAATTAACTCCTACACAAGTTATAAATAAAATAAGAAACAAACTATAAACCCTGAGGAGTAAAAAAAAGGTTGTTTGTTATTAATAATGTTGTGTTTAGTTACTGGCCTTGCTATCATTTAGGAGTCTGTAATTTAGGAGAAATATATAGAAATTAGAGCTATAAATTTAATGTTATAAGAATTCCTAGTTGGGATAATTTACAAAAAAAGCTTAACATGGTTTTCAGATTCCTGTGTCTTTGTGGGTTCTCACTAATCTTGTGCAATGAAGAAAAACATTCATCTATTAAAGGAACTATCCTAAGTCTGAGTTCTTAAACTGGTTCTATTTGCTGCATATTTTTTAATTACATAATTTTTGATGGTTTAATTGAAAGCCTTAGACACTGAAGAACTATAAAAAAAAATCAGCAGCAATTATAACATGATCACTATTGTGGTGTAACTATCTCAACATGCCTTTACAGTGTTCACACTTATCCACATATCCCTACGGTTGTCTTCAGCACTGTCACTGTTTAATTGGAAATATTTGCTTACACTGAAGGAACTGTTTACATATGATTGATAAATTCAATCTCTGTTGGTCCTGAATGCCATTGTTCTGTGTTTCTTACCTCTTCCTTGCAGCACACTAGACTTCTTGCCACATGAAAGCTAATAGAATTTGCTGATCTACATTGACTTAAAGAAAAAATAAAATGTATACACTGATCAGAATTCAGCAGCATAAGTACAAATGGTCCACGGCAACTGGTTAAGGATGACATCTCAAGAGAATTAAGCAAAGCTCACTAATCAGAAGCAGCACATGAAAAAATATAAAGCCTATATTTGATCTTGAGGGTGGGTAATATCTTTTACTTGTATATTGTCATTTATAAATTCAAATTCTTTTGGTATTTGAAAAAACACTCAGAAAATAGAGTTACGGTAAGTGAACTATTTCTATTTTGAAGGAAGAGGAAATTGAAGATGTTAAGATGCTTTAATTTAGGAAATGCTCAATAGTGAATATAAATGTTGTCTACCAGCTTTATGAAATGTTCAGGAACCTTCTTGTCATTGCTCATTAGCTTTTAACTAAGTATACATTAGTCAGGTATCTGTCAGTGACTACTTAAATAATCATTAGTAAGTGCTAATTGAAAGTATTATAGACTGTCATGGCAGGTTGATCTAAACAAGGAGACCAACCAGCTGTACAATTTGGTACAAGTTCATACAGGTGCATTAAGCCAGGTTCTGTGAGTCTGAAACATCTTAAGTTGGGCTTGTGCAATAAATGTGGCACCAACCAGAACTGGTATGCACACCCAAAGTCCACTGTTGCTCAGAATACATATCTTAGAGATTCCTAAATTTGAGTATGGGTCTAAATTGATTCCAGTTTGTCTTGGATCTACAATAAGGGGAAATGGAAACATACAGTCTTTGTGTGTATGTATAAGCCTGCTGAGCAGAACGAGGTAATGTTCCTCAGAGAAAAAAACAAAACTCAACAGGGTGCTTGTTGTATTGTCCCCTTGTATTAATTAGGGTGCTTTCATTTCAGTGACGAGTCACTAATGTAAAGAGGGGGTTGCAGAAAGTCTATGTGCAGCAGAACACTAAGCTCCCTGGGAACTGAGGCAGCACTCAGACAGCACCATCTCCCTCCCTCGCATGGAGGCTTGTCTTCTCCTGTTGGACCCAATCATTCCCTATCTTTCTACCTTACATTTTCTCTGATCATTTATACCCTCTGTTTCCTCATAACTCTGCCTTGCCCATGGCTGTCCTGGTCTTTCTAACTCTAAGTCTACTCCATGGACTTTCAGGTTCACTACCCATTTCCAGGAACAGGCCTGGTTATGTCAGCACACCTGGCCAGTTCTGGACTGGCTGCAGTTGGCTAAGGTGCACACCACTGGTCCAAGATGGAGACTAGCAGGTGAGTGGAATGGTGAAAAGTGGATGGGCACTGACAATTACTTATTTAGCACAATTATTTTAGGTTCTCTAATAGTATTTCAACTGATATCTACACTGCCATTTTTTTTGTTGTTTGGTCAGATTTTCATGTTTTCCTCCCTTCTTTTCAACTCCAAAACAGAAAGGGTCAACAGTTTCATTTTAAGGTTTTAATTTGGAACCATATTTCTATGGAAATATTTCTGAAATTCATATCTTTGTAAAACGCTAATTTTAAAAATTACAGTATTGGTTACCTAATTCTGGTCATGGCTTCAACTGGATATGATATTCTTTCTTCAGTTCTCTTCCTAAGCTGTTATATAATTTTCTTGGCTATCTATTATATTATCATGTGATTGCATCTACGGAGATTGCTGAATTTTAGTAGTGGCTAAAAAACTTTCTGAATTGATAAAATTACCATGAGCTTTTTGTAGCATAAAGGTAAAATATAAATTTTGAATTATTATTATCCTTATATTCATTAAATTATGAGTTGAAATTATCCTGTAGATGTGAGTATATTACACCAACAGCTAACTGAGAGAAATTTCATAGGTTTGCAATAACCATCTCCTTTGTAAAACGGGGTACATCCCAGAAAATCCATTTACAGCATAATAGCATTTTCTTTTCATATATCAATACTTAGGTATGTACTCCCAATGTTCATATCAGAACTTAGGTTCTTTTCGAGGTGTGATGGTTGGGAAATCCTCCAGATGCTTCTTTGGAAAAAAACCAAGACATAAATAAGCCTTACATATTTTCCAAAATGCCTAACATATGTCATTTGGGAAAGTTGTTTTAAAACATAAAAAGGATAAATCAGTATAGCTTTAGCTGGTTTACTACAATGCCATAAAATCAGCAGAAGGCATATTTAACTTATTTAGGATTTTATTTACAAATTTGCTCTGGTAAAATCACAAGTCCTAAAAAATAGTTCCCAAGAAGCAGAGATAAGTTTATTTTTCAATTAGTTTCAAATAATAGGAAAATATGTGTAACCATAGATTTAGATTATAATACAAGTATAATAGATTATAATTCAAGTTATATAAAATTATACCTGACACAGAACTGCTATGCACTGAGTCCATTAACATAGATACTGAATCTGTTAATAATTTGTTCCCTAAGACAGCTCTCTGAAATATCTTTTGATTCATTCTAAGATCAGTTTGCTCTTCCTTCAAAATAGAAATTAATTTAAATTTACTTTTATTATATGTTATTATTTTCAAAATAATAAAAGAATTTGAAGTTGACCTACTAATTAGGGAACACATATTAATACAGATTCTCATTTTAAGCAAAGTCAGAACTTAGATACACCAATTGTGTTTCATCATACTTGCAGTGATAAACGTATATACATCAAAAGTCAATAGAAATAGAAGATATAAATAAATGAAGAGACATACCATAGTCATGGACTGAAACTCTCAACATACTAAATATTATAATTCTCTCCAAATTGACTTATAGGTTTAATTAATTCCTATCAAAATCCCAGTACAGCTTTTTGTACACACAAATCTTACTCTAAAGTTTATATAGAAAGGTTCAGGCTAGCTAGAATAGCTAAAACATTATTGAAGAAGAAAAAAGTGTGAAAAATCACTCTACCAGTATTAAGGCCTACTTTACATCTACAATAATCAAGACAGTGTGGTATTGGAAAGGAATACACACATAGACCCATGGAAAAAAATAAAAAAGCCAGAAATAGACCCAAACAAATATACCCAACAAATTTTTGACAAAGATGCAAAAGCAATCAAATGGAAAAACATAACCTTTCCAGCAAATGGTGCCAGAGCAATTAGACATCCATAGTCAAGAAAATAGAACTCAACCTAAACCTCACACCTTATACAGAAATTAACTGAAAATGGATCATGGACTTAAATGCAAAACAACTAAAAACTACAAAACTTCTAGCAAAAATATAAAAGAACTTCTTCAGAAAGTAGGATCGCTAAGGAGTTCTTGACTAAAAGCATAATACATAACCGGATACCTTGATAAATTGGATCTCGTCAAAATTAGAAACTTTTGCTTTGCAAAAGCTTATGAAAAGACAAGCTATGGACTATGAGAAAATATTCTTACATCACACATCTGACAAAGGACCAGTATTTAGAATATGTAAAGAACTCTTAATATTCAACAGTTAAAAAATACATTTAGAAAATGGGAAAAATACATAAACATACATGTCACCAAAGAGGATATAAAAATGGCAAATAAACACATGAAGATATATTTAACATTATTAACCATTAGTGCCATGCAAATTAAAACCACAGTCAGATATCTCTATAGATCTAACAGAATGGCTAAAATTTAAAAAAAATGATGACAACACCCCATCCTGGAAAAGATATGAGAAAATTAGATCACTCATACATTGCTGGTCTATGCAGCCACTCCAGAAGACAGTTTACAAAACTAAACATGCAATTACCAGACAACCCATCAATTGCATACTTTGCCATTTTAACCAGAAATGATAACTTATGTTCACAAAAAAATCTATACATCAATGTTCATATCATCTTTATTCATAATAGCCCCTAAATGGAAACACCACATCTGTCCTTCAATGGGTTAATTATTAAAAATGTGCTACACCCATACTGTGGAATACCACTCAGTAATGAAAATGAATGAAATACTGATACACAATTTGGATAATTATGGAATTAGGGAATTGTGCTGAGTGAAAAAGAAGTCAATTCTAAAAGGTTACATACTATCTTATTCCATTAATATAACATTTTTTTAGATGACAAAATTACAGAAATGGAGAATAGATTTGTCACTACCAAAGGTTGCAGGCAGGGGGCCGGGCGAGGGAGGGTGGTGGATGTGGCTGCAAAAGGGCAGCATGAGGGATCCTTGTAAAGTAAAGTTCTGTATCCCGACTGTATCAATGTCAATACCCTGGATGTGACATTTCACTGTAGTTTTGCAAAATGTTAACATTGGGGAAAACTGAGTAAAGGATACACAAATCTCTCTGTGTTTATTTTTCATCTGCATGTGAATCTACAATGATCTCAAACCAAAAAGTTTAATTTAAAAAAATCGATAGCAAAAAAGTAGACTGAACAAACATGATCATAAGTAGAAACCATGGAAGAAGAGTACCAATTTACATTATCATTTCTCTCAACCCTGTTTATCAAATACAAAGAGAGCTAGTAATGAAGCTGTTGGCTGGAAATTTAAGCAAATGTTGTAGCAGAAGTGCCGACACAGAAACTAAGAAACTTAGGTTCTGTCCCATTTATCACTTGTGAGAACCTGGGAAAGTAACTTGGCTATCTGGACCTCAATTTCCTCTTCTGTGAATCTAGAAGACTACAAACAGGGTCCGTGATTAGATTAGATGACCAAACTTTAAGACTATTTGAGTCAGTCCCTAAAAATCACTTTAAATTAGACCTCTGAATGCTGAGAGCTGCTGGGTTCCATGCAATATTCGAACTTCTAAATCAGTTCTAACATGTATGTGTTGAGATTTCTTCTTTTTTTTTGTTTTGCTGATTCTGGTTATAGACAAGCATTTTATTCTTAGTAAGTAGTGCCTGCCTGCCACTCATGAAATAGGATTCTCATGCAAGGGGTTTCCAGGTTATGCAAACTACATGATAGTCATAAAATTGGACAGATAACACTATTTGATATTTTTACAGATTAACCTCCCTTTATTATTTCTTCTGTGGTAGGCTAAAACACACATTTATTTAGTGAAAACCAGAAATGAATCATCTGAAGTAACACATACAGGATCTCATATATATATATAAGACGGATTGGAAATGATGTATGAAGGTACCATATTCATTGCAATTTTGCTCAGCACGATGAACAACACACTGCTACTCAGGACAATACAGGAAACCTGAGTTCTGTCCAATTCATCTACCAGCAATTGCCCCTGCATTTCCTTTGTCTGTAATGAAAAAGCAGTGGTAAAGAAACTGGTTTCCGGATGCCTGGGTTCAAATCCTGTATTTCCATTTACTAGGAGTGGGCACTTGGACAAGTGACTTAAAAGTTTATTCCTCAGTTTTCTCTCCTAAAAATTGGGATAATATTACCTACCTTATGGGATTTTCCTGAGAATTAAATGAGTTAATACTGCTAAAATACATATGGGGATGATAAAATGTGTTACATAGTTTATGAATTAAAATAAATGAATGAAGGACATGAAAGTTGGAAAGCTAAGCAAGTAGGAGAGGTGTACACTTTGGAAAAGAAGACCACTCATTTGTTCTTTCAAGGAATTATTTTATGAGTCTATATACTTGGCAATTCATTAGTCTATAACAATACACACAGTTCATTGTAAAAACACTCTGCTTAAACGCCATAAACAAAGGAGATGCAATGCTTTAAGAGTTCTGGTGAAAATAAGGCCTATCACTCTCTTACACTGCTAGTGGGACTGTAACCTGGTACAATCACTTTATAGGAGAATTTGGCAATATCTAACAAAATAATATATGTACTTCACCTTTTGACCCTGAAATTCTAGTTCTAGGAACTTCTACTGAAGAAATACCTCTGAAAATAGATATGCAGGAGATTATTCACAGTAGATTGTTTGTAACAGCGAAATATTTAAGCAACCTAAATCCTCAAAAATAGGAGAGTGACTAAATAAACTACAATACATTCACACCTTGGGGTACTATGGAGCTGGAAAAAGAGAATGAGGAAGCTCTCTATGAATTGAGATGGAGTATTTTCCAAGATAATATTATTAAGTGAAAAAAAAAAAAGAAGAGAACGTACAAAAGATTTTTGATAGTGTGCTGCCTATTGGGTAAGACATAAAGAGAAATAAGGAAACAAATATGTATCTGTTCGTTTGATGCATAAAGAAACATGGAAAGAATAAACCAGAAAACCTTGAGAAACCTATGGGGAGTGAGCGGGAATGGGGGAGCTCCACAAAGTGTATACATATGTTCATCTGTATGTGAGCAGCTGTGGATGTGAGTGTGTATTATTTGAAGCAACATAAGGTAGAAGGAGCATCACTTTTCACAACATGAGATACTTCTTTTATCGTTTTTAAATAGACGGTAGGTGGTGGATATATTTTTCCCTCAAAGCTGTCAGCAATGTTACAGTAATTGACTTTCTCCCACTGATACTTGTGACAATAACAATTTTATACTTTTTAGCATTAAGCCCCAGTTTAGAGAAGAGTTTGAATCAGTGGTAAAAGGAAATACACAGCGAGAGAAGTTAGTGGTTCCAGCCGATTACTATCATTAAGTTGTAATATCTGACATACAGCTCCTTTTAACATGTGTCTCTTGCTTTGTTCTCAGATGGACAGTGTTGGATACTAAATGTCTTTTTATTAAACTGTGCTGGTTCTTATGACAAGGACTAGACAAAACACAAAAAAATTACAATTCTCAGTTCTCATCTATTTCCCCATGTCCATACTTTCTATGGACCTACATCATTAATTTCCTAAGAGGTGTTTTGTTTGTATATTTTTAGGACTTCTACATTAGCAGTTCTGAAAGCTTTTCTCGCAAATTTCTTACATGAAGCTCAGGAGATAGTTTCGTAACTTAAGAATATTTATAACACAGAATACATAAGAGGTCCTATTGCAAAGCATTGAGTGTGTTTTGGACACAGACAGCCTGGGTTTAGATTCTGGCTCACCCTTCACCGACTGTATGACCTGGAATTACTGGACATCTTTTTGTTTCAATTTGTTCATCTTTAAAACAGGAATAATAATATCATTAACTGGATTGCTGGCATGATTAAATGTGAAAACCTTTGGAAGGTGCTTAGGACAGCATTGGCACATAATAAGCACATGTGTGTGACTATGGACTTTGAAAATCTTAAAGATAATGTTCCTCTACAGCATACCAAACATTTCATTGAACTATATGAAATTGTTGATGTTTGACAATCTTCAACCCACAAAAATGGCAATTTCATATGGTTCTACCTAATACAAAACCATAGAACTGATATTTTGGCGTCCTCATGAATAAATAATTGAAGAATCTACTTATAATACCTTAACTATGGAATATGAAATCCCTTTCTATGGATGGAGGACCTGGGGCTCACACTGGTCTCTTTCATTCATCCATCTAGCAACCAAGACCAGTGCTGGCTGGAAATGATACTAAAGCACTTCAACACCAGCATCAAGAATTTCTGGCAACAGGATCATTGCTGCTCTGGAAATATAGAGAGTAATCATGTCATATTTACACGTATAATAAAGGCCCTGCCATAATATGATAAGCATCTCCCAGGGGAGGAGAGCAGTGCACTGTCTGTCAGCAAAATTCCAGTACTCTTTGCTATACAAAGCTAATGATTCATTTTCAGAACTCTAACTTTGAAGAAATCCTGTGTGTTTAAAAAATCATTTAATATTTTGAAATTCAAAATGTGTTGTCTTTCGTTTCTTTTGAAGTCACATATGGCGTGTTACATCTCTCTTTTGGAGGTTCTCTTCACCTGGTCAACATCCAGCAACGGAAGGCACTTCTCATTTGAACAAACTCCTGCCTGGAACAGTGACAAACTTGATGTGGAATTAACACCTTTTCCGACCTGGGCCACTGGTGCTACGAGTCTGGATCTTGAGGCTGTCTCCATTCACCAACTTATCAAGCATTAAATGTGAAAAATGAGACAAAATAATTAGTCTTAAGATGACCTATTGCCGGGGCGGAGTCAAGATGGCGGCGTAGGCAGACTCGGAACTCACCTCCTCCCGTGGACACAGCCAATTTACAACTACTCATGGAAAAATTACCCCTGAGACAGAACTGAAAACTGGATGAGAGGAACTCCTGCAACAACGGACAATCCTAACTGAGGGGGAAGAGGCAGAGACTCCCTTCTGGAGAGGAAAAACGCCGCCTTCACAAGCCGCCAGCTTCACGGCCGCCGGGAGCAGCGCACAGGTGCGCAGCCTCTCTGGAGGCGCGGGGCCCTGAGCCGGGGAGCGCCCCCGCTGTGGGCATTTTGTGGACCCAGCACAATCGAGACCAGCGGCATAATATCTGACTGTGCCTGCTACTAAAACACTGGGGAGGACCCCCAGAAAACCCGGTTCACAAAGAAACTAAAACTGGCTCTTAAAGGGCCCGCGCACAAACTCACCCGTTCCAGAAAGCATCCTAAAATCACCAGAAAGAAAGGTGCACAGTGCTTTGGTGACAAGAGACTCACCTAATAGGCCCTGAGTGCATCTCGGTAAGGGGTGAGACCTCTCCAGGGACTGGGACATTGGCGGCGGCCATTGTTGTGGCCTGGTGTGGGCGTGCTGACACAGACGCCATTGGAGTTCTCCCTGAGGCCAGCTAGCCCAGGGTCTGCTCCACCCGCTAGAGCACCAATTTAATCCAGCTCAGCCAGGGCAGGCAGCCCACCCTAGAGACTGGCCCCACCCAACAACAAGCCCTCAGGCAACTTGTGGGCCAGTATAGATTGGTGACTGGATTCTCTGCTTTTTGGCAACTGAGCCGACTTGAGCGGGGCAGGGTGTGCACAAGGAGTATCACACTCCCTGATTTCAAAATATACTACAAAGCTATAGTAACCAAAACAGCATGGTACTGACACAAAAACAGACACACAGATCAATGGAATAGAATCAAAAGCCCAGAAATAAACCCACACGTCTATGGACAGCTAATCTTTGACAAAAATGCCAAGAACATACAATGGGGAAAAGAAAGTCTCTTCAACAAATGGTGTTGCGAAAACTGGATAGCCACATGTAAAAAAATGAAAGTAGATCCTTACCTTACACCATACACAAAAATTAACTCCAAATGGATTAAAGACTTGAATGTAAGACCTGAAACTATGAAACTTCTAGAAGAAAACATAGGCAATATGCTCTTCGACATCGTTCTTAGCAACATCTTTTCAAACACCACCTCCGACCGGTTAATTGCTTTTTCAGAGTCCCTTCCAAGTGAATGAAGGCATTGGCACATTTTTTAAAATGTTCTTTATGCCCAGAAGTTTCTTTGGAGTTTGTATATGCTTTGGGTTGTTTGATCTTTTACAAATTTATTTCAAAGCACCAAAAGATGTTTTCAAGGAATTGTTTTCCTGCTTTCATTTAGTACCTGCAGCAAAATTATAAATGCTTCAAAACAGCAGTTTGCCATAGCATCAAGAGAAAATGGGCGTTAACTACTATTTCACGCTTATCATAAACCTCTTTTCTGTGTTCACAGTTGTGAAACACTGCATGTGGCAAATGAGGTCAAAAGAGAAGAATAAACAGTTCTTGTCCTTGAAGACTTTATACTCTAAAGGTAACAAAGGGATCCATAAATTAGAGAGAGTTCATCCATGAAAACATACAAGCAAGTATGTAATACAGAGATATCATGTTAAAATTTTTTTTTAAATAAATAAAATAAATCAAGCTGAGGTGGTGCAAAGTAGATAGGACGAGTTGAGCTAAGAAAGTTTTCTTGGAGAAGTTGCATATTAAACCATGATTTGAACTAGACTTTGAATGTGAAAAAGTAAAATGTATTGGTGGAAAGAATGTGGCATATAAGAGAAAGTATTTTTGTGTAGCCTATACCTAGTATAGAATATAAAAGAGAACTAGAAAAATGATTTAGTTTTCAAGGTTCATCTATGCTGTTGCATATGGCCAGATTTCCTCCTTTTTTTAAAGGCTGAAAAATATTCCACTATGTGTGTATGTATATATATATACATACATGCTACATTTTCTGTATACATTCATCCATCGATGGGCATTTAGGTTGTATCCACATCTTGGCTATTGTGAACAATGCTGCAACGAACATGGAGGGAGGGGGGAACTATCTCTTCAAGAGCCTGATTTCAGTTCTCTTGGATGAATATCCAGAAATGGGTCTGCTAGATCATATGGTAGTTCTACTTTTAATTTTTTGAAGAACCTCCATACTGTTCTTCATATTGGCTACACCATTTTGTTAGGAAGGTAGATCTCACGTTAAATGTCCTTAGAACAACTGAAAAAAAAAAAAAAAAGACTAGTTTGGAGGTGTCAGTAGGTCTTTAAAAGGGAAGTATACTTTTAAAAAAAGAAGAGATTACATAATCTTATATAATTTGAGCTTCATGTTGGAAAATTAAGGAGATATTACTCAAACTCATAGAATTTATCTTGCCAAAATCAAGAGTTAGTAGCTATAATATGCAATTGCAAGTACTTAAGTGTATAGTCATGCTGTTCTAGTTCCCAGAATTCTCAGCCCTGGCATCTGCACCTTGCAATTCAGGTCCATCCTTCAAAGTTGACATTTTATTTTTGAATAATTATTTGACCTCTCCCTCTCTTACTTCTTCAATCACAACTAAACTCTCCATCCTTTAAACTCCAACAGTGTTTTATCTACACTTCAATTATACTGCTTATATAAAAATAAAGATCATCATTTAATTCTCTCCCTGGTTTTTGAGATCCTTAAGAACATATCTAATTTTTTTATAGCGAGAGGTTATCACACAATGAATTTATAACAAAACATAAGATTACAGCTTTTTCAATTTGGTTAAAGTTTGAAAGACCCGGAAATTAACTTTTTGATCCATGTGATTGAATATTGCCTAATATCCTAAATTGCCAGGTCATGACCATATTTTTGAAACTCTAAATTAATTCTTGTTTTACTAGTAGCTATGAAAGGTGAAATATATACAGCAGTTCTCAACTGAGATATCTTTCGGCAGTCTCCATGAATGAGGAATTGAATCCATGAGGTTTTCCAACAATCTGTGGCATATATCGGCTTAGGTATGGCAATTTAAGAGCTCTTTAAAATTCAAAATTTGGTATGTCTATAGAAAATATGTGTATGTGTTTGTGGTTTTGGTTTTGGTTTTTGCTCTCCTTTTAAGGGTACCAGACTAACAGCCTTTGTCATGCAGGGTTTTCTGAAACTACTTATAAGCATTTAGAATAAAATTCTTTGATTCTTCATATTTTTAGAAATTAAATAAAATTTTAAAAAATTACAGTCATAAGGGGCCGGACCCGTGGCGTAGCAGTTAAGTGCGTGCACTCCGCTGCTGGCGGCCTGGGTTCAGATCCCGGGCGCGCACCGCTTGTCAGGCCATGCTGTGGCAGTGTCCCATATAAAGTAGAGGAAGATGGGCACAGATGTTAGGCCAGGGCCAGTCTTCCTCAGCAAAAAGAGGAGGATTGGCACAGATGTTAGCTCAGGGCTGATCTTCCTCACCAAAAAAAAAAAAAAATTGAAGTCATAATGTTTTTGAAGGATGGGTTACTTGTTTATTGTGGAATGTATATAAGGACAGCTGGGTCTGATTGAAAAACTCCAGAAAGGTACCAGTGAAAGAAAATTAATAAAATGCCCTCAAAATACTTATTTATAACTAAATTATTCCCATCTAGAAAAAGTATAACAGGCAAAACACCTACATTTTCATTGAAATGAATAGTTTCCTGACAGAATGTCTTCAAATAACAGCTTGCTTTAACTACAAAGTCCTCCCTCCAGTTTCATCTTAATAACAATAACTCTGGAACACAAATAAGTGGCCCAGAATTAATAGCCAGGTAGAATTTTGGCAAAAATTAATACCAAAAAAACCCAAAACATACTCTCACAATACTGGATATATAACTATAAGAAGAGTCTAAAACTTTCAGTGGATATGGGTTGCTATGCTATTTTTTCTTTTTTTCTTCCAAGCTTTCCTTAGGGAGTTTTTATTTACATTTAACACTAAAAAGGACAAGTGGGACTTCTCGCAGAGTTACTCACGGTGCCTTCCACACCACCTGCCAGCTGCTGACGTGTCAGCTAACGTCAAAATAATTACACCTCTATCCCAAGGGTGACTGAGACGAACCCTTGATTTCAGAGTTAAAACTTAAAAAGCACCTTGATTACCAGATTAAATACTAAGCAATTTCTCTAAGTACAGTAGGCAGCCATCCAAAAGCATATCATACAAGAATTCAAGGTAGTCAAGAAAGGTCACAGCCCAGGTCAATTCTGGAAAAAGCATAGTGGCTTTCTCCCTAACCAAGTGTGTTGCCAGATAAAAAGGCCCAAGGAAAGTTCTGCCAGATGGGCCAGCTGAACGCCCAGATGCCGTCTGTGATAGAACACATTTTAGAGCTTCGAGGTTGGACGCTTCATTTGGCAGCATTAATCTATGAGCTCGGCACAGGGCTAGAAATTCTGAATACTGGAGAAGACAGAGGGTTAGAGCCAAGTGGGCTGGAAAATGGCAAAGAGAAAAAAGGACAGACAACAAACTAAAATTATGTTTTTCGAAAATCTATAATTTTGATTACGCAATTTAAAAATAGTGAAGACTATCAGATTTTGGTTCCCAGCCACAAAAGAACAGCTGATTGTCACTATCACCATCAATAAACATAAAATGCGCAGTTATAAAAGAATTGTTTTCAGACATTGGAAACTATCCCCAAAGAGTTTTGGGGGATCTTGTTGAGCTGAAAAGACAGAGCTCGAATTTGGGGCTAGTGAGTGGCTGGAATTTGTGAGACAGGGGCCAAAGGGAAAGGAGATGTCCAGAAAAGGGCTCAAGAAATCTATATAGAGCTCCCCTGAGGCTTTTTTTAAATCAGATTTATTGAGGTATAACTGACAAATAGGAATTGTAAATATTAAGTTGTACATAATTTAACTTAATTGTATATATTTAAGTTGTACAACTTTGATGTAAGTAAACATTGTGAAATGATCACCACAATCAAGCTAATTAACATATCTATCATCTCACATAGTTATCATTTTCTTTTCTTTTTTCTTTTTTTTGTGCTGAGAATATTTAAGATCTACTCTTTTAGCCAATTTCAAGTATGAATACAGTATTGTTAACTACCCTCACCACACTGTAGGTTAGATCTCCGGAACTTATAACTGAAACTTTGTACCCTTTGATCAATATCTCTCCATTTCCCTCTCTCCCCAGCCCCTACAACAACCATTCTACCCTCTGCTTCTATGAGTTTGGCTATTTTAGATTTCACATATAAGTAAGATCATGTGGTATTTGTCTTTATGCGTCTGGCTTATTTCACTTAGCACAACATCCTCCAGGATCATCCACGTTATCTATAGGTAGATAGGTAGATAGATAGATATGTCATATTTTCTTTATCCATTCATCCATTTACAGACATTTAGGTTGTTTCTCTATCTTGGCTATTGTGAATAATGCTGCAATGAACATGGAAATTCAGATATCTCTTTGATTTCCTTTCCTTAGATGTATACCCACAAGTGAGATTGCTGAATCATATTATAGTTCTCTTTTTAATTTTGTGGGGAACTTCCATACTGTTTCCCACAATGGCAGTACCAACTTACATTCTCACCAACAGTGTACAAGGATTCTCTTTTCTCCACATCTTTGCCACCATGTGTTATCTCTTATCTTTTTGAAAATAGATATCTTGTCAGGTTTGAGGTTATATCGTGAATTTGATTTACGTTTCCCTGATGATTAGTGATGTTGAACATCTTTTCACATACTTGTTGGCTATTTGTATGTCTTCTTCAGAGAAATGTCTATTTAGGTCCTTTACACATTTTTTAATTGGGTTGTTTTTGTCTTTTTTTTTCTATTGAGTTGTATAAATTCCTTGTATATTTTATATATCAATCCCTTATCAGATATATGGTTTGCAAATATTTTATCCCATTCTATATGTTATATTTTCACTCTGGTGATTGTTCCCATTGCTGTGCAGAAGTTTTAATTTGAGGCAATTTCATTGTCTATTTTTATTTTTGTTCCCTGTGCTTTTGGTCTCATATCCAAAAAACTCATTGCTGAGACCAATGTCAAGAAGATATTCCCTGTATTTTCTTCCAGTAGTTTTATAGTTTCAGGTCTTATGTTTGAGTTTTTAACCCATTTTGAGTTGATTTTTGCATATGGTGTGAGGTAAGGGTCCAATTTCATTCTTCTACAAACAGATATCCAGTTATGTCAACACCGTTTATTAAAAAGACCTTTCTTTTCCCATTGTGTGTTTCAGGCATTCTTGTCAAAGATCAGCTGACCATAAACATGTGGATTTATTTCTGGGTTCTCTATTCTGTTCCCTTGGTCCATGTGTCTGTTTTAATGCCAGTATTATACTATTTGGGCTAATGTAGCTTTGTAATATATTTTGAAATCAGAAAGTGTGATGTCTCCAGCTCTGCTCTTCTTTCTTGAGATTACTTTGGCTATTCGGGGTCTTTGGTGGTTTCACATGGATTTAATGATTGCATTTTCTATTTCTGTAGAGAATGCCATTGGGTATGCATTGGGCCAGATGGCATGGCTCCAGGGAAAGAACAACTAATTGAGAAAGAATAACTGCTATGAAATTAGGAGTTAAACTCCTTGAGCTTACACAGGTTATGAGATATTTGAGTTCCTCCCAATCAGAGTAGAGAGACTTTATTAAACACCCAGCAAATTCAGTAGAGAACCAAGAAAGGCCACACCTAAAGGCTACCCTATACCTGCCCTAACCAAGCTGAAAAACAAGGCTCAAAAGAATCAAACTGATCCATATGTAAATGAACAGAATGTTGAAACAAAATTCAACAACCTATTGAGAAATACAACATCCAAACACTCAACAACATGGAATCCATAAAGGGGAACACACAATCGAAAATCACTATGCATGAAAAAAGCAAGAAAACATGACCTATGGTCAGTAGAATGTTCAGTCAATAGAAATAAATTCAGAAAGGAGATAATGTAATTAGCAAACAAAGACTTTAAAATATCTATTATTAATATATTGAAGTATTTATAGAACACAAACAAAATGAGATAAATACTGAATATCAGAAGATAATAGGAAACTGTAAAAACATGAGATGTTTAGAACTGAAAAAGATATCTTCTGAAGTAAAAACATCATTGGTTGCATTTAACAACAGATTAAGTGCTAAAGAAAAAAATACCAGCAGACTTGAAGGCAGGGCAATAGAAGCTTTCCAAACTGAAGTGCAGGAAGGAAAAACAACCGAAAAAACACAGCACATCAGCGACCTACGGAAAAACACCAAGTTACCTCTGGGAAAATGTCACGTTAAAAACCATGTGAGTAACTGGTGTATAAGAAGGCATGAGAGTAGAAAAAATATGGGAAGAAATAATGATCAAAAAGTTTCCAATTTGGACAATAATATAAGCCCACTAATATAATATAACATAAGCCCAATAATATAATATAAGCCCAATAATATAATATAAGATCCAAGAGGCTCATTAAACCACAAGAATAAAAATGAAGAAACCCTATATCAAGGCATGCCATGATCAAACTGCTGAAAAAAAAAATTTAAAAAGAAAATCTTAAAAGCAACTAGAAAAACTAGAACCATTACATACAGAAGAACAATGACAAAAAAATCACTGACATCATCAGAAACAATGTAACACAAAGGCAATGGAATAAAATTTTAAAGTACTGAAGGAAAAAAAAAAGAAAATAGATAATTAGATTTAAAAATACCTGAAGCAAAATCTGACAAAAATAGACAAATCATGTAACCATGCTAAACGTACTTATTTTATTTCATATCTTTTCCTAGAATCTTTAATATTTTCTTCATAGACAGACATGTTGTCTACAAATAAAAGAATTACAATTCTTAATCCTGGCCAAAAAAATGGAAATGAAATTTTTAAAATACAACTTATATAAACATGAAATAGTTATATATAAATCTAACAAAGCATGTGAAAAGATTTGTATCCTTAAGACTACAAAATATTAATGAGAAAAATTAAAGAAAACTTAAGTAAATGGAGAGATATAATGTTCATGGGTTGGATAACTCAATATTTTAAGATCTCACTTCTCTCCAATTTTATTCATAGATTTAATGCAATTGCAACAAATACTCCAGCAGGCTTCTTTATAGAAACTGACATTAAAATTTACATAGAAAAGAAGAGGATACAAGAGCGAAAACAATTATGAAAAATATGAACAAAGGGACTCAAAATACGTGGTTTCAGACCTATAATAAAACCATAGCAATCAAGAAGATATGGTATCAGAATGAAGGTATACAAATGGATTAATGGCTAAAATTAAAGAGTCCAGAATTTGACTCACAGGTATACCATAAATTGATTTTCAGCAAAGGTGCCAAGATAATCCAATTTATAAAAAATGGCAGTCCTTTGAACACATTGTCCTGGATAAAATGGGCATCAGTATGAAAACTTAAAAAGAATATTAACCCACATTCCATGTCTCATGAAAAATCAACCTGAAATGTATCATAGATCTAAATGTAAAACCTAAAATTATAATTTCTAGAAGACTATACAAAAAATATTTGTCACCTTGGGTTATACAAAGATGTCTTATATAGGACACACATATGAACCATAAAAAACTGATAAATTAGACTTCATCAAAATTAAAATCTGCTCTTTGACAGAGAATTTTAAGCAAATGAAAATACAAGCCACAGCTGTATGGAAAGGCAGGCCTTCTACAGACTACCTCTCTCACTGATTACAACTAAAAACTCTAGACAAAATACAAAAAGCAACTACTTGAAAATTTTGAATGGTTCAAAGCAGGCAGATTGTCATGAGGAGATGAAACTTGGAGATGCGACTCATAAGAGGTTGAATACCTCATTCTTATTCAATTCTCTTTTCTCTTGAGGCTTTGTCCAACAGTAGACCCCATTCACAGAGCAATGTAGCAGAGAACTGGTGCAGGAGACTAAAACTCAGAGAGAAACCTCATATTTCTGGCAGAAGATTCAGGAAGAGGGGCCCCTGCAGACCAGAGAGCAGAGTGGGAATTCCAAAGAGAAAAGAGCTGAAAAACACCATCCCCTACTTCAGCATATGAACCCACATGATTCTTAGACTCGTTCCTGAGATGTGAATGTGTGGGACAGACCCAAGCACAGAGACAATGTAACACAAAGGCAATGGCAAAACAGAAATTGCTCGGTGAACTTAACCAGGCTGATGACCTATGAAAACAAACAAACACACAACAAACAAGACTCAGAGACTACACAACATAGTATTTAAAATGTCCAGGTCACAGTACAAAATTTCTCAACATTCAAAGAACCAAGAAAATGTAAGTGACTCCCAACATAAACCAGATGTTGGAATTATCAGGCAACTTTAAAGTAGCTGATATGATTTTACTCGATAAGGTAAAAACAAACACATTTGAAATAAATGGAAAGATAGTTCTTAAAAGAGAAATGAAAACTATTGGGGAGAAAAAAGAACCAATTGGAAATTTTAGAACTGAAAATACAGTGTTTGAAATAAAAATTCACAGGATAGGCTCAAAAAACAGAATGGAGATGGCAGAGAACAGAGTCAGTGAAGTTGAAAGAGATCAACTGAAATGATCCAATCTGAAGAATAGAGAAAAAGAATAGGAAAACAAAAGAATAGAGCTTCAGGAACCTGTCAGAAAATATCAGAAGTTCTAAAATACGTTTTTAGAGTCTCAAAAGAAGCGAAAGACTAGAGAAGAAAACATATTTGAAGAAACAATGACTGAAAACATCTCAAATTTGATAAAAGTCACAACTGTATTGACTGATGAAGTCTGGCAGACCCCAAGCAAGGTAAACTAAATCATGCCTAGATACATCATAATCAAACCATCAAAAAGACACAGGTAAAAACAAACTCTTGAAAACAACTAGAAAAAAACAACTTGCAGTATATCCAATAAAATAGAACACTACTCAGCAAAAGATAGGGAAAAAAAAACTATTGATACATGCAACAACATGGATAAATCTCAAAAGCATTGTGCAAAGGGCACAGAGGATACAAACTCTATTAGTCCATTTATATATGATATTCTCTATTATTCATTTATATATGATAGTTTCACAAAAAACAAAACTCTACGATCAGTACTATCCAAAGAAATCTATAGATTTAATGCAATCCTTATCAGAATCCCAACAAGGTTTTTTGCAGAAACAGAAAATTCTATCCTAAAATTCCTATGGAATCTCAAGGGAATCCGAATAGTCAAGCAGTCTTGAAAAAGAACAACGCTGGAGGTCTCGCATATTCTGATTTCAAAACTTACTACAAAGTTACAGTAATCAAAATAGTGTAGTACTGGCATAAAGACTGACATAGAGACCAACGGGTTGAGAGCCCAGAAATAATCCCACACATATACGGGTCAAATAATTTTTGACAAGGGTGCCAAGAACATTCAATGAGAAGACGACAGTCTTTCTAGACATGGTGTTCTGGATATCCATATGCAAAAGAATGAAGTTGGATTGTTATGTTACATCATACACAAAAAGTAACTCAGAATGGATCAAAGATTTAAACATAAGAGCTAAAACTATAAAAATCTTAGAAGAAAAGATAGGGGTAAAGCTTCATGACATTAGATTTGGCAGTGAATTCTTAGACATGACACCAAAAGCACAGGCAGCAAAAGAAAAAATTAGATAAATTGGATTTCCTCAAAATGAAAAACTTTTGTATATCAACGGACATTATCAAGAAAATGAAAAGGCAACGCATGGAAAGAAAGAAAAGATTTGCAAATCATAAATCTGATAAGGGATTAATGTCCAGAATATATAAAGAACACTTACAACTCAACAACAACAGCAAAAAACAAATAATCTAATTGAAAAATGGACAAAGGACTTGAATAAACATTTCTTCAAAGATATACAACTGGGCAATAAGCACATGAAAAGATGTTCAATATACTAATCATTAGGAAAATGAAAATCAAAACCACAATGAGATACTACTTCACACTCATTAATATGGAAATTACTTAAAAAATAGAAAATAAGTGTTGGAGAGAATATGCAGACATTGGAACCCTTGTGAACTGTTAGTAGGAATGTAAAATCATGCAGCCACCATGGAAAATAGTATGGCAGTTCCTCAAAAACTTAAAAATAGAATTACCATATGATCCAGCAATTCCACTTCTAGGTATATATCCAAAACAATCGAAAGCACGGTCTCAAAGAGATATTTGTACATCCATGTTCAAAGCAGCATTATTCACATTAGCCAGAATGTGAAAGCAACCCAAGTGTCCATTAAAGGACGAACAGATAAACAAAATGTGGTATATACACGCAATAGAATATTATTCAGCCTTAGAAAGGAAGGAAATTCTGACATAGGCCATAACATGGATGAACCCTGAAGAGATGCTAAGTGAAATAAGCCAGTCAAAAAAGGACAAGTGCTGTATGATTCCACTTATATGAGGTGCCTAAAGTAATCAAATTCATAGAGACAGGAAGTAGAATGGTGGTTGCCAGGGTCTGCAGGGAGGGAGAAATGGGGAGTCAGTGTTTAATCAGTATGGAATTTCAGTTTGGGAAAGTGAAAAACTTCTGTAGATTGATGGTGGTGATGGTTGCACAACAATGTGAATATACTTAATGCCACTGAACTGTACATTTAAAAACTGTTAAAATGGTAGATTTTGTTATGTATATGTAACTGCAATTAAAATAAATAACTATAAGGTCAGAAATCAGATCAATGTCATCAGTGTTAACTTTTTAGGGTGATGGAAATATTCTTATCTTCGTTTCGGTGGTAGATACATGACGGTATATGTGTGTTAAAACTCATCAAACTGTACTCTTAAAAATGGTAAATTCTACTATATATAAATTATACTTCAACAGATTGAATACATTTTTAAAAATATTTATAAATAAAAAAGGTATTAAAAGTGGATAAAGACATTTGTTATGTGGCTAGCAATGGGTTAGAATATAGAATATATTTAGAACTTCTAAAATCCTTAATAGGGCTGGCCCCGTGGCTTAGCGGTTAAGTGCGCGCGCTCCGCTACCAGCGGCCCGGGTTTGGATCCCGGGCGCGCACCGAGGCACCGCTTCTCCAGCCATGCTGAGGCCGTGTCCCACATACAGCAACTAGAAGGACGTGCAACTATGACGTACAACTATCTAGTGGGGCTTTGGGGGGGGGGGAGGAGGAGGATTGGCAATAGATGTTAGCTCAGAGCCAGTCTTTCTCAGCAAAAAGAGGAGGATTAGCATGGATGTTAGCTCAGGGCTGATCTTCCTCACAAAAAAAATAAATAAATAAAATAAAATCCTTAATAAAAGGAAACAAATCAATATAAAAAATAGGCATAAGACTAAACAAGAATTTCACAGAGGAGGAAATTTGAGTGGTCAATAAACCAATGAAAAATATTCAACTTCGTTAATAATTATCAAAATCTAATTAAAATCTTAGAAATACACATCCATCCAACTGGCAAATGTTAAAATCAGACAATACTAATTTGCAGAGTGGGGTGTAATATGAAACAAGAGAACTCTTACACACTACGAACTGGTGTATATATTTGTACAACCACTTTAAAAAGTCAATTAAAATCATCTTTTAAAACTGTATATGCCAATCCTTATGACTCAGCAATTCTACTCCTAAGTATACATACTAGAGAAACTCTTGCAAATGTCCACCAAGAGATAGCCAACAATGTTCATGGCAGCACTGTTTGTAAGAGCAAAAACTGTTTCCAGACCAAATGCTATCACCAGGACAATGGTAAATAATGTGTGGTCTCATCATATAGAGAAATACTGCATGGAGTGAAAATAAATGAACTACATATTCATGCATCAGCAAAGATGTCTTTCAGGATAAAGATAAGAAGGAAAATCCAAGGCTAGGTAGACCATAATTCCAATTGTACGTATTAAGAACATTCATGACTGGGGCTGGCCCAGTGGTGTAGCAGTTAAGTTCGCACACTCTGCTTCGGCGTCCTGGACTTCACAGTTTTCAGATCCCAGGCTCAGACCTACGCACCACTTGTCAAGCCATGCTGTAGTGGCATCCCATACAAAGTAGAGGAAGATGGGCATGGATGTTAGCCCAGGGCCAAGCTTCCTCAGCAAAAAGAGGAGGGTTGGCAATGGATGTTAGCTCAGAGCTAATCTTCCTCACAAAAAAAAAAGAAAAGAAAAACTCATGACTAAGTAATATGTTGTTTATGGTAACATGTAACAATATGAAAATAGTAGTTATAATGGAGATACTAAGAAAGGGGGATCAGGGAGAAGAATGTAGGGATCCTCAAGGAATTTGGCATTGTTCTCTTAAGCTGATTTGAGATTACGTGCAAATTTACTACATTACTTTTATTGTGCACACAAAATATATACATTCTTTTTTTAGGTATGACACATTTTATATTCTTTCTAATTTCTAAATTGTCACCTTAAGGTGAGCCAAATATCTTGGTGACTACCTACTATTCTCAACTCTGAAGGAGATATTTTGGTGAAACAGAGATTGACTCTATTTTCCCCTACCGTATCCAGGTTACGAAGGAAAGAAGCATCATCATCTTTGTCATGCCCTTTCTAGGCCCTTTGTGATAATATTCTTCCCATTCCTCAGAGGCAACCCCTTTCCAATTTCACTGCATTGTCATTTGTTTCTTTGCTGCCACGCCACTCCCTGGCCTGGATCTCATCAAAGCCCAGATTAGGTTTGGCTGGCCCTCAGCCTTAGTGAACATCACATGTACATCCAGAAGCTGGCTGTTGTTCTTGTAATTGCCTTAACGGTTCAGCAAAGATCAACAGATCTATGTGGGCAAACAATTGACAGATACAGAAAGTTATTTTTTGGTCCTAGACAAAACAATTCAGAACAGAGGACAGCTGATCAATCATGAGTGTTATGTAAGAACCTGTGAAAGTGAAACTATGCTTTCCAAATGCCCTGACCACATCCCAAAGATGGAAAACAAAAGAGGGCAGCAGATGCACAGGCAGGAGAACTGGGAGTCTAAGAGGCTGGGCTTTCTATCAGATAGAATGGGTATAAATCCATATTCCTCCATAATTAGTGCTTCCAACTCACTTCAGAGGATAATTCTTTGGTGAAGGACTTTTAATCTCATAGCAATCTATTTACTCCTTCCACATTAACTTTGTTGTACGTCGTGCTGGTCATCTTTCTCCATCACAGGGGGAGCACGTCAGCCTTTCACTTTTCATAGTACTTACTCCTATAATTTTAGTATGCTTTGCAACAAGTTTGTACTCATAGACTGTGTGATTTTAATTACAATTTTTAACAAAATGAAGAAAACACCTATGCTGCAAGGATGTTAGGAAGATTGGTGATAATGTATGTTTAACACCTGTCACGATGATTAGTTCACATACGGTTCTCAAGGAATGGAAATTATTATTACGACCATCCCTTAGTTACAAAGATTTATGACTTAATTAGAAACTTGGCTTACTTATATGAAAGGCAAATATTAGTACGTTTTCAATAGCCTTGTTGAAGATTGATATTTTTTATTTAATAATGGTTAAACAAGATCAATAATTATGACAGAATTTTTATGGCACTCATAGAAAAATACAAGCTATTGCTTAATATCTTTCATGGACTAGAATAATGTATAGCCCTACAGCCACTATGACTTGAAAAAGCCAAAACGTGGTCACAAAATCCTGCCTGCAATGAGCTTGAGAATGTATTTGCAAGCCCATAAATTGCACCAAAACATTTGACATAGAGTATCCTACATTTGTAGTTTTAAATGCCTTCCTCTATCCACGACTCAAATATTAACACTATTTATCTCTCTACATCAGTGTTATATACAACAATTACCTTAGTTTGATTAATGGTTGTAATAAAAATGTAATTAAATTATATGTGACAGCACTATCCTCATAATAGTTTTATTCAACTAAAATTTCTATAAAGCTTCTATTCTGATAAAACAATTTCTATAAAAATCTGCTACTCGAATGTTTGAAATAATACTCCTCAAGCCTCCTTCACTTGTTTTAATGAGTCAGTATCTAGAGAACATTGAAGCAGGAAAAAAAGCACATAATAATAATATATATATAATTGTATAATTATATATAATATATTATTAATATCTACAATATATAACTATATATATAATTATGATAGTAAAGCTTACTTTTAACAATTTAAATATATTTCTTAGCAACCAAGCTGATTGATGAATATGATGATAACGCCAAATAGCTAACGATAGTATGAGTGATATTTGATGACTGTTAAAAGTCAAGGACTGATCACTCGATCTAGACTATATTCTCTTGGCCCTTTTCCTATCTTTCACTGTTGTAATTTGTACTTACATTTTTATCTCTATGTTTATTTAATGAATGAATGAAGTGTGATAGGCTTGAGGAAATTATTTGGCCTCCAGTCTATCTGTTGAATGTCCTTAAACTACATTAAAGTATGTGGAGTCCTAAGGAAGTGAGGAAGGCACTTCAAGAGAAAGAATCACATGTACGTGAAGTGCACAACATCTTCACTCAGCCTCATGCTCCCAACACATCCAGTACCTATTTGCTCCCCAGGGAATTCAGCCCTAAATTACTCTCTCTACATAATGTCTGTCCACTGCACGTACAGCAATACTCGTTTTTTTAAAAACAGCCAAGCACAAGTAATATTTCTAATATTGACCATCTGAAAAATGCAAAACATTACAGTTATTTTATTTAAAAATAAAAAGGTGGAAATATAAAGTGCAGGAATATTACATAGTAACATAGTTTCCTAGGCCATAGTTTGTGCCCTGGTCTGATGCAGATAGATCTCCTACGGTAGCATCCACAATAAGCACACACCCTTGAGAAGGAAAACTAACGAGACTGGGAAAACAAACTGATAGAGAAGCAGAAGGTGATACCCACTCTGTCTCTCACTAGAATACAGACACAAAATAGCAGACGTATTATATCTACATTTGTACAGTATAACACATCCTCTACTGTGAACACTTGTGCCTACATCTGGAATCCATGATATTCCACTAAATTTGTTAGATTAGCCAGACAGTTTCATGGGGAAAATATTTGTTTATAACTGATATATTAGCTTAAATCATCAAGAAGCTTTATTCCTGAAAGAAAACAAGCAACAAAGCACTGACTACTTTTGGAGTCCCCACGTTGTGGGACATAGATTAGTGTTTAGAAACAGGTTAGATCCTAAAAATTTGTTCTTAAATTCACGTGTTCATAAGTCTAAAGGAACACTGTGCAAGTACTAATATGTACACAATTATTCCTGCTTTTTAAGCCTGTCAAGAGGGGATGTTAACTTTCTTTTTTCTCTCTTGAGTAAGCTTGAAACAAGACATTATTCCCAACACATCACAGGCTGTTGAAACAGATGAACAAGACTAAAATGACTTCACACGACTTACAAAGCCATCGAAGGTGGCCAGCAAAGCTGAAGCACGTTTCCTTGACACCAGCTTACCTGTCAACCAAGTGCATTAACCGAAAGTTTGTAGGTGAGCACATTCTGTACAGAATCTGGTAAATTTATTGTCTTTAATATAGTAAATTTATAATCTGGTAAGTGAGTAAGAATTATGAACCAAAAGTCCAGAGATAATATAATATAATCTACATTCAAGAACTGGATATTGTAAGGAAAATACTATAGGAATTGAGAAAAATGAGAGATCATGGTGATTTGGGTTAACTTGGCAAACTTCTTTGAGGAAGTAAGGATGTTGAAGGATGGATAGGATTTTGAAGGAGCAAGAGGATGAAGAACAACAGTCACACGGTTGGGGGAGGATCATAAATAGAAACATGGAGAAAGTCATGATCAGTACAGGTGAGGAGAACACAGAGATGAGGGGACTAATCGGAATTGCCAGCTCCTGCTGAGATCCAGCGGGATTCAGGGTGGGGAAGTAAGGCAAGCCAGCTCCTTAAGATGCACGGTAAAGGGATTTAGATACAATAGACATAGGAAAATAATAGAAGAAAACAAGTGATTTAGGAAAGTTATTCTGACATTGATAAACAACCATTAACAGCAGAGGCAACATCCAGAGATGGATCCCAAACACATCAAATGCATCAAAATACAGAATCCTTTTTAATATTACTAAAGAAGATCATACATTTAAACAAGAAGTATGATATAAGCTACATTTGGCTGAATTTTTCTTTTACGTCAAGAATTTTTACTATTTTTTTTTTACTAAACTTTTACTAAAATCTGTTTCCATATATGATAGTATACTAGAATGTCTCATAAGGGATTCAAGATAGGGGAAGGTTCAGCAAGGAGTTTTAACAAATAAGACAAAAGCTCACAGATTTTACTTTACTTCACAACAAAGGTGTTCAAAGAAGTATACGTAAACTGGCATCATGTTAAATCAGTTTTATGATTTTGAAAATCAACTTGTAAACAAATAATAAGAAAAATTGCATAAATGCCAATTTGATATTGGCCTGAAGTCACACTGGTTGAGTTCACATCATGGCTCTACCAACCTACAAACTATGTAACCTCAGTCAAGTTAACCTCTCTACTCATCACTTCATTGCCTTAAAATTTGAAGAGCTGAGGATGCTAAATGAGATAAGACAGAACTCAATATTAGCTCCTATCATCATCATCATCATCATTACTATCATCATCTTCAACACGGAAGAAATGCTTCCTTTAATTTGGTCCTTTATACTGGCAATTTACTGGAAAAAATTATGTTTTAAGAGTCTAAAAGAAGAAATGGCAGATCATGGTTCATACTTTCCTTTTCCCAATTCCTTTTATTTATTTATTTATTATTATTATTTTTAATTTAATTTTTTGTTTGTTGCAGTAACATTGGTTTATAACATTGTATAAAATTTCAGGTGTACATCATTGTACTTCTATTTCTGCATAGATTACATCATGTTCAACACCCAAATACTAATTACAACCCATCAACACACACATGTGCCGAATTATCCCTTTCGCACTCCTCCCTCCCCCCTTCCCCTCTGGTAACCACCAATCCAATCTCTGTCTCCATGTGTTTGTTTATTGTTGTTATTATCTACTACTTAATGAGGGAGATCATACGGTATTTGACCTTCTCCCTCTGACTTATTTCACTTTGCATAATATGGAGATTCCTCAAAAAAATCAAGGATAGAACTACCATATGATCCAGCTATTCTGCTGTTGGGTATTTATCCCGACTCCTTTTAATTAACATTTTGCAGAAATCAAATGTCTTAGAGTTGTCCTATATTAAAAAGGAATCGTGTATATTATTTTTATCATAATTACATTATTTCAGAATATATCTGTGAGAAATATATTTACAGCCATGACCCTCTGTTGGAGCTAATCTTCTGTGATAGTTACTATTAAAAAGATAATTAAAATAAATTACTTTTTAAGCAGAAAATACTGCCAATGCCATCTTTGTATTGGTTAAAAGAATGGAGAATATTATTTTCAAAAAGCACCTTAAAATGCTTAAGGAGATCTTTCTCCTCCTATGCACGCATATGTCCTAGCGGATTAAGAAATCTGGAGCGAGGCATTGTTTTCGGAAGTGAATATATTTAGTTTAATCACCAGTGGAATTTTCATTTCAAAAATCAGTTGAATAACAAATATACAACAAGAGCATAAATAGAACTGTCAGAATTTAATTGTTCATTGTGCAATGTTTTTAGATAGCCCCAAAAAAAAAAAAGGCACAAAATCAGTTAAGACTCCATACCAAAGTACTATAAGAGATTTTTCAGATGTTATAGGAGGAGCAAGTCTTCTTCACTAAAGTTTTAAGAGTCCCAGAATGCCAAGATTCAAAGCAGGAAAAGGAGACTGCAATTGTGGCACAAGGAAATAAGTAAGAAAATAATAAATTTTCATTAACTTTCCAGTTGCAAACATTTTTTTATTTCTCTCAGCTCGGCTTATCTAAAAAACCCGTTGTATTAGACAGGGCAGGAAAAGATTTTCTCATTTTAGATTGCAGAACTATACATTTTCTCAGAAGCAAATCCACCTGGTAGGAGTTTCTTACACAGAAGTATTCCTGGTGTCATATAATCTGTTTATGAATTAGCAGAAATTTTCAGATAGTTTTGAAGAAATTAAATGTGATAAAGGTACTTCATACAGCCTGCTGATGCTTAAAGGTTTTATAAAACATGCTTACAGCATGGGTTATTTTATCTCTTAACATGATCTAATGATTTAATACATCCAGCTTCTTTGAAGAGAAAGAAAGGAAGAATGAATGAAGAGAGGGAGGGAGGGAAAGATGGGAAGAGGGGAGGGAGAGAAACCTCTATGTATTTGGCCTAATACAAATATGAACTAAGTTGGAAGTTCCTAAATCCAGATGTGGAGATAAAAATGGAAACCTTTTCTAACACTCTGCCCAACTGCAGTAACAAAAAGTTTATAGCTTACACAACATTTTTGCATACATGATCCCACTTAATCCTCCCAACAACTTTAGAGGATAAATGTTATTCCCACGTCAAAGGAAAGGGTTCTATCCAAGACCATGTATTTCATAGGTGGTAGAGCAAGGGCAAATTTCAGAATTTCGACTCTATTTTCAGATGGTTTTGCACTTCATCATCACAGCAACTCTATGATTTTTTTTTTTTCTTTTAATTGAAGGGGTAAAGTGGTTCTTCCTATCATACATAAAGTCTGGTCACTACCACACTATCAAAGTCCCAAATTATGTGTGTCTGCATGTGTTGGTGTATTATTATGTCAGATATCATATAACCTTAAATTCATTCTTTCCAGGAGCCAGGTACATATACTGTTGACAACTTGAAAACCTAAAGAACAGTGGCACAAAATATGAACAGAGATTTAAAAAAATGAACTTAAGAGATTTCTTTCTTCAGCAAAAACAAAGTGATGATATTCAATTGCCCAAATATGTTCACGTTTGGTACTTACATGCATTAAATGCACACCCCTGGCTGTAGCAGTGACTGGGGGTTGGAAGCAGAAGTGTTATAATTTATAGAACACTTCTTTTATCACAGACACTTTGTTCTATAGTGCACATACATCATATCATTTAACCCTATCAACAATCTGTCCTTATAGGAATAATTACCTCTGTTTTAAATACAAGGAAAATTAAAGGTTAGTTAACTTGCCCTAAGTCACACAGCTAGTTAATGCAGTGCCAGGACAGAAACAGAAGTCTGCCTGACCCCAAAGCCGGAGCTCTTAGTCCTTCGTCAAAGTTGTCTTCAATCTTATTCATCCATTGGACCTTAAATTTAAGATCCCATGTGAATGTCATCCCTTCTCAAACAAAACTGTTTTTCTCGTTTAAGTGGAAATTCCCCTGAAAGAAAAGTTAGACTCAAAAA
Source organism: Diceros bicornis minor (assembly GCF_020826845.1). Lineage (NCBI taxonomy): Eukaryota > Metazoa > Chordata > Mammalia > Perissodactyla > Rhinocerotidae > Diceros > Diceros bicornis. The sequence goes on from NC_080761.1 coordinate 50,120,654, forward strand.
AATTCATTCTTAGAATTCTTCTTCTATAAAGATCAAGACACTAAAGATTTCCTTCTGCATGTATTTTCTTCAGCTGTGTGTGTTTTTGATTAATTATTTTTGAAGTGGTAGTCATTTCTGTTGGAAATATTGAGCAAAAAGAGAATACAAGATTTGGTTGAGTTAAAGGCAGTGTAGAGAAAACCTCAGCTGAAGTAATGATAACTTAGATCTGAGGTTTTCCCTCCAGAATGCATAGAAGAGAGAGAGTTGAGTCATGTTTTAGAAGGGCTGACAGCAGATGCTCTGGCATGAAGTTATTATGGCATAGCTAAGTCTTAATAATCCCGGATACCAAGGAGGAAATTTGAGGTGTACACACTCAGCTATGCCACCTAAGTTGTATAAAGGTTACTCAAAGTGCTTTGCATTGCAAGCATCCAAGTTACTCAGTGTGTTTGGGATCACAGTGGCACCCTAGAGACAAGAGTGAATATCCCTGAGTCGTAAAACCAGAAAGACACTGAATATTTGACTGGAGAAAAAATTACAGTGTTAAAATGCTTCTTAGTATGCAATAAAGCAAAAAGAATTTACCAGAATCTAGTTGAAACTGAAGCAAGGGTGATGGTATGGGGAATGAGGGCAGGCAGGAAAGCCAAAATTTCTTGTTAGCAAAGGATGCAGAAGTTGAAGTTAATTGTATAGTATCAATTATTTCTAACTTAAGACATAACATATAGCATGGTTATACTCTTAATATGCAATCTTTACTCTTTTGCTCATGTAAATGAAAAAATTATTTATGACGGCTTTCTTAATCAGATCCCCCAATGTTATTCCTCACACAGTATTAAGTTAACCAATTACAAATATTCACCTAGCAATTAACAGCACTAACTCCAGTCAGGTTGAGAAGGCCAACTTAATTGTCAAATGGTGCACTGGGAGAAGGTTAACTATACATTAATGGAGAGAGAATAAAGAGTCATTGAGCTGAGCTTTGTGCAGAAGGTCACACCTTTTCTAAGGAGTCAAGAAAACACCATGAAAGAGAAAGAATCTCACAAGTTACATATTAGCCATAGAGTTATCATGTTACATAATTCTAAATCCTGAGAAAGACAGGATCAGGGAAGGAAATATTATAAACTCAAGCTGAGAACATACTATAAAGTATTCAAGTAAGACTAAAGGTGATCAACTAATATTTGACAAGGAAGCCAAGAATACTCAATGGGGAAAAGGTAGTTTCTTAGATAAATGATGGTGGGAAAACTGGTTATTCACATGCAAAAGAATGAAACTGGACTCCAATACTACACCACTCACAAGAATTAACTCAAAACAGATTAAAGACTTAAATCTAAGACCTGAAACTGTAAACTTCTACAGGAAAACATAGGGGAAAGCTCCTTGACATTGGTCCCGGCAATGATTTTTTGGATATGACACCAAAAACACAGGCAACAAAAGCAAAAATAAACAATTGGGACTATATCAAACTTAATAACTTCTGCACAGCAAAAGAAATGATCAGCAAAATGAAAAGGTAACCTATGAAATGGGAGAAAATATTTGCAAACCATATATCTGATAAAGGGTTAATATCCAGACTATATAAGGAATTCATACAACTCAATAGCAAAAAAAAAAAAACAAAAAAAACACAAATAATCTGGTTAAAAAATGGGCAAAGGACTTGAATAGACATATTTCCAAAGAAGACATACAAATGGCCAACAGGTACATGAAAAGATGTTCAACATCACTAATCATCAAAATCACAATGAAATATCACCTCAAACCTGTTAAGGTGTCTATCACCAAAAAGACAAGAGATGAGTGTCGGCAAGGATGTGGAGAAAAGGGAACACTTGTGCACTGTTGGTGGGAGTGTAAACTGATACAGCTACTGTGGAAAATAGCATGGAGTTTCCTCAAAAACATTAAGAGTTGAACTACCATATGATCCAGCAATCCTGCTACTGGCTATATATCTGAAGGAAATAAAATCACTATCTTGAAGAGATATCTGTTCATTGTAGCATTATTCACAATAGCCAAAACACAGAAACAACCTAAGTGTTCACTGATGGATGAATGGATAAAGAAAATGTGGTACACACACACATACACACACAAAGTGTATTATTATTCAGCCATAAAAAAGAAGGAAATACAGCCATTTGGGACAACATGGATGGACCTCGAGGGCATTATGCTAAGTGAAATAAGTCAGACAGAGAGAGACAAATACCATATGATCTCACTTATATGTGGAATCTAAAAAAACCCGAATTCATAGAAACAGAGAGTAGGACGGCGGTTGCTGGGATGGGAGGGTAAGAGGAAGGTCTTCAAAGGATCAAACTTCTAGTTACAATATGAATAACGGCCCGGGATCTAATGTACAGTATGGTGACTAAAGTTAACAATACTGTATTATATACTCGAATGTTGCTAAGAGAGTAGATCTTAAATGTTCTCACCAAAAGAAAAAAAAAGTAACTATGTGAGGTGATGGATGTGTTAACTAACCTTATTGTGGTAATTGTTTCATATTATATACATATATATATGATGATGAATGAAAATCATCACATTGTACACCCTAAACTTACACAATGCTATATGTCAATTATATCTAAATAAAGCTTAAAAAAAGCCTAAAAGAGAAATAGTAGTGACAAACTGCAAATGGCGAATATGGACAAGTCTATTCCTGATACTGAACAGACAAAAAGAAATCAAAGAGGATATAAACTACTGGACATATTCTTAGAAGTATTCTATTAAACTGTGAAAACCCTGGAATTTCTTGATTTGCCTGACCAAATTTTAACCTGCATTAGAGAAAGGAGAAACGAGGAGAACTGCTGGACTCGACATGATTTGGATCAAGAAGCAAGAAGCAATTTGTGACATAAACATTATGAGAATCTTAAGAAAAAGTAAACATGTATACAATCTTAAATTTTTAAATTAAAAAAGAAACTTAGATGCCCTACATGGTAGAAAAAGTTATGTAAAAAAAAAAAAAGAAGAAAGAATAGAGGGTATGAATGATTCCATTAACAAAGAACTCGAGAGGTAGGAAGTTTAATTTCTACTATACAAGGTGATGTAAAACTAAAAACAAGATGCATTTAAACAAAAACACATTAAGGGCTAATGAGCATATATATTTTTTTAAATTTTTTGTTTATTGCAGTAACATTGGTTTATAACATTGTATAAATTTCAGGTGTACATCATTATACTTCTCTTTCTGCATAGATTACATCATGTTCACCACCCAAATACTAATTACAACCCATCACCACACACATGTGCATATTTTTAAAGAATGATAGAAGGGACACATAATCAAGGAAAAATTGAGTGATACAAACATTTAGTGATAGCCCCAAGAAATATAAGCTCAGAATGAACCGAGCTTTCTGAAAATTGTGATGGAGAACAAACAGGAGGCTTTAAAAGCTACTTCTAGCATAAGAATTTTGCTTAGGGCAAGATGGCAAATTATTAATATAGGACATGGAAAATTCTGAATTTTAAAAATCTATTTTCCTTTTGTATTTCTCCACCAAAGTGAAAGACCATAAGATAGTAAACAAAGTTATTAAGCATTTTTTTCTCCCTAACCAAACTGATAGAAAAACAATAACAAAGTATCTAACTAACCATTACAAATGAATTCAAGTCTCCATGAGTCTGGTCAGAGCTTGCAAATAAAACAAAAAAAAATAAATGAATAAATGAGTGAATGAATGAATAAAAATTAGTAACATTCAACAAATCATGGAGAATATGAGACATGCAGGGATATATTAATAGACAAAGGATACTTATAAACTGCTAATTTTGAGATAGATGCCCAGGGGACTTCAAAAATAAATAATTCAAAATGAATTTTGTAGGTAATTATTTTTTAAAACCACAAAGTCTAAAAACCAATATGGAATCACTAAAATCAAGTAACAAATCACCTTACTTTACACTGATTTTAGACTCGTGGAGCAGGCTTATGATGTTGATATAAAAATGTCTTGATTGCAACAAAGCATTTGATGTATTTTCTTCCTATGTTCATTAAGGAGGAACGCAGGCTGAATAGTTTACATTTCAATGAAATTTTAGCAACTGTAGGCAAATAATGCTGGTTAATGTTTCCATTTCATCCTCTTGGATAGTCCTTTTCTGATCAGTGGAAAGCTATGAAAGATAGCTTAGTTACTGGATTTCAAAATCAAGATTCAGATTCATCCTGACATCTTATAATAATGAGCAGAAACCAACACAAAGTAAATAGTACACGGATAGATGTAAAGTTCTATATTTGATTTCAAGAATAGAAGCACAATTATAGTATGAGCAAAATCTGGCTTTATTATAACTTACATATAAAACAAAGACATGGAGGGTTATTTTTCTTTTAACCATAAATTACATATAAACCAATAGGGTAATATAACTTTCTTTTAAGTGATAGTAGCAGTATTACAAACATTTCTTGAACCAAAAACTGTTCCACTGTTCACTGTTCTTGGTTATTGTCACACTATATATGGAGCATTGCATTCAGCGGTGAGTACACATTCTAAGAAGGATTTGCTTAAGCTTAGAAACAAGAAACCAGAATGGTAAGGGTCATATATCCTATATGACATGAGGAAGCTGTCTTGTTAAGTGAAGAAATGAGAAGTTTAAGTAGGCGTATAGTATTTTATGCCCAAAGCAGTTTTCTTCTATTGCTTAGAAGACACAACATGGATAGATAGTTAAACATTATAAGGTATGTTTTGTCTTAAAACAAAGAATAATATCCTAACAAGAACTATCTGACGATGGAATAGACTTTTCTCTCTCACAATGGATTTCCTGTCACTAAGACATAATTTCTCAAAACAGATATCAATTAGTATTATACAAAGTATTCTAGTCTGATAAATTTTATAAAACATTTATTACAGAGAATTTCAGAATATTTATTGTGAATATACTGTTCTCTCCTTCAAGAGCAGAAGATTGTACTCAGAGTTCCCCACACTACGAAACTCTTTTTTCAGGCACTTCTCTCAGAACTATTAATTTGTGAATACAGTTTGGGAAACACAGTAAGGGGTTTTATGGAAAAGATGCTTTGAGTAGGAGTTTGTAATAGCTTCTGAAGTTATTTCCAATTGTAGTATTTTTATTATTCTGTTTTTTAATAGATAGCCAAGACCATAATCAGGAGGCATCCAGATACACGAATTTGCATACCAGAATTTATAGCACAGGTAGCATTGGAGTTGAAGAACTGTGAAAAGCCAGACAGGATAGTTAGTGCTAAATACATGAGATAAAACACAAAAATCAGCCTCAGTTTACACTCATTGATTGCTCACTCTGTACCAAGCACTTTACTAATTATATATTTTCTCACTTGATATTCAAAGTAACTTCTATTAGCCCCATTAGACAGATGAGGAAACTGAAGCTTAAAAACATTAGATAACTTGCTGAAGGTACAGCTAACACGTCATGGAGACAGATTGAAAACAGAGCTCTAATGATTGCACTACTGCTTATTTAGATCTTCAGCCTTCCTGTTTCTTCATCAAGGAAGAGGATCAAGATGGAATTGAGTGGAACATCCCTTTAGAGAAACTCTGGTGCCTCCACAACTTCAATTTGGAGACAGAAGCAATGTGAGGGCCTCAGGCCTTCCTCCATCCATTCCCATGAGTGGCCATAGTAATGAGAAAGAAGAAGAGGAGAACAAGGGTCAGTGGGGTTAAACACCTCAAGAAGAGGGCTACAATCACAGGGTAGGTTGAAGAGTAAGAGAAAGAACATAGCAGAAAGTGCCAGAGGACATCTACTGGGAATCAGGTAGCGGTGAATGAGATGAGGTTCCTGGAGACAACGCCTGTGAAATCTTTAAAGCAGACTACAGGATCTTGTCATTGATGTGAGATTTCTCAACCCTTGACCATTCACTTCACCCTACAAGACATTACTTTTTTCTAAAACAGGGAGCCAGAAAACTGGCACTTTCCTAAATTTTCATGCCTATAACAACTTGTATCAAAATAAAATAAGGCCAAGTTTTTTATATGAATTTTTATTATTTATACTTAAAAGGGGAAGACAGAGGAAATATACACAGTACATAAACATTTACAATTACATAATACAAAAATGATTTTGAATATATAATAATGTCATCTAACATTTTCTTCAAGGACAAAAATGCTTTTTTGAGATTTCTATGCTTAGAATTGAATATACAACTATTGCTGATTGTGTATTAACTGCTCTTTGTAACATTTTTGAAAAATTTATAAAGTAAGAAGAATACAATTGGAATTGTAAAATAATTTTAAACAAAACATTTTAGGCATTAACAAAAATAAATAGGCTGTTACCTACATGAGAAAGTGCTGAGGGGAAAGGTTCATGCCATGCAAAATCAGTCCTATTTACAGTTTTTTAAATAATTCTTTTCAAATGATATATATATTGGAGAGATGGATAATAGTGCTTCTCATAACACTAGAAATATTAAAGGTACACATGTTCTGAGTAGCAGAATAAGTGCCTCCTATTTACTACTTGAAACTATATACATAAAACGTCAGTTGCTTTATGCTCTCTAATGATTCTGATTTAGGTATGATTAAAGAGAGTTGGAAGTTATGATTTTGATGAAAATTATTGCTTGCCTAAAACAGTAAGTCAAAAGTTAATTTATAATTGCCTCTTAGAAAATTGCCTTTCATTATTCATGTGAGTATTATCAATGGCTGCTAAAATCCTACACTCTTAAAGTGATTAAGATCATGGACCCCAGAGCCATAGTCCTTCAGTTCACAACTCTGTCCCTCCAACTCAATACGTGAGCTGATTTCACTCTACAGTTGAGCAAACTTGAGAAAGTTACTTCAGTTTCCTTGTCAGCAAAATGTATATAATAATAGAAACAACCACATTAGGTTGGATGAGGACCATATTAGTTAATAATCATAAAGTGCCAAGAGCACAAGTCTTGACAGATCTCCAAATTCAAATTTGTCTTCTGAATACTTGATGCACATAATAGAATAGAATCTTACATTAATCCACTGATTTTTTTTTAATATATATAAACAGAGATTGACAGCAAATGGGCACATGGGATCTTTTGGGGATGATGGAAATGTTCAAAACTTGATTATGGTGATGGCTGGACAACTCAGTAAATTTACTAAAAGCATTGGATTATATGCTTAAGACAGGTCAGTTCTATGGTATATAAATTACACCTCAATGAAACTATTTGAATATATAAATATATATGAAATTAAAGAAATGGTACATATATGTGGTGGAAAATAAACATAGAAATAAGTTTCATTTGCTAAGATAAAGTCAACATTAGAAACAAATCAATATTAAATTTATAATTAAAGACATCATTCAGAGCACTCATTTGCCATACATTTGTTGAGTCCCTATGATGTGCTAAGCATTGAGGGATATAAGGATAAACAGGATGCCTTTCACTGCCTTTAAGGAACTCTTAGTCTAAGGCAGGGAAAGGCAAACTAAGGTCACCAGACAAATTCAACTTGCTGTTTTTGTATTGTCTATGAAATAAAAATGATTTTACAATTTTAAATGGTTGAAAAAAATTAAAGAATAATATTTTGTGACACATGAAAATTAAATGAAATTCAAATCTAATTGTTGATAAATGAACCTTTATTGGAACACAGACACACTCATCATTGTATATTGTCTATGGCTGCTTTCAAGGTACGTTGGTGGAGTTCGGTAGTTGCAATAGAGACTGTATGCCCAACATACCCTAAAGTATTTACTATCTCATCTTTTAAAGAAAACATCTGCCAAAGCTTGGTCAAAGATGGAGGACAGGAGAGAAATAATTTGTGGTTAATCTTATTGGCTTCAATCTTTGCTATTGAGAACCATTCTGAAATCCATTAGTCTGAGTTTTTGCCTAGTACACCAAATACAATCATTTTACAAGTTGAATATTTCAGTGCTTCAGCCACTGTGACTATTTGAGGTTTCAGTATTTAAATTTGAATAGCCTATTCTCAGAACTGAACAGGCCTATAACTATGAAAACAACTATTCAGCAAATATCCAAAGATTATAATGACTATATTTTATATCTTGGATTGTCGCGACAATTTTCCTTTAAAAATAAATCCCTGAGGGGTCCGGCCCTGTGGCTTAGCAGTTAAGTGCACGTGCTCCACTACTGGTGGCCAGGGTTCAGATCCCAGGCACGCATCGACGCATCGCTTGTCCGGCCATGCTGAGGCGATGTCCCACATACGGCTACTAGAAGGATGTGCAACTATGACATAACAACTATCTACTGGGGCTTCGGGGAGGAAAAGGGGAAAAAAAAAAGGGGGGGAGGATTGGCAATAGATGTTAGCTCAGGGCTGGTCTTCCTCAGCAAAAAGAGGAGGATTGGCATGGATGTTAGCTCAGGGCTGATCTTCCTCGCAAATAAATAAATAAATAAATAAATAAATAAATCCCTGAGTTTTTGTTTTAAAAAAAACCTAGAACACAGCCTTTCAAGTTACTATTAATCAACCTTTTCAAGAAAGATAAAAAACATCTTATTATGCAAGTAGCCTTATATTCTACAAAAGATGCAGGCAGAAATCTCGGAAAAAACCTGGCAGTCTTAAAGAAGAATCATATTTGATAAATCTACACAAATTAATCAATATGTAAATAGAATGCAGTCAATCAACAAAGGGACAACAGATTAAATATTATCATAGCCATATATTGATACTCTTATCTATTGATATAAGGTGGAAGCTCATACTTAAAATATATCTACCTTTAAATAAAATTGTATTTTACATAAAATGCACCAAATTCAAACTGACTAACTAATAAAAAGTACCTTAGTGACATTAATTTCCATGCATCTTTCCTCTGGCTCCTTTTTTCAATTCATTTATTCATTTAGTATTAAAATTTTATTTGGTTGTAATACAGAATGCATCTCATCATCAATATTCCAGCAAACTCCATGGAAAGCTGGGAAAGAGTAGAGTGGAAGGCATTTCCATAGATTTATAAGCATAAGTGAGGGTAACATGTACCAGATTTCATCATTGTATATTTGTTTTCCATTATACACATATGCAATTAAACATGCCCTTGATTTTTTTTATTAATTTCAAACTTATAAAAATTCATGATTTGAAATGCTTCTTAATGGTTAGCCCCAGATTCTCGTAACTGTATCTTCATTTTTGGAAAATGCATTCTTAATTTACAACAGTATTCATAATTGTAATGTAAGATTGCTTAATTCTGAAAAGGCAATTGTAGAATTCAGGCTACTCACTCATTATATTCAATTTTAATAATCTTAGTAGAAAACAAAATAAAGTCAACATGTAGAAAAATTCTGAACTAGATTGCTCAAAATGATTTGCCAAACAACTATAATTGTCCTCCTAGATAGAATAATAAATACCTCAGATTTAAGTGTCAGAATATTCAATTTTGTAAACACTCCTTTTTCTTTCTTGCATGAAGAAAGCTTTCATTTGCCAAAATATATCTAAGACACTGATGAATATACTGGCATGGGAGAAGGAGTACATTTTGGAATAATGTAACTACTTTTTTTATTGAAATATAATTGACACAATATCTTACTAGTTTCAGGTGTACATTATAGTGATTCGATATTTATATACATTATGAAATTATCACCAGATGTAACTACTTTAGAAATTTCTTTGTTTTTTTTTTTTTGTGGTGAGGAAGATTAGTCCTGAGCTAATATGTGTTGCTAGTCCTCCTCTTTTTGCTGAGGAAGATTGGCCCTGGGCTAACATGTGTGCACATTTTCCTCTACTTTATATGGGACACCGCCACAGCATGGCTTGATAAGCAGTGTGTAGGTCCGTACCCAGGATCCGAACCTGCTAACCCCGGGCCACTGAAGCGGAGCACGTGAACTTAACCACTACATCACTGGGCTGGCCCCAGAAATTTCTTAAGATCCCCTGCTCAAATGCCTCCCAACATTTTTATTTAGAATTCTTCCTCTACAAAGGTTTAAATTCACGAAAAGATTCATCCTATTCACACCTTTGTTTCTATTGCTTTATTTCCATTGCAATTAAATGTCAGCCACATTGGCAAAAAGACCTCTCTATTAAGAAGAATTAGCAAAGAAGCAAATTTAAACTCCTGGTGTTTTAAGTGAGAGGAAGAGCACTGCGGTTGTAGCCTTGGAAGAGACAAGGACCACAAAGAGCTGTGAGTTAGAGGAGGGTATCCAGAGACGAGAAAGAGAAGGAGGCACAGGAGTGTCAGTCAAGAAGACAACCACGCCTATGAAAGCCTGAGGAGGCAGGGGTAGTAGTAACTGTCACCCACGCCACATAAACTTTAAACAGTATTCCTTAAAAGAGACTGTGTGCCATGCAAGCACTGGACCAAGGACATCTTAATCCCAAAACAACATTATGACGAGGCTATTATTATTATCTCCATCATATAAATGATAAAATTGGGGCCCAGAAATATTCAGAAACTTGCCCTGGGGGTCATATCATGTAACGGGCAGTGGTAGGATTCTAATTCTAATAGCAGTTAAGAGTACAGATTCTGCATCGTGTTTGAATATTAACTCAGCCACTTCTACTGTGTGACCTTGGACAAGTTACTTAACCTTTCTATGCCTCAGTTTCCTTAGGAATAAAATGAGAATAATAATAAGTAATATTTGCAAAGTGTTCAGAATAATGCCTGGCACTTAATAAAGTTCTGTATAAATGTTTTATTAGAACATAAAAAAAAGAGAGGAAACGAAGAAAATATGAGGCTATACAGCCTATATTCTTAACTACCACCATAGACTACACTGCCACTCTCATCCTACTTTGGATACTGGTCCATTCTGTCAATGGCTGGTGTTAGCACATAGTCAAAGCATTTACTTCCAAGATCTACTTTGACATGAAAGTATGGCAAACAGACCAAGAAAAGTGTTTCAAATAAATTTACCTAATTGTTTTTTTATAAGTACTTATCTAATGTGAAATATATATATACTGATACTTTTTAGGTTAAATAATTATTACAAAAGGGACAAAAGAGGTGGTATTAGAGTTTCACTGATAATAAATTGATTCTGTATGATTATATTAATCTATACTTAAAGAAAAACATAGAAATCATAAAGCTGCAAAGCAATGGAAAGAAACAAATATACCCTACTTTAAATCTATGCCCAAGAGATTTTTTTAAAATCCTCTGCCTTGTGAGGCACTACTTGATCAGAATATGCCCTGAATTTATAGCTATTCATGTCAATACAACATAGAAAAATGAGATCTGATACAACTTAAAATATAACAGATCAAGGAAGTTATTTGTGAAAGTAATAGTATCTATTGCTAATTCAAATTAAATTTTTAAACAACCAATGTCTCTTAAATTGAGCTTAACTGTAAAACAAATCGAAATTGAAAGATATTACAATTTTAGTTACACCTTAGCAAAAACAAAAAACACTGAAGTGAAAAAATGAAAATAGAATATAAATTAATAGGAAAGATCATGAAAAAATTTTCATGGTCCTTCATGAGCAGGGCTTATAAAAGGAAATGAAAACTCGTGTGTTGACAAGCCATCAAAACCCAAAAATGTGGGGCAACATATCAACCTATCACACACACACTGACTTTCTAAAAACCATCGCTAACCTGGATATAAATATAAAGCCTGGAGAAAAAAGTGTGCAACTGAAGACAAGCAGTAGCTATCATATCTCCAAGAATGGGAATTAAGAGTTAAGGCATCTATGCAGAAATAGAGATACAATGATGTACACCTGAAGTTTATACAACGTTATAAACCAATGTTACTGCAATAAACAAAAAATTAAAATAAATAAATAAATATAAATAAAAATAAAAAAGAGTTAAGGCAAACGCCACATGGGGAAGGCATCTAAAATCTGAAAATCCAAAGCATCACTTTTCATAGGACCAGAATAGGAGAAGATGGAGTTTGCATGGAACAGAGGGACACACAATATTTAGGAAGCAGGGAAGAAAAGATAAAGGTTGGAAAAGGAATAGCAGCTAAAGAGAAAACGGAGGGAAAAACCATGAGGCAAGAGGACTAGAATAAATATTCTATAGGCAGAGCTGTTTCCTTTAGTTAGAGCTGCAGAGATTGAAATTAAAGCCACCAAATGAGAATCTAAAGGACTGATTTCTCACTTTATTAACTTGTTTAGGAAATGAAGATTAGCATCTGGAGTAGCATGACTAACCACACTGGTAATAAAAATCTTATATGTCATGTTTATAAATTAGAAAATGAAATGTCTTAGTCAAGTCAGAAAAAGTCTACAAGTACAAATTTACTCTCAAGAAATTTCTCTACTCATTCACTTGGATAAACTTTGACTATGTAACTGTCATTGACATTAATATTCGTCAGCTTCAAGAATGTTCAATGGGGCCGGCCCCGTGGCTTAGCGGTCAAGTGCGCGCGCTCTGCTACTGGCGGCCCCGGTTCGGATCCCGGGCGCGCACCCACGCACTGCTTCTCTGGCCATGCTGAGGCCGCAGTCCCACATACAGCAACCAGAAGGATGTGCAACTATGATATACAACTATCTACTGGGGCTTTGGGGGGAAAAAAAAAGGAGGAGGATTGGCAAAAGATGTTAGCTCAGGGCCGGTCTTCTTTACCAGAAAGAGGAGGATTAGCACAGATGTTAGCTCAGGGCTGATCTTCCTCACAAAAAAAAACAAAAAGAATGTTCAGTGAATAAGAACACAGCATTTTTCACAACATCCTAAGCATCAGTTCTCAAAATTTGGTTCATTCCTGTACATTTGGATATACATACAGATATGTGCCCATTAGCTTGCTTGTCAAGTCAGAATTGCAATTAACCTCTTGTTAAAGTTATAGCTATCTTCTACTTTGAAACTTATCAAGTCAGATAGATCAAAATAGACATATGGCTTCTGTGATCCACATTGACAAAGAGCAATTTGTCACATTATCTTGAAGAATGCTTCATTGACCACCTACGTCAGAATTCCCTGTGATAGTTATAAAGATGTTCAAATTCCTAGGGCCCAGGCTGGGCCTTTTGAATTATTATTAGAGGGCCTAGGGAGCTACACTAAGTGCTTTATAGTCATTATTTCATTGAATCATTATATTGCACCTATAAAGTAGGAAGCACTACACTAAAATCCCCATTTTACAGATGACCTTGTTAAACAGCTACAAAGTCATAGAGCCAGGGTTCAATACAAATCTGACTCCACAATCCAACCACTAAACCACTGCATTATTCTATCCCCTTCCTCGTTTGGGTATAGACACAGGACCATTTGTTTTGACAAGATAAAAATGCTATGATAGATGTGTCTATGCATGAGTTGGAAGACAAGCATCACAGAAATTTTTTCTTGCCTGTTATGCCTCCTTCCTACTCTTGGTGTATTGAAAATGGAGCCAAGGACAAATGGTGAAAGGTAAAAGGAGTGTCTCTAGCTTGTTGTCTCATGACCCAATCACCTAATACACATAAATGAGAGAAGCAATGAGAACTCATAGATCAAAGAGAAAAATACCTGCTAAAATGAATACAGCTTCCTTACAAAATAGTCATTTTAGTGATTCCTATTAAATATAGATAATTGCAGAAATTTTAAATATGTTATTTACTCCTAAAGAGCTCCATTGCCTACAAGTCTTGTCCAGAACACGTAAGCATTGGCAGATAAGCAAAGTATGCCTATCCAGATATAAGGACATGTGGGCCCATTATCAGATTCCCTGGAACCTATTCAATATGAAAAGGATAATTCAGAATAACAGAAGACAAAGGGAAAAGAACAAGCATGTGCTGAGTAAATAATTCAACTATGTTATGTTATGAGTAATAAATATATATGTACTTACATATTTCATGATAAGAAAAATAAGAACAGTCAGAGTTTATTAACAACGTAACATGTACCAGGCATTGTAGTGAACACCTTACAAACATCAGCACATTTTCCCCTCACAATAAACTGGACATAAGCACCCAGTTATGAATGATACATTGGCTGAAAGCCACCTGTGAATGCCACGTCCATCACTTTCCAGGACTGCAATCAGACGATTAGCAAGTTCCTGCCCTTCTCATCCCATCCAGCCACCTGCTGCAGCCACCTGCTGCAGATACCTGCAGGCTCCTGGCTCTAGGAGATTTCTTAGTTATACTAACTCATTTTAAGAAGCCCCAGAGCAGGAATTATGATAAGCCCTTTACCTGGTATCATGGTGCCTCATGTTAATCTCTAGGAACTTCATCAACTACCTGGGGTACAATCCTTTCTCTGGGAATGTCTTTCTTCCTCTTCAGTAGAATTCAAGTAGGAAGGAAAATTCAGAAATTTAACTTAAATTCTCTACTTTAATATAACTGTATAATCAAATAATTATTTATAATTAATTTGGAACTCTTGCTTTTTCAAATATATTTCTTGGAGAAAAAATTTAGATGACTCAACTTATGTTAAAGGTATCTTTCAAAAATAAAATCCAGATTTTTCAGCTATAGAGTGGTTGGAGTCTTAAAAATGCAAAAAGTGATTAGCATTCTAATCCTTATTTATTTTCATTGGGAAAAATTAGACAAGAAAGTGCTGTGACTGTCAGTTAATCAAAGAAGAGCAAGAACACTTTGGCTCTGTGTCCTCAGAAAGACATCTGACTGCACTAAGTGATTGTTTTGAGCAGAGCAAAGGGAAAATCTGTCTTAATGATTTGACTGTATTTTACACCATTCTAACCTCCTACCTGTGCAGTTCTCCATTTTGGAGGTTAGAAGAATGTAAAATACCATCAAATCATCAGGGTAGGCTTTCCCTTCACTGTCTGCACAAACCAATCACTTAGAAGAATGAGATTGCAGTAAATAAAGACCTATGACATCTTCCAGCGAATTGATACAGCATCTGATCCTGAGCTACACATCACATCCTTTAGACCTCAGATCAAGCATGCCTTCTTAGAGAGCCCTTCTCTGACCTTCTTGTGCATGACAAATTCCGCTTTCAAGAGCACATCTCTCTTTTGTAACACTTGCCAAAATTAAAATTTAGCATTTATTTATGTAAATTTTTGATTAATGTCTGATTCTCCCACTAAATTATAGGCTCTTTAAGAACTGTCAAATGCCCACAACTGCAGACCACCTGCCCCAGAGGAGGCACTCAATGCACGCAGTTAAATGAATGGATGAGTGAATGTAATAACTTAATAGAAAGAACTTGAGGGAAAGTTCAACTACATAGATTTTACTGTTGTAAATTGTTTTGTTTTTTACTGTTCAATTAGCAATTCACTCATCAAATTATTTTTCAACCTAGGTCACAGGCGCTCTTTTTTCATACAAAATGTATTGTGATAACATTTCAATTGAATGTGGGAATTGGTTCTTAAATGAATCTATTTTATCATTATTATACCTGCAGGATTCAATATTAATATTTCACACCTTGGTTCACTGATTTTTGAAAAATTCATCTCATATTATAATCTCTCAGTTGTAGAAAGTCACTATCTTATTAAATAACTCAACAGGAAGAAACTAAACGTCCTACGACAGGTAGGAAAGGCATAAATTACACCAATGGAAATATCCAGACATTTGCTCTCTTGAGAAACACAGAACTAATGATAAAAAATAATAGCAGCTACCATCAACTGATTGCTTACCATGTATGAGGCCCATAAATTCATTTATTCCTCACAATAATCATATAAAATGGATATCACCCTCCCCTACCATTTTTTAAAGAAGAAATCAAAGACCAAAGAGGTACAATATCTAAATTTGGGGTCTACAGGAAGGAAGGAAGAAAAGATAGAAGGAAGGAAGAAAGCAGAATCTCTAACAGTTTAGGCCTGAATAAAGGGCAACATCAAGGAACAGCTATGATTTTGTTCTTGGAATCTCTGTGAAGCTTAATATTTCTGTGACACTAATAATTATAGCTAATATTAATCTAGAACTTATTATGTTTGAAGCACTTTATATACATGATCTCCCACTTAAGTTTATGAGATAAATATGGTATAAGTACTACTCCATAAATGCTTATCCTCAATTTATCAACAAAGAAATTGAGACTCCTTGGTTCAGTAACTTGCTCAATTAACACACATCTGTTAAATGACTGAGCCAAGATTCAGATCCAGTTCTAAGGCCATGACATGAGCTCTTAGCTTCCACGCTACATATTCCTGTAAGTAGTTACAACTTCTGCTGTTACCACTTTTGTCCCATCATAGCCAAGTGTATATGTACTCCTGAGCCAATAGAGGTTCTTGTTTATTTATTTATTTGTTTTTCTGGAGGATAAGAAGACAGCACAATGAAAGAAGAGGGAAAGGACATTAGGCTCATTTCATCTCACCTCCCTGCTGTCTAATTAGACCAAGAGAACAACAAAAGAACCTGTAAGGCAAAACAAGAAAGTAGTCAAAAACAGGACAATTTAGGACATGTCAGGCTCTGAACACCTATAGGTCAGAGAACATATCAGTTGACATTCAGTTTATGGAGCAGCTGTGAGGAACTCCTGGAAGGAACACAGGAGTTAACTGTCTGAGAAGGGTGACTTAATTGAGTAGAATATATATTTCTCTTCAATTACTTATCTTAGAAAATTTTATGAGATATAGCCCTAAATTTGTAATATGATTAAACTGTCTATTTTAAGAAACATGTTATTCTTTACTAAGGCCTTTTTTATTCCCCCAAGATCTTAACAAACGCAGATTGTCTGGTAACTGACAAAAAAGCACTAGAAATCTGAGTATTCATCCTACTTCTGGCATCATGAATTGGACCTGGGTAACACTTTTCCTCTGTCACCCCCAGTTCCACCCTCAATAACATGAGGAGATTGAGCAAGTCAACATTCTCTATAAGAATGTTTCTGAAACATCTATGATTATTCAATGGTCTTCTGGAAAAGTGAGAGCAGAAGGTTAAATCAATAATGAAAAGTATACAAAGAGTAAAGAGATTTAATTGTTTATACACTAATTTTTTCTTCCCTGCAGTATTTTTTTAATGCATTTCCCAACAAAAGTATCTAATCAAAGACACATGGGTTCATCATATGAGCTACAAGTTAGATTCAGTCTCAGAAATTTTACATACCATGGTTACATTCAGCATTTACTTTGGAAATGTTATCTAATAATCAAGAGCAGTGATCCATATCACATCACATAGATTTACACCCTAGTTCCACCGCTTCCCCAGGGATGTGGTTAAGTTAACTTCTCCAAGACTCAGTTTCTCATCTGTGAAATAGCAGTGAGGATACTTACCTTGAAGGGCTGTTTAAAGGATTGCATGAGATAAATTACGCCCAGTTCTTAAAATAAATGGCTGGTACACATGAAACCCTTAATAAATGGAAGCTATAGTTTTCTTGGGGACCTCATTATATAGTTGGGGAAACAGGACCTCAAAGAGATTAAATAACTTTCCCGTGAGTGCATAATTAGGAAGTACTGAAACTGGTAAACTTTGCTCCACCAGATTATAAAGCCCATGTGCACTTTCCCTGAGACCACACTGTTTCCCCAGGCTGAAGCTCTCTCACTCATTCTGCTTTTCAAGATGTCTTATCTTTTCACCTGTTAATATTTTGGTCCTGTCTCTAATTAGACAATAAGTTGCTCAAGTGGCTTCTGTTTTGAATACATATTTCTATAATGCCTGGTCTAGGGTTTGGGCTGGTAAGATGCTAAGGAAATAGGAAAATTGGCCCTTAGTCCTCTAAAGGAAAAGAAGGCAGTATCGTCTGGGTTGATACCCTAGCTCTGGCATTTACTAGCTATGGTATCTTAGGCATGTTCCTTAACTTCTCAATAAACCAATTTCCTCATTTGTAAATGGTAGCTCTGGCATTTACTAGCTATGGTATCTTAGGCATGTTCCTTAACTTCTCAATAAACCAATTTCCTCATTTGTAAATGGGTATCGCAGTAATACCTACCTCCTAAAGCTTGAATATGTAGGTTAAATGAGATGTTATGTGCTTGCACATGTTAAGTGCTCAATGAATGAAAGCCCTTTTAAATATATCATTAATACTTTCATTTATTTTTACTCTTTGAGTCTTCCTTTCTTCATCCATAAAATGTGTGGCCTGTCTCAAAGGGTTGCTTGCTGTGAGGATTAAATGAGAAAATGTATGATAGTCTTTAGAAGAGTGTTATCTCATAGTAAAGTCAAATAAAGTATCACTTTTATTAATGTGATAATAAGTGTGATATTGCTTTCAAGATCACAAAGCACTGACCACACCTAGAAGCCTTCTGCTCTCATATCATCTTCCTATGTCTCATATCATCTAGGTCTGGTTCTCTAAGGTTCCAAGCTACAAGCCAATACACAACCCTCTGCTTCTAGTGAAACCAGCACTGCTCACTCCCTCTAACGGGGAACAAATGCAAACTGTGACCACAGCCTTACCCTAAAGAGGCAACACTGAGTGGACTGTTAAGGCATGACCTTCAAAGATATTCATGAGTCAGAGGACCTTTCTTTACACCCTGGTTACCACCTCATAGTGGCCTCCTATTCAAATGACACACAGGTCTAGATTTCTTACTACAGCAAGCATCCAATGGTCATTTTGATCCTACTGCAATTGTTTAATACCTTCTCACTGAAAGGTGGTAGGAAAGATAATTTGGCAGCTTGCTAGATAAAATAAGAACAACAACAATACCTACGAGGATTATTGTTTTTCTTTGGCAAACATATTATACTATAGATACAAATCCAAATCTGATGCTAAGCTGCTCTTTATAAACCCACAGGCCTTCGATTTAAAGTGAATGTAGATGTGTTTATTTGAAGAGTGGAATGAGAATCTGTAATGCTGACAACATAGGAAAAATACTCGAGGAACACCGAAACAATTTTCTCATAGATCTAAACTCCAACTAAAGTATTTCTATCAACTCGATTAACATATGTCTTTCATTTAAACTCAGCTGACTTAAATTCTGAAATATGTGCTTCTGATATTATGCAAATAAGCAAACAATTTTGCTAAAATTTTTCTGCTTTGTGTGTGCTAATTATCATATTTCAAGGAAATAGGTCCAGGGCTTAGACCATCAACGTCTTTATTATTGGAGGTGGACTAACATGTCCCCACTTTTCATGCCCTTCATTTTTGGAGTAGATTAAAAATACAATAAAGTTTTCATAACACAATTAAAATCAGTAGGATTTTTACTATAGGCATAGGCCAGCATTAAGCTCATTATGCTTATACTATAGTCAGCTCTATATTTATTATCCTAATCTCTCTCTTAGGACAGAGCACTATAGTTTTGGTTGAACAATAACACACTCTTTTGTCAAGGAAATTATTATAGCCTTTCAGTGTTTCACAGTAATTTCAACAGCTGTAAAGTAGTAATAGTATTATTATTTTTAACATTCTTCCAAACTGTTTGCAGATCTGCACATAAATAATGATGAATACTAAAAGGCAGAAGAAGGAAACAGGGCTTACAAAGATCAATTTTAAAATGAGAAGATATTTCTAAAAATTACTTCAACCAAATAAACTCCAAAGTCTGTATATTCTCATTCTCCCTTCTCTTCATTCTCTTTTCTAGTTTTCTAGGCTGTAGGCATAATGCCTGGTACATAATTAAAATTCAGTAAATATTTGTCTGATGAGTTTGTGAATGAACGACAGTTGTTTTTGTTTTTGGTGTGTTTTTATCTGCTTGGCTTCATATGGTGCTTCATGTGCAATCCAGTTTCATGACCGCCAGTCACTATCTGTCGATTCCTGGAGTGCATGGAATGGTATGTGGGCTTTATGAGAAAAAAGGATCTTCTGTTTTGTTGATTGCTGTATTCTCATGCCTAGATCAGTTTCCGGCATACACTAGGTGCCCAATAAATATTTGCTGAATAAATATTGAATGCCACATATAATTCTAACGCTCTTTTCATACTGAAACAAAGTAACAAAACCCATAATGTTCATTCTTATTCTACACGAATATATTAAGTTAAAATTTAATTACATATTGTTAGATTCAAAGAATGTATAAATATGGGTGAGTCTTTCATGTTTATTTTATATAAATATGTATGTATATATATTCTTAATATACATATTTGAAGGCTTTTAATGTGTCAGGCACTATGATTGATGCAGAGAGGGATTATGCTCCCATAACTGTGCTAATGTACCCCCAGCCTAGTGTTCGTCACAATGTGCTGTAATGAGTTTTGTCATTCCCCAGACGTCATCTATGCCTTGTCACATGACATTCCCTCTGTCCTTCAGATCCAGTATTCCACTGCCCAACTCCATGTAATACCAAGTCCTGCCTAAATATTCCTCCTCTCTGAAATACTCTTTCCTCAATACCCCTTCATCACCAGTCACACGGGTCTCCCTTCCAAACCCCCTGAGCAACTGTCACATGGTACTAAGTCTATGTCCATGTCTGTCTCTGCCATCTCTCTGTTTTTTAAGAGACTTTTTCTTATTCATTTTTTAATCTCAAGTGCCTAACACAGTTCTTGGCACAGATCAAGTCCTAAATTGCTGCAAACAGAAAGAATGACAATTAATTTAGCAATATACGTTCTCATAAACCGAGAGAGTTTAGAAAGTAGCATATAACACACATGTCTTATTAATTTTGCTCATAATGAAAGAAACCAATTTTGATTATGATTTATTCAATCAACCCAAAATGACAACCCAGAAATTTCAGAGGCAGAAAGCAATGAGCAATGATCTGACATGCAATCTAATGTAAAGTCAGGATTTTAGTAAATTTGTTATGTATTTGTCCCTGATGTGATTACTTGATGTGACTAGATTATAAACTCACTAAGTAGGAACAAAAGCAACATGATAGTATTTTGTCTACATACCTAGGAGTCATTTATTGCCTGATGCTTATTTTTCAGTAATTATGATCTTGAAATTATCTTCTACAAAAAATGTCAGCTGATTATAATATCTACTCACACAGTTATTTTTTTTCCTCTCAGATAAAAAGAAAGATATATGAAACACAAAATCTTTTGATCCTACTTAAGGTGATTATGAAAATGAAATAAGATTTTCATCTTTTCTATTTGTCCAGCCTTTCCATTGACAGTCAAGACATTGGTTTAAATTTAAGATTCTTCTTGAGAATTGAAGATTGCAATTCCAAATCTGACACCTCTTGGGAAATTATCAAAGGATTATTGTAAGGGAAAAGTACAAGCTACAAACAAATACTCTATTTTGACAGCTGACATAGTTACTCATTTTCTTTGTTTTATGTTTCTCGGTTATGCAAATGGACACTCATGGAAACAGAGACTCTTCCACTGTTTAGATTTACAGACATTATTTTCAAAATAAAATACTGCAAGTAGTAGGAACAGGAAGAATTTCATGCAAATAGTAATATTTTCAAAATGGCTACTTTTGCTAAGCAGACACAGGTTAGAAAACAGAATACATTTTATTTAAACTTGGGGGCTAGATGAGAGTGAAACAGCTCTCAGTCAGCACCAGTTACCAACATGCCACAGAGAGCCTTGTGAAGTGTGATCCTAGATTTGCAAATCTGGGCCACCTGAGAAATGAGGCCTCCTCTGCAGGAAGGGAAGTCTCTGCTCTCCATCACCAGGTAATTTACAGATAACATCTACCTTGGCCACAGGAGAATCCAAGCAAATACTGATTTCTCCAAATCACAGGAGGGCATCAGTAGCAACCAAATAATTTTCACTCTAAATTCCACATTTGACCCATTCACTTTGCTCTGGGTGTAAATAACCACTTAGGTTCAAACCTGAATTTCTGAAAGGCCCTACAGACAAGACAGATGGACAAAATGCACATAATATTTTTGTTTTGGAGTCTATTTTCCATTATTAAAAGGTACAGTCAAAATGTTTCCTGACTAATAAATAGTCTGGCTTGCAGTCTCCCATCCTTCGTTTAGAAAACTGTAAAAAGTACTAAACTGCAAATAATTATATATGGCCCCAAATAAATATCTTAGTTATTTAGTGGTGGTACGATCCTTGACGACTATAAAAATAGTAATAATAACCATAAAAAAGAAGAATGATGATCAAGAACATGTATTGAGTGGTTATTATGTGCCAGGCACTTTGCTAGAATCTGTGCCTAAATTGTATTACTTAATACAATATGGCTATGAAATAGGTACTAATAATGTTTCCATCATAAAACTGAGAAAACTGGGTCTTAGTGAGACTGAGCACAATATCCGAAGCCTTATAACTATAAGAAGTGGAGCCAGGGCACAGACCAAAGTCTGCTGAACTCAGAAGCCTCTGTATCTAACCACTGTTGTGTCCCAGGCATAACACAATCAGGTAATAGGATCTAGACCAAGGCCATCCTATTGTAGGGGAGGAAGACAAATCCTTTACCCTCTAGGTCCTTCTGGCTGGGCTACGAATTAAATTCACATGAAATAGAATAACAGGAGAAAATCAAACAGGCTTTATAACATGTATACATGGGTGAAACCCAGGAAAACTGGGTAACTCCCAGAATGGCCGAGGGTGTCATCTTAAATACCATCCTCAGCTAAAGACGAAGGAGGATGTTGGGGGTGGGGGAGTCAGTTATGGGAGATTGCCAGAAAAGCACAGTAAACTAGAGTAAGGTTATTATGCAGATTTAACTCCTTGCCTTCCACATTGATAAGAGTGTCTAGAGATAAGGTCATACCCCCTCTTCCTGGTACAGAGGAGGAGACATCTTTGCAAATTGAGATTTCCCTTACAAATGTAAATGTCTCCTACAAAGGGTAACTTCTACTTGGTTTTCAGAGCTTCTTTCCTGTCTGCAGTTTCTTAAAACTAACCAGCCCAAAATAATCCTCATGCCAAAGAGACACATTTTGGGGTGGCCAATTCTGATCCCCCACACTATACACTAGTGTTCTAGGCATAGTGCCTAGAAAAAGTTGTAGACAAACCAATTATCCACTGTAAAATAGGGAAAGAGAAGCACAGAATCAAGATTGGTTAACAGTTAATTAGAAAACTCAATATTATTTTCACTCATCAGGTTCAACTAACTTAACTCATGTAGTGACATATATCATAATAAATATGGATGTGATGCATTTTACTATGTTTTATATGACTAAGGTAGAGCCTTCAAAAGTAAAGGAGTCTTTACTTTGAAGATCTTAAAGTATATCTGCTTGTGACCCTAGAATTTTCTTAGTAAAGTGTGCCAAGAGAGCATTTTTGGCGGTGACTACTGTCCAAGGGTCATCTGTGAGTTTTCTCTGGGGTGAGGCATATTTAACAAAGGCACAGAGAGTGAGATATATATAAAAGGTCTACATTAGAATATCTTTGTTAACATTTTTAAAGATGAACATAATTCATGTATTTAAAAACAAATGAAAAAAGATGTTAATTTTTCTATTTTGGTGAATATATAATAATCTGTTCTATAGAAAGGATTTTTTAGAAAAAAATCATATAATTTGCCACTATATTTTACAAACAAAATCAAAATCCTGTAGTAAGGTCTTATTTTTCAAGGAATATATATATATATATATATATATATATATATCTTTACGTATATGTTTGATTTTTCTGACATTGAGAAATAAAAATATCGAACAATTATTCCACATAAAAATAATTCATATAGTTTGCAGTAAAAATAAAATATTATAATTTATGGGTCGTCATGATAATAGTTTTATCTAGAAGTAAGATAATTCAAAAACCCCGTTTTCCACCTGAATCAGAAACGAACTTCAAGATAAACATATCTATCTACACTAATTTGTTTTATCACTAATATCCCTACCATTAGTAATAATAAATATATAATATTTATACAGCATTTTACCATTTATAAAACACTTTCACATACACAAATTTCTTTTAACTACCCTATTTTGTAATTAATCCTATCAATTTTCATACAAAATTTTATGAAATAGTTATTTAGTTAAAATCTGTCATTTTTCCACAACATTAAAACAACTTAACATGTGACATCTAAACAATATTGCTTATATTAGAAACAAGAAAATACTATCCCTACTCTACCTTCAAGAGTCTTTAGAACAGAAAGTGTAGTCAGGGAACCCAGCAGCAGGCACAGAATTAAAAGGTCACCTGTGCAATTTTCATCATTAGGTAGTTATAAAGGTCTCTTTAATTTTAAAAAGAACGTTAAATATATAAATGAGAAATTCAGCAAATAGTAGAAATTAAACTTCATTTCTAAGGATAGTCAAAGACAACAGGGTTTTTCCTTCCCCTAGGGAAAGATTTGAGTACGTTAAACTATTTCTTTAATAAGCAATATTTTTTGCAAGTTTCATCCAATTGGGGCCAACTTGATTTATTGACTTTTCAAATTACTTTCTTCAACAGAATTCATTAAGAACAAATTATATATTTTAATTTTAAATATATTTTTGTAGTCAGAAAAAAATTGTGCCTCGTCAGGCCATCCATGGTCTCTCTAATTTTTGAAGAATGTGCACTACCTGATTCCTGAGTATTCAATTATCTGAGCAAATTGACATAGCATCAAATAAAGCATGTGGTCATTAACAGTGTCCTTAAAAAATAAAAGGCTAAAGAAGTAAAAACGTATAAATAAAGTTCTTTAATCACACAGAGCCAAAATTATCCTTCATTCTGACTTGAAGGTATACAGGTAATTGAATCTTCCTCATAAATGACAGGCATTTTATAATGATGCACAAAGTACTGTGATATTTTATGCTAACTTGATACAATGCACCTTACTAAAGAGGCCATATCCTATTACATTACTTTTTGTTATACAAACCTTTTCAACAATATGTTATATGGCCTTCTCTTAAGTTGTATAACATAACTTTCTAGAGTAACAGAATCTCTTATTGAAAATAGCATAAATAATTCATCTAACCCATTTATCTGACAGATGGAGAAACTGAGGCAAGGAAAAAATAAGTGGGTCACCTGATCTCACAGTTAGCATATCCAGTGCTCTTTCTGTACCTGCCCTGTCCAAGACAATAGCCACTAGAGACATGCACCATTAACCACTTGAAATATGGCTAATTGGAATTGAGATGCACTGTAAATGTAAAATTGTGGTATAAGAAGAAATATATTTGGTCTCTGTCCTCAGTTCCTGGCACAGAGCACCTAAAACCCCTGGAATTTCCTGAGTGATGGCAGTGCCTTTTGTTATTCATAAGGAGCCCCTTTTGAGCACTCTTGAGTTTATGCTAATGAGGTAACTCAGGGTTGGGCATCTAGATAGCCTCAGGATGGGGGCTGGTCACCAGAAAGACCAAATGATCAGAGGATTGGAACTTTCAGCACCACCTACTGACCTCTAGAAAGGAGAAGGGATTGGAGAAGCTGAAGATTAAGTTCTATAAAAACTCTTGAACAATGAGATTTGATGAGCTTCTTGGTTGGTGAACATGTGAAGGTGCTGGGAGGGTGGTGTGCCCAGAGAGGGCATGGAAGTTTCATATTCCTTCTCCTATACCTTGCCCTATGCATCTCTTCCATCTGGCTCTTCCCGAGTTGTATCCTTTTACAATAAATCAGTAAATATAAGTAAATATTTCCCTGAGTTCTGTGAGCCTTTCTAGCAAATTATCAAACTTCTGGAGGGGATTGCAGAAACCTCTGATTTATGGCTGGGTGGTCAGAAGTACAGGTGACAATCTGGACTTGCAATTGGTGTCTGAAGTGGGGACAGTCTTGGGGACTGAGCCCTTAACCTGTGGGATCTGACGCTATTTCCAGGTAGATAGTGTCAGAATTCCGTTAAATTTGTAGGACATCCAGTTGATGTCCACTGAAAATTGGAGAATTGCTTGGTGTGGGAAAAACCCCCACACACCTCACATCAGAAGTATTGAGAGTAGAGGAGAAACAGAGCTTTTCTGTTCAAAAATACACTCCAGAGTTTGATAACTTATTCTGAAAAAGTAACATAAAAAATTTCACTAATACTTTTATATTAATTCTACGTTCAAAGATAATATTTTGGATATACTATATCAAAAATATATTATTAAAATAAATTTCACCTGTTTTGTTTTACTCTTTTTTAATGTGTCTACTAGAAATTTTAAGATTATTTGTGTAGCTCACATCATATTTCTATTTGACAGTGCTGTTCTAAAGCATTACCTTTTACATTACTTTAAGTATATCTCTCTTTGAGATTCCAAGTACATATAGTGATTTATTCTATAAAATTCATATTTTTCATTAGTCAACTAAAAACAATTCTCCTTTGTCACTCAAGAGTCTGTGTTTACATAATCTAAATACCAATCCAATCAACATATGCCAAACGAGTTTCAGAAATGTTTACAGCTTCATTATCACTCTGTCCTTTATAAGGAGTGCTTCTCCTTGTTTCATACACATTAATTTCTCTATTCTAAGATGTTATTCCCTAAACTCCATAGTCATCCAAAATCCATTCTACCCTTTGATAAATGCCTGCAAGGCAAGAGGCTAAAAGGAAAGAGATGGTATTGAATTTTCATTGTCACAGGAGAATAATCGAAGACTATTCCAATAAGAATAGATTTTTGATTAAAGTATGGCAATAGCTAACAACATTTCTCAAAAGGAAAAAACAATCATGTTTCTATTACAATTCAAAGTTTAAGCATGTTCTGCACGAAAGCTGAAAATTGATTAATTTGAAGGTCTCGCGAATACTAAAAATGAAAAAAACAACAACAAAAAACACCTAAAGCACAAGGAGTTAGCCTTAACTCAAACTCATTTTACCTGATGGACATCAGGGTATCTAAACAAGTCCTCACTAAACCAATACTTTGAAAGTAAAAACTGTTTCATAGGGGCAGGCAATAAACACTCCCCCAAAACGGTTCTTCTGGCCTCAATTCCTAGTATAGTTGAAGCTTGTTCATAAATGAATTTATGAAGGCTGTGGGCTCTCTCAGGATTGGCAGATAATACTTGTTATGCTATAACAGCTTGGGTTTGGAATGCCTTTAGATGAATCAAGGGGATTCCCTTTACTCCTTCCCATTCAGAAGTGGTTTCCAGACACAGATAATGCTAAGTTATACTGATCCATTAGAACAGAAGTACCCAACCATCCCATGGAAGAGTGGTGACTTTTCAACTTTCTAGTGCCTTATGACCACTGAGAGCTTGTGAGGATGAGGGACATACTGAGGTGATGTCAAGGAGCAGATGTTGAGATGGTTGGCAGTGATTAGTCCTTAGAAATGGAATCATCCTGTATTCTATCAGTCACCAACCAGTCATGGCAATTCCTATTCCGGCAGCTCTTTTCGAAAGCCAAAAGATGTTACTGTTGACATCCTGGTGAAATTTGATTTTTATTTGTGTGATGCATATTTTAAGACAAGGAAGACAGCATGAAGATAATTAAAAAAAAAAAAAGGAGGGAGTTGGAAGACAGAAGTCTGCTCTGCCACACAATGATGCTGTGCCAGCCTCTTTCCTGAACCTGAATACAAATACTCCAAAGGTGGAACTAGATGGTGTCCACATTCTTTTACACCCACATTTCGGAAATGGAGGTTTGTGAACCTTCAGGAGATTATGAGGCTGCTCCATAGAGTTCCTTCCACGAAAAGACTTAATAAAGTCTATTTCCATTACTGTTTTAAATTAAAGATAAAATGTTATTTAACATGGGGCTGGCCTGGTGGGGCAGTGGTTAAGTACACACGCTCCACTTCCGCGGCCTGGGGTTCACCGGTTTGGATCCCGGGAGCGCACCAACGCACCACTTGTCAAGCCATGCTGTGGCGGCGTCCCATATAAAGTAGAGGAAGATGGGCACAGATGTGAGCCCAGGGCCAGTCTTCCTCAGCAAATAAAAAAAGAGGAGGATTGGCGTTGGATGTTAGCTCGGGGCTCGTCTTCCTCACAAAAATAAAATAAATAAATAAATGTTATTTAACATTTAGACAGAACACTTCAAGTGCATCTCAGGTGATTATGTGTAGAAAATAGTGGAGATTGGATGAGTATATTTATGCCTTCCTTTTTCCATCACCTGAATATTCCTGGATGCCATGAGGGTTTTGAGGATTATACTGATTTTAATTGTTTATATTAGTCATATATTTTAAAATTTAATTTAATTTATAAAATTTAGCCCACAAATGACTACTACTTATAGGCATGAAACATGAAAAAAACTGTTATGGAATTTTTATATGTTAATGAAAAGCATAAGACAGTAATTCTGCAAATTCCCAAGATAGTAGCATTCTAAAGTCTCTCTAGCACATCAAACATCAGCATTTAAATATATATATTTAGTGATCATTATATCTGTTCTTCTTTTCATATATCATGACAATGTCTATATTCAGTGTAAAGGTATTATTCTTCAGAGAGATTTTGTAAACAGCATCATGAAGCCATCTCCCTTATCATTTATAAACAAAACAGGACACATAGAAAGTAAACAGTATGTTATTTCAGTGGAAAATGGAAGAATAATTGAAAGTCCTTTTGATCTATTTTTGATGTTATAAAACCTACTAAAATGCTATCTATGTTTTAATATATTTTAGTTCCTAAACCCAACTCCATATGCTATCTTTGAATTTTTCCTTGACAAATCATACCCTGTCTCATACAAATCATTTACAGTAAATTAAACAATGCTGTAAGTAGAAAAATTAAACATTTTCTGTATGTTACAAGTATTACTAAGTTGTATTAAAATAAATTTTATGATATAATCTTTAATATTACACCAATCCAAATATTTTTAAATGTTTTAAAATCATTGATAAGAATCACCTGGTGGTACTTGCTAAAAACTACATGAACACATGCCCCTTCCTGAAGATTACGATTCAGTGGGATGGGCCTAGGGAATTTATATACATACATACATATATATATATATATTTTTTTTTTGCTGAGGAAGATTAGCCCTGAGCTAACATCTATGCCAATCCTCCTTTACTTTATATGTGGGTTGCCACAACAGCATGGTTGACGAGTGGTGTAAATCCGCACCTGGGATCTGAACCCACAAACCCGAGCTGCAGAAGGAGAACATGCCAAACTTAACCACTACACCACTACACCACAGGGCCAGCCCTAGGAATTTATATGTTTAACAAGGATACTATGACAGCTAATCTGATTTAGGAGGAATACAGCCTGTGAATACAGATCAGGGCAGTGCTAATAATTCTCAATGCTTTCACCTGTGCAATGCATGCGTGTTCTGTGTTGAAGTGATTCGACCAGAACAAGAGCAGCTAAAGAGAGATTAATTAAAAAGTAACTGCAGTAGCCCAGCAGAAGACAATGGTGTGTTGTACTAAAGCGACGGTGATGGGGATGGAAAAGTGAAAATGACAAGACTGGGGTTCATAAATAGGGTTATTTCCCCTGAGCTTCCACCATTCTTATTAGTAGATGCTGGTCATATTATTTATTTCTTGTAATACTCTCTTTACAGCTAAAAGATGTCATTTCTTTGGCAAGGTCATTTAATTCCTTAGGGATAAGAAAAACACATTTTATGGGATGAGAGTGTTGACACTTGGAAAGTAGTAATAGAGTCTTTATGTCACCTTTAGTGCAATTAATCAAAAGCACTGGCAGGTCTGACAGCAACAAAGCACTGAAGAAACTACAATCCATATTTCTAAAAATATATGAAGACTGGTTGGAGACATAAGTGAAAATTCAGTGTAGAATAAATCTATGAAAAAGGACTCATAACTGGAGTCACAGACACGCAAATTTAATTCCTACGTCGAGAACTATTCAACAAAACTGTGAGGCTGCTAGCCTGAATCTGCCTTAGGAGAACGTGACAAGGGTATACTTGGAGACAATCCTGCATATGTGAAGACCAATAACTTACTACAGATATCATGGGCCAATTCCTTGCTTTCAGAAAGATTCTTTGGTTAAATCATCTCCACAAGTGCTATCTACAAGTTTTTAAGTTATAAGTGATGTTTCAGAGATTAATCTATCACATACACTGAAATGTGCTTATATTTGTTAATAACATCTACAGCTTTAAAAGAAATAAAATCTGTTCACGTAATTCTAGTTATCTCCAGTAAAAGAACAGTGAGGATTGCCATATAAAGGAGGAGATAGTAGTAATTTTTTTTTTACAGGTCAAAGATTTTTAATTCCTTCACAAAAAACATACTCATAAGAATAATGAAGTCTTAGTTTTGTTAGATTGGAAGTTCCTCAAGTGTAAGGATTGTGGTTTCTTCCTTTGCACATCAACCTAATCTAGCACATATCCTGGTTCAAATTCAGTTCTTTATCTTAAACTGAAGGAGGGGATTATAGATGTGTGTGTATACATATATTGTGTATCATACACGTGTGGGTGTGTGTGTGTGTACACTCACTCCATGAGACCATGCTACTGTCTGAGGGGAATAATATTACAATACTACTCCATAGTATTTGGTATTGTGTGCTATTTTTACGTAGTGAAATAATACTATTTTTGTTAGTATAATAATATTGTTTTGGTATGTTAAAATATATCAAATATGAAATACCGTATCTACAGACACATTCAGACATTTACATGCTACATTACAATTTTGAATGTAACAAAGGATGTTTAAAAAGCATCCTTTCTATTTCAATAATCTCCAAAGAGAGTAAGAAAATGCCAATTCAAAAAGCAAGGCTTCTATATTAAGAATAACTTTTTCTTCGATTTAATAATTTGTCACACAAGCTGAATATGAACAAGATAATAAGCTAAAATATAACAGAATCTCCAAGAATACTTGAGAAAACAAAATAATATTAAGGTGACCAGAAATGCATTTTTTAAACAAAAAACTACAGTTATAACCTCAGTTTGTCATAATGGCTACTGTAGTTCTATCTGGAGCACGCACCATCCCGCAAAAAAATGATTCTAAAGATCACCTCCAACAAGAGTTGAGATTATTTTTTAAAGAATCACAGATGAGGAAAATACTAAGAGTTAGCTTATAACTATCTTTTCACCATTCTCTGATCTTGTATAGAGTTATAAAGGGCTTTTACAGCAGCTGGAAAACTTGACACAAAAGGCACTTGCAATTCTACAATGACATCATGATGAACTTTATATTCAAGGTTAAATTTTTGAAGAAGTGATGAAATAATATTTAAGTTTTCCATGGTCAAAATTTCTTCATTTTAATAGATTTTAACTTATTAATGAGTGATAACTTATTTTACCTGCTACTTATCTATAACAAAATAATAATGTGTGTTCCACATTTAACTTTTATAATTTTACATTTTCATTCATATTTGGTAGGGTTTATAATTTTTCTGTTTGAAAGGTACTGTCTACTTAGTGTAACTCTTTTTAAATTTTTATGTATTCAAAACACTTTTTGATGACATCACAGTATTAACATGTGGAATATATACCAAATATCAGTACTGTTTTTCTTCCTAGTGTTAAAATCATCACTGGGGAAGTTAGTAATTGAGATGTAGGTTCTTGTCCTCAATAACCTTGAAGTCTGCCACAGCTAGTCCATACGAATATCAGAAGTAGGCGTAGGGTATGCTACAGTTAGACCCACATTTCATGTCAATTTTTATTTTATTTTTTTTGTGAGGAAGATCAGCCCTGAGCTAACATCCGTGCTAATCGTCCTGTTTTTGCTGAGGAAGACCAGCTCTGAGCTAACATTTATTGCCAATCCTCCTCCTTCCCCCCCACCCCAAAGCCCCAGTAGATAGTTGTATGTCGTAGCTGCACATCCTTCTGGTTGCTGTATGTGGGACGCCGCCCCAGCATGGCCGGACAAGCAGTGCGTTGGTGCGCGCCCGGGATCCGAACCCGGGCCACCAGTAGCGGAGCGCGTGCACTTAACCGCTAAGCCACGGGGCCCGCCCCTCAATTTTTAAGTCACCTAATAGCCATAACAGAGACAATGCACGTCAACAGTAAATTATAGTAGAGGCACAGGAAAGAAAATGGCGGAACAAGAATTGGATTCCAATCCTAGTGCTCTGACTTTTAATAACTGCATTTCATGGAGATGTTACATAACCTCTATGAGCTTCAAATTTTCGAATTCCCTAATTTTAAATTTGGACAAAAGCATCTATCTTCCCATTTATCAGGATTAAACCAGCTTGTACAGGTAAGGTACTTAACATAGTGCCTGACACATGGTGAGGGCTCAGTAAAGTGAGCGCTGCTTTTCAATTGTAACACCAAACAAGACAAACAAAAGAAGGGCTAGAAGAATTACTTAAAATACGGCAACTGAAATAACACACACTTGGGTGAATGAAAGCAAAGACCTAAGATGTAAACAGTGAAGAATGGTTTCTTTCTTGGGGAGAATAAATACCAAAGAACAAAAGCCTCCTGGGGTCAAAATTTTCATCAGAATTTTAAATTTATTTATTCTGTAGTTATGTTCTTTATTTGGAAACTCATTCAGCCTATTTTTTTCTGTTGCAATATTATGAATTAGTACTCTATATCTATAAAGTTCTGTCATGTTAATCCACAATCACTTACAGACTTGTTTTCAAATGCTAATAATCTTATGAAGGTCAAATTTCTATACAAAAATTCTGAAAGCACTTTTCCATAAAAGATAATCTCAATTGTATGTAAGTAATACCAAAAAGTTGATAAATGTTGGTGTCAGAGGGGATGCCTCATTTTACATAAGGTAAGTTGGGCCCAGAAGTGCAGTGGGTTCTCTTTAGGCACAGAGTAAAGGAGCAACAGTGCTGGGAAGAGAAACCACATCTTTTGAATCCTAAACCCAAATACCCTATTAATTTGTATTTTTTTTTTTTGTAAATTAAAAAAATGCATGCTGAGCAGGAACTTAATTCACCAAATTATCATTCTATTTATTCCACAAATATTTGAGCAACAAGAGTGAAAAGGAGAGTAACAGGTATCTAAGCAGCTTCTGCCTTACAGAATCAAAATAAAACAAATGGTAAATAACATGTTAGAAAAATCTTTATCCTCATTAGCAATCAATGAGACATAATTTAAACGAATGTCCTGTCATTTTAGGCCAATCAAGAGTTAACTAAGGAGAGCAAGTTCATGGGTATTACAGAACTGCTTAGAGGTTTCTATTTATATTCTTATGTCACAAAGAAAGGTGAGAATTATATATTTTTTTTATATAATCTCAACATGGGAGAAGTATGCAGTCAGAAATTATGGCTCCTCCAGCATATTCTTTAAAAATTCAGTCATCAAAATAAAGTAGCAAGAGGTACAATTTGATAAGGAGAATCCTAACTTGGCCCCCTAGGGTCCTGTCCTCTGGTGTACAGGCTCTGTCTAACCTCCTCCCCTTGGGCGTGTACAGGGCCAGGGAATAAGATGTGGGATGACTCCCATGATTAAGTAACTAATCAATTGATTTTGAGTTCATCAAACTGAGATGATCTCTTCTATAGAAGGTGTAGTGTTGGAAAGACATTCTCCCGCTGTCCTAAAGAAAGCAAACAGCCATGTTGTGAACTGCCTATGGAGGGTGCCATGTGGCGGGACCCCAAGGCAGCCTCTAGGAATCCCCCACTCCCACCCTGGAGAGCCGGCACAAAAATGGAGACCTTGGTCCTACAACTATCAGGAAATGAATTCTGCCAGCAATTTGAGAGCTTGGAAGTGGATCTTCTCCTAGTCAAACCACCAGATAAGGATGCACGTAAACTGACACCTTGATTTCAGACTCATAAGACCCTGAGCAGAGGATGTGCCAGATCCATTGAAAGTGTGAGATTTTAAATGTGTGCTCCTTTAAGCAGCTAACTGTGGTAATTTGCTATATAGCAATAAAAAATTAATACAGGCAGAGAACGCGTCTTTATACTTTGTGTATTCTCCAAGATACAAAACACAGTGGTAGATATCTGGATACTTAATATATTCTTGATTGGATTATCATAATTGGAAAGGGAATACTTGGTTCAGCATAGTGTCAGTAAACTGCCAAAAAAAAATCCTCCTATCACTTATGTTTGTATAGAGTCTTGCAGTATTTAATCCTGTGAGATACATATGGCATGGACTACTTATCCCCATTTCATAGATGAGGAAACAGTATCCATAAGAGTTCCGAGACTGATGTTACTAACTCATTTTCTTTCTACTGTGATATTGTCTACTTTCAAACATTTCCTTTAGGAATTCCCCAGACACTAAGGGCAGCTGGGGGCACACTGAATTCTCTTATGAACCTAAGGAGCCTACAAAGCAAGGATGAGGGTCGTTAGCCTGTTTATCTTGTTGCACCCTTGATTTCCCCTGGGAACACTGTCAAGCACATCTCACATGCTAAATATTATTTGTTAGCTGATGGAATGCAGGCAACTCTGCACACACAGCTTACTATACTTATATTCTAAGCAAAATAACATTCATAACAATTGCAACTATTAATGAAGTTCCTATGACATCATATGTTTTTTATACACTTTGTACTTTAATCTTCACAATAAGCAGGCAAGGAAGTTTTTATTCTTTCTTAAAAATGAGGAAACTGAGTTTTAGAAGGATTAAATGATTTGATGAAAAATTTGATGAAGGTCACACAGTTTGCTATTAAATGATGGATGAAGACACAAATTCACGTCTGTCTGCTCTAAAGCTGGTATTATTTCCATGATTTCATGTTACTGTGCTAAGGAGAATTTCAGTCCAGAAAACTGGCAAAGAATACTAATAAATACCAGAAAGCTTCAAACCAGATAATCTTTCGTTCTCGTGGGCTATACTATAAAATATAACCCCTTGAATCTATCCATATCACACACATTATTTGACAATATAAAATGCTGTTACATGTAATATTATCTTGATCACTAATGGCTTAATACATTCTTATATATCACTGAAATAAAATTATACCCTACTCTGGCCAGGGAAATTTATGCTTATTGTTAAAATTCATGAAATTCTCAAATCCTATATATAAATTCACATAGATTGTAATAAACTTAATAGTATTTTTGTAATAAATTATGTCTTCTATAGTATATAAATTAAAAATAATATTTTTGTACTCTGAATTCAACATGCTTTCTCCATTCTGTACTATGAATTGCATAAATTTAAGAAAGCTCTTATTAAACAATTTGCTTCAGAGATTTGGTCAAGGCTTTAAATAAGTCGTCTTGGAATGCTTCTCTTCAAAAAGCTCTTCTATACCTATTTCCTCCAGAATATAAAAGGCTATCAAAGTTTCTCAGGCACTTAAAGGACCAAAATGATTGGTTTTTAAAAAATTTTTTTAATAAAATAATTCAAGGTTTTAAAATCTTACATAGTTTGACTATACAGCTATCACTTTATATTTAGAAAAATATTAAAACTCAAACTAAATAAGAACCTTTATCCAAGGATGACTGCGCCTTTCTTTTGATTTTTGGCAATCTTCATTTGCCAATAATCACTCTCAAGCACCCAGCTTGAAAGCACATTATAACATAAATCTAAATCATTGTAGTGTTTCTCTTGATATTGCATCAAACCCACTGTGACTCTTCAAATGAGTCAAATAACCTTAAGCTCTCTTTTTTAACTTCTTCCTTATGTCCTGCTACTCTAGCCACCTGAAAATTTAAAAAGATAAAATACTGAGGGAGTATTCTATGATTGAAAATATAAATCCTCTTAAAAAGGAAAACACTCGTAGGCAGCTGCAAGCAACATCACTGAAGTGTTTATGGATAACACACAGCACCTGAGAACCATAAAGGCTCAGGCAAGGCACTGCAAGACTAAATATGTTTGTCTATTTCCACATCATTAGACAAGGAAGTCTTACTCCTATTCCAATAGTCATTGCTGCAACAGCCACACAGCATCCAGACATTCATTTATCGACTGCATTACTTCGTTGCTTAATTGGGAGAAAACACACCTGCAAAGATGATCTTGACATAATGTAAACAAGAGATGCTTCTCAGATTGGAAGAAAATGTTAAATAAGGAATTAGTAATTGGAAGATCAGGCAACTAGAATGTAGAAACTTTCCACTTGTTTGGTTATAAAAGTAAGTATGTTCTAGAAGATTAAAATAAATCAGGTTGGGCTTAGAAACAATCTAGCTGTGGATTTAGAAAGTATCAGTCCCCGCATCTAAAGGAAAAAAAGCAACCTGCCTCCAAAGACTGTATAATTTACAAGGATTCAATAAGTTCTCAATAATGTAAGCTAACAGCAAGGAGTAAAGATGTTACCAATTAAAAGCATCTTTCTATTTGGCCACAAATGCATTGCATTATAGATTAGTAGCTATGCTAATTATCCATGACTTAGGCAAATATTAAAATTAGACTGTATTCCCTAGGCAGATATCAGCTGACAGGAAGAAGGGGCTTTTAGAAGTATGCATCGAGGCAAAGGGAATCATCCCAGAATTAATGAACACACGGATAATGAAGAGTTAATTACATGAGTCTGGCTACAGGAAGATACTTGAATTCTCGTTTCATTTATTGAAGTAGGCACCAACACTGTGTTTTGGGGGTTAGCCAGGAAATGGAGCAGGTGACATGAATAAATGCAAACAGGCAAACTGTGTGATTGCAGTCTGTTTATGAAATAGAATGTTTGTGAGCCTAATTATTTGCCAAGCTGTACTGTGCAGTTAGTCTAACTCCTTCTTTTCTATCTTTGACTTAGATGAAATGTACTCACATAATAGGTTGAACCATTTTACTAAAATATGTAACATTTCTCTATTTCAGTTTTATTTTGGGTATAAAATGGAATGGAAATCTACGTATTTATATATCAACCATTAGTGTAGACTGGGTTTACATATAAGCTCTTCTACTCCTTTTGCTTATGATTTTTTAAAGTTTGGTGAATAAAAAGCTATTGCATAAAGTGCTTAACTAAATCAATTTATTTCCACCTACATAATTTCAGAAGCTCAATTACATATTTCATCTGTGGAGGTGCCCGCAGTAGTCTCTGCTTCTTTAGAAGGTAGACTATTTCAGTGACTGGCCATTATAGTGAAAATTCTTTATGTTATACCTAAACCTCTCTATGTATTCCAACTCTCTCCAC
Source organism: Diceros bicornis minor (assembly GCF_020826845.1). Lineage (NCBI taxonomy): Eukaryota > Metazoa > Chordata > Mammalia > Perissodactyla > Rhinocerotidae > Diceros > Diceros bicornis. The sequence continues at coordinate 50,157,851 of NC_080761.1, forward strand.
TTTATATGAGAAGAGAAAATAATTTGCAAGATAAAAGCAATGTATATTTATAAAATCTCTTATGCTTTTCTAAATCTTCACCCAAACTGAATAACATTTGATTCTCACATGTTATATGAGTATATATGAGGAGAGTCACGTAAGTATAGAAGATTCCAGGCATCTACAATTTAATATTTGAGATGTCTAAAAGACCCTGTCCACTTAAAAGCCCACAAACATATGAATAATTAGTCTGAATTTCATACAGTACAATGTATTAAAGGTGGATATGGGACGGAAGCGAGTCACTAGTCTCCGTGAGCTTGCTTTTCCCTACCTTTTGCAATACATAGAGTTAATGCAGAAGTTTATACATCTGAGTGGCATTAGTAGAGCTGGTCATGTGTAAAGGAGCTTGGACATCCAAGGCACCGATGGCAATAATCTACTGGAGTTAGGAAAAAAGCTCCTAACAGACCCCAGTGTCTCCGCACTACACTGCAGCCTCTTCTATTTATTTAGGTCTATCGGGAAGCCCATTCTCCATTCCAGATGTGAAGATACTCCCGATCAATGAGAAATGGAAGATGTAGACCATTAGACCCCCTACCCAGGAAAACAACTGCAGCAGTGACTTAAAACAAACACGACAAACCTTAATTCTCACTGGAAGAATCAGGCATGGTTTAAAGTGCTTGTATCTGCAAAATATGTGCATTTAAAATTGTTTGAGGAAAGTGGGTACTTTAGAAATACTTAAACATGTAATTAGCCTCTCATGTAATTGGCCCTTCTGAGAAATCCTTATACACAGGTGACTATAAATGTTCAAAATAATGTCTTGATAATTTTGGAAATCCCAGGCATTATCCAACTAATGCTTTCTTAGATGCCTATACGACTACAGTTTTAATAGTACAAACGTGACCACAATTAGTGGCCCCTAATAGTTCATTGTGAAATAAAAAAGTTACTATCAATTCATCATACAAATGTCAAGCAAATGTTTGCACACTGATTCTTGTCTATAATATCATAGACGAAAGAGGAGTCCTATTTAAATGAACTTTACAAATATTTGGAAGTTATTTTAAGGATGATCCTTTTAGAAAATCACTGATATGAATTTTTTAAGTACAATTTCCTTCCAAAATAGAATGTGTTTAAGCTAACGTAACCTGTTCTGTGTTTTGTCCACTCAAAGCCATCAGCAGCCTGGATCTCAATCACTGTACCATGTTTTGATTTAATATCCCCCTCAGCCTCTTCTAAGTTGAGCTGAGTTACTCCTTCACTGAGTGACAGGTTGCCATTCTAATATGGCAGCTCATGCTTAGGGCCCCGCCTTCATTCTCAGTTCTTAGCATACTTGTAGTCTTTCAACAACCCCTTTCTCCACTCACTACTTCTAACTTCCTGTCCATCAAAATCTAGGCAGAAGCTAAGTTTATGTGAAAAAAGAAAAGCACATCCATTCAGAAAAAATAATTTTTGACTCATTCTTAAATTAAAAGATTTTGAAATTAGAACCTATATATATACCTGGTTTCCTCTTCTGCAGAGTAACATGCATGGCTTCTATAACAGCTATTTTCTTCACAGCTTAGAAGATCTTATTTTTTTTGCATGTTTTATATTCTTGAATATTCTACCTATTGCAGAATGACTAGATTTTCAAGCATCTAAAAACGGAGAAGAGACATTTTTGTGGGTTGGAGGGTGTAGAGGCACAAAACCTAACTTTAATGTCCCATGATTATCCATTAACATCAGATGTATATACACATATGCATTTGTATAACATGTTTTCTGATCTTTTAAAATAAAGGCAATTTATTTAATATAACTTAATATTGATTATTTGCTTTTTTGAGATACTTGTAGATCTTTTAGATTCATAGGTATGTATGTGTGTGTGTATATATATATATATATATACACATCATAAATAACATATTTTTAAAACTCATACCTAAATTTTTTATCTTTTAAAACATCATAGAAAACCAAATTTAAAATATATCCCTTCTTGCAAAGTGAGATTTGACTAATTGCTTCTCTAATTTTAAAATAAAATATGCTCAATTATTTCTCCTCATTGCTTGGAATAAATAAGAAGCTTGAAACATTCTATTCTAGTGGTTCTCCAAGTAGCATCAGGACCAGCAGCATCAGCATCACCAGTGAACTTGCTAGAAACGCAAATTCCTGGGCCCCACCTAGGACCTACTGTATCAGAAACTCTAGAGGCTGGTCCCAGCAACCTGTGTTTTAGGAGGCTTCCAGGTGATTCCAATGCATGCTGAAGTTCGAGAACTACTGCTCTACACAATCAACGAAGAACAGAAGAATAATTGAGGAATCCATGTGGCCACTACTATTGGTCCCCATTCTTATGATTTTTGGCCACATTCTATCAAGATTAGCAACCCCAATCAATCTACTCTAAACGTTATTCCACCTGCTATTCCACCTGTTGATTACATGATAATATAGTGAACAGAGCTATGTGAACTTTTGGCACATTCATAATTTACAAAATATCCAAGTGCCAACTGGCAAAAACATATTGGAAAATGCTACTCCCTTCCCAATTAATAACCCTACTTCCATAGGTTCTATACCCATGGGAATATAATTAAATATTTTCTCTATTCTTCTCCATGACAAATATCATGTTATAAACAGGGTTTATATTAAATTATATTACATTAGAAGCTGATGAAGAAAATACACTTGTACAGTACTTACTCTGTAGCAGGCATTGGGGGTTCTATGACCTTTATATGTATTGACCCATTTAATACTCCCAGAAACCCTTTGAGGTAGATACTAAGATCCTAACCCCCATTCCCATAAAATGACTTGCCCAAGATCTCACAACTAGTAAGTAGGGGAGCCGGCATTTGAAGCCAAACAGTAAGAGCCCTCAAAGATAGACTGCCAAAGACAAAGTATGACAATTTCGAAAGGAGAAAATACAGATTGCAAATATACCACCTGCCTCATAATCAGACTTTATTTTTTGTCTTTTACTTAATACAATTTAAGCCAATACTCAATCTGAGTGACCATGCCAAGAAACTGACACTGAAATTTAAATTGCTAACCCGTTTGGAAGATCGTTTGGTAATAAATACCAAATATTTAGAGATAGGAAAACGAGAAATCACAAAGTATAGAAAGAACAGCTAACTTGCATTCAACTGATTTTTAACTTTTAGATTAGGCAATAAAATCCACTAAGAAAAAATAGATAATAGAATTGTTTCCTCGTAGCAGTCTTTCCACATTGTTTGGGGCAGGTAAAATGGTCAAAGAATACATATATATAATTTTTTTTAATGTAACCAAAACATCAATCTTGACTTTATCACAACAGGTGTGACTTTCAGCAAACCACTCAGACTTCTGAATTTTATTTTGGAGTTAGAAACAAAATTTGATGTCTCCGTAAAAACAGTTGTAAAAATCAATAGAGATAAATGTACTGTAAGTCAAAAATATCATTTTATGGAATGATTTAAAAAATATATAATCTTTTTTATAAAAAAGTTAACATTGTTAACATTTTTAATAATTATTATTACCATTATTTAAGAACTAGAACTAAGATTACTTTCAAAAATATTGGTTTTTCCTATAATATGCAGTTGAAGAATACAAATTCCTGGTATGCAAAGGCAAGTAATACAAGCAACAAAATCCACTTTCTTAGAAACACTTATGAGTTTCACAATTTCAGAATACAGCCACTTTTGCCATGTCATTGCTACTCTTCCCACATCAACAATAGGCACAAATAAAACCTAGAAAAATCCAAAGATTACAACATTCTACACAAAAACTAATCTGGCCAATTGAGTTTTAACTACCTACCATTTGTTGTAGGATACCAAAAATGGAAACTAAATGTACAAATTCATTTGTGGCTAAAATTGCCCCTTTCTACCCACTTGGGTTTTGGCTGACTAGGGAGTACTAGAAAAAATTAGGTATTTTTGAATAAAAATCAGAGGATAAGTTGGGCTATGATTTCGGTCTTAAGACACAATATCTGATCCAGTTATTAATACAAAAGTGATTTTAATCAATATATTTTCTAATGAGATATAAAATAAAGGTAAAATAAAACACATATTTATATTTTTGTTTCTATAACTACTAAAAACTATTTTATAGAAAGATTCTTGGCGCCTTCATAACCTATAAGAAATCACGAAATATTTGAGGGCTGATTATCAAAAAAAGAATATTAACAAAATGCTAAGATTTGTTATCAATACTGTCATAATTGCATAAGCATTTTTTTGTTCAACAAATTTGCAAGTCAGTGGGCATATCTGTCATTTTGAAACATAAATTCCTCCATAAAGATAGCATAAAATCAATATCACTTTGCTCCTTGATGTTCTTTTGTTTTAAAAAATTAAATTTAAATAATAACCACAAAGAATGTCCTTATTTCTTTTCACTAACTTCAAAGGCTGAGAAAAGACTTGTTTTTACTCTAAAATGCTGATCAGATTAAATATTTTGGGTATGTAATTTTACTACAATCATTCTCCAGAAGATGTACAATCACTTTTTACTTCTTAACCATGAGGTAAATCACAGTGCTTGCACTTTTTGGTAATATTCAAGAAAAACAAGCAGAACCTCAATGACAGTCTTGACAAAGGACTAGGATACTGCAGAAAACCCAAATCATCTTTTTGAGAGAAAGTTCAATATTTCACTCACAGCACATCTTTAAATGGCTGTCACCTTTCCTTAAACCGATTTACTTTCATCATTAAAAAGCTCCACCCAGTTAAAATAGGAAAGATAATCCCTTCTCCTGAATATTTTACAGAAAGCCATGCCAAAAGACAGAGGAATGGGCTAAGTGATCTTTTAATGTTCTTTTCATTTTTTGGACATAGTATGACATATTAGAAAGAATATGTGCTTCAGAGACATTTAGCAAGCTACACAGGCTCACTTTTCTCGTCCAGAAAATGAGAATAATACCTCCTTCAAAGGAGTACTATGAGAATTATGTGTCACGAGCTATGTGAAATACTTGGTACGGCATCTGGCACATAGTAGCTACTTCTCTTAGGTCAGGTTCCGAGAAGCAGTCTGAAACTGTAATTCTTAAGTAAATGAGCATTGAGGGTATGCTCTCACGTAAAACCTATTGGGTGAGGAAAGCAGGGCACGGCAGGAAAAAAAGCTTGTCAAAGTGTCACCCACTAGTGCCCCGAGGAACTCAAGGGTAGGTGTGGAAGCATTTAACTGTTTTTTTTTCTAAGTTGCTTTTTTATGTTAAGGAGACACAACCAGCAACCACCTTGAAGCTAACCAAGCCTCCCTGTAAGAGCTAAACCCACAACCTTGCCTTATTTTTAACGCAAAGATCTCTTCAGGAAGAGATTAAACCTCATTACCCTAATCTGCAGTGTACCCACCTCTCCCCTTTTGAATATTCATTCCCCAACCGAAATAAAAGTTCCTGCTTCCCTTTGTTCAGGAACACCATGACTTTGGAAATGATTTCTCATGGCCTCCTATTTGCTGTAAACACACCTTACTTTGTGAGACAACCTCCACTGGTGTAGAGTCTCAATTAACTCACTAGGAGGTGAGCCCATTTTGTTCTGTATCAAAAGATGTGGGTTCGGTTCAGTCTTTTGCTGGTAAATGGCTCTCAGAGAGAATAAAAAAAAAAGAAAAAAGCCAAAATTTTTAGTGTGTGCCTATTTCTCTGGTGTAAACAGTCTCACCATAGTCGATTTTAAGTTATCCACATGACGTCACTGAACACAGAGTTCAGGGGAAATGTAGCAGTCAGCTTCAATGCAAGCTGGCTCCAACACACTATTGGGTTAGACTGATCCTTCAGGGACCTCTGGAATGTGAACAGCACCACAGAGTTATCTCACCTAGAGGCAAGGGGACTGGCCCTTAGCACACCAGAATCAGTCAGTGTTTGACTGTGGGATGCCCTGGGGGAAAGAACAGAAGCGCCAAGGGCTCCCCTCAGCCAAGGGCAACTCTCAGGACAAGAGTTCAGCTATGAACTGTTATCAGCCCATCGTCTGCAGCAGCTGGAAAATGAGGGCTTCTGCCTGATAAAGGCGATTCTGGTGGGGCAGCAATGTCATCTAATATAGGGCTCAATAAATGATGCTAAAACAGTAGAATACTGATTCCTCTAAGTGATTCTTGCAATCCTGATGTACTTTATTAACATTAAGAGTTTGTTCTATCAACTTATCAGATAAACCATATGACATTTGAGCTTGCTTCAAAATGAAAGGCAGTACTCATATTTAGTAGCGTAGTATCTTTTCTCTAAGTGGATGCTGTGCTAGAATGGACTATTTCCTCCTCTCTCCCATTATATTTCTAAAAATCAGGACCCTAGACCCTTGCAGAAAACAAGAAGCACCATTTTCTTTGTTGTCACCCCAAAACTCTAATGTGAAAAGAGCTGACCAAGATCATTATGGAGATGACCATAAAGCAAACATCAGTAAAACCTCCTCCTCCGAATGGTAGCAGATGTAGAGGGAAGGTGCATGAGTTTCTTGATTGCTGCTGGTATTTGGGTTTGAAGAAGGTCGGTTTATCTCATAGGCTTTTTTGCATTCATTCATCACTGACTAATTACACCTTATACCTCTCTCATCCTCTCATTTGCTGGTGCCAGATCCCAAATAAATGATTGCAACAAACTGTGAGAATTTAATGAGTAGCTAGGATTTTAAGATTTGACGGTTATTAAAATGACATCTGTAAAAAACCAGCAAACTAGTTAACAAATGGATATTTTCGGAATCAAGAGTATGGCCACAAAGTCAAGGAAAAATATGACAGAATATTAGAAACATTAGAAATAATATAAAAATATAAGGACTAAATCCTAAGAAGATGGATATACAGTTTTGTATCTATCAATCAATCAATCAACCTACTGTCTATTGTTGGAGGAGGGCATCGAGAGGACATGACCACTCGTTGACCCACAAGCTGGACCTGGGCCATCAGAGGCTCCTCCCTCCTCCCCTGTCCTTGGACCGTACATTCCGCCCATTGTTCCCACAGTGGGAGCCGTTTCAAGGACAAAACCTTGAGAGAGCAATATGTTGTTGAGAAAGCTGGACGGTATATGTGACTCAACCCAGTTAAGGCCTCTATACAAACTTTAAAGATTCTGGTGGGCAGATGCAGAGATCTACTCATCTTGCAGCCACCCAAGACAAACGTCGTGTGTAAATTCCCTTGCTTATTAAACCTGCCACTTACCAATCTGGAGTCATCTGCCTCTTTCTTTAGTCTTTCCTTGCCTTCCATGTACAGGGGGCCAGTTTCAGATTTGACCTGGGGATCTGCCAAGGTTGCAAATCAACATCTGTCTATACCTAAAATCTTTAAAAAGCCAGGTATGGTAACAGTGGAAGGAATTCATATGGCTTTTATAGGCTACAGGAACTAAATGTTTAAACCAATAAAAATGTATGTCATTTTAAATATTGCAACACCTTATTCTTAACTGATAGTCTTCAAATGTTCATTGAAGCTCTTAGAAAACTCTTAAATGGCAAACCAGAACTTTGATGAAGATTTAACAATTACAGTGAGATGTAAATATGAAATTGCAATGTTTTGGCAACATCTCTTATTCACATGTCAAATTATGTGAATTTACCTGTTTTGATTGGTTAGAACTTTACCTGATTTATTTGCATATTGTTATTTGGCTTCACAAATATTTTGCTGAGAAATCTCTGAAAAAAATCTGTATCAAGTGGGGACTAAAGATAATAGATACTGATAACAGAAATACTAAAGCATACGTAAAAAGAGGCCTGTTGATATAAGAAATATTATAATTACAGTTTTCTAATTAAAGGATATTACACACAGTGATTGGCTTTGAGTTAAGCAGTAACTCAAAAATTCCTTTTCAACCACACGATGACTTTACATTAAATCCTAGTTACTTGCATACAATTCTTTATACTTTGTTTTCAATCATAAGAATTGTATGTGTATATTTTTAAGAACTACTTTTTGAAAATAGGTAAACTTGGATCTTAGAAATGCATGAGGTGGGACAGAGGGCAAGAGGTGAAATGAATACAAACTGTTTAAGTAGGACTTACTGAACCAGGTCAAAGTATTCTGCTTTACTCTGTGTAGTGCTGCCATGACATTATCATAGGTGGAAAAAGCTATTATACTCTTCTTCATGCATTTTGAAGGAGATTTGAGAAATAAACACTCCAGGTTTTGTTCACAGAGCCATCCAAGTTAATCAGTCTTTGTTTCCAGAACCATTGTGGGACCCAGAAGACAATAGTCATCGACTCTCAAACATAAGTCCAAGAACAGAAAGTAAAAGTGGCATTGAATATCTAGATGGTAGTTTAGACACACAATACACACACACACGCACATGTTCACAAAGCTCTTAGTAATCATATTAACTTAAACAACAAAAAAAGAACATGTCATTGACACTGTGGGGATGTGGAACCTAAAATGAGTCTAAGAAAGATTAATTTTATGCTACCAATTAATACATATTTAAATTATGTGATTAGTGTTCACTTTAACAACCTTGAACAACCAATGCTCCAATTAAAGGGATTTCAGGTAATAATCCTTTTATGTACTATCGTCCTGAATAAAATTCTGTACCCTGACACTGAAAATACATTGCCAGACCCTCAGATTTAAATTATAGCTCCACCACTAACCAAAGCAAAGTGCACTTTGCTCTATAGAAGGCCACACAAAGGTTTATGATCAATAAGTTTTAGGTATGCTGACAAAATGATATAAGAAATCTTATAAAAAAATTTCCAGAAGAATGATACAAACCCCCAAAAGTACTTACATTTTCAGTAATTAAAAACAGAAAAATGAGTTAAGTAAAAACTCTCAAATTCTTCTTACTCACCTTATTATCCAAAGAGGAAAACATATTCTAAAGCAAACATTTAAATTGAGGGTAAATCAGAAAATGGAAAATTTTTGTATCACTTTTTCCATTTTCAAATTTACCTGTAATTTAAATAAATTAGAAGAAAAAAACATAAAATTTAAAACTCAACTAATAAGAGTTTAAGAAAAGATTAGAGAAAAAGGAAGTAGTAACAACAAAGAAACGATGTGATAAAATTTACCAGAAATGAAAGGAATGGATCTCCACATAGAAGGGCCCACATGATCATCAACAAAATAAAAAGAGCCTGCCCCAGGGCACACTGCCGTCCCATTTCAGAATAGCATCCGAGTTACCATTTTACTGCATCTTGCCTTTCTGCTAAATACCAAGAAGTCAAATGACACTTGATCCCTGATTTTAGTGTGTGATTACTTTTTCCTCTCTGAGACATTGAGGATCTTCTCTTAATCTCTAATGTTCTAAATTTGATATTCATAATATTTAATCAAAAAATCTTATTTAATTTATTGGGAAGATAATGGTTATGAAGTTTCTGCCTACTATTTGGAAATATGGTGTAAATACCTCAAGTAACAAGAGTTTAAAGTGGGGACTTGAGGCTGGAGATTGATGGTACAGGGGGCCAACGTTTCTCTACTCCTATTTTTTAAAAAAAAAGTAAAATATTTCCCTTATAAGGCAAAACTAACAAAATATGAACTCCATGAAAAGAAGAATTGAAAGAAAAGAGAAATATTCATCAGTTGCAAGAATTTCTCTGGCAGGAGAAATTATATACATATATTTAGTAATTTAAACAATTCAAGGAAAAAAGTCTCATTGGTTCAATACATTTTAGACACTTCATAAAGTTAATCTCTAATGAAATGGAGTATATAATATTTTTTACTATGCAGGATAAAATGCAAATCACACAATCACACTATGTTTGCTTGTGCCGTCCTTAGTTGAGAAAAACATGCAGACTTAGTTGAGGTTTAAGCTTTGATAAAACTACATAATTAGACTCAGTGGCATTTCCTGAAGGAATCCATTGTCTCATAAGGCAGAAGGTGAAATGTGTAAGATGGTATCACATTCCAATAAAATGTATCACTTTTCATCAAATATGCTTTTCTAAGCAGTTACTAAGATGCAATCAGGTGAATAAAAAGATGATAATCTTTTTATTTAGTGTGCTTGAAGATCAAACAGCCTCAGATCGTTTTAAAATATATATTTTTCTTATTCACCTGGAGAAAATTTCAAAGGTGACTTTGTCTGCTGGAAACAAAGTAATAGGATCACAATGACAGGAAAACACAAAGGAGACAGAAAGGGCTGTCATTCTTTTCTGTCCCACATTCCACAACCAAACAAAAGAGGAGGGCCCAGGGTTAGCGCAGTACGTGTATTCTGACCGTGGTCAGTCAATCAACAAATACAGAGTTAATGCTAATCTGTGCCATGTCCTGGGAAAGAGGAATGACCAAGTTAGGCTTTGTTATTGGCCAAGTCTTAGCTCAGTGTGTCTCAAACTTTAAGGTGCATACAAATCACCTTGGGATCTTGTTAGAATGTAAATTTTCATTTAGCAGCTCTGTGGTGGGCTTGAGAGTCTGCATTTATAATATATTCCCAGGTGAGGCCCATGCTGCCTCTCGGTGGACCACATTTTGATTGGCAAAGGCTTACAGTGAACAAAATAGTCCTTCAGTCCCACATAGTCAAGGTTCATCTAACAAGAGAAGGCAAAGTAGCCTAAATTTATCATTTCTCACTAGCGTATATAGTTTTAAACTTATTATAGTCAAGGAAACAGGCAATTTGAAGCATTTTAGGTGAACCCAAGAACTCACTTGAAGATTTTCCCAGGGACCTCACAGCAAGAGAAGAATTATTTGCTACGTTCTTGCAGTAAATTGTATGCCCTTAGATAAGCACTGCATGAGCATCCAACAGTGCACACGGGAACATTTCTAGACAAAAGTACACTCTACACACTGACACTAGTGCAGGAGTCGTCAGCCTGATATAGTGAAAAATCAAAATGAGAGAAGTTAGGAGTACTATTTCAAATGTAAGTTTCTATTTACAGAATAGGCTGTAGGCATTATTCTGTAGGCTAAGGCATTATGTCCTATCCTGAGGCTTTAATAAGCTTTTAAATAAACAATAGGATCCCCAATCCTATTTGCTTAGCAAAAAAATTTCTCCTAGATAGTGAAGAGGCAAAAGAGACTCTCATGCTTGCAAATTCATTAGCAAGGGTCTTAAATGACAAATTTTAAAAAATGCATATCTCTGAGTTAAGATGCCTGAAGAATCTAAAAAATTTACACTTTAATATCTTATTATGATATATTTTATTTTGACCTTTATTAAGATTATATAAAGCATTTCTACCAGTTCACTCCAAAACAATAACAGTAAACCTCAAACTAATACAGTAAAACTTCACCATAAGGGGCCGGCCCGGTGGACAGTGGTTAAGTTCGTGTGCTCTGCTTTGGCAGCCCAGGGTTCGCCGGTTCAGATCCTGGGTGTGGACACCGCTCATCAAGCCATGCTGAGGCAGCGTCCCACACAGAGCAACTAGAAGGATGTAAAACTATGATATACAACTATCTACTGGGGCTTTGAGGAGAAAAGAGGAAAAAAGACAACAGATGTTCGCTCAGGGCCAATCTTCCTCAAAAAATAAAAACTGTAAAAGAATAAATTTCTTAAAAAAAAAAACTTCACGGTAATATTTTAATTCATTAAAAATATTAACCATTTTGCCTAACACTAGAAGTATAATGGGGTTCTATTATCTTGTGTTCTGTTTCAAATAGGAAATGTTAGATATATGCTATATTGTTGTTCCTTCCAAAGCAAAATTTCCATGGTTTAAATAAAATATTTTAAAGACCTAGTTTCTATTTAACAAAAAAGCCTTATTAGCTAATTAAAATCATGGTCTAATAACCAATTAAAGATTAATATAGTTTAGAATAAGTCATTCCCTGACAAACTTTGATAAATCCATGGGCTAAGGTGTAAACATAAATATTTGTATATTTTATTTGAATATGCTATTACCGTTACACCTTACTGGTTTTGATAATTATGGGTGAAATGATGCTTAGCTACAGCGAGAACAACCCATAAATATAACACTTATTGACATTTTCACATTCTGTGAAACTGCTTACATTTATTAGGAGAAAAAATCACTAAAGCAATTAAAGTGTGGATGCCTGTAAATGAATGCAGATTAATGTAAAATTAATGAAGTATTTGTAGGGCCTTTAATGCCTACATCCTCACAAACATATGGTCTGTTTCAGAACTAGTAAATTGACTGCCAACATTTATCTTGAGATTTTCAACCTTAATTGTGGTAATGGGTGATTTTTATACATGTTTATTAATAATTAATCAAGTAGAAATAGAAAAATCAACTTCACCAGACTCTAGAAAAAATAAAAACCAATGATTTATCTGGTTCAATTATTTATGATCTAAATGATAAAAATCCAAATGTAACATTACTATTATAAACCTATTTAAATGAACTGATTTGATGTGCATCATTATTTTTGTAGTGATTTTACATTTATTGGAAATAAGCTTTCTCCCCTTTGAGCTCTTTCAGCCTATCAACCAATCATCCCCCAACTATGGTGCTCAGGATTACTTAGGAGCAAATGGTTTAAAAAGAAGATAATGGAAAAAAAAAAAAAGCTTATTTCCAAAGGTGTTTGTATAAAGGACATAAAATTGAGTAATAGGGGCCCAATGTAGTTGAGTCAGACCCTCAGATTTAAATTATGGCTCCACCACTAACCAGCTACGTGACCCTGAAAATGTCACTTAACCTTACGAGATCTGTTTTCTCATCAATAAAATAAGGATAATAACAGTACCCACAACAGTGGTTCACATGACATACTATAAATAAAGCCTGGATTGCAGCAATGCATGACACAGAGAAATAATGATTGCAACCTAGTAGTACACCCAGTCAGTTTTTCAGGCTACTTAGGAAATTTCTCTCAATAAAGAAATTTATAAAATCTTCTTCATTTAAAAATACATAAATGTAAACAGATTGATATTAAACACCATATTAAGTAAGTTCAAGTACAATCACACATGCTACTTCTTTTGCAAGTGTTTCTATATTCTATGAATCTTCTGTTATGTTTTCAGATGATTTACCCAAGGCTTAATGGTCATCTCATGAAGCTTGAACAATACGAGAAGGGGGAAAACACAGCACTTGGCATGAAACTCATCTGTAAGGACAGAAGAGAAGTTAGCAGAAGTGGCCTGGATGCAGAGAATGCTCACAGAGGAACAAAGTGGTCCACGTTGTCTCCAAAGGTCAGTCGTGGCAGGCAGAAAACAATGGGTGGTGCCAGTGTGGGGCACTGTTCTAGTCCTGAAGAAGAGGACTGGCCTGAGCAAAGCTGGGCAGCCACTGAACTGGACACATGGCTGAGCTCACATTTTTAGGTAGGCTTTGATACTGGGCTTTGTGACTGGTCATAACTAAGGAGAAGGGAGCAAGTAGAATCTGTTTTATGATAAAATCAAAATGAAAACAGAAAGAGAGGATGGGACAGACAATGGAGTCTAAGTAGCACCGAATAGAACCAAGGAGAAATATAAATCCCCTATGTGTGTGATGCTTCTAGGTTCCTGATGACTTAATTATAAACCACAACGATACAGTGGGACTAGAAAAATTAATGTTTCTATTTTATTGCAAGAATGGATATTTAAAGGTCTTATCATTACATCTTCTCCATTGCCACTCCTTGAATTCATGCCTCCATCATTTCTCACCTGGATTACTACAATAGCCTCTTCCCTAGGCCCCCTGCTTCTATTCTTGTCTCCTTCTAAAATCCACCTTTTAAAACATAAATCAGACCATGTAATGCCTCCACTTGAAGCACTTAAATGCCTATTTGACTTAGAATAAAGTATGAATACCTTTCAATGATCTACAAGGTATGCATGATATGACTTAACGGCTACTTCTCCGTCATCTCTGCTCCTGATTGTCCATATGCTATAGGCAGCCTGGTCTGCTTTCACTTCCTTCAGTATATCAAATTCTTTTATACTACAGGACAATTGGATTTGCCCTTATTTTTCTTTCAAATAGTTAACCCTTAGGGATCTTCATATAGCTGGCTCCTATGCCTCCTTCAATTCTCAGCTTCTATGTATCCTCTACAGAAAGGTCTCCCCTGTCCAGACAGTGCAAAATAGACTCTTTCCTTAAATCATTGCTCCGTTTCTGAGTTACTCTGTATCACTTTACCCAGTTTGTTCATCGCATTATCAATACCTGGAGTTACCTTCGTTATTTATTCACTTATATGTCTTCCCCATTAGAATGAAATCTTCTTGAAGGCAGGGACCTTGGCCCTGTTTCCAAAGTCTAACATGTAGTAGATACTCATATATAATCCATTGAAGAAAAGAACAATGACAAAGAATCTCAGAGGACAGGGGAGGGTTATGCCTACAAGTGGAAATGAGGTGTTTATTTGTATTTCCAGCTGCTGTGGACTTTCCAGCTGCTGTGTCCCCCTAAAATTCATATGTTGAAGCCCTAACCCCCAATGTGACTATATTTGGAGTAAGAACGTAATTAAGCTTAAATGAGGTCATAGAGGTGAGGCCTTGATCCAATGGGATTAATGTCCTCATAGGAAGAGACAACAGAGAGCTCTCTCTCTTTCTGTCTCCCTCCCACCCCAAACTCCTGCCCTCGTGCTGAGGAAAGGTCATGAGAAGGCACAGTCTGCAAGCCAGGAAGAGAGCTCTCACTTATTAGAAATTGAATCAGCCGGAACCGTGATCTTAGACTTCCAGCCTCCAGAGCTGTGAGAAAATAAATTTCTATTATTTAAGCCACACGGTCTATGGTATTTTGTTAGCGCAACGAGAGATAACAGCTATGAGGGTCTGTGGAAAAAGGAGACAGTCAAAATGAGACAAGAAAAGATGCAAAAGAATTTTTCCTTTACAAAGGATCACTGTTGCAAGTACATGTGTATCATGTTTATAAAATGATTATTAGTAGTAAATACATAGGCAGTTTGTAATTAGCCAGGGACAAGAGAAAAAGCAGAAAAAAGTATCAAGGATTAAAGATAACTGCAAATGAAGTGGGAAAAGAGCTTCTAAGACATACCAGGAAAAAAAAAAGCCATATCAAAGAGGAAATTGACAGCATACAGGACAGGAAATTGCCTTGTCTGCATTTTTCATGGAGAGTTACGAGTGACATATTTTGAAGTTACCCAGGGAGTTAAACACTCATCTCCAGATTCCAGAGATGTTAGATTCAACTGTAAGTTCCAGAAAGCCTGAAGCCTAGGCGTAAATGCAGGCATCACAATGAAAGCCAATGAAAAAGGAAATAACCCATGAAAATGCACCTCTCCACCTTCAGCCACCTCCTGTGAGGTGAAAGATATTCATACCTGTCATTCTGCTAGCTTGGGCAATGTCTGCTTTCATATGTCAGTTACAGCTCTGTGTTTTGGAACACCCGTCATTCATTCATTTAACTAACCTTGCGGTGAGAGTGCGATCAAAGACGTCCAGAAAGCCAATCCAATTTCCTAACTCAAGTTCACTCAGAGAAAAAGTGGGAAGGAGGCAGCAAAAGCTCATGAAGTTCATTATCTAGTGAACTTGAAAAAAGGAGAGCATCGACAAAGTGTGTTGGTCCATCCAGGTGGGTGGCTACTTGAAGTCATTAGAGCCCAGCACAATGCAGCTGGCAGGAGAACAACATGAGCCCCTACCTCGCTTCATCACACCCTTAGTCCTGAACTCCCTCCTCCAGTTCAGTGTGCGCTCCACATTCTCAATTACAGCTAAATGGTCCTGCTATCTGATTCAGTCCCTGTTTAAATCTTGACCTGATGCACAGCACAGCTTCTCGCTGAAGCTCATTTCCTTCAATAACCACAATTCTGATTCTTCCCCTGACTCTACTGCCTTCATCCACTTCTGACCTGAATGAAGTCTCTCTTCCTAGACACAGGCTCTCCCTACCAATCAAAATAAGTGGTGTTCCCAAAGATTTCACTTCGGCTACATAAGTAGAGGGCAGACACATCACAGCTGTATCTAAATGCTTCTTCCAGCTGAAACCTTCTGGAAATCCAACATTTTACTGTTCTTTCCTACTTAAGACCTTCACCAGAAGGGTAAGAACCAGTACTGGCCCAATGCCCTGCACATAGTGGAATTTCAACAAACATATATTGATTGAACTTCTCATGCAAGTTATCTAGGGACATTCAGGCCCTTATTATTTCACAAATAGACTATGTCAATCACCTCCTACCTGGGGTTCCCTGCCTCCAACTTTTCACCACTCCCAGTCTATCAATCTTGACACAGCCATATTACCTTCTCAAAATATTAATAGGTACTCAGTAAACATCTTCTATTGATGAAGACATAATCCTGGCCACATTTTCCTATAAAAGCAATCTTTCCACATACTAGCTAGAATGTTGTAAAAAATTGGGAGGGGGAGGTTGAGATGCTATAATATATTCTTTCTTATTTTAATTTTTTCTGACTTGCCCATATACTTACCAACTGATTCATTTTCCTAAACATAATGCAGGTTAATTATTATCACTAACAATAACCTTGCTCTTATATATTTTCTTCAATATATTAAAACCCCTTGAAAACTATTACTTTATTTAGTCCTTAAAATAATTATTGGAAATGTGCACACTCAGGGGAAGAGAATTTAAG
Organism: Diceros bicornis minor; assembly: GCF_020826845.1. NCBI lineage: Eukaryota > Metazoa > Chordata > Mammalia > Perissodactyla > Rhinocerotidae > Diceros > Diceros bicornis. The sequence continues at coordinate 50,174,565 of NC_080761.1, forward strand.
TGACTTACCCATTGTCACAGGAGGACTTGGTGTTATGGTCAGGACTGGAGAATCTGTCCCTGACTCCTAGTCCAACATTTTTAAAAATTACAAAATTTCAAAGATATAATATCCTCTTTACTAGCTCGTGTTAACTGACACATTTATTTCCTGGCAGCAATAGTGAAACATTTGTCAGAAATAGCTCTGCATTAACTTCTAGTTGCTAAAGAACACTCCAAGAAACTTTCTAATCCATCACTGTCAATCTTGCTGCCATTGCAACATGTGTAGGTTTTTTTGCCAAACAAAAGACAAAATTTCCCAGGGGTCACGTTTTTTAACACGGTACAAAGTCTTATTTTGTCCCCATATACAATGAGGTCCATTTAATTGTCCATCTAATGAATGAGTATGGTTTATGGAGAGCTCCTTCTTTTCCTCACTGAAGGCACAGACAGTTAAAAGAGAAAGATTCATTGCCATTAAAGTTAATAATATAAGGTTCTCCACTCAATAGCTTTACTCTCTAACGTTTTTCACGCAGGCCATAAAATACGAATGAGGAGTCCATTGTTTTCTTTGATAACAATATGCTTTGAGTCAGTCATTTAAAATATAATTGCTGATGACTATGACTTACTTATTTCATTCATATGTCCAGTTTTGTACAAAATAAAGCTATGTAAAATCCTTTGTGTTCCAACTAATACTCTTACTTGAAATCAACTTCTCAACAACCATAAAGAGTATATTCATAGTAGACAGTCAAATATGTCTGGGGAAAAATCTTTACTAAAGCTGTCTATCATCAATAATCTCTCACACAATACAATTATTTGCTTCTTAAAACTTTTTAAAATAAAGATTTCTTTTTCTATATATCAAAGAAATGCATTCTCACTGTCTAAAATTTGAAAAATATGCTTAGTCTTACAACTTGTGAAATAATATGATGATGATATTTGGGAGTATTACATTAGTTATATTTTCTGTGTTTACATGGAACCACATACATAACGGCCCTTGATTAATAAAAATTAGCTGGATAGATGTTTGGATAGAGGGCTTGCTGGCTGGCTTGCTGGCTGGCTGGCTGGCTGGATAGATGGTTGGATGGGTAGGCAGATAGTTTTTTCACTCAACATCGTGTCATGAGAATTTCCAATGCTTAAACAGTTTTAGAATGTTACATTTGATGTTTGTATAATAATCCATTATTATTTTATCATGATTTAGCCATTGTTTGTGGTATGTTTTATAAAGTTGCTCTATCTTTAAAATATTGTTAACATTTTGATAAACATCTCTATGAATATATATTTTTCCCTATCTTAGATATATTCTTGAAAGTGAACTTACAATGTCAAAGGTATAAATCTTTAAGAGATTTAGATTCATAATTTTTAGATCATCTTCCAGAAGTGATAAATTAGTTGCATCAACCTACTTTTCCAATCATAATATGTTAGAACTTAACTGCAGCCTTATCAGCTCGAGTTTTCTGTTTTGTTTTTCTAATCCCTTTTAATCCTTCAAGCCAATAATCATTTATAGGTTCCAACTATGGTTACTGTTTTAATTTGAACATTTTTGAGTATGGATGAGGATGAGTAATATATTTATAAGTATGTAGTTTTATCGGATTTGCTTGTATTGTCTGCTTATGGTAAGACCTCTCTGTAGCTGACACCGTGTATGGGTATGGCAAATATCTTCACACACTAGTTGTGTCAATTACTAATTTAGAATTTAGTCCCTTTATACACAAGGAGGTAAATCTCATACTCTTTCCCAACATAGGGAAAGGAAAGCTTCCTCTCCACTTCAAAAAAAGAGAGATTACCTTCTAAACAGTTTCCAATTGAAGCAAACATACAGACATTTACCTCTTTTTTTTAATGGTGGTAAGACAAAGATAACATAAAATTTACCACCTTAAGCTTTTTCAAGTACACAGTTCAGTAGCGTTAAGCATATTTAAATTGCCTCTGTAACCAATCTCCCAAACTTTCCATCTTGCAAAACTGAAATTCCATTAAACAACAGTTCCCTATTTTCCCCTCTCCCTAGCCCCTGGCAACCACCATTCTACTCTCTGTTTCTGTGAATTTGACTACTGTAGATACTTCATACAAGTGGAATCATACAGTATTTGTCTTTTTGTAACTGGCTTATTTCACTTAGCATAGTCTTCCAAGTTCAGCCATGCTGTAGCATGTGTCAGAATTTCCTTCCTGTTTAAGGCTTAGACATCTTTTAAAAATCTCTTGGATCATCTGACATGACCAGCTCACTAACAAAACAAATCTTCTCTCCAAATTTCCACAGTTTGAGATTCCTTCCACTTCCTGACCACTCTCCCTTCCCCATACTCATTGGTGCCCTCTTCCACCAATAACCATCCCTTGTCCCAATCCCAAGGGATGTACCTAAATCCATTATTAGTCCAAGATGGAAACCTGGGGAGAAGAACAGATATGGCTTGCATTTTGAGATCACATGAATCTTCACTTTCTTCTCAATGAGAATTTCCCCTTTAGCATACAAACTTGTTCAAATGTCCTTAATCTCACAAACTTTTTTTTAAAAAAAAACCTCTTTCCAGGAATGTCCCATACTTGTTTAGTTTACAAATATTGTCTCTACTTCTTGACCTCCCGTGCATTCTTTCTGCTTCTACCACTCCTCAGGAATTATTCTCTCCAAGGTAACCAATATCTTTTTATGTATGTAAAATTAAATTGACATTTAGTCTTTCTATTACTTGACTTCTCAGGAGGACTTCACATGGCTCCTTCTGCCTTTCATCTTAAAATACCTCTTCATCATTGACTTGCGTAGCACTTCTTTCTACTGGTTTTCCTCCCTTCCTTCTGGATGCTTCTTCTCAGTTTTTTTCGTGAGCACCTCATCCTCCATTTACTTCCTAAATATTACTCTTCCCCAGGTGTCAGTTCGCAGTCCACAACCTACTTGCTTTATCACCATGAACACTCTCACACATTCATAAATGATATCATCCACAACCAGGGCTTCAAATGATGTTCAGTTCCAAATACACCTCTCCATTCCACCTTCAGACCCATGAATACAACTAGTTGATACCCACATCATCTTGGCTTTCTAAAAACATCTGAAACTCAAAATATATTGTATAGCATATCATTTGCAGGAACTCAATAAAAATTTCTTTTGTGAGTAAATGAAAAACAGAATAAAAGGATGATGTGTTTATGTATAGATGTATCTGTCCTGACAACATTGATTATTTCATCTCACTAAAATCATTTCTCTACTTGGTTGTCCAACTTTCTCTTGCCCAGTCCAAGAAAATACATACCAAGGCCAGAAAATCACAACTGTGGAAAATTTTCCTCAATTCCAGATGTCTGAATCTTGTCCAGGGCATTGTTTTATAACTTGATCCTTCCCTTGATACTTTTAGAAAGCTACTGAAGAAACGACAACTTCAGATATCTGCACAGGATACTTCCACCTTACCTTGACTTTAACTAGTGACTCTTCCCCTTTGGAACCTCAGTTTCCTCATCAGTAATTTGAGGAGTGGACTAAATGAGCCCTAATAATCCTTCCAGTTCTAACACTTTATGCAAGTAGGTTGACTATTTAACAGTTCCCAAGGCATTTTCACACATATCTCTTTGCCTGGGTCATAATGCATAAGTTATCACACATATCAGCCTTCAATTTAAATAGATCAAAAATTAGAAATTAGGTGAGTGTACGGGGAAGGAGAAGGATTTGTAAGGAAAATCACTTTATTACTGCTTTAGATAGCTTCATTTTCCGGGTCCAAAGAGAGAGTATATGTCTTAGAGTAAGTTCATAACAACACATAGGAATTCTTTCCCCTCCACAGTCAGTTGCTACAAGTGATTTTATCTCTTTTTCATTTGTTCTGCAATACAGTAAAACAGTTAAGGGCATGGGCTTAAAAGGTGCTCAAACCTTTGACCTATCAGTTGCCTGAAGATCTCTGATTGAGCTGATCCTGGCAGAGGCCTGGCATTCTGCATTGCCATCAATCTCCCAAGTGATCCTAGGGTGAGATGCTGCTGGTCTGCTGATAACATCTTTAGTAGTAAAGCTCGGGAGCCACGCTGCCAGGTTCAAATCCTGATTTTTCAACTTATTAGTTCTATGATATGAGACAAGGTATTGAATCTATCTGCACCTCAAGTTTCTAATCTATAAAATGGAGAAGATAATAATAATACAGACCTTATAGGACTATTATGAAGATAAACTGAGATAATCATGCAAAGTTCTTCAAACAGTGCCTGGTAAATAATATATTCTTGGTAGGTGTAATATTATTTAGCATTGGGTAAGGTTTCTCTTTTTTCCTCAATCTAGTTCCAAGCTCTATTTCCATAGTTTGCCTATCAAAGCTAATTACAGACTATTTGATAATGCCCCTCAGACATAGTCTTTTTATTTATTTATTTATCTATTTATTTATTTTATTTATTTATTTTTTTTAGGAAGATCAGCCCTGAGCTAACATCCATGCTAATCCTTTTCTTTTTGCTGAGGAAGACCAGCTCTGACCTAACATCTATTGCCAATCCTCCTCCTTTTTTTTCCCCAAAGCCCCAGCAGATAGTTGTATGTCATAGTTGCACATCCTTCTAGTTGCTGTCCTCAGACATAGTCTTATTCTACTGCAGTCTCAAAGAATACTATATGAAAATAAAACTCTTCCAAGAATGGAAGCTATAGACAACACTTGAAATATGTATTAATAGGTTTAATTTATGATTAATGCAGTGAATGTGATGAATCTGCCTAAATCACACACTACTCCTTTGCTCAAAAAATCTTTAAAGAGCTCCCCATGTTCAATGAAAAAAGTCCAGACCACCTAGTCCAATATTCAGGGCCAAAACAGTATTTCTGACCTTCTCTCCTATCACTGCCCTTTACTCATCATACCATCTAGTTAAACAGATCCATGTATAGGTTCATGCCCTCATCCACATTTCCCATACAGCTATTGACTAAACAGTACATTTTTCCCATTTTTAAAAACGTTGCATTTAAATATTTTTTATTTCACTCTTCTACATTTGCATATATTTATTTCTCAAATTCTGAGTGTAAGTCATTCAAACACTCTACTCAACCATGAAACACAGGTGAGTATGTAGCACATTAGTAACATCCATCAGTCATTTGTATAGCACTTTACACATTAAAAGCTTTCTCACCTATATTATACACCCTTCCTTATGAGATAGGAATCATTACCTCCATTTTGTATATGAACAGTCTAAGCCTCAGGGTACATAAGTAATTTATCAAAGTTCATACAAACTTTGTGACAACACAACTGTTGTGTCATATGATTCTCTTTTAAGTTGATTAGATAATCCAAAATAACTAGACAAGTTCAGTGTTATGCACTTCAAAATGGCCACTATGATTTCCACCTCCTGTTACTCACACCATTGTGTGATCTCCTCCTGAGTATAGACTGGATCTAGTAACTTGCTTCTAACAAACAGAACATGGTAAAAATGATGGGATGTTAATTTTGGGATTAGATTACTAAAATACTGTGATTTCTGTCTTGTTTTCACATTCCCTTGCTCTCTTGCTTGTTCACTTAATGAAGCCAGCTGCTATTGAGTGAGCTGCCTTATGGAGAGGCTCACAAGACAAGGAACTGAGGGCAGCCAGAGAAGAACTTAGACTCTGAGTCCCATAGCCGATGAGGAACTGAATCCAGCCAACAACCACATAAGTGTGTTTAGAAACAGATCATACCCTAGATAAGCCTTGAAATGACTGTAGCCCCAGCCCACACCTTGATTACAGCTTTGTGAGAAAACTGGAGCTAAAGGACTCAGCTAAGCTATGCCCAGATATCTAACCCACAGAAACAGTGAGATAATAAACCTGTTGTTTTAGGCCACTAGGTTTTGCGGTAATTTGTTACGCAGCAATAAATAATGAATACAAGTTGCAGATATTATTATAACTTTTATATTTACAGCCAATGTTGTATGAGATTATTTTCCTTATCATGTTTGCATTTAGAAATTAATGAAGGCTGTTTATCAAGATGATGGAATAAAAAGCCCCAGCTTTGGATACACTCCTAGAAACATACAACCTACCAAGACTGAATCATGAAGAAATAGAAAATCTAAGCAGACCTACTATAACTAGAAAGAAGACTGAATCAGTCATCAAAAACTTTCCAACAAAGAAAAACCCAGGACCAGATAGCAACACTGGCAAATTTTACCAAATATTTAAAGAAGAATTAATGCCAATCCTTTTCATAATTTAATTAATTTATTTATTTTTTCCCCCAAAGCCCCAGTAGATAGTTGTATGTCATAGCTGCAGATCCTTCTAGTTGCTGTATGTGGGATGTGGCCTCAGCACGGCCGGAGAAGCGGTGCGTCGGTGTGCACTCAGGATCCGAACCCAGGCCGCCAGCAGCGGAGCGCGAGCACTTAACCGCTAAGCCACGGGGCCGGCCCAATGCCAATCCTTTTCAAACTCTTCCCCAAAATTGAAGAGGAAGGAACACTTCCAAACTCATTTAATGAGGGCAGCATTACCATGATGTCAAATCCCAACAAAGATACTTCAAGAGAATTAAGCTATAGGCTAATATCCCTGATGAATCTAGACGCAGAAATTCTCAACAAAATACTAGAAAATGGAATTCAACAGCGCATTAAAAGGATCACACATCATGACCAAGTAGAATTTATTCCTAGTATATAAGGATGGTTCAACATAGAAATATCAGTCAATGTGATACACCACTTTAACAGAATAAAGGATAAAAATCACATGATCACATCAATAGATGCAAGAAAAGGCATTTAACAAAATTCAACATCCCTTCATGACAAAAATACAAAAGAAACTAGGAATAGAAGGACATTACCTCAATGTAATAAAGACCATATATGACAAGCCCACAGGTAATATCATATTTAACAGTGAAAAACTGAAATATTTTCCTCTAAGATCAATGATAAGGCAAAGATGCCCACTCTCACCACTTCTATTCAACATAGTACTGGAAGTCCTAACCGCAGCAATTAAGCAAGAAAAATAAATAAAAGTAATCCAAACTGGAAAGGTAGAAATAAAAGTATCTCTGTGTGACATGACATGATCTTATATGTAGAAAATCCTAAAGATTCCACAAAATAATTGTTAGAATTAATAAATGACTTCAGCAAAGTAGCAAGATACAAAATCAATATACAAAAATCAGTTGTGTTTCTATATACAAACAATTAAACATAAAGCCTAACCATAAAATTACCAGCAGAAAACATAGGGAAAAGCTTCTTGACGCTGGTCTGGGCAATGACTTTTTGGATATGATACCAAAAGCAAAGGTAACAAAAGGAAAAATAGACAGGTGAGATTGTATCACACTAAAAAGCTTCTGCAGAGCAAAGGACACAATCAAGAGAGTGAGAAGTCAACCTACAGAATGGGAAAAAATATTTGCAAACCATATATCTGATAAAGAATTAATATCCAGAATATATAAGGAACCCAAACCACTCAACAGCAAAAAAACGAGAAACATGATTTAAAAATAGACTAAGGATCTGAATAGGTATTTTTCAAAAGAAGACATACAAATGGCCAAATGGTATATGAAAAGGTGCTCAATATCGCTAATCAACATGGAAACGCAAATGAAAACTACAACGATATAGGGGCTGGCCCAGTGGCATAGTGGTTACGTTCGCGCACTCTGCTTTGGTGGCCTAGATTTGTGGGTTCGGATCCCAGGCGCAGACCTACACACTGGTCATTAAACCATGCTGTAGCAGCGTCCAACATACAAAATAGAGGGAGATTGGCACAGATGTTAGCTCAGAGACAATCTACCTTAAGTAAAAAGATGAAGATCGGCAACAGATGTTAGCTCAGGGCTAATCTTCCTCAACAACAACAACAAAAAATATATTACAATGATATATCACTTCACACTGCTAGAATGGCTATTATCAAAAAGACAAAAGATAAGTGTTGACAAGGATACAGAGGAAAGATGTGCACTGTTGATGGTATTATAAATTGGTACAGCCACTATGGGAAACAGTATGAAAGATCCTGCCTAAAATTAAAAATAGAATTACCATATGATCCAGCAATCCTATTTCTGGGTATATATCCAAAAAAATGAAATCAAGATCCCGAAGAGATGTCTGCCCGTGTTCACTGCAGCATTATTCACAATAGCCAAGATATGGAAATAACCTAAGTGTCCATCAACAGATGAATGGATAAAGAGATGTGGTATATATATACAACAGAATATTTTTCGGCCTTAAAAAATTCCTGCCATCTGTGACAACATAAATAAACCTGGAGAACATGATGCTAAGTGAAATAAGCCAGGCACAGAAAGACAAAGACAAATATAATCTCACTTATATGTGGAATCTAAAGAAATTGAAACCACAAAAACAGAAAGTAGAATAGTTGTTGCCAGGGCCTGAAGAGTAGAAAAAATGGGGAGATGGTTAGTCAAAGTGTACAAAGGTTCAGTGACGTGGGATGAATATGTTCTAGATATCTAATTTATAGCATGATGATTAGAGTTAATAATACTGTATCGTATACTTGAAATTCGCTAAAAGAGTTGATCATAAGTGTTCTCACCACACCAAAAAGAAATCATAACTATGTTAGGCGATGGATATGTTAATTAGCTTGATTTGGGGAATCATTTCACAATGTATATGTATATCAAAATATGACATTGTATGTCTTAAATGTATAAAATTTTTATTTGTCAAGTAGACCTCAAAAAAACCTAGAAAAAATAGCAACAAAAAGAATAAAATACTTACAGATAAACAATCAAGGAGGTAAAAGACTTGTACACTGAAAACTACAAAACATTGCTAAAAGAAATTAAAGATGATACAGATAAGTGAAAAGACACTCAGTGTTCATGGATTGGAAGACAATACTGTTAAAATGTCCACACGACCCAAAGAGATCTACAGATTCACTGAAATCTCTAGCAAAATTCCCATGACAGTTTTTGCAAAAATATTAAAAACAATCCAAACATTCATATGGAACTACAAAGGACTCTGACTAGCAGAAACATTCTTGAAAAAGAAGAACAAAACCGCGGGCCTCACATTTCCTGACTTCAAAACATGCTACAAAGCACTATTATAGTAACGCTTATTAATGCTTATTAAAACAGTAATATTAAAGCAGCATTACAGTAATGGAAACAGTGTGGTATTGGCATAAAGACAAATATATAGACCAACTGAAAAGAATAGAGGGCCCAGAAATAAACCAACACATACATGGTGAAACGATCTTGGACAATGTGGCTAAGACTACACAATGGGGAAAGGATAGTCTCTTCAAAAAATGCTGCAGTGAAAACTGTGTCCATATGCTAAAGAATGAAACTGCACCCATATCTTAGAACACACACAAAAATAACTTTTTGGAATGGATTAAAGACTTAAACATAAAACCTGAAACTGTAAAACTCCTGGAAGAAAATACAGGGGAAAAGCTGTATAACATTGGTCTTGGCAATGATTTCCCGGATATGACAACAAAAGTCAGGCAACAAAAGCAAAAATAGACAGGTAAAACTACATCAAACTAAAAAGCTTCTGTGTAGCAAAGGAAACGATCAACAGAGTGAAAAAGCAACCTACAGAGTGGAGAATATATTTGCAAACTATATATCTGATAAGAGGTCAATATTCAAAATATATATGGAAGTCAAACAACTCACTAACAAAAAATGTATAACCTGATTAAAAAAATGGGCAAAGGATTTAATTAGACATTTCTCCAAAGAAGACATAAAAATGAGCAATAGGTATATGAAAAGATGCTCAACATCTCTTACGGGGAAATGCAAATGAAAACCACAATGAGGTATCACTTTACACCTGCGAGGATGGCCATTATACATTAAAAAAAAAAAGAAAGTAAGTTTTAGTGAGGATGTGGTGCATTATTGGTGGGAATGTAAACAGTGCAGACACTATAGAAAATAGCATGGAGGATCCAAAAAAATTAAAAATAGAACTACCATGTGATCCAGCAATCCCACTTCTGGGTATTTATCCAGCAGAATTGAAAACTATCTCCAAGAGATATTTTCACTCCCATGTTCATTGTAACATTATTCACAACAGCCAAGAGATAGAGACAACCTATATGTCCATCGGTGGATGAGTGGTAAAGAAAATGTGGTATATACAAACAATGGAATATTACTCAGCCTTAAGTAAGAAGGAAATTCTGTCATATGTTACAACATGGATGAACTTGAGAATTATGCTACGTAAAATAAGCCAGTCACCAAAGAACAAACACTGCATGATTCCCCTCATATGAGGTATCTAAAGTAATCAAACTCATGGGAACAGAAAGTAGAATCAAGGGCGGGGTTGGGAGGACTGGAGAGTTGCTGTGCAAGGGATAGAGTGTTTCAGTCATGCAAAAGGAAAAAGTTCTAGAGATCTACTGTACAACAATGCATACATAGTTAACGACACTGTAGTGCACACTTAGAAATTTAATAGGTTAGATTTCATGTTATGTGTTTTTTACCACGACTTAAAAAAAAGAAATTGAAGTGTAAAGATAGTCTATACATGCAGATGAACAGATGGAAAGTTAAATAGATCATTTCAAATTGTTTCAGAGATACTTTGGATAATCAGGTGTTCACATACATTGTCTCATGGAAATAACAGAAGCAAATTCAACTTTATGTCAGTTAAGTAATAAGTTTAAAACTTCATCAGATGGTGTAATTGGTTGCAAAAAGAAGGAATGGAATCTAGCTAAATTTAGAAAAAGGAATTTGTTGGAAGTGTATTAGAGACATATAGCTCCACTCATGGAACTGGTTGGAAGCTCGAGAACCCGCTGAGCAACAGGCCAGTGCCAAGGTAGCTCTGAAAGACAGGAAGGAGAAACCACAGAAATCTCAGAGCAGGTGCAGTCCACTCAGGTCCACTGCCTCCACCACCACTAGAGTGGATGATTCCTCTCTTCCTCTGTCCATCAGCTGAAGAGTCATCCTATAACAGTGCAGCTGACTGGCTGAGTTTATCTCATGTACTCCTTTATTTATTTATTTTTTTTCTGCACACATACAAGGTTTTATTTTCCTTTTTGTTTAAACAGAAGTTACCATGATTTGGATATCGATATTTCATTATCTGCACTACTTTTGGTGTGACTAAAACAAAAAGTGAAGGATAATAAGATGCCCAGTATTTCGTTTGAGATTTTTTCCCTTTGTCAGAATGGTTCATCACTTTTATTTCTTTAATTTCAAAGGTATTTCTAGATAATTTATATGAAATAGAGTTGAAGTTCTAGCAGCGGTTGCTCTGAGTAAAATAAACCATCCTAAGAATCTCCTACATGTAATTATAACTTCATATTGTGCAAACGTCATCAATCATGCACTTTGTTCTAGGCACACATTGTGGTGATCCAGGTGTGGAGAGGGAAGTCTGTCTGGCCAATTATCTTTGCTGTTACCAGAGATGGTTTGTTTTCTCTTCCATCTAAATTTGAGCAATAAATATCTAGAGCCACATCCAAGAGGCTACGACAGCTCTAAAATTTTTGGAGGAAGGCAGAAGAAAATATCTTGTTATTTTCTTTGCTGGTCATTTTCTAACACACTATTTTCATCAACAACATAATTATATGGGACAATAAGAAAACAAAATTCAAACTATCCGACTTATAGTCTGCTTATCAAGACTCCTGTAAATGTCGTATTCATGATAGTTATCTCTCTCTGTACAGTAGAAATATTAAATTTTAGTTTAAAACAATCAATAACTGAATAAAAATATATTTCCATGACATAGGAACAATTTTCCCCCAAAAATTTAAATAATTTAAGTATTTCAAAACTTTTTTTCCCCAGTGGGATCTGTTGTGAGTTGTTTAATTTAATATTGAGTAAGAGTAAACATATGAAAACCCATGGGTAACAATGCCCAGGAATGTGGAGGTCTGGTTTTGTTTGTTTTTCATTTCATATGGAACGGTAATCGTTTCGGTGTCAAACAATAAAGAAGAATATATATTTCAAATGGTCATGTGTTATAGAGAAATCTCTCTTCATAAATAAGTAAACACACACATACAGAGAAGTGAATTATGTTATAGATATATGTGTGTGTGCATACACACACAGTGGTACTGAAAAAATATTATACTACTGCTTCTAAAAGTTCTGTCACTAATTTTTTGCTCCATTCGTTGGTAGACTGTACAAAAATCAGCATAAAAGCAGCACGAGAGTACATCTTGGATGTTAACCTAGACCCCAGCCAACACTCCTGTTGGCTGTATTAATTACCATCAACATGAACATTAACATTTGTATTTTTGCAAGAACGTACCAAGTCATTTGTTTAATCATTTTTATAGCAAACTACTATTAGTCTCGAAAGACATTGCACAAGGTATCACACAGTGTTTAAACATCTACTGTTTTAATAGATAGACTTTGTAGCAGAAGTTAGGAGTAAAGAAAATATTTGTTTATTATAATTTTCATCAATTAGGAAAAACGTTTTTATCTCATTAATATATGGTTCAATTGTTTCTTATAAGGTGCCAGGTCCTCATAATGCACTGTGAAATTGAGATAATTTTGAACCAAAGACAAAGACTGCATAAAAATTGGACAGTCCAGAAATGAGATAACTTCAAATCTTGGCATTTTTAAATGAAGAAATACACAAAATAAATCCTCTAAAGCACTATATTATTTTTTCAAGAGTATTTCATAAGATCATAAATATGAAGTCCATTCTATATATATCAATCATTTCAAACTTTCATCTACATGAAGATGGTATTTAGATTTTTTTAAAGGATCAGAAAAAGTTTCCAAATCTCCAACACATAGCTGAACACTTGTTGTTGTTGAGACCTCAAATCAGGAAACGCAACAGAATAAATTTATAATGAACATTATAAAGCATGTATTATATTTTTAATACATATGGGTATATATTTCACTATATTCCCCAAATTGAATGTTTTCTTCATATTGCAAATTTGGTATGAAGTATTTTTTTTAGAAAGAAAAATGAAATAAGTGATATATTATATGCTTTAAGGAGAAGAGAACAGAATATCGGCTATTGAGTATCAAAGCTATCAGAGATGAGGAATATTTGAGATTCAAACTCTGTGTCACTATAGTGTAGGACTTATCTCGTTTTTAAAAAAGTTAATTTATAAGGTGTTAATGATTTGAACTGCTCCACTTTAATGTAATATATATATATTTTTTATTTCCAGGCTTAACTAGGATATAAACTTAACAAAACTGGAAATACAGTCCCTTATTTTGATTCACCTTCACTAAGATTTCTGAATAATCTATATGCAAGATGCATAACAAAAAGCAAAGAGCTTTGATAATTTCAGACCTATTTATGTTCACAGACTCCACAATCAATGTCTATACTCCTTTTTTGTAAATTCAACCTTTTGATAGTCAAAGCACAGCCTGATAGGAATCAGTAATTATTTTCCAAATATATCCAAAGTGTCATAAACATATCCTAGATATTCTGTGACTAGATTTATAGAGTTTATAGTTAGAATCTTCAGACTCTCAGACCACATTTTTTTCTATGGACAATCCATAAATTTCCTAAAAATATGTTGCTTTTTACTTGTTCGTATAATCAAACATCTAGTTCTTTTTATTTAAGCCACCACAGATTAAAACCATCTGCAAACTAAATGAACATACAACAGATTCCAGAAAACAAAATAAGGTATTTAATAAAGCTAATTATCTCTATAAATCCTTAGTGATTCATTGGCCAATCTCCAACAAACATTTTCAAATATTCCCTATAGTGATTTCAAAGTTGTATTAAAAACATACACTTCCTTAACGTGATGTGATTCTGGGTGGGAGCCAGTTTTATAACAATGATTTTTTAAATTGCATGTATTTTACAAATTGGTAGAAATAGCACCTGTGGTGGTCTAAACCAATTTTAATGATAATGCTACTGCTGCTGCTGTTGATGATGGTCATGGTGAACATTCTTTGCGTTCCAATGTCTATTTCCTCTTTTAAACTATATAGTACTTTAATTCTAAATTTGTTTTTGGTATCATTTTAAGTTTTGACACTCATACCCCTAAAATTCTATACGCCAATTGATCCTCCCTGAAATATGAACCATTTCACTAAGAGAAGGCCGTGAATATGTTTTGAATACCTACTGTTTGCCTAAGAACTTCTCACATGTGACCTTGTTCAATTTCACCATTCCATAGAGGGAGATGAGGAAAGAGGCTGAGAGGCTAAGTAACTTTTCCAGTTTTACAAAGTTAATATTATGAGAGAGCCAGGATTAAACTTTTGATCCCTATGATTATAGTGGCAACATTATAATCTGGTCAATATTTTATCGTGTCATCTGCTAATATTCCAAGCATTTTATTTCTGCCATACTTTGTGTTTTTAGCAATCATTTTACATAAAACATTCTAATTCCCTCTTAATTCAGACTATTCCCTATGCTTCAATACTTAAGGAAAAGTGATGAAACAGAGAGCATAGAAGCATACATCATCATAGAAAACATAAATGCATACACACTCTTTCTATTGGTTTATTCCTATTGATGAAAACCTTTTGTTTTTTATAGCAATTGTAATGTTCAGGGGAAGGGATACAATTTTCTCCACAAATGTGGATGATCATTATGGGATTTTGCTCTACAACAATAACGAATAAAATATCCATGTACCAAATAAAAAATGATAAAGGCCAGTTGTTTTTCCAATGTTTAAAGCTTTACTACATTGTATCTGAATAGGAGAGAGTGTTTTATGTAGGAAATTATTTCTACTTCATCTACTAAAATAAGAACTCCTGAAATTTGAGTCTTTGTTAATTGTCACAGAAGAGAGTCCTTGAGGTGATAGATGTTAATTCCTAAACATCTCTAGATAAAATTCTCAGAGAATTAACGGTGTCACTATGGTTTCCTAACTCATTAAGTAGAGTTAAACTTCACTAGGAGTAAGAGTACCATAGTGACAATTATGAACCATATAAAAATTTAGTCCATGTTATTTTTTCACATTTTAACTGTATTTTGGTTTAATAGCTCATTTTATTTTTAATTCCTTATGCCAAAAGTGGTTAAAAAGAGAGAGAGAAAGAGAGAGTTTGAGAGAGATGGATGTCAATTTTGGATTTACGTAAACCTATTCTTGTAAAAACAGATACAGCAGCACAACTAACATCATATTTCAAAAATTCCCTTCAGACAACTTTTTAGAGGAAGTTGGTTGACCTCCAATAGAGATGGGAAATAGAAGACAAGTAATCTTACCAAAAGTGATGTTAGGAGGCTAAATCAACAGAATATACTGTGCAGTATAATCTACATTAAATATTACATGAGCAGCTTTTAGCTATACAATTTCAATCAGAAATGTCCATTTGCCTCTTCTGCAAACATTATCATTTTATTGCTTCCCTGAGCAGCAATGGCAAATTTGGGGGTCACTGGCTGCTACTCTCAAGACTCCAATGCTTAGCTGAATCTCTGAAGTACCCAAGAATTTCCTTTCAGCCTTGTCGCTCCACTTGTTAATCTCCAGGGGACTCTGGTGACCTAGCAGACTGGGCCTCTTTCCAACCAAATCCACTGGAGGTTCTCAAAGCAGCAGATGGGCAGAAGCCCTGGACATTGGGGTTCCTGCTTCTCTTGATTGCAGTCACAATTACTTTTCCTTTAGCTTTCTTTTTGTCTCTCAACCAAAGTTACTTTCTCTCCTTGATGTTCTTCCAGCAGCCTCTCTGCTCATTTAACCTTCCTTAGAGCACATCCTTATATTAGTCTCCTTACCCAGAAAAATTCTTATAAAATCAAAATATTCATTTTTGCGTGCAAATGCACTTCATGAAACTATTTGATTAAGAAAATCTTAATTTTTATGTAGGTTAAACATCTTAGTGTGTATTTTAACACAATTAACTAATCATAATTAGTTTAAATATTTTATAGATAATTTAAAAATCTTCATTTTTATGTAGGTTAGATACCTTAGAAATTGCATATTATTCATACTATTAATTAATCATAATTTGTGATTAGTTAAATGCTAGTTAATGGGCAGAACTAGTATTCAATCTGCATGTGTATTGCCTAGTGTCAGCCTGTTGCATGGACCTAGATTGTACACTAACTCAGGCAGAGAACTAAGCAAAGGTTAGGGGTAAACTGGTACATACATATCATCAATTACCAGCTAAACAGGTCAAACTCCAAGCTCAAATTCCTATGAATTAGCAGTAGTGTCCTCAGAAGAAGTGGGACGGAAAAATCCATCAGAATATAATCATTTAGAATTTGAAATCCAAGGAATACCAATTCATTTTTTCCTACACTTTAAGGTTTTATTTTAACGGCAGAGTTGATTAATAGACATAAAGTACTATGTAGATCTTACAGCTCTACGTTTGTCCAGGGAAATGCAAAACCTGGTATGATCTGCAGCTTTCTAACAATGCAGTAAAAGTCAAAGTAACTGTCAGTGAACCACAGAGATAGGCTATTAAGCTTAAACTCCTTATTTTTGCTAATATTTTAAAATGTAAAACAAAACCTTTTAAATTTAGAGCACAGAGTCTGAAAGATAAAAGATTGATGATAAAGCATCATCAATATCCTCATCAATCTCATGTGAAATAAGTTAAGCATCTCTTATTGGCTAGAGTTAGTTATTAAAACACCAGTTTCAGGGTATCCTCTCAGAGTCTCTATTTGATAATACATAAAAATGGAAATTAAAAATATTACTTCACTTATAAAGATAAAGTGGAGCAAAGCAAGTAAAAATACACAGCAAAAAGGACTCAAAATTTTTGACACCAGTAGTTATTTAATATAAATGCACTGTTAAAAATATTAAGAAATGAATAGATAACTTATGTTTTGTAGTACTAGGAAAAGCACAAAGAAAGCTAGAGTTATCCATGCCTGTATACATTCTTGCTAATTTCATTTCACCATTATATATTCTTTAATTTCATCTTACTTCAATTTTCTTCAATATTCTTTATTCCTTATGTATTTTCTACTTGTTTTAAGAATAGAAAGTTGCTTGCTCATTTAGCTAGGTCATTTATATTAGTAAGCACAATCCATTTTTTGCCAAGCTTTCATTAACTCTAACATAATTCATTCCAATCAATTTTTTCAGTTTTATTTCCAATGTTAATGATGCAATTTGCATTCTTTGCTAGGACCATAATTTTGGCAGCATCTACTGAGTAGAGGAGAAGACTGCTATAGAATTTAATATCTACGAACAAGAGCTTTTTAGTGTTTATTCTTAGTAATATATGCCCTTGTAAATGACAGTAACTTTTGAACTAAAAAGAGCTCCTATCTATTTTGTCTATATATTATTTCAAATAAAAGCTTATCAACATCATCTAAAAACACTCCAAATTACCTTTTTAATCTGCCAAATAAATCTCAGGAATTTTTTTTCTTGAAAGCCAAAGATATTTTTCTAGTCTTGAAGGTAATGAAATATAAGCCCTGCAAGCAAATAGGTAACAGTGAAATCAGCCTTTATCCACATATTCAAGTTTCTTTGTTCATACAAAGGATAATGAAATAACCCAACTGTCAATAGAATATGACATAGATCAATGCGCACGTAACTCCTGGGTCTTTATAAACCTGAACAAATGACAAAGGGATCAAGAATATTTGCCTCATCCTTGACGTTTTCCCGGGGGACCAAGATACACATTCCCTCCATTAAAATGGACACAGACATATTTCTAGTCCATGAATGCCACTGGGGTAATCCAGGGCCCATGAAAAGCAAGAGTGTCACTCTGCTTTGAATTAAGCATCCCAAGAATTTTATAGTACTCTTGGATTAAAATTGTTGTGGCTGGGGCTGGCCCGGTGGCGCAAGCGGTTAAGTGTGCGAGCTCCGCTGTGGCGGCCCGGGGTTCACATGTTCGGATCCCAGGTGTGCACTGACGCACCGCTTGGCAAGCCATGCTGTGGCGGCATCCCATATAAAGTGGAGGAAGATGGGCACGGATGTAGACCAAGGCCACTCTTCCTCAAGAAAAAAGGGGGAGGATTGGCATTGGATGTTAACTCAGGGCTAGTCCTCCTCACAAAAATAAATAAATAAATAAATAAATAATTGTTTTGGTTAATGATATTTATTGAACAACTAAAAAATCACCATTAGGAGACTGCTCCTAAGCTCTCCCATGGGGTCCAAACATTGAATAGGAATCTGTAAAAGCAACAGCATGTTTCCAACAAAGGGAGCAGCTCCATACTAAAAATAGGCTGCCATGAAATAAATTCAAGTAGTATTGGCCAATGGGGAATTCCTTTAAAACTTTATTAAATAGTCCAACTTACTGAATAATGTAATCAGCTCTATTATTAAATATTTTGTAAGGAAAACAAATGTACATATATTTTGTGCTGTAGAATCCATGTACCATTGCTTTATCTGCTCTCAACTTTTACATTAGAACAGGAAGTTGCCATTCTCATATCACTAATAGAAAATATTTATTTGTAGGGAAGAGAGAAGAGGGGAAAACAGAAATTCTGAAGCAGAAAGGGAGAAAGAAGTGTCGAAGCTCTTGTCTCCTCTAATATAAAAACCCACCTCTTCAGTGTTAACATCTCAGACTCTAGCAGCTCATTGAATGGGTCATGCACCCTGCTTCACGTCTAATTTCCCAGTGACATCAATCTCTTTAAATCTGAATCCTAGCAACAGTAATAATGTCATGGGCTTTGGAGAGGATTGGATGAGACAATATACATAAAGCACTTATCATAGGGCCTTGTATACAGCATTTTTCTCTTATTGTTATTATTATTATTTCTTCATGAGGAAAAATAATGAATAATTTGCCACCTTTCTGCTCCCAAAGAAAGAAGTATTACCTTTAAGCTTCTCACATTACTCTTTCTACAACCCTGGCACAAATTACTATTACTAATAAGGCACCTTATTCCTTGGTGCTAGGAATATGAAGATCTTTTCCTTTTATAAAGTTAAAATCCCAGAACATATTTGACAGTGGAAAATAAATTTTTTAAAAAGTTGCTGTGTTCATCACTCGCACAGATGAGAGATAGATCTCTACTTTTTTAGTCTTTTTTTATTTTACTGTCTTTCACTTACATAATATTGATGTTAATAATCATGAATATTGCATTTCGCTGACTACAATTCTTCTCTTTCACAAGTCCCCAAGAATCAGAGTTTAGTAGAAATAAATACATGACCTAGATATTTTTTATTATCATCATTTAGAAGATTGTGAGTTTGTTTTAACACTAACTTAAAAATGAATGAGAAAAAAAATCACAAAATGAAAATTACTACTCTCTAAAATGTACATAAACGATTCTTATTTTATTTGAATAATCTACTGTAAAAAAGAATGACACCCAGAGTGATATTTAGTGTATAATGAGCTTTTATAAGATTATGAACTTTTAAATTCTGAAACAACGCAATGCATAAGTCAGTGTCAAATAATGCTGTAGCTGTGTTTCCTTTCTTGAAAAACAGGCAGTTTATTCCAGAGTAAACAGCTTACACTGCCATCTCAAGGAAACTAAGAGTACAGAAAAGAGCATCTCTGTGAGTTTAAAACAAACAAACAAACAAAACATAACTTTCTTCACTGAGGAGCCATGGCAGAATGTAAGAAGCACAAGCAACTGTGATTGTAAACTAAGGATCTGGAAGCTTTCCTACCAGAACATTCCAGAAGTGATAGCAATAAAAATCACAGAGGGAATTCTAAAATAGCCCTCAAAATTAAAGCTTAGCCCTCTTCTCATCTAATGCTGCTACAGATTGCTTTTGATAAATACATACTGAAAGAATATGATGTAAAAGGAATCAACTACAACACAGCATCATGTATACCCCTCGCTATGACAGGTTAATTGTAAAACTACAACACAGCCCTTAAGATGTAACTCAAAGCCCCTGGAGAATTTGCAAGAGGGAAAAAAATGTCCCATTAGACTTTTCACAATACACCGAGCAACTGAAAACGTATTTGGCTTTTATGCGCATCACTAAGAACTGACAGGTTATACAGCAGTGTAGTTTCAACAATATTCGAATTTTTAGTTACCTCTAAATTCACATCACAGCAGTCAATCAGTTGCTGGCTTTAGGCAAGAAAAGAAGATAAAACAAAGGGGTTTCATTTAAAGCTGGATTTCTTACCTATTCCTAGACATGAAACAGTAGATAAATGTACTTTGGTACATGATTACATCTCATTTATGCATATAGATGGAGTAACAATACATAAAGCTAAAATTCTAGCATAGTTTGCACGCCATTAAATTTCTTCTGATAACTTCCAAGACTGAAGTACATGAAAAAGTTATTTGTGTCTTCAGAAAGTAACATATCATTACTAGTGGAACACTTCATAAAATGCTAGCCTTCTTAGATAAGTCTTTGAATATCAATTTCACATGATCCTTCCACTACAATGTAACAGGAAATTCACTCAGCCATACTTCTATTACACCTCATAAATTATTACCTGGGAATAAACTGAGCATATTCTCTCTTTCAGAAGGCTAAAGTATCACTTAATGTACCATAGATCTAAATATTAAGTCCAATATCCAAATTATTATTGCTTCCTAGAATATATGATTTACTCCAGAACAAAACAAAGACAAAATAAATAAAATAATAATAAAAACAAATTTTACGAGTAAAACAATATATTTAGGCATTTGCACTAGCTAGTTATTAAGACTTCATAACATGATAGATAAGTTAAAAACTAAACTGCATTTAACCCCCAGCATCCCCACCCACATAAGAGTTTTTAAAAAATAAAATAATTCGACTCAAGAAATATTCAGTTTAAAATTCAACAAAATGTCATTGAGCATATGAAATTTACCATTACATGAAGCTAAATGAAAAACAGTCCCTTTCCAAGAAATGCTCACAATTAGAGGGTGGCAGTTAGAGAGACAGACTCATAAATAAATAATTACAGTAAGATGTGATACATACAATTACAGAAGTACTGTGTTTTATACATACCAGAAAGCTGTCCTGGCTATTCAACCTCGCTTGTCAGCACAACAAAACCTGATATGCCAAGAACAACTCAAGGTGAGCATGAATCATTCTGAAAACATATGAGTAACAAAATTGGTTACTTCCCACTTTAAAGTTGTTTTAATATTTGGAAAGTCAAGGAGTAAACTGAAGATAGAAATAGATTTTGGTATACGAAACTCACAAATTGCAATTTCCACTATGCCTGGAGGTAGCAAGACATTGTATTGGGGGGAAAACTTAATATACAATAATGCCATACTAAAGAAACTCAATCTTACTTTAAAAGATCTATGTAGACAAGTAGTTCTCTTTTAAACCTAACAGTAATTTGACGTTCCCTCATTTTTTGCTGTTTGGTATCAAGAAAGATAGTAGAGTTTCTTGGTTCCATGAAAGCAATAATATCTGGCTTGTGCAACATAATAATTCCACTCATTTTCCAAATTTAAATCCACAAGCAAGCTCAGATTTTGGGTGTAGAGCAATCTTTGATTTTGTCTTGCTTTGTTTTCTTATATTATTGTGAAAAATGAAGAGTTTTTAAGAGGGAATTTTGACCTCCTCATGCACTGTTACTACACACTTGCTCCCCCACAACAATATATTCTGTTTTCTAAGTTCTAAAAGATATAGGATATTTAGGGAAAAAAATGTACTAAGCTATATTTATATAGCCTGTTCCTTATATTACTCAGATGCAACTTTCTAGATTCATCTGAATTGACAATTTCCTCTTTGATCAACAAAATTTGCCTATAGGATTAAGAGATCCTTTATTCATTCTATTAACCAGTGATGCACATTTTATTAATAGCTAAATGAGAACCTGCAAATGAAAGAGAATTTGGAGGATGGCTCTTTAGCAGACTGGAGGAAGGATCAGAGTGGAATATATAATATCTGCTCCCAAGTCTATTATCTCCAAAGCATCCCAGAATCATCCTTTGAGTGGAATATAAAATTCTGCTCTCAAGACTATTGTCTCCAAAGTATCCCAGAATCATCCTCTTCAGACTCATATCTACGGTGAAAGAGAAAAGAAGTACCTGCCAGTGGGCTATACTACAACTCTGAGTTCCTATTGAACCATCACTCCATCTCTTCCCACTCAGTCTTTATTTTATTTATCCAAGGGTGTTTGTGTGTGTGTGTGTGTGTGTGCATGAGAGAGAGAGAGAGAGAGAAAGAGAAACAAGGACAGAGAGAGAGAGAATATCTTCAGTCATTATCCATCTGAATTCTGAGAGCTTCCATTTCCTTATCGGCCTCTTCTGAGCCCAGCAGTTAGACCTAAACCTCAGTAAGGGTAATGAAAGAGAAGCTTTCACAGATCCCCCAGCCTCAGTGTCCAATCCTTGATTTTTCTCTCACTAGTTGTGTCTCAGAGCTCAAATCACATGGGCTTGTCCCACTCAGAGCTCTAGTCCTCTCTTGGAAACCTTCTTTAAGTGACCCAAAGTGCCCCTGCACTCTGCCCCAAATCTCAGGACTACTGTTTCACACTGAAGATGGAGTTATTTGGGCCATACACAAAAGACGGAATGGGACCCTAGGCACCAGTAATAGGCAGAACTAGAATGGAAGGTTGGTAGTAGTATATTTCAGCAAACTCTCTTTCAAATCTCCTCTTCCAATAACTCTCTGCAATTCCTCATGGCTACATACTTACTGAGCTCACAGTCCAAAGTGGGGACTCTGGGTAGATCTTTCCCACTCACCCTCATGCCATCTCCTCATGGCCTTCAAGCCTGGCTCTGTATGAGAGAGCAAGCTAAGATGACACAAATCAGTTGTGATCAATTAAAGCTGTTGATTTAGAAGCTAAGGTACAAGCGTCCTAAGATGAGATCACACTCCTAGAGGTATAACTTACAGTGAAGATTTCAGTCACCTTCACAGGCTGCTGGGATAAATTAAGACCAAGTAACACCAGAAGAGAACTTTGCAAATCACAAAACTCTTTCTCATGGGTCACCTCAGAATTTTTGCATCCACCTAACATGCAGAGATTCCTATTAGCCTCCTTTTGAGGATGAATAGTTTCATTCAAAATGTTCAGTAATTTGTTTAAAATTCCAGGTAAAGTAAATAAAAGAACCTGGTCTTACGCCTAGAGGGATGGTTTTCACACTTTACAGTATGTCTGAATCATCTGGCGAGTTTATTAAAACACAGACTGATGGGTCTCCACCTCCAGAGTTTCTGCTTCAGTAGGTCTGGGGTGGGGCTGAAGAAATGTGCACTTCAAACAAGGTCCCAGATCATGCAGAAACCCTGCTTTGAGAACCACTGACCTAAATCTTCTAACACCAGACCCAAGGTACTTTCCACTGAAGCAATGAAGCACTTTGGTTAAGAATGCAAAGTGAAATAAGTCAGAGGGAGAAGGTCAAATACCGTATGATTTCCTTCATTAAGTAGTAGATAATAACAACAATAAACAAACACATAGGGACAGAGATTGGATTGGTGGTTACCAGAGGGGAAGGGGGGAGGGAGGAGAGTAAAAGGGATAATTTGGTACATGTGTGTGGTGATGGGTTGTAATTAGTATTTTGGTGGTGAACATGATGTAGTCCATGCAGAAATAGAAGTACAATGATGTACACCTGAAATTTCTACAATGTTATAAACCAATAAAAAAAATAAATAAAAAATAAAACCTCAATTTGAATTAAAAAAAAAAAAAAGAAGGGCATTTCTGAAGCCTCAACTCTAAGTTTGAGTAAAATGGTTCCACACTTTATTAGCTCTGGCAAATTATTTAACATTTCTTTTTTCCTTGGTTGGCTGATCAACACACGGGGGGAAGTAGTACCTAAGTCAGAGTGTTGGTGAAAAATAATTGAGATAATACATTTAAAGTGGCCTAGAATTAATAAGTGCTCATTAAATATTACCTATTTTCCTCTGAGTATTACAGGTTCTATTACTTTTGAATGGACTTTAGAAAATTGCTTTATCCTGCTAAAGTTCCTCTAAATTAGACTAACATTCCAAAGGTAATAAACATTGGACTATACATCAAAGAAAATGCTACCACTACAGAAGCAATTATTATAAAACTACATACAGGTTTGATTTTTTTTAATACCAAACCTACGCACAGTAAGGGATAGATGTATATTTGATTTTTCTCTTAAGAAATAGAGATAATTCGGCAAATGGAGGAGTCTGCTTTGTGTCTTTAGCTTACAGCATAGACTCTTCCTCAACACAGTGAGCTTATTAACTTTCACTCATTAATTAATTTAACCGGCTAAAGCAACTCTATCTATACCAACTATATCCTCTGAATGTCTCAACATTTTAATACAGAGACATAAATGGGTTGGAATTCTTTTTTTAAGCAGTCATTCTCAAACTTTAGTGTGCATCAGAATCACCTGGAGAGTTTAATAGATTACCAGGCTGCCCCTCAAGAGTTTCTGATTCAGTAGGTCTGAGGTGGAGCCTGAGAATGTGCATTTCTAACAGTTTCCCAGATGATTCTGCTGATCTAAGGATAACACTATGAAACTTCGCCTTATGGTGAAGGATTCTAATCATAGAAATAGGGAGTACTCACGGAAAAGGGTCTTCATGTAACAAGCCACCAGATCTCAACAACAAAAACTACAAGGGTTTTATTTTCATGAATTTACGGCCTATAAGTGGTCTTGAACCATAACACAAACCTCATCACAGTCCATTTGCTAAGGCTGAAAATATTCCATTATTATTGAGAAGTGATTTTAATAGTGTAAAAAGAACACATAATGCAAGAAATACAAATAAAGAAAGTCATATAGAAATCCTTTGTGATTATTATAAAACTGAAACTACTACAAAAAAGAGTTATCAAAGAAGCTTCCTTATAAATTCATCTTTGAATAGACTGATGTTTGCAGTTAGCATTTGAAAATAAAAATTGATAACCTCCTCTAATGGTGGTAAGCTTCAGAGAAGACAGTATCTTATTTAACTTTATATGTGACACTGAGTCAAGCCTATGGAAAGAGTTCAATATATGCTTGCTGAACGAATAGTCATAACAGCCACAATAAGTAAGTAAATATAAGACTAAATTAATGAGTGAATGGATAGGAAAGGCACTACTCAACGGAATACCTGAGTCATCAGATATTCTTCCAAAAGTGGATGGTGTAAGAATAAAACAGGTTAGTATATAACATGAATCAAAGTAGAAATTCTTATGATTTGAATGAACAGTTATTGGAAAAAAATGAATATAAAAATATGATTAGAATTATGTTCAATTCTAATATCAAATTGAAGCAAATATATAATTATTAATATTGAATATCATTAGAGAAAAAATAATCTACTGAAAACCAGTAAAAAACAGGCTATTCCAAAGAATATTTCCCAAAACATTATTTCATTACACTTCAGCTTCAGTAGCATTGACTTCTTATGAAAAGACAATGTCTGGTTTCACTAGTCTGACAAGTTTAAGGATCTTACATATTCTGTCAAAGAGATGGAGGAAGAGAAAAGCATAAGAGAGAGAGAAGGAGATTGAATACTACACATTATCTAGATTTTATTTCCCACTCAGTATAAAAAAGAAGAGCTTGTCACTGCATTAATCATTTTTTCAGCTTTGCCTTAAAGTTTTAAGATACCTTGAAGTCATAAGTATTAAAACACATCTTAATACCAAGTAAAATATTCATCATACCAAAATATCATCTTTAGCAGAAAAGAGCTGGATCAGATTTACACTCTGATCTTAAATTTTACTCTTCTCTGTGTGCATGCAGTTATGGATGCAGAGAAACAATGAGGGAAATAGGGCTTAGAGTCCAATAGTACACAGGAAACAGGCTCATGATTGAGCTTCATGATTTTTACTATGTCCTAGAAAAGGTCCTTTCTGGGTATCAGGAAAGCTTGAATAAAACCTTGGCATCAGAAGAGCAAATATTTGTTTGTGCATCCATCCATCCAGTAGACTTACACTGTGGCTTACACAATTCAAGAGGAGGTGCTAAGCTCTAAGGCTAGGAAAGCCCTAATTCAGAAGAGAGCCATGTAAATGCATAGGAAAGGATTAAGGATGGCAAGGGCAACAATATCTCTGTTGCTAAGAGTGTTTTGGAAACCTGAAAAGAATAGGTTTTTGCATGGTGACAAATCAGTAGTTACGTGGTAAATTGTAGTTTCCAAAGGTGAACACAACAATATCTCCTGTTCTACATGCCCTTCTAGAACCCTGTCAATCCTCCATCAGATGATGGTATCTTTCTCCCCTCCCCTTGAAGCTGAGTAGACCCTTGTGACTGCCTTGACCGATAAAGTACAGATTAAGCGATGCTATTGTGACTTCCAAGGCTAGGCATAAAATTGCCTTACACTTACACTGTTTTCTTAGGATGCTATGGAAGCTAACTACCAGGCTGTGAGAAACCGAAACAGCCGATGAAGGAGTTTACATGGAAGGAAAACAAGGACCCTGACACACAGCCCCAACTGAGCTCCCAGCTGACAATCCGCTCCAACGCGCCAGTGATGGGAATGAGTGATCCTGAAAGTGGATCATCCACCTCCCACCTGAACCGCTCCAGCTGAGGCAAGCCCCTCCTGCCAAGTCCTGCCCAAAGTGAAGATTCATGAGCAACACAAAAAATTAAGTCACTAAGTGGGGATGGTTTCTGATGTAGCAGTAGACAACTGATACAAACCACCAATCAATGTTCTGCACTATAGCCATGAAATAAAATAATGAGGACACAACAATATAAATATGAGCTGATGTTTGCTTTGAAATAGGCATTTCATGAGTCAAATGACACAATGTTATCAATTAATTAAGGAATACTATTTTCAATATATTAGTTAGAAATAAGAGATGAGCAGGACTTAAATGACTTGCAGTTGGGTGGACAGTTTGGGGTAATAATGTAGAAAATATAATTAAGCAGAGAACACTGCAGACATCACACTTAAGATGCAGAATTTCTGCAAATAACAAAGGTAGATAACCTACTTCAGCCCTCAGTTTATATACATATACATACATGTATATACACACACACATATATACACGTGTACGTGTGTGTGTATGTATATACACATAATCTGAAAGGCAAGGGTAAGGAGTGAATAAAGTAAGATAATCTCATAATTATCTCAGTGTAGACACTAACGAGTGAAGACAATTACAGTTAATAACTCATTTATTTACTAGTTTAAGAACTATAAAATAGTTTTAGTAAGGCTATCTTTATCAACATTGTCTATTTACAAACTTAATTCAATAGGACCACTGAGGTAAAAGTCTCATTTCTCCTCTTAGCTTTTCCTCGGAAATTTTTAAAAAATGAAAATCTCTTTTAACTTCCAAAACTTCCCCTGGTAATTGCTACTACACCAATGGAAAACAAAATGTTCATCCTATAATTTAAAAACCTATTAAGAAAATATTTTCCAATCTCTCCATTATAGTTTCCCTAGAATACCACTTGCTCTCAATATCTATACCTGGTATCCTAAAATATTTTCCCAAAATTAGCATAATAATTACCTAAACGTATATTTATTGAGCACCTGCTATGTCCCAGACGCTGTTGTAAACACTGAGAATAACCAAGCACCGGAGACGTCGCAGTGGAAGGAGCAGAGTCCCTGCTCTCGCGAACTGTGCTCTGGTAGATCCAAACGCTTATGAAGACTTCCTGGGGTAGATGAATATTCATAATTGACCATTTTCCCACAGACGCGGTACTGAACATAACTTGATTCTGGCATAATCTGAAACTTGAACATCACCAGAATTGTATGATATCTGTGGAGGATAAGCTGTAACTGATGTTCTCTAAATAGTTCTAAGTATTCAGGCTCAACTTTTCAAGATTCATAACCACTAGGAGTAGATAATAGGAGGACTAATGTGAATTGCAGGGAAAAAAAATCCTTCGTTAAATGGATCTACTCTTTTTTTCCATTAGTTTTAAGTATTTACAAAAATAAATGTAAGTGACTGTAACCTACTGATACTTAAAGTTTAAGAATCTCATCAGGCAAAGCAATGGATGACATGAAGAGTCACACCAAAGAATAAGTCAATTCTTCATGTAATAAAAGATTTTTCTTTGTTTTATCTTTAAAGTCTGATTTTCTCCAGAACAATAGGTCAAAGTTTATTTTTTATTTAAAAAGTTCTACCTTATTGAACTTCTCAACCAGTGATAGTGTTATTCTCCAGGAAAAATAATATGTGTATATACAGTATGTGTGTGTGTGTGTAGTGTGTGTCTGTATATGTATATATATATAATATATAATAACTATAATACATAATTATATATACACGTACTCAATGTATTTCATTATCAAAATAATAGTTCTTCGATGACTTTCAAATAGAACTAAGAATGTGGAGTCAACTACATTGTCAAGTTTTAAGGGTGAAGAGAATTAAGCAAGCAGAAGTTTAGAATGAAGAAATGATTCTCTAATTGGTATAAAAAAATATCCATTGTTTAAAGCTGGATGTGATCTTAGTTATTCCCTTAGTTCAGAAGTTGTAACCTGGAGTCCCATTGGCTAAATCCAGCTCTCAAATATGTTTCATTCGAGCCAGAATGTCTAGGTTAGAAAAAAAAAGAATGAAAGAAACAGACCACCATAGACAGAACATGCACTCTACTCTCCAGCTACAGAGTCTCTCCTGCTCCCTATATACTCTGGTCCCCTATGGGCATTTGAGTTCCTGACCTTGATATAGTAAGCCCATCATTTTACAGGTGAAAAAAAAAAAAAGTCTGAAGAAATAGTTAATTGCCCAAGGCACACAGATACAATGTTATCATTATCGTATAAGCGGTATTTTATAAAATGTTAACAATATATAAACAGATGTTTTAATCACTATTTGACATTTGTACTTAATATATAAGTTCCAGTCCAAAGTATTTCAGTCCAACTGAAATGTTTGATAAACTCCTTACGTAACTTCAGTTGGTCTTTCCAACTTGTTAGATTTTTATTTTAATCCATTCACATGAGTCATTTCTAAATTTATTACAGGCGCCTCAAAATTCATTTACCTCCATTCATATAAATGGATTCTTTCTTATAATCATAAAAGGGATAAAATACTAAAAATATAAGCCAGCAGAAAGAATTCCGAAAAGATAGACAGATTATGATGATAGATGATAGATAGATAGATAGATAGATAGATAGATAGATAGATAGATGGTAGACAGATGATAGACAGACAGATAGATTGATAAATAGACAGTTGGGATAAAGGAGGGCTCTCTTTTATTGTTTTTTTAATGCAGAGGTTTTAAAAGATTCCTCACTTAATTTGGAAAATCTTCATTTAAAAAGCTAATTTCCTCATGTGTATTTGAAAGGAATCTGGCAATCTAAAATCTATATTGCAAGCAAAAATCGCTTATCTTGTATCACATAAACAAGTAATAGAAAAGGGGTTTTTCTCTTCACTTTTTACATATTCAAGAACAGACCATAAAACATGAAAGAAATTATAAATTGGCATCTCTGCAAATCATGTATGTCTACTGTAAATAAAAACAAACAACTTTAACATAATAAGCATGCATGTAGATCATATTTTATTACCCCAGGTACTTGGAATATTCATAATGCAGCAAATGTAGTACTTCTGTTTTCACACTTAAATTTGTCTGAACCAGGATGTCAGACTGGCTGTCAGCAGAAGAGATCCTCAGATATTAATGTTCTGAGTACTGCATTATCACTTGAAACAAGGGAGAGCTAAAATCCTAAGAGCTTATATGTGACAGATCAGGATTGCTTTGGAATGAATTCCTACAATAGACAATAAAAAACCCGAACGATATTCCCTAAAAGATAGGAGTGTTTGGAGGAGAGACTACAAACAAAAGAATATCTGTTCTGCTATTTTCTACTATTTAGAAAACAAAACAAACAAACCAAAATCTGGCAAGATCTTAAAGCCATTAGAGTCCTTTACAGCAACAAAATCTTTCCTACATATTTTTGAACTACATAATATTAACACACAAAGCATCTTTGCCTTGTATCTCATTCCTTCAGAAATGGAAACTATCCATGAAACCACCCAACTCATGTTTTCAACTTGCCCTAAACACATTTGTGAAAAATAGTTTCTTCTACCTATTTTAATAATTGCCAGTTTCTTTTGTCTGAGAAATTACTTATGTACCTTGCTAGGTGGCGATTATTTCTTTCTACCAAAATGCCACACTCCAGTGGTTACCTACTCTAGACAATTTTTGTACCTAAGAAAAAAAATGAAATTAGAATTTTGTTTATGATGTTTCACCCACGTATCTAAAATTACTCCTGCATTCATCTTATTATCTTAAAGACATGTTTGTTTGTTTAAATGATTGACAGTGTGCCACAGCAAATAAAGTCTTGAACTAGGAATTACAACACCTCAATTAAATCTTCTCATGTCTCTTATCAGTTTTGTGATATTAGGCAAATCATGTAATTTTTTATATCCCAGTTTCCTCATCTGTGAAACAGTAAGAAAAATTGTCCTTACATGAATGTGAGATAAAGCAAACATGCTAATATATGAAAAACCTCTCTAAATTTAAAGTATTTGCATATTTGTAAATATGTGTATATTTGGTATAATAGAGTCTATTGTCTGCCCACTCATCAACCATTCTCTCACATTTTTCTTGCTAACAAATTTCTTCAAGTGGCAATGTCCCTGGCCCTGGGGGATGGATAATGATTGGTTTAAGCTGATCGTAGGGATCTCACCCACATATGCCTAGGATTGGCCTGGGGAGGTGGCTATGAGACTCATTTCTGTCCAAAGAAATATAGAGGAATGTGTGCTGGGAATTATTCTGGGAGAAATTTCCCTTCATATGTGAAGAAGTCCCTCCACCATCTGCATTTCCTTCCTTTCTGCTTTGGACGCTAGCAAGTGAAGATCTGATGCCTGCACCTTGTGACTGAGGTGAGATAAGTCTGAGAACAAGAGCAAACATTCTGAGGATGGTGAGGCAGAAGGATGGAAAGAGTGGGTCCCAGATGGCATAGATGAAGCAGACACTTCCTTACTGATTCTGTGGTTAGAAAGTAATAGCTGTGATGCCATCCTACAGGAAACCTTAATCTCCTCTCCAGCACCAGCCAAAGTATGGTCGTTTGCTACCTATCGAAGAATGTATTTCAATAGGTCATAATTGTTTTATTTGTAAATATTAAGGATATAAAACAAAATAACTCTATTTAAAAAAACTTCAAAAATGTTAGAAGAAATGCTGAGACTATCTTGTTAGGAGTAAGCCTTCCCAAGGAATATGCAATAATCAGAAGCCATAAAGAATGCTGTGTAATGAAGGATATAGAAAAGCTGAAAGATGTAACGTGGACTAAAGAACTTATGTGCCACCTATGTAACAGAGAAGTACTATTCAGGATATATAATATTTCCTGTAAATTAAAGTAAGAAAGATAAATTACTTAATACAAATAAAGATCCATAGAAGAAATACAAATGACCAATAAACATATGAAAACAATACTACAACTCACTAATATTAAAGAGAAATACAAAATAGAATAAATATGAGACTTTTTAAAACTCATCAACTAAAATGATGAATGTGATGTAGCACCGGTGTGATGCAAGGAAATTATTTCTCATACTTCGGCCGTAGTGTAAATTGCTTCAGAAATGTAATTTGGCTACATCTACCAAAATCTGAAGTGCTAATACTCCTTGCATCTATTTTTTTTGTCTTTTAACTTGGAAGAAATTTTTCCATCCTGCAAGGTTATGATGAAGATCGTCAATCATAGAATTGGGCATGCAGTACTATGGATTCCTCATCCCCTTTCTTGCTTTGAGTATTTCAAAATCTAGGCACATAACAAAAATGAAATCCCATTGAAAATTTTTCACAAGGTTCCTGGAAGAGAGAGAATTTCTACTTTAAGCTGATGCATGTAAGGACCACATAAACCTAGATCAACTGGTGGCCATCTTTTCTCACACAGAGGAGAGCAGATCAGAGATCCAGAGACCTTTAAAAACTTGGAGCTTGGATCTTTCCATACCTTAAACTGGTTAAACCTCGGAAACTTTTCTTCAATTAGACAATGGTTTCTTTTTCTTTCGGTTATCTCAGTTAATTTTATTTGAATTTCTGTCAGTTGCTTCTGAAAAAGTACTGATATACTTAAATATTCTCACATTTTCAAAATAAATTATATATATTTTATATTATATTATATTATGTATATTTATAATATATATTAAATTATATTTTACATATTAAATTATATACATATATAATTTTAATAGCAAAAATCTGGAAACAACCTAAATGTCCATCTGAAGGAGACTAGTTTAATAAATGATGATTCATTCATGTAATATTAAACGAACATTAAAAATAAGAAGGAAGACCAACATGTCTTGTAAGGAAAGTCTCTCACACATATTGATACATAGAAAATGCAGAGTTGCAATACAATATGTACCATATGATAGCATTTAGTTTTTTTTAAATTATACATCCCTATATTATATAATTGATAGAAAAATATTAGAAAGATATAAGATGAACAGTTTACAGTTCTTAACTATGAGTTAGCAAGTAAAAATTCAGACTTTTTTATTCTAAACATTTTGAAAATTCTATAATGCAAATTAATATATGTTATGTAATAAAAATGCAAAAACATAAGCAAGTTTATCTTCCCTTCAAAGAGAACAGATGGTTATAATGAGAAAAAACTATTCGTTTCTTTAAAATTAATATAGAAGTGAATATTTTACCAAAAGGAACGTGAGAAAGTCTCTACCTATGGATTATAGCTAAACTCTTAAAATATAAAGTACTTTCAAAGAGTAAATCATATTTTTCAATCTTGATAGCTTTTCACAATTATAAAATGGTGACTACAGTATTTTTGATATAGTTATTTTCATTATAAAAGCTTTAATGAAGGATGATAGCCAATTGTACTATAATCTAGCAATCACAGATGATCTCAATCAATCCATTTATTTTAATAGAAACTGCCCAAGTAGCGATGTCTCATCAATTTTTATTAATCACAGAGATGACCTTCCTCAGTTTACTTACAAATCAGAACTCCAAGTTGATCTCAGTGAATTTAAAACTCATTTAATTTAATGTAAACTTTGGATAGGATTATTTATCAGAGAAATTCATTAAAAGCAGAACACTGAATTAAGAAAGCACTGTCATAACATGAGAGAAATTCATCATTAAATGATTAAGTTTTGATTTCATAGAAGATATTTTGTCACTTATAAAACTTTAACAATCACTGAAATTAAATATAAATAAAATCAAAGCAGTAAGATAATAATGCAAACTGCAGGGAAAAAAACAGTTTCTTAGAGCTGCTGATTCTATATAAATTTAATGACAGAGAATCTACACTTGATATCAGTGTGTTCCAACTATTACTCCTTGTAATTAAACTCTTCCTTCACAAATCTCTATTCAAAGCAAGAAAAAAAAAAACACGAAAGACACATACAAACACATACTGAAGAACACTTGGACACGTGGATCATCCACGACTTATTTACATGGCAATTAAATCTCATGTAAGAGATTTTTCTGCTGAAATGTACAGTCTTAGTCTGTAACTTAAGAGCAGTCTCTCGTCACAAACCCTTAGATAGGTACACACACAACACAATATCAAACGAACTCAAGTTCCTAGGTGGATTTAGTGTACAATTTCAGTATAATGTTATTATATTAAGCATATCTGAAACCTGAATTAGGGAAATCACAATTTTGAAGATGTTACCCCATACTTATATTTCAAAATTTTACTATATTACCACTCCATTTTATAGACAGATAAATAAAGTTAAGAAAAGTTATGCATTTATCTTATTTTCACCCAACATATGGGAGCATCTATGGTGTGGTGAGGGGAGGCGGCTTAGCCAAGATTGGGATAGGGTCTCTTGAGTGCTACCCTAAGATTCTGTTTAGTTGACTATTCTGGAAGTAAATAAGAAGAAAGTATCACCTTGAATGCAGCAGTAATTAAGTTAGGATTTCTCCATCCCTGTATGTTTCATTTCATCTTTTTAAAATATCAACACACATGCTTCCTTTTATACACTTATCACATCGAAAACTGGAATTACTGTAACGTAAATGCTATGATGAAGAATTTCCCAATTGACACCACAGTCCTAACAGCAAGTCACTGCTACGCAGGAGCAAATTCTTTCTACCCAGTTGCTTTGGTCTCTGTGAGATATGGTTTCTTGATGTGGTAAGAGAAGAAAAATCAAATATGATTGAGGAAAATAATTTCCAGCCATTTCTTCAAACTTTGCATTTGACCATGTCTCTTCCAATCGATCTTAAATATCTGCCATTTGAAAACCATGAGATTAATCCTACTAAGCTATAAAGGCCATTTGAATTTCATCTTTTTGAAGAAGTACTGTCATGAAGACAATGCAGTATAACTGAAATCTCAAAGGAAATTCCTGACATGTATGCCAGAAAGGATCTACATATGTATGTGAATAATTACTAAAATTCATTATAAATATGTAATCATGAGAATATCTTTCTAGGGCAAGAAGGAAATTAATATCTCAGAAAATGAGAATAAATTTGTACCACAAATGTACCACAATGTACCACATTGACATAATGATGAACACTATTTATAGTGTTCTGCACTCTTTCAAAAATCTTTTTTTGCCCTTCAATGCATATGTATTATAGTGTGCCAAGGAGTCGGAATTGAAGACAAATTTATGAAAAGCCATCAGTCAGACATAGGATAGAGCATCTTACGTGTCTGAGATGATAAACAATTTATGGAAAGCATATGTAATATAAGAATATGCTTTATCTAAAAATTAAAAATTTTAATGTATAAAAGTACTCGCTTCCCTTTTTGTTTTGAGCAGTCATTCGAAATTAAATAAAATGATCTATTTCACACTATATTTTTGAAGTTTCACATTGTTTCAACTAAAATTGTATACCATGTGTTTTCATTTTCTCCCTGAGACTCATCCTCTATCCTCCCTAAGGCATGGATGATAAATAAGAAGTAAGTTTTACCAGCTGGCATCCTTCATGTGTACCATATTGTGACAAAGTGAAATCAAATTTTCTTGAACTGAATAACAGAGTAAAATACACTTGGTCTGACTGTTCTCAAACCTTCATGTTGTGTCTTTGTAGAAACACATAACTCCAAGTATAGCGTTTCATACTACTTCCTAGGTTTAGACTGATTTCTGAAAAACTGTTTAAGAGGAGTGTCAATGGAAGTCTTTCAACTAAGCTTTTGAACATATATAATCTTAAATGCAATTACATGGAGAATCCCTTTCATGCCTCATGGCAACCAAACATATCAATTATTTATCAAGAATAAAACTTAGAAATCTATTGAAGTTTCCTACCTGCTTACTATGACTGGATAGAATCTAACCACTTATGAGGGAAGGAAGCTCGTGAAGGGCTGATTCAGGACCTAGGGAGACTAGGTTCTAACTATGTATCAGAGTGTAGTTCAGATGCCTACAATGTCTATGTGCATGGGAAGAAACTCTCACACTTGCAGGTGGCAGATGAGATTGACCAAAAGGCAAAGAAAGTTTTGTTGGATGACTTTAAAAAATTTATCTCAAAAAATCTAAAACATTGAGTATGGTAGTTGTGGAATGGGCCAGACCAGGGTTGAATTCTGGCTCTGTCACTCACCAGCTCTGTGAACTTGGACAAGATCCTTTAGTTCTCCGAGGCTTTAACTAAAATAATGGCAATACCTACCTCAGTATTCATTCTTCATCGAAATCCATGGACTACCATTTTTACATTGGCTGTTATTGATATAAAAATATGATTATATAGAGTCCTGATTCTGCTCCTTGAAGAAACAGCTGTTTCACTACCTCTAGGACATTAAGTACTTTATTGAATATTTTGAGCATCTGCATTAAAATGCAACATTAAGGAGTGGCCTCTCTTAGGGTGCTCAGAGCCTACTCATAACCAACTTCTTGACATCATGAGTCCTGAGAGAATAATAATAATAATAAAAAGTATATCTGAGGCTTTCAAAGGAAAGAATGTTAAAAAAAAATTGTTTTAATCTTTAAATTCTTCCATCACAGCATTCTACTTTCTCTTCTCTCTACACGCCTTTTTCGACCCTTTTCTTCATGGAGGTAGGGTCCTAAGCCGCCAGCATTAGCCCTGCACCTAAGTCTTGACTCAGGAGTCTTTAGTGAGCACTTCCTGTGGGCCAGGCTTTGTTCCAAGCCCTTGATATGCACGTACTCCATCCAAAACTCTTTGTGTAGAGGCAGTACTGATTGAGCACCTACAAAGTTCCAGGCATTTTACATATATTATCACACTTAATCTTCACAACAATCCTATTGGGTAATTATGATTATTCTTATTTTGCACATGAGAACAAAAACGCTCTCAGAAGATAGGCAACTTGCTGAAGGTCACCTTGCCTCAACGCTGCCTTTTCTGTTATCTTCTCTCACCATTTCACCCTCAGACTGTTACTAGGACTATCCTGGTGGCCTCAGAGACAGATGTGCCTTACTGGGACTGGAATTGATCTGTCAACACGTGAAGGACAGGTAGTTAGGGATGGTGGTAAAATAATGAGACATACTCCAAGGACATGTGTTTCCCTCCTCTTGTCTTTCCTTCTCCACCCCTTCTTACACCACGCCCTCCCCCACCACCCCCCACACACACGCACAGTGACAGATGGACTAAGATTAGGACTAACAGCACTGGGCTCCCCTTCAGCATCTAAAATGGGTAAAAGAGTGTATTATATAGACTGTGCATAATCTTGGACGTCTGTCCTTACATTTACGCTCATGGGAAAGAGCTCGACTAATTACATTCTATGCAGGAAACCCAGTACCCAAGAAAGAAGTGAAAATATAATAACTTCTTTCTAAGAATTGCAGCCCCAGGGAACCCTCTCAGGAAGTGCAGAAATATGAGACAACTATCAAGTTAAAGGGACAGATGTTATCCAAAAACATAACCGGAATTTCTACAAACTTCAATACAACTTTTTACTTTTTTAATAAAAAAATAGTTTTTCTTTTGCTTTCTGAGAGAATAACAGGAACCAGAAGCAGTCAGGAAGGGGGAGTTATCAAATAATTCCGTTCCCCGAAGACAAAAATTAGAATTTGACTGACGAGTAGGAACTAGAATCAAGAAAAAACTTGGAGCTACACAGTATATGGTTGAGTATTTTTAGCCCTAGCCAGCCTGACTCAGCACAGCCGTATAAATGGCCGATTCTTAATGAACATAACCACCATGGATAAATGAGGGTCAGTGAAAAGAACATTAAAGTATTGCTCAGCAAGTTTTAGTGCTTTGGGAGATATACAAAAAGGTACTAATCTGTCTTTTTCTTCTACTTAAAAAGAAATTAATATTATAAGTGTGGTCATAAAGATAAAATAAATTAATTAATAAATATTAATTTATTAGCAACGACTAATTCTATACCACTTCCAGGTTACAAAGCAGTTTTTCTTATAATATAAACTATACACTTACAAAATCACACAAATCTTTCACTGGAAATTATGGCTTGCATCATTTTATATAAGGGGAAATTGAAGTTCAAAGAAGTTAATGTGATTTCCTAAAACTGTACAACCAGTAAGAACACGGCTGAGCAAAGGCAAAATTTTAGTGTACTTAATTAAAATTCAGGGGCCCTTATTTTCACTGACTACTCCCAAAACCCTGTCTCTAATTTTGTATTAGTATTCTTAAAAGAGCCACCCAAAATGTATAACCTTCAGGGATCCAGAAAATTTGGATTTGCCCTCAGAGAAGAAACTATTCCTCAGATCTTATCCCAAAGCCAAGGCTTTTTTTAGTCTCATAAGAGGGTTTTTATTTTTTTCATCTCTTAGTCTCTTCTTCCACGAATTATGAAACTGAGTCTGTCTTCACTAATATAATATTTTATGTATTCTTAATCTTTTGGAATTTGCAGGTGGGGGAGAAGAACGGGTTTACCTCCTAAGGGCTCTATCAAGAAAGGTGAGGAATATAGTGTCAGTGTCATCGTGTTGAAAATTGCCCCCAAATACCAAATGCCAAGGAAATAGTACTTGACTAAGTTAAATAACAAAGACAAACACTGTCCTCCTCTCTCTTTCTTACCAATCTCCACACCTCCCTTCTCATATCCTTTTCTAAATAGTTACAAAGTATGGACCAACTTCTCCCACCATTACCTCACACCATCTCTCCCACTCTGAGTATTTCTCTTATGTACCTTCTCTTCTTTTCTCTAATTCTTTTTTCCCGTTCTATACCTTTTCCCTCTCCATTGTCCTGGCCTTGAATTTATCCATACATTCATACATTTATCCATTCATTTGCTTTTTCAATCAATCAACAAGTATGTATCGAGCACAAATTATATGCCATCATTATAGCCAAGCACAGGGTGGGGGAGGGATGGTAAACCAAGACAAAAATGATCACTGTCCTCACTATCTTATATTCTAGCAAGAAATACAGTAAACCATTGACAACATAAGGTATTTTTAACTTCTACTGTGTTACAAGCTATAAAAGACACTTACTGGAAGCGACAAGTATAGAGAGGCAATCCTACTCTAGTGGGAGTGAAGAAAAACTTCCTCAAAGAAGTGAAGTATATTTGGAATTGAGTTCCAAGGAATATGTTAAGATTAACTAAGCAGATAGGTAGAGCCCTCCAGTGAGAGGACAGGGAAGCAGCGAAGCCCTGAAGAATGAAGGATTGGTCATTCAAGAAACCAAAGGCAGGCTTCTGCGGCTAGACTCAGAGTGCTGTGGGTGAGTTAGTTGAGGCTGTTGACACAGTTAAGGACCAAATCACCTACGGCCAGTTAAAGATGCTGGTCTTTACCTCCTCGGAAAGTGACACGATAAAATGCTCCTTTCTTACTTTAAACCTGAAAGTATTTCAAAGATAAGGCTTTTTTCCATCATTTTTGTGATGTTATCTATACCATATTGACTCCTTGCTCCAGGAGAGTCTATTGTTCATGGCTTTTTAACAAAACAAGGTGAACTTCTGGACAAGCACCATTGTTTAGATCCCAGGTATGCTTGTTTCCCAAGAAAACATAGTTAGATTCTCAATTAACCTAGAAATCTTTCTAGGATACCAATGGCTGTGTAAAATGCTCACTTCCTGATAACTGCGAGCATTTATTTCTGAGTGCTTCTATGTGTTCTCTACTGCTTCCATAATATATACTCTAATAAATATGCATGGGAGGATGCACACTTTTGCAGTATATTTCCATGATTAATGATAACAGACGAAATCTGAAAACACAGAATAAAGAGGACCCCAGGCAAAAGTCCACCCTATATTTTCAAGTCATCATTGCTATAATATGCAATTCATTTTTGATATTTTACAATGATGTAGTTTCAAAATCAAAACTTAAAATTCAATCAGATAACAGTTAAAAGGGAACAACTCGGTTCAATATCCTCATTGAAACATACATTTATTCCATGAACTTGAATGAATAAAAAATGCAAAAGAATCAATAAGTAGGAGATAGGAGGAAGGCAGCAGTAAAGTACAGGAAGATACCATATTGGGGGGGAAAAGAGTCTCAATTGAACTGTCTCTCAGCACCAGGAAACACACTCACACACATTCTCTCTCCCTCTCTCTCTCTTTCTCTCTCTCTCTGTCTCTCTTTTCCACACACACAAATATGAAGATGGAGAGTAAACAAAAATATCTGGCACATTTTTTACTTCTGTTGGCTGCCCCTTTCAATAAACACTATTTGAACCTACGGCTCTACAGAACTAGAGGATCATGAACAAGAATGCAGATATGCATCTACCAGATTACAGGGTCCTTAGTAGGTGGAGGTTTCCCATGTTATATGTGAAAGGTATGCAGATTTTCAGCTTTGGAGGAATGTATATCCTTCCAAGTTTTATACTTTACAGACATTATCCTGGCTTCAGCAAGTTAATGTTGGACTCAGTAATTCTAAAATCCAGACTACTTATTGTAGCAGGCAAAAGACTATATAAGTCCCATATGTTTCTCCTATATTCTCTCTCAATTTTCCTATATCATCAAAAATCATAGATAAAAAATGTTCTGCTTCTCCAGACTGCTTCCCTTATATGTGATCACACACTTTTTCAAAGCTTCTCTACCATCTTTCCCCCATGCATAACTTCCTCCCTTGAAGGAATCATTCCTTAAGTATAAAGGAGTTCAGGATGCCCTGAGGGTATGTGGAAACATCTGGTCCATTTCTATCACTTCTATCTCCATTTCTATTTTAACAATTAAAGGAGACATAAGCAAAGAGAGGAAAGCCACTGGGGCAAGTGCTTAATGATGTTATGAAGGTAATATCTAAGGCTACGAGAGAGCAGCAAGGGAAGAAAGAGAAGAAGGATAAAACCAAACGCAAACAAACAGCAGCCAAACAGTAGAGGAATGTTTCTCAGAGGGTGAGTTTTATAAAACTGGCTGGCTCCTTATCCATTTTATTACTTTCTTGACATGGTGATCTGGGCAGAATATACTCCCTGAAAGCACCATCGACATTTATTCATGGAATACTTTGTCTTCATAGCGGCAAAGTTACTGCTATATATTTTAAAGTTTAGATAGGATCAACGTAAAAGCATGGTGGAATAGAAAAAATGAGACTTGGAATTATAAGAGCTGGATTCAAATACCAGCTGTGCCACTAATCACTGATATGCCCTTGAACAATTTACAAAACCTCCAAGAGCTTTAGTTTCCTCATCAATAAGATGTGAGCAAAAATGCTGACCTCATGGAAGTTACTGTGAAAATCAGAAATGGTTTCTTTGTAGTACAGACTGGACATTCAATAGAAAGTGGCTTTTATTATTAAAGGTATTATCTTCTATTATGATGCTTAAATCGACTCCATCACTTATGAATCATCAGGAGATCATAACTTTTTAAGTGCCGAACTTGGAATGAAAAAAAAAAAAAATCCAGCAGTTTCTTTCCTGATGATTTATTGTTGGAAAAGAGTCACATAAAAAGTATAAATCCATTTAGAAACAGCAGCATTCTTAGATGCTATAACAGTATGAAGACAAGTTGAGAGCGTTCATTGAGTTTAGTGAGAACACCAAAACAATCCTAGAAAGAAGAACAGAAGTAAAGAGGCAGCAGAAGTTGAAATAAACTGATATAGTAGGAAATGACCAAAGAAATCAGATGTTGGACTTCCTCCAGACAGGTCCCTGGGTTTTTAAAGCTAGCCAATGTGACACGCCACACAACCCAGACGAAACAGTCCCAGCATTGGCCCACTTTATTCCTCTGACTCAAAAAACAGCTGAGCTATCTACTAACATAGACGTCAAAGGAAAACAGACAAATTAGCAAATAATGAGTTTATAAAGTCAGGTTGACGGAAAGATAAAAGACATTTTTTTTTTTTTTTTTTTTGTGAGGAGATCAGCCCTGAGCTAACATCCGCCAATCCTCCTCTTTTTTTTGCTGAGGAAGACGGCCCTGGGCTAACTTCGGTGCCCATCTTCCTCCACTTTATATGGGACGCCGCCACAGCATGGCTTACCAAGCAGTGCGTCGGTGCGCGCCCGGGGTCGGTGCGCGCCCGGGATCCGAACCAGCGAACCCCGGGCCGCCGCAGCGGAGCGCGCGCACTTAACCGCTTGCGCCACCGGGCCGGCCCCAAGATAAAAGACATTTTGAGGGGCCAGTCTGGTGGCATAGTGGTTAATGTCGCGTGCTCTGCTTCAGCAGCCTGGGGTTCGCAGGTTCAGATCCCGGGCGCAGACCTATGCACTGCTCGTCAAGCCATGCTGTGGCGGTGTCCTGTATACAAAGCGGAGGAGGATTGGCACAGATCTTAGCTCAGGGACTATCTTCCTCACAAAAAAAAAGAAAAAAGAAATTTTGAAATGCGAGTCTCCATGCGGTTGTGAGTACGGCTGCTAATGCTATGGTCTCTGTGAATCGCAATTTCTGGAACTGTATAATACACAGCCTTGGCCCTGGATGTGCCCAATCTGGAGGATTTTTAGTACAAAATACAGGAAGAAAAAGGAAGAGAGAGATGAATTGGGGGATAAGGGTTATAACTTGCCTTGTAAAAAGGTCTTTCACTTTATAAAACACCTCATCATCAGTAGCCTTTAAATAGCAAGTACCCCCCAGTGCATTTAAAATGATTCCATTTAGAAAACATCACGGGGAGCACAACTTTTCAGGAACGCGTCTCCTATGTTGTCAGAGATTAGCATTAACAACCAGTTAGAAGAAAGTGACCCATGGATAGGAACCCATCTGGCAGGAATCAGGACGCAGGATCCAAGCCTGAGGTATGGCAGGTCACCATCAAGAAACAGATTCCAAACAAGAGGCACATACAAAATTAATAACAAATATGGGCTCAGAGCCCAGCTGGAGTTTCCAATAGTAGAAAAGGAAAATTCACAGTTGAAAGAGAGGCCAGTCTAGAGAAGGTAAAGACTACAGATGTGAATACTGGCGTTCCCCAGGATGACTAACAATAGACTCAGCAGTTCTCTAGTTCTCTTAACAGGGAGAAATGATGACCAATGACCTCTATGTATGGCAAAGCCAGCATGTGACCGAAATGGGTCACTAGATTAATCTTCTTTAGTTTAAGCATTCCACCTGTTAGCCAAGCAAAGGAATAAATCTATTCATTTCATCTTTCTTCCTTTCTTTCTAGGTGATCGTCTGTGAATCGATAATCTATAGCTATGGGTAAGTGCTGTCAGAAGACAAATCTACAGCATTTTATATTTGCAGAAAAGAAAATGATAGATTGTACATTTTGAAATTATTCCTTCAAGGAGGTGGATTAAACAGAAAAGAAGAATCCACCACAATTAGCAGGCTCTCCAAGCATATTGAGGTATAAAACTAGAGCTATTCACATCTCAGTTAATAAAAAGGGACACTACTTAAGAAGTCCATAAGAGGAACAGGAACAAAACCTGCATGTGGGCAAATGAAAATGCAAAATGTAACTAGGAAATGACAAACAATGAACCTAGAATGAGAAATATGCCCATATTAGCCGAAAGAAAATAAATAGAACAGGAACGTGAATTTGTAAGTGATAAAAAAGGAACCACAATGCCAGGGGCAATCAATTTTCTGTTTTCAATGGATACAAACTAAGAAAAATATCAAGAGATGAATTGTCACAGTCCAGGAAAAAGAAATCTTGCTTGAATAAGCTAAGAAATTATTTACCCAAAGAAATAGTCATTGAATGAAAAAGTTAATCAGAAAATCTTCAATGTAGAGTGGGAGAACTCTGTCTAAACATCTTTCTGGTCATTCTTCCCGTGAAGAAGAACTGAGGCTGTGAGTTGAGACAACCTGGAGTCTCAGATGAGCAGCCTGATGCTGCCAATCATACTCTGCAGCATCACTCGCAGTATCCATAACAGCTCCATCTTCATTTCGTAGCCCTATAAGTAAGGGGAAGGTCCAGGTGCCAGAAGTAGGCATCTGGGGTTGAGTTTCTAAATCACTCTCTGAGCAAGAAGGAATATTAACTAGAATGACTGCAGGGACTATTGTCCGGTTTGTTCAATCCTCTATCCTGAGCACTTAAAACAGGGGGGCCTTACACAGTAGGCCCTCAATAAACATTTGTTTAAATTACAAATCCTTTCTGTTGTTCCTTAAGGCTAGTTCTTCATATTCCATTCTTGAAAAGTCACTGATGACAACAGAATAGCTGTTTGTGATCCTACACAAAGCAGTCATCCAAAAATTCAAGTCTGCCATTCAGCTGTCCCTCAGTCTTCCAGTCTCACTGCCCGCCTGGATCTCTCTTTTCGACCACCTATAAATGTAACACTTAAGAAGCACCTCGTATAATATTTAAATGATATTTAACATTCAGAGTGCTTTTCATCTTCAGAGCTTCTTGAAAATGAAGTTAATTTAATAAGAAGATTGCAGTGAAAGAACACGCTCTTATCTAAAGCACCACAATGTGAATAACAAGGATAGAGAAAGTAATTGGACAAGTATATACCTTCATATGTAAATATCTTTGCTGAAGTGTGCTCTGCAGTGAAAAACACTATTTAAACGTCAAATTTGAACAGGGAAGGCTCAAAGTACCATTTCCCTTTGTGTTGAATCAACTGAAGAATTTCCTCAAACCTAGAGAAGGTGGCCAACCT
This sequence comes from Diceros bicornis minor, assembly GCF_020826845.1. Classification (NCBI taxonomy): domain Eukaryota; kingdom Metazoa; phylum Chordata; class Mammalia; order Perissodactyla; family Rhinocerotidae; genus Diceros; species Diceros bicornis. The sequence continues at coordinate 50,219,021 of NC_080761.1, forward strand.
CACTGGCAATTGACCAAATGTTCATCATAAAAGAAGGACACAAAAATCCATGTTCTGGAAACTAAAAAATATTTTTATATGGACTCCTAGAGATTGTCACGCTCAAGGTCATGCTAAAAGTTTTGGTTAATGCCTTTATGGAAGCTGCCAAGTAGATGTGTTTTAAAGCACATTAAATTCACGCTCTACTGGGGGCACGGAGGGAGAGAGTGGAGGGGAGGGCGATTCTGCTTCCAAGCATCATTATTCAGGTTGATGACTAAAGCATGAGACAATCTCAGAATACACGTCTTTCTGGGTAGGGTTAGGTGGTTGAATTAATTGCCCATTACCTTAAACCACATGCATCTATGTTTTAAAATCTTTTGCATAACATGAATTCCTCTAGTTACTTCTTCCATTTTGTTTTGTTTTGTTCTGGGGATGTGTGGATTAATAAGCTTGAAAAAAATTACCTGACATGCAAGCCAAAATAAATGTTCCCAAAGATAATCATTGTCATGAAGTTTATTACATATATAGCAGTTCTAATAACAATAATAATGTCTACCATTTTTTTGCACGTGTTATCAGTTAGTCTTGCTATGTCACAAGCCAGCCCAAAACATAGTGGTTTAAAACAACCACGAATTTTTTTTTAACGAGTCTAAATAGACGCTATAGGGTCAGCTGGGATGTTCCATTGATCTGAGCCCAGCTCAGCTGATCTCAGTTGGGCTCATTCACACATATGGTGAATGGGCAAGGGACTGGCTGGTCTATGACCAGGCTCTACTCCATGGTGTGTCTCATTTTCCTCTAGGACAGCCCCAGGCATATTTTGATGGTGGCAACAGGAATTCAAGAGAGAGAACAGAGCATACCAGGCCAAATAGAGACTTTGGTCAGAAATGGCACCCCTCAGAACAGCACTCTGTGGAACAAAACAAGTCTCAAGGGGTGGGAAACAGATTCTACTTTTGGATGGGAAGCACTGTGAAGTCACATTGAACAATGAAAAATTGGGGCAATTTCTGCATTCAATCTACCACATTCATCTATGATATGCCAGGCACTGCTGTTTGTACATTACATACTTTAAATGCATCATTTCGACTATAGTCAAAATAACCCCATGAGACAGGTAAGAGGAAATTAATGCTTAAATAAGTGAATAATAACCTGTCAAGAACACACAGTTAACCTCTATAAAAATTTAGAAGAAAAATCAATTTATACTTTACAAAGGGCCTATATAATAATCTCTCCTTTTAATTTGGACAATGGTAGTGGGTAAAGCAGACAGTATTCCATTTTACAAATGGTGCATTGAAAGGCAGGGTGAATTGATAAAACTTCAGCCTTCTCACTCCAGGACCAATGCTCATTGCTCATCATCTTGCTGCCTCATCACTCCAAACTAAATAATGATTTATAGCATTTCCAAATACCACAGAATCAAAGCAGATCTGGAAAAATGCACTCAAAAAGGGATACACATAGGCCCCATCTCAAAAGTAGCTGGTTTTGTTGAAACTAATCCAAAAAAGGCCATTAGATATGGAAGTCTTAATGCCAAGTGCCATCCATCATCTGGAGACTTTTTAAAAGACAAATAGGTCATATATTCATTTTCTTTAGCCCAAACCAAACTTACCAGGCAGGCCAATCATTTTTTTTTTTCTCACCTGTATACAGCCAAGTTCTGCCAATAAGCTCCACTTGACTTTGCAAAAAAAAAGTTACTCATTTCTCACATCCCATTTTCATCATTTATAAAATTAGGAGCTTGAACTCTATGGCTTTTAGAACCCTTACATGGACTATTCTCAGACTACAGGTAACCAAAATTTATCAAAAGTGAGAAATTAATTCTTACTTTTTTTAGCAACTCAATTGAAATTACCATTGAGCTATATAAATCTGTATCTGTTTTTCTCCAATTTTACAATTCATCAAACAGTTCTTTAATTTCTGTCTCATACACACACACACACACACACACACACACACAAAGCAAAGGATATAGGATTTCCAGTTTATTATTTTAAGTGATGCACAAAGGCATCTATATATAAAGGTACATTGAGGTGGTACAGTGAGGTGGTGAGGGTCACTTATTTAGAACCAAGGCTATAAATACCTGAAATTTAATAATGTCCCCATCCTTGCCAAACTTGAAAATTTACAACTAATATAGAAAATGAAATGAAAATACCCCTCCCCGAAAAAGTAGAGAAATTCAGAGAATTACTGTTCTTCTGAATAACTCGACATCAGAATAATACTTCTAACATGACCAAAAAGAACTGCCTTGACACCAAAATATTTCATGATTCGTATGATTAACACCTAATTTCTAGGATATCTTAGTATAAACAACAAGATCAGTCAAATCATAAGCTAAAGCATACTAGGTAAAGGTATGGATTTTCGAAAGATTAAGTTTGCGTCCTGGCCCCACCATTTTCGGGCAATGTCAATTTTCTCATTTATCCTATAGGACTGCTAACAAGGCCTACTGAATACTATAGCTGTATTGAGAATTAAATGAGATAAAACACATAGCATAACACTTGGCACATAAGAAAAACAATAAAAATTGCGTATTATTATGTATGACAATGATGATAAAATTGCACTTCACAATTTTAAATGGTTTTCACATAGACTCCCTCGTTTAGTTTTTATATACACATACAAATTTCAATTATATGCAGATGAATCATTATATCTCCCCCGGTGTTTCAATGAGTTTAAGTTCCTTGCACAGCCTCCCAAAGCTAGCAAAGAAGCAAGGCTGAAATGTGAACCGAGACCTCTGTGTCCAGGTCCAGTCCGCTTCCTGCTGTACCACAGCCTCACCATAAAACATCCTTTCGCAATCAAGCCATTTGCGTAGAGCATTACATACATACCAACTGAATTTTTAATTACATCTTTAAAAATGAATATATAGGCATGTCTCACTCAGCTAGAGAACAGAGCGAAGACAATTATAAATCAAATTCCTATGAAGAGAATCCTCTTTTCCCATTGCATCTTCTTCTAAGAAAACAAGAACACAAGGTAACTTAACATCGACTGATACGTAAAATCAAAATCTAGAATCTTATATTTTTATTGTGCTATAACCACTAAGAATACCATGTAGATTCAAGTCTCTGGATTGTTCACTCTGTTATTAACTCCTTCAATCCAATTTTCACCCAGTTTATAGAAATATCTAAAGCTCCAAATTAAAAATATGATGAAACTTAGCTGCTCTTCTTAGCTCTGCCAACGCTAATATAATAAAAAACAGGTTCTAATTATAACTTTGCATCTTATCATCGGGTGCTGCAAGTGGAAAATACATCATGTCCATTTTCTATAGAAAGCAAAAATCTAGTAAATATGTGTAAATTAATCCCATCTTATCTGCTGTGTAAATGCAATATTCCGCATATCTAACATAGCCTGAAGATGAAAAGTAAAGATTTCAATTTTTTGAAAAGAGCATTAAAATTCATCAGTTTTATAGTGAATTTCATAATTTAAGGATGTATTAAAATTGAATCTTTAAAAATATTTTTTTCTTTGTTAAAGAGCAGTCAGTGTTGAATCATAATTTCATGATTGTTACCACAAGCAACAGATTAAAAAGTCATCAGACAGATGGCCAATCTAACTAGAACAAAGGGCACAAAATATATGATTATAATAATTAAACATATTTTAATTGCTAGTTATTACTGTAAATTACTGAAAAGTAATTATAACAAAATTTGAGTAAACTGACTTATTTGTACCCCGTTTCTATTTGATAGCTTGGCAATAAAATAGATCCCAAAACATTCTATGGTTCAAAAAAAGCTAACATATATTTAAAAAATAGTGTAAAGAAATTTAATGTAGAATTTTTTATTTATTTATCCTCAATGCTTTTCTGAAAATGACTCTTTTTTAGCTCATATGATTAAAAATAAGTAAAAAGTTCTTCTAGATAAATTACCATAAAAAATGCCAACCTGGTAACTAGGCAGGTTTATGCTAAGTTAATATATTCCAACCACAACAATAAAACCAAGACCAGAGTAGGACAAGCAACAAGGACACTATAAACTGAAAGGCTGTGTTTAAAAAAATATATTTGCCATGGTTCAAACTTTCCATGTTAATATTTTCATATTAATTATGAAAATTGCAATACTTTTGAAATTACAAACAGCTTTTCAAGCATTAAAAATGTGTGCTAATTAATTAACATGGAATTGTCTCTAATTTTAATAGTTCTGTAGCTTTCCAAACATGTATTGGAACCAAGTTACTTCCAGTGTTAGTCATAGAGGTTTCTTGGTCTTTGGATGGACACAGACACTAAGTAAAGAGCAGGTCAACATCAAAGAGAAGTTGTTACATGGTCACTAAAATGGAGGGCAGCTAATATTTATTGAGTGCCAACTTGGAACAATTTGATAATCAAAAACAATGACTCTACATGGTGGTGATCATCAAATGCATAAAAACCCATTAGTCCATGAGGAGAAAGAGTGCGAGTGAGAGATCAGACATTTGTTACCACTGCAAACATTCAAACCCCACTAGCTCACAGTCTCAGAGTCAACATGAGTCAAAACATCTGATATAATTTAAGCAAGACTCTCAATAAACAAGTATAAACAAGATATACAATATTAACATAGTTCTTAAAATAAGTGTATTCAGTATGTTAGATGGATTTAATTACATTATTGTTATGACTTTGGTATATATGAGAAAAACCTGAAAGCAAGCTGTGTAGCTTAAGAATTTCTAACGCTATTCATAAGGTTATTCATACATTTCATTTCCAAATAGATTATTAATAAAACGCAACTTGATCTGTATTTTCAAAGTTTCTCATTCAATTTTAGTCATAATGTACACATAGACATTTTCATGATCTCAGGTTTCTGTTGTTGTTGTCTTGTTTGTTCGTTTTGGATAGCAATGATTTTAAATAACCATCCCAGCTCACACTTAACTTAGTTGTGTTGATCGCTGTGCTAATTATCATTATGACTCTCATTGTTTTCCATCTGGCAGGTCATCTTCAGGGTCTCAAAACTGCTTGAGCTGCTAAGAACACAAATGAAATATTCTGGAGGCGCTTCACTGCCTAATTTCTCTACGTTGTCAACACCATAGTCAAGATGGAAGGACCCAGAAATCAGGAAGAAAATACAATTATAATGCATGTTCCACTAATGAGTACTTTATTTAATACTTTGAAGCACTTACTAGGGGTCAGACACTGTGCCTAGGTTCCAGGGATATAATGATGAATAATTTAAATAGCAGCAGTAAATAATGTTTCTTAAGAAGGCCATCACATCTGTTTTCTGTAGACTTTTCCAAAATTTTCTTACCATCAAGTTCATTTTTAAACTCAGGATTATGTTTCCAGCTAATTTGATTCTCCCACTAAAGCAGAAACAACATTAATGTAAAGCACTCTATGCTGCCTGTTAGGTAGGGAATCGATCACTTTTCTTGACCTAATCACCAATACACTGTCTGTGATGAAGTCAGCTGCTCTCTCCAATCTCTTCCCAACTGTAGGATCAATGTCATATATTGCACTAGCAGCATTTACATTGCAGCTGTCAAATTTATTTATACTATGAATTCTACTATAGGGTTTCAGTTTAATGACTTGAATTAGATACTGTTATCATATTTGCATCCAGTTAATTTATACGTGGTTTTAGAGCTGGTTCTATAGTTTCTAAAAATGCTACCAACTTGCTAATAAATATGAAGGGAAATTTGAAGACAGCTTGTAGGATAAATTTTGTATTGTGCTAAAAGTATTTTGCAAAAAAAAAGCATTTTTTGAAAAGCTAAAAACTGCATTTGTATTCTTCACATTACCTCTTTTCAATAATCTCCATTATTAAAATGGAGATTCATTTCTAGAGAAGTAATGTTACTCCCAAAATGTAACAGAATTAATACAGAAAAACAACTAATCTTTTTATACATAGAGAAAGGCATTTTTCTAATGAAATATTATTAACATATTTTTCTCAAATTGCTGGGAGGAAGAACTTGCTGGTGACATAACAGTTCATAAATATCTCCTTTGGTCTGAATATTATAGAGACTACATATTGTTAATTTGTCTCACTTCAGCTAAGCAGAGGTAAAACATTTCTATTTGATGCTGCTTTGATTTTCTGAACCTCATAGGCCTCCTCTGATATAAACCCAGAAATGGTCGTGAGCTTGAAGACATTCTGTCTCTCTGGCTGCAGTCAGGGCAGAGGGCCCTGGTTCTGAGGTTTGCTCACTTCACAAAGGATGCTGGCCAGCTGCAGGGACTAGTGGGGACTGAAATTCAGTTCATGTTCCACTTGCCAAACTATGCGCCCTGTTGCAGGACTGAGGTTCCGGAGCATCTCAGACTAAGGTGCACGTCTTTGTAATTTTCTGCCCAGGGGTGGTCACTTTTACTATTCGTCTGTCAAGAGGTCATAGCTTTTAGTCATTCTCACAGGCAATATATATGTTAACATAGACTTGCCTTGCTACATATATAAAACTAGAATCACCTGACTCCTTCCTTGCCCTCATTCTTCACATCCAAATGCACCAACATGTCTCTCTCCTGTCCCTCTACCACTGCCTTTCTTGAGGACTTCATCTTCTCTGACCTGCAACACTTCGAGTGCCTTCAGTTGGTCTTTCCTACAGGCTCTCTGGGTTCTCAGAATCTAGTACATATCCCTACTGCCTGCTTACCACTCAGCCTCGAATCTGGTATTGCACCTTCGCCCGCCTCCATCATCCTCACTCAGTCCCCTCACACGCAGGGTGAGCCTGAATGTATCATATCCTCTCCTATCTTCATCTTCCTCCTCGAGTGTCTTCACTGCCTGGTGTGCCCTGCTCCTTCACTTCAACTCTGCCTGGCTTGTTGATTTTCAAATCTCAGCTCAAACATCACCTCCTTATGATCAGGCCTTTCCCCGCCTCCCCTGTCTTGGATTAGATGCTGCTTCCTTGTGATTCTGCAACACCTTGTACCTGCCCCTGTTGTAGCACTGACCAACAGATTTGTAATCCTCTATTATCTCATCTGCTGCATTCAGCTGCTTGAGGAAAAGGACTCTCATTCTCTGTTATAACCCTAATACCTAGACTAGCACTGGCATGTATAAGGATAATGAATAAGCCATCATTTGGAAGAATTACAGGGCTGAAAAAAAAACATTAACAATTATCTACCTAAACCTTCAATTACAGATGAAAAAATTTCTCTTAGCTATTATTCCAAGATATAGATTACTCAAATCCAGGAAGTCTGGCCCATCAGCAAAAACTCCAAACACTTATAAAGTGCTAGATTTAGGGTCATAGTTATATGCCACTAAAATCAGCATCCAAAATGCTTTCAACACTATTTTAAAATAACACTCTTCTAATTACAAAGATACAATGTTCTCATTGAATAAAATTTAGAAAATCTACCAAAGATTAAATAAGTACAAAATAGCTGAAATAACATCATCCAGACATAACTATAATTAACATTTAATTATGTAAATATCTAGTCTTTCTTTAATATCAAGACAATGATATTAAACAAAATCTGTATCTATATATACACATCTATGCCAGTTTACTGAACAGTCTATCTGCCAGTCTAGCTTCAATGGAGGGTAAAAGGGGAAACAACTTTGTTCTGTTTTCACTGTCTTTCAAATCCCCTCTATTGTCTTTCAAACCCTCTCTATTCTATTTCTCTTTCCTGTCTGAAAATATCTTAAGCTAATCCCAAAGCTTCCTGGTCCCTTTGAGGTATTAATAACAAGTCTAATTTTTATGTACAAAATTTAATTTTGCAATTCAGTTTAAAGTTACTTTTTGTGCCCTTGTTCACGCCTGTCTCAGGCTTGGAAATCTGCACAGGGCTGGGGAGTGGGGAACTTGAGGGGAAGGGGTACCTCTCTACTGCTGTCTTTACCTTCTTCTTCCATTCTTCCCTGCCACTCACTGTGTTGTCTCTGGCCTCTCCTGGGTTGGAGAGAAGGATAGGTGAGCAAAAAGGAAAAGGTTGCAAAAGTCACATTCAATAATGACATAGCAGATGCTCTAATGTTGGCACTTTCTTTCAAGGAGAGCTTCTGTGGGACTCTGAGATCCACTCTCCTCCCCAACCCACCCCGAATTTGCTGAGGATTCCCCTGCAGTGCTCACTGGTATGGGCCATGACCCCACAGCTGGTTGTTTATACACCACCTACCACCACTGCCATGGTCCACTGCATGTTGACTTATTCTGGGGTACTCACCCTGGCATTGACTCATATTAGGCATCCAGTGCCCTCTGCAGTCTACCAGAACCAGGATCTCCTTCCCATCCTCAATGGAAGAAGTACAACGTACTTTCGATGCAGCTTTCTTTCTTTGCTCTGCTATCCCAGACAGCTTCAGCTAGACTTTGGTCTTTGACATTTTCATGGAAAGATCAGGCAACAGTCTTTACACTCTCTAAACTCCAAGAAGTGAAGGTCAAATTTTCCCAACACCTACCTCCCCCACACCAAATCGGCTCTGATCACAAGGTAGCAACAGGTCCCTCAGTGATTTTGCAACACAGAAGATGAGGATGTGCGTGACCCCTTTGAAACTTCAAATCTCTCCTGAACAATTCTGTACATCCTTTACTCAGATTTCCTCTGTGGTAACATCTTGCAAAACTATAGCACAATATCATTACCAGGATAGTGACCTTGAAACAATCCACTCCTAGTATTCAAATTCGTCAGCATTATTTGTACTGATTTGTGAGTATATGTGTATTTAGTTCTATAAAATTTTGTACCATGAGTAAGTTCATGCATCCACACGATGGTCCACATACAGAACAGCTCCAATATCACAGGGAATGCCTGTGGCGCCTTTCTATAACCCTACTCACCTCCACCCCCACCCCTAACCTGGCAGGTACTAATCTGTTTTCCATTTCTATAATTTTCTCAATGTCAAAAATATTATATAAATGGAGCCATACAGTAAGTAACCTTTCAGAATTGGCAGTTTTTATTTAGCATAATTCCGTGGAGATTCATATAAATTGTTACATGTATCAACAGATCATTCCTTTTCATTACTGAGTTGTCTTCTACGGCATGGATACCACAGTCTGTTTAACCAGTTACCTATTAAAGAATATCACATTATTTCCAGTTCGGGGCTATCCCATGATAAATCTGCTATGACCACTGTGTACTGGTTTTTGTGTATTTGTTTTCATTTCTCTGTGGTAAATACCCAAGAATGCAATTTCTGGGTAATACATTAAAGACATGTTTAGTCTTATAAGAAAATACCAAACTGTCTTCCGGAGTGGCTGTATTATTTTACATTCTCGCCAGCAGAGTAGGAGTGATCCAATTTCTCTGCCTCCTTGTCAGCATTTCACATTATTTTACACCTTCTGAGAGCTGTGCACCAAGAGCTCATTGAGTTTTTAATTTTCATATACTTAATGGCTAATGATGTTGAACATCTTTTCCTGTGTGTTTTTGCCATCTGCCTGTACTTGGTGGAATGTCTCTTCATATCTTTTGCCCATTTTCTAATTCGATTGTTTATATTTTTATTGTTGAGTTTTGAGAGTTCTTTATTTATTCCAGATAATTGACCATAGTCAGATACACGCCTTATAAATATTTTCTCCTCATCTGTAACTTGCTTTTTCATCATCTTCACATGGGCTCTTGCAGAACAAAAGATTTTAATCTTGATGAGGTCCAATTTACCAATTTTTCTTTCTTTCTTATGGATCCTACTTTTGGTGCCAAGTCTAAGAACTCTGCCTAGCTCTAAGTCTGGAGATTTTCTCCTAAGTTTTTCTCTAAAAGTTATATAGTTTCCTGTTTTACTTTTAAGTCAGCTCTCCAGTTTGAGTTAATTTTTGTATAATGTGTTAGGTTTAGTTTGAGGTTCCTCTTTTGGCTACGGATGTACAATTGTTCTAGCACATATATAATTTTTGAACACATTATTTAGAGTTTTTATTTATTGGGTGCTCACATTCGGACTTAGTCAAAGAAAAGTGAATTTTTCTCTATGTCTATGCCCACATTAAGGTGGTTGTCACCAAAACAGCTCTAACAGTGGAAATCACACCAGGCTCAAATAACCTAGAAGGTTAACAGAAAGCACACAAATAAAAATTGTCCCTATTAAAACAACCTCGAAAAATAATAGCCGAATTATTTAACTAATTAGTAATTACTAATGTTTGCTTAACTACTATTTAGAAAAATTTGCTAAGGTCAAACTGAAAGATTTATAAAGTTTCAAATGGAAAATAAAATACTTTGCTCATAAGCTACTATCAAAACAGCTAAATCTGATCTGGATACTCTCTATGGTACTAAATACACCAAAATTCAGTCTCAGATGGCAAATATTCAAGATGCCATCCATTGCTTTGCAGCTGTCTGCCATAAAAACATAAACCGAGCAATTTCCAATGCTGCAGATATTCTTACCTCAGCAGTAATTTATACTCAGGTAAGGTTCTAATGCACTGAAGCATCATTGTACGTAATAAGTTAACTTCTCTTCTCTGCATCTAGCCTGGTATTAGTCATCCACCATCCTTGGGAGAATTTAGACAATAAAACCACGCAAATCATTTCTATGTGCTCCAGATTAGATGTGAAAACTCAATTAAGAAAGACTGGAAGAAAACAGTTGATACCTTATACCTTTTGGATATATTGTTGTCCAATCTTTGTTTTCTTTAATGGTCCTAACCACTCCCCTCCCCAACCCCCTGCAAAAAGAAAAACAGAAAAAATTGAGTTAGCAAATTATGTGTTGGCTCCTTGAGATTTTCACAGCATCTTGTGACTAACTCCTTTCAATCAGAAAAATGTTGTCTGGCATTTAATAACATATGCTTTCTACCCCAAAACTTCCTAATTTCATAAAAGACTTGATTTTCCACTGTCCTTCCCTTGTTCCTAGAATATACTTATTTGACTGACAAGCAATCTCCTTCCTTCTTTATTTCTTACATATAAGGAGGTGTCTACAGTATCATGGTATATTTTAATTTATTATAGACTAAAGTAATGCTTTTACTATTTCTTCATAATATCACTTTCTTAGTCAAACACTATATTTAATATATGTGACTCGAGGCTTTTTAAAGGTACAAGGAGATGCTAGAACTAACAAAAAAGTCATGGTTTCCTCTTTATCACTTTGCCAAACTGTTGCTGTGATGGAAGGGTCTCCTAAATGCCACCATTATATTGATAGAGAACCTTTCCTAGGTGTCAAAGACTGACCACACTCTTAAGTGTGCTGGTATGCAAAAGAAATCTACATAATGTCTTTGCCCTAAAGAAGCCCACAGTATAATTTGAGATAAAAGATTAACCCAAATTAACTAATTAAAAAGCAACACAAAGGGGCCGGCCCGGTGGCGCAAGCGGTTAAGTGCGCGCGCTCCGCTGCGGCGGCCCGGGGTTCGCTGGTTCGGATCCCGGGCGCGCACCAACGCACTGCTTGGTAAGCCATGCTGTGGCGGCGTCCCATATAAAGTGGAGGAAGATAGGCACCGACGTTAGCCCAGGGCCGTCTTCCTCAGCGAAAAAAGAGGAGGATTGGCGGATGTTAGCTCAGGGCTGATCTCCTCACAAAAAAAAAAAAAAAAAAAAAAGCAACACAAAGACTATGAAAGTATATGCAGGTAACTGAAGGCTAATGCATAGTATACGGAAAATTTTCCAGATGGTAGAAAACAAATGCCTGGTTTTCTGGGCTGTGGCAGAGAAGACTTTGAAAGAAGATGTCACAGGTAATAGAAAATATTCCAGGGCTAATAGATGCGTTCGTTGGGTATCACAGTGCAACCTTCCTCACACTGGCTCATTATCACCCCAGGTTTCGTACCTCACTCTTCTACCCACTACCAGGAGCTATGAGGCATACTCAGCTGCCACTGGCAATACAAATACCTTTCTTTCTTTCTTTTTTTTCTGCCTCCAAGTCCACTGAAACTCACTTAAGCTGTGACAGATGCCCCAAAAGCTTAGACTGTGGACTGTAAGTGATGGACTTTTATGAGGCCACCAGATGGTGGCATGTCCAGTTTGACATTAAATCATTTATGCATAATAAATGTCATACTCTACAAACATTGCAAAGAACATCTGATGCTCAGAAATGGATAGCTTAAATTTCTAGCATTCTTTGGAAAAAAGTAACTTAAAATTGTATAATTATCAGCCATATGATAACCTGGACCAGAGTATGAAAATGTTCCTTTCTTAATCTACCCAAAATCTTGTACTGGTCAAACTCATCAGCTGTTAATTAGATCATCCCCAAAGACAAGAGTTAACAGTCCTAAGATATTTTGTATGAAAATTCCTACTTCTCTTCATCAATTTGGCTTAGATCTTTAAAATATGATAACATACTTAACACATGAATGACTGTGATTCAGAAGATAAGGATAATAATAATACTAATGATAGATAAAATAAAAATAACACTTGCTAGGTTGTAGTGGTACTTATACCAGAATGGTTGCTTATTTGAGGTTTGTTTGCTAACTAAAATGATTTAATGTTCCATCTCACGGTAACAAAATTTAGCATCTCTTTTCACAGTTTCATTAAGTTTAAAATTTTATAGTGAACACAGGATAATGTTATTAATGTATAACATGCATTATACTTTTGTAGAATGTCTTTGTTTTTCCCTCCTGAAACCCCAAAGTGTTTCATATTACTTATAACGTAAGCAATCAGTCTGAAAGATTGATTCACTAACTGTTTTAGCTGGAGCAATCTTCTGGAATAAATGTGCAATGACTGACAGCATCAGTTTTAGAATAATTCCTCGTAAAATGACAACAACAAATACATTTTGCTTAAGTCTCTTCAGTAAATTTCACTTAGCAACACTTGCAGAAACACCAAATAGCTTGAATGAGCAGTGAGTGAATTTACACTATTTATGCATAGTACCATATTGATTTTAACAAAAAAATAATAATAATAACTTGCCAGAGCTTCCCATAAATCATTTGTGATTCCTTTAGAGAGTCCACAACTCTGCAGTTGTAAGCAAATGTATTTTTAATTCGATATATGGGTGGCTTAAAAAATACTGAATGACACACTATGCTCTAATAATCTTCTGGAACATACCCTGCAACAACTGTCTTAGAACATGATGTTAAAAGAGACATTTTCTGTGTGGTTTTCAGTTTAGACCCAAAAACCAAGAACCAAACAATAGCTGACAAGTACTTCTACAGTTTTAATGGAAGGTCATCTATGCAGAACTTGCAAAGAAAACTCTCAAAAACCAGTTTTGTGAGTGAACGCCCCTTGAAGTTTAAGTGGTCAAAAAGGTTGGAAACTAGGTAAAGGAGACTTTTTTTTTGAGTTGTTGATATGCTATAAATCCCACCACCATCTCCTCACCTCAGACCTTGAAGAAGTTGTAAAGAAATCACTTCAAAAGCTTGAAATGTATACACTGATGCTTGAGGGACACCAAGGTTAATGTCTTATATGCATCTAGAACAGGCTGTTCTAAAACCGTTGTTGTAGGGTATGTTCCAGAGGATTTAGAGCACAGTTTGTATCATTCCATATTTTTTAAGCTATTTATAAATTGAATTAAGAGTGGAAGGCCATAGTCTTGAATTGGCAAAGCAGAGAGAGAGATGTTGGCTACATTTTCCTTGGGAGAGGCAAGATTATGTAAATGTTTCCAAAAGACCAGAGGTGGGCAACTTAGAAGAAAAAGCTCACTTAGAGATATTTCAAATCTTGTCCAAGAAGAATGCATACAGGGATGGAGTAATCCCAACAAAGGGAATGGATTTCCACATTTCCAGGAACTAGGGGAGAAATATTATGTATCTAGTCAGAGGAAAAATGCATTTCCTGAGTCATAGAAACTACAGCCAAATAGTCCCAGTAGGCACCTCTGAGAAAGCCACATATCTTTCTGTTTTGATAGGTTACCTCATGATGTGATAACAAGAAACCCTGTAATTTTAGTAGCTTAAAACCAGAAAGATTAGTTTTTTGCTCATGCAGCATGGTTGTTATATGTCAATGGTGGGCAGAGGCTGACCCTTATTGAAGTTTCAATGAGCCAGGCTGATGGAACAGCCACCATGTCTAAAGTTGTTGACTGCAGTGTCAGAAGGAAAAGAAAGATCTCTGGAGACTCTCACACCAGCTCAGCTTATCAGTGAGCCTTGTCACTTCTGTTCACAACTCCTTGATCAGACCTGGTCATATGGCCTCACCCAACCACGATAAGTCAGGAAGTTCAATCCTACCATGTGCTCAGGAGGCACAGAAACTTCTGATGAGTAATATTAATGTCTACCACACCATCCTAAGGTAAAACAAAGAGTCCACTAAGTCCAGAGGAAGCTTATCCAAGGTTACACTCATGTCAATCAAATCAGACCTCATCTTCACCTCTTCTACTTTTTGAACCCTAGAGGAGCCAGAGGCAGCCTATTTGAACAGGGCAAAAAGCCTGGTGTCAATTTGGGGAAACACAGTAGAGGCTGACCAGCTCCCCTTTTTCCCTATGACAAGAGGCCAGCATAAAGCTGGCCGGAACTAAGGTAGGGGAAAATCTTATCACTAAATGCATGTAGGACTTCCTTAGTAAATGAATGGGATATAATAGAAAGGAAGCTATTCACATGATTAGAAGTGATCACGGAAAATTTTATTCTCTAATAGTAAGTAAATAAATATGAAGCCTATCTGAGATTTTATTCATGAGCAAGAAAAGGATTAGCCCCATTAAGCAGGTTTGAATGGAGAGTAATGGAGACAAAGGGGATAAACACCTGTTCACTGAAGTAAGAAACACACATATGAAAAAAAATGTTTGTGCGAGGTGAATGCAGTTTCCATGAATGGTAAAGTCAGAAAGAAAGTACTAAGTGAGAAAAAAAAAAAAAAAAAAAACTTCAAAGTGAATCCAAACAAAAACAACTTTCAAAAAAGAAATAAAATATTAAATGGAAAATTCCAGAAATAAACAATTAATATGAGTTTTAAATTGAAAAAAAATACTTTTAGAAAATCAGAGGAAAAATATCACATATAACCAAGGGAATCTCAGAAGCATTAAGATAAAAAGCTATTACGGAAATAAGAAAAAAGTTTAGAAATCAGACTAAACTACCCTGGAGGTTTTCCCAGATACATGAAACCAAAATCAAAGATAAAAATGCTGTGAGAATCTGACTTAAGTCAAAAACACCTAGGAAAATGCTCCATCACAGCAAAATGAATGGCAGAAAATCTGATTAGACTCTGTAACATTGGCCAAATAGGAATGCTAGGCAGAGACGAAAAACATAATTTATTTCCAACAAACTAGATTTAGGCATAGAGCGATAACCCCTTATATCATCAGAACACATTAACAGTGCATCTCCCAGAAGCAAACTACCATTAAATCAGTAACTATTTGCTCTTTGAATTTCTCTCTGTCAGTGATCTAGAAAATATCAAATAATGGGAGAAAATAGGATACAAGTGTCTGAAGAGGTCAAATATTCAAAATAAAAAGAGTAAAATACTGATTATTTTATGAAAATTGGCTATAATTTGAAGAGACGGTAAAAATCGGTGCTTATTCAGACCTAATGGAATTGCTCAACAATCTTTAATCCAAGTCTAAAAGACTAAATGAAAGTTATCAACTGATCCATCGATAACTAGGTCTTTTAACTGCAATTGTCAGATCTGTATTGTTACCTTTGTTTCATAACCTATAAAATAAAATTCATGTGATACAAAAATCTGAGGTAAATTATGTAATGAAAAGGCAATAAAAATCCAATAGAAAGAAATGAATTTCAAGCTGGCTTTGTTTTTGCTTTTCTGTACAAATCCCCCATTTTGCTCCTAAAAGTGATATACGTATTATTGCATTTGAGATTATCAGTGGCTTTTAAATATATATTTAATACAGGAATGACTTCATTTGTATAGGTGCTGAGTATACAAGTTTATTTTCACCCATTATCTAGTCTATTATTACAAACTCCATGTAAGGTGTGCAGGGCAGGAAAATGGTATTACACCTATTTCACATGAGGAAACTAACACTTCAAGAGATTAAGGGATCGCAGGAGGTTCAGTAATTAGCAGTCAACGGCAGAGTCAGGATTTGAAACCAAATCTTTAAACTTTTAATCATTGCACGCTATCTCCTTTACCAATTGGGAATAGTATTATAACGGTTTGGGATATAATTTAAAACTGTCTAAGCATTCTAAAAATCACATTTCAATTCATTTCAATAAATATTTAATAAAAACTGACTACATTCTAGATTATTTAAAAAAAATAGAGACAAATAAGGTATAATTTTTACCCTCAAGGACCACATGGTTTGGGAAGATACACAAGGCAGTAAACCAAAGTAATAATATATTTTTAAAAATACATATAATAAGAGAAGCTTGTAAAAGTAGAGAGAATGCATTTTGTTCAGGGCTTGTGAAAGGTTTATTGAGGATATGATACTAGGCTAGTTTTTAAAGGATAAATAGGAGTTTGCCTAGCTAATCCGGAAAAGGCTATTTCAGTTGGAGGGATCCCAATGTGCAAAGCCATGCAGATAATAAAAAATGGAATTGTTTTACCAGTAAGTACTAGATTATTTTACTTTTAAATACTATTTCCAACATCTCAAAACTTAGCATGAATTATTAATTAAATTCATTAGCACTTTATTCTTATAAAGCAATTATACACTTGATATCTCTGTATTCTTTCTTCTCCCACAAGGAGAGCTAAGTGGAAAGATAGGTGATTATCCCTCAAAAATGCAAATAACTTTTCCATGGTTTTCCACCATTATTAGTGATAAAACATCTGATTATTACTCATATTCTAAACCTATAATTTTAAATGATTAATTTCTATTGAATCAAACTGCACACCCTCCCTTGAATTTTATATTAACATAATCATTGAACCTTCTTTTCTGAGCCAAATAGTAATGCTTTTTAGCTTTGTTCCCCTAACCGCTCTATAGAATCCTCTGTAAAATGCGCGTATATGTGGACAAACAGGAGCAGAAGCTCCAGCTCCAACAGGATAGTCACACAATCTACCTCTTCTCAACAGTCACCCAGACCTAAGTATTTTGCTAGGCTACAGAAGCACCTATAAATAACATGCAGAATTTATTTCATTTCATATTTCACATTAATTTCATCAGTCTTGTTATACATATTTTCAAATGTAATGAATGACCAAATACTTTATTTTTTATTGGTGGTTATAATTTCTCTGCCAAAGATATACTACATTTTTATTGAAAGTTTATGTAGTACCCTGTGAGAATCTTCAATACAGAACCAACCATAACTGCTTCCTTTGTAATTTTAGCGTCCCCAAAAATAAGATCACTGACATATGAATATGTTCTAGAATGCTCTCCAGTAATCTCAATCAAAAGTTCTTTAGGAAAGAAAGGGCCTCAATATAATTTAGTTAGGTAGAATGAGTTTTTATGGAAAACAAAAATATCAATTAAAATCGTGTACAGAGACACAGAGCAATCTGCTACAGGCTCTAGTGCTTAAGAATATGTTAGACAACTACATGTTGGAAGGCATGTACCCAAGACATAGGTAAATGGAGTAGATGGTTAAGGCCACTCATGGAAAGGTCCAAGGAGGAGCACGTGTGATGCACATATCTGTTAGTACCCTCTTATCCACATATGCTGGCTCTTTTGCATTGCTGCCCCAACTTTGCCACAAAAATAAACTCCGTCATCAGCCTCTACTAGGAATCCAATCACATTAATGTTACGAAGACTTGTGTGAGTCTGCTGAAGATTTTGAGATTCCAGGAAGTACAACATTGTATCTGAAAATTCCCATTTGACATCTCTCTTCTCAAGTCTTTTCTGGCCCCTGACCGATTAACCCTCTTGCCTCTCACCCACCCAGTACTCAGTCTCACTCTTCTCTCATTTTTTGTGCACCATTAGTTTCCTACTTTATCAAAACCCTGGGTTTCAGGGAGCCCCAGGAAGCTCTTTCACTAAATTATGTGTTTCTGTAACATTAAATCTTTTTATGTTATGAATGTTTTACTTCTGTAATCAGAAAAAAATATTAACAATTACATATAAAGAAAACAGCATCAATTAGATTAAATAGAAGAAAAAGGAAATGCCTTAAGCAGCTAGCACTTAAGATGATGCATTTGTTCGTAGTAGGTGCTCAATGAATGCTGATGATATGGAAATTATTCCAAGTTAGGAAAGTGTGCAACAGCACAGGGGAAATTTGTGTGATGGGGAAGTATAGTATGTATTCTTTAAACAGTGGATGGGTGAGTCACTGGATAGGAAAGGAATGAAGGTGAAGCCGGAAAGAATGGTTTGAGTTAGTCTATTATAAACAAAGTTCTCTGTTGAGTGCTCACTAGGTACCAGAAACTTCTTAGAGAAAGCTGCCTGTCTCTCTCCCATCCATCATGGGTAAATCCATGCCATTCTACTTAGCTTCTTACATACATATCACACAATTTCTCATTACATATATAATTTTTTTCAGTGGCTTATTAGTTCTTTCCCACATCAACCTGTAAGTCTTTCAAAGGAAGACTTATACCTGCCCCTTCCCACGGACAATATATTACCCAGGGGCTACCCCAGTGCTTAACACAAAGGAGGTATATAATAAATACCTGTTGAATGAATGAATCAATCTACCATTGACTAAGTATTGTTCTACAACCACATTTTCTCCTTAACATTATAACTTGAAGATTTTACCGTGATGGTATTTAAAGAACTGCAACATTCTATTTACCTTCTTTCTAAACCAGCAACAGAGAATTCACTGTATGAGTATTCCAAAGCTTATTTACCTATATTTCTAAGGGACATTTGGATTTTTTTTTCAATTCTTCAATAAATATGTGTTCAAACAGTTTTGCTTCTTCCTTTACAATCTGTCTGCCTTTTTGAGTCTTTTTCTTGGCTTCCTTCATTGGCTAGAATTTCCATTATAATGTTGAGTAGAAGTGATGAGGACAGACGTTCTTGCCGTGCTCCCAAGATTAGAGGAAAAGCATTCAGTCTTTCACCATTAAGTATCATATCAGCCATAGGCTTATTGTAATGTTCTACATCAAGTTTAGGAAGTTCTCTTTATTCCTAGAATATTTCCTAAGAGTTTCTGTGATGAGTAAATGTTGGATTTTCTCAAATACTTTTTGCTGCATCTACTGAGATGATCATATAGTTTTTCTTTTTTGATCTGCTAATATAGTGAACTATGTTGATTGATTTTCTAACGTTAAACCAACACTGCATTTCTTGGATGAACCAACTTGGTCCTGATGTATAATCTTTCTATATATTGTTGATTTATATTTGCTAAAGATGTGTTAACACTGTTTACATTTATAATCAAGAAGGGTATTCATCTGTAGTCTTCTTTATTTACAATGCCTTCTCATGGTATCGGTATTAGGGTAATGTAGGTCTCATAGGATAAGTTGGAAAGTGTTCCCTCCTCTACAATTTCCTTGAAGAGATTGTGTAGAATTGGTATTATTTCTTCCTTAAATGTTCAAAAGATTTTATTAATGAGGGCATCTGTGCCTGGGGTTTGCTTTGTGGAAAGACTTTGGCATATTGTTTTGTTTTGAATTTTGAGTATTTTTTACACAGCTGTATTGAGATATAATTTATATTCCATAAAATGTATTCATTTTATATGAATTCAATAATTTTTAGTACATATACAGATTTGTGGAAGCATCACCACAATCCAGTGATAGAACAGTCACATCACTCCAAAATCTCCCTCGTGCCCACCTGCAGTCACTCACCATCCCCACTCCCAGTGCCAGGCAAACATCAATCTACTTTCGAATTCTGTAGATTTGCTTTTCTGGACATTTTATATAAATGGAAGCATACAATATTTCGTCATTTGTGTCTATCTTCTTTTATTCAGCACACTGTTTTTGAGGTTTTATTCATGTTGTAGCATATCTCAGTATTTCATTCCTTTTTATTGCTGAATATTATTCCATGGTATGGATACACTTCGTTTTGTTTATCCATTCACCACTTGATTTGGCTTAGAAAAGTTTTAACTACAAATATAATTTCTTTAAAAGATATGAAGCCATTCAGGGTATATATTTCTTCTCGTGTGTACATAATAGATCTTTGCAGATTCATGAGAGCATTTCTGAGGATAAATTCCTAGAAGAGAAACTATGAAGCCAATTATTATGAACATTTGTAATATAATAGATATTTAAATAATAATTATCTAAATTTCACTCCAGATGGGTTGAACCAGTTTACAATGTCTCCAAGCATATGTATGAGTGTCTATTTCCCCACTTCCTTACTAACACAGGGAATCTATCAATGATTTCATCTTTGTCCCAACTCATCAGCAAGACTATCTCACTATTGCGTTAATTGTTCATTTATATTCCACTCACCCTCAGATCAATTTCCTTTCCCTTTAAGAATTCTTCTCGGGCCACTCTCACTTCACCCTATTAGTAGAATCGCCTGGTTACACAACTCTTATATTGCTATTTTGTACAGTCTTTTGAACAATAGATACTTAACAAGAATTTTCTGAATGAGTTGATAGACCGATTCTATTCTTTGTTAGCTTACCACCCACTTTTGCCTTCTCGCCTTAACAAGATCACAAGATTCTTATGAACAAGGACCAATTCACATACATCATTATATCCTGACTATCATACAGAACATCACTTTAATATCAATAAATATTTGAGTATTAATTCTTGTGAATTTAACCAATTGAGACCAAAGTTAGGGTTTCAGCATTTACCTGCAAATGAAATTGAAGGCAAACCATAAAGAGAAATTGTTTGCAATCTTTAATGGTATGCTTAACCAGTGCGCAACAGTCAAGGACACGTCTTTACAAAAATCAAGGACTGCTGTTAGCATTATTTATTTATATGTATGAAGTATAGAATATATATATAGTATATATAAAGTATAAATATAGTATATAAAATGCATATGTATGTATATATATGTAAAATATGTGTAATATGTTAAATATATAATATAATAAAATATATTTATATAAATCATAATAAAAATAATATACATAATATATATTAAATATATATAATTAGAGAAAAGTCAAATAAAAACAGTTAAGAAGATAAAGTCTCTTTCCCTTTGACAAATGATGCCCAATGTTTGAAAATCAATATTTATCAGAAGGCAGTGTTGTTGGCTCCCCGGTACACCAGAAGCAATACAGTTTTTATGCTAATTATTTCCTCTCATGCTGGCTACTAGATGGATATCTTGCAGCTAACCATAGTAACATTAAAATAGAATGAGATTATATGAAGACACAAAATCCTCTTATACAGTCCAATTTAGAATCCATTTCAAAAACTCTCTAGCGCTACACCTAGAAACTGAAATGTGCTGGGAATCTGAGATTTTTGCATATATTTCATTTACACTGAAATTTGGTAATCATTTTTGTAAAGACAATAATTCTTTCTTTAGAGACAATTTGATATTATGTTCTATTATATCTGCAAAAAATATACATAATTTGTTTTCTAGGCTAGGTTCCTAGGTTTGCATTTAGCCTTACTAATATTATTAGAGAAAACACACTCATAGTTTATACTGACAATGACACTAAAATTCTAGGGAAGGAAATGGTATTGGACTTATCCTTGCAACCAGTAAAGATAGGCTGTTCTTAATATTAACTAGTGAATACACTGAGAAAAGCAACAAAATTTATTCTAGTTTCAAATCCTAGCGGGTCTCACACTTTATCAAAAGAGCACATAACTATTTCAATGGGGTTTTTAAAATTTTATTCAAATTGATGTCATTGAACATCAACCATTTATTGTCTTACTAATTCACCTGATGAAAATAACCTATAGATAATATAATTAGCATTTAAACCCCTAAAATAAAATAGGACAAATGAACTATCAGCATTCCTGAGCAAATTCCATTGTAAAAACTAAGAAATTGTATTAGTTTTGTGTCCAACTTCACAAATTAAACCATTGATTCAACATTTCACAAGCTAAATATTTTTAAAGTGTCCATAGAAAATGGGTAACTGACCTGACAATGATGAAACCAACAGCGATTGTTACTTGTGTCATATTAAGTATACACAAGAAGAGAAATGTAGAATGCTAAAAAAAGGAGGAGAGGACTCCATTTAAACTTTATTATTCAAAAATATTGTATCCTTTCCTTTTTCCTCTTCTTTATCATCACAACTCCTTAAAAACAGCTCGAATGCCTAGATAGACTTTTATGTCTCACACAGTAAGCATCACACAATTTGTGCCATATTAATAATTTTGAGAAAATCATATCATATATGTACATATTAACTTAAATTTTACTTTCATGACACTTGTTAATAGCTCCTTCAGGAAAAAAAATACTCTCTAATCAAAACCTATCCATTATGTATTCTTTAAATATATTTCTCATTTACTTTCCCATCAAGTGTTACAATGCCTGACATTTACATAGCACCTGAAAGTTTTGTTTTTCTTCTTCCAAAGCTTAAACCTAGGTGTGATCAAATTTTGAATACAAGAAGAGAGTATGTAGATATTAAATTTCCTCATTTTACAGAATTCAACACTGAGCCTTAGAAAAATAAGAGAGCTTTTCAAAAGCGACACCAGCAGTGGTAAGAGAGAAGTAGAATTCAAGTCTTCTGAAACCAAATCCACTGATTTTTCTACCTATGCATGCTGCCTCCTGGTGGCACTGAATTAGTTTCTCTTGGGAGATTTTTGGACACTAGATTTTCTCTCTGAGGACATTTAAAAACGATTTAGCAATTATATTTGTTGAGTGACACAAAAAAAATTACTCACATTTACTAAAGACTTACATGGAGTTAAGCATTTCCTAAAATGGATTACTAGTTTCTGAACAGGTAAACACTGACAAGTGTGGCTCAACTATTTGCTTAATATGAACATTTCACATTTGATTACATTGGCCATGATGTTCATGGAGAGAGTATTAACTACACGGAAATAAGTCACTCAAAGCACACACACACCATGTTTCAAGGCAGTCCATCCATCTCCAGTGACAATTGTTCATGCTTGTATGCTTCCAGGAAACAGAAGCCTGTAGAGTTGCAACGAGACACAAGAGCCATCTACAATGTAAGAGATAACCACCAACTGATGATTTGTACTCCCTCAAGAAACAACCCTACCTTCTAGTTGGTTTATTCTGTATAAAATTTAAAAATAAATGAAACAATATTTTAAAACTATTTCCCATTTAAAAATAAATTATGGGATGATAACTGTAAAATAACTATAAATTGGCATGGATTTCTTTCTGAAGGAAATATTCTAATCAAAAGAGAGAGAGAATGAAACAATGAAAGAAAGGAAGGAGGGAGAGGCAGATGGAAGGAAGGAAGGAAGGAAATAAGTAAATAACAGGAAAAGATTTTTTTAAACCATAACCAAAAAACGATTGCTGAAAAAAGAAATCATAGAGATAGATGCAGTTAGAGGGGTAAACCTTTAGTCTGGTATTTAACCTCTCTTCTATTCTCGTTCATTTCCTTATCAAACATCTTTTTTAAGCTCAGTTGATTTTCTTTCAGGAAATATGATTTTCTATGATTACACAGTTCTTAAAGTTCTTAAGACCAAAGTAGCCCCTTGACCATAAACGGAAGGGGCTTGGTGACATATCTCCTCATCAAAATTACAAATGGAGTACCCAGAGGTTGAGGGCTATAACAAAGAGGGAAGTATTCATGTAAATTCAGAAAAATGATGTTTTTTCTAATCTAGCATCCTGCCTTATCGATAAAATGCAACCAAAGTGGAGAATCAGAAACTGACAAGCCTTTTTGCATACAGTGACCTCCTCTCCTGTACTACAGGAAAACATTTCCACCTAGAGTCCTTTCACAGAATATCTGGAGACCAAATGAAATCAACCATAATGACTACCAGAGCCAGATAATAACCAGTTTTTAATTGGAGCATCAAGCCAATTAATTTGTGACAACATCCTATCACTTCCTCTTGACATGGAGTTTCAGACGACTCACATGGTTTTCAAATCCACGGCATCTCAATGTTTGGTCTCTTTTAAGATCACGTTTATTAGAGAGAAAAAAATCTTTGGAGATGGCGTCCCAAAACTGAATTTGAGGTTACAAACCAGCCTCACTAGTTTCATTCAATTAACTGTCAAGAAACATAATGTCTCTTATGCATCATATACACAGATTCTCAATACTAGTAGAGCTTCCTCTGGTTTCAGAGGTGTTTTTCAGAAAGAAAATTGAGACCTGATGTATTTGTCTTGGTTAATTCAATTCAACAAATAAATAATTTGTGTCTCTCCAAGCAGATAACTATATTTAGGTAAGTAACCATTATTGCGTCACATAATAAAATTTCTAAAACAGTGTATTTTAAGAACATAAGCCATCATTTTGGAAATTTCAAGAAGATATTTATTCTTGTCTTCTACACAGAGCTCTATCCAATGTAATACATGAATGACAAACTTTATATAAATCTTCCTTGAGATCATGCTATGTGTTATTCTGGAATGAAAAACATCAGTAAACTGGGCTGCTTCTACTTCCACTGAATTACACTTATTATATAATATTAACTTACATATTCACCTTAATCAAAGAAATAGATGCTCTTACACATAAATGATAACCAAACCACTTCAGTCATCATCCACCGGCAACCCACTCCATTTAAATTCTTAATGTGAAATACCTGACAGTATCTCACAAAACATTTTACTGGTTTTCAGCAGGACACACTTCATTTTTTCTGCCTTATACTCTAACTGTATTGGAAGTAATGCACACTCCTGGATGATGGTGATAGTACACTGAGGAACATCTCCTTCTTTTAAAATGTTAACCACTGCTTCTTATTTCTGAAAAATATCTTTTACTCTTGTGGTATGTGGCCCAATATTTCACAAATGCTGGATCTCAGCTTTTATTCAGTATTCCTAGAATATTCCATGCCCCCCTCATATTTTCTGTCTTCCTTCAGTATTATTCTGCAGGAGGTTTAATATCACAAGTCTGTTTGTTAAGAACCTTTCGAGGACTCTGAAATTGCATGACTGAGAGTAAAATGACCACATATGTTATGCACAAGCACAACACGGCACACTGAAAAATACATAGATTGCCAGCTGCCTGACAGACACGGTGTAATCACGCCAAGCACACACAATACCCACTCTTTTTTTTTTTTTTTTTTTTTGGCTTAACACAATCATGAAACATATTCAGTGCCCACCGTGCCCAAGGCATACCTAGAAGAAATGATTTGTGCTAGTGGCTTGAGCAAGGATTATGCCAAAGACAGTGTGAAATGTGAAATGAATCAGACTTCATCAAATGATCTGAACTCCAAGGCCATTTCCAGCCCCCCACCCCCGGACCCCCTACACACAAGCTTAACTTCACCCTCCTTCCTCCCCTTGATGTTCTGGCCATGACTTCCTTCTCATCCTCATCTCTCCCTCTCCAAGTCTTTCAGCAGCTTTGCTCTGTTCTCCGAGCCAACCTCTTGGGAAAAGAAATCAGTAAAATGCTAGATGGTGCGACTTCACCATCAGGTGAAAAGGAAAGGGGAGGACAAGAAGAGGGTGTGGTACTCTTTTCTCCACCACACCCCACCCCTGGAGTCGCGCACTCCAGTCCACTGCGGCTCAGGGGAGCACAGCGGGTCCCCTCGCTCACCTCGGAGCAGCCCGGCCCAAAGACCAGCCACCCGGCACTCTCTGCAGAAAACTTCCCTTAAAGCAGGCAAATATTCAGGGGAGGCGGACGAAATGAGGGGTGAGTTCCAATATACATTCCACGGAGCTCCACGGAGCAAGACTGAAAGACACCGTTCTAGACCCTACACACCCGCACCCTCCACTCCCTCTCACCTTGGGGATGTGGCTGAGAATTTACAGAGAATCGGGGGCGACAGTGGGGTGGAGAAAGAGGACGTTACCTCCCGGGACTGCCCTCAGGGCGCGGGCCAGGATCGCATCCCCGAAGTGGCTGCAGCTCGGGGCACAGCTCTCCGGAGCTCAGCCGGGATTCGGACCCGCGTCCCCGCAGCTCTGCGCGCAGCCGGGAGGCGCGCCGGGACTCCCGCTCCCGTCCCCCACCCCAGCCGGGCTCGCCTCCCGCTGCCGCGCCCGCTCCGCCACCCCGCGGGCACGCTCGCTCCCCGCGCTCGCCCTCCGCCTCCCGGCGCCCCCACACCCACCGGCTCCGCGGCGCCCGCTGGGAGCCTCTAGCGGAGGCGAGGGGAAGCGCAGCCGACTCGCGGCGCCCGGGCTCCGACGCCGCTGCAGCGAGCCAGCCAGGCGGCCGCGTGGGCTTCGCGCGCCCCGCAGTCCGCCGGCCGGATGCCGCCGCCGTCCCCGCCTGCCCACCTGCTCCGGGCTCACCTGCTACCGCACCCGAGCGGCGTTCGCCGGTGCCCACAGCGCTCTATGGCAACGAGGGGGTGGGTCTGCGGTGCTAATGGAAAAAAAAAAAAAACTCGCCGGAAACACACACACACACACACAAGCAAACACATCCATGCTGTAAATCAGCCTGGACACACGATCCAGCTCGATACCTGTTTCTAATAGGTTCCAAAAAGTGTAAGGTCAGGACAATCCCTTCGGCTTGCTGCCTCCCACCTGGGCACCGGCGGCACCGGCTACTCGCCGACCAGCCCGCCCCGAGCCGTTCGCGCAGGTTGTGCAATCGCGTGGCAACGCCCGGAGAGCTCATCCTAACTTGGCTTAACCCCCCACCCCATCCCCAACATCGCTATTTTAAGTTCTTCTTCCTGGCGATTCAGGCAACGCTTTTGCTGTCTCTTACCATGAGACGCTGTTAATTCTCTTTCATGTCCTTAAAATCCAAAGTCAAGGATGCGACGCACACAAGTCCAGAAGCTTTTCCTTGACTCCCTCAGCCTCAGGTCTGCCGGCTTTTCCTTCCAAAGGGATCAGGAGCGGGTGGCGGTTTACAAGCCCTCGCCCTGGAGGCGCCTCCAAATCTTCACGCCGGTGGAAACAGAGACCGGGACAACCTTCCCGGCATCCGGAAGCCTCCTCGGTCAACTTGGCTTTCTGTTTAATTTTCTCCTTTAACCCACAGGCCTGCCGTCAATTCCCCGGCATCAGGCAGGAAAGAAGCGGATATTCTCAGTTGTGGCTGCTCCTCTCTCTTTCTCTTGATAATACTCCTCCTTTTCTCCCCTTAATTTGGAAAATCTTTTACTCTCTGCTGGGGACAAGGCGGAGAGGTGCTGCAAGAAGAGCCACTCCAAGGCACAGCTTCAGAAACCCATCTCCCCGGGCAGCCCTTCGCGAAGGTGTCTGCGCGGAGGAAACTTTGAGGGGAGGCAGCGGGGCAAGCGGGGCTGGGCGCCAGGTGAGGAGGCTGCGAGGAGGCGGCTGCAGGTGGAGCGACACCGGGCAGTCGGCGGGTGGCTGGGTCCCGGTGGCCCGGACTCGGCGCGCGGGCTGCGCACACACACCCGCACACACCCGCGCGCGCGCGCGCGGCACCACGCGCACGCCCAGCCCCGCGCCCGCGGCCCTAGGCCACTGGCGAGCGAGAAGTCGGGAGGCGCAAGGAAGGGCAGGGGATCCGAGGATGCAGATAACGGGAAGACTGTCACTCCTCACTAGTCAGCAGATTGCTGCTGGCAGGCAATCCTCGTTGCAAGCATTCAAGTCCGTTCGGCCACCTCCCGGGGCCCTGCCCTCTCTGGCATCTCTGCTCCCTGGCTCTTTCCTTGAGGCCAGTTACTTTGCTGGCACCCTGCGTGGGGTCGCCGGACTAAAGATTAACCCTGTCCACATCTCCACCCTCCAGGGCCACCTCCACCTCTTCTATGGTAGAGCTTTGAAGTGGCTGCAGCAGCTAGCAGGGGAGCTCAGGGGCTCCCCGAGGTCCTTCGAATAGAGGAGCCAATACATCATTTTCTGGACGCAGTTCCCTGCCATCCCCCCTTTCCGGCCCACTCCCTCACAACGCTTTCCCCAGGAGCTCCTGAAGCTCGCGTAGATCTTTTTGAAAGGAACTGCCTAGGGATTTTTGACGCCTAGCTTTTGGAACTGGGCTAATTTACTGTCTACGCTTATATTGTAAACTGGACGGTAGCAGGTGAGGCTCAGCTGGAGAAAGGGGAGGGATGTAGAGTCTGGAGACCCAGCCCCTGTAGCAGCCATTTCCAAGGTTTTGCACGAGGAGAGCTGTCCAGGTCTCTGGCTAGCTCCTGTCCCAACTTCTTTCTCTTCCCTCGACAGCCAGGAGGGATCACTGGGTGCCGCACAGCTGGGGAGACCCAAGCTGGAGAGACTTGGCTCTCAGAAGTTCTCCAGGCTCCTTCACAGCTCCCCAAGAAGGAGCCTCCCAGCAGGAGTTTGTCTTACCCGGACTGGGATGCTGGAATTGCTCAAGGAAAGTTAACTTTTGCCCTCCGGGTTTTTTTTTTTTTTTTTTTTTTTTTTTTTTTTTTACCATCGTTCGCCTTGGTACTCCGCGAGCTCTCTACACCAGGACAGCGTTCTTCTGCCTTCTCAAGTGCTGGCCGGGCTGAGAATTGCTGCGGGTTTTTTCACTCCAGGGCTTCGCGAATCTCTACAGGTTGGGACCTGCCAGAAGAAAAAGCAAAGTTGCGCAGCGTGGGGATAGCGCGAGCTTCCTTTGCTCCCGCGCTGGGCGCGTCGCTCCGCCACGGTCTCCATCCAGGTAGCAATCTGGAACCGGGGGCTCTTGATGCTCTGGGAGTCCGCTTCAAGTGGAAAGGCGGTAGACTTTGTCCGGAAGACAGTAAATAAAAGCCGAACGTGGAGTTGCCGAGGCGCAAAAGTGGAACATGAGGATGATTTGGAGCAAAGATGAAACTTGTTTTGATAGGAGCTCTAGCAGCGCTACTCACAGCTCGGAAATAGATCCAGAGCATTCGAAGGTGAGTGTTGGCGCGCCCAGGGTCTGCGGACCAATAGCTACTGCGCGCACATTTGAATTTCAGGGGTGAACCTGCCTTGGATTCAGTGTGAGCCTCCTCTGGAGGAAGCAGAGATCGAGAGGGACTGTCGGCTTTAGGGGGTGATGGAGCGATCGAGGCTGCCCCTTGGAGCCAGGGTACCACTGGCAACACCCTCCCGCGAACTTGCGTCTGTGCACGAGGCTACTCACAGACCTGCGGGTAGGGAGTCTGAGTGCGCGGGTCCGACGCCCCGGCTTTCCTTCTGATGCGGCTGAGGGAAGAGCTTGACGCTAAACCGCGGGGCCTGCGTGAAGGAGAAGTGAATAATGAATTTGATGGTGAGCTACTAAAAGATAAAGAGGCATTTCATTTCTGCGCGTATTAGTTTTCCAGGAGCGACATTTTGGGTTTCATTTTCCAGGATGTATCTCGGACACTGACTTTTTGCAGCGTTTCAAGTGGAGCATGTTCCCAGGATTTTTGAACCTGCTATAAATCTGTAGATTGTCTGCTTGTCAGAAGGGGTGATGCTTCGAGTTCTGATTCTTATTCCTAATTAATAAGTAATAAGGACTGCTTCTGGTACTGAAGTGAAGTGGCAATAAGAATTATAATAAACTATTTCCAAGAAAAGGCCATCTAACTTACATTTCTGATTACATAGACCTATGGATTAATAATAAATATTGTGGCAGACTGTTAGACAAGAATTACAGAACTGTCATCAAGAGACTTGCTTGGGGAAAGAAAATGCAGAACTCAGAGCTGACTCCTCTCCAAAAAGATTCTGGCTTGAAAGTCCTTTTCTGGTTGCTGTTGGTGTGCAGGCCACTGTCTACCACTAATGGCTCTCTTTAAAATAAATAAACGTAGATCATTTACACGTTTAATACCTGAAAGATGCCTTAGAGTTCTGAAGAATGTGGTGGAAAGTCATATGCCAGCCACAGAGGAGTCTTTTTCACTTACCTGGAGTTTTTGGCTTACCAGATGTGTAGGCAGCAATAGTAATCTGGGGTATAATGTTCTTGACATTTGAGCACCTTCAACGCATTGCTCTAGTGTTGTATAGTTCCCTATATTCTTTGACAAGTGAAAATTGAAGTTTATATGTATCATATCTCTTCCAATGGAGACTCGCTTGAACCTTTTATCTCTTCAAGATAATTGCTGTATAAAATGTATTT
This sequence comes from Diceros bicornis minor, assembly GCF_020826845.1. Lineage (NCBI taxonomy): Eukaryota > Metazoa > Chordata > Mammalia > Perissodactyla > Rhinocerotidae > Diceros > Diceros bicornis. The sequence continues at coordinate 50,249,306 of NC_080761.1, forward strand.
TCGGAACACTTTTTTCTTCCCTGGAGATAGCGTTTAATATATTGGTATATTACTTTGTTGTAAAGTTATTCTTTGTTTACTGGTATGCCTTTCCCCCTGCACTATGAGCTCTGAGAGCAAGGATGGTGTCATAAATGTTGCTATTCCCCAGTGTCTGGTCCAGAATCTATCACAGAGTAGATGAGTATAATAATGATGGTGATGATAATGAAAAGCTACCATTTATTGAGTAACTACTCTGTGATGTGGTTTATGTACGTTTTCTCAGTTGACCCTCTTCACAACCCACTGACCCAAATTCTGTATCCTCAAATTATGGGGAAATTGATGCTTATGCAAATTTACCCAAGATCACAGTGTTACTTTGTCATAAATGAGTTGGGATTAGAATATATATCTGCCTGACTCTGAAGCCTGCACTATTAACCACATTGCTCTATCCAAATAGCTAGGCACCACAGTTACAATTATTCAAGGTTAAAGAGAATTTGTATATATTTAATGCTGAATAAAAGAATATGTCAAATTTAGAATAAGTTCTTTAGCTCTTATGCAATCTAATCAATACTGCTTTAAGTGTAGGAACATTGGACAGTGTAGTTCTCTTGTTGTGTTAAAGTATGATACTGTCTTCTAGGCATTATTACCATAAGAAAGCCAAATGCTGAGTTGTAAGTTTCCTTGAAGGGAGGGGGATGGGGCCAACTTTTCATTGTTTATTTCCATGTTGATATCCTTATGTTAAAAAAAAAGTGAATGTTCTTATAAAGTTTCAGTTATGCAAGATGAATAAGTCTAGAGATCTGCTGTACAACATTGTGCCTGTAGTTAACAATACTGTATTGTGCACTTAAAAATTTGTTAAGAGAACAGGTCTCATGTGAAGTGTTCTTACTGCAATTAAAAAATAAAAATAAGAGCTGGGAACACAGAGGACATTTAATATAGAGTGGCATAGGAATGTGCCACAGAGATGTAGTTGTCACTTCCAGAATCTCAAGTTACAAAACAGTTTTTCAAACCTTGTATCATTATGGTACAGGTACAGTACATCCATACCACAAGAGACCATGCTGCTGTGGAAAAGAATGACAAGTTCTCTTCATCCTGACATGGAAAGGTCTCATGATATTTTTAGGTGAAAATAGCAAGGTGCAGTGAGAAAACACTAGAAATTAATAAAAGTGGTTAGGATTCAGAGGTAAGCGGGCAGATGGTGTCAAGGGTTGGGGTAAGACTTTTTATGTTCTTTTGATTTTGGAACGATGTAAAAGTTTTACCAATCAAAAGAAAAAAAGAGCATTCTTGAGAGATTGCATGGAAAGAATGTAGCAGATGTGTTTCCTCCATGACTTAAAAAAAATAAGTTTAAGAAAAGGTGAGTGGAAGGTGTTAAAGAACCTGACCTGTGGGGCATTTACTCATTCAGTCCCCTTACCAGGGAGAGACCCTGCGGGAAAGAGGCGAAGGGAAGTGTCTTAGTTAGCCCAGGTTTCCATAACAAAATACCACAGACTGGGTGGCTTAAACAGCAGAAATTTATTTCTCATGGTTCTGAAGTCTAGGAAGTCTGAGATCAAGATACCAGCTGATTGGGTTCCTGGTGAGAGCTCTCTTCCTGACTTGTACACTGCCACCTTCTCTGTATGTTCTCCTATGGTCTTTCCTTGGTGAGTGCACATGAAGAGAGAGAGAGAGAGGTCCCTCTTCTTATAAGGCCACTAATCCTATCATGAGGTCCCAACTCTCATGATCTCTTCTAACCCTAACTACCTCCTGAATGCCTCATCTCCAAATACCATCACATTGGGAGTTAGGGATTCAACATAGGAATTTGTGTGTGGTGAGGGGAGAGGGGTCACAAACATTCAGTCTGTAACAGGAAGCGACTAGGTCTAATCTCCTTGCCAACTGAACTTCCTCTGGATAAGTAGACTAATGATATTTGCCAGGAAGAGGAGATCTATCACTGAAGTGTCTTTAGCAGGATGTCTCTGACTAAAAATAACCTATAATGAATGAGAACCAAAATCTATGAGGAACGACTCCCTGGAGAAGGTCATATAGGCTGTCTAACTCTGAGGTATAAAATGAAGATGTTTCATAATTTAAATACTGCCTACTGTATGAGACACCATGCACACCTCACCTATCCATTCTGGGCTAGAGTAACTTGTCTGTTACAGGAAGGAAAGACCCAGAGAGTCATTCTTAAGCCTCTTTTTTGTATCCTTGAAATTATTTAGTTAGGTTGATACTGCTTATGATCTCTGATTTGTGGCAGTCTGATTTGAAAAATCCAGTCCTGTGAATAGCTCAAAAAGTTGCTGGTTTAGTTCAAATTGTAACCAACCTTTATTGAACATCTTTTATGTACCAGGCACTATTTTAAGAGAACTAGATTTATTGCTTAATTTAATACGAACAGCAAATCTATTAGATATTATTAATTTCGTTAATGATGAGAAAACAGTCAGAGAGGTCGTGACCTTGCAACAGTCACACAGCTGATTAAGTGGTACAGGCCAGGTTTGAACCTCAGCTGTCTAAATTCTGAGCCCAGCTTCTTAATCTGCACTAGAAGGTTCCATATTAGCTGTAAGGCCTGTTGGAGCAAGACTTGGCTATACTGCTCATCACAGATTCCCCAGACCATAAATAGTGCATGACTCCTGACTAGGAAAAAACCATGAACAGAGGAGGGAGATATACAAATGGCAACAACATTAACCAAACATCCCGAGTGCCATGCACTGTGCTAATAACATAATATACATATCTTATTTAATTTTCAGAACAACTCCATGAATTAGGCAATATTACTATCATTCTACTAATGATCAATATTAAGCTAATCATTTTCCTCAAAGTCTCACAGCCATTAAGTACAGTACCAGGATGTAAATGCAGAACATATTACTTTTAACTGTTACACCACACTGCCTTTAACTTAAACTTATTTTAAACTATAATATTGTGTTTGCAACAAAGTCACTTGCTTAAAATTCAGTAACCATTCTAGTTTTCAATTCAAAACACATGCTGCTGCAAAATAAACAGCAACTAAACATAGACTTGGGATAAATATCTCCCTAGGCAGTTGGAGTGTTTTGCTGAAGAAACTGCTTACCAGTCAGTGGTTTACCACTTGGTATCCTCCTAAGATAAGAGGGAACCCTTGTGACTCTTTATGACATTTTTTTGACAAGGAGGAAATCAGACAAGGTAATGTGGTCAGAAAAAAAAAAATGTTCCTTTCTTTTTACAACTTTGGTCCTTTTTATTTCTTGCTCAGAAGTGGTGCTTGTTTTCAACTGTCTCTCAGTCTGTTGGTGGAGTCATGAAACCATCACATAAAATTTCAAAATGACATTCTCCATTGCACATTAGAAAAAGGAAACAACCAATAGAAAACGTTTACTTTCACCCTGATTCAAATTTCCTTTTCCCTTAAATCCTAAACATAAAGCAGAGCTTAGAATGGGAGTTGAAAAATGACTTAGAGTTGTTACCTAGGGGCCAGCTATCATGGGGCTTATATACCAGGTCAAGGAGTTTGAAATTCACTCTGATGATAATGGTCCTCTCATAAACCATTTGTCTCTGGATTCATCCATCTGTGGGTAATGGTTAATCTATAGATCCTGGAGTTAGACCCCTGAGTGTGAATTCTGGCTCTAAGACTTGCTGATTGTATGTACTCTCCCAAGGATGATGAAAGTTTCCCCAGCAGCACATAGGAGGGCCCTGTAAATCCTTTTAGGGGGCATGGGAAAAGATCAGGAAGGAAAATTCTAAGATGCTACCCAGAGGAGTACATTATAAGCAAAATCACAAAGGATGAGTTGGCAGTAGCCTGAATCCAAACAGGGAGGCAGAAACCTATGCAAAGTTTTCAAAAATGGGATGGAGGAAGGTAGGAAGTGGGAAAGGAGAGAAGAAGACAGGGAGAGAGAGTTTGTTACCTTTAGGGGAACTGCAGACAGATGAACAACTATCCCCCAGTACCTCAGATTGTGACTGCAATTGAAATAACAGTAATTAAGTTAAAATGTAGCTATTAGGGTGGACCCTAATCCAGTCTGACTGGTGTCCTTATAAGAAGAGGCAAGTATGGCACACAGAGAGACATCAGGGGCTTGTATGTACAAAAGAATGATGGCAAGATTGCAGCCATCTGCAAGCCAAGAAGAGGTCTCAGAAGAAACCTTGATCTTGGACTTTTAGTCTCGAGAACTATAAGAAAATACATTTCTGCTGTTGGAGCCACCAGTCTATGGTATTTTGTTATGGAAGCCCTAGCAAGCAAATACAGAAAGAAAGATCAACTAAGAGATGGGACTGGAGAAGTCAGCTTGAAGCCAGCTATTGATGGGACTTGCCAACTACACTTAGACTGCAAAAATAGCTTGTTTCAAAAAGTTTGGAAAAATTATCATAAGAAGCTTGGAGTAACATTAATGAGCTGATTCTCATGAAATCACTCTAGAGAAAAAAGAATGAAGGAGGGCAGATTGGGCCAGTTAGCAATTAAAGATGTGACCTGAACTAGGGTAGTGAAAATAGATATGGGAAAAAATGTAGAGATTCCTGAGAGACAAAGAAGGTAGAAATAACAGGACTTAGAGATTGATCTGACATGTGTGGCAGTGGAGAGGGAGAAGTATAGAACCAAATGATCATACCCTTCTCCAAGACAGGAAACAAAGGAGGGAAAGGAAAGAAAGTTTTGTGGGTTTTTTAAATTGTTTGTTTTTTTTTGCTAGTGGATAGTTACAGGTGATGATTTAGTTACAATTACGGTGACAAATATATAAATAAGAAGGTGAAAAACAAACATTAAGTAGCAATGTAAAAAAACAATATGAGATGTGTCTTAAGTTAGTACGCAATTAAGTACAAAGGTTTGTTAAAAAAAAAAAATAGGTGGTATGAATATGGAGAAGTGAGATACCCTAAACTAGAAGATCAGAAAAGGATTCCTACAGGTGGACGCCGGTTTCTCAAGGATGTGGTATTTGAGAATGTGAAGTTGAATGGTAAAGGTAGAGAAAAGGAGTAAAGATAAAATGAACCAAGGTATGGTGAGACGGTGACAAGGATATTCATACACAGGAAGTAAAACAGAGGTTGGACCAGACAATTAGTGAAAAAATATGGTTGGAAGTTGTTTGGAAACTAAATTTGAATGAGATGGTAAGAGTCTTGAATTCTGAGATGAATATAGAGATTATATTTTTCCTGATAATACTGAAGATGCATGTTATTGTCTATGGGTCATATGTTAGTAAGGGTTAGGTTCAGTTGTGAATAATGTCATGAGAATGTAGTAGTTTATTTCTCTTGCAGGAAAGAAATCTGGGGGTGAGCAGTCCAGGGCTTACGTGGTGGCTCCATTGTGTCAGAGTCACAGGCCCTATGTTGTTCTGCTCCATGTAGTTTCCATTTTCAAGGTCATTTTGTGATCCAAGAAGTCAGCTGAAACCCCAGCCATTGAATAGAGTAGGATGGAGGAAGGTGAAAACTTCGAGAGTGTCCCACACAGTACTTTGGCCAGCACATCTTCACCCCGACTTTAGTCGCTTGGTCACCAGAACTCTAGGAGAGACTAGTGGAAATGTTCTCTCTTAGCCATGTGGCAACATGCCCAGCTGATAATTGGAGATGACTTACTGAGAGCTAAAGAGAAAATGAGTATTCTAGTTAGAGCTATCCACTCTCAGCCAGTGGTTATTTTTAGCTTAAATTCATTTTTTCAGAATTATTAAGTAGATATCTTCTTGTTACCGTCCTTAAGTTTCTCTAGATATATTTTTTCACTTTTTGTGTTTTTTTCCCCTAAAATATAAATGTTTGTCCTCACTAAAGTTTGATCTTGCCTAACTAGTATCAAATATTAGTGTTAGAATATTTTGGTTTTGCGCACACACATAAGTAAATAAAAAATAGATTTTGAAATGTTTTCATGGATAAAGTATGATTATGTGAATAATATAATCTGAAGGCTAAAATAATGAGATCTTCATGTGACAATGCCATGGAGAGTAAGTGATAAAATTACATATTACAAAGTAGGACAAAAAGTAAGCTTTCATCACCTTGAAAATTTATAGCTTCTAAAATATGCTAACCAATTTCTTTTTTCATATTCCTACATCCACAGAATTATATCTTTTAATAGAATATAATTCTTAAGAAATTGTTGCTAAGATTTTATTCTAAAGCCAGTAACATAGCATAAAGCATCAATGAAAAATTTCACCATTAAATTGAATGTTGTATAACATGCCTCAACCCTCTGCCAGTTGATGTTGGGTTTTCTAAAGCTTTGCAAACATCAAGAAGACAAAGTATAGCTTCTATTCCAAGAAGTGTACTGACAGCAAGATGAATGTGAGTCTTTCTGAAAGAGTGCCAACTCGCAAGTGTTCTTAGTGGAGAGATAAAGCAACATAGTGATAGACTCAGTTGCTGACTGTGTTGACAAATTTCAAGAAAGCAATGACCCACTTGCCCAACACAGTGATTTTTAGGAAGAAGAAAAGAGCCCATGGTAAAATTTTAGTAAATGCATTTTACCTATTTTCCTGGGATACAAGGTTTTTTTAAATCTCTTTAAATGAATGCTGAATAGAGTTTCTGTTATATAAACAATAGATATAGAGAGGGTAGCACTCATTTTAGCCTCATTGATCAGCCCATTGATTTAGCCCAAGTCGCTCAGCAATATTGTAGAGACCATTTATTTTCCTTTGTTTCTCCATATACTTCAAATTCTTGAATTACAACATGATCCACCGAGTCTTAAATGGTGGGTGACCTTACTACCAAAAATGATTATGATTTGCTCTTTCTTTACTCCATCAAAATAATAATAATAATACAACTTGGCCTCTTTAATAGTACTCAGATAATTTCCAGCAAGAATTGTTCATAAGATGCGAGACAGAGGGTAATGGTTGACTGTGTGAAATATAAAACAATCTAAATTATCCAGAAGTGATTTAACCATAATTCTTAACCAAGATTATACGTACTCTGCTTCTCCAACAGGAATATCAGGAAAGAAGATAATCAGGCATATAGCAGAAATTCAACACACAAATTTATTTGCTTGGTCTAGGATGTTCAGCATAGTCTCATATATCTTTATTATTGTAGATTTGTACATATACAAGAATAATTTCATAGAATTTAATTAATATTACTCCTTGGCTCATGACAATCTCATCATTGTTCTCTACATGGCCTAATTTTAAAAAATGTAATTACTTAATTTTTATTTTCTAAGAATTTAATAAGCAACCATAAATCCATTGCCCATAACAAAAGTTGGGGTTTTCAGAATAATTTACATCTAACCATATATTCTCCCATCCCATAACTAACTTATCCTCCTACCTTCCCCAAACATCATCTTAAATCTTATGTTCGTCATTCATTTCCCTTTTTATATTATTTTCCTATATCTGTATCTATTCTAAAGATAATTTAATATGTTTATTTTTTTTTCCCCCTCTAAGGAAAATTCACCCTGAGCTAACATCTGTGCCCATCTTCCTCTATTTTGTATTTGGGTCGCCACCACAGCATGCTGAGGAGTGGTGTAGGTCCACACCCAGGATCTGAACCTGCGAACCCGGGCTGCTGAAGCTGAGCATGCCAAACTTAACCACCAGGCTATGGGGCCAGCCCCTATTTGTTTAATTTTATGGAAGAAGTATCGTGCTATGTTTAATCTTTGGGGTTTATATTTTCCGTGTGTTGTTATAATGTATATATGTTGCAGTCTGGCTGTAGTTCATTTCTTTTGACTGCTCGTTTGTGTGAATATACCACAATTTATCTGTTCTTTCATGATGGGCATTAGGTGATTTCTACATTTTTTGCTATTGTGAATAATTCCACTGTGAACATTCTTGTCTATGTCCCCTGCTGTACTTGTACAAGTGGAATTATAGAGTCATAGAGGATATGCTTGTTCAACAATACAAGGGAATATTGAATTCCTTTCCAAAACGTTTTCACAAATTTACATTTCTGGAAGCAATGCATAAGATATCAAGTGGATATACATCATCTCCTATATGAGGTGTTGTCAGGCTTTTATTTTTGTCAATCAAAACAATACATGATTGTACTTTAGTGTGGTATTTGTTTGCATTTCTGAAATCATTTGATTCTCATCATCTCTCTATGTTTGCTAACATTCGTACTCCCTCTGCTGTGAAATGCCTACTCATGGCTCTCCCTCATTAGTGCACTGCTTGTACTATTCTTATTGATTTGTAGGAGTTCTCTGTATATTCTTAGATCTGATTTTTTTTGTTTTATTAGCACATAAACAAAATCTCATTTGTAGTTGGTCTCACCTGTTACTTTACTCTTCTTCCTGTTTAATCTTTTGTTGCCTGGAAATGTTCTTGATAAAATGATGAAAGCTTTATTAAAAAGGAACTAAACCACTAAATTCATCCTCCATCTTATGAATAGGACATCGCCTAATGTGTTTCATCAGTCTTAAAAAAAGACAATATCACATAAGATATTGTGGCATTGTATATTTTATTTACCTGAGAGACAATCAAAGGAAGATTCGTGCTATAATAAATAGAAATCACTCATTACCAGCTGCTAACTCAATCAGGAAACATGTATAAATGAAAAAATTTCTATGATTGAACCTCTAGTTTGAGAATATAGCCACTGTTACACTAACTCATACAATGACAATTTTGCCCCAAATAAAACATCTTTGGAGAGGATATACATTTGTTGCTTCTACAACATAACAGAACATTGCTTCCACTACTGCTTGTTATGACTAATTATATCCCATGATGTATAACATCCACATACAGCAATATTTGAAAACAGCATTGATGATTTTGCACCATTTACCTTAATCATAGCACTATAAAGGAAGTCTTTTGCGTTTAGATTTGGATTTACAAATGTAACCTATGCTATTTAAATTATTTCTCCCTAGGCAATTAAATCTTTAGGTCATTTGAGAGCTAATTTGAAAAATAGTGTACTAGAATTCTACTTTCAAAGCTTTCAGTTGTTCATACATTTCAAGGAAATCTCATACCTGTTACCCACATCTCCATTTCCTTCCATGCCTCACATCTCTTTCCTCATCTTCAAGTCTATTGTTGGTTTCACACTTACCTAGGTAATCAGAAATCCCAACTTCTCATAAAACTCTGGCTTCCTATGCAGACAGTATTAGGATTTGTATTAATATTCTTTATTCAATATCTTAAAATTTTAGGAAGTAATTCATAATAGATATCAATGAGAGTAAATATTTTTTAAAAAACCTTAAATGAGAAAGAGAATTTTGTCACATAGGTTCCATGCTCTTAAATGAAAATTCAAGATTAGGAAACACTAATTTCTCTGGCTTTAACACTTGTGGCTCATTTACCTTAAGGATTACTTCCTAATTTGTTAAAAAAAATTTTTTTTCCATTCTCCTTTTATTTTAACTATAATAACTTTTGATATCTATTCCCCATTTTAAAAACTGTTCAGTGGAAAAAGTCAGTTCTTGCTTTATTTTGTTTGAAAATAATATTCTTCCTTATAGGAATGCAAATACAGTAATAATCTTTCTTATGGTATTCCCACCTTTCCTGATAGAGTTGATCATAGTCATCAATGCTACCTCTATATCTTGAGCACACTTTTATTGTTATTCTTACCATTTACCATTATAATGTACTTATTTAGATGTCTGACTCCTAGACAAGATTGTCTCTTGAACTCTGTGAGGACAGATGTAATAATACATTTACATTTCTTTCTCCAGTTCCCAGAAAAATTCTTGGCACACAGTAGGTGCTTAGTGAATATTTAAATAACTCCCTGACTTACCAAATGAATGTTTATCTGCTATATTACAGTTAGATTTGTTTTCAGCATTCTAATATACGTGCGGAAATTTTTTATTTATTCATGTTAATAGAGTTTCTCATGATCACAGCTCCCTCTCTTGTATCCAGTCACATCACTAACCTATACTGATAGGAAGGGTCAGAGCCACACATGGTTGGAAGAGCCTTATGTGCCACAATTTGGGCGACTAACGTTCATTTGTATACAGCAATTTATGAACTGGTAAATTTTCTAATGGTTTCTAATACCGTTCAAGACCTCCCTTCAACTGCCGTACTTTATAATTTCTTACTCTTGCATTGTATATTATACAGGTGCTAAATCAAGAAAATAGCAAGTCCTGAAAACAGTATATTTAAATGTAATGCTAGTGATCATACATACACCTTGGGTGAGGCAGAATGATATTTAGTAGGCAGAGTTTTTCAAAACCTTAGTCAAGTTTGTATGAGGTATACCTCTTTTGCTTATAATTCACCTAGTCATAATTGGAAGAGTTAAATTAATCAGTTTCTTCCTTCTTTTAAAGTGTCCATTTGTTCTCTTCTTGCAATTATTTCATTGTGACCCACCTCTCATTGCTTTTCCACCTCTCTTCAGCTGTATGAGTTCCCTCCACCTCCAGTATAGCAACATGAACAAAATCAGCTTCAGTTGTAAAGGGATTTAAATTTGTAAGTTCATTGAATTGCATTATGAAAGCACTTGTAAATGTGACTTTAGTGCTACCCTTGGAAAACTCTGAGAAATCATAGAGGACCTGAGAGAGATTAAAAAGGAAAATTAGCAAATGTTTTGCTTTGCTAAAAGGCAGCAAAGATGAATCCTGAAAAATACAAGTTGGTTAAGAGAGGTCTCAATCATAGAAAAAACTAGATATTTTTTACCCAATGATTTACAAGAAAATTTAGACAAGTATAGAAAGCACTAAGAATCTACATGTATTGTTCAAGAACCAGTAAACACACACTTTATTTATTTATTTATTTTTGCTAAGGAAAATTGTCCCTGAGCTAACATCTGTACCAATCTTTCTCTTTTTGCTTGAGGAAAATTGTCCCTGAGCTAACATCTGGGCCAATCTTCCTCTATTCTGTATATAGGATGCCACCACAGCATGGTTTGATGGACGGTGTGAATGTCCGCACCTGGGATCCGAACCCATGAAACCCAGGCCGCCAAAGCAGAGCATGTGAACTTAACCACTATGCCACTGGGATGGCCCGTAAACATACACTTTTTAAGTAAGAGAGAGGCTGATATATCAAGTGAAAACACAATAAAGATATGTTTTACATTGAAAAAAGCAATCCCAATGACCTCCTTTGGGATTAGATGGCTAAATTTTGTCTGGATCCAAACTGATGGTATAACTATCATCAAAACATTTTTGTTAACAATGTAATATGAAACTGGTTAGAGGGCTCTAGTGAAGTGACTTAAGTTTCTGTCTCTGTTTGTTTTTTTTTAAATTCAAATTCCATCATTTCCTGAGACCAAAACATGTAAGAGATGTAGATGACATAAAACGTAAAGGCTGTAGATGGCACAAAGACATTGCCAATAAAAACAAGGATAGAATCAAGGATGAGAAAGATTTGATAATCTTGTCATTCCTGTTAAAATCCAACAGGACTTCTAAATCCAGCCAGTATGCGAAAAACATCAACTACATCAGGAAGAAATGCTTTGGAAACTCTTTCACTGGAGGGGACATCTGTGTTTATCCTGACTGATGATGCCACATGGTGACAAAACATTGAACATAGTCTTAAGTTGCTTCAAAAGGAACATGGATTCAGGTTTATGTGAATTAATAGCCACAGAGAATATGCAGCGACTCAGACCATATCAGAATTGTTGTGTTAAATTATCATCCGCCGTATTTGGGATGTATATCGTCAATTACAAAGACATGACACATACATTAATTTTCTGAAATATGTATGTCTCATGTTAAAAAAAAAAAAAAGAAATGTAAATGTTCCATGGTAGAAAAAGATTTAAGAACAGAATGTTAATCAAAATAGAGAAGATTTCTTTACCAGAGGACATCTCGAATTTTTGCTAAGGTGTACAGTGACTTTTTAAGAGGAGTTTATAGAATGCAGTATTTTCACTAGTTATTTGACCATGGAGTTCTACAGAACACACTTTTAAAAACTCTGGTCAAAAATAATTACACCATAAGAAGAAATGATAGTTATAGAGAAGTGGTGAATTTGTTCTATTCCCTATTTCAAAGGGAGAACCAGGTAGCCAATTCTGGCTTTAATATAAGAAAAATAAAAGCTATCCTTAGAATTCTATTCAAGAAGACTGAATAACCACCTGCAGATAGGATGTAAGGAGAGTTCATATGCAGCTGAGAACTTGGGTGAGGTGCTTTAAAGTCAATGTTGACACTTTCAAATTGATGGAATTTTCTCCAGAAAGCACTACCCACTGCCATTTGTAAAGGAAGCCTCCAGGAGTTCCCTGCTCCTAGACTGAAGGAAGGCTTCAAGAACTGTGAATTCTTCTTCCAAAATATATCTTGAAAAAGGCTAATTATCACTACTTTTTTATGACTCTAGACTATGTTACCATAATTTATTCTTAAATTCTAGCAGTTTCTTCTTAAATACTCTCAAGTTTCCACTCTTGTTTCTCCTTCCCTCATTGAGCCCTACCCCACTCCATCCTTTCTGCACACAACAACCAGAGTAACTTTTGAAAACTCTAAACCAGTTTATACCATATCTATCTACACTAGCCTCTACCTCTCCTGGCCTTCATTCTGTCCTGATCTCCTTAGATTCTTATTCCTCTGCCTGGAAGAAGTTTCCCCAGTATCTTCTCAAGGTTTATTCACGTCACTCAGATCTATGCTCATTTGTCACCTCTATAGAGAGGTCTTTCTGATCCACTCCCTAAATCGTAAACTTGCCCCCTTGTAAACCTCCCTATGCTCACTACTTCCAAGCACAGGCCATTGTCTATGATTGTTTCTCGCTTTGTTTTATTAATATGTATTTGGCCTATATTTGGTCTATCTGCCCCAATGGAATCTAAGCTTAGAAGGGCAGGGACTTTGTTTTGTCACCACTTTATTCATTTCTCTTAGAGCAGTGCCTTTGCAGAGCAAAATTCTAAATATTTTTTCAAAAAGTATATAAAAGACTAGTTCATTTTTTAAAAAGTGATTGAGTTAGAAAGGCAAAAAATAATAGAGTTTAGATAAGGTAACTATAAAATTACCATAATGACATGTTACAGCTAAATTAATATTGCTGTTATGAAGCTAAAATACCAAAATATGGGTTCTCCAAGTCTTTTTTAAAGTAGCCTATATGGCATGATCATTTTATAAAAGATTGGTTCAGAATATAAAAGAGGAAGTTATTTACAACCCACATTGCAACAAGTTGCTAAGGTAACTACAGTATAGCTAAAACATTTCGTCACTTTAATAATTGTACAGATTTTTCAGTAAGCAGCACACAAGACATATTAAGTAAGATATATCATTGTGTAAATCAGTTTAGTCTAGAAATCAAGCTTCCTAGCACGTATTTGCAAGAGGTGCTTTTTCAAGGACATTAACTAGTAAGGATGAAAGACTAAACATGCCTAAATATTAATAAATATGCCATTCATAGTACAAGGTTATTTTCCAAACTTTGTCCTCACAATTTCATAAATTGAACAATGTACAAATTAATAATTTGATCTAGCATTTTGCCTAATACATTATGTCAATTCTAAAGGGCTTCAAACTGACGTAGTAGAGGATTGTTTAGATTTTCTGACTTAAAAAAAAAAAGAACTTTTTTTTTTTTTTCTAATTGCAGTAACATTGGTTTCTAACATTCTGTAAATTTCAGGTGTACATCATTATACTTCTATTTCTGCATAGATTACATCATGTTCACCACCCAAATACTAATTACAACCCATCACCACACACATGTGCCAAATTATCCCTTCCGCCCTCCCCTCTTCCCCCTTCCCCTCTGGTAACCACCAATCCAATCTGTGTCTCTATGTGTTTGTTTATTGTTGTTGTTATCTACTACTTAATGAAGGAAATCATACAGTATTTGACCTTCTCCCTCTGACTTATTTCGCTTTGCATTATACCCTCAATGTCCATCCATGTTGTCACAAATGGCTGGATTTCATAGTTTCTTAAGGCTGAGTAGTATTCCATTGTGTATATATACCACAGCTTCTTTATCCATTCGTCCCTTGATGGGCACTTAGGTTGCTTCCAAATCTTGGCTATTATGAATAACGCTACAATGAACACAGGGGTGCACGTATCTTTATGCATTGGTGTTTTCAAGTTCTTTGGATAAATACCCAGCAGTGGAATAGCTGGATCATATGGTAGTTCTATCCTCGATTTTTTGAGGAATCTCCATACTGTTTTCCATAGTGGCTGCACCAGTTTGCACTCCCACCAGCAGTGTATGAGAGTTCCCTTCTCTCCACATCCTCTCCAACACATGTTGTTTCCTGTCTTGTTAATTATAGCCATACTGAGGGGCATGAGGTGATATTTCATTGTAGTTTTGATTTGCATTTCCCTGATAGGTAATGATTTTGAACATCTTTTCATGTGTCTGTTGGCCATCTGTATATCTTCTTTGGAGAAATGTCTGTTGAGGTCTTTTGCCCATTTTTTAATCGGGTTGTTAGTTTTTTTGTTGTTGAGATGCATGAGTTCTTTATATATTTTGGAGATTAACCCCTTATCAGATGTATGGTTTGCAAATATCTTCTCCCAATTGTTAGGTTGTCTGTTCGTTTTGTTGAAGGTTTCCTTTGCTGTGCAGAAGCTTTTTAGGTTGATGTAGTCCCATTTGTTTATTGTTTCTCTTGCCTGGTCAGACATGGTGCTTGAAAATATGTTGCTAAGACTGATGTGGAAGAGCGTACTGCCTATGTTTTCTTCTAGAAGTTTCATAGTTTCAGGTCTTACATTCAAGTATTTAATCCATTTGGAGTTAATTTTTGTGTATGATGTAAGGTAAGGGTCTACTTTCATTTTTTTGCATGTGGCTATCCAGTTTTCCCAACACCATTTGTTGAAGAGACTCTCTTTTCCCCATTGTATGTTCTTGGCTCCTTTGTCAAAGATTAGCTGTCTATACATGTGTGGGGTTATTTCTGGACTTTCGATTCTATTCCATTGATCTGTGTGTCTGTTTTTGTGCCAGTACCATGCTGTTTTGGTTACTATAGCTTTGTAGTATATTTTGAAATCAGGCAGTGTGATACCTCCAGCTTTGTTATTTTTTCTCAGGAGTCCTTTAGCTATTCGGGGTCTTTTGTTGTTCCATACAAATATTAGGATTCTTTGTTCTATTTCTGTGAAAAATGTTGTTGGAACTTTGATAGGGATTGCATTGAATCTATAGATTGCTTTAGGAAGTATGGACATCTTAACTATGTTAATTCTTCCAATCCAAGAGCACGGAATATCTTTCCATTTCTTTGTGTCTTCTTCAATTTCTTTCAGCAATGTTTTATAGTTTTCGGTGTACAGCTCTTTCACCTCTTTGGTAAAGTTTATTCCTAGGTATTTTATTCTTTTTGTTGCAGTTGTAAATGGGATGGTATTCTTAATTTCTCTTTCTGCTACTTCATTGTTAGTGTATAGAAATGCAACTGATTTTTGTATGTTGATTTTGTATCCTGCAACTTTACCATATTCATTTATTACTTCTGAAAGTTTTCTGGTGGATTCTTTAGGGTTTTCTATATATAATATCATGTCATCTGCAAATAGTGACAGTTTCACTACTTCCTTTCCAATTTGGATCCCTTTTATTTCTTTATCTTGCCTGATTGCTCTGGCTAGGACTTCCAGTACTATGTTAAATAGGAGTGGTGACAGTGGGCATCCTTGTCTGGTTCCTGTTCTTAAGAGGGATAGCTTTCAGTTTTTCACTATTGAGGATGATATTAGCTGTGGGTTTCTCATATATGGTCTTTATTATGTTGAGGTACTTTCCTTCTATCCCCATTTTATTCAGAGTTTTTATCATAAATGGATGCTGTATCTTGTCAAATGCTTTCTCGGCATCTATTGAGATGATCATGTGATTTTTATTCTTCATTTTATTAATGTGGTGTATCACGTTGATTGATTTCCGAATGTTAAACCATCCCTGCATCCCTGGAATAAATCCCACTTGATCATGGTGCATAATCTTTTTAACATATTGTTGTATGCGATTTGCCAGTATTTTGTTGAGGATTTTTGCATCGATGTTCATCAGTGATATTGGCCTGTAGTTTTCTTTTTTCGTGTTGTCCTTGTCTGGTTATGGTATCAGGGTAATGTCAGCTTCGTAGAATGAGTTAGGGAGCTCCCTCCCACCTCAATTTTTTGGAAGAGTTTGAGAAGGATAGGTATTAAGTCTTCTTTGAATGTTTGGTAGAATTCACCAGGGAAGCCGTCTGGTCCTGGACTTTTATTTTTGGGGAGGTTTTTGATGACTGTTTCGATCTCCTTACTGATGATTGGTCTATTCAAATTCTCTACTTCTTCTTGATCCAGTTTTGGAAGGTTGTATGATTCTAAGAATTTATCCATTTCTTCCAGATTGTCGAATTGGTTGGCATATAGCTTTTCATAGTATTCTCTTATAAGCTTTTGTATTTCTGAGGTGTCTGTTGTAATTTGTCCTCTTTCATTTCTGATTTTACTTATTTGTGCCTTGTCTCTTTTTTTCTTGGTAGTCTAGCTAAAGGTTTGTCAATTTTGTTGATCTTTTCAAAGAACCAGCTCTTGGTTTTATTAATTTTTTCTATTGTTTTTTTGGTCTCTATTTCATTTATTTCTGCTCTGATTTTTATTATTTCCCTTCTTCTACTGATTTTGGGCTTTGTTTGTTCTTCTTTTCCAGTTCCTTTAGGTGCATTGTTAGATTGTTTATTTGAGATTTTTCTTGTTTGTTGAGATAGGCCTGTATTGCTATAAACTTCCCTCTTAGAACCGCTTTTGCTGTATCCCATAAGTTCTGGCGTGTCGTATTTTCATTTTCATTTTTCTCCAGGTATTTTTTGATTTCTTCATTGACCCAGTCGTTGTTCAGTAGCATTTTGTTTAATCTCCACGTATTTGTGGCTTTTCTGATTTTCTTCCTATAGCTGATTTCTAGTTTCATACCGTTGTGGTCAGAAAAGATACTTGGTGTTATTTCAATCTTCTTAAATTTATGGAGACTTGTTTTGTGGCCTAATATGTGATCAACCCTGGAGAATGTTCCATGTGCATTTGAAAAGAACGTGTATTCTTTGGTTTTTGGATGGAACGGTCTGTATATATCTACTAGGTCCATCTGTTCTAGTGTGTCATTTAAGGCCAATGTTTCCTTATTAATCTTCTGTTTGGATGATCTATCCATTCGTGTAAGTGGAGTGTTAAAGTCCCCTACTATTATTGTGTTACTGTCTATTTCTGTTTTTATGTCTATTAATAATTGCTTTATATATTTAGGTGCACCTACATTGGGTGCGTAGATATTTATAAGTGTTATATCCTCTTGTTGGATTGTTCCCTTGATCATTATGTAATGCCCTTCTTTGTCTCTTTTTACAGTTTTTGTTTTAATGTCTATTTTGTCTGATATGAGTACTGCTACCCCGGCTTTCTTTTCATTGCCATTTGCGTGGAGTATCTTTTTCCATCTCTTCACTTTCAGTTTGTGAGTGTCTTTAGGTCTGAAGAGTGTCTCTTGTATGCAGCATATATATGGGTCTTGTTTTTTTATCCATTCAGCCACCCTATGCCTTTTAATTGGAGTATTTAGTCCATTCATGTTTAAAGTAGCTATTGATAAGTATGTACTTACTGCCATTTTTTAACTTTTTTTTTCTCAGTGTTTTAGTAGTCCTTCTCTGTTCCTTTCTTCTTCTATACAGAATTGATGGTCTCTTTAGTTTGACCTCTGTCTGAAAGCTCTACTCTTTAACTCCCCTCCTCCCTCCTTTTATGTTTATGATATCATATCTAACCTCGTTTTTGTTCATTTGTATCCATTACGTTCTTATCATGGATATAGATAATTTTTCCTATTTGTGGTCTTCTCTTTTTCCCTTAAATCAGTCCCTTTAACATTTCTTGTAGCACTGGTTTCTTGTTGACGAACTCCTTTAATTTTTGCTTGTCTGGGAAATTTTTGATCTCTGCTTCCGTTTTGAATGATAACCTTGCTGGGTAGAGTATTCTTGGCTGTAAGTTTTTTCCTTTTAGCACTTTAAATATATCGTGCCACTCTTCTAGCCTGTAAGGTTTCTGCTGAGAAGTCAGCTGATAGCCTTATGAGGTTTCCTTTGTATGTAACTTGACATTCTCTTGCGGCTTTTAGGATTCTCTCTTTATCTTTAATTCTGGACATTTTGATTATGATGTGTCTTGGTGTGGGCCTCTTTGGGTTTATCTTGTTTGGGGCTCTCTGTTCTTTCTGTACCTGGATGTCTGTTTCCTTCCTTAGGGTAGGGAAGTTTTCATCTATTATCTCTGGAAGTAGATTCTCTGCCCCTTTGTCTCACTCTTCTCCTTCCGGAACACCTATAACACGGATGTTAGTGCGCTTGATGTTGTCCCAGAGGTCCCTTAGACTGTCCTCACTCTTTTTAATTCTTGTCTCTTTTACCTGTTCAGCTTGGGTAATTTCTTCTAGTCTTTTGTCCAGCTCGCAGATCCGTTCTTCTGTATCCTCTACTCTGCTTTTGAGTCCCTCTAGTGAATTTTTCATTTCCATTATTGTATTCTTCATTTCTGATTGGTTCTTTTTTATATCTTCCATTTCTTTGCTGACATTCTCACTGAGTTCATCTATTCTTCTCCCCAGATCAATGAGCATCCTTAACACTCTTTGTTTGAACCTCTGTCAGGTAGGTTGCTCATTTCTGTTTCACTTAGTTCCTTTTCTGGGGTTTTTTCCTGTTCCCTTTCTTGGAATGTATTCCTTTGCCTCCTCATTTTGCCTCTTTCCCTGTGCTTGTGTCTACGTGTTAGGTAGGTCAGCTACGTCTCCTGCTCTTGGATAGGTGACCTTATGTAAGTGATGGCTTAGGAGGCCTGCAGTGTGCTTCCCTCAGTTCTCAATGTTCCAGGGGTGACCCCTATGTGGGCTACATGTGTCCTTCTGTTGTGGCCTGTTTGCTCTCCCTGTAGGCACCCAGGGAGGCCGAGTTATGCTCCTGGCCAGCTGTTGTAATGCTCAGCTGCTTGTAGTTGTTGTGGGCCCTTCAGTCTCTTTATCAGGTGTGGGGAGCCCCAGCACAGTTGGCTGCAAGTTCTAATACCACATTTGTGTTACAGTATTTCTTTTAAGTGAGTAGGTCCCCAGCGTGGCAGGTTATTAGGGTCAGGGCCTTACAACTGCTATAAGCCTCTAGCCTATTAGGTCTCTTGTCAGCTCTCTGAGGATTGCAGCTGGGTAGGCTGGCCTCAGGCATGGGAGCACCCAATTGTTTCAGGCTTTGGAAGGTGGGGCAAACCCCCTATGTGGGTCTTTGAGAAGCACAAGCCTTTGCAGCTGTCAAGCCCTGCCGCCCACAGGTCCACACACACAGTCAACACAGTTCTGCCCCGTGTGCGTGCCCCGACCTCCCCAAGCAGACCCAGTCTCTCCATGGCGGGAGCCCCTCACACTTCACCACTGCCCCACACTCTCCACCCACTCCTTGTGCACACCCTGCCCCGCTGAAGTCGGCTCAGTTGCCAGGCAGCAGAGAATCCAGTCACCAATCTATACTGGCCCACAAGTTGCCTGAGGGCTTGTTGTTGGGTGGGGCCAGTCTCTAGGGTGGGCTGCCTGCCCTGGCTGAGCTGGATTAAATCGGTGCTCTAGTGGGTGGGGCAGACCCTGGGGTAGCAGGCCTCAGGGAGAACTCCAATGGCGTCTGTGTCAGCAGGCATACACCAGGCCACAACAATGGCCGTCGCCAATGTCCCAGTCCCTGGAGAGGTCTTACCCCTCACGGAGATGCACTCAGGGCCTGTTAGGTGAGTCTCTTTTCACCACAGCACTGTGCACCTTTCTTTCTGGTGATTTTAGAATGCTTTCTGAAACGGGTGTGTTTGCGCGTGGGGCCTTTAAGAGCCGGTTTTAATGTCTTTGTGAACCCGTTTTTCTGGGGGTACTCCCCAATGTTTTAGTAGCAGGCAAAGTCAGATATTATGCCACTCATTTTGATTGTGCTGAGTCCACAAAATGCCCATAGCCGGGTGCTCCCTGGCTCAGGGCCCCGCCTCTCCAGGGAGGCTGCGTACCTGTGCGCTGCTCCCCGCGGTCGTGAAGCTGGCGGCTTGTGAAGGTGGCGTTTTTCCTCTCCAGAAGCGAGTCTCTGCCTCTTCCACCTCAATTAGGATTGTCGTTTGTTGCAGGAGTTCCTCTTATCCAGTTTTCAGTTCTGTCTCAGGGGTAATTTTTCCACTAGTAGTTATAAATTGGCTGTGTCCTTGGGAGGAGGTGAGTTCAGAGTCTGCCTACGCCGCCATCTTGACTTCCTCCAAAAAAAAAAAAAGAGCTTTGCATGCATTATCACCTAATGTGGCTCAATCAGATGGCAATATAGAAGGCACATGTCTCTAGCAAGTCTCCCACCATCAAATGGGAATGAAAAGAAAACAGTGCTGCATGTGGACTCCAACCAAGAAATCTAGGTCCCCACTTGAGTTGTTCAATTCCTAAGGAGACTGGGAACAATCACCCAGGAAGCTCAAGCTAGGGACCTAGATCACCCATCTTCCTTTATAATTTCCTTTCAAAGAATTGATTAAAATAGCAGCAGCAGCAGCATTTATCTTATAAATGGTAACTAAATGCAAGATTTGACAAATGTGATATTTAGATATCTATATCTAGGGACAAAAGTTCCAAAAGTGATTATTGATTAGTCTCCTACTTGTCAGTTCATTTGGACTGATATTTGATTACCTAATAATAATTCATTGGTTGTCTAAAAATCTAAAAGGAGAGTAAGTTCAGACTTCCCATTCCCAGTGAAAAGTTTTTGGAGCTCACTTCTAGCAAGCATTTTTGTAGATGTTAATGTTTCTCTAATATCTAATAATTTTAATAATCCTTTTTCTAGATAGACTTACCAATTTGCCAACATAATAGTATCCATTTTCTTTTTGGCTTTTCACGATCCTCAAAGCCAGTATTTTTTAATTGGCATTTTTACCCAGGAGAAAACAGACTTAGAGCCTAGCTTACGAGTGAAAGGCCACGACTGAATCAAATTTTCTGATTGGCAGGCCTATGTGTCTCTAGAATTTCAACATAGTTCCAAAAAATACACTCACTTAAGCAGTGTCATCTTGGCTACAGAAGTTATCTGATTTAAGTGACAACTGAATAATCAATGTATCTGTATTTCTTATATCCAATACAACATGAATAAGACAGTCCTGTTACATTTGGTAATGAAGAACGGGTACTAGATTAAGGAAAAGTGGAATCCCACTTTGGTAACTAAGCTTTGCAACTCTCAGCCACTCGTGGCCTCATTATTTTTACTTGTAAAATGTGGAGGTAGGACCATGTGATGCCCAAAGTCACTAATGGTCAGTTTTAAAAGTGTGGTGTAGAGGTCGGCCTGGCGGCAGAGATGGTTAAGTGCGCGAGCTACGCTGCGTGTGCACCAACGCACCGCTTGGCAAGCCACGCTGTGGCGGCGTCGCATATAAAGTGGAGGAAGATGGGCGTGGATGTTAGCCCAGGGCCAGTCTTCCTCAGCAAAAAGAGGAAGATTGGCAGATGTTAGCTCAGGGCCGACCTTCCTCACAAAAATAAATAAAACTGTGGTGTAAACCAACATGATAGATAATTGGGAAATTGTACATTTTTTATGCCTTAATGTCTTAATGTCAGATATGCTGAAAATCTTTTTGAAACTTAGAGGTTTTTATGTTCCCAAAGACTCTCCCATGTTCTCAGAATTTCCAAGGTCGTAATACCTGGTTTAAATTGTTTTGCACAACTGTACAGTATCAAGAATTTTTCTCTATTCTAGAGACTCCATTGTGTCAAATTCATAGATATTTTTGTTGTGAAGAATTTTTTTAATTCTCTTAAATTTTGATAATCTAACTTGATTCATTTTTTTTTTTTGCTTAGGTATGAGTATTTTCTTCTTTAATTTTGATTAAAAGCAGACAAAGCTCAAATAGGGATGTCAACTGGTATTTTTGGTTAATGTCCGAGGAATGCAAATCTTTAGTGTCATAGGATAGTCTGTAAAATAACATGAGTGGGGTGTAAAGAGAAGTATAAGAGGCATAGATCCTTCGTATCATACCTTATGGCAGAGCACAGAGGTCATTTGAGTTTTGAAATTTGTCTGAAAACAAATTAAACTACAACAATCTGGAATATTTCATCTATTTAGAAATGAAAAATGAATTATGAGTCCTATTTCTAACACATCCAAGTAATGCCTACACACCTTGCACACACACACACATTTCAGCTGTTCTCTGCCTACCTTGACAATGCCAATACCTCATGTGAAATTTTGAGGAAGAGCAAATTTTACTCTCATAAGGACTTTTGGGGAAGGCCTGCTTCTCTCATGTATTTTGTTTTACTCTGGCACAACATTGTTGAGTAGGAAAGATAGTGCCAGCTATTAGTAAGATTTTTGACTCATCTTTTTTTTTTTTTTTTTTGGTGAGGGAGATTGCCCCTGAGCTAACATCTGTGCCCATCTTCCCTCTATTTTGTATATGGGATGCCGCCACAGCATGGCTTGATGAGTGGTGTAGGTCCACACCTGGGATCTGGGATCCGGGATGCGAACCCGCAAACCCAGGCTGCCAAAGCAGAGTGCACCAAACTTAGCAACTATGCCATGGGGCCAGCCCCTTGACTAATCTTTTTGTATACCAAGAATAACGTTCTGAATTGGATGTCATGTATACATTTTTTGAGTCTCTCTCTATGTCCATATATTAAATGGGGACAATAAAATCTGGCTCACAAGGCTGTTCTGAATATTAAAGGGGAAAAGTTTATGTTAACTCTTGCAGAGGACAAACGACCTACAAACACTGGGTATTATTCTTAATATGGATATAATATGTATAAATAGGACTTGCGAACCTTCCTTTAAATATTTTCATTTGAAGCATTATGAAGCCACAGTTATGTCCTTTCTCATTATTATTTTAATAATTAAATTTTAATTTTAATTCCATTTATTCCAATAATTTTAATTCCATTATTTACAGTCCTTCTAGTTTTCTATTTCTATATATATATTTCCTGCATTCTTCTCTTTTCTTTATCTCTAATTCTGAAGAGTCATTATGTTCAGTTTTTTCTATCTGCTAAATTTCCCTCCTACCTTCCTTAATTTTTCTTCCTAACTTCCTTCCTTCAGATCCTTATGCTATCATAACAGTTTTCTAATTGATCTCTCGGCCTGCAATCTCAACATCCTCCAAATTTTGCTTCAAAGTTGCCCCAGAATGAGCTTCTTAACATGAATATTTTCTGACAAAAATTATTCAGCAATTTCTGGACACCCTACCCATTGGACAAAAACTTCAGACTTCTACATGGATTAAAAATCTTTCATGATCAGCTTCCTGACTCCTTACCTTTGCTTATACTGTTGCCTTTATTTAGAATACTCTTCCCATGTTCATCCACACAACAAACTATTCCCCATCCTTTAAATACTATCATCAAGCACTTAAATAATACCAGTTGTCAGCCACTGCCCTAAGTATTTTAAGTGTATAGATGCATTTAATCCTACAAAACCCATGAGGAAGGTATTATTATTATCATAGGTACTTCTTTAACACAGACTGAGTGAGGGGCAGAAAGATGAAGTTACTTGACTCGTCAAAAATCTAGTAAGTGGCAGAGAATTCAACGTAGGGGGTCAAGAATCAGAATCCAGGCTTGTAACCATAAAGCCTGCTGCTTCTAGAAGCACAAATGCCATTCATTTACTTTGTGAAACCTTCTTTAAATTTACCAGAAAATCTCCGATGGTTGTTTCTTTTGTGCCTCACTATATATCACTCTATGTTATTAGCTAACTTGTTCCATTTTAATTCTATTTTATTCTTCTTTCCTAAACTGAAACTCCTTGAAAGTAGAGACCATGAATTTTCACCATTTTATCCCTGTTATCAGGGCTTGGTGCATGGTCAATATTTAATGTATGACAGTTAAATGAGATTATTTTAACATTCTACAGAGATATTAAAATATTTTATATTTTTCTTTAAAAAAATTAGAATCACAATTCTTGAAATCATGGTATGATTTATTTATCCTCTTTAACTATTTGGTTTTATAATTTCCAAGGAAATAAATAGTGCAATGACAAGGAATAATAGATGTCAATGATATTTGTTTTTATCAATTGTGACTTGTCCTTAGAATTAAACAAAATATATACTTCTATTTATAAAATGACAGTCTTTTCAGAAGGATGACATATTTGTTACCATGAAAATATTCAAACATCTCCTGAAATAAAGGTATGAGCTGCATTATAAAGTCATCAGATTCCCCATCAGTTATTTTTGGCATTACATACGACTTGAAAATTAACATTATAAATAGTACTCTAGCATTAGACAATTAAAAAAAGGAAGTGCTTTCTTCAAACGAGCTCATTATGTTCCATTTTATTAACTATGAGTCTAAAAGATATACACTGTTGCATAGTATTGATAGATACTATATGATATTTAATATGATACTATTGAAGCTTCTCTACATGAACTGTATCCATTATGTAAAGAACCATCATCATAGTTTGGCTTATTGAAGGAATAACAACATACCCAACCAGTGGCAGGTGCAAGTCTGGCTTGAATCCATCAGACTCCCTGTTTCTTTCATATAGACAATTATTCACTAATATTTATAGAATCCTATCTAAAAAGCCCTTATGTTTTCAAGTTTGTAATGAGGATCCTGCTTATTATACTTGCAAATTCTAGGAGGAGTAAAGTGTTTGAAAGGCCTTTCATATACTTGTGAGATTTCCTAAGTCCACTTGTGGATACATCCACTGGAGAAGAGAAGTAATAAAGAGTCTTTGTTACATGTACTTACGTAGCAACACATACAAAATGAAATCAAGCAAAATTAAGGTAGTTTCCAAGGTTAGGAAATAGTCTTTGCCACATTGGTGAAATTCGGACTAGACTGGTTGTGTGTCATACTATAAGAATGTCTTACTACCGCCAGCCCAGCCCAGAGAGCTTATTCCTTGATCCCATTCTGTAAAAGGGAAAATTCATGTTTTCCTGTATTTGTTCTTATGAGCAAACAGTCTTGATGAACATCAAATATATTTTTATTCAACCAGTAAACTGAAACATCAAAATATTTCCCAAACCAACTAGAACTAAAGTTGACATTTTAAGTTACTGCTTCATACTTTTCCTAATTTATTCTTGTTTCTTCTCAAATAAAGTCCATAGAGTAGCACGTCACACTCTGGCAAAAATTAGATTTAGAATTTAATTCAATTAAACAAAGCATGTCCCCTTCAAGCCATCCTCTGAAAGGCAGGATAAGGTAAGGCAGCATGGTTTAGACCGGTATGTAACACTTAAAGAGTCTGAGATTATGAAGACTTAAAGTCACGCCCTTGTGTTCACCTACGTTGTTGGGAGACCCTGAGGTTTTCACTAACTTTGTGAAAGTGTGAAAAAGACTTATTTGTCCATATAATAGTTCATCAAATATTTACTTATATTTTACGAAGGACTTCGTGACACCCTCATGTCACTCCCGCAAATCCTAAATTATGGAGGCTTATAACCTGTGTGAGGACATATTCGACTGTTATAAGATATATATTCACTACACAAATGGAGTATGTGATCACAAATTACTTTTAAACAATAAGGGCAAGAATCCTGCTGGTGGCAAAGACATAAAAACGGCTAAATGTCACCAGTCGTGAAATTGTTCTCATTTATGCAGCAGATTGTTCAGGAGGGTTGGTCTATTTGTTACCTGATTAGAGCCTTCAAATGTCACAGAACGCCTGGACCTTCCAATCCTGACTAAGGCTTAAGGACAATGGAACAAAATTATATGTAATCAAGTTCTGAATTGTACCGTTGTTACGTCCGTCTAGAGGCCCCTTTTTTCTGGTAACTAGCGTATCTTAGTGATTTTAGTGAATTTCTTAGAGTGGAATGAGAAACTGCTTTTTCCCCAGGAAAAAGTGGTTTGCAGCTTTGAAAGTTCTGCAACCAAATATGTGTGAATTAATTTGGAGTTTAACTGATGCTGTGTTGTTGGTACCCAAACGTTTGTCCTGAGGAAAGTTTGTAGTAAGTTGCAAAAAGTGAGGTAAAAACAAAGACACGCTAATGTAGTGAGGATTTTACCTTTTTTTTTTAGATTTCTATGACTCCTCCATACTCTATATGAACCCAGGACACATTTCTGCTGCTTTGTGCCTCTGTCTCATTTAGGGTAGTAATTTCTACGAGTTGTTGCCATGAGGAGAGGGTGGTTCGTTACCTCAGCCCCTGCTTTCTTAGAGTGGATACAGAGCCTTAAAGAAGTCATATAAGAAGGAAAAAGAAACAGTGAGCTGCCTTTCGGGGTTTGAAAACTCTTGTTTCACTCACTAATCATGGTACTGACAACCAAGTGGATGATGGAAAAGAGTTCTGTTATTCTGGGAGTTAGATACATATTTTTTTAACATAGTAAGTTTAACTTTTTCATCATTTTATATCTAGAATTTGTTTACATCAGGAGCAGCAGCATAAGGCAATACTTGACAGAGAAAAAGCTATGAAGTTTACCTTCTGATACAAACCTATAAAGTTTATGTAGTGGTTTCCAGCCTGAATCTCAGGGAGACTTAGAGAAATCATAAGGGCCAGTCCCTAAGAATTACGCTTCTATGAGCAACGAAGGACTCCTGTGAAGACTCAACCTAGGATTAAAAGGAGAGAGTCAAAGAAGCATGACCCAGGAAGGAAGGTTTAGTTGAGAGGAGGAAGAAGAATTCTGAGAACAGTGTGGTGACTTTTCTGTGTTCTTGCACTGATTGATCTCCAGGTTGAAGAAAAGGGGTTTGACATTCATTTCTGCAAGAGTGGTTTCAGTAAGCTCCGTGAGATGGAGAGCCACCTATAATAGTGCTTTGTGATCCTTCTAACAGGCTTAACACAATGGGAGAGAGGCTTTTGCCCTTATCTCCCCTTCCCACACTTCCCTTTAAGCTTCACGTCCCTTAGCAACTATGGATGCTTCAGTGCACTGGTGCTGGTGCCCACAGAGAAAGAGTCATGGAAACAATTCCAGGAAGAACTATTAAGCCAGAGAAACCTTGGTTATTATTGTTAATGTGATTTCCTGTGTACGAGGAGCCCATGTAGTCTTCAAAAAATATAGGTGGCACATTTTTTCCAGGTCCCTATCTTGCTTTTCATCATGTATACATAAAAACATATGCAGAAAGACATCTTTTTAAAGTCCTGTAGGTCTAATTCAGCATAGACTATTGTTTTGGATAAGATTCCTTAGAAGTGGAGCCTGAGAGGGGATTCTTATGCTAATGAATCACTGAGAGAGTGTTCTCAAGAGAAAACTGTAAGAGAATGAGTGAAGCAGGTAATGACTAGGGAAGGAGGTGGGTAAAGATGTGGGTGCAGCTCAGAGGTTTTCAAAATGTGGTTCCCAGATCAGCATCACCAGCATCATGTGAGAATCTGTTAGAATGCAAATTCTCAGGCTCAGCTCTACCGGGTCAGAAACTCTTGCTAGTGGGGTCCAGGAATCTGTGTTTTAACAAGCCTTCCGAGTGATTCCAGTGCACACTAAAATTTGAGTATCACTGGTCCAACTGAAGTCTAGCCTCAGCCAGATCTGACAGAGAATCCTGGAGCATGAATGGCACCGCAGACTTGTCTTTCTTTGGGGCAATAGCAGCAGTATTTGCACTCTCTATGAGGTAGTTATTGGTTGCAGACCTCCCCTGAGGAGGAAGGCATAGCATCCCAGACATTTCTGAAGGAGGTGGCTATCATGGACCAGTCTCAAGGGAAGGATGTAGTGGTGGATTTGGGGCAGCCATCACTCATAGTAACTGGAGATGGACTCACTGGTCTGGCAAAGAGCATCTAACTGAGGCACCAACAGGAGCTGGTACAATTGTACTTTCTGCCAAATGCGGTTGTGTGTAGATAGGAGAGATTTTGTCACAATCTGAGATCCAGAGTTCTAGGATGTCTTCCAGGCATCAAAGACTCTAATTTTGGTGTCCTCTCTCACTTCATCTTCTTTTTTCTAACCAGCATTCTGATCCTTAATTCAAAGTGAAATTTTCAAGCCTAGAGCACTGTGGACCCACCAGGGAAGAAACTAGAATAAAAACTAACTAGAATAGTAGAGACTCCTCATTCCTTTAAACACCTTATTCAGTAAATATTTATTAAGTGCCACCTGCGTCCTAAGGGAAAAAATTCTCTATTTATAGTTATTGGGGAGAGGACAGAGAAGAGGGAATGAGAAGGGCCTGCAGTCTGGGGGAGGGCGTCTGAGCAATTACGCCGATGGAAGAAGAACTTCCAGGAATTGGTCACAAATCTGAAGGGAGAAGACCGGCGGCCTGAGAGGACATAGATCCAGCACACAGCCCAAAGTGGGAGGCACCAAGAAAAAAGAAACCATGGCAATGAAAGACACCTACGCCCTGACATATATTCTGTCCTGTTTCTAGAGCATTCTCTTGCTTGCTTCTTCTTCAGCTTCTGCTCCCTGTTGATACCTGTGGCATGACAACTCCAAGAGATAAGTTTCAGTGGTAGATCTCAGTCATCCTTGACCTGGCCTTGCAGCTGCTAAGCCAGTATAAGCTTCAAGGCCCACGTCCTAATGGAAACCTCCCCTGAGAAAAGCACATATCTTCTCAGAGCCATATATTTTGGTTCTTGATTATTTTTAACTCTGCACTTGAGTGTTTGTTAACTTTGATTGTCTACGGAGTTTGTAGGCTCTTTAGAGGCCAGAAGTTTTCTTACAGGTATCCTGTGTTTATCTTCCCTCTAGAGTCTATCACAGTGTTGGAAAAATAGTATATAGTCTAAAAAAACTTACTAAATTAATTTCTTTGATTCTATCAAAAGTTTTTCCATTTCTCTGCTTAATAAATATAACCACACTGAAGTAATATATAAATATAAATCAATTCCAGCCAGCACAAATAGTAAAACTCTGAAGGATACTACCTGCTATTCTCCAAGCACACACAAAAGCAATGTTTTAACACTTATGTGAGTCTTTGGGCCTCTTATCTATGACACCATCCTTACATTTTAACACAATGCAATTTTCTTTCTTTCTCAGTTTCCCACTGCCGCTGTATTGTAGAGCGCTTGGGAAATACATGTGCTATGCGTAAACTGTTAGGCTAAAAGTTTACATTCAACATTAGTTTGGTTCAGGTATACATAAACGTAAGCACACTAAAAATTATGTGAACTGTCCAAAGAGTGAGACTGTGTGTCTAACACTAAACTGTGCTGAATATGTGCTCAGTAGAAGAGCTGGCAACAGGTCTAAGCACCAAGAATTCTACAAGCCAGAGGAAGTTTTGAGTCATCTCAGGCCTCATCAGGCAGAGCTGATAAATGGCTTTTCATGTTTAAGAGGAGGATGCTGGAGGGTAGTGCTGGTTTCAGACAATTGAAATGCAATGACTGTCACAAATCATCAAATGCCAGTGGTGTCACTTTGTTAGCACTGAGATCGAAGAGGCCAAGTCCCTATACGCTGCTCTGAGACACAGCTATTTATACAGAAACCACTTCTTTTTATCTTGAGGTCCTTCCCTCTCTTTAAGGAAAAAGAAAAATCTTTTTCTTTTTTTAAACAAACTCAAGTCTCTGTTTCCACACAGTTGATTCCTCACTTCTTTATTTCAAAGAGTAAACAAAACTAAGACTTTGTTCTGACATAGCATAAAAGGATATGTCCTCTTCAGTGAGAATTACATCAATTCAAAAGCAGACAAGGGATCATCTGGCTAGCAAATACAGTGAGATGTTCAAGGAAGGAATACATCACAGAGTGTATTTTATTGCTACATCCAGGTTATTACTTCCTATGTTGATTGGAGCCAGCTTGAAGGCAAGAACTGTCTCCAGGACTTTTCGTAAATTCTCACACAATGCCGTACATTAATAATTTCAGTGCTAAATTAATATTTCCGTTGTTCGATTTATTAATTGATTCTCTTGGTTTTAATTGATTGCTAATTTCTTGCTTTATTTTTTCTCATTTAGTAGGTGGATGCTTCCAATATGACTTTAATCATAGTAATTTACTATATTTTACAATTCCATTCAATGCTAATTCTAGCACTCAGCTTGTGCCCAGACCCCTTGTAATGAATTTTATGCTTAGAAGTTTCAACAACTTTACCTTCAGGATACTTGCAGACCATCAGATTACTTCAAATCGTATGAAGATGGGCTTTATTAGTTTATCTAAACATTTTAGAAGCCCCTTCTTCCTTCAAGTTAGTACCTGGGTTTGTAACTAGTTAAAAAGATAACATTATTATTTTTTATATTGGAGGAAAGAGGTAGCACTTCTCCACAAGCATGATTTAGTTTATATTCCTTTGGCATTTTAGCATGTAAATACTAGGATCTCAAAATCATGACCATCCAGCCCAGTTCAAAGTTTTGTTTTCTTAGCAAATGTTAGAAAAGGCAGGTATTCTATCGAATTTGGATTTGAAACAAAGACAGGAAACTTCAGTGACAAGAAGGTCGTTTAAGGGCTTAGACTCTTGGCTTTCTATGTCGTCATCCTCTAAGAGCAGCTCTCTAGAGAAAAGACAAGGAGAATGTAGGGAACAAAGGAAGGAGAGCACAAAGAGAAGTCATCAGAAAAAAACAATTAGGGAAAGAAAGACTGAGAAAATTACCAAAAAGGTAATTTCACATAGGTGATATACAAAATTTGTAGCATTAAAGTAAAAATAACTATTTGCATTTATAAAACTAGCCTTCTGAAATGAATTGGCACCTATATGTTTCTTCAACAACAGTGATATTATTTTTGTATATTAATTCATTCAAAAAGGAAAAGATATCATCTCATTGTTAATTGATTCCTACTGAGGTTAAAGAAATTTCCATATTTGTGAAAGGCTTTTTCTCTCCTGTAAAACTCTGTCTCTGTCTCTGTCTCTCTCTTTTGCCTTGAACTTTAGAGGAATTTAAGGACTTCTTGTTATTTTTCTCCAGTTCCAGAGACCTAGTACTTAAGACTGGGCTGTAGGCTTACAGGAGAGGAAAGAAAGGGAAAATTCAGGATGCGTGTGGTCATCTAAATAACCACGGTTAGTGTCTTAGTCAAGGACATTGTGTTTGTTTTGGAAAAAAATTTGAACTTGCCTAGTTTCAAAAAAAGGCAATTCCATTTTTTTGTAAGGATACAACAGGCAATCTCACAAATATGCAAAGATGGAAAATAAAATAAGATAACCTCATGAAGAAGGAAATTAGAAACTCAGGAAACAAAGCCTTAATTTCTTTCTCCTTTTCTCTCTTTCAACCTAGTCCCTAGTCCCTTCCATTCCCATGGTATATTTCGGTATAGGGCTTAAAGTTTCCCTTGTCAAATGTATTAAATGGTCTTGTGTAAATTTAGGATGGCAAAGAGTTTGCTGGACACATTTGAAAAACAAGCATGTTGCATGTTGTGATTTTGTACTGTGTCAACTTAGCCAAACTGGAACTACATCTCCTAGCATCTCCCTCCCTGTTAATTTCTGGGCTAGGATTGGCCACAAGAAAAATATTTGTGTGAGGTTTGGAAGGCAAGAAGTGAAATAGCAGGCCTTACGCTTTGAAAGTTGACGTAGGGCACCAGCCTCACTGCAGTCAAATGGGTTGTTGCTGGTTTGCTCTGTCACCTTGTTGGCCAGACGTAGAGGCAATTCAGCCTCTGCTTGGCTTCCCTCTCACAGCTTCTCTGAGTCCTGGAGCAGGCTTGAATGCAGTTCTGTGGCCAAAAGCTCTAGGTTTTTTACAGATCGCCTGTGTTGCTGAGGTTGGAGCTGATGAGAGACAGACAAGGGTTTCAAATTCGTCTGCGTGAATTCTACACTATGCCTACTCTCCTTCCTGCTTTCTGGCCAGGTTCACTTCCTGAGAGCTGGCCCTGACGACCTTTAGTGGTTTCAGTCCCACAACCAGACACAGAGAGAGTAGCATTCTGTAGAATTTTTCACCAATTCCCATTACTGTGTAAAGCCCAATTTCTATAATAAATTGTTTATTCCATACCATTCCTTTTTTTTTTACATAATAGTAATTTTTTAAAAATTTATTTTGAAATAGCATCCAGTTTAATGGTTGTGCTTCCTTGATCAAATCGCAACTGGTACAGAAATTGGTAAGCAAACTGGTTCCAGGAGAAAGAAAATTTATGGATGGGTTATGTGAATTAATTCTGGGTTATCTGGATGGTTTTTTTATCTGATTAGATTTAAAGTCATTAGTGACCCTGTTGCCACTGATGAAGACGACACTAAGAGTTTATGGCATGCAGTGACAAAAACTTAACTTAAATTGTAACTTGTAGATACCTTTATTCAAGTGCCTATAGAAGGAAAGTCTTTGAGTGACCAAGTATTTGCTGCCACATACCATTTTAGCAAAAAAAAAGAAAAATGATCGTATTTGTTAGTTAATTCTAAATGTGCTGGAGCACTTGGGGAAAGAAAATTGTCAGCTCAAGGCTTTCAATTCCTAGCAAAAGGTCCAGGTAAAGGAGCAGAAATCTCCTATGACTGCTATTAAAAAACAAAACAATAACACTCTTATCTCTTGTAGCTGCAAGGCCAAAATTTGAAATGAAATGAAAACCAAATTACAAAGTCTGTGGATAAATGGATTGGATTCAAGCAAATTGAATTCATAGCTTCCCAGTTTCTCTTATGTTAGAATTAGGCATTGATTGGAAAGGAGTTTTACCCTGAAAATGGTTGGAGCTATGTGGGCAAATCTGAAGCTAGGGATCTTGAACCCCTAACTTCTGCTAAGTACCCTTTGCCCGTGAAAGGCGCCCTTCTTCTCTTGTCTGAAGAGGAAGTTTCCCCTTCCCTAAACAATCATTAATGGTTTTGCAGAGGACTGATTATCCTCCTTAGGACCTTCCCTCATCACCTCTCATTGTTTCTAGAACTATAATTAGACTCAAGACTTGTCAGACCCCTATAACTGAATAGAAGTGCCAATTCTTTAGGGTATTGTGCAAAGTTATGCTATCCTCTCTAAATAACTATTCTTCTTTTGAGAAACAATTTCTGGCTTGCGGAGATTGAGTGCTTTATCAGGGACCATTATGTTATGATGTGACCCGAGCTGCCCATCATGGAGTAGATGTTTTCTGATGTATCAAGTCTTAAAGTTGGGCATGCACGTAGGCGCTCCATCATCACACAGATATAGTAGGTAGGAGATTGAGCTCATGCAGGTCAAAAGCCATACGTAATGAGCAAGTAGAACAGACGTCCATGACCCCTACCTCTGCTACACTGCTTTCTTGCTCTTAACTTTCACATATAGCCTCATAGGAAGCCCCCCTATGACACTTTACTGAGGAATAAAGTCTTGGGGACTGGTTTAGAGATGGTTCTGCATGATATGTTGGCGTCACCTGGAAGTGGGCAGCAGCAGCGTTATAATTCCACTTATGAGTGATCTTCAAGAAGGGTGTGGTTAGGGGAAATTCTCTCAGTGAGCAGAATTCCAAGCAGCACATTTAGTTTCTCGTTTTGCCCAGAAGGATGTATGGCCATAGGTCTAGATCTACACTGATTCATAGGCAAAAACTAATGGTTTTGATGGACAATCAAAGACCTGGAAAGGAACATATCTGGAAATTTAGGATAAGAAGTTATAGGGCAGAAGTATGTGGAAAGATCTTTCTAGACAGACAAAAAGAATGGAGTTATGTGTACCTCATATAAATGTTCATCAAAGAGCAGCCTAGCAGAGGAGGATCTTAATAATCTGACGCACAAGATAATCAATTGTGTTGGTATCAGTCAGCTGTTTTCTCTGGCCATTTCTTCCTTGCCCAATTGGCTCCTGAACAAAGTGGTCATGGTGGCCGGGATGGAGGTTATGCACAGACTAAGCAACATAGGCTTCCATTCTTCAAGGCCAGTCTGGCTACAGTCACTGCTGAGGGCCCAATCTGCCAGTAGCAGATCCTAACATTGAGTCCCTAATATGACATAATTTCCTGGGGTTATTTATTAGCTGTCCACTTGATGACAAGTTGATTTTATTGGGCTACTTTCTTCATGGAAGGGCCAATAATTTTTTCTCACTGGAATAAACACTCACTCGTGATACGAATTTACTTTCCCTGCCTACAATGCTCTATGAAAACCAACATCAGTGTGCTTAGAAAATGCCTGATTCTCCATTATGGTGCTTCACGCAACATTGTTTCTGACCATTTTACAGCAAATGAATTATGACAACAGACTCATGCTTATGGAATTCCCTAATTTTAACAGGTTTCTCATTAGCCTGAAAGAGATAGCTTGAAGACTCATTTATAGTGCTCACCAAATGACGTCTTAAGGAAATGGGTAAAACCTTGGAGGATGTGGTATATGCTCTAAATTGGTGACCACTATATGATGCTGTTTCTTCCATAGCCAGGAATATATATGTTAGTGGTTACTTTCACTATTATGTCTAGATATTAAATAACGAAATTTTGCTTTCTTTTCCTGAAACTTTAAGTTCTGATGCTTCCTTCAAGGTCATTTTGTTCTCCTCATGTCAATGAACAAAAGGCAAAGTGAAGGGTTGTTATACTGGTTGGGGTGTTTAGTCCATACTGTCAAGGAGAAATTGAGTTACTACTAAAAATGGGGGACAAGAGGAGTACATTTGGAATGCAAGATCCTCTGTGGTGTTTTTTTATTACTCTCATGTCTTATGGTAAATGTTAATGGAAAACCATAACAAGTTGATAGAGGTAGAACTGCTACTGGCCTAGACCCTGAAGGCACGTGATCTTCCTTTGAAGAAAAGAAAGTTGGGTCCTCCAACCAGGCAGGAAATCATGAGCAGCAAAGATGCTTGATGAGAGCAAAGAGAATTATGGAACAAAGATTGGGAGAAGTTATAAGTACCGGCCACAATCACGGGTCCTATTGTGGAAATAAGCAATTAATATTGTTTTCTTATTTTGATATATTTATGTGCATGTTAGCAAACCCTTTTCTTTCTTTCTCTGCTATTCCCCTACCATCTAACATAATATATATTAATAATGGTTAACTTTATCTCAGTATTTATGTTTTAGGTTATCAAAAGGGGTGTGTGTGACTTAGCTAGAAGAGAAATGAATCCCCAATGTTTGTTAAAATGACATACGGAATTTAATTTCTCATTTTGGAGAGTCATATTTTTTGTTGCATAACAATGTTTCCATCAAGCTAGGCAGAAGCAAAATTTTATTCATATATTTATTTGGAAGTTAAATATAGATAAAATGTGTTTGCCTGGATGTCACCTTGACAAGGATGGACTCTAATTGTTTTATACTGTGTCAGCCTGGCTAAGCCAGAACTTTTCCCCCAAATCCCCTTCTCCTTTTGGCCTCAGATTAATGTTCACTAGAAGAAAAATTTGCATGAGTTTGAAAGATAGAAGTGAAGCATAAACCATCACATAATGAAGGTTGGTGTAGGACACCAAACACCACTGCAAGTCATGCAAATCGTCACTGAGCTACTGACTCATCTTTATGGTGTGGGGCAGCTGCCAACCTTG
The DNA here is from genome assembly GCF_020826845.1 of Diceros bicornis minor. Classification (NCBI taxonomy): domain Eukaryota; kingdom Metazoa; phylum Chordata; class Mammalia; order Perissodactyla; family Rhinocerotidae; genus Diceros; species Diceros bicornis. The sequence goes on from NC_080761.1 coordinate 50,285,037, forward strand.
CAGCTCCCTCTGCTTCCACCAGATCTCCTTCAGCATCTCCTAACTCTGGGCTAGATATCTGTGCAGCTCCACAGTGAGGTCTTCAGCTTTTTCTGCTGGTCACCCGTGTCATTGAAATTGGAGGTAGTTTCAGTTTGCTTTGTGGGTACCAGTTTGTTATTACTTTTTGCTGCCTCATTCTCCTATTTTTTCCTGATTGTTGCCCCTCATAACCCACGGGAACTTCAAGTCCATCACCATATGTAGAGGCCAGCACCTTCCATGAACTTTGTAAGGTCTAATTCCTATAATAACTCCCTTATTTCATATTACTCATGGTGGTTCTGCTTCTTTGATAGATTCCTGACTGAAACAGTGTACAAAACACAAATTCTACTAAAGAATAAGAAAGGAACTTCCCAGCTGTCATTGCTAATCTAGACCATGTAGTCATATCATGATATCATGCTGAGAGTTGACCAATTCCTGAACTTTCTCAATTTCCAATATTTAGAAGTACACTTTTAAAGTGCCATAACAGCTGAGAGAGCTGTTGCAGTGAACATCTCTAGATTATGGAAGAATTATGTGGTCAGGCTTTCTATGCCTTCACTGAGACAGCAGTTGCTGACTTGGTAAGTCCAGACATCCAGGATGTATCTGGCAAAGAGCATAGGCCTTCACATCTGCCGTTTTCTGCTTCAGGGAACCCATAGTCCTATACTGTTTAGTTGGTTAAAAATATCCTGCTTTAGAAAGATATAGTGAGGAGGTGACCTTGTTGCTCTGTTTAAATGCTGTACCCCAAATAAGTTTTTTTCTATTTTAAAAGCCTAAAAATTGAGAATGTACCTTGAACAGTTCATGGTTGGTTTAGAGACTTCCTACAGGAGTAGCAGTGGGGTGCTTCTAGTGAATGAAATAAAAACCCAGGGGAAGTTTTTTTTAGACAGGAAAACTCTTATCTAAATGAAAATCACACAGAAGGTCCAATTTTCCCCATGACACAAATATTAGTGCATAAGGCTTGGTATCTAGTCTATGACTCTATATTTTGTGGTGATGGTAGGGAAGAATTATATCATGAATATCTTCTGTGCATTTGCTAAAGTATCTTTAAGAGTACTTTATGGCTCTTCAAGTTGGTTTGAAACTTATGATCTTCATGTTTGGGAACCCCTACCGATATCTTTAGCTACATAACTGAATTTTCATCCTGGAACACATAAGTCGCATTAAACACATATTTACTCCTGTAAAAGATATACATAAAAAATATTTGAGTTTTTTAATAAATACATCTTCTAAAATTAAAGAGAGAGAGAGAGAAAAGAAGAAGAAAAGGAGGAGGAGGAAGAAGAAGGAAGGAGGGAGGGAAGGAAGGAAGGAAGACAGGAAGGAAGGAAAGAAGGACCCACAATGCTTTGTTACACCTAGAATTAATGAAAGAAATACTGGTTTTACTGTCCTCAATTTAGTAATTGTACCTCATGTCTTGTCTTTTAAAGTTGCGTACTGAATGCAGGAAGGGAGAAGGGACTGCTCTCTCTGCCTCTTTCTTGTACAACCACCAAAGTTTATATTTCTGGAGTTCCTTGCCTACTATACAAACTCTGTTGCAGATGGAATGACATCTCATCTGGGTTTCATTGTATTGTCCTAGAAGGAAGAAATTGGCGCATGGGGAACTGGAGCAAGTATTTGCTGTCAGAAAATAATTATCGGCTCTGCTTCAGAAATTTTATGTTTGCATTCAGAATAATATTTAAATTTCAGGTGTACATCATTATACTTCTATTTCTGCATAGATTACATCAGAAATTTATACAATGTTATAAACCAATGTTACTGCAATAAACAAAAAATTAAAAAAAAATAATTTATGTACAATAAAATTCACCTATTTTAAGTGAAAAAAGAAGAATAATATTTAAAAATATAGATACTAAAAACAAGATCTTAATGAATGAAATACAACATGGGGACTATTTTTCTACATTATTACACAAATAAGGAAATATTTTTAAAATATCAAAACTAATAGAAATTCATTAGCAATCCTTAGTCTTGAGTTTCTCTGTACCAGTTATTTTGTCAAAAGACTTGGGGGAATATATGATCCATTGTCCATTTGATTAAAGAAACTAATCATAGTCCCTCCCTCAAAAATAATTCCAAGACCCACTGTAAGTCACAGAGCTCTGTGTTACTTGCCTACAGCCACCTTCTTTCTGGAGTCAGAAATCAGAAATACTTTGTATAAGTAGAATTTGATCAACCTCATGAAGACAAACCTACTTAAACAGAATGTGAATTTAGTATGCTATATACACAAAAACTAGCATGTAATAAATGATGTCCTAAAACATGTTAAACCCACTAAAAATTTATTATTTTCTCTTTCTGCCTATAATTGTGGTTATTGGTTTGGTATAGTAACATAAATAAACTCATTTAATGGAAATTCCCTTAAATAGGGTAATTTTCATGGATTTCAAATGTTTATTACAATAATTATGAGATACAGCTACAATTCAAACAAAACTTTAACAGTTATGCTCCACTGAATGTATGTCTCCCCCACCCCTGTTCCCCCCTACACACTAAAAACCCTATGGAATCAGAGGTATTTGTAGCTAAGGTAACTCAGTTTTCATAATTGAAAATCTAAGTAAATAGAGCTTACAATGTGGAGTGGTGAAACATGTATGTAATATTGTACTTAATATTTTGTGACACTATGCTTCTTTTTCTTTTAGTTTACAAAAGAAAGCAAAGGGATCAATAATGCCAAGTATTTAAAGCTGAATCCTGCAATATACATCAAGGCATTTTTACGACACCCAAGGGAGAAATCAGAACGTCTGGTCTCATCTGAGTTCAGTTTTTAAGTTTCTCCATCAGCTTACTGTATGCCCTTAGCAAAGTTTATTAACTTTATGGTTTTTCACCATCTGTAATGTGGGAATAAAGTATTTGATACTTAAGGCTCAATGACTCTGTGAAACAAAAACCGGGTCATATTTGTGGCATAACATCAAATCTTACAGGAAGAAAACATTGTTAATGTATGAGGTTTTATTATGTCTTTTCTCTCAAGACGGAGCCATGCTGAAATTTCTCCAGGCTAAAACAACTAAAGTGGATCTATAAAAGCTTGCCATATTACCAAGATATACTTCTACACACCACCACAAGTATTTGTAGCCTGTGGATTATATTCATTGACAGATACTTTTTCCAGGGTAACACATGCAAATTGATTACCTTAAATAAAGTTTAAGATCATGATTTATTTCTGGAGTCACTTTAATAAGACACTTTGTACTTCAAACAGGGATATGGAAAGAAAATTCCCATTCTTTCCGTTGATGGGGACATAGTTTTTGGTACTTAGAAAAGTAAGAGAAAAATATGATCATCTCATCTCTAAGAATAAAATGGAAAAATATATACATATATAATATATCAAAACTTTTCCATGCTCTTTAAATTTTTTTTAAAAGTTTTATTAAAAGAATTCTGACTTTGTGTTCACATTACATGGCTTACAAAATGATGTGTGGGAGAACTCAGCAGAAAGAAATTGCATAGATTCCATGAACAGGCTTACTGAATTTCTGAAGTGTGGCAGGTAATTGGAACCTTTAAAAAAAGCACCCTCCTCCATTTCCATTTCTGATTACCCAGTTGCCTTGAGAGTCACAGCATTGACACAGACAGAGGCAACATGACCAACATTCAGCTTGAAACAATAGCATCTGCCAACCCAGGGCATTTAATTTTATGCCCTCTTTTCACCTAAACTACTTTGAAAATTTGGCAAGCAATGAGCATCTGACTTGGACCGTTTCATATCCAGGAAGCATTGTTATGAAATTTAACTACACAGTATTTACATGACCACCCTTTTCAATGACAAGCTCAAAATTAAATGCTTCAGCTCACAATCTCATATGGATACTATGACTGTATTAAACCCATTATTAGTGAACTTTCTGTTGTTGCCAGGTAATTTAATTCAAGGTATTTTCATTTCTGTGAGGAAGCACCTGCTACCTGCTGCCTCAAAAATAGATTGCTCAAAGTCAGAGGAATGGTTTGACCACTGTAGCTGTCTCTGTGGATACATGGATTAAAGGGTAACTAGGAGTCAACAAATGTCCATTGACCATCTCTGATATGCAGAATACAGCTCTAGTCAGTACAGATACTAATAATAATAAGCACAGTATTTTCCTTTAAGGAAAACTACTTTTTATAGAGAGATTTACATAATTAGTGTCTTATTATCTGATTTAGTCCTTACAGTAACTCATTGGATTGTGTACTATTCTTACCACCAATTTTCAGATGAACAAACTAATGTTTAGATGTTATATAAACTTGGCAAGTTTACAAATTCTAAAGTGGCAGTGCTGAGACTTTAAGCCAGTACTCTTTGATGCCAGGATCCACACCTCAGCTCTGTCAATAATGGCCCTCTGCATCTCCACACTAAGATTACAGGTGGGCCCCAATTTACGAATAAGTACATTTTCCAAAAGCTCCCCTTAGCTTCTTGGTTAGATCTCAGATTGCTTGAAGGGTAGGGCACAAAAGCTATTTTACCAATTGTGTTTTGGTACTGGTCAGATTAACTAGAGTAGCCAAACATAATTCTAAAAATTTATATGCTAGACAGGATCTGGCTTATAATGGGGCTTCTCACCTCATTCAATTCCTCTCCCTCACCCTTTACTGCCCTTAATCCCAGCAGTGTGGCAATGTATTCCAAGAAAAAGCCAAAACCTCTGCAAGCTACAGCCAGCACTTCAGAAATAGGGTTCCTTTTGGGGACACCATTCTTCCTTAGAGAAATCAATCCCTGATATGGGAGAAATAAACTCTTGATCTCCCTGCCTCTTTCTTAGCAAAGAATTTGGTAAAGCTCAATTTCCATTAGTGAGCAGAAAGGAGGAAGCTTACATTTTGTTCACAAAGGAGGGCCACGTTAGTTTTCAGCAAGGTCCATTTTTGTTAATTGTACCACTGTAGAGTTTCTTGATGATTCTCTCAACATGACTCCTCCTCCTCACAGGAACAAGAAAGACATTTTCGGAACTTGAAAGGAAAGTTGAGCAGTGAGAGGTCTGTATCTTCATTACTAGTTTCTGTAATGGGCTACATATTGGAGAAGAGGTTAACTTTAAGAGTTGGGCTTTAGGCATTTAATGGCATCTTCTTTTTATTTTACTTAGTTGTTTACTTAGGTTTTTATTTTTTTAAGACTATCTTTTTAGAGCAGTTTTAAGTTTACAACAAAATTCAGAGTGAGGTAAAGAGATTTCCCATATACTCCTTGCCCCCACGGGTGTATAATCTTCCCTATTATCAGCATCATTTACCAGAGTGGTACTTTTTTTTTTTTTTTTTTTTTACTAAGAATGAACCTGCATTGACACATAATAATCACCCAGAGTCCATAGATTACCTTAGGGTTCAGTCTTAGCGTTGTACATTCTATGTGTTCTGACAAATGTATAATGACATATATCTGTCCTTCTAATATCATACAGTCTTTTCATTCACATAAAAATCCTCTGAGCTCTGCCTATTCCTCTCTCCTTCCTCCCCCTTAACCCTGGCAACCACTGATATTTTCTGTCTCCATCATTTGCCTTTCCAGAATGTCATACGTGTGGAATCATACAGTATGTAGCCTTTTCTGATTGGCTTCTTTTGCTTAGTAATATGCATTTAAGTTTCCTTTCATGGCTTGATATTTCATTTCTTTTTAGTGCTGAATAATATTCCGTTGCCTAGACATACCACCGCTTATCCATTCACCTACTGAAGGACATCTTGGTTGTTTCCAAGTTTTGTCAATTATGAATAAAGCTGGTACAAACATTTTTGCACTGGTTTTTGTGTGGACATAAGTTTACAGCTCCTTTGGGTAAATACTAAGGAACGTGATTGCTGGATCATATGGTAAGAGTATACTTAATGTTGAAAGAAACCATCAAACTGTCTTCCAAAGTGGCTGTACCACTTTGCATCCCCACCAGCAATATGTGAGAGTTCCTGTCGCTCCACACCCTTGCCAGTGTTTGCTGCTGTCAGTGTTCCAGATTTTGACTATTTTAAGAGGAGTGTAGTGGCATCTCATTGTTGTTTTCATTTGCATTTCCCAGATGACATACAATGTGCAGCATCTTTTTCTATGCTTATTTGCCATCTTTAGATTTCTTTGGCGAAGTGTCTGTTTAGGACTTTGGCCCATTTTTTATTCAGATTGTTTGTTTTATTATTGTTGAATTTTAAAGGTTCTTTGAATATTTTGGATAGCAGTCCTTTATCAGATGTATCTTTTGCATATATTTTCTCCTAGTCTGAGGCTTGTCTTCAAATTATCTTGATATTGTCTTTTGCATAACAGAAGTTTTTAATTTTAATAAAGACTAGTTTATCAATTATTTCTTTCTTGGATCTTGTCTTTGGCATTGTATCTAAAAAATCGTCACCATACCCAAAGTCATCTAGGTTTTCTCCTATGTTATCTTCTAAGCGTTTTAGAGTTTTGTGTTTTATATTTAGATCTATGATCCATTTTGAGGTATTTTTTTGTGAAGGGTGTAAAGTCTGTGTCTAGAATCATATTTTTGCATATCAATGTTCAGTTTTTCCAGCACCATTTGTTGAAGAAATGGTACCTTCTTCAGTGCAGACCCCATGCAATAGGTGGCAGCATCTCTGATGATAATGATTCATTCAGATGTTTAGGTCATACTTCACAGTGTTGGTAAAACAAGGAGAGACTGTATTAATTTTCATAGACTTAAAAACATAGCTTCAGGGGCTGACCCCGTGTCCTAGTGGTTAAGTTCAGCACGCTCCGCTCTGGCAGCCCTGGTTTGGTTCCCGGGCACAGACATATACCACTCATTGGCAGCCATGCTATGGCGGCAGCCCATACACAAAATAGAGGAAGATTGGCACAGATGTTAGATCAGGGCAAATCTTCCTCAAGCAAAAAGAGGGAGATTGGCAACAGACGTTGGCTCAGGGTGAATATTCCTCAGCAAAAAAACAAAACAAAACAAAAAACATAGCTTCAATAACATATGTGAATGAACTATTCTATTTTGACTTTTGCACTAAGGCAAACTAACTCATAAGTAAAATAACACTGTGAATAACTTTCCAAAGCAGAAAGGAAAAAAAAATCCTTGTATGATTTATATTACTCTGATCACAAAACTAGCTGTGCACATTTCAATTCTTTTTTCTCTTTTTTTGAAAAGTGCAAAATGTAAAGCTATCGTGGAGAAATATTTCTAACCCCTTAAGGTACATAATAAATTGAACAGCCATAGAACTTATCCTCAGAGACTTATGACTTTTGGTTTTCTCTGTCGTGGTGAGCTATGTGAGTTATAAAGCTCACGCAACAGAGATAAACTCAATTAACCCATTGTTACAAAAATCAGATTTTCTCTTCAGTGTCACAAAGGTGAGCCCTGCAACTATCAATTCACTAAGTAGCCAAGTAAGGCATTTTTTTACTTTAATATTCATTTTTTTGAGTCAAGGTTATTTTGTCTTCTGATTTATAATATTTATGAATATAAAACTTCTGGATTCTTCTTCCAAGGTCATTTCTGTAAGAAGCAAATAAGAAGAGTGCTTTGTCATGTCATCTGCTGGCTATTTAGAAGCTCGTTGTCATGCGTTCAAAAAAGATAAGAAAAATTGCTACTTGGGTCCTTTCGTCCTGAACTGGCAATTTCTTTGTTTCCAAATTTATTAAGCTTTTCTCTAATTTTATAGAGAGAGTTGCATTATATATTTTTCATTTTTTCCTCAAAATTTTCCCTTCGCAAGGCAGTGAATTTCACCAACTCATAGTTTATTATGAATTTCTACATCAGGCAATTTCTCTGATTTACTCTTCTTAAAGTTTTGTTTAATGTCCTCCTAAGGATAACTGTATGCCTATGGTTTCATATACTCCACCATAAAAAAGTTATGGAAGAACTCAGATGATAAAAGGATTCAGATGAAAACTGTTACAGTAGAGGAGCAGTTTTCTAACATCTGATCCGTTTGGAAACCTTAGTTGTACTTCTTTCTGCCCTGGTTCCTCTTCCTAAAAGTTATGCCACTTGAAGGGAGAAATCTCAACTGAAAAGGAAGGAGAGGATAACAAGTGTCAGAGCAGATACAAAGGAAATGATAATCTAAAGAGCACTAGTAGCTTGACTTGTTTTCAGAGAAACAATGAAAACTGTTTCTAGTCCACAGATAGAAGATCAGGCTTTGTAAATTTGGCTGACCCACACTTTGCTCCAGAAAAGAAGTTCGATGGTATTATGTAAACCTGCTCTTATTCCTCAGATAACTCCCAGAGGGATGATAGCATGCCTTCTGGTTCTAATCTTATCGAAACAATGTATAACTGATGATAATGTGAGTAATATTTTCCTATTTTAGAGTATCCTAAATCACCTCACCTTAAAAAAAAGAAAACACTACCTTTAAACAAAAGAAGACATTTTGTGTATGCACAATGTCTAAAAACTTGTAGGGCTGTAAAAAATATTCATGCAGTTTTCTATAATAGCTCTGTCCAATAAAAATACTATGTGTTACATATATACTTTCAACTTTTCTAGGAGACACATTAAAAACAAAAAGAAGCAGATGAACTTAATTTTAATAATACGTTGTATTTAATCCAATATCTCCAAAATATTATCACATGAATAATCAATATAAAATTTTTAGTGAGATATTTTACATTTTTTGGTGCTAAGCCTTCATGTGTAAACATTGTACACTGAGAGCACATCTTAATTTGGACTAACGACATTTCAAGGGTGTAATAGCCATATGTGACTAGTGGCTGCCATATTGGGCAGTGAAGTTCTGTAACAAATAACTACTTATTGAAAAGCTTTTAAAATGAATGCATCAATGAAGAATGAGAGTATAAGAATATGAGGTCACAGTATTCAAAACTCATAAACTTGAGAAAGATAGTTAGAATGATAAAGGAATTTCCCTAAGTTCTGTACCAGAAGGAGTCTTAAACCAGGAAATAGGAGTTATGAGTTTTCATGACACTTCTGTTCCTAACTCATCGTATGACTGGTTAAATAAGTGAAACTTTCTAGGTCTTTCCCCCAAAACCAGGAGGTTAGGCTCAATGATATCTTTGGCTCTTTCCAAAGTTAATATAATGATTCTTTGGTCAATCTCTGGGGTGTAGAAATTCTAACAAGAAAAACAAGCCATCCTCACATTTGGCCAACATCACAGCCAAGGTCTGTACAATGAAAAGGTCATCAGTATCTCTTCCAGGTGGCCTCACAGGGTAGTAATAATAATCTTGGTAAATCTTGATAAATCATCACCTATTATCTGTTCTTTAGCTTTTCACGCACAGATATGCATTTTATCAGTACAACTACAACGGATCTTTTCAAAGCACTCTCACATTTAACAAGTTGAAATGACATATATAAAATCAGATTAATTGATTAACATTGATACTTATAAGAGGAACCAGGTTACTGAAGTGTGCATGGGACTCATTCTCTTCCCATGTATTAACTTAAGAATGCAAATGTGTCCAATTAAATTAAAAAGCAAACATCACATACTCAAAAAGCCCACATGACCTGACACGGTGGCCATGAAAATATACCTTTCAGATCTCCTATTTAGGAAACCATAATTGACTGATGACCCTAGTTGCCGTCCTCTGGTTCCACCATCTAGTTCACACCAAGGTCACTTTAAGCAGTCATTGAATCAGTGTGGAGGATACTAGGGCAATTTCCATGAGATGAAGGACTCCTCTGACAGACAACTTTGGCTCCAGGACTCCTCATTAGACTCACCAAAACTTTCTTAGAACTACATAACCGTTGAAGAATTTTCCTACTAATCTTCCTTGCCTCTCTCTTTCACAAGGGTCACACCTACATTATATGGTTGTCCAGTACTGTTTTGATCATCATCTTGTTTGCAAATGTATTTAATCACATTTCAGTTTAGTCCTACAGATTAAAGTGTTTTAAGTGAATTTGCGTATTTCTGTTCTAATCAATTATGTATTGTAGATCATAACATTTCCAAGTTCTTCTGAAGTGTTTACTGTGTTCCCCAATTAGTAACAAAAAAAAGACACCAAAAGATGTGATATAAATAACTAGTCGTTTTATTATTCTTCAAAATTAAAAATTCCTAAGAATCCTTGTCCAGAATATTGTATTATAAATCTATTAAACATTAATTTATTTTTTGAAAATTTTGTTGTCAGATTTAAATAAGTATGCGCGTTAAGTACACAACCTGCAATGCAGCAACATTGGAATGAATTAAAATGAAAAATATAATGTCCGGATTCTGAGAGACAATAATCTTTTTAATATAGTGTACCAGTTAGAAAGTGTCTACATATTACTTTTAATTCTGCTTATAGTTTAAGAAGAATTACATGAGACTAAAACTTGCGTAAAGAAAGCAAGATAGGAAAGTAATTGTCTATAAATGTAATAAATATTTTCAAAGGTTGAAGAAATGTCATGTAGAATATTATTGAGTTTTTTCAATATACCTCCAGAGGACAAAACATGAACTAGTGGCTGATGGTTGTTAGCAGACAAGATTTTACTCAATATGAAGAAAAATATTCTCAGAATGTGTTAGTCTCTTCAGAGATTCAATTATCTGAATTTAATGTGATATTTTAAGTGCAAGTGAGTCCTAATTTGGGGAAAAAATACAAATTATGTATTTTTGTTTCCTGTACTCTTTTACATTGGAATATGAATATATATTTTATTATGTTACTCACAAAAATGAATGACAGATTAGTGTAGGAATGCATTGAGGCTCTCAGCACAAAATGTCCTCACCCAGTAGATGTTTCTTCAGATTTAATAATTTCCACGGAGGTCTCCAGCTGGTTCTCCATGAATTTCCCAGAACGCTCCAATTAGGCCTCAACTGACTCCCTCACAGAGTCCTATGGGCCTTTGCCGCTGCCTCTCCTATCTAGACCCCACCCTTCTCTCAGGGCCTAGGTCAACCATTTCTGTGTCTCCCTAGCCCAGGCCTCCTCTAAAATTTTGCAGCACACTTGTTCTGTGTGCCTGCCACCATCCTCAGAAGTAAAGAGTGAGGAAAGAGTGTGAAATTACACCAACATTGAAAAACAGTAGGGATATTCATTAGTAACCGGGTATCTGGACATATAAGTGATAACCTTACAGAATACACTCTTCCTTCTCAAATGACATATACCCCATAGAGAGCAAAGAAAATCCCTGATGAATTGACCATCTGTAGAATACCTCTGTATGCTAGGGACAAGGGATACAAAATTGAGGGTGTTTACTTTCAAAGAATTCACATTTTATATGGAGTATACAAGCTAACAGATACTATAGTATGCCCTCTGTACTGTTGCATGATGTACATTTTCATACAGGTGGCTGTAAGAGTTGGCTGAGGAAAACATGGAGAATTTCTTTATCATGGCTCTGTACACTTTCTCCTGGCTCTTTCCTGACGCTGAATGTGGCTAACACTCTGCTGATTTTCAAAGGAGAAGATGAGAAGGAACAAAGACTTAATATAAAAATTACGAAGCAAGATTCAGTACTACTGTTTCTAACAATGGTAATTGGCTTAACACACTGTATGCGAATCCAAAGATTGCTTATACACAGACACACATACACACTCATATACACCTCAAGGGGGAAGGGTCGACTGGAAGAACTTAATGGAGACCACAGGTTTAGATGAAGAGCCTCTCGATGAATGGCTGATGGAATGGATCTGTTGATTCAGCTGCAAAGACTTCTTTATTGATGGTGACAGAGCATGCTCTGATCATCCTGGAGAGGCCACAGGCCCACTTCAGAACTGTTTGGAGCATATAAACTCATAGGGAACATTCTTGTCTTCACATAGCAGCTGGATGTGTAGAATTATTTCCAAGGCATCTGAGGCTGTCATGATGATTTTGGAAATGTCTTTTTTGAAGGTCTCATTCGCTCCTTTACAAAGCCAATTGCACTTGCCTGACTGCTGAACTCTAGTAGGTTTTTTTTTTTTTTTACTGAGGCTATAGGCTTTTAGATTCATGTCAGCCGCAGTGATTGCTGTGGTTCTGCAGTCTATCTACTCTTCAAGGAGCATTGCCAAATCATAGCAGTAGAATCTATTTCTCGTGTTTTTAATAGATAAATCAAGGCCATTTTCTCTTAAGTAAATTTTGGATTACTTTTATTTTAATGCAGTACCTTGAACTATCTCTACCGCAATGTCGTTCACCTACTATGCCTCTGGCTACCCATACAGTCTCTTGAGAACTTTCACCAGTCAGTCTGACATTTCACTCCTCAAAGAAGTTAAAACCATCTGCTAATTTGAAGACTTCAACATCTACACTCTTAATTTAGATCCGTTATAAAAAGTCTAAGTTAAATATATTCTAGGGCAATGTCAAGTCACACTTTTCCATTTGGAGAAGTACATGTTATATATACCTTTTCTCTCTCTCGCTCTTTTATCATGTCTTTTCTTTCTTGAAAATATTCTTGAATTAGAATCAAGAGCTGGGTTTCAGGAATGCAGAATTGTGTCAGAAAGCCAGATTCAAGTAGGGGTAGTGTTGTTGAGCACTCCGAAATCTCTATTCTGCCATCATCTTCAATAAACAATCACGTTTCCAGTCATCCATAACTTGTCAAAAACGTCCATAACATTCAGCTCCGAAACTGAACTATCATACCTTAACACGTAAAAATAAATACAACAAACCAACAGCATGCTTTAGGACCTCATCAAGGACTTCTTAAAAATGTAAATAACCTAAACTTGCTCTCTTTTTTTTTTTTCTGTAGGGGAAAAACAAAAATAATGGATCACTTATTCAAGTGTGATTACTACTTATGAAAGCTTTACTTCTTAATCATGAATTTATATAGTATGTTTACCTCACAATTCAGTAATTCTATTCTTTATAATGGAACATACTAGTTTTTTGTAATGGGAAGTTAACTGGTCTCTGGTTGTTAAGATTTTTTTTCTGGAGGAATTGGAGATGTCCTATAAGCAAGGATGCTTTACATTTCATGTCACTGAAAACTCCAGTGTAAACAGTCTTAATAAGAAGTTTTATCTCACATAAGAGGAGGTGTAAGACGGAATCAAGGTGGGGAACATGGAGGCTGGTGCTCTGCTTCTTTCGGCTCTACTCTCCATGTCTTGACTTCATACTCAGACTAGTAGAAAGACAACTCTAGAACTTTCATACATCATATCTAGAGTTTGCAGTGTCCATTGGAAGGAAATGTCCATTTTTTTTTCATGTCTTCTTCTAAGCAGAAAGGGCTAATTTCCCAGAAGTCTCACAGAAAACTTCTCTCATATCTCATGGTTCTGCCTTTAGTTACACGTCCTTTTCTAAATGTAGAGGAGCAAGGGAAGTATGATTGGCTTAGACTAATCTTTTAGTCAACTAAAGACTATTTTGGTAGCAAAATGTATATACAGGGCTGGACCTTTTTGAAAAAAGTGTGAAAATTTCCATCTATAAATTCTTTCAAAGCTAAAGGAAAGATAGGTTTCATTTGGGCAAAAAAATAATACGAATGAATGATCTAATCTCCATGATTTTTGAAGAATGTATGCAAAGTAGTAATCTTCCACTGAAAAATTTTTACTCATATTCTAAACAAGATGTGATTTTAAAAGCTTTGATTGTATTAGATTTGATTGGATATCTAATCACATCTTTTAAAAGAAATTATCTAATAATATTAATGAAGATAAATGAGATAAAAAAATTATGAAAAACTGAACACTTAAGTGTCCTTCAAGTTTCCTTTATGCTCATTGATTTTCTCTGTTCGGTTTCCAAAGGGTGAGAATCACAGGTGCCATAAAGTAGCCCTATAACTCTTGTTACAAATGATGTTTTTAATTTTCAGTTTGATAATTTATGGTACTTATGAAGTCTTATTTCTGCTCCTGGAAAAATATAAGAAAAAAATCACCACATGACTACTTATTTTCTAGAGAGATTGTCACTGGCAATTGGTGGAGGATTGATGTCCTAGGGATTCACAAGATGGAAAATACTTTTCTGTGATTAAGTTCCTTTGCAGGTCAAACAGTCTGGTCATGCAGTAAGAAAACTCATTTAACTTAGTCTTACCCAGCATTTATCAAGTTATTTGATCATGGATTTCAACTATGGTAGAGTAAAAGTTAACGTCTTGTTGGGATCTTGTTTCTTAGGAAGATACTTTGGGAAATGCTGAGTCAGGAAATACAGAAATGAAAATATTAAGAATCAGAAATGGAGGATTTGTGTTGGGAAGTTTTGGAGGTTGAGTCTCAGTAAGCGGAAGCTGAGATAGAGTTTGTGGTGCTAGGTGTTTATTAGGTTATCAATGCCTGTGAAAGAAGGGAGAGGAAGCAGGAATGGGCAAAGGAAGCAGCTGAATTGTGAACCAGGACAGACAAAGCCCAGGCCAAACTGATGGAGAACTCTGAGCAGTGCCGTCAGAACTGCCCCACACTGAGTCAGAACTGCTGGGCCTTTGTATGGCCCCCTAGCTCAGCTACCAGATGGCTGCTCGGGAAAACAGTGTGACCTCAGATGGCTCTCTAGCTGAGGCAGACTCCGAAGGAGACGACAGTTGGAGGTCGTCTACTGACGGCACTTCCTAGAGCTGGGCAGCAAGTCCTTCTTTGAAAAGGAATTTGGTAGTTCACCTCTGTGTCCACCATAGTCCTCACTGGTGCTGCTCAGATCCACTTCTCCATAAACATCGAGGGAGTAGCTCCTCCAGGCTTTCTATGAGCTTCTCTTCCTGAGGAGAATGTGATGGTCCCTAAAAACAGAAAGCTCAAAATATGTGCTTCTTTTCAGACTGGACAAAAAACAAATGCATTGGCTGAATCATTAGTTTATAATCTAATGAAGCTCTTGTTGTATTGCTGGTTAAAGTGCACTCCCTTCGTAGAGCAGAATCTTTAACCCTTCACAGTGCAAATTGCAGGCTTAGAAAGCACAAAGTCCCCCAGTGGGTCATCAGGAGTGAGGGTAAATGAGACCACTCCTACCACTTGATTTCTGGATTTATGAATTTATCCTATTTGGTGACAGCGTGCCGTATAATACTCTTTCTTTCAATGCATTCTGGAGGAAGATACTACATCCTCACAGAGTAATGCCTCTGAGCTGGTGTTTCATCCGTACCTGTACAGCCATTCCAATGATCTGTCAGGCTAGCAGCTTCTGGCTAGTGGAGTAAGTGATACTCCAGTGGATCCTGTGGTCATGAGCTCATTCTCACACCTTCTTCACTGTAAAATATTCCTCTGGTCTGATAAGATGCTGTGGAATTCCATGCCAATAGGCAAATACTCTATAAGATCTCACACAGTTGTGCTAAGTTCTGGGGGCAAATAAGGAAAATCTTTACCCAGAACAGGGGTCTATTCCATGGGAACAAATGTCTGGACCTTCCAGTATGGAAGCTCATTTGGTCTCCTTGAAAACTGGTCCCATATTGGGAGCTAAGTGTTGTTTTCTATTGCCAATAGATTGGACATTATGTTGTAGCAATAGATCAGCTTTGGTAATTGGAGGCCCACATTGTTGGGTCCATGCATAGCTTCTGCTATGATCTGAATGTTTGTATCTCCCAAAATTTATATGTTGTAAACCTAACGCCCAAGGTGGTGGTATTAGGAGGTGGATCTTTTGGGAGGTGATTAGATCATGAGGGTGGAGACCTCATGACTGGGATTAGTGCCCTTATAAAAAGGTCCCCAGAGAGCTAGTTCACCCTCTGAAGATACAACCCAGAAGAGGGCCCCCATCTCACCATGCTGGCCCCCTGATCTCCGACTTTCAGCCTCCTGAACTGTGAGAAATCAATTTCTGTTGTTTATAAGCCACCTAGTCCGTAGTATTTTGTTATAGCAGCCTGAATGGAGTTTCTATATCTGCCACAATGGCCACTTCATTTATATGCCCATGATACCTACTTTGAGTTGACTGTTGACAGAAACCACTGACAATGTCAGGTGTTTATTTAGTTTTCCGTGGTGACTACTTTCTGGTGGTCATTAATATGTAATATAAAGATCTTCACACTTCATGCCAACTCCCATATGTTCAATTGCATTCCTCTATACAAGACCTGTCTATCTCTAATCTTGCATTTTTTCTTTCTCAGGATTCTGGTTAGCTGACAAGCCCTTTCACCATTACCCCATACATCCTGATATATTCCAATCTTGGGTCATTTCTTTTTCAACACAAAGTGGATGACCAGTGGCACTGCCCAAAGCTCTGATCATCGGAAGGACTTTTCCCCATGGCAGTCTTGCAAGGCCACCCCTAAGTGAGTCTATAGTGTAGCTAACATCCATTTTTGGCTCACATCCATATATTAAGCCAACATGCTCATAATCTGAGTTTGGGTTTTGTTCTCCTTTTTCAGCTGGCCATATGGGAATCCTGATATGACTATAGCCATAAGCTCAGGAGCAGACACTAGTGCAACAATGATGGATGCCACTGTGGTCTGATTTTCCTATTTATGCAGGTTTCTTGTGCCCTGTGGTCCTTCTCATGGTCAATTTGGGATATAGCTCTTCCATCTTATTCCAAATTGCTGCTGGGTCCATCTAAACGTATGACTTTGTTGGCTGACAAACGCAGCTCTGGATGGCAGTTCCAGATCCATGGTCATTTAATGTCCATTTAATGTTCTGTCTCTGCTAGGCCCCCAACAGCATTCCATAAGTTGTTTTATTAAAGGTGTGTAATCATCTGCTTTATATGGCATGATCTTGCTCCAGAACCCCTGGGGTTTCTCAGAAGACATATGATTTTCTCTGCTGAATGGCATGGTCTTATTCTGGAATCCCAGGGTCCTACACTGCGATTTTCACACTACGGCTTACCATAAATTCCACACTACATCTTTTCCAGCCATGATATTTCCAACACCATAGGGTCTGAAAAATCATGTGCCCCAAGTATTAGGGGTTCTTGTACTGTAACCTGGGTGTGCTGCAGAGCCCTTCCTACTCCGGGATCTTTCCAAACTGGTAGTACTTCACTTCATTTGGTATACAGACCTGAGAAGTCTTCTTAGGTGTATAATATGCTGCCACCAGAATATGAAGAAATGCACTGGGTACTGTGCTTTGTTTTATATGGTAAGACATGCAAAATGCAATCATTTGTCTCCTATTGTGGAGGAGATGCTCCAGCATGCCCCTGACCACTGGGTCTTTAAAACTTGTGTGGATGTGGTTGAGCATTTCACTCTTTATAGGTTTATCTTCCATTCTCCAGAATATCAATGTGGTGTTTGTACCAGCTGCCAAACATGTCATTCCAAAATGGTGACCAGGGAAGTGCCACTGGGTAGGTCTGTAAACCCAGTGGGACCGCTAAGCTGACTTTATTTACTATTTGGCCTGCATATGACGCTTCTCTTAGAGGATCCCTAATGATAGTGAGGATTCTTAGTACCAATGCCAACGCAGACACTGTGTCCAACATTTTTCAAAACTTCTAGATATCTCCCTTTTTCAGGTGTACACTTATTTGAGCAAACAACCATAGGTCACTTTGGAAAAGTCATTACCGTGTATACTTGCCATGATGTTTCAGGATACATCTTCCTAGGGACTTGGACACATTTTCAGTCAATGAGTTCCACATCTGAAAACTGGTTGTGTTCTAAAATAGCATAAGGAATCATGACTTTTCATTGGGGTGACTGCCATCAGCTCCTCAGTCATCCATTCTTATTTTCTCTGATGATAAATGTACCCATCTATTTTGCTCCTAGGCTAAAAGTTTCCTTTTGATCACGTTAATAACTCTCTACAGATCAGGCCCCCTTGGCTGTCACTCCAGACTTACATGTCATTACAAGAATAGTGACTCCTTGCTTTCTATTGCTTAAGCAACACCGTTTTGTCCTCTACTTTTTCAGGGTTATAGCATCTGCATTGGTATCAGTGAGCCAAGTTCTATAACAGCCTCTCCGACCGTCATCGGCACAGGCCTAGAGAGGAAGCCACTAAAATTTTTAGTGATGCCAAAGCTCCTCTCACCATTGCATTCCTTTTGGCCTTGGTATATAGTGTGTCCTCTGGGCTTTCCTGTGAAATACAATCAACTGGAGGATTTTTAGGACATACGTTGTATATTCATTCCCAATGCACACTTCCCTAAGCCTTTTAATCCTTTCCTTCGCCATTTACCATGGCATTTCTGTCCTTCCAACTTCCTTCAATATCGGCATCACATTTTCTATGCTTCTAAGTATCATCCTAGCAGCAAGTCTGCAGCACCTACTCCTTCCCAGAGTGTTAAATCTAGTGTTTTATGAGTGCATCTGCAAATTCTTTCCTACCCAGTTGTGTGTTCTAATAACTTTTATCAAGCACCTTCAGAAACTGGTCCTGTCTTTACTCTTTTGCCTCCTGCTGTTATGTGCTGGCTAGGTCTTGCAACTACCTTGTGACATAATCTCCTTTCTCCTATATGAGGCCTAGCAATGCCCTGGGAAGATTACACTGTAACTTAACCCCAGTTATTGGCAGAGTGGCCAAGAGGAGAGATGAGGTCAAATCCTGAGAAGGTGAGCTATTGCTTTTTAAGATAGAGCATTTGTATTGTCTTCTACCGTGGGGGTAGGAGATATTGTTTGTTTGTTTGTGGGGGGAGGGTCAGTATTGAGAAACAAAGCACTTTTTCAGGCTCAGAAGTTTGGGAGGAGGCTGGCTAGGCAAAATGTAAAGAAGTATTCATGCAGATGTGATCATCCCATCTAGGGGCATCCACCTAGATGTCAAAGTCTCAAGTTTTCCCAACCAAGACCCTGACCTTGGAGTAACAGACTTGTTTTGGTTCGGCATTTGATTTTCTTTGCGGGTAAGTCACTCAGGCAATTAAATCATGGGCTCAGTCCTCAACTTTCTCTGCCCTTGTTCTGTAGAAGATGAGAGCTTCTTTAGTGAAACCAAGGAGACCATCTCGTTTTCATACTTGTTTTTCAATTGCCCATTACTCATCCTCAACCATTCTTTATCCTTCTATAACGCATCAATGACCTTTAGAAATAATAATCCAATACTCAAACTCATTAGTGTGTCCCCTTCTACCAGTACACCATCCCAGTTCATTTCTGGTAAAAGTATTAACAATTTGACTGCCATCTTGTGTCAAGGACAATTTGTGTCCCCTTGTCCCCTCCCACCAACACCAGTGATGGGGTCCTCATCTAACAGGACAGTGAATAATCCACAACTCCATCTTATTGCCCACAATCTTGGACTAGTCCTCGTATCCACAACCTCAGTTTGGTTTTCTCTGAAGTGCATGCTAACACAATATAGGTGCAAGTTTATTGCTAATAAATACTTTTGAAAGGAAGGAGGAAGAAACTGTATTAGACAGAAGGAGGAGTTGTGACACGGCACCCAGAAAAGCCTTCGCTAACCCAGTGGGGAGCCTTGGAGTGAGTATTGCTTGTCTGAGCTGTTCCACATCAGATTGAAGTGGCTCACTGCAGCTGAAGTAGACCCTGAGGGAGCTGACAGCTGGAAGCTGGCTGCCAACTGCACTCTCTGTGTCTGGGCAATAAGTTACCTTGAAGAGGGATCTGGGTGGTACAACTTCATGTCTACCACAGAGGTAGAAAAAAATTCTCTATAGGAAATATTACCTTTCCTCTTATCTTTATATAAAGCGAGACAGATGAGAAACTATTTTAACTTTAAAGGAACTTAGTAAGGAAATTCTGAAGCCTCCTTGTAATCTTTTATTTCAAAACCATGCTGGTTAAAACTATGCTAGATTGAAGAAAGCAACTGTTTGAAAAATTGTTCTGAAAACACTTATTTTTCGTCCCTGATGGTGCAGAGAATTATATGGACAAATACACTGTGAGTGTTTTACCAGACTCTTAATGTTCGGTCAACCATCTTGGCAAGCCAAGCACTAGGTGTACCTAGAGACAATATTTCTTTTAAGGACACCATGAAGTTCCTGCCGTAGAGATAGGTAACAGCCCTACCAAGGGGAAGACAGATTTTGTGCAGAGAAAATGTCAAAGAACCAAAAATAAATCTACTTAAAATGGTGGACTTTATGTAGTTAGTCCTATCTTTCTGTTTTAGACTTTAGTCTCAGATATTGTATATTATTGTTTTGTGTTTGATATTTACTTCTAAGTATCTCAAAAATCACAACTCACTCTCCCCCTTTAGGGAGGATCCTGGGGTCAAGAATTTTTACATTGAGTTTTATAAATATAACTTCATTGATTGGATGGCATTTTGTAATACATAAATATTTGTAATTTTTAACTCTTCATGACTCAGTAGCATGTAAGAGCACCTCTATTTTGTTCAGCTCAGCCCAAATTTTAATATCATTTCTATGTGACAGGCATTGTATTAGGGGCTAGGAAAACACAGATAAATAAGACATGTGGATAATACATTATGAGCTGCTCATGGGGATGTAATGTTTGAAATTAAACTGGGCTGTTAGCGTGCAAGAGGGTGTACGTGACACCCTGAGGATCTCTCCTCGTGAGACTTACATGGAGGGAACAAGAGAGATTCTCTGTATCTTATACTGATCTGTGCACATTCTCCTTATGTGTGTGATCAGACATGAATCCTTGTTGTCTCTGTAGAGCTCAAGGCTGGTTCTCTTAGAGCTCAAGCTGGGACACATGAAAGGGTCTAACCAGGAGTGAACCATGCGAGTGTGTGTAGCCAAATCCCCTCCACCCTCCATCTCCTTAGTTCTTCATAGCAAAGAGCAGTTGTGCATTACATGCCTTGAACCAGCATCTCTCTCAATGCCAAACATAAATGTTAATAACGTCACTCAAATTCCACCAGGCTTTTTCCTTTTTTATATATTATGACTTAACATATAGATTTGTAGGAGGTTTTAACTCATTGATGTTACAGAGCTTTCTATTTGGAGCTACCCCCAGACATGAAGAAATGGAGAGAAAATCATTCATGTACTTTTTTTTCTGGGATCAATAATCTCAGAGCCTGACTGATTAGTGTCTTCAAATGCTGTCACAGTTGATTGCAGAACCTTGAAAATGAAGGTGTAGGTGGTGCAGGAAAGATTACCATTCTCACTGTGAACTCTGATTATTTTCTTTCAGGTTACAGAAGGAAGAGCCCAAAGGAAAATGTAGGTCAAGCGTTTTTATCCCCTGCAACTTTCAGAAGAGCAATCACAAAATCACAGTGACTGGGCCTGATTTCTAATGGTGGAAAAAGGAGAGCAATAGGTGAAAAAGCAACAGGCACATGTTTTTAACTCCTGTTTTTAAACACAGGGCAGCATAAACCAGATTTTTTTAAAATTAGGGATATATTTGTTTGGTTTAACCTAATTTGACTTTGGCTATTAGACTCAGCTTTCGTGTGACTACTTCTGGTTATTCTCATATTAACATGGCAAAGTGAGAAAAGGGAAAATGGAAACGTTTTCAAGGCACCATGTTTAACATGCTCTAATTCTCTAATTAACACATAACCCTTCACAAAACAATTATTTCCAAAACATGTGGATGTTTAAGAGGATAGAGATGCTTTGTTTACTAGTGTAATTATTATAAAATCAGATGCACTTAATTTCTTGTTTATAGATATTCTATTCATTTAAAAATAATTTATAAGCATGTGGAGTACTTTCTGTGATCTCAAAATCAGATATACTTATTTAAATGAACTTTTCTCATATTTCAAGAATAACGTTGTCTTAATTGGGACAACATCCATTTAATTAATGTTGTAATTAAGTGTATAAGGAAACTTCCTATTGTATAAGAATTGCCTATGATGAATCTACCGTGCTAATATGTCACATTAGGAAAGTGAGTATGACTAGAAAGCTGATGCAAAAATCTCTGTGCCTCAGTAAATTTTTTAGCACTGCCTTCAATTTTGAGCCTGGTCTGAATATTTTATTTGAATTTTTAGGATGCGAGGTGTCGACAAAAATACTCTAGTTTGAGGAAGTGCTATATCATATTCTAAGATTGTATTAACTGTAGTGTAAAGTTGTGAAGGCAATCTGATGGGAAGCAAAGTGTTTGTTGGAAGTTGAGGGCACAGGTTGCTGGTCGAGATGGAAAACCAAGAGAGGGGACAGGGGAGCCTGAGGTGGGAACACTGGTCACATTAGATTTACTTTTATCTATTTATTATTTTGCTTCTAATTGGGCCAAAAAACCCATTGGAAAATTGGAATGCAACGGAGGGGAGAAGAGGCAGTACAGAATCAATGGAGCACTCTTGGGAAAGTCACTCTCTCTCTCTGAGGGTCCCAGTTCACTCACTAGAAAATGAAGTGTTGGACTTGTTTGGTGATTTTCAACTATAAGCTTCCTGCATAGAGCATATCATAAGCAGTTATGAAATGTATCACAAGAAATTTTTTCCCTAAGTAATGGGATAACATTTTGAAATATTACAGTATTTTTTCCTTATTGATATTTTTCTTCTGCCATGATGACTAGGTCTTGAGGCTGAGACTTGTTGGCTCAGCTATGGGAAGAACAAGTGCTGCCAAGACAGGATAAAGGATAAGACTTAAGGACAATTTCTACCAGAAAAGAATAGGAAACAGAATGCTCTTTTCATGCTAGGGGAAGAAATTGGAGGAGAAGGAATGAGAGAGAGAGCCAAGAGGTTAGATACAGAATCTTAGCTAATTGATCCCTCACCTTTCCTTGAGGTTAAATTGTGAGAAAAGACAGGTAGAAACAGCCTGATAAGTTTAGGGGTGATAACTTGCTTCTCAGGTATAGCCTCATGATAATGTAATGAGGCTTAGCACTCACTTTTCCCTCTTTCTACATCTTCATAATTTGAATTTTTTCCAGGAGAAAAAAGGTAAGAAAAAGGGAGATAGAAAATCCAGAGTTAATTGAGGTTAAAATAAATTGCTGTAGATCACTGTTTTTACATCATTGTCTTTTAAACTACTGGCCATGACATGTTGGTGCATCTTGAAATCAATTTGAGAGTTAAAAATAGCATAAAATAGAAAAGTACAAATGTATTCCACATAGCGTTGTTTGGCGAAATTTAAGGTTCAGTTTTATATCAATAGTAAATCTCTGTGACTGTATCTATATAACACAGACATACATATTCATACTTCTGTTGTACTAGATCACAATGAGAAAAAAACGTATTTCTTACTTTGGGTAGATTGAAGAGAAAACATGTTTACACACAAGTGTGAAGTGTTTTAAACTGGAAGAGATTAAGTTATCTTGAATGGCAATTGCAGTTTTCTTTTTCACTACCAAATGAGAATGGGAGCTCCAGAATAAAGATGAGACCAGTCATTGAAAATAAATTAATTTTTCTCCATCTGGGTTGTCGTGTGCAATACTCCTCCTAAGGCTGCTTCTCCCTGGGTGTTGAGGGTAAAGTCTTGACCTGAAAACTCTTTTGATGGGTTTTCTGGTGCTTGAGGCTCTTCACCCCGGGGGGCATCCATTTCCACCATCCTTGAACTCACAGGGCTTGACAAAAATGGGAGTCTGGCCTAGAGCCAGATCATCTTTGCCTGACAAGTAGTAAATATCCCCAGGGGAACATGTATGCTCAGGCTATTCTTGGCACATTACTTTCCCAACTAAATGTTGGAGTAAATATATCAAGTTCTTTGAAAAAATCTCAGATTTTTATTGAAGTTACATTGAATCTACTGATCCATTTGTCTTCCTATTAATGAATATAACATCTCTCTCCATTTTTGTAGGATATTCTTTGAGGTTTCTTAATAAAGTTGTATATTTTTCACAGTAAAAGGCTTGCTTGGCTTTACTAAAATTATCTCTAAGGTATTAGATATTTTATAATACTATTGTAAAAAAAATCTTTAATTACACATCCCACTCATTTGTTGAAGGTGTATGGAATGCACTTAGCTTTTGTATACTAACCTTTATTCATCTGTTTTGACAAAACTTTTCTGTTTTCTAATAATTGTAGATTATTCTGAGTTTTTGGTATAAGTGGTAACATCGTCTGTAAAGAAAGAGTTTTATTCCCTCCTCGTTAATCCCCATATCTCTAATTGTTCATCTTCTTACACAGGCTATAATATAAAGGTAAATGTGAATAAAAGGATGATAGTGGACAATCTTTTCTTTTTTTAAAAAAAAGACTCATAAAACTTTTATTCTACTTGCATCAACTTAATACACGTTTTTAACAATTATGCTCCAGATGGTACTGAAAATTTCATCAGGAATTAAACAAACCTATCCATCATCTCGAGTTATTTCTGCTATTTTCAGAGTCATGTATGTAGAGCATGAAAATGAAAAAAAAAAATCTAAAAAAATTTAAACATATGTTTTGTTTGTGTTACTGCTATGACTGACATATAAGAAGTAATGGGTATCAGGATATTCACTTTTACTGCGTCTTTACTTATGGGTTTGTTCTCAGGTTGCCTAAACATTTGGATACAAATAAGCGTAACAAAAATAATGATAGTAAACAACAGCAACTTTACAAATTATGGAATATGAACCATTTCTGCCCTTATCCAGAGCAAACTTTCTCTCAAGGAACACTTCTGTACCTGTAGTCAAAAATGTGCACACTGAAATTGTGCATTCCACTGATAAACTTGGTTAGACATGTAATACCATTGGATGCTGCTGCAGCCTTCAGCTCCAAACCTTAAAGGACCCGCAGTAACTACACCTCTGAGTAGAACCAATTACTCCTTTTGTTCCCCAGCAGGCAGTTTTCTTTGCTTAGACATGAAAGCTGTTTTAACACTGGCCCTTGTGAAGCCACACTGTACCAAAAGGGGTATGCCAAACATTTATAACTTGTGTAAAAATTCCACATCCCCAGATTGAGCACAAAAGGAAAACAGATAACTCTCTAATTGTTAACTGGCTCTATTCCCCTAATGCTAAACGTAAAAACCACACAAGAAAGATAGAAATTCAAATAGAAGTAACATAAAACTGTCACAAATCATAAACAAAAAACTGTGAGACAGCTTGGATGACAAATGGTCTACTGTGCAGATTTTTAAATGAGGCAGACAAAAGTTGAGAGGTTGATTAGCTTTCACCTCTTTCTCCTGATTCAGTTTTATCTCCTTGGGTATCCCTTGCCCATAATGTCAAGTTGCCTCTCAGTCATTGCATTACTAGGGTGCTGTCTTTTTATGACCCTTCACTGAATGTATCAATTTCAGCAATAGCTTCCTCAAAAGATGTCTTTGCGAAAGATCAGGCTTTCTCAGAGGAGTTCAGATCTCATAATAGAACACAGGGAAGTTAAGGACCAGACCCAATATGATAGGATGAGTCCATTGCATTTCCTTTTTGCCGACTTCAAAAGCTTCTTTGTATGCTTTTTGTGACTGATCCACAATCCCTTTCTTGTCATCACCAGCAGCAACCCCAGCCATGTAAGAGTATTAGTCTTTTTTCAGTTTCAGATGGAAGATTTTGCTCTCTGCTTGTGAAGCTTTGGGATTGATAACTTTTCCAAAAGAGATAATACATCTTTGCAGGTGTACTCTAAGCTTAGTCTCAGTTTTCTCTCTGTTGTCATTGTGAGTCATCTGTTGCTTTTTCTCAACGTCTTCTCTCTTTAGCTCAGCACTTGAGATGACTCTCCAAAAGGACTTACAACTTACAACATTTTTTATAAGTAACTGAGAGAAGATTGCTCTCTTCATTGGATAATTCAGCTCCTTGCTCAGTTACAGGCTTCATGCAGGCTGCCATGTCATCATATTGCTTAGCCTGCTCAGTCAGTTTGGCTTCTGTTCCAGCTTATTTTTATCCATGATGGATGTTTTATGTCTGGATTGGTTGCTGGAGGATGCACAGAGGCTCAGTGGTCTCTGCCTTTTTGTTTTCAAAGATACTTTTATCAGATTAATGATGTTCTCATTTATTCCTGAATTACCGAGAGTTTTCTTTTGAATCATGAATTTAGGTTGCATTTTATCACATGCTTTCCTCACACCTATTTGAAATAACCATATTTTTTTTCTCTTTTAATATCTTAATTTGGCAAATTACATTTATGGATTTTCTAATCATAAGCCTGAAGAAGGGCAGTTTTATACATTTTCTTTTTATATAATTTCTTTTCATTGTTATATGTATCCATAAAAAGTATGTTTTTCAGTTGTTTTTAACTTTATTGAAAAGTATGCCATGTTATATGTAATAATTAAGGACTTTTTCACTAATGATATATTGTTAAGGTTCCTACACATTATTGCATACAGCTATAATTCATTTCTTTTTGACTGTTGTTTCATATTTCATTGTGTAAATAAATAATTTATTGTATGTTTATTCATATCAGTTACTGGGACTTTTTATAAGCTATTAAAATACAGACAATACGTAGTTGGCATAGGGATAGAAAACTGGCCAATGGAATAGAGCAGAGAACCGAGACCAGACTCGTGCATTCATAGAACTTCAGGTGCATCAGAGATGGCCTCTCTCATCAGTAAGGAAAGGTAGGGGGATGCAGCAAATGAAACTGGAAAACTGGCTATACACAAAAATAAAATCATCTCCAGCTAGATTAAGGATCTGAATATTAAAAACAAAACAGTGAGCATCTTAGTGAACACATTGGTAAACATATTTTAGGCACAAAAATTATTGACAATATTTGAAAATATTAAAATTAAGAAATTTGGTTCATCGAAAAATAAACCTAAGTGAAAACATAAGTTATAAATGGGAAAAAGTTATCAGCAATAAACACAACCAAAAAAAGAAATTTTATCAAGACAGCTAAAGAACTCCTACAAATTAGTAGATAAAGCACCAACAACTCAAAGAAAACAGCGAGGCAAAGGACATGAAAAAGCATTTCACAGCAGAGGAAATGCATATGGCTAGTAAATAGATTAGAAGACTTTTACGTTGGCCATTGTCAGGGCTATGTAAATCAAGACCACTGCAAGGTACCATTGTACTCTCATTATATTGGCAAAAATTTAAAAAGCTTGACTGTACCCAGTGTTGAAAGTGATATACACCTTATATATCTTATGCATTGCTGGTGGGAGTGCAAAATGCTAAAACCACCATGGCATTATCTTGTAAGTTTAGACATTGGCATAGCCTATGAACCAGTAATTCTAATCCTATATATAAAATCAAGAGAAATAAATGTATATATTGTATATCTCAGAAGACATGTACAAAAACGTTCATAGCAACACTGTTCACAATAGCAAAACCCTAGAAAAAACTCACTGCTCATTGACAGGAGAGTACATGAATTAATTGTGTACTTATATGATCGAATATGGAATAGCATTCAAATCAAATAAATTATAGCAACCCTGTATATGATCATTAACAGCATATTATTTAGTAAAAAAATCCTAAATTATTACATATAGCACAATATCCTTCTTACTAAAGTTAAAACAACCAAAATTATATACTCTTTATGGAAACATATAATAGTTAAAAATACATGTGTAAAATGGAAAGCAAGAGAATGATGAACACGAGAATACAGGTGATAGTTTCTTTGGGTTGAAGAGATGAAACAAACAGGAGAATAACAGAGGGGAAGAACATAGGGCCACAAATGAGTTACAATGAAGAATCTGGTCTTTGGGGTTTTCTATATAAAAGATTATGTCATCTGCAGAGACAATTTAAATTATTCCTTTCCGAATAGGATACATTTTATTTCTTTTTATTGCTTAATTGCTCTGGCTAGATACTCCAACCAAAAACTATTAGAACTAATAAATGACTGCAGCAATGTTGTAGGATACAAAATTAATATAATAAAATCAGTTGCATTTCCCTACACTAACAATGAATTACCCAAAAAAGAAATTAAAAAAAAAAATCCCAATGACAATAGCATCAGAAAGAATAAAATCATTAGAAATAAATTTAACAAAGGAAATAAAAGATTTGGATGCTGAAAATTGTAAAACATTGATAAAAGAATTTGAAGACAACAAAAAGAAGTGGAAAGATGTCCCATGTTCACGGATTGGAAGAATTAATATTGTTAAAATGTCTATACTACTCAAAGCAATGTACAGATTCAATGAAATTCCTATCAAAATTCTAATGGCATTTCTCACAGAAATAGAAAAAAAAACAATTCTACAATTCATATGGAACCACAAAAGACCCAGAATAGCTAAAGATCTCTTGAGAAAGAAGGACCAATTTGGAGGCATCACACTTCCTGATTTCAAACTATATTACAAAACTACAGTAATCATAACAGTATGGCACTGGCATAAAAGCAGACAAGTAGACCAATGGAACAGAATAGAGAGCCCAGAAATAAATGCACACATATATCATCAACTAATCTTTGACAAGAATGTCAAGAATACGCAATGGGGAAAGGATAGTCTCTTCAATAAATGGTACTGGGAAAACTGGATACCCATATGAAAAAGAATAAAATTGGATCCTTATCTTGCACCCTACATAAAAATTAACTTGAAACGAATTAAAAATATAAATGTAAGGCCTAAAACTGTAGAACTCGTTAAAGAAAACATCGGGGAAAATCTCCCTGACGTTGGTTTGGGCAATGACTTTTAGGATCTGACTCCAAAAGCAAAGTTTACATCAAACTAAAAATCTTCTGTGTAGCAAAGAAAATGATCAAAAAAATGAAAAGGCAACCTATGGAATGGGAGAAAATATTTGCAAATTATACATCTGATCTGGGGTTAAGATCCAAAATATATAAGGAACTTACACAACTCAGTAGTAAAAAAGACACAAATACCTCAATTAAAAAGAGGACAAAAGAATTTTTACAGAGATTTATCCAAAGAAGACATACAAATGATATGGAGTTAATATCCAAAATACATAAAGAATTTATACAACTCAATAGCAAAAAAACACAAATAACTAACTAAAAAGTAGACAAAGGAACCTTTACAGACATTTCTCCAAAGGAGACATACAAATGGCCACAGGTATATGAAAAGGTGCTCAACATCACTAATCATCAAGGAAATGCAAATCAAATCCACAATGAGATATCCTCTCACACCTGTTAGGATGGTTGTTATCAAAAAGACAAGATATAAGAGTTGGTGAGGGTGTGGAAAAAAGTGGACCTTTGTGCACTTTCAGTGGGAATACATTCCCACCAATTTACAATTGGTACAGCCATTAGGGAAAGCAATATGGAGGTCCCTCAAAAACAAAAAATAGAACTACCATATGATCCAGCAATCCTACTTCTAGGTGTATATACAAGGAAATAAAATCAGTATCTTGAAGAGATATCTGCATCCCCATGTTCATTGCAGCATCATTCATAATAGCCAAGATATAAAAACAATCTAAGTGTCTGTTGACAGACAGATAAAGAGAATGTGGCTTTATATGCATGTATATATGTATATATGTATATATATATATACATATATACATACACAATGGAATATTATTCAGTCTAAAGAGAAGAATGGCATAAAACCTGCCATTTGCAACAACATGGATGAACCAGGGGGACATTATGCTAAGTGAAATAAGAAACTGAAAGACAAATACTGTATGGTCTCATTTATGCGTGGAGTCTAAAAAAGTCAAACTCATAGAACCAGAGAGTAGAGTGGTGGTTGCCAGAGGCTGGAGGTTGGGGGAAATGGGGAGATGTTGGTTAAAGGGTAAAAACTTTCAGTTGTAACATAAAAGTTCTGGAGAGCTAAAGTACAGCATCGTGACTATAGCTAATTATACTGTATTGTGGATTTGAAATTTGCTAAAGGAGTAGACAGTAAGTGTTCTCACTACACACAAAAAAATGATAGCTACCATATGAGGTGATGGATGTGTTAATAACTTGATTGTGGTAATTATTTCACAATACAAACGTATATTAAATCGTCATGCTGTACAACTTAAAAAAATACACTTCCATGCAGCCCAACAATTTCACTACCAGATATTTGCCCAAGAGCAACGAAAAAAATATGTGCAAAGACTTGTTGGTGAATATTCACAGCAATTTTATTCAGAATAGCCAAAAAGTGTAAACAAACCAAATGTTCACCAACAGGTAAATGGTTTGTTGTAGTGCATCCATGTAATGAAATACTACTTAAAAATAAAAAGAAACGAATCACTGATTTCTGCAACAACATGAACTGGATCTCAAAAGAATTTGGATTAAATAAATAAATCAGAAAAAAATTACCTCTGATATGATTCCATTTACAGGAAATTCTTAGAGTCTAAACTATAGTGAGAGAAAGCGGGTAAGTGGTTACCTGGGGCTGGAGCTGAAGGAGGTATATTGACTTGCAAAGGGGCAAGTCAGAAAGCAGGCAGCTTTTTGGGATGTTGGAGATATTCTGTCTAGATTGTGGTAGTGCTTACCCAAGTCCATATATTTGTCAAAATTCATTCAACTGTATACTTACAATGGGTGCATTTTATTTTCTATAAATTGTACCCCAATAAAATTGACAAAAGGAATCTGGTCTTCATTTTGGACGGCAGAATCAGGGAGGGAGGAAGAGACAAGCGCAGGGGAGGGGCAGATGCTCTCTTTGCTGGAATCCAGGGTGGAAACAGAAGCTTGATATATAAAAGGGCCAAAGCAGAAGAAAGTCAGAATGCCAACTGATGTAACCTTTCATTGGTGAGATTCCATGTATTTCTCTAAAATCTTAGCTGGATAAACCTTGATTCCAGCCTAGCCCACAGCTTTTTATAATAGGTAAAAATCGCCTTAATATATAAAGGATGGAGAACGTGGTTTGAACTTGAAATTGCTTGCTTCTCTGAAAATGACTGAACTTAATACAATGATATAGACATCATCTCCTAAGAATTCCACACAGCAATCATTATGCTTTTTCTGACACTACCAAGTAATGGAGACAACTAAACTATGGCTCCTATCCATTAACTAGTTCTCAGATCTCATCCACACTGTTTTCTGGTGCTGACAACCATGGCCACACTTCTTGCGTAAGAAGTAGTAGACAGCAAACACCGAGAGAGCAAGTTCAGGAGTCAGGTAGAGCTGGCTTCATAGGCCAACTCTGTGACTTAGTAGCTATTTAACGTTGAGAAAATAACTTTTCTATGCTCTGGTTTCTCATCTGTAGTATCAAGATAATAATAGTGGTAGTATCTATTTGATAGGTTTTTACATGTTTGTAGTATTAAATGAAGTAATATATTCAGGACACTTACAGAGTAAGAACTCAACACATGAAAGTTGTAAAGAATATAGTTAAAAACAATTTTATTTGGGGGCTGGCCTGATGGTGTAGTATTAATTTAACGTGCTCTGGTTTGGTGGCCTGGGGTTCACTGGTTTGGATCCCGGGTGCGGACCTACACGCCGCTCATCAAGCCATGCTGTGGTGGCATCCCACATACAAAATAGAGGAAGATTGCCACAGAAGTTAGTTGAACGACAATCTTCCACAAGCAAAAAGAGGAAGATTGGCAAAAGATGTTAGCTCAATGCCAATCTTCCTCACCAAAAAAAAATAAAAAAAAATTGTTTCAAGAAAATACTTATATAATGATATTTTGTGCTACAGGTTGGTCCTGACCTTTGAAAGATTAATTTTCTACCTAAGAGAGGCTGGACTCAAAATCCTTCTCACTTCAGAAAATAACCTGTAGAAACAGATTCTCAGTGGACTTGTCTGTGTTTGTAAACCTATACATCAAACCGAAAATGATTAACTGAAGAAAGAAAGAACAAGTTTGTTTTTATTTCTTGAAGAGGTATCAACAGCCCTGCTTGTAACTGTGTGATGCTTCTCACTAATACTCTGTCTCTTGCTGTCAAAGCAGATGAAAATGTGCTGGGCTGGAGGCGGGACTTTCTCCTATCCCTCAGACCTCAGTTTGACAGACACTTATTCTCTCTCTGGATTTTCTTCCCTGTGCAGTTTTGGAAGGGCAACTACATATTTTCCTTCTCTTCAGTTGAAAACAAACTAAAAACTAAACTAAACAAAGCTAACTAATCTAAACTAAATAGAACAATTCAAACCCTCCCCACCCAAACAAAACCACCTTGGAAAATGTACTTGTGTATCACGATCTAACCAGAAACTTTCCCTTCATATCAGTATCTGTGATCCCAAAGAAAAAGTGCATTGACCGAGGGTTAGGAAACATTACAAAAAATGTTATGGAGACGTTGAGACTTTCTGGGAAATGCTAATTTATTGCCATCATGAAACTGGATAAGTTTATTATCCAGATCTGGAGTGTCCTATGCTCCTAAATGATCCACATAACGTAGAAATACTGATTCATGTGACTCCTTGTTATTTATACCCTTAATCAGAATTTTTTTGCATCAGAACCAATTCATGGAAAATAAAGATATTTAAAGTGACATTTAACGATAAAAATAGTTTTTAAAAATATATCTTTAAAAAAATGATAAATGGTCATTTTGAAACATCCAAACACTATAATAAAATAAAATACCACCTTCACCCAGAAAGAGTGACAATTAACAGATAACAAAACATACACATTCTATTTGACTTCATTTAGTCCCAAGGAGAACTGGCATACGCATACAACTCAGACTACCTATTTTATTGTACAAAATAATTCCGATGAGAAAGTAATTTTGTTTGTTTGTTTTTCCATGTTAGAGAAGCAGCGAGAGGGTGTCAGCTTTCTCAGAAGTGCTCTTCCTGAAATTAAATCGAAGGCTGTATTCTGAACCTGAATGATCTCTATTCGACCATCAGTGGGTGACTGCTGATCTATACTGTAGATTACACCAACTCGATTCTCAGTTCTTATTCCCAGTTTTGCTTTGTTTAATTAACTGAATCTCATTACTAGTCAGGACCAGGAGCCTCAAGGTTTATCCTTCTTATTTAAGTCAAACTGTCCTCTGGGCAATTCAGTGATGGGCTTTTCTGTGAGAACAGGGCCTTCTGGGGATTGAATGCACAGCATGGTGATTATAGTTAATAATACTGTATTGTGTACTTGAAATTTGTAAGGAGATTAGATTTTAAGTGTTCTGACACACACACAAAAAGGTAACTAAGGTCAGATGATGGGCTTGTTGATTAGTTTGATTGTGGCAATCATTTCACAATGTATACATATATCAAAACTTCACATTATACACCTTAAATATATATAATTTTTATTTGTCAGTCATATCTCCATAAAGGTAGAAAAAAATATGGGCCAGAAACCATAACTTACAATTACTGAAAGATCAAGTCCTAGCCTTTTCTCTGTTGAGGTTTCTATTTGAAGGAGAATGCATGAGGCCTTTAAATATTTAAGATGTCTCTAAAAGAAGGAACTGGAGAGACACAAATCACAGCTATAAAACCTGTAGACTGATTAAGTCAGAGCTGAGGAAGCATTTTATTTCCTCTGTGAAGTCCTAATCTTTTTCTCCTAATCTTATTTTCTTAGGGTGACGTGCCTTGTACTTCAGATCACCTAAGTTCTGGTTTATTAATCTTATATGCCATTTTTTGATCGCTCTTTCTTCTCTACTACATCATCTCTGATTACCTAGCCCCCACACTCCCTCCCCCACACCAGTCTCGGGAGTGTGACACAGACTCCGTATTCTATTACAGAAGGAGATGCATACAGGTTAAACTAGCCAACCAAACATATATACTAGGCCTTTTTTACTGCTCTAAATATGGTGATTAACCAAATACCAAATTTTTCACCAGGAGTTGTGTTATATATTTAAAAGAAACAAAACCTCATGAACAAATCTGAGGTTTTATGATGACCCACCACTTACTGAATTCACGACTTTGAACAATTCTTTCACTTTTCTGAGCTTCAGTTGCGATGTTGGTAAAAATGAGAAAAAATATAAATATATTTATAATATATGCAAAAGCATCTGTACGTAGTAGGTTCTCAAAAAGTAAATCTCCCATTTCCAGTATTTTCTATCATGATACTAATGTATATTTTCATAAACTGCTGTTTAAGCTTTTGACTGAAAACGATTTAATTCTCATTTCAGGGAAAGTACTGCCTCTGGAAGCAATTCCAGCACCTTGATTACCAAAATAACAACGGAGTGCTAACACTGTCAAGCGACAGCAAATGATTCGACATTCTCTTCACTGGATTGTTTTCTGGTTAAGTTAACACACTTTTCAAAACTCACCCAGAATCGTTGCCTTTTGGCTTTGACACTGAACTTAAAGTGATGATATTTCAAGGAAAACTGAAATGCAAAGGATGTTATGTTGCATTTACTTTAAGGTTCATTCACTCTGACTTTTACATGACTTGTTAGACATTAGCCTCCCTGTTTTGAAAAGGCCAGGTGCATCAGGGTTAGTGCAGAGCGTGAACACCGTTAGTTTGCACTTTATCACTGTCATCCAGCTGCTGAATGCCCGCGCTTTACATTCCACAGGTAATGGAGGATTTCAGAACTATTTCAACTCTTACACAAATCAAGACTTAACAGAGAACTCGGGGAGTCTGATTTTAAGTAAGAAAGACTTTTTCTCCCCAAGTCCCTCAAATGGCCTACATTCAATGTTCAATAAGAGTATAGTAATTATTGTCTGTGAGTGCATATTGTAACCTATTCATGAACTCTATGGTAGAATTAGTTCAGAATTTATTACTTAAATATGTGAGTAATTATAAGACAGAGGCAAACTTTGCTTCAAATACTTGCTTTCAACTGGATTGCAACCAAGATCTAATATCATAATAAGATGCACATTGAGCTGCCATTCATTTTTTACATCACATCGTAGATGTGCAATTTCAGAGACTGAAAATACAGCATGTTCACTCAACACAGCGTGGGTCTCCCTTGCTCCCTTCTAAGCACAGCCCAACAGGCTGCAGCATCCAAACCCTGACAGTTTTATTTGGGCATTGAGCAGAGATTTTGTTTCACTTCATTACATCTTATCACACTTTTCATTTTTTATTCTACTATGGCAGGCTCATCTTCCTCTCACATTGCCAGAGGCTACCAGTTAGTAATAAGATCCTAAGTGCAGTTCATGAATGAACATGACTTGTATGGCGGGAGACTTGGATTCCAGTTCTGACCCTGGAGTTCACTAACTGAAAACCTTAACATTTCTGGCATCAATATTTCTGTACTTACAAATTAAAGATTGGACTAGGTAATTTCTATGTCATTTTCAGCTTGAAAAATATATCCTTCAGAAAACAACAGAAGAAACATTTACTTTTTGAGTGACTAATTGTGTGCATACTCTTGATTCTCAATTAGTAGAAGAATAACAGACGTTTTAGCTCTTGTTAGGTTTCAGCAGTACTATCACTTTAAAAATAAATATATGTTTTTTGTGATAGTTGATTTTATGTGTCAACTTGACTGGATCACGGGGTGCTCAGATGTTTGAATAAACATTATTTCTGGGTATGTCTGGGAGGATGTTTCTGGAAAAGACTAGCATTTGAATTTGTGAACTGAGTAAAGCAGATTGCTCTCCCCAGTGTGGGTGGGCATCATCCAATCTGTTGAGGGCCTGAATAAAATAAAAAGGCAGAGGAGAGAAGAATTTGCTCTCTGCCTGACTGGATGAGCTGGGATGGTGGTCTTCTCCTGCCCTTGAGCTGGAATTTACATCATCGGCTCCCCTGGTTCTCAGACCTTTACATTGGAATGGGAATTTACACTATTGGTTCCGCTGGTTCTCAGGCCTTCAGACTTGGAAGGAAACCATACCACCCTCCTTCCTGGGTATCCAGTTTGAAGAAGACAGATTGTGGAATCCTCAGCCTCCATAATTATGTGAGCCAATTACTTATTTTATATATATATACACACATATAATATTATATATATGTCTTATGGGTTCTGTTTCTCTGGCGAACCTTGACTAATACACTTTTCTTTTCAAAAACTGGAGTTTTCAAAATTATTGGCAAATCAGTAATTCCCGTTATTTGATTGCCCCTCAAAACACTTTGTACATACTCCTTTATTTTTTCCTACTTTTTCTTTTGATATAAAATGGGAATCACTTGATATAACTGGGCAGGTATTGCCATCTGCATTTTAAGAATGATGGATTCAACGAGGAGAAATTAAGTGGCTTTGCACGGGTTTTGTGGGTGGTTAGCAGGAGAAATAGTACAACTCAAGTTAGCTGTCATACACGGTCATTTTCTTTTTAACATCAATATCTTATTGTGAAACATACAGAAATGTGCATATTTGTGCAGTTTAACAATGGTTGTGATGAGAACCTTTGTGTAGCTCTCATACGCGTGAAGTATTAGAACGTTGCTGGTACCTCAGAAGGCTCTCTCTAGGGCTAGAGAGAGCCTTCGAACCCACGTTTTTGAAATCCCCTCTTTGATATTGGAGCTTTAAGTGTTTTTTTCTTTGCTGCCAGTGCCATATTAAGCATTGTTGGTAGAGGGACTTTGCAGGATGAAGGGGCTTCTCTTTCCAATTCCAACCTGCTGCCTTGGGCATCTTTCCCCTAATGTATGCTCTGTCAATGTGTGCTGTGTTGCTGATGCTGCATTCTCAAAGTGGTGATGTCCCAACTCCCTCTGGGTCTGCCCGCCAACCTCAGCCCTCCCGCACTCCAGAGGGAGGTTTCCTGCTTTGCCCAGTGGCTGTGAACCAGTTTCAGCATGAACAACTCAGTGAACTTCATGCTATGGACTTCAACTTCGCTTTGTTAACAAAGTCTGGACCCCCTTCCGAGTTTGTCCTTCCTGTGTATCCCCCTCAGCCCTACTGCATTCTTCAGAATCCTAGGTACTTGTTGGTTATTATGCCTCTGTTATCGTTGTTTTGGACCCTGACTGATACACCTTACAAATCACACATCCCTCATTTCTCCCCAGAGGCAGCTACTGTCTTAACTCATTTATAATGATTTTCTTGAGTTCCTTTATAATTTTGCTACTCATGTTCACGTTTTTTTAATACTAAACAAGTTTGAAAAATACCCTGCTAGTGCATGTGGGTACAAGGGGTGTGCGTGTGCAAATATGTTGGCAGTGAACACGTGTGTTACAAATGAGTAGACGCCTGCAGAGCTAGAGGGCAGCTGGGTACCATGAGTTTGCACACTTAGGGGTGCACATCTACTGTGAGTGTGAGGGCAGAAAGTATGAGTGTGTATCCTTGTGGGACCTGTGCACATGTGTGTGTGTGTGCGTGCATGCAGGTGTGTGCCTGAGAGGAAGCAGGATCTGCCCAGGGAGCCCCAACTTCTGAGCTTGGAAGACCTCCACTTTTGACTTCCACTGGGGCCTACTGGGTGATGGGTTTCCATTCTCTTGGTGGGGATGGCTTGTTAGGTTTCATCACATGTTTAAACATAGTTTCATTTTGCCTTTTTTAGAGCTGTATATAAACACAGTGTCTATAATCTTTTGTTACTTGCTCTCTTTTGTTCAAAATGATGTCTTTTAGATATACTAATGTGGCTGTATCTGCGGTCTGCTGTCTTTGTACTCACAATGGATTTCCCATTCTAATGTTGTTGGGCATGTGGATTGTTTCCCGTATTTGACAATTATGAACAATTGTGCTCTAAACATTCTTGTACCTACTGCAAATAAGTATTTTTCTCTTTATGAATTATACACAGGGATGAAATTTCTGAATCAAAGGAAATACATCTTCAACATTTTTAGATTGTGATATATTGTTTACCAAAGAGGTTGTACCAATTTACAATCCCTCCAGCCATATGTGAGAATTCTTATAACTCTATATGTTTGTAAATCATTTTAATATTAAGAAAAATGCTATATTATTTAGCATTTTCTGACTTCTGAAGTTTAGTGCCTTTGCATATGTTTGTTAGTAATTTGGGTTCCTCTTTTGTGAAATGCCTGTTTTAAGTCTTTTGCCTATTTTTCTATTGGATTGTCTAACTTTTTAGGAGTTTTTTTCCTTGCCGTATATAATCTGGATAAAATCCTTCATCAGCTGCATGTGTTGCAAATACCTTCTATTCTACGGCCCTTCACATTTTTTTTTAATGGTGTCTTTTGTAGAAGGCAAAATTATGATCCTAATTTTAACACGGTTGGATTTATTAATCTTTTTTTCATGGCTACTGCTTTTTGTGTGTTTTGTTTAAGAAATCCTTTTCTACCAAGGCTATTAACACATTCTTCTATATTATCTTCTAAAAGCTTTATGGTTTTGCCTTTCACATTTAGGTTTTTAATCTACCTGGAATTGATTTTTTTTATACGATATGAATGGTCTTGCTGTTATGCCATAATTTCTAAAAATCAACTGCATGAGGTCACCATTACCATTTAGTTTATACATCTACAGTTTGCGGACAGAAGGATGCTGAATCAGGGGGAAAAGGCTTTTATTTTTAAGAAACCAGTAATTAATCTCTTAACTGAGTTCAAACACAATCGTTAAGTGTTTTACTTAACCTCAAAAAAACTTATTTTATAGATGAACCAGTTAAGGGTTAGAGAGTGAAAGGAGTTTGGCCAAGGTCACACAATAGTATCAGTTTTGAGCAAGGATTAAAATTTTTACCATTTAACTCAAAATCTTCTGCTACTTCTCTCTCTCAAGTGATACTGCGGGCGTGTGTGTGTGCGCGCGTGCGCCCTTCCTATTTCCTTGTTTTTCTATGCCCTTAATTTGAAATTTGGATTTTCCTAGGATCATCCCGTATCTCTGATTCCTATTACAAGTTTTTCCTGTATTCAAAGTTACTCCACTTTCCTTACGAGTGTTTTCTTGTTTTCAAAATAGTTCCATATGTAGAGTTATGCCTCTCTTTCTCTGTTTACATCACATTATCTTTCCATAAAAAAAGAGACATATTTATTCAAGAAATATAGAAATGTGACAGTTTCCTGAAGTTTAAATTCTTAATATACAAATAGGGCCCCCAGAACCTGTATCAGTTTGCCATCTCTGTTCCATGGAGCCCTTGGGGCCTCTGATGAGTTCCTACATAATCCACACTGGGGGTGCCTGGGCTAAGCAGGCAAGGTTTTGCTTCCTTCATCCCACACAGACACCTCACAGTAGCTTCAGCCAGAGAAACTCTGACCTATCTGATACATTTGCTAGGCCAGTTAAAATTTCATTTGAATAAAGGTTTTTGCCACTAAAAATGTCTGAAAATAACTGAACAGAGTAATTTTAGGATGCAATATAGAGCTTTCAGTTATCCAAACATAAGATTTAAAAAAAAAACAAAATTCCACTGGAGAAAATTAAATTTACAAGGCTTTTAATTCTAGAATTAATAAATGAATTTACTAACGTCACTACAAAAGGTCAATTGTGTTTATATAATACTAGAAACAAACAATTGGAAGGTGAAATAAAAATATTTAAAAGAGCATCATAAAACCTAAAATACTTAGGAAGTTATTTTTTAAAAAGACATAAAAGACTTCTTTGTATACTGAAAACTACAAATAATTGCTAACAGAGATTTTAAAAAGTATAGATAATTTAGAGCTGTATCATGTTCATGAAGTGAAAAACTCAGTGTTATTAAGATGTATGTTCTCACCAAATTTATTTCAACACCATCACAATAAAAACTCTACCTTCTCTGGAATTTCTTCTGCCGCTGGATCTTGTGCTGATAATTTCTCACTACTTTGTTATTTCTTCAATGCCTTCCAGCTACATGCATATATATATATGTATATGTAAATCCTTCAGCTGAGCCAAAGTACCTAATCTGTAATTTCTCCACCTTGGTACTATTGCAATTGGGAGCTGGATAATTCTGTGTTATTCGGGGCTGTTCTGTGCACTCCATGTATAGCAGCATTCTTGCCCTCCATCCGTATAGTAGCATCCTCCTACTTGTGATAAACAAAATGTGTCTAGTCATCGCCAAATGTCCCTTGGGAAGCAAAATTGCCCCCAGTTCAGAACCATTGCCCTAATACATCATTTTCCAAAGCAAAAATCCCACCTTTCAAATAATTCTTCTCTTCCTCCCACTTCGTTTATTGCTTGCAAACATTATCTTTTATCCTGATTCTTGCCAACAGCTTTGTTACAGATGGAAACATTTGTAATGATTACATCCCTTTAAATCATTTATTTATTCCCCATTAATTATAGAATTAATTCCAAATTTCTTAACACAGCATTTAAAGCTCCAAGTACTTCTCTAGTCTCCTGTCTCACCATAGCTTGCTTCAGATGAGTGTTTTTGCAGCATCATTTTTTATCACTCTCAGCCTGCATCACATTGTATTGTTTTTCATTGTGTCTATATTACCTTTCTTTCCTTGTCCTGTGAATGAGATATTTCTTATGCGTCACTCAAATCCTCTCGGCCCCACTTCTGACTTCAGACGCTGTGTGTGAATAGTTTTATGGTGGCTTCAGGGAGTTCCACGCAGGTATGGGCCTGTGTGTGCACCTTTCATATCCTTCCACAGGTTTCTGTGATGTGGTGGTGTGAGATGCTGGTGGAAACGTGCCTGGTAGTCCTGACTGAGTCTGTGGGAAGTTGAGCTTGTACTTATGCTGGCTGTCCCTCCTTCCCTGTTTTGTTCCCCTGTCCCTTCCTCATGTTGCTTAGGATCAATTCCCGAATAAACTACCTGCACATACGCCTTCCTCTCAGGCTCTGCTTTTGGTGGATCTAAAACTAAGACAACCTGGCTAACTTTTGCTCGTCCTTTAAGATTCTTCTTAGGTATAATTACTTCCAAAAAATATTCCCTTACCTCTCTCTCCCTCTCTCCATTTTTACTGATGTTTCTCCTTAGTACCCCCTATTTCACCATACCCTTTGCTAATTATCTTCAAACCTCCTTGAGAACTGTGCCTATATCAAAATCATCCTTTTTTTTGTTGGTTTTTACAGTACCTAGATACCACTTTGAAGAGATATATCTAGATGGTCATGATGGTATTTCAATTATTAATCTTGATTAAAATAATTATGTATCTAATTAAATAATATACTTAATTTGGAGGAGAAGAGAAGTGGATAGAAGAACCATGTAATAAAAATATTTGACTCTAAACTACTCTGAGGGGGAGAAAATGAAACAACCTGTTAATTCTCTATTTCTCTTCTCAGTCATCTTTTTTGTTCAGGCTGAGGCTGAGAACTAATTCATGAGAGAATATAAGTTAAAAGAAAACACGTTTCCTCTGAGGCTAGACAAAGCACTGAAAAATATATTTAATTATGTGTTGAAATCGGTATAAATTAAATTATAATTTCATATTCAATAGCCTTATTCTCTGTGAATCAGTAAGTAAGAGATGACTTGAGAAGACACATGGCTTGAGGCGAAATAAGAAATTAAGGTAGATCTTCCATGAGGAGTGAAATGGAATCCACTAGAACTGAATGAAATAGTCAGAGGACAGTGGGAGACGTCCACAAGAAATGGACATATATAAGACAGGGAATAATATGTTTTCAGTAAGTGGACATGCACAGTCCCCTCAACATCCATCCAGAGACCTAAGGGAAAAAAATTTCTGCTTCTTGGATCAGCCACCTACTGTCACTTTTGTTCCATAGAATCCACGTTATTTGCTAAGAGAAGAGAAAACTAAAAATACAACAAAGAGAGTAAGTTGATATTTGTGACAAGCTGGTGAGAGAGGAGAGAGAGAAGAAGAGAGAACATGGGATGAGACTGTCTCATCTTTGAGGGAGCAGTTGTCAATCATGTGGAAAATCTAGAAGAGAGCATTGGGAAGAAAGTTTGCTTTCGTTTTTCTTTCTGTTTTTTAATTAAAAAAAAAATGACTCTGCAGTTGAAACTTTGTAACCTCAGAGTAGATAGAGAGCGAGTGGAAGAGAGAATGCGAGCAGGCTGGGAATTGGTATTGCAGGTAAAAAGAAAGAGATTTGGGAGTGTGGGAGTCTAAGGTGCCCTTCAGAATGCGGAGAATGCCATGGAATCAGTAAAACTGCTGGTAGAGTTAACAGCCTAGACAGGCACTGGTAAGGTTTTGTTAAGGGAGGTAGATGAGTTAAGCAACTTGTAGGTGTACAATACTGTATCACGAGCCATAGGCACTATGCTGCAGAGTAGATCTCTAGAACTTATTTATCTCCCATTACTGAAACTTTGTACCCTTTGATCACTGTCTCCATATCCCCCTCCCCCAAACCCTTGGGAACCACCACTTTACATTCTATGAGTTTGACTGTTTTAGATTCCACAAAAAAATGAGAACATGCAGTATTTGTCTTCCTCTATCTGACTTGTTTCACTTAGCATAATGTCCTCCAGGCCATCCATGTTGTCACAAATGGCAGGATTTCATGAGCTTTTGGTGTCATATCCAAAAATCAGATATATGCATTGTGACTTTTTAAATTGTACTTTAATGATATTAAAATAGTTAAGTTGAGTACTTAAAATGTGGCAAGATTTTGCTAGATGCTTTATCAACATTATCTAAACAAATACTTAAAATAACCACTTAAAGTGGAGACTATTATTATGACCTTGTCATGGGTGAAGAATGTCAACCTAGGCAGGGTAAGTAACTCACCCAAGAACAATATATATAATAACACTAGGAATAGATCCCAGGTCTGCCTGACACATAGATGTAACTAGTAGGCAATACTAAAATAAGTCACCAATGGCCAACTATGATCTAAAATAAGAAAGTGCAGGGAAAGTGAAAAAATACTGTCAAGATAGATACTTGTGTACAATTTGACATTACTAATGACAACATCAAGCAAGCAAGCAGGACTGGCCCGGTGGCACAAGCGGTTAAGTGGGCGCACTCCGCTGCAGCGGCCCAGGGACCGCTGGTTGGGATCCTGTGCGCGCACTGATGCACTGCTTGTCAAACCATGCTGTGGCGGCGTCCCATGCAAAGTAGAGGAAGATGGGCATGGATGTTAGCCCAGGGCCAGTCTTCCTCAGAAAAGAAAAGAGGAGGATTGGCAGATGTTAGCTCAGGGCCGATCTTCCTCACAAAAAAAAAAAAAAGGCAAGCAGATGCATCTGTGTTAAGGGCCGTGGGAGCATATCAAGGAGCAGGTCTATATACAGTGACATGTGCCTATTAATGAAGATGGATAACTGAGTTCTCAGTTAGACTTCAATTTTTGTTTATAAGAGATCATTTTCTCTGTAAGGATTATTGGATGGCAATTATTGTCATGATCGATGCTAATTATATGAAATAAGTTAATATCATTTTGGTTGAGAAAGACTTTTCATTTGGATTGAAAAGAACATTTGAAACCATGAAAAGTATAAGAAACTGAACATCATTGAAACATGTATAACAAGATCTGAATCAGTGCCAAACGGCTGTCATTATACCCTCGAGAAGGGTATGAAGAGTAAAATATTAATCACTTTCTTAATTCATTCAAAAAACTTTCATGGAGCACCTTCTGAATAAAAATACTTTATAAAAATTATTTTATTTAATCTTCATGGAAAGACTATAAGGTAGGTATTAATATCCTTTTCTTATGAATAAAGAAACAAAGGTTTGAAGACTTTAGGAAACGTGCCTATTGTCATGCAGCTGGTAAGTGGCAGATTTGGCCTGACGTCTAGGCTTGTCTGGTTCCAAGGCCTGCGCTGTATTTCCTAGGAAGGCAGAGTTCACAAAGTCTGGCTGAAAGAGGCAGAACAATCCCTGAGTGCCATCAGCATTCTCTTCCTCCTCCT
Source organism: Diceros bicornis minor (assembly GCF_020826845.1). Taxonomy (NCBI): domain Eukaryota; kingdom Metazoa; phylum Chordata; class Mammalia; order Perissodactyla; family Rhinocerotidae; genus Diceros; species Diceros bicornis. Next base: position 50,328,773 of record NC_080761.1, read on the forward strand.
CCTCCTCCTCCTGGTAACAACCTATGGGGAGAATCTCATGGATCACAGTCTTGGGCAGAATGTCACGCTGTCTGGCAGAACATCAGTTTAAAGGTCAATAAGCTCGCGGTGAAGCTTTCTAATCATCCATGGAAAATAAAGTGCTCCTATTTCAGCTTACTAAACAAAGTGAAGGATGACTTATTATGTTCATATTTGGTGTAAGTTTTCCCAGGACCAAAAAGTTACTAGTGTGTAAATCATGGTCTAACCAGCTATCATGTTTTCTATAAAAATATTTTTAGTTATCTTAACCAGGAATGAGAGCTTTAAGCACTATGGAAAACCATATAAATATGAACCAGTTGTGGGAAACACAAAGAAGTCAGATTAAGGGGATGAGCATAAAATGAGTTACACTACAAAGAAAATATCTAAGAATATAGGTTGCTTCCATAAAAACCTAAAGGAATGCGTCAGTCTGCAGAAGTTAGAAACAATCGATAATTACCCAGATGCAAGGAGAACTGATGAGGAGGAAATTGAGGAAGAACCTTTAGAATGGATTTTCAGGAAAGAGTTCTCTGACTATTAAAGCTGTGAGTTTTTAGAACAATCTATCTACCACAGGAAGCTGTGAATCTGCCATCAGTAGGACACACAGGGATTAGAATCTCAGAACCACTAAAAGCAAGTGTTAGCAGACCCATTAGGGGAAATGAAGTGAGCAGCCTTTCTGTCGTTTGCTCCTTTCAGTGCAACTAGAGGAAGTCTTCTTCGTCCTTGAATAAAATTTCAGATGTTTGTTAACAGATGCAGATTTTTACCCAGTTGACCAAGTTATGCTCCTTTGTCCTTCAGGCAGTGTTTCTGCTGGGTGTGCTCAACTCTCTCTCATGTGTCATGAAGAGTCACATGTGTTAGCCTGTGATTGTGATAGAGAGATTGTTTGTTTTAACATACTCGCTGTGGAAAAATTAGAATATACAGACATGTGATTAAATATCACCAGTATCCTAACCTCACAGGGATAAACATACTAACATTTCCATGAACAAACTTCCCAATATTTCACAGATGTGTGCGTGTGTGTTTATATAGGTTTGTGTTTGTAAAGATCATAATTATGCTGTATAGACTCTTCTGCAACTTGCATACCAATCACACATACTATAATCATCCCATGTAAGTAAATAATTAACTATTGTAATATAGATTGCATTCACAGTATCGGTATATAACTATTAATTCTCAATTGCTGGACATGAGGTTTTTCTGATTTCTTACTATTATATGTAATGCTACACTGTCTGCCCTTGTACATAAATTTGTGTCATTGCTTTAATCACTTCTTTAAGAGAATTCTTGAATTGCTGGATCACAGGGTTTGCACATTTAATTATTTAAGTACCCTGCAGATAGAATATGTCTTTCTGGAGAATTTGTAGACCTCAGACTCTGGAGTCCATCTGCTGTAGACCACAGGCTGATTCTATGTGGCTGAGTTTCCTCATCTGTACATGAGATTCATAAAACTACTTCATATGATCACTGAGAAGATTTCACAGATAAAATATGCAAAATATTCTTAACAGTACCTGCCTGAAAGGAAACTCTAAGGAATGTTATTAATTATTATTGTTATCATTATTATTTCCAATTAACATTCCCATCAGAAGCTATTTTTCTCTCACTGTAGATGAAAATATTATCACAAAAATATTTGCAAATTTAATAAATAATGTTATCATGTTTTTGTTTCATTTTTCCTTTCTTTGATTAATAAGAGGCAGGATGTTTATCATATGTTTCTTGGTCATTTGTATTTTTCCCTTTGTGTCTTACTTGGTCATAGTACTTTTGGCTACAGTTTTTTCTTTACTCACTGATCTGTATAAGAGCTGCTTCTTTCCTGCCTAACAGGCGAACAACCTCTTCCATGTTTTCAAGCAAAATGTATGTAACATTAAACAATTTCTAAAACAAAAATGCCATACATTTCGTGCTACATTTTTCCACAGAGTACTATTCTTAGAATGTGAATCCATTGAGACACTTTTTAAATTTTTATACATCATTCCCTAAAGATGTTTTTCAATCTCTTTAATTCTCATTTTAATTCTAATGTCTTACAGTTTGACATGAGTTCTTTTTACTTACTTGTATTGCTTTGACCTCAACCTGACTCCAAAATATTGACTTTTTTTGTCTTCTATAAAAAAAACCAATTCTCCATCTTCCGTATAAAAAAGCTTTGTGTTATTAACTTTATTTCCTGGGGTAAATAAAGCCAAATGCTTTGCTCTTTCCTCATTAAGCTAATTTCCCAAATCTTTAATGACACATAATGTAGCATATAATTTAAGGACATAGTCTTTAGAATCAGACATGTACTCAAATTCTGGCTTAGCTCAGTGAATTTGGACAAATCACTTAATATCTCTGAGCCTCATTTTTCTTACATGTAAAACAGCAATAATAATATCCATCTCAAAGGGGCAATATGAAGGTTAAATGAGATACAGCATATGACAATTTAGGTGCTTAATAAACTATAGTTGTGTTTTTATGCTTAATTATTATCATTGTTCTCCAATGAACCTTCATCAAGTTATATAGTCATATTAATTATTCCTATCTTAGTGAATATAAATAGTAATCATTCATCAAGTTTTTCAAACTAGAAATATTGGAGTCATCCTTGGATCTTTCTTCTCTAGCATCCCTACATCTAATCTGTCATCAACTCCTATCAAGACAGCACCTAAATTTGCTTCACTACCATCCGCTCTGCTCCATCCCCAATGCTGGTGCACCCATCTAGAACCCTTTCATCTCTTGTTTGGACTTCTATGAGGGTGGGCATCTTCGAAGTCAACCTTTTAACTACTGCCTAAAGACTATTTCTAAATCATAAATCTAAGTATGGCACTGGTCAGCCATAATACTTTCTCATTTCTTAGAAGAAAATGTTGGAATATTGAATATGGCATTTGAGGTCTTTAACAGCACCACCTCACTCCATTCGTGCAGTCTCATCCTCAGCCTATTTCCCTGCATTGATGATCTTTTAAAATTATTTTTCACTGTAATTACAAACATTTTTGCTATTTCCAGAATATTCTGTGCACACTAATATATTAGGACCTTTGCTCAAAAAAAAAAAATCCTGCCTGAAATAACAATTATTCATTAATTCATTCAAGATTAATGGAAGGGAAATTAACATTTACTGAGCTTTAAATAAATGCCAAGCACATTTAAAAGTTAAAATAACCCTGTAAAGTAACTATTATTAGTACCATGCAAGAATGGAGATGATTAAGTACTTCGCCCAAGTTCACACATGTAGACAGCAGAGCCGGGATTCCGTATTGTTTCCACTTCTCCAAAATATTTATTAGTTCTCTACTCAGTGTCCTGTAATGGAGTATTATGGATATAAAGATGAATTGAAAGCAGATTATTACTCCAGAAACTCACGGTTCAGTGGAACAACAGCTCAGGAATCCCTCATTCGCGAGGACGTCCGTGTTTCCCCAGGGCACGTTAGTGGCAGAGCCGCATTCCTCAGTTTAATCAATGACCCTTGGCGGCTCCGCTTCCTGCCATGGTTTCTCTCTTTGCAGTTCCTGGCCTGGTGGTGGCACTTTCAGAGTCTGTAAGAACCTTAATTGACATATGAGGTGGTATCTTTACTGCTTTAAGCAGCTTAAGAAAAGGCTTGGGAAAAAATTAAGAGAATTGAAATTAATGGCCAAAAAGGACTTTTAGATTGCTCTTATTTCCTTTTATATCTGTATATGTCATCATGGAGGATTGATTGAATGGCTGTTATTTTCCGTTCTACACATGGGGAATCTGATGTCCATAAAAGGCAGACCATCTAAGTAGGAGGAAGAAAGGAGATGAGAGTTCAAGTGCTTGGACACTTGGTCTTTTGCTTTTCTATCAAACTGCATTGTGTCACTTGTCATAAAATTATAAGGCAAATGCCAGTGGTAGTTAGATAGATAGAGAGATAGAGAGATTATGCTTTTGTATTTTTTATGATTGAAAAAACAAAAACAGTGTTAAAAATTATTCCCAGGCCCTTGAATAAGCATGACTGCAATTTGAGTGAACGCCTCTCTGAAGGCTTACAGATCTAAAATTCAGGGCCACAAGACCTCCAAGGGGGCCTGAGCCCACTGGTTGAAAACTACTAGCATAGCAGAAGAAACACTAGACTGGAAAACTGAACAAATTTTAACTAGCTATCTGACATGCCAGCATAATTTAAGTATTATCATTGGTTTCTCATCTTGAAAGATAATGGTAACAACTTGCTCATCTCACTAATCTGTTAGAATAAACTAGATAAAGCTATAAAAATTTCAAAATCAAAGAAGCACTATCAAAGTTTATGGTATCATTATTATAGTACTACTTTTATAACAAGAGTTCTATAGATTACAGAATTAAAAATCAGAATGAGAATTTAGAACTGGAAAAGACTGTACCACTACTATCTGACTCTATAAATTAGGACACTAAATTTCAGAATAGCTAAATGACTTGCCTAGAGTTATATAGTCGTTGCTTAAAATGTTACATAAGCACACGCCCTATTTAATTATAGGCATTGCCGGTTATTTAACACAACCATTTTTATTAATATCTGCACCTTAATAAAGAAAAGTGGACAATGTTGAGAATAGGGACATGGGTATAATGATAATGTGGGTATTGATATGCATATTATAAAGTGCATTGAATCAACTGTGTATACATTATCTACATATCAGAATTCCCGTCTTTAAATACGAGGCATTGATCGAAGACATAGTAGAGAAGCAAATGAGTTTGTAGAGATGGAGACATAGATTTAGGTATCTAGATCAAGATATATAACTAGATCTATTGAGCCTATTTCATATACCAAGAAAGCAAAGCACAGACAGACTAAGTAATTTTCCTAGAATGAATCACACAGATAATAAATGACAGAGTCAGGACTTGAGACAGAATTTTACGAACTCCAAAGACATTGTTTCAATCCCTATAATACATACTACTACACATTAATTTAATGTTATATTTTAGCCTCTATGTAATAGTAAATAATTAAAGTTAATTAACAAGTGTTTAGAAAATACTCTATTGGAATATAAGTAGGAGAAGTTATTTAGAACTTGAATAAATATGTTGCAATTTCAGTTAGTTTTAAGGATGAGTGAGATACTGTGAGATGGACAAAGAATAAAAGGACACTTAAGTAAGAGAAAATTTCAGGGGCAAAGGCATTATGCATGAAAGATCGAGAAATTTTTAGAGGTGGGACAGTCCGTGTGGGTGCAGTGAGGGCTGGAAGTGAAGGAGACTAAAAGATCTAGGAGGGAAAAGACTGTGTGTGTTATTTGTGACCTCATATTCTTAGTGCCTAACAGATCGAGAGACATAGCAAAATTGATGGATGAATGAAAGAATGAATGAATGTAATGGAGAGAAGGAGAAGCAGAGCTTCATTATAAGAAGTCTTGAATTCCAAGCTAAAGATTTCAGAAATCACCTTTATGTTTGGATGACCAATTGCAATAGTTTAAGTAGATATGTGACAAGATCAGATTTGTATTCCAGAAAAGTCGCTTAAGTTGAAAATAAGATTGTCTGGAAGGATTAGAGATAGAAACAGCATATAAAGAAAATTTTGCAATCAACTAGAAAAACAGATAATGAAAACCTGCCAGATGCTTGATAATGTCTTGAACCAATTCTCAGAAAAAAGAGCTGTTGAGAAGAACAAATGATGTGGCAAGTTTTGGTTCTGTTGAATGAGAAATGCCTATATTATACTCAGGTAGTATATACTGTAACATGTGTACCTATAACTTAAAATTGCCAGCATTTATGTACACACCTAGAGAGAATGTATAGAGAAAAGAAGGCCTAAGGCAGGACAATAGGGAAAATATAATTCAAGTATATGGAAGAAAAAGGTGATAATAAATGCAAGTGAGAAAGATTGATCAAAGAGGACAAAGAAATAGAAGACTAACATCCTGGGAGCCAAGAGAGTTTCCAGAAAGAGGAAGTGATCAGTGCCAGAGCCTTCAGAGAGACTAAGAAAGAGGAAAATTGATATGAAGTAACTAGATTTAGCAATTAAAATATTGTTGTCAAGTTTGAGAAGGCAGTTACATTTGAGAGTTGGTATTTATTTTTTTAAACATGGACAAAACTCAACAGGCTCTTGTAGTCTCAGAACCAGGGGGCATCATATATCTGGTATTAAGTGCCCTCAGTATTTCTCTATGGGGATTGAATTTCAAGATGATGTAATCTATGCAGAAATAGAAGTATAATGATGTACACCTGAAATTTATACAATGTTATAAACCAATGTTACTGCAATAAACAAAAAATTAAAAAAAAAGATTATATTATAAATTATGTAGCCTACATGTCCAACTTAATTAACAATTACTGGTAATATACTATATTTACAGGCATCAAAATTGGTTGGTTCAAATGCCTGCATCATCAAGAATGGAAATTTAACCTATTTATGGCTAAAATTTTCTTGACTTTGAAAAAGAGTTTACCACTCAGCAATCTTCTAGTCCAAGCAGCAGTGCTCACTCAATTGTACTTCAAAATACTGTACTCAGAAAAGATCAATATGACCAAATGGAAGGATAATTTTAGTATTGTTTGGAACTAGATGGAGACTGTCCTTAAAAATTTTGGGAAAATATGATGATCTCAGGGCAAGATAAATTTTATATTAAGAGTATAAAAACTATTTAAAAACTCAGCATGTAAATGTCTATTCTCTTTGGCAGAAGTTACTTCTGGTGCATTCTCATTAGTGCCAGTCCCAACCTTCTATAACTGTAAGGCTGTGCCAGTGTGGATCTGAATTTTTAAAAATTCAGTGTCTCAAATGCTATAGAATTTGAGATTTGCTTATTAGATAATTTTTGTGTGTGTGTTAGGAAGATCAGCCCTATGCTAACATCTGCCAATCGTCCTCTTTTTTTGTTGAGGAAGACTGGCCCTGGGCTAATATCCGTGCCCGTCTTCCTCCACTTTATACGGGACACCGCCACAGCATGGCTCGCCAAGCGGTGCATCGGTGCGTGCCCAGGATCCGAACCGGCGAACCCCAGGCCCCTGCAGCGGAGCGCGTGCACTTAACTGCTTGCACCACCGGGCTGGCCCATAGATAATTTTTTATAGATATACATATTCATAGTTACATACTTATCCATATATTTATAATATCTTGAAATATTCATTTTAAAAGGGAAATTTAAGTAAAAGAGAACTATTGAGTTCACTAATGAGTAAATTAATAGTTCATCTTCCTATGAAATGGAACATTTAGCACTGAGGATAGTTCATGAATTGGGTAATTTAAATTAAGTTGCGTTAATGATGTTATGAAAAAAAATTATTCATTTTCCCCTAAAAACTAATGTTTATATTCTCTTGTGTTTACTTCTCCCTTGGAAAAAGTAGAGCATTCAAGGGCTTTTTCATAACAGAATTTAAGATTTCCAACTGTATGCTTTGAAGAGTGGACTATACCAATCAAACACCTTTTCCTCCTTATAAAATACTAAATATTTTAGAGGATTTTCATTTAATATGTTTAAGGTATTTTATCACTGCAAATTAATAAACAATGTCTTCTGAGTCTATAATTAGATAGAAGACTCAAGTTTTCTTTTCTCTTTTGAAACTTTTTTTTAAAATGATAGTTGGATTGGAATGCATTAGGAGGGCTCACAGCTTACTCCGGGATTCTAGCTATTTCTCCAGCTATGGCCTATCATATCTTTATTACTGTACCTGATAATAATACAAACTTTTATCCTTTTTAAAATGTCTTTGCATCACAAATTTGTGCTTCTTCTAAAAATTTGAAGGTTTATCTTTTAGTCATGACACAGTTTGTGGAAAATCTTTGATGGAAACTGTGGAAAGTTTTCTGAAAGTCACAGTTTAAAATAAACGTAAGCACTTGTAAAAAAATAAAGACAATTCATATTGCTTCCTATATTTGTTTCTATAAAATAAAAATGACATCAGGTTATACTACACCCTTGATATCTTTTCTGACAAGTGAATTTCCTTTTAATTATCTCTGATATCATTTGGATAAGTACATGTCACAGATAACTTGGTGAAAATAATGAGGTCTTACTAGCATGAGACCTCATTCCAGCTATGTGTAAATGAAATCTTTCCTGCCTGAGAGATGGAAGAAAATATCTGTTTATTCTAAGAAGTATCATATTTTGGATTTTTTGAAACAAAACCAGTAAAACATTATATATATAATTTTTGTATTTTTTAAATATATATATACTTGCTTTTGTTGAAAATTTGACAAATATCAGCTACTATAAAAACAAGTTTCATGCTAGTTTGAGATTTTATTCTCATAGACAAGGCCAGAGAATAAGTTCTATAAGTATATTTTATAGAATCATTACTATTTAGGACGTGTCTATATGACAATAAACATGCAAAATATAAAATCTGGCTTTCACTCAATTCCCAGGATTTCTCCCTTCTGGAATAATACATTTTTGGAAACCTGAAAAATATATATAATGTTGCAATTTTTTTCTAGAGTATTTTATATTGTTACTCCATGCTTTTTGAAAAGCTTCAAGTAATTATCAGCACACTTGGTAAAGGACACTTAATAATACATGCAGTAAAATAACTGTAGGAAACTGACCAGAAAAAGCTATATAATCTGTGGGTTGTCCAAATCCTTGGGACACACAGTTAACTTTATGTGGCATCTTTAATTATAGGTAACCATTTTATATGAGGACAGTTTATTTCTATTCTTAAACAATAACAAAAATACACCTGCTTGTTCCCACAATGGACTTCAATCTTTTTCTTCAAATGTATGATTCCAGAATTTGAGAGACTAAAGGGACTACAGATTTTATGTAGACCAGTGGTTCTCAGACATTTGGATTAAATAGACCATTAAAATTTTAAAACAACAGCAACAACAATCAATGTGGAAGAAAACAAAGATTGGTCAGATTTTCATGGAATCAAGCACATTAGACAGGGATGAATATATAAAGAAAATGTGGTATATACATTCAATGGAATACTATTCAGCCCTTAAAAAGACAAAAAAATTCTGTAGTATGAGACAACATGAATGCACCTTTAAGACATTTAACAACGTTGAACAACACGAAGACATGCTAAGAAAAATAAGCCAGCCACAGAAATACAAATACTGCATGATTCCAATAATTTGAGATATCTAAAACAGTCAAATTTATAGAATCAAAGAGTGGAATGGTGGGTGCCAGTGGCTGGGGAAAGAGGGAAATGTGGAGATCCTAACCAATGGTCATAAAGTTTCAGTCAGCAAGACAAATAAATTCTAGAGATTTGCTGTACAACTTTGTACATACAGTCAACAACACTGTTATTGTACACTAAAACATTTGTTAAGAAGGTAGATCTCATGTTAAGTGTTCTTATCACAATAAAGTTAAATTAAAAAGAAAATACCACATGACTTGTTTGAAAAATTTAACATGGAATACTAACACTAATACAACCACAGAGTAAAGGACCATCTGGTAAACATATTTTAACTTCCTAAAAATTTCGCCATATAGTTGATGGCCACTCTTATAGCTCATGAGGTAACCTTTAACATTCCCCACAAGGTCCTGCACAGTCTGGCCCCTGCCTTCTAACCAGCATCATCTCTCACTCGCCTTGGTTTTGGCCCTTCAGCCTCCTGACTTTCTTTTGGCTCCTTTAAGGCAGTAATTGACAAATTGAGGCAAAGAAAAATGATGGGAGTCACAAGATAAAATTACATTGAGGTGTTGAAGAAAATACAAGGATTTACTTTAATATTCATCTACAAAATTATAAAAGTAGACTTCACTGATATTTTCAATCAAGATGACTTCTAGGCCAGCCCCATGGCTTAGCAGTTAAGTGCGCAAGCTCTGCTTCTGGCGGCCCAGGTTTGGATCCCGGGCTCGCACCGTCGCACTGCTTCTCCGGCCATGCTGAGGCCGCGTCCCACATACAGCAACTAGAAGGATGTGCAACTATGACATACAACTATGTACTGGGGCTTTGGGGAAAAAAAAGGAGGAGGATTGACAATAGATGTTAGCTCAGAGCCGGTCTTCCTCAGCAAAATGAGGAGGATTAGCTAAGGGCTGATCTCCCTTACAAAAAAAAAAAATTAAAAAAAAGATGACTTCCTTGGTACCTCTGTCAGAGGATGAGCCATCACAGAGTAGAGGACTCTGCTGGGAAAGAGTGAGTGCTTGCAAACCTGGACTGGAGATGGATTCATCCTCACTCTTCTGTCAATTTTCAGAGTATATGAAAGCACTACAGTTCATGCAACACAAGCTTTCTTTTAAAAAGAGGTTTACTGTTTTACTCATGTTTTACTGAGGTTGCTTTTTGAAAACAATGCTTTACACAATAGAGCATGTGTAACCCTTTGGAAATAAGATGGGCAGTGACTATCAAAATCATCCGTAATGTCCGAAGTTTTGCTAGGTAACACATGTCAGAATTCTTAGCATTACTATACTTAAAGATGAACTCCTAAGTTTTCCATTTCAAAAAAATGTGCTATGTTTTCTGTCAGATGGCTCTCTTCAATTTCAGACTGAAATTGCCTAATCTGTTTGAGGTAGCTGTGATGTTTTAATGAGCAATATCATTACTGAACACAAACCAAGGTTTGTTTGCCTGCCACAGAAGAGGAGCCAAAAGGAAAAATAAATGAAACACCAGGCTTGTGGCAAGGAAAGGGACTTTTATTAGCGAAAGGCAGCCAGATAAGGAGATGAGAGCTAAAACTCAGATCCACCTTCTTGAAGGCGAAAAGGTAGGGGTTTTTATTGGAGTTTTAGGTAGGGGAGGGGGAGTATGTGGCCTTGCTGGTTGGTGCCTTCCCACCAGCCTGTGTTTGGTCTTGTAAGGCTGAATCTGGACATCTGGACCTGGAATTCCTGGGAAAGATAGCTCATTCATATACTAAGGCGGGACAGAAAGACCTGGCTGGTTTTGAACAACAGTTGATTATGCTGAGTATGCACAACTGCAGTTAGCAAAGCTTATCTGAAAGCTTTTTGCTCTAGGGAAGGTTTTTTAACTTCTTCGTTCTCAGTTTCAAAACAGCTAATGATACTTTTTTTAAAAGAAATTCTTGTTATGGATAGAGCTCTTTTGAATATGGACAGATATTTGGAAGTGTTTCCATCATTATGATATAGATGTTGCAAGTTATGTGATTGCATCACTATAAATGTTCTTATCTTTGCACACTTTATGTCCATGGAAACAAGGTTTTCCAATCTCTTAGAATTTTTTGAAATAAAGAATTTCTGTGGGTTTTAGATTCATTTGTTCAAAATTTAAAAATACAACGCTCTCTGATTAGTTTGCCAGACGACTGGTTGATGCCAGGAAATTGTAATTTGCTAGGCAATTTTTAATAAAACCTTTGCTTACTGGGTAAATGAATTGAAAAGCCAAAGTCGTAATTTGGTAAATTTAGCTAATCATGCATTTTCTTATTTAGATTTGCTCCTTTTTGTGGACTATTACATTTTAAAGCTATAATAACCATTAAAATTAGTCATCAAAATAAACTGTCCATAGAACAAAAACTTTTAATCACTGTGTAATTACTAAACCAAGATTTTAAAAAACAGAGATGCATAATCTAAGTCACCATTAACAGTGCTATTTTTTTGTGAGAGTGGACAGTTTTCTGTATCATTCATGTAATATTTAAACATTTACATTTTTGTTATTTTTGTATTATAGACACAATATAAATACAATAGCGTACGTACACTATTGATGAATAAATAAATATTGTGTTGTGGTCAAATTTTTTAACCAATTGTTGTATATGATCAAAATAAAACTTGGAGGCCACTGCTCTTGTGAACTGTGCTCTCTCTGACTTCAGATGTTGTTCATGCTTTGCCACTTGCCTGAAAGGCTCTCAGCTGCCTCCTTTACTCTCTCATTATTATTACTTACATCCTGCTCATCCTTATCTCAGCTTAAATGACACTTTCTTAGAGAAGGCTTATCTGATCTCCTTCAGAAGTTAATTATTATACTCCCCTGTGGCTCTTTCTACTTTATCTTCATAGTACTTAAACACAATATGTAATTTTGCATGCATTTCTCTGATTGTTTGTTTAATATCTCCACCCGCCCCCCCCCCCAAAAAAAAGCAAAAAACACTAGGCTCTCAGCTGCAGGAAGGCAGACTCCATGAATCCCTGATGCCTAGCAGCCTCTGACATATAGTAGATGTTCAATGAACACTCTAGTCATGTGCAAATGAATACATTGCCCTAAAAACTTTATTATGAATGAATTTCAATTCAAGAACTGGTGTTTGGGAAACATAAGTTGGATTAACCTTTTCATTTTTACAGATAACACAAATGAAGCCCAAAGAGATGAAATTATTATGCCTCTTACATTAAATTATTATGCCTATTACACAGTTCCAGGATGAGAAATTAGGTTTCCTCATTTGCAACCCAGAGTTATTAATACTCTTGTGTTGTGTTGGTTTTTATACCATATTTATTTCTTGAGATCTGTTCTTGGCCTCCAAGTCAGTTATCAACTTTTCCATTCCAGAAATTGTGTTTTATCTAGGGTTTTATGGGTCATGATGCTTATACAATTCCAGGAATTCTCTTTAAGCAAGACAAGATAAAATTATAAATACAAAATTGGATACAAAACTGAGTTGGTAAATAGGCAGTTGAATATACTGGATGTAATTGCTACACCAAGAGAGCTAGAAATAAATTAATTGCTCCATAAAGAAGTAATCGAGAATCATGGTTCCTGTCCTTCTAAAATAGAAAGTATGCAACTCGACCTCCCTCTAGCTAGATCCCAGTAAGACTAAGGCCACTCCAAATCTGCCTGACTTGACAGGAAGAGACCTGTGACAGAGCACAAACTGGGGAGGAAAGAGACAGCGATCTTAATTAGCTTTGGTTAAAATAACTTCTACAAATTTTTCAAGATATATGAGCATAGGAACACATTGTTAGAGCCCCTCCCAGGGCCCTGGAAGGACGCAGCAGAATTGAAGATCCTTTAAAATTAAGATCCGTTCACTTTTTAATAAACACTCCTCTGCTTATACCTTTTGTGTAACAGCTCTTGCTTGAAGTTTGCTCTCCTTGACCTGCTCCGGTTGTTCGTCCTCTGTGTTGTGTATGCTCAGTAAATTGAGTCTATCAAACTGCCAAGTTCCTAACACCCTCTTACTAGCTGGTCCACTATTTTCCCCACCCTTCTATTGATTTATTTATTTTGGTTTCTCTCTTTTGGGGTTTTGTTCACTTTAGAGAGAGAAAAAATATGTCCTAGAGTTTGAACATTTAAAAGTGTCTCTGGAGAGCCTTTTCTCCTCTGAGTCCAGTTCAAAACACATATTGCTCTTACCGCATAAATGGCACACCAGGGTCTGGTTCCTAGTGCTCGAATGCTACATATATGTATACTCAAGGTGTGACATTTAATCTTCTAAAGAGCGTATATTCCCTTTCATGGGGAAGGAAGTTAGAAGTTGGAAACAGCCAAAAGATAAGCCGGATTGTCCTACAGTCAGCAGGTGTCCCTCTCATTCTATGATGTTAGGCAGATTCCGCCTCAATGCCTTTATTCAACCGACTTCGTTACCCGCTTCTGTGTCTTGCATCTCTGCCTGTTGCATTGGGACCATTTTCCATGAACTCTTGGCTCATTTCTTCCTTATATTCACTTCAATGAAATAGAGAGAGAGCATTGGCTTTGGAAATAAATATACATGCAGTATTTATTAATTCTTCTTTTATTTATTTATTTTTTTTGTGAGGAGATCAGCCTTGTGCTAACATCTGCCAATCCTCCTCTTTTTTTGCCGAGGAAGACTGGCCGTGGGCTAACATCCATGTCCATCTTCCTCCACTTTATATGGGATGCTGCCACAGCATGGCTTGCCAAGAGGTGTGTCGGTGTGCGCCCCGGATCCGAACCTGCGAAAGCCGGGTCGCCGCAGCGGAGCATACGCACTTAACCACTTGCCCCACCGGGCCTGCCCCTATTAATTCCTCTTTTAAAAGAATATATTTGTATACTCAGCTCTCTGACGTTGACTGTAAACTCCGTATACAAAAGAACTATGTCCTTTCCTGTTTATATTCTTCATATTGACTAGCACGATGGTTTGGACATATCAGGCATTTCATAGATTTATGTAAATTTGAACTGATTTGGACTGTCATTATGTTGATTACTTAGAATTTTAAAGGATAGCATTCTAGTACTAAAAGAGGGGATTATTAAGGTTACTGATAATATATTATTAAATAATATGATATAATAATAACACTATAAAGACTTGTTCTTTGCCTAGTAAGTCCTCTCTTGGAGTACATGTCCATCATTCAACTCTTAATGATCAAATATCTGTATTTTATCTTTTGGAGGTTAAACTGCCAAAGTATACCCTTATATATGATTTTATTTTTGAAAAAAATCCCACTATTTCTGGCATGATGGGTAAATATCATAAAACTTAGGAACCTACCACATAAGGTCTTCTCTGTGGAGTCTTGTCACCTTGCTTGCCAACTCTGACAGCCTTCTTTTTCAAGGGCAGGGAACAATTGAAATTATAGCTGTACTCAAAATCCAAGAAAACAGATATATGTCGCCTAAATTAGAAAATAAATTGAGACTTCTAGCTCAACATGACAGAGTAATGTTACCCAATTATCTCCCTCCTTCATCGCAAATGTCTGCCAAAAAATGAGAAAAATAAAGGCCAAAAGGAATATATCTATAAAAGTTCTAGATACTAACAAAGAGTGCCAAGGGTTGGTTAGTAATTTTAAGGAAATTATTTAAGACATAATGGAAAGGAAACTGTTTTAATGAAGAAAGAGAATCCAAAGAACTGATAATACAAACAGGTATAAAAATTCAAGCACCAACTTCTCAAGTTCCGACACTAAATTTCTTTCCCTTTATACACACTCTTTCAGAGAGCATTTACAATTTACAATGTTTTGAGCTAACAGTCAGTAGGAATGAGAGTGATTGACCTTGCACATGTTATCAGAGTAGTTAAGTAACTTTATTTTATTTTTACAACATTCTTATGAAGTTGGTGTTGTATTACCATTTTAGAACTGAAAAAAAATAAGAAGTTTAGAGTTTACCCAACATTATACTTCAAGTTAATGGTGAAGCTTTCACTTGAATTCAAGGTTTCTAACTCCAAAGTACTTGTCTTAACCACATGTAACTGATTCTTCAGTGGACATAGCTAGCTGTGTCTTATACTCTGAGACTGTTCCAGTACTCACTAATAATAGATTCATATGCATCATGAATTAATGTTGAGAATTTAAAAATCTTAATGAAAGAATGGGACTCCTAAACAAACAAACAAAAACTTTTGAGTGGCATTTAACTCAAGAATGATGCTAGTTAATTTCTGCAATTTGAAAGCTAATTACTAAAAAAAACAATATAACTTGTGTTGAGTAGGATTTTTTCCCCTTCTGGATTCAGAAAAACTCAATGAATTATATGTGAAGTAATCAGAACATTAATCCTACAATTTCACAAAGAGCTGTTGGACTAGTAATTCATGAAAAATGGTTTCTAAGGTAAAGTAGGAACAAAGGTGCAGTATTTGATGTGCCACTTGAAGCTGGACAAATGGAATCATAGAAAATGTTCTGAACTTGAAAATCAGAAGTGAATTCAATGTCTCCATCCCCAGATGCTTCACTAGGCTTTAGTTCAGATTCTGGAGAGAGACTTTCCTGAAGACTATGCAATATGACTTCCATCACATCTTTAGGGGAGAAAATAAAGTCTGTGCACAGTCATAAGCCAGTGGACTTGGGAGAGAATAAATGGCCTGAGAATAATTTATGTGAAATGAATTGACAGTAATTGATGGCATCCTGTCTCTCTTCACACACACACACAAACACACATGTACACACACACACCACACATACATTATTGCTAAGAGTTCCAGCAAGAGCCACCTTGAGCTGCTTTTGTAGGAACAGAAGGAGAGAAAGAATAAATTACATTTCCAATCACAGGTAATCCTTTAATGTGAGAATTCTTAATATATCTGTCACACGCGGGTCTAGAAAAATACATTATTCTATTACGTTATTCAGTATTCATTCACTATTGATTATGTCAGTTTCAAATTGCTTTGTATAGTTTAAAAAGAGTCCACTTTGGGTAGAAAATACGGAAAATATGGAGAATATGTGCTATTTCTCATCCCAATAGTTCCTCAATGGGCATTCACCATTCACCATTGTTGGGGCCACCCCTCAAGTCACCATCTTTCCAATCACTTCTTTCTTCCAAGGCTGCCCCACGCATCTTGGTCTGGAATCTGCCTCCTGCCCTCCAGGCTTTTGAGACTATCAATCGTTTTGTTCTATTAGATTCTTTTTTGTTTTATTTCTTATTTTTGGATGTTTCTCAGGAGAGTTTAGAATCCCTATGAATGAAGGAGGATGATAAGAGACCCGTTTGGTCCTAGGGTCAAATATCCTCCAAATAATGAGACTTTCAGACTTCCTGATGACGTTGGTTGGCATGATTGTTGTTTTCTTGTTCTAACAAAATATCACTTTATCCTCCCTGCTTTTAATTTCTTACAAAAGCTCCCATCTATTATTCTAACATGGAATAGGCCTGGATTATGGAAAACCCACTCTTCATTTTCAAGCTTCGAGAATGGGTCCCCCCATCCCCACTCAAATCACTCAGTAATGCACAAAAAGGAGAGAGCAAGTGACTGAGTCTTTTTTCTTCCGTATGGAAGATCATCTGATTTTTGACTTTCTGTCTTATAAGGACACCTTCAGGAACAGTGACTATTCAAGAAACGTCCTATGCAGTGTTAAGGAGAAATTGATTCCACATGTGTTTCAGGGCTCATATTGGTACATGTGGAGGGTTGCTTCATTATTTAACATTAACCAAGAATGATACATTTTCTTCTGATTTTCTGCAATATTATCACTACAGTACAACTTCATATTTTGTAGAGATCTTTATGCTAACACAAGTCTTCCTGTAGAAGAATCCTTTATTAAACAAGTGAGTGCAACTCCAACTCATGTATAATGATTTCTTTTTGCCAGCTCAATTTTCTAGTTATTATTGATTGCCACATTTTGTACATATTGCTCATAACAAAGAATGCTTGGTCAGATAATTATTATGCTAGATGTTGGTAAATGTGGCAGCACAATTAGCTTCAAAGAAAGTTAGGGTAATATCCCACCTCAATTCATCACAAACCCTATTGGATTCCCTATGGAAATATAAAGGGTCAGACTCAGCAAGTGTAAGAATAATTCTAACATTGTAATTGCTTTTCTATGAGTTGTCGTCACCATAGAAAGGTGGTTAAGAATTAAGTGTGCTCTTCATCAAAATGATTAGGCTATTAACTCTACAATCTCTTTTTGGAGATTGTTTTTATGATTATCTGATAATTCAACTCATTTCTATTTCTGGGGACATTTAATTTAAGAACTTATCCCACCTGTACAAATTGAGCAAAGTAAAGTAATTCCAACCCTCAATTTAATTAATTAAAAATAAAAAGCTTTGTTTATTTATTTATTTATTTTTGCATTTCAGATGCATTGGGGAATAATGAATTTCTCCATAAAAACAAAGCATGTTTTCCAGTAGTCACTATATTTTTAATTTTCATAAACACTGTAGTGTTAATCATGTTTTTCTTGTCATAATAGTCAATGATCTTAAAAAATAATTGAATGTTAACAATCTTTGAATGTAATATTTTCAGAAGACACACACTATTCCTTAAAAAGCTATATCTCGTTTGAAAACGAGATATAGCTTTTTAGATGACTATATTTTTAGATGACTCGTTTTAGATGACTAAATTTTTATTTTAATTATCAGTTTCTTATTAATAAGTAATTTATTGTATTACATTTAGTGCCTCTGTTCATACATAACGGTAATTTCAATCTTTCTTTCTCCTTTTTTTTACATTATTTCAACATTAGAATGCATTCTACTTAAAAGGAAATCTATTTTATCTGTATAAACTGAAAACAATTTTGCAGTGGTGTTATCTGTGCACATAATCAAAATGGAATTATATTCTATGAGTTCCAGTGCTTCTAGTGTTGAATTCATAGGCTCACATTCAGTTGCTGTATTTGATAAGACTGCACATTTGCTTTTCTTGTCTTCTAACTGATGTTGGTTTAAAATAAAGCTTATTAAATCATGATTCCCACCTTTTCAGTGGTTCTCATTGAAGATAAATGCCATACATATCTGCTTAAAGTATCACATCTATAAGAGTGCTTTTTTACCCTTCTTTTCTTTTCTTTTTTTTTTTTTGTGTGTGTGTAGGATTATTTCTGCTTTATGTGAAATTAAATATAGGCCCTTGATTTATGTTTCCTATGATGAGAATGTTTTCAGGGCTTTAGAATCTCACTGAGCACAGGCTTAAATATTAAAATAATAATATAGCTCCTCTACATTCTTCAGAAAATTCTATTTTTAGATAAAAGAGAATCACAGGTGCTCTATAGTGCTATCACAGAATGTGGTTACCCTTTTGTGAACCAAGAGTCTTGGATCTCGGGAGGCAAAATAATAGAGGCAGTTATATATTTAGTACACCCCATTCCTTTTTGTCTTCTCTCCCCTCTGTCCACATTTTTTTCTCTGCCAGTAGAAAAATGGGTATGGTAGGAAAAACAATATTAAACTCTCTGGCTTGGCTGCTGTACTACTAAGTGTGTGATGGAATGAATCAGAACATTTATCCCTAATTCAAATTTTATTTCTTATTTAAACTCCTGTCTTAGAATTTAGCCTGAAAAACTCTGAAGCTGAGCCTGTGTGCATGAACCTCTGCATTCTAAAGACTGCTGTAAACAGTGCAGGCATTTTCATTCCTTATCTCCAAACAATATTGAGAGTAGACTGCAGATTCACCGAGAAAACCTTCTTTGGAACAAACTCATAGGAGTAAGAAGTTGTGGGATTTTCCCTTCCTTCCAGGTGGGGGAGTGGAAGGCTCTCCCCTCCCTGCTCCAACTAAAGCTGAGTAAAGGAATCCCAAGTGAATCATTCCAAAATTTTGGGCTGCCTACAGGAAGGAGGGCAGGCATCCTATTTCTGGACTGGATGCTTGTTGAGCTACAAATCCTAGTCTTTACCATGTTGCTACTGAAGACTACTTAAGAGAGTTCTTAATCCCCAGCGACTTGAGTTTTAAACCAACCAAGAAGTTAGTGGCTGTTTCCTGCCTGCATAATTTTGAAGGTAGAAAATTGACTGGAGTCTTCCAATTTTTTGCAGGATAAAGCAAGAAAAGTCAGTAAGGGCTAAATACTACCTAGAGCCCTAGAAGTCTTAAAAGCAACCCACCCAAGAGGGCTGGCCAGTGAGGTGAGGGGCATTAGAAAAAAGATGCTTGGGGTTTTCTGCCAGGGACAAGAGATGGAAGAGGGTGTAAGTGGCCAGGCAGGGAAGAGATCAAAGAGTTGGGGAAGAGGACACTGTGAAAATCTCTGCAGGGAGGGAGGACATTCCAAAGAACACACAAACAGATCTTGAAGTAGAAAGTCAACTTTTGGATTCTGCCCATGATGGAGGACACCATGAGCCACATTAAAAAAAACCAACAACAACAAAAAACACAACGCATAGAGTACTTCTTCCTTCAAGTCCTTCTTCCCAAGCTTCAACCCTAGAGCAGCCAGAAGCAGATGAGGGGTGGGGGAAGGAAGAGAAAAGTTAATTGAATGGAAAATAAAATCAAGTTCATGCCTCCCTTTCCCACAAACCATCAGTCGGGCCTGAGCAGAGCAAGAGGAGAAGAGCAGTAAGTCAGAGTCCAAGTTGAATTTTTAACTTAGCGTGCCCTGGATATAGTAACAGAGTGGATGATCTGATCAAGATGCTCTCCAGAGGTAGGTAAGCTGAATCTACAGAGTATGTTTGTAGATACTGGTGGGAGAAAAATAAAACTGTTTTTGGATTATACCCAACCTGGTTCAGCCCAATTATAAACCAGTTCCTCATTTTTGGCATAAATTGTTTTATCCTCTCTCACCCATCCCCTTGTCCTTTGGTAATAAATTCTAAAAATGAGGCATATGGCTCAGGCCAAAAGAAGCTCATCTCCTGGACACATTATTAGTTCAAAGATGGGCAGCCACCAAACATCTGTGGTTCAGGCTCCTGGGGCAGGTTTCATCGCTAGACTGGCATGGCAGCTGCAGGCATCTCAGAAGCCTGGCCCAGCTGTGCCTTCTGAATCCCACTGACCCAGCAACGGCTTCAGAACCTAGGACTCCTCCTTTGGACCCTCCACCCAATGTAATGTCAGGACCACTGGACTTGTACATTCAACCTCTGACCTTCAGATCTGTGAAAGTGGAGAAGACCTCCTTCTGGTTTCTGAGGCAAGGGTTGCCAGAGAGATAGGCGAATATAATTAATTGTAATTAATATATATAAATATCTCCTTTAAGATAATCATAGAACACCCTCAGCTCAAGCGTTCAGAGCTAGTATATTTGAGTCATTAGGAATTGCTTGATTTTTATGGATGAAATGCTAAAGATGCAAACGTTATATTTTTACAGTCAAGGTGATAAGGATCTAGAAGAGACACATGGAGTAAGCCTGGCAAAGGATGGGATTAAATACAAAGAGAGCTTCAGGAAGATCCCCATCACCAACAGAATGGTCAGTACTTTTTGGATATTTCTACATGAGTTGCATTTCAATTAGAATACTACTCAATTCACTACTCTTCGTTGTATGGTGGCAAAAGCAATGTAATTCCATCTCTTCGAAATAGAAGCTTTAATCCAAATTGCAAGGTAGATGAAATTATTAAAGATGGCTGTGACATTGCTAGAATCTGTGTGATTTATATTATATTACCTCTCCTGAAATAGAACTTGAACTAAATGTAAAATCACCAGAAAAGCCAGTGCAAGTGGTTCATATATCACCCATCTCTCTCACTGGGGTTTGAATTTTCAAGACTGCAATGGAGCAACCATGAAACTCCATACTAACAAAGGTGGTTTACCCCTCTTTCAAGTTCATGTCACACATTAAATAATTAGGATTTGACAGGTACGAGTAACTGTGAAAATGGTGTTCCTCTGAGGAAAAATGATAGATTCTTCTACTACATGTATTTAACCACACCCCTGCCTCCTGTGGTGATATCTGGAGTAGCTCTCTGGCTGATTTGAGTTATAGATTGCCCATATAGTGTCTTGTACAATATTTCAAGGAGAACTGAAGCAATAGCTCTTAGAATGTTATGGGACAGTTATTTTTATTTATATAAGACTTCCCAGTGTATAACACAGCTGCCTGGAAGCATGACAACAGCAACCATGAGGCTCCTGACAGGTGTGTGCAAGCAGAAAACCAAAACACATAAAACCATTCCGCAGTGACTACGCACATCTAGGACACCTGGAAAAACCCAATGTGGTTTTTGTATTAAGTTTAGAAGGAGTGGTGTTCCCTCTTTTTTTATTTTGTGAGGAAGACTAGCCCTGAGCTCACATCCATTGCCAATCCTCCTCTTTTTGCTGAGGAATATTGGCCCCAGGCTAACATCCGTGCCCATCTTCCTCTACTTTATATGGGACACTGCCACAACATGGCTTGACAAGTGGTACATTGGTCCGTGCCCAGGATCCGAACCTGCGAACCCCAGGCCGCCGAAGTGGAGCACACACACTTAACCGCTATGCCACCGGGCCAGCCCGATATTCCTTCTTGGTACAAAACATTTTATATCTCATTTTCGTAATTAACTATTCTGGGTAGAATAAATAGAGTGTAAAAAATATATATCCTTTAAACCTTCTAAAAGATGAAGTTGTACCTATTTTACACATATATTTTTGGAGCTAATTTAACTTATTTTTCAACAATAGTAGCTTTATTTAACTTTTTTGTCTTGTTTATGATAAACTCCAGAAGTATGTAAATCTTTGCATTTCTACAGGAATCTGTGCGGTTTATTTTACGCTTTTCATTTAGGTCTGCTAGAAACATTTTCTTGATAATACTGATTAACTACTTAGCCACCTTTTTGTTATTTGGAGACCTTCCCTGTTTTATTTAGTAATGGCAACTGTATAAGATTGTCTCTGTTTGCTAGTGAATGACTACAATGAAGCAGAAAACAAATGCTTCAGAAGGGTACAGCCACTCACTCTTCAGCATCTGCTTGCATTGTCTTAACTCTGCTGTTAATATAATATTTTAAAATGTTCTTGCAAAATATTGTTACAAGTAGTTCTCTACAGATATTTATAAATTTGTTCTGCATGTGCTTCTGATTGATGTCAGAGGAAAATTTTTCATTTGTTATAAAACATAAACAAGCAGCTGCAAAAATTGAGGGCAAAGTTTTAGTTCCCAAACTAGCTGATTTCAGAATTACCTGGGAGGTAAGCAACAGAGCTTTCCCATGCCCTGCCCTAGATATGTTGAATCAGAGTCTCTAGGGCTGGAGCCTAGGAATATCAAAACAACAACAACAACCCTCCCCAACAAACAAACAAAAAACCTCTGAGTTTGGGGAGCCACTGTTTTAAAGTGAATGGTGATATCAAATTTTCTAAAATAACAGAGAGATCTGTAGATTTTCATTTTAATCTGTTAAATGGTCAAACTTCTAGACTCTGAGAGAAACAAACTGAGTGTCAAGCCCTATGCAATTAGAAGATAAAGCAGCAAATTAGAAATGAAATGAAATGACTACAGAATAGTCAAGTAATTGAAGGTTTTGAACTATAAATGTAAATGTCCTCTAAAATAAGATATATTTTATATAATATCCAGATGCTTTCATCAGGAAAAAGTCAAAATTGTTCCTCATAATAATAATCCTTTGCATTGGTATGGTGGTTTGTTGTTTATATATACTTTGATATGTGGTATCTCTTTTGGTCTTTAAAACAGTGAGAGAGACAGAGAAGGTTCAGGTTTCCTCACTTTGAGACTCAGAGTTCTTTGCAAGGTTGCAGAGAATTGAATTGAAGCTGAGGCCTAGAAATCCATGTATTCTGATCTAGGCCATCAGCTGCCATGCTTGAGAAAACTAAGAAGTTAAGAACATTGTGTTATCATTAATATCTCATATGTTTTTAGGGTGACAGGGAAAATAGAATGCATTTATTGTAAATGCTTAAAGTAAAGCTTTGCAACTTAACAGGGAGATTTATATATCTAGAAAATACTTCAAGGTTAAATCCTCGTTCCTTAAAGGAATACTTAAGATCGTAATGCTACATCAATTTTTTGGTTCGAAGGGGGGTGTTAAAGTGCGTTTAGTCTAGTTCCCTCATTTTATAGATGAAGATCCTAAGGCTAGAATCATATGGTTTGCCTAGTGATTCAAAGCTAATCTGACCAATTTTTGGAAAAAGGACATTGTTCGTAACCTAGTTTTCCATAATTATGAATTTGTAAAAATAACAAAATACATGATTGATGTTAGTTCAGTTGCTAATATTTTTAACTTTAAATTTCACTTTTCCTGCAACAATGAAATATTTTATAATACTTTGAATCAAAGTTATCTCTTTCTTTCCTAAATAAATTATTGTAAAACTGAGATCAAGTCGATGATTTTATTTATAAAGGATTTCACCCTCCCCCCAAATTAAAAGTTTTCCCTCTTTATTTGAAGACTAAAAATGACGTTTTCAAAGGAGCATAAAAGTGAAATATTTTCCTTTAGTTTCTTTATCAAGTTTTACTGTTTTTACTTTGCTATTATGGTAATGGGCAGAAAATTACATAAACCAATACTTCGAGGGAGCTTTCTCCTTGTTGATTTTAAATCGTTGTGCTATCTGAAAAGTTTTAATGTTTAAATTCTCCACAAATTATTATATTCGTCAGTATCTTATTAATGCACTGTGGATATAAAAATGTATTAAAGGCTGAGAAATGGATTCTATGTGCTTTTTATAACCTGAGAAGCTAAAGAATGTGGCAATATCTTAAAGAAGGGGCTAGCAAAAATATTCCGACCTATAATCAAATTACTGTCTTCATACTTAAGGGTCATTATTTTCTAGCACTGTGAAATTCTTACATTAAGATGTTAAAATGGAAATATACCATAACAACTTATAAACTATTTTTTGTATGGCAATAATGTGAAGCATGGGAAAAATTTGTCATCCCTGACTCTATCTCCAACAAGATTGGATAAAATGTTTGTTAAGGTCTAATTGGAAATAAACTTCTTCCGTTTTATCAGGAATTTTCTTTAAGTGAGTCTTTCTGCCTCCACTGATGTGAAGGAAGAAGCGTACAGCCCTTAAAATTGTAAGTGAAAGGAGTGGCAGTTCTGGGATGAAGTTAACACTACCGAAGGTAAAGCAGAAGGATGGAGAGAAGCTATGTCTTTATGAATATTGTTTTGTTCCTGAATCAAATAGACCCCAAAGGTTGGTTTCTTTTTGTCTGCTTATTAAAGCCTTTATTTTTTTAAGCCACTTTGAGATAGGTTTTCTGTTGCTTATAAATGAATGCCTCTTAACTGATAGATCATTTTAAAATCTAAAGTTGAACCATATGCTGCTGTCATTGATGCTGCATTTTTCTACGGGTTTTTATCCAATGATGTAAATGTTGTAAAGCCTGAGGCTATATAAGTGTATCCATTTATGAATAAGACAAATAAATAACCTCTAGGTATGAAAATAGCCTCAACAGAATTATTATAAAATTCCCCTAAGAGTATCATGAGGAATAAATATTAATGCCTTTAATTGCTTTATAGTTTACCCTATTGACATGCAGCATTGTGACCAGTTTTAAAGATGAGAACAGATAAATATCACTCAAGAAAATAAATTCATACCCATACCTCCTCCAAAGTAATTTTCTAAAAATTGCATTTGTGTTCTAGTTACTTTGTCAGGGAATGAATCTTTTATTTGGAAATACAGTAGTATGGGAAGATTTGTCAAACTTTACTGCTTTGTAGAAAGCTTGCTACTCATATATGACATTTATAGGATAGTTGGAAAAGGTTAATAGAGATGGACAGTCTAGGTCATTGGTACAAAGTCATCTTTTTTCAGGTCGTTTACATCTGTCTATTTTTGGAAATCAACACATTTGTCTGGTTAGCAGTTTCTGTGGGGAATTTATGGTCCAGGATGCAGCGTAGAACATACAGTCTTTCTTAGACTTCAACTCCACCTCACCAGTTTGTTGAAAACCACTCTTTTCTTTGAAGTGTGGGTAGTATATGTTATGAACTTCAGGTCTATTCTCAGGACACAATAGTAAGCAGTACCAGCCACCCATGGAAAACAGATACTTATTATTAAGTTTCCTCAATTCTGTTGATGTTACAGGTACTGATATGACTCCTAAAAGCTCCTAATAAGCATTTGTGAGTTGTCCCAGGCTTCTTCCTCCTTTCTTAACTCTATCTTCACCCTCCAATCTCTCTCAGCTACTCTTTGGCAATGACTCATTCTGTTTTGATCCTTATTGAGACTAAGCTGTACCTATACTAGAGTTTTGGCACATTTTACTATACCCAGAGAACTGATGATGGTTGTGGGACTTTCAAAGTAGTTATTTACGTGAGCTATTGAGCAGAACTCTGGGAGGTGTGGGCATATGGGAACACTTCCTAAGGGAAGAAAGAATTGAAAGATATGTTTGATTCAAGGTCAGGATGAAATCCCACCAAAGAGATAACTATGAGCATAGAATAATATCTCTTTCTCAAATATCCTCTGATCAAGCATCATGAATTTATGTTTGAACTCTAGGATAAAGGACTACAAAAAGCTAACAGGAACATCAAGTGACCTAGATTTGTATTTGTAGGGGAGGAAAACTTTTCCTTTCTTCCTTTCTAGGTTCTTTGGCTATTCTAATAGTTAAATTGACATAAAACAGATTGACAGGAGAAAAACAAATTTAATTTCTAACATACAGGAGCCCATAGAAATATGAGTCTCTAAGAAGTGACCAAAGCAGGCAACTTTCATACAAAGAAACAATAAATTTGTGAAGAATTGATAAAGTAAAACGGTTTGGGCTTGGGGTATTAAATTAGTAAAGAAGTAAAAAGATTTGCTTGCACAGCCTTTTTGGCCCTGAATTCCCTATTTCTGGTGATAAGGATTTCTTTTTCTCCTGGTACAGGGAGGATACCTTTCACATGGGGGATTTATTTTCTGTTTTCAGGGAGATAAAGGACGGTCAGAGTATCCTTCTTGTACTGGCTATTTCTTAAATAACTTTAATTCAAAATAATCAATATGCCAAAATGGCATGTTTTGGGGTAACTTACCTTGAACCGCATCATATTTCCTTGGGAGAAAATGATAGTGTAATATATTAACAGTAGAAGCCTGTGGCTTCTCCTTTGAAAGGGAACTGTGCTAGACCTTCATCCAACGATTAGAAGAATGTCTGAGCTTCAACAATGAAGGTCATTAGCACCCTTCGTATTGATATGAGCAGACATTGGACATTGACAGTCTTGGTGCACACATTAGCAGCAATGGTGGTGGTATTTCTGGTAGACACCATCAAAGGCATTTTGGGGGCAATGAAAACCTAAACTGTAATTTATTACAGGTCTACAGAAGGAATGGAGGAAAGGCTGGAGTTCATTTTGTGCTTGTGAGGATCATGTTTTTGCAAATATGTGAAACAACCCCTAGAGATTCTGCAGAGGGTAAAGTGAGATGATGCTTATAGACAATATATGTGGAATACATAATACGTCCTAGGCACTAGGTTAAGTTCCTAACATTTCATCTTACAGTAATCCTATGAAGTAGGTATTAAAATTATTTTCTCATTTTACCAGTGAGAATGACATAGATATTTAGTATCTTGTGCAAGATTTTTCAACATGTGACAGAGCTGTGATTAGAAGCAAGGAAGCTTGATTCTATTTTTTAGACTTGTGCTTTTTAAAACTACTACAATTCCTGTGCTTAGCGTAGTACCACTGTAATACTATTTTTTCCCCCAAGGCAAAGGTGGATTTTGAAATTCAAGTTTATTTAATGAGTGCACAATACAAATTTGGGGGAATTAAAGGAATGACTATCTTTAGCCTGTGGGTAAGATATTACCTTTAACTTAGTTCATCTGGTGATATTATTGTAGCCTCATCATAGAGATCAGAGTGTAACTTCCTTCCCTGTAGGCTGAAGGGCATATTTATTCATTTATTAATTCAAAACAGTTGTTTGAAATGTCTGCCTACTGTATGCCAGACATAGTAGTGGGCACAAGGGTGCAGTGACAAACAAAAGAAGGATAGAAGCTCTTCTGGAAAAATTACTTTCTAGCAGGTAACTAGCAGATACAGAGTTGTGAACAGTGGTTAATTAATCGATTAGCAGTTTCAAAGTGTAGTGTTTTGAGGTGCTAAATATTCTGTGACTCACAGCTAAAGAACTACAGCTAAAGAGGATGACTTAAAAACTCATTAACATGTACTGCAGGATCTGATGAACCTCGATCTCCTTTCTATTTATCTCTGTTTTGTGTGTCTATCTTCCAGGACATATTCTTCATACTGCTTTCTTCTCCCACTCCTTTTCTCTTAAAAATTTTAATCAAATATAATGTAGCCATATTAAGTATCCTTATTTTTTTTTCTTTTTCCCATTGGCCCAGAAGGCTAAGGTACAGTTAGAAACCTTTTTTTTTTTTTTTTAATTCCAACTCTAGAGGGACACCTGAGTCCTTCTAGAGAAAAGAGACCTCATCTTCTGCTGAGGCGGTGCTGCCAAATGTCCAGGCATTGAGCTGACGGATAGAATGGGAGAAGGAGCAGGGGCCAATGAAAGCATCTATAAGAGAAAGAGACAGCCTTAAACGTAAGCCAGTTCCAGAGAGAGCTGAAGCCAAATTTCCACATTGCCCATCGTGAGACAATTCTTTACTCATCATACTTTACTCCTCTTTTCCCTTGTAATTTTTTTCTGAAGGTAAAGAGAAAAGACAAGTTATAAACTCTTCTCCCAACTGAGAGAAAAGGAGAAGTTTTAACTTTAAACCAGTGCTAATGTTTTGACTATCACATGGGACAGGACATTTTAATGAGTAAATTGGGACTGAGTTGTGTGACTTAAAATGACCTGAGGACACTTTATACTGTTTAATAGGGATCAGAAATTTATGGGATTTGCCTGAGTCTTTTTTTTTTTTTGTGAGGAAGGTCAGCTAACATCCTGAGCTAACATCCATGCCAATCTTCCTCTTTTTGCTGAGGAAGACCGGCTCTGAGCTAACATCCGTGCCCATCTTCCTCCACTTTATATGATACACCACCACAGCATGGCCTGACAAGTGGTGCATTGGTGTGTGCCCGGGATCCGAACACAGGCTACCAGCAGCAGAGCACGCACTTAACCGCTATGCCACGGGGCTGGCCCCTGCCTGAGTCTTCATCATAGGGCAAGAGATGAACTTGCCCAGAACACCAGATGAAAAACAGAGAAGACAAACATAATTTTGCTTTCTGAAACCTTTGCTTTATGGTTTCACTCCATGCACTGAAACAGTTACGTCTGCACATATATGACCACATATCTAGGGTGTGTACTGGGAGTAGATTTGCTGGGTTATAGGTCGTGCACGTGTTTACCTTTTAATATAATGATAATTGTTTTTGACCAAGATGGTCTTAATGTTTCCCTAAACTTCAGACAGGCTTCTTCCTGCCTCTAGGCCCCTGACCTCCCTCTCACCCCTCACCCTAGCCCTTAGAGAATCCAGATGGCCTCCACACAGAGATCCCTCCACTCCCTTATCTTAAGAAAACTTACAACTGTAAATCTTTTCTCTGGCCCTTTGAGATGTAAATCTTTTAAAAATCTTCCTGCCAGTTTTACAATTCAGAGATATGCTCCTCAAAGACCTGAGAGCAATCTCTTTGAACTGTAGTCCTCAAGGAAGATAGAACACTTTTTTCCAGTCTCTGCCAGAGGGGAGGAGCCTAACTTCAATGGGCTTTGCTCCAAGTTGTAAAACTACCTCCAGTCATGACGATGGGAGAAAGTTTACTTTTCCTTTGGAAAGTCAGTTTGCAAACACAGACAGCCCAGGATTCCCCCTATCATAACTATAAAATCTCTCCCACACTTTGTTTAGTGGAGTTGAATTCAATCTGGGCTCTGGCCTCTCTCCTCTACTACAGTAGTCTTGAATAAAGTCTTCCTTGTGTGTTTAACAGCATTCCCTGGTCCTTTGGAGTTCTGAAATTCTCCTGGGCAAGTGCTGTCAGGTCCACATACCCTCGTGTAGGGGTCTGCACAGGCTGCCCATTGTGCCAGCTGCAGCTACTGTCTTTTATATGACCTGGGAGCTAAGGAAGCTTTTTATGTTTGAAAGATTTGTTAAAAACAAAACAAAAGCAAACAAACTAAGAACAATATGCAGAGACCATATGTTGCCAGTAAGCGTAAAATATTTTCTATCTATTCCTTTACAGGAAAAATAGGCCTGCCTCTGCTCTAGAGCTAGGGAAAACAGCTGTTTTTGGTGCCTGGTCAGCTTTCACAGTCTGCTCTCTGCCTGCAGGAATTTAGAAGCCCAGAGGGTTTTTACATCTCAAATGGTCTCAGTCTCCTTTAGTCCAGGCTGGCAGGGCTTTTGCTAATTCAGCGTTCTCATAAACTCTGGATTTTCTATTATGTCAATGACAGAAGATCTGGGTGCATCAGACTTCTGTGGAACCACACCTTTAGCCATTCTAGAATCTTCTTTCCAAGAGAGGCACTCTTGAGTTCTCATATTAATTCTTTCAGAGTTCTTATAAAAGGGCTTTGGAGTGACACTCTCTGTCTGTTTTGTCTTTTCCTTGAGGCTATGCCTTACTGGCACTATCCCCTCCACTCCTTTCCAAATTTTGTGTTTTTCCTGAAGCTGATTTGATGAGAAATAGTTGTATCTTCCATCCCTGAAATTTCTGGCCTGTATTCTCTTCAAATTCTGTTGTAAACTGGCCAGTTCCTTTCTGAGCTCAAACTTATCTTAATATCTAATCAAACACATCTAGTAAAAACACACAACTTCAAAATCTCCTTAAAATTACCTCCCTCCACCCTTAAGTACATTAGGCATATTTTCTCCCCTCCATGTTATCACAGGTGGTAGTTTTTACCAAGTATCTTCCCACTCCATAATACAGCTCACCGTTTTCACAGCTGCTTTAACTGTTTTTTCAAAGCCTACCACCTGGTCCCAAATCCATTGCTTCACATTTTAGGATTTTATTACTACAGGACCTGATTTCTAGGTACCAATTTCTGAGTTAATTAACTGTGACCATAACAATGCTGACTAATAAGCTACCCAAAATTCAGTAGCTTAACACAATATTGACCTATTCTTGCTGGGGATCTATAAGTGAGCTAAGATTGACAGATTTTGTTTGAGTTTGGCAACTGGACTAGGCTGGGTTTGTCCCAGATGTATTATTATTATTATTTTTTTGGTGAGGTAGATCGGTCCTGAGCTAACATCCATTGTCAATCTTCTTCTTTTTGCTGAGGAAGATTAGCCCTGAGCTAACATCTGTGGCCATATTTCTCCATTTTGTATATTGGATGCTGCCGCAGCATGGCTTGATGAGTGGTGCATGTGTCCATGCCAGGGATCTGAACCTGTGAACCCTGAGCCACCGAAGCGGAACACCCGAACTTAACCACTACGCCACTGGGCCAGCCCCCCAGACATATTTTTTAATGGATAGTGGACACCGAAAAGTGAAAACTCAGTTGCACAAGCACATATCAAGTCTCTAATTGTATCACTTCTGCTAATCACCTTTGGTCCAAGAAATTCACATGGTTGAGCCCAAAAGTCAAGGGGCGGGCAGGGAAATATACTGTCTCTAAAACAACAAACTTATCCAATGAAGGGTATGAATATTGGGAAGAGTAAAAGATTGGGACCAATAACTCAATCTCCCACTGAAGGTAATTGCTACAGAGCGCGGATAATGCAAACCCATTCCAGCATTTTTGGTGGTTCTGAATAATAAGTAAGAACATCTGGACGAGAAGTGGAAATTAATGTCATAGTTAAAGAAAACACATCAGAACTGAAACAAGAAAAGCCACAGCTATATATGTAAGTGCTTACCCTACCGTTCAATTAAACAAATTAAACCTTCAACTCAATTAGAAAAGAACAATAAAATATACAAAAGGAAAGGCAAAAAATAGGAAATGAAGATAAAAGTAGAAAGGATTATATTATAAATTATAAAAGGGAAAAAATTATAGATATGTCCTTGATCTTATTTTAGAAAAACACAGTAAAATAGAAAAATCCTGGCAAATCAAATGAAGGACAAAAGAGAGAAAACATAAATACGCAAAATTTAGAAGTAAAAAAAGATTTAGCAGATATGTGCATATTTTTAAAATTTTGACTTTATTAAAATTTGATCTCAATAGTATAACTATATAATTATAATATAAATTAGATTTCAAAATTATAATGCTTTTATTCAGCTGGTTAATTAATAATCCTCACGTAATCATTATCTCTTCAAATATGAGGAAGGAGTGTACAACATCATGAAAATTTGGCCCCCAAAGAAATCAATTGTAACCATACTAAAACATCTAATTTTTGTTGTTGATTGGGTGTCAACCACTGTGTGGCATGCTTTGCATGATTAATCTGTTATATATCTCACAATATTATGGAAATTTTCTAATCTCCCTATGGCAAGTGAGAAAACTGAAGTTTAGAAGATAAAATATTTACTCAAGTTTACCTCGCTTGGGAGTGGCACGTTCGGGATTTGAATGCAGGTAGTTGGATTATAGAGTTTCTGCTTTTAATCATAATGTCATTCCAGAGTTTGGTGTACTTTATTTTTTAATTTTTTCTATTTTTAAATTTGGAAGATGGCATATAAATGGAAAGTGTGAGGAAGTAAGGGGTACTAATGGGAAAGTTTGTAAAAAAAAAAAAAACAAAACTATATTGATGAGGAAAAAATTACAAAGGCTATATAAGGCCCCTGAATTAGTAAGGTAATTTTTTTTTTTTTTTGTGAGGAAGATCAGCCCTGAGCTAACATCTGCCAATCCTCCTCTTTTTTTTGCTGAAGAAGACCGGCCCTGGGCTAACATCCGTGCCTATCTTCTTCCACTTTATATGGGATGCCGCCACAGCATGGCTTGACAAGCGGTGCGTCTGTGGGCGCCCGGGATCCGAACCGGCAAACCCCGGGCCACCGCAGCGGAGCACGTGCACTTGACCACTTACGCCACGGGGCTGGCCCCATAACAAGGTAATTTTTATGTGAAGCAAATCCAAACAACAAATAGCTGTCCTCACTCCCAGGGGTATTCCGGAGCAAATTTAATTGGAGAAAGTCACCCAAATCCTTTAACATAGTAAGAGCAAAACTTGGGATCACTGAGCACCTCAAATATGGTGAAAGTGCTGAAAATACTTTTATGACAAAACATAAAACTTAAAATAAATTGATTATATACCCTAGGTACAAAATTCCACCAGGGTACAATACCCTATCAATTTATTTTTTTGAGAAAAAAAGAAAAGAGACAGTAAGTACATTTAACATACATATCAATTTTATGATGCTCCAGAATACGGAATTATTAAAATGTGAAATTATTAAAATGTTTTAGAATTGTGGAACTACAAATAGTATTGATTAATAGCAGTTTAAATTTGGGTTAGAATGCATTTGAATAATTCTAAGTCTCTACTTTTTCTCTATTCTTTAATTGTATCAGTGGATATTAACCATTGTTGAGTCTGTACAAATCTATCAACACAATGCTCATGTATTCACAAATAAAAAATGCTGAAAATAGAGATACGTGGTCTCCAGGTCAGAAAAAATATTCATTTTACATTTTACCTTCGACTTATCATAGAAATATTAATATTTAATACTTGATAAATATTTATATTTTTATGCAAAATAATTATATTTTTATAAAAAGAGTTACAGTTGACAAGATCCTAAATGCTCTCATATCTGGGAAAAGCCAAGAAATTACCCTGATAAATTTCGTCAAGGCACTTTCATTCATCAAAAAACTCATATAATACCATATATTATTTATTGTTACTTATATATGGACATGAAAGCATAAAGATAGAATGACAGTATACACACATAATTCATTATAGTAGTTGCTTCCAAGGAGTTGTTGGAGTTGGGGCAAAGGGTAGTTTATTAATATTTATTGTTTTATTTCTTTTATTACAAAATCAATTTTAAGTATATATTGCACACATGTATTTGTCACCTCTGAATTATATACTCATAGGTATTTTTATATTATTATATGTACTATTTTATATAAAAAATCTCAACATGAAAAGGTGGTCCTTAAAAGTCTATAAGCAAAGAAAGAATGACAATCTCTTCTCACTGTTTCACTCAAGAAGAGGATGAGCGGAAGCTGACCTCCCTTGGAATAGAGAGACGTTGGTTGCATATTTGATTACAAAACTGGTGCCATGGTAGACATGAACTGTAGGTCAGTGGGATAATTTTTGGTGTGTAGGGATTAAAATTCAGAACAGAATCTGCTACTTAATCCCCTGTTGTGTCAAACATGATGCTTAGCCACTTTTATTCCTCAAAGTGTGTATAAAATGGGAATCATAATACCTGTCATATATAGTTACAATTAGGATTAAATGAAATGATGTATGTGATGGGTTTAGGACAGTGAATGCAAGATATTATTACTTTTTTTTTTTTTAAGATTTTATTTATTTGTTTTATTTCCCCCCAAAGCCCCAGTAGATAGTTGTATGTCATAGCTGCACATCCTTCTAGTTGCTGTATGTGGGATGCGGCCTCAGCATGGCAGGAGAAGCGGTGCGTCGGTGCGCGCCCGGGATCCGAATCCGGCCGTCAGCAGCAGAGCACGCACACTTAACCGCTAAGCCACGGGGCCGGCCCAAGATATTATTACTTTTGTTGCTTGATATTGTTGTTTCATGTTGCGCTGAAGATTCTTGAAGGGGTTTCTTTATTTCTTTGGTATCTGGCTTCTTTGCCAGCATAGTGTTTTTTAGTTCATCCATGTAGGTATGTATATCACTAGTTTATGAACATATGGGGGCTGAATCATATTCTTTTTTAATGGGAATAATTGTATTCCCTTGTATAAATTTACTACAATTTGTTTATTCACTCTTCTGTGAATAGAGTTTGGAATTTTCAGCCTTGAGCTATTATGAATAAAATGACTCCAAACATGTTGTACAATTCTTTTTGTTGACACATATTTCTGTTCTCTTGGTGGATAGCCCACATAATTCCCCATGAGAGTGGAATTTCTGTGTCATAGCATTAAGCATATATACTTTCAGTTTTTCAAAGTAGTTGTACATGTTATACTCGCACGAGCAATGTGTGCGTGTTCCAATTGCTCCAGATCTACTCAACATCTTGTGTTCTCAGACCTTTTAACTTCAGCCATTTTCACAGTTGTGAAGGTGTATCTTGTTGTGATATTAATTATCATTTTCCTGTTGGCTAATGCTGAGCCTTTTCTTGTGCTTTTTGGGCATGTGTGTATTTTCCTTTGTGACGTGTCTTTTTAAGTCTTTTGCCTATTTTTCTGTTGGGCTGTTTGACATTTGTTATTGTTTTTCATCATATCTTAATATATTTTGAACACAAGTCCTTTGTCATGTATATGAATGGTGAATATTTTCTCCCATTCTGTGGCTTGCCTAATTATTTTCTTAATTATATCTTTCAAACAGCAGAAGTTTAAAATTTTAATGTAGTTCAAGTCATCAACTTTTTTTCACGGTTAGTGATTTTTATGATCTCTCTCTGAAAATAATCTTTGCCTATTCAGATTTGTGAATCTATTTTCTCATGTTTTCTTCAAGGGGATTTTAGATTTCACATTTAGTTGTACATTACAGCTTGAATTGCTTTTATTAATTTTTTTATTTTGAAAAGTAGATGTCAAGATTCATTCCTTTCCATATACTTATCTAGCAATGCTAGCAGCATTTGTGGAAGTCTTTCCTTTCCCCATTGAATTATCTTGGCATCTGTGTAAAAAGCTCAATTATACATATTTGGGTCGACATCTGGACTTCTATCTTGTTCCTTGGGTATACATATCTATCTACACGAACAAAAATCTTATCTATGAATAAAGACAGTTTTACTTATAGCTTCTAAACTAGGCATTTTATTTTTTTCTTGCTTTATTCAAAGTCTGGGTCCTCTAAGGTGACATCGACTAGAATTGCTGAGAGCAAACATCCTTGTCTTTCTTGCAATCTTTGGGAAAAATGTTCGTTTTTCAACACGAGGTGTGAGTGGCATTGGTTACAGATTTTCCATATACGCCCTTTAACAGATTAAGTTTCCTTCTATTTTCAGCTTTCTGGGAGTCACTATCATGAATGGATGTTATGAATATTTTCATATGATTCTTCTCCTTTATTTTCTCTTTTAATTTGTTAATAGGGAGGATTGCATTGTCTGATTTTCAAATGTTAAATTGTGCTTTTACTCCTGGCCTAGCCTCACCTTATTATGACATATAAGTTGCTTTATACATTATAAGATTTCATTACTAATATTTTGTTAAAGCTATTCATGTTTATGGTTATGAGGGATAACCACTTGTAAATTTATTATCATTTCGTTTCTTCCTAAGTTTTATTTTCAGTGCTACGTTGGCCCCATAAATTGAGCTGTTGTACAATTCCCTCTTTTTATATTTTCTGAAAGAATTTGTATACCATTGGGATTATTTCTCCTGTGAGAGAATTTTATACTGAATTTACTTTGTGGGAAATTTGTTGATTACATGTTCAATCTCTTTAAATGATCTCATTTCTCCTTGTATCCATTTTGATAAATTGTGATTTCCAAGGAATTTGACCATTTCCTCTAATTTGTTGAAATTATTGGTCATAAGTTGTTTGAATTTTGCCTCATTATCCTTTCAAAATTCTATAGGATCTGGAATAACATCCTCTCTTTTATTCCTGGTAGTGTTAATTTGTGTCTTCCTCAGAATGTTAAGGATTTATCAATTTTTATTCTTTTTAAAGAATCAGGTTTGTCTTTTTGATCTTCTCTATTGCTACTCTATTTCTTACCTTTTTTATTTTCTTCCTTCTTACTTTGAGTGTATTTTGCTCTTCTTTCTTTAACTTCTTGAGGTGGAAACGTAGATGATTAGCATTAACTCTTTCATCTCGTCTAAGAATTTAATGCTAGACTTCCCTCCTACCAGTGTCTTAGCTGCATCCCAGAAA
This sequence comes from Diceros bicornis minor, assembly GCF_020826845.1. Taxonomy (NCBI): domain Eukaryota; kingdom Metazoa; phylum Chordata; class Mammalia; order Perissodactyla; family Rhinocerotidae; genus Diceros; species Diceros bicornis. The sequence continues at coordinate 50,365,202 of NC_080761.1, forward strand.
TTTTGACATGTTGTATTTTCATCATCATTCACTTTGAAGCATTCTTTATTTTTTCTTGTGTTTTTTCCTTTGGCCTACATGGTATTTAGAAGAGAATTGTTTAATTTGCAGATGTTTGTGACTTTTTACATGTCAGGTCTTATGGATTTCTCATTTAACTCTATCATGTTCAGATGATAGACAGTGTTAAATTTAATGATTTTGAAGGTTATTGAGAATTATTTTATGGCCCCTTGTTATGGTCCACTTTGTTACAATTCTATATGCCCTTGAAAAAAATGTATTTAGTGCAGTTGCTAGGTATAGTCTTCTATAAATAGCAATTAGGTCAAGGTAATTGGTAGTATTTCAATTATCTATATGCTCCCTGATTTTTAAAGGTCCTATCTTAAGTAATAAGTTGCATACAATTTCAAGAGTCAAGGTCATGGTCTCATGAAAACACACACCTGAATTGTGATTAGCAGATGATGTATCACCTATGGTGCCAACTAATCAACTGTTGTGTAGATTAGTTGGTAGCTTATAGCTGTTCTATCGATCTAGTTGCTAAGGGGGATGCACTGAATCTGTCCAGGTTCCTTTCCCTAAGAAGGCAGATGGTTCATACTCTGACTACACTTGGTAATACTATGACTACTTGTTTATCCTTCAATGTACTCCAGATCAGGTGATTTTCGTCATGGCCTCAGAAGGTGGTGTCAGGAGGATCCCCTGCTGAGAAAACAAGTCACTGGCTGCAGAGCAAGTTTACCAGTGTGCCTCTGTGGGTGGCAAAGTAGGACAGTGAACCAGAATCATATGAGGGTGCGGAGCCTGTCTGCAGATTTGTAGGACTCCTGTTTTGCCTGCATCATCACTTGTGCTGGAAACAGATGTATTTACTCTTTAACCCATGATTAATGAGGGAAATGCACCATATTTTGCCTAATGGTACGTCATTTTATTAATTTGATTTAGAAGTTTTCTTTACTTCTGTGAGTACATATGGGGAGGACAGTTGGGGGTAGAGAAAGGCAGACACATGTGCAGTCTTCCATTGCAAACCAGATGCTGCCTGATTGGAAGTAAGAAATCTAGAAAGTGTTTGGCTAATCGCTGCGAGCAGCCTGATGTCCACGAGTGAAAAGCAAATTGGTACATTTTGTCAGTACTGACACTTTTGTTTCCAACCTTATCTTTTGTTTACCCATCTCAGGGACTTTTAACATGTTTTTCAGCAAGAAAAATTGTCCCTGGTAAAACCCGGCAGTTTCACAAAATTCCTAAGAAGAAAAAAATGGTAATTTATAACCAGTCAAGCCTGGGTGCTTGAGGGTCCCTGAGAGATTTCAGATAGCGGATGTTGATGGAATCTGATTCTTTTCTCAAGGCTTAACCATTTTAAATAGAAGTCATTCTAAATACACCTTGCAATTCCCTGTGACCTTAATAAAAATATATGGAATATAAAGGAATATAATAAGGAGCAAAGGAAGGAATGAATAGTTATTGAGAAATTAATACCTTTTTACCTGCAAGGCAGAGAGAAGAGTCTGTGCCACGCACTGTGCTCTAAGCTGTTCCTATATTATCTCATTCATTCCTTATAAAAATCTTGTAGGATGAGCAGTATTAGCCCAATTTAGAGAAAATGAAATTGAGTTTCAGATAAAGTCTGAACCTGCTGAACCTGCTTCAGATAAACTTGCTGTAGGACTCGGCTAACATGAATTTTAAATCCTCTGTTATTGTCCCACAGGTCTCTGAAGCTCTGTTCATTTCTTATTAGTCTATTTTCTGTCGTTCAAATTGGGTAATTTTTATTGTTCTTTGTTCTAGTTAATTGATTTATTCTTTGTTCCCTCCACGTGGTGTTTAGTCCACCTATTGAGGTTTTTTTCCTTCAGTTTTGTATTTTAAGGTCTAAATTTTAGCCTATTTTGAAATATTGTTTGATTTTTACCTGCTGTGGTTAGGTATCATCGACATGTTTTCATCATATAGAGGAATGTTATTCTGCTCACTATTTTCTCTTTTTATGATAACAGCTTTGTATGAGATTCTCCTGCTGACATTTTCTGCATTTGTAGGTAAAATGACCATATTGTACTTTTAGGAAGGAGGGAAGAGCAAGGATATGTATTGTAGTTCTACTACTTGAGAGCCCCGTTCTCTGTTGTTTCACCAACTCATCAAAAATATGGTCTCGACTTTCTGAGAACTTCCTCCACAACTCCCTGCCACGTCGGCCCTCCCTCACCTTCTCTGAATCTCCTCTTTCCTTTGCCCCTATCCACCCTGACTTGCTTGATTTGGATTCTGTCCTTGCAATATCTCCTCAATATAGAACATTGACCTGAAAAGGTGCTTTGGTTTGCTGGTTTCTAGATGTCACAGGGCACAGACTCCCAGATAACTTGACCACTTTATTCCAAGGGTTCTTGAACTCTCCCCCAAATTGGTGGTTACCATGTGCCCTTCCAGCCTTGCAGCTGTTTTTGGGGGGATGGACTGAGAAGCTCTTCACTGAGAACATGATAAGGATTTGGGCTTCTCTGGATTTAAGGTCTGTCACAAGGCCCTTTGCTTTCCCTCTACTTTCTCTAGTAGTTTCTGATCTTAAGCAGGTAATTTAACTGTTGCTAGTTTGTCTTCACCTACTTCTATTTTAGGGTTCTTTTTAATTGAAATATAATTGACGTACAACATTGTGTAAGTTTAAGCTGTACACGTTGATTTGATACATTCATATATTGCAATATGATTACCAGCGTAGCATTAGTTAACATCTCTATTATGTTACATCATTATCATTTCTTTTTTGTGGTGGGTACAATTAAGATCTAGTCTCTTAGCAACTTTGAAGTTTGTAATACAGTATTATTGTCTATAATCACTATGCTGTTCATTAGTTCTCCAGGACTTATTTATCTACTAGTTTCAAGTTTGTACTCTTAAACAATGTATTCTGAGGTTCTTAAAATTACCTTCTCACCTTAGTTATGTTTTGGAAAGAATTTCAAAAGATTCATGTACCGTGTTTATGTCACAACTATCTTCCCAGTATCCTACTTGTTTATACTTAAATTAAATCTTTCTCACTATCTCTTTGGCTCACCTCTGCCCTATGGTCAGCATAGCTTTACATAGTATTTTAACTACTTTTAATTATCACCCCATCATCTTTCCATCTATTGCATTCCTGTCATCTTTAATAAAACTGAATTCCATCATCTAGTCTAATGTGATTAAGAAAAAATAACCTATATAGAAATTGTTTCCTCCTTCTAGTATACACGCATGTGTGAGGATAATGAACAAGATGTGTGATAAGCACCTTGAGTAATTTGAGGAAATATGCAAAGTAAATACAGAGGCAACAACATATGTATGTATTTGTTTATACTTTATAGTTTCCTCCAAAATGAATATGAAGAGAGGGGATTATAATCATTTTAATGAGGTTGCACCTTTCACTGTTTTCAAATGGGGTAGATCTCTGTGAGTTCGGGTTACATAAAAAAAGAATGAAGTATCAGCTCCTTTATCCTTGACCCACTATCTACTTCTCTTTCTTTTTTCTCTTCCTTCTTTTCATTCTTTCTTACCATGTTTCTGTGTTTTTCCTCCTTCTTTATTTCTCCTCTTGTTATAAAGGGCTTGATTGATAGATGATTACAGATGATTCAAATCTGGTGTACCATAAAGTTTGGGGGAATAATAAATGCACTGGATGAGAAAATAGAGCTCCAAGTCTATTCTGGTGGATTATATCTTTTAAAAATGAAATTCAACAGCATTGGATGTAAGAAAGCAGACTGGAACATGAAGTCAACCGCGTAAAATTTAGGAAGAGAGTAAAAGGCTCTCAGCAGAGTGTTTTAGTAAGCAGGGACTGTAATTTTCGTCAACAATATGAAATGACCACTAAAGTGCTGAACCCGTGAACCTGCAATAAGTAAACGGAAAATTAAGGGGAAATACCCCCATGCTTTTCTCTAGAGTGAGACTGTAATATTCTTTTCAGGTGAACGTGTAATTTAAGTATTGTGTTTATATTCAGGGCTCCACTTTAACAGAGTTTATTGCTGCCAGGTGTGTTCCAGTTAGAGACACTAGCATGGGGAAGGCACTCAAAATCTTTTGATATGAATTAATGCCCAGGAATGTGGCTCGAGGAAGAGACGATATGAGCGTTTCCCTAAAATACTGATAGTGTTATCATGTGGAAGAATTTCATAAGGTCCCTAGTGGAGGAATTACAAAGCATGGGTCAATATGAGAAAGAGTTCAAATGAATATATGTGACTTTTATAAAAATCAGACAAAAGACAGTATGGGCTGCCTGAAGAGGTAGTGAAGTATCTGGACCACATTCAGATGATCACTTGGTAAAAATTCTATCAAGTATTCTACAATTTCAAAGGTGATTGAATTGTATGCCTTTTAGAATCTCTTCAAGTTATGAACGCCTACAATTTTATGAAAGATCCATCTCACCCCAAAGAAATAACAGGTATCGTTCCTAACTTAAATTCAACTAAAACCTTCAAAAAGGAAATGATTTATACTAAATTATAATTTTGATTATAATTGTGAAAACTGTTGAAAATATAATTTAGCCCCTAAATGCATTGTGTTCTGGTGAGATCATTAAAATGTAATTTCTGGGGGGCCGGCCCGGTGGCGCAAGCGGTTAAGTGCGCGCGCTCCGCTGCAGCGGCCCGGGGTTCGCTGGTTCGGATCCCGGGCACGCACCGATGCACTGCTTGGTAAGCCATGCTGTGGCGGCGTCCCATATAAAGTGGAGGAAGATAGGCACCGATGTTAGCCCAGGGCCGTCTTCCTCAGCAAAAAAAAAAAAAAAAAGAGGAGGATTGGCGGATGTTAGCTCAGGGCTGATCTCCTCACAAAAAAAAAAAAAAAAAAAAAAAATGTAATTTCTGAAAATAAGAAAAAATGGTATATGGAGGTTGAGACTTATGTTACTGACCTCTGAGTATCTCATGACTCATCAGTAAGTAAATCCTGAACTGGTCCCTCTGTTCACATCTAAGATAGGACTCATGGGAATTATTTCTTAATTGGAAATAAATTGATTGAAATAACATTAAAGAATTTCCCTTCTCTAAAACATAACAAAATGGTCAAAAGTAACTTACAAAACAACAACAACAACCAAAAATACTTCTCTCCCCCACAAAAAATAAATAAATAAATAAAAAGAGTGACAACACAAAGAAGCATAATTTAATGTAATAAACTATAAAAACTGTTGCTCTTGCATAAAAGCAAAAATTAAGAAAAATCTGAAACAGAGAGGAAGTCTGCACAGATTAATTCTTGCTCCTCCTTTGCTGTAGTAGCTACAATGAGAAGTAGACAAAACCCCGCACATTGTCACTGAGAGAGAAAAACTGAGTAGATCTTCTTTGTTTCCTTTCCTGAAGGAGAAGAAAATGACTGCTGAGAAGAGAGTGCAAAAGGGACACGAACAGTGGAACTGAGGGTCTTTGATGGAAATAAAGCTTCCATAGCCAGACACTAGATGAGGAACCAAGACGGTATCTCTCCCTGAGAATGGGGTTCCTCCTGCTAATATAGTGAATTCTGGTAATGACATTTAGCAGAAGAGTAGGACCTCTGATTCTCAAACTGCAACCTCAGTTTAGTTCAATTTCTTCGCCTACAATTCTCTCAAGTTATAGAATAGTTGATAGAACAGAAATTGTCTAGGTCCCTCAAACTGTGTCTTTGAAGAAAAAACGAAGTTCAGATAAGAAGAGAGCCGACAAAATGCATAGGGACAGGCAGCTATACATTATAAAAAATAAAGAAACAGCATAATTCAGAGAGAAAAAAAGGATAAAACTATGCAATCACCAATTATTTTTTTATACAGAAGAAAATGCCTCTATCTAGAGAAGAAACTTTCCCCAATTACTTAATGATATAATGCAACTAAATAAAAACTTAAAATCTGTCAGATAAGAGCTCAAAAATAAGGTGATAAAACAGTTGTATGATGTGTAGACAGAGTAATGGCCCCTGAATGATATTCCTGTCCTAATTCCAGGATTTTGTGAATGTTACCTTACATGCTAAAAGAGATATTGTAAATGTGATTAAAGTTATGGAGTTTGAGGAAGGGAAACTATCCCGGATTGTTTGGCTGAGCCCAAGGTCCTTATCAGGGAAAGAGGATGGCAGGAGAATCAGAGTGAGAAAGAGGGGGATTTGAAGATGCTGAGCAGTTGGCTTTGAAGACAGAGGAAGAGACCACAAGTACAGGTGTGCGGGTAGTCTCCAGAGGTTGGGAAATGCAAGCAAACGTTCTCCACTGTTGCCTCCAGAAGTAAGGCAGCCCTGCTGGCCCATTTCAAACTGCTAGCCTATAGAACTGTAAGAAAATAAATTTGTGTTTTTTTTAAGCCATTAAGTTTGTGGTCATCTGTTATAGCAGAAATAGAAAACTAATGCAAATAACATGAGGCAAAAATTGCATACCTAATAAAATAAACCGAGGACTGAATAAACATTGTAAAATTAAGGAAAAATCAAGGAAATGAACAGACACTGCTGAAAGTTGATTTATTAAAGAGGAGAGGTAAGATATCATCTCAAGGAATAGAGGTTAAAAAAGACCCAAGATTGAACAGATTCAGAGATCAAGAAGGCAAGGAGAAGCCAACATGAGGATAAGTGGTTTACCTGAAGAAGACACCCAAAAATATACACACAATTCTGAAAGCATGATGCAATTTTTACTCAAAAGTCAGGTGCATAGGTAAACGTTCTCAAACACAGAACATAAACTCTTTTGAAAAATCATTAAGTTAAGATGAAATTTATAGTTCCACTTTCAGGAAGATAGAGATGTACTTCGTATTTCTTCTAAGTACAACTAAAACCCTTGGATACTATATAAAACAAACATAACGTTTTGCAAGGTGGAGAGACCAAGGCAGGCTGGATGGGACCTTAGGATCCAAAGAATGACACAGTGGTGAGTTCTCAGGGTTTTTTTTTTGCCTCCAATATTACTGACTTGGTGTTGAAGAAGCCGGCAACCCAGAAATGTCAACAGGTACGTGCAAAACAGCCCAAACAAGTGCCTGCTATCCCTAGCAAATGGATTAGGAAAGGGGTAGCCTAGCGAGACAGAAAATTGTCAAACAACAACTACTCTACTCCAGCCAACCACCACAGAAAACTATATGACCCCACTCCCCCACACCCCCACCAGCCAAGACCAAGTGTGAAGCCCAGACTTTCACCGTGGTCATACTGGAACTAGGCACCCCAAGCCCTCTAAGCTATGAGTTGGTGTCAGAGAGGGCCAAGCAGAGAGCCAGGATTTCATCCCTGCCAGCAGTAAAGAGTCCCCCCAACCCGGCCCCCAATAATCATGTGGAGAGCCTGGAATTCCGGAAAACAATGAGTTTTTCTCAAGATGTTCAAAGAAATAAAATGTCACCCAAGGACTTGATGTCCAGCAAATCTTATTTTCAAACATAAAGGCCACAGACAAACTATCATAAGCACACAAGAACTCAGGGTATATTTTTTCTATTAGCATTTCCTGATTGGATTTAATAGAGAATGTCCTTGAGGCAATCAACATAACTAAAAAAAATAACCATCAACATGAGGATTAGAAGTGCCCATTAAATATATATTTTTCCCACAGAACTAAAATGTAATGATAGTTATAAAAGAGACAGTATAGAATGTGATGCCCGTAGTAATGTGGTAAATGTTCATAACTGGTTTTCTGGGAGAAAAAAGCCCTGATTTGTGTTTGCTGATTTCTGTGGTATAAATACTCTCATTATAGTCAATTTCAAGTGCTAATTTAAAGAGCCTCCTCCTGCTAAAAGAAGGAGCAATTTGAACATCTATAGAACTGCAGTAAACCAAAGCACATCAAATATGTTTAAATCCATGAATTCATTATGATACTAAAAAAAAAAAAGACCCCCCTACTTATTTGATCATTATATAAGGAATTAATTCATTTTGAAATGTTAAAAAAGAATAAAGAAAGAAGCAGTTATTCTGCCTTTCCGGTAAAATCAGTAACTCAGGGAAACAAAGTGGTAGATGAGGAGATGTGAATCTTTATAAAAATATTCCAGCTTATCCATGAAAAAGGAATAATTTAATTAAAATATAAACATTTTGCAATTCCTAATGGAATAGGGATTTAAACACTGATCACTCAGGGCTGCTTCCAGCACAGAATGAGGCAACGTTGGGATCAGGTGCCTCCTGAAGGAAGTACAGTGTTCTTCCTGTGAAATGGTCCTGCAGATGCTACGTGTAACTGGGAATGTGTCATAGACGTAGGAGAGAGGTGAAAGTGTTGAATGATACCACTGGAATGCGGATGGCACATGCGGACTATGGGAAACCCATAGGACAAAAAACAAAACAAAACCCTGATTTCTTCAAAATAAATTGTAAGAAGAAGAAAGAGTAATAACTGTAGATTTCAAGACTTAAGAGAGGAACCAATCAAAATGTGTGACTCTTGTTTGGATCTTAATTTGATCAAATATACTGGAAAAATAGAAGGAAAAATCATAGGATGATCAGTAAAATCTGTATATTGTCTACATATTTGATGATATTAGAAATTATTTTTTATTTTTTGGGAGGATGTGATGATTTCCATTATGTTTTAAAAGGTAGCTATCGTGTTTTACACATGTATACTGAAATGTTTATATGTGAAATTATGTTATCTGAGCTGTTTCAGAATAATTGGATGGTGGGTAAATGTGTGTGGTTATGGAGAAAATAAGACTGGTCATCCTTTGATAATTGCTGAAGCTGGGTGATGGGTGCCTGGGAGTTCAAATACTATTTTCTTTTCTATTGTGTAAGTTTGAAATTTGCTATAATAAAAATTTTAAAAGATAACTTTCCGGCTATAAAATAAAGAATTCTAGAACATCTAATTAGATAAGGTATTGTTTATATGAAATAATTCTGAAGAAAATTGAAGCTAAGTGTTTTGTTGGCATTAGACCGTATACTTGTGTGACCTCTCAAAGTTCTTTCCATTCTTGGCTGTACTTCATTTCTTTAGAAAGTAACATTATATCTGTCTATGGTTCTACAATGCTTTTTAAGATTTTAGTGCCAAGGAACATTTTATTATCGTGACTTTGTTTTAACTGTGTCCTTGTTTTCACTGTACTAGAGATAACTACTCTTAAGACTACCTATTCTAGGCCACTGAATATACTACCTTTCTCTCATCTAAAGGCTAGAGGTCAATATTATCACAGTAGGACAAGAATCATAGCTGATTCTAGCTTCCAGATATTAATAAGGAGAGTTACTGAACTCATAATATTATTTGGTAGTTCCTTTGCTTTTTTATGTGGGAAGGCAAACTTGTTATAATATTGAAAGAAAGAATTCTTGACCTTAGGGCTGTATAGTTACCATATCATTGATTTCAATGATATGGCATTGAACGGCACCTAAAGTTATTCTAAAATGTATATTTTTAAAGGTAAGACAAATTATATTTATTCCATATATATTTCTTAAAAAAGAAATACTACAATTACTTTGGTTTTATTTTTAAATGACAATAAATATTGAAATAAAAAATAACATTTATAGCATACATGTAAGGTAAAAGAAACTAAAGACATCTGTGTACTGACTTAAGAAATAAAATGTTACCAGTTCCTTTGAAGCCCCTGTGTAAACTTTGCTTAAGCCCATCACTTGCAGAGGTGAACACTAGCCTGAATCCTGCATTCATACACTTGTTTTTTTAAATTGTTTAATCTGATACGATCTCATCAATATACTGCTTAGTTTTTCAGGTTTTTAAATGTATATTAATGGGATCACTTTGTATATATTCATCTGTGACTTTCTCTTCTTTTTTTAAAGATTATGTTTCTGAGATTCACCTATGTTGTTGAATTTTGCTGAAGTTGATTCACTGCCATGTCATAAAGTATTTTAATGTGTAAATTGACTCCATTTTATTTATCTACTATTTTATCAATAGAAATTTGATGCTTCTAGTTTCTCCTGTTATAAATGCTTTTGTAAGCATTATTATTTTTTTTTTTGGTGAGGAAAATTAGCCCTGAGCTAACATCTGTTGCTGATCCTCCTCTTTTTACTGAGGAAGATTGGACCTGGGCTAACATCTGTGCCCATCTTCCTCGACTTTATATGCGGGATGCCTGCCACAGCATGGCTTGATAAGCAATGTGTAGGTCTGCGCCTGAGAGCTGAACCTTCGAACCCTGGGCTGCCAAATTGGAGTGCGTGAACTTAACCGCTATGCCACCAGGCCAGCCCCATTCGTGAGCATTCTTATTGTATATATGTGAGGGTTTATTTATCTAGATATATGTCCGATGTATATGTACAATGGTTTCTCTAGAATATATGCCCAGATGTGGAATGATTGGGACACAAGGCAAGTGTATTTTCAGCTCTGCTAGAAAGCGCAAAACTATTTACCCCAAGTGGTGGTAACCAATTTACGCTTCTATCAGCAATACAAAAGAGTTCCAATTCTTGTACACCTACATTAACAATTGATATAGTCAAATCTCTGCCAATCTGGTAGGTGTAAATAGCATAGCATTGTGATTTTAATTTACATTTCCCTGATTGTTAATGTCATCGAGCACCCCCTAATGTTATTTGTGTACTTGTGTTCATATGGACTTGTTTATATTGTCCCCCAGTTTTCTAACTTGGTTGTTTATCTTTTTCTTATTGATTTTTTAGGTCTTTTAATGTTCTGTGTACTATTTTACTCTCAGTTAATGAGTTGCAAGTATTTTATCTTAGTTTTTCATGTGTTTTCATTTATTTCTGGTGTCTTATTACAAAGAGAAATTCTCTTCTTTTTTGGCTGAGGAAGATTTGCACTGAGCTAACATCCATGCCAATCTTCCTCTATTTTTTAGTATATGGGCCACCAGCACAGCATGGTCACTAACAGAGAAGTGTAGGTCTGCGCCCAGGAACCGAACCTGGGCCACCAAAGCAGAGCATACTGAACTTAACCACTAGGGCACCGGGGCTGGCCCCCAAAGAGAAATGCTTAGCTTTAAAGTGGTTTATTTTATCAATATTGTCTTTTATATTGTGCAGTATTGGTGTTTAGTAAAAAATTCCTTTCTTGTGAAGGGGTAGAAAAATATTCCATGCAAATGGAAACCAAAGGAAACCAGGAGTAGCTATGCTTATATTGGACAAAATAAACTTTAAGCCAAAAACTGTAACAAAAAACAAGGGTCATTATACAATTATAAAATTATATTATATAATGATAAAGGAGTTGATTCATCAAGAGCATTTAACAATTGTAAATATTATGCACTCAACATTGGAGCACCTGAACATATAAAGCAAATATTAACAGATGTGAAGGGAGAAATAGACAGCAATACAATAATAGTAGGGGACTTCAATATCCCATTTTCAATAATGGATAGATTATCCAGACAGAAAATCAATGAGGAAACGTTGGACTTAAACTGCACATTAGAGCTGATGGACCTAACAGACATATACAGAACCTTCCAACCAACAGTAATAGAATACACATTCTTCTCAAGGGCACATGGAACATTCTCCAGACTAGATCATATGTTAGGCCATTAACCAAGTAATAAGAAATTTAAGAAGACTGAAATCATATCAAGCATCATTTCCAACCACAATGATATGAAACTAGAAAACACTTACAACAGGAAAATAGGGAAATTCACAAATATGTGGAGATTAAACAACACGCTCATGAACAACTAATGGGTCAAAGAAGAAAACAAAAGGCAAACCAAAAAAACCTTGAAACAAATGAAAATGGAAACACGAATATCAAAACTTATGGGACGCAGCAAAAGCAGTTCTAAGAAGAAAGTTTATAGAAATAAACACCTACATTAAGAAAAAAGAAAGGTATCAAATAAACAACCTAATTTTACACTTCAAGGAAATACAGAAAGAACAAACCAAGCTCAAAGTTAATAGAAGAGAGGAAGTAACAAAGAGCAAAAACAAATGAAATAAGAGGAGAAGAACAATAGAAAAAATCAGTGAAACTAAGAGCTTTTTTTTGGCAAAGATAAACAAAATTGACAAACTTTTAGCTAGAATAACTGTGGGAAAAAAGAGAGAAGACTCAAATAAGTAAAATGAAACAGGAAACTTACAAACGATAACCCAGAAATACTAAGGATCATAAGACAGTACTATGAACAATTACAAACCAACAAATTAGATAAACCAGAAGAAATAATAGATAAATTCTTAGAAACATACAACCTACTAAGACTGAATCATGAAGAAATAGAAAATCTGAACAGACCAATAATGAGTAAAAAGATTGAATCAGTAATCAGAAATCCCCCAAGAAAGAAAAGTCCAAGTGAAGATGACTTCACTGGTGAATTCTACCAAATATTCAAAGAAAAATTAATTCGAATATTTCTCAAACTATTCCAAAATATTGAAGAAGAGAGAACATTTTCAAACTCAATTTATGAGGCAAGATTTACCCTGATACCAACACCAGACAAGGACACTAAAAGAAAAGAAAATCACAAGCCAATATCCTTGATGAACATAGATGCAAAAATCCCTAACAGAATGTTGGCAAACCAAATTCAACAGTACATTAAAATCATCATATACCATAATCAAGTAGGATTTACACCTGGGATGCAAGGATGATTCAATATGTGCAAATCAGTACATGTAAAACACCATATTAACGGAATGAAAGATAATAAATCATGTGATCCTCTCAATAGATGCAGAAAAGGCATGTGACAAAATTCAACATCCTTTCATGATAAAACTCTCAACAAATTGGACATAGAAGGAAAGTACCTCAACATAATAACAACATATGACAAGCCCACAGCTAATATCATACTCAATGGTGAAAAACTAAAAGTTTTTCTTCTAAGATCAGGAACAAGACAAGGATGCCCACTTCTGCCACTTTTATTCAAGATAGTACTGGAAGTCCTAGCCAGAGCAATTAGGAAAGAAAAAGAAATAAAATACATCCAATTAGAAAGGAAGAAGTAATGTTGCAGATGACATGATCTTATGTATAGAAAACCCTAAAGACGCCATTGAAAAACTGTTAGAACTAAAGAACAAATTCAGTAAAATTGCAGGATACAAAATTTAATTACGTATGCTACATATTCATTGGTGATCTGTACAAATGCAACTATCTATAGATCTTTTTCTATTTTCTATGTAGGCAGTAATTTTCTCCGCAAATACTGATATTTTTTCTGTTTCTAGTACTTATACCTTTCATTTTGTTTCCTTATCTTTCTTCCCTAGCTAACACTTTCAGCACAATGTTTAAAAGTATCAGTGAAAGCAAGTATTTTTGTCTTACTTCCATTCTTAAACGTAAGACTAACTTTCACATTAAGTATGGTAATTGCTGTGGGTTTTATATCAATTCCTTTTTTCAGATTAAAGTATTCCCTCCATTCCTAGTTTGCTAAGAATGATGCCTAAATACTGTATTTTAGATAAATATTATCTGGCATCCATTGGGATAATTATATGATGTATTTTGTTTGCTAGTATCTTGTTTAGAGTTTTTTCATCTGCAGTCATAGGGTATATTTTGCAGAGATATTGGACTTTTTTGCCTTATCTTTCTCTGTCTGCTTCTACTTTTTTCAAAGGTTAGGACAGCATCATCATGAAATACACTGGAGTGTTTTTCCTCCTTTTCTGTATACTGAAAAAATTCACATGAGCTTGAATTTATCTGTTCTTAGAACACATAGATAAGACCATCTGGTTTTAGCATTTTGTTTATAAGAAGATTTTAATTACTTTTGCAATTATTTTAATGGTTAAAACATTCAAGTTTTCTATTAGTTCTTAATACATTGGTATATTGGTTTTAAATGGGAGCTCGAGTCCAGAGACAATGTTTGCCTCATACATACAGTACCAATGTTCTTATTTTTTTCAGGATAATGAAGTTCTTGCATTTCACGTTCCTTCACATTTAACTTGCTAATGAAGTACTCTAATTGTAACGTATGCCTTTCCATATATATTTCTTTTTGTATGTCCCATGAGACATCACATAATTAAAATTCATACTAGATTACATGAAACACTTCATAGAAGATCATAATTAAAAATAAAAGCATATTTCCTACAAAATGTGTAAATCAGTGAGCAGGATGCTCATTTTGCTGCTGATGAAATAATTAAGGTTCATGATATTAAGCAACACTAATATTTGTGATGAAGATTAAAGGGGTTGGAATATATAACGTTGAGTAGGAAAATCTCTAAATTGAAGCTGCTGAAGGGAAAAACTGCCTGGTTAACATCTGTCAGGAGATAACTTGAAAGGCATAGCGTTCTAGAGTGATTTTACTAGTGCCCTTTCCACATCAGGGCATGAGGCCTAGTTTCTAACTTCCAGCACCTGCTAGTTTTTTTTTTTTTTTTTTTCTCTAAAGGTTTTGTGTGGCCATTGGAGCCTTCTTTGCTTCCCTGGCAGGCTGCCAGTGTCAGGAGATTAATGCCTCTTCTCCTTCCCAGGGTCCTCAGCTAACGGTAGTTGGTACATAAATACTACAGTTTTCTCTCTTCCTTGATGGGATAACTCAGAAGTGAATGTCGTATAGTGGTTCCCAGAATTCCCCACTTGTTGGAGCAGGACATCCAGAGGATGTGACTACTGGTTGACGAGTGAGCTGGACCCAGGCAATCAGAGGCCCCTCACCCCCTTCTCCTGTCCTTGGATTGTATGTTCTGCCCACCATCCCCACAGTAGGAGCCATTTTCAAGGACACAGCCATGTGTTGTTGAGACCATCTGGCCTGAATACATGACTGAACCCAGTTAATGCCTCTATATAAACTTATAAGATTCTGGTGGGTGGGTGCAGAGATCTTGTCTTGTGGCTGCCCAAGACAAGCCTCATATGTAAGTTCCCCTGCTTATTAACCCTGACACCTACCGATCTGGAGTAGTCTGCCTCTTTCTTCAGTGTCTCCTTGCCCTCTGTGTACGGGGGCCAGTTTGTGAACCACCAGCAGTGGGATTAGGCTGTTATTTCTCTAAGTTGTAACTTGATTTATACACAGGCTTTTCTGGGCTGTCTTCCCATCCCTTTCTCATTTCCCCAGTCTCCTACCTATGTTTCTTGGAATTATATTCCAAATAATCTAATCGCACTTGAATACATTTCTCAGGGTCAGCTTATTTGGAAACCCCCACAAAGACAGAAATTATCCTAGGAAGCAGGTCCTCGGGATGGTCTTCTGTAATTGAACAACTTGCTGGCCAAATGACCACAAGAATTCCATTGCTGGTCCTGGGTTATGAAAACTTCTGGCATGTTTTTGCATCACAGTTACTAAGAATTCCCTCTGGAGTGAATTGAAATGGAATGCAAGTATAAGAGGATACACTAGTTTATGCTAATACTTCAAGCATTTGAGTGCGGTTGAAACAATATTAATTATAAGTCCTGTGGAGTTGATTGGTTTGGGTCAAGTGTCATCAATATGAGACAAAGGAAGAAAATGTGTGGCTCATGTCATCCAACTCTCAACTCAGGACATGGTGAGAAAGCCGGAAAGCCAGAAGTACGCGGACACCATCCCCATCTCATGCAGCAAAAAAAAAAAAAAAAAAAAAAAATCGAAAGTAGAAGTTGATGGTAGACATTAATTCACATGATCTTTAGGTCTATTATCAATCTCCTTGGTGTTCCTATATTAATTTTTTTTTACTTTTGTTAAAGAAATGAAATTATTTTTAAAACATGAAAAATCAGGTATTTTGCAGTATCACACAGAAAATCATCTACTTTGACTATATGCATCTCTTGTGGTGGCTAAGTATATTTTTTAGAAGCCTTCTTATATGATGTAATCTGGACCGATGATGATTCGTTAATCAAAAAGTCTGTAAAAGCAGGAAATCAGTAAAATAAGAGAGAAGTTTTGTGGGTATTTTTACATATTTTAACTTAAATATAGGTGAATATATCCTCAGATATTAATATATTTGGAGGCACCTATTTTTAGAGAACTATTCATTCCTATTTTATCAGTTTACACAGCCTCCAACTTAATGAAGTAGGATGCCCCTACTTGAAATTAGCTTACTTGCCTCATGCCTATTCAGCTCTTGCGGGTCAGGACGTCCATTTTACCTGCCAGCCCCTTAAGTGGAGGTCAATAAAAAGATCTTTTATTGTTTCACTGATGAATTCTATGGGCTTCTGAAAAGGAGTATCTACTACAGTTATACTGTAATAATCTAGAAAGTTGTTACAGTGACGGAGTTTCTAAATACAACAAGATGTAGAAATGCTATAAGTCATTTTTATCAACAAATGCACAGGATGATATAGAAGAGTGATAAAAAATTAAGATCTTTTAGGGATTTTCCTCTTTCCTCTTCTTTTTCCCTTTCCTGCTTCCGCAGTTCTGATTTAAGTTCTTGCCATTTCTTACTGGGATATTGGTAGGGGGGCGTTATTTTGCATTTGATGTAGGTCTTTATTGCATTCCAGTTTTGAGACCATGTCAGCAAATTACTAATCTGTCTCTAAAACAGACATTATAATAGTTCTTAAATATTAGAATTGTTATAGGGACTACTAAAAGAGATTATATATGTAAACGGGTAAGTGTAGTGATAGGTTTATTGAAAGCACTTAGTAAACATTAATATTAATAATAGTAATGAAAATAATAGTAATAACAAAGTTTACTCACATAGAGAATGCTTTGATCCTGGATTATTTTTCTGAAGTGCTTTCTTTTGCTCTGTGACTACTTGTGGAGGCAGTGAGGAGGTTACATTTTTTGGGATGTGTTTTCATCTATTTCATTAGATTTTCAGAAAAGTAGATAAATTTTGGTTTTTATTTACCATGTAATATAGAACGTTCTAAAACAAAGAGCAGATTTAGGAAGAAAGAACTCTTTGATATATTGTTAATCCTGTGAGGTGTTAAGTAGGAAAAAAAGGTGCATATTAACACAGATAGTATAAATCGATCTTTGTAAAACAATACATCAGCCTTCCCCACCAGATCTCCAGCTAAAATAAACATGCATAGATTTACATCCACATGGATACATACTAAGTTTTCATACCGGCTTACCTCCAGAGTCTAGGCATGGAAGGAGTTGGAGGAGAGATTGTTAATATATGTATATATTTTTGCATCGGTCCACTAGCCACCATGAGGACATATTACTTTGCTAATTTAAAATATATTTAAATTTAAAAGATATTTAAAACTCTCAGCCTCTGAAGAGGTCAAGTCATTTGAATTATTCACCTGGTTAAAGAGTAAACAAATTACGATCTGTTCTTTGAATTTTATATTAAGAAAGTTAAAGAAACTTTTTAAAAAATCAAAAGCAAAGGTCTTACTTCCTAATATTCTTTTCCGTGGCATTTTTTTTTTTTTCTGTTTCAACAGTTGACTGTTGCCATTTAGAAATTCAAATAAAGTTTTATATCATGAATATTAATTTAAATACATTTCAGTAATCATTTCAGGAAATTGTTGGCTGGTAGCAAATATCTTTCTATGTGGCTTAAGCTATTACCAGTCTGGTCTTTCTTTAAAAAATGAACAGTTTTCTTCTTGGTATAAACATTTGAAAAGATGCAAAATATTAGCTTTGCTCAGCATTTGCTTCAAAATTTCTTGGACTAGTGGGATCTGCTAGAAGGAAGTAAAATCATCAGAAGGCAAGCCTCTTATCTGTCAGTTGCTATCTCCTATGATTCTCATAAAGTAATGAGTTGCATCCTTTGGGGAGCAGATTTCTTCCAAGAAATAAGTCATTGTAAATTCCATTAATATTTTCAGGTCCTTACAAAGATGGGGGTCTATGATCAAATGCAACTTCATGAAAAAAGTGGATAAAATTGATTTAAAATGGCATTTTAAAATGGAAAGATTATGGAAGTATTTATTTTTATATTGTTTTAATACCCTGATTTAAAAATTCAAATATTTTAATAGTATATTTAGTGACATCCTTAGTCTCTGTCTACATACAAAATACAACCTATTTTAATAGTTCAATTTGATTTCTAAAAGAGGTTTCAGGAAAAAAAGTCACAGTGCTTTGATTGAATTAATTTGTTCTTCATGGATCAGAAGAAGTCAAACCATTGTATGTGCACGGTACAACCAGATCGTTCCAGAATTGGTCTGTTAGGGAGCAGCCCTCAGGGAAATGATTTGCTCTATTCTCTATCCCAGTTTTCTTTCAGTTCAGGTTACTTAATCCCCAAATACAGTCTCAGCTCTCTTCCCACCCTGGGAGTGAAGTCTGTCTCTACTGCAGAGGGTTGCAAATCTGGCTGGGGGAGATGTTTCAAACACCTTAGATTAGTGAACTCCATGTGGTAGATACCCCGTCGGTTGTCTTGCACACATCTTGTGCCTCCGCGTGGGAATTGACCTTCTGCCTAGCTTCTGAGGTCAAGTGTTATCTAGCATTCCTATTCAAAAACTGAATCTTACTATTCTATCCTCAATTTTATCTTGACAGTCTGCCCCACACTTGTGTTTCTCAAGGAACTAGCACATTTTATGTATTTACCATCACTCCAAAACCGTCAAGGGCATCTCTCTTCTATTGTCTGTCTCTCTGTGTACAATGATACCTTTCTGGTGGGTACTTCCTGCTTCCATGTCTTGTCTATTGCCTGTTCTCGATATTCCTTCATGGTGCTCACTTACTGCTAAGAACCTCTTATCACACCCTCTTGTTGGATGCCCCGTCACTGATTAGTTGGACACCATCACCTCTCAACACATTTCAGAGACACTCGCACTATTCCCATGCTTTTACCTTTTTGATAGTTTTATTTTCTTTTAATTTTAATTTCACATTCTATAGTTTCTGTTAACTGTACAGAATCAATCAGGGGTTATCAGCAGTAACACCAAGAGATGAACGACAATAAGAACTTGTCCTCTTTTTTTGACCAAACTGTAAGTAGTGTTTAGACAGTAGGATTATGGATGTTTATATTTTTAAAACAGTTTTAAATATCATTTTATTGTTAGATATACTCTCATACCTCTTCCCTCACTCATCTCCACGGCACTGATGTGACTGATCCTTATGTATGTTGTGCTTCTGTTTTAAGGTTTAAAGTTTACCTTATTTCAATGAAAAACAGCTAAATTTTGAGTTCTTGTTGTAGAGATACTTGAGCTTCTAATTGGCTTTCAAAATAGAGAAAACTGATGATGAAACTAATTCTTCTTTTATTTATTTATTTATTCATTCATTCATTTGTGCTATGTAATAAGAAATCAGCTAAGCCCTGAAGATGTAGATTTGGAGAATATCTCTACTCTTGATATTCTTACAGTATAAAACGTAAAGGCCAATTTGTAAACAAATAATTAGGATACAGCATGATTAGTCCTAGGGGATAAAGTCATGGCATTGCTAATGGTGAGGCACTGCCCCAATCAGAAGCACCCTGTCAATTCCAGAGATTGGAAATGAGATACAATTTATTTTCTCAGACACTGATTCTGCCTAGTCTTCAGAGTTTCTAGGATGTTTCATTCATTGTAGATCTCTTCCCTCCTGCAGCAAGTTCTCTCCCAGAATCCTGACTTAACCACTTGCCAATAAGCACGGGTTTATAGACAAAACTGAGAGGAGAAAGGCATTGTTCACTCAGGGGTATTTAATGTCATGTGTTGTGAAATTGCTTCTGGGGCAGATATCACTTCTTTTCTTTCCTTTGTGGTTATTCGTCTCCTTTATTGGCTCTAGTATGGATTTGTATGCACGCTAGTGTATACGTCACCAATGCTGTGTATGCAAGTGTAGTGGTAACAGCATTGCTTTTAGAATCTTCACTTGACCATTTGCTAGTTCTATAACTTTGGGTCAATTACTCAATCATTATCAGCATCTTTTTACTCACGTGTAAAAGGAGATGTCAACTTTTAATGTCAAGTTTTCAGTATTAATATGCAATTAAGTGAGGATGCAGAGAATAGTACCTTGAAAACAATAGAAACTAAGTAAGTTATCTTGACCTCCTTTCTTTCCAAAGACTGACCTACCAAAACAACTTTGAAATGTACTTTGGGACAAGTAGATGTGATGTTCAATGCACACATTGTTTTGCAATTCAGTTGAACTACTTTAGGAATAATAATCATTGTAATAATATGATAAAAATGAAGCTAGCTAGGAGAAGGTCAGAAAGCAATTCTAATAGTTTTTCAATATGTAGGAGAGTTAAAACAACAAAAACATTCAACAACAGCCAAAGCATGATTGGGCTTCACAAATCCACAGTATGTGTGTTTCTCCTTTCTGGAAAGTGCAAGTAAATAAGATAGTTTTTAGCATTCACTGTGAGCCAGTGACATGCTACGTGCTTTTACTGAATGAGTTAGTCTTAGTCTTCCCGTTATCATACAAGCTAAATTTGGTATTGAACACAAGCACGCAGTGCAGAAGCTCTGGTGAAGTCTGAGCAGACAGCGGCGTTAACATTTTCCTTTGGAGGTGTGCAGGTATGACTCAAAGAAAGCTCCCTGTAAGAAAGGAAACTTGAGGAGTCATTTGAAGATGGAGAAGCAGGCAACTCTTCAGAGAAGCGGGGGGAAAATTATTCCATGTGAGAAAACATAGCCAGAAATCAAAAACGGAAAAAAAAAAAAAAAAGGGAGAAAGAAGGAAGAGATGAGAGAAATGACATACTATGGGGCCAAATGGTGAATTGATTCTACTGTTTGCTCAGAGCTGACAAGCGAAATGAATTTGCCTTGAATTTTTGAAACAACCTCAGCACACACAACCTTCTAATCCTTAAGGAGTTTTACTAAGGCAAAGAAAAGGCAAGCATGAGATACCAGAACTTTCTTTCTATAGAAAGTATGAAAAACAGTTTGAATTTGGGTAAAACAAAGTATCTGAGAGTCAGTTCAAGAATTTGACAAATATTTATATTCCTATCCTTTACATTACTATCATTATCATTATTATTATTATTTTTTCACTTGGTAAGAATGTAACTGATCTTTTTTTTTTTTTTTTTTTGGGAGGGAGATCAGCCCTGAACTAACATCCGTGCTAATCCTCCTCTTTTTTTGCTGAGGAAGACCGGCTTTGAGTTAACATCTATTGCCAATCCTCCTCCTTTTTTTCCCCTAAAGCCCCACTAGATAGTTGTATGTTATAGTTGCACATCCTTCTAGTTGCTGTATGTGGGACGCGGCCTCAGCATGGCCGGAGAAGCGGTGCGTCGGTGCGCACCCGGATCCGAACCCTGGCCGCCAGTAGCGGAGCGCGTGCACTTAACCGCTAAGCCACCGGGCCGGCCCTAAGAACTGATCTTTGTCCTCAGGGAGATCACCGTCTCGTGAGACAGATACTCAGGTAAACACACATTGAAAATCACATTATATGTTCCATACTTGAAGTGAGAACTATGTGATATGGGAAACAGAGGAGAGGGCTTGTTCCAATTTGAGGACTTTGACAAATATTCCTGGGGATATAAAACATAAATATATTTTGTTTTGATTGAATATGTGGAGTTGACCAAGTGTAGAATGTTGGTGAGTGTTTCTAGGCAGTGGAGGCACCATGAGCAAAGTTGCAAAGGCATGAACCAGGATAGTATGCATAAAGAAATTAAAGAATGTGGTTACTGCTAGAGCCTGAGTTGAGAGATAGGGGTTGAAGTTGATAGAAGTTAAGATACAGAAGACCTTCCAGGAGGCCGACCCCGTGGATTAGCGGTTAAGCGAGCATGCTCCGCTACTGGCGGCCCGGGTTCGGATCCCAGGCGTGCACAGACGCACCGCTTGTCTGGCCACGCTGAGGCGGCGTCCCACATACAGCAACTAGAAGGACGTGCAACTATGACATACAACTATCTACTGGGGCTTTGGGGAGAAAAAGGGGGAAAAAAAAGAAGGAGGATTGGCAATACACGTTAGCTCAGGATCGATCTTCCTCACAAAAAATAAATAAATAAATAAATAGAAGACCTTCTATGCAGAGATAAGGAGATTGGACAGGAAGGAGATTCTGTAGATGGTGTCAAAAAAACAAAATCTACAGATAGTCTCTTTTGTTGGTCCACATTGAATCAGTAGTAAAAATTAGAGATTTCATATTAAAGTCTGATGTTTGACTTATCTTTTGTTTTTAATTTTTTGTTTATTGCAGTAACATTGGTTTATAACATTGTATAAATTTCAGGTGTACATCATTATACTTCTATTTCTGCATAGATTACATCATGTTCACCACCAAAATACTAATTACAATCCGTCACCACACACATGTGCCGAATTATCCCTTTCACCCTCCCCCCTTCCCCCTTCCCCTCTGGTAACCACCAATCCAATTTCTGTCTCTATGTGTTTGTTTATTGTTGTTATTATCTACTACTTAATGAAGGAAATCATACGATATTTGACTTTCTCCCTCTGACTTATTTCACTTTGCATAATACCCTCAATGTTCATCCATGTTGTCACAAATGGCTGGATTTCATAGTTTCTTATGGCTGAGTAGTGTTCCATTGTGTATATATACCACAGCTTCTTTATCCATTCATCCCTTGATGGGCACTTAGGTTGCTTCCAAGTCTTTGCTATCGTGAATAACGCTGCAATGAACACAGGGGTGCATGTGTCTTTACACATTTGTGTTTTCAAGTTCTTTGGATAAATACCAAGCAGTGGAATAGCTAGATCACATGGTAGTTCTATCCTTGATTTTTTGAGGAATCTCCATACTGTTTTCCATAGTGGCTGCACCAGTTTGCACTCCCACCAGCAGTGTATGAGAGTTCCCTTCTCTCCACATCCTCTCCAGCACTTGTTGTTTCCTGTCTTGTTAATTATAGCCATTCTGATGGGCGTGAGGTGATATCTCATTGTCGTTTTGATTTGCATTTCCCTGATAGTTAATGATTTTGAACATCTTTTCATGTGTCTGTTGGCCATCTGTATATCTTCTCTGGATAAATGTCTGTTCAGGTCTTTTCCCCATTTTTTAATTGGGTTGTTAATTTTTTTTGTTGTTGAGATGCATGAGTTCTTTATATATTTTGAAGATTAAGCCCCTATCAGATGTATGGTTTGCAAATATCTTCTCCCAATTGTTAGGTCGTCTTTTCGTTTTGTTGATGGTTTCCTTTGCTGTGCAGATGTAGTCCCATTTGTTTATTTTTTCTATTGTTTCTGTTGCCCGGTCAGAAATGGTGCTTGAAAATATGTTGCTAAGATCGATGTTGAAGAGCATAGTGCCTATGTTTTCTTCTAGAAATTTCATAGTTTCAGGTCTTACATTCAAGTCTTTAATCCAATTGGAGCTAATTTTTGTGTATGGTGTAAGGTAGATATTTGACTTATCTTACCAATGCTTTTATGGCAGCACCAATTCTTTATTTCCTCATGGCAGTAATACCCTGGAGATGAGAAGGCTTCTACTCAGTGCCTGCATTCTCTGCTGTGCCATTGTGGCCCATCCTCACACAAAGTTAACATATGCATCTACACCTGTCTAGCTTTATTTTTATTTGGCCCAAGTAAACACTTGACTTTGCTAGCTCACTCTTGACATTGGTTGTATATGTGAGAGAGGACTATTAAAGTATTTTAATCTGTCACATGACATGTTTAATTGGGAGAAGAAGAAGCCTAGATTTGTGGAAAGGTCAGAATGGGAGCAAGAAGCAGGTAGAATGTTTAGAGGGTTGTAATCATCAATGTGAGACTTAACTGGAACTTATATTGAGCAAATTTCAGTCATTTGTCGGATGTGAGGAAGGAAAGAGAGGAGTCTAGGATGATGATCAGTTGTATGGTTCGGATGACTAGGCTGATGATGAAACTGTGACTAAGATAGCAAACACTAGAGTAGATTTGAAGGAGAGTGGTAAATGTGTTCAATTTTGGACAAGCTGAATTTGAAGTTCCTGGGGGATACCCCGGGGGTCAAGTGAGTAGTGAGTTGTACATGTAAGACAGAAGCTCAGTGGAAAGGCCAATAATAAGGATATAGTTTGAGTTATTATATAGGTGGTATTTGAAACCATGAAAATAGGCGAAGTCCTGAAAGTAACAGTAGAACAAAGGAAAACCCTGGGAAATGGGAAATACGAAATGGAAAGAGAGAGGTAGATGAACACATGAAAAAGTGAAGAACGAGGAGTCAAAGGAGTATAGATAAAACCGGAAAAAAGTATCCTTCACCATCTGAATCTATTTGGTTCTGGAGTTCAGCCAGCAGGAATTTGTATGGCAAGGGAAATCTTTGCTCTCAAAGAATCTAAGGGGGTAGGGAATTTTAGGCAGTGAATGGTTAGCAGTTACAAACTCAATAGATTGGTCCAATGAGACAAAAGCTGAAATGCGTTCATATAGAAATTATGGCTATCTTTGTTTGTCTAGTTTCAATGCAGTGATGGAGACAGAAGCCAGAATTTAGGGGGGATGAGGAGTAAATGGTAGGTATCTAGAGTCAGCGAGATTAAACTACTTTGAGGAAGCTTGACCCAGATGAGAAAGAAAATCGTAGAGTGATATCAGGAGTCAGATGCAAGATCTAGGGGAGGAGGTTTACATTACTTGGGAGACACTTGAGCATGCTATTCATATATCTCTGATTACATATTTACAGAACTCTTTTGCATGGATTTTTAAAAAGAGAAAACCAGAGTAGTTGTAAATACAGTAAAGGGTAACCCAATATCATTGCTGTTATTGCTATTTATCATTTTTAGAAATCCAAGAAAATATGTTTGGTAATTCAAACTCCCACCTACCTACCACATACATTCTTTCCACTGAGATATCTTTAATGACAGAGAAGTCCCCGTCTCTAAAGACAACACATTCTGTTCTTTCCCAGCTTTGATTTGTTTCTTATTCTTATGTTAATTCAATATGTGCTTCTCATATTTCCACTTCTGGTTCTAGTTCTTCTCTTAGGAGCCACATGGAGTAAGACTAATCTATCTTTCACAAGAAAACCCTTTAGATATTTGAAAAATAACTCGTATGCCTTCTCTTTTCAGCTGTTTTCTAAGCTACATGGAAGTTTCTACACTTAGCTCCTGTTTGAGCTGTGTACAGGTCTCTCACTAACTTCACCTCTCATTTCTTCTTCTTCCTCTTAATTTACTCTGGCTTATCGACATATTTAAATGATGTTGAATTGTACATCATGCTGCAAGTTTGGTTTGCGTAGCACAGAGTAAAGTTGGTCTGCCTTGCTTCACTGTAGGGACATTATCCCTCTCTTTAAACTCCTACGATTGCCTAGCTATTGTAAGTAACCATCTCACACCTCTGCTCGTTAGGAGATTTACAGTCACAGATAATTTTCACATTAACTCATGCCAAGTATTTTTTTCTTCCTCCATAAACTTATGTTGGTTATTTTTGAGCTTAAAAGTATAAGTGCACATTTTATTGTCTTCATATTAGCCTAAGAATTCAGTTCCTCACTATCATATTGAATCTTGATTTTGTCACTATGTCGTTGGCTCCCTACCTACTTTGCTGTCTCCTGAAAATATGTCTCCTTTTATGTTCTCATCTAATTCGTGGGAAAAAAAACGATAGATAGGTGAGGACAAGGCCACACCTTTGTGGTGTTCCACCGGACATTTATCCCAAGGTTGAAATCAATGTCTTATTCAACATTATGTATGACTACTAAGGCATTTGTGAATTCACCTAACAATTTCACCCAACTGATCTTTCAAAAACATCTTATTGACATATATGAACACCTTATTCAAGCATCCACATATTTTGTCAAGCTAGTGAAAAATTATCAAAGGAGGAAATAATCATTGTACAGCAGACTCATTTTGGGTAAATCTTCATCAGTTTCTTAGGATTTAATGATTCAAGTAATAGTAAATTAAATTTATATAGTGCTTGACTTTTCTAAGTTACTTGTCACGCAAATTTCCACAGTGGAAGTTGGAACATTGTACAAAGTTCACAGGCATTGAAGTCTAGCAAATGGATTAAAATATCTGGCTTTGGTATGCATTAACTCTGTGTCCAAGGTAAATGTCTAACCTTTCAGTGTATCAAAGGGGTAATAAAAGATGTTTCAAGAGGTTATTATTGAGATTTAATGAGAATTTATATAAAGCATCCAGTCCAGGGCTAGCCCACAGTGTGTATATGACACATTACCTTTCCTACTTCCAACACCACGATACTCAGAGTACCCGCACTGAGTATTCAACCCGATGTTATGTCCATTTAGAAGATGAGGAAAAAAAGTTTAGAGAGTTTTTATATATCATTCATTCAATAATTATTGAATGCTTCCTAAGTGGTTGGCACTGTTACGCACTGGATACAATGAATTATGAGATACATGTTTAGGTTTCCGGGGAACATAAAGAATGTGTACCAAACCTAGCCCCAAAGGCTAGATAGTTAATTTTGAACACCAATTGGCTAAGAGTTGACATAGTGTTTTGACAACTCAGTGATTGTCTTTGTTATAGAAATTTTGTGAATATTCACAATGAATCTCCTAAACCCTTTTTTTGTAGGTGTAGTCTATAATAAAATATCTTCTTATGTTCAGCTCTAAAGATTAATATGTTAGGACAACAAACTGTGGCCCATTAAGATGCCTAAAGACCAGCTTTAATGAATCACTAAAGATTATTTATAACCAGCATAGGAAGTGTATGTAATTAGATACTTCTAAGGTACTCTTGGGGCTCAAATAATGTGTTCTTTTATGGAGTAAAATATTTCCCTCCTGATTAAAAATACACTTTGTTAAGTTGATTATCCATTTTTATAGCTAGATAGCCTTAACTTGGTCATAAATACTATAGAATTAGTGGAACTAAAATTAATGACATTTGAATGCAATTCTAAATTGTCAAATTGTGAACTTTTTCATAAGAATAAATTTATTCCATTCAAATCCTATTGTCTGAGAGAATGAATAATATTGTACATCTATAGAAGTCAGGATAGATAACAATTTAGTAGCTGTATTTAATAGCACTGACTAGAAAGATCAACTAAAAATATGGTTTAAACATGACAAATCTGTTTTGCTTTTTGCTAAATTGATCAAAACATACAGTGTTTTTCCCTTGGGAGAATTGTTACTGATTTGAAATGAGATTTAAAAAAAATATGCTAATACTTGACTTCCCACTCTGAGGGGAAATGCACTGAGTGTTTATGTAAAGATACTAGGTGCATCTTTCAGGTGCATTTAAAAAATAATAAATACTGAAGTAGGACTTCCAATCATGTGGGATGAATAGGTTGCTAATCCTCCACACACACACACACATACACAAATGTAACACTAGACAGAATTCTAAAAAATAAATCTGGACTCTGAGAAAATGATCAAAGGCAGAAGAGAAACTGAGAATAAATTATTAATCCTTGAAAAACTGCTACAGCTCCTGGTAAGAAAAATGAGAGTCCTCCGCCTTTTGGCCAGGTATTGCCCTGTTCCTGGCCCACTTCCACCCACACCTGGTGAGAACTGTTACTTATTTGTTGCAGAAACTTGCAGCCGTGCTGCCAGAGGGCATGGACTCAATTTTGCGTAGAATGTGAAAACATAAGACTTTGCAGATAAAAGTGGCGAATATAATGGGAAACAACAGGAGGAAAACAACATCTCTGATAACCTGAGATTGTGATCCTGTTGGGGTGAATGGTGGACCAGTGGAACTTTATCAGGAGATTCTGGAAATAAGACAGACATTGTTAGATAAACTTTCTATGCATCCCTGACTGTCTAGGAAACTATGCACTTGAGACACCCAAGTAGAAAGTGATTATAAAAGGAGATTGGAGAATTGGTTGATCTTTGAATGCCCTCACCAACCCACACACAGATTGATCATCAGAGAGAGGAAGTTCAAGATTTCTGAGCACATCTGCCAAAATCATTGGCTGACCAGGATTCTGTGGAGACACAAGGGTGACCCCTAAGACACAAGGCTTAAATTAAAAATAACCATGAGGGCTGGCTCGGTGGCATAGGGGTTAATTTCATACACTCCAATTCGGCAGCCTGGGGTTCGCAGGTTCGGATCCCCAGCCGGGACATATGCACCACTCATCAAGCCATGCTGTGGCAGGCGTCCCACATATAAAGTAGAGGAAGATGGGCACGGATGTTAGCTCAGGGCCAACCTTCATCAGCAGCAAGAGGAGGATTGGCAACAGACATTAGCTCAGGGCTAATCTTCCTCACCAAAAATAAATAAATAAATAAATAAATAAACAAACAAACAACCATGTAGAATCCTATAGAAAAGAAGTAACAGGAGATATTGTGATCTTAGATCTATAGAGCTATTGTCTATGTGACCTGTGCTGGGTAAGATGCAGATAATCATGACAACTACCTCAAAGGAGTATAGAAGACGTTATATGAGTTAATACAATTAAAAAAATCAGAGCAATGTTTGACCCATAGTAATATTTCTGTTATTTCTATGGAAAGCAGTAAATGCGCTTTCACAAAAACAAACAAAAGCAAAACTTCATGAAAGTAGTAGTTTTTATTCAGATTAAGAGAGAACAAAAGGAAAACAAGCAAAAAAACAGGAGAGGCAAGTTTGCACAATACGAAGTTCCTGGATTTAACTTGCCAGTTTTAGGTCTTGTGAATTTTGCTACTTGTGAATTTTGGATACCTTCATTCATTCCTTCAACAATGATGAACTACCATGTGTCAGACACTGTCCAAGTTGCTGGAAGTAGAATGATGACTGATTTGAGAATTATCAAAACAACAATACTACTAAATCAGATGTTTAAAACTTATTATAACTGCTTCATGTGAAGCAGTGAACTGCTCACTCTTATTCATATGTCAAGACAGCTTAAAGGTAAGGGATGTCCTTCCTGTAAATATGTGCTATCACTTTGGTAGTTGGTGACTAAACCCAGTAGTTAAATATTGACCTAAGAATTAGGCTTATATTAAATTTAGCATTATGCATGCCTTCAAATTATTATAAAGTCAATGTAACTAACAGAGATGTCTACCTGAGTTGTTCTGTCTTGTTTGGATTTGCTCTTAGTTGTTTCATTCCATGAATTCAAGTGTTACTTCAGGGAGCATTGAGATATTAGGACCAGACTTCTAACTTGAGGACTTATTGAGAGCATAATGTAGAGGGGAATTTATTGTGATTATCTTGGGGAGTGTTACTCATAATTCCTTCCAACTTTTCCTCAATCAACACATGAATAATTCATCCATTTCAGTGTTGACTTTTGAAGGCTTGTCTACAAGGAATGGTCAGAACTGAGGCTGCAGTTTCTGTTGATGGTAATAACTCATAATATCTTTGTTTCTGTACAGTTCTCCCTTGACCTTTAGACTCATATAGTTACTGGACTACTTGACATTTCCAAATGGATGCTTCATAGATATATCAAACAATATTTTCCAAAAGGAACTCTTGATTTCCTCCAACACACCTCTTCTGGGATTTCCACATTTCAGTAATTGTTAAAACCACCCACCAAGATGCTTAAGCTGGAAACTTTAGTGTCTTCCTCAATCTCCCAAGTGTATCAATCTGCAACTCCTACTGTTTCTGCCTTCTAAAGATAGCTCTTCTCATTCATTTTTTTTTCTATCTGCTCTATGTCTATTTGAATTCAAACTATTTAAATTATGTTTTACACCTTTTCTCATAACCAGTCTCATCTTTAAGACTCACCCTCGTTTAAATCCTTTTTTTCTCTTTTCTTCTTCTTCTTCTTTTTTTTTTTGGTGAGGAAGATTGGTCCTGGGCTAACGTCTGTGCCAATCTTCCTCTGTTTTGTATGTGGTATGCCTGCCACAGCTATGCACCTATGAATGATGCATAGGTCCATACCCGGAATCTGAAACCGCGAACCCCGGGCTGCAGAAGTGGAGGGCATGCACCTAACCACCATGCCCCTGGGCCGGCTCCTCATTTAAATCCTTTTATAAACATAGCAATCAGAGAAATCTTTTTAGATTATGAATTGGACAATGTTAGTCTCCTTAAAATAATCTTCAACAGCTTCTAATCGCATGATGTCACCCAAGTGCAAATACAAATTCCTTACATGGCCTCTCAGATTGCACATAACCTGGCCCACGCACACCTTTCAAGTTCCTTTCTCTGTACTGCCTCTTCCATGTGTGTTCTGGCCACCATGGCCTTCTTTTATGTCTCATATTTGTCAGTTTGTTTCTCACCTCAATGGCGATAGTTTTGCTTCTGTCTGAAAAAAAAATCTTTATCTCATGGATCTCAAGTTAAACTTTATTCCAGAAAGACCTTTCCCAAACCACAGTAAGTTGTCTAATCACTATTATTTTATATTATTCTACCCTCAGTTATGATTTAAGTACCTAAAGTTTTAAATATGCATTTTATATACTCATCTATATTGCTATACCTCTAAGTTGCAACATAATTGCTCTTAAAAGACGTGCTTAAAAAGCATATTTAGCGCTTACTTCTTCATAATTTCTAGGGATCATACCACCCACACAAGCAAAGCAAACCTACAAAACAAAAATGTACATTACTAAGCAGTATATATTCCTAATGCGTAAATGAACCCAAATAATTTGATTAAACACTGTTTAAGTCATTCTCTGCAGATGCTAGCTCTAGGCCTAAGCCCTCAGCAAAGTGCAAAGTATTCTCCCAATGCTATACCTGTGGTATCCCTTGAAATCCAGAGCCCACCCTGACCGACACAACACATTGGTTAGTTAACCAAGTCCAGACACAGACTCACATCAGGGTTTAACCCTCAGTGCAGGATATTCCAGAAAAAAGAAATAATGTTTCTGGAAATTCTGAATTTGTGGGAAAATTATGTTTTTAAAGAACTGTGTAGAAATAGAAAAAAAAGTAATATATCTTCATTTCCTTTATAGAGCTAGTCATCTTGTTAGATTCAAAGTATAAAGATTATATTGAGTATACTTGATTTACTCATGAAATTAAAATGTTGGAATATTAAATTTAAAAGAATAGTTTGTTTAGGTTCTAATTTCATATTTACTATTGGGATTTACTTTTAAATGTGTTTGATTGTTACAAATGGCACTGAAAGCTGCTGAGCTTAAGAAATTAAACATCTTTTAGTTTTTACTTATTTATCTGTAGCAATCAACAACCTAGAAAATAAGAAATCATCAATATTATAATTAACCAACGTCGTCATGTTTTGTGGACATGGTATCCACCATGTTGTCCTAGAGATGTAGAAATACACAATTTCAGGAAAATATCTAAGATAATATATACGTATATATATTTATATCTATATTTTTTACCTGTTAGGTCTTGCCAGAAGAATCAAGAATGAAAGATGGAGTTGTTACATGAGTATGAGTAGGAGGTAGGTATCCTCAGGTGGTGAGAGGATCTTTGGAGGCAGGACAGGCAGAACTCAGTTAGGAGATGGGAGCAGATATAATTCATTATAGAGATAAAAGGTGATGAGGAGGGCAATGCAATTTTACTGAATAAATACCATAAGCCCAGAACTGGGCTAGACAGTTGAAAGGTAAGTTAATTTAATGTTTGTAATAATTCTTTGAGGTATTATTTTCCTTAACTCACCTATAAGAGACCCGAAACTCAGTATAATTTGTTTGCCCAAGTTCACATGGTTAGAAAGTGGCCTGTTCAGAAAAGACCGAAAGATATATGTGAGTCTAAACCCAAGCACTTTCCATCAGCTAAGCTGGAATCAGTGCTGTTTCCAGGAAAGGAAGCCAAGAAACAACACTACATGAAACCAAGAAGTGGAGAGGTCGTCATTACTACTATATCATTATATATGACAGATGCACTTGTAGGCTTTATGTTTATATCAGTAAATAAGAGAGGCAAAGTCTTAACCTCATGGACCGTACAGTCGAGTTGGAGAGACAGACAATGTAAAACAAAGACACAAATAAATATAAGACATAAATAGTATGTAGTTATAGATACTTTGAAGACAACTATAGCTGTCCAAGTGGATAGAAAGTGACAAGGAGTAGAAAGTGGACATTTTAAATAAAGTGGCTAGGAAGGGCTCTCTGAAAAGCAGATATCTGACTAGAAACGCCAGTGAAGTAAGGGAGGGAAGACCTGGAACAATTGTGTTCTGAGCAGCCAAGCTGCTAGCACCATGAGGCAAAATTGCTGTGTTTGAGGGACATTAGGAAGCCAGCGTGGTTAGAACTGAATGAGAGAGGCAGACAGTTCTGAAGATAAGACAAGAGATAAAGGAAGCAGATGGTTTGTGTAAGTCTCAATAGGCTGTGGTAAGGAGTTTGTGTTTTATTTTAAGTCATGTACAATTCTTGGATCTTGAGCCTGGGGGTGTCAGGAGCTGACTTACATTAAGTACCACTTTTGCTGCTTTATGAACAATGGGACAAAAGTCAGGGCAGGCAAACCAGTTAAGAGGCTATGAGTTAGGTTTAGGAAAGATGGTGATGGCTTGGAATAGGGTAGTAGGTGTACAGATTGAGAAGTAGTCATATCTGAGCTGTATTTTGATGTCATAGACATAGAAGCATCTATGGTTGTAACAGGAGCAAAGAGAGAGGATGTAACAGGCTCTCCCAGAGTTCTATTGGCCGTTTGTTGCTGCTCTATTTGCTTGTGATTTCAGCTCTATCACCCTCAGAAGGTCAAAGGATACTATAAAGGAATCACGCAACTTCTGAATTCACCATTTTCCAAGCTCCAATATTCTAATTGAAAATACCCTTTGCCATATTGTTAATTACCCTCATTATATGAAGGATCATTATAAGGGACTTCTGCTTTGCAATTGTCTCATTTTGATCTCAGCATAAGTTTCACAAAACTGAAGGTTTTTCACACAGTCTTCTCTTGTCTCTAAAATTAATTAGTTTATTTCTTGGAGAGATGTTGGGATTTCCACCCAGACATTGAGTTTGTCATTGTGTGTACCCTTTGTTTTCTTTTCCCTCTCTGATGAGGAATCTGATGCTCCCCCTGCTGTGAGGTGTTTGGTAATGTTGTGGGAAGAGGACATTTACTAATATTGTTGGGACTTTTCTGTATGCCAAGTTTGGGAAAAAGCAGCTTGTTCACGTTATTTCACTTTAGCTTCAGAATAACCCCGGTAAATTTGTGTTATTTTCATTCAGAAAAGAGGACACTGAGGCTGTGAATTTAAATATCACAATCAACTGAATACGAGTAAGCAGTAGAGTCAGGATTTGAGACTTTCCCTCTAATTCCCCTGTGACCGCAAAGCACAAGTTCTGTCTATTGCATATGCTTGGCAGATCCCAGATCTCAGACTCCTGGAGCGACCCCTAAAGGAATACCTTTGTCTCCTCCAGCACTTTAAAGTTTCTGACATCTAGGCTAACTGTGCTGTTTATTTTGCAATGTAGTCAAATGCAGCAGCAGTTTTATATTTCTGCCTTTGAATCTCAGATCCAAGAAACTGGCAGCAGCATGAATTCCTCAGTGTAAAAGAATTGTAATGATCTGACTTTGTTGGTGGGTTGACACCAAATCCTTTTAGTCACATAGACTTTTTTTGTCTGTTAGAAATAAAAAATAGTTGCAGAGGAGTGAATTTGAGGAGTAATATAAGGACAAGTTAACTTGAACAAATTATTTTTTGTAAAAGATTTATAATAAAAATGTTTAATTTTCCATTCCTAGAGAGAGCTACCAAAAAATATACCTCCTTCAATGTTTGTTCTTTCCATCACTTCCTTCTTTTCCCCTCAAGTCTACTCTAAAAAAAGTTCATAATCTGGCCTAGGTTGTATTTTTCTGCACCTCCTCTTCCGAGAAAGGGACAGCAAGAATCTTCTCACATGGTGATAATTCGGCCATACTCAAGGATAAAATATTTCAGGGGAAGTGGTTATATTAACAACACCTGTCTTTACCTCCAGCTTGGTTGTTCTGATTTATAGAAGCCTATGACTATTTTACCACACCTACACAAAGAAATAGCAAACTTTATGTAACGTTTATGACCCAAGGAAACAACTCGGTTCAGTTCAATAGTGAGCACTTAATATGGACCATGGCTAAAGAAACCACTCTTGAGAAATTTGTAGTTTATGGCAGAACAAACGTATACAGAGAAAAAAAATACATTCTAATCTACAAATGCTATGAGATTCCGAAGGCAGTAATTTTTCTCAACTTGAAAATTGAAAAGACTCATTGGTGGAGATAACTAAAGGCTGCCCAGGTGAATATAAAGAGAAAATTTCTGGCAGAGAAAACTGCTTGAAATAAGCTAATCAAGAGTGTAAGATATTGCTGGTTAGTATTCTGATTCTAGCTGTCTCCACCCAACCCTTACCAAGTGAGTGAGGCTCAGCGAAGAGCTGAATCCTCATCTCTTCTTGCCATCAAGAAGGTGAAACAACATGGTAGGAAGCAGGGCTAGTTGGCACTCTGCTTTCTTTCCTTAACTGTGCTGTGTGTGTATGGGAGGGGGGAACCAGTGAGGAGCTGAGTTTTCACTCCCACCCTACAGCAGCAGAGCTGTATCAGTCAGTCCTCTGCCGACTTCCTCCTTGATAGCAGCAGCACCCAGAGGTGAGTTGAGTTTATATCCCTACTTGGAGGTAACAAGGTGATTGGAGTCAATGTCCTAGAGTATAGAATCAGTGAACTAGAGAAGAGACCAATAGAATTTATCCATTCTGAACAAAAAAATAGAGAATAGATTGAAAAAAGAAGTGAGCATCAGAGACCTGTGGGATGTAACCAAGGACCTAGCATTTGTTTCATAGGAATTCCAGAAAGAGAGGAGAGAGAGATTGAAAATGAAAAAGTATTCAAAAAAATAATGGCTGAAAACTTCCCAAATGCAGTAAAACAACAACACTATGAACTTACAGATTCAAGAAGGTAAGTGAATTTCCGATAGGATAAACCCAAAGAAATCTACACCAAAGACAAAACATAATTAAACATCTGAAAACTAAAAGCAAAAAATTGTGAAAGCAACCAGAAAGAAACAACATTGTAATAGAGTCTGACTCGATTTTTGATGTTTGACTGCAACAGCTTTCAACCTCACCACTCCTCTGGCCCTTCTGCCCTATGATATGAGCAAGCTGATAAGGAAGCCTAGGGTTCCCTGCTTTGGTATACAGGTGGGAAGTTGAAACTAGCCAAGATCTGGCCCACAAGCATGAACTGGCACCTAAGTTGATACTCCTAATCACAATAAATCCAAGTCAGTCTCCTCCTGCTATCTCAAACGATTTTTTATCTTACATGGGAACCTGCCATGTTCTTCCCTGAAAATATCATTATTAGAGGAATAAACCTTTTCTTACCTTCTTGGTGCATATTTGGCACCATCAGTCTCCAAATCTAAACTAAATTTGGGGGGGCATTTCCATCTCATCTTTGTAATGACTGCAACAGATGTATTACTTATAGGGGGCCAATAACTGGAGTTGATTGAATCAGATTTTTCATCTGAAACCGTGGAGGTGAGAGAAATTGGCACATTTTTCAAGTACTTAAAAACAAGAGATGTCAACTGCGAATTCTATAAAAGGTGAACTTAGATGCAAAAATCTTCAACAAAATATTAGCAAATATAATCTAGCAATGAATAAAAATAATTGCATACCCTGATCCATTGGAATTTATTCCAGGTATGCAAATCTGGTTCAACATTCAAATATCAATTAATGCAATCCATTACACCAGTGGGCTAATGAAGAAAAATCACATGATCCCATCAACTAACTCAGAACTAACATTTGACAACATATAACACCATTCATCATAAAAACTCTCATCCAACTTAGGAATGTGATGGAGAGAGGAACTTCCTCTACTCAATGAAGATCATCTACCAAAAACCTACAGCTAATAAAACTCCTAATTATGAAAAGTTGAATGCTTTTCCCTTAAGATCAGGAACAAGGCAAATATGTCCACTATCACTACCTTTATCCAACACTTGCCAGAAGTTGCACAATAAGGCAGGGAAAGGATATAACAGGGATACTAATTAGAAATAAATAAAACTCTATTTGTAGATGAAGTAATTGTCTACATAGAAAACCTCAAAGAACCTATAAAAATCTTGTAACTAATAAACGAGTATGATTGCAAGATACAAGATCACTATGCAAAAATCAACAGCATTTCTTTATACTAACAATAAATAGAAACCCAAATAAAAAAAATTACAATTCCTCAAAATAAAATGAAATACTTGGGTGTAAGTGGACCAAACATATACAGAATCTGTGTGCTTAAAATTACAAAATAATGATGAGAGTTGTCAAAGAAGATCTATATAAATGGAGAGCTAGATTATGCTCATGGATTGGAAAACTCAACGTAGTAAAGATGTCAATTGTCGCAAATTGATATACAGGTTTGACAAAGTGGAAAACTCAAAGTAGTAAAGATGTCAATTGTCCCAAATTGATATACAGGTTTAACAAAGTTTCTATCAAAATCCCATCGTTATTTGTTGTTAATATAGACAAGATTATTCTACAGTTTTTATGGGAAGGCAAATAGATAAATACATTTTGAAAACGAAGAATAAATTTAGAGGAATCACTCTACTCGATTTCAAGACTTTTTGTATAGCTACTTTTACCCAGACTATGTAGTTTAAGTGGAGGAATTGACACATCAATGACACAGAATAAAAAATCCAGAAATAGACTCACACAAGTGTGCCCAACTAATTTTTGAAAAAGGTGCAAAAGCAATTCAATGGAGGATAGACTTTTAGCAAATTGTGCTGAAGCTAGTGGATATCTATAACAGAAAAATGAATCTTGACCTACATCTTACACATTATACAAAAATTAACTGAAATGGTTCATAGACTTAAGTGTAAAATATGAAATTTTAAAACTTTTAGTAAAAAACGTAGAAGGAGATCTTCAGGATCTAAGCAAGGAGGTCTTAGATTTGACACCAAAAGCCGGATCCAAAGGCAAAAAAATATCAGTTTGATTTCATCTGTTAAGAGGGTGAAAATATAATCTACAGACTGGGAGAAAAATGTTTGCAAACTACATATCCAAACAAAGGACTAGTATGTAGAATATATAAAGAAGTTTCCAAGCTCAAGAGTAAACAAGAAAATAATATGATTATAAAATAAGCAAAAGGCCTGAAGAGACATACCACTAAAGAGAATATACAGATGGCAAATAAGCACATGAAAAGATGTTCAACTCTTTAGCGATTGGGAAAATGCAAATTAAACCTCAATGAGATACCATGATACACCTATCATAATAGTCAAGATAAAAACTAGTGATAACACCAAATGGTGATGAGGATGTGGAGAGACTGGATCACTTATACATTGCTAATGGAAATGTAAAAGGATACAGCCATTCTGGAAAGCAGTTTAGCAGTTTCTTTTTTATATTTCCTTTTCCTATTTTTTAGAAATAGACTTTATTTTTTAGAGCACTTTTAAGTTCACAGCAGTATTGAGCAGAAGGTAGCTGTGTCTAGTCTAATAAGCCCAAATAAGGCATTCTTCATTTCTCTAACAGTATTTCTGACCTCTAACATTTCTTTTTTGCTTATTTCTTAGAATTTCCACCTCTCTGCTTACAGTGCCCACATGTTCTTTCATGCTGTTTACTTTGTCCGTTAGAGCCCTTAGCATATTAATCATAGTTGTTTTAAATTCTTAGGCTGATAATTCCAACATCCTTCACATATCTGAATCCGGTTCTGATGTTTGTTAACTAAATCACATCTGCAAAAACCCTTTTGCAGTGAAAGGTAGCATATTTACAGATTCTAGGAATTAGGACACGAATATATCTTGTAGGGACATTATTCCTAGATATTTATTTGAAATGACCTCTAAGACAGTTAAAAGAATTGAAGGTTGAAATTGAGTATACTTAATATTACGTATTTAAGTAAAACATATCTTGCAATTGTGTACAGTGGTACAATTTGCCTATTCCCTTAAGGCTTTTAGCCCTGGGCCCAAGGCTGGACTCAAAGTAGGAAAATATAATGATCTAACTATTTTTGCTCCAGATTGTGACAGACCATAGATATTTTTTTGGTCACTCCTGTGGACCTTGTCTTACATTTTGCTGTGTCTCAATTTTTGTTGCTGCTTCAAAATGAGAATTATTTCAAAGATTCCAAACATGCAAGATGTGCACATCAATATGTTTAATAGTGTCTAATTCTCTCTGCTCCTCTTCAAACATGCAAGAGCCATGCTTCAATGGTCTGTCTCCTGTGAGACTGCTGTATTGAAAGGATTGGTGTTCCTTAATTCTCACTGGCTTTTTTACTTTGAAGATTCATTCAGAAAAATAGGTGCCAATTTCAATGGATTCATCTATTCTATCTTGCTTGGGGTAGATATTAATAATGAAGTTGAAAACATTCTTATGCAGCACAAAATTTACCATAATTAACTTTTTCAAAGTTGAAAACATTCTTATGCAGCACAAAATTTACCATAATTAACTTGTTCAAAGTGAGAGAAATTCAGTATGACTTTTAGTTTTCTTTTGTCTTTTGCCAGGGGAAAATAATCTTGCTGAAATTTTCCGTATACAGGCTGTCATCTATTCTCCTTTTCCTCTCTGAAGTTGAAATATCCATAGACATGACTCTAAACATTGCTGTTCAAAGGTTTGTATGAAGGACTTATATAAGGCGATTTGCAATTTAGAAATATCACTTAAACTGCAGTGTGAAGGATGTATGATTTGTGAAGTAGAAATGATTTGTATTAATCTTAGATTTTTCTATTTTAGTGAGATTAGAGCTCATATGAGATTGTCCTTGAATATTGCTTAACAGCACAGATATTAGGTAAAGCAACATAAGCATGCATTATATTCACTTATTGTGTTGTGTTAAGTCTTTGTTTAGTGCAAAGAATTTCCACAGAGATGTTTCACCTAATCAGAAAATGTGAAAATTTACCAAACTTAGTTGTCTCCATGGCTTAACCAACTATACTGTCATTTCATGAAATTTTAATAAAGCTAACAATAAATTGTAAATGAGTTCCGTGTTACTACTTGCCATGAAGTAGCAAAAAGAGGTAGAAATGTGAAATGCAAAGCCAGTGAAATTAACATTTAAAGCAGCAATGAAAGTATCATTCCTAATCTCGAGATATGCTAGGCCCCTAGACAAGGAATTCATAAAGCAGAGTTTGTAAAATTTTGGTTCCAGTTTCTGTCTTACTTGAAAGGAACAATGATACCAACTTGCTGATACCATTTTAAATTCTCCTTTCAGAAGCTAAATAGAGATCATTACCTTACCACCCTTACTTTGTAACTATTTGACATGATTTATCCCTGAATGTCAAAGAGCTTTAATATTATACCTTATCATAAATTTAATAATTCCCTAACATCCTTGGGATACTACAAAGTTTTCATAAAGTCAAGCGTAATGTGAACGGCGAGACAAAATGAAAATTCACTTCTTTGTTTCCAGGCCCCAAATATCTGCACTAATATGTGCATTATGTTTTGGACAGTGCAAGAATTCTCTGCCTGCGTCTAGACTGTGAAATGTTTCTATACTTGCAGGACGGCATAGTTTGTAACCAAGTTACTAATTAGAGCTTATCTAGAGGAGAATATAGAACATAGTGAAGGGACACCAGAAACTACCACATCTAGAATTTCTTCAAGAACTGGAAAAGAAAAGAGAGATATAATGTAGAATGGAAACTGATAGCTGTCTTTAGACATCCGAATGGTTATCATGTCTAGCTCCTGAAGTTGTAACATGTGGAATTAACGTGGAAACACGCTTCAGTCCAACACCAAGACTTAGAAAATTAGAAATATCAAGTGATGGACTATGTTGCCTTGTTAGGTGTGAGTTCTCCATCACTAAAGGGTTTAAATGAAAGCTAGACCACCATTTTTCCAATATGCTGTTAAAAGAATTGCTTGCGCTGTGCAAGAGAATAGATTACAGGAATACAATGTTGTTTCTCTTTATATTTCTATGATTACTCAGTATGGCAATGGGACGTGCTAAGGTATCCAACTGGCTAGTGGTGCCCCGGGAGGGAAGCCTATCAAGGCCGTAAACACAACTCCTTACGTTGATCTTTCTTTTGTAATGTACACCCCTAAACATCTTAATCTTCCATATCTTTTTCCTCTATAGACAACATATCAATTCTTTAAGAATCTTAGATAGTCTTGTGAGTTTTAGGTGTATTTTGGTAACTTATAGCTAATTCAAAATAATGATGGAAACAGTTTTGTCACATTTTTTGTTCTGAGAGAATGTCCTGGATCTGCTCCACAGGCCCCATCCTTAGGAGGTGCTCTCTCACGGTTTTGCCTGGTCCTTGAATTCTAGTGTAATGTATACATTGGCAGTACTCTCTCCAACATGAGAGAGCTTCCATGGAGTTAATAAATTTCCTAATTCCTTTAAGAATTCAGGGAAGGACATAGATGGTGATAAGACTTGTCATTGTTTTTAAGGGATGTCGCTTGACTGATCTGTGAACTCAGAGTACCAGACTTTTGACAGAATGTCAACTGAGGACTATCCAGATCAGATAGAAACAAAATTGGATATTTATCTCAGAAATTTAAAAATAGAACAAATTGTTAAAATTAAATTAATGGGCTATTTTAATGAATAAGAAATATGTGATTTTTCTAGTTTTAAGTGTAAGGATACATACATATCACACACATACATACACACGTGGAGATAAAAAAATTAATATTAATTACTAAATACTAATACTAAATGTATGCTGATATTCAATCCCAACTATGATGTTCAGGTTAACTGGTTACCTTTGTCAGATTATGGAAATTCCCACATCCTCTGTCTGTATCTTCTTTTTTAATTTTTTGAGTTACCCGGTTCTATGGGGTCTAACAATCCTCTTCTGCCAATGTTAAATACTAGCTTATTTCCTCCCACCGATTTTCTTGTAATAAATGTTTTTTGTATTAAAACATTTAAAATACATCAAATTCTCATTTCATTGCTGAGACTTGCGCATAGTTTGGGTCTTATATAAACATATGCTCAACTAATTTAGGGAAGTTTATATCCTTCAATATCCCTTTTCTAAAGCATTCTTCCTGTTTTTCCAGGGAGAAAGGGCAATGAAGCTTTTTCTTTTTTTCCCTGTCTCTTTCTCTATCATTTGAGGGTCTTGAATTCGATCTTTTGGATATCCCACAGTGATGGTAGTGGTAGGGGAGTGGGTGAGCTGTTATCACGGAGGTGTTAATAT
This sequence comes from Diceros bicornis minor, assembly GCF_020826845.1. Taxonomy (NCBI): domain Eukaryota; kingdom Metazoa; phylum Chordata; class Mammalia; order Perissodactyla; family Rhinocerotidae; genus Diceros; species Diceros bicornis. The sequence continues at coordinate 50,406,528 of NC_080761.1, forward strand.
TTAACCATTAAGATAGGATTGTGTTCATTGTCACATTGATTAAACAAGTAGAACCTGGATAATAACTTGCTGAGTATGTAGTGGAGGAAACTTTTAATCTTGATAATGAACTGGACCATATGGCCTCCAAAATTTCTGCAATATCTAAGATTATCCAATTGAATCTACTTTGGTCAATATGAAAATCTGAGGCACAGAAATGGTCTATATCAATTCTAATCAGAAGAAGAGTATCAAAACCCAAATAGAAATGTAAGGCTCTGTCCTCCAAAGAAACCTCCAAACACAATCACTTTTTTCGGAATCATGTCAACTATTCAAGTCCACCATTACTCTGGAGGACAATACTCAAGGAGTTCCTCCGCTTAAGCCGGTAGTAGATCTCAAGTATTTAAAGCTTTCTTTTTCAAAACCAGAGAAAAGCAATCTAAGAATGATTGTAGCAATTTTCTGAGGAAATGGGCAATGGAAAGAGAAATCCAATAGGCATTTTGCTGTTTTCATGAGATTGCAGCAAACATTTCTCTTTCCTGTAGTTTTCACAGATTTCAGATTCTAAGGATGAACTCCTCCATTTTTTTTTTAGAGGCACAAACTGGAAAAGTAAAACAAAAATATACAAGAAAAATCTTAGGGATGGAATGAATACCTGTTGATGAAAATCAAGTTTATTGTTTATTGTGCACTAAATCAGAAGGAAAGCTCCCCTAGAACAACTGGGGAATAATTAGCACTGCAAAAGTAAGTATTTATATTTTCCTTCTCCCTGGGAAGATCAGATACATAAATTCAACCTGACATGGTGACAGAACTAATGTTTTTCTGTTGTTTTTTTATTGCAAAAATTCATCATTTCTGTTTTCCTCATAAGACTGTACATTTTATGCACATGGGCCATAACTTAAATGCCAAAGCTATTCAGTTATCCCACTAGCATGAGACTTGGTAATTATGGTGAAAAGCTATTTCGTATTGCAAGTGTGGCATGGAATTGTACATTTCGCAATATTGAAATTTCAAGATTTTACACAAACGTATTCATCATGGGTCAAGTTATGGGAAGCAGACCATGCCTTCTTAGTAAGATCTACATAATAATGATATTGGTAACATTAGGCCTAAGGATGGGAAGACAAAGCAAAATGGAAGTTGTCGAATTGAGATATTAACTCGTGTTTTTTCAATGAGGTATGCACTTTTTATTTATTTTATTCTATAGTTCCCTACTTCAAGTTCATCCTTTCCCTACTGATTTGTTTTCCCTTGGCATATTGCCAAAATGAGAGATTATCACTTATGACCCACTCCAGATGTAGTCTTAAAACCAGCAAACAAGATAAGGTCAAAGAAACACCTGACTTTAGAGTGCATATCCTCTAGACTGGTATTATGGACTTTATTGAAAGATTGAAAAGCATTCTTCAGTTGAATGAATTGAATATGATTGGGTTCTGGATTGAATCACTATGTGTCATGCAACAAGAAGTTCAACTTATTACTGCACCTGATTCCAGTTAAATTTTTTATGAGACAGACAACTGGGGAAATTTGCAGTTGCTACCATAAGAGTGGAAGCAGAAACACCTCCAGAGACTATTTTATACAGCATGATGTCACCCTGTACAATTGATGAAAGTATTTTAATCTAGAAAATAATATAATATAAAATAGAAAAAATACAGCAGGCGTTTACTGTCATATTCTCTTTTAGTTGTGTGAATATGCCCAGATAGATATAAATCTAAAGACAAAAGAAAAACAGCTTGGGCATATTTATCCATACTTCCATATGAATACCTGTTAGTATCTGGAAGTTTAAAAAAAAAGTGAATTTTGACATTTGATATTTTTGGAAGTAAGTGTTGTGGTTGTAGTTGCAGTTATTTAAAAAACTGGAAAAATCAAATAAACAAACATAATAGGACTCTCAATTATTAATATCAAACATCAACAATCGTAGACTACAAAGAAATCAAATCGCCATTCTTTCTCTTCTATATTTCTCCTTTGTATTAGTCTATTGAGATCTTATTTCTGGTTCGGTAATCTTGACATGACCAGAAGAACTGCGGAAAGTGTGTGGCTGATAGATGGCCTAGTGATGCAGAATTAGTTTAACTCTCTTTCTAAATCCTCGCATGGGGAACATATTTCTTTCCCGCCTCCAGGCGTACCATGCAATCAAATAAAACGACCCTGTTATAGGAAAGATAATGTTTAAAATATTTTAGCATAAAGTTTATTTGAAAGTACGGTGGATTTTGTTCCTGGTAAATCTAACTTTTGCAATTTTAACTGTTCTTTCGTGCTCAAAATAAGATGTGACTTTGCTGAGAAAAAAAGTGAAACCCTTATACTAAGAGCTTACGCACATGCGTTTCACTCGCTACTGAGGAACATCTATCTACAAACCTGATCCCTCTGTTTCTCTTTAGTCAATTCGAAGCTCTGAACATCATGAGGTGATTAAGAACCCGTTTTTGTATGAAAAATGGCCTTGAAAAGTAGGTCAAATGTTCCTACTGATGACAAATTGAAGATATCTAAGCAAGTGTTGGCATTTCTGACTTTGCTGATGTGCGAAATCCAAAGCATTTCTGTAGCTCCTAAGGGCCAACTTATCTGTTAAACACAGCAGACACAGTGCCTTGGCTCACAATGATTTCAGAGGCTCATTAAAATATTTTAATTTTTAAAAATTTCATTAGAAAAATAAACTTTTAGGTGAAAGAAAATATTTTAATATGTAATTAATATATTTGTTTTATGCCAAGGCACTTTAAAATGTAATTGTAATAATTTTATGGAGAAAAGGGCCTATGAAAGCAAAAGTACCCCTAAGGCCCATGAAACTCATAATGTGAGCCTGCTCACTTCAACCTATAAACATAGTGAAAGATAGAGGGGACAGAAAAAAATGTTTTGTGCCGTGGTTTGATATTAGGCTCTTTTAGATCCTGGACATTCCAAAAATAAATTTCAGCCAATTTTTCAATCATTCGTTGAATGAGTTCTAATTTCCTTCTAGCTGAAGTGATAGTTATACTGTGACTATGTTCCAGCATGTTTCAATTGGAGGCCAAAACACTGTTCTTTGCTGCGTTCGAGTGAAAATTGCCTTTCCACGTGGCCAGTTCATCGCCCAGTTACTCATAGAAGACAGCACTAGTTCTCCACTTTACTGTATTCCAGGTTGGATGATCTGTAACAATATGATTCTGCTGCAACGTATTGCTCAAATCTTTCATTTGAATGCAGCACCTGGTCCCTCGTCAATATTTTATGGAACAGAAAACTCAGGAATGAGGGCGCAACAACTGCCACTAGCAGATGCCAAATACTTCTTGAGATGATTATATGCACCTATATATGGATTTCTGCACGGCGGTTATTGGCACTATGTTGTCGAGGGCAGGACTTTGAATTGCGCATGAGAGAACCTGATTCTTGCCCCAGCTATCTCTTATGTCTCTGACCTTAAGCAAGAGATGTGCTCCACCTTGGATTTCATGTGTTCAGTTAAAAAGAAAAAGTGGCTGATTTCTAGGATCCTTTCTAGCTCTAAGTGTCAGTAATTCCATAAAGCTATTCTACTGTTCTCCAGCATGTCTTTTTATGATGTGTGCTTCCATTGCCTGGGATCTAGACCACTTAGCATTTGTGAGGATCTCCCACTGGCAATGAGTCCTTGAAATTGTCCACAGACATTTACAATAAGCATCACTTCCAGGCTGTGGCATACTTGGTTGCATTACAAGAGACTCTTTTATAGTTGCTGTATGTCAAATTTCCATAGCTCGTATCCATGAGAAGATTAGATATTATCATTGTAAGGATTGCAGTCTGAGTTAACTTGGCCTTGACCTGTGAAGTCTCCTGGAAGTCAAGCTGCCTTTTCTGTTTGCTTTTTTACCATTTGGTTTGCCAAAAAAGACAGAGGAATTTAGGGCAATGGCTTTCAGCTTTCTAGTGATGAAGAATATTATTAGCTATTTATAGCATTTCCTTGGTGCTGGCTTGTATGTGGTTTCAGTTTCTTACCAAATTAATGATATCTATCCAGATCCAGGTATTTAGCAAAGGGATCATAAAGTCTTACCATATTGTAAATGTGGATAAAGATAGAAAAAAAAGTTTGTGTTTTTGCACTTTTTTGCACTGCTTTAATATCAACTATTTAACTATACATTGTGTGGTTTTGTTTCATTTTGAAAAGTGCACAAAGGTGATATATTTGTATATGATTACATCTATAATAAACTAAATAGAGGTATTATTTTCCTTTTATTAAAAAAGAAGTGGCTGAATACTGACACAAATATATATACCCTAATGTACTAGCTAGGTCTTCTAGTACAATGATGAATAGAAAGAATGATCCTGGATCATCCTTATCTTGCTCCCAACCTTAGGCATGGACACTCCATATTTTATCATTCAGTAGGCTGTTAGCAATCAATATTTTGTAGATCTATTTGTTAGAGTTGAGATAGTTGAGGTAGTTCCCTTATATTCCTAGTTTGCTGAGAGTTTCAATAGTGAAAAATTGTTTAGTTTTATCAAATGATTTTTCCACATTTAATAAGATAATTAAATGATATTCTCATTGTTTTGTAATGTGTTGAATTGCATTGATTCCTTTTTATGTCCTGTTTTCACACCTAGCATCATACATAAACTCTCCATATTATCATCCAGAGCTGATCTCTGAAATTCCTCTCTCATCTACTCAAGACCACTTTGTGGCAAAATTCCATCTAGGTGCTGTCTGTATTTATTATCTCTAATTTTTGCCTTCCCATTTTTCAACATTTTCTTAAGAAAAGAATCAAGTGCAAAGAGAATTTGAAAGAATTGTATAGTGAAATCATGAATACCCCTGATCTAGATTCTACAATTAGCCTCTTATTATCTTTACTTTATCACATATCTATTTATCTCTGTTAATCTGTCATTTCATCTTTTATTTGAGAAATTTTGAACTGAATTGCAATCATAAGCACACTTCACTCATAAATACTTTAGCATGCATATCATTGGAGTTTTTTCCCTTTTTATTTTCTAGAGGAGAAGATTTAAAATTGACGTTATTTCTTTCTTAAGAGGCTGGAAAAATTCTCTAAAGTCATCCAGGTTTTGAGCTTTCTTTGTGGCCAGGTTTTCATTTACTAATTAAACATTTTCAAATAGACTTAGAACTCTATTCACATTTTCCATTTCCTCTTGATTTTTAGTATATATATATATTTTAACTATTTTATTTTGAGAAAAGTATAGATTCACAAGAGGTTGTAAGGAATAATACAGAAAGATCCTGTATACCCTTCATCAATTTTCCCTGACGGTTATATCTTATATAACTATATTACAATATTACAACGAATAAATTGATATTGATACAATGCACAAATCTTATTCAGATTTCATCAGTTTTACATGCACTCATTTGTGTGTGTGTGTGGTGTGTATTTAGTTCTATGCAATTTTACCACATGTGTAGATTCATGTGACCACAACCACAGTGAAGGCACAGAACGGCTCCACTATCCCTCATGCTGCGCTTGTATGGAAACGGCTACCTCCTTTCCTTCTTCCCTGACCCCTGAAAAACACTAATCTTTCCTCCCTTTCTATAATTTTGCCATTTCCAGAATGTTATATAAATGGAATCATATAGTATGTTACCTTTTGGAATTGGCTTTTTTTCAGTGAGCATAATTCCCTTGATGCAAGTTGTTGGATGTATCAATAATCTGTTGCTATTTTTGCTGAATAATATTCCAAGCTATGAGTGTTGCACAGTTTGTTTAACTGCTCACTCGTTGAGAGACATTTAGGTTGCTTCCAGTTTGGGGCTATTATGAATAAAGTTGCTATAAATATTTGTGTACAGGTTTTTGTGTGAACCTAAGTTCCTCTCTCTGACTTGCATCATAATTTCCCCTCATTAATGGGTTATTGCCAACCGTAAATAATAATTCTATGTTATCTCTCCTTTTAAAAGTCCTCTTTGACAGCCCCATATTGTTCTTCTATCATATGGAAAGTTACCTTGAGGCAATGGTAGCGTCCAAGTACACCACTAGGCAAGCTATCCCCAATGTCATAGAACAGAAATACTCAAAGACAAAATTAAAGTGCTTTAATATTTGGTTTATTAAATCAATATAAGTTACACTGTGAGAAGCAAAAGAAAGATTTGAGATAAGCTAGCGAATTTAGGGTAAGGTACAAACAGGATGGAAGACACACACTCTCTGAATATTGGATTACACAATGGTCAGATCTCCTCTTTCTCTTATCTATCTCATTAAAATACAGCAATCTTGGAGTTACCCTTAATTTATCTATTTCACCATCCATTTCCAAGTTTTGTGGTATCTACATACAAAATGAATCCTAACTATAAATATTTCTCATCATCTCTAGCTCTACTGCTCTAGTCAACGCCACAATCAACTTTCTCTTTCAAGGCTAGCACACAATTAGCTTAAAACATTTCTTGGGACTCAGTTTCTCCATAAACCTGCCAGAGTTCTCTTTGAACAATGGAACTTCTTCTCAAAATCTTCTATTAGCTTCCAAGCACACTGCAGGCCTTGACAATCTGGCCCCTACTGTCTCTTATATCCTATTTTTACTACTGAGTCAATCTCTTGTCTGACCATTCCTCAAGCACTTTCAGTGTGTCCCAGAACAGTCCTTTGCTCTTCTCATCCTCTGACTGGGAAGCTCTTCTACCAGGTAGTACATGGGTTGTCACCTCATTTAGGTGTGTGCTTAAATATCACTTCCTCAGAGACCATTTTCCTGGCCGCCTTACTGAAACGAACCAGATTTACCCTCTCCACTTATCATTCTCTATACTCTTTCCTACTACTTTTTCTTTATAAAACTAAAGACTTCCTAAACTTTCAGAAATATGAACATACACATTTATATATATACACACATATTATGTATATACATGTTTTATACACGTGTTATCCATCCATATATGTGTTATATATCTACATCTATGTATGTGTGTGCATATATCTTGCTTTTCTTCCTGCAACTCTGATTTTTCCTCTCCTTCAGCAATTGAATTCTGTTAATTTAATGAATTAGTGACTGACACTTAACAGACATTAACTAAATATGGGTAAAATACATAAATAAATGTGAACAGCAAACATAGGATAATCTTGGCTTTTGTAATTTGATCTTCTCTTGCCTTTTTGTCCAGATTATCACATAAATTTTGTCTCCTTTGTAAAGTACACCTTATACCAAAGTGCACATTCAGCTTTTTATGTTTCTGAAATTTTTCGAATTCATGAAAACAGAGGTAAAGGCATCAAAACAAGGAGGAAAACATTTATGCCATGGAATCAAATGCACCTTACATACCTTCCAAATCTCTCCTCCACTACTGTTAGTTCTATTGAATTTATAGCAGTTTATAAGGTATTTTTTTTTTTTTTTTTGTGAGGAGATCAGCCCTGAGCTAACATCCGCCAATCCTCCTCTTTTTTTGCTGAGGAAGATGGCCCTGGGCTAACATCGGTGCCCATCTTCCTCCACTTTATATGGGACGCCGCCACAGCATGGCTTACCAAGCAGTACTTCGGTGCGCACCCGGGATCCGAACCAGCGAACCCCGGGCCGCCGCAGCGGAGCGCGCGCACCCAACCGCCTGCGCCACCGGGCCGGCCCCTATAAGGTATTTTTTGATTGATTATCTTAATTTAATCTCCAAAATAGTCCTGTGAGTTAGGAAGGTAAGATTTTTTATATCCTTTTTTACAAACCAAGAGATTTGGGGAGATTAAGTGAGCTACTCCATGATATATAATTAGTGGCAGAACTGGGATTTGAATTCCAAATCCTGCACTCATTCAAATATTCTACATTGTCTTTTCAAAATATGCTATGTTATAGGAAATATAATTTAATTGTTGATGAATTTCATCTCATATAAATTTTTTTTATAATAACTATGCCAAGCCAGGCTATTTTGAACTCATATTTCCCACTGAATAAACACATGTTTAATGATATCTCTATTCAACCCCATGATTTTTTGTCAATTTTTGACTATTCAAAGAGGATTAGTCTAGTTCTTACTGAGAATCAGGCCTGTTCATTTTGAAACTGCAATCTATTCTTTTGATTTAAAGCTCTTCTCTTCCTGTCTTCCTAGGATTGCTTGACTTCATTCTAGCTCTGTGGAAGGAACCTTCTCTGGTATCGTTAACAGCCAAACTTGGGAGAGGGAAAAAGAGATGTCTGTATACCTGATTGGGAAATGTTGCTTCTCCTGCAAATTAACTGTCATAGCCTCTCTGTTCGTTTTCACTCCCTCTGTACACAAGGTGGCCAAATATCGCCTCTGTAATGGTGCATTAGTGTGTGATTCTGAGAACCCTGAGTATCCGCTCTCTTTCTTGATACATTTTCCAAGAATAGGAGCTATAGCTTAGTTATGTTACCTTCTTCATTTACCTTAGCTCCTGTCAGAGATGTTCCATTCTGCCAGACTCAAGCTAAGGTCCTGTAGCCCCTCGGTGCACACTTGCCCAGTCACTTCCTTGTAAACTGGGACAAATGGTAGATGTGCAGGATGATTCCCCTTATTCCAGACCCACCATCTTCCACGCCCCAGCAAAATCAGGTGCTATGTTAGTCAAGAGGTTCAGAAAATTAACGGGAAAGTTGTCCATTAGTTTCCAACCTAGTAGAAATAGAGTGGTTCAGAAATATGAATTTTAAAAAATAGCTTTATTAAGATATCTTTGACATATAAAAATTGTGTACACTTAAGGTGTAGAATTTGATGTTATGATATATGTATACATTGTGAAATAAAGGATTACCATAATCAAGCTAATTAACATATCCACCACCTCTGCATAGTTAGCATTTTGTGTGTGCATGTTTAGAAATTTTAATCTCTATCTTTTTCACGAATTTCAAGTATACAATAGAGTATTGTCAACTATTATCATCATTTTGTATGTTAGATCTCTAGAACTTATTCATCTTGCATAACTGAAAATTTGTATCCCTTGACCAATATCACCTCATTTCCCCCTCCTCCTAAACCCTGGCAACCGCCATTCTACTCTCTGGTTATAAGTTTGACTATTTTAGATTCCACATCTAAGTAAGATCATGCACAGTTTCCCTTTGTGTCTTGCTTGTTTCACTTAGTGAATGTCCTCCAGCTCCATCCATGTTGTTACAAATGGCAGGATTTTCTTCTTTTTCAGATCTGAGTAAGATTCTATTATACACACACACACAAATGTATTTTGTATGTGTGTATATAAAGCAATATATATATTGCTTTTTCTTTATCCATTTATCCACTGAAGGACATTTGCTTATTGATTACTTCAAAGCACCCACTGCTTGTCTATAGGGAGGAAAAGCAGCCCCACCTGTTCCAATGAAGAGTGTTCACGCATAAGGCATTTCCAACTCCACAAAGTACATTTCTGCAGGCCCTGTGGAGAAATGGCCTTGCCCTGACAACTGGAAGCCCTTAGAATGCAGAGGTTCTTATTGTCCGTTATTCACAGGCATCATTCTAAGCTGCAATGCCTGGGTTACGATAAAATGCCACAAACAATAAAGGCACTGTTATATAAACTATGACAGTTTTCAATATTGTGTTTTGACTTGAAACACAGGTGATAAACTTCCTTCTCATGTCACATGGAATTCAACTTGCTGATATGTTATGTTAAGAATGGAAAGGTATAGATAGATATAAACTTAGACTAATAGTGTTTGATGGTAAAGAAGATGTATCTTGCTTTAGTGGCAACTGATTCAGTGGAAAATGTCAGAAATGGAAGTGCTGGCTGGAATGTTTTTTCCTATTTAACAAAGGTGACATTGAACACAAAATTACACACTGAATCAGCTACTTTGGGGATGAAAGATAACTTCAGAGAGCGCTGATATCTCAGAGAAAAATAGTAAAAGTACGATTTTTTTAAATAAAAAGTGTGAAATTTTAATCTAGTCTTTTGCGGAGTCATAAATGGAGTTCACCTTTATTTAATGCTTTATTGCCATAATCATTTCACAAGTTCAATAGTTCACTCACACATCTGTAATGTAAATATATTAAAAAATATGCATGTACATTAATTAACAAAATTGGAACTTTTACTTATTTATGATTTTAAAATATTTGATAAACTGCTACATGAACAGTGGTTTCTAGGACGATCTAGAAAATGTGTATTGCCAAAGATGTGACTAATTTTTAGGTATTTGAGAGAAAGAACAACTCTAACAAATCTAAATTTTTTACATCAGTCTCCAGTTTGCCTTCAAGAATATTTACAATTTGAGTAGGCCTTAAATGATGGAAATATAATAGAAGCCAGATCCAGAGAGCTATTCAAATGAGCAAATTTTGTGGAATCATGGATGCTCTCTTTAGTTGTTGTGGTTTTAAAAGTGATAACATTATAGAGATATAGAACCTTCACTCTCAAGTGATTAGAGTCGATGAATTTTTCCATGTTAATCTATCTTTATCTACTTTTTCCCCAGCTTTATTGAGATATAACTGACATATAACAGTATGTAAATTTAAGGTGTACAACGTGTTGACTATATACAACTATACACGGCAAAATGATTAACACCATAGTGTTAGCTAACACCTCCAACACGTCACATAATTACTATTTCTTTTTATTGGTGAGAACATTTTAGATCTAATCTCTCACAAATTTCAGGTATATAACACAATGTTATTAACTATAATCACCGTGCTGTAAATTAGGTCCCTAGAATTTATTCATCTTATAAATGGAAGTTTGTACTCTTTTACCTACATCTCCCCGTTTTCCCCACCCCCTAGTCCCTGGTAACCACAATTCTACTCTCTGTTTCTATGAGTTCAGATTTTTTAGATTCCACATATAAACGATATCATACAGTATTTGTCTTTCACTGTCTAACTAGCATAATGCCCTCAAAGTCCATCCCTGTTGTCCCAGATAGCAGAATTTCCTTCTTGTTTATGGCTGAATAATATTCCAGTGTGTGTGTGTGTGTGCATGCGTGCACATGTACATCTATATGTATATGTGTATATATGTATTTATCCATATATCCATTGACAGACACATAGGTTGTTTTCACATCGGCTATTGTGAATAATGTTGCAATGAACATGGGAGTGCAGATATTGCTTCTAAATCCTGTTTTCATTTCCTCTATATATATACCCAGAAGTGGGATTGCTGGATCATATGGTAGTTCTAATTTAATTTTTTAGGAAATCTTCATACTGTTTTCCGTAGTGGCTGCACCAATTTATATTCCAACCACAGTGCACAAGAATTACCTTTTCCCCACATCCTGTCCGACACTTATTATCTCTTATCTTTTTGATCATAGCCATTTTAACAGGTGTGAGGTGATAGCTCATTGTGATTTTGATTTGCATTTTCCCAATGATTCCTGATGTTGAGCACCTTTTCCTGTACCTGTTGGCCATTTGTATGTCGTCTTTGGAAAATGTCTATTCAGTTCCTCTGCCCATTTTTTAATCAGATGGTTTGTTGTTTGTTATCAGATATCAGATATATGTTTTGCAAATATTTTCTTCCATTCTGTAGGTTGTCTTTTCATTTTGTTGATTGTTTCTTTTGCTGTATAGAGGCTTTTTAGTTAGATGTAGTCCCACTTGTCGGTGTTTGCTTTTGTTGCTTGTGTTTTAGGTGTCATGTCGAAAAAATCATTACTGAGACCAATATCAGGGAGCTTTTCTCTTTATTTTCTTCTAGGAATTTCATAGTTTCAGTTCCAATGTTTAAGTCTTTAATCCATTTTGATTTAACTTTTGCAAGTGGTGTGAGATAGGGGTCCAATTTCATTTCTTTGTATGTGGTTACCCAGTTTTCCAAACACCATTTATTGAAGAAACTATCCTTTCTCCAATGAGTATTTGTGGCTCCATAGTCAAATAATAGTTGACCATATATGTGACAGTTTATTTCTGGGCTGTCAATTCTCTTCCATTTGCTTTCGTCTGTTTTAATGCCCATACCATACTGTTTTAATTGCTATACCTTTGTGATATAGTTTGAAATTAGGAAGTGTGATAACTCCAGCTTTGTTGTTCCTTCTCAGGATTGCTTTGGCTATTTGGTATCTTTGTAGTTCCATAGAAGTTTAGGATTTTTTTCTATTTCTGTTAAAAATGCCACTGGAATTTTGATAGAGATTGCAATGAATCTATAGATCGCTTTGGGTAGTATGGAAATTTTAACAATATTAATTCTTCTGATCCATGAACATAGGAAAGCTTTCAATTTGTTTGTGGCATCTTCAATTTTTTTTTTTATCAAAGTTGTAATTTTCAGTGTACAGACCTTTCATCTCCTTGGTATTTAATTCTTTTTGATGCCATTGTGAATGGGATTATTTTCTTTATTTCTTTTTCAGATGTTTCATTATTACTGTATAGAAACACAACGCATTTTGTATGCTGATTTTGTATCCTGCAACTTTACTGAATTTGTTGATTAATTCTGTTTGTGTGTGTGTGTGTGTGTGTGTGTGTGAAATGTTAAGGATTTTCTATGTATAAGATTTTACAATCTGAAAAAAAACAATTTTACTTCTTCCTTCCAATGTAGATGCCTTTTGTTTCTTTTCTTGCTTGATTGCTTTGGCTATGATTTCCAGCATTATGTTGAATAGGAGTAGTGAGAGTGGGCACTCTTGTCTTATTCTTGATCTTACAGGAAAAGATTTCAGTCTTTCGCCATTGACTATGATGTTAGCTGTGGACTTGTTATATATGACCTTTATTATGTTGATGTTCATTCCTTCTACCTAATTTGTTGAGAATTTTTATCATAAAAGGATGTTGAATTTTTTCAAATGGTTTTTCTGCATTTATTAACCTTATCCTATGATTTTTGTGCTTCATTCTATTAATGTGGTATATCACATTTATTGATTTGCTTATGTTGAACTGTCCTTACATCCCAGGAATAAATCCTGCTTGATCATGGTATATGATTCTTTTAATGTGCTGTTGAATTTGGTTTGCTAATATTTTGTTTAGAATTTTTACAGTTATATTCATAAGTGATATTGACCTGTAGTTTACTTTTATTGTAGTGTCTAATGGTTCAGGGTGCCAAGTGCATGGGTGTATGGTGGCAGTGGGTCCAGGGAAGCATTAGGTCTCTTTGGCTCAGGTCACTGAGGTCCACAGCATCAACAACTGTGGTGTCCTTGGAGAGCACTGTGGGCATCCACGTGGGCTGCAAGACCTGCTGGGTTCCTCAGCAAAACTTCCAGGTCCAGTGGCTAGAGTCCAGGGCAGGAAACAGTGGTGGCCAGAGTCAGTAGTATGCACACACTCGGCTGCAGAAGCCAACTTCAGAAGCCTTTTTAGTGGCAGGGGCCGGTTGCAGACACACACGTAGTGGTGGAGTCAGGGCAGGTAGCAGGGGCGGGAGCCAACTGAAGGCACGCTGGCAGCTGTGGGGGCCCTGGCTGTTGGTGTGCACTACAGTGGCTGTTGGGTCTCAAGACAGGCATATGGCAATGGAGGCTGGTGATGGACATCATGCCAGGGGGCATGCAGGTGCATAGCTAGAAGGGCTAGCTGCAGGTGAGTGCAGGCCAGTGACAGAAGACAGAATGTGATCCGGGCCCACACGGAGCTGCAGGGGCTCTGGCTGTTAGTGCGCTGTCTCATGACTGTACAGTCTACCCCAGCATGTACACAGCAGTGGAGGCCAGTGAAGGGCATCAGGCCATTGGCGTGCAAGTGCACAGCTGGAGGGGCTAGCCTCAAGCATATGCATAGCGTTTGGGGTCAGCCACGGGGATCAAGTCTGGCATCTTGCACTGTCAGCTGCAGAGGCCTGGGCTGGCTACCAGTACAGTTCAGAGTCTCTGGCAGGTGGTGGGGGAAGGAGTTGGAAGGACTCAGCCAGCTGGCATTAGCAAACATGAATACCTGTGGGGTGAAAGCTGATGAAATCTGCAGGCTCTGCAGAAGCTATGCTGGCCTTTGGTTTATTCAGTGGTGAAAGCTGCTATGTTGTCTGCAGAGCAGGTCACTGTGAACTGAAATCGCTCCTGCTGCATGGCTACCATTGGTAGTCCCTGCTTCTTCCTTTTTTCTAGTCATCTCTGTACATCTAGGCTTTGCTGGTCTGAATGAGGTGAAAATGAAGTGGGAGTTTCATGCAGTGCCCCAAAAGGCTGGGGGAGCTGGTTCCTCACCTTACTCTTCTTTTCCCAGCATTTCATTCCATTCCCAACTCTTTCTAGCTGGGGAGTTCCCTCTTGGCACCGAGCAGTGCCAGCCTGGGGGACAGGATGATGTGGGCAAAATGAAGCTGTCTCCCTTTTTATGCAGTTATTCTCTGGTTCTCTGTTCCACTGTGTTGCTGATGTTTCTTACATGTACTCCAGAGCTCTCCCAGAGCTGTTTTTGTGCATAGCTGTCTAATTGTTGATCTCTGTGGGGGACAGAGACTCGAGTCTCCTACACCGCCATTTTGGGGATGTCACTTTCCTGTCATATCTTCTTTCTTTTTCATTCCAGCTCCTGTACTGTTTCTAGGGGGAGTCATCAAAACTTATTTTTTTTAGTTTATCTATTACAATTAATGCCTCTCTATCTGTAATACTTTTTAATTTTTTTTTCTTTCTCCTTCCTACCTACTTACTTCTCTTCCTTTCTTCCTTCCTTCCCCCTTCCTTCCTTCCTCCACCCCTCCCTCCCTTCCATTCTTCCTTCCTTCTTTCCAGTTCAATGAGAGCAAGGACCTTCTCCACACTCTTCACTAGTGTATTCCAGATGACTAAAACATAACTAGGTACTTAACACTATTTATTAACATAATCGGTAAATATTATATCATTTTCCATATATCCCATGAGAATGTATCTTTCAAATCCCTACTGATGCTCACAAATTGTTAAGTCTCTGAGGATGACTTGACCTCAGTATCGTAAATATATTGCCCTACGTCTTATCGAATGTTATGGTTCAAGATTTAGTATTTAAGTCTGCGATATATTCCAACTTAACGTTTGTGTATGGAGAATGTGGTTGAGGTTCTTTTTCTTCCCATTACGAATATCTTTTTTTTTTTTTGCAGTACCAAACTACTTTCCTTTACCCACTGAATTAACATTTTTTAGTTGAAAATCAGTTAAACATATACGTGTGAGTCTATATCTAACCAGTCGTCTGTTGAATTTATCTATTTTTAGACTAACATCATACTGTCCTGATTGCTGTGGCTTTATAGTATGCCTTGAAATCAGGTAGTTTAAGTTCTCTAACATTGCTCTTGTTTATCAAGATTACTTTGGCTGCTTTAGATTTTTGTATTCCTACATAAATTTTAATATCAGCTTGTCAATTTCTGTGATTTTGACTAGAACTACATTGAATCTAGGATAGATCAATTTGGGGAGAATGGATATCTTAATTTTTAATTTTCTAGCACAAGTATGTTTAATCTTTTTCTTACGTCTTTAATTTCTCTTATCAAAGTTTTGTATTTTGCAGCAATTTTTGTTGGATTTATTTCTAGGTAGTTGATGTTATTTGATAATTTTGTAAATGATATTGCTTCTATTTCATTTCCACTAGTGTCAGCTAATATATGGAAAAACAATTGATTTTCTGCATAGTGACCTAATTATTTCTAGTATATTTTTTGTGGTTTGAGTAGCATTTTCTTTTACATGACAATGTCATCTGCAAATAGGCAGTTTTATCTTTTTCTTTCTAATCTCTACCCCTTTTATTTAATTATCTTCTCATACAATGTTAAATGGAATTAAGTAACTGATAACCTTGACTTGTTTTTGACCTTTGGGAAAGTGTTCAGTGTTTCACTATTAAGAATATATTAGCTATTGGTGTTTTATTGCTGATGTTTATCAGATTGAGGAGATTTTCTTATGTCTTAGTTTGCTGAGAATATTTTCTTTAAAACCATGAATGACCACTGAATTTGTCAGATGCTTTTTGTGTATCTGTGGAGGTGAGTATGTAATTTTTTCTTTACTCTGTTAGTGCCATGAGTTACTCTGATTGCTTTTTGAATGTTAAACTAACCTGGTATTCCTGAGATGAGATCCAATTGGTCATGGTGTAATATAATTTTTATATATTGTTGGGTTAAATTTGTTAATATTTTATTAATGATTTTTTTATGATTATACTCCCAAGGAATATTAGTCTCCAATTTTTTCTTCTAATATCTTCCTAATATTTTGGTAAGAGGCTTATACTTGCCTCATAGAACAGGTGGAAAATTGTTCTCTATTTCCTGAAGCCATTTAAGATTGGTATTAATTTTTTATTTAATGATTGAATTAAAATACTTCAAAGTTTATATCCACTACCATCTAATATATCCCTTATCATCCCCAGCTCAAATGGAATCCTTTCTCTGAGACTCTGTGGAAAATGTCTGTTTTTAACTTAAGCCACTCTACTTATTTTACCTTATTTTGGAAATATCAGTATAGGGTGTATCTTTACCACTGACTAATCTCAATTTTGGCTTTCACGAACCTGAATAATCTTGGTAGCTACTTCCACTATAGGATCCAAGGGAATGTCTTATATATTCACTTCCCTTTCTCTCTTTCATCTACATCTGTGGCGTGATCCAAACATGGTGAATGAGACACATGTCCTGTGCTTTGATTCTTGAGAGGGGGAAACAAAGGTCCAGAGTCAGATCGCGATTTTAACTATGGTTGCTGCTCACTGGAGAGTCCATTTGTGCAATTAAAAGTACTGAGTGTACATAGTGTCTAGCAATGTTAGGAGAAGACCTGTGGTGTTGATGGTGGTGGCAGTGGCAGCACAGCGAGATTACTCCTTGGCAGCAGACTGATTGTGATTAGCTCTGTTTGGATCCTGACACAGGCTGACTTTCTAGATTTTCTCTGAATTCTGTGACCTACCAGACCCCTTTCCAACAAATATCTGCTGGGGCTTTTCAGAATCAATTTTTGATCTTTGAAACCAAAATCCTCTGCCAGTATTCTTACCATAGCATGGAGAATGATTCCCTTTATATAGCAGACATCACGTATTTATTACACTTCCAAAGAAAAGTGAGTAACAAATTTGACTCAGTTATACATGAGCATTATGCATGTATTTGTGGTCTAATGTTATTCTTCAATTCAAATGTAATTTCTTTTTGCCTGAAATATGAGTTATACATACAAAATATATTAGCTGAGGGAGAGCTGCCATGCAGTTCTCTATTTAAAAAACAATTTATAAATGCCCATCTTTTGCCCAAAACTTTTTAAAAAAGAAAATGGAGCTATTGTGGAATTAATTCTCATAGATTTCGAGAGTATTTGGAGTGAGGTATTTTTCCACTGAAAGAAAATGATAAATGGAGTTGCGTACAACTCTTATGAAAGTGAAAGACTTTAATGAGATTTTACATTGATAAAGTGCCTCAGTGTGTCAGTTTCCAAAGGGAAGTATAGGCACAGGAATTGATCCTTGGGGAAGCCAATCTTTAAAGTTTGATGAAGGTCAAAGCATTTCACCTCAAGGTTGTTTCTTAATGGCTATTCTCAATCACTGTATAGTAAATTTGATTGGATGTGCCATTTGAGACAGCTAAAAGGAAAAAAAACCTGCCAAAAAGTAGTCAATGTGTTGGTTACTTTTAGATACAACCTAGGAAAAGCAAAATGTCCTTTTTTTGTGTGTTGAACTTCATATAAAATTTTGTTTCGTAGAGGAAAATATTTGGGATCTGTTATAATCATCTAAAAATGTTTTAAATGTTAACACAATTAACACATATATATGTAGACATATACACACACACACAATTTACTATTTGTCTTTCTAATGCCTATTTTCATACATTTACCTTTGTTTTGTCCTAATAATTTGATAGTTTTAATGATGGACAGGTTAAGCATATTATTGTGTAACGCCCCGTGAACTATTAGGTTTAGGGCAATGGTAACAACAGCACAACGTTAGAATATATTTCTCCCTTTGGCTCCCTGGTTTCAGGATGACATAAAATCAGCTAGTGTGTCCCTAGTTCCTATAAGCCAAAAAACAACAAAGTTGCACTAGCAGAAAACAATCTGCTATCTGAAAGCCAGTCCATTGTTGACTTCCTTACTACAACTTTTATTCCTAACTATTGGGGGAGAATAAATTACATGCTTGCTTATAGTTAATTCCTTAGTAATTATGCAAGTCCTGAACAAGTTGGCTAATCTTTCTGAACCTCAGATTCTTCATTTTAGCTGGTAACTCCATGTATAAGACTAGGTTAATATCTACACCTCCTAGGATGTCTGTGAAACTTAAATGGGATAATCTAAGTAAAGTGCTTAGCATAGTGGCTGTCATATAGTGGTGCTCAAAGAATTTAGTAATAACGATGACCCTACTGCTATCAACAACACAATGAAACACAATGAAAAGATTAGTGGATAAGCTAACACACAGGATTGTATTGTCAAATCAGACTTACATCAATCAGAGTTATAACCTAGGTAGACGAGGAGAGTGCCATTTTTTAATAAGTCCGGGGCAGCCAGGTTTCCCTCCAGTGTTGGAGATTACTGTTTTATTTCAGGAGAACCAAATGAAGCAGTTGACTTACATTTAAGGGCCATGAAGTAAGAAGAAAACACACCAAACACTAAAGTCACACTCAGAGGAGCTAGCTACCCACAATACGATTGACATGTGGACACTGAGACACAATGCAAAGAGAAATGGATTCATATCTCCCATCTCACACTCATTCTGTGTCATAGCTCACAAAAGGAAATGACAGGCAGAATTCCCCACTCTGTTAAATTATTTCACTCCCCACCATCTTTCTCCCTGTCTTGTTTTTCGCTTTTTTTTTTTTTGGAGATACCAGAAGTGTGTAGAATCAAATGTACTGCACACATGTTAAATACAAGTTCTTTTGTCAAGGAAGAAACTTTTGCAGTAAGAAACAAAGTCCAACTAAAAATGGCTTAACATTAAGAGAACTAATTGTTTTCTTATAACAATAAGTTCAAAGATAGATGGATCTAAGATTAGGCAATTAAGTGGTTCAATAAGTTGAGTCCCAGAACTGTCTTTCCTATTTTCCTCTGCTATCTTCAGTACATTGCCAAGCTTCCTTCATACTCATGAGATGGCAATCATGAAGTATTATATCCTCCTACACCAAAGTCCAAAGACAAAAATGGGAAGGACATTTTTTTAAATTTGCATTTATTTATCTTTTTAAGCATGAAGGAACCTATCCTGGAAGCCCTCTAGAAGGTCACATGATTTTCTGCTTCAGTAACTGGGAAAGAGAACTGCATGTTTGGCTTAAGCAAATCAGCGATTACCCAAGTCACATTGGGGAGATCTAGAAAAATTTTAGGATTTAGGCAGCATAGACAATTTCATAAACGCTTGAGAGTTAGCACCCAATTGTATCCACTACAGCTACACTCACACGCATGCAAAGCTACTCCTTATTAATAAATATAATGAGATACCTCAGTAATTTATCATTTATATTAAATTGTACTTTTCCATATCGATAGCACAAGTCTTAGCAACTAATAGTTGCCAATTAGTATAACAAAAAAGCTACATTTTTAAAGGTACATTCGATTTATCTACTAATGTGTTGGTGGTCTCTTTGTAAAGCAATCCACAAATATATGGTTTCTTAAGTTACTGTTACACATTTTTGGAATGTTAAGAAAGAGTTTTATTTTAATCTTCCAAAAATGCAAAAGTGATAGCATCTCTGTCAGTTCTGAATCACTTTCTGACAATTGGTTACGTAGGGAGTACATTTGTTCTTTCAGAGCAATGTTCCCATTCTATGACCAATGTAAAAAAACTAAGGCTGTGCTCATTGACTATAGTATAGTTTCCTAAAACTGAAAAAAAAAAAGACAATGGAATTCAAAAAGTCCTGGACATTAGACAATAATTTGGTTTAAAAATATAGAGTTAATTTATGTAAAAATGTATTTTCAGCTGTCTTATAATGCATGTGTACACGCACACACACACACAGAGTAGATCATTTTAAAATAGATCAATCAAAAAGGTTTTATAAAAGTGGATGCATTGGAGTTGGGTTCTTAGCTGGGTGGGATTTCTAATAGGCATATATGAGTCAGGGCATTCAAGCTAGAAAGGACTGCAGTAATAAAAAGGCTTGGAAATGGGAAACAATTTTTAGAGCACGTTAGCTAGAAAGACAAATTTGATTATGTGAACAACATAATAGGAAAATGAGTAATGAAACCTTTTGGATAGATTATGGAGAGTCATGGATATCAGGCTATGAATTTATTCTGTGGCTTACTTGATTCTGTAGGTAAGGGAGAGTGATTGAAGAAGGTGTAGCAATGACACAGCGTGTTTAAAATGATCTTAAGGAAAGATAAATCTGAAAGTAATGTGTGTAATAAAGTGAGGGAGGCACTTTACTTCATATCCAATTAAGATTAGAGGCAGCATGTTACAAGCAATAAAGCACGATTTAAATTAGATATACATTCAGACTTCAGCTCTGATATTTACCAGTTTTAAAACTATACGCAAATTTGTCCTGTGTCACTTAGACTAATGTCCTCCAGGTCCATTCATGTTGTCACAAATGGCAGGATTTCCTTCTTTTTTAAGGCTGAATAATATTGCGTTGTGTGTATACACAGTAGTCCTCTCTTATCCATGTTTTTGCTTTCTGTGACTTCAGTTATCCTGGTCAACCATGGGCAGAAAATATTAAATGGAAAATTCCAGAAATAAACAATTCATAAGTTTTAAATTGTGTACCGTTCTTAATAGCGTGATGAAAGCTCACACCATCTCGCTCCCTCCCACCCAGGACATGAATCTTCCCTTTATCCAGCGAGTCCACGCTGTATACACCACCCATCCATTAGTCACTTAGCAGCCGCCTCCGTTATCAGATCGACTGTCACGGTATAGCAGTGCTTCTGTTCAAGTCACCCTTATTTTACTTAATCGTGGCCCCAAAGTGCAAGAATGGTGATTCTGGCAATTTGGATATGCCAAAAAGAATCCATAAATTGCTTCAAAGTGAAAAGGTGAAAATTCTCAATTTAATAAGGAAAGAAAGAAAATTGTATGCTGAGGTTGCTAAGATCTAGGGTAAGAACAAATCTTCCATCTGTGAAATTGTGAAGAAGGAAAAAGAAATTTGTGCTAGTTTTGTTGTAGCACCTTAAACATGTATGTATAGAAAAAAACATAGTACATATAGGGTTCAGTACTATCTGTGGTTTCAGGCAGCCACTGGGGATCTTGGAACATATCCCCGTGGATAAGGATGGCTACTGCACCACATTTTCTTTATCCATTAATTGGACATTTGGGTTGTTTCCACATCTTGGCTATTGTGAATAATGCTGTAATAAATATTGCAGATATCTCTTTGAGATCCTGGTTTCAATTCCTTTGGATATTTACCCAGAAGTGGGATTGCTGGAGCATATGGTAGTTTTATTTTTAATTTTGTGGGGATCCTCCATACTGTTTTCTGTAGTAGTTGCACCAATAATACCACTTATATGAGGAACCTAAAATAGTCTAACTCATAGAAGCAGAGAGTATAATAGTGGTTGCCAGGAGTGGGAGGAAGGGGGAAATTGGGGGGGTATTAGTCAAAGGTGTAAAGTTTTAGGTATACAAGATGTGTAAGTCCTAGAGATCCATTGTACAGCGTAGTGCCTATAGTTATCAATACTGTATTTTATACTTAAAGAGGGTAGATGTTATTACAGAAAAGATAGTATTGCTACCACAGAAAAAATAGTATTCTTATCACAGAAAAAATAGTAATAAATAAAGAAGGTGGGAGGATACTTCTGGAGGTGATTGATATGTTTATGACATAGAATGTGGTGATAGCTTCACAGGTATATACTTGTCTCCAAACTCATCATGTTGTATACATCAAGTATGTACAGCTTTCTGGATGTCAATCAAATCATATTTCAATAAAGTAGTTTAAAAAATGCACAAAATGTTTAGCCTTTTTGGGCTCAGTTTCCTTATATGTAAGATACGGACAAAATACTTATCTTTCAATGTTATTGTAGAATAATAATATGTGTGGGAAAGAACCTATTATAGTGTGCGGTAGTTAGTAGGTCCTCAATACCTATTGATTCCATTGGCGTTCATTCTTACCTATCAATGTCATCTAAATATAAATTTCCCTTTAGTATTATAAAAAATGAATTAGACCTGTTTGAAACTGGATTTGGAGAAATCAGTTATGGGACTATTTTAGTAGTGAATTGCTGAACTAAGTCAGAAATATATAGACCTATTGAATATCTCTACCTGCTTGCCCAGTAGACACCTAATTTTAATGTACAGCTAATGCTGTACATTTATCAGCTATATCCTCTTATATATATATATATATCCTCATATATATATATATCCTAATATATATATATATATATGTATCAGTATCACCTCAGTCAGAAACAACTAGCTAATCCTGCTGTCTACTAATGAATAATTTTATAGGCTGTTGCACATCTCTATCTCTACTGATTTCATTGCACAATTCATAATCTAGTCTCTTGCTTCCTTTCCAGCCATACATCCCACCACTTATCTAGCCCCATACACACTGGTTTTATTCGTGGTTATTCAAATTTGACTTCTTATACTTGGCATACTCTTTGTTTTGAGTGGTTTTCTTTCTCATCTACTGAGCTAACATTTTCTTCATCTTTCAAGACTTAACAAATACTATATTTTCTTTAAGAACATCTTCTACTGCTCTCTCTCCAATCTATGACAGAACAAGATGTTTTGTCCTTTCACTGCTCATGGCATCATGCATATTCTGTATTGAAGCTACTCTCATATTGTGTATAACTCCCTATTTCGGTGTCTCTTACACTCTTTAATGGAACTTTACATTTATATTGTTTGACACACAGTAGACATTCAATAGATGTTTATTGGATAAAAAAAATTGATTGATCCCATCACAGAGTTGGGATTATATAATATGGTCCCAACACAAAATAATTTGAAATCATCTTGACATTTGTGGCATCAACAAAATTGCATTCGAGTCTTATATGAATATGACAGTGAATTTAGCTTTGGATAGATTTGATAGCTTTTGATAGATTTTGATAATTGATTTTTATGAAAGACTTGAATAAATCAGAAGGGGCCCTACAAAGCACGATCAAAGTACTTAAAGGACTGATAACTAGATTATTATGAGGAAAGATATGATGAGTTGTTATAGACTAGTTTAGAGATGAGAAGAATGTTAACCTACTGCAACTATTTGAAGGGTTTTATAAGGTGAATATTAGGTTTTCTTTTTTCATCTCCAGAGGAGACAAAATAAGAAAAAGCTTAAATTATAGCAAAATTTTGGATAGGCCTTCAGAAGAGACCATTACCCATGTGTGGTTAAAACGATAATAGGAATGTTACATCTGTGCCCTTATTTTTTTTTTAAAGTTTTTTTTTTTTAGATTTTATTTATTTATTTTTTCCCCCCAAAGCCCCAGTAGATAGTTGTATGTCATAGCTGCACATCCTTCTAGCTGCTGTATGTGGGACGCGGCCTCAGCATGGCTGGAGAAGCGGTGCGTCGGTGCGCGCCCGGGATCCGAACCCAGGCCACCAGCAGCGGAGCGCGTGCACTTAACAGCTAAGCCACCGGGCCGGCCCTGTGCCTAACTTTTAAATAAGATGAAAAGTTTGGAATTAAGGTAGTTGTCCTGAGAGATTTGAGACCCTTCCTGACTTTAAAATTAAACATAATACAGAGGATAAGAATTAAAGGATACGTTAATGTGTACTGTGTTTCTTCCTTTTAGTCAATTGTAAGCAAATTATTTTGTGCATGTGACCAAAAGCAATTAACAAATGGGAATATTATGCCCATTTTAAGTGTACTATTCTCAATTTAATTATCTACTTATATAATAAATAATTCCACAGGCTTTTAGTACATAAAGGTCTGTAAAAAATAATAAATACTTTTAGAAGCCATAGTGTAAACCCAAATATAACACAGTACTTATGAATTTAATTTCTTTGTTGTTTGAACATGGATTACATGCATTGAAAAAGAATTGAATGCACAAAGGACGGCAACCAAATTATGTTTCCTCACATTTCTATTAAATTCTCTTCCTTAATAGTATACCTGTAGGTTCAAGTACATTCTCTTTAGGGCAGTATCCAAGGGACTTTATATTCTTGTGTCTGCCTACTTTCCCAAATTATACACATTTAATCTGTAATCTGAATTTTTTCTCTCTAAGTATATGTATACACACACACACACATACACACACAAACACACTTTCTGCACCTTACTTTTCGACTTGATAAAATATCTGATATGATTGTATCTTAGCATATATTGATATGAGTCATTTTTTAAAATAAGGACAATGATAAAAATAGACACATAGACCAGTGGAACACAATAGAGAGCCTATAAATAACCCCCCAAATATGTGGTCAACTAATATTTAACTAGGGAGCCAAGCATACTCAATGAAGGGATAGTCTCTTCAATAAATGATGCTGGGAAAACTGGATAACCGTGTGCAGAAAAATGAAATTGGACCCCTATCTTACACTACTCACAAAAATTAACTCAACAAGGATAAAAGACATAAAAATAAGATCTGAAACCATAAAACTCCTAGAAGAAAAGAGAGAAAAACCTCTTTGATGTTGATCTTGGCAATGATTGTTTGGATCTGACACCAAAAGCACAAGCAACAAAAGCAAAAACCAAGTGAGACTACATCAAACTAAAACGCTTCTACACAGCAAAAGAAACAACCAACAAAATTAAAAAGCAACCTACAGGATGGGGGAAAACATTGGCAAAACATATGTTTGGTAAAGGATTAATATATAAAATATATAAAGAACTCATACAACTCAATAACAAAAAAATTATTCTGATTAAAATATGAGCAGAGGAACTGAACAGACATTTTTCCAAAGAAGACATACAAATGGCCAACAGCTACAGGAAAAGGTTCTAGATGTCACTAATCATCAGGAAAATGCAAATCAAAACCACAGTGAGATATTACCTCACACCTGTTAAAATGGCTATGGTCAAAAAGACAAGAGATAAAAAGTCTTGGCTAGGATGTGGAGAAAACTGAATCTTTGTGTACTGTTGGTGGGAATGTAAATTGGTGCAGCTACTATAGAAAACAGTATGAAAGTTCCTTAAAACATTAAAAATAGAGCTAATATATGATCCAGCAATCCCACTTCTGGCTATATATCCAAAGGAAATGAAATAGGATCTCAAAGAGCTATAGGTACTCCCATATTTATTGCAGCATTATTCACAATAACCAAGATATGAATGGATAAAGATATAGTGTGTATACACACTCACACACACACACACACACACACAATGAGATATTATTTAATCATGGGGAAGAAGGAATCTCTGCCATTTGGAACAACATAGATGGACCTTAAGGGCATTATGCTAAATGAGGTAAGTCAGACAAAGACTAATACTGTATGATATCACTTGCAAGTGGAATGTGAAAAAGCCAAAGTTATAGAAACAGAGAGTAGAATGATGGTTACCAGGGGGTGGAGGATAAGGGAATTGGGGAGATGCTAGTTAAAGGGTACAGACTTGTAGTTAGAAGATGAATAAGTTCTGGAGATCTAATGCACAGCATTGTGATTATAGTCAACAATACTGTATTATATACTTCAAAGTTGCTAAGAGACTAGATCTTAAATGTCCTCACCACAAAAAGACATGATAATCATGTGACGTGATGGAGGAGTTAGCTAACTCTACGGTGGTAATCATATTGCAATATATAGATGTATCAAATCAACAAGTTGTACACCTTAAACTTACACAATGTTATATCAATTAAATCTCCACAAAGCAAAAATTAAGAAAAATAAAATTAAAAAAATTACTGCAAGTTATTCCATTTTACAATTGTTCAATAATTTATATAACCAGTCACTTATTACAGTCTAAGATTTCCCCAGACAGTAATGTAAATGAAAGGAACCTCTCCATTTGTATTCATATAATCTGGTGAACAAATGATCAGGAGTACAGGCCGCTTGCTTAGAGCATGTAACCAATTCTGAATATTTATTGCTCGGTAAGGGCCACAAGGAAAGCATTCAGAAGCTCTTCACCAGTGATTATATTTTGGGGCACACCAGATTATGCTTAAGAAATGGATATCTTCAAGTAAAGTTTAGCCTAATTTCTCCCATGTGCTATGAAATGTTCAGAACCTTCCCACTGTGGGATCTTTAAGACAGACTTAGCAAAAGATGTGATAGGATACTGGAAGGATGCTGAGCATACTCAGGACTTGTTGTATAGATGGAAGCATTAGTGGGGGTGTGAAGTTTCCCGGGAGAAAGCCGAAAGTAACAGAGTTAAGTTTCCCCTTCCCTCTCACCCCCTCCTCCTCAGGGCCCCCAATCAGTGTTAGCACCAGAGAGGGCCAGAAGAAAAGCATTTTCACAAATGACATCGCTTTCCAGGGTTTGGTGAGAGACTGTCTTTGGGGGACCATAATTATGGTCCACTGTCCCTTGTTTAAAGCATTAAGGGAGGTTCTCGAACAATGCCAGGAACAACCATTCTCTCTCTGGGTTCTAAAATCGCAGTTCTTTTAATTTTATTCACTCTGTCTTTTGCTTTACTTGTTCTGTAAACTCCACTATTAATGTGTTTGCTGAAATGTAACTATTGGCTGTAAGTTTGAGAGTAGCACTCAATAGTGGCATCACTAAAGACCAGTGCAGAAGGTGGACAGGGAGGTGGCATCTGAGAAGAGGGCAGAGTGAGTGCTGTTCTATGACCTGGTTCACTAGAGACCCGTCTGTTGCACTAGGGCCTCCCTCTTTTCCTTCCTGGATCTGTTCTCTGACACCAATCTTTTGCACTCAGTCATATGTCTCCATCAATTATTTAGTTCACTTCGTCTGCTGTGGGAAGGATATATTTAGCAGGAAAGGCAGTGACAGTGAAGAGGCCCATTGTTTATAAATACCTACAATTTTTGACCTCAGAAGTGGAGAAACATGAATAAATCAATTCACAAAACCTAGGATTCTGTAGAAAACACATGGGTAACACACAGAAGTTTCACTAAAGGGGACAGCTGATTTGAATTCTCATGCCTGTATCATGAGGATTAACAGCTTATTTTGTACACAGATAATCGGTTCTGCTGATAGCATAGGAAAGCAACTCAGCATGCTGATGGTGAGAGGACTTACGTCCTTGATGTCCACGTCCCAGGCATGGCATTCACGGTCTTCATGTAGAAGTTGTCAAAAGATGAAGAACAAACTTTAAACAGTACAGAGGCCATTTTTGAGTGGAAAACATTTATAAATGGGCAGTTATCCCTCCTAGAATGTTTAGAATGTACTCCTGAGGGAAAGAACTGAAAAGTAATGTATAGCGGAGGGAGAGAGACTGATGGCAGATAAATCATAAATCAGTGAATGAGCCCAATGACTGTATGTGGAAGTAAAGGAGGATTTTAGGCTTTTAGGCCAACTTTTTAGGCTTTGAAGATTTATGGAGCTAAGAATATCAAGGCAGCATAGATGCTATTAGAGAGAGGAACTGGTAACTCCTCTAGCTTAACTGGTGATCTAAAAATAATTAAGAGAAAAAAATATAGGATGATGACATATGTCATATTCTGCATTCTACTGTTTAGGCATGGAGCTATAAAAGAGGATGCAGCAAGAGGGCCTATGTCTGTCTGGCCAGGAGTTTTGGCAGGGCTTTGGGTTTTCCGGGGATGAGGAGAAAGAGTATTATTAAAATGAACAAAGTCTAGGGCAGGAGCTCCAAGTCAGTATCAGAGGTGCAGAACTGATCCATTTCCCAGGGCAGGCTCCAATACATAGCAGTGCAGTCCTTAGATGAAGGGTAGAAGGAAGCGAGATGAGAGGGGCAGTCAGGAAGTTGTGTGGATGGACGGAAGTGGATGGCTCAGAGTATAGGTCCTACTATAAAGGATGAGGCAAGTTTCCATAAAAATCCAACAAACATGGGCACCAGAGAGAGAAAATGGACTTTTTCAAATCTCTGAAGTATATGAATTGAGTAATTTGAAGAATATGGAGACTTTAAGTTTGAATATAGATAATAAAGGTAGAAGAAAATTTGGGGGAGAATGGGCCTGTGAAAATGGAGGATGCTATAGTGGGACTCTTTCAGCTTGTGAAGCAGGACTAGCTTGGAGGGACTTGGCAGAGGAGGATTGTCTGTGAGAGAATTGCCCTCAGCCCCTCTTCCATAGACGCTTCTGTTGGTTTGAAGCAGAGAGACAGGACTTCCAAGAACAAGCTACATTTTAGACAGTGCCCAATGGGACGTTGTTATGTAGAAACGCTGTTTAGGAGACGTGGAACTATAAATGAGGCATTTGGTTCAACCTGTGTCTCATTTTGGCCATTCTTCCTTTGAGGAGGTTCAGAACTTTCAGAGTTTCTCTCTCGCCTCTCCCTCTTTCTCCCTCTCCCTTAAAATTTCTCATTTTGTTACCTTAATATGTTTTCTACTGAGTGTAAGTTTAATATGAAATCACAAATGTTGGTCACTACAGGGGTGGGTCCTATTGGTGAGGAAGTGACAGTAGGGCTGGAAGATGGGGCATGGATTGTGGCAACTGTGACAGTCCCTCAGACACCTGGGGTGTGGCACTTTCCCCAACCTATTCTCCAGCAGCAGTGCGTTCTGCACAATGGGATATTTGACCCTTCTATTATTCTGCTATATACTGGATACCTTTTTTGTGAGGTTAAAGGAAGCTAAGGATACTGAATTGAAATGGACACCTAAAATTGTATTCTAAGATCTGATGGAAAGAAAACAAATTTGTGAGTCCTTATGAATTAGAGAAAGATCAGGGATTTGAGAAACGTCAGACACAGGCTGGAGGGATAATATTTTTAAATGAACTCTAGAGTTAGAAAGGAACACTTTTGAGAAATCCTAGGTCAGGGGCTGTCTGAGGCTAGCATGCAGTTGAAGGCAGTTTAGAGTTCAGCGACCATGTGTGAGAACTCTGGGGGATGTAAGGAACCTAATCCATGAAAAGCTTTTACAGTCTAGTGTGAGCCAAGGTTTGGCTTGTCTAGATGACATTGTGATAGGAAGGAGAGTTTTGAAATAACTGAAGAAGTGTCTGTGGAGGAAAAGAAAGCTGTAGGAAAATAAATCAGAGAATAAAACATGGATATGCAACACACATAGTTTTAAGGGAATCTGTTTCCAGATTCTCCACTTCCCTTATCCTGTGTTATCAAACTCCCCTAGAACTTGCCTGCATTCACATTAGCCCTTTTGTACTTTAAATCATACAGGCACAACCCTCACCCCACCTCCGCTATCCCAAATCCTATAACATTGCATTGTTTGCAGTATAAAATCCTCTTGGTGACAAGCGGATAATATGCGGGCAGCAGCAGATTTGGGGGACGTTTCCCTGAATGACTTTTCAAGCCACTCTAAACCAGACAGCATATCAATTGTGCCTGTTTATACATTTTCCTTTAAGGGTGAAGCTTGTCCCTTATTTGGATGTACTGAATTCTTTTTTGTTTTTTTGTGAGGAAGATCAGCCCTGAGGTAACATCTGATGCCAATCCTCCTCTTTACGCTGAGGAAGATTGGTCCTGGGCTAACATCCATGCCCATCTTCTTCTACTTTATATGGGACGCCGCCACAGCATGGCTTGACAAGCGGTGAGTCGGTGCGTGCCCGGGATCCGAACCTGCGAACCCCGGGCCGCTGAAGTGGAGCGCGTGTGCACTTAACTGCTATGCAACTGGGCCGGCCCCAGGATGTACTGAATTCTTTTTTTTAAGCATTTTTTTTTTTTTAATTTTTTGTTTATTGCAGTAACATTGGTTTATAAAATTGTAAAAGTTTCAGGTGTACTTCATTGTACTTCTATTTCCGCATAGATTACATCATGTTCACCACCAAAATACTAATTACAACCCATCACCACACACATGTACCGAATTATCCCTTTCACCCTCCTCCCTCCCTCCTTCCCCTCTGGTAACCACCAATCCAATCTCTGTCCCTATGTGTTTGTTTATTGTTGTTATTATCTACTACTTAATGAAGGAAATCATACGGTATTTGACCTTCTCCCTCTGACTTATTTCACTTTGCATTATACCCTCAATGTCCATCCATGTTGTCACAAATGGCTGGATGTACTGAATTCTTAACAACAGAAGCTGTAGGAGCTATGGCCTTGGCTCTTTTAAACAAGTAGTTTTTAACTGGGCTGGGGGAGGGGTGATTTTGCTCCCCAGGGAATGTTTGGCAGTATCTGGAGACATTTTTGTTGTCATAAATGTGTGTGTGCAAGTGGGTGCTACTGGCGTCTGGTGGGTAGAGGTCAAGGATGCTACTAAGATCTTACAAGTGTGCAGGCCCCACCCCACCTCTCCACCCCTCATCCCCGACAAAGATCAATAGCACAGAGGTGAGAAACATTGTTTTAAACGTAAGTGGAATACTTTTTGGAATACCATATTTTTCAAAGTGGAATAGATAAAATCCTCAGATAAACAAAGGTATTTATTGTTATTCTAGTAACAGTCATTTCTCATTTTATAGTATATTATAAAATATTTAATATATTCTATCTTGTATTTCAAAAAAAGACTTATTTAAACTTAAGAAAAATGTATAGCGGTTAAGTTCACAAGTTCTGCTTCGGCAGCCTGGGGTTCACTGGTTTGGATCCTGTACACGGACCTACTCACCACTCATCAAGCCATGCTGAGGCGGCTTCCCACATAGAACTAGAAGGACCTACAGCTAGGATATAAACTAGGTACTGGGACTTTGGGGAGAAAAGAGAAAAAGAGGAAGATTGGCAACAGATGTTAGCTCAGGGCCAATCTTCCTCAAAAAAAAAAAAAAGATAAAAAGTATAGACATCATTTAAATATCCAAAGAGAATAAAGTTGTCATTCTCTCTGCCCCAAATAATAATTTTGCCTTAGATAGCCTCGTGGCTCACTCTCTCATTTTCATCAGCAATTTGTTAAAATGTTTCCTTTTTAATAAGGTCTTCTCCAACCACACTACTTAAAATTATAATCAATCTATAATCCATACACTCCTATACCCCTTCTCGGCTGGATTTTTCCATATCACTTACCACCATCTAATATAATGCGCATTTTACTTTGTTATCTTATTATCAAGTGCTGTCCTCCTACTTGAACATCAGCTCCTTTAGGATAGGATGTCCTGCTGTGTTCAAGGCTGCATTCCCCACAGCTAAAGAATATTTGGCACAAAGTAGGTACTTAATACCCATTAGTAAAATGAATGAAAAGTTACATTGTAATGAGGAAAAGCTTTGAAAGGATTCTAGGGAGCAGTTAGAGAGTCGGAGACACAACGACTAGGGAGTGGAGCTGGGAAGGACACAGAGGGAATCCGTGGGCTTTTCGTTTAGGATAACGGAGCCCAGGGAATGCGGCTGAGCTTGGTAGCCGGGAGACGCCACTCCAAATTCCAGACTATCCAGAGAAATGTGAACTGCCGAGGCCTGAAGCGTGAGGAACTAATAATCTCGCACAGATAAACATGCCTAAAAGAAAGGGCAGACTCTGAAATGAAGAGAAATAGTGAAGAGAATATGAGGGAGAGCTCTGGTGAGAATTATTGAGCTTTTGCTTTAGCTGGTAGGTCAGCTGGCTTGAGTTAAGACTTAAAATTGAAATATATCCAAATTTCAGCATTTCTCATGCACTATTTGGGATGGTAAACAGGAAATACACAGTCTCTGGCCTGACAAGTTTGTGATTAACCACCCAGAACATATATTACGAGGCTTGTTGATAACCAGGCTGCTACAGGGAAAGAGATAGCTCTGTGACAAGAATTTCAGGCTTGATTGACAAGGGGAGAAGTTGCAAGACATGCTAGGTGATGAGGACAGGACATTAGAAATGGAGTAAGGGCTTTTCAAAATTGGAAATATTTACCAGGGTGTGATGGCCCACTTGGAATAATTTGTGCAATCTATTTTCCAGGGGAAAAAAAAACTGTTTGCATAGAGCTTCCTGCTGTGAAATTTTCACACAGCCAAGCTGGTTAAGAGAGACTTCTTTGTTGTGTAGCCATTGATGTGACTGGAGAGGCTGCTAGGGTCATTCTTTCTGGGAGACTCTCATTGTGTGGTTGATTGTTTGATGGAGCCATTCATTCAATCAACAGACATTAATTGGTAACCTGCTCTGTGCCTATCAGGAGTGTGTCATGCTTAAAAACCTTGATTTTTGAAGTCAGACAAATCTGGCTCCAAATCACAGCTCCTACACTTAACAACTCAGACTTGTTTGAAGAATAGTTAACTCCTGCATCTCAGTTTCAGCATTTATAAAAGGGAGTGAATCACAGCTCCCACATATCATGTTGAGGGGCTGAAGGGCGTCATTGTATGTCAGTTGAGAAAGGCTTCTGGCACACAGTGAGCTCAGTAAATGTATCAATACATTTTTGTGCCACTTCACTTAGAGAATAGAGATGCTGGGGAGAGCACAGAGGACCACTCCATAAGTGACCCGTAGGTGAGGCTCAAAAATATTTCAAAGAACTCAGACCCCCAACAAAAGTTAAGCCTAAATCTTCAAGTTGAATGTGAAATATTAAGAGCCATGCATGGTGGTATGTAGAATACACATTCAATAAAAGAGAATAGGTCATGTAGAAGTTATGTCAGCATAGAGAAGAAGAGGTGGGTATTTTTGAAGACTGTGCAAAAAGGGAAATCTTCACAGCATAAGCTCTGTGGTTGTGCTGGATAACAGGAGCTGAGACCCTTTTCTTGAGGGTTACCTGCAGGGAAAGGTGAGGAAGAGAGTATTCACGACAAAGCCATGTTTATCTAGTCACCATTGTGAGGCTGAATCATAAAACCAAAGGAAGGTTTCTCTTGAGCCAACTGGCCATTCCCATCCTGAGACTGTATATTCTCTATGGCTGTCTGCCTGTCTCTAGCTCTCACTCTTTCACTCTCTCTCTCTCTTTTTCCATTACTCCTGATTTGATGGCCTATTCTGCAAACAGAGGAACTTTGAAATATTAAATGAGTCAAGGATAAATATTTGAAAAAAAAGAAAAGGGTAACTTACAGATGGAATTGGAGGTATTAGAGATTAGACTGACTGCTCCACTCCAAAAACAAAACAAAGAAACGAACGAAAACCCTAAAGTCACAGAGTCCTGTAATCTTGCCATGGAATGTCTCCAAGGAAATTAATCGAAGAAAATGAAGTCTTTAATTGGCACTCAGATTTCCAACAGAATTATACTTAGTCCCCTTTAGGGAAATATTGGAGGAGAGGTTGCCCAGCAGACCTTGATTTAAATATGGTTAGCCTTCCAGTCTTCAATTATGGAGACTCACCGACAATAGAACTGGGAGGGAATAGCTTCTCTATTGCTATGGACTATTTTTGCTGCACATTTTTTAAATGACATTGAAGAAAACACCAAAGAACAAGGTAGAGGTCAATAGTAATGAAATAAAATCTACTCTTCAACACTGGAAATATGTACCAAGCCATGTGGCATCTAGGGTGACTCAGAATAGACGAAAAACAAGTCATAAACGTCATGTTTGTGAATATCCTTAATGTTTCACAAGAGTAAAAGACTTTAAATAATAGAAACTACTGTTGCAAAAAATTTAAAAATGTCAGGAACAACAATATTGTCTTTATGGCTATGAAATTATTCTCTTTCTATCCCATTCTACCTCTTATTTTTCTTTCTTTATTCTCTCTTGCTTGCTTATTCTTTGGAAGTTGTTATTTGCGTCTTTGGAATGTTTTTTACTCTAATGGTCTACAGATACTTTCTGCAATTTCTCAGTTGGTGTGAAGAGAATGTGGCCAAGAATTGATAGTCAGATTTTCAGACTATCCATAGTTGAGTATAGGAATATGGATGGGGCACTATTAGAAATCCACTATTTCTAGTACTGACATGTCTATAGCTAACTTTTTGCTCCCATTGTTTCTTTTCTTTCTCCTCTGATCTTATGTTCTTTTTCTTTTTCTTTTGCTGCTCATGTATTTAGTGTATAACGTAGAATTGTTCAAGAAGGTGGGTGCCTGAAACAGGAATGAAGGCAAGTAGGAGGCAGCTCAGGAGTTCACCGAGTGTCATTCCCAATTTGTCTGAGTACCTAATAATAATGGAATAATAATTCCTCTCCAATGGAACACTGATGATGTGGAAACTGATGATAAGGAAATCCTCAAACCCAAACCTTGACAAGTATGTATTTAACAGCCCAATTCACATATGAGAAGGACTGTTTGGAAGTAGTCACATCCCAGTTGGAATTATTTTAAAAATTTTCTCTGCTAATAAAAAATTCAAGGAGTGGTCTTACATTATTGAATGAAATGCTCAGAGCAAGAAAACTGCAAGTCAAGAGAAAAAGCCTGTGGTGAGTAAATGCCCACAGAGTGTCAGGGACATTTAGTGTTTGTTCAGTAGACTAGTGATAGTTTCATAAAATAAGGATTATCAATTTAACTTAAAACTGTATATTTTTCTCCCTGTCTCATTCTTCTCATTGTTTACTTTTTTCCATACAGCCATGTACAATTCAGACACATTTTTACCCTACTGTTAGCAAATATAAGCTGAATCTGAGCATGGATGTCACCAGTAAGATTTGATTAGGAAGAGCATTCGTGGAGTGAGAGTGAGGGCCGAAAGATGGTGTCTGTGGAGTAGTTAGAAAGGTCACTCATGGTGTTAGTGACCAGACACCTGTCTTCAGTGGACACAGGGCCACATGAACACCCTTCCCAGACAAATATTCCCATACTAGAATTTTCCATACCATCAGATAGTCTTATTCAGGCTTATCTCTTTGTTCTGTGCACAGAATATTTTGACCATAGAAGAAGAGGCTCTTTGAAAAACTGCATTTCAGAAAGAATATCCAAAAAATGAATTATCAAGATTTGGTTGAGAGAGTATTTATTAAATTCTAGAATTTGTGAGTACGTATGAATAGAAATTGAGGACCTTATTAATTTGAGGAAAGTTAGGGTATTGAAGGTATGCCTGAAACTGGTTAGAATATATGAAATAATATTTTAAATTAATGATGATAAAATATCAGGAATTCTTATTCATAGCTTGAAACATTGTCATTAAATGTGTTTATTGAGATTCTATATTAGTTCTATGGCAGGTATTTTTGAGCATTAGAAAGCTGTGGCGGTAAAATCGATGAGGAAGCTAAAATTGACAGAATGATTATGAGAGAGTGAGAAATGCTTAAAATAAATTTTGAAAGGATGTGGATAATGAACTTCTGCTTTAGGTTAGGTTGTTAAAGTGTTCAAAATACTCTCATTATCTTGGTAAAAACAAGAAAAAACTGAAATAAAATGAAGATTTTTCAACAGGGCTAATGAAGAAGAGGGAATCCAAGGAACCCTTGATGAACTGAATTCCAAGAAAAGCAAAATCCTTCATAGGACAGCAGAGAGTTGCAGTGCTGGTTCTGGAAATAAGCAAAAGGAGGAATGGACTTGCCACAGAAGGAGAGAATGTATAGGGACAAGACAGTATTAGGTGAGCATTAAATGATTTAAGAGTTATGTGGATAGCATATCATCCTGAAGATCCACAAACGCAAAAGTAAATCACTAGGCCTAATAATTCTCAGGACACCTTCACTTCTGACTTCTGCACAGGGAGTAGGAGGAGAAAAGAGACTGGAAAATGGAGAAAAATAATGTGTTCTTGAAATTTCTCATCATACTTGCATTCTGGGGCTGTGCCTGAGTTAAAGCTAAGCATGATCTAAATTTATATGAAATGTCAACCCCTTCCCTCAGTTCAAATAATGAAAAGATCAACAAAAAGCATAATCACGGGAGGTTTGGGGTTGGGCTAATTACAGGTTAACTCAGCCTAATTAAAGCTGGTCCAAACTTCACTCAACTTGATGGGAGGAAGAACCTGAATGATCAGTCTCTCACCCTATTTATCACACAAGAAAGGAGCATGAATTGTCTTGTAACAAACAAAATAACAAAATATTATTATATTCTGTCTCTAAAATTTACAACAATGTCTAGAATAACCTAAAAATAATGTAACTAAGTAGAAAACTATGACCGCAAATCAATGGAAAATGCAATTATTAGAAGGCTGCCCAGAGATAATCAGTCATTGGAGCTAACATAAAAGGACCTTTAAAATAAATATTTTAATTATGTTAAAAAATTATAGGGAAATATTTAAGAAAATAACGAGGAATATCTTGTAGATAAAATAAAACTAAAATAGAATAAAGTACAGATTCTATAATTAAATAAGACAATATCTGATATCGAAAATGCATTGGGTGTGCTTAAGAACAATTTGGAGACTAAAGAAGGAAAGATCATTGAACTTGAAGGCAGATCAATAGAAGTTACCAAAACTGCAATAGAGAGAGAAAAATATTTGAAAAAAATTCAAAGTAACAGTGGCTTGTGGGATCATAGCAAGCAGCCTAACATGCATGCCATTGGAGTCTCAGAATTAGAGTGTGAGAGAGGATAGAGCAGAATTTTTTTTGAGGATGATTAGTCCTGAGCTAACATCCATTGCCAATCCTCCTCTTTTTGCTGAGGAAGATTGGCCTTGGGCTAACATCCATGCCCATCTTCCTCTACTTTATATGGGACACTGCCACAGCATGGCTTGAAAAGCGGTGCGTCAGTCCGCACCCAGGATCCGAACCTGCGAACCCCAGGCCACCGAAGCAGAGCGCACGAACTTAACTGCTACGCCACCAGGCCAGCCCACAGAATTTTTGAAAAATTTTCTTCTTCAATTTTGAAGAAAATCATCAGCCCCCTGATTCTAGAACTTGGCACACACCAATCAGGTTAAATACCCATCATAACAAACTGTTG
This sequence comes from Diceros bicornis minor, assembly GCF_020826845.1. Taxonomy (NCBI): domain Eukaryota; kingdom Metazoa; phylum Chordata; class Mammalia; order Perissodactyla; family Rhinocerotidae; genus Diceros; species Diceros bicornis. The sequence continues at coordinate 50,443,595 of NC_080761.1, forward strand.
AAAACCAAGAGTTAAGAGAAAATACTCTTAAAACAAAACAAACACCAGAGTGAAAGATACATTACATACAGGTGAACAGCAGTGAGGAATGTAGGTAATTTATCAGAAGCAAGGCAGGGCAGGAAACGATGGAAAGATGTCTTAAAATGCTGGAAGGAAAAAAAAATTCTTTATCCAGTGAAAATATATTTCACAAATGAAAGCAAATAAAGTTATTTTAGATAAATCAATTTGTATCTAGCCAACTTGCACTGTATGAAATGCCAAAAGAAATTCTTCAGGCTCAAGCAAAAAGGTTACATACAGAACTAGGATCTACTAGCAGGAATGTGAAGAGGGAGAAATAGTAAAATTTGTGCAAATATAAAGATTTATTTTTCTCCTTTAATCTGTCTAAAGAAAATTAAATGTTTAAAGCAAAAGTAATAACAATATATTGTGAGGTTTATAACAGATGTAGAAGTAAAGAAGATGAGAATAGTAACACAAAGGATAACTTAGGGATCAACGGAAATAGATTGCTGTAAGGTTTTATTACATTTATGTAAAGTGGTATAATATTACTTCAGGATAGTGTCATAAGTTCAAATGGAGTGTTTTAACTCCTGTGATGACCACTGAAAATTTAAACAGATATAGCTCAAAAGGCAATCAAGCAGATAAAATCAATTATTTTTTTTTTTTAAAGTACTAAGTGCAAAAAAGGCAGACGAGGAAGGAAAAAGGAACGAAGCACACACAGAATAAATAGAAATCAATTAGGAAGATGGCTGACTTAAGCCTGACAGTATTAATAATTTCATTAAATGTAAATGATCTAATCAATCACATTAAAAGAGATCGTCAGACCAGACACAAGGCAAGACCTCACTATATGCCATTAGAAAACAAATACTTTTTACACATAAAAGGACAAACACGTTAAAAATAGAAAGAAAAATGTACAAATCATGAAAATACTACTCATGTCTATATTAATATCAGACAGCAGATTTCAGGTAATGAAATATTACAAGAGAAAAAGGTATTTCATAATGATAAAAGGGTATTTCATTAAGAAAACACAGGAATCCTAAATGTGTATGCACCATATAACAAAAATTCTAAGTACACAAAACAAAATTTAACAGGTGCAAAAGAAATAGACACAACTACAATTACAGTTGGAGACTGCAGTATTCCTTCCCAATAATTGAAAGAATATACAAGAAACATTGGTAAGGATGTGAGAGGTTTGAATAACACTGTCAACCAACATAATCTATTAGACATTGTACAATTCTAAACCCAACGTAGGCAGAACACACATTCTTTTCAACAGCAAATAGAATGTTCTTTAAGATAGATAATATGAAAGACCATAAAATATCTCAATAAATGGCAAAGGACTGAAATCATAGAGTATGTATTCTGACCACAAGGAAATTAATTTAAAAAAACGGTAATATTAAGATGCCCTGAAAAATCCCCAAATGTTGGAAAGTGGATAACATATTTCTAGATAAGCACTATGCCAAAGAAATGACAAAGGAATTTAGAAATTATTTTGTGTTAACTGACAAATTAAAAAAACACATGAAATTTGTGTGATGCCGCTAAGGGATTCCTTAGAGAGAAATGCATGACTTAAAATGTATAAATTAGAAAAGAAGACAGATTTAAAAATCAATGACGTGAGTTTCCATCCACAGAATTAAGAAAATAAAGACCAAATGAAAGGCTGGGGAGAGAGGTTATGATACAGGCAAATAGTTGAGGGAGAGGACTCTCCCTATTTGAGCTTGCACGAGCTGAGCAGGGAAGGCTTGATTTGACACTCATCCAGCTAATCATTCTCTTACACCCACACCCACACCCACATACATAACATAGTTTCCCTCTGGAGAGCCCTACTGGACATGATAGGTAGGAAATCAACCCCCAAATCAAACCTAGTGTACTTTAATATCAAGGCACACAGAAAATCCGGCTTTTTCATGAATCTTATGTGCTGTGACTCTATGTAAGTCCCGGGAATATTTGATATAACGACCTGGTATACAATGCCAGAAAAGCAAAAGTGGTTTTTGACAACGATATAAAATCCTCATGAAATATGTATAAATGGGTTATGTTCCTGTAGGAATAATCTGTGGAGTCTACTCTTCAAAGTAAGAGAACTCAAGGAGAGGGTATGTTGGCGGTAGTGCCTCAAAACGATAATGCTAAGTTATGTACTACTCTCCGTTAATCTCTCTCTCTATTATTTCCTAATTATGTTGATTTTGAAATAGTATGTTTCAATATCCTGGTTTCCTACTCAGATTTTCCATTGTCTAATAGTCACCGGTAATTATTCAGAGAAAATGTTCGACGGATTAGGAGTGTGGGAAGGAAGCTGGTATCTGGGGGCGTTGACAGAATGGGGTTTCTTGGAGACCCATGTGCAGGAACTTTTCTGTAATGTACATGTAGCCTCTCCATTGCCCTCTGGAGATATTTTGTTCAAGTCTATTGTTTTCTACACAGGACTACTTAAGATCCATCTTGTGGTCTTAAGCTCTGCATTGTGAACAGTAAGTTTTAACATTAAGAGGTATTTTATTAAGGAGCTGTATCCCAGAGAAAAATTCCAAATAAATTTGTTCAACTTTTGTTGGAGAGAAAAATAAATTTCTGAGCATTCAAACTTCAGACTGTCTAAGCAAATGTTAATAACAATTTTGAACCCTACACATTTGAGAAATGTCATGGAAAGAGGACTAACACTTGTAAGCATGAGAACCAGGAAACCCACTCACAGCCCATCATATAGATATGCAGATCCATTTATTAACTAGACAGAGGAATGCAGCTTAGCCTCCTGCTAGAGCTGTATGTCTCCCACTTGGCAGACAATGTTTACTTTCGATATAAGCCAGAGAAAGGGAAGCACAGGGAGGAGAGCTTATGTGTGACTACCTTTTTCAGCCCACTCCAGGGTGTCACATTATACTGAATGATGAATGTAAACTTCTCCATTGTGGTATAAAATATTAACAGACTTATGGTAATGGCTTTTCATAATAGATATCCTCTTAGAGAAGATATACCTAATAAGAAATAGCAAGACCTCATAGGAGGATAGAAGCCTTAGTGGGGGCAAGAGTGGTGGGGAGTGGTTCATAGGAATGTGTTTTCTGATAGTAAACCGAAAGTGCTTATCTCTGGTGCAACTGAGATGTGTTCCCCACCCCTACTATGTTTCTTCCTGCAAGGGACGGGGGAAGCATACATTTCAGAAATGAGATCACGTTTCCAGTGTTTTTTTTTCCTTTTAGAACAAGAGCTATTCTTGATATCAGTATCTTTCATACATCTATTTCTCTCTTTTGCTCTTATACTTTCCCAGATTTGTGATGACCTTCCTTGTTCAGTTAAGGATAGTTACACAGTAACTCCAACTGGCTGTATAATCAGGGTAAAAGTGTTTGTGGTGTTATTATCAAGTGGAGTTAATCAGGAATGTGAGGATTTGAAATGGAGTGAGGACAGAAAGAAAAGGTATAGAATAGCTAGATTCCAGTTCCTCTGCGGTCTGGATGACCAGAGACTTCCCTGTACTAGGAAGGAAGACTCCTCTTTGTCCTCTGACCTACTGTATTTCCACACTGGGCAGATGGCCCTGTCTATTGTCTATACTGATATTTGGTGCTGTGTGTTCTGACTATTAGTGGTTTTGAGGTCTAAAGATGAGAACATTCATTTAGGGAACAAAATTTCAAGTGAAATCCCTAAGATCTGGGCATGAGAAATGTACATATGCATTTCACTAAACTTTAGAATTTCTTAGCTAACATATGAACAAAAGTAGTCTAATGGATGTGAGATAGAGTAGAGATTTGGGAAATATGTTTAAAGTTAGGTACACTTTTTGAAGTCTTCTAAACAAACTTAGGGAAATGATTTTTAGGAGTAAGTCTATGATTAAAAAAATATATGGATGATTAGAAAAAATATAAGAAAAAGTTCCTATGGGCTCAGTAGATGTAGCCAGAGTCATTTTTTATTATACTCTATAAAGAGAAGAGAGACCCTGGGGAGATTACAGAGGAGTTCCTCATGAGTGATTGAAATATGAAACTCAAAAACAATTTCCAAGAATAAGATGTTCTCCGTTGAAAATTCTCTTGTCAGAAATAAAACATTTAGAAAATTGCACTGTACCAGATTTAGTACACATGATTCCTAAAGTAATATGTTAGAAGAAACACAACAAATACTGTGTTGAAGTTGAGCCAATTAGGCAAGTAAAATTGTATTCAGTATATTTAAAGCCTGTGGAAAAGGGCAAAACTTCCTCACAGTAAGTGGAGCGTAGCTTATTCTGGGAATATTGAGCTGATACTCTACCCCTTCACCCCCAACACACACAGAAACATGATTATTGGCAGGACGAGGGAGTGATGAAACTCAAGAAGTCAAGCTGCGTGTGTACAGTCACCAACATGAGAGCCCTGGCTAGACGCACTGTGATGTATTACTCACTGTCTGTGGGCATCAAAGGAGGATGCTCTTCTTGTATTAGGCTGATCATTTACTTCTCTGGCCATGCAGTTCTCTTCATCACTGTGACTGTCTGTCAGTGTTTCTATGCCTGTTATCTTTCTCTTAGCTCTTTCTCTGTTTCCCTCTCCCCATCGCTTCCTTTTTCTCTGTAAATCTTTTTTTGTTTGTTTTTAAAGATAATTTTATGTTTTTGATTCATCTCAATCTGGCATTTCTTTTAATGATGACAATTAAGTTGTGGGAGGCAATAAGTTAAAGAGAATTTACTAAAATCTCCATCATGTCTGTGGAGAGAATTAGACATGTTGGTGACCAAAGAATCTATAGCTCTAAATTCAACTCCTGGTCCTGTCCATGGAATGTGCCCGCAAGGAACAAGGCTGATCTGGAGTGAGCTACGTCGCAGGGGAAAATAGGTGGGACAGCCAACACGGTCTTGCAAGACATCTCAGAGAATGAGTAAAAAGAACACAATCTGTGATAAAAATATTTTCACAGAAACTTCCATTAGTAGGCTGTGTCTTAGTGGAAATTTAGCATCTACTATGAACAAGATTCCAAATACTACCTGTCAAGATTGCATTAGAAAGAAAGAAAATATCAGTAAAGGACTAAAACTAGTAACTGAAAATTATCCTAAGATTTCTTTTGAGATATAATTTTGGACCAAGAGACAAACATTTCTATTTTAGAATGTTCCTAAAACCAGGAGCATCACTATTGAATCTGTAGCTATAAAATCTCTTCCTTTTTCATTTTGATTTGTGACTATTGCTATCTTTATACTTCACTCCACTAACTTCCTTTCAAATTTCACTCCACTAGCTTCACATCTAAGTTGAGCTTATGTGGAGTGCCTACTTGTTCAACTAGAAGAAAATTCCGTGAAGTGGGCACGATGACGGAAATTCAGGGACTGATGAGTGGTATGAATTGTGCTCCTTAATAGTAGTGGAAAGTCGGTCTCCTCGTTTCTTCTTTAAGACTTCCAACTTTTCTATAATGTTATTTTATATACAGGTTAAAAATCCAGGTCTGATAGAGTAAAAGTCAATTTACAAGTTCTTGAATTCTAGTATTTCTAAATAATCATACAAAGGGGAAATAATTACTGATTTGAAGCAGACTAGAAATACCTGGGATATATTTGAGACCAGATGGAGTATAAGGGGAATCAGTGATCCTTGGAGACATAGATAGGAGGTCTTGCTAAGCAGTGAGGTGCAGCTAAGCCTGCTGCTTCACCTGTTGTGTGTGAGCTGGCCCATTGCAACAAACATCCCAGACATAGCAGACACAGCGATCTTTCAGAACATGTTGATAATTGAAAACTTGTACTTAACAAAGTGAGAGGTAAGTCCCCTTTGGTATTAGAAACATGCAACTTGATACACATGTTCTTTACAAAGAAAATAATCCCCAAACAGTAGCTGGGGCACCCAGAATAACTCAGAACAGAAAAACCATTAGTTAAGATACTGGAACTGATGTTTTTAAGTATCTTATGGATGTTATATGGAAAAGATGTCTGAATTTGGAAATCATTCTGATGTCAAAATTTAATGAAATACGAGGCAAATAAGATGAATAGAAGATGATGAACTAATAATCACTCAAATCTCACTCAAGAAAGCAATGAAAGGAATAAGCTAATATAGGCATATATCTTAGTTTTTTCCCTCCATTTAGTGGGTTAAACCAGAGGGGTGGCTGATCCAGAAAATCATTGAGAGCAGTATCGAAAGGGGGTGCAACGTCAAAGAGGGTTGAATCTGGGCTTGGAGGGGAGAAAATTAGTGTCACAGAATATTTTATGAAACTTTTATGTGCCCTGGAATTGATTTTGGGGACCTTAAACTGATAACAAAAAAGTTTCAAACATTCCTCGTATTCTAAAGAAAGTCCAAAATAATTGGAGTCTGACATCTTCCCAGCACTTAGTTGGTCATGGTCAAATAAACCCTGCTACTCAAACTGTCCATCCCCTTTCCTCTATTCTATTTACGTAACCACCATGGGAAGGGAAGATATTTCAAAGAACTCTTTCGAAGTCCTAAGAGCCTAGAAGGGAGTGATATTGCTTGTGCTACCCTATCCTGCTGAAGAGGAGATGTGTGTCCCTAATCCACAATCTAAGTAAATGTGATTCTGGGAGGATAATTTGAAGAGATGAGGCTTGTCTGATAGAAGAGGATCTTCGCATTTCATTTCCCTTTCGGAAGTGTTCTTACGAAGTGATTTGCTGATCTGACATCTATGCCTTTTTGAACAGAACAATAAGGTAACTGGAAAAGAAGGACAGAGTGGAGAATGGGGCTGGAAGAAGAGAGAGGGCAGCCATGTAGCAGTCAACCTCTCGTCCCTAGTGGTGTGGCAAGGATGTGTGAGGTTTTGTGGGTCTGTTGGACACTTGGAAGAAGGTGAGCCAGGATGGTTGCTTTCTGTGTGAATGGTTCTACCAACAGAGGCTGGAGCTGCGGCAGAGAGTGGAAAGAAGTTAAGCTGGAATCAGATCTCCCATATCAGAGAACCGTGCAACAGAGTGGAAGGGATCTCTGGGGAAGTCCCTCAAGGAACTCACTTTTGCCTGATTCACATTTCAACAAAGAGAGCGTTGAGCTACAGTCAATATTTAATGGAAGAAAGGGTAACAGCCAAAGGAGACTCTAAAAGCAGCCTGAGAACAAAGAGATACAACCCCTCACTACCAAAGCTTCTCTGGGAGAAGGGAAGAGATAAACATTAAATACGATATGAGACTGAAGTTAAACAGGTTTAAAGAACTTGTACTAAAAGTGACTGGAAGTTAGGGCATTTGTCTAATGTGTAGTTGTGTTCCTAGCAATCCTCCAAGAAGTGGGTGCCAAGGTGATCAATAGAGCAAGGATTTTTATTAAGGGAAGCACCTGTGAGAGGACATGGGGAGGAAGCCGGAAGTTTGGGAGAGTTAGGCGTCAGATGACAATGCAGTCCTGCTTCCATGAGAAAGAGAGGGAAGGAAGGTTGGGTAGAAATGTCGTAATCAGCTATGCAGACTAGGGAAGGTTCAGCAAGGTGCTTGGGGGTTTGTCAGGCAAAGTTGCCTGTCGGAGGAGTTCTGTGTCTTCCGGGAGTCACTTGCTTTAGCAGCCTTCCTGTACTCAGCCATTTGCTGGAGCAGCTTGTGGGAAGCATGGCCTCAGAATAAAGAACAGATTTCAGAGCACAGTGCCTGGGGTTCTTGGTGTAGTCGAAGGTCTAGAAGAAATATTCTCATGGCCACTTCAGTAGCTGAAAGAAAGTAGAGGACAGTTTGACAGAACATAGGTGAGTAAAGTGTTGAGAAAAAATTAAAGCTTGAACCTCACAAGTTAAGACTGATCAATAAAGTGATTACATCAGACAGAGGCTGATGAGAAGCTTGTGAGAAGGCAAATAATTCAGAGCCTAGGACATGGCTGAGGCAGGTTTGTACTGGCCTGGTAGCTGAGGGGCAACCATGACCCGGACAGAGAGAAGAGAGAAACTTTGAGAAACTTCTCCAAGAAACAATTTTGCTGCTATCATTTTGTTTATTTTTGTATTATTGCCTCACGTATTATTTTATTTTATCTTAGTCTTCCTTAGGGTTACTAATTCTGTAAAAGAGACATTATTTAACCAAGTGCATTTGGGATAAAAGCTTTCAAATTTTTGCTTAAAAAAAGAAACTTTTGGGGCCGGCCCGGTGGTGCAAGCGGTTAAGTGCGCGCGCTCCACTGCGGCGGCCCGGGGTTCACCGGTTCGGATCCCGGGCACGCACAGACGCACCACTTGTCAAGCCATGCTGTGGTGGCGTCCCATATAAAGTGGAGGAAGATGGTCAGGGATGTTAGCCCAGGGCCAGTCTTCCTCAGCAAAAAGAGGAGGATTGGCAGATGTTAGCTCAGGGCCAATATTCTTAACAAAAAAAAAAAAAAGAAGAAAGAAACTTTTATTGTGGTTATTATCATGATTTTCAAAGGCAGATAAAATAGTCTAATGAACCCAATATATCAGCCACTATCTTCAACAATTTTCAACATATCTTGTTTCATCATCATCCTTCCCCCATTTCACTCTCCGCAGACTATTTTGAAGCACATCTAAGACATTGTATAATTTTACTGGGTAAAGCCTTCTGCATATTCTTCTAACATGTAAGTAGTCTTCTTTAGGTCTCTACAGGAAAATTGTGGATAACAATTTCTGTTTCATGGTCACTCAGAGAACTCAGTAAGGCAATATAAATTGTTGGCACTGCTGAAACCTCATTTAGTTTTGATTAATTAATTGGTTTCAAAGACATTTATTAGTAGAGTACTTTATGGGAGGGAATTTTAAATACTAATTAAGAGGTTAAGTTTAAGAGTTACATGAGTTTGAGTCCAAATTCCATCTCTAACACTTTCTACCTAAATATACAAAGCTTTTATACACTGACCCTCTATATCTTCATCTGTATAATAAAACTAATATTATTTGCCTATTAAGTTGGTTGTAAGCATTAATTACGTTGTATAAACAATGTATTTTGAACAATGATGGGCACTACATATGGTAGCTAATGCTATTGTTTGTATTGCACTGTAGTGAAGTAACACAGTGAGATGCTAGGGAGAGAGAAGAGAAATTGATTAGGTGGAAATGAGATTTTCCTAGAATAATGGAGTGATGCCAGAGTCATATCCTCTAGCAGTCTAGGTTACAATAATCTTTCTGTGATGCTCAGAGGTCTCAGCATTTCCCTTCCCAGACCTTCTTTTCAAAATTAATATTTTCTACTTAGAGTAGCCAACCCCCATCGGTTACCCAGTCTAACATATTTATGATGTCAGCAGGTTATCTTAAGTTTCACAGAGAACATGTAAAACATAATGCTCAGCAATACCTACCAAATAAAGCTGGCTCTTTTGAAGAAATTGACAAGATGATCCAAAAATTCATATGAAATTGCAAGGGATGCAGAATAGCCAAACAATTTTGAAAAAGAACAAATTTGGAAGACTCATACATCAGACATACTATGGATCAATGGTATAGAATTAAGTGTCCAGCAATAAATTGACCTGAAATGTGAAGGTTTATTTTGAATAAAAATGCCAAGATAATTCAATTGGGAAGGAATAGTCTTTTCAACAATAAATTGACCTGAAATGTGAAGGTTTATTTTGAATAAAGATGCCAAGATAATTCTATTGGGAAGGAATAGTCTTTTCAACAGATGGTGCTGGCAAAAATGGGTATCCATATGCAAAGGAATGAAGTTGGAACTTTAATTCACATTGTACATAAAGATTACCTCAAAATGGATCAAAGAGCTAAATATAAGCTCCTAGGGGCCAGCCCAGTGGTGTAGTGGTTAAGTTTGGCACGCTCCACTGCAGTGGCCCAAGGTTAGCGGGTTAAAATTCCAGACACGGACCTACACCACTCATCAAGCCATGCTGTGGTGGCATCCAACATGCAAAACAGAGGAAGATTTACAAAATAGTGGAAGACTGGCACAGATGTTAGCTCAGGGCCAATCTTCCTCACCAAAAAAACAAACAAAAAAAACAACAACAAAAAACTATTAAGCTCCTAGAAGAAAATACTGAAGTAAATCTTCACCGCCTTGAGACAGGCAATGATTCCTTAGATATGATACCTAAAGCACAAGCAACCAAAGAAAAATAAATTGACATTATCAAAATTTAAAACTTTTGTACTTCCAAGATCATCATCAAGAAAGTGGAATGACAACTCACGGAATGAGAGAAAAATATTTGCAAATCATATATCTGGTAATGGACTGGTATTCATAACATACAAAGAACTCTTATAACTCCATAATAAAAAGAAATAACCCAACTAAAAAAATAGGCAAATGATTCCAATAGATATTTCTCCAAAGAAGAAATAAAATTGGTCAATAAGATCAGGAAAAGATGCTCAACACCATGAGTCATTAAGGAAATGCAAGTCAAAACCACAATGAGATGCCACTTTACACTCACTAAAATGGCTATAATGGAAAAGACAATAAATATGAAGAAATTGGAATCTTCTTACATTGTTGGCGAGAATGTAAAATGGTGCAGTGACTTTGGAAAATGGTTTGGCAGTTCCTCAAAATGTTAAAGATAAGGTTACTATATGACCTAGCAATTTTTCTTCTGGATATATACCCAAGAGAAAAGAAAATATATGTCCGCATAAGAACTTGTACATGAATGTTCATAGCCCCATTATTCATAAGGGGTAACAACCCAAATGTCTACCAACTGATGAGTGGATTAAAAAATGTGGTATATCCTTACAATGGAACATCACTCAGCCATACATAAAAAAGAATGAAGTACTGGCACATGCAACAACATGGATGAACTTTGAAAATATTATGCTAAGTGAACACAGCTAGTCACAAAAGACCGTAAATTGTGTGATTGCATTTCTTTGGAAAGTCCCAAATAGGAAATCTATGGAAACAGAAAGTAGATCAGTGTTGGCCTAGGACGTAGGGTGCTGTGATGTGTTTGGGAGCAAGTGCTAATGGAAGTAGGCTTTCTTTTTTCGATGATGAAAAAATTCTAAAATTAGATTGCAATGATGGTTGCACAAACCAGGGAATATGCTAAACACCATTGAATTGTCAGCTTTTAATGGTTGAATTTTTTAGCTGTGAATTATACCTCAATAAGCCTGTTTTGAAAAGCATAATATTCTAATTATGCCAGAGAAATCTGAAGCAGGACCTCAAATCCTAGTATTTCTAAGCAAACACAGACTACAAAGAAACAAGAGAGCTAAGGGACTTGAGGAATATGTCATAGACTGATTGAGGTTATTATCTGGGCTTCCTTTAATAGGGCTGTCTTATTAGAACATGAGAAGTCCCTGTTCATGGAGACTGGTTGGATTCCAGAGGTCAAAAAACACAAGTCAGGGGCTGCCCTGTGGCCTAGTGGTTAAGTTTGGCACACTCAGCTTAGGTGGCCCGGGCTCGGTTCCCAGGTGCGGACCCACACCGCTTGTCGGCGTCCACGCTGTGGCAGTGACCCACGTATAAAACAGAGGAAGACTGGCACAGATGTTAGCTCAGGGCAAATCTTCATCAGCAAAAAAAAAAAAAAAAAAAAAGACAAGTTGGCTGGAGCTCTGGAGAAATCTGCTGAGCAAAGAACACTTTGTTGGCCTGGAAAGTGAGGAATACCAGGTTGTTAGGGAGTAAGCATGATAAGGAATAGGATTTAAAACTCTTCAGAAAGGCTCTAGAGCAGAAATCAATACACTTTTTCTTTAAAGGGCCAGATAGTAAAGATTTTAAATTTACTGACCATATGGTTATTGTCACGACTACTCAACTCTGTCCTCCTGTTGAGAAAGCAGTCACAGACTGTATGTACGTGACTGGGTGTGGCAGTGTTCCGGTCAAATTTTATTCATAAAACAAGGTGATGCCTGGATTTGGCCTGTGGACCCTAACTTGCCACTCCTGCTCTGGAGGGAAGCAAGTGTTACACAGGAGACCTGGAATGGATAGTTGTCTGGGTCCAATTTCTGGATTTTCTATCTTAGGGTGAAAAGAGAGATGGAAAGTTTGATATGACTGCAAACGTAACACATCTGACTGCTTATGAAGATATCTAGTTCACTGGGGGACTTGGAATTCCCAGGCCAGTCCAGTGCGTGAGAAGAGGTCTGAGGAAGCTGCCCAGCCTATTGCTTAGGTGTGCTCTGTGGAGAGGGGCAAGAGCTACATAAAAGGTAGCTCTTGTTTTTATTATTATGCTTTAGTAACAAGAAAATAAGGGGCCCTGGTAAAAGTCTATAGAGTTTCCTCAAGATGGACGTTTCTTATATGACAACAGATGTCCCAGTATCATGAATGCCTCTATGGAAAGTTAAGTCTAAAGTCTCACGTGGGCTATGAAATATTAAAAACCTTACCCTGTAGGATCTTTGCATGTTCTCCGGGTGAGAATGCAAGAAATCAATTAATTGTAAGACACTATGGAGACATTGAGACTATTTAGAAATTTTCAGCCAGATAAAAATGTTAATGGGAATTTAAAGCAAGAATAATGACAACAGAGCTTCAATTTCCTCTCAAGGGTGTTTCTCTGAAGGCACTGTGGTAGAAAAACAGAACATTTAGGACCCCGGGAGCTCTGGCAGGCTGCTGTTGGAGCCATAACTAGTGGGGATTCATCCTAATGACTGTGGAGAATTAGTTCTGCTTTGTCATCTCTCCCTTACATTTTTATTCTGTTTATTGTTTATACTAATGTTACTGTGGAGGTTTCATTTACAAAGTTCAATGTTCGAGGTAACCTATGGTATGTGAGGTCCTTGTCAGTGCTCAATCATGAAAGCTACTCCATGAGTAGAGTGAGGGCAAGATGAAGAAGGTGTCTGGGGCCATATTTGGGATTCTTGATGGCCTCAGTGATAGAAGTCTATGAATGTTGTTTGGGAGGCTCCCATGTTTCCCATCCAAGATATGCTTTTAATATCACCATTTTTCCATCCAGATAAGTTGGCCCCATTACTTTCTACATCAAACATTTTTTTGTGTGAGTAACAAGAGGTGTAAAGCTAAGGTGACACATTTAAGGTGGATTACTATCTTTGGAATCAAGCTATTGAGGGTGAGAAATGTGAGTCTGTCCTTAATTCCTACACTTACTAAGTAAAGATGTAAATAACAACCAGGGACTTTAGGTGAGAGTTAGGAGGTTGGAGAAGGGCTGGAGTAGATGCTCAGAATTGCCCATCTAGGGCCGGCCCCGTGGCTTAGCAGTTAAGTGCGCACGCTCCGCTACTGGCGGCCCGGGTTCAGATCCGGATGCGCACCGACACACTGCTTCTCCAGCCATGCTGAGGCTGCGTCCCACATACAGCAACTAGAAGGATGTGCAGCTATGACATACAACTATCTACTGGGGCTTTGGGGGAAAAAAAAGGAGGAGGATTGGCAATAGATGTTAGCTCAGAGTCGGTCTTCCTCAGCAAAAAGAGGAGGATTAGCGTGGATGTTAGCTCAGGGCTGATCTTCCTCACACACACACAAAAAAATCAGAATTGCCCATCTATACAAATAAATCAAAGTCCCAATTGGAAATACTTGTGGCTTTGGTAAAAAAAAATTAAAAATTCACTAGGCCTAGTCAGTGACATCTTTTCTTTTTTCAGTTAGTGCTTTTGTTAATATGTTTAGTGACAGGCTGCATGTTCCAGGTGAACCAGGAAATCGTGGTGACCATGGCATTTGTTGGGAGAACTATATAGAAAGTAGGTGTAAGAGAAGACAGTGAATTTAGGTGAACAGAGTAGTGATCCTTAGTGGCTTGGGAGAGCAAAGACTAGTCTCTAATCCTCAATGGCCACTGTCTCATTGCCCTTATAGGATTATTCCTGGAGGCTTTTAAATGGTTATCTAGTCTAACACATAGGTTCTGTTCACATAGCTCAAGCCTGAAAACTTATGGAGTTGAGGAAACTGATTCCAGGAATCCTCACTGCAAGAATAGGAGAAATGTTAAGGTGAACATTCTCAAACTCTGAGAAAAGAGGAATTAGAGGATGCCTTGAAGACTTGAGGAAGGCTAGGGCTTTTAGGATTATAACTGAAATTGGATGGAAGTTCTAAATTATCCCAGAGTTGGAAAGAGCTAAATAGTGAAAGTATTTGTTTATGAATTGACCTGGACGTTTTAAAGCTATAAAGGAGGAATCACCTCCTGTCTCCATCACTTTTATGTTGGCCGCCTCATCATTCTTAGGGTTCTCATTTACAAAATTTGGCTAATATTATATTCCTTATATGGTTGTAGAGCATATAAAAGAGAACACACCCGGATCAAGTGGAGGGGACCTGGGCCGTCCTGCTACCTGGGATAATTTTCAAGGTCACAGTGAAAGCATGTGGGATGGAATATATTGTTGCATCCATCTTTGGAAGATACAATCTACTGCAGAAACCATTGTTGTAGTTTAGCTTGACAGAGTTGAGAAAGGAGCAGGGAAGAGGGGTATTTCACCTCAGTTTCCCCCTCCCACTGATTTGCATGTGCTTGTTTCTCTATCAGGAATGCCCATCTCTCCATGTTCTTGATTATTTCCTAATACTCCTTTAAAACTCAGCTTCAGTATCATGTCCTCTCATATGTCTTCTCTGTCTCTCTAAATTTTTGCAAGTTGGGTATATGGGAATAACATTGAATTTAAAAAAATGGAATAAGGGGGAAAAACAAGTTTAGAGGAAGAGTAATTAAAATAGTGCAACTGTTTTTAAGTAGCTCGAGGTGTTTAGACTTGAGCAGAGGGGAATATTTTGTGGATAGTGAAAATTTAGGGAGTTTTTTGACCAAATGATATCAGGGTTCTGAGGCCCTGTTTGTGAACGCAGGTTTCTGAGACCATTAATGTAGTGATTGAAATAATGTGAAGAAACGAAGTGTTGTAAGGTCCACCAGGTAAGAATGGGTTTTCATGAAAATATTTGGACCACCATAGCCTGTCAGAAACATCTGGAGAATGGATAATTAAACTTAGTTACCTTTCTTTGCATGTTTTCTGCAGGAGAGGAGTAAGGAGGAAAGAGCCTTGGGGAATGAAGACACAAAGAGGAAAGGGCCAAGTGAGTGAGTGTCCTCGGAATAAGATTGATAGCATTTTAAGGTCACTGTCTTATGGGACGTAGAAAAAAACCGGGCCAAAACCTGTGATTTTGCTGCTTTGTCAAGACTGGTCTTTCTCCTCTTCTACTTTCCTCTCCTTTTGTGGATCATCTGTGGGTGTAGTTTCTGGGTTGTCCTTTCTCTCTTTTGCTATGTTCATCTTCTCCTATTTTTTTTTTTTTTTTTGGTGAGGAGATCAGCCTTGAGCTAACATCCGCCAATCCTCCTCTTTTTTTTGCTGAGGAAGACGGCCCTGGGCTAACATCGGTGCCCATCCTCCTCCACTTTACATGGGACGCCGCCACAGCACGGCTTACCAAGCAGTGCGTCGGTGAGCGCCCGGGATCCGAACCAGCGAACCCCGGGCCGCCGCAGCGGAGCGCGCTCACTTAACCGCTTGCACCACCGGGCCGGCCCCCATCTTCTCCTATTTTTTAAAGGGACTTTGTTAGATTTCCTTTCATATATTTTACTTCCTTGGTGAAACATGTCACAGAGAGCATTGTCCGAAGGCCACTCCCTCACTTTGGAGGGATGGCAGAAGGAGTGTGTTAAAAGAGTAGCCAAATAGCCAATTTACTGTTCTTTTAATGTACCTCATAGACAGGAATACTTGTGTTCTGAACTTGGCAATGCAACATTATCACTGATGATCTTTGGTTGACTGATTTCCATCTATAGGGCTGGGGTAGAGCCTTGTTAGGATGTACTGAACTAAGGTGGGGTTTTAGGATGTAAAGCATAAGCGAGATTGCTTACTTTAACTCAGGCTGAAGGTATGTGTAATCAGAAATACAGAACATATGAAAGAGCTGAATTGAATGAATTAAGGTTTGGGCTGAATAAATATTTCATCATGTGTCATACGTTATTTTATTTTCTTGTTACATAACCAGCAATGTTCTAGGCACTAAAATGGAAGACAAAGAAAGCATACACAAGAGAAGTCTGGAGTAAAGCAGAATGAGTTTGAAAAAATAACCATGTTTTAATGTTCTCCTAATTTGTCATATTTATAATCATAAAAATTTAAATAAATTAAATATTCAACATAGGAGAAAGTTAAAATAAAAGATGGCACACACACACACCAATGCATACAGCCATTAAAGTAATATTAGATGACATGGAAAAATGATCACGTTATTCCATGAAAGATATAAATAAGAATATGCCGTATAATTCAAATTCCATGAAAATATATGCACATAAGATAAGATTGGAAAGAAATTTGTTAAATGCATTAAAATATTGAGTAGATATCACTGATTGGCAGAATGACAGGTTATTTTAATGTTTGTCTTCCCTTTTTTCCATATATTTCAAAGTTTAAAAATACATACCTTTCTCATTAGTATTTAAGTAAAGGCTATTATTTTTAAATATGGCAATGGTCATATTTCATGGTTGGACTGCGAAGGAGCCACGTTCTGAAGGCCCGTTAAGGACAAAACTAGGACTAATCGGTGGATGCCTTTTGCAAACTCAGTTGGCTTCAGTATTACAAAGTTATCCTTAAAAACCGGAGCTGGAGTGTCTAAAATTCTCAAAAATGGGAATGCTTTAGTGATTGATGAGTTGTCATTGGACAGGTGTGTGATTATATTTTATATAAAGGATGGAAGCCTTCAGCTGAGAATTAGACTAACACAACCTTCCAGCCTCGAGATATCTCAATTTTAAGTAGCAGTCACGTCTAGTTCTTCCTGTTGTTTGTAATCCAACTGGAAGTTTTAAATAACCTTTAACGTGTAAGTAGAGTTTCCAAATTATTTTTCATTGTATATTTAAAATGAGATTTACATGTGGACCTCTTAGTGTCTCAGAAGAAAACTGATAAATCCCAATAACACCATTGCTGTTTAAGCATTTCCAAGTTAGGTGAGATTGGGGAATACTGAAAATGTCAAAGAAGGAGATGTGTTATTTGATTGTATACTTAATTTTCTAGTGCAGCCAAAATAATCTGAAAATATAGTTTGGGACAGACGTGATTTAAATGATACAGTAAAAATTGGAAGAGAATCTAGGAAAGAAGTATCTGTTTTTTTGGTTGTTTATTAGCACTTTTAAAGATGTTTCTCTACCAGAATAAACTATAATGCTAATTTGAATTACAAGGTATTGCTACAATTTGAGAAGTTTAACAGTAGTTCACTTTGGAATAATGATTTTTATTTCTCTTAATTCTTCAAAGTGATTCTTTTTCTTAAAGCTTTTTGGAAGTTGGCACTCATTCTAGGTGTCAATTTAATAACCCTAAGAAAATTAAAAGGCTCTGTTTATATTTACTTATGATATCATTGTTCATATGGGAAATCCTAAGCAATCTACAAAAATAAAATTGGTGGGGGGCCGGGCCAGTGGCATAGTGGTTAAGTTCATGTGCTCTGCTTCGGTGGCCCGGGTTCATGGGTTTGGATCCCAGGCATGGACCTACACACTGCCCATCAAGCCATGCTGTGGCAGCATCCCACATAGAAAATAGACGAGGATTAGCAAGGTGTTAGCTCAGGGTGAACCTTCCTCACCAAAACAAAATAAACAAACAAAATAAAATTCATAGAATTAATAAGTGAATTTAGCTAGGCTATAGGATTCCTGGTCAATATACAAAAGTACAGTTATATATCCTTTAACCTACAGAACTTGTTTTATCATTTCTTTTAGTGCAGATTAAGGAGATGCATTCTTCTACTTTTTGCCTGTCAAAAAATGTATTTCACCTTCATAAGTTAATATTTTCTTATTTCACCTTTTACAAAATAACATAACATATACAATAAAATTCACCCTACTTATTATACAGTTCTGTGAGTTTTGACAAATGCTTATAGTCCTATAACTACCACCACATCCAAGATACAGAACAATTCCATCAGCCCCCAAAATAACCCTGTGCCCCATTGTTGTCATCTGTCCTGCTACTCATAGTACTTGGCAATAACTGATTTATTTACAGTTCTATAATTTTGTCTTCTAAAGAATGTCATATAAATTGAATCCTGCAGTATGTGGCTTTTTAAAGCTAGCTTCCTTCACTTAGTATAATGCATTTCAGATTTTTTCATGTTGTTGCCATATCAATACTTTTTTCCTTTTTATTGCTATGGAGTATGCCATTGTATGCCTGTACCACAGTGTATCCATTGTCCAGTTGAGGGACATATTGGTTGTTTCCAGTTTTTGTGTCTTCATTTGTACCCTAAGGGAAACAGAGGTTCTTTTTTCTTTTAATCTTTTCCCAGGTCCTTAAGTCTTTTATTCTTTGGAGAGATAGGAGAGATGGATTCAGGTGAAATTTTGTGCTTTTCCAGCAAAATTGTTGTTCTCCTCCCTGAACACTACACCACAAGGGAGGCTTTCTCAAATCTCTCACTCTGGCCCTGATCTTTCTTTTGAGCATTGGGTTAGGTCTGTGAAGAAGATCCTGCAAATGACTGAGAATGTCCCTTCTGTCTGTGGTTTATAGGGGTCTTATATTTTCTCACTAGCCCACACTCAACTTTTAGCAATTTTTTAAACATTTACATGAATTCTTGTTAGAAGTTTGTATGGAATCTGTCATCTGCCTCAGGGAAACAACTACTGTGTCTTGTCTCTTCTTAACTCTACTCGTCTTCCTGGATTTTGGGTTAGGTTGTTGTTATCCTGAAACCATAACTCTTTGATGTGTGCAAGAATAGCTGTGACTTTTTATATTATACAGTGAGTTTTTGTTGTTGTATGTGTGGGAGTAATGCTCTTTCCAGCTTTCTAATATCCTAAACAGAAGCCAGAAGGCAACTTACTTTCATTTTAAGGGATATTTTGACCAAGTATAGGATATTTGACCAGTATACATTATCTCTCAATACTTTAAAGGATGCCATTCCATCGTCTTTTGGCTTCCACTCTGTGTAAAGAGAAGTAAGATGTACTTCTTATCATTGTTCACTTGTGTATAATGTTTCTTATTTCACTGGTTGCTCCAAGATTTTCTCTTAATCTGGTTTTCAGCAGTTTTACTAATATGTACCCAGGTTTTATTTTTTTTTAATTTATTCTGTTTAGGGTTCTCTGAGCTTCTGGGATATGTTGGTTTTTGTTGGTCAATAATTTTTTTAAAAATCTGGCCAATTCAAATAAACTTGTTACCCACTCCCTCTCTACTTCATCAGGAATTAAATTTGCACATATATTAGATTGTTTTATATTGGGATCCCATAGACCCCAGATGTTTTACTCAGTTTTTTCTCTTTGTGTTTCAGTTTGGTGAGTTTCTATTGGACTGTTTTCTATTTAGCTGATCCTTTCCTCTGTTGAGTTTCTTCTAAGTCTCTTAATGAAATTATTTATCTCATATCATATTTTTTATTTCTATCATTTGCTTTGGACTCTTTTCTATAGTTTCTATCTATCTATTGCAATTCTCCATCTGTTCATCAAGTTACACACACTTACCATTGTAGCCATACAAAGTCCCTATTTGAAAATTTTAAAGTCCCTATCTGGTAATTCCAATATCTGTGTCACATCTGAATTTTTTCCTGGGGACTATTTTATCTTTTGGCAATGTTTGATGTTTGCTTGATGTTCTCTGCACGTTATATCTTTATTCAATGTCAATTTTTTTTTTTTTTGCCACAAAACTCTAGAGACTAAAGTAAATAATATTTATGCCCAGAAATGTGAAAGCCTCTCCTTTCTCAGGATGTTATTTTAGAGTGTTGATTCAATCTAATTTGTTTGAGTATTTGCCATTGCTTTATTTAGCATTGTTGCATCAGACGTTTCAATTATTTTCTTTAAGTGATTTTCTGCTCCCCCTTTGAGTTTAGTGAGTACTGTAATGCCAAAGAATTTTTCTCAATATTCTGCTCCTCCATTAGATATCAGCATGCTCTGCATTTCTTCACCTCAGAGGGGTTTCCTTCTGTGCTCCTGTCCCCTTGCCTGGTGGTAGACTGCTGTTGTTATCACTCTGTATTGATGAGGCTCATATGGAGTGAGGGGGAATTTCTTACTTCTCTGCCTCAGTATTAGGCAGGCTCTGTGTATCTGTTTCTCAGGAGTGGTGCTCTCTCAGCATCCCTGCTCTTCCTCTGTCAAACAATTCTGCACTGTACTCAATACAGGGTCTGGAGCACAGGCAGGCTTCATGCTTCTCCCCCAGTAGCAGCAGCAGGAAAGCTCTACCTTGTGCAGAGCTGGGGCAGGAGTGAGTTTCCTGCTCCTTCCCAGTGACAGCAGAACCTTGCCACATACCCGCACAGGGTCCAGGATGGGTGGATTTCCTATCCCTCCTCCAGCAGTGGATAACTTTTGCTTCATGTCCGTGCAGAGTTTGGGGCAGATGAGTTTCCTGTTCCACACTCATCAATAGACATCTTCCTTGTACCTGAGAAGTGTCCAGGACACAGCCAGTTTTTGTGCCCATCCTCCAGCAGGAGCCAGACTATACCTTGTACTCTTCATAGTCTATAGAGTGGAAAGGCTGCCCCACCTTAAATTTAGGCAAGTCTTGTATGCCTGGACCATAGAGGGGCTCTCTCTCAGGTGTACTTCCATCCTCATATCTTTCTTATTAATAATCAGTGGAGGCTTAGGGGAAAGTTTTGATGAATGATGTGGACTCTCACTGTAACTGGGTCTCCCTGGGATTTAAACTGCCATAGTAGCCTGTATTTGGCTCTTGAGAATTCATTTAAATTTCAGTTTTCTTCCCTACTTTATAGTGATGATGTCTTTTTTCTACTATTTTGCAAAAAGTGAAATAGTTTTTATTCCTATCTTTCTTAGGAGAGTGTTTGAACCTTTTGGATCTCAGCTTGCTTGGTTAGCTTGCAACCTCAACTCTTTGATAGCCTAAAATAATTATGATTTTTTGGACTATATGGTTTGCCCTCATGTTATGGTGAAATTGATATGTTTCTGAGATTTTCTACATCTTAAGCAAGCATAACTCTAATTAATTGTGTTTCAAAGTAATAGTAGCCAACCATTGGAAAGTGAAAAACTAAAGAACAACACCATTAATAATAATTTCAAAGTATGATCTATGGAGGGATATATTTAACAAAATGCATAAGAGCCTTACACTGAAAACAATAAAACATTGCTTAGAGCAATTAAAGAATATATAAGTAAATGGAGAGATGTACCATCTTTATTTTTGGAAAGCTCAATATTTGTAAAATTTCCACTCCCCAAAGCAAATGCAAACCCCAATCCAAATTCCAAAAGACTTTGTGGTAAGAATGAAAATCTGATTCTAAAATTTATGTAAAGATGCAATAGCCAAAAATCACTAAGACATTCTAAAAGAAGAATAAAGTTGAAAGATTTATACTACTTGATTTCAAGATTTATTTTAAAGCTCTAGTAATCAAGTAAGTGTGCTATTGGTGAAAGGATAATCAAACAGAATAATGTATCAGAATAGAGATTCCATGAATAGGCTAGCTTTTATTTATCAAATCTCAGTTAAAGTCACTTTCTCACTCAAATCTTCTGTCTCCTGAAACTGTAACAGGTTCCTCTACTAAACCCTCTCACTGTCCTCTGTCTTTTCATCTACTTCATGGTACTTATCATAGCAATATTAAATAATTATTCCTATAATTATTTGTTTATTATTAGTGTTCTCCACGAGACCGTATATTTATAGTAGCAAGTATGTCTCTCTTGTTATTGGGTATTTTAAGACAATACAATGATTGGCACATTAGGTGTATAATAAATCCAAATGAATGAGAGATTTCAGAGTTATGTGAAGAGCAATAAACAATTTGAGACTATATTGGTATATAACTGATGGCCATTTATGGACATTCCCTAAACTGCAAAAAGAGGAGATGTGCAGTACCACTGTTTTGCTGTTTTGCTATTTCTGGTTGTTTTTCTTTATGCTTCTCTCTCTCTGGTCTCATCTGGTCTTTAGCTGTTCTCTCTAGATTGCTGTATCAGTTGGTGTTCTTAATTTCAAGCAATCAGAAACAAATGTGCTTCTTTGTTAGCGATCACGTTCAGCAAATTGTCTTCTCTTACGAGTGAACTCTTTAGAATGAACCATTGGATTCCTCAACTTTTCACAAGATTTCAATCCAACTAGGTTTTTTCTTTTATGTTGTATTTTGAAATGAGTTGAGAATTATAAAAAGTTGCGTATGTAGTACAATGAATTCCCCTAAACTTTTACCTAAATTTCCTAAATGTTAACATATTTTACATACAATTTTTATTCTCTTTCCCTCTCTCTCTGTCTTTCTCTCTCTCTAAATGTACACAGACACGCATACACACTCACACATTATGAGACCATATAGGTACACATTATATATATATATATATATATATTTTTTTTTTCTTTCAGAAGTTTGAAGGAAACTTGCAGATATTATGTACCCTTTCACCTCTAAATACTTCAGGGTATATTGCCTGAAAACCAGGATATTTTCTTACATAGTCAAAGTAAGATTACCAAAATCAGGGAATTAATGTTGATAGTTATCAAGACTACCAACTTTATGTAAATTTCTTCAATTGTCCCATTAATTGTCCTTTTTAGCAAAAAAACAAAACAAAACAAAACAAAAACATTTATTTTTCTTTTCCAGGATACAATTTAGAGTCTCATGGTGAATTTAGCTCTTTAATCTCTTTGTTGTTCATGACTTTAACATTTTTAAAGAGTTCTGGCGATTCATTTTCTAGACTAGTCCTCAGTTTGTGTTTGCCTGCTTTTCATCATGATTAGAATCTATGTGTGCATTTTTAGTAGAAAACATCCTAGGAGGCACTTGAGGTCAACTCTTCCCATTACTTGTGATATCGATTTGATCACTTAATTGAAGCGTTGTTGTCCAGACTTCTCTACTATATTTTCCATGGTAATTAATAAGCATCTTACGGATACATCTTACAAATATTTTGTTTCTTATCATATTTTTGCCCATTAATTTTAGGTTTTGGTGATTCTTGTCTGAAACAACTAATAAGATGGATGCCATATGGTGATTTTCTAATTCCATCATTTCTCCTACATTTATTAGTTTGGAATCTGCTGTAAGGAAGAGGTGTCCCTTCTCCATCATTTTTATCTATTTGGACTCATGAATTTTTATTTTGTTCTATGACCTATAATATATTCTTCTCATTATTTATTTTGTTGCTCAAACGTCTCATTGATTTTTGAAGGCTACATCTCCCCATCTTCAGTAGACATATTTCTTACCAAGTCATCTAGAGTATTTAGTTTTTAGGTCGTTTCAGCATGAAGTCATCAATCTAGAAGCATAATGTTCCCTGGATGGTAAGACAGTTAAGATTCCTGCAGTCTACAATATGGCACAAAGATAGAGAGCTGACATATCCTAGAAGCAAGATGGTAAATATCTTGTAATTCTTGCTAAGTTGAACAAAACAGCCTCTGGTGTTTTCCATTTATTGGAATGGGGAAAAAAACATTTCCTAGATCAAGAGCTACACGCCGTATGTTTTCAGTATCAGCTAAGATGGTGGGTAAAATGGGAAATGATAGTTAACATTACTTTCCTATGTGCATTTCAAGTCTTTGGTGGTGGCATCAATTTCTTAAATTCCCTCCTAGTCATGTTTTAGCTTTTGATGTACCGGGGAAGAGTTAGGGAAGAGGAGAGCCAAAGATTTCTACATGACCCTTCCTACCATAGTAACTACCATTCCAAGTATCAGAGAACCAATTTGGTGATGTTCCCAGGTGCTAATGATTGCCATTATAGTATATACTGAAAAAATCAATAAACAGTAGATATTTTGGACGTTTCACTGGAGGTATGGTGAGGTGGATTCACGCTAGGTCGCTGTTGATTACCTGATCTCCGTAAACTTCCATATACATGGTAACCAATAGGGAATGTAGGTCCCTAGATTATAGTGTTAATTTTGGCAAGCATCCAATAATCTAAATACATAAATAACTTAAAAGATGGCTGCAGGTATCTTTGGTAAAAACTAGGATAAATATACACAGAATATATGGATGTTGTGTGTTTTTCCTTAAGTATTCCCAATTTCTGCTTTGTTCAAGGGGCTATAGAACTACGAATTGATTCAGGTCTGGGAATCCAGAGATAGAACATCAAAGAGATGCATATATATTTAGTTTTAGGTATCCTTTGATCAAGAAATATCCAATAAAGAGGTTATTTCTCATGAATCAAATCATTCTGGTTAATGTACTGTCCCTTCACCCTGTTGTGTTAACTAAAGCTGCCTCGTTCTTATTTCTGTGACTTAAGAAACATTACTTGTTTAGGGCCACCTAATATACACTTATCCTGATTTCATCTGCAGTATCTTCTGTCAACATGACTGCCCTAAAGTGAACAGCCTCAGAAGCACATTTCAGAGATACTTGTACTCCTTTCCCCTCTGGGAGTTTCAAAGTCTTGTTGAAGGGCAAATATTCTCAGCTGTTTTGTGATCCTTAGTCTGAGCCATGTCTAAATTTCCATCTCTTGAAATATTTAAAGTGTTTGTATGAGCATTTTGACATCTCGGTTTCAAAGAGAAGACCCACCAGCAAATCTACGTTTTTAAAAAAATCAACTACACAGAAGTAAAACAGTGGAACTGACCCTAGCTGCTCAAGGTAGCACATTGTATTCAGAATATGTGGATATGTATTGACATATTCAGCCTGACCTAAAATTCTGTTTTCCTTCCTTAGAAAATCACTCTCAGGACCAATATCCATACATCTTCCACAGACTTATGCTTATTATGTTCACATGATTTTGCACCTTTTAAAAAATTTATTTAAGCCTTTCTTCCCAGGCTTTACTTTATAATTTGTCTATGGTACAAGGTGGAATATTCCTCCAATTATAATTCTGTTACTGGGGAATTGGGTGTGTAAGAATTGGCTTTATATTGAAAAGTAAGTGCTTCATGTGAGTGTGCTATGAAGCATTAAAGAGATGGAGAAAAATTCTTATCAGCTGGGTGAAGAAGAGGCTGCTTCAAGCAGCAAGGAGGCTTAGGGAGGGCTGAGGTTTTGGGGGAACCATGAGTTTTGAGATTCTCCACATACTTTTATGTCACATGGTAGAACCCACGCTTTTACAATCTGTGTACTGGCTTTCAGATAGGGACCTGGAGAGTCAGTGAATTAAATAATTATTTCAATTTTGCAATCCATAGGATAAAATCTTGAGTTAATTATTAGCTACTTTATCACTGGTACTGCTAGAAATAATTAAATAGAAGTAATTAAAAAATTATATACTGTCTCTTGTTTTAGGATATGTAAAAACAAATTTTAGAGACTTGACCTTGTCATTCTTTCCCTTTAGATTATTTAATGCCCTTAGAAACAGCCACCCTAGTTGGCATTTCTTGAGTTACTTTTGCCCATCATGTAATTCTATCATGGGAACAGCAAGGATCCCCCAAACTTGCTTTCAATCAGCTCGTTAATCATGGTTATCACAGGGAATAATTTAATTTGCTATTATATAACTGAGCGTCATGGGCAACCAGCTGTCCATCCATTAATGATAATGGGATTTTCATTGTCTTTAGTAGTAAAAGCAGATAATCAAGCTCAGATTCCTTCCATTTTAATCCAAGTCTCTTGCCTACAATGTATTCTTCGTTCCAAAGGCTGAATCAGACAGGTTCTCATTTGAAATCAAGAGAAATCATCTCAGTTGCAAGCAATAGAGAAAACTGGAAGAATATCTGGACAGTAAGTCTTGGAAAGTGTGCAGAAACCAATAGTAGATCAAAGGCAGAAAATAAATGGCTAGAGTACCACCAACAGCGCTATCTCCTCTGAGCACACAGTAAAATTTGGAAAGATACAGAAGATTCAAACGACACATCTTACAAGTGTGATGTAAAGAGCACATATAGAACCTTGCACGCAACAGTGAGAAAATACCCATTCATCATAAAGACATGCAACATTTTCAGAGCTGCAGTCTTCCTCTCCTGAAGGAGACAGATTAGGAATAATACTTAAAGTCGTTTCCAAGCATTCCATTCCTAGTGAATACCAAACTGGGGATACTGGATGTCAAAAAGCTCCTTGTACTCCATATGGATACATTATATTAGATTGATATGTAGTTATGTAAATAGCAATAGTGTATAGGTAGATATAATTGTATTTTATATATAATCAGTATGTATAGTGGTAATGACTGTGTTTCTGAGGAAAATGAGGCATGAGCACTGGCTCAGTGGTTAGTGAGTTTCAGTGATCAATCTCGGATCAACAATTAATGACAGAAGCAAATCACTCTAACTGTTTGTAGCTAAGTTTCAATTGGAATAAAAATTTGCTAGCATATAATTTTATAGAATCTTTATAGATCAGTCATCATTGGTAATCTTACTCCTACACCAAGTAATTATTTCAAAGTTAAAGTCATCAGAATATTATTAAAGAAAGTTTTCCAGTTTTGAAAAAGACCTATATTTGTCAGAATATCCAGTTTCTGTATAAAATATTTTGATTGTTATTATGTCACATTCATAATTATACTCTATGGCATTTTATGACAACCAGGGTACCAATTTAAATTTTATGAGGATGGCCGTTATTCTTTATTTTTGAAATCTCCTCTTTTAGTTTCAAGCATGGCCAAAGTTCTACTTTACAGTCTCCTTATGCAGAAAATAATTACATTTCACTTAATGTTTTGAACATCAACTAATATTTAATGAGTACCCAGAGGCCACATGGCAGTGTAATAAGCATTCTTCTCTTTAAATGCCTATTTATTCCCAGAGTGCAGTGTCTTTTTATGATGCTGAGAATCTTAGTAGTTTCAAAATATGAAAAAATATAATAGTCCCCTTACGAAGAATTAACACTCTTTAAAATATCCCAGAAACCAAAGAGAAAGAAACACCATGTCTCCAAATATTAACTCCCATAGTGGTAAGTTCTCACAGAAGAACTATTTTTTTCAGATATTGAACAGCATGCAGAATAGTTCCAGCATATCAAGAAGAAAAGAAAGTGAATAATAAAAGGACAAACGCTACACCTAGTATTGATGAAATTTATTAAGTACTTAAAGGAATTGAATTTCACTTACTATGAAACTAACAGTGAAGCTTTCCAAGGGAGAGGAGGGGGAATTGGTATCAATGATATAAATAAATCCGTAGGACAATTTTGTAGGGGGTGGGTGGGTGTTTAGTCCAGGAACTGTGAGCAAATCTAGGAACACTCGATACAGAGTGAAGGGCTGGCTATGGTCTTATCTGAAAGATAGACATTGGAGTTGGATAAGAAAGTATAATGCCTAGGCTTTGATTGTCTATAATTACGTATTGGAAACCTATGATAGGCAGTTATAGATCAGAATATTACTAGAATCTCCCTGTTAGCAGGGAGAGCTGCTGAATATTATCCACTCTACAGCTGGGCAGGACTGAACCTAGGGTGATCATTAGGAACATTTGGGGTATAGTTGGATCAGGCAAAGAATTTAAAAATTTTGATGGTACACTTGATCTGATACAGTCCTGTTGACATATCTAGTAGGTGGAGAGATTATATGGAGTGGATTCATTTATCAGGCATCCTGACTGGCTTATGTTTGGTAGAAAAGAAGTAAAAGCTTTTAGCATTGAGCAGAAAAAAACATGTGAAATCCACATGTATTCCAACAGATAGTGTGCTAACTGGAAGGCAAGAAGAGAAATCTGCTGAGAAAAAAAAATGGCCATGATATGAAGGCTATCAGTCCTTGCCATCACTGCTTTCCACTGTGAGGAGTAGTGGAAAGTACCTTTTTAATATGAGAGGAGTCCTAGCCTTGGTGTCCAGGAGAATGGAGACTTCTGTAGTAGCTGTGATCGGATACAGGTTGTAAAGAGTATGTGCTACTCTCAAATACTAAGCAAAGAGTGTGTCACTTAATCTGCATGCTAAAAACAGTTTGAATCAAGTCCAGAAAGAGTAGTCATCTGACATCAGATAACAAATAGCATGGGTGTGTTATGTACTTTCATTTAAAAAAAAAAATCCATTGATGTTCCTAAGTGAGTTAGATATATGTCCTTCTACCTAGAAACAAATTCTCTTCCAATATGGAACAGACATGGTTTCATGGTCATAAACCTAGATGTGGGTCTACAAGGACTCAATGTATGAATCTGTCATAGCTTTGTCTGTGATAAAAATAGCTATGATCGTGGAACCCTGTTTGTCAGGCATTTTTCTCAGTACTTCACATAATATACTCCATTTAATCCTTTCAATAACCCTATGAGTGAGGGGTGACCCTCACCTCCATTATTATAGATGAAGAATTTGAAGCTCTGGGTGATAATCTTTACCCAGACAAGCAGTGGTGGCGCTGGACTGGAACCCAGGTTGCTCTTATTTAATCTGTCCTGTTACCAAGGGAATTTGTACTTGACTCTGTTGATAAGGAGAGAGAGAGGGGCTCCTATACAGGAAGGTGCATTTATTTATTCATTTATTTCTATGTTGGTAAAAATTTTTTTTCCCTTGTGATGAGAACTTTTAGGATTTACTCTCTTGGCAACTCTCAAATATACCTTTCAGCAATGTTAACTATAGTCGTCATGTTGTACATTACATCCCCAGTACTTATTCATCTTACAACAGGAAGTTTGTACCTTTTGACCACATTCATCTAATTCCCCCATATCCCATCCTCCACCTCTGGTAACCACAAATCTGATTTTTTTTCTATGAATTTGCTTTTTTAGATTCCACATATAAGTGAGATGATACAGTATTTGTTTTTCTCTGACTTATTTCACTTTTAGCAAAATACCCTTAAGGTCCATCCACGTTGTTGCAAGTGGCAGCATTTCCTTCTTTTTTATGGCTGAATAGTATTCCATTGTGTATGTACCACATTTTCTTTATCCATTCATCTGTTGATGGACAAGGTTGTTTCCTTGTCTTAGCTATTGTAAATACTGCTGCAATGAATATGGGGGTGCAGATATCTCTTTGACGTAGTGATTTTGTTTCCTTTGTATATAACCCAGAAGTGGAGTTGCTGGATCATATGGTAGTTCTATTTTTAATTGGAGCTAGAAGTTGAAAACAGGGCTTTGTAACTCTAAATGCTATGTGCTTTAACATTGTGCCACATACTTTATCTTCCTTTTGAATATTCTTAGTGCATTTTGGCATACTGAGAAGTCCAGCAACAATCCAGTCCCCTCCACAGAATGCCTTAGCCCATGGGGGAGAGGCATGGCATCATTCTAGAGTATACTGGTTTCAGCATGAGCTAGGAGTCTATAGGTAGTGGCTACAAAAGATTTCCTGTGGGAACACAATTTGAAAGATATCATGGAAATAAGTTGGAAAAGACAATTTGGTTCATAGACACTTGTTCAATCCATAACCTACTAGGAGTGTCTCAAATGGAGATAAAACAAGTGAATTACTCAGCAAAATAAAACCGGAGTAGACTGTGCTGCTGCATTCTGAGCAGACAGTAAGTAGACAATTAAAAATCAGGAAGACTACCTGCTAGAGAGTTTTTCAAATGCAAAATAGCTGCACTGTAGACCTGTAATCTCCTTAAGGCTCAAGTACATTGAACTTGGGAAAAGGTGAATCAGTGTTAAAGACATTTTAAAATTAAAGTTTGCAAGTACTTATATGCCAGAAATTGGCAGAGTAGCCAATATCCACAGGGAGCATGGTGTGGCAAATTACTCATAAGCACTGCCATCATCGCTTGGTGTGGATGCGTGAAATTTGGAGAAAAGAAAAATGGGCAGGTAATTTTCAGTGAAATACAACAGCTGTCGAATCCTTCAGGTAGAACCTTTCTCCACATCTCTTGTCATACCTATCACAGCCTGTTTTAATCTACTAGAACTGTTATGTTTTTTAACAGCTTTATGTTGCAGTATAATTCACATAACATACAATTCACCCATTTACAGTGTATAATTCAATGGTTTTCCGTATATTCACAGAGTTATTCAACCATCACCACTCTAATTCCAGAACATTTTTATCATACCTAAAAGAAATCCCGTACTTACTAGTGGGCATTCACCATTTCCCCACAACCGATCCCCAGCGCCCTAGTCCCAGACAACCACAAATCTACTTTCTGACACTATAGATTTTCAGTTTATGGATATTTCCTATAAAAGGAATCATATGATATGCAATCTTTTCTGCCTGGCTTCCTCAATTTAGCATAATATTTTCAAGGTTCATCCATGTTGTTTCATACATATCAGTACTTTGTTACTTTTTATGTATGGCAGGCCAAATAACATTCCATTACATGGATATACCACATTTTGTTCATCCTTTCATCATTTGATGAACGAGTTGTTTCCACTTTTAGCTTTTATAAATAATGCAGCTATGAACATTCATGTACACGTTTCTATGTGGACATATGTTTTCATTTATCTTGGACATGTATATGTGTAAAACAGGAGTTGCTGGGTCATATGGTAACTTATGTTTAACATTTTAAGGAACTGCCAAACTGTTTCCAAAGCAGCTGTATCATTTTATAATCCCACCAGCAGTGTACGAGGGTTCCAATTTCTCCACATCTTCTCCAAAACTTGCTATTATATGTCTTTCTTATTTTTTTTTAAGTGAGGAAGATTCACCCTGAGCTAACATCTATTGCCAGTCTTCCTCTTTTTTTGCTTTAGGAAGATTAGCCCTGAGCTAACATCTATGCCAGTCTGCCTCTATTTTGTATGTGGGTCACTGCCACAGCATGACTGATGAGTGGTGTAGGTCTATGCCCGGGATCTGAACCCACAAACCCAGGCTGCTGAAGTGGAAAGCACTGAACTTAACCACTACACTATGGGGCCAGCCCCGTGTCTTTTTGACCGTAACCATCCAAGTAGGTGTGAAGTGCTATCTCAGTTTGGTTTTGATTTGTATTTCCTTGATACAATGATATAGGATATCTTTTCATGTGCCTTTTTGCCATCTACATATACCCTTCAGTGGACTGTCTCTTCATGTCTTTGTCCATTTTCTAATTGCATTGTTTTTGTTTGTTTTGTTTTGTTTGTTGGTTGTTTTGTTGAGTTTTGAGAGCCGTTTATATCTTCTAGATGCAAAGATGTCTAGTACATTGACTTCGTGCCCTGCAACCTTGCTGATTTTTGTGTGTGTATTTATTAGGATTTTCTATATGCAAAATCATTGTAATTTACCAATGAGATAGTTGTACTCCTGTATTTCCATTCTAGGTGGCTTTTAATTTTCTTGTCAATCGCTTTGAATAAAACCTCCAGTAAAATATTACATAGAAGCGACAATAGCACACATCCTTGTTATGCTCTTAATTTTAAAGAAAACTATTCCGTCTTTCACTACTAAGTACAATATTAGTTGTGGGCTTTCATAAATGCTCTTTAGAAGGTTGAGGAAGTTCCCTTCTGTGCCTAGTTTGTTGAAATTTTTTTTTTTAATCATAAAAGAGTGTTGAATTACCTCAAATGCCTTTTCTTCATCAATTGAGTGATTATGTGATTTTTGTCCTTTATTCTATTGCTATACTCTATTACATTTATTGACTTTTGGCTGTTTTTTAAACTAACTTTCTATTCCTGAAATAAATCCTACTTGATCATGCTATATAATTCTTTTTATGTATTTCTGCATTTGAATTGCTTGTATTTTGTTACTGCAACTGTTCTCGTCGAAATATTTAGTGACCTTCTAAGGGTCAAACTGTTAATTCCAATACCATCTGTTCATTGACATAGCATCTGTGATCATTTTACATCTTTCTCTAATATTTTCCTTCATCACATGAAAAACCATCAATCTTTCAGTTCCTTTTCTGGCTTTGCCACACCCTGGTGTCTCTCTCCACAGGGATTCTCAATAGCACCCATCTTTATGTCTCCTCCTCTATATTGCATTCTTCTCAAAGTTAGGGATTTACTTTTCTTCATTTTTGATAGTACCTGGTACTTGAAGACTTTCAGTTTCTTCCTCCTCCTCCTTCATTTTCACTTTCCTACCTCCTCCCTTTCTCTTCCTTTCTCTCTCTCCGTCTTGCTTCTCCTCGTCTTCTTCCTTCTCCTTCTCCTTTTCTTTTCCCTTTTTCTGACTAAATGTATGTATGTATGTGTGTACGTATATATATGTGTGTGTGTGTGTGTGTGTGTGTGTGTGTGTATATATGTAGAAAACTTAAGGCGGAGGGAAATGAAGAAGACAATTTTCTATTTAAGCCCTAACTATAAACTATTAAATCAGTGCATGCTAGGAAGAGAAGAGAAAAGGAAAGAGCTGTAGTGAATTCAGACACTTTGGAGAAGTTTCCACCCACTGAAATGTCAGAGAGTAGAATTAGGGAAGACAAAAGAAGAATCAGAACAATCTCCTTCTACAAATTAGATTAAACACATTTGTAGCTTCTGAGAGGGGGGGAATTTCCTCTACCTTCTAGGTTCTTTTCGCTGGTATAATAATTAAATTGGCATAAGACAGGTTAACAGTAGAAAAACAAATTTAGTTATGTAGGTATGGGAGCCCCACAAAGACATGAGGATCCCAAAGGTCAGGCAATTAAGGCTTATATGCCATCCTGAGTTAGGGAGAAGGGGGTAGGGGTCTGGAACTTCAAAGAGGAGGAAGACAATTCAGAGGAAGATGAGAAAAGAAATTGTATGGTAAAGTGCTTGCCATGCCATGCAGAGACAAGGGGACATAGAGAGGACTTTGAACACACAGGTCTTGCTATGTTCCCCACAGTCTACACAGCTAGCGCATATTCTTTGTAGTTATCTCTAGTGATAGCTCTCTTCTTAGAACAAGCCCTCCATCTAAATTCTTTTAAGCAGTTAAAGGGAAGGTAAAAAGAAACTTCCTGAGTCTTCTGTTTCTTAAAAATAATCGGCCTAAAATAATCCTCATGCCAAAGAGACACATTTCCCCAGTGGCAAATTTTGCTCCCCTACACATGTGAGGTCGTTGTTTTCCAGAATATACTTTATGTGTTTTGGTTTAAACAAAGTGGTATGGTCATTTATGTTTAGAAATTTATGAGTAAAACAAAGCTGAATGATTCCTTAGAGGTTCTGATAGAATAGGCTATATTGACAATATGAAGTGATCATAATAGCTAGCATTTCTCAATCATATTTAAACAGGAGCCACTTGGAAGAAACTGCAGCCATCATCTGAGGACTGAGGCGTGCTTTAGATGGGGACAGTCTAGTTACCTCTTCATTCAGAGATGTCACAGTGATACATGGATGTAACTCAATATTCTGGATTTTTAAATATTATCTCAACTGTTATAAATTTAGGCCATTGGTGTTTTAGATAAATACAGATGTGGTGTTTATAGATGATGTCTTATCTGAAACTAGTTACTCAGCATTTAAACTTGTTCCTTAGCCTCTGATTTATTGTTACAAAGAGAAAAAGTATGATATATTTTAAAGCATCAACATAATTTTAAAAAACAAATTTTAAAAAACAAAAATTTTAAAAAAATGCAATTTCAGACTGAAATTTCAGACAAATCTTAAAAAGAAACTATATATTTATTCATGTTGTGGTCAGATAACAAAGTCAGTGGGCTAGTAGGGAAATATCTAGTGATATAAAACAAGTTGTTGCTCAAAATCCTACAATGAAACTAGTATTTCTTAAGTCTCTGATTGAGCTCAGAGTTTCCTCTCAGACAAAGCAAAGAGAGGAATATAATCATTAGGAAAATATTTTTGTAGCCTTTGATTATGAAATAAATTTTTCATGTAGTATTGTTTACACAGATAGTGATAGGAGACTATCAATAATATTTGGAAGCAAATACTTTGAAAGAAAGCATAGTGATTATTTTTGCATAATTCTTTTTTTTTGGGGGGGGGGTGGTGAGGAAGATTGGCCCTGGGTTAACATCTGTGCCCATCTTCTTCTACTTTATATGTGGGACGCTTGCCACAGCATGGCTTGATGAGTGGTGCATAGGTCCACGCCCAGGCTCCAAACCCGTGCCCCAGGGGCTGCCAAAGCGGAGTGCGTGAACTTAACCACCGCACCACCAGGCCGCCAGGCCAGCCCCTGTATAATTCTTTCTTGTAGAGTCCGTAGCTAATAGCCCAAAGCACATCAGTGTGCAATTTAACAATAAAATTTACACATAGATCAGCAAGTAGATCCAGAACCAATTTTTTTTAAAGATAGAGTTTGAATTACCCACAGTAGAGTGTTAACATTTCTCTGCTCTAACGTCTGTCTTTTGCATTACTTAAAGACAGAATGTATTTTCAACTTCTTTAAATCTAATTACAGTAACAAGGGCAGTATCAGATACATAGTAAGTGTGAAATAAACTTGAGCATTTTTTAGTTGAATAAATGAATGAAACATTTTGTTCACCATTGATCAGCACACTTAGTATCAAATGTTCTTATTTTATTCTTTGTGAACATGACTAAAAATTAGAAGCTAGATAGGAAAACAAGTCATTTTCGATTTGCACATATTAGTGTGTGATCTTACACACATGGTCACACACGTACACACATTAAGCTTTATTTTTACTCTTTTCAACAATTGGTGCAGTTGGTGAAATTATATCACATTTTCCTCTTCTCCACTTATTAATTCAGGTCTTTTTTGGAGCAGCAGTTCCTATTTTTAGGCATTCGGTTCAGGGTTTCCCAGAGAAGCAATCTGTCCACATCTACTGCTATTCTTTCTTAAGCTATTCATTTCTCATTGTTATGTTTTGTTTGATCGACTTCACTTTGCAGGTTTTCTCATTTGGATTATTAGACTTGGGATGGTGAAATTTTAACATCTCAACTTTGACTGAAGTTTTCCTTTGTTCAGCTCCAGTGGGATTGAGCTTTGGTGAGGTGAGGTTAAACATGGGTTAGCTACAGCTTTGTCTGCTCTCATGCACTTTTCATAGATAAAAAGCACACTAGGTTGTCCTTTTATACCTCAGAATTAATGACAGAATATGCAGTGTGCAGTGCTATAAAAGTTTCATAGCATAATTGAGATCCTAAACACACTGTATAACACTTCTAGCCAGAAAGTTGTGTGGAATTCAAAATTTCACTAAACCTATTCAAATTCTAGGAGATGTGAAAGAACAATGAGATAAAATAAGGGCTTAAATATTTCTAACTACTTCAATAAAGTAATTATGAAATAAATTATTGAGTTAATGTGCACTTTACTTGCATGCAGCACAATTTTCATTTAGTATTTCCTAATGGTTCAAAAAATTTGAAAAGGGCAGATTCTTCCCCCCCTCCCAAAGCCCCAGTAGGTAGTTGTATGTCATAGCTGCACATCCTTCTAGTTGCTGTATGTGGGACGCGGCCTCAGCATGGCCGGAGAAGCGGTGCGTTGATGCGCACCCGGGATCCGAACCCCGGCCACCAGCAACGGAGCGCGCTCACTTAACCGCTAAGCCACGGGCCGGCCCAGGGCAGATTCTAATGTTAGCATTTTTACTAATATATTCTATTTTTCTTGGATAAGTTTTATCTAATTGTAGATAGTGAGGCTTTTCAATCTAAAATATTTCTTAGATCAAAAACTCAGGTGTGAACTCCTGTAATTATGTATAAAAGCTCTTTTCCTCTGATCTACTGGTCTCCATTCTCATTCACAAACTTCTTCATGGTAATACATTCGTCTCATTTATTTTTCTCATTAGGTTTTCAAACTTGTTAACAAAATATTGGAGCATTGAGAGCTTTTACCCATGATGGTTATGTGCTACCACTGCATGATCTTTTCAAAATTATCTACTTTATTTTGCTGGCAATTCCTTTTAATACAACTAAAATATAGTAGTTTTGTAAGAATTCAGTAGCTTCAGGATTTGAGTTATACAATTATGATTTTGTGAAGGCAAGAGAGAAATACAAAGAATAAGTCTAGTTTCTAAATCACAAAGATAATAAATATTCAAGACAAGAAGTGTGAAGGAAAAGAGTAGACTATAAAAATGGACTAAAACTTATAAGTAGAATTATTGTTTTCTGTTTTAGACTTGAGTCTTTGTTATTTTATTCATTCACTCAACCATGAAAGGCTTTTTGAGGCAAACTAAAGTCAAGGATTTCTGGGAATTAAATATGAATTCCTCCCACCCCAGACCTCCAGGAAGCTATATTCAAATAGGTGAATAAAATCTATACGTAAATGTCTACAATATTGGATAAAGAGATCAATTAAGCACTACAGATTTTAGCAGATGAAAAGACTCTTTCCAACTGGAGAAATAAAAACACCTTCTAGAGAAGATGGCAGAAGAGGTAGGCCTGAAAAGTCTGGGAGAATTTGGATAAATGAGGGTAGAAGAAGGCATTCTAGGCAGAGGGAATAGGGAGAGATTAAATATAGTTGAAGAGTCAGTGTTTTGTTTTGCTCTGCTTTATTTTCTTCTATAAAGTATTTTTTAAAATAAGGAACATTATGATTACCTAAATTAAGCTTCTTGACAGATATAGAACACTGTACCTAAATCTGTGGGGAAATTTTCACATTTTCAAATCCACCTAGAACATTTCCAAAATTGAGCCATGTACTGGGACATAGAGCAAATCTGAAGAGGTTTCTGAGGATAGAATGATATTAGGATGTTCTCTGACCACAGTGCAATAAAGCTGGAAACTAAATTTCAGGAAGATAAGTAGAAAATCTCTATATGTTTAAAAGCTAGGAAGTATAATTCTACATAACTCATGGGTCAATAAGAGATCACATAGTAAACTAAAAAAATATTTTGAACTGAATTATAACTAAAATGCCACATATCAAACCTTGTGGAATAAAGCTAAATTTTTTGATACTTCAAAAAATGGAACAAATTTGGAGGAAAAGATACATATATATGTGACTAAAGAATGTGACTTGAAAATTAATAATATAGACATGTTAAAAATATAGACAAGAATATACAAGACAATATTAAAAAAGAATAAGATCGGGGTCTGGCCTGGTGGCATAGCGGTTAAGTGCGCATGCTCCACTTCAGTGGCCCAGGGTTCGCAGGTTCGGATCCCGGGCGTGCACCGACGCACCGCTTGTCAAGCCATGCTGTGGCTGTGTCCCACATAAAGTAGAGGAAGATGGGTACGGATGCCCAGGGCCAATCTTCCTCAGCAAAAAGAGGAGGATTGTTATCGGATGTTAGCTCAGGGTTGATCTTCCTCACCAAAAAAAAAAAAAAAGAACAAGATGGAAAGATTTACACTATCAAATACCATTGTGTGCTTTACAGATACAATAATTAAGAAAATACGGTATTGGTGTAATGATAGACAAAGAGAACAAAGAAAAGAATAGATTGTCCAGAAAATATGTGATATATATACATCCACTTGATTTATGATCAAGATGATACTTCAAAAAATGGAACAATAATATTTTCAGTTGGATACTGGGTCACTTGGATATCCGTATATTAATAGTAGAAATTTGACTCCTACATTGCACTATACACAAACATCTACAAAAATTTGACTCCTACTTGTACACAAAATAGAAATATTTTTACATGTGCATCAAAATACATGTATGAGAATGCTCAGAACACCATTGTTCCCAATAGCTCAAACTTGAAACAACCTCAATGTCCTTCAACTATAGATAAGATAAATTATGGATTATAAATTATTATAAATTATAAATTTTGTAATTAATTTTATCCTGTTGTGATAATTAATTTAGCTCGTCAGTTACATTTTGTACATTTTTCTGTAATGTGTTTTGTCTCACAATTTAAAAAGTGAAAAAAAAACTCCAGAGTTAATGTTACATGTAAAGTGCCAATATATTTAGAACTGATATTCTATATTGAAAATTTGCAGATAAAGCTAAATAGGACTTAGAAGTAAATGCACAAGGTTAAATAGATTGTTTTAAAAAATCAACCAAGAAAAAAAGTGAGAAAAAAGAAATTACTAAAATCAGAATTGAGAGAGGGCCCATCACTACTGATCCTATGAGCATTTAATAATAACAAATGAATATTATAAAAATTCTGTGTCCATAAATTTGATAATTTAAATGAAATAGACTAATTCCTTAAAAGCACAATCTGTCTAATCTCACACATGGAAAAACAGATACCCGAATACGCCTATATCTATTACAGAAATTTAATCAATAATTAGTACACTTCCAAAACAAAAAGTACCAGATCAAGGTGATTTCACTGATGAATTCTACCAATCATTTAAGGAAGATATGATATCAATTTTCTATAATCTCTTCCAGAAAATAGAAGCAGAGAGAATACTTCCTAATTCATTCTCTGAGGCCAGCATACTGCTAATACCAAAACCAGACACAGATGTTACAGGAAAGGAAACTACAGGCCAATATCTATTATAATACATGCAAAAATCCTCAGCAAAATATTAAAAAATCAAATCCAACAATGTATAAAAACATTTACAGACCACTACCAAGTGGGACATATCCCAGGCTGGTTAAACATTCAAAAATCAATTGATGTAATCTGTGACATCAATAGGCTGAAGAAGTAATATGATATGATGTGATATCAACAGGTACAGAAAGAGTATTTGACAAAACCCAACATCCATTCATATTAAAAACTCTCATAAAACTAAGAATAGAGTGAACTTTCTCAACTTAATAAAGAATATCTATGAAAAACCTGCAAACAATGTCATACTTAATGGTGAGATACTAAATGCTTTCCTTCTAAGATTGGGAACAAGGCAGAGATGGCCCTTCTCACCACTCCTTTTCAGTGACGTAATGGAAATCCTAGCTAATACAATAAGACAATAAGAGGAAATAAAGATATACAATGGGAAAGAAAAAATAAAATTGTATTTATTAGCAGATGACCTGATTGTCTACGTAGAAAATCCCAAAGAATCAACAACCAAAAAACTTCTGAAGCTAATAAACAATTATAATAAGTTTGCAGATACAAGGTTATTATAAAAAGTCAATTGTTTTCCTCCATTCTAGCAATGAAAAATTGAAATTTTAAATTAAAAACACAACACCATTTACATTAGCACCCAAGATAAATAAGAAGTATTTTAGTATAAATCTAATAAAATATGTACAAGATCTATATCAAGAATAGTGCAAAACTGTGAAGGAAAAAAGAAAACAAAGATGATCTAAATAAATTGGGGAAATATTCCATGTTCATGGAAAGGAAGATGCAATATTGCTAAGATGCTGGTTCTTCCCAACTTGATATATAGATTCAGTGCAGTCTGAATCAAAATTTTTGTGGATATCGAAAAACAAATTCTAAAGTTTTATAGAAAGGCAAGAGCCACAACAGCTAACACAATATTGAAGAAGAAAAACAGACGGAGGACTGATACTACCTGACTTCAAGACACACTATAAAACTACACTGATCAAGACAGTGTGGTGTTGGCGAAAGAACAAACAAATCAATGGAACACAAGAGAGCCCACAAACAGACCAACACAATATAGTCAATTGATTTTTGACAAAGAAGCAAAGACAATTCAATGGGGAAAAGGATAGTTTCTACAACAAGTAGTGCTGAAACAATTGGACCTCCACTTGTGTATAAGTGAATCTAGACACAGAACTTCAGTCTTTCACAAAAGTAACTCAAAATGGATCATAGACCTAAATGGAAAATGAAAAACTGTCAAGGCAAAACCTCAGTGACCTTGGGTTTGGTAATGACTTTTTAGATATAACATCAAAAGTATAATCCATGAAAGAAAAAAATAAGTGGAACTTCATTAAAATTAAAAACTTCTGCACTGCAAAAGACATTGGTAAGAGAATGAAAAGACAAGCCATAGACTGGGAGAAAATATTTGCAAAACATATATCTGATACAGGACTTATATCCAAAATATAAAATAAACTCTTAAAACTCAACACTAAGAAAACAAACAGCCTAATTATTATGGTTTGTTTTTTGTTATTTGCTGTATTACACAGCAAATGGCAAATGCTACACTCTTTGACTCAGCAATTCCACTTTTATACCAAATAAAAATCACAGACATGCTTAAGAAGAATGTTACAAGAAGATTCATAACATCATTTTTCTTTACATGAAAAATTGAAAGCAACCTAAACATATACCAATAGAAAGATTAATGATGCCATATGCATATATTGAAATGTTATTATCATTAAAATGCAGGAACAAGAGCTTCAGCATCAACATGGATAATTTCCAAAGAAAAAATATTTAACAATAACAAAAAACTGTTTCTGAATGATCCTATTGCATGAGACCACATATATTAAGTATGTATACAGGATGAATACATGTATACACACAAAGTAATGTATATATTCTGCATATACATATATAGATATATTTTTATTTAAATGTCCACATATACAATAGTAGAACAGAAGCATGCATTGACATTTAAATAGCAAATTTAGAGAGTGGGTACCTATTTGGTGGAGAATGGGATCAAGAAGAGATATACAAGTGGTTTCAGTGGTAAATATGCTTTACGTCTCAAAACAAATGAAACAAGTATTGCAAAATATGAGGCTAGCACAGAGTGGAGCAATGCATACAATATTTAAGTTAATCCCATCATTGAAAAAATAGTAAAGTTAACTATGAATTCTATGTAGCAGTAAAAAAAAAATAGGTAAGTTCCAAATGTGAGGGCATGGGAAAAAATTTAATACATACCCTTCAGCCAAAAAAAAAAAAAAAGCCAGTTGTAGTGAGATAGACAGCTAGGTAGACATGAGCGGGAGATCATAATTGGAGACCTTGCTGCATCAGTAGAGTATCTTGCTGGCATCCCACAAGATACAGATAAAGGGGAAGTAAGACCCACCTGAAGCCGCCACCAGAGTCTGAGACCTTCAACCATGACGATAAAGGTAACAATTGCACGAACAGCACATACAAAGCCTTCTGCTATACACCTCTAGAGGACATGGACCTTTCTTTAATTTACATACAAATTCCATATGCATTAGCCCTCCTTCCGTGGGGGATGACTGCCATAACGGTTCTGGAGATGCCCCTAAAAGGTCAAGAACTCTCCCTCCTGACGTGTGGGTGGAGGAAAGACCATTATTGGTGGATAACCAGATAATACTAATTCCCTCTAAACAGCCCGAATAAAAATAAAACTAACCTAAGACACGGGGCAGATGCGCTCTCTGGCACAGCCAGCTCCTCACTTGGAGTGTATCTGACCTTTCCTCTAATAAATCTTCGCTTGCTTGCTGTTGCTGTTGTGTCGGTGTCTGAATTCCTCTCTTACACTAACCAAGAACCTAGGTGATTGGACTCTTCAGTCTGGTTACAGTAGAGTAATATGTAATTGATGATATCATCTATACAGGAAAAAAACTCACACATAAACTATATATTTCTATCATATATGCTTAAAAGCACACAAAATACATGATAGTGTTCCAATAGTGTTTATCCCTGGGGAAGGGAATAAGATGGTGTCAAGAAATCTTCTGTCTCATCTGCAATTTTCTTTCTTCTTTTTCTTTTTTCCCATGGAATGTATCCATATTACTTACATAAGTAACAATAAATGATGTTTTATTTAAAACAAGAAAAACATTTGATTTTGCCAGAAAAGGTTTGAGGCAGAGAGAGGTCTCGGTCCAGTAGCATCAGAACTATTCTTCCAGGTACCTGTAAGAACTCCAGCCTTCAGATTTCATTTTATCTTATAGATAAGATGCTAGATAAGCAATAAAGACCTTTTCAGATCTCGAAAGTTACTTCCAAGCAAACTGCTCTGGAAATGAATACTTGACATGTTCCCACATCCAGAAGATCTTCTCCGATGTATTTCTCAAAACTCTGTAGCACTCAAGGCTGTTGTTTTCCAGACATTACTCCTTTCTAGCCATTTCTTTTCAGTCTTCTCTGTAGCCTAGGGCTCTGTCATTGACCCTCTGTCTCATTCTATTTATTTTTCCTGGGTTTCCTTAGAGAAATTTAGCTCCCACATATGAGTTGATGATACTGTAATCTCTTGCCAATGTGTGGTGAGCTCCAGACTCACTCATATATCAACTACCCAGAGAATTTTTCCATTTAGAGGTCATGCAGGTAGCTCCATTCCCTTTAAACATCCATATCCAAGGAATAACTCTATACTCAATGCTACCTAATATTATGACCACTCAGTTAGTTTCCAAAGCAAACAATAATTTTCCTAGATGCTACTCTCCATTATTCAGTATTGAATTTCTCATGCAGGCCTGTTACTGCTCTCTTCTCTTGAATGTATCCACGTTTTCCCCTACGTCAGACTCTAATCATTTCTAACTTTGATTCTGTAATGATTTCCTCATTAGGTTTCATAGACCAAGCCTAATCTATTCTCCGTATCACTGAAAGAGCTTTCTACAACACAAACCTGATCATGTTAGTCTCTACCCTTTAGTTTTTACATATCTTCTATATCATTAGGAATTTTAAAAAGAAAATTACCTTGACATTAAATATCTGTCTCTTGCCTGCCTCTCCAGCCTCATATCCAACCTCTTCAGTGCTCACTTCTTCTCCATGATAATTCCTGGCATGCAATAGTATATAACACTTTTTTAAGCAAAAAATATATCTTTAATGAGATATAATTTACATACCATAAAATTCAGCCAGTGTATCTCTCCAATTTTATAATTTTAGTAAAATTGTGCTATCATCACCACAATGGAGTTTTTGCACATTTCTATCAGGCTAAAACATTCTCTTGAGCACATTTGTAATTATTTCTTGACCCCAACACAGCCCCAGACAATGCTGATCTGCTTTTCAGTCTTTATAAATAATATAATATGAATAATCTGTTTTTTCTGGACATTTCATATAATTGGAATCATACAATATGTAATATTTTGCATCCAGTGTAATGTTTTTGACGTTCATATACATTATACCATGTATCACTCAGCATTTCATTCTTTTTCTTGTGGAAGAGTATTCTATTGTATATTATACAACATTGTGTTTATGCATATTCACCAGGTGATAGACATTTGGGTTGTTTCCAGATCTGGGTTATCATGAATGACGTTGCTAAGAATATTTACTTATAAGTTTTTGTGTGGACAGATGTTTTCAATTCTCTTCGATAGAATCCTAGGAGTGGAATTGCTGGGTCGTATGGTAGCTTTATGTTTAACTTTTTAAGAAACTGACAGGGCCAGCCTGGTGGCACAAGCGGTTAAGTGCGCGCACTCCACTGCTGTGTCCCGGGGTTCACCGGTTCGGATCGCTGGCGCGCACCAACGCACTGCTAGTCAAGCCATGCTGTGGCCGATGTCCCATATAAAGTAGAGGAAGAAGGGCATGGATGTTAGCCCAGGGCCAATATTCCTCAGCAAAAAGAGGAGGATTGGCAGATGTTAGCTCAGGGCCGCTCTTCCTCACAAAAAGAGAAAGAAACTGACAAAATGTTTTCCAAAGTAACTATACAATTTTACATTCCTCCCAGCAATGTATGAAGGCTCCAATTTCTTCAAATTCTTGCCAGTATTTGGTATTGACTGTCTTTTGATTATAAACATTCTATTGAGTATTATCTCGTGGTTTAATTTGTACTTCCCTACTAACAAATCTTATAGAGCATCTTTTCATGTGCTTCTCAGCTATTTATATGTCTTCTTTGGTGAAATGTCTAATCAAGTCTTTTGTCCATTTTCTTATTTGAATTGTTTGCCTTATTATTGTGTTTTATGTGTTCTTTAAATATATTGGATACAGGAGATATGTTACTTGCAAATATGTTCCCCCAGTTTGTGGATTGTTTTTTCATTTTAAATGGTGAGTTTTGAAATGAAAGGTTTATAATTCTAAGGAGGTCTAAGTTTTAATTTTTTAAATGACTAATGCTTTAGGAGTTCTGTTTAGGAATTCGTTGGCTAACTCAAGGTCATGAAGATTTTCATCTATGATTTTTGTTCAGAAGTTTTTATAGTTTTAATTCTTGCATTTATGTGTGATCTATTTTGAGTTACTGTTTGTGTATGGTGTGAGAAAAGGGTGTGAATTCTTTTTATTTTATTTTTTTTAATTTGGCTATTCAATTATCTCAGAACAATTTAGTGAAAAGACTATCCATTACCTGTTGAATGACTTGGACTCTTTGGTGAAATCCAATTGACCCGAAAAGGTAAGGGTTAATTTCTGAACTCCCAATTCTCTTCCATTTGTCTATATGCCTATCCTTATGCTACTACCATATTGTCTGGATGACTGTATCTTTATAGCAAATTTTGAAATCAGA
The DNA here is from genome assembly GCF_020826845.1 of Diceros bicornis minor. NCBI lineage: Eukaryota > Metazoa > Chordata > Mammalia > Perissodactyla > Rhinocerotidae > Diceros > Diceros bicornis. The sequence continues at coordinate 50,488,018 of NC_080761.1, forward strand.
TATTTTGTTCTTTTTCAAAGTTGGAGAAACTTGATCAGTCATACTTTTTGGGAATATTGAATGATATAGTCACTAGGGCAAATAGTTTGGCATAAGATATAACAATTGTCACCTTAGACATTTATCCTAAAGAAGTGAAAACACTGTCATGCATAAACTTATACACAAATATACAAAGCAGTTTTATTTGAAATAGCCTTGACCTGGAACCTACTTACTTGTCCTTCAGTGGTGAATGGTTAAACAAACTGTGGTGTATCCATACCACGGAATACTACTCAGCAATAAAAGAGAATGAACTATTGATATATGCAACAACTTGGATGAACATCAAGGAAATTACCTTGAGTGAAAAATGCCAATCTCAAAAGGATATATACTGTACGGTTCTATTCATACAACATCTGTGAAATAAGTATAGAGATGGATACTGATTAGCAATTGTCAAGTGATAGGGGTGAGGAGAGTGCATGGTTATAAAAGAGTTGCAGGAAGGAGAATTACTGTGATGGTACAGTCATGTATCTAAATATTGGTTGTAGTTATGTAAAACTGCATGTGATAAAATCGCATAGAGCTACACACACACACACACACATACAAGAGCACACACAGCTAAGTGCAGATATAGCTGGTAAAATCTAAACAAGCTCTGTGTCTTGTACCAATGTCAATTTTCTGGTTTTGACATTGAACTATAATTCTGAAAGATGTTAACACTGGGAGAGCCTGGGAAAATGACTCAGGGAATATATTAATATATTAATATATTAATATAATATATTTTCTCACACATTCCCTATGTGTGAGAAAATATATTAAAAGTATGGTTAATTCTCACACATAGGGATAACTGCTGTTAATATCCTGGTGTACATATTTTTCGTTCTTTTCATGCATATAATAAATATTGTTTTGTAATATGCTTTTAAAAATATTACATTGTGAGCCTTTTACCATATCTTTGAATATTCTTCCACGTCATTTTAAATGTTTATATAAAAGGAAAACGTGTGGAAACACCATAACTTCTAAAGAAATTATTGTTGAACATATTTTGTTTAATTATGTTCCTATTTTTACAGTGGCAAACAGCAATGCGATAGATATTCTTTCAGATTTTTCTTTATATAAACCTGTATCATTTGTTTAGGATACTTTTCTAGAAATAGAAATTCTAGGTCAAAAATTGGGCATATTTCTGAAGCTTTTTGCAATATCTTGAAAAATTCCTCTCGAGTCATTGTACCAATTTAAAGTCCCACCAGGAACATATATTCAAAAACACTGTATATTATTGTGAAAATGTGTTTTATATAAAATATTATATTATTCTCTATATAAACAATGATATATATTTATTTCATTAACTTAATAGGGGAAATGAATCTCATTATTGTTTTAATTTGAATTATCTTTGTTTCACATGCTTATTGGCTATGTGTATTTGTCTTTGATGATTTGTCCACTATATCATCTACCCATTTTCTGTTACAATATTTAACATTTTCTCTAAACAACTTTGACCTAATCAGTTTACAGTAACATTCTATTTTCAGATTTCAAATAGAGTGAGTCATTTTTAATAGAAATAATATGTTACATGTGTAAAGCATATTACTCTTTTTCAAAGTACAGAATTCTATGAAATTGCTCTTCTCGTGCTTATCTTTGGCCAATGTTCAATAAACTGAACACAGCACTATATTTTACTAAATTGGAATGTGCTATGGGAAGCCAATATAATTCTCTTCTTACTAGAACCAGAAAGGTTGATAAAATATTGCCATTTTTCTGTAATGTTTTCCAGTTGTCAATGTGCAGGTACTATTTTAATGTTTTTCTGTAAAGTAGTTATTTTATTGCATATGCTTTATGGTCATTAGATGTGATATTAACCACATTCCTCAAGTTGTTTCCCAGACGTAACATCATTAGGACCTTAAGTTATTCCATAAAGAAATGGAAGAAAAGCAAATTCTTCTTGGCTTGTATGACCACTTTTCAGAGCATAAGATGTCTGGGGGTTAGTACAATCACACATCAAGATTTTTATATTCTACTTTTGCCAATGACAGTCTACTTGTAAATGAAAATCATTTAACAGCTCAGTGATATGGCTGAACCATCTGTGAAATGTCTATAGTAGGAATACTGGGTGATTTGAAGCTTAATTAACTATTTAAATGTCCTTCGAAATCTTGGATAAAAAAGGGACTAATATTGCAAAATCTATGAAATTATAATTAGATTATTTTTATTTCAAATTTATTGAGCATTGTTGACACAGAAACCAAAAGTCAATAGATAAATCAAAACTAAAAGTCAGTTTTTGGAAGCTTGGTCACATTTTCCTTCCACATATATTAGGGGTAAAATAAGCTTCAAAGAAGGGATAAGAGGCAAGCTCACATCTTAAAATGTGGCTGAGATCTCCAATTCATTTCTAACATAGAAATGTCATGTGCATCAACATAGTTTTGGGAATTCAGTTAAGTACGTTGTCTGCTCTAAAGTTGTTTCATTGTTATCCTGTGGGTTTTCTTCATAGTCATTATGCAAGAAGTCACCTTAAGATACTGACTCTTTTAGACTTTGACTTTAGTTTCTTGGGAGAAATTTATCAAAAAGGTGTCTGCTTGTGTATGTGTGAGAGAGAGAGAGAGAATGTATAAGGGTGCTATGGAGAATTGGCGTGGCCTTTTTTTGATCTGTCAGATAAATTAATTAGAGACTTACTTGAGGCATCTCCATCACCATTTTTATTTTCGAACTATTTTTTCTATCAAAACAGTGCATCCTTTCTCCTTGACTTCACCCTCATTTCAGTCCCTCCAAATCTTTGTTGCCTCTTAATTTGTGATATTACTCTTTTAAGTTACTGTGCATCTGAGTTGGCCTAATAGAATATTTTAATATTTTATTAGCTAAGAGACCTATTCTAAAACTAAGGTGCATTCTCCAATCACGCAATTATACCTATTTCCACTTTTGACATATTGCTGGTTGATATGAATTATAAATGTTTTCTATACATTAATAATAATAATGAATAATATATACCCTTTAAGTCCATCAAATGTTCCTGTCTGAAGAGTATTTCATAAATGCACATCTTATCACATCATTCTCTTGTGATGTTCTTCAATGGCTTTATTCTAGAACAAAATCTAAAGTTGGTAACGGGGCCTGCAATTCTCTCTGATCAGATCACACTACCTGCCTCCTCAGCCTCCTTTCAGATTACTCTCTCGAGCCTTCTCAGTTCCAGCTTTGCTGGAGACCCCACCAACACCAGTTCTTAGTAAATCTATTATTTCTTTTCACTCCAGAGCTTTACACAGTTTCCTGTATCTAAAGACTGTCTCCAATTCCATATGTTATCTTTTTCAAAAGGCTAGTGTCTTCCAGCTTATAGACTGCCTTCCCTGGAATGTCCTCCTCAAACCTGGTTTAGTGCATTACACTCTTGTAATAGTTTAATAAATCTATACAACCATGTAACCAATTAAGTTACTATTTATACTGTAGTGCCACTTGAGATGGGGAACCGATCCTTTTCGCTCATCATTTCACTCCTATTTTCTTGCCCAGTGCCTGGTACATAGGAGGCCCTCAATAAATGTTTATTGATCTGATTGATAGTGTATGTATTCAGATTTAAATGCTTGTTAGAAACATAACAGGGGATAAGTTTAGAAGTACCCTCCAGGTAATCGAATGTTGTTTGCTATCTCTCCAGAAAATATCATTTACAATCTGGTATCTAGCTGCTGCTTGCCCACATTTACAGATGAGGGTCCCACTACATCACAAACAGCCTATTTCATTTTCAGACAGTCCAATTGTTAAAATCTCAATTCTTTTTTTTTTTTTTTGATGAGGAAGATTGGCCCTGAGCTAACAACTGTGCCAATCTTCCCCAATTTTGTATGTGGGACGCTGTCACAGCATGGCTTGATGAGCAGTGTGTCAGTCTATGCCCAGGATCCGAACCTGGGAACCTTAGGCCACCGAAAGGGAGCGTGCAAACTTAACTACTATGCTACCAGTCCAGCCCCTGTCAATCTTTTTTTCAACCAATATTTTTTTCTCTTCAATATTCCTTTTTTAAAGATAGTGTATATTAGACTATTAGCACTTGATTATATTTCATTTCTTATGGTCATATATACCCAACACGTGTGTGTTGTTAGTGCTGTCCACTCAATTCTGACTCCTAGGGACTCTGCGTACAGCAGAGGAAACCCTGCCCAGTCTTCTTGTGCCATCCTCTCCCCTTCCAGCGCTATATCAGGCAATGCTCCACTGCTATTCATAGGATTTTTATGGCCAATGTTTTCAGAAGTGGATGACCAGGTCCTTCTTCCTAGCCTGTCTTAGTCTGGAAGCTCCACCAAAACCTGTCCACCATGGGTGACACTGATGGCATAGCTTTCAGCAAGACAGCAACACACAGCCACCACAGTTTGGCAACTGACAGACAGGTGGTGTGGTTCCCTGAGCTGTGACAGAGAGTGCCAAATCTTGACCACTAGACCACCAAAGGTGATATATATGAATATAACAGACTAAGAAATGGCTTATTGAGAGCAATCATCAATTTGAAATAGAACTTGTTATATTCTAATTGCAGTGAACTTTAAACTATGGCATTCATTATCTTCTTCCACAGCATCCATTATATACAGACAATAATAATCACAGCCAACACTTATTGGGAATCTCCTCTTTGTTCTAAGTGTTGTAAGTATAGTAACTCATTTACAACAATAACTCTACAAAGTAGTATTGTCTTACTAGACATTATTATATAAACATAATTATTTACTTTTTAGTAAGCTTCTGAGAGTGGTAATTAATATTCTATTATCTATTAGTAACTTAATGTGAATTAGTTTAACTGAGTCTTGAAGAAAGTTGAGTATCTTGACAAGCAAGGAATGATTTGGGGATGTGGGGTGTACTTGGCCAAAGTATGACTAGGAACAGTGTTGCTGTGAGCAGGGGACGGGATTACATCTCTGATACAGAAGGGCTTCCAAATGCAAGATGAGGGAAACCGAAATGAGAGATGCATAACACAAGAAAACGAACAGCACCTACTTCCCAAGTCTAGAGCCATTTCAACTGCCCCAACAGTGTAGTTTTAATTAGAAAATTAAATTCAAGCCCTAGTGTGTCAAAGATGTGGATTTGTGTCAAACGTCATTTTGTCAAACAAGGATGTGGATTTGTTTGACATTCCCCTTGATTTTATGGATTGTTCTCACTCTCAGGTGCCATGAAGGTTTTCTCTTAGAGAAAATGCTTTGTTTTCTCACTTAACAAGGGAAAACTAGTTTTTCTGTTTACGGCGTAAGATATATAAGAAAGTGTTAACATTAAAAACTAATTGAAAATTTCACTGTCTTCTCCAGAACTCACACTGTTGCAAAAACACAGTTCAATTCAAGGTGCAAATTATAATGTGTGTTTTGAACTATACCCAAATCATAATATCTTGAGGTTTTAAATAATGGACTAAATGGTTATTACTTGGCCTCAGGATAACAATATTGAAAATAAATTTAATTCTTATCTCTCTGGAAAGGACATGAAGAATGTTCTTCAATAGAATATTGATGTTAAGATTCTACTACCTAAATACTGGGGGACTTTTATAGAGATTTGGGCACCATTTTAAATAATTTAATGCTGGCAAAATCCCAATATTCGTGTTGCTTACTTTGGCAGGTGTTGGATGTTCTGAGGAATAGAGTTTGTGTATTATTTTTGTCATGCTGAGCCATGCTGTTCTTCTCCTGAGTGAAACTAAGTTCCAGGAACTTAGCAACTGAGAATTTTTGAGAGAGAATTTTTGTAAATGACATCAATTGTAAACCTTTCCCGATTATCTTATATTTATTTTGCCCCCAAATAAATTTCTTAATAAACACGTGAAATATTTTCTACAATGTTCCACAATATGTAGTGTAAGTAAAACATATGCCTGTCCCTTTTATTCTATCATTTATAAAGTAGTTTATGCAAAATATTATTCAAACTTGGGTTTCATAACCTGCAATCCACAGATGGGCTTCAAAGTGTTCATGAATGCTTAAATTACGTGAAAGATTTTGTGTGAATGTGCTTATAAATATAATTTCTATTATTTTTCTTTTTCTGGGGGAAGGAATCCTAAAGTTCATCAACTTAGCAGAGGGCATCTGTAACATAAAAAAATCAAGAATCACTGCTTACGTCTAAAATCATCATCATCTTCTTTCACTGTATGTTAATAACAAGAGTTGACACTTATTTGGCACTTAATTTGGACAAGGCATTGGTTTAAGTGCTGTACATAGATCTCATTTAATAGTCTCGACAGTCTTTTGAAATAGGCTCTAATTTTATTTCCACTTTATAGATGAGAGGACTGAGTCAAAGTGCCTTAGTAATGTGCCCAGGATCACCCAGCTAGTAAGTGATAGAGCAAGGATTTGAACCTGGGCCACCATTGTCCAGAGTCTGTGTTATAATATAATGCATAATATTAAATGCATTTAATATTTCGTGAAAATTCGTATGGTTAACTTATATGAACCAGACATTTATTTAACCACTTTATACATGTTATCTCACGTGATCATCACAGTAATATTATAAATTAAATATAGTTTATTGTCTACATTTTATAGTAGAAAAAATAAGGTTTGAATAGTTTTAAATAATATATGAATAAGATAATGTGATACCGCTTGACATCTAGAAACTGTCCAATGAATGAAAGTTTCTCATTCTTTCTCTCCCTGAAGGCATTACATACAAAAGAGATAAAGAGACTTGGGGGAAAAAGAAACTATATTCTCTGAGGACAGTGTTTATGTGCCATATAAGAAAATTTAGGAAAGCAATGAAGTAGAAACAGAGGTAAAACTCCAACATTACCATTTCTATTCAGGAAATATTTTCATGAAAAGGAATCAGTACGGACAGAAATAAGTTTTGGATTCATTTGATACCTACTTTCATTTAGGTCTCTAACCAACTGTGACTTCTGTCCACATAAGGAACAGGTCGGTTTCCACTCTGCATACTCTTCTGCTGGGTACATATGTTCATAGGTCCAAGATTCTTTAAAAGTTTTTTTTTTTTTTATCCTTATAGCTTTTTCCTTGAATTTATTGATTTCATTTCATTTTGCAAAGAAACCATTCAGCGTGGTAACATCCACTTAAAGCCAACTTTCTTTTAAAGTACCTTGCGTTCTTCATCAGTTTAGATGTTTGCCAGACTCACAAATCTTAAAGAAAATCTGCAGATATTGGTCTTGCGTGTGCTCATCATTTGCTCACCTCTGCTTTCCACCTTTTCACCTTAACTCAATCCTGACTTTCCCCCAGAAGGCCACTTCTGCATCTTGTGCTGGGAGATCTGGCTACTCTAGGCTTTCAAGTGCTGTTCCCGACGAGAGCTTCACTCCTGTTACCCTGTTGTCTCTATTAGGAGTCCACATCTCCCATTTGTCCATTCTCTCCAATCCTTCTATCTCCTTCCAACTCCTTGTACTTTCTCCACCTATACGCTTTTAGACTCAGCTCATATTTTATTTTCTTCAATCTGTCACCATTTTTATTTTCAGGTTTTATAATCTCTATTGGCAACCTGTCTAAACATGGATGGAATCACATTGATCACAACATTCAGTACACATCAGCCACCTACCAGGATCTCTTTGAAACCTGGGAGTGGACTATGAAAGGCATTGTAGTGTAGTGGAAGAGACAAAGGCATTAGAAGCAGACCAGGATATGGTATTTCCTAGCCTGGCAGCTTTATTCAGCTACTTGGTATATTGAAGTCTGTTATTAGATCTGTTAGTAGAAATAATACATATTTCTCATAAAGTTATTTTGAAACAGTACATGTGATTTTGTAAACTGTAGCTTACTAGGCAAATTATAAAATAAAAGTGACTAAAAGAAGACTATACTTGGATCAATGATAGTGTACCATCAGGCAAAGATTATAAATAATCCAATCTGCACAACTGAGGTCAATTTAAAAATTGTAGTGATATGGAAATGTCAATTCTTAGGCCTTAATTTATTCATTCAAAAAATTTTGTTGAATATCTTCTATGTGCTGGACTCTGTATTTATAACTATATCAGATTGCAAGTTTTGTGAGAACTAATTCCTGTTAGCATTTTGGTGTCAATCCTTATACTATTTAGAAATATCTCTATCTAGATATTTGTAAATACCATTTTTATGACTAAAAATCAAATTATACTATTTAAAAAATTTAAGTGAAAATCAGAACAATTTCAGTCCATTTCTGACTCCCCCTCTCACCTCAATTCAGTACTCTGGACTCCTTCATTCATGACACAATGTGCCAAAGGAAGTCAATGAAGAGGCTAAAGTGAAGAAATGTCTAAACTAGTAGAGGAAATAGATATTCTTTTCCATTACCATATCTAAAATAAAACATCCTCCCCTACCATTCTCTATTGTCTAATTTTGATTCAATTTCTTTGTTGTACTTACTTATTCTCCATCAAACTTATGTATTTTCCACCTATCCCATTGAAATGAGAGTCCTATGAGGATAAGATATTGTCTATCTTGTTCACTACTGTATCCCCAGAATCTATACTTAGTAATTGATACTTATAAGCTACTTCATGCATATTTATTGCATGATAATGAATTCATGTGATTATTTGATATCTCTCTCTCCGTGTCTCACTCTCTGTCTGTCTCTCTTTCTGCTCTTCAAACTCCACGAGAACATAGATCATATGTATTTTGCTCATCACTGTCCCAGTAAGCCCTCCAAAATACTTGGTATACTGTATATGACCAATAAATAGTATAAACTATTGATCAAATGAAGAGAAAGTCAGACACTGTCTTTTCATTTCTTTTGAAAAATCCATTATAACAATTTTCCCTTCCAGAGTAACTTACGTTAGCCTAGTTAGAACCTTAAGGCTTTGATCTGATAGTTGGTGATGTATTTTTGACATGCATACATCTTCTTTTCCCACCTAGACTGTACCTCTATTATATTCTTTATTAGGGCCAACGGATTATTGCTTGTAAGGTGCTGCATAAATAAATATTTAAGACCAGGCACAGACTTTTATTTCCTCTATATTGGCCGCCTCCTGTGTGGATCGTTGTCTTGCTTTCTCTTCTTTAGGACTGTGTATGGCTTTCTTCATGTTATTCTTTTACTTGTTTATATTGGAATGTGAGTGGATATGTTTATTTCTATCTTTCTTTTTTCTAAAAACGCCTTTACTGTAGCTTACAAAAAATAAGATAACATTTTTAAGAAAGAAGATGCAAAGGCAAAATGAATGGAAATAGCATTGGGATCAATACACAAATACGTGCTATGAAATACTAAGTATAATCTGCAAGGGTGAGCTGTAAATTTGCCTCTAAGTGGAAGTCACCACAAGAGAGTAAAATGGTCTTTTATGTTATTTACTAGTTTATATGATAAAATTAATTGTTTATTTCTAAAGAATATGAGTATTACTCATAATAAGACTAGAAAGAATTATTTCCCAGTTATCCTCAGGAAGAATATCTAATTTTAATCAATGAACACCACCCTCAACAACAGTCCTACTATTGACAATTATCCTTGTCTTATACTTCACACACCACAGCACAATTATATAAAGGAAATTCCACCAGGGACCAATTTTTTTGGTCCAGGCCTGTGTCTTTTTGTTGATCTGGCTTAATCTGAGCAATTTGGACTGCATTCTTTAGGTAACCCTGTGCTTTTGTGATAGTTAAGTGATAGTTCCCAGATTTACTCTCTTACCTATACTTGGAGCACTGATACATTCATATAACTGGATAAACTTTTGTAATTTTCTGGGGAGACCAATTCTTTGGAGCAGAGGTATGGTTTCCAGAAGTTCAGTCTGTACTTTGAATGAAAGTACATTTTCATCACAAGAGGGATCCTTGTGGGAAACCCCAGGACACAGCAAAAAAACTTAAAACTAAAAAAATCAGTACTCAAGGATTTACAAAGATAGGTGAAATTTGATCAGACATCCAAGCACTGTTGTGTGAGTGAATCTGAATGTGGCCTTGGCCAATTTGGCATGACGTTCTTACTACTAAGAACAGAAAGTATTAATTTCTACTCCTTGAACAAAATTTTTGGCTGAGGCAGGAGTCTGCGTGGTATCTGAGGTAGGAGACAGAACACAGGAATAGGGGATTTAGTCCCAGTAACACAAATTTGGACATATCCTTCAGAGAAAGTGCAATTTGTCTTTCTTGCCTTAGATAGTTCTCTTTCTTTAAAGACAACATTACTCCAATTTTGGTGATACCCTTGAAGAAACAGACTACAAAGTATGTGTGAAAGTAAATATTTCATGAGAATGAGAAAAGCAATTATAATTTTTTAAAAAATCATAAATATTACAAGCATCACAAAACCCAGAAACCTGTGTCGGGTTAGTGAAGCTTAGGTGTTAATATCTTTCTGGAAAATCCTCTGTTCTTCATCATTACAGAGCTGCAGAGGGAATAGAAAGCCCATAACCATAAACAGAACCCACATCCTTATGGCCATAAAACTCCCTTGACTTTATGTTGTAGTAGGTGATGTGATGGTTCTCCCTCAAAGAATCCTCTGAAAACTGGGTATTAGCAATGAGAAACTTGTCCCTCCAGACTTGCTTTGCAGCAGCTGCCACACTGGCTCCCTCAGATGGCAGCAGCTGTGGCATTTCCCAGACTCAAATGGCATTCATCTGAGGCCTACTCTCACAGACATTCTGGAATAAGTAGGATTGATCCTTCCAACCACTCCAATCCCATTCCCTGTCTTCCTGCCCAGCTGGTCTTCCCATCCTTCCTCCCCAGACGGCACCAGACACACACACAAGAATACACACATTTTTAAGATCATAAGAATTTCTAAACTTACATGGAGCTAGATTGGACTTTCTGTTGATCTGGAAATGTGGGGATTCAAGCATGTGGGTCTTATCTACACCTCAAATCATAAATCTAGACATTGTTGTTAGAGCTATACTGGAAAATGTGAGTTCGCGAAGAACAAATTTGCTGGGTCACCCTCCTGAGACTTTCAAGAAGAGATGTAAAATAAACCTTTTTATTATTTCAATTCAACTTTTTTTCCTTCTGGTTCACCAAATGTAATCATATTGGTAGAAAAGGGTCAGTGCAGGTTCACAACTCACGTTTCCCAATTTTTGCATGTATTTCTAGACAAAGAGTGTTGTGCTAATTGAAAGTTGGGAACCACATTTTCTTTATTTCTTCAATACCCCTTTGTGCTATAGTATCAACCCAATATAGTGCTTCATACCCAAGAGTGAAGTAAGGACTTTGTAGACTAAAACCAGTTTTCCATTTTTGAAAGGAAACAAATAAGTCTAGAAACTTGCTAAGAATTTATGGAATTTATCTACCTTAAATAAATAGGAATGGCATTTACTTTACATGATCATAAATGATAATAATATAATGATAATAAAAACATACATTTTGCAGCATGCTCTGTAATCTAAAATGCGCTTGCATATTTATTCAGTTCCTTATTTGTTCATCACACTCCTTTCATTCATAGGAGAGAGAAACATCTATTTTTACTTATACCCTTTGCTGAAATCACATAAGCACATTTCTGCTTTCAGTTACACAAGGATAGTAGGACTCATTTTTGTTTTCACAGGAGTTTCACTATATTTTCAGTTCTTTGTGCATCAGGGTAAATGGCAAGTGGCCCTTTATTGAGAGAATCTTCATTTTCAGCTGTTGGCACTGCCATCCTGTCAGCCGCTCTTAGCCTCCAGAGCCTGCACACAATAAATAATACAATCTGCTGGAAGCCTCTAACAGCTTTAAATGTTTCTGCTAATGTGCCTGTGGCATTTTAAACCAGACTTTTAAAACTTCCCTAAAATCTAGGAATTACAAAACATTTATGGATTTAAAAGGGCATAAATTAATGAACTGCTTGATTTTCTTTTAGAAGAGACGTCCATTTTCCATCTCAATCACTGAGTACTATTGCTGTCTGATACTCAAATGGCTGGGGCAGCCGATTGCCTACTATAAATCACCATACTCTTTACCAAATCTGCGTAAAGATTGATCTGAATTGCACTGTTAGTTGGGGAACCAGTATATTAGAGCTGCAAACCCCAAATGAAAAATCAACTCTTGTTGATTTCTGGAAAGAAAAAAAGAAGCTTTTGTTGTTTATTCACATCTGCTAGGGCTGCCTCCTCACTCTTACAAATTCTAATGCCTGTGGCGGGTGCCTGATAGGTATTAGGGAGGAAGTTAAAGCTTTCATAGCATTTCAGAAGCGAGGCACAGATAAGAAAGAAAATAATAAAGACAAGCCTGGCCCTATATTTTCACCTGAGATTATTCTCTGAGAAGGTTGTAATGGGCAAGGTGGGATGTGTACTATTAATGGGGATGAATACTGTTTTAAGAATGCTTTCAAGCCTCCTGAAATAAAGCTAGTTTCACTCTAAGAACTAAAGAAGAGCTATTTTGCAAAGGGGATCATTGTATTTGTTATTTTTGTACAGATAATGCAAACCTTTCCAGTTCTGAGGTTTTGCACACTGCTATGTATATCAAGAAGCCAGACTTTCGTTCACAATGCTAAAATCTTTTTCCATGTGGAGTAAAACTAAAAAACAACAATTTAAGAATGCCATTGCTGATCAACGGTTTACACTTCCATTCATTATAATTTAGCTCTTTCAAATTGCTGATGAACTTGGTCATTCATAGTTTTAAAATTCTATTAATTCTGCATACTTTGCTAAAACTTGAGAAAAGGCTAAATGGGGCCAGTGGCATCATTACATTAAAATACTATGTTAAAGATAATGAGTTCACTCAAGAGAACAGTTGAACTTATAAATGGAAGAATAACTCAAATCCGTGTCAGTGATATTTCAAGACTGTAAGTATGGCAGCTATAAGTAATTCTCTTTTTCTTTGTCTTCTATGACACCACGTGGTCCTGGCCTTCTGGCACCTTTCTTTCTTGGTATTTTGGCTTCAACATTTGAATATTTATTAAGGACCTGAAATTACTACTCTACCTTGGAAAACACAACCATTCTCACAGATTTGATGTTACATTAATTGATCCAGAAATCTTTACTATCAATGGTGAGTTTTCCCCTAAGTTCCATCCTACTTATCTAAACTACTTGCTCAATATTTCCTTTTTACTTCCCTGCTATCTCATCAAATAAAATATACTTAAAAATGAAGCTCTATTGAAATTGAATTTCTTTAGTGAAAATTATGTGTAAGAGATTATAATAGATCTAGTCATTCATAATCTTCCCCTTAGATTGATATGCTACTTGACTTAATATTGATGTTAACTCAACTCTTCAATTCTATTAGCATTTTTGAATGTCTTTTGAATCTGTGTTCTATATGTTCAAGAAACTCAGTGATGAATGCTATGGAATCAAGGATGAATATAATGCTGTCTAGCCTTTTATTATAGGATGCTATAAGACAATAAGCTTCTGAGTAAATTGTCAGAAGATTTATTTGAATTGAATTTATGAATGTTCAAGTTGTTAGAGGACTTTCCTAAAAGACAAAAAAAAAAAAAAACAACAAAGCATAATAAACAAACAAAAGAACAACTAGTTTAAAATGGACATGTGAGGCATCAACAATGAGAAAACTTTGGCTGTCATGGGCAGAAATATCAATGTCCAAGCAAGGATTAAAAGGCTAAGCTTTGTACCATTTGTAAGGTAGGACAAGAAACTTGCAAATTTTGAACTTTAGCCAAACTAGGTTTAAATATGCTCTCCAGTCCCTAGTGGAGAGCAAAACTAAATCATCTCTGTAGAAGCAGTCCACAGTTTAGACTCTCAAGATTTCAACAGGTTCATCAAAAGAATAGCACAATGAATAAACAACAAAGGACTAAAATGACTAGGGATATTTTAAACATAATAAAACAGAACTTTTAGAAACAAGAGTAGAAATTAAAAACTACGTGTGTACGCCTCTGGTTCAGAGTAGAACCAGCCACGTACTTACAGTTGTTATTATTTTCTACCCATCATAGAGGAAATAAAGAAACATATGTCAACTAAATGAATGAAACTCCACACAATGAAGAGAGAAAACACCCATAGGTGAAACAGAGGATAAGATATTTGCAATAGTTTTGTTGTTAGCGCCCTTGAATGGATTCTGACTACTAGCGACCCTGTGTACAGCAGAGCTGAACCCCGCCTGGTCTCAATCTTTTTCAGAAGTGGGTGACCGGGTCCTTCTTCCTAGTCTGTCTTAGTCTGGAAGCTCCACTGAAACCTGTCCACCATGGTTGACTCTGCTGGTATTTGAAATACCAGTGGCATGGTTCCCTGACTGAGAAACAAATGCGGGGTGTGGCAGTCAAAGTGCCAAATCTTAACCACTAGGCCTCCAGGGCAATAGCTTAGGGTAAGAAAAATCAGTCTAATTTTCAAAAAGCTTTTATTTGCCATGTGTTGACTGACATGATTAGGGTCAGAAGATCCCCAGAGGCAGAGCAAAACTGCACTACCTTTAAAACTCTTGTCCAAGGCCGGCTCCGTGGCTTAGTAGTTAAATGCGCTCGCTCTGCTACTGGCGGCCTGGGTTCAGACCCTGGGCGCTCACCAATGCACCACTTCTCCGGCCATGCTGAGGCCGCGTCCTACATACAGCAACCAGAAGGATGTGCAGCTATGACATACAACTATATACTGGGGCTTTGGGGAAAAAAAAAGGAGGAGGATTGGCAATACATCTTAGCTCAGGGCTGGTCTTCCTCAGCAAAAAGAGGAGGATTAGCACAGATGTTAGCTCAGGGCTGATCTTCTTCAAAAAAAAAAAAAAAAAACCTCTTGTCCGTCTGCTTTGACAGAATGCTGGGGGTTGTACCGTAAAACCAGAAGCAGAGAAGAAAAAGTGAGGGAAACTCTCCAGGGATTCCAGGCTTTGCAATAAGGAAGTGACAGGATCAGGAGTGTACCCCTTTCTGGAGATAAATATAACTCAATTCAGTCTCTATTGGGCTTTTGTAGAAATGTATGGCACAAAACAAAAACTTACGGAAAAGCAAGAAAACGTGAAACACATTTGAGAAAGGAAATAGTCAATAGAAGTAAACACAAAGAGATTTCAGATGTTGGAATTATCACTCATAGATTTTAAAATGCCTGTGATAAAATGTTAAGGAATCTAGTGGAATGCATAAACAATGCAGATTAAAAGAGAGAGTATTCCAGGAGGCATGTAAACTGACAAAAATATCCTGAAGAAATTGCTTGATGTAATAAAACAATAGTAAAAATAATGGGCTCACTAGAAGACTAAATGCAGGTCAATAGAAAATGATAAAATTGAAGCCCAAGTAGAAATTAGTTTCAGAAGGAACAAAACATAAATAATCTTTTGAAGAATACAAAGTGGCTTAATATACTTATAATTAAACTCTCAAGAGAATAGAAAAAGAAAATGGAACATATAAAATGTTTGAGAAGTTGATGGCAGAAAAATTTCTAAAATGGATGAAAGGCATCAACCAACAGATGAGTAAATACAAAGCAAGTTATATATTAAAAAACCCTGCCTATATCTAGGTATATTATACAATAAATAAATAGATAAAAATCATAATAAATAGCAGAACTTAAAGACATCCAGAGAAAAAAAGACTCCTTATACACAGGGGAAAATTATACGAATGCTAATATTTTACCAGAAACAATAAAAGCTGGGAGAAAAAACATCTGGAAGAAAAAACTGGCAGTCCTGGTTCTCAGTCCTTCAGACTGCAGATCTTGGGACTCCTTAACCTCCATGATCACATGAGCCAATTCCTATTCTCTGGAAAGATAGAAAGATAGACGATAGGTGATAGATGATAGATAGATAGATAGATAGATAGATAGATAGATAGATAGATAGATAGATGATAGATAGATAGATATCCTGACTAATAGAGATTTTGGTACTGAGAGTGTTTCTAGAGGAACAGAATGTTAAGAATAAGCTTCCTGAGTTGGTTCTGGAGTTTCTGGAGTTGGATGTCTAATTTGATTAGATTTTAAATTGCTAATAGCTCTATTTCCAGCAGTGACAAGAGCACTAACAGTCCATGGTGTGATATGGCAGTAGACATACACAAAATGTCTACACTGTATACTTCTTCGTTTTTTCTTTTTTTTTGTGAGGAAGATCAGCCCTGAGCTAACATCCATGCCAATCCTCCTCTTTTTGCTGAGGAAGACTGTCCCTGAGCTAACATCTATTGCCAATCCTCCTCCTTTTTTTCCCCCTTTTTCTCCCCAAAGCCCCAGTAGATAGCTGTATGTTATAGTTGCACATCCTTCTAGTTGCTGTATGTGGGACACGGCCTCAGCATGGCCGGAAAAGTGGTGCGTCCGTGCACACCCGGGATCCGAACCCAGGTCGCCAGTGGCGGAGCGTGCACACTTAACCGCTAAGCCATGGGGCCGGTCCCTACATTGTATGCTTCTAATCAACCACTTAATACAAGCAAGGGGCTAAGTGACCATGTGTATAATACTTTTGAACATATTTGGAAAACTAACAAATATAATGAGGTTGACTAGTTGTTCCTAATGTCACTGTACTAAGTAGTACAAGAAATGACGAACTTAGGGATTCAAATTCCCAGCTCAAGAGTGACATAAATGACCTCAGAGTTTCCATGTTTGCCCTGTAGGAGATCCTTGTCTCCTGTAGCCCCAAGGCTGATATTACTGAAAATCAAATGCAAAATCTTGTTGTGTGACTGGCTGAATTACAACGCAAGTTGAACTGTCAGCCTCACTGGTGTATCCTTTGGGAAAGAATGGGACCCTGTTACTTGGAATGGGGACATGTGGGAAAATCCTGGTGAGGCTGGGGACATTGAGCCCCTAAATTCTGATGGGTCAGATTTGCCAGTGGAGGAGGCCTCCTCACTCCCTGTATAAAGCGTGCTCCCCGTTCCCAGGGGTAGTGGCTTCCCCACCTCCAGTGGCAGAATCCTCTCCACCACATCTACTGGGATTGACTTTCACTGCCCGAGAACACATAAGAAAATACTGATTCTCCTCAGGACTCAGCCATGTCACCCCTCTTTGCTTCTAAAACTATAACTAGGGTCAAGTCTTAGCAGGCCCCTAAAGGTGAGGTACAAAGTGTGACTCATGAGGAGGTATGCTACACTTCAAAAGAACTACTTGAATGTTCTAATTTATACAGACAGAAATCCAGAGAAATATGTGTGGAAATAGATGTTAAAGGCATGGGATAATAGTAGAAGAAACATAAAGTTGAATTAGGTTGAATTTATTGATATAGGCTCACTTAGCAAAGATTCTGCATTTAATGTCATAGCTTGGGGACTTAGGAAGGGCTCTAACAGTTTGGTTGGCTGGTTGGCTGAAATGTGGAGCAAAAGGTGGCCTACAGTGAGCTAATTAGAGATACTATATCTGCCTTAGTTTAATGTAGAGGAAAGAATTCAAAGGTTTAGGAGATTGGAATGTTAGAGTGAATTTAGAGATTCCAAAAGACATACCTTTACTGTGAGAAATAAATCTGTGAGTGGAACCCTAGCCTCCTTCAAGGGCCTTGTGATTGCTCTTTTCTGTAGGCCACACCTTACAGTGGGAACCACAGTCACTGAATTGGGAAACCTAAATGCAACGGGAGTAATGGTTACCACAACAGACAGCAGAGTAAAAGCAGCAATCAGAATAGTCTGACTCATGTAGACCCGTGATGTGGGCTAGTTGATCAGGGTGTTCCTAGAATTGAAATAGATAGGAAGTGTCTTAATCTATTTGGACCACTATAACAGAATATCATACACTGAGTGGCTTAAACAACCAATATTTATTTCTCACAGTTCTGGAAATTGGGAAGTCCAAGATCAAGGTACCCACAGATTCAGTGTCTGGTGAGAGCCCTCTTCCAGTCAGGTATAAAATGCCTAGTATTCTTACAAGAAAAAGAAGACTATTTTTAGATAGTAAAGTAAATTATTATTTCTGTTATTAAAATTTTGGTAGGAAATTATGAGGAAATACTAAAAAATATATTTTACAAATAAGTGATTGATCTTCAATTTTGCCACCAAATAATTTCATGTAGATTACAAGTCCTTTGTAAAATGACCTAAAGACGAGAGGATTCAAAATTTAAAAAGTACAAGTACAGTATTGAGCTTTAGATGAGCTGGGTAATGTAATAGACACTGTGCACTTAATACGAGGAAATTTTGCATCAAAGGATTTCCAACTCAAAAAGAGTTGTCATTTTACAGTCTAACAAATTAAATTTGTGGTGGAATTATCTTTTAGTCTTTTACTTCTGTTAAAGAAGAATTCAAGCTAGATATGAGAGGATTTGTTTTATCTTGACAGATGGTGCTCCAGCTATATTAGGTCAAAAATATAAATAATTATTGTAATGTTAAAAGAAGGGACTGATGTTTTCCTTATTGCTTCAGTCCACTGTATTATACGTATTGAAAATATTTGTGCTTTGTTTCTGAAGCAGACTGCTAAAATTGTCATGGATACAGTTGTCACAATTGTTCAGTCTATATGACAGATACTATGAATCATTAACAGTTTATGGAACTTGCAGAAGAAATAGAAGACAATGAATTTAATAACCTTGTATTATGCTTGCCAATTCACTCTGGTTCAACACGGAAGAGTTTTTTTAAAAAGACTTACTGTACTGTTAATTCCAATTGCAGATTTTCTTAAAACCACGGAATGTCTGCCAAATATTTAATAATACAGACAAAAATGGCAATGTGCTTTATGTTTTCTCATAGATATCACACTGCATATGAATGAGCTCAATTTGAAGTTCAAGGAAAGGAAAGCTTGTTATCTAAATAGACAGATATGAAATGTATGTTGGAATTAAAATTTTTCAAAATAAGAATGCATTATAATTTTACGTATTTTTATAACATAAATCAATATACAACTGATTTTAGTTGTGATTTACCTTGTTACATCTGCACATATGGTGCAAAATCTATAAAAATTGAAGAATTTTTGGTCATGATAGATTTAGAGTATTATGCTGAATCAACAGATAAATTTATAGAGAGTTGATATCTCACCCCGAACATTGCATCTTCCAATCCACGAATATATTCCTCTGTTTATTTAGTATTTCATAATTCCTTTCAGCAATGTTTTGCAGATTTTGATGTTTAGCTCTTATTATACCACTTCTGTTAAATTTATTCCTGAGTACTTCATTCTTTCAATGCTATTGTGGTTGAAATAATTTCAGTTGTGTTTTGCTCATTGCTGGTATATAGAAATACATTTTTTAAAAAGTGGATATTGTGCTTTGTGACATTGTTGGCCTTGTGAATTATTTTAAATTTTCTATGTACAAAAATCTCATTGTCTGTCAATAAAGAGAATTTTTAAAATTTCTTCCTTTATGAAAAAAATGCTTTTTATATCATTTTCTTGTTTTATTACATCGCTAGAACATCCAGCATAAAGTTGAAGAGAAGTGGTGATAGTGGTCATCCTTGCTTTGTTCCTGATCTTAGGGGAGGAGAATTCTGTCTTTTACCTTAAATATGAATGGTAGCCATACGGGTTTTCTTTGTTGTTGTTGCTGTTCTTTATGTGGTTGAAGTTCCTTTTATTCCTAGTTTATCAACATTCTTTATCATGAATAAGTGTTGATCTTTGTCAAATGCTTTCACTGTGTCTATTGACATGATCATGTGATTTTGTCTTTTATTCTATTAATATAGTGTATTGCATTAATTGATTTTCAGATATTTCCAATTTCTTTTTGGGTAAAGAACAAAATTCTTCAGTTGCCCTTCAGAGCTCTGCCTGAGCTTGTCTCCACAGGCTTGTCCAGTCATATGTTCTTCCTCTTGCCCCTTTATTTGCTGTTCTTCACCCATATTGGCCTTCTTTCATTAGCCCACGATAGTGTTTATTCTTACCCCATAGAGTCTTTTTATGTGTTCTTTTTCTGGCCCAAAGGTACTTCCCATTGTCCCTAACATCTATTAGGATCTCCATGTTGCTTTATCATTGCATTTGCCTCAACTTGTAATTATACAATTTGGGAATAATTAATCGAAGCAAAGACTTTGTCTGTTATTACCCCATATTTTATCCCCAATATCTAGTAAAGTATCCTGAAGATGTTGAGCATTTAAGAAATATTAATGAATGTATGAGTCATGGATCAAAAAGAGAAAGGGTCTTTTAGGAGTGTTTTGAGGTATCTGTTAAGTTTAGAGGCATCTGATATTATGGCATATCGTCGAACCTTCAAGTGGCTCTACATGGATGAACCATTAAGTTTAGGCTGGACAGTTTCCAGAAATGAAGCTATAGTTATAGACAGGTATGTCATAGTGAGCTTGCTATCATAGTAATTAATTTTATTTTATCCTGGTTTTTTCCAGTTATTCAAGCTTGAATATTTGAGTTATTACTATTTTTTCTCCTTCAAATCTCACACTCAATTATTTAGCAGTTTCTCAAACTTATTGTTTCCTTTACAATGCCATTTCTATCACTATAGTTTATTTATGCTTTATTATAATAGTCTTCTACTGTTGTTCCAAAATTCGTTTTCTTTATCTTTAATCCATTTGTGCACCAATCACTGTGCCATATGTAAAGGCAGAGAGATAAAAAAAAACAAAAACAAAAACAAAAAACGCAAAACACTTTGAGAACAACTAAGAATTTAGCATGGCTGGATTTAAGGGTAAGCTAGATGCAATGAGGCTTGACAGAGATCTGGGTCCCAAAAGTTGACCTTGGCCTGCTGAGAAGTTCTTATGCATCATGCAAACAATGGGAGAAAATGTGACAAATTTTAGGCAAAAGAGTTGCAGTACAGTTATTTAACTTTTAGGAAGAGGAATATTGTAACAGTGTAAACAATGAATTTAAACTAATAAAAATAGAGAAGCCAGAAGGGAAGTTATTGCAATCTGAACGTCCTCATCTGTCTTGAGATAATGTAAGTGGAATGCTTTAAACAGATTCTGATGCTTAGGAAAGCCTTGAAAATATTGTCTATTTGGATTCCTATATGGTGCTTGTGAGTATCACTAAAGTGTGATACAAATATACATGGTGTCTCCCTCAAAAATTAGCACAATGTATTATAAGTAATGAGAAACTAATAAGTGTCCACACCACTTTAGCTGCAACCCAAAACCCAACAAGTTGTAAAAACAACAAAAAATATTTTTTATCATTCATTTGATGGCCAAGTTGGATCTAAACTGATGTGTGGCTATTTCTAGTCTTTGCTTATCCCACTCCATGTGAATAGTCGTATGTTTCACTTTAGGAAGATACGTTTTTTAAATTAAAGGTGCTACACCAGATCCTGCTGGGAGTGTCAGGTAATGAAGGATATATTCAAATATATCTAAAATAATCCTGAATTCTAAGATATATTCAGTCCCAAGGACTTCAGATAGGGGTTGTAAAACTGTACTGGTTCTCAATAAATATTTATGAATCGATTAAAAAAATGAATCAAACATGATGTCATAGATTAAACTGTTTTATAATTCAGGTGATTTTAGTTCTAATCCTGCTTATGCCGCTAATTACTTGAACGACCTAGAATTATTCTTTTATGTTATCTGGGATTCAGTTTTTGTCTCATGAATAAGGAAATTAACTAAAGGTATCCTGAAGATTCTTTCTAGCTCTTAATTTTATTATTTGATATTAACTTTAGCAGACCATTGGGTGCCACACACAAAAAAAAGAAAGTTAAATGCAAATAGAGCTTTTCAGTTATGGTTACAAATAATTTTCTACTTCTGGACTTTTAGAGTCATGGTAGCAAACTAGTTATTACTGGAGAAGATATGGAAGCCCCTCAGCACTCAATTGTTCTAACAAAGGTCACGTTCTATTGAAATCCCACATAAGAATTTCTTTCTTCTTAAAACGTCCATGGTTCATATAAGGTATCAGTTAGGTTCAATGTCTGGTTAATCATGTGAATATCTATAGCTAGGCTGAGAGTAAAAGGAGGTATGGAGGTCTGAAGAAAGCCAATTTGATCATCATCATCCATACTGTTGGGTGTGTCAGAAGGAATAACTGAAGTAGGTCACTTTTACTTTTCATCTTTCTTTCTGCTTATTGGACCTATTCGGTGGAGAGAACTACGTAATCTATTTTTTCTTTCTCAATTTTTTTGACAAGTTTACATGCTGTTGCCTTTATTACACAAAAGTATCTAATTGTTGGCAAAAGCTGAGTACTCTAATAAAAATAATAACAAGCTGCAATTTTTAAATTTTCTATACACTACACTAAATCTTTCATTTATATTATTCTCAAAGGAAAAGTATCGACGTAGGTACTACTTTTATTGACCCATTTTTACAGATGAGGAAAGGGATTTAAGGGGAGATGTTATCTGTTCAAGATCAATCATTTAGTGTGTAGAGCGATGACTCTGAGCTCAGGTCTGTCTGACATCAAAATCTATGCTCCTAGCCATTACCTTTTCCAGCCTGTGCTTTGTACTAACATCTAAAGAAGCTTCAATAGTTTTGGTGCAAACAGTTTATTTCTTTGTTTATAATACATTATCTTGAAAAATACATATGTTAATTCTATATATTTTTGGTAGTTTGAAAATTAGTTACTCTTTGACTTCATCTGCTACTAAAAAGAAGATTATGTAATGTAGAATTTTTTAAATCCGGTGTATTTAAGGTTTAAATATTTATAAAATATGTTTACTAAGCCAAATATATCAGAACATGTAAGGAAATGCAACCCTTTGGAAGTAAATAATGTATGCTAATCACCCCTTTCTGCATTTCTCACAGATGGTGTCACATTATATGTTAAACTCATGACTGTGTTTTTATTTTTCAATATGTACGTAAACTATATCTTAAGAAAAATAGTTACATTTTGTTTTTTATGTTTTTCTCCTCATTCATAATACCTGGAATGTATAGAAGATCATTTTAGCATAAAAATTCCAAGTTTAGCACCAGAAAAGCAAAATATTCATTAAAACATCAGCAGTAGTATGTTTTATAAACATTGCTACGTTTTGGATTTCAATGGAAGGGTTTTGGATGATGTCTCTGAGCACAAAGTAATTTGAGTAAAAAGCTAATAAACATAATTCTTGAATTCTGTAAAGTATATGCAAGTAAATACTGATATATTTATTAATGCCAATGATTAATTCTAAAGAGAAACAACAATTGGATATTTAACAGATTCACAATTTTTTAATTAGCGAAATGAGATCATTCTAATCTAATATATAATGAAAGAGATGTATCCTAACCTTTATATAATTATGAAATAACACGTTATGTATTCCCAGAAGAATAGCTTTGTGTCCTTGAAATTGTAAATTCATGAAACCACTGTGCTCTTTTTATTTAGCTCTTGTATTATATTTCATACAATCCCTCTGTCTTTACTTCCCAGTGTCAAAGAGACATCAACTTTATGACAATTTCCCTCAGTGGAGGTCTGCTGCTTAATTATTTTTTTTAAATGTGTTTAATTGTCTCCACTCGAAAAAATGCAAGAAAATTCTCCCCTTGACAGCTTTACCTTTGGTTACATCTCTAATCTCATCTATCCTTCGCAGCCAAATTCTCAATTCAGTTGTATACTACCATTATTCACCATTTTCTGCCCTAAACTCAATATGTTCTTCAAAACCATTTCAATCAGATTTCCAGTCCCTGCTTTCTTTCAAAAGTAGATCAACAGTGACTCCATATTACTAAATCCAAATGGCATGACTCAGTTCTTAGGCCATATTGAAGTCTAATCAACATCAATACTTTTGACTACTCTCTCTTTCATTGAATCACTACCTCTCCTTGGAATCAACCTTAAGCTCTTGGTTTTCCTCTTACCGTGGGTCTCTCCACCCAAATGATTCTGTCATTTATTCTTCTCCATGTGTCCTCAATAATCTCATCCACTCTCATGTCTTCAATTACCGTTTATGATTCCCTAAACCATATCTTTAGTCCAGATCTGCCACCTCAGCTGCAAATCTGTATGTCCAGCTGATTACTTGTCATGTCTATTTACATGTTTTATAAAAATCTCAACCTTAAAATTTCACTCATCTTCCCTTTTCCTTGTAAAGATGTGCCTGATCCAT
This sequence comes from Diceros bicornis minor, assembly GCF_020826845.1. Classification (NCBI taxonomy): domain Eukaryota; kingdom Metazoa; phylum Chordata; class Mammalia; order Perissodactyla; family Rhinocerotidae; genus Diceros; species Diceros bicornis. The sequence goes on from NC_080761.1 coordinate 50,512,257, forward strand.
TAACTGGGCCATTACTCATTTATTCAAATTCAAAGCTGCGCATCATCTTGATTTCTCTCTCTTTCATCTTTTTCCTGTAGATCTCACCTCAGAATGTATATTAACGCTGTCCACTTTTTCATATTGTGGTAAAATATACATCATATAAAATTTTCCACTTTAACAATTAAAATTGTACAATTCAGTGACATTAAGGACATTCACAATGTTGTATACCTTTCACTACTATCTTGTTCCAGAATTTTTTCATCACCCCAACCAGAAACTTGTATCCACTAAGCAGTCACTCCCCAACACCCTCCCCTCTCAGTCCCTGGCCACTAATTCTAATCTGCTTTCTAGCTCTTGGATTTGCCTTTTCCGGATATTTCATATAAATGAAATCATACTATACGTGGCCTTTCGTGTTTGGCTTCTTTCACTTCACATAGTGTTTCCAAGATTCACTGATACAGTAGCATGTATCCATACTTCATTTCTTGTTATGGAGGAATCACATTCCTCCATATTGTATGGCTATACCACATTTTGTTTTCCATTCATCAGTTTGTTTACCTTTGATCAGTTTGGGTTGTTTTCAGCTTTTGATTATTGTGAATAGTGCTGCAATAAACATTCGTGTACAAGTTTTCGTTTGAACACCTATTTTCTATTCTTTTGAATATATTCCTAATAGTGGAATTAGTGAGTCATATGATAATCGTATATTTAACTTCTTGAGGAACCAACAAACTATTTTCAACAGCAGCAGTTCCATTTTGCATTCCTAGCAGCAAAGTCTGAGGGTTCCACATCCTCACCAATGATTGCTATTTTCTGTTGTGATGATGGCCATTCCAGTGACTGTGCAGTGGTATCCCATTGTCATTGGATTTGGATTTCCCTAATGACATTGATTATCTCTTCGTGTGCTTATTGCTGTGCATATTATCTTTGGAGAAATGTCTGCTCATGCCCTATGCTCATTTTTTAATTGGGTTATTTGTTGTTTTGTTGTTCAGTTATAAGGATTCTTTGTATATTTTGGCTATTAGACTTTTTTGAGCTATAAGGTTTGAAAGTATGTTCTCCCACTCTATGGGTAGTCTTTTAACTCTTTTTATAGTTTCCTGTGGTGTACAAAATTTTAATTTTGATAAAATCCAATTTATCTTTTTAATTTTGTTTCTTGTGCTTTTGGTGTCATATCTAGTAAACTACTGCCAAATCTAAGACTATTAAAAATGCCCATATATTTTCTTCTAAGAATTTTACAGGTTTATCTCTCATATTTAGATCTTTGGTTCATTTTGAATTAGTATTTGTATATAGTATGAGGTGAGTGTCCAAATTTATTCTTTTGCATGTGGATATCCATTTGTCTGAGCATTACCTGTTGAAGATGCTATTCTTTCCCCATTGAATAGCCTTGGTACCTTTGTCAAAAATCAGTAGGCCATAGATGTATGGTTTATTTCTGGAATCTCAGTTCTATTCCACTAATCTATTATGTCCATCCTTATGACAGTACCACACAGTTTTGATCTCCATAGCTTTGTAGTATGTTTTAAAATAGGTAAATAGTGAAATAGGTCAACGAGATTTTGATAGGGGTTGCATTGAATCTTTTTATCACTTTGGAAAATTATTACAGTATTGCTATCTTAACAATTTTAAGTCATCAAATCCACAAACACAAGATGTCCTACCATTGACTTAGGACTTTAATTTCTTTCTGCAATGTGTTACGGTTTTCAGTAAAGAAGTCCTCCACCTCCTTAGTTAAATTTATTCCTAAGCATACTTTTTGATGCTATTGTAAATGGAATTGTTTATTAATTTCTTTTTTTAAATTTTATTTTATTAAGACTTTATATTTCTAGAGCAGTTTTAGGTTCACAAGAAGACTGAAGAGAAGGTACAGAGATTCCCATATACCCCCTGCTCCCACACATGCATAGCCTCCACTATTGTCAACATCCCCCACCAGGTGGTACATCTGCTACAATTGATGAACCAACAGTTACACATCATGATCATCTGAAGTCCATAGTTCACATTATGGGCCACTCTTCGTGTTGTACATCCTATGGGTTTGGACAAATGTATAATGACATGTACCTGTAATTATGACATCATACAGAATCTTTTCACTGCCATAAAAATTATCTGTGCTCTGCGTATTGATCCCACTCCCCCTCCCCAACCCCTGGCAATCACTCATCTTTTTAGTGTCTCAATAGTTTTGCCTTTTCCAAAATGTCATAGAGTTGGAATCATGCATTATGTAGCCTTTCAGATTGGTTTCTTACACTTACTAATATGCATTTACAATTCCTTTATGGTTTTTATGGCTTGATAGCTTATTGCCTTTTAGCGCTGATTAATATTCCCTTCTCTGGATATACCAGTTTTTTAATCTATTCACCTACTGAAGGACATCTTGGTTGCTTCCAAATTGCTTTGGCCATTATGAATAAAGCTGCTATAAACATCCCTGTGCAGGTTATGTTGTGGACATAAGTTCTCACCTCCTCCGGGTAAACACCAAGGAGTGTGATTGCTGGTTCATATGGCAAGAGTATGTTTAGTTTTGTAAGAAACTGCAAAACTGTCTTCTAAAGTGGCTGTACCATCTTGCATTCCCACCAGTAAGAATGAGAATTCTTGTTGTTCCACTTCCTCGTCAGCATTTTGTGTTGTCTGTATTTTCAATTTTGCCCATTCTAATAGGTGTGCAGTGGTATCTCACAGTTGTTTCATTTGCATTTCCATAATGACATATAATATGGAAGATATTTTCATATACTTATTTCCATATGCATACTTTCTTTCATTAGGTGTCTGTTAAGTTCTTTGGCCTATTTTTAAATTGGGTTGTTTGTTTTCCTATTGTTGAGTTTTAAGAATTCTTTGCAGATTTTGGATAACAGCTCATTATTAGATGTGTCTTTTGTAAATATTGTCTCCCAGTCTGTGATTTGTCTCCTCATTCTCTTGAAATTGTCTTTCGCAGAGCAGAAGTTTTCAATTTTAATGAAGCCCAGTTTATCAATTAATTTTTTCATGGATTGTGCCTTTGGTGTTGTCATCAAATATCATCACCATACCCAAGATATCTGGGTTTTCTCCTATATTATCTTCTGGGAGTTTTATAGTTTTGTTTTTTACATTTAGTCTGTGATCCATTCTGTGTTAAATTTTGTGAAGTGTGTAAGGTCCATGTCTAGATTCACTTTTTTGAATACGGCTACCCAGTTATTCCAACACCATTTGTTGAAAAGACTATCTTTGCTCCATTGTATTGCCCTTGCTGCTTTGTCAAAGATGAGTTGATTATGTTTATGGGGGTCTCTATTCTGTTCCATTGATCTATTTGTCTATTCATTCACCAGTTCCATAATGTTGTGATTACTATAGCTTTATAGTAAATCTGGATGTTGCTTAATGTCAGTGCTCCAACTTTGTCATTCTCCTTTAGTATTGTGTTTGGCTATTCTGGGTCTTTTGTCTCTTAATATAAACTTTAGAAACAATTTGTCAACAGCTACAAAATAACTTGCTGGGATTTTGATTGAGATTGCATTGAATCTATAAATCAATTTGAGAAGAACTGACATTTTGACAATATTGAGTCTTCCTATCCATAAACATGGAATATCTCTCCATTTATTTAGTTTCTCTTTGATGTTGTTCTTCAAAGTTTTGTAGTTTTCCTCATATAGATCTTATACACATTTTATTAGATTTATACCAAAGTATGTTATTTTTGGGGGTGATAAGGTAAATGGCATTGTGTTTTTAATTTCAAATTCCACCCAATCATTGCAGGGATATAGGAAAGTGAGTGGCTTTTATAAGTTAACCTTGTGTCCTGCAATCTTGCTTTGATCACTTTTTATTTCCAGGAGGGCTTTTTTTGTTGTTATTGTCTGATTTTCTACATAGAAAATCATGTCATCTGAGAGCAAAGACAGTTTTATTTCTTCCTTCCCTATCTGTATACCTTTTATTTCCTTTTCTTGTCATATTGCATTATCTAGGACTTCCATTACAATATTGCAAAGCATTGGAGAGAAGGGGCATCCTTGTCTTGTACCTGAGCTTAGTTGGAAAGCTTTGCATTTCTCACGATTAAGTGTATGTTAGCTGTAGGCTTTTTGTAGATTTTTTTTTAATCAAATTGAGGAAGTTCTCTTCTATTTCTAGATTGTTGAGAGTTTTGTCATGAATGGGATATGGATTTAGTCAAATGCTTTTTCTGCAGCTCTTGATATAATCATGTGATTTTTTTTCTTTTTGGCCTGTTACTGTGTTGGTTTACATTAACTGATTTTTAAATGTTGGACCAGAATTACATAACAGGGTCAGACTTCACTTTATCATAATGTATGATTCTTTTTACAAATTGTTTCATTCAATTTGCTAAAATTTTGCTTAAGATTTTTGCATCTATGTTCATGAGGGATATTGATCTGTCATTTCCTTTTCTTGCAATGTCCTTGTCTGTTTCTGGTATTAGGGTAATTCTGGCTTCATAGAATGAGTTAGGAAGTATTCCCTCTGCTTCTGTCCTTTGAAATAGATTATAGAAAACTAGTATAATTTTTTTCCATAAATGTTTGGTAGAATTCACCACTGAACGCATGTGGGCCTGGTACTTTCTGTTTTAGAAGGTTATTAATTATTATTTTAATTTCTTTAATAGATAAAGTCCTATTCAGATTGTTTATTTCTTCTTCTATGAGTTTTGAAAACTATGTCTTCTAAGGAATTGATCCATTTCATCTAGGTTATCAAATTTGTCGGCACAGAGTTTTTCACAGTATTCCTTTACCATTCTTTTAATTTCCATGGGATCTGTAGTGATGTCCCTTCTTTAATTCCTGATGTTAGTAATTTATGTTGTCTTTTTTTTTTTTCTTAGTTAGCCAGGCTGGAGGCTTATTAATTTTATTATCTTTTCAAAGAATCAACATTTAATTTCATTGATTTTTTAATATTGATTTTATGTTTTTAATTGCATTGATTTTTGGTCTAATTTTTATTTTTTCTTCGGCTTACTTTGAGCTTAATTTTCTCTTCTTTTTTCTATTTTCTTAAGGTGGAAACTTATATTATGGATTTAGTCTTTCTTCTTTTCTAATATACGCATTCAAGGCTATAAATTATCCTCTAGCACTATAAATTTGCTGCATTGCACAAATTTTTATAAGGTGTTTTCATTTTCATTTAGTTCAAAATATGTTTAAATTTGTCTTGAGATTTCTTCTTTTACCCATGTGAAATTTCAGAGTATGTTTCTTAATTTCCTCATATTTGGGGACTTTCCAGTTACCTTTCTGTTATTGATTTCTAGTTTAATTTTATTGTGGTCTGAGAGTAGACATTGTATGATTTCTATTCTTTTAAAATTGTTAAGGTGTTTTGCTTTTGTTTATGGCCCCAAATGTGGCCTATATTGGTGAATGCTCCATGTGAGTTTAGGGAGAATGTATATTCTGCTGTTTTCACATGCAGCAGTCCATAGACATCAATTAAACCCAGTGGATTGATGGTGTTATTGAGTGCTACTATATTCTTACTGATTTTCTGCCTACTGGATCTGTCTGCTTAATTTCCTGTTCAAATTATTCATTGATAATGTTTAGAAACACAACATATTTTTGTATGTATTTCTTATATACTGCAAATTTGAGGAAGCTGTTTATTAGCTCTATTCTTTTTTGTGTATTCTTTAGTCTTTTCTATATATAAGATCATGCTATCTGTCATCTATGAATAGACAAAGTTTTACTTCTTCCTTTCCAATTTAGATTGACTTTTATTTCTTATTTTGCCTAATTCTTCTGGCTAAGACTTCAATAAAATGTTTAATAGTAGTGGCAAAACAGGCATTCATGTCTTGTTAGTTATCCTAGGGGGAAAGCTTCCAGTCTTTTACCATGGAGTGTGCTGTTAGTTGTGGGGTATTTTTAAAGCCATTAAACAAAATGACGTAATTCCCCTGTAATTCTAGTTGATTTTTTTTTTAATTAGGAAAGAGTTTGAAATTTTGTCAAATGTTTTCTGTACCACCTGAGATAATCATTTGAGTTTTATCTATCATTCTATTAATGTAGTATATGACATTAATTTTCATGTGTTGAACCAACCTTACCTTCCTGAATAAATCTCACTTGGTTACGGTTTATAAATATTTTAATATGCTGCTAGATTTGTTTTAATAGTATTTTTTTTGACAATTTTTACACCTATATGCATGAGATATATGAATTTGTAGCTTTCTTTTCTTGTGATATAATTGTCTGGCTCTGGTATCAGGGTAATTCTGGCTTAATGGGATGATTTAGGAAGTGCACCCTTCTCTTCTTTTTTGGAAGAGTTTGGAAAGAATTGGTGTTAATTCTTCTTCAGATGTTTGGTAGAATTCACTAGTCAAGCCATCTGTTCCTTTGAGTTATTTTGTTGGAAGGGTTTTTATTACTGATTCATATTCTTGTTTTATGTCTCTTTATATTTTCTATTTCTTCTTGATTCATAGATTTGGTGCCTTGTATGTTTCTAGGAATTTGTCAATTTCATATTTGTCATGTTGTTTAAAATAGTCCCTTATAGTTCTTTTTGTGTGTGAAGGTTTGGTAGTAATATACCCACTTTTATTTATGGTTTTAGTAATTTGAGTCTTCTCTCTTCTTTTTCTTAGTCAATCTAGATAAAGATTTGTCAATTAAATTGATTTTTTTTAAAGAACCATCTTTTGGCATCACTGATATTCTTTATTGTTTTTCTGTTCTCTGTTTCATTTAGCTCCAGTCTAATCTTGATCATTTACTTCCTTCTCCTAGCTTTGGGTATAGTTTGCTCTTCATTTTCTAGTTCCTTAACATGTAAAGTTAGGTTATTGATGTGAGATCTTTTTTAATTTTTAATATAGGCATGTGCAACTATAAATTTTCCTCTGAGCATGGCTTTCACTGTAACTTACACATTTTGGTATGCTGTTTATTCTTTTTCATTCATCTCAAAATATTTTCTAATATCTATTGTGATTTCTTCTTTCATCCATTTTATAAAGTGTTTGTTTAATTTCTATATATTTGTAAATTTCCGATTTTTCTTCTGTTATCAATTTCTAGTTTCACTCCATTGTCATCGGAGGAGACACTTTGTATAATTTCTATGTATTTAATTTTATTGACAGTTGTTATGTGGCCTAACATATGGTCTATCTTGAAGAAAGTTCCACATGCACTTGATAAGAACATTTTTGTTGTTGTTGTTGGGTGGAGTGTTCTGTGTATGTTTGCTAGTTCTAATTGGTTTATAGTGTCGTGCAAATCTTCATTTCTTCATTGCAATTCTTCTCTCTAGTTGTTATGTCCATTGTTGAAAATGGGCTATTGAATTCTCCAATTGTTATTGTTGAACTGTATGTTTCTTCCTTCAATTCTATCCATTTTTGCTTTATATATTTTGGGGTTGTGTTTTAGGTGTATATATATTTGTAATTGTTATATCTTCAGAATGGATTGACTCTTTTTCAAAATATAATGCCCTTCTTTGACCTTTGTAATAGTAATGAAAAGGTTTTAATATACCTGACGTTAATATGGCATCCCAGTTTTCTTTTGGTCATTATTTTTGTGAAATACCTTTTTCCATGCAGTCACTTTCAAAATATTTGTGTCTTTAGATCTAAAGTGAGTCCCTTGAAGACATCACGTAGATGGATCAAATAATTTTTCTATTCTGCCAACCCTCTGCATTTTAATTGGAGATTTTAATCCATTTACATTTAAAGTAGTTATGGATAAGAAATAATTTACTTCTGCCATTTTTCTATTTGTTTTCTATATGTAATATCTTTTTAATTTCTCAATTCTTTCATTACTGATTTCTGTGTTTAATTAAATTTTTGGTAATGTACTCTTTTGATTCCCGTATCACATCCTTTCATGTAAATTTTATATTTATCTTCTTAGTGATTATCTTGAAGGTTACAATTAATATCATAAATTTGTAACAGTTATTTTGTATTAACACCAACTTAGCTTTGATAGCATACAAAAACTCACTCCTTTACATCTTTTTCCTTCCCCCTTTATGTTGTTATTGTCAAAAATGATAATATGCTCATTAACATAGACTTAGAATTATTGTTTTACACGTGTCTTTTATATCATATTGGCAAATAAGAGGAATTATGAACCAAAATAAAATAATATTGGCTTTTATATGTACCTATGTGGCTACTTTTACCAGTGTCCTTTATTTATTTGTATGATTTTGATATACTGTCTACTGTGTTTTCATTTCAGCTTGAAGGATTACCTTTAGCATTTCTTGTAGAGCAGGTAGTCTAGCAGTAAACAATTTCATCTTTTGTTTATTTGGGGATGTCATATTTAACTTTAATTTTTGTCAGATAGTTTTGTATGACGTAAAGTTCTTGATTGCCAGTTTTCTTGTTTCAGCACTTAAAATATGTCATCCCACTGTCTTCTGTCTTCATGATTTCTTATAAGAAATTGGCTATTAATCTCAGTGAGGATCCCTTGTACTTGATTAATTCCTTATCTCTTGCTGCTTACAAGATTCTTTCTTTGTCTTTTGACATTTTGGCTATAAAATAACTTGATGTGGATCTCTTTGCCTTTATTTTCTTGGAGTACGTTAAGCTCATTGGATGTGTAGATTCATGCTTTCATAAAAGTTGAGAAATTTTAATCGTTATGTCTTCAAATATTCTTTTTGCCCATTCCTCTCTCTTCTCTCCTTCAGGTACTCCCACTATGCGTACCTTGTTACACTTGATGGTGTGCCACAGATCTCTTAAGATTTGTTCTTTAATCTTCATTCTTTTTTATTTCTGCTCCTCAGTTGGGACAATACAATTGTCTTGTCTTCTAGTTCTTTCATTCTCTCTTTTATCTGCTCAGTCTTCTGTTGAGCTCTCCAGAGAATTTTGCATTTCAGTTATTGTACTTTTCAGCTCTAGAATCTCCTTTTAGTTCTTTTATATAATTTGTATTACTTTATTCATATTCTGTTCATTCAGTCATCATTCTTAGTTTATTTTAGTTCTTTTCTTGCAGTTTCCTTTTGCCTTTGAGCATATTTAAGACAGTTGATTTAAAGTCTTTTTATGGTACCAATATCTATGCTTCTTCAGTGTCAGTTTCTGTTTCTCTTTTCCTGTGAAAGCACCATAATTTCTTGTTCCTTGCATACTTCATAATTTTTTGTTGAAGTTGGATGTTTTTGATAGTATGAGATAGTATCTCTGGAAATCAGACTTTCTCCATCTCCCAGGGTTTGGTATTATTGCTTGCTCTGGGTTGTAGTTGTTTGTTTAATTTTCTAAACTATTTTTGTAAAGACTATATTATTTGTTATTTGTGGTCTCAGAAACCTTGGTTAATTTAGGTAGTGGTCAGCTAGTGGTTTAACAGATTTTTTTTAACTTCTGGATCCAAGGGAAAAAAATAAGAAAACACAAATTTTCTTTGTGTTTGCCAATTGGCTCTGTTTGGGGACACTCCTTCAATGCTTAGCCAGGTCTTTTATAACTCTTCCTCAGCCTTTTCACTTCTTGCTTGTGTTGAAATTAAATTTCAGCCAGAGTTGAAAGGTTATGATCTTTCAGGTCTTTTCTGAACATGCATTCTACCCTTTGCATGTATGTGTCTTTCCAAATTTTCTGGTATAACCAGAGGCTTTTCAGAGCCCTTATTTCACAAAGCATCTTACTCCCCAGCTTTTTCTCCAAGGCTTTTGGCATGTCTATTGTTTGTCACAACTGTTATCCTTGGCTCCAGGTGTCAAAGGCTTATTCATTTGCCTCTCAATTGTTTTGAGGAAATTCCTCCCTGAAGTTGCTTCTCCACCCTGAAAGAATTCTCAGGCAAAACAAAGTCAAGCTCCTTGAGTCAGTCTTTCAGGGATCCCCCAGGCAGATCAAAACAGAGGAACACAACTACTTTGGCATAAGATCTTCTCTGCTGCCTCCAAGACCAAGAACCCACACCAGAAATTCTGGCTGCTGTCTTCAAGACTGCTACTGCACTGGGAAGGGGTGTGTGATAAGAATAAATTAAAACTCCACAAAGCTGTCCAACTGAGTTTCAGTGGTTTTTCTCCACTATCACTGCCACTTTAAACTAAGCTACTTTTACTTCTTCCCAGAAGACAGCCATAGTCTCTTCACAGGTCATCTCATATGTACATTTGGCTCCTGTCAATGTGTTCTTCATCAGAATAGTCTAAAAACTACAAACTACAAACTTGATTGCCAGCCTTGGTGGTCTAGTGGTTAAGATTCAGCGCTCTCACTGCTGTGGCCCAGGTTTGTTTCCTGGTCAGGTTGTCATACTGTGGTGGCTGCATGTTTCTGTGATGCTAAAAGCTATGCTACCAGTATTTCAAACACTAGCAAGGTCACCCATAGTGGACAGGTTTCAGCAGAGCTTCCAGACTAAGACAAACTAGGAAGGACCTCGCCACCCACTTCCAAAAAAATTGACCGTGAAAACCCTATGAGTAGCAACAAAACATTGTCTGCTATAGTGCCAGAAGGTGAGAGAATGGTGCAAAAAGGCCAGGCAGGGTTTCACTCTGCTGTACACAGGGACGCTAGCAGTCAAGATAGACTCGATGGCACTAACAACAAAAAGCAAACTTGATTATTTAATTTTTTTGCTGTAGATGCAAAATAACCAATAACCATTCTATAGACAAGAGAAATAGGGTGAGTTTTACTTGAGCCAGAGTGAGAATTATAAGTCGGGAAGGCCTTAGAAAGTGTTCCAGAGAAACGTGGTTTTCAGTATAGTCTTATATCTTTTTAGAACAAAAAACATACATTAAACACACCCAGGTTACATTCTCAAAGTTTCAAAGAAGTACGTACTTGCAAATTAGCAGGTCTACATAACCCTGACGTCTGGAAAGGGACTAATGTTGGCATTACCAACAGGGTGTTACCAACGGGATGTAGGAGGGGAAGTATGCATTCTTATCTTAAGCGAGTGCATTCTTTATTGGTTACAGCAGATGTACAATGTGTGTTTGATAGGCCATAAGTCAGGCTTCTTTAGTTCAAGCTGAATCAGTTTTGAACCCAAACAGTTACCCCATATACCTCAATATGTGAAATCTCTTGTTAATTCTTAGAACACTTTAGAGTTTCACATAGATCCTTATGCTAAAAACTAAAATCAGTCCAATAGATTACAAGACTCTTTAAGGTTCCTGTCTCTCTCAATTCGTTGAATCTTTTTCTTTAGGTCTCTACATTCCAGGTACACCAGCCTCCTTTCCCTTTCTTGAATCAGTCTTATTTACTCTTGCCTACTTACTCCCTCTCTCAGTGGTTTTCTTATTTTCTTCTTACTGTTTCTTTACCTTGCCTCTTTTACCTCAGAGTTCTCACACATGTTAAGTCTCTCTGCTACTCATTACCTCACTATTCAACTAGTTAGTTTCTTAGCTTCAGGTCAACTCAATGTTTACTTTTGTAGGAATGAATACTATTATACCCTATATCCTTTAGATGCAAAGCATTGTCATTGGATTGGCAGCATTTGCATTATTGTTAAGCTTGACAGAAATGCAAATTCTTGGATAGCAACCTAGTCCTGCAGAATCACAAGCTCTGGGGGGCATGAGGTATGGGGCCCAGGCCCAAGAATCTGTGCTTTAACAAGCTCTCTAGGTGACTAGTGGGTATGATCAAATTTCAGACTCACTGCTCTAGTCTAGTTTTATAACTTTCACAGCTTGTTTTATTTTCTTTTTTGAAGCATTTATCACTTTTTTTTCTTCAAGGTCTGTCTACTCCATTAGTTTGAAAGTTCCATAAGAGCAGTGACCATGAACGTTTTAAATCACAATATATATAGGGACTGAAAATATATTTGTTGAAGGAATGAATAAATTGATTAATTTATTGATTAATTGATTTTAAAGCCCTGAATTGCAAAGAATGGATTATCTGATGATGATCTCTGAGGTTTCTTCTTAGGCTCTGGAATCTAGATCATTATTTCTCACATTGTTAGTGTGCAGAGAAACTGCTTGGAGCATCTTGTTAAAATAACTACCGCTGTTGCTTAGAATACAATTTAAATAGCAAGGATAACATATTCCTTGAATTTTGGGGCGTATCTAGTCTTTGACGAAGCACCATATAAATTTTCATTTTTGCTGACTGGTGTTTTAAGAAAACCACCATGTTTCTTCCTGTGATTGAGGTGAAGATTTTCTAAAGAAATGTATCTGTCAGTGACATATTTGCCAAGTATATTATATGGGTCAGGGATCTTTGGTTTTCTGTGGATGGAAAAATAAATTGATTTAAGCTCTGTTTCTAATAGCCTCACATGCATTGAGCTGTTGCCCTCTGCACTTTTTTAGTGCAATAAAAACTCATATATTGAAACAGCCTATTGACATTAAACAGTTTAAGAAGAATTGGCTTTGTGAAGAGTGGTACTTGTCAAAGTAGCAGAGTTGATACTTGTCAATCAAAACACTGAAATAAAACCTTTTTGGAAAGAAATCTAGATTTACTTTATTTGACTGGTTTCTGAAGGGAAAACACATTTTGAGAAGAGTCTGGGTGATCAAGTGAGGAGAGCTTTCAGTCATAACTGACAGGGATGGGTCACCAAAGCCCAATGGTAAAGCTTCTACAAAGTTATCTTAAAATATACATTTAAACCTAAAAAAGACAGAAACCACTTTAGGAAGGAAATCAATAAGGAAAAGGCAAAGAGGCAGGGCCAGAAGACCTTGCTTTAAATTATTTTATTAGCTGTGAGTCATTGGGCAAATCCTTTAATCACTGTAGGCCTCATCATTGAAGTGAGATTAATAATTCCTACTCCTCTCACGTGATTGTTTTATGACTCAAATCAGGTGATATATGATAAAATCCTTTGTAGTACTCCATGAAAATATAGATGATTATCATTCATTCATATACAGATTCTTTAATATTAAGCTCCTAATATGTACCAGGTGCAGCACCATCATCATCATTATCACCATCATATGGGATCTTTGCCAGTTGACATGACAAAAACAATATCTTTGGGAAATAAGTACCTGATTATCTATGATTACCAAACCTGTGCTAACACTCTGGCATAACTTCAAAGATGGACTAAAAAAGGAAAACACTTTAAAAATTGAGTAAATTAGGAAATGTGAGGGAGGACATATCTGACTTTTAAATTGCTTTTCTGACCTTAGATCTTGAGAAGCTCATGAGGATTCCGTGGGTTATTTTAGAGCTAGACTTAAACTCTGGGTAACTTTTACAAATTAATTTACTGATGTTTTAAATTTGTACAAGGAAAGCATCTCTGATTCCTCCCCCTTCCCCTTAAATTACATATTAACCATTCAATTGCATTTTTCCCTCAAGTGTAATACAGAATATATCAGAAAACCAAGAAGTTCAGCATTGCCACCAAATGGTTTTGCATAATGAATTAGTATATCAGGGCTCCTGTTTTATGCCCATACTAGAAAAATCCTAGTATGAATGGTTAAGTTTGGAAGTAAACTCATTTATATAACAAACTGAGAATCTCCACCACCACCATCCTCCTCCACACACAAAAAAAGAAAGAATGAGTAAAATTAAGTGAGGGAAAGCGAGCATTTGGAAAATGTGGGTAATTGTGAGAATGGCACATTGTCCCTTGCTCCAGAATCATTGAACTCAATTGATTACTAGAGTGAGAAGGGGATAATGAAAGGATAAATAAAAGCTAAATGAATGCTACGCTACAACACTCCAGGGACGCTGAAAGCAAGGCACATTGGAAATATTACTAGGGTTATTGGAAAAGGCATTGGCAAGCATGGTGGCAGGATTAGCAATGATGGATGCAACAATTACAGTGGTAGTTGGCAACAGTAAACCTTCCAACTGTGGTGCCTCACTGTCTTCAATGTTAGGCACTGGGACCAGAAATTAACACTCTTGATCTTGGTACTGAGGTATTAGTGGTGCTCTTGGTAGGTAGCAACTCTGGTCACACAGCTCCCCCTTTTGGTTATAGTGATAATTGGAGACATCTGTGAAACAGCAGAGACAGGAAATAGACACCATCTGGTATTCAAGACAATTAGCTAATCCTTGGACCTCTCCTGAAGCATCCCTTTGTGACTTCTAGAACAATTTAGGAGAAAGATGTAGCAAAACAGATTTGGGTTAGAGAGGGTGGGAGAGTGTCAATGATATGCTATTTTATGGCTATTATCTTATTTTTCAATTGGTGTGATCTGAGAATCAATGGTTACATTTATTTTATTATAATTTGGATAAGCAAAAACGTAGCAAAAGCAACGTTTCATTCTACCATAAAAAACACAGATTTAAAATTTACTACAATAATATTTACTCTTTCTGATAACAAGATAAATAGCTACCATTTATTGAGCATCTGGTATATTCTGGCCAACACACTTATATCTAATCTTTGTAACCAAAGGGCTTCATTCTTTGGTTATTTCATCTCTCTGGCATCAATAATCTCGCATCTTTGCCACCATTACTCCAAATAGCAACTATAATATTTTTTATCTAAACAAGGACATTAACAAAACCTTCCCCCCTCTTCTGTTTTCCCTCTAATGAAGCTTGCATCTCAAGACCATTCTTAGCTTCGTTCTGTCAGATTCACGAGTCATTTTTGTTTAACCTGAATGATGTTCATCAATATCTGACATAATTGATTCTTTACTTCTCTAAATACTCCTTCCCTCACTTCATCCTACTAGATTTTCCTCTTATTTCTCTGGACACTTGTATTCAATCTTCACTATAACTCCTCCATTTCTCTCTGACCTCTATATGGTGCAACGGTGTAGTTATTTAGTTTGGATTTAGGACTCCCTCCTTCTTTCTGTGTATTTTTTCCTTAGGCAAGCTCCCTCCTGTACTTTGATGACATCAGATAACATTAATATGGATGGCAGAGATCTCTCTTGTTAACTTATTTGTATATTCAAGAATCTACTTGACATCCTCACTTAAATATCTCACAAACACATAAAACGGATCTTTTAATTTTGTCTCAACCCCTTTTTTCACTTAGTCTTCCATATCTCCTGTGAATGGTACCACCATTTAGTCATTTCCTTCTCATACCATCCTCTTAGTCTGACACATAAACCCTGGATTTTCAATCCTCACTCTGCCACTTACTTTCTGTTTGCATATGTTTTTAGCATCTTGAACTAAAAATAATAATATTAATCTTATGTATCCCATTCATTCAATCAAAACATAAGGATTAAGTATCTAAAATAAATATAAGACTATACTAAGCTTTGGTTATGTGAAGATGACTAAGCAAATAAAAGTTGCTACCTTTATAAAGTCTATAAGGTCCCATTCATGAGGATTTAACTCTAGAAGATTGTGTTATGGGTTTGGCAAGTGCAAAAAACGTAAAATAGGAAGGCAATGAATGGTTTTATGTAGAGGAGTGACATGACCAGAATTAAATCTTATGTTTACTACTCTGGCTGCTGTGCAGAGAATTGGTTTAAGAATGTAGTAAGAGGGTATGGAGGGGGAAGTCTGAAAAAGATTAATAGAAAGACAAATTGTCAGGCTATTATAGGAGACAGCTGTTTATACTTTGGTCTAGAGTAGTGGCAGTAGAAATGGAAAGAAGTGGATGGATTTGGTCTACATTTTGCTGGTAAAATATCACTTGAGGAAAATATTGCTTTTCAAAAAGGTGCTCTGTAATATCTTCTGAAATAATTTAATCACTTCTGTCTCTGGAATTTAGATACATTTCTGTAGAACCTGGAAATAACTGGCATTTAATAAATGTTGAATGGATGAATGGATAGGTAAATGGATGAATGGGTATATGGATGGGTGAATACATGTATGCATGAATCAGTGAGATTCACTAAACTAATGAGAGCCTATACAGTTTTTACACTAATTAATCTATTGCTTTTTAGCATATGCAGCACCAGATACACATGTACATTTGTTTGCTGTATACTTTGTCAGATATTCTTTTTTAAACTTTTGTAGGAGATTTTAAAAAGAGATTTCTCTGCTCACATCAAGGTCCTTAGGAAACCTTGTAAATTTAGAAAGAAGCAGTCACCTGCAAAAAGTACCCATGTTTACTCACTACACAAATGCAGCTGAATTCTCTTTAGAGAAATAAGCAAGCTATCCAGCTCCTTCCAATTGATTTTTACCTTTACATATATGCATTATACTTACGGCCACCCCTTTTCTAAAAAACCACAGACTATCAAAAACTCTATAAAGTCATTTGTACTTAAAATAATTAAACTAGGAAGATATTATTAAATTCCTCCTTCTTTTCCCCCAGAGACAATATGCTTTCTTCATTCTGACTTTTACTTTAATATCTGTGAAAATTAAGACAATGATGCATTTTAAATAGACAGCTTTGATTTGCATAAAATACAAGTTTGCCCAAGCTCTTGAAAGCACTTCGGAGAGTCCTTAAAGGCTGAGTATATTTCCCCACTCATTATACATGCAATACTAAACCGCGTCTGGTGATATATACTTGATTAATGGTGTTTCCGCATCTCCCCTGCCCAAATCTGATTTTCTGACGGCTTCCTTTTACCTCTACACTCCATTGCTTCCAAATCTACCTTTTCTCTCCCTGTTCCTGTTTGGATGGAACACCATTGTGTGTATGGGGGGTGAGGTGGAGACAAGAGAGAAGGAAAGGATTTTAGAGTTAATATTCAGTACCAGCTCCAAGATGATTAGGATGGGAGTGGTGTGTTTTTGGAGGGAAAGAGAAAGAATAGACAGATATAAAGAGAGATAGCATCTTCCACTTGTCAAGAGTGACAATTAGCCTGGATATTTAGACAATGCTTTGATCCTCAAGTACCGATAGCTGAGGTCCTACATTGTGGGGGCAACACCCTTACATTCTATGATTACAACTTAATCCTACTTATTTTCCTCTCATGTTGCTTTTAACCAGTTTATTTATTTCCTCCTCCATTCTCTCTTCCCTTCCATCTTTCTTTCTTTCAGTCTGTCTTTATCTCTCTCTTCTTTCTTCCTTCTCTCCTTCGCTCCCTCTCTTCTTTCCTAACTCATTTTTTCGCTGCCCTTAGTGTAAGCAGTGTCCTTAGTTTTAAATTTGAGAAAATCATAAAGAAATATACTGAGATTTGATTACACATTGTAAGCTTGTATTTTATTGTACCCCAAAATTATCTCATCAGAAGGGAGTTCAGCCTAGCTCTCAGAAATTCTGATGTGGTCTGTGTGTCTCCTAATCCAATATAGGTTCTCATTAATGCTTACGTGGACTATTTTGAAAATATTTACCTGGGCTTCCAATCTCCAATCTTTCCTCTATCATATTGTTTTTTTTTATTCACCTGACACTCATTTAAAAACGTATAAACTTAGTTAAAAGGTAAACTGAGGCACATTAAAATTTTCAAGAGTTTATTAGAAGCCCTCCACCAACAGGAGATACGGGAGAGGTTTTTATAGAGAAGATGGGGAAAGCAAAGCAAGGTAATGATTTGATTGGCTGTAGCTTAAACAGTTGCCATATTTGGGAAACCTAGCTGGCTGTTTGTTATAATTGGCTGTTCTTAAGTTTCACTTGCTTGGATTGCAATACATTGACTCTGGCTTAGGTTTTGGTTTGCTTACTAGGCTACAAGGCATTAGAGCCACTTCAGTCTAATGGTGTCTTTGTTTAATTGTTTTAACAGTGTATATGTATGGACTGGATTACAGTGCTCTTTGCTTAAAACTTGGATGGTTCCATGATCCTTGGGTGCTTAAAATGCAAATTCTCAAGACCTGTCTACAAAGGTTTGATTTATTTGTTCTTGAATGGTGCTCAGGAATCTGCATTTTAAAAAAGAAAAAAGTGATTCTGATGTTTGACATTCTAATCACATTAAACTTTTCACCATTCCTGTAAAGCGTATCTACTTATATTTTCGATGGCCTTTGTTGGTCCTTCCTCTAGAATATTCTGAATCACTCTCCCACAAAAGCACATGTCAAAAGACTCATCTAGCCCACTATCTGGAATGAAATAACCCCTTCTCATCAGTCCCTCCCAGTATCTCACCCATGCCCCCAACAGTCTTCTATGATATTGTGTTAAAGTGACTTAGTAGGTCTTGTTCCACATGGAGATTGTGAGCTTATTTTTGTGAGTTCTTATTAATGGTTATATTTCTAATATTGGCACAGTGACTGATAGATAATTGTGACACAGGAAATCATTTTTTTTGGAATAAGCAAAGAATTTCCTTTTGCATTAGAAAATTTGATATGTAGATATGCATGAAGCTATGGGAAATTATTTTGCTATATGTAATTTCCTTATTCTTTTATTTTTAATTATAAAATTAATATTTATAGCACAAAACATCAGAACATACAAATAAGTATAAATAAATAAATACTAAGGGCACCCAAAAGCTTACAACCCAGAGAAAATGTTTGCTGACATTTCTTGTAGATCTTTTCTTGTCTTATATACAAAAATATACTTTTTCTCAACCAAAAACAAGATGGTTGTGTTTTTAAATTTGTTTTTATTTTCTTTGAATTATAGGCTTTCTTTCTTAGGGCAGTATTGGGTTTATAGAAAAACTGAGCAGAAAATACCAAGAGATACTCACCCCCGGCCCTCAGCCCACCCCTATCCTCCATCCACCAAGTTTCTCCCTATTACTAACATCTTTCATTGGCATGGTACATTTGCTAAAAGTGATGAACCAATATTGATACATTATTATTAACTAAAGTCCACAGTTTTCATTAGGGTTCATTCTTGATGTTTTACATTTCTATGGGTTTGATAAATGAATAATATCATGTATCCACAACTACATTTCTCATACAGAATAATTTCACTGCCCTAAAATTCCTTTCCGCTCCAACCTCTGGCAACCACTAATCTTTTTACTGTCTCTACAGTTTTGCCTTTTTCAGATGTCATATAGTTGCAATTACATGGTATGTAGCCTTTTCAGACTTATTTCTTTCACTTATCAATATACATTTAAGGTTCCTCCATGTCTTTTGTGCCTTGATAGCTCATTTCTTTTTATTGCTGAATATTATTACTTTGTCTTGATGTACAACAGTTTGTTTATCCATTAACTTATTGAAGGACATCTTGGTTGCTTCCAAGTTTTGGTAATTATGAATAAAGTTCCTATGAACATCCATGTGCAAGATTTTGAGTAGACATAGTTTTCAACTCATTTGGGCAAATGCCTAGGAACATCATTGCTGCTGGATCGAGTGGTAAGATTTTGTTCAGCTTTGTAAGAAACTTCCACAGTGTCTTCCAAAATGTGTGTACCATTTTGTAGTCCCATCAACATGAATGAGAGTTATTCTTGCTCCACATCTCACCTGGATTTGCTGTTGTCAGTATTTTGTATTTTAACCATTCTAATAGATTTGTAGCAGTATCTCATTTTTGTTTTAATTTGCAATCTAATGACATACGATTTCGAGCAACTTTTCATATGCTTATTATCTATATATCTTCTTTGGTGAAGTGTAACTTCAGATCTTTTGCTCTGCTTTTTTTTCACTTATTTTGAGATTCCAAAATCATAAGCTTTTAATCACTACATAGTATGAATGTGGATTTTTTGATAAGTATTTATTTTTGACTACCTATACAAAATAATGTAACTTAGAAAAAATCTTAGTTGATTTGATCTATTTTGCTCCAAAATAATCTCTTCAATATTTCATATTTAAACTAAGTGATCTCGTAAGTTAGGCAAGGTGCCGTTCTACATTTGGAATAAATAAAATTAGTAAGTCTTAATCAATAGTAAATATAGACAGTCATTTACAGGACTTATCTTCCACTGTACAACTATAGAGGATGTCACTCAAATTGGTTCCTGTGATGTAAGATGTATAGAAACAAGCTATGAAATAGAAAGTCCTAGCCATGAAACTCTGATAGTCACTTTAATATATATAACTTGCCTACAAAAACGGATATGCCATTATAAAATATAGACAGCAAAATAGGTAATAGATTTGATTTCAAAATCTATATTAAGAGAAAATTATAATTTATTACCGATTGTGACAAAATAATATTTTGAATAAACACTTAAATGGATCAAATTGATATTTAAAAAAAGTTGTCATTTTTGCCTCAGGAGATTTAAAATTTCAAGCCAAGAGACAGTGTAATTGAAGAGTATAATACATGTTGTGATAGAATTTCTATGTTAGTAGAAAGACTCCTAGTGCGAAAAAATTACTAAGGGGCGTTTTGATATACATGTAAAGATTTATATTTTAAAAAGTTAATATTTACTCTATACAATTCTAACTTATTCCTTCTTCGTAGTAAATGGTGTGAATACTCCATTTCCATATTCAGGATTACAGTGTTCTCACCGTGAGCCATGAAGAGAAACAAAAGTGCTAAAGTAATTTAAAGAGAATTATGCTTTATCTAACTTCCTTAGCCCTCATATGAAGGTGCTTCAGTAATATATTTTCTGTAGATTTCTGAGAAATTCAAGAGAAAAACTTCTGTGGCATCCTTACAAGTTATATTTAGAACAAAAAAAGGTCGAGAAGAAACTTTGCAAAACAAAATCCTACAAAAGATGTGTGTTTTAGTATTGTATATAGATTTGCCCTGACTAACTAAAACAGACCCTGCATAGCCAAGTAAAGCATGTTCACTCATAGAAACCTCCTGCTGTATATTTTTTGGTGTATTTTATACTGGAAGGCAGTTTTGTTTCCATTTTTTTTTAACATTGCACCTTACAAGCTCTTAAAAAAATCCCTCTAACTTGTTTAAAACTACACAGTAATTTACTAGAATACTCTAGAAATAAAGTGAATAACTAGGATGAGAGGCATTGGATATGGAATATATTTGGCTCTGTGCTAGATGCCATAGAAAATTAAAAATAAACATGTCCTGGTCCCTATCCAAAGCATCATGTAATCTAGTGGTTAAGTGCTTCAGTAGGTAGTCAATCAGTGTGGTGGACTGTCATATGTTAAAATACCCACTTGAAATTCTGATAGTCATCTCAAAATTAACGTTTCCAAACCTAACTCCTGTTTCCATTGCCCTCCCAACACCAACGTGCCCCACCCACAGCCTTCTCCATTTCAGCTGAAGAGAATCTCATTCTTCCAGTTGTCGACACCTGGAGTCACCCTCAATTCTTATCTTCCTCTTAACTCCTCATCCACACCTTAAGGAAATTATGGTGACTTTACTTTTAAAATATATTCATGACTGGAATTTTCACTGCTTGTACCGCTACCAGCAGTTTGGAGCTACTACCATCCACTTTCTCCTAAATTATTGCAATAGCCTCCTAAACGGTTTTCTCATTTTTATCCTTGCCCCCCTATTTACTTTGAAATTCTATTGTCTACTACCCATATATACAGCAACCCGAATGAATATTTTAAGACCTAACTTAGAACATGTCACTAAAATTTGATCAAAACACTACACTGAAAGGCTCTCCATTCCATTCACAGGAAAGCCAGAATCCTTACATGGCCTAGAAGGAAGTACATGCCTGCCCTCAGTCCCTCTAGACCTGCTATTCTTCGACTCTACACCTTGTTCACTTGGCTCCTTGATGTTCCTCTAAGACTCCGAGCACACTCTTGCCCTAGTGACATCTCTCCAGTCTTCGGCCTGAAGTTACTTTCCTCCAGATATGTGCTGGGCTAAATCTCTAACTATCTTCAAGCTCTGCTCAAGTCTCATCTTCTCAGATAGGCTTTCCTTAATACTCTAATTAGTATTGTAAACTGTGCCCCTTACACCATTTCGTCTCATCATGTCTGTCGTTCCTATTCCCTTTTACGATGCTCTACTCTTTCTTCTTCATGTTTGCTCTAGAGTCGTCTTGGAAGTGAATCAGTTTCTTCTTTGAGTCATCTCTCTTGTCTCATACTCTATCACAGGCAGCTAAAAGAAACTGGAAATCTCTAACTGGTGGCAAAACACCAAGGTTCATTTGTTACCCTCTTTATCTCTTAAATAACTGTAGGTTACAACTGGAGTGAGACCTATGGTCACCTACCTTCCTGCCTGGTTCAGGGAAGAGCAAATCAGGTACAGCCTGGTGGTCTCATTGAAGTGAAAAGACAGAGAACGGGTAAGGTGGCTGGAATTTGTGGAGCAGAATATTATCAAGGATGCGGCTTCAGAGAAGAAGAGCTCCAAAGCTACTAAAAATAATTACAAAGGAGATATAGCCCCAAATTCCATAAACCTTTGCCCTTCCCTGACCAACAAAATTCTTACCTTCTTCTAACTCACAGAAAACTGTGTCTCCCTTCTAAATCATCACAATTACTTTGTATTGTAGCTACCTGTCTATGTTTTGCTTTTATATTCTTTGTATTCTATAAACTTTTTTTGTATTCTATAAACTTTTTGAAGGCAGGTGGTGATGCTCAGCTCTGTATCCCCAGCAGCAACCAATAAATAACTTGTTGAATAAAAAAATTGATAAAAGAAAATACCTAACTTTTGGATGTAGGAGTTATTCATCTTCTGTTTTCTCTTTAAAAGTAAATGGGATCACTTAAACTTTGATATTATGAATACATATCCATTCTTTCAAGTTAACTGTGCTATACCTTTTAGTAACACAATCAGTTGTCATGTTTTTCTCTTCAAAAATTCTTAACCCATCATAATATATATTTAAAATCAAATTAATTACCATTAGGTACACTCTTCAACAGTGAAAAGCTGGGACTAGACAGACTCTTTATACCTAATTTTAAAATAAAACTGCTTATGAGATGTAATATACGGTTTTAAAGAACAAAAGGCTAATTTTTGAGTCTAAATCTCATAAGGGTTTAACCTTGTGAATTTTATCCAATCCTTAATATATGATATAGAAGAAAAATTTTACTAACAAATTGAGTTTAGTTTTAAATAAGAGCTATCCAAATTAGCTAATGTCTAGCAGCATTTCTTTTACCATTTAACTATAAAATATGGTGATTATATAGGCAGGCTATAACCCTCATCCATTACCTTCCCTTAGTATTCACTAGAAATGGAAAATGATAATTCTATCAAGTCTATAAAATTGGATGTATCTTAAAACTCACTAAAGTTTATTCATAAAAACCTACATTATATTCTAAAACTCTCTAACATTTCTGACTATTTTACTTTATAAAAATCTAAAATTAAGAAGTAGGAAGAAAGTATTTCTCCTGAGGTGGAAATTATAGCCTACTGGCTACTTGAAAATCTTTTTCTAATGGATTGGGCCTAATGCCAATATTTAGTTATGGTGCTCCAAATCAGATTCAAGTTTTCATTATCTTCTCAGTCTAATCCACACTGAGTATATTTTATATTACGATCTTCAATTAAAAATGTTGGTATACCTTTAGCTAAAGACTGGATTCATGAAATTTTATTTAATTATTTACAAATTGGTGGAATTGTTAAAACATAATTATATCTAACACTTTTTCTCTGATATACTTCTAATTCTAAATTTGAAATTCATAAGGATTTTTTTTCAGATATAAGATTTTATATGTGAAGCTATTAATTAACTAAAAATCCTACATTCCCCCATTGAAAAAATGGGGGAAAAGTTTTTAATCACTTTTATCCCTTATAATAATCCGTTTAAGTATAAACAAGACATATTATTTTCTTTTTAAGTATTTGAGTAGTTCAATTTAATCTTGTTGGCTAAGGTATTATTCATTGTACTTGAATCTATTTGTCTCCATGTCTACTGCAGTTGTCCCTTGGTATCTGGGGGGGATTGGTTCCAGGACCCCTTCAGATACAAAATCCGGGGGTGATCAAGTCTCTTAGTCAGCCCTCCATATCCCCAGGTTCCACATCCAGGGATTCACCCAACCGCAGATGGTAAACGTAGTACATGATTGATCTGTGGTTGGTTGAATCACAGATGCAGAACTCGCGGATACAGAGGGCCGACACTACTTGTTTTTTTTCAATGTTAATTTTCAAAAATATGGTTGTGGTAGGCTGAATAATGGTTCCCCCAAAAGCATTCATGTTCTAATCCCTGGAACCTGTGAATATTTCCTTTTATGGTAAAACATTGGATTAAGTTAACTGTCTTGAGATGGAGGAGATTGTCTTGGTTTATGCAGGGGGACCCTAATTGCAATCACAAGGGAGAGGGAGATTTGCCACAGACAGGAGAGGTCAATGTGATCAGGGAAGCTGAAATTGTAGTTATGCGGCCACAAGCCAAGGAGTGCTGGAAGAGGCAGGAACAGTTTTTCCCCTAGAGCTTCCATAGGGAGTATGATGTAGCCAACATCTTGACTGTGGCTCAGCGAAACTGATGTTAGACTTCTGACCTCCATAACTGTGATAGAATAAATTTATGTTTGTGGTAATTTGTTACAACAATCACAGGAAACTAATACAATATATTAGTTTTTCTAATTGTATTATTACTAGTTATTATATTATTATTATGTTGTATATTATTATATTATTTGTATATTAATTGTATATTGTATTTTAATACATAATAATTGTATTATTATTAATTATTAGTTTTTCTACTGTATTTATAATACAGTATATTAGAAAGAGAGGGGGAGAGAGAGAGATTTATTATAAGAAATTGGCTCATGCAGTAATGGAGATTTACAAGTCCTGCAGTTGGCAAGCTGGAAACCCAGAACATGTAAAATTAATAATCACATTAGGTAAGGTTAAGTTACAAGTTGAAGATTTCTCTATGGTAGAACAACTTAGAGTCTTCAGTATGCTAATATGCATTGCCAGTTTGCATAATATGAATATTTCCATAATATTCTCACAATACATTCCCCCTTTATTTTAAAGGAACAACAAAATAATGTCTCTAGTAACTGCTGCAAGGAGTAGTTTGGAATATACTTAATTAAATCTCAGAATAATGATCAATTAATGACAAAAAAATTACTATTCATCACAAATTCTCTGTTTCTTCTCCGAGTTGAATTTGTAGGAATTTTGCGCCTGCACTTATAGTAAATTACCAGCTTTAATCTCTTTAACTACCTGTTCTTTGTCATGATTAGCCAAATATATCAATATCTCTTCCTAAAATTCAGGATTATTTATCTTGTAACCAAAATGGAAATGATTCATATATTTACAGACTCTTTTTAGATGGCCTTTTCCACATGGTGAGTGATTTTGATATTTTACTGTTTCCAGTTAAACCCAATTAACTGATATTTTGATATTCTGTTTCTCTTTCCTGGGCCCCATTGTTTTTCTCATGAATAACTCTCTGCATCAGAAAGAGCCAAATGGAAATTTGATATAATTCGGTAGTAATCTGGTAGTGTTATAGGTAAATTTTCTGTTAACAAATATTTTTTATTTTTCTGATTTCACGAGAGGGGCATATTAGATATAAAATATGGAGGTTTAATATAATTCAATTATTTATTCAGTGGAAATTCTTTTCTTTCCCCCTGTGGATACTTGAATAGACAATTGTTGCATAAGTGTAACCATTAAATTCTTACTGTTTTATTCATTGAGATAACCACAATAACTGGTTTGATCTTTTGGTAGTCTGGTTGTTGAAGCTTATCTTATTGATAGTCTTAGGTCAAGTGTTCAGTAATCTGATTATGTCATATGATAGGTATTTAAAACCCTAAATTAAACATATTTTTGGTGCTGCAAAATAAATCACATGCTTTCTCTCTTTGGAAGATTTAATGCAATTACTACGAGTATATGGGGGTGTTGATTAATATACTGACCTAAGATAAATAAAACAAAGAAATCCTTATATTGAATAATTTGAATTACCATGCAAGTAGTCATTTCCATCTTGATTAAATCACTGAATATCACTATTCTGTGATACAAATGGCTAGTCTTCAGTGGAATATTCTCAGAATTTGCAAACTGTTCCTCTATGTCTAATTCCATCCCCTCTTATATAATCATAATTGTTTCTAAAAGTGATCTAGAACTCAAATCTACATTTCTAATTTTTCTGTTCCCTACTCTTCCAGATGCATGCCTTAGCATATTCAATCAGCCTTTTAGGTGTTCCTTTTAAAGTCATTATGTGTATTGCAGCTGGTGGACATATTTGCATAGTTCAACCTATGCAAATGAGGAGGTTGAATGAGACAATTTGTAAGTTCCCTTAGTAAAATTTTGGAGGAGATGGACAAAAGAAGTACACAAAGAATACCAGAGAGATGGGAAAAGAGCAGAAATCAAGAGAGAGAGATAAGCTGAGGAGGTCACTAGTGTCATAGTTGTAGTTACTATGTTCAGTGTTTATTCTCTCCCCAGGGTAACTTCTGAAAGATGTACTTTCACTTTTTCCCTCTTTTTCTTCCACTTCTGTCATGCTGGCCTCTTATTAATGGGCCTATACAGATTAAATAATTTTGTAGATGAGAAGGAACTTAAAATTCATCTGGCTCAATAATTTTTTATAGATAAAAAGATGAAAGTCAAAGATTTAGCTTGTGCCAAATCCCTTAGCTAACAGAATAGTACAGAACCCAATCTGTTGGCCTCCGAATCAAGAGAGTTCTCTACTTCCCCTGAGCCTAATTCCCATGTACTCTTTTCTTCTGTGTCCCACCCTCCTCCCCGCTTTCCTTAGCAGATCTTCAAGGTAAGTGTAGAGTATCTGTATGGTGGACAGAGTAGGATGCTTTTTCTAAGCAAATGACTGGGGAAGTGAAATCACAGGATGCTGCTGCAACATTTTGTTACTGCGAAGACCAGGCTTTGGGGTGTGTTGAGATAACACTTAGCATCTCCTTGAAACAATGTTGCTTTCATCTAGTCAGGCTTATTATAGCTATAAATCACAAGGGCCAGAAAGGAAAGAAGATTCCATTTCTTCAGCTCTTTCTTTGTTCCCTCAAGGAAGGACCATGGTGCAAAAGGCCTTTATATCTCATTACTGTGCTAATAAAGGAAATGCCAGATGATGTATTCTATCTGCTATCTCATACTCAGAGCTACAAAGCATTTATCTCAGACTCAGCTTTAGATGGATAACATTTGTTCCCTTAATTTTATTATACATGAATAGAAAGAAGACAAGTGGCAAAGCCCTTGAGTAGAGATCTTAAATGAGTGTGTTTGCTAAGAATGGAATCATCCACTTCTCTTGCAAACCTGGAGATCAAAGTCACCAGGCCAAGCAAAAGTTCTCAGGCAGAACTGTTGTTTATGTTTTTAAAAATGTAATTTTCATTGATCTTGGTCTCTATAATCTTTACTGCTGATAAAAACAATATTTGACATGTTATTTTTCTCCATTCAAAATATAATAATGATGCAACAATAACTAAAACAACTATAATAGCAATAACCAACTGTCTATCTCTCATTTTGTGCCATGTACAGCCCTATGAATACATGCTATTATAATCTCCATTTCACTGAGAGAAGTGAAGCACTGACAGGTTAAGTAACTTTTATAAAGCCACACGCTAACTTCACTATTATAGGCTAACCAATTACATATGAGTTTATTCAGTTTTCCTCCACTTTACCTTAACTACCAGAAATATAATCATGTACATAATAATTTATCTTCTGAGACATGATATATATTTAATTTTGGATATAAAATTTTAATTACATCTGCTTAATGACACTTCATTTAAGATCTATGGGAAGATTTTAAAAATTCTAAAGTAATTTTAATTCAAATCTCTATTAAAATATATCATGAATGTATCCTAATCAATCAAAAAGGCAATACTATATTTATGTTCTATGATGTTAATTATGTCATTAAATATGATAGAAAATTTCAAAACAAATGTTCATAATTATAGAGCTATTTAAATGAATTATGATACATCTGTATGTGGAATATTGTATAACCATTAATGCAGTAGTTTTGAGGAAAAGGTAATATCATAAGGTAATAAATATGTTAGAAAATAACTGAAACATTGATAGTGAATATAATATTGAATAAAATAAATTTTACCTGTAATATGATCTTTATTGTGAAGGTACATACATTTACATACATGCAGAGAAAACCAATTGAAAGAAATACTCCAAAGAAGCTGTGAGTGGTTATTACTAGATGATGGGATCATGGGAAATTTTTGTGTATGTATGTCTTTATATTT
Organism: Diceros bicornis minor; assembly: GCF_020826845.1. Classification (NCBI taxonomy): domain Eukaryota; kingdom Metazoa; phylum Chordata; class Mammalia; order Perissodactyla; family Rhinocerotidae; genus Diceros; species Diceros bicornis. The sequence goes on from NC_080761.1 coordinate 50,540,440, forward strand.
TTCTTTATTTTTCTAATTTTGTGCTGTGTACATAAACAATGAAATTTACTTTAAACGCTTTATTCTTTTCCTCAATAGTATGTTATTATTTCTGAATAAGTTAAGGTAGCAGGTATAACAAAACTTTATGAAAAAGTGTATTGATCTTACACTCAAGAGGTGTTTTGCTTGATTTCTAGGCCCCATCTGAAAATTAGAGTTCTTTAGAAAATAATATTTATGATTAGCTCCAGATTTAATATTTAAATAAACTTGACCTGTAATTATCAACTAAAAAAAAAGTGAAAAATTTTTTTTGTGTGTGAGTAAGATTAGCCCTGAGCTAGCATCCATTGCCAATTCTCCTCTTTTTGCTGAGGAAGATTGGCCCTGGGCTGACATTCCTGCCCATCTTCCTCTACTTTATATGGGATGCTGCCACAGCATGAGTTGACAAGCGGTGCGTCGGTGTGCTCCCAGGATCCGAACCTGCGAAACTTAAGTGAGCAAACTTAACCGCTATGCCATTGGGCCGGCCCTGTAAAATTTTGATCAAAGAAATTATGGAAACTTTATGAAAATGTTACAAGGTTTTTTCTGATATAGAATACTTAAAGTATAGAAATAGATGGACATTATGTGAAATTTGATTGATTACAAAATTTATATAAGTTAAAAATATTCCTTCACTTTTGGAAAAAAGTGAAGTCATATATACGCAACTCCTATAGGCAATTTGACATATGTTAGGCATCCTCTAGGGACTAACCCGGAATTGTTGCTCATTCACGTTTGTATACTAAACTATCTGAAGCTGTTTTTCTTCACGATGAGACTTCATGGTGTGAATGATTCTTCTTAAAAAAAGTCAGCATATGGAGTTGTTCGGGTAATGCAAAAATAAGTTACAAATACTGGTGACTGTTATACTTCAGAAAGATTTTCTGCAGTTACTTTAAAAGTTTTTTTGTACAACTTAACTAATGCGTATTATTTTCCAAATAATTATATTAAACTGAACATTCATTTTCTGGAACATTCCAGCTGGATAAGATTTTCACAAACTTGCATAGGGCACCTGATTTTCAAATGTAGAAACTAGAAAACATTTCCAAACTCATTTCTCCTTGCTTCCTAGCCTTCCTGGTAAAATGGGTCAGACATACAGAATCTAGAGATTTGAATAGTTTGCTAACAGTCTAAGCACAGATACCTAGCAAAGGGATCCATAATTTAAGTTAATTTTAAATATAGTAAAATATGCCTTGCATGGTGAGGATTTCTGAGCTGGCTTCCTTTATTCATCTCCTCTGATTTTTTCGTTTCACAGCAATGACCACCCACTAGACACAACCATAATTATCACTGCTACATTAATGTAGACACCAGGGAAATTAACACATTAGGTTTGCTCTGCAAGAGGAGAAAAATTCTTGCTTCCATAATTCTGCATTAGCTATTTAGAGTCCAAAGGGTAATTTACTTGTGTTTTGATTATTTAACCCTAAGTCCATTTAAGATAGTTACAAAGCATTTGAAGACCTGAGTAGAATCATCCTCTAGCTAGTTCGTCCCCAAATCACATACAAGTAAGGTGCAAACTGACATTAAGGTCCAGGGTCCCTATATTAGTTGCAATACACTGCCCACACTTCAATTATTTATTTAAAAATTCTGTTTACTATTCTTTGGCCCCAATATAATGTGGGATCCTTGAAGGAAAGAAAACTCTTTGATCTTTAGAAACTTAGTGCATGCACATCACAGGAGGCATGCTATTTTCTTTATTCATTCATCTGTCGAGGGACGCTTACATTGTATCCATACCTTGCCTATTGAATAATAATACAGCAATGAACGTAGGAGTACAGATATCTCTTCAAGATAATGATTCCACTAACTTCGGATATATACCCAGAGGTAGGATTACTGGGTCATATGGTAGTTCTATTTTTAATTTCTTGAGCAACCTTGATACTGTTTTCCATAATGGCTGTACCAATTTACATTCCCAGCAACAGTGCACAGTGTTCCTTTTTCTCCACATTCTCACCAACACTTACCTCTTGTCGTTTTCATGAAAGTCATTCTAACAGATATGAGGTGATATTTCACTGTGGTTTTGATTTGCATTTCCCCAATAATTAGTGATGTCGAGCACTTTTTCATATATCAGCTGGCCATTTGTACATCTTCTTTGGAAAAATGTCTATTTAGTTCCTCTGGCCATTTTTTAATCAGGTCATTTGTTTTTTTACTATTGAGTTTTATAAGTTCTTTATATATTTTGGATTCTAACCCCTTACTAGATATATGATTTGCAAATATTTTCTCCCATTCCATAGGTTGCCTTTTCACTTTGCTGATTGTTTCTTTTGCTGTGCAGAAGCTTTTTAGTTTGATGTAGCCCCACTTTTTTTATTTTTGCTTCTGTTGTTTGTGCTTTTGCTGTCATATCCAAAAAATTGTTGCCAAGACCAGTGTCAAGAATATTTTCTCCTATGTTATCTTCTAAGAGTTTTAGGTTTTCAGTTTTTATGTTTGTCTTTCATCGATTTTTAATTAATTTTTGTGTATGGTGTAAGGGTCCAATTTCATTCTTCTGCATGTGGTTATCCAGATTTCCCAACCATTATTGAAGAGGCTATCCTTTCCCCATTGAGTATGCTTCGCTCCCTTGTCAAATATTAGTTGACCAGATATGTGAGAGTTTGTTTCCAGATTCTCTGTTCTGTTTCTTTGGTCCATGTATCTGTTTTTACGCTAGTATCATACTGTGTTGATTACGGTGGCTTTGTAGTCTTGTTTGAAAAAAGGAAGTGTGGTGCCTCCAGCTTTGTTCTTCTTTTTCAGGATTGCATTGAAATGTGTATCTTTTATGTTTTCATATAAATTTTTGGTTTTTCTATTTATTTGAAAAATGCTATTGGAATTTTGAAAGATATTGCATTGAATCTATAGATGGCTTTGGGTAATATAGATATTTTAACAATATTAATTCCTTTTATCCATGAACACAGGATATCTTCCCATTTGTTTGTATCTTTTTCAATTTTGGTCATCACAATCTTGCAATTTTCATTGTATAGATCTTTCTCCTTGGTTAGATTTCTTCCTAAGTATTTTATTGTTTTTGATGCTATTGTGAATAGTGTAGTTTTCTTTATTTCTTTTTCAGATGTTTTGTTGCTAATGTATAGGAATACTGATAGGAGCATGTATTTCTGTATTTTGCTTTTATATACTGATTTCTGTATGTTGATTTAGTATCCTGCAACTTAACTGAATATGTTAATTAGTTTTAGCAGTTTTTTGGGGGAATCTTTAGGATTTTCTATATAAGGTTATATCACCTGCAAAGACAGTTTTACTCTTCCTTTCTTGTTTGGAAGCCTTCTCTTTCTTTCTTGCGTGATTGCTCTAGCTGACTTCCAGTACTATGTTAAATAGGTGTGGTGAGAGTAGGCAATCTTGTCTTGTTCCAGATCTTAGAGGAAAGGCTTTCAACCTTTCACTGTTGTGTATGGCGTTGGCTGTGGGTTTGTCATATACAGCCTTTGTTGTCTTGAGGTATGTTCTTTCTATACCCAATGTATTGTTTTTATCATGAAAGGATGTTGTATTTTGTCAAATGCTTTTCTGTCATCTTTTGATATGATTATGATTTTTCACTCTATTATTATGGTGTATTACATTAGTTGATTTGCATATGTTGAACCATTCTTGCATCCCAGGGATATATCCCACTTCATCATGGTGTATTATCCTATAATGTGCTATTGAGTTTAGTATTTAATAGTTTGCTGAGATTTTTGCATCTATTTCATCAGGGATATTGTTCTGTACTTTTCTTTTCTTGTAGTGTTCTTATTTGTCTTTGGTATCAGGGTAATGCTGGCCTCGTAAAATGAGTTTGGAGGTGTTCCCACCACTTCAATTTTTTGGAGGAGTTTGAGAACAGCTGGCATTAATTCTTCTTTAATGGTTGGTAGATTCACCAGTGAAACCCTCTGGTCCTGGGCTTTTCTGTATTGGCAGGTTTTTGATTACTGATTCACTCTCCTTACTCATTATTGGCCTGTTCAGGTTTTCTATTTCTTTATGATTCAGTCTTGGAAAGTGGTATGTTTCTAGGAACTTATCAATTTTTTCTAAGTTATTTAATTTGTTGACATGTAATTGTCTATACTAGTCACTTATGATCCTTTGTATTTTCATGGTATCAGTTATAACGTCTTCTTTTACTTCTGATTTTAACTTTTTGCATCTTCTCTTTTTTTCTTAGTCTAGCAAAAGGTTTGTTAATTTTGTTTATCTTTTCAAAACACCAGTTCTTAGTTTTATTGATGTTTTCTGTTGTTTTTCTGGTCTCTATTTCATTTATTTCTATTCTGATCTTTATTTCCTTCCTTCCACTAACTTTGGTTTTAGTGTGTTCTTCTTTTCCTAGTTCCTTGCAGTTTAAAGTTAAGTTTTTTTACCTGAAATCTTTGTTTTTTCTTAACGTAGGTGTTTATCGCTATCAAGTTTCCTCTTAGAACTTCTCATGTCCCATAGATTTTGATATGTTGTGCTTCCATTTTTGTTTGTTTCAAGATATTTTTTGGTTTCCTTTTTGATTCCTTCTTTGACTCATTGGTTGTTCAGGAGTGTGTTGTTTCATGTCCACATATTTTTTAATTTTCCAGCTTTCCTCCTGTTACTGATTTCTAGTTTCATACCACTGTAGTCAGAAAAGCTGATTACGATATATTTCAATTTGTGAAGACTTATTTTGTGACCTGTCATACAATCTGTCCTGGAGAATGTTCTGTGTGCACTTGAAAAGAATATGTATTCTGCTGCTGTTGGATGGAATGTTCTGTAATGGTTTGTTAGTTTCATTTGATTTAAAGTATGGTTCAAATCCATCCTTACCTTGTGATTTTCTGTCTGAATGATCTATCCATTGTTGAAAGTAGGGTATTGAAGTCCCCTACTATTATCATATTGTTGTCTATTTCTCCCTTCAGATATGTTAGTGTTTGCTTAACATGTTTAGGTGCTCTGATATTGGGTACATGAATGTTCACAATTGTTGTATCTTCTTGATAAATTAACCTCTTTTCATTATATAATGACCTTCTTTGTTTCCTTACCTTTTTTGGCTTAAAGTCTATTTTATCTGATATAAGTATAACTACCTCTGCTCTCTTTTGGTTCCCACTTTCATGGTGTATCTTTTTCTGTCTCTTTACTTTTAGTTGACACATGTCCTTAAAGCTGAAGTGAGTCTATTGTAGGCAGCATATAGTGCGTTCTTGTTTTTTTATCTCTCTGGCCACTCTATGTCTTTTGATTGGAGAATTCAATCTATTTTCATTTAGAGTAATTACTGATTGGTAAAGAATTAATAAAACTATCCTATTTATTGCTTTCTGGCTGTTTTGTAATTTCTTTCTTTCTTTCTTTCTTGATGGCTTCCTTTGTTAATTAATGATTTTCTGCAGTGGTGTGCTTTGATTCACTTCTCCTTATTCTTTGTGAAAATACTGTAGGTTTTTGCTTTGTGGTTACTGTGAGGCTTACATAAAATATCTTATAGATTTAACAGTATTTTTTATACTGATAACAACTTAACTTGAGCATGTACAAAAACTCTACCTTTCTACTTGCCCCTTTTACGTTTTTGATGTCACAATTTATATCCTTTTATATTGTGTATCCCTTAAGAAATTGTTGTAGCTATAAATATTTTTAACACTTTCTTCTCTAAACTTTATACTAGAGTTAAGTAGTTAATACACCACCATATTACAGCATTAGAATGTTCTGAATCTGACTATATGCTTACCTTTACCAGTGTCTTGTATATTTTCATGTTTTCATGCTATACTTCTCATCCTTACATTTCAGCTTAAAGAACTCCTTTCAGAACGCCTTAAAGAACTCCTATTTTCTTGTAAGGCAGGTTTACTAGTGGTGAACTCTCTTGGCTTTTGTTTGTCAGGAAAGGCTTATCTCCCCTCCATTAATGAAGGACAACTTTGCTGGGTAAAGTATTCTTGAGCTTTGTAGGGGGCAGGGACTGAGTTCTCCATTTTGGTGGAGATGGCATTGAAGTTCAAGAATAATTATTGAGTAAATGAATATCAATATTTGAATAGAATACTCTGTAATAGGTACTGAACCAGTTAAACACGTATTATTTGCAGATGCATTTTCTTTTATTATGGCCTCAAACTGTAATTCTTGAAAATTTGAAACAATGTGAATACACTCTAATCTGCAATATCATGTAGTATGTTTTGGGCAGTTTAGCCTTGACCCAAACCGCGTACAAACAGAGCCTTTTTATGATACTCTTTTTTTTTATAATGTAATCTTGTACTTGTTCTCTGAGGTCAGAATTATGCCAAATCAGCTGAAATCTAGTAAAGAAAAATTAACATTATTGAGAACTCTAGAAAATAATGAAAAACTTTAAAAACTCATGAAAAATACTAGGTAGAAATTTTTGCAATTTTATTGCAATGTAAGGAATATTGTGAACCCAGCTATGTAGACTTTCTGTGCAATGCAATGCTACAATTATACAGCATAGCTTCCTATATAATAGTAACAAATAGGTACTCTTTTAAGGTGAAAATTACTTAGGAAGAATAATGTCTAGAAATATCATGCAGGATAACCTAAAATAGTAGTGAGTCAGGCTTACATTTAGTCTGCATTGTTACAAAGAAAGCAAAGAATAATGTTGAGGTAATTATCTGAATAATTTATTTTTTCTAAAAAAAGAAAACTATTCGGATTATAGAAATGTGGGTTTGGGCTGCTTTATTTTCAAACTGGGTTTGTTTTTGATCAATAGCCTTTGTAACCTATCTGAACTACAGAAGTGTTCTGTCTTCTCACATTCTTAATTATATATATATATATAATTATTTTATATATATAAATTATATATATATAAATGATATAGGCACAGACTTAAATAATAAATACTAGAGTTGAATTGTGGTTTCACTATAACCAAAGTATAGTGAACTGTACTAATGAGGTCTGTAACTGCATCCTAATATATTTATTCCTCCAATTATGCAACAAATGTTTACTAAATGCCCATCACATGCAACAGGCTGAGCAATGTGATTTATTTTGCTGAAACAAAAATAACATCAACTGCTTTGGCTAAATGCTTAATCCTGAACTTTGTTATAAGTTGTTGCAGTTAACTTGGTGGGACTAACTTGAATCCCTTTGGCCTCCACAAGAAAAATTCAAGTGAAAATATACAAAGGTATGGGAAGAGGAGATATAAGAAACTACAGAAATATAGACATGTAAAACTGACAGAGGGGAGGTAAAATTTACCAAGCCTAGGCCAGTGCCTTGCAGTAGATTGTGAAAACCCAGTAGTTGTTGTTACTATTGCAATATTCATAAAAGAACGAATTGTATCACTCCTACACTCTTCCTAAATACTTATATGACTTTGAGAAAATTATCTAAATGTTCTGTTCTTAAGTTTCCTTATACTTGATAAGTAGATATTGATATTCTCTCATTCGATTTTTATACAGCATTGATAAAAATGAAAATAAAATTTCTTACCAAGTTCTTGGTGCAGATTAGGCACTTAGCATGTGTTTATTCCTTTTCACTCGTGTAAGAGTTGTGTGATGAAAAATTCCATGACATATTTGAACTCACAAGCTAGTGATGCCTTTTGATTGACTCGACTCATTTGAAGTTCAACTCAGTCATCACCCTCTTTTGGAGAAATTTTGGTTTTTAATGTCTAATTTTAGTAAGTCATATAATTTCAAAATTAAGAGCTGAAAAAAAAAAACCCTTACTGTGTTTAGTATAGCCTACTGTTTTACTAGGTTAGGAAAAGGGTTTACGTGACTTGATAAACCTCACGAAGCTAGATAGTGTCAGAAACAGAAGTTGAACACAGTCCTTCTGATTGCAAATTCATATCCTTTACCCTATTGGATGTCATCCTGTATGTTGATGAAACCACTGTCTAAAGCAGGATATTTGGGTGGTTCCTTCTTGCTAACTCCTCCATGTGTCAATAACCCTTATTGCCATTGTGTCAAAACAAGCAGAATCAATGCACTAGTCATGGTGACCATTTTGTTGACTAAAATTTCATGAAAGAGAAATGGATGTAATAAACTTTCTAGATTTTCACGTAAGGAATGACATTTCTGAGAGATGTTATAAAAGTTTACGTCTTACGTAGTGCTTTAAATCACGTGAGGGTGTGATTAGTGTTCTGACTCTTTCACTACGTCTTTCAAAACAGGGAAACCAAATAATATATACAAAAATGTCCTTCGTGACCATATGTCGTTGAAAGCATTAATTGAGTTAATCTGCTTATAGGGAAGACATCTGCTATGTGAGACCAGGAGAGTCCTTCAGACTTTATTAAAAACTTATCCAGAAATAAGGGACTAAGATTATCCCCAGAAAAGCAGCTGCATTTCTTTTTTGAATGGCTCTTATTGTTTAACATTGAGAAAAATAAGTTTCTACATTGGATTGATTACAATTAACCTCTAGGTTAAGTAGGGACATACTTTTAAACACTGTTGTTGTACTTAAAATACACAGACTCAGTTTTCTTTAATCAGTCCATTATATCTTTCCTCAAATCTTCCATACCTGCAGATCCGTACTTCCAGATGCTCACTCTTCCAGATCTCGTTGTTGAGTCTGCTCTTCAGCCACCTGATCCAATAACTTCTACAATATTCTCCAACCTTGGATGACAGTAGGGATAGTAAGAATATATTGATTCCCCTTCAGAACTTTACATCTTTCTTTCCCTTTTAGTGAGTGAGTGATTGAGAGAGAGAGAGAGAGATTGAGATTATTGAATCTTTTCTTCTACATAATTCTGTAGCTTTTAGAGAAAAAAAAAATAAAACACTGACCACACAAACAAAACAAAACAAAATTCCATAGTAATCTGAATATGCAGGTCAAATAAAGCAATGCTATGACCCTTTATTTAGCTTCCTTACAGGGCTTACAGACACTAATTTAAGAGTCTGCAGCTATTCACCTCATTGTATATATCTATATGATCTATGCACCCTATCCCCTAAAAATCCTCATGTAGCTTGCTCATAGGAAGATTTTCTCTGTCTGACAGCATTTAGACTGCAGCCTCTTCATGAATACCCATGATATGTTCACCACTCATCCCTTATTTGATGTCAAGAGTCAAGGGAAAGCATCCCTCCCTGTATTCTCAGTAAAATGCCTCAGGCATGTTTGCCACTTGGTTCCTTTCTATTACCAATACCGATAAGCTCAGATTTCATCTTTGCTACCAGACATCATGTTCTGATCCCTCCTCACAAGAGTAGATGGATAATGGTTATTTCTATTTCTCACACTCTAGTTCTTTCAGTGCCAAGATTCTGCCTTGTGCCTTTGGATTAGTTATTCTTTAGATGGAGAAATCCATTCCTGGATCTCAACTAAGCTCCTGTTTACAACTGATCTTGGACTGTTGTCCTTTCCGTGGGCCTGAAATTTGGTGGTCTTCACAGTATGTGTGCACAAGCATGGGTTATGGAAGAAACACCAGACTGGAATAAAGACATAGATTAGGATTGGATGTTGACTCTTGTAGGAACAAAAACATTAGTTCCCTTCTTGTGGTTGAGAATCTAGAGATATTAACACTTTCTTTTTATTCATTTCTCTGAACTTGTAAACAAAATAGACACAAGAGGCACCTGTAAGTTTGATTTCTGGAATATGTGACAGTAGTAGATCTTCCATTTTTCTAAAAGCACAATAGCTTGGTCAGAGTGATAGGAGGGATACCTTCCTTGGCCCATCTTTAGGACTCTTGGCCAACTGTAGCTGCCAACATTGTGATTTGCTGAGTTACTTAAAGTAGATTCCATAATGGCAGTAATGTAAGTGTCACAACTTCTCTAAATTTAGGAGGTCTAGTACATATAAGCCCCTCATCACTTTTATGTCTAGTCATCCTGTCTCAATGAGTAGGATGAAGCTTCTTTCCATGGTTTAATCATGTACTAAACATTTATTAAGCATGTGTATAATGTCTGGAAACTGTGGGTGAATTAAGTGTATAACATTTTTAGCATGTGCCCTCCAGGAAGTTTTCTTTTCATTGTGCCTTGGATATCCACAGATGAAAAATTAAATAACAGGATAAAGCAATTATATGCCATATGTCACAAGGCAGTATGTGATTAAGCCTCCAATTAAGGCAAATGCTGGTTAGGGTTCTTAATTGGTACAAAAGTATATTAACCTCTCAATGTATTCACTATCATGATTTTGCTCCTTGTAAGTCCAAGTATAAGCACTCCAGGACTTGTCATAGAATGCACCTGTCTGCTCTTATCACACATTTAGTTTAGAGACATTCTTTTCATAGGCAAGATTTGAAAAATATGAATCATCTGTTTTTTGTTAGCTATTCCTATGATCTGTACTTTTTCCAACCAGTCCACAAGAATAATATATACTTGGCCTGCTTAAAGAACCGTGTTTCCTGAATTGCAGTTTAATATTAAAATGTAGCCTTTATCTGAGAGCAGTATAAGGAGCAGCCACACAAAACTCATTATTGTATTAGCTGTAGAATGTTATTAGGAATCTGTTCATGATATTCCTCAGTTTTCCTCATGATATTCGTCCTTTTTGTGAAGTCTCATAAAGGAAAATTGTTTTAGAGACTGGTGTCACAATATCTTTGCTTTCGCTGAGAATCATGAGTTATTTTCTTTCTAATAATCTGAATGACCCCATCTTCCTATATTTGTTGCTGTCAGGAAGTTAAGTGCAAAATTTGATGCCTAAATCAGTAAGCGTGCTACTTCAAATGTTATCTGAAATGGAGTATGGTAGAAAGATAAGGGAAGGTGTAAGGGAAGAAGGAAGGAAGGAAGAAAGTGAAAAAGGGGAGTGGGTATCTGGTGTCTATTTGGCTTCTCCTTGTGGCTCCTGATACTCACTTCTGATATGTACTGCTCCAAATCAATTTTGGAAATACTTCTTCTAGTCCAGCGTATTGTTGCTTTGGATAGAAGTTACTTCATTTGCCTTCTTGTACCTAATTTACACTCAAAATAATTATAAGCACCCACTGGGAATATGTGTTTAAAATCCAAAGCAATATCTATGTAATCGAAATTGGCATGGAAACGTGTAAGGCGGACCTTCACGCAGTGCTGGGAGAGGCTAGAAAGCTGGTTGCTCTCTCTACTCTGCCTTTCCTGGTGAGAGAAACTCTCACAAGCTCGGAAGTTCCTTCTTGGCACTGAACAACACTGGCTTGTGGGAGGGATGATGCCAGCAAAACGAAGTTGTCTTCCTTCTCTTTCTGTGTGATTAGTCTCAGTTTTTTGTTCCACATTGTTGCTGAAACTTCCTAAGTAAAATCTAGAGGTTTATGAGAGCTATTTTCATCCATGGATAGCTGTCTAATCTTTGACGGGGGATAGGGAAGCTGGAATCTCCTACATCACCATTTTTTCCCAGAATTTGGAAAAGTCTTCTTGACATGAGTCTTGGCAATAATTTTTTGGATGTCATGGCTCAAGCACAAGCAACAAAATAAAAAATATATAGGACTACGTTAAACAAAAAAGCTTCTGCATAGCAAAAGAAAACGAAATGAAAAGACAACCTATAGAATGGGACGAAATATTTGCAAACCACATATCTGATATGGAGTTAATATTCAAAATACACAAGGAATTCATACAACTCAACAGCAAAAATCCAATAATCTAATTTAAAAATGGGCAAAAGATCTCAATAGACATTTTTCCAAAGAAGATATTAAAATGGCCATCATGTACATGAAAAGGTACTCAACATGCTTAATCATCAGGGAAATGCAAATCAAAAGAACAATGAGATATCACCTCACACCTGTTAGAATGGCTGTGATCAAAAAGACAATTGTTGGGCCGGCCCCGTGGCTTAGTGGTTAAGTGCGTGCGCTCCGCTACTGGCGGCCGGGGTTCGGATCCCCAGCGCGCACCAACGCACTTCTCCGGCCATGCTGAGGCTGTGTCCCACATACAGCAACTAGGAGGACGTGCAACTATGACATATAACTGTCTACTGGGGCTTTGGGGAAAAAAAAGGGAGAGGATTGGCAATAGATGTTAGCTCAGAGCCGGTCTTCCTCAGCAAAAAGAGGAGGATTAGCATGGATGTTAGCTCAGGGCTGATCTTCCTCACACACACACACAAAAAAGATAAAAGTAAAAAGACAAGTGTTGGTGAAGATGTGGAGAAAAGGGAATCCTTTGCATTGTTGGTGGCAATGTAAATTGGTGCAGCCACTATCAAAAATAGTATGGACCTTCTATAGAAAATTAAAAATAGAACTACCATATGATCTAATAATCCCATTTCTGAGTATATATCCAAAGAAATCGAAATCAGGATCTTGTAGAGATATCTGTGCTTCCACATTCATTGCTGCATTACTTGCAATAGCTAAGACATGGAAATACTGTAGATGTCCACGGAGAGATGAATGGATAAAGAAATTGTGATACACACGCACACACACACACAATGCAATACTGTTCAGTCATAAAAAAAGAAAAGATATTGTCATTTGTGACAATATAGATGGACCTGGAGGGCGCTGTGCTAAGTGAGATGAGTCAGAGAAAGACAAATACTGTACAATCTCACTTATATGTGGAATCTAAAAAAAACAAACTCCTTGGAACAGAGATCAGATTTGAGAGAGAATTAAATGAAGGGGGTCAAAAGGTACAAACTTCCAGTTATAAGATAAATAAGTTCTGGGGGTGTAAGGTACAACGCAACGACTCTAGTTAACAGCGCTATATTGTATATTTGAAAGTAGCTATGAGAGTAAATCTTAAAAGTTCTCATTACAAGGAAGAAAAAATTATAACTATGGGAGGTGATGGCTGTCAAGTAACCCTATTGTGGTAATCATTTTGCAAGGCATACATACAGCAAATCACTATGTTGTACACCTTAAACTTATGAGAGGTTATATGTCAATTATTTCATTAAAACTGGGGAAAAGTATCATAAAATGAAAACTTTTATGGTTTTCTTTAGTAGAGATGTTTTATTATTATATTTTAAAGAGTTTACCTAGCTCTGAGGAAAGGAAAGTGATCAATTTCTCATTGAGTGCCTTACAATGATCAGGATTGTGTATAAACATTTCTGGTTACAATCTAGTGAGGTAGGTAATATTTTCTAAATTTTACACATGTGGAAACTATGACTAAGACATTTTATCAAGGTCATACAATAATTAAATGACAGAGATAAGATTCAAAGACAAGTTTATCTGACTAAAAATTTATACCGGCCCGGTGGCGTAATGGTTGGGTTCGCACACTCTGCATTGGCAGCCCGAGGTTCGCGGGTTTGAATCTTTGGCACGGACCCATGCACCACTCATCCAGCCATTTATGGTGGCGTCCCATATACAGAATAGAGGAAGATGGGCACAGATATTAGCTCAGAGCCAATCTTCCTCACCAAAAAAAAAAAAATTAAAAAAAAAATTTATACTCTTTCTTGCCTCCCTGTTATTGAACATTTTTATAGTGTTCTACCTCTTAGTGAAGACATCAGATTGTCTATTGACTCATTATTTTAAAAAAAAAAAAAAAAAAGATTGTCCTTCCAATCATTGATTCATTCATTTTTTTAAGAAGGAACTTTTGGGTGTCTATTATGTTTTATACACTGTGCTTCTGTTAGCTAGTTGCTTGGAATACAAAATGAACAAGCTTGTTTCATCACGGAGATATTAGTCACAGCAGTTGGCCTAATTCTGACTTGAGTGATTCCATTTTCACATGCTTAAATCTTTCTTCTCGGGAAAGGAGTGATTAAACATGACAATTTCATTTTCACTTTTTTGCAGCTAAGCTGCTATTGTGCGCCCTCTTAGAGATATATCCACTTCAGAGAAGATGAACTGATGTGAGCACTTGGTAGGTGTTCAAATATTAAACAACAATTCATCAGCTACTTCAGAATTCAATAGGGGGACTTGGTACTCCCTTGGGTTCTCAGGACTTTGTTGGTAAAAAAAATCTTTTGAAAATGAAAGCAAAGGTGAAATTCTAAATGCCTTCAACTTCTAGGGTTTATTGAAATCTAAATTTATTAGTACCTATGCTGTAGGTGTTTAAGTAAGTTTATCAATGTGTTATATTTAACATTTAGCTGAATCTTTTAGTGTTGTAATAAGAATAGTCTTATCAAAATACATATAACAAATTGTATTTCATGATTACAAAACAGGCATCATCAATCATCTCATGAATTTTTCTTGGCTATCTTCTGTTCTTATCAAAAGAGAAGGTTATACAGGAGCTACAATAATACTTCTAGATGCATAGGCATAAAGCACCAGATTCTGAAAGTTACAGCAATAGTAAATGGATAGTTGCATGGAGCAGCATTGTTGAATATATTTACTTAATATGGTGGTCTCGGTACATACCTTCCAAGAAATCAAAAACTGTATATTTAAGTTCAATTGTATCAACCTTCAATAAATCAATCAAATAATTGTCATGAATATTTTTTGTTAAAATTCCAGGAAAGGAGATGATGATGCAGTGGAAGCATAGTTTTTGGATTTTTATGAATTCCCAATGGAAAAACAAACAGAAAAACTGGATAGCAAAACCAAAAATCTGTGGACAGTATTGACAACAAAAATAGGTGACAAAGTATGCACACAACCCCCCAAATGCAAACAGGTGGAGACAAATCAGTAAGCCCTATAAACCTGTGTGTTATTTACGGGCTTGTAGAAAATATCAGAGGGAAGTAATAGAACATTTGAAAAGTCTAAAAAAAGAATTGCAAAATCCCAACAGTTATCCCTTGGAAAAAACAGCAGCAGAAAAGCACAATATTTATATGGTGAAGTAAATTAGATTATCCTGAGATATTTAAAACAGCTATACTTCACGCCACAGTAAAATGGAGTAACATATTTAAGGTACTCAAGAAAAGAAAATGTGAGTCAAGGATTTCCTCTTCAGCAACATTGATGATCAGGAGAAACCCATATGCGTTTTGCCTTCAGCATTCCTCAGTGCATGCCAGGTGCCTACGTCAACCTTAATTGGGCTGGGAAAGCCAAGTTCCTGTGAAATCTCAAAACTGACCCATGAGGACGCCTCTCCAGGGAAGAGCTCCACGCTGAGAAGTAACTTCTGGGAATGGAATCAAAACTGAGTAGGACAGTGACAACAGAGAGGAAAATTATAGATAAAGTGCAGGAGAGAAACATAGCCAAGAAATCTCAGAAAGCAAGCTGCCATATTTTTAAACAATGCACAAAAACAAGAATAAATGGAGCTTTATGAAGTTATAAAGGTACCTTCAAATATAGCTCCTTGTGAAAGTTTAGAAAACTCAACTCATGTAAAAATGAGCAACATGAAAGTATTAAGTCCAGATACCATGCACACTTACTATAAGAAAATACAAAATAGACTAAGAAGCGGAATACATACTTTCAGAAAAAGTATGCGTGCCAGAAAAGCATACCCACAAAACATTAAGGATCCAATGTATACTTCAAGATAAGCTAAATGTATTAGAGATTTATGCAAGGCACAAAATAACATCATAAATAAAAATTCAGAATGAGATGATAGAATTTAAGAAAGAATCAGAAATTTAAAAAAATCATAAGAATATTGTAGAAGGAGTACAGGAGCAAATAAATACAACACAGTGCCTTAATAGCAATTGACAGCAAAAAGTGAGAAATTTTATAGATTAAAAAAAAGAAAAAAATGTAAAATAATTTGAGAGAAAGTAGCAGTTATTGAAGTCAAGCAAAGAAAATCCTATTTATGGATAATAGTAGGACCTGAAGAAGAACATCTGACCAAGGGAATAGAATACATATATTAAAACTATAATTCAAAAAACTCTTGAAATCAAAAAAATTGTTTCAAATGTCCTTTCAAAGAGAAAACAAAATACCTGTACTATTAACTCATAGTGACAACCATATTCTTGTAAAATTATTGAACTTTATAGAAAAAGAAAAGAAAAAACTTAGGCCATTCAAGGGAAAAAGAACAAGATTTATATGAGAAAGTAAATTAGGTTATCATGAGATTAAGAAGGCTACACCTTCTGCTACAGTAAAATGGGGTAACATTTAAGGTACTCAAGAAAAGAAAATGTGAGCCCAGGATTTCCTACTCAGCAAAATTGATCTTCATTTCTAAAGGCTATAAACTGTTACTAATATGCACGTATTAAATGGAATATTGTTCCCATGAGACTTTCCTAAATTACTTCCTAGTGAAAGAGATTTGTGCAACGAGAGTGACTAGAAAGATATTGACAGAGGACTGGTGGTAAGAATTAGGTACATGATGACCTATAGAACTAAGATGAGGACTTAAAAGAAGAATTTATAGCATGTAATGGCTGTATTATCTGCTAGTGTAGACACAGTATAAACACAAAAGTTGGGAGAGGATGTGGAGAAATCATATGCAAAAAATTTTTAAAACTGTTTTCAGTAACCATAATTGGTATTGACATTATTCCTGTTGTTATTCCAAATCTGTTCACATGTAATGTGCTATAAAGCAAAATGAGTAATCATGGAATATTCTAATTCTACCATCTCCTGTGTTCTTTAGAACCAAGATCTCTGTGTGGAAGACAGAGGAACCATACAAGTATAATATGAATGTAATATGGATAAGAGGAAGTGAAAACTCTATAATTAGTTATGTATTAGAATTGGGAATATTAGTAAGTATGAACTCATGAAGTTTTGTTTCTTTTGCCTATATGTATGTAAGATTTTTTATTCTGTTTGTCTCTGTATCCTTTTCCTCCACATATAGGAAATATACATATCATATTTTCTGATGACTATACACACATATGTAACCTGAGTATATATATCCTGTAAATTACCTATAAGATTAGTAGCAATAAGCATCCATGTTGTTGCCTTAAATTGCCATTTCCCTTAACAAGATCCGTGACTAATACAGAATTGGTTAATTCCATGTGTAAGACGAGCCCAAATCAACTTGTCATACCAGATTTCAAAGCTATCAACAAACATTAAAGCCATGTCTGAAGGACCAAAAGGACACAGGAGGCGATTTGGAAAGACTACCCCTGTCCAAATATGGGACATTTTGAGCTTCAGTAATAATAAGAATTGCAATGCATGGAACCCGACCAAAATATTTTATTGAGTTTGTAATTATATTAAAAAAAAACCAAAACATAATCAGTCATCTTTTGAGGATCACAGGAATCAATTATCATATAAACCAGGGAAATGTGAGAATCAAACATTTTATATGCCTTTTTCTATCTGGTGGACATCCAAATTGTAAATGAGAAAGAATATCACCTTATAAAATTGTTATAGCTAATAAATAAAAACAAAATAACAGAATGATAAAAGAGCCATGTTGTAAACTCCCTGAATGAGTGAATCTAGGCATTGAGGCTCTATGTGTATTAACATCAAAAGAAAGTGAAAAACCAAACATGTGCCTCCTGATGAAGGAGCACAATTTAATCTATATCTTTGCCAAAGAGCCTGCACCTGAGTCTGATCATGCCTTTAGGTCTAGACGCCAATCTGCACTAAAGAAAGAGAAGTGAATCATTTGCTAAAGTGCACCATGAGTACGCGATGAGCAAAATCTAGACTGTGAGAAACTCTAGATTAAATGGCCTAATATTAGATAGATAAAAATCATAAGGAAAATAAAGGACTGGAGTGGAAATCTTTAGATCAAAAGAAACTTAAAATACCAAGTTAATAAAGGTGTGACACAAAACTATAGTACCTAGAAATATACACTTAGGTGATGAATCCAAAGAGAAATGCCAGGACGTGATTACTAGACAAGTCAGGATGGTGGTTACTTTTGCGGGAAAGATGTGTGAATGATATTTGTACAAAGAGGGGCTTCTAAGTTGCCTGACAATATTCCTAGGCTGAGTAGTGATTACAGATGTGTTCGCCTTATAATATTTCACTAAGCTGTTCATTTTAATGTAGTTTTCTGTACCTTTATTATTTTGTAATAAAAAGTCAAAAGAAAATTTCAAGTGAAAAATGACAGTTTTTTAAAAAAAGGAAAGTCTATGCTGTGGAACTTAGACAAAGCCGTAGAAGAGGAAACTGTTTTTATTTCATCTGCATAGATATTACAGTTACAAGTATGTATACACACATACATACATATATAAATGCACATACACATGTACCTACATATCCTTACTTCAGCACCTACCTAAAAAATCATATTCAAAATAGATGTAAATAAAAATTCTGAATCCCATCCTCTAACAATTATAAGACACACTTTTAAAAACTCACGTGTTAAAATATAACACTGAGGAGTGATGTCATCAAGATGGTGACATAGGTCATTCCTGACTTGGCTCTACCTCACAAGAAGATGTGCTAATAGCTATTCATAGACAAGACACCATTGTGCAAATCCAAGAACATGGAGATGAGGCTGAAGCCCACCTCCTGCACCACACAGTCTGAGACAGACTGCATTAGAAAGTAAGAGGAGCAGCTACATTCTGACTGCATTGTCCCTCCCCATGACCAGCATAGCACCACACTGAGAGAGCCCTCCTGAGCCTATTGTTCCTTCAGTGGGAAAAAGAGAGTCCAAGGTGGACTTTCAGCTCCCTCAGCATTGTGTGTCACTTTTTAGGAGGCCCACTCTGCTCTCATCTCAGAGGGTTCAAGGAAGAATCTATAGACCATGACCACTGGGAATCAGAGTGCGATGGAGAAGAGGGGTGCTGTTTATAGTAACCAGCTCAGATCTTGGCAGATGGAGCTTCTACCTCCAGTGGCACCTAAGTATAAATCCTACCAGCAGCTTTGCTCATCTGCGGAGCCAAGACAATGGCTTAGTCGGACCAGAAAATGTGGTGGGACATAGGCCTGCCTGATTTAGGACACCAAACTAAGAGCCTTGCTGGCCTTGGAGCCTGCTCTCCCACTCTACCCAGGCAGGGAAGCTAATTTGTAATCCTGCCTAGTGCTGAGTAGAGCCTCCAACACTTCCAACCAGGAAACTTAAACAGAGATGCCAGGAATCTGCATAGTCCATCCTGCAATCCTGTTTACCTCAGCACTTGAACAGAGAACCCGTCCAGTGGCTCTGCATCTGCCGAGCCAAGACAGTGGCTGGCCTGGAAAGGGAGCTAAGTGCACAATTCTGCTGATTTGCTCCCTAAACAAAAAGCCTTGCCAGCCCTAGAGCCTGTTCAGTAGCCCCAACCTGGCAGGGAAGCTAATTTGTAGCTCTGCCTAAATCTGAATACATCGTTCAGCTCAGCCTGAATAGGTAATCTAACTAGAGATCCCAGGAATCTGCATAGCCCATCCTGCAACCCTGTTTACAGTGCAACTTGAGCAGAAAGCCTGGCCAGCAACCCTGTGCGTCTGCAGAGCTAGGACAGTGGCCCATTAGACCAAGGAACTTAGTGCACAGCTCTGCCTAATTTGATCCCCAAACAAGAGCCTAGCTGGCCTTGGGGCCTTTATGGTGGCTGCACCTGGGAAGCTAATTCATAGCCCCAACCACTGCTGAATACAGTCTTCAGCCAGCCCAGCCAGGGAACCTAACCAGAGCACACTGGCAGTTGCATAGCCTCTTCTATAACCCCACTTACAATGGCACTTGAGCAGAGAGCACAACAAAACCAGTGGCCCCATCTGGCCGGGAAATTCAGTGCACAGTCCTGCTTGATTTGGGTACCCAAACAATGAGATGTGCTGGCTTTGGGGCCCTTTCTGCTTCTCTCTCTGCTGGGCAGGGAAGCTAATTCATAACCCCACCTATTGCTGAGTATAGTACCCAGTCCCAACCATCTAGGAAGTCTGATCAGAGATTCCAGGCAACCATGGAGCCCATCCTATAGCCTCGCTTGGGCAGGGAACCAGGCCAGAAGAGAATGGGATGATATATTCAAAATATTGAAAGAAAAAAAAATGTCATCCAAGAATACTATACCTGGCAAAACTGTTCTTCAGAAATGAAGGAGAGATAAGACTTTCTGTAACAAACAAAAGGTGAGGGAGTTCATCACCACTAGATCTGTCTTACAAGAAATGCTTAAGGGAGTTCTTCAAGCGGAAATAAAAAGTTGCTAGTTAACATCATAAAAACATATGAAGGTAGAATAAAATTCACTGGTAATGGTAAACATATAGTTAAAGTCAGATTCTCTAATATGGTAATAGTGGTACATAATTCACTTATATAAAAGTAATAAAATAAACATTAAAAATAATCATAACTACAATAATCTGTTACTGGATGCATAATATAAAAAATATGTAAATTATAACATCAATAACCTAAAATGTGAGGGGGAGGAGAAGTAAAAGTGTAAAGTTTAGGAATGCTATTGAAGTTAAGTTGTTATCAGTTTAAAATAAGGTGTTATAATTTTTTTTTTTTGCTGAGGAAGATTCACCATGAGCTAACATCTGTTGCCAATCTTTCTCTTTTTGCTAGAGGAATATTTGCCCTGAGCTAACATCTGTGCCCATCTTCCTCTTTTTTGTATGTGGCTTGCCCTCACAGCATGGCTGATGATGAGTGGTATAGGTCCGCACACAGGAATCGAACTCAGGCTGCCAAAGTGGAGCACACTGAACTTAACCACTAGGCCATAGGGCCAGCCCCATAACTTTAAGATATTTTATGTAAGCCTTATGGTAATTACAAAGGAAAAACCCGTGGAAGTTACACAAAAGAACATGACAAAGAAGCCAAAGCATATTGATAGCAAAAAAGTCATCAAATTAAAAAAGAAAACAGTAGGATAAGAAGCAAGGAACAATGGATCTATAGAATAGTCAGAAAACAATTAGAAAATGGAAATAGTAAGTCTTTAACTATCAACAATTACTTTAAAAGTAAATGGATTAAATTCTCCAATCAAAAGACAAAGAGTGGCTGAGTGGATGAAAAAACAAGATCCAAGCCTACAAGAGACTCATTTTAGCTTTAAAGACACATATAGACTGAAAGTGAAGGGAGGGAAAAAGATATTTCAAGCAAACGGTAACCAAAAAAATGCAGGGGTAACTTTACATGTATCAGACAAAATAGACTTTAAACTAAAAATGATAAAAAACGAGACAAAGAAGGTCATTATACAATGATAAAGGAGTCAATCCATCAAGAATATATAACAATGGTAATTATTCATGCACTCAACATTGGAGCACCTAAATATATATAAAGCAAATACTAATGGGAGAAATAAACAGCAATACAATAATAGTTGGGAGAATTCAATACTCCTCTCAACAATGGATAGATCATCCAGACAGAGAATCAATAAAAAACAGTTGATTTGAGTGGCTGGCCTGATGTGTAGTCGTTAAATTTGGCACTCTCCAATTTGGCGGCCTGAGTTTGCAGATTCGGATCCTGGGAGTGGACCTATACCACTCATCAAGCCATCCTGTGGTGGTGACCCACATATAAAACAGAGAAAGATGGGCACAGATGTTAGCTCAGGGACACTCTTCCCTAAGCAAAAAGAGGAAGATTGGCAACAGGTGTTAGCTCAGGGCCAGTCCTCCTCACACACACACACACACACACACACACACACACACAGTGGATTTGAACAACACTATAGACCAAACGGACCTAATATATATTTACAGAATATTCTATCTGACAACAGAAAAATACACATCCTTCTCAAGTCCAAACAGACGTTTGCTAGGCTAGATCACCTGTTAGGCCACAAACAGCTCTTCACAAATTCAAGAAGACTGAAATCATACCAAGTATCTTCTCTGACCACAATTGTATGAAACTAGAAATCAATAACATGAGGAAAAATACATGAAAATTAAACTACAGTGTCCTAATCAACCAATGGATCAAAGGAGAAATTAAGGAGAAATACAAACATACCTTGAGACAAATGAAAATGGAAATACACCATACCAGAATTTATGGGATGCAGCAAAAGCAGTTATAAGAGGGATGTTTATAGCTATAAATGCATACATTAAGAAAATAGATCTCAAACAACCTAACTTTACAACTCATGGAACTAGAAAAAGAAGAACAAACTAAGCCCAAAGTTAGCAGATGGAAAAAAAATATTAAACAATAGAGCAGAAAAAAATGAAATAGAGACCAGGAAAAGAATAGAAAAGATTAACAAAACTAAGGATTGATTCTTTGAAAAGATAAACCAAATTGACAAACCTTTAGCTAGACTAACCAAAAAAAAAAAGAGAGAAGACTCGAATCAAGAAAATTATAAATGAAACAGTAAACATTACAGCTGATATCACAGAAATACAAAGGATCATAAGAGGCTACTATGATCAACTATATGCCTACAAGCTGGACAACCTAGAAGAAATGGATAAATTCTTTGAAACGTACAACCTACCAATATTGGATCAGGAAGAAATAAAAAATCTGAACAGACTAAGTATTAGTAAGGAGCTTGAATCTGTAATCACAAATCTTTAAGCCCAGAAAAGCCAGGAATAGATGATTTTACTGGTGAGTTCTACAAAACATTTCAAGAAGAATTAATGCCAGCCCTTCTCAAACTCTTCCAGAAAACTGAAGAGAAGGGAACACTTCCAAACACATTTTACAAGGCCAGCATTACCCTCATACCAATGTCAGACAAGATACTACAAGAAAAGAAAACTACAAGTCAATATCCTTTATGAATATAGATGCAAAAATTCTCAATAAAATACTAGCAATACTGAATTCAGCACATTAAAAGGATCATACAACATGATCAAGCAAGATTCATCCTTGGGATGCAAGAATGTTTCAACATAAGCCAATCAATAAATGCGATAAACCGTATTGATAGAATGAAAGATAAAATTCATATGATCATCTCAATACATGCAGAAAAAGCATTTCACAATATTCAACATCCATTTATGATAAGAAAATTTCATCTAATTAAGTTTAGAAGGAACATACTTGAACATACTAAAGGCCGTATATGACAAGCCCACAGTTAACATCATACTCAATGAGGAAAGGTTAAAAGCCTTTCTTCTAAGATCAGAAAAAGACAAGGGTGCCCACTGTCACCACACCTATTCAACATAGTACTGGAAGTCCTAGCCAGAACAATTAGGCAAGAAAAAGAAATAAAAGGCTTCAGAATTGGAAAGAAAGAGGTAAAATTGTCTCTATTTGTAGATGACAGGATTGTGTGTATTAGAAAATCCTAAATACTCCACCAAAAAACTGCTAGAACTAATCAACAATTTAGTAAAATTTCAGGATACAACATCAATGTACAAAAATCAGTGGCATTTCTGTACACTAACAACAAATTTTGTGAAAAACAAATAATGAAAATAATACCATTTACAATAGTAACAAAAGAATAAAACACTTAGGAATAAATTATAGATTCAATGCAATCCCTATCAAGATTCCAATGGCATTTTTTACAGAATGAGAAAAAAACAATCCTAAAATTCATATGAAACCACAAAAGACCCCAAATAGCTAAAGTAATTCTGGGAAAGAATAACAAAGCTGGAGACATTACATTTCCTGATTTCAAACTATATTATAAAGCTATAGAAATGAAAACAGTACGATACTGGTGTAAAAACAGGCACATAGACCAATGGAACAGAATTGAGAGCCCAGAAACAAACACATACAAATATGCTCAACTAACGTTTGACAAGGGAGCCAAGAATACTCAATGAAGAAAAGACAGACTCTTCAATAAATATTGCTGGAAAAATTGGATATTCACTTGTAAAAGAATGAAACTAGACCCCTATCTTTCACCACTCACAAAAATTAACTCAAAGTGGATTAAAGGCTTAACTGTAAGATCTAAAACCATAAAACTGCTAGAAGAAAACACACGAAAAATGTTCCTTGACATGGGGCTGGGCGACAATTTTTTGCATGTGACACCTAAAGTACCTGCAACAAAATCTAAAATCACCAAGTGAGACTACATCAAACTAAAAATCTTCTGCACAGCAAAAGAAACAATAAACAAAAGGAAAAAGCAACCTACAGAATGGGAGAAAATATTTGCAAACCACATATCTTATAAGGGGTTAATATCCAAAATATATAAAACTCTTAGAAGTGAATAGCAAATAATCCAAATAAAAAAATGGACAAAACACCTGAACAGACATTTTTTCAAAGAAGACATAAAAATGGCCAACAGGTACATTAAAAGGTACTTAACATCATTAATCATTAGTGAAATGCAAATGAAAACCACAATGAAATATCACCTCATGCCTGTTAGAATGGCTAACATCAAAAACACAAGAGATAATCGGTGGGAGTGTAAACTGGTTCAGCCATTATGGAAAACCAATTCTTGAGGTTCCCCAAGAGATTAAAAAATAGAACTACTGTATGATCCACCAATCCCACTTCTGGGTATATATCCAAAGAAATTGAAATCAAGATCTCGTAGAGATATCTGCACTCCCATGTTCATTTCAGCATTACAACAGCCAAGACATGGAAGCTCCCTAAGTGTCCAAAGACGGATAGATAAATAAATTGTAATGTATATGTATACACATATATACACACACATACACACAATGGAATACTATTCGGCTATAAAAATGAAGGAAATCTTTCCATTTGAAACAACATAGATGACCTTTAGGGCATTATGTAAGTGAAATAAGTCAGACAAAGGAAGAGAAATACTGCATGATCTCATTTAATTTTATTTTATTAGGAAGATCAGCCCTCAGCTAACATCCGTGCTAATCCTCCTCTTTTTGTTGAGGAAGACCGGCTCTGAGCTAACATCCGTTGCCAATCCTCCTCCTTTTCTTCACCCCCAAAGCCCCCCAGTAGATAGTTGTACATCATAGTCGCACATCCTTCTAGTTGCTGTATGTGGGACGTGGCCTCAGCACGGCCGGAGAAGCGGTGCGTCAGTGCGCGCCCTGGATCCAAACCCGGGCCACCAGTAGCGGAGAGCGCGCACTTAACCGCCAAGCCACGGGGCCGCCCCGATCTCACTTAATTTTAGAATCTAAAAACAAACAAACAAACTCATACTAAAAGAGATCAGATTTATGGTTGCCAGAGCCTGGGAGTAGGGAGTGGGGGAACTCGGTGAAAGTAGTTGAAAGGTACAAACTGCCAGTTTGATAATTATACAAAATGATAGATGTTAACTAAACTTATTATGTTAATCATTTTGCAATATACATATGGTAAGTCATTATGCAGTACATCTTATGCAGTGCTGTATGTCAATTATCTCAATAAAACTGAAAAAAAAAAACCCACTGTGTAGGTGTTCAGCTTATGTTGTGATCCTTCCAATAGTTGCATCCTTAAACAGTTATTAGTTCTCCCAATTTGTGTCAGAATTATATCACTATTGTTGACTAAACATTATGCTCTATGTAGCAAGTTTATCTGCATTGACCTTCACGAGAAAGGCAGTAGGCTACTATTTTTCCTCCTCAGAATTATTATATTAATTTTTATCAATTAACAGTGAAGCTCTTTGGCAACTCTGTCTGGTACACATTTTGACCTTCTGGGTACATTCAGAGATGTTTCAACTTTATAGTTATTGGAGGAGGTATTTACTTGCCTATGAGTAAGTTCAAAGGCCTGATAAATTTTGTTTGTATTAGTGCCTGTATTTAACCACTAAATGATCATTCTCTTTTGTCCTAGAATCAAAGAATTTCAGCTAAAAGGAACTTAGAAATCAGTTCCGTAATCAGTTTCAAGATCAAGTTTCCTCTAGGAAGTTTGAGTTAAACCTATAGCTGGTCCACATCTCCTAGAGTTCGAAGGTTTTATGCTTATCTCTTTTTGGTTTGATGAAAATAGATGTCAATGTCCCATACTTCCAATCTTTCTCCAAAACATTTGCTCAAATAATTTAACGTTCTCATTTGAATGATCTGTTTCAGGTGAATAAAAGTCATGCGTGTCACAACGCCTCAATCCTGAAGAGTGTCAAGTCTAGCTATGCTTCTAATAGTTTTTTAGAAGCTGTGCACTCTTCTTTTTCTTTTTGTTATTTTGCATAGCCACATCTTTTACACGTTCTTTATAACATGACAATAAGAGAAGAGGCTGAGGTGAAAATGTCATGGAGGTCCACACATTTCGCATATTGATAGGTGAGGCTGTTAAATATTAACTGTTTTATTTTGCTGCTGATAAGTTGATACAATTTTGATGCAACTTGTATGTTGATTTTTTTTCTTTTAGTGGTTTAATTAAAACTTAAAATAATGGAAAATCTATAAATGTTAAACATTTTCATTTTTAATATAACTGAATTACATCACCAGCCATTTTTAAATGTTTGTCATATATCAACTAGATAAAGAGTGGAAAGAAGGGAGAAAAACAAAGAGGAGTTATGCGTCATCATGATGTGAGTCTCTTGACTCTAGCTTTAATCTAACTAAACATATAGCAACAACAGAATCTTAAACTTTCAATTCTCAAGTCAGTTACTGTTCTTTCATGTATGCCATAGTATTTCTAAAGATCTTTTGGGAAGAATGAAGACATCTGATGAATGGGAAAGAATAGTAATGGTGGCAACTAAATTACTTTGTGTTTTTAGTCAAAGAAACAAAGGACAGAGGAAAAAGGAGATGTGTAAGCATACCAGAACTATGGTGTTTGTTTTTTTTTTTTTTTTTTTGCTTATTTCAATTAAATTCAATGAACACACAGACAGACAAACACACACACGGAACCAATTATTTCTTGACATGAAAAGACATGAGAAAAGAGATAATGGAAAAGTGTGAAGGAATAAGAGAGGGAAAAAAGTCATGTTCTGAGGTCTCCAAGGAGAAAAGGGAGTGAAGAGACAAAGAACTCAGGAGAAACATCTAAAAAAGGAAGCTCAGACAATAATTAAGAACGATTTGGAGTCTAAAATGTTTTCTATATATCATTAGAGATTTCCATTACTATTTACAAAAGTTCTTCAAGAGCCAATTTTGCATATTTCTTATTTTAGTACCCTTCATATTCCTCTATAGAAAACATAAGTAAAAAGCCCTGATAAAATTCATATTAGTTTAGGCTACCACATGCTGCAGTCAGATTTGTTCCCCCAAATCTCAGTGGCTTAAATGGGAAAAACGTTTTCTACCACAGATATATAGTTGACAGCAGTAAAAAAAGAGCTTTGCTATAGACTTATTTTGCCATACACTTTTTAAAATTTACTTAATGACTTTAAATTAAATATACAGTGCTGTGCTTTTATCTTTAAATTATGAGTCTGAAAATACTCTGAATCATAATATTTTATTTATCTCATCTTGTCTTTAATTAGAAAGAGGAAATAAGTGATAAAATTGCAGCAGGATATGTGTAATTATGCAACAAGCCATTGATAAAATCTCGATTAGAAGATGATTTCTCTCCCATTTCTTGTGTTGTCACTGTAGGAAGTGACACGCTACGGATAGTTATTTAAATATGCTTCCAAACAGATAAGTGTTCCCCTAGTAAGATATGGCCAATTGCTTGCTTGAATAATTTTATTGTATGCACTCATTGTGCTGAGAATTTACATTCTGTGCAATATTCTTGACCATTCTAAGTGGTTCTATCATGTCAGCTGTAGGCTGTTAAATTACTATGTATGACTGTGGAACAAAAGACATTTTCTTCTTTGGGTGCACACGTATACAGGACAATTAGATCCAGTGAAATGATTCTGAAGGCATCCCCCATATTAATGTTTGCAGTTACATACCAAAAAATCATTTTTTCTTTGTTCTTAGAGCTGCTTTCTAACGAATGATGTGAAATATTGGGTAAATATATAAATGTCACACTTCAACTCAAATAATCTTTCATATCCTTTCTTAAAGTTTTTGAAAACTCACTGGGGTTTATAGATTGATTGGAAAAAACCTAGCAAATTATCCTGTAAACCAAAGTAACCTATCCATTTCTCCCCTCAGTCACCATAACAATGTACCAAGACATCTCCCTATAAAACCTATGGTTATTATCTGTCCATCCAAAACACAAAACCCATTGGTTTATAATCAGAGTGAAGAAAGGTGTTTGAATGGTGAAAACCAATTGGAAAGAGAATTAAAAAAAATCATTTGTCTCAAAAGAATATACTATTCATTGTTAAATATTCTATTCCTTTTATTGTTAAATTTAATCAATACAAAAAGAGCCCAGAAGAAAGTTTAAATCACCCCAAAACACCACCCAGAGAAAATCACTGCAAATGTAGTTGACTCTTGCCTTTGCAGAAAACGTAATTCTATATTTATTTATACATGTTAAACACCTACAGATATATATTCATAAAAGTCTTTCACATTAATAAAATCCTTGGCTCTAGCATCATTGCTGACTACTGTCTCCTTGTCTGACCTCGAGTATTGTGCAAGAAGAAAGTGAAGGCTAAGGCAGTTTTGTAAACTGCTTCACTGTGTTGAAACTGTGCTCAAATACACACACAGAGCCCGTATTAAAGCACTGGGAGATATTTTGGTACCTCATGTTTAAGGAAATCTCTGTCTATTCATTAGCTGTTTGCTAAGATAATAGAGACTCCATGGGTCACAAGTAACAAAAATATGGTCTTTTCAAAATTAGTTCAGGAAAGCCGCTAAAAAAACTGCAACAAGCAGTAACAAAAAACCCTGAAGAGGGGGAGAATATGATTACCAGAGTTTCTACATTATAATATTCAAAAAAGTCTAGTTTTCAGCAAGAACAGAACCCTGAGGTAAGTAAAAAATGCATGGTCTATATACAGGAAATAAAACAATCTATAGAAATCATTCCTGAGGAAGCTGAGACATTAGGCTTACAAAAAAGGCTTTAAAATACATATCTTAAATATCTTCAAAGAACTAATGAAAATCCTGACTAAAGAACTAAAAGAAACCAAGAGAATGATGTCTCACCAAATAGAAAATATCAATAAGGAGATAGAAATTATAGAAAGGAAAAATCTGTATAACAAATTGAGTTGAGAAGTACAATAGCTGAAATAAAAAATTCACTAGAGGAGTTCAACAACACAAATGAGCAGGCATAGAAAAGATTTAGTGAACTTCAAGATAAATTAGTTTAGATTATCTGATCAGAGGAACAGAAAAAATATAAATAAAGACAAATGAACACAGTCTGAGAGACCTGTGGGGCACCATCAAACATACCAACATTATAATGTAATTCCCCACGGGAGAGTGAGAGAGAAAGGACAAGAAAGAGTATTTGAAGAAATAAAGGCTGAAAACTTCCCAAACTTGATGAAAATCATTAATCTGCACATTCAAGAAGATCACTAAACTCCAAGTAGAATAAGTTCAGAGATCCACACTAGGACACATCATAGTGAAACTGTCAAAAGGCAAAGTCAAAGAAAGTATTTTGAAAGCTGCAAGAGAGAAGAAACTCATCAAGTACCAAGGATCGTCAATAAGATTAATAGCCTCTTTTCAAAACCATAGAGGGTAGAGGCAGTGGTATGATATAATCAGAGTTTTGAAAGAAAAAATAAACTGTCAACCTATAATCCTATGTCCGAAAAAATTATCTTTCAATAGTGAAGGAGAAATTAAGACATCTCAAATAAACAAAAACCGAGACAGTGACTTGCTAACAAACCTGCCCTACAAGAAGTGCTACAAGTAGTCTTAAGGCTGAAATGAAGACATAAGACAGTACCCTGAATACACACGAACAAAAAAAAGAACACCAATAAGGATAACTACACTGGTAAATATAAAATATAGCCTTAATGTATTTTTTGTTTGTAACTACATTTTTTCTTATCTCATTTAAAAGACAACTGCATAAATCAATAACTGCAAATATGTATTGTTGGGCAAACAATGTATAAACATGTAGTTTGTGAAAATAACAGAACAAGGGGAGAATGAAGATATATAGAAGCAAAGTTATTGTACATAATTGAAATTAATTTGGTATTAATCTGACCTATATTGTTATAAATAAAGATGTTAACTGTAATTCCCAGAGTATCCACTGAGAAAATAACTAAAAAATATAATACAGATGCTGATAAGGAAATTAAACTGGTACACTAAAAAGTATATATTTAATACAAAAAGACAGTGATGGAGTACTTGAACAAAAAAGATATAAGACATAAAGGGAAAAAATCAGACTGGTAGAAATGTCTTTCCCTATGAGTAATTAAATTAAATGTAGATAAACCAATCTCTCCAATTAAAATGCAGAGATTGACAGAATGGATTAAAATAAACATATGGTCTATGTGCTGCCTCCAAGGGACTTGAAATTCAAAGATACAAATATATTGAAAGTAAAAGGATGGTAAAAGACATTCTAGGCAAACAGTAACCACAAGAGAGCTGACACTACTAATATCAGAGAAAATAAACTTTAAGACAAAAATTATTACTGGAGACAAAAAAGGATCAATCTTAAAAATTACAAAAGGGTCAATCTGTTAAGAAGATATAACATTTATCAACATATCTGCAGTTAAAAACAGGGTTCCAAAACACATGGCACTAAAGCTGACATAATTGAAGGTAGACATAGTTCAACATTAATACATAGATCCTTCAGTACCCCACTTTAAATAATGAATATAACAACTAGAGAGAGGATCAGCAAGGAAATGAAGACTATGACAATAGTACAAACCAAGTAGAAGTAACAGAGATTTACAGAAACTGCACCTATCAACATTAGAATACACATTATTCTCAAGTGTACATGGACTATTCTATAAGACAGACCATATATTAGTTCAGAAAACAAGTATCAATAAATTTTAAAACATTGAAATCACATAAAGTATATTCTCTGACTACAGTGGAATGAAGTTAGAAATCAACTACAGAAGGAAATTTACAAGTTAACAATTATGTGGAAGTTAAACAACATACTCCAAAATAGCTAACGAATCAAAGTAGAATTCACAAGGAAAATTATAAAATACTTTGAGATGAACAAAAATGAAAACAAAGCCTATGAAAATTTATGGTACGCGGAGAAAATAGTTCTCAGAAGGAAACTTAGAGCTGTAAATAAGTATATTAAAAAAATTTCAAATCAATAGCCTAATCTTCTATTTTAAAAACCTAGAGAAATAGAAAATTAAACACAAAACAAGAAAAAAAAAGAAATAAAGAATAACAGTGAACATGAATGAAAGAGAAGAGCTAAACAAGAGAAAAATAAACAAAATCAAAGCTTGGTTCTTTTAAAAGAACAATAAAATTGACAAACCTTTAACTAGACTGATCAAGGAAAAAAAAGCGAGAATCCAATTACTACATTTAGGAATGGAAATGAGGACATTACCACTGACCTTACAGAAATTGATTTTAAGAAAATACTTAATACTAACTTAAATACTTAATGCTTAATACTAACAAGATACTCAATATACTCAATACTAACAAGAACTTGTTAGTAAGTAACAAACAAAAAATCTCAGATGAAATGGACAAATTCCTAGAGATACACAAACTACTTAAACTGATTCAAATAGTAATAGATAATATGAATATATCTATGAAAAGTGATTGAATCAGTAACGAAAAGCCTCCCTTCAAAGAAAAACCCAGGAGCAGGTGGTGTCACAGTGAATTCTATCAATCATTTAAAGAGGAATTGACCCCAATCTTCTGTAAACATAGGAAAAGATGCTCAACATCATTAGTTATTAGGCAAATGTAAATCAAATTTATAATTAGACACTATTTTACACTGATTAGGATGACTATAAAAAATAATGATAGTAACATTCGTTGGCAAGGATGTGGAGAAATTAGAACCCTCATAGATTGCTTGTAGGAGTGTAAAATGGTGCAGCAATGTAGTAAACGATTTGACATTTCCTCAAAAGTTAAACATAGAATTCACATAAGATCCAGCAATCCACTTATAGCAGTTTACCTGAGAAAACTAATACATATGTCCACTCAAAATATTTGTACACTACTGTTCATAACAGTGTTAATCATAATAGCCAAAAGGTGGAAACAACCCAAATGTTCATCAACCGATGAATGGATTTACAAATGTGGTATATCCATACATTGGAATATTGTTCTACAGTAAAAAAGATTGAAGTATGGATACATGCTACAACATGGATGAATTTCAAAAACATTAAGCTAGATGAAATAAGCTAGACAGAAAAGGCTACATATTGTATGAGTCCATTTAGCTGAAATATCCTGATTAGACAAATTCATGGAGACAGAAAATAGATTATGGTTGTTCAGGGGATGGGGGGTTATGGGTTTTCTTTGGGGGGTTATTTAGGTTCTGGACCCCATCCCAATGTGTTCCGCCCCATGCACCACCCACAAGCAATTCTCTAACATCAGCTGGGTGTCCTAGAATTCAAATCAATTCTGACTCTATCTACCCAGAGATAGCATCAGATTTCACAGATCAAGGGCTCAGTCCCACAAGACTGCTCTCCACTTCAGATGCCAATTGCAATCCCAGGTTGTTACCTGTGCTTCTGACCTACTGGGTATAAATCAGAGGTTCCTACAACTCCCTCCTCAGTTCATTTAGTTTGCCTGAGCAGCTCACATAACTCAAAGAAGCATTTTGTTTACTGGAACAGCCAGATGGAATAGATGCATAGGGCAAGGTATGGGGAAAGGGCATGGAGCTTCCATGCTCTCTCAGAGCATGCCACTTTCCCTGAATCTCCATGTGTTCACCAACTCAGAAGCTCTCTGAATCCTGTCCTTTTGAGTTTTAATGGAGGCTTTATTACATAGGCATGATTGATTAAATCATTGGCCACTGGTGATTGATGCAATCTCCAGCCCCTCTCCCTTTCCCTGAAATGGAGGGAGGTAATGGGACTGAAAGTTCCAACTGTCTAATCACATGGTTGGCTCCAGTGGCAGCCAGCCCCCATCCTTGGGTACTTCCCAAAATTGACCTCATTAACGTAACAAAGATACCTTTAGAACTTTCAACACTTAGAAAATTCCAAGGGTTTTAGGAGCTCTGTGCTACAAATGAGGACAAAAGCCAAATATGTATTTCTTATTATAAATCACATTATCACAGGGGTCATGAAAATGTTCAGGAATTAGATAGTGGTGATGATCACACAACCTTATGAACATACTAAACATCACTAAATTGCACAATTTAATATCGTTAAAATGGTGAATTTCAAGTTATGTGAATTTACTCAAGAAACATTTAAAGAGAATCAAATGGATTTTTGTACTGAAAAATACAGTAACAACAAAAACTAAATGGATAGACTCTACAGCTGAATGGAAAGGACAAAGGAGTCAATGAACATGCAGCTAGAACAATAGAATTACACAATCGGAACAAGAGAGAGAAAAGAGAGAACAAACAACCAGAGCCAGAAGGACTTGTGGGACTATATTAATATATAGATATGATATATGTGATATATATAGATATGATATATGTGATATATAGATATATATTATATCCTCTGAGTCCCAGAAGAGTAGGCTGAAAAAATATTTGAAGAAATAACTGCTGATTTTCTCTAATTTGACAAAAGACATAAACATAAATTCAAAAAACTGAGCAAATCCCAAACAAGATAAACCCCCAAAATCAATGCCAAGACAGATCACAGTAAATCTTGTAAAAACTGAAGACATAGAAAAATCTCTTGAAAACAGCCAGAGAGAAACAACTCTTTACCTATTGAGGTAAAACAATTCAGATCTGGCCTTATTTCTCATCAGAAATTATGCCAGGAGAAAGTAAAACAGCATTTTTATAAGGGCTGAAAGAAAAGACCTGTCAACTCAAAATCCTATACTTAGCAAAAATATCCTTCTGGAATGAGTGAAAAATCCAGATATTCTCAGATAAAGGAAAGCAAAGATTTATTTTTAGGCCAGCAGACCTACGCTAAAGAATGTCTAAGTTCTACAAACACAATGGAAGTAATAAAAGAAGAAACTTTGTAACTTCAGGAAGGAAGAAACAGCAATGAAAATAGAAAAAAATACATGGACAATACTATAGATTTTCCTTGCTTTGAGATTTCTTAATCATGTTTCAAGCAAAAATTATAATATTGTCTAATATGGTCTCAACACGTAGAAAATATTTAAGCCATTTTTATCATAAATGAGACAGGGCAAAGGGATATACAGAAAGGTAAGTTTTCTATATTTCAGTCAAATTGGCAAAATGTGAACATCATAGATTGTGCTAAGATTTTTTATATATAATATAATTCTAGAGCAAGCACTAAAAAGCTATGTAAGGAGATACATTCAAAAATACTGGAGATAAATAAAAATGGAATTCTAAAAAATGTTTAAGTGACCTACAGAAAAGCAGGGAAAAGAAAACACAGAAACAAAAGAACAAAGATACTAAGCAGAAAACAAAAAATAAAATAGCAGAATTAAGTTTCAACATAGCAATAGTAACATTAAACATAAATTGTTTAAATATATCAATTTAAAGGCAGAGATCAAAGGTTGGAAAAAAAGCACATGACCTGATTATATGCTGTATACAAGAAACTCACTTCAAGTATAATGGTATAGGTAGGGTGAAAATAGATGACAGAAAAATATATATTATAAAAGCATTAATCCAAAGTAAACAGAAATTGTTATGTTAACATGAGATAAAATTTACTTCACAACAAAGAAAATTACCAAGGATAGAGAGGTACATTATAGAAGGGTAAAAGAGTCAATTCATCAAGAAGATACAGCAATCTTAAATGTGTATACCTTGAGAAACAGACTTGCAAAATATATGACGCGATTTCTATTATCTACTATCTATCTATCTATTTTAGATAAAACTGAAGGGAGAAACAGATGAATCCAGAATTATACTTGAAGAATTCAACGCCTCTCTCTCAATATCTTATAGAACTATAGATAAAATCAGCAAAGACATAGATGAAATAAGCACCATCAACCAACAGGATCTAATTAACATTTAAAGAATACTCCACCCGACAACAGCAGAATGCACATAATTTTTATCTGTCTATGGAACGTATCCAACATAGAACATATCATAATCACAAAACAAACGTTAACTTATTTCAAAGAATTGCAATCATACGGATTCTATTTTCTGAGCACAGTACAATCAAATTAGGGAATAATAACAGAAAGACAACAGGAAAATCTCCAAACACGTGGAAAATAAACAATACACTTTTCAAGAATCCACTGGTCAAAGAGGAAGTTGCAAAGAAAGTATCAAAAATACATAGAACTGAGTGAAAATACAAGATTTCAAAATATGTAGGACACAGCTGTATCACCTTGGACAGGGAAATTTATATCACTTAAGACTTAAATTAGAAAAAGAGGAAATAATTTAAATCAATAAGCTAATTGCCTATCTCAAGAGACTAGAAAAAAAAAGCAAAGTAAATCCAATGAAGGGAAAAGGAGAGAAATAATGAAGAGCAGAAGTCAATGAAATGAAACCTGGATAATAACAGAGAAAATCAATGGATCAAAGATTTATTCTTCAATAAAAATCAATAAAGTTGATAAATCTCTAGAAATACTGACAATATAAGAAGAGTGAAGATGAATCTCAAATTTAGGAAGAGAATGGGGATACCGTAGCAGATCCTACAGCCATTTCCATTCCTTGAAAATCATAAATTCCTCAAAATTAATCAAAACAAAATAGACAACCTGAATAGATCTATTACCTCTAAAGAAATTAAATTTGCAATTTAAAAATAAATAAATAAGTAAATCTTCCAAATAGTTTTATCTAGGCTCACATGCTTTCACTGGAGAATTCACACAAACATTTAAAGAAGAGTAGACATCAATTTTATAAAATAATTTGCAGAAAATAGACTGTTAGGGAACTCTTCCCAGTTCATTTGATAAGACTACTATTACCCTGATTCTATAATCAGACTAAGATAGTGCAAGAAGGAAAACTACAGACCAATATCTCTCAGGAACTTAGATGCAAAAATCCTCAAGACAATGTTAGTAAATCAAATCCAGCAGTGTATAACAAGAATTATATACCATGAACAAGTGGGGTTTCTTCCAGGTATACAAGGCTGGTTCAATATTCAAAAACTGATCAATGTAATCAACCATATTAACAGGCTATAGAAGAAAAAGCATGTCATCATAATCAACTGACACAGGAAAGTCATTTGACAAAATCAATACCCATTCATTATAAAAACTCCCAGCAAACTAAGAATAAGGAGAATTTCCTCAAGTTAATACAAGTATTTACAAATGCCTACTGAACATCATACTTAGTGGTGAAATGCTGAATACTTTCCCTCTGAGACTGGAATAAGGCTGGGCTGTCCACTCTTACCAACACATTCAGCATAATACTGGAAGTTCTAGTCACTGAACTAAGGCAAGCCAAAGAAAAGGCATATATATTAGAAAGGAAGAAAGAAAACTGCCCCCAAGTACAGATGATATAGTATTTACAAAGAAAATCCCAAGATCTACATAGAAAAAAAACAACCTTCATAACGCTAATAAATGAGTTCATCAAGGTTGCGGGACAATATATTGAAATAAAAAAATCAGTCGCATTTCTATAGACTAATAACAGTTGCATGGAAACCAAAATTAAACATGTAAAAACATTTAAAATTCCTCTGAAGAAAATGACATCGGTATAAACGTAAGAAAACACATACAGTATCTGTGCCATGAACATTCCAAAATGTGGATTAAAGAAATCAAAGAAGCTCTAGATTAATAGAGACAGTGTGTTCATGGATTGGAAGATTCAACAGAGTAATGATCTTAGTTATTCCCAAGTTAATCCATAGATTTAATACAATTTCTATCAAAATCTCAGCAATATTTTTTTAGACACAGACAAGCTTATTTTAAAACTTATGTGGAAGGTACAGGCCCTAGAATTTTTCAAATAATTTTGAAAAAAGGAAGAATATAGTGGGATAAATTTCTCTACCCAACATTAAGGCATATTATACAGCCTTGGCAATCAAGATAATGTGGTATTGCTGGAAGAACAGACACGACGACCAAAGGAACAAAATAGAGAACCCCAAACTGACCAACATAAATATGTCCAACTGACTGTTTACAAAGCTGCAAAAGAAATGCAATAAAGGAAGGAGCACCTTTTCAACAAGTGATACTGATTCAAATGAATATCCAAATTAATCCCAACCCAAATTTCATACCTTGTATAAAATTTAACGTAAATGTAGAACTATAGAACATTTAGATAAAAACTGGAAAAAAATCTTTGGGACCTATGGCTAGGTGAAGAATTCTTAGAATTGAAATTAAAAGCGCAATCCATAAAAGGAAAAGTTGACAAATTGAATCCATCAGAATGAAAAATTTTTGCCTTGTTAAAGACCCTGTGAAGAGGATAAAAGGATATATTAGATACTGGCAAAAGAATATTTTCAAAGCACACATTTGACAAAGGACTTGTATCTAGAATATATAAAACTCTCTCAAAACATAGTGGGAAAAAAACACAAAGCAAAACCAAAAACACAATGAAAAAATGGGCAAAATAAATGAAGAGACATTTCACTGAAGAGGATATGTAGATGGAAAATGAGCCCATAAAAATATGTTCAACATCATTAGCTAGAAAGGAAATTCAAATTAAGACCAAAATGAGATATCAGTATGTCCTATAAAAATGACTAAAATAAAAAAAAAAAATCTTGTGGTAACACCAAATGCTGTTGAAGATGTAGAGAAAATGGATCCATTCATGCATTGCTTCAAGAAATGTAAAAAAGTCCAGCCACTCTGAAATACAGGCTGCAGTTTCTTAAAAAATTCTAAATGTGCCCTTCTCATATTATCCAGCAATTGCACTATTGGGCATTTATTTCTAATAAATGAAATCTTATGTTCACACAAAATCAGAACACAAATGTTTATAGCAGCTTCATTTGTTAAAGCCATAAACTGCAACATTTAATAGGAGAATAGTTAAACAAATAGTGGTACATCCATGTCTTGGAATGCTAAACATTATTAATGACACTATTGATATACCTAACAACTTGGATAGATCCAGTCCCAAAATTATCTTGAGCGTAAAAAGTCATCTCAAAAGGTTACATGCTATTTGATTCTACTTGCACAACTTCCTTGAAATGACAAAATTGTAGAGGTAAAACAGTTTAGTTGTTGCCAGGGGTTGGAGGTGGTGGTGGAGGCAGGTGGCTGTGGCTGTAAGAGGGCATAAGGATGGGATCCTTATGATGAAGCTGTTCTGTATCTTGACTCACATGGTGGTCACATGAACATAAACATGATAAAATAGCATGGAACTAAATACACACACACACACACACACACACACACATACACACACACACACGCAATTAGTGCATGTAAAACTGGTAGACCTGAATAAGGTCAAAGAATTTCTAAAATGCCCAGATCTTTATGGTTTATAGTATAGGGCCCTATCTGTATTATTTATTATAACTACATGGGAGTCTACAACTATTCTAAAATAAAAAGCTAAAAAAAGAAATTAATAGAAACAGAATGGTTAAATAGTTTATTGAGGGATCATAAGAAAATATAAAAAGGAAATCTAAATTCTTTTCCTTTTTCTTAGTATTATGAAATCTATTTCTTGAAATATATATATTTCTTTAAGTACATGGGCACATATCTAAATTTTTTCCATTTATACCACTGTGGACTTGAATGTTAAAAGCATTTCTCTATAAAATTCACTGTATCTGAAGAGAAATGAAATTCCTTGTATAATTCAATCTCATTTGCAAAAAATGCTGTATAAATGTTCTATTTGAATCATAGTATCTCAAAATAACAAGAACATCTCTAACATCCTGATTCCTTAGTACTCAAATTGGAAGTCTTGAAAATTAAAGTTTCATTTAAATTCTTAAAACTTGCCTGTTTGCACTTGCATGAAATAGCTTTCTTTTTAAGACATTCTATTCAAGCCATCAGTAGATTTAATGCAATCCCTATCAAGATTCCATATATATATATATAGTGGAATACTATTCAGCCATAAAAAGAAGGAAATCCTGCCATTTGTGACAACTTGGATGGACCTTGAGGGCATTATGTAAATGAAATAAGTCAGAGAGAGAAAGACAAATACTGCATAATCTCACTTAGATGTGGAATTTAGAAAAACAAACTCACAGAAAAAGAGATTAGATTTGTGGTTGCCAGCGGTGATGGGTTGGGGAATTGGGTGATGGTAGTCAAAAGGTATAACTGTTAGTTATGAGATAAATAAGTGCTGGGGATATAAGGTAAAACATGATGACTATAGTTAACAGTGCTGTATGGTATATTTGAAAGGTGCTAAGGGAGTAGATCCTAGAAGTTCTCATCACAAGGAAAAAAAATTTTGTAACTATATGATGTAATGGATGTTGAGTAAACTTATTGTGGTAATCATTTCACAGTATATGTAAGTCAAGTCATTATGCTCTACACCTTAAACATATACAGTGCTCTATGTCAATTATATCTCAATAAAACTGGAAGGAAAAAAGACATTCTATTCAGAGTGTGAGTACTTATCCATCATTAGGTGGTCATGTGGTTCTTGCCTCTCCCTGTTTCTTTATTCTGATGAGTGTCTGCAAAAGATTATGATATGCCATGTTGAGAATCATCAAAACTTGGTTTTCTAAACAAATGCTAAAGTTTGCTATATCTCAAATACATCTAAGGTCATGACTGCAAAGTATTTTCATTTTGTGCTTCTATTCAACCTGGAAACTCGGAAGCATAGTTGTTACTACAATATTTTGTCATTTTAGTTTATTCCAAAGCATGTAAGATCAAGAAATATTTTTTTTCTTGTCCATCCTTTTTCAAGCAGTTAGGACTCCAGAGGCTTGCTTAGTAGACAAAGCTATGAGGCTACACTGTGTTAATTGTATTGCATATGACAGTCACAGCATAGCTTCTCTTAGGGTAGTTGATTAGCTTGAACACGTGACGAGCACACCAAATTCTACAACCCTTAAGTCAAATAGATCTGAATTCAACTACTTTTGTGTGAAAGAGGAATTCAGCCCCCACAATGTCCTCTTAGGGTCATTTTTAATCTTTCAATGTAATTTCAATTTAATGTATATTTCTTGTGTACTTTCTACATGCCAGACACTGTGCTAGGCACACAAACAAATAGAATAAATAGAAAAATCTGGTTGCTAATCTCACAATATTTAGAAACTACTCAGGAAGAAAGACCACTGTACAAATATTTACAATAAGGTATGGTAAATATTATGAGAAAAGGAGACCTCTTGCTCTTATGTTGATTACTCTTTAGTCTTATGCCAATCCTAGATCCCAAATTCATAGTTTGTAAATAATACCATATTGAATCAGTATGGCAGTTAAATCAAAGACAACCCAGAGATAATCCACATGATCTCTTGTGAAATTCTGTCCGAGAAAAAAATAGAAAAAAGGAAAACCATGACAACACTTAAAGTTTTTGCCTTAGTAATGTTATCTCTTTTGATAGAACCTTTTCTGATCTTTGTTGAAAATGGAATTCAAGCCACAAAGAGAGATACAGTCTCTTTATTTTAAAAGGTTAATCAACAATCTCTCTGTCAATCTTCAATAGACGTGTAGAACCTACACTCTTTCTTCATTGTGTTCCTCAGATTGGCTTCCTGGATAAGCTATTTGGTGGGAGGAACTCTAGGCTCCATTTTTTATTGCATGTTCATGTATTAATTTCTAGGAATAAGTATCCTTGGATTCTCGGTATTAGTAAGGCAGTACTGGTGATACAAAGGTCATAATGAGGTAAGAATTGGGAAGCTAATATTTATATATTGCTTGTTTAATCCTACTGTATTTATTTTTATATTTTTTATTTTTTTAATTTTTTGTGAGGAAGATTGGCCTTGAGCTAACATCTGCCAATCCTCCTCTTTTTGCTGAGGAAGACTGGCCCTGGGCTAACATCCATACCCGTCTTCCTCCACTTTATACGGGACGCCACCACAGCATGGCTTGACAAGCCATGCCCCTTGCGCGCCCGGGATCTGAACCCGCGAACCCCGTGCCGCTGCAGCAGAGCACACTCACTTAACCGCGTGTGCCACCGGGCCAGCCCCCTGTATTATTAAATTTTCATAACAATCCCTAGTTTTTATATTTTCCTGTCCTTCATAACAAAACTAAGGCTATAGTACTTAGGTTACAATATGATAAATAAAATAAAATAATAAAATTAAGTGAAATAAAATGCCAGAGTTAGTTAATAAGAAAATTTCTAGCATAAGAAGTTACTCTTTTAACAAGTGACAAACCTGGGATTAAAAACAGAATTCTGTTTGATGTCAAAATCTTCTTGGTCTACCAAATAGCACCGACAGCTTACCGGTTACATGAAATAAAGACGTAAGCTTTGAAATTTGAAGATACTAAAATATAGCCCATCATCCTTTCCTGGTGAATTTTTGTAATCATTTATTTGCTACTACGTGTTTGCTTTGAGACTTGGATCCAAATACTTGTTATAATTTTATATCAGCTAATTTATGTTTCTCCTTAACACAAAGGTAAGTACAGAAATGCCACTTGAGGTACAGTGACGTGTACAAAGACAGAATTCATTTGATGTATTCGAAACTAACACATAAAAAACAATTTAGTAAGAGAAGTGTAAATTGGAAGGAACTTTTTTCTTGTTTTTGAGAATGAAGTGATTTTTGGAAACTCTATTAACCCTGGCATCTTCCAAACAGGAGTTTGAGAGCACTAGATAATTTTGGGGACAGTTCCTCTGTGATTAGATTAATCATACAGAGATATAATTGACTCATTTATTAACTTTTTCAGTGTGAAGGTAATGAATCATTTTTACCAAGTCCTCCTAATTATTCTATGTAGCCGTTCAGATCATCTGCATGTATACAAATGAGGAAAATAACCTGATGACATATTCTAATATTTCTACCTAACTTCCTTTGTGAAACTTAGTGATATTCCAACAACTTCAGTGCTCTGTAACGTCTTTATTTTGTCTCTCTGACTGAACAAAGGTCCTAGCATATCGTCCTGAAAACTTAGATTCTTGCATCATGATTCATATGATTCATTCACTTAACAAATGCTTATTGATCACTTTATATAGAATGTGCTGGGGAGGGGTCTATGGATGCATTTCTGCCCCTTGCTTTAATGCCATTTTCTATAATTTCCTTTCCTTAGCTCTGTCTTCCTGATTTGCACATATTTTAACTCCTCTGCTAGAGCAGCTTTGACATGGTGAAGGTACAATTTAATAAATGAAAGCCAGATGAATGAACATTTATTCCCCAGGTTTAAACTTGGCTGAACCATAGAATTCACCAACCTCGTTTAAGGGCCTTGCCCTTAAAATGACTCTCCTTAATGCTCTGGAAGTGTTACTTGTGATCTTAGGAAAGTCCAACTCTCCCAGGGCCTCCTAACCTCATCCATCTGTGGCCATCCTCAGAAAACAGTGTAGTATGTTTTCACATTGACAGCAGTTGCAGAATGCCTAAGATTTCAGAGGAGCAGCTTCACGTGGCTTTTGGAAGTTCAAGTGCGCTGAAAAGAAAACTTATCACCTACCTGACCAGGCGGCCATTGCTCTAGCAGGAATGAGAAGAGGCCTTTGGGGAAGCAGAAACTGAGGGATTAGGCTCATCTGAAATCTCCTGTGGCTGTAAAAGATGCTGCTCTAATAATCAGGATGTTAGCCCCAGTGTTCTGGAGACATTCCAGTTCTGTAATTACTTCTGCCTACCTACTTTCCTTCCTGAAGTTTCAACAGAATTATTTTTCTTTGCTTTTCCTGGAAAGAAAATAAAAAAGCTAATAAGGCCATGTCCAGTTAAAGCAACACTACAATAATTTAATATATATTTACTGAAATTTTAAGTAAAGAATAAAGTGACTATGCATTTCCTTATCAAACGATTTAATTATGTGCTTCAAACAGATCTTTACTCATATAAAGATAACTACAAACAGACATATTCCAACCAATATAAACTACATGTTGGGGGGCTGGTCCAGTGGCATAGCAGTT
Source organism: Diceros bicornis minor (assembly GCF_020826845.1). Lineage (NCBI taxonomy): Eukaryota > Metazoa > Chordata > Mammalia > Perissodactyla > Rhinocerotidae > Diceros > Diceros bicornis. The sequence goes on from NC_080761.1 coordinate 50,583,570, forward strand.
AAGGTCACTCTTTCCACTTTGGCAGTACGGGTTCGCTGGTTCGGATCCTGGGAGCAGACCCTCTCACTGCTCATCAAGCAATGCTGAGGCGGCATCCCACATAGAAGAACTAGAAGGACCTACAACTAGGATGTACAACTATGTACTGGGGCTTTGGGGAGAAAAAAGGAAAAAAGAGGAAGATTGGCAACAGATGTTAGCACAGGGCCAATCTTCCTCAAAGAAAAAAAAAAAAGCAAGCCACAGTCCATTTGAAAAAAAACAAAATGAAAACTAACGTGAGAATTTGCAAATTTCAGAAATGTTCTATTTACAATATAATTTTGGAAAATAATCAGCAGACCGCATAGTTTTAACTTCATTTTCTTCAGATAACGTCTTTATACTAAATAGTATTAATGTGCTTAACTAGAAACTCATGACTCTGAGGTCTCTGAATTGACCCGTTCTTTAGAATTGTTTACCAGTGTCTTTAAAAATCTCCGTGATGCTAATGACAAAGTTGCAACAGTCTAAAGGTGAATTTACAAATTTTAAAAATTGTTTCAGTGTAGTCAACTCATTTTATTCCTCAATATGAAAAGAACCGCAAGATTTCAGAGAGCTTTGGTATTGCCCTGGCCTATTCTTCTGAGAAATTGAGAACTTTTCTTAATAGTTGAATTATAAAGATAGTAAAAAAAGAAAAGCTGTTCAGGAATGTAAAATTTTTTACATTTTGAGGTATTATCCATTTTCAAGGTAGAAACCCATTATAGTTTAGCAATTAAATTTCTGTTTATTGTATATATTGTATATTATTTTATTTCTATTAACCTTGTCATGTGACGTCAATGAAAACGTATCAAGATTTACATCATAATAACACTTTGAAAGAAGCAACGTTTTCCTCATGTTAACAGCAATGGGACCATCTAGAGATGGAAGTGTTGTTCTCCTACCTCCTTATTCTTACTGTGCTTGCTACCAGATTTCTCAGCAATATGACAAGTGCACTCTAGAAATCATAATTTAATTTGGAAAGCACTGTAACAGGACTGCCTGAAGATCATTTGAAGGGGTTTAGAAAGAAAGGTCGTGGCTACGGGAGGGCGGCTTTGGACCAGAGACAGTGTCTGTTACTATTGTCTTTTCTCTGGTGGATGGTTTGGCTGTGTCTTAGATTGGAAATTTTGTTCTTAATGCAGAAGACTCGATAGAATTATCTCTTTATTATTCTTTTGCATGAAGAACTTGAAATAGGAAGTACAAGTATTTCAGGGATAACTGCTGTCCTCTCTTGCCATGACAATGTCCATTCTTCCATTTGCTCAGGAATTATTTCTGAGCCAGAGTTTCTGCATCTTCAGTACATCTTAACATGCTGACTGATTCTGCACATCTATTGATTTTGAATATATAATAAATATTATGGAGTTTAATATTTGGGGTCCTAATATGTACCTCAATATCTAAAACTGTCATTTTTAGATATGGAAATTAAGACCCTTGCTGAAATGATTTGGCCAGATTCACAGAGCTAGATAGAGTTTGTCAAGGGATGTTGAGCATATCTCTCAGAATTTTAAGGTAAAATAAATTTAATTATGGTGGTGGTATGGGAGATGAAGAAACATCCACATTACGATAGAAGATTAAGACACATTAGATTTGCATTACATATTAACAGTACAGATATAGATATATTTACATTGTATAAAGTTAAATATACCAGTAGTAACAGCTTATTCATTTATTTCTTCAAGAATGCAGCCTATTGTACTCAGTGAAGTTTGGAGATACAGATGAGTATAACGTAAAATATACTAGTCAGGGCCATTTGCCATGAATCTTAACTTTGCCTACTACAGATAGGAGTGTTTTGATCCTGTGCAAACCCCTTGACTTCCCTGAGGTTCAAGAAGAAGTTGAACTGGATTATACTTCCCAGCTGTGAGATATTATAACTCTCTAGATGATAAAATCTCCCTTTATTTAAAATACGTATACATTTTAAACACAAGGGGGCAATTTAATGCATTGATTATGTCAACTTACCAGCTGTAAGTAATTTGAAACATGTTGAGTAACTCCCAAAAAAGCATAAGGAAAGTGCTCCCTAATGTTTACATTTTATTTTTTACTTTGCACATACCTGGGGTATTAGATACCCATTACCTGTAGTTAATCTTTATTCATTAGTTGTCATTTAAAAAATTAATTACTTACTTATACTTAAATTTATATGGAAATGCAAAGGACTTGGAATAGCCAAAACATTTTGTAAAAGATAAAGTAGGAGGACTAACACTTTCTGATTTCAAGACTAATTATAGTGGTTCAGTAATTGACGCAGTGTGGGATTGGCATACAGACCAATAAATAGATCAGTGGAACAAAACGGAATAAAGATTCCAAAATAATTTGCACACATAGGTGGGCAACCGATTTTTGACAAAAAGTGTAAAGGTACTTCAGTAGCTGGAACAATTGATATCCATACACACACAAAAAACCCTCAGATCCGTATTTCACACCATGTACAAAAATTAACTCAAAATGAATCATGGATCAAAATGTAAAACTTACCACTACAAAACTTCCAGAAAAAAACATAGGAGAAAACCTTTGTAACTTTGGGTCATACAAACATTTTTTTTTTTTTTTTTTTTTATTATTGAAGTTTTAATGGTTTCTAACATTGTGAAATTTTGGGTTGTACATTTTTGTTTGTCCATCACCCCATATATGACTCCTTTCACCCCTTGTGCCCACCCCCCACCCCCACTTCCCGGGTAACCACAGTCCAGTTTTCTCTGTCCATGTGTTGGTTTATATTCCACATATGAGTGAGATCATACAGTGTTTGTCTTTCTCTTTCTGGCTTATTTCACTTAACATAATACGCTCCAGGCCCATCCATGTTGTTGCAAATGGGACGATTTTGTCTTTTTTTATGGCTGAGTAGTATTCCATTGTATATATATACCACATTTTCTTAATCCAATCGTCAGTCGAGGGACACTTAGGTTGCTTCCACTTCTTGGCTATGGTGAATAATGCTGCAATGAACATAGGGGTGCATAAGCCTCTTTGGATTGTTGATTTCAGGTGCGTTGGATAGATTCCCAGTAGTGGGATGGCTGGATCATAGGGCATCTCTATTTTTAATTCTTTGAGGAATCTCCATACCGTTTTCCATAGAGGCTGCACCAATTTGCATTCCCACCAGCTGTGTATGAGGGTTCCTGTTTCTCCACATCCTCTCCAACATTTGTTGTTTTTTGTCTTGGTGATTATAGCCATTCTAACGGGCGTGAGGTGATATCTTAGTGTTGTTTTGATTTGCATTTCCCTGATGATTAGTGATGTTGAGCATCTTTTCATGTGCCTATTGGCCATCTGTATACCTTCCTTGGAGAAGTGTCTGTTCATTTCCTCTGCCCATTTTTTGATCGGGTTGTTTGTTTTTTTGTTGTTCAATTGTGTGAGTTCTTTATATATTATGGAGATCAACCCCTTGTCAGATGTATGTTTTGCAAATATTCTCTCCCAGCTGGTTGGTTGTTTGTTCATCTTGATTCTGGTTTCATTTGTCTTATAAAAGCTCTTTAGTCTGATAAAGTCCCACTTGTTTATTTTTTCTTTAGTTTCCCTAGTCTGGGTAGGCATGTCATCCGAAAAGATTCCTTTAAAACCAATGTCAAATAGTGTGTTGCCTATATTTTCTTCTATGAGTTTTATAGTTTCAGGTCTCACCTTCAGGTCTTTGATCCATTTTGAGTTAATTTTTGTGAATGGCGATAGCACATGGTCCACTTTCATTCTTTTGCATGTGGCTGTCCAGTTTTCCCAACACCATTTATTGAAGAGACTTTCCTTTCTCCATTGCATGTTCTTAGCACCTTTGTCGAAAATTAGCTGTCCGTATATGTGTGGTTTTATTTCTGGGCTTTCAATTCTGTTCCATTGATCTGTGTGTCTGTTTTTGTACCAGTACCATGCTGTTTTGATTACTATTGCTTTGTAGTATGTTTTGAAGTCAGGAATTGTGATGCCTCCTGCTTTGTTCTTTTTCTTTAGGATTTCTTTAGCTATTCGGGGTCTTTTGTTGCCCCATATAAATTTTAGTATTCTTTTTTCTATTTCTGTGAAGAATGTCATTGGGATTCTGATTGGGATTGCATTGAATCTGTAGATTGCTTTAGGTAATATAGACATTTTAACTATGTTTATTCTTCCAATCCACGTGCATGGGATATCTTTCCATTTCTTTATGTCATCGTGGATTTCCCTCAATAATGTCTTGTAGTTCTCATTGTATAGGTCCTTCACCTCCTTGGTAAGATTTATTCCTAGGTATTTTATTCTTTTTGATGCAATTGTAAATGGTATTATCTTTTTGAGCTCTCTTTCTGTTAGTTCATTATTAGCATATAGAAATGCAACTGATTTTTGTAGATTGATTTTGTACCCTGCAACTTTGCTGTAGTTGTTGATTGTTTCTAACAGTTTTCCAACAGATTCTTTAGGGTTTTCTATATATACAATCATGTCATCTGCAAATAGTGAGAGTTTCACTTCTTCGTTACCTATTTGGATTCCTTTTATTCCTTTTTCTTGCCTAATTGCTCTGGCCAAAACCTCCAGTACTATGTTGAACAGGAGTGGTGAGAGTGGGCAGCCCTGCCTCGTTCCTGTTCTCAGAGGAATGGCTTTCAGTCTTTCCCCGTTGAGTATGATGTTAGCTGTGGGTTTGTCATATATGGCCTTTATTATGTTGAGGTACTTTCCTTCTATTCCCATTTTATTGAGAGTTTTTATCATAAATGGATGTTGTATCTTGTCAAATGCCTTCTCTGCACCTATTGAGACGATCATGTGGTTTTTATTCTTTGTTTTGTTGATGTGATGTATCACGTTGATTGATTTGCGGATGTTGAACCATCCCTGCGTCTCTGGTATAAATCCCACTTGATCATGGTGTATGATCTTTTTAATATATTGTTGTATTCGGTTTGCCAATATTTTGTTGAGGATTTTTGCATCAATGTTCATCAGCGATATTGGCCTGTAATTTTCTTTCTTTGTATTGTCTTTGTCTGGTTTTGGTATCAGGGTGATGTTGGCCTCATAGAATGATTCAGGAAGTGTTCCATCTTCCTCTATTTTTTGGAATAGTTTGAGGAGGATGGGTATTAAATCTTCTTTGAATGTTTGGTAAAATTCACTGGAGAAGCCATCTGGTCCTGGACTTTTATTTTTTGGGAGGTTTTTGATTACTATTTCAATCTCTTTACTTGTGATTGGTCTATTCAGATTCTCCATTTCTTCTTGGTTCAATTTTGGGAGGTTGTATAAGTCTAAGAATTTATCCATTTCTTCCAGGTTGTCCAATTTGTTGGCATATAATTTCTCATAGTATTCTCTTATAATCCTCTGTATTTCCATGGTATCCGTTGTAATTTCTCCTCTTTCATTTCTAATTTTATTTACTTGAGCCTTTTCTCTTTTTTTCTTAGTTAGCCTGGCTAAGGGTTTGTCTATTTTATCTTCTCGAAGAACCAACTCTTTGTTTCATTAATCCTTTCTACTGTTTTTTTGGTCTCAATATCATTTATTTCTGCTCTGATTTTTATTATTTCTCTCCTTCTGCTGGCTTTGGGCTTTGTTTGTTCTTCTTTTTCTAGTTCTGTTAGGTGTAATTTAAGGTTGCCTATTAGGGCTTTTTCTTGTTTGTTAAGGTGGGCTTGTATCGCTATGAGTTTCCCTCTCAGGACCGCTTTTGCTGCATCCCATATGGTTTGATATGGCATGTTATCATTTTCGTTTGTTTCCAGATAGTTTTTGATTTCTCCTTTAATTTCATCAATGATCCATTGGTTGTTCAGTAGCATGTTGTTTAATCTCCACATTTTTGTCACTTTCCCAGTTTTTTTTTCCTGGTTCATTTCCAGTTTCATAGCCTTATGGTCTGAAAAGATGCTTGTTATGATTTCAATCTTCTTAAATTTATTGAGGCTTGCTTTGTTTCCCAACATATGGTCTATCCTAGAGAATGTTCCATACGCGCTTGAGAAGAATGTGTAGTCAGCTGTTTTTGGGTGGAGTGCTCTGTATACGTCTACTAGGTCCATCTCGTCCAGTTTTTCATTTAAGTCTAATATTTCTTTATTAACTTTTTGTCTGGATGATCTATCCATTGCTGTAAGTGGGGTGTTAAGATCCCCTACTATTATTGTGTTGTTGTTGATTTCTCCTTTTAGGTTTGTTAATAGTTGTTTTATGTACATTGGTGCTCCTATGTTGGGTGCATATATATTTATAAGTGATATGTCTTCTTGATGGAGTGTCCCTTTTATCATTATATATTTCCCTTCTTTGTCTTTCTTAACCTGTTTTATCTTGAAGTCTACTTTGTCTGATATGAGTATGGCAACACCTGCTTTCTTTTGTTTGCCATTAGCTTGGAGTATTGTCTTCCATCCTTTCACTCTGAGCCTGTGCTTGTCTTTAGTGCTAAGATGTGTTTCCTGAAGGCAGCATATTGTTGGGTCTTGCTTTTTAATCCATCCTGCCACTCTGTATCTTTTGATTGGAGAGTTCAATCCATTTACATTTAGGGTAATTATTGAAATATGAGGGCTGAATTTTGCTGTTTTGTCACTTATTTTCTGGTTCTTTTGCATTTCCTTTGTTTCTTGTCCCATTTGTTTTGGACTGCCAATTCAGTTTGGTTGTTCTGTCTTATGATTCTTCTAGTTTTCTCTTTGTTTATCATATGTGGTTTTAATTTGATTATTTGTTTAGTGGTTACCTTGAGGTTTGGGCAAAAAATCTTCTATATGAGATAGTCCATTATCTGATAGCCTCCTATTTCCTTATACTAAGTCAATTCAGTCACTTTCCTCTTCCCCTTCTAAGTTGCTCTTGTTATACCTTATTCTATCTTGTGTTGTGGCTGTGTGTTTACAGTGATGAGGTTAAATTTATTTTTGGTGAATTTCTTCCTTTGATCTTTGAGTTTAGTATTTAAGTGGGTGCTAACCTATTCCGGTAAAGATCTACTATTTCTCTGATTTTGTCTACCTACTTTTCTCCTTACTCCAAGCTTTGTGTTCCCTTTCTCTTCTTTTTTTCAGGCCTGAGGGCCTTCTTGAGTATTTCTTGTAGTGGGGGTCTCGTGGCCATGAACTCCCTTAGCTTTTGTTTATCTGGGAGAGTTACTATTTCTCCATCATATTTGAAGGATATTTTTGCTGGATAGAGTATTCTTGGCTGAAAGTTTTTGTCTTTTAGTATTTTGAATATATCATTCCAGTCTCTTCTAGCCTGAAAAGTTTCTGTTGAGAAATCCGCTGAGAGTCTGATGGGAGTTCCTTTGTACGTTATTTTTTGTTTTTGTCTAGCTGCCCTTAATATTGTTTCTTTGTCGTTGACCCTGGCTAGCCTTACCACTAGGTGTCGTGGTGAAGGCCTTTGTCTGTTAATATATATAGGCGTCCTGTTGGCTTCGCTTACTGGTATTTCCTGCTCCTTCCCCAGATTTGGGAAATTTTCAGCTATTATTTCCTTGAATAGGCTCTCTGTTCCTCTTTCCCTCTCCTCTCCCTCAGGAATACCTATAATTCTTATGTTACATTTTCTAATAGAGTCCGATATTTCTCGGAGTCTTTCTTCATTTCTTTTTAGTCTTAGTTCTCTCTCTTTTTCCATCTGGAGTATATCTGTATTCCTATCCTCTAAAGTACTAATTCTTTCCTCCATATTGTCAGCTCTGTTCTTTAAAGATTCCAGATTCTCCTTTATCTCCTCCATTGTGTTCTTCATCTCCATCAGCACTGATAGGTTTTTCTTTATGATTTCAATCTCTTTTGTGAAGAAACTCCTAATCTCATTTAATTGTTTGTCTGTGTTGTCTCGTATTTCGTTGAGTGTTTTTATGATAGCTATTTTGAAATCTCTGTCATTTAGTTTATGGATTTCTGTGTCTTCGGGGTTGATTTCTGGGTGCTTGTCATTTTGTTTCTGGTCTGGTGATTTCATATATTTTTGCATTGTGGTTCCTGTGTTGGTTTTGATTTTCCTCATCCTGGAAGTCTCTGGTTGCAATTTCCACCTGCCGCCACTGTCTGGTGGTAAAGGGCTGTGTAGTCTAAGCCCCCTGCGCTCTGCCCCAGTTTTTCTGCTGTGATCCGCAGTTTTGTGTTTTTTGTTTTTGTTTTTTTTTTCCCCACTGCGATCCACGGGTCCAGTCCAGTTTGTTCAGGTCTGCCTCGGATCGCTAGATCTGGTCGAGCTGCAGACTCCGGGTTGCGGGGAGGGGGGAGCTCTCTCTTTTGCCCTCTGGGTCCCTGACGTGGGAGGCTTCTCGTTTGCCCCTCTTTATCCGCTCTCTGGGGTGCTCAGATGTTGATGGTAGCCCTATGGCTCCTCTGAGCCCTCTGTGCGGGAGTTTCCCACTGGCTGAGAGAGCCCGAAGAGCTACAGTTTCCCGCCGAGGGCCGCCCCTCCCCCCTCTCTGGGAGCCGCGTGGACCGGATCGCTGATCTGATGGGGAGGGAGCGGAGTTCTCCTTACCTCTCCCCACTTCCTCCGGGGGCCCAGCACGTTCCGCTCTCAGATGTGCGGCAGTGTGGATCCCTCCGCTCTAGCTTTTCACTGTCTGGGATTCCGTTGTTGGTCTGTGGCTGTTGCTTTTGTTGTATCTTGTGGGGGAAGAATTCACGGGAAAGCTCACTCCGCCATGATGCTGACGTCACCCATACAAACATTTTTTAAGATATGATACCAAAAGCAAGGTCCATAAAAGAACAAATTGATAAATTGGACTTTACTAAAATTAAAACCTTCTCTTTGAAAGACACTGTAAAATTTCAAAATAACCAATTTAAAACAAATGGGCAAAAGGGATTTGAACAAATTCTTTACCAACGAAGATATGCAGAGTCAGTAAACGTATGAAAAGATCAATAGTCAGTAGAAAATGAAAATTGCAACCACAATGAGATTCCATTTCACACATATTAGAATGGCAAAAATTGAAGAGACTGACCATTCTAAATGTTGGCAAAGCTAAGCAGGAACTGGAATTCTTAGACACTGATGGTAAGGATGTAAAATAGTACAGCCATTTTGGAAAAGATTTGTCGGTTTCTTTAAAGGTTAAATATACCTCTTCCACATAATCTAGACAGTCAACTCCTAGGATTTACCCAAGATAAATGGAAGCATATGTCTATGTTAAGACATACATAAAAGATCATAACAGCTTTCCTTGTAATAGCTAGATCCTGGATGCAACTCAAATATTTAATCAATGAAGGAATATATAGCCAAACTGTGGTATATCTATAAATTGAATACTATTCAACAATAGAAATGAAGGGATTATTGGTACATATCATGACATGGATGAATTTTAAAATAATTATGCTGAGAGATTCAAGTCAAGAATTACATGTATGATTCCATTTATATGAAATACTAGAAGTAGAAAATGCAAGTGAACCTATAGAAATTTTGTAGAAAGTCGATCTCTGGTTTCCCTAAGGATGGGGGAAGGGAGTTGATCATGGAGGGGAGGGAGAGAGGGATTACAAAGGAACATGTGGAAACTTTTGAGAATGGTAAATATGTTTACCATGATCATGGCAATGATTTCTTGTGCATATCCATATGTCAAAACCTATAAAATCTGCATATTTCAAATGAGTGCAATTATATCTCAAAAATGTTTAAAAACGATATGTGAGAAGGATTATTTAAACTTAATCCCTTCATGCAAGGTCCTTGTGATATTATTAGTCAAAAATACACATTGCTGAAAAATTAGAAAAAATAATAGTATTATATAAAAACAAACACACATATACATACACATATAAGGAGATTAGTAATGCAAGGTGAAGGAAAAAAATTTGGGTCAAGCCTTAAAGGATAATGTAAGTATAGGGCAAAATGGATATAGAATGGAAAAGGCAAAAAGAAGTAGAAATAAATGTATTTAATTAGCACTACACTTTATTATGAATTTACAAGTAACAAAGCAATTTCATTAACCTTTTATTTGTTTTATTGTAATTTGGTTGGTGAATATGTAACTACAGCCCACACAAGGTCAAATAATATTGCTTATGGTCTCTAGAGTTCAGGCAGTTTTAACTGCACGTTGGAAAAGAAATATGTTTATGCTTTGCAATGTGTGTAGTGTTTAAACGGAGGAAAAGGCAACATCTGGGGTGTCATAAAATGAGAAACAGAACTACAAAAAATTAATCAGCTGCCATTTTTCATTATCATAAGGCTGAATGACTTTCAAAAGAGCAGGGGATCAGTGCTTATTTGGACATTGATATTAAAATGTTTTAGATACATTACAGCATCACTCTGACACTAAAAATTTGCCGTTTTGAAAAAAAAAATATATTGTACTGTGAAGAAGATTCCTGAGGGAGAAAATAAGAACGGCCCAGGGCCAGTTTATAAACCTCCTTTTCCTTCTGCCAGTGAATACTTTATTCTAGTTGCGGCAACTAAATGTGAAAGATGAAAAGGTTTCTGGGTTATTATTTTTAATATTGTATTATATTACATTACATTAGTTACATTCATTATATATTATATTATGTTATGTTATATTACATTACATTATATTATATTATATTTCTCCTACCCAGAATATTCTTCTTGAAGCTTTTATTTCCGCTTTTGTTTCTGGGCATTTTCCCCTAGACATCTTTGCCTGTTTAAATCCTATACATCCTTCAGTACTCAGCATAAACATCCTCTCTTCTAAAAACAGTCCCAAATCCTCCAGCTGGCTTTAGTTCTCCTTCTGTTTGTTGTATATGTTACCTCATGTTTACTACTTTGATAGCATTTAGCCCACTACATTGATTACCTGTTATCTCTTCTGTTTCCTCCACTGGACCAACCTGGACCAGTAACCATGAATCTTTCACCTATATTCATGTACATGTATAGAAACTCCCTAATACCCAGCTCATATTTGATTGAAAGTGTTGGGTGCAATGCCTTTTTAGCGTATCAAATAATTAGGAAAGGAAAGTCAACCAGTTACACTGAAGAATTTACGGAAATTAAAGAGCTCTTTTGTTCAAATCAACAATAAAACTAATTGCAACCATACAAATCAGTAAGCAGTTGTAGAAGGGCTACTGAAGAAATGCGTATTAATTTAACGAAGGTAGCCCCAGGCAACTCCCAGAAGCCATTAGCTGGAGTCTGCTGTATGCTGTCCTAAATGGTAACTCACCTAATGGCCAATCTTCTGCCATCCCTACAAAAATACCTCAATCTGTGGTTTGTTCACAGGTTAAGAATAGCTAGTAAGACCAGTTCTCTAAGCAAAATGAAGAATTTGTGTATGGAGTCCCCTAGAACATATGATAGAGCTACAAAGAAAAGCAAGATGGTGTACTTGGTCACTTTAGTCTGTCCCAAAGGACGTGTGCAGCTCACAGACTGAAGCACGTACTACCCACTCTCACGACCAGGGCTTCTCCATTTGTGGCTGCATTTCCTGCTACAGAAACAGTGACCTCTATAAGAAAAGCCATTAGTTTCTATTGCTCATAATTTATTATTACTAATTATTACTGATCACTATTATTTATATGAATGGAGAATGACTGATCATTAGATATGTGAGGAAAATGAAGAGAAAGGAAACAGAGATAACTCAAATAAAGAAACAAAATTTCAAGAAAATAGAAAAAATATATCTAGTTTATATTGTCAGAAATTCAAGAAGAGTTCACATCATCAAATCAAGAAGAGATCTTCTGACTTTTTCTGTGCCCATAACAGTGCCTGGCAATGCACATTGAGTTTTTTGCCCATCTGTACTGTCTGACTGCAAGGTAGTTAAAAGGATTAATAAATATCACACTGACTTATTCAATTGATAAAAAGTGGTAAAATCTAAGCATTTATTATGCAACAAAGTAATCTATTCATCAAATATTTATTAAGCACCACTTGTGTGTCAAATACTTTTCTAGGTTCTGAGAATACATCAGCAGGGGAAATAAAAGAAATAAATTATTTCCTTCATGGAACTTACACTTTAGTGAGAAAGCTGGAATTATCAGATGGTGATAAGTTCAAAGAAGATAAAGTAGATCATGGGAAGAGAGAAAGATGGTGTATTTTCAATTGTGTTCTTGGGAAAGACTTTTCTGATAAAATCATATTTAGCATTAACTTGACAACAAAGAGTTTATGAACCATGAATAAAGAGGTTTCAAGGCAGAAAAAATTGCAAATGTAAAGTCCATGACAAAAATCACGTTCTTGGTGTGTTCAAAGAATACAGAGCTGAAGTGGTGATGGGGAGTGAAGGTGAGTCAGAGGCCACCAGGGAAGGATTGTATAGGACCTTCTAGCTGCTGGCTCTGAGAATCCATTCTGGCTGGGCAAGAGTGGAGGCAGGGAGAGTGGTCAGAACATCATTGCAACGATCCTTTTGAAACACAGTGCTCAGATTCTCGACGTATTCTGAAAGGAGAGCTAACAGAATTGGACGTGGAATGTGAAAGAAAGCAGGTAAGAATTAATGTTATTTGCTTGTCATAATCTGAGGTACGTACCTCACTACATACTGTCATGCGTTGCACAACAACTTTTTGGTCAACGACGGACTCCATATACAACAGTGGTCCTATAGGATTAGCAACATATAGCCTAGGTGTGTACTAGGCTATGCCATCCAGGATTGTGTAAGTACTGTAGGAAGGGAAGAAATTTTCCTTTACTCTGCTAGGTTCTTCTGTCTGGTCTAAGAATTAAATTGGCATAAGACAGATTAAGAGGAGACAAACAAACAAAAGTTTAAAAAACACGTATACATGGGAGAAAACCAGGAAAACCAAATAACTTGCCAAAACGATCAAAGCCCTCACCTTAACTACCATCCTCATCTAAAGACAAAAGAAGATGTTGGTAGTGGGGAATAGTCAGAAACTTCAAAGAGAAGGAAGGCAATTCACAGATCAGTGGAAAAGAGCAAACATTTGGGAAACAAGTGTTTGTTTGGCCACACAGAAATAGAAGAACACAGAGGGGAGCCCAACAAACAGGCTTTTCTAGGTTCCTTCCTGTCTACCACCTAGTTTATATTACGCTAAGGTGATAGCTCTCTTTCTGAGATAGTTGTTTTTTTATCTGAATTCTTTCAGGCAGTTAAGGGAGAGGAAACAAGAAAAACTTTGAGTCTTTTGTTTCTTAAAAATAATCAGCCTAAAATAATCCTCATGATAAAGAGATACATTTTGGGGTGGCAAATTTTGTTCCCCTTCATTACCCTCTGTGATGTTCTCACAATGACGAAATCGCCTAACAACACATTTCTCAGAACATATCCCCATTGTTAGCTAAGTGATGCATGACTGTGCTTAACTATTGGAACTGCCTTGGTTGAAAGAAGGGGTAAGGAGGTAGCGACCAGGAAATAGCAATAAAGATAGCTAACATTTATGGAACATGCACTTTGTGCTGGCAATCTTCTAAGTGTTTTTTATGGGTCATAATTAGATATCTATATTACACATTCCCAATAGTTCTCTGAGATAGATACTATTAATAACCACGGTTTCAAATAAAGAAACTTAACCTTGGGGATGATACATCCAAGCTCTGAGTAAGTACACCTAGTAATTTGTGGGGGAAGATGATAACATCAAGTCATCTGACTTCTGGTCCAAAATAATATTGATGGACCACCCACTTTGACACAAAAGACTACTTATCAAGCACTTTACAAAGACACTCTTGTTGAATCATCACTATGACATAAATATGAGGAAACCAATACTTAGTGAGGATATTACACTATTCAATAATCTCAGAGGCTTCAAATATGAATGATGATATTTCCGGTTTAAAACAACACAGGATATTAATTGAGCTGTTACAAGAAACAAGGGGTGACTTTATATTCAGAAGTTTCAAGAAATGCTAGATTCATTTATTTTATTGATTGCAAGAGTTCTTATAATCTTTAATAGTTTCATGAATATTGTTATTATCCAAAAGAAGTTTTAGTATGCACAGTTTCTCAACCTTATTTAACCAGGCCCTAAGTTTTGGAAATTCTGGTTTAAAGTATTTTTTTTACACTTTGTTACATGTACTGTAAGAATAATGACTGTTCCCAGCAACCAGATAAACCGGATTCCTAGGGAATTATGATATCTCTTGGAAGAGAATTTATAGAATTATGAAAGGCTTCACAGGAATCCTGTAGATGAATTTCAGCCACATCATTCTTCTTGGAAAGAAGTAGAAAACACTCTAAGTTGACAAGTAGTGAAGAGGGAAAAGAAACTTGCTATAATACCCATCATCTGTAGCCGGTACACAACATGATCAAATGTGCCACATTCACTTCCTATATAAGATAAAACCGGGTATGTTCACTGACTCATCAGTCTCGTTATTCAATAAGTGGGTCACTTACTACAAATATTTATCTTCGTTGTTTGCAAAGACTCAAATATTCCTTGAGAACTATCTCAAGCCCTGAAAGATGAGTCAATTATTGATAGAAATTAAGCCATTGATATCTTTAACAAGCTGTCATTTTGATTCTATAAGCCACAATGGATAAAAACACATTTATAACATTTTTTTGGTTGGTCTCTATGTTTCAGAGATAGGAAGAATCCCACAGACTGGTGAATGAGATCTCAGATTGTTCAGCTGTTGGAAGAGATGCTGATTTATATCTAGGACTAAGTGATGATGTTAAAAACCTCCACAAAATGCATCAGGCTTTGCTACTTACTTGCTGTCTGACGTTAGACAGGTGACTAATAATAATAGTGCTTACTTTATAGGGCTGTCATGAAGATGATGAATAATGATGATAAAGAAGACAACAAAAGAGGAAGAGGAAGAGGGAGAGGAGAAGATCTACTTAGAATAATCCATGATATATTGTAAGTGGTATGAATCCTAGTTAAATTTAAAAAATCATAGAGGCTGGCCTGGTGGCGTAGTGGTTAATTTCGTGTGCTCTGCTTCAGTGGCCTGGGGTTCACAGGTTCAGATCCCGGGTGCAGACCTACACCACTCATCAAGCCATGCTGTGGCGGTGACCCACATACAAAAAATAAAGGAAGATTGGCACAGATGTTAGCTCAGGGACAATCGAAGATTGGCAACAGATGTTAGCTCAGGGACAATCTTCTTCACCAAAAAGAAAAAAAAATCGTAATAAATTAATACACCACAGTAATACTATACTATAGACAAAGTACGACTATTTAAAGTAACTGTCTGCCAGATATCATTTTTTAAATCTGTAAACCTCTAAAAGATGAAGCAAACGTTGGTATGTTATCAATCTCTCACAATTGAGAAAAAGATAATTTATTGAATAACTTTTCTAATAGTTTTCTAGGAGCAAAGCACAAGTGGATGCTGTGAGAGAGGCGGACAACTTTGGATGTTGTCTCTGCTTGGAACTTGACCCTACATCCAGCCATTACTTGTTGAGATTTGTACATAGTTGTTCCAGAATTTATAAAAATGCCTGCATTTGGAGTGTTTATGCAATTATTGATCTGAATTAGATGTTCTTTGGTGTAGTAGCCCTTACTAAGTGTGTATACTAATTTGGAAAAAATACATTGTACATTTCTATTTAAAAATAGAGTACAGTATTAGGATACAAGAATGATAAAATTGCTCCTTAGTTAATGTGCTGCTTAGACATTGAATCTAACAGAAAGGCAGAAACATGAAAGGTGAGTCATATTAGCCTAGTTTTGAATCTTATGGCTTGTGATTTGAATATGAAACTAGCAGGGCCCCAGCATTGGATTACATAAAGGCACTTTGAAACGATGCCCAATCTGGAACCCTGTTCAGGTAGGAGCTAGAAGTATAATCCGCAGCTCTGTCACACAGACATGTCCTGAGACCTGGAAGCAAGGTGAAAACATAAAAACAGGTCCTGATTCTCCGTCTTACATTTTTGATTCCTTCTATTCTGAAGCGAGGTAACGAAATTGCTGTGTTTAGAAGCATATCAAATTAAGAAATGAATGTTACGAATAAATTGGTTTTAATTCTTACATACCTTTATTTCTTTTTAAGTCTGAGGAGGTCATTAATTTAAGAGATCAAAATAAATATATGATAACAGTAGTATAGCTTGGGAACTTAAATTAGACAAAGTTCTATTTGAAAAATATTGTATCCACTGGGTGTTTTTAGTACAGTCATGCATTGCTTAACAAAAGGGACATGTTGTGAGAAATGATTCCTTAGGTGATTTAATCATTGTGGGAACATCATAGAGTGTGTTTACAGAAACCTAGATGGTATGGCCTACTACACACTTAGGCTATACGGTGTATAATCTCACAGGACCACTGTCATACATGCGGTCAGTCGTTGACCAAAACGTCGCCATACGGCACACGACTGTATACCATATTCCAAAATGTTTTTAGAATTTTCTCAACTTTTAATATAATTCTCTCCAGATAGACAATATATAGACAGACACACAAATGGACTGTCTGACTAACTTCCATTTAATGGTGATAGTTTGTACTCTTTCTCTGTGTGTTTTAAGGATGATAAACTAAACGCAACTAAGATACAACTAATTCTTTATGGCACAGCAGCCTATTGTTGTATTTTTATCTAAACCTTCAAGCATTACTTTTTAATATGGACTCCTGGGAGCCTTACAGCAGTATTTTTCAAACTGTGGATTGACCCATTTATGGATTATGATGGAGTAGTGGGTCATGAGATCAAGTTGGAGGGCTAGGCAACATTTTTTTTTTTTAATAAATATAATAAGATAGAACAAAACAGGAAAAATCAGAGTACACAGCATAAATAAGTATAGGTGTCGTCTCATGGACATTTTGTTTCCTTTATGTGCATAGGCATGTACATGTACACAAAGTTGTTAAACCATCTTTATACTATGCATAGTTATTTAAAATTTTGATAGTCAGTGTGTGAGAGTTTATGGTTCTACTTCACAGGTTCATTTGCCCTAAAAATGGTTTTCAAATTTCTCTGTATGCACATTTTCTGGGGAAAAGTGTTACGGCTTTCATTTGAGGCTCATAAAAAAGCTCACAAGAGGGGACGGCCCGGTGGCGCAAGCGGTTAAGTGCGCGCGCTCCGCTGCGGCGGCCCGGGGTTCGCTGGTTCGGATCCCGGGCGGCGCGCACCGACGCACTGCTTGGTAAGCCATGCTGTGGCGGCGTCCCATATAAAGTGGAGGAAGATGGGCACCGATGTTAGCCCAGGGCTGTCTTCCTCAGCAAAAAAACGAGGAGGATTGGCGGATGTTAGCTCAGGGCTGATCTCCTCACAAAAAAAAAAAGAAAAAAAAAAAAAGCTCACGAGATATACTTATTCTAAAGCAAATTTAATTATTGTATTTATGGTTTTGGAATAAGTATGCTTTAAACATAAAAATAAAAGTATAATAATTTATATCTATATGCCTTTCTATTTTACAAATAGATGTACCATAAATAATTGCTTATATGTTCCTAATTTAAATTTAGGTTCTAATCAGGTTACATACAAAATTTATTTATGTTCCTAAAAATGCAAGTACAATTAGACCTTAAAGGTATGAATAAAGCATTATATATTTCAGTTTTCCTAAAATAGTTTATTTCTTTTTAAAACAACTGTATTTTATGAGTTAAAATTTATCTAAATATTATACTTCTATACTTCTATAAATATAGATATATAACACACTAAGTGCATAATGAGGATGGTGGCCCATGGGGGGCTAAAGGTAAGGGAAAGAAAGATGAAAGCCTATTAAAGATCTAATAATGACCTAAAAGAATAGTAAGAAAATTAATGCATTCTGAACAATAATTTTTTGTCAGCTACAGTGCTAGAGATTTTATATCACTATTTTTTTTTAGCACATAGGCAACCCTGTGAAGTGGATATTATTTAAATTTCGCAAATAAAGAAACCGAACGAAGCTCAGTGTTGTTAAGAAATTTTGTCATGGGTCACAAAACCAGTAAGTGGCGGGTCTTTAATTTTAATACAGCTCCGACTCCAAATCCACCACGCCACACTGCACAGGATAAAGAAGGACGGAGGAGCCAGAACTCCCAAGTCTAGTTCTCGCCTGCTGGTAACTTAGGGGTGTAAAGTATCGGCCACCATCCCATTCTGCGGTCTAAAGTGGAGGTTGGGTTATTGCAGAAAACAGGCAGCCCTGCACAAGGGAAATTACGTTCTCCACCTCCACCCAGTTTATTCTAGTACATGGCAGCTCACAGGAGACAGAACTGACTTGGCAGCTTTTGTTAACAGGAGGGATAGAATGGAGCTGCAGGAGGTGTATACGAACAAACAAGCAAATGTTCAGTTTTAATACAAGTTTTGGGTGAGAACATATGAGTGGTTTGGGCACACACCACCACCAGAGAAACAGATACACATATACACATATATTGCAGCAGTATGTATAGCAAAGATCAGATCCAAGTTAAAAAGTCAAAATCTGGAGGGGTAGAGGATGCTGTGATGCACCTCCCAGATTCCCACTCAGGACTGAAGGACTTATTTCTCCAGCTGCTGTGAGTGCTGCTGCCTGATGGCTCTCAATGGCCAGCTCTCTCTGAAAGCTGCCCTCAGTTGGAGAGATTGCCTTACCTCTTGGTGGGCAGCCTGCATTCAATGACTAGTAGCTTCCATAACATAAAGGTCTAGTCCGTTCACTGTCACACAAGATAATCTAAAGGGTGCACCTCGCTTCAGAAACTCCTCCAATGTACGATCACCTGACGCTTTTGTTGAGACTACATTGCTCCCTGATCTTCCCCTCTGGCCAACCATGCTGTTTCTTTCCCTCCTCTTCTACAGTGGATGATCTCCAAAACACTCCCTAATACACTTCTGATAATGTAGGCTCCACCTCACAGTCTGTTTTCTGGGGAACCCATGCTTCAAGAAAGTCAACAATAACCTGAGTCCATATCCATTGTCAGCTACTGAAAGATCCATAGGGATTGAGCAAACAAGGCTAATTGGTCAAACGGTCACATTCATTCAAATGTTTTTTTAAAAAGTAGGAGTGGGGCAGCAAGTACTCGAAGAGGGAAAAGGAGAAGCCCTTGATAATGATCAACTCGGTTCAGATGAAGCTACCTGCAGTAGGAAGAAAAATGGCTCCCAAAAGTGTCTATATCCTAATCCCCAGAACCTGTGAGAGTGTTATCTTACATGACAAAAGGGATTTTTCTGATGTGATTAAGGTTAAGGACTTTGAGATGGGGGTATCTGTCCTGGGCCCAATCCAATCACACAGATCTTTAAAAGCAGAGAAACTTTTCCAGCTGTGGCCAGAAAAGGAGATGTGAGAATGATCAGAGAGAATGGTCAGAGAGATTTAAGATGAAGGATGGGGGCCAAGAGCCAACGAATGCGGTTAGCCATTAAGAGCTGAGAAAGGCAAGGAAACTGATTTTGCGTTAGAGTCTCCACAGAGGAATACAGCTGTGCTGGCACATTAGTTTTAGCCCAATAAGACCTCTGTTGCAATTCTAACCTACAGATCTATAAGATAAATTTGCATTGTTTAACCATTATTTACGTATTTATTTATTTTTGTAATTTGTTACAGCAGCAATACTAAACTAATATACATTCAGCAACAGGGGTGAAGTGCTACTGTAACAAATATCTAAAAATGCGAAAATGGCTTTGGAACTGGGCAATGAGCAGAGACGGGAAGAATTTTGAGAAGCATGACAGAAAAAGGCTAAGTTTCCTTAGTAGAAATATTGATGAGGACTTTAAGGAGGACTCAGAAAGAAGTGAGGAACAGGACTGAGAAAACATAAGTCACCTTACGGAATCCAAAATCACTGTGAACAGACTATTAGTGAAAATATGGACATTAAGCTGGTGAAGGCTGAGAAGGAAATGAGGAACATGTTATTGAAAACTAGAGGAAAGAAAATCTTTTCTACACAGTTGCAGAATGCTTATCAGAATTGTGTCTTTCAGTTATGTGGAGAGCAGAACTGGTGAATAATGAAATCATACATTTAACTGGGGAGATTTCTAAGCAGAGTGAAGATGTAGCCTGGTTTCTTCTTGCTGCTTGTAGTAAAATGTTAGAGGAAAGAGAGAAATTGAGAAAGAACTGTTAAACAACCGAAAACAAACAACGGCAACAACAAACAGTACTGGATGATTTTGGAAATTCTCAGCCTATTCAGATTGAAAAATTAAAAATCACTAAAATTAAGAGATTCACTACCAGGAAATCATGATCTAGAGAAAAAATCCAGGCATGGGACTGTACCATTTTTTGCTAATATCTCAGAAAATCAAAAGGTCATAATGTTCATTCAGACTAATGACTGAGGAGATTAAAGGTTTGTGTCACAGATCACCTCAGTCTAACTGGAGAGCATATAGAAAGCTTTAGGGCATTATCCTTCAGCCGTCTCAACAAAACTTCAAAATAAAGCTTGGATTATCTAGGAAAGATCTGTGGAGGAGCTTCTTGTCTAATGGAGTAAATCTTATGATATGCACAGGAAACCCACAAGGGTCTTCAGAATGTTAACCAGCAGAAACACTGCTAGCTGGGATTGAAAAGGATAGAAAGAGTATAAAATTAAAGAAGGCTTTTGGAACCACAAATTTATACAGGCAGGAAACAGGCTGATAAAACTACCCAGCTGAAAAACATGTACTACCATTTATGAGAAATGGAGGATGCATCAGAGGGAAGAACTGAGAGCCCAAATAGCTGAGCGACAGAGGATTGGTCCCAGGAGTTGAAGTCCAATGAAGTTTTCCCAGCTGGATTTTGCAATTGCTTGGGACCGGTGACACTTTTTCCTTCCATTTTTGACTCTCTTAAACCAGAATTTCTATAACTGTTTTCCTATGCCTGTCACTCCATAGTATTTTAGGAACAGATAACTTGCTTCTTTAGTTTCATAAGTTGATAGATGAGGAGGATGCCTCAGGAAGGATTATTTCCAGAGCATCACTGTATCTAATTTAAAAGACGATTTAGATGAAGAGATTTTGGACTTTTGAGCTAATGAGATTTGGATGAGATTTTGAAATTTAAGTTGATGGTGTAATGGGTTAGGACTTTTTAGAATGTTGTGATGGGGTGAATATATTTTGTATACCGGGAGAATGCAGATCTTTGGGAGGCAGAATATGGACTGTGGTAGACAGAGTAATGGGCCCCTAAATATGTCCACATCCTAATCACTGGAATCTGTAAACGTGTTACCTTACATGGCAAAAGGAACTTTGCAGATGTGATTAAGATTAAGGATCTTGAGATAGGAGATTATCTTGGATTATCTAGAGGAGCCTAACCGAATCATATGAGTCCTTAAGTAAACCTTTCCTGGCTGAGGTAGGATCAGTGGGTGATGTGACTTCAGAAGAATGGTTAGAGAGATGCAACATGGCTGGCTTTGAAGGTGGAAGAAGGGGCCCCAGAGCCGAAGAATGTATGTGGTCATTAAAGGCTGGAAAAGAGAAGAAAATGGATTCTCCACTAGAGCCTCCAGGAAGGAACACAGCCTTGCTGACATATTGATTTTAGCCCAGTGAGGCCTATGTTGGACTTCTCATCTACAAAACTATAAGATAGTAAATTTGCATTGTTTTAAACCATGAATTTTGTGTAATTTTTTATAGCAGCAATAGAAACATAATACAGCACCTTTAAACTATTACCCACTATAGTAGTTGAGGTACCAGTGACAAGAATTAAAGGCTTAAGTAGAGCAATTGAAAATGTGGTGATGAATAAGGGATAGGAGTCAATATAGTCTCTCCCTTGAGACATCTTCTCTATAATATGTGGAATAGCAAAAAATCCTGATTTATAAAAATGTGAATTAATGTTTGTGTACATAATCCTAAATTTAAAGACTTAGATGTATGTTACAAATGCTCCATCTCACTTCTGATCTAAAATTATGCCAGTGTCACATGTGTACGGTGAGGGACGGTGTTAGTCTTTAGGTGGTGAACGTGACGTAGTCTACACAGAAATCGAAATATAATGATGTACACCTGAAATTTATGTAATGCTATACGCTGATGTTACCTCAATAAAAAAAAAACTCAAAAAAATTAAAAAATAAAATTATGCCAACAAAATTTGGGGAACTTCTTTGTATGGACAAAGAATTTATATTGACTTTCATTATTTTATATTTTTCTATGTATATGAAGCATGAATGGGTTTATCTTGTCTTTTTCACAGTAACAGGTACTTCATTGTAATTATAAAACTTCTCTTCTTTTTGAATATTTTTCTTTTGAATAAATTCAAAAGAAATTGCTTCTTTTATCTCATCTGATTTGACTGAAACACTTACGTTGTGAAAATGCTGACAGACCAGTTCTCCAGAAAGAACAACGTCACACTTCGTTTTTTCTTTTTGGGGAAAGGCTTATGGAGAGTACGGATTCATTGCTGCAAAATTAATTGTCCTGATGTAACCGGACAGACAGAATTAACAAAGTTAGTTTGGAACAATTATAAAATTTATACATAATCCAGGTTGTTGGAACTGTTTCATGCAGACACTGGGTTTGTAAGACAGTTTTAATGCATCATATAAATAGAAATGCAGCATAAGCAGTGTGTTTATAGCTGTAGAAAAGTAGGGTAAACGCGTATTGTTTGAAGGAGAATTTTCCAGTCTTTAAGGTGAAGTGAAATTTCCTCTAATTCTTTTCATGATTTATTGATGCTTCATGGGACATACTCAACTACAATTTTTTTCTGTGATATTTCGTGTTGATCATTTGTTTTGTTTTTCTTTTCCAGTCTTTTGCCATAAGATCTTTGGTAATTTTTTCAAGTATAGAGAATATGTAGGGATTTCCTGCCGTGAACACACACATGCACGCACACACAGTTTTGGATTGCTAGTTTGGCTAGATATAGAATTTTTAGAACAAATTAATTTCCTCAGAATTTTAAAGAAAATTTAACATTATCTTCTATCTTCGTGTGTTGGTGATTAGAATTCATGCCAATGAATTCATTGTGGGTATTCATTCATTCATTCATTGTATTCATTTGTGGGTAACCAATTTCATCTTCCTGGAAGTAATATCATTATCAATGGAGTTCTGAAATATGTATGTGCCTACATATTTCTTTCATATGTCTTTATTTCATCTGCACAGAAACTCTATAAGGGAATTAAAACTCTTTTATTTTAGTTAAGAAACTGAGGGCCAGATAAATGTCTGTTGTCATAGTTTTTGAGTGCTTGAGCTCAGCTTCTCTGTCTCCATATCTAGATCTCTCATCTCTAACCAGGGATGATCTTGCATTCCATTCCATTTTGATGAATTCCATCGGGTTCAACAAAACATATTCTAAATGCCTACAATGTGACAGTACTCTACAAGCCCTGAAAAGACAGAGGTAGCGACGACAAAGACCCTAGCTTCAGTCAAGTCACGGTTTTGTATGCGGAATTTAGTAAAGAAGGAAAATAAGGGAAAGCATATACTAAATGCACTTACTATACAATTTTGCCTAAGATTGTTCTGGTATAGGCAAATTGAAAAACAAATGTAAATTGGAAGAACATTCACTGTGAATACTCTATATATATTAGAGAAAATAAGGAACATGCTTCTTTTTATGTCTTGATATAACTTATAAAATACTGAACATTTGAAATAATATGCAAATGATAGAAATAAACCTACTCATGTAACACATTATAATGATTAATTTTTTTAACCTATCTCCTTACCTGTCAGAGTTAATTTCCAACAAGGAGGCAAATGGAATAACAAGTAGTGTTATTCATAGATAAAATGCATAAAAATATATTTAGGAAAACCAATACTGTTGCTTAACTGTCTAATTTACATCTTGCCAAATCAGTTTGTGTAAATAATATTTTCAAAGCTCCATGAAATGTGAGAACTTAGATAGCACTTACCTGCCTGTCTTTGGTTTTCTAGAAACTGAAATTGAAGGAAGACTTATCCCAGGACACACATAAATATAGAGGCATAGCCAAGCCTACTCCACAAGTTGCTTCTGCTAATCCCTTGACTTAGAGTGGGAGGATGGGAGATCTTTTAACGACTTGATTCCCCATATTTTCCTTGACGGAAACTTTCCCTTTGGTGTTATGGGAATACAATATCTCAGTCTATTATTATGATTCCTTTGAAAAACAACTTAGGATCGGAAGGGATAGACAATAATAAAACAAACAGAACCTGAAGAGATTTTTCTTACATGTAATCAAATTTGTTTCATTAAACGCTCAAACTCATGACCATCTAATAAAATCAATGAGGCTTTTTTCGTTGTTGACATCTATTATCAGGAAAGAAACACTGCTGATATTTCCCATATCATCAGAATTTACGCAGGGAATAGACTCATATCGTACATGGTACAGTCTGATTTTTCACTTATTCCACTCTGCTCCTGAAGTAAATTAGGTGGCTGAGAAAAGTGAGACACCATTATTGACTGAAGGTAAGCAGCATTTTTCATGGAATCCAATTGCTGATTAAGGTAAAGAACAATATTAAGGGATATATTTACCTTCCCTGTAGGTACTGAGGACCTGAGGAAAGAAAAAAGAAGTGTGTCTTCTGCAATGTGTGTGCCCTTTACCTACTGCAGATTCAAATTTCATTTCAGTAGAAAATCAGTAGGCAAACACCACAGACAGAATCGTTGCAGACAGGATCCACCAAAGGATACTCAGAGTAGCAGGTGAAAATTTTAGAAGAAACAGGATATTATCATATG
Organism: Diceros bicornis minor; assembly: GCF_020826845.1. Lineage (NCBI taxonomy): Eukaryota > Metazoa > Chordata > Mammalia > Perissodactyla > Rhinocerotidae > Diceros > Diceros bicornis. The sequence continues at coordinate 50,608,378 of NC_080761.1, forward strand.
TTCAAAGTTTTTACTCCAAGATTTTTATTAACTACAAATGCAAAGATAGGAACCCAGCAAATGTTTTAACCAAGTGATCAAGGCAAACATCACCAGTAAAAAGACACGTTGATATTATTTTTGATACTATACATTGAGAAGGACACGTCATTTCTGTGGCATTTATGCCAAACATTCATAACCTCAGTCAAATCATGAGAAGACATCAGAAAGCCCAAATTAAAGGACTTTCTGCAAAATAATTAATCAGTAGCAGTACTCATAAATGTCAAGATCATAAAAAATAAGGAAAGACTAAGGAATTGTTACAGATCAGAAGAATCTAAGGAGAAATTAAAAAAAGAAATGCAATGTGCAATCCTGGATTGGAGTCCGAAACAGAAAGAGGACATTAGTGGAAAAACTGGTGAGCTTTGAATGTGAGTTGTAGTTTAATTAATAGGATTGTATCAATGTTAATTTCCTGGTATTGATAATTTTACTATGTATGGTATGCCAGATGTTAACCTTAGCAGAAGTTGATTAGAGTTATACAGGAAACTTTGTACTATTTTTGCAATTTATGTCTGACATTATTTCAAAAATAAAAATTAAAAAATATATATTTCAGCATAAGAATACAGATTTTGAGAGAACCGACTTTCTCCATCCAACTTTTTGTGTTTTTTTTTTGCTGAGGAAGATTTTCCCTGAGCTAACATCCGTCACCAACCCTCCTCTTTTTTTTGAGGAGGATTTGTCCTGAGCTAGCATCTGTTGCCAATCTTTCCTCTATTTTGTATGCGGGTCACTGCCACAGCATGGCCACTTAGCAGCAGTGTAGGTCCGCTACACTGAACCCGTGCCACAGAAGCAGAGCACACCTAACTTAACCACCAGGTCATTGGGGCTAGCACTCCATCCATCTTTTGAAAGTTCACTGATAGAAAAAGCGTAGATTTGAGGGCTAATGTTTAGCTCTATCAGGAAACATAAATGCTTACTTGAGGAAGAAAATGAGGCCTCTGTGGGGAGTGGAGAGGGAAACCTGGGAAGGTTTGAAGACTTTTGCATTCATGGATGTGTCTACTTGCCAGTCTTCATCAGAAATGAAAGGTGGTGTCCTGGAAAAATTGCTTGGAGCTCCAAGGCATGGAGGCAGCGTGGAGAAAGCATAATATAGAGTAAAGGGGATACGTTTCAGAGGCAGACTAATCACTTCTCAAATCTTGGATCTTCCACCTGATAATTGCGTGACCGATTTAGCCATCATTTCCTCCTTGTCTTCTTCCTCTTCATCCCCTCTCCCTCCTCCCCCTTTTCCTCCTCCTTTTTCAGTGGAGATAGCAATGCTTATCTTGCAGTTTTCCCAGATATTACTGAAATAATGTATAAATAAGAGTTACTAATCCCATGTTTATTGAAAACCATAACATAGCATTACATGAAGTTTAAAAGAAGAGAAAAATAATACACATTTTCATTTACCAATAGGTGTGTGCAGTCTCTTTAGTTTTTATGGTTATATATTTTAATGTTTGTGATTTTAGTGTATCTTTTTTTTGAGAAAGTTTGCCCTGAGCTAACATCTGTTGCCAATCTTTCTCTTTTTTTCTTTTTTCTCCCCAAAGCTCCCAGTCCATAGTTGTATATCCTAGTTGTAAGTCCTTCTAGTTCTTCTATGTGGGAAGCCGCCTCAACACGGCTTGATGAGTGGTGTGTAGGTCTGCGCCCAGTATCCGAACCAGCAAAACCCGGGTGCTGAAGCAGAATGTGCAAACTTAACCACTGCGCCACGGAGCAGGCCAAGTATATCATTTTTATCTTGCACTTTTCTTACATTACTATATATAAATTTTATCATGTTGCTACAATATATTTAAAATGATAATTATCTTGCTACTATTGAACATTTAAATTGATTCTAATTTTTTTTACTGTTGTAAGCCACGCACATAGCATTTACTATCCTCCTCTATATGGATTATTCCTTTTATAAAGGACTGTGCATTAACATTTGTAGTTTTTGTAAATTTAATAGTTAAAAATGGACCTTTTTGGGGCCAGCCCGGTGGTATAGCAGTTAAACACACGCATTCCTCTTCGGCAACCGGGGGTTCACTGGTTCAGATATTGGGTGCAGACCTACTCACCACTCATCAAGCCATGCTGAGACAGCGTCCCACATAGAAGAGCTACAATTCTAGAGCTGTGATACACAACTATGTCCTGGGGCTTTGGGAGAAAAAAGAAAAACAGAAAGATTGGCAACAGATGTTAGCGCAGGGACAATCTTCCTCAAAAAAAAAATTGACCTTTTCATAAATTTTTATTATTTTTACCTCCTACTTTATAAATGTTTAAACACATGAATTTCAAATCACTAAATTTTCTTAAGAGTATTGTCAGAAGTACTTCTCCATCAGTGCCAGACAAAGCAAGTGAGTTGGCATGATCTTTGCCTCTCATATAGAATGACAACTTGGGTGCAGAAAAACGAATAACTACCACTGCTGGTAAGAAGCTGTAAGAAGCATGGCAAGTGCTATGTGAACGCTAGTTCTCATTACTAATTTTGAATATAGTCATGGTGCCAGAAGGAAAAAATAACTTTGCCAAGGATTCTTACCATCATTCTACTAGCCCTCTTTAGTGCGGGTTGCCACTGGTGGAGGTGGGCAAGAACACAGAGTAAACGAGGTCTTTTAAATCATATTGGGAAGCTCATCACATTTTCCAGTGTGTGCAATGCAAATTTCTACTAGATCTTTAGACTTTGATCAGAAATTGCTTTGCTTGGCCATTCTTATTGATCCTTAGGTTGTGCAGATTTCTAGTTGGTGATTATTCACCCAGATCTCTGACTACACTCTGAACTCTAATTTTATGTTCTCTTGATTTTGCTTACTTTTGCGACCTCTGATTCATTGCCATCCCATTACTATCTGTGTTTTGCAATCTACTCTCATGTCTTGCTTCCTTGTTCATCTGTTTTATAACATGCTGCCATCCTTGATCCAGTATCAAAAATTTAAAGCCTATGGGTATAATGAGAATTAGACATTTTAATTATATAGGACAATATCATACATTTATCAACTTATTAGAGAGAGTAAAAGATACAAGGTTAAGGAAATGGGGCAGGTGCTATGAGCTTTCCCTAATCTGAGAAGGAAAAGTGAAGCACAAATTCCAAGTTAGAACACTTGTTGTTAGTTCTGACAATATTAGAAATGACCAAACTAACTCCACTGTGTCATTTTATTATTATATTAAAACATACATAATGTTAAATATACCATTTTAAATACTTCAAGTACAATTCGGTGGCATTAAATACATTCACATTATTGTGCAACTATCACCACCATCTATCTCCAGGACTATTCACTTTCCCAAATTGAAATTCTATATCCATTAAACAACAACTCTCCATTTGCCCCTGCCCCCAGCCCCTGGCAACCACCGTTCTACTTTTTGTCTATGAATTTGATTACTCTAGTTACCTGGAATCATACAGTATTTGTCCCTTTATGACTGGCTTATCACACACTTAGCATAATGTCTTCCAAGTTCTTCCACTTTGTGGCATGTCAGAATTTCCTTCCTTTTTAAGGCTGAATAATATTCTATGGTTATGTATATATCACATTTTGTTTATCCATTCCTTCATATATGGACGCTTGAGTTGTTTCCACCCTTTATCTATTGTGAATAACGCTGCTGTCAACATCCGGGTACAAATGTCTGAGCCCCTGCTTTCAATTGTTTTAGATACATACCCAGAAGTGGAATTGCTGGATCGTATGGTAATCCTATTTTTTAATTTTTTGAGAGACCACCATACGGTGTTCCTTAGCGACTAGATAATTTAACATTCCCACCAATAGTTCGCAAGGGTTCCAAATTATCCATAATCTTACCAATACTCAACATTTGTTATTTTCTGTTTTGTTTTTTTTAATACTAGCCATCATAATGGATATGAGGTAGTATCTCATTGTGGTTTTGATTTATATTTCCCTAATTATTAATGATGCTGAGTATCGTTTTGTGTGGTTATTGCCCTTTTGTATGTCTTCTTTGGAGAAATGTCTGTCTTTTCAAGTCCTTTGCCCATTTTAAATTGTTTTGCTTTTTCTTGTCTACTCTAGTTTTAATAACAGAAGTTTTAAACTTTGAATGAAAAGGTCATGATGGGGGAGGGGCAGAAGAGGTGTGACACGTCTAGGCTAGATATTTACATGTGTTGACAGAGAGGATAATGTATACCAGATGTTATTCCATAGGGAATACTGTGTCATTGTTGAAATAATGGGTTACAAAGACTCCACAGTTTATGGGCAAATAACAGCATCTGCAAGACCCCCGCCCCAATCAGAGCAGATGGCTCTTCCCAAGGGATAGAAAAGTAACTACTTTCCTTAAATAAGCCATCTGTCTGAATAATCATTTTCACCAATTAATAAAGAAGGCATTTGAAAGGCTGAGAAATTTGTTAACTCTGAAAACAGGAAGGAGAAAAGAACTATGATTTGCCCAATTATAAAATGACACCATTCTGGGTAAACATCCATGTTGAATCTGAAATAGGATCTACTTTTGTTGCCCTTTCTGAAACATCCCGTGGAGCTAGCTGAATTGGCAAAAAGCAAATCAATAGATAAAGCCAGTCTGTGATGACAACTTTGACTTACTTGACAGCAACATATATTATCATTGATCACCAAGATCAAATCAGGCAGAACAAGCAAGTCACATGCTCTTATGATAAATTAAAGCTCCAATTCATGGTGTTAAACTGGTGGTGAATTCAGAAAGACAGATAACTGTATTATCACTTCATGCTGTGTAACTATTCTAATATTGGTTAACCCCCTCCCTACTGCTCACTAGCCCTCTTCTTCACTGGGTATGCTCCAGCCTTGTGGAATCACTTATAGCTCCCCTACCTGTGTTGTTTCACACTAACAAGCCCATGTAGATGCTAGTGTCAGCCCCAAATGACCTCCACTTTGATAAATGGGCAAACAACTTTTCTCATGCTTCAGGCTCCAGCTCAAGCATCTTCTTCTCTGTGACAAATTTTATCACCCAAGAAAGCTGATAATGCCATCTTAGCCTCCTCACTGTTTCTAATATGTATCAATAGTGCAGCATTTTTCTCGCTGAACTTCTGCATTATAAAATGCTCCCTTCTATATTAAAGTGTGATCAAATGAGGAAACAGACTGTATCCTACTCACCTTTGTAGTCCTAGCTCTTGGAAATAAAATTTTTTTAAAAAGTTTGTTAATTAATAAAACAGGTTGAAAATATTGTTGACAAAATGAGAGTTTGCTTTAAAATTTGTATTATTGATTATTTTAAAGTTTAATTTCTTTTTGCTTACAATGAAAAGCTAGGGATAAAATTAATTATTTTCATTTTTCAAGCACATAGCAAACAGAAATTACAATTTTTAAAAAATTTAGCTGTCTGGATATAGAGTTGCTAAAATTGTAAATCTGATTCTTTGGGTTTAGGGTTGGTGTTTATTGAATAGGATTTGCTGGAATCCGTAACCCAACTTTGAACCTGGAAATTTGTGAGATTCAGAAATATTGGTTCCCTGTCCATCCCTATAGCTTTGTGTCTAATAGTGAGGAAAAAAATGCTTCCTGGTGATCAAAGGGGCTAATCTAATTTCTTAGCTAGTTTTATCAACTATTCTGAATCCTATGAAATGGGAAAACCTAATCTTCACTCCCCATGGCCTGTTTGCAGTGCAGCTACAGGCTTATAATGCTTCTCTCTCTGCCCCACTCACATTTCCTGGAGCCAGACACACTGGGTGGAATGATATGCTATAAACAAAGCTTGCACATGACCATGAAGGTAACGTTATACAGCAAAACTCATACACTTTTCCTTCCAAAGCAAAGAAATCCATTCTTAATGAGGTGATCTGTCTGATTAGTGAGCCTTTTGCTCACAGCAGCCCTTAATGATGTCACATAAGGGAAGAAGTGCTTGGGATGAATTTTATGTCTGCTGCTTTAACTGAGTAGAAAATTACTTCTGCATCCTCTTCCTTGCCTTGTTCCTTAGTGCTGAGTTCTTTCTCAGTTGATGGATTGTTTCCTGTCTGCAATCACTAACCACACTGTCTTTCAGTCTGGGTTCATGCGCGTTAACTAGCGCTGTCTCATTGTCCTGTCCTCTTAATTTAAATGCTTGTCTCTTTGCCTCTCACTCTAATAGCTCATTCCTTCTCCTCCCCTATTACCCAGCATTGTTTCTCCATCATATCACTTGCAATTTCCAGGATGACATATTTTACTTCACATCATAGCTCATTTAGTCTTTTCTCCTGCTGGTATGCTAATAGCATCTCAAACTAATCATTAATTTCCACCCTGTGGTTTCAATAATTCCTTCCATGCTAAATCTTACATAGAAAAATTGTTTTAGGTTGGCACCTTAACTTAGTCTAAGGGAAAAATGAGCCAGAAGATGCCGAGTCACTGCCAGAGGCCCCTCTGGTCAAAGGGGGACATTATTGCTCGCCTAGTTAAAGGCTTCTAAAGGGGTGGAAGAAAAAAAAGTGCAGAAATGACTTTAAACCTGCTGCTTTAATGTGTGTTTAATCAGTGTATTTTGGAAAAGTATAGAAAGTGTTTTGCAAAATTGTTGTTTATGATATCTGTAAATAAATATACGTTATTGGGTATAAAAAATAAAGCATCAAAAGAGAGGAAAAATCATAAAATGTTCGCGCTTGAAGAATCCTCAAAGATCAAGTTCAAGCTCCTCATTTTTACAGATGAAAACACTGGGGCCCATGGAGTTTCAGAGATTTGTGGTGGGTCACATGTCCCGTTATGTGAGGTTTATTAGTAGGAAAACAGGCCAGTGGCTAACTCTTATTGCAGTGCCTGAAGCAAGAGAACTAACAACTAGCTCCAGATCCATTTCTTAGCTAGATTCACTTCTCTCTTCCCATTCTGGGCTCATCTAGAGCACAGCACAATTCCTCCTAGATGTGCATCTTGACACAGTAAAGCCAGTCCAATCTCCTTACATACAGTACCTCCCCAACCCCAACAGCAGCTACCGCTACTGTGGGATGGCTTGCATTTGAGAGACTAACCAGGAAGAAAAGTAACAGACCTGGAAGCTGGCTGCAGGCCCCTAGGCCAGGGAGCCCTAGAGTACTGGGTCATAAAAGCATGCTCCAGAAGGGGAGAAACAGGCTCTGAGCTGGCTCATTGGGAGAGCTTCTCTCTCTCTCTTTCTCTGTGTATTTATTTATATATCATGTATTTATATATTTATGTATATTCCTCTCTCTCTCTCTTTACACGCACACACACATATACCCTATTTTCTCTCTTAATTCCTTTTTTCCCTTTCGGTCTCCATTTTTCATGTTGTTGGATACCCTCAAATCTGCCCTCCTCCCCCACACTACACACACACACACACACACACACACACAAACATACAGAAATATTTTATCTTTCATATTTAGCTTCAGGACACTAAAATACTAATAGAAGCTCGATGTTGGATTGGGGGATATTGTCAACTAATGATTTTCCTTGTAGAAAAATCAGATGGGCAGATTGGGGACCCATACATTTAGTCGGGGGACTTCAAAATATAAGAATCCATAAGTTTGTTTTATTGGGTTATTCAGTGTTTCCATAGAAGGGTCCACCTGTCTCATACCTTGGGTATGTACATCTGGCCAACAGCATTTTCCTAGAAGTTGAATCATATACAAGAGCTGGAAGTCCCACCATTCCACGTGCTGAATCCCGCTTAACACTTCTGTTTTTTGGAATGCAGTTTTCTCTCATTCTGTAGTGACCAGCATCCTGAGTCTGATGCCTCTCTTCCAGTTCCTAGTAAACAACCAAAGCTTGGGATGAATAGTCACTGTGATGCACGAGTAGTCACGTAGGGTATAGCTGCTCCATATTGCGCTTTCTACCAATTTCCCTGATTTTAACCCCACACATAATACACAGTCCTCACCTCACTCTTACATCCCACTCCATAGTATTAGTGCCTCTGGTTCCTAAGTCTACTCAGGGCTCTACAATATGAATTACCATGTTTTCTATTTGTATTCTCCTCCGCAGACAATTGACAATCAGCTTTCTGATCTGTTAATGCCTCGTCACATTCCATCATTAAAAATTCGTTAACATCTTTTATCCACTATAATCTCCACTCTTGTTCTCTTTGTAATTGTAAATTTACAATTAAAAATCTTTTATTTTCATCTTATTAAAGTTTCAGAAGTCAGCATAGAATGAATTCGGATTCAGCTGTTGACCATTGGACATTGTCTAGGTAGGGTTAGGAAAGGAAGGTTTATTATTTATGATCCATTATTATGTGGCTTGCAAAACCACTGAAGAAGCTAGATGAGCAACTCTTGACTAATTCTCCAAATAACACTGCTGAACTAGACCACTAAGGTAGATGCTGACTCTGTGATGTTGGGATACTAGAGAATTAAGAACCTACCATCATTATTGCCGACTCCAGCATCACACTGTGTCTGCCGTGAACTGGGCCAACAAAATGTTTGCCCCACATCTCCATAGCCATGAAATTAGGTTCCTGGATTTCTGCTTCAGCTAACACAGAAAACCGAATATGATTATGGTCATGCTTGCCAGAGGAGTCATATCTCTGCTTCATGATATTTTCTTTAGTTTCAACATCAAATACCAGTGCTTTGGCTTGGTTTAATGTAGATAATGTGCAGAATCTGAACTGTAGCAGAGTCTTGGAAATGTGACTTTTAGCTTTTCATCCACTAATATGCCAGAAAGGAACATTGCAAGGGAATTGGAGTGGAGCTGAGTGAGTTTATATGAAATGTCTTCCACATCTGTGTTTAACTGAAATTCCCTTGCCACACATTTTCTCTTACTATACATTTCATATGGATTTGTATGTGTGCATGTCAGTTCTTTTCAACTCGGGGGAATTTTGCTGCTTGGGGACATTTGGCCACACTTCATTTTTCAGTGTCACAACTGGGGTTTGGTACTAGCATCCAGTGGGCAGAGGCAAAGGATCCTACAATGCACAGGACAGCCTCCAACAATAAAGGATTATGTCATCCAAAATATCAGTAGTGCTAGAATTAAGAAACCCTATTACATGTGAATACATGAAAAATTAATAACTCATAACTATGATTATCTTTGGGGAAGAGGGGGAAGGATTGGATTTAAGAATGATGATGAACTGGATTTAACCATTACTTAATTTTATTTTATTTATTTGTACAAAGAGAACGTTTATAATGGTATAATTAAAGATTAGTAAAAATAAAACATAATGAACAGGAACCAAAATGTGGGGGAGGGATAGAAAGGACTTGGAAACAAAAGAGATAGAGAAATTCAAAAGAGAATGCTTTTCTTTTCTTTAAAGGCTATTTTTCTTATATATTTCAATTAATGTAACAGTCCATGCTATCATTTTATCAGTAAATCTAAGTGCCTTCTTTTTAACTCCTCTTTCTTCCTCATCCTTCACATCTAATCAATTATTAACTCCAATCCATTCTAATGGTGAAAAAGTTTTCTGAACCATCCTTCCCTCTTCATCTTCACTGCTCATTTTAATTTATGTCTTTTGGTCCAAATTTTGGCAGCAGTCTCATTACTAGTTCCCTGCTCAAAACTCTCACTCTCCATGTAACTTTCTATGTTATTCACAATTTCATTCATAGGTGTCATCATTCACAATTTCCCTTAACAGAGAGCTAAGCAGTTTTTTGTTAGATCAAGGATGAATAAGCCAACATTTAGGTATCAATCTCAGTTCCCATGTTCAAGGCAGATATCACTGATTAATCACAGTAATCTTTTTGGCTGATATTAACTGTGACCTCAGACTCTTACCTAACATTATGATCCATGTGGCCACTACAAGTTGATTGGAGTCTGTATGAAGATGAAATCTATTGTGCTTTCTTTCACAAGTCAGCTGCTTCATCTTTCATAGGTGTTTGTCTCTTTCAGTAGATATTTCCATGTTGAGGAATAAAATAGATGAGATTTTATTAGTGACTTAAAGAATGGAGTTAGATTCAGGAACATCCTGTAACCGAGTGTTCCCTTAAGATACTTTACTCTTATTGCGAAAATCCAACAACCTTAGTCACAATACTTGACCAGTAACTGACCATGTCCTGGAACTGACCCTATTCTATATTTTTTAGTGTCCTAAGGTAGACTTTGTTGGAAGCTGACATTTAATTGTACAGACTTGAAAGTATTATTGTTACTGAACCTTAGGATGTTACCTAATTATAAACAGACATCATCTAAATGGAAAAGATAAAACAGAGACAGTCCCAGGATATAGCAGTCAGGAGAACAATTAGGGAACAGTAAAAGAAGAATAGAAAAGGCAATAAAGAACTTTGATTCCAGACAAGTTTAAATAAAAAGGTGGCGAGGCAGTGTGAAGGAGATTAATTCAGAATAAGCAAAACTACCATAGAAAATAGATTGTGGTTTGTCGCTAGAGAGAGAGATTGAAGATTTATCATGAATGTGAAAATATCATCAAAATGACATCAACTAAGGTGAACAGCAAGAAAGAATACAAAGATCTGAAGGAAGAAAAGTATAAGATTGAGTCAGAATTCTTAATAGGAACTTAATTTCTAAGCTCATGAGAGAAAAATTGAGTGAGAAATATGAAGGGTCAAATAGGCCTAGAAGAAGAATAGAATGAAGAAATTGAAATCCAAGAAAATGAAAAGAGGAGGTTTAGTATTACAAGGAAATTATTCACTACTTCCTCAGGAGAAAAATTAATTATCCAAAAAATGGAATTTTTTCAAAAATATATTTTAAATTGACTTTATGTGGTTCAAATTTTGAATATTTTATAGAGGGTAAGTAAATCATTCTTTGATTTGAATAACATTTATTTTAGAAAAAAACAATTCTTCATACTTTGAATAATGTTTTAAATTATTTTACTTTGTCATAGGATTTTCAAAAAGGAATCTCTATCATAAAGTTTAGATATGACATTTGAGCCTAATCAAAATGCCATTTATCAATGCCACAGCCAGATGTGGAATCAGCACCTAACATAACAGTAGTATCTTCTGGACGAAGTTTCCAGGTTCACCTTTCACAATGTTAATGTCTTTGGTCTCATGGGGTTCTTAAGCTAACCTAGGCTTCCAACTCATTCAACTGGAGCTATTCTTATTATCTCTTTTAATATTTCATTTCAGGAATGGACAGAATGATAGCTAGGAAGAAAAGCTGAATGGCCTGAAATTTCCATCTCAGAAATAAAAAAAAAAAACTAGTGTTTTTATGGAGAAAATGCAACTTTAAACTTTTAATGTTTCTCACACAATCACATGATGATGACAATGTAGGAGGAAATGAGAGTAAGCATAAAACCAATAGGGTTAGCAAGGTTAGAGCCTACCAATATTGAGATTGATTTTTCACACAGACTAATTAAACTACCACTGTTCCCTTTCACACTAAATCTTTGAAATCCAATTGACCCCTTTACCCAAAAGAAGCATCAAAAAAAGAAAAAAAATTAAATAGGGAAAAGTCATCATTTCCAAAAATATATCACAGCATATTGATTTTGAAAATAGTGTCCACTGAGAGAAGATAGCCCAAAAGTTAGGGTTCAGTTAACCAAATTAGAGGCTTTGTGTTTCTTCCAATGAAGTCAGAGGTAACTATGTATATAAGAAAGTATAGGTGTATGTATCTATTTTTCCATTCCAACACTTCAGAGTGTGTGTAAGCATGTCTCCACTTTTAATTCTTTATGGAATTTTTCAGGAGAAGACATCATATAAAAGCAGGAGTGATTACTGAGAGTTTCTTGATACTGTCATAAGATAGAATAGTCTAAAACTTACACTTGTGCTAAAATGGTAGAGTTTATGGCATAAATAATCAGATAAAAAGAAACAGAAGATGGCAACACAAGAAGCTTGTGAACTCTCCCCTCCTTTCATGGACATACCAAATCTACAGCTATGTACAGAACAATTCCCTCTGACAGAAATCTGGAAACTTGTTGAGTGACTCCTACACCTTAGGCAAAGGAGGAAAAATCCATATCAAAATGGGTAGGAGAGGCTGAGACACAGTCTTGCCCTAAACCCCACCCCTGGCACAGCGACAAAATACTGGGAGGAAACTCACAACTCCAGCTTCTCTCTGAGGAATGAAGGGTTTGGACCCCACATCTGGCACCTCAACACTTAAGAATTCCATCTGATGGGGCTGGCCCAGTGGCGTAGTGGTTAAGTGCGTGCACTCTGCCTCTGTGGGCTGTGGTTCACAGGTTCAGATCCCGTGCACACACTGACACACCACTTGTCGAGCCATGGTGGCGTCCCCTATAAAGTAGAGGAAGATGGGCACAGATGTTAGCCCAGGGCCAATCTTCCTCAGTGAAAAAAGAGGAGAATTGGCATTAGATGTTAGCTCAGGGCTAATCTTCCTCACAAAAGAAAAAAAAAAAAGAATTCCATCTGAGAGATGGACTGCTAAAACACCTAGCTCTGAAAACCAAAAGGGCTTGTGTCTACAAGATCTACAATGATATAGCAAACTAAGAAACAATTCTTAATGGACTCACATAGACTCACCTTAGCTATCCGTCCAGGGCCCAGTGCAGAGGCAGAGGCAGCAGACTGAAGTACACCCAGTCTTTCAGTGAAAGAGGCCTATTAGTTTATCTTAATAGCTATGGTCTGAGGGGCAGGTTTCTAAATTAACACACATCTAGAGGCCAACCTTGATATCCCCAGAGAGTAAAAATTGTAGAGCTTTAGGATACATTTGAACTTAAGTTATCAGCTTAAAATAGACAGTTATAACTCTAAGATATTTTAGGTAAGCCTTATGGTAACCACAAAGCAAAAACCTATAGAAGATACACAAAAGATAAAGAAAGGAATGTAAGCATACCACTAGAGAAAATCATCAAATCACAAAGGAAGAGAGCAAGAGAAGAAGAAAGGAATAAAAGAATTAAAAACAGCCAGAAAACAATTAACAAAACAGCAATAAGTCCATATGTATCAATAATTACTTTAAATGTAAATTGACTAAATTCTATAATCAAAAGACAGAGTGGTGAATGGATAAAAAAATCAAGATCCAACTATATGCAGCTTACAAGAAACTCACTTCAGCTTTAAAGATGCACATAGACTGAAAGTGAAGGGATGGAAAAAGATATTCCACGTATATGAAAACCAAAAGAAAGCTGAAATTGCTGTACTTATATCAGACAAAATAAACTTTAAGACAAAGGTTTTAACAAGAGACAAAGAAGGTAATTATATAATGATAAATAGGTCAATTCATCAAGAGGATATAACATTTGTAAATATTTATGAACCCAACATTGGAGCTCATATATATATATATATAAAGCAAACATTAACAGACCTAAAGGAAGAAATAGACAGCAATACAATAATAGTAGGAGACTTCAATACCCCACTTTCATCAATGGCTAGATCATCCAGACAGAAAATCAACAAGAAAACATCGGACTTATATGACTCAGTAAACGAGATGGACTTAGCAGACATTTACAGAACATTCCATCCAACAGCAGCAGAATACATATTCTTTCGAGTGCACATGAAACATTCTTCAGGATAGATCACGTTAGGCCACAAAACAAGTCTTAATAAATGTAAGAATACACAATCATATCAGCATCTTTTCCCATTACAATGATATAAGACTAGTAATTGATAACAAAGAGAAACTGAAAAATTCACAAATGTGGAGATTAAACAAATGTTACTGAAAAACCAATTGGTCAAGAATAAATCAAAAGAGAAATTAAAAAATATCTTGAGACAAATAAAAGTAGAAATACAAATACCAAAACTTATGGGATGCAGGAAAAGTAGTTCTAAGAGGGAGGTTCATGGTGATAAATACCATCTTTTTACCCACCACACAAGAGGGGGCAATTAAAACTGGAATGCCAGGCTTATGGCAAGGAGAGCATTATTATTATTATTATCAAAAGGCAGCTAGAAGAGGAAGTGGGAGCTAAAACTCAAATCCACCTCCTTGAAGGAAAAAAGGTAGGGGTTTTTATCTGAGGCTTTAGTAGTGAGGGGAGCCTGCGGCCTTGCAGGTTGGCACCTTCCCATCAGTCTGCTTGTGAGGCTGCTGGAGGGAGGAGGATGGTGAGATAAGGACATCCATAGGTGGATGTCCTTGGTTGTCTGCCTCTGTGCTGGATGGTGGATTCTGGTGCCAGGAAGCCCAGGAGCTGGGGTCTGGGAAGCTTCAGCTTCTTAATATCCTCTGGACATCAGTTTCCCTGGAACAAAACTTTAAGGACATGTAATTAGCTAAGATTGCAGCATGAGCCCAGCGTGAGGCCACCTGGGCTTTTGACCATTTGTAACTTCTATTTGCCTTGTTTGGGGGGAGGAGTGGTTAGTACTCTAATCTCAATATTAGCTTTATGCATATGTGAAGCTAAAGGTTACAAAAAAACAATATTTACATACGAATGTGACTAAAGAAGCAGGGAAAGAGGAGGGGCCTCAGGGCACCTGGTGTCACATGACCTCATGACCGCAGACCCTTGGCCACCTCTGGGTAGATGGAAGTTTTGGATCTGCTGAATGCAACATTCCTAAGGAATCTTATCAGAGAGAGAGAAGGAATGGTATAGACAGAGGACTTATTCTGCTAACAAGTCATGTTCTCTATTGATTACTGACTAGCTACTAACTAGCCTGCCTACCTGCAGAACTAAGTGTTTTTCCAAAGCACAATGCGAGGATAAGGCGGGGAGGGGGTCTGGTGAGTCAGGATCATTTACAGTTCCAACATGGCTTCCTTCTATAAGATGGCTTCCCTTATGCTAACTTTTGACTACATCCCTTATGCTACCTTTTGACTATGTCTATCTCAGCTAATTCGATGGCACTAACAATTAGATTTGGCACCAAAATCATGACCCATAAAAGGAAATGTTAATTAGTTGGACCTCATCAAAATGAAAAACTTTTGCTCTGTGAAAGACCCCAGGAAGATCAAAACTCAAGTTACAGACTAGGGGAAAATATTTACAAACCACATATCCTACAAAGGAATAGTATCTGAAATATATAAAGAACTCAAAACCTCAAAAGTAAAAAATAAAAAAAGAAAAAGAAAAATCCTATTACAAAATGGAGGAAAGACATGATCAACTATTTCACATATGTATCCTTAGAAATTGAGGCTTATAAGCAAAAATTATATCGCATACAGCAGACTGTGAAAACCCTTCCCCTCTGAATTAATGCACAGTATACACATTTGCATTATTCAAGTAAACACGCATTGACATAGATAAGAATTCACTGTCCTCTGCCCTGCATTTTAAATGTCTCAGTGTTCTTTTATTCTTATAAGTAAATGAAAAGGGAAACTTGGAGTTGCACCTCTCATTTATACTTTATACATACAGCTCTTGTTTTTGGAACATGGGGAGAAATTAGACTCACAATTACTTCTATGTTACAGGTTTCTTCAGGTCTTCTTTTGTTTTTCTTTTTGTTTGTTTGATACTTCTTAAAATTCATCCCATTTTGACTTTGCTCTTGGTTTTAAGACATTAGCTAGGTAACTTTTACAGTACTGTTGACACAAAGTAACCAATAATCATTCTATAGATAAGAGAAATAAGGTGAGTTTTACTTGAGCCGGGGTAAGGATTATAACCTGGGAAGGCCTTAGAAAGCGTTCCAGAGAAGCATGGTTTTCAGCACAGTCTTATATCTTTTTAGAACAAAGAACATACATTAGATTCACCCAGGATACATTTTCAAAGTTTCAAAGAGGTATTTAGCTGCAAATTAGCAGGTCAACATGACCCTGATGTTGGGAAAGGGACTAATACTGGCATAACCAATAGGGTGTTACCGATACAGTGTTAGCAATAAGGCCTAGGTGGGGATGTATGCACTCTCAGAAGTGCATTCTTTACTTTAATGCAGATGCACAATGCATGTTTGATAGGCCATAAGTTAGGCTTCTTTAGTTCAAGCTGAATCAGTTTTGAACCTGAATGGTTACCCCATATACCTCAGTTTGTGAAAAATCTCTTGTCAGTACCCAACAAAGTTTCTGATTCTTTCAAAATTAGTTAAAACTGAAGTTATAATCCACTCATATCCCAGAAAGTTAAGCAAGTCAGAAATGTGAAAATGGATGTTGTAAGAGGGGTGATTCTTAAACTTATGAATCATGCAAAAGGTAATAAAATTAATGGAATATTATTTTATGTGTACCCTTGAGATGGAAAACATGCTGAGAACACTGAGTTAGAATAATGGCCAAGCTAGTCTCTATGGTAATAGGCATGTTTTCCACACCTTTTTTTTTAAAACTTATTTCATATGAGACTAAAAACATCTTCAAGAAAAACACAAATCCAAGAAAACAAAGTCGTGGATTTATACTCAATATCTCTTTTTAGATAAATATTTTAAGTTTTAATTTTTTTAAATCTAAGAACATTAAACAGGTACTTGGATTTATGCTAGCCGCAACATTAGCTGAATGTTAGATTATGGTCTTGTTCGCTAAAATTTTACCTAGCCATTTTTCTACCACTTGTCCCAACCTATTTGACTACCCTTGTGAGAAGAATAATTATTTTATAATGTATTTTTATGAAGTTTCACTTCTGGCAATTTAAATATGCAAATAAATCGGAGACATTCATATAAAGTGTGGACTAGGTACAATGTAAGGGTTTTCCTTGCAAATTAGAAACAATGAATGTTCAGACTATGTAACTTATTTCCTGTCCTATGAAAAGCAGTAAGATCCTGACTTGACCTGTTTCCTAGCTCTATGGAAATGATTTTTTGTACTAACATGTATTTTATTTGGTCTCCTTCATCTCTCTCTCTCTCTCAATATCATGTTACTTCAGCTCAACATGTTACTTCAGCTCAATATCTAATCCTGAGCAGATTGATTTAGCTAAAAGGTATTTAAATGTGATGAAATCTACACACACACACACACACACACACACACACACACACACACACACGGGAAGGAAGGCAGACAGGAAGGAAGGAAGGAAGGCAGGAAAGAAGGCAGAAAGGAAGGCAGGAAGGAAGGAAGAGTTGGTTCATAAATGACAATTTGGGGCTTAGGTTTATGAACTTGGCAGTCAGTTCTGAGTTACTTATTCCGAAGTTTTCTTGGTGGCTGATTTCATAAGATTGTTGGAGTATTTTACAGGAACGTTCATGGGGAGAGGGTGTCACCTCACCCTCAAATTCTTGCCTTTTGTTTTTGATAAAAGAACATGAAAAGCTGTTCCTCACTACTGTGTCTAGCATATTGCCCATTTTCTAGCAGACTTGTGTGCAGTGTTACCGTTACAATTAAACTGCAAATATAAATTCCTCTGGACATTTCGAGCATAGTGAATACTCAATTATATTTGTATGTCTCCTTAATTACCACAAATAACTGAGTTATTGTTTATTAACAACAAAGTGAACCATGTCATTAAACTTAATCTTTTTTCTAACTATTCAAACTTAGATTATGACTTGTAACGTCTAAGATAGTGACTTCAAAATCTTACTTTACATTAACCAAAGAAATCCATGTTATTTCACTCCTAGTGCATGATTCTTTTGATCTTTTTTTCTTAGGACTGAAAATGAGCTGGCAAACTTCAATACCTCGCTGAATCTCCCTCACTTATATTTTTGCCTTGGTGGAGTAAAGGTAAGCCAATGTTCTGAAAACCAGAAAAGTTTGGCACAGCCTCAGCAATCTTGCACAGAGAACAAGTTTGTATTTGGGCTGTAGTTTTATTTCCCAAGTAGAGAAGAGAGGTTTATTTTATCATACTGAAGATGAAGGCAGCCTGAGATCCGCTGGTTGGGAACCTGGCTGTGGACCTGCTGACCGCTCTTCAAGCCGTGCTGGGGCAGAATCCTACGTAGAATGAACTAAAAGGACCTACAGCTAAAATATATGTTAATGTACCAGGACTTTGGGGAGAAAAAAGCAAAAGAGGAAGATCGGCAACAGATGTTAGCTCAGGACCAATCTTCCTCCAAAAAAAAAAAACACAGATGTTAATGGAAACACCACATAAATCTTAATATTATACAACAGCAAAACAAAAAACAGGTTTCTAGGGGCCGGCCCGGTGGCGCAGCAGTTAAATGTGAGCCCTCCACTGGGCGGCCCCGGGGTTCGCAGGTTTAGATACCGGGCGTGCACCGATGCACCGCTTGTCAAGCCATGCTGTGGCAGCGTCCCATACAAAGTAGAGGAAGATGGGCACAGATGTTAGCCCAGGGCCAATCTTCCTCAGCAAAAAAGAGGAGGATTGGCATCGGATGTTAGCTCAGGGCTTGTCTTCCTCACACACACACACACACACACACACACACACAAAAAGGTTTCCAATTTTTAGTGAATTAAAAAATGTCAAATAACTTCTTTTAGCTCACTTCATTTTTCTTTGGCTAAAGTGCTTTGTATATAGAATTTCATTTTGTATCTGAAATAGTGTTAGAGTTAGAAAATCCTGGGCTCCCACGTCTAACTGCCATTTATCAATGCAATGGCCGTAGGGGATTTATTTAATCTCACAAAGCCTCAGTTTACTCATCTATAAAACGTGATTTTACTGGATTATTGTGAAAATAAAATTATGCAATATACGTAACAGGACAGGAAAAGGTAGAGACTGACTAGCTGTTAACTAAATATGCTTATTTAGGTGTGGGCATGTAATTAGGATTTCCAAGCAATGGAATGTAGGTGTGGGGAATGTATACCATTCCAGACTCAGCTCATTAAATACAGTTTCCAGCATAATTCTCCACTCTTTCTCCCCCCTCCTCCTGGTGCAGGGAGGTTTGGAAACCATCATGATTAAAATGGCAAGTCTCCTGTATGTTGGGTTTATGAGTGACTGCCTTGCACAGAGCCCAAAATTGGTATTTTTCTGGGAGAAAAATAAAGTTCAATTTTTTTTAAACCACTGAGATTTCAAAATTTGTCTGTTATACTACTAGCATTACTAACTTACATAGAATATGAATAAAAATGTTGCTGATTATTCTCCAATTGGAAAGGAAGAGAAACAATATATTTTAAATATACACACAGCTTATGCAAAGGTATAGACTAGGCATTCACTATAAATAGGAAGTTATTCATTGTGTTTGTGGCAAAAAAAAAAAAAAAGGGGGCCAACATCACCAAATCGTAATCCAGTACAAAATATTGCCCACTGATTTATATTATACATGCCAAAGCTCAGAGCCAGGAGCATTGCATTTATATGACATTTTACACCTATTATAGGATCAAAGTCTTGCTGTTAATACTTTAACTTCAAAAGACCTTTTGGGGACCAAAGACATCAGAGTGTAAAGAGCAATGAATATTTGGCAAGTGAGAAGATATGTCAAAAAAAGAGATGTTGGAAACAGAAGTTTTATTTAGCTGAGATTTTACGTTTTTAAATAGCCCATATTCTCATAAATGTATTTATTTAGCTCCAAAAATTAAATGTAATTATGAGAAAGATTGTTAGGAAAATCAGTTACCAAACCAAGTATCAAATTATAATAAGAGAATATATGTGAATTTTTTTATTGTGGTAAAATACACAGAACGTAAGACTTCCTATGTGAACCATTTTTAAGTGCAGAGTTCAGTAAATTAAGGACATTCATATTGTTGTGCAACTATCACCACCACCCTTCTCCTGAACACTTTTCGTCTTGTAAAACTGACACTCTGTACCCAATAAACAGTAAGTCCCCTTGACCTCCTCCTCCTAGGCCCTGGCAAACATCATTTTATTTTCTTGTTTTTTTTTAATCTCCCCTTTTCCTCTACACCCTGGCCTCTGGTAACCACTATCCTGATCTCTATTACTATGAGTTTGGATCATGTTCTATTTTTTAAAAATATTTCACATATAAGTATGATCATGCAATGTTTATGTTTCTGTGTCTGGCTTATTTTACTTAGCATAATGTCTTCCAGGTTCATCCATGTTGTTGCAACTGGCAGGCTTTCCTTCTTTTATAGGGCTGAATAATATTCTATTGTATGTCTGTGTATGTATGTGTGTATATACATATTTTCTTTATGTCCATTCATCTGTCAATGGACACTAGGTTGTTTCCATATCTTGGCTGTTGTGAATAATGCTGCAATGAACATAAGAGTGCAGATATCTAATTGAGATAGTGATTTTATTTCCTTTGGATATATATTCAGAAGTGGGATTGCTGGATCATATGGTAGTTCTATTTTTAATTTTTGAGGAACCTCCATACCATTTTTCATAATGGTTGTACCAATTTATATTCCTATCAACAATATATAAGGGTTCCCTTTTCTCTACATCCTCTACAATACTTTTTATCTCTTGTCTTTTCGATAACAGTCATATTAGTAAGTGTGAGATGAAACCTCATTGTGGTCTTATTTCCCTGATGATTAGTGTTGTTGAGCATCTTCTCATATACCTGTTGGAAAATTTATAGCTTCTTCGAGAAAATGATAGTGTAAAAACAGCCTATTTGTATTCTGTGGTCCTTGGGGACTCACAAATGCCAGCTCCATTGGCTTTCTGAGCTAGGTAGTTTAGGAGACAGTCCCTTGGGTAGCAGCTATAAAAATTGGTCCACTAGATGTGTGGTTCAAACCCTTTGCTCCTCAGAAGAAGCTGGGAATTGGGATTCCCCCCTGATTGTAAGGCACTGCACTGGGGGTGGGTTTTATGGCATGAGTGTGTCTAAGCTTCTCCTACTCGTTTCAATGTGGGTATTTTCTCAGTTCCCAATGTGTAGGATCCACTCAACTAGTTTCCAGGTTTCCTTCAGAGGGTGTTGATCTATAGGTAGCTGTATATTTGGTGTGTCCATAGCAGTAGGGAATGTCAGTAGACTCCTATTATACCGTCTTGCTGATGTTTCTGTGCATACATTTTTATATAAGTATTTTTCTCTCAATTAGGAATGAAAATGATGATACAATAATACCAACATATACCCATCTATTGTGGCTCAGGCTAAGTGGTGAGGTTCTGGTAATTGAAGCTTTTGACCCAGAATCTCATGGAAGGAAGAGATTCAACTTGTTGGATCAAAAAGGTAGATCAGGTCAGGATACTTATCTTTCTATCATTCACAAATTACTTAATATAGTAATTCTCCACCTTTCCTTCCCATTTAAATTATAGGGAGAGTTTTTATATATCCCAATATCCAAGCAATAACTCCAAACTATAAATCAGAAATTTAGGGGTATTATCAAGATATTAGTAATTTTTAAAGATCCCCATGTAATTCTAACTTGCACACAACTTGAGAATCACTTCCTTAAAATGACAGGAAAATATTTTTATAAGATTGTTGCACACCAGAACTAGAATGTAAAAAGAAAAATATGAAGAACATCTTCTTTCAGGAAGGTGGAGTAGAAAAACTTTCTCCTATTTCTCTCACTAAGTGCAGCTAAAAACCCTAGACATAATAAATAAAACAAATTTAAGATGACTATGAGAGGTTAAGAAAGGAAAGACTGGCTAGAGGTTAAGAAAGGAGAGACACGTTATTCCTTGGATCCTGGAATAACGGAACCTTGGATCCGTCACGGATCCACGTGATGATGGAGTTCTGTGGGTTTTGTTTTGGCTGCATATAACCTAGATTTGGACCTGGGGAAGCTGACAATTGGAAATGCAAACAGATAAATAGATAACTGAGAAATAAACCAATCCATAATTGTAGCTAGAGACTTTAACACCGCTCTCTCAACAATTGATAGACCAATTAAACAGAGAATTAACAAGAATATAAAAGAACTGAACACCACCAACATATTAACCAACAGGATTTAATCAATATTTTCACAACATCCCTTCCAATGACAGCAAAATACACATTCTTTTCAAGTGTCTACCAAATATATACCAAGATAACCATACCTTGGACTGTAAAGAAAATCTAAACAAATTTAAAATAGTTGAAATCATGAAATGTTTTATCCAACCACAATGGAATTAAACTAGAAATCAATGACAGAAAGATAAAAGAAAAAACTCCCAACACTTAGAAATTATACATCACACTTCTAAATAATTCATAAGTCAAAAAGGAAGTCTTGAGGGACAAATTACATATTAAAATGATAGTCACAGTAAAATTTCAAAATTTGTGTGACACAAAGTAATTTTGTGAGGGAAATTTATAGCAATAAATAGATGTAGACATTAGAAAAGTCTTAGATCAACGGTTTCAGCTCCCATCTCAAGAACTTAGAAAATTAAGAACAAAATAAACTCAAAACAAACAGAAGAAAGGGAATAATGAAGATAACAGTAGAAGTCAACATCAGTGATAACAAAAAAGCAATAGGGAGAATCAGTGAAGAAAGAACTGGCTCTTTCAAAAGATCAATAAAATTGACAAAGCTATAGCAAGACTGACAAAAATTTAAAAAATGACATAAATCACCAACATTAGGAATGAAACAAGGGATATTACTACACATTTTGAAGCTGTCTAAAGGATAATAAGAGATACTATAAACAACAGTAAATGAATCAATTTGACAATTTAGATGAAATAGACCAATTCCCCAAAAAACACCACTACCGCAACTCATGAAATATGAAATAGATAAATTGAATTGTCATAACTATTAAGGGCATTGACTTTATAATTTTAAAATGCCCAAAGAAGAAATAGAAGGCCTACATGGTTTCACTGGAGAATTCTACTACATATAAAGAAGGATTAACACGAATTCTACACAGTCTCTTCTGAAAAACAAGATGAGGGAGCAATTCTCAACTCATTTCACGAAGTTAATATTTCCCTATTACCAAAACTAGACAAAGAAATTATGAAAAAGAAAAACAAAACTATAGACCAATACCTCTAATGAGTATAGATGCAAAATTTCTTAACAAAATATTATCAAAGAGAATTTAGCAATATACAAAAAGAGTTATACACCACGACCAAGTGGGAATTAATTCCAGGGATACAAGGTCCATTCAGAATCTGAGAAATCAAACAATATAATCCACTATATTAACATGATAAAGAACAAAACTAACGTGATTACATAAAACAATGCAGAAAAAGCATTTGGTGAAATTCAACACTCATTCATGATCAAAACTCTTGGCAAACTAGGAATGGAAGAAAATTTCCTTTAGGTGATTAGAGCATCTATCAAAAACGTACAGTTACCATGATACTCAATGATGAAAGACTAAATGCTTTCCCTCTAGACTGAGAACAAGGCATAGTGAGACATTCTTTCTCACCACTTTTTTTGTGTGTGTGTGTGAGGAAGACCAGCCCTGAACTAATGTCCAATGCCAATCCTCCTCTTTTTGCTGAGGAAGATCAGCCATGGGCTAACATCTGTGCCCATCTTCCTCTACTTTATATGGGATGCCACCACAGCATGGCTTGACAAGCGGTCCAACGGTGCACGCCCAGATCCAAACCTTTGAACCCCGGGCCGCCGAAACGGAGCACATGCATTTAACCGCTGGGCCACCAGGCCGGCCCCTCTCTCTCACCATTTTTAATTCAGCATAGTGTTAGAAGTTCTACTCAATGAAATAAAGCAAGAAAAAGAAATAAATGGAGCAACATAATGTGGTTGTGGTTTGGAAGACTCAACATATTGAAGGTGTAACTTGTCCCCAAACTGATATACAGGCTTTATTAATATAGTCCCCAAATCCCAGCAATTTATTTATTTATTTGTTTATTTAAATATAGAAGAGATTATTCTAAAATGTATATGGTAAGGCACAAAAACTAAAATAGCCAAAACGATTTTGGAAAGGAAGAATAAATTGGGAGGAATCTGTGCTTGATTATAACACTTACTACACATAGCTCACTAATCAAGACTGTGGTTTTAGTAGGGAATAGATGCATAGATAGATGTAATTAAATAGAGACCAAGAAAGACACCTACAAAAATATGTTTAACTTTTTTTTCAACACATGGTATTGGAGCATTTGGACAACCATAGACTAAAAAAGTGACCTGCCTGTCACCTTATACCAAAATAACTTCCCAACAGATAATGAGTTTAAATGTAAAATGTAATACCATCAAAATTTTAGAAAAGAAAATAGAAGAAAATTTTTGGAATTAGAGCTATGTAAAGAGTTCTTAAACTTCACACCAAAAGTATCATCCATAAAAGAAAATGATGGATTATATTACATAAAAATTTAAAAAAATTATTACTCTGAAAGACCTTGCTAAGATGATAAAAAGATAAGCTATAAACTAGGAGAAATGATTTACAAACCACATTTCTGACAAAGGACTAGTATCTAGAATATATAAAGAATTGTTAAAATTTAACAGTAAAAAACATGCAATCCAATTAGAAAATGGGCAAAATACATGAAAACACATTTTATAAAATAAGCAAATGCAAATAAGCACATGAAAATATATTTAGCATCATTAGCCCTTTTCGTTGTTAGTGCCATTGAGTCAATTCAGACTCCAAGTGACCCTGTGTATAGCAGATCCAAATCCTGCCTGGTCTTTTTGTGCCATCCTCTCATTTTCTGGGACTATAGCAGAAAACACTCTGCTGCTATTGATAGGGTTTTTATGGCCAATTTTTTTGGAAGTGGGTGGCTAGGTCCTTCTTCCTAGTCTGTCCAGTCTGGAAGCTTCACTGAAACCTGTCCATGATGAGTGAACCTGCTGGTATTTGAAATACTGGTGGCATTGCTTTCAGCACCACAGCAACATGCAGCTGCCAACAGATGGGTGTTGTGGTTCCCTGACTGGGAAACAAACCTGGGCCATGGTGGTGAGAGCGCCAATCTTAACCACTAGACCACCAGGGCTGGCTTATTAGCAAGGAAATTTATTATTATGAATTTTGTTTCATGATTAAAACTCTCAATAAATTGGTTAAAGAAGGAACATAGTTCAACATGATAAAGATCATATATGAAAAACCCACAGCTAACGTATTCAATGGTGAAAAATTGAAAGATTTTCCTCTAAGATCAGGAATAAGACAAGAGTGCCTACTCTTACCAATCTTATTCAACATTGTACTAGAAGTCCTAGCTAGAGCAATTAGGTAAGACAAAGAAATAAAAGGCATCCAAATCAGAAAGACAAAAGTAAAATTGTCATTATTTGCAGATGATAAGATCTTATATATAGAAACTCCTAAATATTCAACTAAAAAATTGTTGAAACTAATCAGTGAATTCAGTCAAGTTGCAGGATATAAAATCAACATAGTTTCTTTTTGCATTTCTCAGTTGCATTTCTATACACTAACAATCAAACATTTGAAAAAGAAATAGAGACAATTATCCCATTCACAATAGCTTCATAAACAATGTAATATTTAGGAGTAAATTTAACCAAGGAAAGGAAAGATCTGTACACTGAAAACTATAAGACCTTGATGAAAGAAATTCAAGAAGATAAAAACAAATAGAAAGACACCCTGTGTTCATGGTTTGGGAGAATTAACATAGTTAAAACGCCTATAGTAAAAAAAAAACCCAGGGCTGGCCCCGTGGCATAGCAGTTAAGTGCGCACGCTCCGCTGGTGGCGGCTCAGGTTCGGATCCGGGGCACACACCGAGGCACCACTTGTCAGGCCATGCTGTGGCAGCATCCCATGTAAAGTGGAGGAAGATAGGCACAGATGTTAGCCCAGGGCCAGTCTTCAGCAAAAAGAGGAGGATTGGCACGGATGTTAGCTCAGGGCTGATCTTCCTCACACACATACAAAAAAATCCATCTATAGATCCAGTGCAATCCCTATCAGAATTCCAGTGCCATTTTTCACAGAAATAGAACAAATAATCCTCAAATTGGCTTGGAGCTACAAAAGATCTTGAATAGCCAAATCACATATGCGAAACAAAAACAAACCCAGAGGCATCAAACTTCCGGATTTCCAACTATACTACAAAGTTTTAGTAATTAAAACAATATGGAATAATAATAGACACATAGACAAATGGAACAGAATAGAAAGCCCAGAAATAAAGCCTCACATACACAGTCAATTAATATTTGATAAGGGGACCAAGAAAACTCAATGGAGAAAGGATAGTCTTTTCAAGAAATCATGCAGATAAAACTGGATAACCACACACAGAAAAATGAAATTGGACCCTTATTTTATACCACTTACAAAAATTAACTCAAAGTGGGTAAAAAACTTAAACATAAGACCTGATACTGTAAAAATTCTAGAAGAAAACGTAGGGGAGAAGCTCCTTCATGTTGGTCTGGGCAATGATTTTTTGAATATGGCACCAAAGCAAAAGCAAAAAAAGTAAAAATCAACAGGTGAGACTACACAAAACTAAAAATTCTCTGCACAGCAAAAGAAACAATCAACAAAATGAAAAGGCAACCTACAGAATGGGAGAAAATATTTGAAAATCAAATATTGGATAACAAGTTAATATCCAAAATATATAAAGAACTCATACAACTCATTTACAAAAAAATAAAAGATACGTTGAAAAAAAACGTGAAGTAAATAGACATTTTTCCAAAGAAGACATCCAAATGGCCAACAGATACATGAAAAGATGCTCAACACCTGTAATCATTAGGAAAGTGCAAATGCAAACAACAAGATGTCACCTCACACCTGTTAGAATAAGTATTGTCAAGAAAACAAGAGATAACAAGTGTTAGAGAGGATGTGGAGATAAAGGAACTCTTGTACAGTGTTGGTGGAAATGTAAATTGGTTCAGCCACTATGGAAAATAATATGGAGATTCCTCAAAAAATTAAAAGTAGAACTAATATATGAACCAGCAATCCCACTTCTGAGTATATATGTAAAGGAAATCGAAGGATACTGCAGGATATCGAAGAGATATCTGTACTCCCATGTTTATTGCAGCATTCTTTGTAATAACCAAGATAAGGATACAACGTGTCTGTCAATGGGTAAATAGATGAAGTTGTGAGATCTATCTGTCTGTCTGTCTGTCCGTCCGTCCGTCCGTCCATCCGTCTGTCTGTGTGTCTGTCTATCTATCTATCTATCATCTATCTATCTATCTATCTATCTATCTATCTATCTATCTATCTATCTATTATTCAGCTATGAGAAAGAAGGAAATCCTGCCATTTGCGACTATATGGATGAACCTTGAGGGCAGCAAGTGAGATAGGTCATACAGAGAACAAAATATTGTTTGATATCACTCATGTGTGGAAACTAGAAAAGCCAAAACCATAAAAACAGAGTAGAATGGTGGTTACCAGAGGCTAGGGGGTGAGGGAATTTGGGATATGTTCTTAAAGGATACAAACATAGAACTAGTAGATAAATCAGTACAGGAGATAATGCATAGCATAGTGATTAGAGACAACAATACTCTATTATAAACTTCAAATTTGCTAAGAGACTAGATCTTAAATGTTCCCATCACAAAAGAGAAATGATAATTATGTGATGTGACAGAGGCGTTAGCAAATGCTATGGTGGTAATCAGACTGCAATGTACAAATGTATCAAATTAACACATTGTAGATGTTAAATTTACACACTGTTATGTGTGTAAATTATATCTCAACAAAAATAAATTTAAAAAAATACAAGTGTGTCATTTAGTCTCCATGTGTTTTGAATTTTCCCATTTTTTAATTGTTTTTGATGGCTTGTTTCATTCCATTGTGGTTAGAATAGATTGTTGGAATGATTTAAATGTTTTTAAATTGGCTGAGACTTGTTTTGTGGCCTAATATATGATCTTTCCTGAGCAATGTTCCATTTTTAGTGGAAAAGAACGTGGATTCTTCTGTTGTTGGGTGGAAAGTTTTGTCTATGCTTATTAGGTTCATTTGGTCTATACTGTTGTTGAATTCTATTATTTCCTTATTGATTTTCTGTCTGGATGATTTATCCATCACAGAGTGTGGAGTATTGAAGTCTCCTATTAGTATTATTGTATTCCTGTCAATTTCTCCCTTCAAAAGTCCATTTACATTTAAAGTACTTTTTTTTTTATTGAGGTAACAACGATTTATAACATTATATATATTTCAGATGCACATCACTATATTCCGATTTCTTTGTAGACTACATCATATTCACCAGCCAAAGTCTAATTACCAGGCATCACCGTACACATGTGCCCTATCACCCCGTTTGCCCTCCTCCCTCTCCCCTTCCATTTAAAGTAACTTTGATAGTTAAGTACTTACTATTGTCATTTTGTTCATTGCTTTGTGTCTGTTTTTTACTTCCCTTGTTCTTCTCTTGTTGTCTTTGTTGTTTGTTTTCATAGTGATATGGTTTGACTCTTTTTCTATTTTGTGTATTTACTGTACTTTTTTTGTAGCTATTATAGGATTTACATGGAACATTTTAGAGTTATAACGGCCTCTTTTAAGCTGATAACAACTTTGATCACATACAGACTCTGCACTTTAGTCCCCTCACACACTTTAATGTAGTTGATGACAGATTTTACTTCTCTCTATGTCGTGTTTCTATCAACAAATTTCTGTGGTTATGGTTTTTCTTACAGCTTTGTTTTTTAATTTATATATTAGTATTAAAAGTGATTTTAAATCCACCATTACCTTTTTACCACACTCTGTGTTTGTCTTTATATTTCCTTTTAGCAGTGAGATTTATACTTTCATATTCTTTTGTGGTGTCGTTTGCCATATTTCTGTTTCAACTTGAAGAACTCCCTTGAGTGTTTCTTGTAAAGCAGGTCTAGTGGTCATGAAGTCCCTCAGTTCTTGTTTGTCTGATTAAGTCTTTATCTCTCATTCATTTGTTAAGAACTGTGTTGCAGGGTAAAGTATTCTTGGTTGGTAGTTTCTGTCTTTGAGTATTTTTAATATATCATCTCACTCTTTCTTGGCCTCCAAGGTTTATACTGAGAAATTTGCTGTTAGTCTTATGGGGTTCCCTTGTATGGCAAGTTACTTTTCTTCTACTACATTCAAAATTCTATCTTTGTCTTTGACTTTTGATATTTTAATTATAATATGTCTTGGTGTAGAGGTGTTTGGATATAACCTATTTGAAGAATTTTGAGCTTCATGAATCAGTACCTCCATTTCCCTCCCCAGATTGGAGAGGTTTTCTCAGTGATTATTTCTTCAGATAAGCTTTCTGCCCATTTTTCTCTTTAATTACCCTAATTTCTGTGCTCTTTTCTCTTTATTATGGGAACTTAAAGCACATAGTATTTCACTTCATGCGTCCCATAAGTCCCATGTGCTTTCTTCATTCTTTTTCATTCTTTCTTTCTTTTTTTTTCCTCTAACTGGATAATTTCACATAACTTCTCTTTGAGTTTGCTTGTTCTTTCTTTTGCATGATCAAGTCTGCAATTGAAGCTCTCTATTGAATTTTTCAGTTCAATCATTTCAGTTCAACTCTAGGATTTCTGTTTTTTGTTTTATGGTTTATTTTTCTTTATTAAACTTCTTATTTTGTTCACATAATATTTTTCTGATTTTGTTTAGTTGTCTGTGTTCTTTTGTTGCTCGTTGAGCTTTTTTAAGACAATTACTTTGAATTCTTTGTCAAGAAGTTCATGGCTCTTCATGGATCTTTTCTTTAGGGTCAGTTAATAGAGTTTTATTAGTTTCCTTTGGTGGTGTTATGTTTGCCTGATTCTTTGTGATTCATGTAGACTTGTGTTGGTATCTGTTCACTTGAAGAGCAGAGAGCTCTTCTAGTCTTTATAGCTTGGTTTTGGGGTAAATTCTTGCCCCTACAGGGTCTCTCAGTAGGTGGCACTGCCTCCAGGACTGTGGCTGAGTTGGTCTAGAATTGTGTGTTGGAGTGCTTCCTCTCTACAGCCAGGTCCACACAAAGTGGGCCTATTACCAGGGGTGTGGATGGCTATGGCTCCTGTAGGGTCCCTGGGTGGATCTGTGCATAGGAAAGACTGCCTCTGGGACCATGGTAGAGTGGGGCCAGAGTTAGGTTACAGGGATGCTTCAGGGTCTGCAGTCAGGTATCAGGTTAACAATCCTGTTACTGGAGATTCTGATGGGTGTGGCTTTTCCAGGGTCCCCTGGTGGGTGGAGCTAGAAGCAAGACCATGGACAAGTATCACTGGAGCAGAGTCCACAAAGGGACAATTCTGCTTTTGGATCCATAGCTGGGGCCACACCATGTTCAGCAGACCTGCCACTAGGTCATGGGATTGACTTCTTAAAGCGACCCTCCTTGATCTTGGGCTCCAGAGGGGTTTCACAACTACCTGCCTGGATCCCCAGGTTCCTACAAAAGACTTTTGTCTGTGAATGGCTGCCACACCATTGTTTCTTTAAGGGTACAAGCTCTGGAGACCTCCTACTCCACCATCTTGCTGACTTCAAGTTGGTTCCTTTTAATTCAAATATCTAGCTATTTTATTGGTATTATACACATCTAATAATTTTTCAATGTGTATTTTGCATTTTTCTATCTTAGTTAACTATATTATTAGTTATAAAATGTTTCAATTGATTATGTTAGATTTTCCATATAGATGAATTATACAATTTGCAAATATTGCTAGCTTTCCTCTTCCTTTGTATTGGCTAACAAAGGATGTGTTATTTGGGTTTTGTTGATCATATTTTCCACAGTACATTTTATTTTATGATTTGCTTCCAACAAATTCTTTTTTTATTTAACTCTTTCAGTATTTTTCCTTATCTGCTTGTATCTTTATATTCCTTCCTTCTGTTTTTGTTCATGCTTATTTGTTAATTTTTATATTTTCCTGAGACGAATGCTTACTTTTTATCTTTTCAATCTTTTGGTTTAATTGTAACCTTAAATATTTAAGGGGATATTTTTCTGATTATGGTTAGACTATATCAAAAATGTGGCATTTCCTTTTTTCCCCACTATAGTGTATATGGGCTATATTTGTTTGTTATTGTATTGAGATGTTCTGTGACATCCTGTATCATCACTTTTTATAGAGTGATGCTCATAGACAGCAGCAAATGATGTACAATCTGTGTAGACTACATCGTTATTTGTATAAATGTGAGTGTATATATTTGTAATCAAGTTGTTGATAATATTAATCAAATCTTACATATATACTTATTACTAATCCATCTGTAAAATTCTGAAAGAAATGTCTTAGTGTTTGAAATATATGTTTCTCAAACTCTATTTCCATTTAAAAACTTTTGTTTATATACTTTGACACTAAAAATTTGAGGATCATAAATCGTGTGTTTAATAAATTATAGCTTTAATGCAAAATAAACTTACATCAGGGGCCAGCCCAGTGGTGTAGTGGTTAAGTTCGGGTGCTCCACTTCAGTGGCCCAGAGTTTGTGGGTTCAGATCCCAGGCACGGACCTTACACACCACTCATCAAGCCATGCTGTGGTGGTGTCTCACATACAAAATAGACGAAGATTGGCACGGATGTTAGTTCATGGACAATCTTCCTCAAACAAAAAGAGGAAGATCGGTAACAGATGTTAGCTCAGGGTCAATCTCCCTCACCAAAAAATAAATAAATAAATAAATAAATAAATAAATAAATAAATAAATAAACAAACATATCATATAATACTTCTTGCTTGCAATTCTATATTGTCTTATAATATTACTTACCTCACATTTTTCTCATCTGCCTACCATAATTTTGACCATTGCTGGAATTATAGCTCTTTTAATATGCAAGTTATTTTTCCAATTTACTTATATTATGGCAATACTCAAGTTTGTTCAGGTATTTAACCTTCTGCCTGTTTATGATGCTTTGGTGTATTTTTTCATTTTTCCCTTTCCCGTTTTGTTTATTTCTATTCAAATTGCAATTATCACTGTTTTATTTTTTTTCTGGTTATTAGTAAAATCCACATCTCATCTTTTCTTCAGTATCAATGAATTAGAATAAATGACAACACACCTCCAAAACTCAAATACATGGATTTATCATGGTTTTGCTTACATCCTCATAAATTTTGTCCTTCATGTTAATTATATTTTCTCTTGCAATTTCTAAATTATTACTGCTTTGAATTTAGAAGAATGTGAATATTATATTTGCAGACTGGTGTGTGACCCATTTTTTTTAAGAGTATAGCCAAGTCAGTTAATGCCACAGTGATTAATGAGAATTCTAGATGATCCTAGAAGATAACATATAAAACTCTGCCTAAGTGGGCCAGATGTGGCTTGTGGATTCTTGGAAGGATTAACTAGTTCCTGAACCCAAGGCAACGTTTGCCAGGTGAGCCAGAGCAAGGAGGACCTTATATGTCAAAGAAGTAGCATGTTCAAAGGCCTGCAAGCATTAGAGATTATAGCACATCAAAATTTAAGTTTTATAATTTGACATGGTTGGAGCAAGGAGTGCACAGTGTAGAACGATAGAACATACTACTACTACTGACATTTTTCCGAGTGATTTATTCATATTGCCACATTTTATCTTTATAACAACCTTTTGACATAGTTACTATTATACTCACTCTTTTACATTACAGGAAATTGAGGAGGCTTCAATAAGTTATTCCAGGTTGTACTGCTTTTATTGTTGTTGTTCAGGATCGAATGTTGTGAGCTGAAAAATCTATTTAAGATTGTAATATTATAAAATACTATACCTTTGGAAAAGCTGAACATAAAATATGTGAAATTAGTTCTTAAATTATGATTTTATAATTTTCCTATAAAGGATTATTCATAACTGTAATTACACAGCACTATTTCAATGGTTAATTTTTATCTTTTCACAGATTTTTTTTACATCTGTCTTAATCTGTATCCCTAACAGGAGTTTGGGCTTTCCACAATCAAACAGAGCTCTATAGATCAAAAGCTCTATAAAACCCTGCTTTGTCATAAACTAACACATTGCTAGGGAAGATGGATCAAGTGAAGTTTAAGAGACCTTGTTTCCCAAGTAAGGCAAAAATGACAAAAGATAAATAAAAGCAAGATGTTTATTTTAGGATGGTACTCTCCTGATTCTGAGAAATATGGTCCATGTCTCTGACTTCTATTTAAACATACCTAACTCATGGGCTCTGAGGTGCTATCAATATGAGTTTAAAAATGGAACAACATTTACACTGTTCTCTAAATTTGTTTTTGTCTGCTCTATTGCTTCAGAGGGTAGAGAATTCATAGTTAACACCTCAATAATCATCTTAACCAGAATGTTGGCCAAAGGTGAATTCTATTTCTGGTTCTAATGGTGGATTAAATTAGTATTATCCAGAGATTAAGAGAGGCCCTGGATGATCCACATTTTTGTTGAGAATAGTTGTAAACTCTGTAGGAGAGAACTTACTTCAAACATTCTACAGCTTTATAGGTATGGTCAAGCGATCTAAGAATTCGAATGTGCCTGATGTAAGCCAGACATTGTATTTGCCATGTGATCCTCTCAAAATCCTGTGAAATAAATATCATTATCCTCTCTTCACCAATAAGTATGATGCGTGATTTGCCCTCAGATAAAATAAGCAGATGTTCCAATATTCAAACCAAGATTATGCTTTTTGCACTTGAACTTGATACCATCCATCCTTTGTGAAGGATTTCTCCTACAAAGATAATTTCCTTTATAAGAATATTTATTTTACAATTTTTTTGGTCGAACTTAGAAGGCATGCGCGTAGCTTAAGGATTCTATTCCATTTCATTTCATTTAACAGCTATGTGTTGAGCATTTACTATGGGCCAGACATTCTGCTCGTTTTTGGAAGAAATTGAACCAGACGAACACGTTCCCTCTCTTTATGAAATGGGTCACCTATTTAGAGAAAATTGGAGAGATGTAAACAGGTAAATTAAAGTGTGCTGAATGTTACCAAAGACAATAGTCTAGATATTATGGTGATGTTTAGCTTTATCCATATTCTCTTCTTCTCAGGTAAACTGAAAATATTTCTCAAGTCCTAACGTGTTCATATATTAAATGTGGCTGAAATATCTCATAAATGCTAATGTGTAATTAGGGCTGTTTTATAGTTCAAATTGCATCACAGCATGACACACAAATATCTGATTGACCATTCATTAATGATGCTGAAATAGGTCATTATATTATTATTATGACATTTAACCCTTCATTAGTTTTATTTTATAACTTGTGACTAAAAAATTATTTCTATAATTTGTATAATATTATTTTGGTATCATGTGACTGTCTCTTTTTCCTTTAACTGCATACCTGATGCTCTTAACACCACTTGGTAACTTTGTCCTGAATCAATATATTTAATTGATGTTGTTGAATGATAATTTTCTATTGGAATCAATTATTTTAGAGTAAACTTGGACCACTTTCTTCTACCAGAAAAACTTGATATATATTTGTGTTTCAAATTTTGAAAAGTAATGGCTCCCTAAATGCTTTCAAAAACTCTTTTTTTCTGGCTTTCTTTCTTAAATAAATATATTACGTAGTCCTTTATTTTCACTGATTACGTTTGTTTCAATTATTATTACAGCTACAATTTCTTTTCTGATGTTCACAGTTTTGGTCAGAAGGCATGAATTCAGGCTGACTCCTGTGTCTTTTTTCTTGATGCTGCTGTATTGTAATGCTTCCCTCTTCCTGCTGTCCAGACTAAGATCAGGATCTCTACTCACTTCCCCTGTTCAGGATCTGGAATCAGCATCTCTCTGAGAATTCCAGGTTCTCTATTGGGTAACTGTTTTAAAGACTTAAATATACTAGCAGTGTTTATTGTTACTGAGAAGATGTTCCTTTATGAGTATATATTTTTAGAATATAGATAGCAATATTTCATAATATCTTCAGTTTAATTTTAACATTATGGTATTTTCACTTAATCTACTTGATTTAGTAATTGCATCTCTTTGCTCTTACATTGAATATACTTATTCATAACATAATTAACATAATTGTTTTATTCTCCCTTATAAAAACAGTTTCAAAATAAAAATGCTGATATTACTACAAACAACAAAACTACTAAGTATAAAATTTCTTTGTGTTCTTTTACTTCCTAGAAGTCATGGCACTCAGTAAAATTCCAGGGACAGTGTGGTGGGAGTGGTCAAATCTGCGTGTAGGCAATAAGGGGTTGCTTTTTCTAGAGGATCTTAAATCAATAATAACATTTGCTAATACTTGGTCTACTTTTTATTACTACTATATGCCAGCAATTTTAATATCGCCAGCAAGAAATTAATTACCCCCCAAATCTTTTCTCCATCAATTTTCTAAGCAATTACTGTATTGTTGAGTTTTAATTACACACATAAATATGCTTCATATTAGCATATATTACTTATCTTTAATAACTGTTATTTTTTAACCTGGAAATTAGTTTAAAGAACTCTGTTACACAAGTAGCCTGAAAATATGCAGACTTAGCTACACATTTTCCTTTCAAGAGTAAGTTTATGGGCCAGCCCCCTGGCTTAGTGGTTAAGTGCGCGCACTCTGCTACTGGTGGCCCAGGTTTGGATCCTGGGCGCGCACTGACGCACCGCTTCTCCGACCACACTGAGGCCGCGTCCCACATACAGCAACTAGAAGGATGTGCAACTATGACATACAACTATCTACTGGGGCTTTGGGGGCAAAATAAATAAAATTAAAAAAAAAAAAAAGAGTTAGTTTATGATGCTTCAAAATCTTTCTAGCTTTCTTCTGAGTCAGTTTGTGTCTTCAATCCTGGTGGTACCTCATATCCTTGTCTATAAACAATTAGTGCAGCGATTGCAAAGCCAAAGATTCAGAGAATTTGGATTACTTGAGGTCTGTTCTGTGAAGTGATGATGTTGCAGGCTATCAGTGTAAAAAGTAAAAAGACCTTCCCACACAAAGTGGAGTGCTGCTTATTGTCAAGCTGTGAGCACATTGAAGAAAAGTTTTGGAAAGGTAATCTCCATCTCTAAAGTACAGTATTATCCAGAAGAAAATGTGGAGGCCGGCCCCGTGGCCGAGTGGTTAAAGTTCTGCGAGATCCGCTTCGGCAGTCCGGGGTTTGTGGGTTCAAATCCTGGGCATGGACCTACTCCACTCATCAGCCGTGCTGTGGAAGGCATCCCACATACATTGACACAGATGTTAGCTCAGGGCTAATCTTCCGCAAGCCAAAAAAAAAAAAAGAGGAAGATTGGCAGTGGATGTTAGCTCAGGGTGAATCTTCCTCACCAAAAAAAAAAAAAAAAAAAAAACCAAAAGAAGAAAATGTGGATACAAAAGAATGCAAAAAAAATACAGATTTTTGTATTCACTGTATGTGATTTTGCTTTTCTGAGTTATAATTTTTTTCCTGAGATAAAGTTTTATAACATTTGCAAGCAGCCAACTTAGGCTTTGACAGTGAAATATCAAGCTTTAAAACTGCTCCTTGAAGATTGAAAAGCAGAAATTGTGTAGTAGACTATTAATTTTGCAATGACAACAACAAAAACAACAACACAGAAGTAAGTTGCACTTACATATATAAAATCAAAATTAAATTTCAAATGAGATACTAGAGAAACAATGAAAGATGCTTATTTTAAATTTCCAGAACTAGATATTCATTCTAAAGCAACAAATCAAGTGATCTCAATGTTTTCTATCATGTAGCCATTTCCTGATTTTGTTTTTTGTAGAAAAAGAACAGTTTCAAAAGGTTTTTTTTTATCTCTAAGATATTACAACAGAATATTTTAAACTGTGGAGGTATATAAAAACCAAGAGAATCAATCCAAAAGAAGCAAAGACGTTGACCGAGATAAACACATTGCTATACTAGCAATTTCTAGAATTTATTATGAAATGGGAACTTTAGGATACTTTGCCAAACTCATATTTATGATAAGATTTTCTTATTCATTTGCATATTTGTTGCTTTATGTTAAAGAAACAATTCAATATTAAAAATTATTTCAAAGAGTTCTTTGATCAACTATGACTGAAGACAGAATAACGTGTAAACTATATTTTCTAATAAACATGAATATGTGAAGATCATTAAACAATCTACAGAAGTTAAGACTTAGAAACCAGGAACTATAATGTCACTTTACTATGACAGATCAACATGTAGGTGTTTGCTTTTTACATTTTATCAAGAAAAATTCATTAATGTGTTTCAGAACTATTAATCCATTACTTTTATATTTTATATTCATTTATATTAATATTTTTAGTAATATGATTATACATTCAAACTTCACAAAAAGAAAATTCTCACTATCTGAATTTCTTTTCTGATTATTAGTATTACTTGTTTTATTTCATCATTATTAACCAAAAATACCTTTGTCAAATAAGCAAAGGGGATGTTAAAAAATGAGCATTCTAGGTGTCTGGCCATTTCTTCTCTGAGTTTCTTTATTTTGGTTTCTTGATATTCTCTCACTGTCCCAATGGATAAATATTTAAATTGAAGTTATGGTGTGTGGCTGGTTTCCTCTGCTTCATTTTAGCCTTTGTCTGGTGATTTATTTTTTTTCCTTGCTGAAAATCTCTGAATTTATTTTTAATCTTAAAACAATGTTTATATGGTCATGAATGTTTTTAAAATCCGTATTCATATTTAAATAATTCACATTTACATGGTTTAGATTTTCCGGGATCCCTTGGAGGAGTAGGGGAGAAGTGTAAACAGCATAAGAATTTTTCTCATTGCTCCCACGATGTGCTGCTCCTGTAACACAAGAATTTTTCTGACCTTACCATGGTTTTCCTCTTAACCACTTTCAGTGTTCCTCTGCTACCCTACTGTTCTCAGAACTGATTACATCAGTTTCTCCCAGGGGTGGGGATGAGATGCCCTCATTCCGGGGCGGTGTTAGTTCTAGTTGCGTTCTCTGGGTACTGCTTTCCCTAGGTCTGCTTGAGCTCATCAATTGCCCCCACAGTCCCCACCCCACTATCACAGCCATTTGCAGTCATTGTGCTAGGCTCGGATATCCCCCACTTCCTGCTCAATTACATCTCACTGGGAATTTTCTGGAATCCCCTAGCTCCATCTCACTCCTGATGAGTAAATTGTGGGAACTTGTTTTCCTTTCCGTTGTTGTTATCCATTAATTTTAGGCGAAGAAGTAGAGAAGCAGCTCAAGGCTGCTTTCTTGATCCCGTGGAAAACGGAAATGCTAAGAATAATGTTTAAAATGAAAATTATAGTCAAAAGAATGACTCAAAAAATAACAGAATCTTGAAGTAAGAAAAATATAAAAGTATTTCTTGTCTGAGGAACAAGGTAGTGAAATTTAACTCTTTTTAATTAGGGAGAAAATTTGTTAATGTATAAAATTTAAAAATATTTAGCACCATGGAGGTAAGCATCAGAAAAGATGAAAATCTAAATTGATAAAAGTTAGCTGCCTGTGGGGAGCAGGTATGGTGGTGCGGGAGTCATGGAGTAGGGGCTTTGTATTTTCTTCATAAGCTATTCTTTACTGCTTTTGTTAGACCAGGTGCATGTGTGCTATATTCTCTGTCCCTCTGTCCCCCCTCTCTCTATTTTTCAAGTCCTCTATCTCAGAAATGGTTTGGAGCATTCCGGTCCTGAAGTAAGAGAGTAGAGAGACTGGTCCCATATATAATTGATTAGGAGATTCTCTGGCTGTCATGACACCTTGCTAGACACCGTGTGAGTCAAGACTGTGGACAACTATTCATCTAAATTTAAATGGCAGACTTTTACTTCAAAGACGTTATGAATTTTTTTAAAAAGACCCTAAACAGCTTTTCTTGTGATTTCTAGTAATTCAAGGTACTGTTGAATATTTTCAATTCAAATAATCTTGTGCTCAGCTCTGAGACTCCTCTCAAAACACATTTAATTACCACTGTGTATACCAAAATCAGTGTATATTGTATTCGTGGGTATGTATTTTAAACATTTCAGTGTTGACTAAACTCATTGATCTCGTTAGTGGTC
The DNA here is from genome assembly GCF_020826845.1 of Diceros bicornis minor. NCBI lineage: Eukaryota > Metazoa > Chordata > Mammalia > Perissodactyla > Rhinocerotidae > Diceros > Diceros bicornis. Next base: position 50,647,324 of record NC_080761.1, read on the forward strand.
AACCACTCAGAAGGTAGACTCATATAGTTCTATGCAGCTGTGTCATTACTGTGCCAGCCAACTTAACTTTTCTCAGGTGATGATTGGACTTTGATCCATTTAGGGTTTTTGTGAATGAGTGAACTACAGCAATCATTTTTAAGGAACTACCTTGGATCTTTCTTCCTCTCTCATATTAAAACAACATACCCAAAGTTTGAACGATTTGATAAATTCTGTAAAATATCATTTACCAATATTTGGGAAAATTCAAAATCTATGATATTCTCTCTGGTAGATCTGAGTATTAAGTCCAGTTCAAGACATATGTTAACATTTATAAGAATGTAGTCAAGTCATTCATACTGAGTGTTAAAATATTGGATAATTAGATTGGAAAATTGGATAAGGGACTTTTGGTTTTCTTCCAATAGGAAAAGAGAACACTGACTACCAGAATACAGTTCTGCTTTAGTCAGAGGCTGGTTGTGGAGGTCGTACTGGGATTTCTCTATTTGTAAGAACATAGGGGTAATGTGGCTTATCGCGTTTCCAATCATCCTTAAACGTTGATAAACATGGGGCCGCCGGGTGGCGCAAGCGGTTAAGTGCGTGCGCTCCGCTGCGGTGGCCTGGGGTTTACCAGTTTGGATCCCTGGCGCGCACCTACGCACCGCTTGTCAAGCCATGCTGTGGCGGCATCCCATGTAAAGTAGAGGAAGATGGGCATGGATGTTAGCCCAGGGCCAGTCTTCCTCAGCAAAAAAGAGAAGGATTGGCAGATGTTAGCTCAGGGCGGATCGTCCTCACACACACACAAAAAGTTGATAAACAAATATGAATTCTTCAGCAGATCTTTAAGTCACTGAGGCATATCTCCAATTCAGTTTTTGGCACTATGGATTCTAGTGTTTATTTTTCCCATTGTCAACTTTAGTCTTAGGAGGACATACAACTGGTATGTATACATCTGTCCTCCAGTGTCTCTCATGACTGCTCTCTTATGATTCCCACCCTGTTGTAGAGATCGACTGTCATGTTAAATTCTACTGCAGATACCAAACAGCTCTCTTTGCTCTCCTTCTGGTTCCTACAGTGGATGATTTTTAAAGTTACACCCTTTCTTACATTTTAAGGATTCTCTTTTCCTTTTTTGTTTTCTAGTATTTTAAAATACAAGACCTCAACCCCTCCAAAGACTTAATGTTTTAAAAAAGACCAATAAATAAATGCCGTCAGATTCATTTACAATTTAAGCGAGTGATAGTTGGGTTTAAATATCTAATCTACAGTCAGAGGCATTAACAAACATAGTTCCAAACCAAAAATATTTTATTCCTAGAATTTGTCCCCCTTCTGTATTCTCAAATTCATTCATATAAATCCATCAACACACCGAACCAGACCATCATCATAATTCTACCTAGACCATGACCTTGCCTTCCCATAGCAAATCTTGTCTCATTGAGCCTCTTCGTACAGCATCATATGACCCAACACTACCTGTCTCCACAGACTCGTGTCACCCGTCTGTATATTGTGTCCATTACTGCTTTCAGTTCTCCAACTATGCCACGCAGTGTTATTCCTCTGGACTGCGCTTCTCCCCTTGCTTGGAATCTTTTCTTCCCTGCCTTTTCTCACTTCTCCTCACCACACACATGTTGCCTGGCCAACTCACATCCACCTCTGGTAAAATCATTTTATCAGAGTGCCATGATTTTCTTGCATTACTACAATAGGTTACAATGTAAATAATAAATACACAAACAAATAAACAAATATCTCATAATCCCCTTGTAAATAAATCTCTACTTGTTTCAAGTCTTTTTTCCTCATTTAATTTCATACGACTATGAATAACTTATCCATAATAATGCAAGGAAATAACCAGTGCTGCAGATTAAGTGTATTTCAATGTAAGCTCCTTAAGAGTAGACACTTTTTCTTATATTCATCTCTGCATCCATAGATACTAGACATAATCTAGTATGTAATAACATATATTTATTCAATAAGGAAATGTCATTTTATAAATCTCCTACTAAATTCCAAGTATTTGTAATTAAAATAGCTCAAATATGTCTGCTATAGTTTTAAGAAGTTTCCTGACCCAGGTCTTAAAACTACTTTTACATTGAAATATTTTTGAAATATGTGTTTAATTTTGAATATCTCTGTCCATTATCTGGTGATTAAAAACATATTAGTAACAGCTTTTCTCTCACCAGTGTAAGTTTCATAAAGGTGTGTAAATCTAGTCAAAGTTGCTTTATGTAGCATTTATTAACTGTAGATCTCTGTGCAGTTGTTCATCTACTCATCTGTAGTAAAATGATAATTAATATTCATAATGCTAATTCAAGACTACATGATTCTGGAGTAACTTCTAGTAATCAAAGACAGATTTAAATAGTGCTTATCAGAGTTCTAATGGCAATAATAATGATATTAATAATAGCTGCTGTATGTGGTTCACACTGCAGATGCATATACCATTTCCTTCCACCTTCATCATAATCCTGAGATGTAGGTATTAGGAGCCCCCTTTTACAAACTAAGACACCCAACATCACGCAGCTGGGAAGTGGCAGGATCAAAAGTCAAACCCAGTTTATCTGATTACAAAGTGCAGCCTCTTAAGAACTATTTACAGTTGACAGTAGTCAGAATCGGATGGACTGAGGTTATTATAAACCGAGTCTCTCAGGGAATCGATGCCTTCCTGGGGTTCAAGGGCTGGGTTTCAGCTTTTCAGGATTAGGAAAAATGTTGATCAAGTCAGCTCCCACAGGCATAATCTGGCAAAATACAATTCACAAGAGACTTGTTTATAGACCCAAATGACAATTTATTATTTGACCCTGAGAAAGATTACTGTCAAGCTGGCTTCAACACTCATGTTTGGTTTTTTGTATATTTTTTAAGACAAAGTCTATGTTAGGCTATAAAGTATGAATCCTTTGAGAACTGTGTCTATTAACTTGAGTGACTGGGAGAAACTGGGCTATGAATAGTTGTTCCATAAATGCTTTTTCCTGAATGATGCTGATAATTGATATTTCCTAAGAAATATGTCTCCTAGCTAGCATTTTTATATGTTTCTCAGCTAATTGTAGAGAATATTGACTTTCTATTCCTCCTTTCCTATCAATATTCAAATAGAAAAAGAGATTTGCTCTCTATATCAATCAAAATGATTGTTCCTTACTCCTGCAAGTTTAAAAATGCAATTTCCTCAGATCCTTGAAAGAAGCTCTACCCTACAGGGTCAGATAACTCTTAACCAAACTCATAGGACTGATTCATACATTCAGAATATCAATCTATCCATTATTTCCAAATGCAGATATAACACCTACAGGAACAGCATACCCTTAGTATGTACAAACTAGTTCATTCTTCTCCTACAGGCAGAATAACAAATAAAAACAAATCAAAATTGTAAAGCTGCTGGCTGAGCACATGATAAAAATAAAAGGCTTTAGTGAGATGTATGAAATATTTAGAGGCACCAGAATAAGGCAGCCTCTTTTGTCCTACACATTTGGGATGATTTAACAATGAGGCTAAATTTTGAAATACTCTGAACATCCCGAGTTGGCCATTGTCATAATTTCTTTTATTGAACTCCTTTTTCTTTTCTCCTGGGTAGATCACACCTACCTCCCACTTTTGATTTTTGCATTCTTTTTTTATTTTGTTCGTATTTTTTCCCAGTTAAAATTGGAACACTGTATCTGGTCATTTAAAATTTTCAAAACTCTTTTCTGACCCACATTATGATGATTTAAAGTTTAACTCTCAGAATGTTATATGTTTCTTTTATTTCTGGAATCTTTCTGGGCAATTCTATGCACTGATCTATGAAGGCACTATTGCACAGCATTTAGATACACAGACACTACCTCAGATTTCCTGGTCTCAAATCCTTATTACATCATTTGTTCAGTAAACTCGGGGTGCTGATCTTTCTGTACTTATGTTTCCTCCTCTGTAAAATGCTAGCCATATATTATAGCAGCAAGGAACAGATGGTTTAGGTAAAGACATATTAATGAGGGAACTATTTATAGAGGCATATTTAGGATTAAAAGAAAAAAGAAAGGATGATGAGGCACAAAAGAACTAAGAGTGAGACTGTTACCATCACTACAATTGAGGGAACAAGGGAGGCAAATAGTACTGGTGGGCACCAGTGAGAATGGAACTGTAAACTTGGGCCATGTAGCAGAAGATGATTTCAGGGAAAGATACATCTATGTAAGAGACACAATGGCTAAGCAGGAACAGAGTTAGAACGGAATACCCCAACTGCTCTTTCCTCTCACCAAGCTCTCGTCATCACCTCCCTTTGGCTGAGTGGGGCACAAAAAGCAGTGAAGAATGCCTGAGGTGAAGGGGCAGCAGAGAATAATTAATATATCCTGTGTTCACAGCTACGTAAGAGATTGGTATGAGAAATAAATGGGTTAATATATGTGAAATCGGCCATAAACTTCAGCTGAAGAGAGAAAACAAAAATTGGAATATTTGTGTGGGTGAGGCTGATATAATAGAAATTTGTAGCACATGAGAGAAGTCGAGTAAGGGAAAATATTGATTCTTGGCAGCCCCTCAACTATTCAGCTCTGTTCAATCACAGTGCAAACCTCCAGGATCAATCCCTCTATAATCCTCATTTTGTCTCCTGGTATGATAGACTTTTCACAAGGAATGCTATGAATTTTTTCCTGAACATCATATTTCTATGATGATAGCATGAGTTTTGTGTTAGTAGAGGACACTTAAGCTGCTTGTGAAAGTGACAGTAAGATCTAAAGGAGATAGATAGATAGATAGATAGATAGATATAGATAGATAGATAGATAGATAGATGGATGATAGATAATGTCCCCCTACACACTGAAAATACTCCAAAGTGAGCATTCCAAGTCAGTGGATGGCTCTGCTCTCTCAGGTCATTTAGGTTCCCAGGACCTTTCAGTCTTATTTCTCTGACATCCTGAGGCATTGTATTTGTCTACATGGCCTGAGGCACTTCCATGTGTTAGCTTCTGGGAAGGGGAAGGAGTGGGAGGAGAGTGTTCCCTGTTTTAAAGTGCTGGCATAGAATTGGTACCCATCACTTTCGTTCATATTCCATTGTTAAACATTTTTCACTACTCTTATTGCCACACCTAATGACAAGGGAGGCTAGGAAGTATAGGGTAGCTGAGTAGACATGTATCTAACTGTTTAAAAATTATTTAAGAAAGAATGGGTGAATGGATGCTGTTCGACAGCCATATCTCAGACATTACTTTCGTCCTTGCTGCTCTTTATTGTCATTAAAGTCAATAACTGATGGAATAATTAATGCTGACTGAGACATGAGTTTGCATGATTCAGTTTAAAGAATGCATTTCATAAATTTCTTAGCTATGTATTGTTTGGCTCAAGGTAATTAAGCCAAATGGGCTATAAAGTAGGTATGTTGCAAGTATGTAGGAGGGTATATTGAATGTATGTATAAAGATTTCATAGAACAGCCCCCCAAAGTAATCCCTCCGGCCTCCCTTCCTCTTGGTGACAGTTCTCTGCCCCCACCCCGCTTTGTCTTTTTCGTATGTCATATTCATTCTTCCTCTTTCTGAATGTCACCTGCATGTGCTCCACTTGAATGCCAGATTCCTGACTGGCTCAACTGAGTCAATTTTCTATCCCAGTTCTCATCACTTGTGTCAGAGGCTAGTGCCATGTGGACCACTACCCATTAGTTAGGGATCATGGGGAAAAAAATTATATGAGAAGATGATATGCTAGAGTTGGCTCATTGACGTGTTTCCTATGACAAACAATCAAATTTCTTATTGTACACCTACTGGAGTCATATCTCTAAGTGTTAACAATTTATTTAGAGGAAAAAGGAACTGATCTAGCTTGCAAGAGTTGAATGAAAGGACTCAAATCAGTGTTATGAATTCAGAGAAAAGAGATACCGCTGTGAGTTTCCATGGACTTTGATGGCTCTGTGCTGGAGTATATGCTAAGGTGCACTTTTGCAGTTGAGTTGAGATTTAACAGGTAGATAAAGGAGGAGACAGTACTCAAAGGGTAGTGAATAGAACATTTATAGACACACAGATGAAAGAATCCTTATGCATAGAAAAGTCAGATCCTGTTACAGCAAAACAGCTCACGTAGGTAAAGAGTAAATGACGGATAGAAACCTTGTCTGGGACACTAAGTGCATTTTGCCCTGTAGTAGTCTGATGCTTTCACAGATATTTTAAAATATCATCTTATTTAACTTTTTAAGCAGTGCTGTAGTCTGTTTCATATTACTCTTATTTTTCATATGATGAAAGAACAGTTCAAGGAGGTTAAAATAACTACCCAAAGCAAAACAGCTAGTAAGTGACAAAATCAGAATTTGAATTCCATTATTTTGATTCATTTCAGCAGACCATAGCATTTACTTAACATCAAAAACCATGTTTATCTTGTCTTACTTGGATTTATTCAATCAAACATGTCTAGAAATTCTAGGAAATCGAACTTTAATTTAGAGGGGTGTAGCACATACCCAATGGCTTCTTCATGTTGTGCTTTGGTTATGTGGGCCATTGCAAGCCATTTCATGCAGATACTTGCCAACATTCAAAGAAGAGATCACCATTGAGTTCAACACTACATGCTTATTTATGGAAATCACTGACCTACAAATGAAGCAGCTTTCATTTTTAATTATTATTTATTGTTTTGAATTTTCTGTAGCAATTTTGAGCTTTTTTTGGTAAGGAATAACTTTAGATAAGGATGAATCTTCCCATTTTAAGACCCCATACACTCCAGTGCAGGGATAATAATAGTAATAGCAATAACAATAATTATTATCATTATTTCTTTAAAAACTGACAAAATTTGATTTTTCACTAGAGTTTAGAAAGAGTGCAAGGTGTGGGAGATCAAAATTTGGCCACCCTGAAATATATCTCTTTACCTTGATTGTTTTCTCTGAAGGACATTTGACCTCCCCCACTAACTGCCTAAAGAATTTGACATGGTGGCTCCTTCCTGGAACAGATCTTCCATCTGATGGCTGTAATATAATGTAAAATAGATGTTAGAATAGAAAAAGCACCAACAAGCCCTTCTTATCAGAAGTTCTGTCTCTGGCCACATTCTTTGGATGGCCCTGCAAGGAGTTGCCAGACAGACATTTACATTTATAAGGGAAATCTCCATTTGTAAAGGTATCTCCCTCTCTGTCTTGGGAAGAGGGGGGATGACCTCATTTCTAGAAACTTATCAATGTGGAAGGTGAGGTCTTAAATCTGCATAATAACCTTACCCTTGTTTACAGTGCTTTAGTGGTAATCTCCTGTAACTGACACCCCCCACCCCCAACATCCTCCTTTGTCTTTAGAAGAAGATGGTATTTAAGATGAGAATTTCTGCTATTGTGCTGAGAAACGCAGTGTCCCTGCTTTCTCCCATGTATACATGTTATTAAACTTGGTATTATTTTCTCCTGCTAACCTGTCTTGTTGATTATTTGGCCAGCCAGAAGAACCTTAAGGGAAAGGGCAGAGGGAGATTCTCCCTCTCCCCCGACAAAGGCATTAGGTAAACAGACTCAGCATTTTAAAAACAGTACATTTATTTAATGCACCTGTGTCTCTTCCATTTGGGTTGTTTTTCATATTGGAAAGATAGTGGTTTCCGAAAGTTAAAATGTTGCTCTAAAAAACTAAAAGGAAAATCCATATTTATAAGAGCATTATAATGAACTGTGCCCTGTGCCTTGCTTTTAATGGTTTATTAATAAACACTTCAGAAAGCAGATACAACAAAGCATGAATTACTCTTCTTCTGTGTTTATTATTTTTATTCTGTAACATATATTAGGCATACTGAAGTGTGCAGAGTGCTATATAGAATGAATAAAAGCTAGAGGGATGATTAGGCAATATTCTGGTGCTGAATTTACAGTAGCTGCTCAGTAAATAAGTACAAGTTGGTCTCGAATTTTTCTGCTAATGGTTAAAAGGAGGTCAATAATATTTGAGAAGGATTGTAGAAAGAAACTGTAAGTTTATTGTGCAGAAAATCCTATATTATGATTCACAGATTATAACACATGACTCTCCTCATTTTCAAATAATTAAAAACAGTATAACAGACTGTAAATTCACACCATTTCCAAGTTACTTCATAAAACTTTTGATTCTAGTTCCTTTTGTTGTGTAAGCAAGACCCAGCTGGTTCACAGGAAAGTTATACAGCTTCTTCAGGGGAACACGATGGAAGACCATATTCTTTTGCAACATTGAATTCCACGTGGGCTAGGAGGTGGTGCAGTCATCACTGGTCTTGTAATTAACCACTTGCCAACTTTGAACTATGTGTTTTTGGGCATCTTGTTTAAACTCTGAAATCAGTTTAGCCATTTGCATTAAAAAGTGGTAACTAACTCTTAAAATGCAAGAATTAAATTATTTAATGTGTGAAGTAGTATCTCATACAATAGGCAATTAATAAGTATTTGCTCAGTATTGGAAAAACCTTTCTGTAATAAAGAATCTAGTCTTCAAAGACAGGAATTTCATCAGATGAGTGATTTTATGTGACCTCCATCACTTCTGACAAAAAGGAACCATTCTTTTTTTACTCTCACTTTACTTTTTCTCCCCATTTTTTTAATCAAGGTATCATTTAACAATATATTCATCTATTTTTAGGTGTACATGCTGATGAATTTTGATGGAGTATAAACCCATAAAACCGTGCTAAGAAGTTCATTGATACATGTTGTAATCAATCACCCACATCCCCGGCTTCAGGTTACATATAAGATTTGATATCTGTCACTATAGTTGGTATTTTTCATTTCCATAGCTTCATATAAAGGAAATCATATACTATGCGTGTCTCTTTTTGGTTTCTTTGGCTCAGTATAATTTTTAAAAATTCATTCATGGTTTTGCATGTATCAGTAGTTTCTTCTTTATTCTAGCTGAACACTCCATTTTAAGAATAATCATAATTTATCTATTCACCTGTTGATGAATTTTTGGGTAATTTTCAGAGTTTAGTTTTTATTAATAAAGCTACTCTGAATATTTATAAGTCTTTCCTTTCTCTTGAGTAAATACCTAAGAGTGGAATTTCTGGGTCCTATTGTCTATGTTTAAATTTTAAGAAGCTGCCAAATGCTTTCCCTAAGTGGTCCTGACTTTACACATTTCCATCAGCAATTCATCAGAGTTCCAGTTGCTACACGTCCTCACTAACACTTGGTATGGTTCAATACTTTAAATATGTGTGAGTGACACCTTGTGATTTACATGTACCCATTCCTAATGATTAATGATGTTGTGCATCTTTTCATGTGCTTATTGGCCATTTGAATATCTTGATTTGTGAAATTTTTGTTCAAATCATTTATCCTATTTTAATGGTTATGTGTCTTATTATTGTTATAAGAGGGTTTTATATATTCAGGATATGAGTCCTTTGTGGATTGCATTTTCTTAATTGTATCTTTGAGAAGTAGAAGATGGTAATTTAGAAGACATACAGATGGCCAACAGGCATGTGAAAAGGTGCTCAACATCACTAATCATCAGAGAAATGCAAATCAAAACCACAATGGGGTGTTACCTCACACCTGTTAGAATAGCTTTTATCAAAAGACAAGAAATAACAAGTGTTGATGAGGATGTGGAGAAAAAGGAACCCCTGTATACTGTCTGTGAATGTAAATTGGGTCAGCCACTATGGAAAAGAGTATGGAGGTCCTCAAAAAATTAGAATTAGAACTACCATATGATCCAGCAATTTCACTTCTAGGTATTTATCCAAAGGAAACAACAACAGTAACTCAAAGAGATATCTGCACCCGCATGTTTGTTGCAGCATTATTTACAATAGCCAAGACATGGAAGCACCCTAAATGTCCATGGATGTATGAATGGATAAAGGAAATGTGGTATAATACACAATGGAATATTATTCAGCCATAAAAAGAAGGAAATCCTACCATTTGCAACAACATAGATGGACCTTGAGGGCATTATGCTAAAAGCAATAAGTCAGAGAAAGACAAATACTGTATGATCTCACATGTAAGTGGAAGCTAAAAAACAAAGCAAAATAGAAAAACAACAAACTCATAGATATAGAGAACAGATTGTTAGTTGCCAGAGATGGAGGGGTATGGAGATGGCAAAATGGATGAAGGGGATCAAAAGGTACAAATTTCTAGTTATAAAATAAGTCAGTCCTGGGAGTGTAGTGTATAACATGGTGACTGTAGTTAATAATACCGTACGTATATTTGAAGGTTGCTAAGAGAACAGATCATTGGGGCTGGCCTGGTGGCATAATGGTTAAGTTTGCATGCTCTGTTTCAGCAGCTGGGGGTTTACAGGTTTGGATCCTGGGCATGGACCTATGCACTGCTTATCAAGCCATGCTATGGCAGGCGTCCCATATATAAAGTGGAGGAAGATGGGCATGCATGCTAGCCCAGGGTCAATCTTCCTCAGCAAAAAAGAGGAGGATTAGCAACAGATGTTAGCCCAGGGCTAATCTTCCTCACCAAAAAAAAAAAAAAAAGTTCTCATCACAAGAAGAAAATATTTTAAACTATCTGTGGATGGATGTTAACTAATTGTGGTGATCATTTTGTAATAAATAGATATATTTACTCATTATGGTGTACACTTGAAACGAATATAATGTTATACATCAATTATATCTCAATTTAAAAGAAAGTAAATTTCAATTTGACAGAAGTTCAATTTATCATTGTTTTCTCTTACGAATTGCGTTTTTTGTGTTCTACATAAAACCCTTTCCCTACTCAGTCACAAATAATTTTCGTATGTTTTATTTTAGAAGTTCTATAGATTTTGCACTTATGTTTAAGATTATAGTTAATATCTATAATGAGTTAACATTTGTGTACCTTGTGAGCTAGTTTTAGGATTCATTTGTTTGCTATAAGTTAGTCCAAGACCATGTGTTAAACAAATTTCTTTTCCTAATGACTTTCTTAGATATTCTTTCAAAAAAATCAATTGACTATGCAAACGTAAACCTATATTGAACTATACATTGGTTCCATTGTACTCTCTCTATTTTTTTAATTGAAGTGTAATTGACATTTAACAATGTGTAAGTTTAGGTGTACAATGCGTCGATTTGATACATTTATACATTGCAGTATGTTTACCACTGTAATGTTAGCTAACAGCTCTATCATGTCACATAATTATCACCTCTCTTTTGTGGTGGGAAAAATTAGGATCTGGTCCCTTAGTAACTTTGAAGTTTATGATACAGCATCCAAATCAGTAAGTAAAGAAGTAAAGTTGTCATTATTTGCAGATGACATGATATTATACATAGAAATCCCCAAAGACTCCACCAAAAAACTGTTAGAACTAATTAAAAAAATTCAGTAAAGTTGCATGATAAAAAATCAATATACAAAAAATAGTTGTGTTTTATACACTAACAAGGAACTATCAGAAAGGGAAATTAAGAAAACAATCCCCTTTACAACTGCATCAAAAAAGAATAAAACACTTAGGAATGAATTTAACCAAGGAGGGGAAAGATTTGCACACTGAAAACTATAATACATTAATAAGAGAAATTGTAGAAGACACAAATAAATAGAAATATATTCCATGCTCATGGATTGGAAGAATTAATATTGTTAAAATGTCCATACTATCCAAAGCTACCTACAGATTCAATGCAATCCTTATCAAAAACCTATGGCATTTTTCACAGAAATAGGAAAAACAATCCTAAAATTTGCATGGAACCAAAATACTGCTGAACAATCCAGAGGAAGAAGAACAAAGCTGGAGGCATCACACTTCTTGATTTCAAATTATGTTACAAAGCTACAATAATCAAAAAGTGTATGGTATTGGCATAAAAACAGGCACATTGATCAATGGAACAGAACAGAGAACCGAGAAATAAACTCATGCATGACATCAATTAATTTTTGACAAAAGAGCCAAGAAAGTATAATGGGGAAGGGATAGTCTCTTTATAAACGATGTTGGGAAAACAGGACAACCACATGCAAAAGAATGAAACTGGCCTTTATCTTATACCACTCACAAAAATTAACTCAAAAAAGATTAAAAACTTAAAGATAAGACATAAAAATGTAAAATTCTTAGAAGAAAACAGGGAAAATGTTCCTTGACATTGGTCTTGGCAAGGAGTTTTTAGATAAGATACGAGAAATGCAAGCAAATAGAGCAAAAATCAATAAGTGACATTACAAACAAAAAGGTTTCTACACAGCAAAAGAAACAATCAAAAAAAAAAAATGAGAAGGCAACCTGCAGAATGGGAGAAAGTCTTTGCCAACCATGTATTGGGTAAAGGTTAATATCCAAAATATATTTAAAAACTTATACAATTCAACAACAACCAATGAATAGACATTTTTTCAAAGAAGACATACAAATGGACCAGAGGTACATGAAAGGGTGCTCAACAACACTAATCATCAGGGAAATGCAAATCAAAACCACAATGGGATATCACCAGGTACTTGTTAGAATGCCTATCATCAAGAAGACTAGAGAAAACAAGCGCTGGTGCAGAGGTGAAGAAAAGGAAACCCTTGTGCACTGTTGGTGGGAATGTAAATTGGTGCAGCCACTATGAAAGTTCCTCAAAAAATTAAAAATAAAACTATCGTATGATCCATCAATCCTTTTTTTGGGTATATATCCAAAGGAAATGAGCAAATGAAATCAGTATCTTGAGGAGATACCTGCATTGCCATATTTATTGCAGCATTCTTCACAATAGCCAAGACAAAGACAACCTAAGTGTCTGTCAATGGATGAATGGATAAAGATGTGGCATATTTTATATCTATCTGTCTATCTATCTATCTATCTATCTATCTATCTATCTATCTATCATCTATCCATCTATCCATCCATCCATCCATCCACACACACTGTAATATTATTCAGCCATGAGAAAGAAGGAAATCCTGCCATTTGCAACAACACAGATGGACCTCGAGAGCATTACGCTAAGCGAAATAAGTCAGAGAGAGAGAGATAAATTCTATAGGATATGAGTTATATATGGAATCCTAAAAAAAGTCTAACTTATAGAAACAGAGTAGAAAATGTTGCCAGAAGCTGGGGAATGAAGGAAATAGGGAGAGGTTGGTGAAAGGGTACAAACTCAGCTACAGGATGAATAAGGCTGGAGGATCTAATGTGTAACACAGCAGCTATAGGTGATAAAATTGTATTGTATAATTGAAATTTGCTAAGAGTAGAGCTTACATGTTCTCACCAAAAAAATAAAAAATATATGTGAGGTGATGGTTGTGTTAATAAGCTAGATAAGAGAAATCCTTTCACAATGTACACACATATCAAATCATTATGATATACACATTAATATTATACAATTTTATTTGTTAATTATACATCAATAGAGTTTAACAAACAAAAAAACCTCAGTGAGATACCATTTATTTAGAACTTCAATTTCTCTGTCAAAGTTTTATGATTTTCAGAGTTTAGGCCTAATATTTTTTTGTTAAATTTATTCCTAAATATTTTAATTTTTTCATCATTTTTAATAGAATTGTATTTTTGATTTTAGTTCTGGATTGTCATTGCTCATCTATAGAAACACAATTGACTTTTTGTACATTGATCTTGTATTCTGCGACCTTGCTCTCTTATTTATTCATTCTAATATTTGTTTTTTGGGTGTACATGTATTCCTTAGGATTTTCAATATATAATATTTGTTTTCTGTGCTTGTGGGTAGTTTTAATTCTTTATTTACAATCTGGTTACCTTTTTTTCTTGCTTAATTGTTGGGGTAGAATTTCCAGTACTATATTGAGTAGAGGAAAGGAGAGCAGACTTTGTCTGTTCCCTGATCTTAAGGGGAAACCATTGTCTTTCACTATTCAGTACAACGCTCACTGTAGATTTTTCACAAACGCGCTTATTCAGGTTTAGAAAAACGCTTTCTATTCCAAGTTTGTAAGAGGTTTTATCACGATGGGTGTTGGATCTTGTCGAATCTTGCACTGCATCTATTGATGAATGATTCATGCTTGTATAATTAACGACTTATATGATGTATTACATTAGCTGATTCTGCGTGTTACACAAAATGCCACCTGAATTTATTCATGGTGAATAATGCTTTAATATGTTGCTGGATTTGGGTTGCTAATATTTTGTTGATGAGTTTTCATCTATATTCATAAGAGATATTGGTCTTTAGTTTACCTTTCTTGTGATATCTGTAGCTGGCTTGGATAAGGGTGATACTGGCCTCATAGACTGAGCTGGAAAGTATTCCTTCCGCCTGCATCTTGTGGAAGATTTTGGGGAGTATTGGTGTTATTTCTGCTTTAAATGTTTAATAAAATTTACCGATGAAGCCATCTGAGTCTAGGCTTTTCTTTATCGGAAGATTTTTATTACAAATTCAGTTTCTTCATTTGTTATGTCTATTTAGATTTTATATTTTTTAAAGTCAGTTTGGGTAATATGAGACATATTGGGATTTGGTCATTTCATCTAAGTTACTGAATTTGTTGGCATAATGTTTCGCCTGCTATTTTCTTGTAATACGTGTAAGTATCACTTATAATATTAGCACTGACTGGTCCTGTTGATTTTCTGTACCGTTTTTCTATTCTCTATTACAATAATTTCCACTTTAATATTTATTATTCTCTCCTTTCTGATTGCCTTCAGTTTGATTGCCCTTATTCTTCTAGATTTTAAAGATGAATTGTTAGATTATTTTTTCTTCTTTTCCAATATAGGCATTTTAATCTATAAACTTCCTCTGAGCACCAATTTAGCTAGATCCTGTAAAATTTATTATGCTATGTTTTTATTTTCATCCAAAACATATTTTCTAATTTCCCTTGTAAATTTTTCTTTGACCCATAGTTTTTGACATGTTTAATGCTGTTTCAAAAGTTAAAATTTTTTTAATTTTCAAATATTTGTGCATTTCCCAAATTTTCTTCTGTTGATGATTTCTAATTTAACTTCATTTTTGTCAGAGAACATGTATTCTATGTTTTTAATACTACTAAATTTGTGAATACTTGCTTTATGGCCCAGTATATGGTCTATTTTGGAGAATATTTTATATAAACAGGATAGAATTCTGTACTTACTGGTCTCAGGAGCCAAAAGACTTTCTCTTAAGATCATTCACTGTGGGGGGGCGGAGTCGGGATGGCGGTGTAGGCAGACTCTGAGCTCACCTCCTCCCATGGACACAGCCAATTTACAACCACTCGTGGAAAAATTACCCCTGAGACAGAACTGAAAACTGCATAAGAGGAACTCCTGCAACAATGGACAATCCTAACTGGGGTAGAAGAGGCAGAGACTCCCTTCTGGAGAGGAAAAATGCCGCCTTCACAAGCCGCCAGCTTCACGGCCGCCGGGAGCAGCTCACAGGTGCGCAGCCTCCCTGGAGGCGCGGGGTCCTGAGCCGGGGAGCGCCCCCGCTGTGGGCATTTTGTGGACCCAGCGCAATCGAGACCAGCGGCATGATATCTGACTTTGCCTGCTACTAAAGCATTGGGGAGCACCCCCAGAAAACCCGGTTCACAAAGAAACTAAAACGGGCTCTTAGGGGGCCCGCGCACAAACTCACCCGTTCCAGAGAGCATCCTCAAATCACCGGAAAGAAAGGTGCACAGTGCTTTGGTGACAAGAGACTCACCTAATAGGCCCTGAGTGCATCTCGGTGAGGGGTGAGACCTCTCCAGGGACTGGGACATTGGCGGCGGCCATTGTTGTGGCCTGGTGTGGGTGTGCTGACACAGACGCCATTGGAGTTCTCCCTGAGGCCTGCTAGCCCAGGGTCTGCTCCACCCGCTAGAGCACCGATTTAATCCAGCTCAGCCAGGGCAGGCAGCCCACCCTAGAGACTGGCCCCAGCCAACAACAAGCCCTCAGGCAACTTGTGGGCCTGCATAGATTGGTGACTGGATTCTCTGCAGCCTGGCAACTGAGCCGACTTGAGCGGGGCAGGGTGTGAACAAGGAGCGGGTGGAGAGTGTGGGGTGGTGGCGGAGTGTGTGGGGCTCCTGCCGTGGAGAGACTGGGTCCGCTTGGGGAGGTCGGGGCGCTCACACGGGGCAGGACTGTGTTGACTGTGTGTGTGGACCTGTGGGCAACAGGGCTTGTCATCTGCAGAAGACTTGTGCTTCTCAAAGACCCACATAGGAGGTTTGCCCCACCTTCCAAAGCCTGAAACAATTGGGTGCTCCTGTGCCTGAGGCCAGCCCCACCCAGCTGCAATCCTCAGAGAGCTGACAAGAGACCTAATAGGCTAGAGGCTTACAGCAATTGTAAGGCCCTGAGCCTAGCAACCTGCCACACTGGGGGCCTACTCAGTTAAAAGAAATACTGCAACATAAATGTAGTATTAGAGCTTACAGCCAACTGTGCTGGGGCTCCCCACACCTGATAAAGAGACTGAAGGGCCCACAACAACTACAAGCAGCTGAGCATTACAACAGCTGGCCAGGAGCATAACTCAGCCTCCCTGGGCGCCTATAGGGAGACCAAACAGGCCACAATAGAAGGACACACGTAGCCCACATAGGGGCCACCCCTGGAACATTGAGAACTGAGGGAAGCACACTGGAAGCCTCCTAAGGCATCACTTACATAAGGTCACCTATCCAAGAGCAGGAGACATAGCTGACCTACCTAATACGTAGACACAAGCACAGGGATAGAGGCAAAATTAGGAGGCAAAAGAATACATTCCAAGTAAGGGAACAGGACAAAACCCCAGTAAAGGAACTAAGTGAAACAGAAATGAGCAACCTACCCGACAGAGAGTTCAAACTAAGAGTGTTAAGGATGCTCACTGATCTGGGGAGAAGAATAGATGAACTCAGTGAGAATGTCAACAAAGAAATGGAAGATATAAAAAAGAACCAATCAGACATGAGGAATACAATACTGGAAATGAAAAATTCATTAGAGGGACTCAAAAGCAGAGTAGAGGATACAGAAGAACGGATCTGTGAGCTGGAAGAAAGACTAGAAGAAATTACCCAAGGTGAACAGGTAAAAGAGAAAAGAATTAAAAAGAATGAGGACAGTTTAAGGGACCTCTGGGACAACATCAAGCACACTAACATCCATGTTATAGGTGTCCCTGAAGGAGAAGAGCGAGACAAGGGGGCAGAGAATCTATTTCAAGAAATAATAGATGAAAACTTCCCTAACCTAAGGAAGGAAACAGACATCCAGGTACAGGAAGCACAGAGAGCCCCAAACAAGATAAACCCAAAGAGGGCCACACCAAGACACATCATAATCAAAATGTCCAGAATTAAAGATAAAGAGAGAATCCTAAAAGCCGCAAGAGAATGTCAAGTTAAATACAAAGGAAACCCCATAAGGCTATCAGCTGACTTCTCAGCAGAAACCTTACAGGCTAGAAGAGAATGGCACGATATATTTAAAGTGCTAAAAGGAAAAAACTTACAGCCAAGAATACTCTACCCAGCAAGGTTATCATTCAAAATGGAAGGAGAGATCAAAATTTTCCCAGATAAGCAAAAATTAAAGGAGTTTGTCACCAAGAAACCAGTGCTACAAGAAATGTTAAAGGGACTGATTTAAGGGGAAAAGAGAAGACCACAAATAGGAAAAATTATCTATTTCCATGATAAGAGGGAAATGGATACAAATGCACAAAAAAGAGGTTGGATACGATATCAAAAACATAAAAGGAGGGAGGAGGGGAGTTAAAGAGTACAGCTTTCAGACAGAGGTCAAACCAAAGTGACCATCAATTCTGTATAGAAGAAGTAAGGAACAGAGAAGGACTACTAAAACACTGAGGAAAAAAAAAAGTTAAAAAATGGCAGTAAGTACATACTTATCAATAGTTACTTTAAACGTCAATGGACTAAATGCTCCAATTAAAAGGTATAGGGTGGCTGACTGGATAAAAAAACTAGACCCATATATATGCTGCATACAAGAGACACACTTCAGACCTAAAGACACTCACAAACTGAAAGTGAAGGGATGGAAAAAGATACTCCACGCAAATGGCAATGAAAAGAAAGCTGGGGTAGCAGTACTCATATCAGACAAAATAGACTTTAAAACAAAAACTGTAAAAAGAGACAAAGAAGGGCATTACATAATGATCAAGGGAACAATCCAACAAGAGGATGTAACACTTGTAAATATCTACACACCCAATGTAGGTGCACCTAAATATATAAAGCAATTATTAACAGAAGTAAAAAGAGAAATAGACAGTAACACAATAATAGTAGGGGACTTTAACACTCCACTTACACCAACGGATAGATCATCCAAACAGAAGATCAATAAGGAAACATTGGCCTTAAACGACACATTAGAACAGATGGACCTAGTAGATATATACAGAGCATTCCATCCAAAAACCGAAGAATACATGTTCTTTTCAAATGCACATGGAACATTCTCCAGGATTGATCACATATTAGGCCACAAAACAAGTCTCCATAAATTTAAGAAGATTGAAATAATACCAAGCATCTTTTCTGACCACAACGGTATGAAACTAGAAATCAACTATAGGAAGAAAATCAGAAAAGCCACAAATACGTGGAGATTAAACAAAATGCTACTGAACAAGGACTGGGTTAACGAAGAAATCAAAAAATACCTGGAGACAAATGAAAATGAAAATACGACATGCCAGAATTTATGGGATACAGCAAAAGCGGTTCTAAGAGGAAAGTTTATACGATACAGGCCTATCTCAACAAACAAGAAAAATCTCAAATAAACAATCTAACAATGCGCCTAAAGGAACTGGAAAAAGAAGAACAAACAAAGCCCAAAATCAGTAGAAGAAGGGAAATAATAAAAATCAGAGCAGAAATAAATGAAATAGAGACCAAAAAAACAATAGAAAAAATTAATAAAACCAAGAGCTGGTTCTTTGAAAAGATCAACAAAATAGACAAACCTTTAGCTAGACTCACCAAGAAAAAAAGAGAGAAGGCACAAATAAGTAAAATCAGAAATGAAAGAGGAGAGGTTACAACAGACACCTCAGAAATACAAAAGATTATAAGAGAATACTGTGAAAAGCTATATGCCAACAAATTCGACAATCTGGAAGAAATGGATAAATTCTTAGAATCATACAACCTTCCAAAACTGGATCAAGAAGAAGTAGAGAATTTGAATAGACCAATCACCAGTAAGGAGATCGAAACAGTCATCAAAAACCTCCCCAAAAATAAAAGTCCAGGACCAGACGGCTTCCCTGGTGAATTCTACCAAACATTCAAAGAAGACTTAATACCTATCCTTCTCAAACTCTTCCAAAAAGTTGAGGAGGGAGGGAAGCTTCCTAACTCATTCTACGAAGCTGACATTACCCTGATACCAAAACCAGAGAAGGACAATACAAAAAAAGAAAATTACAGGCCAATATCACTGATGAACATCGATGTGAAAATCCTCAACAAAATACTAGCAAATCGCATACAACAATACGTTAAAAAGATTATACACCATGATCAAGTGGGATTTATTCCAGGTATGCAGGGATGGTTTAACATTCGCAAATCAATCAACATAATACACCACATTAATAAAATGAAGAACAAAAATCACATGATCATCTCAATAGATGCAGAGAAAGCATTTGACAAGATACAGCATCCATTTATGATAAAAACTCTGAATAAAATGGGTATAGAAGGAAAGTACCTCAACATAATAAAGACCATATATGAGAAACCCACAGCTAATATCATCCTCAATGGTGAAAAACTGAAAGCTATCCCTCTAAGAACAGGAACCAGACAAGGATGCCCACTGTCACCACTCCTATTTAACATAGTATTGGAAGTCCTAGCCAGAGCAATCAGGCAAGAGAAAGAAATAAAAGGGATCCAAATTGGAAAGGAAGAAGTGAAACTGTCACTATTTGCAGATGACATGATTTTATATATAGAAAACCCTAAAGAATCCACCAGAAAACTTTTAGAAGTAATAAACGAATATGGTAAAGTTGCAGGATACAAAATCAACATACAAAAATCGGTTGCATTTCTGTACGCTAACAACGAAGTAGCAGAAAGAGAAATTAAGAATACCATCCCATTTACAATTGCAACAAAAAGAATAAAATACCTAGGAATAAACTTAACCAAAGAGGTGAAAGATCTGTACACCGAAAACTATAAAACATTTCTGAAAGAAATTGAAGAAGACACAAAGAAATGGAAAGATATTCTGTGCTCTTGGATTGGAAGAATTAACATAGTTAAGATGTCCATACTTCCTAAAGCCATCTATAGATTCAATGCAATCCCTATCAAAGTTCCAACAACACTTTTCACAGAAATAGAACAAAGAATCCTAGAATTTATATGGAACAACAAAAGACCCCGAATAGCTAAAGGAATCCTGAGAAAAAAGAACAAAGCTGGAGGTATCACACTGCCTGATTTCAAAATATGCTACAAAGCTATAGTAACCAAAACAGCATGGTACTGGCACAAAAACAGACACACAGATCAATGGAATAGAATCGAAAGCCCAAAAATAAACCCACACATCTATGGACAGCTAATCTTTGACAAAGGAGCCAAGAACATACAATGGGGAAAAGAAAGTCTCTTCAACAAATGGTGTTGGGAAAACTGGACAGCCACATGCAAAAAAATGAAAGTAGACCCTTACCTTACACCATACACAAAAATTAACTCCAAATGCATTAAAGACTTGAATGTAAGACCTGAAACTATGAAACTTCTAGAAGAAAACATAGGCAGTTCGCTCTTCCACATCGGTCTTAGCAACATCTTTTCAAACACCACATCTGACCGGGCAAGAGAAACAATAGAAAAAATAAACAAATGGGACTACATCAAACTAAAAAGCTTCTGCACAGCAAAGGAAACCATCAACAAAGCAAAAAGACAACCTAACAATTGGGAGAAGATATTTGCAAACCATACATCTGATAAGGGCTTAATCTCCAAAATATATAACGAACTCATGCATCTCAACAACAAAAAAACTACCAACCCAATTAAAAAATGGGCAAAAGACCTGAACAGACATTTCTCCAAAGAAGATATACAGATGGCCAAAAGACACATGAAAAGATGTTCAAAATCACTAACTATCAGGGAAATGCAAATCAAAACTACAATGAGATATCACCTCACGCCCGTCAGAATGGCTATAATTAACAAGACAGGAAACAATATGTGTTGGAGAGGATGTGGAGGAAAGGGAACTCTCATACACTGCTGGTGGGAGTGCAAACTGGTGCAGCCACTATGGAAAACAGTATGGAGATTCCTCAAAAAATCAAGGATAGAACTACCATATGATCCAGCTATTCCACTGCTTGGTATTTATCCAAAGAACTTGAAAACACCAATTTGCAAAGGTACATGCACCCCTGTGTTCATTGCAGCGTTATTCACAATAGCCAAGACTTGGAAGCAACCTAAGTGCCCATTAAGGGACGAATGGATAAAGAAGCTGTGGTATATATACACAATGGAATACTACTCAGCCATAAGAAACGATGAAATCCAGCCATTTGTGACAACATGGATGGACATTGAGGGTATAATGCAAAGCGAAATAAGTCAGAGGGAGAAGGTCAAATACTGTATGATTTCCTTCATTAAGTAGTAGATAATAACAACCATAAACAAACACATAGGGACAGAGAGTGGATTGGTGGTTACCAGAGGGGAAGGGGGGAGGGAGGAGGGTGAAAGGGATAATTCGGCACATGTGTGTGGTGATGGGTTGTAACTAGTATTTGGGTGGTGAACATGATGTAGTCCATGCAGAAATAGAAGTACAATGATGTACACCTGAGATTTTTACAATGTTATAAACCAATGTTACTGCAATAAACAAAAAATTAAACAAACAAAAAAAAAAAGATCGTTCACTGTTCCTATTTTACTTTGTAAACCCAAGGTGTTTGTGGGAATTATTGATACGCAATATTGTGTAGAGGTTAAGAATTCAGCTTCATAGTAGATATTGCCTGTGTTCAAAAATCAATTTTCACTCTAACAGATGTTTGACAGTAATTAAGATAACTAACTTATTAACTTCCTGTGTTCTCCTCAATCAAACGGGAATTATAAATGTACATACCACATAAGACATCTGTGAAGGTGAATATAGATGATCTAAATAGTGAAACACCCCCCTCGCCAGGTTAGTTGCTTCCGTTGTTATTGTGATATTGTACTATTGTGATACTATTATTGTGATATTATCTTCCCACCTCCGACTCTAGCAACAGAGGAATACAAAAATGATCTGTTTGCAGACTCAAAATCATAGGATAAAAATGACGTTAAGAGAAATAATCATCTCAAAGGGGATTTCAGTCACTTCTTTTAGAACGAAGCATGGAATCTGGCATCACGGTTAATTCCAAAGGGACTTTATTTTCTTGATTATGTTGTAACTGTGACTATTGAGAGAGTGCTTCTCACTGGCGATCAGTATAGATAAAAATTTAACTCTGGCTGTAGGATCTCCATAAGTAAATAATATTCTCTTTCAATTTCTTCAACTCTTTGAGACAAATTTACATCTTGCAAATTTATTCTAAAACACTAGAAAACAAGCACTTGAGACACCACTAATGGTGCTGATAGCTATGACAGCCTCTTGGTGTTGATCTTGCTTATTGGGTTGAGTCCAACACATTCATTTTACTTTCAATATATATATCATTTTGTTTTTTTTAAATAAGCAAATGAAGCAAATGTTTATAGAAGTCACTCTAGGTTTGCGTACTTAAAGCAGAAGAGTTATTTATAAAGTGGTATTTCCATTGCAGTTTTATTTGTCTTTAGCAATTTTGACTGTACCAAGGATACGATAAAATGCCTTATGATAGAAGGAATACATATGGTGTCTTAAAAATATCAAAGCACTCTAAGCACTTCTGAAGTGCTTGGCACTATGCTAAGTGCAGGGAATACATTAATGAAAAACTTAGTGAAGATGATTGATAAGTAATTATAGTGCAGTGGGACAGAATCAGAATGCGGTAGGCTGAATAATGGTCCTCAAAGATTCCACGTCCTAATCATCAGAACCCGTGAGTGTTACATTATATGGCAAAAGAAATCTTGCGAATGTGATTAAGGATCTTGAAATGGAGAGTTTTTCCTGTACTATCCAGGTAGGTCCAATGTAATCACAGGGTCCTAATAAGAGGCAGGCAGAAGAAGACTTGGCACAGAAGAAAACATCGTGACTACATAAGCAAGACGCTACACTGGAGGAAGGGGCCATGAGCCAAGGAACATAAGGAATACAGCTTTAAAAGCTGGAAAAGGCAAGGAACCACACTCTCCCCTAGAACCTCCAGAGGGAGCCAGACCCTGATGACACCTTGATTTCAACCCAGTGAAACCTTTTTTGGACTTTTGACCTCCAAAACTATAAAAGAATAAATATATATTGTTTTAAGTCATCAATTTTGTACTAACTTGTTACAGTAGCCATAGGAAACTAATACATAAGACACAATATATATTTTCCAACCTCTATTCCAATGCTCTTTTACTATACTTGAATAGACTTCTTCTATTCTACTTTTAGACAAGTGTAGAAAAGTAAAGGTGTTGGCCATCTGGCTCACCAAGAACTCTAATTGTTGCTTTCCAAAGTGCTGGCAAAGCTATTGGCTCAGTTGACCCTCACAATCATAGAAAAGTGGCAGAATACCATGGAGATGGAATTTAGAAACAGATTGGTTTGCAAACACAGACTGTTGTATGGAATGACCAGGCTACCTTTTTTGGCCTCTCTGATGTATCTGTAAAATGGGGGTAATGCTTACGGCATTATGTTATCCTCACAATTAAAGTAATTAAAGTAACTCTTATATTATGTGTAAAATGCTTAGCACATGTTAGACTTTCATTAATTTAAGGCTACATATAAAGTAGATGGGAAATTTGTTATTGATATGCCCGTTTAATGATTGGGGAACCTGAGTTCAGAGACTAATTGTTACATGGATAGTTGACAGCAGCGTTGGGGCTGGAACCCTGGTCACTTGATGAGAATTTCATGAAATCATCTGCCGTTAATTTCTGAGCCTAACTTTTAACTCAACTTAAGAAAGGTACAAAAAAAGGGATTCCTTCTAACAGATGAAACTTTCAAACACAAATAAACATAAATTATACGAATTTGTTATATTCCAAATAAATTCTGAAACCATCAACAATCAGAATTCATATTTTAAAAAGGCTCTTATTGTTAAAGAAAAGAGTTCAGATGAAGGAACCACATACTAGATCACATTCAAGGTGGAATCCACAGAGAGAGTGGCTACAGAAAGGGCAGTGTTTATTCTGATTCATTGTTTTTTTTAATGGTAGGACACCTACGCTGCTTTATTGAGTGAACTATTAAGATTCCCAAAGGTAAAGTCTCACTGCTTAGAGTTATTTCTGTTACTCCCTGTTGATTAAAATGTTATATTAGCCAAAAGCAGAGGGGTTTGTGAATTTTAGGGGAACGGTTTTTTGTGATCTTGCTTTTGAGCAAATACTTTAGTTGAACTTGATGAAGTTCTGCATTTCTTTTCCACAGGGTTGGAGTGAAACCACTGACACTGTGAACTGTATTGATAAAATTCTGTGCAATAGCAGCTCAATCTCTTGTTTTATACTGCAAATTTCCAATACAGAAATAATACTATTTCTTCCGGAAAGCCATTCAGTAATTGCCCCTTACTATGTAAAATTCTGTACATCTGCTTTCCTTACGTTCTAAGTGAAATACAAACATGATAATTAATTGTAATACATTCAGCTTTGGCATATTCTGTTTAGGACAGTTCTCAGAGTGAACTGATTTTGAATTACCTAATTTTTATTTTTATTTCCTTAAAAAATTGCATTTTAAGATAGAATGTATGCACACTAAAATTTACAAAAGAATTACTATGCTAATAGTACTACCTCAGGTAATATTGGATGCTTAGTAGACACAAAATTAAAAATTATTGAATTAAAACAAAAGATTTTGTGTGTGTGTGTGTGTGTGAGGAAGATCAGCCCTGAGCTAACATCCGTGCCAATCCTCCTCTTTTTGCTGAGGAAGACTGGCCCTGGGCTAACATCCGTGCCCATCTTTCACCACTTTATATGGGACGCCGCCACAGCATGGCCTCAAAAGCGGTGCATCATTGTGCAGCCGGAATCCGAACCCAGGCCCCCAGCAGCTGAGTGCATGCACTTAACTGCTACACCACGGGGCTGGTCCCTAAAACAAAAGAATTTTAATGCATGTTTTTCATAATAAGTAATAGACAAGGGGTTCATTGTTAGTCATTGCAAACTGTACATTTATTATGATTTTGTTTGCCACTAAATCTGAATGATAAATTGGGGACTTTATTCCCAAAGAGAAATTCAATACACAGAGCTGAAGCATTGAGATATGAAACAGCTTCAAATCATCTCACACATTTGTAATATATTTTCCCATGAAAGTTCCATAGCAATTGCCAAAACAACATTTAAATTGTTTTGTTATTTTATTAAAGTTGTATAATTATTGGAATGAAACAGTCCTGTTTTAATTTAACATTTGCTGTAAATTGAAATTAAAGAATTTAGTTGCATCTTCATACAAAATATTTTTTAGTAATAGGTTTTGCAAGTAATACAGTCAATTTTTTTTTTATTGCTGATTACAGGTGGGGTTGCAGTGGGTGCAGTGGTTAGGAGAACTGACTCTAGAATCAGACTATTGGGTTTCAAATCCATGCTCAAACACTTCATAGGTCCGAGCGACCTTCCAATTTAGGGAGGGAGGGTGGCATTTTTTATAGGGCTTCAGCAGAAGGGGGTCAGCGGAATTCAGCTTGTTTCAGGATTAATTTGTCAAGGTCAGTTCCCAGGAGAGGGAGGAATTTTTCTTGCGAATATCAGCCATTGTTTGCGTATTTAAAATTTTATCCACAGGGAAGGGAAGAAGAGCTAGCGGCTAAAGACGTGTACACGAGTGGGTGGGGAGATATAGGCTACAAAAGCAAAAAAATAGATAAATTGGACTACATCAAAATTAAAAACTCCTGTGCAAAGGACACAACCAACAAAGTTAAAAAGCAACCTGTGGAATGGGAGAAAACGTTTGCAAATCATATATCTGATAAGGGAATGTCCAGAGTATAAAAATAACTTCTGTAACTTAACAACAACAAAACAAAAAACTTGATTAAAAAATAGGCAAAGAGCTTGAATAGACATTTCTCCAAAAAACACATACAAATGGCCAACAGGCACATGAAAAGATAGTCAACATCACTTATCAGGAAAATTCTGATCATAACTACAATAAGATACCACCTCATACCTCACCTCATTGAGGATCGCTACTATCAAAATAAAAACCAGAAAACAGGAAGTATTACTGAGGATGTGGAAAAATTGAAACTCTTGTGCCCTTTTGGTGGGAACGTAAAATGGTACAGCTGCTGTGGAAAACAGCATGGTGGTTCCTCTAAAAACTAGTAGAATTACCATATGATCCAACAATTCCACTTCTAGGTACATATATGAAAGAATTAAAAGCCAGATCTTGAAGAGATTTGTAAACCCGTGTTTACAGCAGCATTATTCTCAATAGTCAAAAGGTGAAAGCAACTCAAATATCCATTTATGGATGAAAGGATAAATAAAATGTGTTATATACATAAAATGGAATATCATGCAGACTTAAAAAGGAGAGAAATTCTGACACATACTACAACATGGATCAACCTTGAGGACATTACGCTCATTGAAATAAGCCAGTCACAAAAAGACAAATACTGTTTGATTCCACTTATATAATATACCTAGAGTAGTCAGATTCATAAAGACAGAAAGTAAAGTGGTTGTTGCCAGGGGCTGGAGGGAGGAAGGAAAGAGTTGTTGTTGTCTAATGGGTATAGAGTTTTAGTTTTGTAAAAGGAAAAGAGTTTTGGAGATTGGTTGCACAACAATGTGAATGTAATTAACACTACTGAACTATACACTTAAAAATGGTTAAGAAGGTAAAGTTTATGTTATATGTATCCTGCCACAATTAAAAAAAAGAGTGAGCGGGGAGGAACAGCTTTCGCAACATGAATTTGCAAGGGCTACAGTGAAAGTTCCTCAGAACTTCAGTGTCTCTCACAGTAATATTAGGCAAGTTTTTTAGCTCTCTGCCTCAGTGTTCTCATGTTTAAAAATAATAGCACCTTCTTTGTTGAGAAGATTAATGAGTTTACACGTGTAACACCTTTAGAACAATTTCTGGAACATAACAGCGCTATAAAACCATTCATGTTACTATTACTATTCAAACAGAATTACTTTTAGCTGTAGAGGATAGCTGGGGGGTGGGGGAGAAAAACTGCTTGTGGCTGCAAGTAGAGGAGAAACCATTAAAAGCTGGATCATCATCTCAGTAGTATCGACAAAGTTATGTCTGGAAGTAGCCTTTATCAATTTATAATGAGTTTTTTCCCCCAAAAAAGTAATCTGCCTTAGCTTTTCAAAATGCTTGTCAAAATATGCTGAGCAGTACTTCATTTAAACCTCTAAATTTATGTTTTATCTTTATTTCAAAAGAATTTTACAACAGAATTTTATTTCTATTTAATTTCTTTGGACGAAAGTCTCCATGAGTCTGTTTTGTAAGTCAATATGCCATCTTGGGAAAAAATAGTGCCAATAATATTTTCAGAGAAGCCAAGCTTGGGAAAATACTACTTACTATCATAGAAAATCCATATGCAGTAATTGCTTACAGAGGCATGGGATTGCCCAAAGCCAAGTCCATGGGTAATACAATATCAGTAACGGTGCGCGTAATTTATAGCGGGATACTTCTGTGGGTCTTGACATGATCAAAAGCTCTTAAAAATGTTGAAAATAGTCACTAAGTGAACTAAAGACATAATAGGTAACGAATAGCTTTATCCTGTTTGTATAACTTTAGAAAAAGCTCACATTAATCTATTTTTAATCTCTTTTGCATTTATAAGTAGTAATCTTAGCAATAGTATCTAACTGTATGTATCTTCCTAAGCTCTAATTAATACTATCGCTTTTGTGACATAGTGAGGTTTAACAATCATTTTTTCTTCATTTGTTTCCTGCAATATTTATTTTTAAAAATAGGCCACATTACAAATTTGAAGAAAATGATTTTTGAAAAACCACCTTTTATTAATTCTATAAAATTTGATGTCCTCTTTCATTAAATGTTTTTATGAGTCCATAACAAGGACTAGGTTGGACTGATTCATCTTCTTTTATTTCCTGTATTTACCCTTTGACAGAGTTGCTAATGAGCAACAAATTGGTGCTAAAAAGAAGCCTCAGGAGGGAGAAAGAAGGAATCAGATTGACTTGAAAAACTTATCAACAGAGTAATCTGTCCCTAAATAAAAGATGCTGATTATTCCAACGTAAAGTCAAGAATTTTGTGCTCCACAAGGAATTATATATACCTAGGGTTAGGTGGCCAGAGTCTTTTATTTTTTTAGAACATTTT
The DNA here is from genome assembly GCF_020826845.1 of Diceros bicornis minor. Taxonomy (NCBI): domain Eukaryota; kingdom Metazoa; phylum Chordata; class Mammalia; order Perissodactyla; family Rhinocerotidae; genus Diceros; species Diceros bicornis. The sequence continues at coordinate 50,675,931 of NC_080761.1, forward strand.
TAGAGGTTGGCCATCACTGAGATGATCTCTTTAGAGAAAAGAGATTCTTTCAAGGCAAAACAGTGCTATTGTTTTGCCCAGGGAGTTTTCAAGGAGAGGGACCAACACAATATCTGCTATTAGCATATCCAAAAATGTCTCATATAGCTTTGGGCTATTCTCTTCTTGGTATATTACAATTGGAATATATAATCAACATGGAATTGTTTGACAGTTGAGCCTGGGTCATCTCTATGGAAATTTGGGCATTAAGTTACATTTAGTATTCCTATCTCTCATTTCTATGTTCTCTCCACCATTTTACATATTGCATGGAACCCTTATCTCTTCTTCCAGGGATTTAGAATCCTTGTGTTATAATTCTCCCACTTTTATCCTTTTCCTGTACGTATTATCAAATCTTGTCCTCCCCAGTAGCATCTCTTACCAGTCAAATATCTTAAGTCAATATATTAAGTTTTCCAGTGTTTTTTACCATTGTCTTTCTACTGTTAACATAAAATATCCACCTTCATTAAAATATTCACAGTCATAAATGTGCATGTAACAGATTTTGGACTGGTGCTGGTATGGGCTAAATTATATCTCCCTCCCCCTTCAATTCATATGTTGAAGAGCTAACTCCCAGTACCTCAGAATGTGGTTGTATTTGGAGACAGGTCTCAACATGAGATCATTAGGGTGGGACCTAATCCAATGTAACTGGTGGTCTGTAAGAAGAGGAAGACAATGTGAAGACATAGGGAGAAGACAGCCGTTTATAATCTAAGGACAGAGGCCTGGAAGAGATCCTTCCCTCATGGCTCCCAAAAGAAATCAACCCTGCTGAAACCTTGATCTTGAACTTCTAGCCTTCAGAATGGAAACAATAAATTTTGGTTGTTTAAGCTGCCCAGTCTGTGGTTCTTGGTTATGGCAGCCCTAGCAAACTAATAAAAATGCCTATTTCAATAGTCCTAAAAACACATCACAAAGTTCACTGTCCAGTATGTCTATAAGTACAGCTAAATCTCTTCAGGGAGGAAGGCATTGCAGTCTCCTATTCTTGTGTACGTAAAATCCCATAAAATGGGATATATTTAATAAATGGGATCTAAAATAAATGTATTTTACTTAGTGTCTACTATGTATAAAACTTTGAACAACACTACGGAGGATACAAAGTTCCTGCTCTCAAGAAACATAAACCTGAATGAAGAAGAAAAACACAAATCATTCATTTATTCCTAAATATGTGCAATTTTAGAACTATGTTGATAGCAAAAGATTTACTGCAAGACAGATCAAAGCTTTCTTAGTTGTGCAGTTAGAGTAAAAAGGATTGGGGGAAAGATTAATTCCAACTGCATATATTGGGACATGATTTCCAGAACAGACATCTCTATTTAACCTCATAAACAATTTCCACTTCCCAAGCTGAGTGGAGAGTGTGATAGATAAAAAGAATGGCTTGTGATACACTGTAGATATTAGATTAAGCAGGACATGTTCAGGGAGCAAAATAGGGATAGTCACATGAAGAAACATGGAGAAAAGAATGAAAATTATTATCAATTTAGGATAATTAATAAAAGTAAACGTATTAGGTAAGACAGAGTATAAAAGAGTGAATAGTATACTAAATAGTTGAAATATTCCTCAGTACTAATACTAAGCAGTATTTTGTAGACAATGTTTTTTAAATCTTATGTAAGTCATTTATAAAACCAGCTCTCTATCTTTCACATATAAAATAAAATCCAAGTAAAATTGTCTGCTTCTTTTGCAATGCAGTATCAAGGCAAGTTTTGTACCAAGATTGGGAGTTTCCTGTATAGAAATTCTGATTCTGCTATCTGGTGATACAAAAGAGTGTTTAGTGATAAAATTAGCATGTTTAAGTAACAGCAATTTTGTTTGTAGAAAAGTTCTTTTGTCTTTATTATCTTTTTCTATATTCTCTCGTTGCAGCTTCAGTACCCTTAATACAGTCTTTGAATTATATTCATCCTAAAATTCACATCATAGAGATAGATCTAATTTTGGTAGCGGCTTTTATTTTTGTTATCTGAATTTTGCTAGTATCTCCCAAGGCCTTGATAGAAAAGAAACACATTCAGCTAATGCAAGGCAATAATAAGGATAGTTTGGTCATCTCAGGTTTGGCAACATTATGCTAAGTGATGGTGATTAGAATCTATTTGTTCAAGCTTGGTAATTGCTAAATCTTCAAATATTTAGATTGACCTTCTCATAAGCAAACCTTTAAAACATAACAAGGCAAAATGTCAATGTCATGAGAGAAAAAGAAAGGTTAAATTATTCTGGAATGGAGGAAGAATAAAAGACATTATTGGAGCAATTGACCAAATTGGAATATGGATGACTGTTTAGTTGAAAGAAATGTATCAATGTTAATTTCCTGAATTTGATCATTGTAATGAGATTGTATAAGAGAATATTCTGATTCTTAGGAATTGCCATACTCATATGTTAACTCTTGTGTAAAAAGGTGATGTGTGCAATGTGCACTCAAACACAAAAGGAGGAGTGTGGGAGGGAGGAGAGAGATAGGGTGGGGCAGAGAGAGGAGGCGGGGCACAGAGACAAGTAGAATGTGGCAAAATGTTAAAAATTGATAAATCTTGGTAAAGGGAATCTAGGAATTCTTTATTATGTGGGAAAAATTTTCCATGTTTAGAATTATTTCAAAAACACAAGGATAATTATGATATGGAAGTATCCACAACTAGATAAAGTAGAATATGTTTACCTCACTTTTATTTCTTTTGTGACTCTGTTCCTTTTTCTCTGATCTGTATGTCTTGACCATTTTAAACCTATTGACTGACTGTTTCAAGAACAAAAGCAAACAAGAAAAGAAAAAGAAAAGCTTGATACATCTGAGTTATTGTTATCACAAAACAAAGTTTCTTCCAATTTCTGTATTTTGGTAGATAAGTCATACAGCTTTTCTCAAGCAGACTAAGTGAACTTGTTAGCAACCCAAGACTCAGATTAAAATTTTGTTGTTTTGGAAAAAACTATTTGGAATTGCATAGCTTGTTATTTAAAAAAAAAAAAAAATCAACAAAACAACAACAACAAAACAGAAACTATTACCTGGACTCTTATGGTGCTTACTTTGATTTTGTTATTTAAAAACATTTGGTATTAAGAAGTTTTGGGAGGTGAGATACATTTTGAATTGTCTTGCATCTAGTATTCAAACTGAGAACTGGCTGTCATCATAAAACTTTGCTCTGAAGATTATGATTCTGTGGGTGGGGGCATTGGAGCTGGAGCTCTGAGGAAGAAAAAAAAAAAGTAGATCATAAGAATTCTGGCATTTTCAGCCTATCTGTAACACGGAACTCTTTCACCTCTGTGTAAAAAATACACTTGACTCATTCCAGACTTAATGAATCGGATACATAATATGTTTCTTTTTCATTATGGAATCATTTCCTGAAGAATCAATGAGGGCAAATGGAGTGATTTATTTCCTACTTCATTCAAAAAATGGTACAAAGCTCAAGTGGTTTATATGATTGGAAAAAGGAAAACCTTACTAAATTTAATTAGAGTCACTTCTATACTTTTTCATTTTCTTTTAATATAAGTATTTGTCTTACTAAAGGGCTTAATAGAAATATAAATATCAATAAGGAAATGAAACCAGAGCCAAATAGATAATGGAGAAATGTGTCTCCAGGCTGGAAAATGAGCCCTGGGTAAAAAAAAACAACTAATGTTTTTTTCAATAAGAATATGTAGTTTCAAGCCTTCCCATGAACAGTTGACTCAGATTCTCATGTAGGCAAACTTAGCATGTGGTTTTAGAATTCTATGATTGTTTCAGAAATGGAGATTCAAAACTTTATACCTAGATCAACTAATAGTGTGACAGCATGAGGAGCTCTCTAGACCAGTTTCTTAGTGAAACGGTAAAAATTATTTTTTAACAAGAGAAAATAACAAATTCTCTGGAAACAGTTCTAAAGGAACATAGCAAATGAAGAAACATCTATTCAAAAGAGTTTGTGAAAATTGAGTAAGAAAAATGAGAATCTGTAGTATTTAAACCAAGAATACTCCTCCCTCCACCTCCCAGCTCAGCAAGATGGAAACTCCAGACTAGTGTATGCAAGAACACAGGGCTTCCTTTCCTGCCAGCTTCCAGCCAAAGGGCGTTATTCCTGGGAAGAGCAAGACATCAGCATTTCTTAAACTGCTCTCTGTTATCTATTGTTGAAGCTAAGTTCTGGGTGAGTATGGTTGAAAGATGGGGCTCTCTTGTTCTTCCCAGACTCCACATATGGAATAGATACTCTACCTGATGCGTGGCACCATGAAAATAGTGGGTCCCTAAGCACTCTTGCCCTGGCTTGTAAGGCAGTGGTTATATGGCAGGAAAGGCAAGCCATTAAGATCTCAGGCTATTCACTCCTCCACTAAATGTTTAACATTTAAAAAAGAAGTGTCATGGGCCGGCCTGGTGGCATAGTGGTTAAGTTTGCATGCTCCACTTCAGTGGTCCAGGGTTTGCCAGTTTGGACCCTGGGCATGGACCTACGCACTGCTCATCAAGCCATGCCGAGGTGTTATCTCACATAGAGCAACTAGAAGGATGTACAACTATGACATACAACTATCTACTGGGGCTTTAGGGAGAAGAAAGGAAATAAGGAGGAAGATTGTCAACAGATGTTAGCTCAGGGCCAATCTTCCTCAAAAAAAAAAAAAAAGAGGTGTCAGAGAAAAGCGTGCCATTGTTTCCTCTTCCAGATCTCTGGCCTTGGTGATGAAATTTTGCCTGGGCTGAGAAACAGGACATAAACAGATAGCTCCTAATCTCTCTTCCCAACGGAACTGATTTAATTTGCAACAGGACCTGGAGAAGTTCAAGACTAAGCACACTCAACAAACAGTGCAATTTGAGGTGAAAGGTAAATGGGAGGAGATTCCTAAACTTAATGAAGAAACAGGATAAATTGTAGGTTGGCTAATTTTAAGGAGAGAAGTATACAAAGAGACATCCAAGAGGAGCCCTGTTGAAGTCAGAAGAAATACCAAACGCTTTGTGGAATTATTCCTTCAAAGGAGCCCAATTTTTTTTTGGATTACTCTGTAGAGCAATTTAGGAAAACAATAGATCAATGGCAAATAACAGAGATGAACAGCTGGGTGTGATCAGGGAAAGAGACCAAGATAGCACTGTCAAAATTACTTCGTTCCAGGGTGACTGTGGGAATATCTTCTGAAGAGGAACACTTAACACTGTAGTGAGGAGGAGGAGAGGTGGACAGACTTCACTAAAATAATCCAACCAGTCACTAAACAGATAAACAAGTAAATAATTGCATGCCCCAGAGGATGTACCAATAATTGCTATAATGTATAATCTAAAACATCCAATTTCCAACAAAAAAATCACAGGCGTGCAAAGAAAAAAGGAAGTATGATGCATGCACTAGGAAAAGGAGCAAGCAACAGAAACTGCTTGTGAGAGGAACTGCAATGTCAGACTTAACCAAAAAATACTTCCAAGTAGCCATTATAAACATGTTTAAAGAACGAAAAGAATGCTTGATTAAAGGTGTAAATAAGGTATGATGTCAATGTGACAGGAAATAGAGAATATTAATAACGAGATAGAAGTTATAACTGAAAACCCAATGGAAATTCTGGAGTTGAAAAGTACAATAACTAAAATAAAACATTCACTGGAGGATCTATAAAGTTTATTTGAACCAGTGGAAGAATAATTTAATGAACCTTAAGATAGGTCCATAGATGTTATGAAATCTGAAGAACAGAGAGAAAAAAAAGAAAAATGAACAGAGCTTCAGACAAATGTGGGAAACTATTAAATGCACCAATATATTACACAATGAGAGTACTAGAGGAGAGAAAATATAGAAAGGAGAAGAAAAATATATTCGAAGGAATATGGCTGAAAACTTTCCAAAATTTGTTGAAAAATAATAATCTACATATCCAAAAAGCTTAGTTAACTCCAAGTAGGATAAATGCAGAAAGATCTACAGACACTTCAAAGTAAATATATTAAAAGTTAAAGATAAAGAGAAACTCTTGAAAGCAGATAGGGACAAATGACTTACCACTTGCAAGGGAACCTCAATAAAAATAACAGTTGACTCGATAGAAACAATGGAGGCCAGAGGCAGTAGGATAACCTATTCAAAATGATCAAAGAAAAACTGTCAACGAGCAAAGCTTTCTTTCAAAAATGAAGGCAAAATTAAAATATTTCCAGATAAACAAAAATTGAGAGAATTTGTTGCTAGTATACCCAACTTACAAGCAATATTTATAATTTATTTATTGATTTATTTATTTCCCCCAAAGCCCCAGAGGATAGTTGTATGTCATAGCTGCATGTCCTTCTAGTTGCTGTATGTGGGACGCGGCCTCAGCATGGCTGGAGAAGCAGTGCGTCGGTGCGCGCCCGGGATCCAAACCCGGGCCGCCAGCAGCGGAGCGCGCGCACTTAACAGCTAAGTCATGGGGCCGGACCAACAAGCAATATTTAAAAATGTTCTTCAGGCTGAAAGTAAATGACTCCAGACACTAATTAGAATCCACACAAAAATACAAAGAGCACCAGTAATTATGTAATTACAAAATAGAGTATAAATGCAAACTCCCTCTTTGCTTAATTGATTTTAAAATCAATTGCATAAAATAATATGTGTATAATATATTATTGGGCCTATAACATATAGAACTGCAATTTACTTGCAATATATTTGCCTATAACAACCCAAAAGAGGTAGATGGGAGCAAATCTGTATTAAGTTAAAGAAATGACTACTGATGGTATAGTAATAATTATAACAATATACTGTTGGATTTGTAGTGTTGATAGATATAATATATGTAACAATAATATCATAAAAGAAGGATAAAGATATATAGGAGTAACATTTTTATATATTGTGAAATTAAGCTAGTATAAATCGGATGATTCTGATAAGTGAAGTTATATATGGTAAGCTCTAGGGCATCCATTAAAAAAATGACTCAAAAAAACGAAGTAAAAAAAGTAAGATAAAATGCCTCATGGGAAAATATTCATCTAATGCAAAAAGAAAGCAATGAAGGAGGGATAGAGGAACAAAAAAGAAATGTGACATGTAGAAAACAAAAAGTAACAGACATAAATCCAACAACATCAATAATATCATTACATGCAAATGAATCAAAATCTAATCCAAAGGAAGAGATTGTTAAGACTGAACTTAAAAAAATCCAACTATATGCTGTCTATAGCATTTGGATTCAAAAATACAAATGAATTGTAAATAAAAGGAAGGATAAAGATATATTATGCAAACAATAACCACAAGAAATGTGAACTGGCTATAGGAATATCAGACAAATAGATGTTAAAAACAGATGTTAAAACAAAATATGTTACTAGAGATTAAGAGGGATATTTTATAACAACAGAAGTGTAAATAGGGTAAATCCATCAAAAAGAGATAATTAGAAATATACGTGCACCTTTTAACAGAGCAGCAATTTACATGAAGAAAACGCAAAGAAATGACGGGAGAAACTGGCAATTCAAAAATAATGGTTGCATTCTTCAATACTTCACTTTCAATAATGGAAAAAACAACTGGGCAAATATCAACAAAAGAAATATAAGATTTAAGCAACACTTTAAATCAACTAGAGTTGACAGGAACCTATAGAACATTCCAGGGAACAGCAGATAGACATTTTTCTCAAATGTACATTCTCCAGCATTGACCATATTCTAGGCCACAAAACAAATGCCAATAAATTTAAATGCATAGAAATAATACAAAGCATATTCTCTGATCACAATGGAATGAAATTAGAAATCAGTAAGAGAAAGATTTGTGAAACTTACAAATGTGTGGATATTAAACAATACACTCAGAAATGTTATTTAAATAACTGATTCCAAGAAGAAATCAAAGGAATATCAGAAAATACTTTGAGATTAATGAAAATGAAGGCGGAACATACCAAAATTTAGTGAGATGTAGTGTAAGAAGTCCTCACAGGGAAATTTATAGCTGTAAACGGATATATTAAGAAAAAAATTTTTTTTTTTCTAGGATAATGCCCTCGGGGTTCGTTCATGTTGTTGCAAATGCAAGATTTCCTTCTTTTCATGGCTGCATGATATTCCATTATATATAGTCATGTTATGCAAGACACAAACTACAAAAAGTAATAATCTAAATACATTTATAAGAAGTGAAGACATTAAATTAGTAAAAATAACAATAAACTACCCACAAAGGAAAGCTCATACCTAGAAGGCTTCACTGCTGTAATCTACCAGACATTTAAAGAATAATTTATACAAATTATTCACAAACTCTTCCAAAAACTAGAAGAGGTAGTAACACTTCCCAATTCAATCTTTAGGTATTACTCTGGCATCAAAACCAGGCAAAGACATCATCACTCATATGAATATGGACACAAATCCTTAACAAATTATTAGCAAAGCAAATCCAGCCACATATAAAAAATAATTATACAAGTGGTATCTATTCTAGGAATGCAAAGGTTAGTTTAATATCTGAAAAACAAATTAATGTAATACTTTGTATCAATAGGAAAAAACAAAACAAAAATTAATTGATCATCACAATAGACACAGTGGGAAAAAACCTAGAAGAAAATGACTAAGAAAAGATTTCCGATATGCTATGCCATCTCTCTGTCTCTTTCAGTCCAAGATGACAATATTTCTTCTGATATCACATTCTTGAGAACATTGTCTCCTGTGTATGTCATGGGATTCACTTCGTGTGACAAGAGGCTCCTCCACAGATCTTTTATGGACAATCCCATTCCTGTCCTACCGAAATGACTGAGGTGATCCAAGAGTTACACTCAGAATCTCTTCAAAGAGCTCTCTGTGTGATTGAATACTCAGATATTTTGAACCTTCCAAAGCATTAGTAAAAGGTTGTCCAGTTATAGTCTTGGCTTTCTCTTAAGAGCACATTTTTCCACCAGTTAATCTCCTAATTATAGCATCTTTTGCAATCTGGATAGGCTGAGAGTTTCCCTAATCATCAAGTCCTACTTTTTTTTGCTAAACCCTTCTTCCTTCAATTTTTCTCTTTCTTCTTCCATTTTACTATAAATAACAAGACAACCCCCAGCCACATCTTCAATACTTCACTCGGAAATCTTCACTAAATATCCAAACTCACTGTTTACAAGTTTTGATTTCCACATAACTGCAGGACCTATTGAACATGCCTTTCCAATAACATGTTCCTCATTTCCTTCTGAGCCCTTACCAGCAGAATCTTTAAGATCCATTTTTCTTCTAACCGTTCATTCCAAGTAATGTAGGCTTTTTCTATCATGAGCTTCAAAAATCTTTCAGCCTCTGCCAATTGCCCAATTCCAAAACCACTTAAACATTTTCAGGTGTTTGTTATAGCAGCACCCCATTTCCAGGGATTAAAATCTGTATCAGTCAGGGTTCAACTAGAGAAACAGAACCAACAGTGATACGTGTTAAAAGATTTACTGTAAGGAATTGGCATACACGATTGTGGGGCTGTCAAGATTATTCTGAAATTCGTAGGGCAGGCAGTCATAAAGGGCGGGATGGAATTCTCAGGCATGATCTAGGCTACTGCCTTAGTCTGGGTTGCTATAACAAAATACCACAGAATGGGTAGCTTATAAACAACAGAAATTTATTTCTCAAGTTCAGGAGGCTGGAAGTCTGAGCTCAGGGTGCTAGGATGGTCAGGTAAGGGACTTCTTCTGAGTCACAGACTTCTCGTGGTATCCTCACATGGTAGAGGTGGGCAAGTGAGCTTTCTCAGTCCTCTTTTGTAAGAGCACTAATCCCGTCCATGACAGTTCTGCCCTCATGACCTAATCACTTCCCAAAGGAACTGCCTCGTAATACCATCACTTTGGGAGTTAGGTTTCAACATATGAATTTTAGGGGAACAAATTCAGACAATAACAGCTATAATCTCCAGTTATTCAATCAATCACTTTTCTAGGTATTGCTATAAAGTTATTTTATAGATGTAATTAAAGTAATCAGCTGACAAATAAGGAAGATTATTCTAGATAATCTTGGTGGTCATTCAATCAGCTGAAAGGCCTTAAGAGCAAAGCCGAGGCTTCCCTGAAAAAAAAGAAATTCTGCTTTTGGAATGCAGTGTCAGCCCACATCTGAAAGATCTGGCCTCCCTTCCTGGTGGCCTGCCCCATGGATTTCAGCCTTACCTAACCAGCACCCACAATTGTATAAGTCAGTTCTTCTTAATACCTTTTTAAATATGTATCTGCTACTGGCTCTGTTCTCATTGAACCCTGACTGATTCACTTGGATTTAGAACATATTTGTTTTCATAAACCATAAAAGCATAAATCAGTTTAAATAGATGACATCTGTTTCCAATAACCAGCATATTACCTGAATTTGATTTAGAATACTTTAATTTCGAAGACATGAAATACCTACTTAAAACAATTGCCAATTCAGAGTTAATATTAAATATAAAGTGGCATAACCAGACTCTGAACGGTTTTATCATGAAAAGTAATCATTAAATACCCTATAAATATCTTTGAATGTTAGCAAAGTATCTATATTGGTGTCTTATGTATATTTATTTTATTTAACACAAAAAAATCAATGAAATTCTTTAACATAAATGACCTAGAGGCCTTTTAAAACGATATTATAAAGATCACCTTGGATTGATTATTTTCAAGTGAGGAACCATTAGATCCAATTTGATTTCATGGTCTTAATGAAGAAAACTAAATGACCTTTTCCAACTCTTAACATTTTTTGCTGCCTGAGGCAGTACAGGCTTCTTGATGGACTGCGACTAAAACAAAGCAGCAAAAAACACTTCCTTATTTTTTCTTATAGAAGAAATTTTATTTTATTTGTAATGAACCAAATTTAGTGGAGGACCATTTGGCCTCCAAATGTAAACAATTAAACTATGATTTTATCCTTTAGGTTCTATTTTCTTAAAATAAGCAGTTAGATTAAGAACACACTGTTGACAAAATTTTGAAAACAGCAGTAATGAGAAATTATGTTTAGCTAGTTTGGCCAAAAAACATACTTATAAGCTAATATGGACCGAGACTATTTATTGGAGAATTCCGATGATGGCAAGAGATGTCAAGAGAGTTGTATTGAGCACAGTTACACAAAACGTCACCCTATATAACCAATATATAATTTCAGATAGAAAAATAAACAGCCAGAAGCCTGTTGCTTCCAGCCATGACACAGTAACTGGTACTAGACTTGCTTTTCCAGGAAAAAAGCAACTATAATACTGGACAAAATATTTGAGGCAACTGCTTTTAGGCAGGGAACAGCAGGCAGCATAGGACTGTGAGATTCTCGCAAAAAGAAAAATGCAAGAGGTAAGCTCCATGTGAATCGTATTAAGCTCCTGCACGGAGACGGTTTTCTGAGATGAGTTCAGGAGCATGTTGGCTGAGGTGGTTGTTGTTAGTGCTGAGGAGTCGATTCAGACTCCAAGCGATCCTGCGGACAGCAGAGTGGAACCCTGCCTGACCTTTTTGTGCCACCCTCTCACCTTCCCACGCTATATCGGGCAATGCTCTGCGGCCATTCATAGGGTTTTCATGGCCAGGCTTTTTCCTAGTCTGTCTTAGTTTGGAAGCTCTGCTGAAACCTATCCAACATGGGTGAAACTGCTGGTGTTTGAAATCCTGGTGGCATAGCTTTCAGCATCACAGCCATATGCAGCTGCCACAGTAGGACAACTGACAGATGGGTGGTGTGGTTCCCCAACCGGGAAACAAACCCGGGGGCCCTGGCAGTGGGAGGTCCAGATCTTAACCACTAGACTGCCCAGGCTGGCTTTAGCTAAGCTAAGGAGGCAGAAATTATAGTTCCTTCCCACTATAATGATGGGACTTCAGGGGAAGATGGAGCAGTGCATTATGGTATATAGAATTAGCAACGGAATTCACTGCAATTACTTCACTATAGGTTGTATTTCTCAAGTGCAGGCCAAGACTCCATGAGACCTACAGATATCATTTACTTCTGGGCTGAGAATTTATTGATGATACCAGAGGTTATGCATCACTGAGGGATATTGGAGTTCTGGCCCAGTAGAAGTGGCGAGTCCTCACTGAACACCTAGTACATTCAGATTAAACCCCCAATAAAGCCATGCCAAATAGTATGGACCACAGCCTAGAGTAATGGCCATTCCCTAGGACTGAGCCTCAAATCACCGGACACTTGCTCTAATGAAGATTTAAATCCATCTGAGAGGAGCAAAAGTCTCTCCCAAGAATTTAACCACCAGCGAGAACACATCTCAATGCGCCTCAAAGAAGACGTAATCCAGACACCTTGCAATGTATCACTCAAACGGCCATCATAAAATAAAAATTTACTAGATATGTGGTGAAGCAGAAAAATGTGACTCATAATCAAGGATAAAAGCAGTTAACAGAAAAGGCCAGGAGTTTCCCCAGATGTTTAAATTAGGTGACACTGAATTTGAATCAACTATTATAATATCTACAAGAATTTAGGGGAAAAGATGATCATAATGAGTGAACAGTGTGGAATTTAAATGGGGGAAATGTAAATTAAAATAAAACAAAACAAAAATCTAGACCTGAAAAGTTCAACTTCTGCATTGAAAATTTCATTGACTAGACTTAACAGCAATGAAGACAGCAAAATAAATATTTACTGAGCTTGAGGCCATATCAATATAAAGTCCTCAGTCTGAAGAACAGGGAGCAAAGACATTGAAAAATATGAAGAGTCTCAGTGACTTGTGGTATAGAATCAAGTCAAATATATGTGTAATTTGATTCCAAGAAGGAAAAGACAGAGAATAGGGAAAAATTATTGAGAAAATATTTCATTAATGCATTTAAAAGTTTGTTTTAGGGGCCGGCCCCATGGCTTAGCAGTTAAGTACGTGCGCTCCGCTGCTGGCGGCCCAGGTTCGGATCCCGGGCGCGCACCGACACACCGCTTCTCCGGCCATGCTGAGGCCGCATCCCACATACAGCAACTAGAAGGATGTGCAACTATGACATACAACTATCTACTGGGGCTTTGGGGGAACAAAAGGAGGAGGATTGGCAATAGATGTTAGCTCAGAGCCGGTCTTCCTCAGCAAAAAGGGGAGGATTAGTATGGATGTTAGCTCAGGGCTGATCTTCCTCACAAAAAAAAAAAAATTAAAAGTTTGTTTTAGTTTATCCAACATGCAGGTGTTTTGCACTGAAAAGTTTATCCAAAATGCCTGATCTGCCATACGGCCACAAGTAGAAGCTCAACACATTAAGTTTGAATTGTTCTTAATTTGTTTCAATATTTTCCATACCTGTCCACTTCTACCTTTCAGAAAATGACAGACAGTATAGAGACACAAAAGAATTAGTGAACTTTTCTAATTTGCCAACAGGGGATAAAATAGATGCTTGATGGATCAAACCTCTTTAGGTGAAAAGTAAGTGGTATTCTCATCTCAGTATTTTTTGCCAATGGTACAATAAGGACATCAACTATGTAGTGTCTCTCACTGTGCACGTGTCATGTACTATAATACTTATGTCTCATTGTCAAGGGAAATCCATTTGAATTGCTTTTCCGGTAAGAAGCAAAAGAAATTTGGTGATATGCCAAACAAATTGTTATTAAAAAAAAGATGGGGGCTGGCCTGGTGGCGCAAGTGGTTAAGTGCACACGCTCTGCTGCGGCGGCCCTGGGGTTCCCAGGTTTGGATCCCGGGTGCGCACTGACGCACCGCTTCGCAAGCCATGCTGTGGCGGCGTCCCATATAAAGTGGAGGAAGATGGGCACGGATGTTAGCATACGGCCAGTCTTCCTCAGCATAAAAAAGAGAAAGATTGGCAGATGTTAGCACAGGGCTGATCTTCCTCAAAAAAAAAAAAAAGATTGCAAATACTGTTTCAGATCACTTTTCTGTCTTTATCCAATGCAAGCTGGAATGCAGTGTGACTCCATATGTTTCTCTTTATTTTTTAATGCAATAATATTGTTAAAATATACACTGTATGACTGACTTCATTTCTACCTATCATGGTATCCCTTGCAAATAGTTAACAAAATCGTCAGCCTTAAGCATATTTGGGCTCTAGTCATTTTCAACACTAATCATTTTTTCTCTCTGCCCACATTACTAAGTCTGAGACAGTGCGTTTCAGTCTGTGGTCCCATCGTGGTTTATTGGTAGCCTGTTAGGAGGACTTGATGCCAAAAGAATGACTATGTACACAGGCCCATTCTCCTTGAGAAGATAAAACAACTGAAACATTAATTTTAGACTAAATTATATCTAATATGGCATGGAACACAATCTAAACTTCATCTGCATTTTAACGAAACATAATGTTCAAAGAGATTCTTTACTCATAGCAGAAGCTTTAAACTATACCTTTAAAGAGTCAGAGCAGGCATTTACTTTGCTTATAGAGGTATTTCAATAGCAACATTTTAAAAGTCCTGGGTTAAGGGAGTATATTTCATTTTGTTATTTAATCTTTATTTTATTTTATTTTTTTATTTTTATTTTTTTTTTTTTGTGAGGAGATCAGCCCTGAGCTAACATCCGCCAATCTTCCTCTTTTTTTTTTTTTTTTCCCCGCTGAGGAAGACGGCTCTGGGCTAACAACATCAGTGCCCATCTTCCTCCACTGTATATGGGACGCCGCCACAGCATGGCTTACCAAGCAGTGCGTCGGTGCGCGCCCGGGATCCGAACCAGCGAACCCCGGGCCGCCGCAGCGGAGCGCGCGCACTTAACTGCTTGTGCCACCGGGCCGGCCCCTTTAATCTTTATTTTTTAAAAAAACATTATTGAAGTGGCTTATCGTAAAAGTACTGTGCAATATGACTACAAACACAGAATTAGAAATTTTTTTTTTTTTAATTTTTTGTTTATTGCAGTAACATTGGTTTATAACATTGTAAAAGTTTCAGGTGTACATCATTGTACTTCTATTTCTGCATAGATTACATCATGTTCACCACCAAAATACTAATTACAACCCATCACCACACACATGTACCGAATTATCCCTTTCACACTCCTCCCTCCCCCCTTCCCCTCTGGTAACCACCAATCCAATCTCTGTCCCTATGTGTTTGTTTATTGTTGTTATTATCTACTACTTAATGAAGGAAATCATACGGTATTTGACCTTCTCCCTCTGACTTATTTCACTTTGCATTATACCCTCAATGTCCATCCATGTTGTCACAAATGGCTGGATTTCATCGTTTCTTATGGCTGAGTAGTATTCCATTGTGTATATATACCACAGCTTCTTTATCCATTCGTCCCTTGATGGGCACTTAGGTTGCTTCCAAGTCTTGGCTATTGTGAATAATGCTGCAATGAACACAGGGGTGCATGTACCTTTGCAAATTGGTGTTTTCAAGTTCTTTGGATAAATACCCAAGAAATTTTTAAAAAATGATTTCAGTAAAGCCAACTAAAGTCTCAGGGTAAGAACAATGTATTTTCTTCTAGATCTGATCATCTGAAACAGAGAGGGTCTTTTCAATGGTATATAGTCAATTTAGTTCTTAGAAATGACCTCCAAGCACCCTCACCCAGGAGCAAGTTGAGTATTTTTTTGTACAAATATAACTTTTCTGTTTATGCAACTCCTTTTAGTGAAATTGAATGTTAACCCCCCATAAAAAAAAAAATCAATGAAGTGAAAATAAGAGTCCTTAGGCTACTTATATATCCCTCTTGTCCCATTACAAGGAAAACTTAGCTGAGTGATAAGAGAAAGAACTGATATATATCGTATTTCCTTAAGGACTGTTGGTCCATGCTCCTTAAGTCTGCCTTGAGAAATGGTTTCTAGCCGACAGCTAAGTGTGTATGTTTTCTCTGAGTTAATGCAGATCCAGCAAGAGGCTCATAGATACTGCCTTAAGTATGTGGGCTGTAAGAAAAAAAGTAAAATCATGAAATAAATTTTACTATAAAATATCAGAAACAACAGCTATTACTTTGTCTAATGCCAAAAAGTTAAAATAGAGTTGTATTTTAATAATAATATTAAATAAAAACCATTCCATAGTTTAAAAGTTAAGTCAGAGTAAATGCAACACTGTATTGGGATAAAAATCCACATGCTATTTTATAAGACACTTCAGTTTTAAAAGTTAGAATTTGATAAACGATTCTGACTTCATGAATATCATTAGTAACCAGTCTTCAAGCTAATAAATTATAACAGTAGTTTCATCATAGACATTCACGTTTGCTAATATCTGATGAATTATTATCAATGGAGCTAAAAACTGAAATTTGCTCAGCTACATATGTATACACAAATAGAGAAAAACAGACAGATCTCCCTCTTGAATACACTTAACTACGCTGGTCATCAGTAAGAAATATACACACATTATGAAGAGTAGGTATAGAAGAAATGTTAGATTTAGTTTGATACTCTATATACAAAATTAACTTTTAGATTGATCCGTACTCTTCTTAGTTAACGTCTTGCTCTAATATAACAAAAATCCATATTTAGGTTATTCTTGTTCCATAATGATTTCTTCCTCTAAATAAGTTTCAAAACTCTCCTTAGTTTCACCTTGGACCCAAGGAAATGAAGGAGACTCTATAGAGGATATCTCAGCCACTGCTAATCTCTTCCCTTGATTTCATGACTTTACTCATGGGTATCAATTCCTTACTTTTCAGTAAATTTTCTCCTTTAGCCCAGGATTTTCACAAATAGCAGTAATCAAAAAGGATTCATGTACTTATCAGTCCCAGGAAAAGGATTAATATAAGCACAGCCAGTCTGTGACCAAACCAATTTCGACTGAATTGTACAACACCAAGATTTAGTTTATTTTCTGTGCATGTGTCTATGACGGTGAGGAGAAAAGCAGAAGAAATAGAAATTTCTAATTCTTTTTTCACTCATGAATTGAAGTGAGATTAATCATTACACCTACATTAACTTTTTCTTTCCAACTGAAGCTATAGTAGTCTGTGTCTGCATAGGGCACGATGTATACTGAAGATTCCTTCCAGCATGTGAAATAATTTCCTTCTTTTCTAAACCAAAATCTAAATCACCAGGTCAACAGCCACAAAACTTAAAATTAGCAAACTCCAACACAAGTTTATCCCTCTATTGTCCTTGAGTAATAAAATTGAGTCAAAGTCTTGACTGATATTTATGCACGGAACTAGAATGCTTTTAAAAATTATTTATAGCACATTTACTTTCCTAATCATATTTGGTTAGGTGAATATCACAATTTGCTTACATATGAAATCAGATCATTCTTTATGAAGAGTACAGTGCTACACAAATGTGGCTTATGATTACTGTAATTAACAAGCATGGATCAAAATTGTTCTGAATAGTTTGGAGCAACTGACCAAAAACTGCTCAGTAAAACTTATATGTAATGCAAACACACAATCAGAAATTAACTCTCTTGGTGCAACAAAATACCATTTCTCAATTTTCAACGTTATCTTTATTTGGTGAGAGAGCCCTCAGTGCCTGTAAAGAGTAGAGCTCCATAAGCTTTTCAAGAGCTGTGACATCATCTTTGTCATTTCTCTATCTCCAGTATATCTCAGTGCTGAGCACATGCATATTTTATCAATTTAAAAATGCACATTCTTAATTATTTAACAACTCTGAAATTGGAATGCATCTTACAATCAATGGCATGTGATATTGTAATTTTTTAAAATACTTCTTAGTGGAACATACGTATTGGTGTATCTTACAATCAATGATGCTCTTAATTCAATTGAATATATTGTAGTAGGCATTAACTAAAAATTTATTGAACTTGAAAAGCAGTATACATGGTGGAAATATAAGAAGTTCTAGGATCAGGCTGAGAGATATTTTGCAATAAATGGACTGAGTTGGTGGAGAGGCTGGATTTGAGGCCAATAGTGGGTGTTTTTAACATAGGATAAGCTTCTAAAAAAAGATTGGATAGAGTCAAGGACAAAATAGAAATTTTGCCTTTGGATAAAAAGAGGGGGCACATCTCCCTCACATATAGAATGGACATTGGAGAAGTGAAGAGGCATAAAATTGGGGGGAGGGGCAGGTATGATTAGGAAATAGAACTCACAACTCTTGGATATTTTAGTGAAGTGAGAGACAAGGTCATAAACTGAGGACCTGGCCAGCTCTAGACACAAAGTTGGGAAAGACTGGTTACTAATTTGCTTCTCCCGATATACAAAAATTGAGAATCCTAAAACAATGTTGTGTGAGGCTGTGGTCAGAATTACCTAAAGGAGAAGTGCAGTCCTATAGTGGAAGGAGTTGAGTAGGAGGCCTCCAGGGGCTCTCCATTCATGACCTGGGCAATTCCATCTGGTCCAACGTTTCGTACCCTATTCAATAAAACAAAAGCCCTGAGATTGAGAGTTATATTGAAAAATAAAAAAATGATCTCATGGTATTATTTTAAATGAATGGACATGTATAAAATTAATCTAATCCATTTATGCCCCTACCAAAACAAAAATCTTAATACCAACTGTCATTAGCAAGAGAAAATGAGAAGGAAAGATCCAGTTTTTATATTAGAAGGACTTAAAAAAAGGAAGTAAAAAAGGAAGAACGGACTGGTGTAATTTCAAGTTAAATAACTTCAGACCACCCCAAGAGGGATTCTAGGTGTGGACTTAGATTGGATAAGACAAAAAAAAAAAAAAATTAAAAAGTGGAGTTAAAAATTCTCTCTCTATATATAAATCCAAATCATTATGTGTCAGAATTCTTGTATATTACAATCTACTGCTTCTCCTGGTCAGACTGGTCAGGTAGTAAATTATGTAGTTTTGTGATCACATGGCAACATTTGCTGTATTAATTTGTTTAGCATCACTGCTTCAAAGGAAATCCAGCACCATAAACTGGAAAATGTCTGACACTGGCCTTCTTGGTCTTGGATGAAGGATTCTTGGATAGGAACAGTCCTGACAGCTTGTTGTTTTTAATCATTTTCCTTGTTTGTGCCATAGCCCAGGAGGGTTGTGCCCAGTTATAATGGGGAGAACTGGAAATAACATCTTACATTAAGCACTTGCACTCTCCATGGACACAGTTTAGTTTATATTTTGGGGTTTTGAGCCCATAACAATCAGATTAGGAGAGAAATGCATCAAAATACATATATGACTTTCTCTGAGGCTTATGGTTATTTTTCTTCTTTTTTCAAAATCTAAAAACATTTTAGGATCCCATGAAGTGACAAGTGGTGCTTTTATACTCCTTATCAACTGGTATCTTTGGGAACTGCATGTTCTGTGTGTCCCTTACTCTGCCTGCAGAAGCAGCAGCAGCGAGAAGAAGCAGAACACATGGATGACTCAGGGTTGGGGGCTGGAAAAGCAGTTGTGTTGGGACAAGGGAGGGAATCTCTGTGCTAGCAAATGTACCACTGATGTGGCTTATACATGGTTCAGGCTGTTTGGATTGAGAAATAAAATCAGAATGTGGTTGATTTATAGGGAAAAAGGAAACAATCAGTTGGATAAAACTCTTGTAATAGGTTTCATAGGAAGAGTGATGAGTGAAAAGATTAAGTACAGTCATACCCCGCATAATGATGTTTGTCACTAACAGACCGCACGCATGACAGTGTTCCCATAGCATTAGTACCATATAGCTTAGATGTGTAGTAGGCTATACCATCTAGGTTTGTCTTAGTACACTCTCTGATGTTCACACAAAGATGAAATCGCCTAACAACGCATTTCTCTGAACGTATCCCTGTCCTTAAGCTATGCATGACTGTAATAATTTGTGCCCTGAAATTACACTTGTACAAATTGAGCAAGAAGCACAATGGTCACCCGATGAGAGCATAAAGCAGGCAGGAAAAGAAAAGGAGCTGGAACCTGGCACATGGTGTATGCACATCACGGTGGGGATGTACAGGCCAAGTATAGCTCATTGGCCTTCAGCTGGCTGTAGAAAAGTGAAGTCAGAGAATAAAAAAAGATAAAAAAAGAATCTCAAGTGGGGTGATCTGAAGAGTCACTAAGGTTCATATTCAAAGTGTATCAAAGCTAGAAAAACAGCTTTTCCCTCTAGCACAGCTTAAAGAGTAGCATCGCATGTCGTATCTACCTTTTCCCTCTTGTGGTCCTGACAGAATTCATAGAGAAACCACAGGCTTTCCATTTGAATCTTGATCCCCAGAAATCATTGATTTTCTGAAAATGGAAATAACCATTTCAGACCTCACAGTAACCCATTTACACTATATAGATTCCATTAGCAATTTTAGCTATCCATTTAAGACAAATTGAAGCAATTTTTTCACTGTGTGGGATATTTTTTAAAATGAATATTTTGTTTGTTTGTTTTCACTAATTCACTGGTAAATTTACTTGAAATGGTCAATCCAGCTCTACAATTATGCAGAGCTAATGGAGTTCGCGGACTAAATTATTAGATAATTATATTAATGTTCTTTTGGTTGCAAGCAATGGAAGCTGACTCTCTTAGCTCAAACAAAAGAGGAACCTTAATGGCAAGACACTGAAATGGTTTATATCATCAAAAGAACAGTGGGGCAAACAAGACTTAAAAAGTCACTGAGGGCCGGCCCCGTGGCTTAGCAGTTAAGTGCGCGCGCTCCACTGCTGGCGGCCCGGGGTTCAGATCCCGGGCGCGCACTGACGCACTGCTTCTCTGGCCATGCTGAGGCTGCGTCCCACATACAGCAACTAGAAGGATGTGCAGCTATGACATACAACTATCTGCTGGGGCTTTGGGGGAAAAAATAAAAAAAAATAATAATAAAATTATTAAAATTATTAAAAAAAAAAAAAGTCACTGAACCAAGACAGCTTTAAATACTCATGGTCCTTTTCTCTAGACTAGAGCAGAGGTAAGCAAACTTTTTTCCGTAAACAGTCAGATAGAAAACGTTTTAGGCTTTATGGGCCATACAGTCTCTGATGTATTACTCAGTGCTACCATTGCAGTGTGAAAGCAGCCGTATAGTGTTCAGAAATGAATGAGCATGGCTGTACCCCAATAAAATTTTATTGATGTACACTGAACTGTGAATATCATAGAATTTTCATGAACCATGAAATATTCTTCCTTTGACCTTTTTCTCCAACCATTTAAAAAACGTAGGGCCGGCCCCGTGGCTTAGCGGTTAAGTGCGCGCGCTCCGCTGCTGGGGGCCCGGGTTTGGATCCCTGGCGCGCACCGCCGCACCGCTTCTCCAGCCATGCTGAGGCCGCATCCCACATACAGCAACTAGAAGGATGTGCAGCTATGACATACAACTATCTACTGGGGCTTTGGGGGGAAAAATAAATAAAATCTAAAAAATGTAAAAACCATCCTTTCCTGCCAATCACCCCAAACCAGGCAGCAGGCTGGATTGCCCTGTGAGCCTTAGTCCGTCCACTTTTGCTGTAGAAGGCTGCCAAGAACCCTCAAGGAATTTCAATCTCTCTTTGTTCAAAGTTTACCATTCTGGGAAAGATAATCCTATTGTCTTATTTTAAATTGGTTTTATACTCCTAAATGCTCTCTGCCAGATAGGAAGGACCACACAAGGCAGACATGGTCTCTGGAAGCTTATCTGGGGTATCAAGTGCAGTTATCAGAAAAGATTGGGCAGAGGATTGTTAGGAGCTAAGTAGCCCCTTCCACAAAAAAAAAAAAAAAAGACCTACTATGATGACATTATTTCTTTTTCTTTGTCTCTAGACAATTAATTAAATACATGTACTTAGTAAAATTCTGCCAATAGCCACATGAGCTTGGAAAAGAACCTTAAACACTGAAAAAGAATGGAACCCCAGCTACCACTTTGGTTTCAGCCTGGTGACATCTGAACCGAAGATTCAGCTAACTAGTACCTGAACTTCTGACCTACAGAAACTGTAAGATAATAAATGGATGTTATATTAAAGACTTGAGTTTGTGATAATTTGTTGCACAGCAATAGAAAAGTAATACAACTGTGTTAGAATTATTGGTCTCAGTTACCAGATGCTAGCCTGGTGTGAATGTTGGCTGCATTTTATAGTCTGTATCTAACCGTTAAGTCTTCCAAAGAAAATTTAACGCATATTTGCATAATTCTCTCACTAGTAAATTAAATAATTCTTTCTCTTATTCTTCCCTTTATAGGAAAGCTCAAGTGTTTCTATATTCATTTTCCGTTCATTGTTTCTTTTCTTGCACTGGAATTAGTATTATTTTTTATTTGTTTTTCAGTCTTTTTTCTTCACAATTTGATAAATGTTTATGTTTGCTTAACTGCTAATCCAAAAAAACATTATTAGAACTTTCATTTGTATATGAGACCATTTTATGTCCCTGTTGTATACAGCAACTAACTACATTATCTCAGCAGGAAAACGATCCAGAAACACAGCCAATTCTGATTTCATTATACACTTGTCCTCTATTAGTTTTCTTCAGTATCTTGAAATCGCACAAACTGTGCGAGTTAATTTTACCAATTATTGCTTCAGTCAAGAGGCAGGAGCTAATATTCCCAAGTTCCTACTTTTTAGAATTTTTTTTATACCAAAACATCTCAAAATTCAAATGTATAAAAGAACACATTAAGAAATGAATCATAAAAAATGAATATGTATAGTAGAATAAACTACACTTAATAAACTATCATTTTAAAAATTTTAAATAAAGCTATTCCTAAAATATCCATAGAATAATTTATGTATATAAAGGGCATTTTTAAAAGAATTATACACGATTTTCAAGAGAACATGTAATTTGAATTTCCCTAAAAATCAATAATGTCTATTGAAATTTTTATGGTAAAAAAAAAAGTGACTGAAAATATTTAAGATTGATAATACCCCCATGAAAGTAGAAGAAATAGAGTCCAGAATGGTAATCATCAGTGTTGGTAAAATCTGGAGGTGCTTTTTTTTAAGGTGGCATGGATAATGAGTAGAATGTACAGAGTTCAGAACATTTTCTGACACACGTATGTGAGATTGGTGAAGCCATATAAAGGATGTTATTTACTAAGGCACAAAATTCTTCTCAAGTTCAAGAAGGTCAATGGTAAATTCCATCAATTATGGCAGCTCTGCTTCCCTAAGCCAGTCAAATGACAACCATCTCACCCTTCCTTCAATGTCCTAGGATTTTGTGTCTTATTACACTCCCGTTTCCTTTGATTCTGGTTTTAAGACCCATTTTAAGACCCCAAGTTTTAATACAACACTTTGCATCTCCTCTTCTACTTCCATCCCAAGCAGTGTGGTACCAAGTGAAGTGCTGGTCTGACCTCACATACCCTTGGGTGTGGGTTCTGGTCTCATTCATAGATTACTGAAGGCAACTGATTGAGTCTCAAGTCTCAATCTGAGCAGTTCCATGAGCATCTGCTTCCTTCCCCAGATCCCAGTCCTTGCTCTTGGCTTCTGTGATGCTGACTTTTCTCTGTACCACTGACCCATGCATATTTTTCCTTCATTTTCTCCGTGTACCACTAACACAAGCTGCTGTGTACAGAAAATTCTAAGTATATCGGGACTTAGGGGAATTTTAAATTGATTGGATTGGTGGTTACCAGAGAGGAAGGGGGGAGGGAGGAGGGTGAAAGGGATAATTCAGCACATGTGTGTGGTGATGGGTTGTAATTAGTATTTGGGTGGTGAACATGATGTAATCTATGCAGAAATAGAAGTATAATGATGTACACCTGAAATTTATACAATGTGATAAACCAATGTTACTGCAATAAACAAAAAATAAATAAAAAGAAAAAAAATATTAGGACCAAATTACAAGCCTCCTCCTTTGCGTTAGGTCAATTTTCCTTTCAAGGTTTCTCCTGCATGGTTTTTCTTTTCTAGATAAGACTTCATATCCCTGATCTTTTTTTTTTTTTATGCTGAACAATTCACCTTTTCAGTTTCTGTCTTCTGCATCCTAGTCTCAATCCACTTAATTGATTTCATAAAATACTAATGAGTTTTGGCTTGCATTGTGTAAAAAACTTTTCCAAATCATGCCCCAAAGCCCTCACCTATTACAACAAAAAATACCAATCAAGTTTTTTCCCAAAATATCAAAGCCATGTGCCTCTGAAACAAATCCAGCCACTGAACCTAGAATATGGAAGCAGTAAATATTATATTATTGAAATAATATTTTTTCTTTCTCTTAGATCACTTATCATTGGACCTGTTGTTACTGTTATTGCTGCTCTTACAATGATTACCACAATTATCACCACCACTACTATCATTACTACTACTAAGTAGCAGTTCACTATTATGCCTGATTCTACATCAAAACTTAGGGCTTTTATTGTTCTATTGTCCTTAGAAATTTGTTGTCAGCACCTGTGGTAGGCAGCCTCTCAGATGGCTCCCATGTTTCCTGCCTCCTGGTATTCAGGACTTTGAATAATCCCTCCTCTTGATTGCGAGTTCCACTAGTGACTCACTTCGAAAAATAGAATAGGGCAAAAAAAAATGGATGTCACTTCCAAGATCAGGTTACAAAAAGACTCTGGCTTCTGTCTTGTTGGTCCTTTCTTGCTCTTCTGCTTATTGGCTCTGATGGAAGCCAGCTGACATATACTGAGTCGACCTATGGAGAGATCCACATGGGGATGGACTGAGGCAGGCTTCCAGCCATTAGCCAGCAAGGACCTGAAGCTCTCAGATCAACAGCCTGTAAGGAACTGATTCCTGCTAACAACTATGTCATTGAACTTGGATCGAACCCTTCCCCAGTTAGATGAAAGCTTTGCTTACACCTTAATCGTAGCCTTGGGAGAAATTTTGAGTCAGAGGACCCAGCTATGCAGTGTGTAGATTTCCGATTAAGTTAAGAGGCACCTAGTAAATGTTATAAAAACGATGAGGTCCTTTAATGTGTATCAGGTATAATAACAATAGTTTATTAGCTCAGAAATAAGACAATGTGTAGAGAAAGAAAGATTATCCTGTCACCCATTTTAAATACACAGCAGAGAGAAAAACGTTAGAAAGAATATTTTTACATGTGAGAGACTGAGAAAAATTGATTAGAGAGATGTGAAAAAAGAAAATTTCAAAGGAAAAAAACTGAATCCGAAGAGTTTTATTAATAGGTAGTCCTCTTAAGTGTTGTTTTAAGACCACTGCTTTTGTCAGCACACTCAGACTTGAGTTAGGTACTTGCTGAGCATTTGCTTTCTTAGTTCCAGATGTCCTGGTGGGGTTATGGCTATTCTTTACTCAGGGAAGTGAATGTTGAAAGACCTGTAGTTTCTCCTTTCCCAATCACCTTCTCTCTCCATCCTTGTCCTTTCAATCACTCCCACATTAGATTTTAGGAGGGATTCGCAATGATGCAGAAAGGAAAAGTGATCTTCAATCAATATGGGTTTCCCAGGCTGATACTCCATCTGCTTCCAGTGGAACCCTGGTCAGTGGAGGGTTTCAAGGTCTGTCAACCTCTCCTAACGAAAACTCCCAGAATACGACCATTGGTGCTGCTCAAGGCAGCAGCCCTCAGCTGCTTCTCATGATGACATTTGCTTCCTCCTCAATTCCTGGTTGCTTTCACATCAGGTTCTTCTATGTGCTTTTCAGTATTTCTCTCTAAGCACCATTCAACAGTTGCTCCTATGTGTTAAATCTAATGTTACCAAACTTCTCTGTCAAATATTGTTATTCTTTAGAATCTGTATGTTTGACAAGTATCCAAGGTGATTCTTATCTGCAGGGAAGTTTCAAAATCACAGGAAGACAACTTCAAACTAAGTCTGTGCTGAAATAGTATCTAGAAACAACGATGGTGTATGTAGTTCTCTCACATAATTTATTCTAAAGCATTTACATTTTGGACCTCTTTAATTTTCACAATTTACAAATATAGCTATCCTTTTCTTTAAAAAGACTATATTTTAATATTCACGTAAATAAAATTCAACACATTTATGCTACAGGCACTATAACACTTTGGGATACAGAAGAATCAGACATTTTCCCTGTCTTGAGGAGTTCATACTCTGACAACACAGTTGAAACTGAGGTAAAAATGGAGATAAAATCCTACAGAAAAGGAGAATTAGAAATACTAAGAATCTCATGCCAGGGTATGCAATCCAAACCACATGTAAGTGTGGTAGTTACATCTTGGTTTCTTAAAATCCAAGGCCGAAAGAAAATACGTCAAGTCAGATACTTCTCTTTATGGGAGGAAGGGTGAACTAAGGTCCTATGGAGCTGATCTTTATTTCACCATAGACACTGTAAGAAATTAAAGTCATAGCTTTTTCACATGAAGAGTATTATTTTGACTCTTACTCAGAAAAAGTGTTGGTGGGTAGGAAGAATAGTGGTTGGGAGAAAGGGGATTGTAAAGAGACAGTTAAATACTGAATAGCGGGCTCTATTTTAAAAGGTGCTTGCAAGTCGTGTGTCTGTAACTCAGCAAGCAAACATACTTATTACGTGCTAATAAGCTTGTCAATAACGGAAGTGGATATGAGCAGAAGATCAGAGGCTTTACTTTGTAAGTGTCTGACCCTGAATTCTAAAAAGCAACTTTGACATTATCTTTAACCATACATGTTGCCAAGTGACATATAATTACAATCATTATAACATTAGGATATGTCACTGTCTCCATTAAAATTTAGGGAACGTGAATTACTTTTTGCTGGTAATTCTCTGAGCATATCTGTGAACTGCGCGTTGACTCCTGGGCTGTAGCTGTGCCCTTCACACAGTGTCATTGTAAAGAGACTTTATTTCAGAACCAAATGAAGATTCAGTGGTGAATCTGCACCAATAGTTTACGAAGTCTAAATCTTGGAGTTACAGAGGTACAGTGTTTCTACAGAGTGCTTTGTGCAAAACGGATTGGCATCTGCTATGGTCCTACATCTCCTTGACAGTCAATTTTGTGCCTTATTCGCAAATGTAGCATTTTGTGTGATGCAGTTCACATTGATGTTACAAACCCTAATGAAGTGCTTTACCTCCTGCCAGATTTCAGTGGAGAAGGCTTTCAAATGCGTTTCCATTTATACGTGCCTGCTTTTTACCTTCCGTGCACAATGAAATCCTATTGAATAATGCGTTTTGTTTTCTATTTCCTTTCTCTGGGATGTATGTTGAAAGACAGAAAGTAGATTGGTGTTATAAACGAAAAGAGAGTGAAGCAATTAGGTCATAAAAAATTGGGCAGGCTTTGCCTAACGTAGATGTATTTTTATAAATAAGAGATGTGTAGAAGTCTGTAGACGTCTAGATTTCATTGTCCATGCCACTAATTTCAGTTTTCTGTCAATGGAGAGGTGGCAAGGATTCTATTTTCCTTTCCTCCAGCACCTGTTAGACCTCAAAAACAGTACATACAAGCTTGTAGCTTCAGTGTTTTAGAGATCACGTTCTGTATTTTTCATCTTTTTGGGCCACTGTCATCAAAAGCAGCAAGTTCAGGTACCAAAGGAAAAGTGTTAAACATGATAAAAATTTTTTTAAAAAGATAAATGATGCCAAATAAATAAGAAGCAGAAAGATCATAGAAAAAAGATTTGAAGAAAGCCACTTGTTTTCTTTTAGACTACTCAGCACCATTTGTTATAATAATTGTAAATCTAAGTCTGATCACATTGGGAGATGAGCTTTGGTAAACTGACAACAAAGGCTCTAACAATTATATACTTGGTTTCAAGTATATTTAAATTTCAATATTTCAAGTTTCAATATTTTTAAGCTAAAGCACGTGGTGTCTTGACTGAAAATGAACATGGTTTTGATTTAAACAACCATACTGAGTCCCTAGATTCAATAATTGTTTTGTCACTCAACAATAGGGAAGTTTACAACCATGTGAATAAACCACAGTATTTAACGGCTATTCATTTCTATAATCATCAGTATGACTTGAAAACTCAGTAAAAGAGGCATATATCTTTGGTTTCTGTTGCTGCAAGTATGATCAAGGTGCAATAAAAAAATGCCAAATGCAGATTTTAAAGCAATTGTGTAAGATTATACCCTTGGTCTTCAAAGACAATAATAATAATAGCCATATAGTGTTACTCTATGCCAGGTGCTTCTCTAAATTCTTCAGCTGTATCACTGTATTGCATAATCTCAGTGATGTTATTTTACAGATGAAGAAACTACACCCCAGAAAATGTAAAAAACATACTAAGGTCGCCAACATTGTACATCCAGTAAAAAACCAAGCTGGGATTTGAATCCAGACAGCTTGGCTCCAACATCAGGTTTTTAAGTGCTATAATCTACCACCTGTCTAGCGCTCTCAAATCCCTACCTAAGCTTTCTGCAGCCAAGGTGAGAAGGAATAAAAAACTATAAACCGGGAGCCACTCAAACACTTTTCGTTTGGCTTTTTGATCACCTTTGCAGCAATGATGAGTGAGTAAACAAGAGGAATTATTTTAAAGAAAGCCCTGGGCCAGCAACTCATGATAAGTCCCTGCCGACTTCCCATTAAAATGTCTGTGCAGGCACAAAAAAGTGTGAAAACACAAAACAAAATTTTAGAAATTAGATATATAGGCCATTCGTTGCCATAATCTGAGAAAAATTTTATCAGCTGTAGAAAACAGAGCTGAACACATGTGGACTTCATATCACAGGACTGGTGTAGTAAAAGGAGGAGGGGGAGACATAATATTCACATGGATAACATGCTATAGACTTTTAATTATTTAGTTTGGGCCCTTTTTGCCATTAGACATTGTCATCACAGTGTCTAGTCCTGTAAGATTTCAAGGGCCTACAAAATAATTGAAAACAGATGAGAGTATTCACAATAAATACAATATAAAGAAAATAAAGGGGCTGGCCCAGTGGCACAAGCGGTTAAGTGCGTGCGCTCCGCTGCGGTGGCCCGGGGTTTGCTGGTTCGGATCGCGGGCCCGCACCGACGCATGCTTGGCAAGCCATGCTGTGGCGGCATCCCATATAAAGTGGAGGAAGATGGGCATGGATGTTGGCCCAGGGCCAGTCTTCCTCAGCAAATGAGGAGGATTGGCAGATGTTAGCTCAGGGCCGATCTTCCTCACCGAAAAAAAAAAAGAAAAGAAAAGAAAAATGCAAGTTCAAAAACCTACACAACTAAAATATTCATAAAATATTACATGAAAGAATTAATTGCACTTAGAATGAACTTGTAATACATATCTATAAAACAAATACATGAGCTATATTTCCGTGTGTAGTAAGTAGGAAGGGTACCATAGAGGCTGATGATGTCCTGAAAGCATCCTTGCACTGAACAAGCCTTTGCCAGATTCTTAGCTCCTGACTTTGCTACCCCCGTTCTTCACACTCATGTTACTGAACTCCTTTGCTGCAGGCTCGGTGTCACTGTTTCCCAGGTCAAACAGGACTCACAAAAGCAGAAACAAAGGCAACTTCTGCATTCCCAAAATCTGAGAGTAATGTTAAGTTATTGTGACATGGGGCAGAAGTGGCACAATGGTGCAGGGTAGCTGCTGGTTCTTATGCTGTTTCCTGGATCCAAATCTCCTATTTTTATTCCTTACACTTGGCTGCATCCATATGTCTAGTACTTAGCATTAGATTTCAACTATGGTCCCCAATCTAATTTCTCCTTTATTAAGTAGCCGTTAGTAATGCAGATTCTCTGAAAAGCTTGGGAGCTAACGGATGGCAAACTCTTGAGCTCCAAGTCCTACTATGTCCCAGTCTGTAGTCAGGACTGAACTTCTTTGGTGGTCCCGTTCTAAGCTACTGTTTGAGTGACCTATTTACAGCCACAGTCTCCCTCCTCTTACCTGACCCCTTTTTCCTCCTCCAGATTCAGAACCTTGCCCCTGAACTTCTGTTGAACCTGGGCTGGAGCTATCCATGCGTCTCTCTCAATTTCAGCTGTTGGTTCTTGGAACTATGGAGATCTCCACTCATCTAACCCATGATGAGATAGGATGGTCATCCCTGTCCAGTTGAATCTCTGGTCATTCAGGCCCAAATGCATTCCCAGGATAATACCAGCTCCCAAGTTTTCGCTATTGCTAGACATAACTTACCATAAATAAAAAGCATGTTTCCCTGACACTTCCCAACATTATATGAGCTGAACTCTCTTCTCTGTTTTGGTACTTTTCTTCTGCCTCTTATTCTTTTCCTCCTGTTTTGGGAGCACATCAGGCATTCCACTTTATGAAGTTAGAGGTACTTTCTTCTAATATTCCCATGGAAAGACTCATATCTTTGAGAACAAATTTGGAATACTCATATTTGAGGTATTTTTTGGTAATATGGTATTGTATAAAATAATTCAAAGTCTGTTAAAGTTTATCAGGCTTGGATTTCTAGAATGACATCCTAGATCAATGACTAATGATTTAAAAATAAAAAAAGAATATTCTAAAACTCTTGAAGTCCTGAGTTACCATACCCAAGGAGGAATATTGTAATAAAGGAATATTGTAATAAAGGAATTTCAATAAGAAATACCTCATTAGCTCACAGCAGGGGTGAAGTATGGGCCTTGCGTTGGGAAGATATTTCTCATATCTTTTCTCAGCTGAATTCCTCTGCCCCATCCATTTCTTATATGTGGTCATTAGATGATATATCCTTTTTACTAGAAGCCACTCACAGAGATTGATTGGCAGAAGGTAGCTTAGAAGGTTGTGATTTTAGATAACAAAAATTTGGACAGTCTATACACATAGAAAAACTGGATACTTTATTATTCAGTTATCCATTTTGGCTTGGATATCAATCAAAATGAATCGGTAATAAATATTGGATAGAACATCCATGTGCTACGCAGTCTGGTTAGTTGCGGGTGCAGATGAAAGTAGAATTGTAAGAACACGACTTGAGGGTCTGTTTTCTTCCCCCTGTGTTCTTTTTTGATTTCTTTAAAGCACGAAATATTTTCAGTGGGTGTTGATACGAGGCATTCTGGCCTTCGGTATTTTCTTCCTCAGAAAAGAGGATATTGGTGAGCTGTGCACAGTTGTAACTACTATGCCCTACATAAATGTATCCAGTCTGTCTTCCACATGTCTTATGTTCCCAGGGAACGGGGTAGATCTTATGAGGTTTTCAATCTCTTGTGTATATTGTTGTATAAACTACAAGGCCATTACAAAAATCTGTAAGCATACCTGTATATATATTTTCAAGGCAGTATTATTTTGAAAAATTAAAAAAAAAATGTCTTTTTGTATAAATAAATTAATAGCAGAAGCACTTCCTTTGCAAAAGTTCTGAGACCAAAAATTTCAAATGGGTTCAGAAGAAACAGAAGAAGCTGATCAGAAGAGAAATAAAGAAGTAAACAGTTAAACAAATAAATACAACCACAATAGAATTTTATCTATGCATTACCAAATCATTTAGCAATTTAAACGTTACACACAAGGAAAGCAGTATGTGTTATTCATGATAAACATTTTCCATTTCTTTCTTTGGGAGGCAATGTCTTTTTGCAAAGACTTTCTTTGTTAATACAATAGAAAATAAAAACTGTAGAAACCAAAGAGGACAAAAAAAAGAAAAAGGGAAAAATTTCATGTGTGTGAGAAATTTAGGAGATGCTTTATATTTATCTTTGAGATAGTTTTTATAAAAGCAACATTTGAAGCACATTTTCAAATATGCTTTTGAGTAATTGTATATTACTTTGAAGTTTTATTTGTCATACCTCTAAGAGCGTTTCTAAATATTTGTAAGTCTAAGTACAAAGTATAACACTATCTATTATTAGTTACATTTTGGAAACAAAGAATATAATTAGATTTTTATACTGAGTAGAATTGTGAGCAACATAAATTATTCTAACTTTTCTTCATCTTAAAAATAAATGTCATTCTGCCTTTCTCTCTGGTATACCTTTTTTCTTTTAGCCTCTTATCCATTTTTGTTCTTTCTTACATAATATTGGCAGATAAATTAGTGAAATAAGAGATAGCGACACTTTAGAAACAAAATTGTCAATAGCAACCACTAAAATGCAATTTTTATAAATGGCTAAAGTTGATAATTAAGCAAAAATTCAAAAATAAATGGAATTTTGAAGTCATATACGTTCTGAGAGGAGACATTTCATTATTTTGGATGTTGAAATTCTTTAATAGGAATCTTTTCTTTTTTGATTTCTTTTCTTTCTTTTTTAACCCTATGCTAAAATTTCCATAGGAGAGCTACTGCTGATATTTGTTTCCAAATATTTCTTCCTGGTTCAATGTAGGACTTAGTGATACTCACAATATATATTAATTGACAGAACTGATGCAGTGTTTTCTAATGAATGAATAAATGAGTGATATTTTAGGTATGTGGCCTGCTAATTTGGAGAGAGATAAAAGAAGAAGAGAATTACACTATGAAGAAAGGAGTAGAGTAATTAACCTGACAATGAAGACTGGGAAAGATATTAGAGGAAGCAATGGTAGAGAAAAAAATATATATATGGTAAGATACAGGACAAAGAATATTAAGGAAATGAGCCAGGGACAGGATGAAAATAAGGCAGAAGATCCTGCTCTTTCTGTTCAAAAGTCCACAGGAAGGTGGTGGTGTTCTTACTGCCAGGTCTTCTGTAAGATTGTAATTCCCATCTTGAGAAACACTCTGCTAAAATATACTTTTGAGCTATGCAATTCCAAAGACATCCTGTGTATGTGTGTGTGTATGTGTGTGTATGTCTGTATGAAAATAAAGTTTAACTTTGCGTTTCTAAGTATAGAAACAACATTATATAGTAAATATTTCAGAACTTTTGCTAATGTTAGTTTGCATCAATGAAAAAACAATGTTGGTCATTTAAAGAAAATTTTAAATGAGTAAGTTGGAATTTAAAAGCAAATATGTTGAGAACTCAGCTACCTTTATGTACAAACGTATATCAAATATTTAGCAGGGAATGTGGAAGATGACAATAAAAAATTGCCGCTACTATATTACGTTTACAAAGAAGGCAAACGTCTCTGTACACTTCTGTACAACTCCCTGTGGATCTATCACTATTTTAAAATAAAAAGTTAAAAAAAAAAAAAAGAAGGTAGGGTAGATCCACATTCTCTTCATGCATAATGTGACTTTGTATGCCAAGTTCACACTGTTCCTGTTAGGTATTTACACAAGAACAGGTCAAGGCACTATATCTGCCATATAGACAAGAAGACTGTAACTGGTGCAGAGAAATTACAGGAAAGCTAGTCAGAAGAATTTCGGTTTATGTGCAAAGGAATGCAATTCAAAGAGAAAAGTTCCTATTTTTATGAGTATTTCTGATAAATTTTGAAAAACTCATTACAGGCTTCGGATCAAGGTAAGGAAGAGAGTTTAACACTGGGAAATTCTCCCTTCATACAACTAAATAATGATAATTCAAATAAAAATATGCAAACAAATTATAATACTATAAAGTAAAACAACACAGTCTCAAGAAAAATAAAGTTTTCCATGGTCTATCAACGCAGAGAAGTAAGCTGGGGATGGGTGGCATGGACATGGGGTAGCGGATATGGGAAAACCTGTGAGTGGCAGAGGTCTGCACCGAGACTGACTCCTCGAACCAGAGAGGCCGAGAATAAGCTGGGGGTGCAGCCCGGGGCTACAGCTGATATAAATCAGTGCACTTGTGTTTTCAGGAGAAATCATTGCAGATGGAGCTTGGGTCAAGTCACACCCTGGTTGAATAACAAGATCTCGAATATCAATAATATTACTGTGAGATCGTAATCAGCCACTGGTAGATACCTGAGTCTGGACAGGGAGCCACTGGGGGTGCCCACAAAACCTATAAAAAGGAAAAGGTTAAGTGCAAAGATTGAAGGGAACATGTCACAAGAAAATCTTCCCACAGAATCAGACTCTATCAATTACATTTCCAGACCTCCTGAGGAAAACTAAGGCACTCACAGTTAACAGCGAGCGACTGTGATACATTAGACTTACAGAACCATCTCTCAATGACTTTAAAATGAATTAAGCTCTGCAAGCTATAAAATGAGGGGATAATAATCTTAAGCTCAAAATAAGACATCAAAAACAAATATCTATGAATGAGAAATACACAGACACGTGTTTACAATGCTTAGTCCAACAAATAGAGGCCGTATATGGTTTAAAAGCTTATTAGGTTGTTTACGTTTGTAAATGACTATGTAGGTGGCTATATAACATCTTTGATTTTGCCTCTTGGCCCACAAAGTGTAAAATATTTTCTATCTGACCCTTTAGAGAAAAAATTTGCCAAACCTTGATCTATAGAATAGTAAAGCATGTGTGGCCTCTGTCAATTTAGAGAAAAAAATCATCAGATCTCTTGTTTAGCTAAATTTCCAACAGCACAATTCATTACAAATCGTTGATCCAGGTGTTCTAAGGAAGCACAACCTGGAGTTCATCCCCGAGTGCCTGTGCCAAGGAATTCTGTAACTTAATCTATGTTAAAAAAACGTGGCTCCATTCCAAATTTGGAATTTGCCAGCAACTTTATTTTAGGCAGGGGCTATACAAATTCCTCCAGAAGCAAGGTAAACATCTGCTCTCTCACTTGATACAAAGTCTATATACTTGTCAGTTTAAGATGATCAACTCTGCTAACACAGTTGTCATACATCTTGACTTCAGGGAGCTTATTGATTCTATTTTACTTGGTAGACACCAGTAGGTCAGGAGAATCATTCTGGACACTACACTTCCGTGGCCGTATGACTGGTTAATGGGTAATACCCAAAGAATTATCAGTGTAAAATGGCCTGGAGAACGTAATAAGCATTATTTTGAAAAGAAAAGTCTCAAGTCTATTGTAAAAATTTCTATCAGTTGAATCTATATAAAAGTACAGTTTGCTCCATCTGCAAATTAAACCAAAGCTAAGGGATATAAAACAGAACCACATTGTTCGATATGGCAGCTACTAGCCACATGCATCTACCTAAATTTAAATTTAATACATTTAACAAAATTAAAAATTCAGTTCCTCAGTTGCACCAGCCGTATTTCAAATGCTTAATAGCCACATGCGGCCAGTGGCTACCATTTTGGACTGTGCAGACAGAATATTTCCATCACTGCACAAATTTCTACTGGATAGAACTGTTGTAGAAGATAAACCGTGATTCAAACTGAACTCAAACACATCTAGAAGCAGCAAAAATGAACAAATAGGATAAAAACTTGTTTGACTTGATGGGTAAAATACATCTGACTTTGGGTGTGACGCAGTGAGTACAGTTTTGAATGTATTTAGTTTGAGTTCTTTTGGTACATATCCATGTGGAGATGTCCAATAAATAAGTGGAAATATAGTGTGAAGCTCAAATGTCTGCTGTCAAAGACAGAAATAAATATTTGGTGGTGATTAACTTCTAGATTTTAACTGAAGTTGTGAAAAGGTTTTACTTAGGACTGGAGTATAGAAGAAAAAATATAGGTCATGAATAGACCTTTGAAGGACACTGTGTCAGTCACTAATCTTAGTTGCTAACTATAGAAACCCTTGTAGCTAGTCTAGACAAAAGAAATTAGAGGTAATAGGTAGCTCAAAGAATATTTGTGACTGCTAGAGATTCAGGCTTAGACACTATGTAGCCAAAAGGCTCCTGACTGTATCGTGGGAATAAACCAGCAAAGACCCAGACACTGCAACTGGCATCATTGGCACTGGCCACAGACGACAAGACTCTCAGCCTTGTGCTTGCAGGCTGGATGCTTTCATCTTCATCCTCACCCAGTCTTGTTCCTCACTTCCCTGCTAAATGCACATAGATGCACTTGATTGGCAGAGCCTAATTTCCATGCCTGTCCCCTCTTAGCTTCAAAGAAAACCAAGACTAAGTTTTCTGACTTCTTCTTTGTGGATGCACAACTTATATTGTATGAAATGTCACAAAACATGGGAAGCATTTTCAAAAACAGCAGAAATCTTGACTGAAGTTCATGATAATATGGATATCTACATGTACATCCTTGGTGAAGAAAGAACAAACAGCTAAGATATCAAAAAATATTCATAATGAATGGTTCTGTGAAAGCCAGAGGACAATGGATTTTCAGAAATGGTGAGCTTCACTTCAAGCTATATTGTATCTTCACTTCAAACCATAAAAAGTCCCTTTACATAGATAAAGCCAACTGAAGTTCAGAGACATTAAATAATTTGTCCAAAGTAACAAAGCTGGTAGGTACCAGAGCTAGGCATCAAAAGAGAATACGCTAACTCCAATCCTCATTATCGTTCCATTATGCTATGCCACCTGATATTATCAGACTTTGACCTCAGCAAGGTATATGACAAGTGTAACAATAACAAAAAAAGGAAAGGAAAAAAATACAGGCTGGATGTTCAAGTCAGTTGATTGATGAAACAACCAGTTCTCAGAGAGGATTAATCAAGTGATGTCAATTAATAAGAGATGACTAAAGACACACTAGGTGGCTATGTGTATATATTGCTGCGTTTTTCCAATAATGAAATCGACAACTTGGAGACAGCATTCTTAATCCTGTTGCTGTTGTTTTCATTTTTATTTCTCGTACATTTCAAATTATGCTCTTTCCCTTTATTTTACTTTCTGTTTCTAGTGTATTGACTTAAATCATGGCTTTGGTTTAGTTCCTAGCTTCATCATTCAACTACAAGTTAATTGACAGTCTATTGATTCAATCAATGAACAGTTATTTACTACCCACCATGTGCCAGGCCTTCCGCTGGATGCTGGGAATATAAATAATGAGCAAGGTAGTTATGGACTCTGTCCTTATGAAACTTAGGTCTCTAGCCTACTGGTTCCTCATCTGTAAGGTGGAAATTGTACTCCACACCTAAAATTGTACTGTGAATTAGTGAGCAAATGCATCTAAAAAGGTTAGCACAAGGTGACTAGCTTATTCATTTATTTGTTCACTTACTAATTCACTTATCCCATTACAGCTATTGTTTCACTGTGCTTGTGTTTTATTTTGGTAATTTTTCCTGAGCTAAGCAGCTTCAAGTACTTGGAGTTCTGTTTCTGAATTCCGGATTGTTCAAACTCCTGTAAGTAAATATTCCTAGCAACCTACCTGGCTAACACTCTGGTTATGTTGTTCCTGGGCTGTCCCGTTAGCTAGATCTGTTTACCTCTGGTGTATTTGCCCTTTATCTCTTGACAAACTTCTTTGAAGGGCTAGTATGTCTTCCTCTGGTCTAAAAATAAATTCTCATTGCTTTTGTCTTCTGCCTGCCCAAATGCCCCCATTCTTTTCCCCCTGGGTCCACTCCAGAGGTTCACAAATTTTAGGGTACACAGGATTCATTCAGTGAATTAGTTCATTGCATGCTTTCACTACCACCCCCAATTGCTAGATTCTTTTTTTTTTAATTTTTTGCTTATTGCAGTATTCTGATTGTTGAGTTACTAAACAATGTCTGTGTGCAATAGACATTTAGCTAATACTTTATATGTTTTGATTTATTTGAGCTCAGAAAAATGCTGAGAGTTTGAATATTATTATTGCAATTATGTAGATATGGTATTATGAGCTGAATTGCATCCCCTTAAAATTCCTATGTTGAACCCCTAACCCCCAATACTTCAGAATGTGACTGTATTTGGAGATGGGACCTTTAAAGAGGTAATTAAGTTAAAATGAGGCCATTAGGGCAAGACTTAATCCAATATGACTGGTGTGCTTACTACAAAAGAAAATTTGGACATACAGATGCACACAGACAAAGATTCTGTGAGGAGATGGCAAGAAGGTGGCCATCTAGAAGCCAAGGAAAGAGGCCTCAGAAGAAACCAAACTTGCTGACACATTAATCTCAGGCTTCTAGCCCCCAAAACTGTAAGAAAATAAATTTCTGTTGTTTAGGCCAAACTGTTTATGGCAGTCCTAGCAAACTAATA
Source organism: Diceros bicornis minor (assembly GCF_020826845.1). Classification (NCBI taxonomy): domain Eukaryota; kingdom Metazoa; phylum Chordata; class Mammalia; order Perissodactyla; family Rhinocerotidae; genus Diceros; species Diceros bicornis. Next base: position 50,713,852 of record NC_080761.1, read on the forward strand.
CACGTGGTAAATGAAGCTCAGAGTGTATGTATTTTGTCCAAGGTCAACCAACTTAGATAGAAGTGGGGAATATGACTCAAACATAGATGTGTTTAATCTAAGTAAATGCTCTTTTACATTACATGATGTTGACTTACATAAACAGCAGCAGTAATATCATTAGGTTATTATAAGTAACACTTTGCTAACAGTGAAAGTTTTCATATATTCTCCAGAGAGATGATAACATTTCCAACATACAGCTGTATACGTCCAGGTTGGGTATGGATGTAGGGATTGACAAAATGGCCAACTTTCAGAGTTCATTCCTATGTTTCTAGTTTATGGTTCAACATTTCCCTTTAATGCCTACAGGTCATACAAACTTCTTTATTTTTCCAACTGATGGGATTATTTGTCAGTGAATAAAGGGAGATGCTAACTTTCAACTCTCATTATTTCTTGTCTTTATTTCGTTAGAATGTAGAGGACAGAACCAATAACGTTTTTGTGATCTGTGCTGTAAGCTCCCCTGCCAGTTTTCAATGACTATGAGCAGTCAATCAGTCCACAGCCTAAGTTGGGAACTGATTACCAACAGACAATTTTTTATTACCACTCATCTAACCTTTACTATGTAAGAAAAACTCAACTCTAATTTCACATTTTTTTTGCAGTTTTTCGGGCTTGTAAGAAAGTCCTTGAGCCGTGTCTATTTTTGCGAGTGTCAGCAGTTTTAGAGACATGAGTCCCAGCAGATAGAATCACTTCTAAGGAGTGTGAAATTCCGAGTCCACAGCCTCATAGTGTGAAGGTGAAGAAGAGAAATGGGGAAAAATCTCTTGTATCTGTAATGAATTTCAAAAGGCAAATTATAAATAACTCAGAATTTTCACCCAGTTATTATATAAGCTTACATTCTGCTATTTGAGTACATAATCAAAATAATGAAGGTGAAACCTTCTATTAGAAAAGAATACATCCTTTAAATTGAAACCCTGAACTGCACCCAACTGCAAAAACAGAATGTCCTAATGAAGCTAAAGTTGTGAGATTAATTGCTCCCTTATATTCACTTTTAATGAAGAGTAACAATTGATTTGACAGGCTAATTATTATAACATCCTGGGTCCACAGTATGTAATAAGAGTTATAATGTACCAGTCAATCAAAATCTTTTACTTCTGTTATTGTGCTTGAAATCCTTGACTTTCTTTGTTTGTCATATTAACAGGATGACATACGGAAATTACTAAAGGTGTTGTCTTCAAGAGAGAATAGAAGCATGAAATATTCTGCAGATATTTCTATTGCAATTGGTGTTGTGAAATAGCTTTGGGTACACTGAGCATAAACTCTCTCCAGTTTTTAAATAATTATTATATTACCATGTGGCATATTGATATGGAAATTTTGATAAGATGCACTAAAGCATTCTATTGCTGGACAGTGTAGGTTCTTATCGAATGGAGAAACATTAGGTAAACTTTACAATACAGGCCTCTAATGAAAGATATGTTGGAAGATATTATGATATGTAAAAATTATGTCTGATGTTATTAGATTGTTTTAATATAAATTTTCAGTAGCTCTATGTTTTCTCTATAAAAAGTAGAGAAGGCATATTTTCTGGGGAATTTTATTTTTTAAGAACTCATATTTATAATGTATTACCTGAATGTGTGTGATTCTTCTTTTCATTACGATTCAACCTTTCTGATGTATTTGCCCAATTGTGTTTGCACAGTCCCCTCACGTTTATACTGAGAGTTCCTGCCATCAAAACACAGAGAGGAAGCTACACTGAAAAGGAGTCCAGCACACAGAAGATGGGCATTGAAAACTCTGTTTAGCAATACAGTATGACAGAATTCAAGAAACATTTTTAAGATGTCAGCAATATATCACTATGATATAACAGTGCTAATGTACTCCTAAGAGATGTCTTTGCGTCATACCTGATGGGAAACAGTAGAATTTGTATATCATCTAATATAAGATGCCATCAGTTTTAAGAGTTACCACAGCCAAACCGACTGGCTCAACACTTTCTTATCACTTGGAAATTTTATTTTATAATTATTGAAAGAGCTTTTTATACACATTCTGATAAAGATATTGATCATATATCTCTCTTGGATATCTATAAAAATAAGAATGTAAGAAAAACTAGTTGGTCAGATAGTTCCTAAAATTTCTCCCCAACCCAATTTTCTTAAATATTCTTTGACTTAATGTGAGAAATGTCTCTATTTTCTACACAATATTGTCCCCTGGGACACCAAGAGAATTGGTAATGCAGCATTTTTAAAAGTGTTTACTATTGTCTTTGATATTTTCTTCTAAGTTGCTGGCAATTCTCTGTATGTTGACGCTGTCGCTTTCTTCTTTTCACTAAGAGATGTCATCAGGTTACCAAATAGCAACCAGAACACTTATAGCTTCTGCAATTTTTTATTTTGGACTGAAACATGGAGAGGTTGCAAGTGTTTGCTTAGACGACCAGGAACAATAATCCAGTGTGTGCATGCAAGGGAATAACTACACCCCATTTGTCACCAGACTAACAGTGACCATAATATGCCATCAAATAGTAAGATGCAGCTCAATTTCAGACATTAAAATGTAGGAAACAATGTCACTTAAAGTTGGAGAAGTATAATAGGCTCCACCAGGAGTATTCTATCCTTGTAAACATTTCTAAAACACATCCTTATTCTAGAAACAACTAAATAACATAATTTCTGGCAAGTATTAAATTTTACTTACTACAGAAATTTCTCCTCAAAATTAAGAAATAAGAAAAGAAGCTCTTTCCTGGGGCGCCACATAAGATGGCATTTACTGTAGCTCACAGAGTCCAGTCATTCTCCTACATACAAAGGATATCATTAGTCTTCTTCAAAACAGGGCTCTTTTAATTGGAAATCCAGATCCAGTATAGTACTTGCAATTGATCAAATCATATTATTAGTTAGTGATACATGCCTATATACTAAATAATTAAAGCAAACTTTTCAAATAAGGACAAAGATAACGGATTGGTTTGATTCTGATCACATAACTCTAATCCCTTCTCACTAGGGTGCTGTTAAAAATACGTTAGCTATGAATAGGTAAGGACACACCTCAGGACTGATCTTGGACCTCAGTGTTTTCAAATTTTGCCTATCTTTGACTTTCTCTTGTATCTTTCAGGGGATAACAACATAAAGTCTTATCACAAGGTCTTTGCTACACTAAATACAAAAGCATTGTTTTGCTCCTGCTCTTGATTCAGTTGTTTCTTCTCATCTCAGGAACACATTAACTGTTTATTTTCTACTTTTCTCTCTTATAATGCTTCACCCCTCCCTCTCAGTAGTTTTTGTTGTTGCTGTTGTTCAACTTTACATCCACACTAATGTATTTTATCGTTGGCCACTGTTTCCTCAAGAATTGGTTTCAGTCTCCTCAGTCCTCTAAGCCAATGGTTCCCAGAAAATTTTTGGACTATACACTTTCTATCAGTAAAATAATTGTATATGGAGGTATAATTTGTGCATGTGTATACATGTGTACTACTCTACTAATTTTTACTAATTGTTCCTTTGCCCAGCTTCTACTCATATGTGATTAGATCAAAACCTATTACTTCCTAATATTACTGATAACATTGCTGGGAATAGGAGTAAAGCTGTCAATTCTGCTGTTTTATTATTATTTGCTTATACCTGTATTAGGTTAGTTTCAATCTGTATGTCTTTAAATGAATATTTTAAAAGTATTTTTGTGAGAGTAAATGTAGTTAAAATTAGATAATATAGTCTATAAATCCTCTTAATGTAGTTTATGTAAATTGCAGTGTCCCAATAAACTGAAAGAACCTAAGGGTGAGTGTGAGCCTCTGAAGACCTGAGTTGCAGATTTCTCTCTTACTCAGATTGCCTCCCATGTGGTGACGTATTTGACACGGGGCCACCTGGCAAATTCACCGAGGGGACTTGCAGTGTCAAGCCTTCTATTAATTATAAACGAAACTTAACTTCGTTAATACATAGGTATAGGTATAGAGATGTCGGTATTATACTTTCTTCATTCCAATGGCTGATCTCACATAGTCCCCAGAATGCGCTGACTCCGCTTCAACGTCACTGCTCTAAAGTCACCCTGTTGACCTCCCCGCCGCAATGTCCATGGCTCCCCTGTTTACGTCTCTCTTCTGTTCTTCTGGTTGTGCTGACTTCTCTGCCTACACAGACTATACTGGTTGAAAGAAATCTAACATCCTACAAGAGCAAACCAAAGAACAATAAAAGAAATTTTGTCTCCGCATAGCTTTCTTGTCTCTGATTTTGAAAATGGTCCCCCTAGGCATGGAGCAAAGGAAAAAATGAACATACATCAAAATATGCAATTGCTGAGGAAAGTAATTCACCTTTAGCTCTCTCTTATCTACTATGAATAAATTATGTAGATAAATTTATCTTTTTTCTCCATTTTTATTTCTTATTAGGAGATGGATAATATTGGTGAATGGAGGTTAAATTTCTCCTTTTCCTCCTTTTCTGCTTTGCAATTTTTATGAACCTCTGTACCACGTAAATGTAATATATTTCCAAAATAATTCTGGCTCTCCTATTTTGATTAGAAATAGATTAATTCTCAATAGTTAGTCACTTATTGACCATCTACTCCGTGTGAGGCATGTAAGGACTAGAAATAAAAAATATGCTCATAAAGTCCTCATGGAATTCAGAATCTAGTGAGCAAGACAAATGCACACATATGCAATTCTAATAAAAGCTTATATTCAGATTCTGCATATAAGAGTGAAGCAAGGGAATAATTAATTCTGCTTAGAAAGAAGAGACAGGAGTTTGGCCTTGAATGATGAATGGCCATTTGCCAGGAAGAAAAGAACTTTATAGGAAGAAGAGAAAGCTAGAGAAAATACACAGAGTCTAAAAACTGCTTGGTTTAGGGCCAGCCCGGTGGTGTGGGGGTTAAGTTCACACACTCTGCTTCAGCGGCACAGGGTTCGCAGGTTCAGATCCCAGGTACGGACATAAGCACCTCTTATCAGGCCCTGCTGTGGCAGGCATCCCACATATAAAATGGAGGAAGAAGGGCACAGATGTTAGCCCAGGGCCAATCTTCCTCAGCAAAAACAGGGAGGACCGGCAACAGATGTTAGCTCAGGGCTAATCTTCCTCACCAAAAAAAAAAGTGTGTGGTTCTATGTTGTTCAATGAGGAGGAGAGGAGAGAGAATGACTAGACATATAGCTTAATTTATTTAAAATAGTTTTGTCTACATGTGGAAAACTTCTCAAATTCATTGAAATTGAGTTGTTTTATAAATTTCGTTTCATGAGTAAATCATTTATTTTTATTATTTTGGGGATAAAATCCATATATAAGCTAGAGCTGTTTTTCTTATAAACAGTAGAGTAATTATTTCCAGGTAACTTCATCATAAAACAAATTTATTTGAAGGCAACTGGGTAGCTGAGAAAACTATGATAAAATCTAGGAAAAGGTGGGAAACGGGATTTGTGCAGAACTCACATATACTTTCTTCCTTTTGTTACCATAGAAGAGCCCAGTTTCAAATACTTTATATCTTTTTGTCTTCCTCATAAAGACTAACTTTCACCCGAAAGACAGCCTAATTTCATTAACTTGGGTCATGGGACCTGGAAGAGAAAGGAGCAGCCCACATGGAATTGGGCGGGGTAGTTTTCTAAGAGGCATTATGACCAAAAGAAAGTGGAAGAAAAGATATGTTTGCAAAAGTAACAGTTATTCATCCATTGCATTCCTTGGCTTCTCAGCATAAATACATCATTTTGTTTCATATTAACAATTTAACGTACTCAGCATCCTTTACTATCATATATATCACACTATCATATATATTATAAATGTGTAATATATCTCAATATTTTATATGTATGTGTGTGTATATATATATATATATATATATATCTCCTCCCTGCCTCCCCACGAGAGGCAACCCTAACCCAAATTAACTGCAGCAGCTTCGTGATCTCTGAAATGATTTTCATTCTTGTCCTACTTTTTTCTCTGTATCTTATAATTTCTGCCATATGTGACCATAGTCAATATGCTCTTTATTAATGGTACGAATAAAGAAGAAAAAAAAACGCGATTTTGTTTTTTTAGTATAACCTAATGAGCAACATCACAGTATTTGCTTCTATAATTGTCCAAATCTGCAACTTGCATTTATGGTTCTCCTTCTCCTATTTTCCCTTCCTTTTGCCTAACAACTTAGCTAATTGAAATACTTTGCCTAAATCTTAATTTTAAATGCTCTGATTTCCTGGTGATCCTGCCTAGATAATACTTCAGTGGTTTTATTTTAAAATTTTCAACTGCCATATTAGTTTAAAATAGTGCCCCCCAAAGATCTTATATTCTTCTCTATTCCCTTTGTCTAACAGAAAACCTATTTACCAATGATTTGAATTATTTTTGTCTACACATCTGGTGGCATAAGATGTCTAAGATGGCCAGAAGACACTGTCAACTTCCAATGTAATATAACCATTTTTATATGCCCTGGTAGAAGCTGAACCTAGAGTGGCAATAATGGGATTAATCTTAAAGATCAAAGAATGTACTTTACCAAGCCACCACTGCCACATCCACTCATTAGTTCCCAGACTTATGTATTCTGGCTCTAAGAGAAACAGAACTATATATAAAAATGGTTTAGAGAATAGAGCATATCCTTCATAACAGCACTCGCAACTAAACAGTGTTGGTAGCATCATCTTATGTCACATGGTTATTTGTTAAATTTTTCTCAGAACCTGATAGCATGTCAAGAGGTGTTTCTCTGAGGTTAACTACCAAAAGGATCATGGCTTCTCTCTCCCACCTTAGGATCCTACTCTCCAGTTGTGAGAATGATGCTTGCCAAAGGTTCCATCAATTCCATCACAGACACTTTGAGAATCATTACATCTGGTGCGTCTTCAAACTAGTTGAAAGAACAGTTCACAGTATAACCTGGTATTGCTTTGACTTGCTCTGGAACACACACAGATTTCACAATTTCTTATTTCAATGGGTCGTAGAAGGACACCTAAATGTTTTCAAAGTTCTAAGTCGCCTTCCAAATATTGTTTGTCCTTCTTGTGGTAGCAGAACAAAAATGAGCAGAATTTCACTTACTTTACTGATATGTCTCCAGACTAGTCAAACTCCAGGAACTTTCGTTTAGTGAAATATAGATAAAATCTTCTATTTTGCTGTATTATCTCCCACTCTGTGATATTCTTATTTAAACATCTATATATAACACAAACAAATTCTTACTCTCTAGGTATTAACATCATAATATTTCCATTGTCACGTGATGGTCACTGTAACAGTGCATGAGCCAATACTGTAGATTAAATTGTGACACCATGCAAGAATACAAGAGTGTGGTAGACTGAAAGATGGCCCCAAAACATGTCCACATCCTAATCTCCAGAACCTGTGAATCTGTTTTTTCACATGGCAAAAAGTCTTTGCAGAGGTGGTTAAGGAACGTGGGGTGAGACATCACCCCGGATTATCCAGGTGGGCCCAGTGAAATCACAAGGGTCATTATAAGAGGAATACAGGAAGGTCAAAGTCAGACAAGGAGATGTGATGAGGGGACTAGAAGTCTGAGCAATTTGTGGCCACTAGTTAAGGAATTCAAGTCATCTCTAGAAGATGGAAAAGACAAGGAAACCAATTCTCCCCAGAAAGAATGTAGTCCTGCATACACATTGTAAACTTCTGACCTCTAGGACTATAAGATAATATATTTTTATTGTTTTAAACTGCTAAATTTGTGGTAATCTCTTACAGCAGGAGTAGAAAACTAATACAAATAGTAAAAGGACACTATTGGTTTTACTGGGAAAATAAAGTACTTCAATAGCTGATACTAGTTACCAGGAGCTGCATTACTTTATCCCAGTAAGGCAATAACTCTGGGGATAGTGTATACAGTTGGGATCATTTTTTGTTGTTGTTAGATTCAATAATCCCATAATTTTCTAAATCTCATCAGGAATTTTCTCAAGTCAAATGAAAGAGCTGGGCAGGGATGGTGTGAAAATTTCCACCTCTGATTTAGTTTTCATTTTTCAGGGCTTTGATGGTGGCACTAACATATTTGAATTTCCCAAGGATATGTCACTGATTTTGTAGGCAGAAGTCTGTGGCTGTAAAACCTGTACACAGTTTCCTCTTTCTTCAAGAGACCACAATAAAGGTATTTCATTTCTTGTCATCTTCTGGATCATGGTCAGATATATATGCAGATCATAACCTTCCACATTATCTGGTTACTTTTCAATCCACTATGCTCAATATCATAACCACGATGAGTGAACAGGTGCTCATAAAAAATCCAATCCAGCGTTCCAATATCTCAAAGTCTGTGACAGTACTTCTTCTAGATATGGACAGGGATTTTTGGTCTTTCAGTGTCAGCAAATTGGATCCGGGTTTGCTTTATCTGAACCAGAGCAGCAGCTGGCTTCTTAAGCTAGCTGAATAAACGCAGAAGCTCTGTTGAGAGTAACTATTTTGACAAATCCAGCCTGATCCAAAATTACTTTCCCCAGCCCCCTCCTTGGCTAAGTGTTCTCAGAATCCAATTTACAAATAATTTCCAGGCTTTAACTACACAAATTAGCAAATTCCTGTAAATCTGTCTGGGACTCTTAGCTTCATCATTCTAACTCTGCATTTCCGTCTCTGTAAATATTCACGATGATGGCCAGTAGTCTCTTAACACAGGGATCATTTGTTTTTTTTTGTATGAGAAACACGGATTCTTTCCATAAAAGGATGTTTCACAAGGATTTGAGGGTTCTGGGCTCTCCAACTGATCTTGTTTCCCATATACTGCTCTCTAATTGTCCCAATTGTCAGGAATATATTAGTTCTAGAGCCATTCTTGAACTTTTGATAAGAAAACTGAAAAAGTTGTAAATTCGACTGACTTTTAATTCAGCCTTCTACAGAATTAGTCTCTCAGGATGTTTTTTGGTGATCTCAGCCCTAGGGCTGTAAGAAAGAAGAGAGTCTTTGAAGTAGTCACACAAAGGCCCTGAGTTTCACTCCATGCCTCGAGGCAAGAATTTTAAGATTTGAGTTTGTCATTCTTTTGCTTTTAAAATATCCAGGACTGTCAGAAACAACTCTCCTTCCCCTTGGTGGCAGAATCATTCGTCCTTTCTAAGCTGTTCTGTGACAGCAGTTAGTCACCCAGAGCTTCGCTCTTGTTGGACACATGGCTCCAAGTGACCACAGGGAAATACTTAATTAGCTGTTGCACTGCTCATTACCTTGGGGCAGTTACTTTCCGGTTCTGGAATGTTAGTGGGAATCTCAATGTCATTTCTACGTTTCAATGCCATAACCTATTATAAATACCCAATGTTTCACTGAGGGTCTGTTGTGTGAAATTCATTCTAATACTTTGTATCAGTTACTATGGATACTTGGTTTGGATGAATGTATACTGGAAAACAAACTTTCATAATCAAAGATAAAACTAAACAAATAGGCTTCAGAAAGGACAAGTATCAGGAGAGCTCTTGGGATTTAGGTAGAAGGAACTAATTGGTAGTCTTTTTACCTTGCAGAAATTAAGATGATTAGGATCCCAGTAGTTTTCCATCCTTGGGTAATTTTCCTTAAAATTCAAATATCTAGATGAGCTTTGCCGAGTTTGTGTCACTGTCCCCCACAGTGGCTAGGCACTGGTGGTGGAGGGTGGCATCTTGATTTATAATCTCAGAAAGAATATATGGAGGGGAAAAACCACGTGCCCTGGGAGGAAAAAATGGGAGAGATGCTCTCAGGCAAAAACAACAGATGACCGATAAAGTCCAGGGTACGTGGGCACATTTTGAAACTTTAAATATGGTTTTTATAGTCAACTCTCAGATTCAAACCTCAATTTATTTGTTTATATATATGTATATGATTTTATGTATAACATATTTTTACATATAATTTTATTTTATTTTACATATAATTTATATATTTTTGTATTATATATAAATAATGGGAAAATCATTATTTCTTTTAGGGCTATTGGCTCATACATGACACTCATGTTATATGAAAGCTAAACCTAACTCAGAAGACCATCCAATAACTAGCTTACTACTTATAGGCACCTTATTTAAATTATATCATATCTATTAATGTATCATATGCAAGATTCTGTTTGTAATTTAATTATAGCATATGCATAATGAATGATTTCATTCACACATTCCAATTTAAAGTGAACAAAACCTCCATTCTTGTTGGTTACAATCTAAAATGTATGTGAAGGCAGAGGATTATAAGGAAAAGAAAAAAGAATCTAGAAACTGAAGACTTGGAATCAATGTCTAGCTGCTTCACTTTTCACAAACACTTGTACACATTTTTAAAATATGTTTTTAGGCTTAATTAAATAATTCCTTCCAAAAATGGCAAAACCAAGGCAAATCTCCTCTCTCCTGGTTAAAGATTGATAACAGTAACTTTGTGAGAATGGACTGGACCATGCTATCAGAAACTACTGTGTCAGAAAGCAACTGTACACACATGTTGGTGTGTATAATGCAATGAATATGAGGGTGGGTTAGCAAGTCCCTTGATCCCTGAATGGGATCAAGTCATGACCCCACTATTTGCTGGCTGTATGAACTTGGGAGAATATAACTTTCAGTCTCTTCATCTGTAAAATGGCAATTATGATACTGCATATGGTAGTTGTGAGGATTAACTAAACTAATGCGGTTAGCATATAGAAACTAACCCAAATTAAGTATGTTCAAAACATATAAAGATTATCTATCTATTGATTTATATTATTAGTTAGTTAACCAACTAACTAGATGTGTGTTCTATACCATCGTTACCCTCTAGCCTACATATATTTAATCCATAAAATAGCACGAGGGGACTGGATAATATAAGAGAAAAATCAAAATCTCTCTTTAACTTTCTTATGACTTCACGACAAACTAGAGGTAAAAAAGAGCTGCTAGTAAACTCAGCAAATCTCAATAATGTTGGGGATTTTTGAGTAACTTTTTTTCTTTCTTCTTAAGTATTTTCTCTCATTAAACTGTGAACAGATGCATACATGGGTACAGAGTCAGATCTGTAAAAGCATCAAGCAGAATTTACCCTCTCCCCTCAAGCGTTTTTTCTGTAATGTAGATTAACAGTTGTTATCATTTCTTTTCTCCCCAGATAAAGAACCAGGGGATCAATAGGAGTTGAGGAAATAGACTTTGTTCTTTAAAAATCAGCACAGCAGAGGGGGCTGGCTGGGTAGCGCAAGCTTTAAGTGTGCGCACTCCCGGGAGCGCACCAGTGCACCGCTTGTCAAGCAATGCTGTGGCGGCATCCCATATAAAGTAGAGGAAGATGGGCAGGGTTGTTAGCCCAGAGCCAGTCTTCCTCAGCAAAAAAAAGAGGATTGGCAGATGTTAGCTCAGGGCTTATCTTCCTCAAAAAAAAAAAAATCACCACAACAGAGACAGAGCACATAGAGACTAGATATTCAGATTATTTTATCTACCTTTCCGTGGACCCGATGACAAGGTGATTAGTTTCCACTTGCATGCTGAATTTTCTGACAAAATAATTTTTACAAGGCTCAAACAAAGCCCATCCTCCTGAAAAAGGAATGAAATGCTAAAAATCTCAGAGTTTGAAAGTAGATGAGGTCTAATTCACCAACAGGACTAAGACAATTAAATTTAGCTTTCAACCTCTCCCAAAACTGCCAAACACAAGATGAGACACAACTAGATGCATGATAGGTCCCTTTGGTAATTCATGTATCACTTGAGCCACATTGGATGCTTTTATTAGCCACTAATAGGAAATCAGACTAAAAATGGATCAAACCATCAGGACTTTTATGACTCAGAACATCAGTAGGCAGATGGTCCAAAGTTTTATTCAACAACTTGTGAAAGTCAGCACGGACCCAAGATCTTCTGATCATTTTGCTAAATCATAATCAGTTCGATGGCAATGTCTCTTCAAATGTCCTGTGTCCACAGGACAAAGTAACAAAACAGGAAGAAAGGTGAAGCTGGGGACAGCAGGTAAAGATCTTCCTCCCCCAGCCTCACATGATTTCTCTTTATATTTCCTTGGCTACAACTAGGCCATATACCTGCTCTTAGTTGAGAAAGAGACTGGAAAAGCTGCTATTTTGCGCCTCTATAGTGCTTAAAAATTAGAAGTCACCACTTAGATTACATGAAATAATGAGAGTAATGACAGTTAGTTGAATAAGAAATATATTGATACATCACATGCTTCATTGACAAGAAAAACAGAATCTGAATTATTTCAAGTTTTCTATACCATTTTCTGGGTTACTCCTCAGAGCATTGTGACCCTGTAAGCCTACGCTATATTTAAATCTCAAAAAATATTTTAACACAGCCAGAGAACTCTAAAAGCATCCCAGCGCCCACCTGGTCCCCCATTCACTAACATATCACTACATCGCCCAGTCATCTGCTTCGTCATAAAAAGTTGGCATATTTCATCCAACAATAATAACTTGCCAAACAAGCAGTCTCAAAATAAGAAAGAGATGGGGAAGAAACAAATTCTGCTTGTGTTTCTGCTTCCAGAGCTAAAGTTTGATCAAGAGAAAACATTTTTTTCTTCTACTTTCATGTCTCATTTTTTTCAATTCTTTACTAGATAAGGCAAGAAAACATATATGGTATAGACGTAAACTCTCCTCTTCCTTTCCTTTTCTAATTTTCCCATAAATCAGGAGAGTATGTGTTAAAATTGGTCAAGTTTAAAGGGATATTGCTATGGTATTGTGGAGGGAAATGTTATTTTTTAGCAGAAACCTTTGTGATACAACTTTTGAATTAAAGCAAAGTTCTTCCAGTTTGCATTTTATTATTCATTTTTATGACTTGAAAGTATAGTAATATGATGTAGAGATTCTATTGCACTATTAAAAACATATTTCTCAATCTCTCATATATTACATATGTTGCTACTTGGCAGCTACTTGAAGTTTATAACTAGAACACGTAAAATTCTTAATAGAAATTCTAGTATCTCAGGGATCTATTTAACATGGGTAAATTTAAGAGGATAGAAATATTTCACATTTGAGCAAAACTTTTACAGCTTAGGGCGGTTTGCTGATTCAGGTAGGAGCTTCCTTTCTGACCCATTTTCCTTTTAATAAAGATTGAGGCCAACAGCCCAGCCACTGAGGTCTATCTTTTGTAGACAGCCTTGCTTCTGGATTTCAGGTGCATGAAATTCTCCATCTTGTTAAATCTTCCCTTGAGGGAAAGAACATTTGAAGTGCCCTAAAACGTATTATCAAATTCTCTTTCAGAGGGATAGTTGAAGAAAATATAGAGTCACCTTTTCTCTTATTCTCCCATATGATCTCTAGGTTTGTAACTGCTGAGGTGGGTGTGGCAAACACAGGGATTACCATGAATATTTACAGGCATCCAAGCCTGCAAGTGTCACAGCTAGTCTGAGAGCTGCAACTCTCTCTACCTCTAGGTTCAGGGCCCATCCTCATTCCTTTGATCCTTGGACAACTGCAGCATTGACAGGGGCCACACCAGACATCTCAGGTGCAGATGGCCACGAGATGTAACCGTTAGCTCCAACTTATGAAAACACAGAACAGACGCCAACCGCCAAGGGTTTTTAAAGCCTCAAGAGATGGGTGTAAGAAAGGTCATAGAAATGTCACTTGTGACCGTCCTTGCTAAATCTCTACACTAGAAACAAATTCTAGATGCAGTGCATTCCAGACTCAAACCACACTGGACTTCGGGGAGTTTTGTCCCAACAGGGATTAGCAAATGCATTCCTTTGGTTTAACTAATGTAACTTGTCTATTTATGCCTCTATGTGTTTATATGGCCCCTAGTGTGTACTCAGTGTACTCACTGAAGCATGTTTCATGAATGAAAAAGGAAATTAATGAATGAATGAAAGCTGACTTACCCTCCTTATCCTAAGTTCTATAATTGTGAATATAGGAAATTTCCTTCTAAAGTTTTTTTTTTTTTTTTCTCAAGGAAGTCTCATAGGTATCTCAAAATGACTGTATCTCAAACTAACCCAGTTTTTTTCTGCTTTGAAATATGCTTCTCATTCTCTGGTTCCTGTCTTGGTGAATGACAATAACATCTATGCAATTATCCAAAACAGAAATTTAGATCACTTTACTTTTTCAATTCCTTCAGTAACTGAGTCCCTTAAATCTTGATTTTCAACGTATTTGATATTCATACCCTTAACTCCATCTTGTCTGTTCCTGCTGCAGTTTAGGCACATATTACATTTTACTGGGACAATTGAAATAGTACCTTAAAAAGCTGATTGCTCTCCAGTCGCATAGATCTCCATCACTTTCTCTTCAATATCTAAAAATAGCAAAATAAAATATGAATCTGATTTCATCCCTTTCATGCTTAAATCTCTTTAATTTATCCTCATTGCAAAGCAAATAGAACCTAAATTTGTTAGTATTATGAATATCTACCTATTTTTCAGGAATTTTGTTAAGTTCTGATTTCTTTATGAGTACATTTGCTGTCACCTCTGGTTCACAAGTAGACCTGACACTGCCTTTTAAATAGTAAAATTCTTCTGGTGAATAAGAATAAATGACTGATAAATAAATAAGTGAAAAATACAGATTATATTGAACTGAAATCTATTTCCTTACAGCTCTTTCCTGCTATCCTAGATGTTACCCTAGGACCTTACAACTCTAATCTAATCCTTTTATTTTTTTGTCCATGATAACTTTCCAATAATTTAAGGATATATCTTTATGGGTCTGTCCATCTTAGCCGAGAATCATATTTTTTCTATGCTGATCTTTCTAATTCTTTATTCTCTTCCTGAATTATATCTTTTGTGTTTTTAATTTTATTGATTATATAACTATTCAAACACATGCAAAAGAAAAGAGAATAATATATGGAGGCCTAAATAATTAGCCTCAAGAACTAGCAAAGCATGAACTAAGTTGTTTCATCAATATCATCACCACCAACCCCAAACAACTTTCATTCATATGAAGCAAACTTCAGGCAGAACATCACTTCATCAGTAAATTTTTGGTGTGTATCTCCAAAAGATAAATCTCTTACGTTAACCTGGTTTCATGACCCACGTGTCATCTGGTCAATGTCCTCTGAACATGTTTTAGTTTCCTTGTGTCCCTCTAGATGTGACATCCAGAGGTGCACTGGAATAACCAGAATGGGATAATCAGCAGAAAAAGATCATCAGCACTACCTGAACCCACACACACGCTTCTAAATAACGATGCATTTCTTTGCTCCTTTAGTAGCTGTCTTTTAGTATTGATTTATTTTAATTTACCAACCAGGACACTTCTGCCATTTTCTCAAAATCTGTATGTTTTCTGAGCCTGTGTATGGAAATTTTTATATACATCCCTAGAAACTCCAAGGAGCACAATTCATCTTTTATTCTTTTTTTTTTTTTTTTTTTTTCCTGCTGAGGAAGATTTCCCCTGAGCTAATATCTGTGCCAATCTTCCTCTGCTTTGTATGTGGGTTGCTGTTACAGCATGGCTGCCAACAAGTGGTGTAGGTCCATGCCCAGGAACAGAAATCAGGCTGCTGAAAGGGAGTGCACCGAACTTAACCACCAGGCCATGGGTCTGGCCCCTATCTTTTATTCTTTTTGAAGAGTTTTTAAGAAAATCGCAAAGAAGTGTAAATAGCTTTGGCATCCTAAACAGCTTATAAATTACTCTAAGAGTAAAATGAGATGAACCTGAGGAAGGAGGAGAAGCTAAGTGAGGAGAGATAGTAGAAAGGGAAGAATTAGTAGTTTCAAAATTCTTAAACACTCAGAAAATATTGAAATCATTGGGTACAAATTATTACTTGACTTTAAATTGATAGAATTTCAGTTTTATAGAATAAATCCATTCCAAAGCCACTCCTCTATGCAAGGGGGCAACAGAAGTTCTGACTTCCTAGGGTTCCTGAGGTGACCACGTTTGCAGATATCTACGCATTGCCTCTCAACTCCAAGCTCACCTTCTGTACACGCTTTGCCCTAAGGGACAGCATTCCTTTAAGTCTCTCTTCTTCACAGTGAGCATGATGGCAAACTTTCTCTGGAGGGACCCTGTGGGAGGAAGGGCTCCCTGCTGCACAGGAGGTCCGTGGGTGAGGGTGAGGAATCTGGCAGAGCTCTGCCCCCAGCCTTGTGCCAAGAACCTCCGCCTGGCCTGGTGATCACTTTCTCATGGCTCTCTCAACAGAGACCAGTATCCTGAAGGCCTCGTGACCACTGTGGCACTCTGACTCCGTCTGCAGGCCCGTGTGTGGCTTACCAATACCCAGAAGGTTCCCTCTGAGCCGCCATTCTCTCTGCACACCCACACCACCAGTTGTTGATGACCTGCACCCCACATTAGTACTCCAGAGGGCTGATTTCTGCTTGTCCATTGACAGCAAACCAGCTTTAGCTGGGGCAATCCAGCAAATGTCCCTGCTGTCTGAGGGGCTGAGGCTGAGCTACACCTTCTGCAACCAGGTCCCAACCCCTGCCTTGGGGTGGGGCCCCTTTTGAGTTTGTCTTTCCTTTGGTACTCTCCCTAAGCCCTAGGGTGCAAGATAGAGCATCTTTGTATCTTATAGTCACTCTTTTATCAGAGTTTAATTATTCTTTTTTTTAAATTAATTAATTAATTAATTTTCCCCCAAAACCCCAGTAGATAGTTGTATGTCATAGCTGCACATCCTTCTAGTTGCTGTATGTGGGACGCGGCCTCAGCATGGCCAGAGAAGCAGTGCATCAGTGTGTGCCCGGGATCCGAACCCGGGCCGCCAACAGTAGAGCGCGTTCACTTAACCGCTAAGCCACAGGGCTGGCCCTAATTATTCTTTATATTAAATTTCTCCTGGTTAAAAACAAAAACAAAAATCTGTCACTCCATCAAAAATTAAATTCTATATATGTGTGGCATCTCAATCCTGGCAGTAATTCCATTATATAGGAAACTTTATCCCAATCTAAGATAACAATTAAACTGTGTCTCATAAAATTAAATGTGTCCATGCCCATTTACTTAACTAGCTGATGAAGCCAATTTTCAATCCAGGTCATCTGTACTCTAAAGCCGTGCTCTTTTCCTCTATCTAAGCCCTGGATAACTCCTCTGGTAAAGGCAAACACTTATGATGAACAACAAACACGGTATGTAATATGCACACTTTTAACTCTCTCTTTACTAATTACACCAGCTTTAGAGAAGTTACATATGCAAATTCTCCCCAGGAAATTAATCCAACTCTCCTTCCTCAATATCGTAATGTTAAATCGATAGTATTAATCATTTGACAGTTTTCTAATAGCAAACTACATTTTAACTTCATTAAAATAAATCACCTGCCATATAACACATTATTTGGTGCTCAAATTTTCTGCCAGGATGTCCAAATATCCACATTTTTATATTTGCTCTTTCTCTTGCAAAATGAAGATGAGAGGTATTTTAGTGTTTTTAACATAGGAGTGCTATTCAATGTACAGAAAGAAATGCCTCAAAAATCACAGAAATTCCTAAACCATTATCAGTTAATATGATTACTGGGGCATCAAGGTTTATAATGCAATTATAGGCCAGCACCTACACGGTGTGGGAAAGGAACATAAGAGCTGTGGAGGCCAAGGGATACATTCAAAAAACTATAAACAATAATCCGAATGGAAGGTGTGCAATCTATTGAGTGGGTTAATTTAGCAGCAAAACCAGCAGTAAGAAAGAAAAGTTACTGAAACTATATCTAATAGATTTGCTCAAGATTAGTTCACTTAAGAGGAAAATAGGTGTTTTTTCAAAAGAGCATCTTAGGCAGCAATATTAGCCATAAGAGATAGAAATCAAAAGGATATGCATAACTTGTCATACACTGAATTATATAAACTCTTTTGAAAATTGCATTTTCATTTTTTAGACTATGATTCTGTGATGTTTTTATGTATCAATAGAATATCTCAAAGATCCTTACTTAGATCAGGTCTACACAGTTGATCAGTATTCTGTTACAGGTGGATTATTGAAAAATGAATTATGATATTTATAAAATAACTTTATCTCGTGATAGCACCATAAAATCACCACATGCAGTTTATGGCTATTAGAGATAAAGAAAATCTAAAATATCCTATATATATAGTAGTTATATGTATTTAATTCAAATAATCTAATAGTTTTCTAATGCCAAAGCTACTATAGACAGAAGAATTAATATATAAATAAAATAATCCTTATTTATTCTTCAGATGAATTTAGAGTCATCATATAATGCCACTTAGGACACTTTCTTAATTTCTCTGGGCCTAAAACCTTTACCTAAAATAGTGGATATATATGGGATTCTTTTGTTTTTTTTGTGAGAAAGATCAGCCCTGAGCTAACATCCATGCAAATCCTCCTCTGTGTGCTGAGGAAGACCGGCCCTGAGCTAACATCTATTGCCAATCCTCCTCCTTTTTTTTTCCCCCTTTTTCTCCACAAAGCCCCAGTAGATAGTTGTATGTCATAGTTGCACATCCTGCTAGTTGCTGTATGTGGGATGCCTCCTCAGCATGGCCTGACAAGCGGTGCATCAATGCGTGCCTGGGATCCGAACCCCGGGCTGCCAATAGCGGAGCACACGCGCTTAACTGCTAAGTCGCGGGGCCGGCCCATATGGGATTCTTTTTTTCAAAAAAAATTAGATATATATTTTATGCCAGACAACCACATACCATGTTATTTGCTAATAGAAAAATGACAACAAAAGCCAAAACAAAACAAAAAGATGTCACAGTTTCTGCCTTTAGCAGACATTTTGGTTAAGTTACTTGATAGGTCAATAAGAAAATTTTATACCAATACTGTTAATATTAAATGAAACAAAAAATAAAACTCTCATTCCTACAGATAATCCTCAGAAACTATTACCAAAGAACAGAAGATAATAACACCTTACATCAGTTTTAAGGACTTATTAATATGCATTCCAACAAAAAGCTCAAATTATATTCTTGACGATAAAGAAAATGTATTTAATATTGTACACATATTTTGAGAGACTATCTAAAAGACTATATAATGCCTAAAATTGTTTCCTTTCCTAAGATTCTAAAATTGTATAATAATACCTTGAAAAGAAAAATATTACATAACATTATCATATAGGCTTAAAATTGATAGAGATATGCAAAGTACTAACTTGGGACATTAAGATAGATTTATAGAAAAATATCACAGGGTTTAATTTATCAATTTGTTAGTATAACGAGGATTGATGGCAACTCATTTTCATTGTCCTTGAAATACTTTATTATAATAAAACTTGAAAAATTTCTCCAATTTGTTTCTTAGATTTTCTTGCTCTATGTATTTTTATCTGTAAGATAGTTTATCTTGAATGCCCATGCTTAAAATGAGCTCTTTATTGAAAGCTGCAATCTTCTTCACTGAATGATCTAAGACTATGTAGTAAGTCCTCATAGATCCTTATTTTCCATTTTTAGCAGCTAGTATAAGATTAAGCATGATTTACTTATATGACTTCATTGACTTTGCTTCATTCTATACTGTAACTCTTGGGGCAGCCAGATAAATTCAAAATGAACTACTGGGGAGACTCAAGAGTCCAGTAAAACAGAAAGTAAAATTTTAACCTTAACCACTTTAATACGTAGTCCCTGTGTAAAGGAGGTGGACCACCAGTGCCTCCATCCAATTTTCCTCTTGAGACACTCCTGATGACAATAGATTATCTTCAGTCACCATCTGCAAGAGATTGGCAACCTACCTGAATTCCTATGTCAGGTGTCAGGATGTTGATTCCAAATATCAGGCTTTTCTTTTTTCTTCCTGGTTTTAAACCTTCTTTGTAAACAATATTCAAAAAGTAATTTGCTACAGATAATATTATGAAGAGTAACAAGTGTAAAAATATTCACCTAGTATGACTTTAAATAGATGATGAAATAGACCAATATATAATTAACATAAACACAAATATGCTAGAACTCTATGTGTGAATTTACCGAACTGTGTATTGGTTTTAGCAATTAACTTCTTGTTATTACTACACAAAGTATGTAATCACATGGAAAAATAGAAGCTCTGAGCCATGGTTGATCGCTTGATATTAAAGAGAGGGTACAAATATGAAACGGATAATACAGGAAGTCCATACAGAACCAGGTTACATCTAAACCGTAGTTTCAAATATGTGACACTTTCGTTACCACTTCTCATCTGTTATGGACATTATTAATAAAGCACTCTTTATCTCTGAGCCTAGAGGAAGTTTAGAAGATGTTTAAGGCAATAAACCACATGGCTGCTACCCATCAGCTATAAGGTACACTATGAAACCTATTTTTCCTTTCCTATCTAAAGAAGACACCTGAGATGACATATAAGTTAAGAAATAAGAAAATTACAGTACAATGATGATGACTGGGATAAGGTGGGAAGAGCAGATCCAGCCACCCGGATATGCTGTGTATATTCCTGTGTGTGTATCCTATGCAAGTAAGGCAGAAGCAGAAAAGAGTGTCCTGACTCTGACAGCAGCATCAATGATTATCTTATCTAAAGGCTTAACCCAAGAGTATTTCCAAACTGAAGATGGTATTAAAAGGGGATTTCCTGTCACACTAGATTCCAATTAATTCTGAAATTGATGAATGGGTGAATTTCATGGAAAACTAAGACGAGACTAAATTTTGGCAAAAACTGATAACAAAGATGTTATTAAAACAGTAGGGCCAAGAAAAATGCCACAATCTGGTTGTACAAACCAGCCTTGAAAATTATACGGTTTATAATATCAAAGATTCCTTCACTGACAATGCACCTTTATAGAGGATGATGTCCTACTCCTGAAAAACACCTTCATCCTCAGTCATTTGACAAATTCCCATCTAAGCATCAAACTCCAGCTCAAGTGTCATCTCTTCTATGAAGTCTTATCCGACCTCTCACTTGATGGCAGGTAGGTACTCTCTTCCGTTAGAAGATATGGCATTGTATTATTTCTCTGTTTATTTGAACCCGTGCATTACCTTTCAACACATTGAGACAATAGATTTTGTCATTTTTCTTCATATTTTCCACGTATAACGTGAGAGCTAAATTGTGTGTGTATGTGTTTGTATGTGTGTATAAACAAATGAGCAAGAAAATACACTAATTAGGCGACACTTCTATAAGATTACTTCTACAAGATGATTATAAGATGAGTGTATTAGTTATATCAGGTATTTATTTTATGTAACTTTTAGAAAATCTATCTATACTGGCAAACTACTGCCTGTGGTCCAAATCTCCCCTGCTGCCTGTTTTGGTAAATAAAGTTTTATTGGAATATGGCCATGCCCATTCACTTACAATTTGTTTATTGCTGATTTCATCCTGCAACAGCAGAGTTGAGTATTTGCAAGAGAGACCACATAGCCCACAAAGCTGAAAATATTTACTATCTGGCCCCTTAGAGAAAAAACTTTTTGGCCTCTCTTCAATATAAACATGTCATAGAGGTGTAAATACCTTTGGATATGAGTGGAATGGGGCATTTGTCAAGAAGATATGTTTGCAAAGCCACTCATTGCTTTTTTCCCAGCTCAGACTCCATTTTTATCTGGGATGTCTTGTGGGATGTGTTACAGTTTTCTTGGCCTTTTTCCCAAGCCACCTCTTTATGATCCACTGCGTTAAAGTTATAAAGTCTCCTGTATTTCTAGGTTTCTTAGAACTTTCTGTGAGCCTTGCTGTCAGAGTGATCATTAGTAAACTAGTTCTTTTTGGATCTCACTTCCCTCACCTGTAAAGTGACAGGTTTGGATGGTATAATTTTGGGCTCTCTTCCAGGCAAGGTCGACTTCATGTGTGTGTGATGTGTACAGTTCCACAGTTTCATTGCAACTTTCACCTATA
Organism: Diceros bicornis minor; assembly: GCF_020826845.1. Classification (NCBI taxonomy): domain Eukaryota; kingdom Metazoa; phylum Chordata; class Mammalia; order Perissodactyla; family Rhinocerotidae; genus Diceros; species Diceros bicornis. The sequence goes on from NC_080761.1 coordinate 50,735,851, forward strand.
GAATTTGCTAACGTTGTTTCCCAGGCTGGAGCAATTTTTGTTTCATACCTGGGCTGCCATAGGCATCAGGGCATTGGGAAGTAGCTGAAGCCAAAGTGTTTCTTGATTTCCGCCCCTTAATTTCTTTCCGTCGTCAATGTTTCTTCTCCAGACCACTTCTTCCTTAAGCTGCCTAATGTTCTTATATTTTCTGAGATCTCACCAGCCATGGACAAGAGATGGCTTAATAGTCTTTCCATATCAGGAATATTTGTATCTAAAACAATCTTGGAAATTATAAAATATTAAACCAAAGAGATAGGGTGGTATCTAGAGACCTAGTTCTCTCATTTTATAGATGAAGAAACTGGAAGTCCTGGGCTTGCCCAAGTTAAAGCCAAAGTCCCGACTGGAACACATGATCTGACTGTCTCTCACCTGCTTATTTGAGCACTTCAAGGGAAGGGCAAGGCATTTCCACATTTCCCTGCAAAGTAGTGCAAATAGTAGGGGAGCATCCTCTGGTTATTTCAATCATTCAAGAGAGGTGCAGCATTTTTGCAAGTCTTTCAGCAAAGCACTCTCATTTGCAGCCTGATGTACAAATAGCATTGTACTTGAAGCTTTCAATTTAAATAATAACAATAATAGTCATAATAATGGCTTAATTTATTGTGTAACTATCATGTGTCAACTATTGTGCTAAGTAATTTATGTACATGACCCATTTGCTCTTGTGCTAGTTGAGCTGTAAGACTTTGGATAAGTAACTTAACCTCGTCTGTGTCCTCATATGTAAGTTGGTAAGTACAGGTGGTCCATAATCAAAGGGGAAACAAATGTTATGCTCAAAGCATAGTAGAAAGTTCTGGATATTTTTTGCTGCATAAAAAATTTACCCTAAAATGTAGCAGTTTAAAACAACAACTATGAGGGTCACAATTTTGCAGGTCAGGAGTTCAGGAAGGATGCAGATCCCTTGGGATCTCTTCTGTGGTTGCATTCAGATGTTGGCCGGGACTGCAGTCACTTGAGTGCTTGTCTAGACTAGATGTTCAAGATGACGCCCTCACGTAGCTGGTAGCTGAGGCTGGCTATTGCATATGAGTTAATCTGGTGACATTAATGAGAGGACCAGGACGTGGCTTCTTTAACATTCCTGTTTCAAAACAATCAAACTTCTTGCATAGCAGCTGGATCGCCCCAGAGCAAGGACCTTAAAAGAAACAGAAGCTTTATGGCCCTTTATGTCAAAAGTATAACTTCCACCATACTCTATTGTTCAAAGCAGTCACAAGCCCAATCAGTGTCGAAGGGATGGGAGAAATATCTTCTTTTTGATGGGAGAAATGTCAAAGAATTTGGGGGTCATAATTTAAAATCACCACAGGATCCCTGGTAGGAGAAACATATTGATTCTAAGAGATAAAATGTTGATGACATTTAGGTAGCAGACTATGGCACCTTCTCCAAAGCTAGCCTATCTTCCTTTCTGCATCCTTCACTCTTTAATTTAAAAATCTTGAGTATACCATCCAATATTCATCTTTCTAAAAACTGACATATACTTTGAGTTCTGCAGTGCTTACCAATATCTAATCCAATGTAAGACCCAAGTAGAAAATGCCAAAATGGGCTGCAGTGTAAGAAATTCCCATTCATTATGTTTTGGCAAAATGGGAGGACAGACCATATTAAGAGAGTTTCATGTAATCTCTACTTTTTGTTTAATTACCTTAATTACAAAGTCTGCTAGTGGATGGGGGAAAGATTATTTTACAAATTTACAGTAAAAATATGTAATCTGTAACTTGGTGTGTGTTATAGCAGGAATATAACCTCCATAATGATAACCTTTATAAAAGTTACAGCTTGATTCATGTATACAGGTTCGGGCTATCTTTTGTTATTTTTTCAAAACTTTCATGTAAATGTACGCTTAGTGTGCATATATGGCTCTTGATATGTTGTTCTGTGAATGTGAATAGACACTTACATTCATACTGAGGCAGGTCCACAATATGTAGGCATTGAAACACAAAAGTGCATATCAATCAAACAATCAGTCAGTCAACAAGTATTTATTAACCTGCTTTGAGCAGAATACTATTGTTTAGAGCTAACAGGGCTATGAAAACCATGAAAGTGTCTGTTCCCTTGAGTAGATTCCATACTAATTTTGTGGAAGGAACTGTAAAAATAGTTGAAGAATTATATGGGAGGCATAAAGCAAGTAACATAGGCAATTATTTCCCAAGTGGATCAGAGGACAGAAAGAATCCTGTTGGTCAAATATGTGAGGAGTACTTATGTAAATCCCTGGGGTCGCATGCTGCAAATATGCAGAAAACATTTTTGTAGAACTACATAGCCCACGCTTTTTTACTTTCATCTGGATAAGCCCTACATTAGCTTGTGATCCAGGGCAGGTGCGTTAAAATAGAGACACCTCTTCTATGATGCATCCAAGGCATATAAACTTCTGCTCTGGGAGGCTTACATGACCTTTGCAAGTAGCATATTCTCCATCACAGTCTGAGCTATTGTTTGGTGGTGGTGGTTGGAGATATATTGAAGACAAAGGCCAGTTCACTTAGCTGAATTTTAGAATGTTCCATTTGCCTTGTGACATAAGTTTGCATCATGACCAGCACAAAGAAATAACAATATTTCAAGTCCTTCAGTTTTACAAAATCTCAGGCTCATCATAATAAGCTTGAACCTCATGAGCAGTTATGCCAATCAGCAACCCGTTTCAATGCACTATCAATTATACCTAACGCTCTGACCTAGAGAATAACCGTGGATTTCTTATTTACCTGAACACATGGATATTCATATTACACTGAAACCTTGAGCTTTGGAGATATATGGGTGGGAAGCTTTTCTCTATGAGTCCCTGGATGCTCTGGCACATTTTGCTGTTATCATTGGTTTTGACCTTGCTCTCCTCTTTCAGTTCAAATATCTGCTATATCCTCCTTCAATCATGCAATCTCACTTTTTATTTTACTTTGAATTTTTAAAATTTTATTTTATTTTTCCTTAGGCTGGCTCCTAAAATGAAAAGACATGAGGAGCAGAATCACTGCTTGGAGCAGAAGCACAGCTAATCAGTTGCCTACATAAGACACAAGAGAGAAATATTTGGTGAGGAAATCTACTCAGAGTTCTTTTTCTACTGCAGCAAAGATGATTTAATAAATTGATGGAGCTATTTGCCACATGAACTTAACTTGAACAGAGAATTGGTAAGCAGAAACATGAGAGTTTGTCCTTCTTCGTTGTCTGAATGATGAAGTGGGGTTTGGTACATATTTACTTTATTTTTTATGTCAGCTATATTATTTCCATAATGCAGTTTTAGAATAAGCTCATCAACTTAATAAACTTTTACTGGGACCATATGAACTACCTTCATAGTTATTAGAAGGGAAATATGCTTTATGTGCTTTGATGGATCTGGGGTTTATGTGTTTTCTGATTTAGCTAATATTTCATGTATTATATTTTTCAGTTTTAGAATTTCCATTTTTAATAGTTTCCTATTTCTCTGCTGAGATTTCCTATATTTTCATTTATTACAAGCATATTTCCCTTTATGACATTGGAGTACTGTTATAGTAGCTGCTTTAAAATCTTGGTCAACTTTTTCTAACATCTAGGTTATCAAAGGGTTGGTCTCTATTGTCTTTTCTCTTGGGAATGGGCCATGCTCTCTTGACTTTTTTTTTCCTGTACATTGAGTAGTTTTGTATGGTATCTTGGACATTGTGAATGATATATTTGTAGAAAATCTGGATTCTGTTGTGGTCTTTCAAGAATATCCACTTCCTAAGCAGGCTGGTATCAGACTACAAAACTCATCTCCTTTGAGACAGGTGCCAGTTCAGTCTCAGTTGAGTTCTTTTTTCTGTGCTATTTGGTATTGGCTTCACTCATGCATGGTTCAAGTTTATCACATTTGAGAGATCCCACTCTCTGGCTTTCTCATTTTTGAGATTTCTCTTTTATTTCCTATAACTGTAGTTATTCCAAACTCTGTCCCCTGGTTCCTCAAGCCAGCGTGACTGTGAGCTGTCTGTTAGAGTTTTAAGTGCCTCTAATGGTGCAGACTTGGGTCTGCTCGCAGCCTAAAAGCCGTAAAAAACTTACAGGGCAAGTTTTCTTTACCAAGTACCATTCTCTTATTCTGAGAGTTAACTATCTTGTAGTTTCTGCCTGCCTTTTTTTTTTTACTCTTTGGTGCCTTCAAGTAGGTCCTCTGTCCCCAAATTTCTAGCTGTAATCTTCAGGAAGGTTGTTTTGATAGGAGCTACTCAGCCAAGCCAGAAGCAAAATTTTCTGATAATATTTGAAACGCACATGGAGGTTTGTTATCTACAATTAATATCCATAATTGAATTAAAAGTTGATTTTTAATTATAGTGACTATATTATTCCTCATATTCTAATCCTCCCACACTCTATTGATAGACTTTAAGAGATTATTTTTAAATAAAATACTCTTTATAAACTAATTTCTAGAACATTAATTAAAAGATAATGTTCATAGTTGTAATTTAAATGATTTGTGATCTGCTTCATTTGTAACCTACTCAGTATAAAAGATTTAAAACCCTTCAAAGTATTCTTTTAATTTAATAGGAATGAGATTTGAATCCTTTAGTGGCACCACTTGATATGGCCCATCCTTCTAAGGAATTACATTTGAGGATGATTTAAAAAATAGTGAAGAAAGCCACATGCACCAGAAGAAAATAAAGAGGGAAGAGAAGCACGACATTTTAAAAGTAATTTTTATTGATTAGCATATGCGATAAAAGTTACATAGTGCATGAGTCTATTACCATCCTTCAAAAATAAATTCAGATTATTTTATAGTATTTTATTCCTGTGATTTTCATGGTGAGGAAAACTTGATGTAAGAAAGTTTTATATTTCAGTATGGGTCACGTGATCAGAAGAAAGTTTTAATTCTAAACTTAAATTCTGAGAAACATAGCTATTGGGCTTCCCTGCCACACTAATGCAGTCTTTGCATAAACCAAGCATATTCTGGTGAGTCCATATGACAAATAAATTGAATTCATGCCCAAACTAATAAATAGCGTACATTTACCAACAGTGTATGTTCTGGTTCGTTTCTCTTGATACGTAATCACTACAAATACAGGCTATTTGCAATACAAAGCATAAGTTATCTAGAAAACCATTACTGATTCACACTGCTATCATTTATATGAAAAATATTCTGTACAGTTTGAACAGACCAATTTATTCTCATATACAGAAAAGGGAATCATAAATTCTTTTGATTTTTGCTTTCATGTTGAATCTTTTACTTCTTGTACTCCCTAATTTAAATCAAGTTTCATTCACAAAAATAATTTTGTGGCATATATCATTATCTTATATACTATTCTGGTGACATGAAACAAAATATTCTTATGTCCTTGAGTCAGCAAACTTCACATAAAACCATTTACAAAAACAATCACCAGCAATACTTCTTCAATTTTTTCATTAAAGTACATGTATATTCATATGTTAAATTACATAAAAATTACATTGTACCTAGTTTATCTGTGTGTATATTTTTTAATATGTTTAGGTTTGAAGTCAAATAGGAGAAAGCCATGGTAAATTTTCTTGAAGTAAGCAAATTCTATTCCTAATATATTTTTTGTTCCTACAGTTTTTCAAGTATTTACATGAATGCACAGTTGTAGACTCATGTACACTGTTACAGTACACATATTTTTATATTTTTCTGAGGAAGATCAGCCCTGAGCTAACATCTGATGCCAATCCTCCTCTTTCTTCTGAGGAAGACTGGCCCTGGGCTAACATCCATGCCCATCTTCCTCTACTTTATATGGGACACCGCCACAGGATGGCTCGACAAGCAGTGCATCAGTGTGGGCCCGGGATCCAAACCGGCGAACCCCGGGCTCCCGCAGCAGAGCGCGTGAACTTAACTGCTTGTGCCACCGGGCCGGCCCCTACATATTTTTATTTTGTAAGTATTAGTAAGTCAAAGAGATGTTAAAAACCAGAGGACCAAACCTAGCCATTCACTTTTTGTTGTATTGTAGCTAATTTTTATGAAGAATTGTATCTAAAGTAACTATATAGAAGACTCACAAATTTAAATAATGACAAAAATGTTCTAGTAGTTATCAACAAGCTAGTAGTATTATACTAGCTCAGAAGCCAAGAACATTCCTCTTATCTTTTATAAGGTATATGCAGCAACGAACCACATCCATTTCCATCTTACAGTCTAATCAGCCTTATCCCCCCGGGCTTAACAAGAATTTCAGGATTACATTTCAAAAGGAGATATAATTAACCCTCACTTGCTTATTTATAAATTTTTGGAAAATAGATTTTTTTTTTAATTTGCAAAAGAAGAGACAATGTTAAAATACTTTTTACTCTCACACAGTTACCCTTTAAAGAATTCTGGCCACTGCCGTTTAATCATTAAACATTAAAGTCATTTGTTCTTTTTTTTTTTTTTTTTTGCTAAGGAAGATTTGCCCTGAGATAATATCTGTGCCAATCTTCCTCTATTTTTTTTTTTTATTCATTATTTTTTTATTTATTTTTATTTTTTATTTTTTGTGTGGAAGATCAGCCCTGAGCTAACATCCATGCCAATCCTCCTCTTTTTGCCGAGGAAGACTGACGCTGAGCTAACATCCATGCCCATCTTCCTCCGCTTTATGTGGGACGCCGCCACAGCATGGCCTGACAAGCGGTGAGTGGGTGCGCACCTGAGATCTGAACCCCTGGCTGCCAGCAGTGGAGCGTGTGCACTTAACGGCTATGCCATGGGGCCGGCCCCCTCTATTTTTGTTTTCAGTTTGTAGGCCGCCAGCACAGCATGGCTGCTAACAGAGTGTGGTAGGTCTGCACCCAGGAACCGAACCTGGGCCACCAAAGCTGAGCACGCTAAACTTAAACACTAGGCACCAGGGCTGGCTCTGTTCTTAATTTTTTATTAACTAAGTTCTGTAGTCGTCTTATGTATTTAGCCCTTCTAGAGTCAAATTTCAGATTAGTTTTACTTAGCTTAGAAATTATCTATAAAATTTCTATAAAAATTCTATAATTTTCTATAAACGTGTATTTTAGTGCCATGCAAAACAGATTACTATTAGCTAAATATTAAACAAATATTATTTTATGAATATCATGTCAATTCCTATATTGGTATTTACTAGGCTTTGTTTAATTATTTGTTGTTTTCTGTTTATTCAGCATTTCTTATTCTCCATTTTTAGTAATTGTGTGTGTGTATGTATGTGAATTTGGGCACTTTTTTTGTTCCCCATTATATTTTTGAACATATGTTTAAACATATGCTATGAACATATGAATATATACTATGTTTTAAACATAGTACATTCAAAAATTTAAGTGGATGACCTCTTGGATGGTTTCTGTTAATTTTAAAATTTCAGATTTTGTTTTTCTGGATTCTATTTTTGTATTTACTATTTATTTTGTTCTGTGACCTTAGTGAATCTGCTACAGAGACATTTCTCGTGATCTGAAGCAGTGTCTGTCTCTGCAGCAGTGGAGCAACTCATAAAACTAAAGGCCATTGACACGCAGACACCTTTAATTTTGAGGCTATTGGGTCAGAGACGTGGAGAAGTGGTTCCCTGATGCCTGCACTGTGCCTCTAAGAACAGATGTCTAGGGCTTCCGTTTGCTCTAAGTACTAAGTGTCATAGTCCAAGTGACGAGGGTACCTATCTGCACCTTAGTAGAGGAGGTGTGTACGTGTGTGTTTCTGTGTGTAATATACAGGGGCCATTTGAAGTGTAGGACTATGTGAGGGGCCCTTATTCCTCAAGACTAAGTGTGATATTGTCTTTTGGACAGAACCATCTGGTGATAATCTGTATTTTGTTCATTTAAAAATATTCTTAGACTCCTGTTTATAATAGGGATTTGTTAGATATCTGAGTTGGGAACTTCAGTATTCATAAATAATTATAATAATTAGACAGTGGAAAGAGTAGTTAGGATCCAGTTGATATACTTTTCTTAAAGATGTTGAGGCTTTTGGGATAGTTCTGGTTTAGTCTTAAAGCAAATTGATCCTACATATCACCAAGGTCCAATGTCTTACAAGAAGTGAATAGAATCACTGGAGGGGAACCCGAGGTCAGAAAAATGTAGCAATTGCAGATTTTTCTCCCCCTTAATAACTCCACAATCTATTACAAGTTTGGACTGTTAAAATGACTAAAAAAGAAAAAATAATCTCTTTGAGATAAAAAAATTTAGCTAATATTATTTTCATTATCATTATTTATTAAGCCATTTCATTTTCTTTGAAATTTCAAGATGGAAGTGAAAACATACAGCAATGTAACTATGACATCATGATGAAGAGAAGGTAGAAAGAAAGGAACAATGCACTACACAGAGCAAAGGCCATCCATTTTCTTACTGGCAGGGTCACAATGCACAATTTAAAAAAATTATTAAGAAATGATTCTGTGTATATATAAGCAGTTCATCCTGAATCATTTAGATTCCAGAAACAGCAAAACAGGTTTGACATTTTTAAATAATATATCGTAGCTGAGATGAAGGAGTTTTCAAACAAGCCCCACTGTAGACCAGCGCTTCCTGCTAGAAATTGAGTCAAAAGAACCTTCACGAGAGAATCGATGTGAGTTCTCCGTGTTTCAGTTAGAAATGTCATTCAAAATTGATGACAAGATTTCCAACCAAGGTCTGTTTTGGGCTAGCTTTTGTCGTAACACTCTCTGACCTCACATGTAATGGCTCTTTGACCTATGTTACAGACATCTGAAATTAGAGATGGAATGTTAACGACTGACCGCGCACATAGGGTGTCTCTTCACTCAGTGACAGTGAACCTAGAGGTAACTCCAGGAAAAAGATAGGTGTCTCTTTGAAAAACAACCCTGAAAAATATAACCCCAGTGGGCATAATATATTATTAAACTATGACTTATGTCATCTAGCTTTTTGCTTCCCATGTTCCTCATGATAATCAGAAAGATATCAATTACAATCGAAAGGACACTGATGATTGGGATCGCTCATCAAGTGTGAAAAAAGTGAAGACTTGGCCTTAACATTTTTTTTCTCCAACTTACTACTCACAACAGAATGTGAAATTCATATTCATGACCTTGTTTTAATTGGAGAAAGGCCTTCTTTTGAATTCTTTGGTCTTTTATTATTTCAGTAAGGAAAAATATAGGTGATTTATAAAAGTTTTAGAAAAAGTATTATTATTGCTGCATTGTGTTCAGTTTGGTGCACAAATACTCACATGCAATCAAGGACAATCCTTGAATATATATGATCTCATGGGAGACAAATGAAACATTGCTAAATAACTTACTCAACTATCAAAGCACTTTATGTTTTAGGTTGACTCAGATACTCAAATACACCCAAAATAGGTCAATACACACTTAATAAAAATTCACTCACCTTTTTCAGTCTCATTTTCCTTAAGATTGATTGATCTCTTCATGTAAGATCAGGGTTCTAACAAGTGGGTGTTAAATATTTTTAAATTTTGGGTCATTTCCTAATAGTCTGGCTACAAATGCGAGCAAAATCTTTCTTACCTTTAGGATCTTGACATTATGGGATTTCAATATGATGACGCTTATTTTACCTGTCCTTGCTCTATCTTCTGACCTTTTTTGATCATTGATGCCCTCATCTTCTTTGGGTCTCTTGTAACCAAAATTCTCCTTCTGATTTAAACTTTGGCTCAGTTTCTTTCAAAGTCTTCTGTGTCCTGACATTTGAGTGTTTCCTAGAGCATTATTTGTTCTCTTCTTCTACTCTTACGCCTATGGCTGCTTATGCTCCCTGGCCAATATCATCCTTTCCATTGTTTAACTTCCTTTACACTCTTTTGAGTCCTAAATCTATAATTGTAATATCCTACTAGGCTTTCCAAAACAATGTTTCTCCAATGTTCTCTCTTGTTTGGTAACTCCACCAACCATATGGTTTCTCAATCCATAAACATGTAGCTATTTGCTATTTCCTTTCTCTGAATTTCTACATCTAATAAATTGGTAATTAATTAGGAAAAAATAGTCACTTAATGTTGTCAAACAATTATTTTCTAATATTGGAATTCATTAGAATCTCAATTCATAAGAAAATGCTAAAATCTATTTCACCGTAGTTATTTAAAATGATGTTTGTTTGAAGACTAATCCGTTGTTTTGTTATAGGAAGATAACTGAAGATAACAAATATATATGGAAAGATGATAATTCATCACATACGGATTGAATTAAATTTTAAAAAGTACTAGCAAATAGCAATGGGAAGGAATTTTCTCTAAATTGCCTTTTTATCACACATGTAAAAACCATTAATTGTTGATACTCCAGTTGTTGGGAATTCTGTTACCAAAGGGCATTGGACTCAATTGTTTTACTTGCTTGGTGACTCCATAGCCTACATGTGTACTGATAGAACAATGGTTTCAAACATGTGAAGCACTTTAGACATAACTATGTCTAAATGGTAAGGAATATACCTTATCCAATCCTTTTGTTCTGAGGCTACTCTCTGGAAGCATTGATACAACTTCTTCTTACGCCTCGCACCCCATTTTCCACTCTGGATATACTCAGATGTATTCTCCCTATGAAACACAAAAGCCGTTTGCAAGAGAAGAGTGCCTACCCATGCCTTCCGCTGCACCCAGGATGTTGCCTGAACTGTCTTATCGAAAACCTTTTGTGACAGTTTAATAGTAAGTCAGTATGCCATAAGAGGAGAATAGTTATGAAAAATTTTCATGAAGAATTAGAAAGATATATAGACATTGACCCAGTATTGACAATTGCCCATTTTTTACCTTCTGCTTTGTCTTGACAGAACCTTAGTCAGGCTTTTCTCCTCAGTACAGGTTGCTGAACTCTACTTGCCCCGGAGCACTTGGCAAGCACTAAAAAGTAGAATGTGCCCCCTACTCAGCTTATCCTAAGCATTGACTAACCAAAAGGAGCCGCTTTTTCTCTCGGGCACCCACCAGCTGTGTTCCCCTTGCTTATCCAACCTCCCCGATAAAAGTTTCTTCTAAAGCATCGCCTACCTCTCCCTACTTATAAGAGAAAAGGCTTTCCTGTTTGATTTTGAGACACTTGCATATTTCTCATAGAGCATTTTCCCTATTGCAATCGTCTTACTTCTAAAGTCTCTAAGTCCAGATTCATTTTTATTCAACAACGTGAAATTTTAAAAAATGGAGTAGACAGAAAAGTATAAAATATATTTAAAATCTAAAAAAATACATAAAACCAGATTTGGGACTTTTGCTATAAGTAATGGGAGGTTAAATAATTCAGACCTATCCTCCTGCTGAAAACATTTGCAAAAGCTTGAAAATTTTTAAAAAATCTTCTGAACACCTCAGATTTCCAATGGGATAGTGAGGATCCTTTCAAGTTAAGAACAGAGAGTATCCCATTTTCATATTCAGGAAGACTTAATAATAATGTAATAATGTAAAGCTGTCAATTTTTTCCCAAATTCCTAAAGATCTCAAAATGCTTTGTGTGTGCTTGTGTGTGTGTATATGTGTGTGTCAAATTTAACATGCTGATTCTAAAATTTATATTGACATGTAGGAAGTCAGCAATGTCCAAGACAATCTTCAAAATGTAAAAGATAAGATAATTTTCCCTGCTAACTATCAAGACAGTATAAAATTATGGTAATTAAGACATAGTGCATTGGTCCAAGTGTTGGTAAAATGATCAATGGAACAGAAAATAGTGCCCAGAAATGAGCCAACACATATATGACACTTGATTTATCACAAAAGTTAGTGCTGCATGAATGTGAGGAAACGGGGTCCTTTCAGTGAATGACTGAACTGGTAATTGTTTTTCTCTATATTAAAATATCATGACCATATTTCTAACCATGTAAAGTTATTTCCATATGAATTACTATGAAAAGTAAAGTGAAATGTAAAACAAAAAAAGTTTCTAGATAAAATTATAAGGGAATGTCTTCATCTCTGAAGAGTAGGAAAATATATCTTTAAACAGATCACAAAAAGCACAAAAAGAAAAAAATTAATAAATTTGACTATATTGAAATTAGAACTTTTGTTCAACTAAAGATAGTGGTAAATTCAGCACTCAGAACTGGCAAATATATTTGGAACACATAAAACTTACAGAGAATTTATATCCAGAATATATAAATCATATAATATATAATCAATATATAAAGCCTACAAATCAATAAAAAATAAGATGGAAATCTCAGTAGAAATATGGGCAAAAAACTTCAGCAGTTTTCCACAAAAGATGAAAGAAGATATCCAAGGAGTCATTAAATGCATGTAAAGGTGTATAACTTCATTATTAAATAGAAAAATATAAACTAAAACCATAATTGATGCCTTTGTGAATGAACCAGAGTGGAAATTTAAAAAAAGAAAAGAAAAAGCAATAACAAGTTTTGGTATGTGCAGAGACAGGGACTCATAAAAAGCTTGTGGAAGGGCGATTTGGTTAACCACTTTCAATAATAGGTTGATATTATTTACAAAATTTAAAGATAAGTGTTGAATAATAAAGAATGTTTTTGGTTTTTGTTCCGAGTTCTTGGCACAGAGCTTCTAAAGTCCTGGGAATTTCCCAAGTGATGGGAGGTCTTCATTATTCATGAGTCCCTTGGATCAAACCTGAGTTTATGCTCACCAGACAATTTAGGATGGGGCTGGTCACCAGAAAGACCAACCATGTGGTTCGAGGGTTGGGGCTTTGAGCCAGCCCAATCTCCATGGAAGGGAGGAGGGCTGGAGATCGAGTTCAGTCATGTGCCCAATGATTCAATCCATGTTGCATAGAAATAAAACCCCAAATAAAAACTGTGAACACTGAAGTTTGATGGAAATTCCTGGTTGGTGAATGCATCAGTGAACTTGGGAGGGTGATACACTTTGATTCCATGGGGAGATGGCACAGAAGCTCTAAAATTGGGAGGCTTCCATACCCTATCCCATTCATCTCTTCATTTGACTGATCCTGATTTGTATCCATTACTATAAATCTGTAATTATAAGTACAAAACTTTCCTGAGTTTTGTGAGGTGTTTTAGTGAATATTCAAACCTGAGTAGGGTTGTAGAAACCCCTCTGGACTTGTAGTCAGTTGGTCAGAAATGTAGGAGGCTTTGGGAACCCTGAACTTGTGCCTGGCATCTGAAGCAGTGGCACTATTTATTGGGGCCCATGCCCTTAACATGTAGGGTTTGCACTAACTTCAGGTGGTTAGAATCAAAATTGTATTTCAGTACAATAGGCATACACCATGATCCCACAATTATACTCTTAGGTATATTCCCTTGAGAAATGTGTCTATATGTGCATGGGGAGACATGTAGAAATGTGTTGTTAGCAGCATTACTGATAAAGTCACAATCTGCATAAGCCATGAACCCAACTGCCTATCAGAAGTACAAGTGATAAAATGCCTTAAATTCATAAAAGGCATACCTTCGTCGGTTCAGATCTCCAGTGTGCGCCAACGCACTGCTTGGCAGGCCATGCTGTGGCGGCGTCCCATATAAAGTGGAGGAAGATGGGCACAGATGTCAGCTCAGGGCCAATCTTCCTTAGCGAAAAAAAGAGGAGGATTGGCAGATGTTAGCTCCCGGCTGATCTTCCTCACACACATACACATACAAAAATATATAGAAAAACAAAGAAGTAATTACTATAAATTTCAGAATAGTGATTATCTTCAGAGAGGAAAGAGAATGTTTCCTTTCTCTATTGGGCAATTGGAAAATTTAAGATGCTGACAAATATTCCATTTATTGTCTCAAGCGGTGGTTATATGAGTGCTCGTTTTGTGAAATAATTTTGCTAAATATTTGTTTTATGCACATTTTTATGTATAGGTTATATTTCACTATACCAAAAACTCAGAATGATTTCATATTAATGAAAACTTGTGACAAAGTTTTATGGATTTTCTTTGATCAATATTCATAATGAATGTATCATGTCTATCACATAAATGTTTGCTGCCAAAATGATTGAAGCTATTTATTATCGGACATATTGCTTCAAATATTATTTTCATGATTTATTTGATAACAGCATCAGTAATTCATTAGCAAAGTTGAATGTGGCTTCAGCCAAGTCCCTTACAACATGTAAATAAAAATTAGAGTCCAAATAAATGAGATTACAGAAATGTAAATTTTTCTACTGTCATAAGACTATATGATCTTGTCACTTAAGCCAGGATCTGAGAAATTAACTAATGTTATAGAACTCTAACTTGAAACTGCCCAGTAAGTGCACAGGGCTATAAAAATCTATGACATTTGAAATTAGAGCAAATCAATATTTTGCCAAATGAAATGGAATATTTTTTAAATAATCCAAATATTGTTTTTGAGTCAGATATAAATTATTACTCATTCTGCAGTATTTATTTAACTTTTAAATGAAATACTTAAAACATTCTAGTAAATCATATTTTGGGCTTCATTTGATTTTATGCCTCCCGACCTCCCCAACATTACTTTTTAAAAAAACACTTTTTTAATAGTATGACAGTAATTGAATATCCTGATAAAATCATTTCTTATTTTCATTTATTTTATAATCCTATTCTTAAAACTGTTACAAAATGAATGCATTAAAATGACTTTTATGTGTTCCTAAGAAAAATGGCAATTCATAGCCTAGAGCAGTATTTCAAGAGCTTGGTTGTACACAATTATTATTAGTAGATGAGAATTCTGATTCATTAGATGAGAATTCTGATTCATTAGATTTGGGGTGTGGCCCAAGAATCTGTGTTTCTGAAAAGCTCTATGAAAAAATTTGATGTGCTATATAGTTTGAGAATAAATAGATTCTACAAAAATTCCTATTTATTATTATTGTTCCCTCCTTTCAGAAGTGTTTGTAATTATTTCCAGTAGGAAGTAGTTCAATTCTTATGAGATATGATTTCCTCCTATTCTTTCTTAATGTTTAGGATCACTGCAACTTCTTGTAAATACAGAAACTGGGATATTGTAGTTTTTCTTTTTGATTCAAGGATAATGATTAATGTAAAGGATTTCTTTCCTTTACCCTTCCCTTTACCTGTCTGGGACCGATTGAAAATTATGGCTGGCCTTCCTAAGATACTTCTACATTTTTATTAACACAAGAACCATCGTTTGAATATATGCATCCCCAATTGATTTTCAAGTCTTAGTCCTCTGAATAATTTGAATCAACTACTCTTCCTATCATACGCAAGCAAAGAGGATAAAATGTTACATTTCCTAATCTTGATTTCAATATCATTGTCTGAAAAAAGGTGAGACTGTCTAGAAAAGGTTTTAAGGAATGAGGGATTTGGAGACATAACTTGCCTATCCCAGTATACTGGGCTGCCTGACAATACAGCTAACAGTCTCTCCTCCTTTCTGTTCTCTATGGTGTTGGAATAGGAGAGCATTTTGTAATCTTGTATTGATGTCTTAGCAGTAATGAAAATCACAAATTTCCAGTAAAATAGGCCCACATTCAAATTTACAAGTACACTTGACTTCTCTGAGCCTCATTTTGCTCATCATTAAATAGAAATAATTGTGCCTTTTCCACGAAAAGTATTGACCACAGGCGGAATCTGTTGTGTAAGAGGAAGGGAAAGGCATCAAGAGGAACTAGAAGAAATAGATTATGTTAACTTAATAAATTCAGGAGAGACTGGAAGGGCATCAAGATTTGGGGGAAAAAAGATTGAATTTGAGAAGAGAATAGTTTCTTAAAAAGACCAGAAAACCCAGAAGAACCATGGAATGGTTTTCATTCCATTAACCAAAATAATGAGGGAAGCCAAGACCATGGATGGACTCTAATCAGGTAGGTTCTAAGATCAATGTCAAAACCGCCATGCAAATTTGTAACTTCAGGTGCCCCATGGTACATTTGCCATATAGTAAGAGCATCACATTTAGAGAAAAATATTTAAATAAAGTAAACAATTTTTAGAGGTGGGGGTAATAAATGTCTACCTAGCTCCATCTTGGGGAACCATCGGGGACAATTTTGGCTAAGGTGTGAGCCACAAAGTGTACTATATATATTGTAATATCTGATATTCACTGAACACTTATTCTATGTCAGATATAGTTCTAAGTTATTTATAAGTGTGGACTCATTTAATTGTCATAATAACCCTATGAGATAAGTATGATTATAAGTATAATTATAATCCTTTCTTTGTAGATGAGGAATCTGAGACAGAGCTTAAGTAAATTGTCCAAGGTCACACAGCCTGTGTGCAGGTACACAAAAGTAATATTGATGATTAAAGAATATAAAGACAATTTTTTTCTCCTTGTAAGCTTTTCTATAAGGTCTTAAGTAATTTTCCTTTTGCTTCCCTTAGAAAAAATAAAATCACTAAAGAACATCTCTGTGTGAAATTGGAGCTTTTCTAGTAAATTTATCTTTGATTATTGAATTTTCATTAGTTATAAAGATTAATTCTGCATGTATTGACCGAAAATAAGTTTTTCCATCCACTTAACAAAAATGACAAAAACTGGTAGAAAAATTTTATTTTTTAAAACCAATAGTCAACATCATTTTACCATCTAAGTAAACTCAAACTTTGCAATTGATTTTTCCCCAGGTAGAAAACACTTGAACTTTTTGACTCTAACTACTTTGAAGTATCTGGCTTTTTTTCCCCTCTTTCCTTTCCTTTCTTACTTCCTAACCCCACAGACTAGGCTATGATAGGAATCATGGTAAACATGCTGATGTTGCTATCAGAAAAGACCATAAGACTGTAAGGTGAACAAACACTCTTTTTCTTTTCCCAATTAGCTGGGATTTTTAAGATTATCAGCTAGCTAAAATGTGTAAAAGGGAAACAATTTATATCAGCACATTATAGAACATCACTAGACACCCTGCATATGGGGTTCCATCTGTTCAGCCTGATTTTGCTACGTGCTTATGAACAAAACCCAGGCATGAACCTTTTGAATTGCTGCTGCCTTAAACACTCACTGCATTTCTATACCATAGACTCTGCATGTTTTCCTGCCTTGTATATTGTTTTCTTTTCCTAGCAAAAGAGTGGTTTTGCTGGAAGATTCGCCTCCACATGCGAAGTGTTACTGTGGGCAGGTATTGCCTGTTACATCTTTTATATGAATTCTAAATGTAAATTTATTCATTAAAATGCCTCGTTTGCGCTAAAATTCCAAAAAATAGTACATACATTTTAAATCAACACAATGAATGCATAAATGCTGTCTTAATAATTCTTTTGTTGCTTTAATTAAAACTATCTTTTCTACTACAGCCTTTTAGTACTCAATCGACAAGGCGTTGCATTAAAAATACAACAGCAAAGGGTAGCTTAAATCTCCAGCACACATGAGCACAAATATGCATAGGGCACACTGTATCCCACTCTCCCGTCATGAGAAGCAGAATCTAAAGTCAAGATGGATGATTTCTAGGCTCCCTCTGCGTCTATTCCATCTTCTTCTCCAAGTGGGTGAGAACAATGACAAATACAAAACAAATAAAAACGACAGAGAGATGAAATTAAGAAATCCCTGCTACCTTTACTTCTACTGGAAGATCTGCAGTTTTTTTTTGGGGGAGGGAACTCGTGACTTCAGAAATGAAGGCTTCCACTCGCAGTGTCCCTCATCAGCAGTAAATCCACAGCAACAGAGCAGTGTTTGTGGTGCAATAAAATGCGCTACACTGGAGGAGAGAGAGTCTAACAGCGGCCGTTACACGGGTGGGCAACTGTTTTACATAGAATATCAGGGTTCCACTTTTCTAGATCAGAGCTCTCTTGTGATTAATAATGCTGCCGATGCACGTCCCCCATCTGAGGATAGCCTGTTCTAAAGGACTCTTTACCTGCACGGATGAGAATGGTAATCTCTCTCAAAGTCCCCCTCCTGGTTTCCTCCTCAGTCTCTCTTTTAAACCAGGCTGTTTCTCCTGGGAGTTCATATAGAGATTTTCTGGAGTCTTTCCGCTTTGCCAGTGACTTAATATGTATATATCATTTCATATTCTTGACTGTGGAAAGAATATCACCTCCCACCACACACACACACACACACACACACACACACACATGCACACACACACGTCTTTTTGAGCTACCAACTGCAGGAATTTCAGGTTGATTGGGTTCTCCCCCTTTTACTCCTGCCAGGTGTACTTAGAGGCGGGGCCTTAGGGACCTCAGTCAGTGGAGAGTTGATGCTGAGTGAGGTAGTCAAAGCTCTGTGGAGAGGAGTCACCTGCCCAGAACCCGGAAAGAACCAGCATTACAAGTGGAGATCTTCTTACCTCAGACCTTGTGAGTGGACTTGGTCACTGTCCTAGGCAGATACGAATCTTTCTAATAGCGTGCCACTCCACAATTTCTGTCGGAGTACAGAGCCATGGAAACGGAATGAAGTTTAAACCACAGATGCCTGTTTTGAATCCTGGGTTTGCTAAGTATTTGCTCTGTTTTCTTAGCTTTCTTCTTCTATGTGTAAACTCCATTTTTACTCATGCGAAACTGGATTTCCCTAGCTTCCTATTGTCCTTCAATTTTTATTTTAGCCCCATAACTCTTATTCTCAATGCATTTAGCATAATTTTAGTACATGCACAAACACATGTGACTTTAAACAACTGCAAAATTATGATCTTGTCATAGTTAGGGATTTTACAGTGGTTTTCTCTCCTTTTTTCCCTTTTTCTTCTATGCTAGGCTCCCACATTCAGGGTTCCAGTTTTTTTTTTCCAGTATATTAAACACTTCACATTTTCTTAAAGAATTAAATGAACAAGTTTGTGACCTTAATTTCAGATATATGGTGGCACTATTTCTAAAGTCTCTATTATGTTCTGCTGATACATGCTATTCTTTTATCAATAATAATGGGATACATTTTGAAGTGCCTCGCAGTTTAATGAAGAATAACAAAATATGATATCAAGCATTTCATCCAATTTCTCATTGAA
Source organism: Diceros bicornis minor (assembly GCF_020826845.1). Classification (NCBI taxonomy): domain Eukaryota; kingdom Metazoa; phylum Chordata; class Mammalia; order Perissodactyla; family Rhinocerotidae; genus Diceros; species Diceros bicornis. The sequence goes on from NC_080761.1 coordinate 50,754,896, forward strand.
ATTTTTATTTTATAACGATATAAATATATATTTTATTCTTATATAAAATTATATGAGAAAGAAATCACTGGTAGAAATTAAGGAGAAAGAAAGACATGATTTTGCAGAGATCACATGCCTATAAAGGCCTTTGACAGAACAAGTAGACATATACAAATAAGGATGATTCTGCTTCTGCTTTGAATGTAGTAAGTTGCAAAAGAATGTTTCTTCCACCCTAATCAGAATAAGACAGATAACCCACAAAATGATAGATTTATTTAAATCTATAAAAGCTCTAAGAATCTAAGCAAAGTTAAATGAATTAACATTCAGAAAATGATCCCCTTCTAGTAGAGAAGAGACCCACTGCTGTTTCTTCTTTGGCAGAACAGTGAGAAAGGGGGAAGTTGCCATTATCAGAAATCAGGAGAAACCAGCTGAATATTTTTTACAACAGTTGCAAGTTGCGAGTGAACTAACATGAATGTTTAAATTCTAGAGGAGTCTGAAGCCCAAAAGGCGTTTGCACCCACCCATCACCAATTTCCCACAGGCCTTCATTAAGTGCTCACTCAGAAAATAAGAGTTCAGCAGGGTAAACAAGAAAGAGCCATCTGAGCATTCCAGGTCCTTGAATAGTAAGGAGAGCCCACGTATGCCCAGGAGAGAAATCCATAATTTATACAAACATATATAGACATAGATATACCTGTGTGTGTGTGTGTGTGTGTGTGTTTGTGTATAGGTAGAAAGTGAGAAAGTAAAATTGTTTCTAATCACAGGCAACCCAATTTCTATCGTAAAGTCTTAAGAACTCACTCTGCATAAAGTACTTTAATTCTAGTAGTATTAATTAGTGGTAGTACTCTAGTAGAAGGATTAAGAAGGAATTAAACAAAGTGGCAAGATACAAAGTTAACACCTAAAGTCAAGTGCATTTCTATATATTGGTAACAAACAAATAGGGAATGAAATTTTTAAAATACCAGCTACAGGGAGCATAAATTAATTTTATGTAAATAAATAAATTTAACATAGAAAATGTGCAAATTCTGTCCTTCAAAGACTACTATACATTGCCGAAAGAAATTTTAAAATACCTAAATAGCTGGAGAGACATGTTCATGGAAAAAAACTCTATATTAAGTTGCCAGTGTCCCAAAATTTATACATTAATTGCGTGCAATCTCAATCAAAACAGAAGCAGGGTCTCTTGTAGAAAAAATGTATTTAGATATGCAAATGCCTGAGAATATTCAAACCATTTTGAAAAAGAAGAATGTTTCCACAGTACGAAACATTTTTCAAAATATATTCTTGCTACACTGATTCACCAAGATATTCCACAAAATGGTAATGTTTAGTAGACAAACCAACATAAGATGGCAGCATATTATAGCCCCTTTTTATTAAAAAATTCACAGTGCACACTAACATTGCCTGGAGGAGTAAGGCAGTAAAGGAGGATACAGTATTTAATCAATGTTTCCCAAACTTATTTGACTGCAGAACCTCTTTTCTATTCACTTAATTCCTACTAATGCCTTTCCTAAGTAGAGGTTAATGGAGTATTCTCTGAGGAACTCTGCTGTATATCTCTGTAACTGGGAAATAGCAACATAATTACTAGGGGGATGCCATGTTAAAATATTTTGTAATTCTGACATAAACTACCAAAGTCTACAATGTGGTTTTCTTCACTATTATAATGGCAGTATTTTGATTCTGTGTATAAACAAGGTTTTACTAAATTTGATGAAATAATGATTGGCCAAATATTCAATTGTGACTTACTGGTGACAAAGCTAGACTGAAAATATGGTTGAGGCACAATTTTTGACCCCCAAGAATTATCTTCATGAAAGAAATAGTTCTGAAACTTTCTGGAAAGAAATACTTTTAAAAAACTATGGTCAGTGTGTTTCTTGCTGTCCACTGAGTGATCTTAATTAATCAGAGCAGGTCTTTATGTTATATATAAAGGCCACTATGATGTTTAATTTTCTGTGCTAACTTGGCTATGCCGTGGTTTTTCAGATATGTGGTCAAACACATCTGGATGCTGCTGTGAAGGTGTTTTTTAGATGAGGTTAACGTTTAAATCAGTAGACTGAGTAGAGCAGCTCACCATCCACAATGTGGATGGGCTTTATCCATCAGTTGAAGGCCTGAAGGAAAAGACTGCCCTCCACTGTGGAAGAGTGAATTCTGCCAGCAGACTGCCTTTGGACTCCAGCTGCAACATCAGCTCTTTCCTGGGTCTCCAGACTGTTAGCCTACCCTGCAGATTTTGGACTTGCCACTCTCCACCATTAGGTGACCCCATTCCTTAATATTTCCTCAATATTTATGTTTATATTTCTCTCACATCTTTCTGTTTCTCTAGAGAACACTGACTCCTACAGCCACATAATCCTACTCTTATTTCACAAATATATCCTTTCTTTTATTAAATCTATAAGATGTAAAATTCCTTTCAATGTATTATGGAAAGAAATGCTATTCATCACTGAGCTGAAGTCACTTTATTCATCTGCTTTGAAACCCAAGATGATATACTTCTTAGGCACTAATGTAGAAATAGGAAGCATGTATTAAATAATTTTCTAAATGGACCATTCATTAAAACTTGTCATTCTGATACTAAACAATGGATATTTCAGTAAGCAATTGTATTTTGAAATTCATCTGATTTGGACAACAATTTCTCTCTCATCATGAAAAAGAAAACAGCAACACACTTTAAAGAGCTTTTCTTAGATACAGTGGCTCTGCAGCCTTTGAGTAAATGTCTCTGATGAGTGAGCTCAAGGTATTGGACATCGTATTGTCCTCTCTAAGCATCTGGTCAATACCTTTGTGATGCAGTTTGAATCACTGCAGTCAGTTAGGAACCAAATCTTGATAACTATTCGTTTGGCTCAATATTCTGACTCACAAGATGAGGTTTAAAAGAAGAAAGAATGACCACATTCAGTTGTTATTCTTTATGTCCTAAACCCTTTGAATTTCAAATCCAACTTTTTTTCCTGCGGAAAGGATGAGGTCTTTTTAGAAAAGTTTAAAAATCTGTCTCATGACTTAATTTTTTAACCAAAATAGTGAGTTTTGATTTATATACCTATAAGAGAAAGTCTTCTCATTTTTTCCATCCCCAAGGTTTGCCTTAATTTAATGAGTAATAATTCAGAAAGAATGCTGCCGTACCATTTAAGAATAAAAGTAGAAAGGTAAACTGCCTGAAGATGAGAGAATTCATGATTTCTAAAAGTAATTCACATTTAATGGGGCACTCCAAACTTCAGTTTCCCTAGAGACACAGTAACAATAAGAAATAATACTTCACTGGTCCTACCCATGGAGTTATAAGAACATCATCTTCTCTGAAATCCTTCGTTACCAGTTCAGAAAGCCAGGGGAAGGGGATCTCTTTCATGTATGAACGAGTGGGGAGTCCTTTCACTTCTCTTGTCTAGCTTTGCATACATGCATCCTCACAATTCTCCCCTGCTGTGGTATTTTTTTCTATTCTCAATAATAGATTAATCTCCCAAGTTGGTGCCCTGTCATTTCTCATTAATCCAAAGTAGGCTACATTACTCAAGGCCCAAAATAATCCTCAGTGCCCTATGTTGGCCGTATGATTATACCTTGATACTTCTTGCCTATAAAGACCACATATATTCCTAAATCCTCATTAACTTTCAGTTTCCATGTCTTCACATTGGCGTGTCACAACACGTGAAGAATATCCTCCTTCTACTTTTGAAATGATTGTTATTTCTATTTAATAGGGCTCCACAAATTCCTGGAGAAAGGGGAAAACTAAGAACATTTGAATCACACACCACAATGCACTCAAAATAGTCCCTTAGTATTTTCCGACACTTTGACTCTTTCTTACGCTAGGAAGATTTCTTTCTCCTAAAGAGATCCAAAGCAGTAAAAAATGACCAAATATGAATCATCTTATAAAATGAGCATGCGGGGGTAAGTCCATATTTATAATGAGCACACAGCTCTACAGCCTCGATGGCTCAATTGTGTCCTGTGTCCCCATTACACAAATAAAATGAGTGGGCGATGCTTGGTCTATTTGAAGCTGATGGCCAAAATTTAGGAAATACAAGGGAGACTATTCAACTTTCCAATATGGGAAGGGTACATCTGGAGGGCAGAAGGAAACGAGCTAGTTTACCTTACTATAAAACACCTGTTACATAGTAGGGTGCCTTTTAACTGAGATACTATATGATATCATAGGGGGTCCATTCCCAAATCAGAAAAGCATAATAAGTTATTCTTTAATGAGCATCTTTTATGTGCTAGGCTTATAGTATGTATATACATGTGTGTATATATATATATATATATATATATATATATATACACATGACTATATATATATAGTCACATACGTTATCCTTAAATGTTATAGAAATCCAAAGCTGTAAACTTTCATAGTGTTTTATTCGTGCCAGGTCTAGAGATGAGTATTAGTATTATTTCTAGTTTATAGATGAGGAAACTGAAGCACAGAGATGTGAAGTAATTTACTAGCTTGTCTCCTGGCTGGTAGCAAAGACCTAAGTTATAGAATTCTTGGCAGACATGATTTCTAAAATACTTTGAAGCAAAAACATATCATATGCTCAATAAATATTGAACTAAACTGAGCTGAATTTCATTATGTTTGCAATTTTAAAATGTGGTTTTGACCAAGCTACGTACATTTTAGTTTGAAACAAAGAGAAAAATGAAATGACAAAGTAGAATGCCATTATCCAACAAAGTCTTTTAAACTTAAATCTCTGAGGATCATGATTAAAAGCTTTTATGAGAATTCAGTAACCAAAAACAACACACATATACACACATACCATTAAGCTACTCATGCAATTATTTAAAAATATATTACAGAAAGAACTATGAAGATTTTCCTTTGATATTTTTTTAGAAAATAACTTCCAACATGCCTAGTAATCTATCATAAATTCATTGTTTTTTCATGTAATATTTTATAGAGTATATAAATACAAAAGCACATAGTTTTCTTCAACTGAAATCTAATATTTAAGTAATTTGTGTTGTTTGGTTCAAATGTTGAAACTGAAAACACCACACATGCACCAGGAGGTTATGAAAGGGATTTTTTTCATATGTTAATTTTCTATTTGTGTTTCTTTTTCATTTCATTCTTCTTTTTTTCTATTGGGGGTTGTTTTCCATTTTCAAATAACTCATATGACCTCTTTATACAGGAAGGGAATTAAAATTCTGCATTATCTGTTCGAATATTTTTCTCACTCTCCTTTCTTTGTTTTCTGACTGCATTAACCTTAGAGAAATGATTAATGTTTATGTAGTCAAATCTATCAGTTTTTCCATTTACACACTCTGTCTTGAGTTTATGTATCTAGCCCTATCTCCCCAAGTTCCTATTTGTTATCTGCTGTTGAATATCACATAGATGCCTCTAATGTCTCGTTTCGCAACCTATCATCCTTTACTATATCCAGAGCCTTGGCCAATTGTTTCTCCACTTTTACCTGGTTAACAAATTAGTTTAATCTTAATCCAGTCAATGGCTGAGGCAACAGACTGCACATGGAACCAACCAGACAATGCTTTGCCCCTTGTCCTTAGTGATATGCATTGTTTTCCACTCCAGGACTTCCCTACTGTCACTAGGGCATAAGCCAACGCGGTCTAGTGCCCATAAACACAAAATTTGGATGTGTGGCGTAATTATTATCCTCAAGGTGAATCTGTGAGAGGGGTGGATAGGAAATTGTTGGCTAAATTCTTTTTCTTTCCTCCTCCTGGCCTTCCCATCTGTGGTGCTCTACTTCATATGACCTGTTGGAAGTTCTGTGAGATTGCTTGATCCAATAGTGGCCAACCGATTATGTACCTGATCCTTGTTCCTGCTCCTTTCTTCCCTCACTCTTCCTAGTCACTACACTCCTTAAAGCATATTAACATAAACTTCTGCTCCAGGCTCTGATTTCTGGGCATCCCATACTAAGACATATGTCTAGTAAAGAGCTAGTTAATACGTCAACACATTAACTATTGATTCCCTAAAACCTGCTTTTTGCATTGTCTTCCCCATCTCAGTAAATGACAACTCTATTTTTCAAGGAACTTAAGCCCACAATTTTGAGGTAATCATGGTCTTCTCTCTTCTTCTCATACTTCACATCTAATCCATCAGCAAATCTGGTTATATAAATGATCATATGTCTCCACCTACACCAAAATCACTCATGTCCAAGGTACCATCTATGCTCATCAGGATTTTTTAGTACCCTTCTAACTGGTACCCTTGTTTCTATACTGGACGCCTACACTCTATTTTCCATATAGCAGAGGATTCTTTTTTAAATGTACATCCTATCATGTCACTACTCTCCATACAACCCTTCAAAGACTTTACACTTGCTCAGAGTAAAACAAAGAACTTACAAGGGCCTATAAGGCCCTATGTTTTAAACCCTTGTTATTTCTCTGGCTTCATATTCCTGCTACACACCAATCTTCATTGCTAGTTACAGACCTTGCTAGATGTTAAACATGCCAAACATGCTCCTCTATCATGACTCTTTTCATTTGCTCTGCTTTATTAGCATGTCATAAGGATTTAAATAGATAATCTACTAAATTTTGAGCCTAGTTCCTGACACATAATAGGACTATAATGATTATCACTTTTTATGACTTTTAAAATAAAAACTGCTATTATGCTTAGTAATCAGTCTTATCAGTAAAATGAGTACAATGACTACAATAACTATGATAAAAATAAGAATATGTCCTTCTGAGTTTATGTGAGGAAATATGACAGATTAACATGTGACAGTGGTCCATAACCTGGAGAGCATTATACAAATGTTGGTCAGCATTTAAATGTTTAATGTATTTGTTGCATTAACAATCAGTTTTTTCATATTTCTAAAGGTTTATCATCATGTGTTTGGATGACTGAGTGTGTCGTGGTAATAGAGTTTATGACATACTTATGTTAACATGTCACCACACTCTTCCCTGGTCCTCTTCCATTCCCTTCTCATTATCTAACTGCTGTACACGTGTCTGCTCCTGTCTGTCTCCTTCTTCCTTCTAGCAATCCTTTTGTTGATTTTTTAAAAATTCTCTATCACCATTCTTTTCCAAGTTCACTTTTCTCTTTCCCAGAGTCTCTTCAATTTTCTATTTTTTTCTTCTAATATAACTTTGGGGTTTCTCAGACAGTGTTTGATGTCATGGTTTGGAGTTGTCTGTTGCCATGGATACCGTTTCAGCTACTTGCCCACAGGAGGGAGCCCTCTACCTGTTAAAAGGTAGGCTGGCAGCAGCAATGTTTTTGTTGTGGAAGAGGAGAGTGGAGAAGGGATCAATTAGCCATAGAAACATAGGATGGTTTATTTTCTCGTGTGTGTGTCTCTTACTGGTGCAAGTACGGCATTTGGTGCATTCTCTAGACTTAAATAAGGAACACACTAGATAGCTACTTGTGACACAACATGAAAGGTATCTAAAAGCTCACTGAACAAATATTTCTTCTCATTTCCTTTATCAGCTCCATCTCTTTACATGGAAATCTCGACATGAGATAACTAAGACGAATCTGATGCAACTAGACATCAGCTAGAATAGTTCTGGTAGGAGAGAAAAAAAATCAAAATGATTTGTTCTAAAAGAAGATAAGGTTTAAATGGGGCAAAGCAATGGAGTTCCCTAGATAGTTGTGGGGTTTTGTAAGATTTGCTTAGAAGAGTAGAGTCCTTGAAACAAAGGAAATTTCAAGAAAATATCTCGACGTTCACAATTTTCTTTGGGGGCAATTATGTCAAGGTGAAAATAATTTCACTCAGGCCCAAAGAATGATTTCTAATCCAGAAGACCTGAAAATATTTTTTTGTAGATCCAACATGGTTAGCGTCACAAATAAACCAAGCTTGCTCTGAGACCTTAAGGTTCCTTAAGATAGAATGGATCCTGTGGCTTTCTCGAGCAGTAATTTCTGCTCACTCATCTATCTCTGATGAATATAACGGGCCTCATTATGGGCTTTCAGCCTAGAATTCCTTCTCTGGCTGCACACCTTCAATTACTGGCTGATTACAATTTACACTAGTAGAAAATGCCAAGTTATGGTTATACCTAAAATGGCTACCATGAATATGCTATCTTGCAGGCAAAAATAGAAAAAAGGTGTTAAAAACCCTAAAGAAAGTGTTTTAGGTCAAATCTGAGAAGAGAGCATTGAGTAGTCAAAGTTGGTGGGCCAAGAAGCACATTTTTCCCCTTAAAAGATATGAAACCTAATGCTCTATACAGTAGTCCTCACTTATCCACAAGGGATACGTTCCAAGAACCACAGTGGATGCCTGAAACCACGATAGTGGAAAACTCTATATATACTAAGTTTTTTCCTATATATACATGCCTATGATAAAGTTTAATTTATAGCTTAGGCACAGTAAGAGATTAACAACAATCACTAATAATAAAATAGAACAATTATAACAATATACCATAGTAAAATTTACCGTAGATCTTAGCAACCTCAGCATACGAATTTTTCTTTCCTTTTCACTTAAAGGAAGCACTTTATGGCTTCTCTTTCACATATCTGAATTGCCAGCATCACTATTCTTGCACTTTGGGGCCATTATTAAGTTAAGTAACGGTTACTTGGACATAAGCACTGTGATACCATCACAGTCGATCTGATAACCGAGATGGCCACTAAGTGACTAACTGGTGGGTAGCGTCTACAGCATGGATACACTGGACAAAAGGATGATTCATGTCCTGTGTGAGGTGGAGCTGGATGGTGGGAGATTTCATCACACTACTCAGAACAGCTGCAATTTGAAACTTATGAATTATTTCTGGAATTTTCCATTTAATATTTTAGGACAGTGGTTGACTGTGGGTAACTGAAACCGTGGAAAGGGAAAACACAGCTAAGGGGGACCACTGTATTCTTTAAAGATAATCTATCTGTCCAAATTTATTTCGAATGAAGTTGGACTGCAAATAGGGCAGCAATTGAAGCTACCTTTTGTGTTATGTTTTCATAGCTCCAACCACAAATGCTAATTTATCATAAAGAATATTAATTAAAATCAAAAGATTAGATTATACTCACATAAATCTATGTTTCATTATTAGAAAAGCTATTATAGTTTCTTTGGAGGATGGAGGTTTAAGATGACAGACTTCTTTATCAATCCTATATTGAGTACCAAATTTGATTACAGAACTTATACTAAGTATAAGAGAAAGGGACCCTAATGTACAATTTCAAATATAAATAAAGCAAACAAAGTAGATTTGATGGACTTTCTGTTTTGTTTATTTTTATTTTTACTCATTTTCCCTTCAGCAGGGTTCTCAGCCTTCACATTTCATGTCTAGGGACTCCAATTTCAAAATGCTTCATTTTTCTCTATGTTGATCCTGGAAATCTCTTTTATCTGAGTGCCGGAAAGTAATTTAAGAGCCAGAAACTAATGATGGAGGCCAAATTCCTCAAAGAAGATTTTAAAAAGAAGAGACTCCTATTACAAAAAAAAAGGTAAAAAGAAAAAGAAAAAAGTCACTTTCTATTATACCAGCAGGGATTAAGGGAAGACTTCCTTCATAGAGGCAGAATCATTGCGGCTTTTGCCACTGCTGCCTGGATTTAAAGCTCTCATCGGTACTATCACTCAACGAAAGATTCTCAGATTGATTCATTTTATATCTTATTTGATGCTGGCAGTCAAAGAAAAGCAGAAATTTAAAAAATAATAATACTTACAGCCTAAATGTAAATAACAAAACTAATTTTGTCCAAAGTAATCCAACAAAAGAATGACGTAACCGAGATCTGCATGGAGTCATCAAAGGAAGAAAAGTGTACTCCACTCGCAGCTCAGTTTTTTTGGGGGGGAGTGATGAGGCATGGGGGGGTTCATTAAAATCTCCTAATACCTTCCAAAAGCATGCTAATCACAGACAGAGGATGGATCCTAAAACACTTCATCTCAAAAGCTGTACATGAAACATCAAAGAAGAAAAACAAACATAAAAAACAAGTTATCTGAAGAAAAATAGCCACCACGTAACTTGCCTATGTCTCTGTATAAAAGAAAAAATGCCACCAGCATTGTGCCAACGAAAACTAATGACATTTGGAGATTTAACAGAGAGAGCTGTTTCAAAATTCTCCCTAATGTTATAGTTTTACCCGAGCACACCATCAGTCCGCTGCTAGGAGCTGACTGAGCTGGCTGCAACTCCACACATAACGTGTATATGTATATATATGTATATGTATATGTACACACACACACACCTATTTTGTATGTACATACACACATGCATACATCTATAAATCTTTTGTTTAACCTGTAACTATTTAATCTTATTTTTATTAGAACCTATTTAAATTATGTAGATTTGCTAGATAATATCTGTGACTTTAAGCTACTTAAAACTGACTTTTATCTACTTGTTTAACATTAGAGTAAAAGATAATTTAAAAAAAATTTTTGTGTGATAGTTGCTCCAAACTGCCAAAAACACTTTTCTAAGCGTGAAAAATGTTACACAGTCATTTACAAAGTCTGGGCTTTGGACAGTGAGTTACTGACTTGATCATTTTGTCCTGTTCTACTCTAATCATCAGTCACACATTTGGCGTTTGAAAATCAGGGTGGGAATCTAAATTACAGCAGGTTTTGTCACTTGACTTCTCTTACTTTGCCTTCAGGCTGTAGAAAGATAATTACTCGTTTACATCAAAATCCTTTTGCTTAAGGTTATTTTAAAAGCAAGTCTGTTTATTTCTCTTTACAAAGTGAAATGATCCAGATTCCTTGGCCAAATGTATAAAAAGGCTAAATGAATGAAGTCCCTGTAAACTCTTTGTACTCTTCCCAACATATCTGCAATGATCCAAAGACTGGCTAAATGAAGGAACTTGACATGAAAAACAGTGACATTTCATTGTAAGACTGTCCAAAGTTTCCATTTATTAAAAAAAGTATTTTGAATCTCTCTTCCTTAGAGGCGTAATCTTTGCACACCTGTTCATGGGAGCTTTGTGTTGGGAATAATTTTCCATACCCGTGTGTTTGCTGACCTCCTACATGTTTATTCCTTTCCTTCATTTAGGAACACTTCTTAGTAGCATTTCATGGTACATGTGTGTGGGGGGGGTGTTCCATACTCCAAACCTTGTTACCTGTTCTTAGTTGTGAACCCTTCCTTTTGGTACTCCTTTCTCACCACCTTTGCTTTGGACTACGGCATAAGTTTCTGCAGCCCTTCTTCTTCCTGGACAGTCCCCACATCTTGGCATCAAGTCCTCTTCACTGCATCTCCACCCAATCCCATGCCCCGACCTGACTCGATAGTACAATCTGAACACGACCCCAACTCCGTCCCCTTGACAACCTTTGCTATTGTACAATAGGAACACTAACTGCCATTTACAATACACTATGCTTCAGCAGGTTTCTAATTATAGCCCATTTATTCTTTGTCTTCCTGAAGATACGTCATTTTTTCCATAAATTTATTTTAGAAGTAATTAACCCTCTTTTATGGATCCCCTTGACCTTGTGTGCACAGTTGCTGTTGCATGTTAGTCCATAGATTTGCTTATGTTTTTCTTTCTTGCTACTCTAGACTGTAAGATCTTTGAGAACTACATTTATTTGTTTTTATATGCCGTTACCTAGACCTGTAGTAGGCATATATGATAGACTCTCAATAAATATTTACTGAATGAATAAATCCTCACAACCGCCCAGTAATGTAGGTATTATCAGCACATTCTAAATTAAGAAACTCATGAATGGGAGATGTTAAGCAACTCTTCTCCTTTCTCATTGTAGATAAAGAGTAGAAGAGAGATTCAAACCTCAGGTAAGTCTGACCCTAACACTTGTTCTGTTTAGCTTCCTGTTAGACCCTGTATGGCTTCAGATTCTGTTTCCATTGTTCACAGAATTGGGTTTATATTGTCAGTGTTTTCATTTTTTTCACTTTTATCCCACATGCAACTTCAAAATAGAAAATAATAATCTTTTAATTAGATAAGAAAAACTTAATTGAATGGGAATGATTTGCTTTGGATTTTCTGAATGGGGAGGATTATTATTTCGATGAGATCAAACTAGACAAGTGATGGTAAATACTGAGAATGATAAATTAGAAAAGAGATGTGCAACACTGTTTACAATCAGAGTTCATGATCCTAATCACACTACTATTGAAAAGAAGAGAAAAAGAGATGTGGAAATTAGCCTGGTAGCCAGGATTATTTTTCCTAGGAGAAATATTCCTAAAGCATTTGCTGCGACTCTGAATCTGTTGTTTTGCTTTGTTTTTATTGCTGTTCCTTTTCCCAGTCCTTGCAAATGTGGCTATCGGGAAATGTTACTCAGTTTAGCTGGTCTTCATTAAAGGCTAATCGGCCCATATAATCTACTTAATATGTTTCTGTACCATTTGCTGAATTGTATCGTCTCAAAATAACATTTTTAATATCTTTATCAATAATAACCACAAGTAAACTTGTGAACTTAATAAAAAACATTCAATGTTCATGTCCCCAAGCATTCATGAAAATCAGGAAAAATACTTCCTGGGGAATATCATATAGAGAGGAATTTTGTCTGTTATTTTATGGATAGTGGTAAGGGGTGGCAACCTAGTCTGAAATGAACTGAAGAGGCTGCTGACACATGTCATGGTAATTCGGGAAATGTTTTTCTGCTTAAGCCTTCTTTTTATAAGCACATATTCTCTCATAGGATATTTACCACCATAACTCTGCCTTATGTGGACATTGCTATTGTAGAAAATGGTTAGTGGTAAAGATGCTGAGAGCAAAATGAATTTTTGACCCTGGTCATAGAAAATTGTGTAGAAGTAAAGATTTTTTTTTTATCAGGATATGATCGTTGAGTTTTAATAAAATGAATCTCTTTCTCTCTCTCTCCCTATATCCTTCCCTCTCCCTTTCCCTCATTCCCCTTCTCCTCTTCTCCACAGACAATAAATAGTTAGTAGATAGAGGTAAAATTCACTAAATATATACAGAGCTTTATATATGTTTCTGAAATCATTAAACCAAGAAGAAAAAATGTGAGTCACTGAATGTGAGTATGGAAAGTAATTGGATGGAGGAAGAAAGTGAAAAAAGAGTGGAAGAGAGGAGAAATTCTATTATATCAAGAAGAAAACAAAATAGGTGGTAGATATAGATTTAAAAATGCTAGTTTCAGGGCCAGGCTGGTGGTGTAGTGGTTAAGTTCGGCTTGCTCCACTTTGGTGGCCTGGGTTTGCAGATTCAGATCCTGGGTGCAGACCTACACCACTTGTCAGCCATGCTGTGGTGGCTATGCACGTACGAAACAGAGGAAGACTGACACAGATGTTATCTCAGGGCTGAACTTCCTCAAGGGAAAAAAAAAGAATCAGGAAGATCGGCAACAGATGTTAGCTCAGGGCGAAAATTCCTCAGCCAAAAAAAAAAAAAACCTAGTTTCCTTAAATATTGGTTTTACTGCAAACTCAGTTAAAAACACTGCTTTCATGATATATAACAAACTTCTGATGCTGTGCAATTTTCATTTTGAAAATGTTTTCCAAATGTAATGAAAATATTTTTCTAATAGTGTGATGGACTTTCACCTTAAAAATAAGTATTTAGCAGCTTAGCTGCACATCTCCTAATTTTTAGTTCTGGAGAAACAAATTCTGTTATTTTCTTTTCAAAAAAAAGACCTGTGGGCTCAAATAAAAGAGAATTTTGGAGTTCCTTTCACTTACCCTAGGGTGATGTTTCCTTCCATGAAAAATTTACAGAGTCTGTCAATAGATTATTTATCATTTTCCTGAGTTCTAAACAGTTCAGCAGGTGTGGAATCATCCGCTATCTCTACCTGCAAAAAAAAGAGCTACTTGAAATTTACAATCTATTCATGTTCACTTTTCAGTGTTTTAAATAGCCTTGCAACGAACGCAGTTAAATCTATATTTGAGTCTAAATCAGATGTCTCTACAATGGAAAAAACATGTGGACTTGATTATATATGTTAAGCCACATTAGCAGAAGCCAGCCAGATCTGCATTGTGCCACGGTAATGAGGATGCAGCTGCCCACCCTTACATTAGCATGTATATTCTGTCTGAATGCGAATAAAAGCGGGATTGAAGAGCTTAAACTCAAAGAACAAAATAATAATAGTGGTTCTAATATATCTGGCTTACAAACTCTGTTTACCAGTTTAAAATGATTTAAATGTATTTGCTTTCAAAAGTAATAACATTTTAAGTACCTTGTCTTTTCTCCCTTAAGTTCAGGGTGCCTGTGTGTTTGACTTGACAGTGAATCAAATTTTTCTGTGTCCCAAGTAAATCACGTTTAAATTTGAAGGTAGCTTAGTCTATTTGAATACGATAATTAAAAAAAAAAATAAGCTTTATTTTGTAAGAGAAGTTTTAGGTTTATAGAAAAATTGAGCAGAAAGTACAAAGAATTCCCTTAGTCCCCTTCCTCCCACGATTTCCCCCACTATTAAAATATGTCGTTAGTGTGATACATTTGTTACAATGTAATTCAAACTGACGAGCCGATATTGATACATCATTATTAACTAGCTATGCAGCTATGTTGGTGCACTACTGGTGTCCCACATTTCTCTCAAGCCCCTTTCATTTTTCTTTGTTCTTGTTTCTTTCTGTTTTTCAGATTGCATAATCTCTATCAATGTCTTCATATAGTTAATTCTTTATTCTGTTTGTTCAAAACTGTTCTTGAGCTCCTCTAGTGAATTTTTCATTTCAGTTATTGCACTTTTCCACTCCAGAATTTCCATTTGGTTCTGCTCTATAATTTCTGTCTCTTTATTGATAGTCTTAAAGATGAGAAACATTGTCATCACACCTTCCTTTACCTCCTTAAGCATGGTTTCCTTTTAGTTCTTTGAATGCATTTGCAGTGACTCCTTTGAAGTCTTTGTTAAATCTGATACCTGCACGCTCACACAGGCAGTTCTGATGCCTGTGATTTTTTTGATGTATGTATCACACCACCCTGTATTATTGCATGTCTCATAATTTTCTCTTAAAACTGGATGTTTTATTACATTTAGAGCTTACCTGCTGTTGTTGTTTCCTCTTTTATTGTTGACTGGTGGGACTATTTCAGTGAAGTCTAACCACCACCACACCTAATGTTGTGAAGCGTCTGATGTTACTCCTCAGTGGTCACAGCCTTTGGCAAGTACACAGTCACTGGGGATGACAATGGTTTTAGCAGGATTTGCTTTGTCTCATTTCCTGATCAGACTCAATGTTAAGGTCCACTAATTGCCCACTGATTGCTCTATTATTTTTGACAATACCTTGGACATAAATTGCTCACAATCTGATCCAATTAAATTTGGTCTTCTTTGCAGGAGTGGTCTTTGAACACAGTGTTTAAGGTATGTTCTGAACCCAGGAGGGGTCTTCTTAGCTATTTATTTGGCTGGCTCTCTCCTTTACACTAGTGGGCCTATGGGTTACCATTTTTGCTCTTGTGAAGCTACTAGCCTCCTCTTAATTGCATACCGCCAACCATCCAACCCCCCCTTTTTTCTGAAAGTAGCTATAGGTTTGAACTTCCCTAAGACTCTGTTTCAAATAAAATCAGTTCTTTTAAGGTAAACCTCAGAGTTTGTTGTACTTAAGGCTTGCGTCACCCTCTGGGAAAAACCCCCGAGCCATGGCCCTGGAGCTGTAGGGAGGAATAGTGGCTCACTTCTCCAGGCGACACCCCTGCTTTAGGAGCATGGCACTGGGGAGGAGCAGTAGCTTATGGTCTTGGCTTGCTGCCCCCAACATGGAATCTCCTCCTTATAAATAAGCTGGGGCAAGAGTGATGAGGCTCTAGTATTTTCAGCATGATGCACTTGAAATAAAGACTGGGCCCTGTGACTGGAGGTGGAATGCAAGAGGGAGTCTGCAACCTCCCAGATGCACTCATCTGGCATTTAGCCTCTGTCAGGATGGACTGTCCCTCCTGGGACGATACTGTAGCCTCTGACTAGAGAGGGGGAGCCCTGTGTTCTTGGCTGCTTCTGCCTGGAGTAGAGTTTCTGTCACGCTGTGTGTAGAAGGGGGAGAGAGGGAGACAGTTGTGCTACAAATGCTCCTGTCTCTTGCTATTCATACTGAATTTTAGTATATTTTCTTGAGTACATGTTTTTTCATTCACTGTTCTAGTGACACTTAAACTTTTTAAATTATTTTCACCAATTATGCTTACTTTTCTGGAGGAAAGTCCACAAAGCTCCTCATGCCCCGTTCCAGACGTGGAACTCTACAGTTCACGTAATTTAAGTGTTCAAAATGAAAGGTAGTTTGTAAATTTTTTAATCATTGTATGTTACTGTAATAGAATGGAGGCCCAAGGATGTTTAATAATTGTCTAAATCTAGAACTAGTGAAAGAGCAAGAACTATAATCCAAGTTGTTAATCCTTCAATGTTTTTTCTTCATTACATGGTATCTTAAATGTGAAATTATACAAAATCATTCCATTTAAAAATTAGATAATTTAAGGGAATATTTTACTGTTATTGACTATAATAAAGAATTTTCATTTGGAGACTGACAGAAGCAGATTCAAATATAGGCTACATATTTTAAATATTAATAGGTACATAATCTGATTATTGAATACACTAATCCTCTACATAATATTCTCTCTTGCTTCCACTATATTTTTATAATTGCTTTGTTGTTTTTGTTGTTGTTTGTAATAAGCGAATAATTCTAATTCTGTTATTCCATAGAGAAGCACACTAATTACTTCTTTCTACTGAAACTTCTATTCAGTTTTATGATCACCTCACTGGTAGAGTATAAGCTTAATCTATCTTATTTTCTAAATCTTTCTAAAGAAAAGAAGGAGGTCTCGTTTTGAGCGTAAGTTTTGTTCGCTCTGAGCATTGAAAACGTTTGGATCTGTTAGATGCTCAGAGGATCAAGCACAGAGGATTTAATTTTCACATTTGGCAATTTGATTTTATTTTCACAATTATAGACAATGATGCTAGAGGAATTTAAAGGGGGACATGGTGCACGGATCCTGGGTGAGGAATAATGAGCCAGAAGCAGAGTGTGCTTGTGATATAGCACAATGTTATCAGCTCCCCGCAGACCTCTGACCCCATTCTTGTGGACTTGTATGAGACACGCGGGGTGAGAGGATGAGTAAGAGTTGGTAAGGAGAATACAAGCTATCTCTCTGTACTGCCTGCGGACAACCTGGCAGCAGCGTTACTAGAGATGGCAGCACCCCTGGTCTTTGTTGTTCAGTAGCAAATGGGTAACAACAGCAATTTTACTCAGGTTGAAGTTGTCACAACAGAGCTTTGTGTTAATTAGCTAACAGCTATCATGGATATACCTACAGCAGGTTAGAGAAGGAAAGGAAAAGCTCTCAGACGATCTGCGGTAGCCAAGGAATTCTGTGGTGAATCCAAGCTTCTGAGGAGAAATGGAATTGCTAAAGAATAGGTAAGGCGATCAACAGAAACACTCTTTTCTAGCTATTATTGCACCTTTGTTTTACTTCCAGACTTGTGCAGTGCGAGCAGCATTTACTTAAAAATAGTTTTATTTGGGGGCCAGCCTGATGGTGTAGCGGTTAAGTTCACACGCTCCGCTTCCACGGCCCAGGGTTCCCAGGTTCAGATCCCGGGTGTGGACTTACGTGCTGCTTATCAAGCCATGCTGTGGCGGCGTCCGACATATAAAGAACAGGAAGATGGGCACAGATGTTAGCCCAGGGCCAATCTTCCTCACAAAAAAAAAAAAAAAGAGAGAGAGAAATTTTATTTTTTACTACTCCAGGACATCTTCTTTCATTTATCAAACTCTCATTTAGAAAGAAAAACAAATGAAAACAAAGCTAATAGCATGAAGGTGTATTTGTAGGCTTAAAACAGCAATAAAATTTTTCTCATATGTAGAACATGGAGGTCCATTGGCCCATGTATTATACTCATTATAACAAGAATACAAACAGGATAAAAGTAAAAATATATCATTCGACTGACTTTAAGTCATGGTCTGAAGATTAACAAAAATATTACTGTTGCTTTATGAGAGTTCTTTGCTCTTCAATCTTGCTACCATAGGATTGATGTTTTCATTTAAAATTACAAACCTTCCCTCCTCACAAGCATCAAAAGCAATATTCAACACTGTTATCATGAATCCTGTCACCGTGGGCAGTCATTTTGTATTCTCTCAGCATAATAGAAACCTAAACATAGGGTCACTAGATGAAAGCATGACAGACTCTGTTACTTTAGATTTTATATTTACCCTAAGAATCTGATAAAATAAATTACTAAATGGTTAGCAGAAAAAAATCGTAACACTGAATCGCCACCATTTTGTCAGTTGATGTCAATGACAGACTTTTAAGAGACTGTCTCAAATTTATATTTGAAATAACTCCCCAAACCCCATTTTATTATAATAATGTGCAAAATGTGGGATGCCGAGGGGGAAGGAACATACTTGTTGATTTAAAAAAAAAGAGAATTCTTACTAGGAAGGTTCAAATTCATTATATTCTTAGTGAATCATGTTTGCTAAACATAAATGTGAGAAAAAGAACAAACACTCCTCGAAGTTTATGCTTTGCTAATGCAGTGGAGGAACGAAATTGAACACATTTTTGCTCTTATTTTGACTACTATTTACTATTCCAATAATTGTCTAATGTGACTTTAAAAAAGCATCTTTAAAACAAAGAAAACATTTCTGCATCATGAGAAGAATACATGTAAACATTTAATCTAAAAAAAATTATCATTAAGGATAAAACTTAACTTCTGTACTGCCTGGCAGGAAATACGAAAAAGGAAAAAAAATTCTATACTAAAATTTCATTCGTGAATAAAAATTTGCTGATCACGATAGTTTGTCAGGGGCTGGCCCGGTGGCGCAAGCGGTTAAGTGCTCACGTTTGCTGGGGCGGCCCGGGGTTCGCTGGTTCAGATCGCACGCACCGACGCACCGCTTGGCAAGCCATGCTGTGGCGGCGTCCCATACAAAGTAGAGGAAGATGGGCATGGATGTTAGCCCAGGGCCAATCTTCCTCAGCAAAAAAAAAAAGAGGAGGATTGGCAGATGTTAGCACAGAGCTGATGTTCCTCACAAAAAAAAAACAAAAAACAAAACATAGTTTGTCAGATTTTTATTTGCACTAAATTCTTAGCTAATTTGTCTTGCAGATGTCCATATTGTATCTTTCATAGCAATTTTATAAAAGATAAAGAACTGTTTCCATGTGGTCTTTATTTTCTAATTTTTTTATGAATCCCAAAGATAAAGTTAGTCATGTCAACTCATGGTTGATGGAAGCTATTTCTAAGAGGTACAAAAATGTATTTGAAGCATATACTTTGTGGTTCTCATTCCCAGGGTAGAAAATGAATCGAGGGTAAATGATGAATCTGGAATTATAAAATTTAGATCATTAGGATTTTAAATGATTAATATATCTTTTCAGGACAAAATATTCCTTATACCAATTGCCTCAGTGAACTCTTTTAGGATCAAATTATGACAAAGTTTGAAACCAACATGTTTGTTAATGGCCTGAAGTAGAAATTGATTGAAAGTGGATCCACATGTTTAAAATGTCACTGATATTTTATTTGAAGAGTTTCAACGTTTGGCTCCTAACTTTGCAGGAAGTGCCAAGACTTTTCTACATGAACATCTTTAGTGCTACTCCAGTGCTCCAATATGTATGTAGTTGAACTAACCAAATAGTGAATTACATAGCAGAGATGAGATTAATCTTTTTGGAAAGATTTTAAGGGATGTAGCCTTCCATTGATTGCTTAGAATTACCGCTTAATGATTGATTTTGAGCAGGACTATATTGTATTGTACTATTGGAGTGAGTATCTTAGTTTGGATTCCCCTAAAATAGATCCTGAAACAAGGGCAGGTGTGAGGAAACATGACATGTGAACCAAGGAAGGAAAAGAGCCAACATAAGGGGGCATTACCAAGGTCGTTTCCATAGGCTTTGCCTCAAATTTCCCCTGGACTTTTGAAGAGCCAGAATCCTTCTCAGAATGGTCCATCTAAAATAAAGAATCTGGCTTCCTGAACCAAAAGCCTGTTTCCCATTGTTGGAGATGTGCCTCTCTAGGATAATATCCCCTCTGTATTTCTGGACTGTTCCTGTGGCCAAACCAAGCCAGTGTTTGCTAGGGTAGAATGCTAGAAGATGCAATGAGTTTGTGAATGAACAAATCAAATGCAATGTGCTTATCAATGAGCAAATCAAATATTGATTTCTTAATTGATAAATTTTTATAAATAAAAAGCAAATTATTGAGTCATTGACCAGTTTAGGATGACATCATTTAGGATTACAATATGCTGTAACAAGAGCAGGGACTTACCTATGCTTAATTCTGGAGCACACAGTCATAAAGAAGCTATTTCTGCATTATGTAAAACAGTAGATAAAACATAGCTAAACCATACACACTAGTTAATCAAGATATTTAAATGAGATATCAAAATCTGTAGGTTTGCAATGAAAAGAAAACAGAGTTTTAAGGAGTTAGCTTACAAAATACTGGATCTATAATTTTGGAGAGATAATAAAATACTTAATCGTTACCAAACACAACCACACTGACATTTTTCATCATGAAGAATAATTACAAATTTAGGTTATATCCTTAGACTGGGGCAACTATCAATTATTTTGTACAGTGAATTATTTTAAATTAAAAATCAGCAGGAAGAGGATTTCAGAAGGTTAAGAATAAATAGTTAAAGAAATGCCGATGCTTCGCAAATCGTCTTAATTAGATTGGTCCTTTGGTTTATCCCTCTCAACTTCATAATTTCCCTTCACTTTTATATTTTACACTGAGAAAACATTGCCTACAGCTTGATCAGAAACAGACTTAACGGGAGAGACCACAACCTTAACATCAAAGAACAAATAACTATATTTAGTTATTAGATAATTTTCTACCCTTCAAAAACTGAAAAAATTGGTCTCTGCCTTCAAGGATATCACTGTTAAGTTCAGCAGGTGGGCAAATAAATTATTACAATCAAATATGCTAAGTGGTATGATAGACAAATGCACAAGGCTCTACTGGGAGTAGAAGGAAGGGAAACCTAATTTATGATGGTATTTCAGGAAAAACTTCCTATAGGAGATGATCTTTGTGGCCATTTCAGAAAGCCAAACGAGTGACCAAGGTAACGAAGAGAGTGAGTGACATATGCAGAGAGAGCAGATGATGTAAACACACAGAGCATGAAGCACCACGACTTTCAGAAAATTCCAAGTACAGTAGATGCTTACATTTGCCCAGCACAGACTGTTCTTTACAGATTCTCTGGTTTGATTCTGAAGACCAGAGGCACTCTTTGAACCATACCATGAGAATTTTGGTGGAAGGACTAATTAAGTTTTATTATTAGAATCACTAGAATAAAGCTGGTTCAATTGATTCCTCACCCTTTAATAAAATCACCTGCTTTAAAACAATCTTCCTAATCCCTGGGCATCAAATTTAGTAAGGTATTATCTAGGTCTGGGATTATTGCTAAAGAGGTTTTTGATAATGGAGTGGTCGTGTTCCTTCATTCTTCTGTTAATTTTTTCAACAAGTGTATACTTACTATTTTATAGTATTCTTATTGCCTCTTTTTTTAATAAAATCAGCACCTCAAATTTCCTGCATCACAGAGGGCCTATCATGAGTACAGATGTACTCAAGGGCCAGAATGTCTGCAGCGTTTCCATTCCTAAGCAAAGATATATATGTATATAAAGTGACAACTAGTCTCATAATAATATTTATATTCGTCCTATTACCTACATATAGGTTTCTGGCATAAAGTTATAAAATTAACCAATGTCCTAGATTTAGCAATGCATCAAAACATCATTCAAATAGTTCCTCTGGAATAAGCAGATCGTGTCATAAATTCAAAGCTTAGAAATTTCAGTAATTTAGTCTCTCCTACAGCTTGAGATAGATATCGAATTGATTAGCTAAAGGGAAGAGAAAGTTACCATGGCCACCCACTAGGGTAGTGGACCAGAGAAGGTAGATTCAGAGAATAGAGACTGAGTAGCAGATGGCATCCTTTTGTTATAAGGGTTCCATTGACAGCTGAGGGGTTGTGGAAGCAGTTCTTAGCCCTTGGCCGTCCCTGCTGGAAATGGACTCTCAGAAACACATTCTGCCATCTATAGAGCAGGCACTAATTGGCCTCTTTCCACACTGCAACTCCACAAGTATCTTGGCTCTAGGCCCTGCAGTCTAGTGAAATTCATTAATTTAACATTCATAGAATCATCTAATGCTGAAATTGGAAGGAATTTTAGAGGTCAGCCAGTCTAACCTTTGTATGATGCATGATTCAACAATTTATTGACTGTTTGCCCTCAAAGCAGTGTGCTGGCAATGTTTTCTTTTGGTCCTCCTTTGGGGATCTGAGAAGCAGATTCCAATCTCAGTGTCATTATAAAGTTGTGTAAAAATAAAAACTTAAGAGCCAGACTGCTGATGTTTGAACCCTGGCTCTGACTTGGATTCCGTATGATTTTGGACAAGTTAAATGCTCTGTGCCTCAGTTTCCATATCTGTAAAATGGGATGATAATAAAACCCAACTCATAGAGATGCTCTAGGAAGTTATTGAGCATGTGTAAAATTTTTAGAATATTTCCTGGCACTCAGTAATGCTCAATGAATGTTAATTATTATTTTCATTGAGCTCTGCTCAAATTAATACTTCCTGTTTCTCACAGTTCTCTCTTCTAACAAACCCTCAGTGTTCTGCTACACCACCTGAAGAAGAGGATGTTAATAAATGCTTGCTCTCCTTTGCCTACTGTTTAAAAAAAATATAAAGGTATCTTATCAGTTAGTTTAGCTTACTGAAAGTTGTGTTAAATCATAGACCAACTTCGTCTGTGAATTCCAGATATCAACATCTTTTAGTACAGCATATCTCAGAGGCATTCTAGTTAAGTTATCATACTCTAAGATATTTAAAAATTTTATAACCACTTACAATTTTTATATGTTCTGTAATGTCACAAATTGTGTAAATGGTGAGATTCTAACCTAAAAATAATGAATCTGACATTATAAAATTGCATGCCATTTTAAATGAAACTGGAATCTATGGAGTTTTGTTTTATATAAAATAAGAAGACAGTGGGAGCAGGGACCATCTATATTTCAATCATTGCTGTGTTAATAGTACAGTACTTGTATTTAGTGGACTCTAAATAAATACTGTTGATTTTATCTTTATTTATTAAAAGATAAAATATAAATTTTGGGGGCCGGCCCTGTGGCATAGTGGTTAAATTCAGCATACTCTGCTTTGGCGGTTCAGATTTGTGGGTTTGGATCCCCAGTGCAGCCCTATATCACTCGTCAAGGCTTGCTGTGGCAGTGACCCACATATAAAATAGAGGAATATTGGCACAGATGTTAGCTTAGGGCTAATCTTCCTCAAGCAAAAAGAAGAAGATTGGCAACAGATGTTAGCTTAGGGTGAATCTTCCTCAACAAAACAACAACAAAACGTATATATATAAAAATTTTGTAATAATTAAACACTAATCGAATCAGTAAATGTGTATTTTACTAAAGAAAGAGAATTGCCATGAGCATGATAAATTGCTCTTGCCATCAGAATACAAATACTACCATAGCCAATGCAGTCATGAAAATAACCATATTAAAGTTTTAGTGGAAAAAGTCATACTTAATATTCTCCACATATTCATTTGCTAAATAATATACATATTTTAATTTCCAACTAGCTTGCTTTTGCTCACTGAGCAGCCATATGCTCTCTCTGTATTCTCTAAGCTATACATTTTTAACTGGATGTATGAATGTAAAATCTATCTTCAGCTCACAGTAAATGCAATATTCTATTCAATATTCTCATCTTAATGACAGATTCTAGTCCAAACACTTATCCGAGGCTTAGCTAAAGGACAGATTCAATTTGTTTATCCTACAAAAGCGGAGTAAATTCTTGCAAATTTTCATAGATCATAATTTTCTCCTAAATGTCTTAAGTTCAAAAATGGCCAGGCTGGAAGTTTTTACTGTGAGTTCCTTTTAGAGACGCACACTATTTTTATTTTCTATAAATGATTAGCTGATAGAGTGCTTTCTTTATCCATGCTGCTTTTAACACTTTGCCCTTTTATACTTTTATACTTTAGTTTAGCATACTAAGTGATACTTTCATACTTTAGGATCTCATCATAATATTAGAGACTATAAATCAGTATTAGACTCCTTTATGCTGTGATTATAAGTACATAACTTGTATTTTCCCTTTTATATATTTATATATACATTCACTGGTCTATTTGATTATGATAGATATTTTATTGTGAAAGCTATACAGATCCATCTTTAGCATGCATACATATGTGCAGCAAGCAACCACAGGAGCAATTCCTTTGCTATGACCAAAGAAGTCAATATTTACAAAAACTTCAACTCTCTTTCTTTCTTTTGTGTGTGTGTGTGTGTGAGGAAGATCAGCCCTGAGCTAACATCCAATGCCAATCCTCTTCTTTTTTCCAAGGAAGACTGGCCATGGGCTAACATCCGTGCCCATCTTCCTCTACCTTATATGGGACACCGCCACAGCATGGCTTAACAAGCAGTGCATTGGTGCGCG
Organism: Diceros bicornis minor; assembly: GCF_020826845.1. Lineage (NCBI taxonomy): Eukaryota > Metazoa > Chordata > Mammalia > Perissodactyla > Rhinocerotidae > Diceros > Diceros bicornis. The sequence continues at coordinate 50,779,666 of NC_080761.1, forward strand.
CCCGGGATCCAAACCTGCGAACCTCGGGCTGCCGAAGCAGAGCGCGCACACTTAAACGCTGTACCACCAAGCAGCCCCTATACTCTATTTCTTTGAAATAAAGTAGACAAGCTGTTTTTGCTTTCTCTTACTCTATTTCCCAAATGCGATTTACTCTCCTGATTCATTTTGACCTAATTGCTTTACGGGTTCCAATAATTCTGCCATCTCACATGGTCTGTATCCAAAAGGACATGATTCTTCTATCTTCTTCTTATTCTGTCCTCTTATGTTTTAATTACTCTTCATATTTCTTTGAGCTCTAATTTGAATACTCAATCTCTTTTTACTTGGTGGCGTGAGAAAAATATATTGTATATTCCTTAACTTATACAGTGAGTTTATTAAGAACAGGGTCTTTCACAGAATTCTCAGTGCCTAGCCTTGCATCTGTCATATCAGAGAAGCTCAATAATTTCAATGTGCATGGTGCAGAAATTCTATTTCAGAGAATATTGGAGTTCCATATAAAATTCTACTGGAATTATTCTTATCTTTTAAAAATGTTTTTCTGATTTTCTTTGTTTTTCAATGATGAAAATAATGCATATTATAACTATAATACATATTGCAGTTTTAAACATCATAAAACCTATACAAAGTAAGAAGTAAAAGTTGCCTATAGTCCCATTCAAGCTCCCTATTTCTTCTTATTGTTTTTTTTTTTGGCAAGGAAAACTGGCCCTGAGTTAACACCTATTGCCAATTTTCCTCTTTTTTCTTGAGGAAGATTCGCCCTGAGCTAACATCTGTGCCAATCTTCCTCTATTTTGTATGTGGGTCACCACCACAACATGGCTGTTGACGAGTGGTGTAGGTCCACACCCAGGAACCAAACCCAAGCCACCGAAGCGGAGCACACTGAACTTAACCATTAGGCCACAGGCTGGCCCCCTAGACTCCTCATTTCTAAAGACCATTAAGGCTAATAGTTTGAAGTAAAATTCTTCTAGACATTTTTTTTCCATCTAAAATACTTATAAAGAAATTTGCTTTATATGGTGTGTGAGTGTGGGTTGGGGGAAGTATCCTTGGGTGATCAGTTTAGCTGTCTTCTACTTGCTGGAATAAGAAGTCTACTCTCAGCTACTGTGCTCTCAGTACCACCCTGACCCTGAACCTGGCTGAAGTTTAGGTACAAAAATCCAGCATGGAAAGGGGCTTATTTGCTGGCATGTGTTGAACACAGGTAGTGAATGTTAGATGATCAAAGCCTGAGTAGACATAGATGATAGGACACTTGTATGTACTAAATTAACAAAATAAAAGTATTTCTACTTCTCTTTGATATTTTAGTTTCTCAAAACACAAATGTACAATTATCAGTTGAAAATAGGAGCTTCTCATCCTGAAAGAAAATCCAACTGTTATGTTATGTAGACCAGTATAGTATTTTATTTGTTACAGGCATACTTTTTTTTATTATCTTCCCCCATCAAGACCTTTTCAGGAAGGTCTTGATTTTAATGCAACGAGAGTGCATACATTGAAGACCACGTAGATTTTTAAATATACAGTCTTTGTTTCAAAACCAATTACTAGTTTTATTAAAGTAATTTCAGCTAATTATACTGCAAGTATGCCAATCATTTACAAAGTCATTATAGCTCAAGTATTAGCAATCATTAATTACTTTACACACACTAGCTGTCCAATTTTATTGAATTTACATGCATGTTTGTCTCACTAACATCTTTGACATATTGATGTTGATTTTTATGTAAAATATAAATATGGCCAGTAAAATAAATTTGAAAAAAACCTTTCATATTTTCAGGAAATGCTTACACAATATCCTGGTTGTAAATAATTAAAAGGAAGAAAGCTATTTATTCTATACTTTTAATTTCCATAGTAAATAATTTTAAACATAAAATTTATGGTCTGAATATATAAGATGTGCGCCGAACATGTGCTGAAATATAACGTGTATTTTGTACATTGGTCTCCCTGATAGTACATATATGTTGGTTCGTTTCTTTTGGTGAGGAAGATTGGCCATGAGCTAACATCTGTGCCCATCTTCCTGTATTTTTGTATATGCGACGCCACCACAGCATGGCTTGATAAACGGTGTGTAGTTCCATGCCCAGGATCTGAATCTGAGAACTCCGGGCCGCTGAAGCGGAGCATGCAAACTTAACCACTACGCCACCAGGCTGACCCTGTACATATTTGTTTTTACATGTGCTATTCTGTTTCATACTATTTATATCCTAGTGTACGACATATATTTGATAGAAGTCTTTGAAATAACTTATAACTTTTAGAACAGTATATGTAGAGGAAAAGTATTTAGATAAACTTTGGAATACAAAATTCTAATTTTACTAGCACCTTTTCACTTGAATTTCCCCACAAAGACAATGATATCTGCTATATATTATTTTCTAACTTAGAAGGAGTTAAAATTTAATAAAATTTTGTTTATAAAATGAGAAAGTATTATATTTTTACCAAAAAATAATATGAAATATCTTTCAGTTTCATTAAAAAGTCATATATTAAAACTTTTCACTTCAGATAAATTCCTATACTACTGATTAAAAAGGGTTAATCTTGCACCATCTAAGATCTTCTCGGTTACTTCTCAAAGCCTATTCACAGAGGTTCTAAGTTCTAATAACTAAATATTAATCTTTTCTTCTGCAGCCCTTGTATTTTTCAGCCTTTCTTCTTATCCCTACCCAGTCATGTCTAATGAGGCAGTGATAAGCTTCTACACCATCTGCCTGTACTGAGGTCGGTTTCATTCAGGAAGTCCCATTGACTCACAGAGCTGGAAGTCCACATAGCATAACTCATGGAATGCTTCAGTTCATTGAATTCCTATGAAGGATCCTCTTTGGAAATAAACATCAAGACTCATAAGTGCTAGTATTTATTTTAAAAGAATAAGATAAAAATTGAAATATTTGTCAAAAACTTGATGTGTATTGTCTTATCTTCACCATGGCTATGTGGGTTAAGTATTAACTCCGTTTTATAAAAGTAAAAAACCCTGAATCTCACAGGTGTAAAATGACTTTAGTCAAATCACATGACTTGAACCAGAGAATGAATTCAAATCCTGGGTCCGTCTGATTCCAAAGCTTGTGTTCTTTTTGAGATGCTATGCTAATTTGCAAAAATGAGGTTAACTATTTAGCCTAAAGATGATATATCACATATGTTTTATGTGATAACCACATTTTTGATGTTTGATTATTGACTTTTTAATCCTTAACCTTTCTTTCCCCCATGGCCCTGCTCTGGACAGGCTGATAAAAGAACCTGCACATTCCTCCTTCTTTGGAGCCAGTGGGAAATTTAACCCTCACAAGTCTCCAGCCTGCACATGAGAATGTTCCTCTGGTTACATCTAGCAACAATAAACCCTCTCTCTCTGCTTTGCTGGTTCCTACATCCCATCTCCCCAGGAGTCCCTTTTGTGAGCAGTAAACTTTCCTTAAATTCTCTTGGTGTATGGAGGGACTTCAACTTCAACATCTGAACCAAATTTTTAGTGTGGGTTCATCCTGCAAAATAACCAAATATTTATAACTCTACAAAGGAGTTTCCAGGTCAGTTCTCAACCAAATGAATGATATTACTCAGAGATTCCAAGACATAGCTTGTTTGTTGCAGGTAGCTTCAAGATAGATCAGCAGTCCCCAAAGGTAACAGTTTGTAAACTAAAAGTTGGATCCTTGGCCCATATTCCTATTTCATAGTTTCATTGGGCATTGCTTATGAACAAGATAATAGGCAGGAACCAAATACGATTCATTTTTTTTAATACTCCTTGTTTCCAACATATAACAAGCACCTAATAAATGCTGTTTGAATGAATGAACAACCAAACATTATTGATTCTTCTGCTTATATCTGTTCTTAATAATATTGATACACATTGTAGAGGTCTATTCAAGTAAGAATCATCAAATTAGACTATGTTCATACTATTTTAGATTGTCGTAATATACAAAATAATATTTTTTGAAAATGGTAGAATAAATTATGCATGTGGAATTACCATTTAAAATGAAGGCAAAATTCAACAATGTCAGCGTTTGGGCCAACAGAATTTTGGTAACAACTCTGATACTTCAAGATCAACACGAGATATAACTGTATTATTAATGGGCTTAATCAGGTTATGGTCCCACTGGTTAAAATAATTAGATGTCTAAATTAGTTACATTTTTAATGAACTCTGACCCTCTTAAGAAACTGATTGAGAATAACAGCATTTAATTTATATTCTAACTCTAAAACAAACAAACAAATGCACAAACTGGAAGAATTGATCATTTTCTGTCAGTGTTTCCCAGTTCCCCACTGACGAAAGTGAAAGAAAATAATCTGTTATAATGCAGCTTCTTCATGGATTTCTTCGGACTTTCATGCCTTTGCAGAGTTCTTATCTTCAGGGAACTTTGCTTTTTTAACTCTCTCTCCTGTAAATGATGCAGATGTTAATCAGGATAATCCCCCTGTTAAATCACTCTGCAGTAGGATTAAACTTGTATGCCATGTTTTCAAATTAATACACTAACCTTTAATGAGCTAACTAAAATGCTTTGAAAGTCATAATTTTTCTGGTTATTTTCATAGCTCCTGTTCAAGATAAATGTTGTCTGCGTGAAGAAATGGAGAGAATCTCCCTTGCAATGTATTTAATACAATCCTTACTGTGCTAATATAAAAAGTAGAGTTCTTGTGCAATAAACTACATTAGAAATACTTGGAGAACCAAGACATAAAGAATGACTTCCTAGCATATTTATTTCATCTCAGAAACAATGTGGAAGAGACTTTCTAGTTTGAAAGTGAATTTGCTAATATAGAAGGAGGGGAAAAAATCAAGGACCATTAGCTTAAACATTCATATCTATTTGAATGTTGCGACATGAAAACAACTCAAAATAAACAGAATATTAAATTAATAGGAAGAGGAAACAGAATTAGGAAAAAAATGGAAGAGAATGAATTTTTTTTTTAAAGGTGTGGCAATCATTGGCTCCTGGCATTTGGGGTGCTGGTTCTAGAATATTTAACGTTATGCTGCCTGATTCAAGATTCTTGAAAATCTTTATTACTTGGATCTCTTATCAGCATTGAAGTCCTAGAAGTGCATATATAGTGTCCTTTTAACTAAGAGATATGAACCCAAGTGTCAGTTCCTCAAATTTTTAATGCAGTGTTTGTGTTAACACTGTCTGATGTGGTCCGTTGCAGTAAGGTTAAGGAGAAGTTTTAAATCAGATGTATTTCCAATTCTTGGCTAAAGGTCACACAAGGGGACTGTACTTCATCCTGAAGAAAAGCTTCTTGTACTTGTTAATAATAAATTTGGCTACAGTGCACTAAAACTTTATGACAGTATGTTAGATAATCATGAAAGCTTCTAAGTGTCATTTGTTCTCTCAATTTTCATAGTTGAGTGTGGATGATAAGGACAATGGTGTTTGTAGATGATGAACAGCATTGGATAAAATGTTGATACCTATATTTATTTATATAATTCTGAAAGCAAACACGAGGTTTCCAGATTAAAGTCAGACTATTATTATTAATTACAGCAATAACCACATCAGTTTCTGATAGCCCAATCAGAAAGATGCGATGAGAGGCAGATGGTTATCCATGTATGTACAAAAAGTGGTTTTCTTAAACTACAGGAGAGGGATCTGAAATTATGAACCTGTGCATTTATATAGAAATTTATGTACAGCTGCTCTCCTTCCTGTTTGAGAGAAAGAGAGAGAAACCTCACCTCCCTAATGAAAACAAATCTTCTGCGAGACAAGAGGAAGGTCCCTACAATGGTTTACAACCATATGGAATGTGAATATAGAAGAATGTTTTAGGGATTCATCCCCCTGTGAAATATAAACCCATGCCTCTGTGTATAATACACCTAAAATGTGAAGCGCAAATGTTTCTGGAGGACAAAAGGAGACATTTTCTGTCTTTATGGCATGTCAATTTCCATTGCTTGGGAGGCCAAAACCCTGCAGGAACACTGAGAAATCCAGGAGAACTGCAGTCCCAGTGTCTCTCAAAGCTCTTTCAAAATGTAAAAATATAAAATGAGTGCCTTTGGCATTGGATAATTAAGTTACATAACCCAAGTTGGAAACATAGAGTCTTAAAGTTTTGAGGTTATTTTTTAAGTTACTGTTGAGTTAGTTGTCTTTTGATAAAGCCAAGCTTCTAGCCATCCAGAAAACAGATAAACAATAATAAGAATGGATTCATGTTCATTTGAATGATGCAATTGTATAACATTCATTTGCCAGTGTTCAAATACCTATGTCCCACTTTAATAGACTTTTGCCAGCATTATGAGGTTGTGTGATGGGACATGTACCAGAGAGACATCCTCAGAAATTTGAGTGAAATTGCCCAACAGATACTAATTGTAATCAATGCAGAAATAGAAGTATAATGATGTATGCCTGAAATTTATACAATGTTGCAAACCAATGTTGCTGCAATAAAAAAATAAATTAAAATAGACCCCTGAAAAAAAAAAGATGCAGCCAATTTTTCATTGTTATGGTGAAAAGTGAACAGTTTCGGCCGATGAATTGTTTGGCTGATTTGATCACATTGGAAGAGTGTGTAATATAATTTGCTTCTTTAATACTGCCCTGGCCCAGATTAGAGGTCCTGGCTGAAGACTGGTCAGTTTCCCTTTCTGAGCAGCTGATTAAGTCCATACTTCCAACCAATCACCCTATTGGGCTCTCATAATCCAGGCTACTGTATATACCAGCTGTAAATGCCCATTGGATCAGGTACCAGAAAACTAGGGACAGCCCTTGTGCCCTAGAGCCCCCCAAATTATTTAAATGAGCCAATCCACAGGGAGCCCATGAAATCTAGCTAATGTCACCTTACTTGCCACAAGTAAGCTGCCCCTTCAGCTCCAGTTTGCTGTTACCTTGTCCCCTGTGTGGCCCTTCCTGACAGCCTTCTCTGGTTCTGCCTTTCATCTATCTTAAGCGTCAGTGTATTGTGCCATCACAATAAGCCATCAGAAGGATCTTTAATAAAACAGAAAGCAGCATTCTGATTTTAGAAATGACATTCAATTAAATTATGAAGATATAGTCATTGATTATTCTTGAATGAAAGCATAAACAAAGAGGATACTGAAAAATCTCTAAGGCTTTTTGATTTATATTGTAAATCAATTAAATCATATATCATATATTATAACTTGATATGTCACCAATTAGTACTTTTCATACCTAAATTGACAAGCGTACTGAAATCTGGAAACAAGAATTAATTGGTAAATAATAACTTCCTAGTTTTTGGGTTTCAACATGAATATTTTTCTTTTATTATGAGAAGGCTACTTATGCATATAAATCTATGACAATGGAACTTTCTATGTTTAGTAAAAAAATAATTCTCACAATAAATATGAGTTTCTTAAAATGTGGAGAATAGCAAACAAGCCTAACTCTTTTTACTAATCATATTTAATTTTTCTGTTTAAAAGAGATAAAAAAAAAACCTTGCATTGTCTGGGCCATCCTAGGAAAGTCGAAAGATATTATTTGGATAAAGCATATCTTAATAGGTTTCCTATTCTGTATTTGGGCCTGAATTAGGAAAAGACAAAATCAAGAAAAATTGTCAAGGGGACAGGCCAGAAACAAAGTTTTCAAAGGGAAAAAATTCTACAATATTAAGGAATAATGATTATATGAAACTTTGATTTTTCAAAATTTAAGGAAACTTTGTTATCTGGGCAGAGAATAACTTGGTCATATTATAGATAAAACATAAAGTCTAATTTTACTCTTTTTGCATATTATCCAGTGATGTCTTGCAGTAAAATATTCATAAACTTTTTCTTTATAAGTAAATTCATTAATATTAAGTATTTAGGCATACACAAATATCTAACTAAATAATAAACTTAAGCTTTTATTTTTAACTAAAATGTAATTAAACTTATTTTATTTTAAATAAAATATATAAATATTACAATTTATTTAAAATAAAATATTATATAATTTATATTAAATTTTCCATCTAAATAAACTTCAGAAGTTCCTTAAGAAACAGATAAAACATGTTTATTATTTTGTGTACATTATCATGTTATACTTATTATCTCAATCATATATATTAATTTTCATCTTAACCAAAGTAACCAACTTTTGTTTCTTCCAGACACAGACACAGTGAAAAATCAATCACAAATCCACAAACTCTTTATCTCTATGATCAGATATTTCACATAAGTTTCAGAAATTCTATTTCAGCAAAAAAATGTTGATACACATATAACATGATGCAAAGGCATTTTCACATTTTATGTGGTAAAAAATAATGTAAATTAACATTATGTTTAATGACCAAAGTTTCTATCTTTTTCTTGCTTTGAAATTACCCAAGTAACCAAAGATTACTTATTAACATAATTTAATATTAATCTAAGGTCTTAAATTTAATTAAGAATTTAGAAATTGTAATTAAAGTCAACACATTAATCCTTTATATTCATAGAATTATTAGAATTTATGACATTTAACATTTTGAGAGATATTCTGTTACTATTTAATTATGAATTTATAATTAACAAATTACAGATTAATTTCTTTAAGCACCATTTTATATATTTGAAATCTTTAACTTTTGTGGGAACAATGATAATGTTTTTGACTCATAAGACAATATTGGAAATTTTAAAAAGTTTTAAGTCATGATCTGTTTAGCCGTAATCATGTATAAACTGGAGTATTTTGTTGGCATTAATTTACCTAGTAAAACATGAAAGACAACATATGCATTTCTTAACCCGTGTTATTTACCTACTTAACTCAAATATTAGATGCACTTAATTTTAACACAATTTACAAGCTTATATGTTTACAAAACTAAATTTTAAAGATTCAAATTATATTTAAACATTCTTTCTCATTTTATAGAACTAGAGGTCATCTTTTTTATCTAATGAACAAGGCCGTTACTCATTTACTTTCCCCAGTTGCAGGTTATTTATTTATTTTTTTTAGCATAGCTTATATATTTTAAGTAAAACACATGCAATTTAGTAATTTTTCTTCATTTTTTTTTCCAGAAGGTAATTGCTGTCTACTGTAGAGGAGGAAGAAGTTTCCTCTACTCTCTAGGTTCTTCTGGCTGGTCTAAGAACTAAACATGAGACGGAATAACAGGAAAAAATCTAACAAAGTTTAATGACATGTATACATGGGAAATACTCAGGACAAATGAGCCTCTCATCAAAATGACCGAAGCCACCACCTTAAATACCATCTTCAGCTAAAGACAGAGGAGGGTGTTGGGGGTAGTGGTTTGGGACTTCAAAGGGGAGGAAGTCAACTCAAGTGAAGATGGAAAAGCAAATGTTTGGTAAACAAATGCTGGCCATGCAACGCAGAGACAATGGGACACGGGGAGGACTTTGATCAAATGGGCCTTGCTAGGTTCCTGCCTGTCTACACACCTAGTTCATATTATACTATAGTTAGCTATGGTGACAACTCCTTCCTGGAACAGGCCTTCCATCTTAAATTCTTTCAGGCAGGTAGGGGGAAGATCAGTTTCTTTCCAAGTCTTTTGTTCTTAAAAATAATTGAGCCAAGGAAACATATTTTGGGGTGACAAATTCTGCTCCCCTACACTATCTAGACTAGATATTTTTAGAATGAACACATGACAACAATTTTTTTGATTAATTTTTCCCCACAATTTCCCAAGAGAGGGGATAAGTGGGAGAGAAAGAAAACAAAATAAAAAGGAAAATTTAAAGGAGCCAGTTGTGGACAAATGTGAAATTACTGTTGTCTAAAGCTATTTATCTTCTCTCTGAAGGAGAGAAAGACTAGATGCAGGAAACCTCTTCTGATACACATACACACGCACACACACACACACACACACGCATGTTATTGTAGCTGGTTTAAATGAAGCGAACTCTCATATCTGCTGTCTCTTTTAGACAAACAAAACTAGACGATCTCCTCCTTTTCATGCTAAGATGTCTCTAAAGTAAAAAATCTTGTTTATGTCAAAAGTTCCTCAAAGTGACCATTGTAATTCTGGATTTTCCTTTTTGGAATCCTTTCAAAACTTAAAATATCTTGTGCTATTGGCACCCACTCATACAAATAGGCAAATGGGAACTGACTTATCTGCAAGCTTATCAAAGGATGGCTGTCCTTTGCCTTTTACTGGGGAAAATTAACATTATTAGTGAAAGTCTCAAAAAAATCTAAACCAATGCTGCATTCTTATCTACCTTATGAAAGCTCTTAACAATGATGAAATCAAGTAGTGGAGTCTCAACAAGGATATTAATAATGACAATAACAACAATAATAAAGGCTCCAGCAAAGCTTTAACACAACAGAGTACCGAGGAATAGCAGAGCTTTGCAGTTACATGTCCAACAATGAGATGAAATGGAGAGACAGTGAAGGGTCTTTCTTGCGCTCTGTCCTCACTGAGGCATTCTGGGCTAAGGAGAGGAGAGTCTGGTTCTAACCTGAATGATGCTACACAACTGCAGATGGAAAAACCAGCAAAACAGTTAGCTCAAGCCTTTATTAAAACATTTCAAGTGAGAACAACTTAAGTGTTGGTGAGAGGAGGGGCAAGTAAATTAAAGATTGTACTTAATTGAGAAAAGTAGTCCAGCTTTTGTTTGGAGAATTGTTCACTATTCAAATCTTTGGAAGGTGTGGGGAAACAGATTGTATTAATCATAGGTCAGTCTGTAGGCACAGCGAAAATGAAGTCAGGTTATGGCGACTGCTGCTCAGACAATCTCAGTGTAGCAGAAATGGGCAGGAATATTTAGGAACTGAGGTCTTGCAACTCTCAGTAAAAAGATTTTAATGATTACACTTCTTTCCATTTAGATTGAATTATAAACAGATTCATAAAATTATGTAATGACATTCATAATGAAGATAATGCAAACGGTATATTTAGTTAGTAATTGAAAACTATGAAAATTTGTCAATGTGCTTTAAATAAATATAAGTCTTGAAATATCTTTTCCTTCTCTCTACATCATCAGCACATTTACAGCGACATACGATAAAATGACTGGACAGTGAGAAAAGAAACTGCTAATCAGTATCTCCTTTATTATCTCATACTAAATTAAATCGTTAGAGTCTCTTTTACATAAAAATGAATATTATGGGCCGGCCCGGTGGCACAAATTGTTAAGTGCGCATGCTCCGCTGCGGTGGCCCGGGGTTCGCCGGTTCAGATCCTGGGTGCGCACCGACGCACTGCTTGTCAAGCCATGCTGTGACGGCATCCCGTATAAAGTAGAGGAAGATGGGCAAGGATGTTAACCCAGGGCCAGTCTTCCTCAGCAAAAAAAGAGGAGGATTGGCAAATATTAGCACAGGGCTATCTCCTCACAACAACAAAAAAGAAAATTATTCCTGTTTGTCCTCAGAATTAGAGCATGTGTATTTCTAATGCCAGTTGTTGATCATTCCCCCTATTTCCTTTGACAAATAAAATGTCTTAGAGCAGTCTTTGAAGTTAGCAATATTTTTGTGAAATGTGAACTTTGTTTTGTTTTCAGAAAAGGATAAAAGAAATGGAAAATATTAGTGCTACTGAGAGTTCAGGAGCATTTCTTCCTATCTGGCTTATTTCCCTCAAGCTTTTAAATCCAATAATAAAATAAAAAATCTTGCTGAATACTTACATAGAGAAGCACTGTGCTAGGCATTGTGGGGATTTGAAGAGGATATGAGGAACATGGTTGTTCCTACCATACAGCAAATCGCATAATTAAAGACAGATATGAGCCAGCCCTGACAGCCTAGTTGGACTGTTCAAGTTCCACGTGTTCTGCTTCAGCAGCCCGGGTTGGGTTCCCAGGCGTGGAACCACACCACTTGTCTGTCAGTAGCCATGCTGTGGCGGCAGCTCACATAAAAGAACTAGAAGGACTTACAACTAGAATATACAACTATGTACTGGAGTTTTGGGGAGGAAAAAAAAGGAGGAAGATTGGCAACAGATGTTAGCTCAGCGTGAATCTTTCCCAGAAAGAAAAAGAAAAAAGACAGATACACATGCACACTCACACATATATGGAAGATAAATAACGAATAATATTTAATAATTCTGGAGGCAGTAAAGTAAAAAACACAACTTATTACATGATAAGCTTTCAAATAGCACATGGCTATAAACATATCAGAAACAAAATTGATAATCTTTGAGAAATAATGGTGAATAGAAAAATAAGATTGTAATGATACAAATGTAGCTCTCAAATAAAGGAAAACTAGGAGGCAGAGGAGCAATGGAGAGAAAAAGAAAAAGTCAGATAGAAAGTCTGTATATTATCTCAGCTTCTGTGAGAGGTAATGATTGGGTAAATAGATTTCCTTTTTCTCCCCTCAAGTTGACGTATTTTACATAAGTTTCAGAGTATTGTTTGAAGTAATGAAACTAGAAAGAGAACAGATTATATAATTTCCAAATCACTGAGAATTGATTGCACAGAGGGAGGAAATCCTCTCATAAATAATAAATGTAAGTGAAATGCTCAAGCATAGAGAAAAGTAATGAGTCAAAACGTAGTCATAATCAAAATACAACTCTATGTCACCCTCAGAGGTAAACCCCAACAGTCACTCAGAAAGACTGAAAGGAAAAGTTTAGAAAGTGCCCAGGTAGACATCAGAAAAAGTTTAATAGTCATAATAGTGATAATAGCGCTAAATAAAACTATGAGAAAAATGTTAATTCAAAGCAAAAATTATTAAATGAAGTCACTTTATTATTTATGAATAAATTATAGATTGACAGAAATAACGTAATTGTCTTATTCTGTTTGGACTCCTATAACAAGAATAGCATATTCTGAGTGGCTTAACAACAAACATTTATTTTTCACAGCTCATGAGGCTGAGAAGTCCAAGATCAAGGCACCTGCAGATTCCGTGTCTGGTGAGGGCCCACTTCCCGGACAACCATGTTTTCACTCTACTCTCACATGGTTGGGGGAGACGCTAGCTCTCTGGGGTCTTGTTCATGAGAGCACTAATCCCAATCTTGAGGGCTCTGCACTTCCCAAAGTGACCTAAGCACTTCCCAAAGGCCCCATCTCCAAATACCGTCACCTTGGGGGGTTAGGATTTCAACATAGGACTTTCAGGGGGACATAAACATTCACTCTAGAGTAATAATAATACAATTTATTAACACTTTTTTCTGACACTGGCATTCAAAGTATATAACAATAAAGTAGGCTATAGAATATAAATAACCCAATTCACGACATTGTATGTATATTGAATATTTAAAATATACATATTAATAAACTCTAAACACTACAAACTTTCTATATAACTCCTCACTGTATCTACAGAAAATATACATTATTTAGTGATATGTTGAGTAAAAAGAAAATTATTAAATTCCAAAAAATAGAAATTATAGAGAATTTTTCTCTGATCATACCACATTTAAACCCATAAAAAATTTGCAAATGTAGAAATAAAAAATAGCTAGGTATGTGGGAATTTATTCAATTATTCCCTAAACAATTCTTTGATAAAAGAGGTAATCAAAAATCAATTGCCAAATAATTATTACTACATATTTAAAACTATGAGATATAACAACTATACTGAAAGGAAATTAACCACCTTAAAACTCTTCATTACTAACAAAACAAAATAATGAAAATAATAAAGGCTACATGCAATTTGATAACACAAAGAACAAAAAATATAAGAATTAGAATTCATAAAATTATAATTCATAAATAAAAAAGCAGAAATTTTGAAATGGAAAAGGAAAGTGCAACAGCAGAAATTTTGAAATGGAAAAGAAAAGTGCAACAGAACCTTAATAAATCTAAGAAGTGATTCTTGAAAAAGTATAAACTAATAGCTGGTATAAAGAAAAAGAGAGAAATATGAAAAAAATACTGTCAAAGTAAAAATCGCACTGGCCATAGCTGAACAGGCCAGGGTGACTTTATCCCAGGCTATTGCAATAGGGAAGAGAACCAGATTCTGAACTCAATTCTGCTATAACAAAGGGTTTTTAAGAGATGCACTGGGGGAGATCTTAGGCCACTTGTGTCTGCTAAGTGGCCTTACCCAAAAAGGAAAACTCAACTTGCTCTTGTCTTCATGGTAGGAAGCAGTTTTACAACTTGGAGTAGGCTCCTACTATTCCACAGAGACTGGGAGACAGGGATACTATCACCCTTGATGCCGACATTTCACAGGGATGGCTCCAGGTCCTTGAGAAAGGCATTCCTGGGTTGTAAGACTGGCAAGAGGCTTTTGAAAGATTTATTAGCTCAAAGAGGCAGAGTAAGAATTTGCAGTTACAAACTTTCTAAAGTAAATGCTCTAAGCAAAGGCAGGTCAGAAGCCTAGTGTCAGGAAGAATCCTATCTAAAGTTTAGTCAAGCTGAGGGGAATGTTAAGGCCACATTTGTCAATACTCCAGGACCACATGTTCCCACAAGTCATTACTTTCAAACTTTAATACAGCACGTAATAATAATGTTATCACATGATAAATTATTTATAGCGTAGAAAAAGGAAGAATACTTCCAACTTTTTAACTGCAGCGTAACTCTTATACCGAAGCCTTACAAAGCACAAAGCACAAATGTAAATTACCAGCCAATCTTATTTCTGAGTATTGACACACACACACACACACACACACACACACCCCGAAACTAAATTTCACATTTATAGATTAATTCCAGCTGACATGAAAAGAATGACCCACTGAAAGAGTTGGGTTGTGTGTCAGTTGGAGTTCTAGCAGGAAAGAGATGATACACTTGTAGGGGAACAGAATTTGCCACTTCAAGATGCGTCTCTTCGGCATGAGGATTATTTTGGGCTGTTTATTTTTAAACAAACTGCAGACATGGAGAAACTCTGAAAACCGAGTAGAAGTTACTCTTTGTAAGACACATTTACATTCATAAGGGAAATCTCTATTCTTAAAGGTGTCTCCCTCTCTGTACCAGGAAGAGAGGAATGACCTTATCTTTAGAAATTCTTCCCAATGCAGAAGGCAAGGACTTAAATCTGCTTGTTATGCAGATTCTCTCTTACTCCTGTTTACTGTGCTTTTCTGGTAATCTCTCATAACTGTATCCCCTCACCCCCAACATCCTCCTTTGTCTTTAGCTGAACATGGTATTTAAGGTGGCGACCTCATCCATCCTGGCAAGTAACTCAGTTTTCCTGGGTTTCTTCCATGTATACATGTTATAAAGCTTTGTTTGATTTTCTCCTGTTATTCTGTCTCATGTTAATTTGAGTCTTGGACCAGCCAGAAGGACCTAGAGGGTAGAGGAATTTACTTCCTACCCTATACACTTAAAAGGGGTTAGTTGAAGAGAGTTCAATGAAAGAATTATTTACAAAGGTTTGAGCAGAGTTAAGAGACTGACAGGAATAATGAAACTCCTAAGGATGAACAGTAATGGCAAAGCATAAGATGTGATACTACTTACATTCAAGAAAATATGTGATATCTAATCCTGAAGGGATAGGGGAGGTGCAATCAAGTTAATGGAGGCCAGTGAAAATCAGGGCCATGGACCACTAGACAAACCCTAGGGCCATAAGGAAATGCAGCTTTAGTCAGATCTGCAGCAAAGTAAAAAAAGAGGTGCAGGAACAAATACCTCCCCTTCTCTTCTCCTCCCACTCTGAGATCTTCAGAGAGTGCTTCCCACTGGTCAAACATAGCAGGAAGGTGGAGGGCAAAGGGGACTTCCAGAGCAGACAGCAGGGCAGAGAGGGGTGGTGTACAGATATTGGGATGGGGGAGGAGAGCAAGGATTATATAGTAATTTCAAATGAGCCCCAAGATCAGGAATATGCTACATTATATTGGCTCTAAGAGTATATTGAGTGGAAGATGTGATTTTTATGTGACATTAAGAAATTAAAAATTCTGTCTGTTGAATTTTTACACAGTGCTTTCTAATATGATATTTTTAAAAAATTTATACTGATTTAAGTTTTTTAGATTAATTCAGACAAAAAATGTTATCATATATTACTCTTTGGCTACATAAAAACAAAAATATGTGCAAAAGCCAGCTGAGAAATTCTTAAAATGCCACCATTGTCTGATTATTTGAAATCATTTTGACTCAGCCTTCCTGTACTCTATTATCTGTACCATCAAGAACATTAATGAGGCGACATTTTTTAAGAATACCTTACCATCGTCTCCAGGATTTTCTTCTAAGCCAGAGACACTCATTTTACAGGTTTTGATGACACTACTTCTCCAATGTATCAAAAGGTACCAGTGAAGAGTTTCCAGACAGCTCTCCAGATTCATTTTCCTTCTTCAAAAGGCCCATGAATGCATTTGAGAGAAAAGAAATACAAATCTTCTCTCTTTCTGAAACCAATGTTATTTTGAGTCATTGTTTCTACAGATGGACCTATATTACATCACACCAAGACATCGTGTTAAGATGGCTCACAATTTAAGGATTATGTAAGACTTCTATGAAGAAAATTATTTTAAAAAGTGTACTAAGGGATATCATAGAAATCAGAAAAAAAACGAAAGAGGCAACTTTTGTTTCTTCAACAAGAAAACAAAGAAAATCACATAGTATATATTTTTAAATATATGTTTCTTTCTGTTTACATGAGGTTTATAATCTATGTTTTAGGGGGAAAGAAATTGCAATCCTTGACTCCTTGACTATTAATTCCAAGTAATCTGCAGAGGTTTCCAAAAAGATCACAATGCTGCACATTTCTAGAGATCTGATAGTGACGAAAGTGAACTTGGTGGGCAGAGTGGCTGTGAAACTCCCCAATGAGTGAGAAAAATCATGCAGAACGGCAGCGTGTCACTGTGACACAGTTTTTTTCTCTCTTTATGTTTTTTTCCTCCCAGGCAGGGAAATTGCTAGGAAGTCAGAGGGAGTGCTCGGAGTGTTAATTAGGTGTGTGAAAATGCTCTTTAATGGCTTCTCTGTAGTAGGTTCTAAATATGAAATTAGAGGCCTCCGTTCCTAGAGGAAGGAGATACTGAACAATAACAACCGGCCGAGACACTGGACCTGGAGCCTCACTGGAACCCAGACATGCTGGATCTTGGATGAAATGTTGCTCCAAAGGGCTTCTGCTTCCAGCAGAGTATCCTGGCTGAGGTGAGTGTCTGTTTTCTGTGTGAGTGTGGGGAGGATAATAACACCATTTGTTTGTGTATCCAAATTCAGTTTACAGAAGCCTTGCTCCCACTGATTGATAACTCTTAAAGTTAACAAGGAAATACTCAAGTGAAATTAGGTGTCGTTTACTTCCATTTCCTGTCCTGTATTGTATTGTCTTTTAAAAATATGGCATTTTAATATTAGGTAATGCTTCAAGATGGAGTTTTATCAAGGAGTACTGTTTCTATGGGAGGGGGGATGTCCTTGAGGGTAAAAGAAATATAGAAATCTATGTTTTTTTATTAATTCATCCTTAGAATTCCTAGCTACTTCAGTTTAAAACACACACACACACTCCATAGGTGTATATATATGTATGTGTGTATGGATAGAGATGCATAACTTTGTATTTAATGTATCCCATGTAATATGCTATTTGCTAAGGGTACAAAGAGGAATAAAATGCAGTCCTTACTCTTACATCACAGTGGCATCCCTTGAAGTAAGTGGGATACATAATGACTAGGAAAGCAACACCTACCTCCCTGCATGGCTGGCCGTGTGCAGTAGTGAGCACTGTGGAGCACTAAGAAACTAAGAACGGGAAATGCAACTTCAATGTGATGCTTCCCTGTGCTTCCCTCCACTCTTGGCCTGCTTCTGCTCACACTAAAGTACTTCCAAACAAGTTTCTTTCTATTTAGACTTTATAATTGTTATTGCCAAGGGGATTAGCTCAGCACAGTTAATTCATAATTATGAGAAATGGAAACTCTGTATTTTTAATCTCCCCAGGTGATTCTAACGTGTACCTAGAACTCTGATCTAGCCAAATGCTAACCTATTAGCTTATAACTATAAAGACTTTTTTCATTGGATTATGAGTTGAGTTCTCATGGATAGTTACCATTAACATAATAAACAATATTAAAGTACCTCTTTAACATTTGTCCAAATTTCGTACCCAACTGGCAATATCTAAGAAATATGATAAATAAACTTCTTGGTATGTTGTTATTTTCGGTGTGTGAACAACTGCAATCCTCACAATTCTGTAGCTGCTTGTGGACTTTAGACAAGTTTTTGTCATGTGGACTTATTCATCTTTGTGTATTTCATGAGGAAGCAGCATATTGTGGCATGTCAACGTATTTTCTTGGATAGGCTGAAATCACTTCTGGGATTTTAACCTGCAACCCTTATTCACAAAAACAGATACTAATTCCCAATTCATTATGCAGCTGGATGAACTAATAGGCATTAAGTGTCCCTAAACATTTTGAATAACATGGTATATGTCACTGGCACCAGTCAGTGGTGCGGTGGGGTCCCAGGTTCTTGATCCACAGACACAAAACAATTTGAGAGTGGACACATAGTGGACGTTTTGACAGAGGAGGATTTATTAGCAAAGTGAAAGTACACTCCCAAGGGGAGAGGCAGGCAGGCTCCAGGGGAGCAACTGCCCCGAAGTTGTGGTGGTCGGTGGCTTTGGAAGGTCAGATCCTGGGGGTGGGTCAGGGTCTTGGAAGGTGGACCAATCAGGGTATTGTCTTCACCCCCATGTCGGGAGGGGAAGACTTTTTTACTTACGTAGCCATCTCCAGAACTGTCATGGCAGTGATCCTCTGCAAGGCGGGTCAAAACCACAATGCGAATGAGGGTAGAATGAGGCTTGGGGCTGCTCTTGGTCAGGATCCGGGGGAGTGCTGCATGTCCCAAGAGCCGCTGCCCAGTAATGAGGACGCTGCACCTGGTGGAGTGACCTGGTGGAGTGACCTTGCTACCAGCTCATATCTAGCTTCCTGCCTATCTCAGTATACATCTCCAATTTGATTAAACCTTGTATATTGCCCTAACAAACATTTATACATGTTTGTTATACATGTTATACAAAAACAAGGTTGTTTTCTACAGAACTATACAAATTACAGATTGTATGACCTGACTTTTCATATATAATTCAATCATTGAGATTCCTACATAACAGGCCAGGTATTTAAGAAAGGGGCTTCAGAATATTTTTTTTTTTTTTAATTTTAATACTTGAATTCCGGAGCTCTATTTGGAGCCACATTTGTCGCCTTACATATAACTTTCCGAATTCTTTCTTTTCTAATTTAGAAGACAATAGCACGGGTGGTTAATTGGTGCTTTGCTGATGAAATAGGAATAGTTGAAGTGCAGCAATTCATATGCAAACAACATACATGCCATTGCCTAGTCAATTGCTTTTACATTTCAAAAAAACTGTAACAAAGACTACACTGTAAAGAGCAGAGTTCTCCATCCTTAGCATAAAGGAAACTTCAAATAAACCTTCTTTTAAGCATAGCAAAGAGCCTTTAATGGGAAAATTATATTGTAATCTCCAAAAGGACCAGTTTAGTGGCAAAATGTGTTCCTAATTAGTGGGCCCTATCATTTTGCTATTTGGTAATCATTTAGCTTCTTAGTGAAGCATATTAACTCTGAAACTTTTGAAGAAAATGTATTAACTTTGCTGCCAAGAGCACTACTGTTGATGTGCACTACATATTTAGACCCTGAAACTAACCATGTTCCAAAGCACCTAAAGTGTGGATGGTGAATTACAGCCTCCAGTACAAGGTGATTTAGTGCCTCCTGATTCTGAAAGCTCCAACAATCCGGTTCAGAAAGGGTCGTTTGTGTTTGTAAGGTAGTGAAATTTTGATTCAAGTTCTACATATCTTCTCATATGCAATCCTTGAAAATAACATGAAAGGAAATAAAGCTCTGATGAACTAGCAGCTTGTCTTAAGACTGGCTCTAAAGAGTTTATTTTAGACATTTTGGTAGGGTTTGAATATAATGCTATACATAAGGTAAGAAGCCTGAGTCAAATCCTTGTCTCTGATCCAAAAAACCCTGTTGTGGTTGATCATTGTATAAAACCATAGTGATGTTACCACACAAAGATGGGGTTCTCCTATCTGATGAGCATTAAATAAAAAACCCAGTTATTAGGGCATCAGCTTTTAGGAAAAGAATACAGCTTTATTGTGAGATCGGCCTGCAAGGAGACAGGAGGCAACACTATCAAATTTGTCTCCCTGTCCAAGGTATGGGGTAAGGGCATAAGGTTTAAGGGATCAGGGAGGGCCAGCTGGTATGCGGAAGCACTGGCAGGATGAGTTTCGATTGGCAGACCAAAATTTTCTCTTCTGCAAGTTCCCTTGGCTGGCTCTCACTGCCCCTGAAAAATGGTTTTAACATCCTGTTCTTAAGATGAGGTCAGTTATTAGAGGTTACCGGGAAAAGTAAAATAAACAAGAGTAAAGTTGTTATGTAGATTGAAGTCATTGCCTTCTCTATTGATAAGAGTTTCCAGAGATTTAGAGTCATCCTCCCCTTCCTAGCACAGAGAGGGAGGCACCCTTACAAGTGGAGATTTCTCTTATAAATGTAAATTTTCCTTACAAAAAGGTAAGTTCTACTAGGTTTTCAGAGCTTGTCTTGTGTCTGCTGGTTTGTTTGTTTGCTTGTTTTTAATAATCTTCAGCTCAAAGTAGGTCCTAGGTCAAAGAGGAATATTTTGGGGTGGGAAATTCTATTCCTGGTCCTGTGGTTACAGTGATGTTTCCAAATATTCCTATTAGCAAAAGAAAATAAATTTAGTCAAGTATCTTTTTATCACATCTAATGTTCCCAAGGTCAACTTTTTCTTTTTTAGAATGTGATTTCTTCTGTTTTTATTTTTGCAGCCTCCATAAAGCATGTGATACAGGTATGAAGAACGTAGTGGTAAATTATAACTGCAGCTTACTGAGAAACTGTTTGAAAAGCACAATAGCAAAGTATTTGTCATTTGGACAAAAGTATGACTTGATAGTGATAGGTAACTGGAAATTGAACTTCACAAATAATCATAGAAGAGACTGAGATGAGGGAATGGATGGAGTACAATTGCGTCTGAGGATGTGAATCAGCTTATGTTTATCTGGCTGAAGAAAAAAAATAGGATATCTCCCAAGCTACTAAGACCAAACAAATCCTGAATATTTTTTACTTCTCTCTCCCTTTCTCACACAATAGTGGACATCTTTTGGGGTCATTATTCTGTCTACCACACTACCTTTGAAGTATCATTTAATTATTATTAACTGCTGTGTTAATGGAAAATAATTCATGTTTATCAGTAGGTCTGGTAGATTAACATTCAATCAATTGGACACCTATTATATACTCAAGATTATCAGATGATATGTGAAATAAAGAAGCATAGGAAAATTCCACTGCCTTTAAAAACTTACAATTTAGTTGACAAATACAAAAAATAACATTCAAAACTAGTTATTAATACAAAAATGTGGTCTAGTGAAAAATTAAATGATAGCTTTTAAAACCTGAAGTAGCATATAATCTAAGACAAACAGTTACTAATTAAAAGCTCTGATGGTATTTAAATTTAAGCCTGTCCTTGAAAACTGGATAACATTTGCATGAGTAAAAATAAAAGAGTAAATACTTGATGAGTAAAACAACTAAAGAATGTACTGAGATAGGTTTAAAAAATGCTGGCATTATAACAGAGCACAAGGAAAGAAAAGCAGTGGGAAATGAGGTTTGTGGCCATAAATAATAAAACTATATTTTATTTTTAATATTTATGAATGAGTGTTAGATATATTTTACAAAAACTAAACCTGAAATAAATTAAAAATATAAAAGAAAAAATCATTTGATGTCCCTTATTATAATTTTGTATCATAAATCTTGTGAAATACACATTTTGTTTAACTACTTCATGCATTCTATTTATTTATTGTTAGATGGACACCAAGGCAGAATAACTAATATTTCAATATCTTGCAGGAAAAGGTAAGAAAATTCCTAGTAGTTTTGCTTATTCACCAAACAGATAGGCTGAAAAGTAATGTCCTACTGTACTAATGCTATTATACTTGGGAATGCGACACAAACATCATTTAAAGAGTGTTTTTACAAATAACTTTGAGTTACATTAGAACATTGGGGAAAAATGGGGCAAAGAGTAGTGAAGTGTATTAAAAAGAAAATAAGACATATAAGGAAGCAGATATATGTAGTGCATATATCTAAGAAAGGACTCATATCCCAAATGTACATGAAAGACTTCTCCAAATTAATAAGAAAAGGACACAAAAGGTAAAAATGAGAAAAATAGTTGAATAGGAGCATTAATAAAAAGCATATACAAATAACTAATAATCATATGAAATGGTATTAACTTAATTAATCATTAGGAAAATGGAAATTAAAGGCACAATGAGATACCAGTACACATCTATTTTAGTGAGACTAAAATGAAAGCAAACATTGAACTGGTATTGATTGAAATTGTTTAAACTGCTGGTGAGAATACTGATTGCTATACATGACTCAAGCATCATGGAAAAGTTTTAATAATATCTATAAAGTTGGATCATTTCACAAGACCCAGCAATTCACATCCTACTTCTATATCCAACAGAAATTCATACATGATAGCTAAAAACTGGACAATCCCGAATGTCGTTAACAGTCAATGGATGGTCATTGTTTAAAATACCATACAGCACAAATGACTACTGCTACATAAAGCAGCATGAATGACTCACAAATAGTGAAAATCACACCCATGCCATTAAGTAAAAGAAACAGACACAAAATATATATGCAATATATTCCTTTTACATGGTGTTCAAATAAGCAAATGTAATCCTTGGTATCAGAAGTCAGGATATAGTTATCTTTTGGTTAGTTGTGGTAAAGAGAGGCAGGAGTTTTTATGCAGCGCTATAATAATCCATTTTTTTATCTGGGTAGTAGTTACAAGTATATGTTCACTCTGAAAAATGCATTGAGCTATAAATTTATGATTTGTAAATTTTGTATATATATATGTGTGACTATAAATTTTCTAATGAAGGAAAAAAGAAGCAAATATAAGGGATTGTTTTTTAGGTTTCAACTGTGATCAGTAAAATTCAAATCACTATCAAAATGACATGTCATTTTTCTGTGCATTTGACTGGCAACGATTAAAATATTAATAGTTGTAGATGATGTGGACCAGTAAAATATCTTAATCTTTTTGTAGATTTTGGAAGCCGGCAAATCACATGGGAAAAGTGGTACTATTTTATAAATTAAAATCACATTAAACCCAGAAATTCTATCCTATGTTACCAAAAGAATTTCTCATAATGTATAGCAGAAAACAAGAACTTTACTGGCAGTATTGTTTACAAAAATAAAACTTAGATATAACCAAATTCCCATCAAAAGGAGAATAGGGGGCCGGCCCTGTGGCTTAGCGGTTAAGTGCGCACGCTCCGCTACTGGCGGCCCGGGTTCGGATCCCGGGCAAGCACCGACTCACCGCTTCTCCAGCCGTGCTGAGGCCACGTCCCACATACAGCAACCAGAAGGATGTGCAACTATGACATACAACTATCTACTGGGGTTTTGGGGGGAAAAAAAAAGGAGGAGGATTGGCAATAGATGTTAGCTCAGAGCTGGTCTTCCTCAGCAAAAAGAGGAGATTAGTATGGATGTTAGCTCAGGGCTGATCTTCCTCACAAAAAAAAAAAAAGGAGAATGGATCATACACTCTGAAACAGTCACAAAATGGAAATGCTCATTGTAAATGGACATGGACAAGCTGAAACTATGTTCAACAAAATGGACGAATCTTAGCCAAGTGATATAAAGTTTAAAAAGTTACACAAGATTATATCTCATGATACCATTTTCAAATTTAAACATGAAATAAATATCATTTTTAAGGCATTTTTACAGATTGGACACAAATAAAAATAAATGCAAGGGACTAATGGATACAGAATTTTAGATATTTTTTTGTTTATTTGTTTTTGTTTTTCAATTTGAGGGAGGCAGGTGTCTGGATGGGGCAGGACCAAAAACGGATGATGTAAGATTTGTTAGTGCTCTAGATTTTGTGTTGAGTAGTAGGTTTATAGATGATTTTGGATTTATTAAAAACAAATATATTTATGATAGACTTGTAGCTGGATAAATAGACAGACTGATGGG
Source organism: Diceros bicornis minor (assembly GCF_020826845.1). Classification (NCBI taxonomy): domain Eukaryota; kingdom Metazoa; phylum Chordata; class Mammalia; order Perissodactyla; family Rhinocerotidae; genus Diceros; species Diceros bicornis. The sequence continues at coordinate 50,803,925 of NC_080761.1, forward strand.
TAGACAGATGACAGACACTGTCAGAGTCTGTCATAAACAAAGCATGGATCCAATTTTGTGTTCCTTTGTTCATAAATAGAAAAAACAAATAAGTAAAGAAATAAGGAAAATAAAAGAAAGATAGTCTTCAGATCAGCAAAAACCTCCTTCCAATTTGGAACTACAATCAGTAACTTTTTGAAGGTAAATTTATTTCTTGAGTTCACTCTTATTTACTGCCTTCATTAACAGTGAGATGAGTTCTTTAAAGAGCAAGGCACTTGATCTTTATGCCATTATCATATCATTCACGTTGATGCAAAATTTTATAATAGTAACCTTAGTTTGAATGTCAATCTCATTTGTTTGTTCACAAGTCCCAAATATTAGATAGCCTTAGCTTTCTGTGCAGACTTTTACCTGGCATCTAACAGAGCAGTTTACCGTTTAATCTTTTAACTTAGTCATATGTCTTGCATTCTGATAATGTATGTAGCATTCAACTATCTTTCACCAACCCTTACTACACCTTGATTCCATGAGTGATAGATTGCAAAGAAGTATCAATTTTGAGTAGAGATAACCAGTATATAGAAGTTAATAAAGGAAATTATAAGGCATTATAGAATAGTTCTATGATCTTGGCTAGGTCTTAGTTTTTTTATATTAAAAAGAATTAAAAATCAGGCCTGGCCCCGTGGCTTAGCGGTTAAGTGCACACGCCACGCTACTGGCTGCCCTGGGTTTGGATCCCAGGCGCGCACCCACGCGCCGCTTGTCGGCCATGCTGAGGCGGCGTCCCACATACAGCAACTAGCAGGATGTACAACTATAACATACAACTATCTACTGGGGCTTTGGGGAGAAAAAGGGAAAAAAAGGGAGGATTGGCAATGGATGTTAGCTCAGGGCCGGTCTTCCTCAACAAAAAAAAAAAAAGAGGAAGATTGGCATGGATGTTAGCTCAGGGCTGATCTTCCACACACACACAAAACAAGAATTAAAAATCAGATATCTATGAAGTAGCTAATGGTGTATTTATATGAATGACCTTATCTATAAGACTTATGTGATTTCAGTGTTCTCAAGTAGGAATTCAGGAAAAATTGTAGAATGCCTCTTTCTTTTTGGCATTGCATACTTTGTTAAGTTTTTGGTTATTTTACAGACTATCATAGTTCAAATAGTAGATTTGGGGAGAATGTTGTATTATTATTTTCCTAATTGCAAAAATTTCAAATTTGTTGCTGTTGAAAATATTTCCTTCCATTTTTCTAAGAATCTTGTATAACAATGTTTTCAAAACATAACACACGTTTTTTCAGTCTTTTCAAACTGAAATAAAATGCATTGGTTAGTATAACTTTAGTTTTTTCTTATTTTCTGGTTTCCTACTTTACTTGTCTTTCATATATTTCTTGGTGAATTTAATTATCTGAGTATAGATTTATTAAAATATGTTATGAACCAACTCAATGTTCAAGGTTTCAATTATGAAAATTTAGAATTTTGGCCTTTGCTTTCAGCGAAATATAGCCTAAGAACAAAACTATGAATTTTAGCTTCTTCCTCATTTGTAAAATGGGGATTAAATACCCAACATGTTTCTTATCATTAAAATGTATCGTAACTTGTTGGCAAGAAGTAACTGCTAGCTACTTTCCTCCTTACAGAGCTGCATTATTTATATTCTAATATATTCCTATATTAAAAGTAATTAAGCAAGAAAGTTCTGGCTGAAGCCTAACTTTTAATTAATTATTCAGTGCTGCTGAAAATAAAGTCAAGTTTGGGTCGGATATTAAAGTGATTAAACAGAAACTATTCAAAAGAAACCCCACCACTGTCATAAAATGATCACATCAAATAATCACACTGTAAGAACTGGAGGAAAATATCACTACTTGTGTCAATAGCAGCATGGTGTTGAGAAAGGAATACAAGTTGGAGACAAAAAACCTGAATTCCGATTTAAACCGTTTACTAACTATACAATGTTGGGCAAGCAACTTAATTTCTCTGAGCTTTATTCATTAATTTCTTTATGCTCAAAAATCATGTGTGGAGATACCAATCTAATTGGCTCCACTTCTTTCATCTTTACGATATAAGTAAAGACCAAATTAGAAGTTATCCCAGATTCCAAAGATGTCTTGGTTGGTGTGTTACATTGCAAGCCATAAAGCCCTACACAACTATAATGTTATTGCTCAGATAACAGAGCAGCTCTTCTGAAATAAGAATAGGGTCATTTTGATTTGTCCGTTCTACCATCAGAGATCTATAGGCTTTGAATGAATTCTTTTAATAAATTTGTTTTTGTTATAATAGATAGTTTCTTGAGTCCCATTGGCTCTATCATTCTATAAAATTTATCATTTGCATTGATTGATTCCTTTATTTAATTTTCACTTATATCCATTTGTGTATTCCTAAGACCAAAAAATTTTGTGGCTTTGTTTCAGCATTTACAAGCTATAAACATCATGAAGAGGCCATTTTATGAATTCTACACAGATGAAGTAAACACTGTGCTAGATAAGATTATATGTTATCCTTCTCCTCTGGATTGTTTTAATACATATTTTCTTACAAAGTTTTTCTTTCTTTCTGTGCTCTACTATGAGAAAATGGTACTTTCCTTACCTCTTCCTGATCATGTAATACAACATCATATTGCCATTATAGGATTGCCAGATGATTGGGGGGTAGGAGTAGGCAGAGCTCAAAAGGATGGATATCTGAGGACAGGAAGGCAGTGCAAGATGGTCCTACCCTCCCATATCAATCTCACTCATTAACTGGCCAAATTATCCTAGATTGGGGGAAATGAATTCAGACTGAGGGGATACTAAATTTAAGAACAAATATCTTACCTTTGGTATATCGTTAGAATCTACTAGGCTGGGAACTTATTGAATGAGAAGAGTTAATAAGGGATAATGGCACCAATCACAAGATTAATAGGCTGCCTGCAAGGTTTTAGAGGCACACATATTTGTGTCTATGATTTAAGGGGATGTCAAAAGTCATATAGTTTTTATAAACTAAACACAGCCTCTGCTGCAACCCATTTTCTCAAAAATATGTTTTATTATTTTTATTGAGGTGAAATTTATGTAACAAAATTAAGCAGTTTAAATTGTGCAATTCAGTGGTGCCTAGTAAATTCATAAAGTTGTGCCACTACCCCCTCTATCTAGTTGGGAAACATTTTCATCATCCCAAAGAAAACCCCGTACCCATTAGAGAGTCACCCTGCATTCCCCTCTTCTAACAGCCCCTGCAACCACCAATCTGCTTTGTTTTCCATGTATTCACCTATTCTGGATATTTAGTATAAGCTGACCCAGTTTTTAATAATAGGTCTTTATGCTTTTGTATTTTATGTACTTTTGACACTTGCATGTCTTAGAGGATAGTAATATTCTTCCTTTGCATCATATCATACTGTTACTAATGTCATTGCAGCAGATGCAGTGAGAGCTTGTCTCCTGTTTACACAGCTTCTTTATTTTTAATTGCCCTCATGTGCCAGTTAGTATTCCTTCATGATTCAATGCATAGGAAAAGTAAACCTCATCTGTGAAGGATCTAGGTGCGTGCCAAGTAAACTATCTTTATCGTAACACTGGAATGTTGCCTTGGGCTTCAACAAATTGTGTTTCACTGTTTTTAAATAATAATTGTCCTAGTATTTCATCTGTGTGTGTGTGTGTGTGTGTGTGTGTGTGTGTGTGTAGGTGACACTATTTTTTAAGAGATATAGTAAGTGATGCTGCAAAATGTGCAGTAAAATATTTATTAATTCTCTGGTTCAGTGGATTTCAAAAATTTGCTCTTGTGGTCCCAAGGACTACCTAGAAAAAGTATAATATAGGCTTGAATTATGCTACATTTCCAAGTTACCTAAAGGCTTTTATAGCCATCTCTGCTTCTTTTATTTTTTTTCCCTACTTCCTGTTCTCCAAGTGTGTGAATGAATAACTTGATCCAGGGTCTGTTAATAACAGAATGCACTAGCATTTTCTCTCCATCTGTTCACCTGAGTCTGAAGATGAGTTTATGGGGTTTCTTTCCTACAGATCAACAGAAAGAAATAAGATATTAAGTTTGGTTTTTTAACTTACAGGGAATTGGAAGATCCAAATGTGGCCTCTAGATCTTCAGCTCCAAGCTACAGACCTCTGCTTTTGAGGTACGAAGTACTTGCACAGTTATCCATGTTGACCCTTTTATTTGTGTTTGTTGCTTACTTTGTGTAACATTCCTCAGAGAAAATCAGTGGTGGTTAACTGGACAAGGGTCTGAAATTTGTTTCCCACCAAAATAATAAATAAATAAATAAGCATCAATTCCTACCTTATATCATATAAGTAGCTGTCTTTTTACTGATCTGCCTCTCCTGCCTACACTGAGGCTCCTAAGGGCAGGTATATTTATATATATAAAGAGCCTTGATGGGGCCAGCCTGGTGGCGTAGTGGATAAATGCACACGCTCTGCTGCGGCAGCCTGGGGTGCGGATCCCGGCGCGCACTGACACACCACTCGTCAAGCCATGCTGTGGCGACGTCCTATATAAAGTAGAGGAAGATGGGCACGGATGTTAGCCTAGTGTTAATCTTCCTCACAAAAACAAAAAAAGTGCCTTTGATATATTTAATTGCACTGCTGAGTAAAGGGCCAAATACATAGCATATAGACAATAATCATCTGATAATAAATATAAAGATAATATTTTAACACATACATATCTCTGCAACTTCATGTTGCAACACTTTTTGTTCAAAATTAGGAAGCACAAACATTCTCAGGAGATGTATACATATATGTATGTATGTATATATATATCAATCATATAAAATGTCTAATTTCCAACTAGTTTTACATTCCAGGTCAAGAACCAGTGATAACAATGATGTCAGCAAAAATGGTAGAATAGGGCGTCTAATGGCTTATTCCACCCCAGAAACACTGAAACACCTGACAAAAATGATCAGAATCAACTTTATAAGAACTCTAGATAATAGCCCAAAATTTATAGCAGGCAAGTGAATGCTTAAACAGGAAAAAGTCAACTTAAACACAGTAGGAGAGACTTGTAGCATATTCACTTATCTTTGCCCACTCCCTTCTCCCTGGCCTGATAGTGGTCTTGAAGATGACAGCATTCCCAGTGTGGGTCCCTGGCTCTGCAGGGACCAGAGCAGATCTTGTTCCCAAAGAATTATGTTTATCTGTTTTGATATGTTTTGGGGTTCCCCGAAAGACTCACACAAGGGGACTGCTTTCATTTTGCATCACTCTGAAGCCTCTCAGAGTACAGAAGCTGCTATAAGGAGAATGTTCCTTGAAAGCATTGAAAGACAAAGGAAGAAGCCACTGCCTCCTGGGGCAAAAAGTTAACAGTAAAGGCAAACAGTAGAATACCCCAAGCCAAGGAGGAACAAATGAGGAGTGAGACTTTGGGGAAGAAGAGCTTTGAAAAGCTCCCTTATGAAGTGGGGAATCTAGAAAGCCATGAACATGCCTTGCACAGGATGCATACTCACTCCAGCTGACTTTCAGTTTCATCATAAGCAAGAAGTGAAGGCTAAGGTAGAGTTGAAAAAAATAGTATGGCTAGGCAGTGAAGGAATACCCCAACACAGATCCAGTGTGTAAAGACCTGGAGAGTATTAGGACTTAACTTAACCAAAAAAGGTGCAAGATTAGTACACTGAAAAATACAAAACATTGCCAAGGGAAATTAAAGAAGACCCAAATAAATGTAAAGACATTCTGTGTTCATGAATTGAAAGACTTAATATTGTTTCGATGGCAATACTACCCAAAGTGATCTACAAATTCAAAGCAATCTTTATTGAACCCCATGGCCTTTTTTTGTTTATTTTTCAGAAATAGAAAAGCCAATTCTAAAATTCATGTGAGATTTAAGGGACTGTGAATAGACAGAACAATCTTGAAAATGAAAGACAAAGTAGGAGTACTTACATTTCCTGATCTCAAAATTTATGACAAAGCTCCAGTAATAAAAACAATGTGATACTGGCATAAGATAGGTGTATAGATCACTGGAAGAGAATTGACAGTTTATTTAAGGTCAATTGATTTTTGACAAGTGAGCCAAGACAATTCAATAGGGAAAGAATAGTCTTTTCAACAAATGGTACCGGGTCAACTGGTTATACACACGTGCACACACACACACATGCATACAAGTAGACTCCTAACTCACATCATACACAAAAAATAACTCTAAATAGACCAAATACCTAAATGTAAGAGCAAAAACTATAAAACTCTTAGAAGAAAACATAGGGGTAAAAGTTCATGGCTCTGGATTTGGTAATGGTTTCTCAAATATGATATGAAATGTATAAGCAACAAAGAAAACTACCATCAGGTTAGATGTTGGTAATGTTACACTTCATCAAAATGAAAAACTCTGTGCAAAGGATACTATCAAGGGAGTGAGAAGACAACCCATAGAATAGAAGAAAATATTTGCATATCATACTTTTGATAACTATCTAATATCCAGAATATGTAAGGAACTCTTACAGGGCCAGCCTCCAAGGCCAGTGATTAAGTTCAGCACTCTCTGCTTCAGCAGTCCAGGTTCAGTTCCCAGGTGTGGACCTACACCACTTGCCTGTGGGTGGCCAAGTTGTGGTAGCAACTCACATACAAAATAGAAGAAGATTGGCAACAGGCATTAGCTCAGGGCGAATCTTCCTTAGAAAAAAAAAAAGAAATCTTATAACTCCACATGAAAAGACAAACAATCCTGTTAAAAGATGAGCAAAGGACTTGAATAAATATTTCTCAAAGTAGATATACAAATGGCCAATGAACACATGAAAAGATAATCAATGTCATAGTCATTGGGGAAATGCAAACTCGAACCGTAATGAGATAACACTTCACACCCACTGGGATGGCATAATAAAAGAACAGCAAATAATAGGTGCTGGTGAGAATGTGGAAAATTGGAACCCTCATAAAATTAAAATGGTACAGTCATTTTGGAAAACAGTTTGGCAATTCTTTAGTAAGTTAAACACTGAATTACCATTTGACCCAGCAATTCCACTTCTAGGTATAGACCCCAAAGAATTGAAAATAGGTATCCAAACAAATATTTAGACATGAATATTCATAGCAGCACTATTTAAAATAACCGAAAGGTGGAATGAATAGATAAATAAAATGTGTTATAATCATATAATGGAATATTATTCAGCCATAAAAGGAATGAAGTACTGATACGTGCTATAACATGGATGAACTTTAAAAATTTTATTCTAGGTGAAAGAAGCTAGACATAAAAGACCACATATCGTATAATTCCATTTATATGAACTATCCAGAAAAGCAAATCCATAGAGACAAAAAGTAGTTGGTTGCCAGGAGCTAGGGGAGATGAGAAATGGTGAGTGATTGCTTAATGGGTACCCAGTTTCCTTTTTGGTTGATGAAAAAGTTCTGGAACAATAGAGTGGTGATGGTTGCTCAACATTGTGAACATACTTAATGCTACTGAATTGTACACTTTAAAACAGTTAAGTGGTAAATTTTGTTAGCTATATTTTAACACCATAAAAATAATGCAAAAATAAAATAATCTATTTTTCTCACTTCTTTCTGAAAATTAACTATATAAGAGAATCTACTGTATTTAATCTCTGCCATTAGCTCTGATAAACTATACGGTGATCTTTATCTAAAGGTACAAGAAACGATTTCTAAGACTCAGCCTGTGATTTATTTCAAGAACTATCTGAGAAAACAATAATACATGGAACAAATTTGAATAGTCACTCAGAATTTTTCAAAATGACGCCCAACGTAGCCACATAGCACTCCTAAGAGTAACAGAGAGAGAGAAAAGTGAGTACCGGCTTGTTAAAAAAAATTCCAAAACCACTTGTACCAAAAAACAAACAAACTTTTTTTAGTAAACAAAATCTATGATTTAGGAAATGAAAGGAAGGATAATTATTTAGTCAAGATCAATGATTATATAATCTCAGTTCAATAACTAAAATGTATATTATATTTTCTAAAATATTGAGAACATCCATAGTTGATATCCTTGGGAGAGATTCCAAAATTATCACAACAAAAATGCTACTGTTTAGTTCATAGTATCTGCTAACACTTGGCCCTAGGTGTGGTGCCTCTCAGCGTACGCCACCTCACAATAAACTGTCCCCTCCTTCTCCCTCCTCTTTACAAGAAATAATGTGTTTATCTTAAAGATGATATTTAAAATGTATAAAATTTAAGAAATTATCTTCCAGGCTTCCTGGTATAAGTAAAATAGAAAAAGTGATGGAATATTTGAACTAGAAGAATACTTAGTCATTTCCACAGTTAGAAAACTGATTCCCAGAGATTTTAAACGTATTACTTTTTACAGAAAATCACACAGTCAATTAGTAGCAGAGCTGGATCACGGGGCATGAAGTCTTCAACATAGTGTTTATTTATTTATTTATTTTTAATATGTATTTCTCCCATTACTGCTCACTAATAATTCTGTATTTCTTTTAGGTTAAAAATCACTTTAACATAAAATACTTTAGGTAATTTTGTGAGTAATTTATCTAGGGTCATCAAAAAAGGCCTCCCTGAAGAGGTGATATTTGAGTTTGGTTCTGATTATGAGAAAGAGGCAGCTATGCAAATATTTGAGGGGAAAGAAAGTCCCAAGATGAAGGAAGAGTAAGTAACCACAGAGGCAGTGACCTTTGAATATCTCAGACTGAAGGTCTCTGTAACTGGAGCATGGTGAGAGTGGGGGAGACGTGAGCAAGATGAGGCTAGACAGGTAGGCAGTGCCAGAGTGTGCAGGGCCTGGAGGCACAGCGAGGAATTTACTTTTATTTTAATGGCAAGAAGAAGACATGGAGGATTTTAATAAAGGAAACTGTCTCTCTGATTAAAATTTAAACAGACTAATCCATAGATGTCAGTTCTATGGAGCATGGAAAGAGAGATGATAGCATCTTTGAACAGGATTGTAACAGTAGAGATTCATGAGGCCACAGTGATCCAATCTAGGGTATATTTTGGAGATAGTGCCAAAGACGTTAATGAAAGATTGGATGTAGATTTTGAAAGAGATAAATACAAGAGGACTCCTTGACTTGTAGACTAAAAGTCTAGCTGGATGTTGATGATGCTTATAGATTTGGTATAGGAAATCAATTATTATGTTTTGGCCATGTGCAATTCGAGCTATCGATTAAATGTCCCAGGGGAGGTGTGGAGTAGTCAGTGGACACACAATCCTTGAACTTAGGAATGAGAACTGAGAAGAGAGATAAATTTGGATGCTATAAATGTGTTTCCTTAAATCTTGCAATTGGGTGCGATCATTTTGGGGCAAAGAAGAATAGGGATGATCACCAGGGATCACTCCCTAGAGTACTCCAACAGTTAGAAGTCTGTAACAAAAAAGAAACCAGAAAAGGTAACGGGAAACAAATTCCCATTAGAAAAGTGAAAACTCCATTAGAGACTTTCAGAAGCCTCTGACAGGGGGTTTCAAAGAAAAGAGCAGGGAACTGTGCCTGGTGCTGCTCAGAAGTCATGGAGGATGAGGATGGAGGATTAACTAGCAGTGTGTTTGCCAAGATGTGGACCATAAAGGCTGTAAGAGTGGAGTGGTGGGATTGAAAGCTCAGATGGAGACAAATCAGGTAAGGGTATGGGGTGAGGAAGGAGAATCCATTCTTTTTTGAAATGTTCAGCTGTGCATGGAACGGAGAAGTGGAGTGCTTGCTGGAGTAAAAAGCACATGAGCGAAGGCATACAGAGGCATACAATTTATTGGTGTGTACAGCTCTGCACAAAAACTCTGCAAAGTATATTGGTTTTGCTTGCAGTTTACAAAGGAAGAATTCATGGTTCAGTGACTTTGCTGAAGCCCTACTGACTGTAAGAGGGGCTTTATTTCTGAAAACTGAATTCTAAATAGAGTATCATTACTCCAAAAATCACTACTTTTGGTATATAATCTAAGAAAATTAAGCTTTTTAAATGTATTTTTATAAGGTTCTTTTGGTATATGACTTTCGAGAGTCCCAGAAATTCTTTATCTGTGTGCATATTCCTCACTGTTCATAAGATGAAAGAACTGGACACAGCCGTTGAATGTCTTTGTTTTCTTAACCTGACAATGAAGGAGTAAAGCATAATTACTTTACACTTAGTACAAGTGTACTTAAGTGTATGCTGAATTATTGACATGACTGATTGCATTTGTACAGCCGTTCATATGAGAGAGAGAACCAGATGTCCTTCAGAATTTTGTGACTCCCTACCATAGAGGAGAGAGATGTTTAGCAGTGACATTCTGGCCTCGATTCTACCTCCTTTTGCATCTAGCTAACACCACATACATAATTCTTACTAATGCATTTTGAACAGAGTTGATGTGTGTCAATGCCAGGCCAAAGAGATCAAGAAGTGGATACACATTCATCACAGTTTTCCATTTCCCACCTATCTGATGCATGTAGAGAAATCTGATGCCCTAGAAGTAGACATTGCCTTATAATGGAAAAAGTCTGGGTTCCTGAAAGTCCCTGTAGAAGGCCATTTGCAGATAAAGATCACCAGTATTCAACTTTACATGAACAGGAAATAAACATCTACTCTATTAAACCACTGAAATTTAGAGATTTAGTTATTACGACAGCTATAGTTACCTTAATTAATATGCTCAGCTTATATAACATCACTTTGTATCAAATCCTTTGGAATTGGAGAGTCATAAATAATTTGAGGATATTTGGACATGGAAACAGTAGTGCTGTGTTCAACAACAAAAATGTCCCTCTGCTGAGAGTATGGAAGATTTTATAAATTCTATGTGTGATTTTGCTACCTTCTGGGTGTCATGGAGCAGAACTATCAGAGTGGAGTTAAGAACCTGATGAAATAAAAACTATCCTAGCTAGCAACAGCAATGTTCCCAATAGGTGCCAGGCAATTTTCCACACTGACTTTGAAAGAACAAGTTAAATGAGGAAAATATTCCTCTAGAAATAGAAATCTATAAAATTAAGTTTGTTTTTGAATTTCTCTTTACTTTACTCTCTGGCTGATATAATTTCATGTGTGCATATCGATATTGACCAACTGGAAAGAAAGATGGTGTATATTGTCCCTTTTAATATATTTAAATACAGAAGTAGATTTTTTGCAAGGATTAAGAGACATAGAAACATTATTGGAGATATAGATATATAAATATATGTGTAGAAAGATAGATATGCATGTATCTTCTATTAAGGGTATACATCTATGCTTTCATATTTTTAGCAAGGAATTCTCTATTGGTAATTTCGTTTTACATCTTAATCTTCAAATGAAGAAAATCCAGATTTTTGGGTAAAGATGATCGTTACCTAACATTACCTAATTTAATCTCATACAATTTTTCCTTAAAATCAGGAAATGATGAAGTATTGGTTAATAAAATCTAACATATACAGAGAAATTTCCAAGGCAGAAGAGTAGAGACCGTGAAGCAGGATGTAGGCTCAGGCAGATAATCCTGTGAACATCAGGTGCATTCCCCTATTTCGGATTCACAGATTCTTTTGTGAGAAAAAGGAAGTAGTGAAGGATCATACTGCTCTTCTCTGCTGTGTTTTCTATATTTTTACACAAAAGCAATACTTTAAGTCCTAGATATTAACTCTAGGCTATAAGTGCTGGTACTTATAGAAAGTGATACCACATGTTGCTGGTGTTAGCACGTATATTTTTCTAATCTTGCTACAAAATTTAGAGAGTCAATTATTAACAGGTACCAATTCAAGCACCAGGTATTTTATTACTTTCACTGAGGGATTCCTAAACAGAGAAGCACGTAATAAATCCTACAATTAATTACAACGTAAAAGCACCATTTTGGGGTCCTTTCTTATAAAGCTTATAAAGGCAGCTGTAGAATAGGCAAGGCAGTATTTCTCCAAACACTGTGATGTGAAAGATGACAAAAGCATTCTATTAGCAATCAAATCAAAATATATTTGTTCTTGTTCCCAGTGCCTCGGAGTACTACAATGTCCCTCTTAAATGAAGCAACATAATTCTTTGTTCCTATGTTAAACAATACTAGGACCATATGCATTTCCCTGACCCTTTTGTAAATAATGCAGGATCCAGATATATTTCCCTGTCTCTACGTGAAATTGCGGGACAAGCCAAAATATCTTAGCTGCTTGCTCTGGGTAGTACTTGCTCCCAGAAGATAAGGTTATTGTCAACCAACAGTTTATGACTAAACAGCTTCCTCCTCACGAGTCACTTCAGAATTCTCACCTCCCTTTGCCAAACCAATGTTATTATGTCATAAACTCTGTCCAAATTTAGCTAGATTTCTACTGTGCAAAACCCACTTTAAAATCACCTAACCCAGTTCTTAAAACCTCATGAATATCCTACCCTAATTTCCAATTCTCAGACACTAATAAGACAATGTAAAGTGGTGTTCTCGGTTTGGAAATCAAAATCCAAATTTTTTCTGGTGGTGTTTTTTGGAGTTCACACTAGTCAACCTTATTTTAGAAAGTGGGAGTTTCTTGCTTATGCCAAAGACTTCTCTGAGAATTACCTCCCAAAAGGGCCATGAAGCCATGTTTTTACTATATTAACCTGCTTCTGGTGTTACGTCTCATTGGACCAAAAATGAACACTTAAGCCTAAAGATCTAATCTACTGGTTGGTCTCAGTCTTTCGGCACTTAAACCTCAGGCCACATAAGGTTATAATGTCCCCTTTCCACCCTGTGCCCAGAGCAGAAAATGTGAGTCTAAAAAGAGAAAATAATGGAATAGATGCACTTAAAGAAAAGAAACTTTTGGGGGCCAGCCTGGCGGCGCAAGCGGTTAAGTGCACGCGCTGCATTGCGGCGGCCCAAGGTTCGCTGGTTCGGATCCCAACCACGCACCGCGGCACCGCTTGTCAAACCATGCTGTGGTGGCGTCCCATATAAAGTGGAGGAAGATGGGCATGGATGTTAGCACAGGGCCAATCTTCTTCAGCAAAAAGAGGAGGATTGGCAGATGTTAGCTCAGGGCCAATCTTCCTCACCAAAAAGAAAAGACACCTTGGTTACTGATGGCTTTCTACGTTCTGGCTCCCTGTGAGACTTTTCCTTCTTGTTTCCCTTGATTCTTCTGTTTGAAGCACTTTGAGCAATTTACAGTTCCTTGCAAGCAATGGGACACTAACTTGGACAGCTCTCCCAAAGGATTGCAATTTAAATATAAGTTCTCCTCCCATAAAACTAATGTATGATATCTCGTATATAGGAAATGAAAGTACATTTTTATCAGAGTTAGGGTCCTAATGAGGATGTTTAGTCCTGGGCACCAACTACTGTCCAGAAACAGGGAAGAAGAGCAATTTCCCCTACTCTATAATTTCCCCGTAGTTCAGCTTAGCCCAGTGTGTCACACAAAGCAAGGACTTAATAAATTATTTTGATTGACTATTGTTACCAGACTCTAATGACCCCAAAGTATTCTCTCTGATCACAGTAGAAAAACATAACTCTTTAGGATTTGGAGAATCACTTGGATTATTTAATAGTAAAATTTTTTAAATCTCAGACTTCCAGATGGAAAAATAAAGGATTGACAGATTAAGGTCACATCTACCAACCGTAAAGTAACAAAACATAGCATGATCAAAACTGCCAGAATAGTTTTAATGTTGTCTCAAGTGTTAATTATATTAATAGGTAAGATTGCAATGGGATTCTTTATTTTTAGAAAATCCCATGGAATCACAGTGTTGAGTTATTTCAAAGATAAATAACATATAAACTATAGTAATGTAATAAAATATATTAATATACAATAAAGTATCTGTGAAGAGAACCAAATTTTAATCTTATATTTACTATCCATAAATTGCATAATCCATGGCAATTACTTACCAAACACTGATTCTCATTTACTTTATCTTCTAAGTAAATTGGCAGGATTTTGCTAAAATGTTTCTGGGATCTTTCAATCTACAACGTTTAGTGATTCTATAGTAAATTTAGTTTCATCCTTTGTGGTTTATAAGCCATTTCCTCATCAGTTCCTCATTACTCTTATGCAAATTTTCAGCACATCAATTAAAAAATTCACTTCACTAGTGAAAATAAAATGAATCTGAAAAACTATAATTGCTTTAAAATCAACAACTTCACAGTTATTGGGGTAGAGTTCTAATCCAAAAGTTTTAAATTCAGAATTCTTGTTACACCACACCAATTTTCCTGAATACTTTAGATTCCTACAGCAAAAGGAATATATCTTTTCCAGATCCCACTAGATTCCTGATGTGACCCATAAATTACCGTTACTGTAGTGAGAGTTCAATGTTGAGGATGATTGCAAAGATAATTCCTTTATATTTCATTTAACTCGAATCTATTTTTAAACTTCAAGTTAGTTTTTGCTAAATGAGCAGAAGTCATTTGAAGAAAAATAAGAAAGAAAAAGAGATACAAATCAATAATCTTGAAATTTCTTTTCGCCCAGCAATTAGAACAATAAATTTTACAGAATCACTAATGAAATAGAACAAATAATGTATAAATTTAAAACCAAGTGAGCATGTAACTAGTAAGCATCACTTATGTATACTAGTTTCTCTAGGCTTATCTTGTCCAATTGGCAAATGGAGCCAAAAATAACAACTAATTATACAACTTTTACCATATACTTTGCACTGTCCTCAGCTGAAAAGGATTAACTCACTTTAACTAGTGCAATAATTCTGAAAATTCTTACTTTACAAATGAAGCAACTAAGACAATAGTAGATTAGGTAATTTAGTCAGGAAATGGCAGAAGCAAGATTCAAACTCAGATAGTCTAACATCAAATTCCGTGTTTTAACCACCACTCTATAATATTTTGTATAGTGTGAGGATTTGCTGAAAAAATTCATGGGAAGAATTTACAGTACCTGTCATAGAATAACTCCCAGTTAATATTAATTCTCATTAGTATAATCAACCTAAAATGTTTAGGCCTAAATACCACTATAATGAAATATAGTAGAATATTGATAATAATAATCATTAATATAACTAATATCCTGAAAGAAAAGGACATAATTTAGGATACTTCTTATCCTACTCAATTTAGATAAGCGTAGAAACAAGCAGTTACCACTCCCACAAAAATCTTTAACGTGAAAATGAAAATTAAGTAGAATAAGATATAAAAAGAGATTGAATAAAAGAGGTTATATAAACCCACATTGTCCCTTGATATTCAAAATATTAATACTTCATATTGAAAGTACAACCCTTTTGTCAAGATTTATTTAAATTTCTGTGGGCATATTTGTTTCTTTCTTGATGTGACTTACTGCTTTCTCTGAAATCTTGACCTTGCTTTTAGCTTCCATATGGGAAGCATGAGTTTTCTTTGATTATCTCAAAACCACAGGCACAAAACTTTGGTGTGTATAGCAAGGTAAATCAAGATTTTAAAGGATGCATTACAGAAAAAGAAAATAGAATATTAGACACTGTTACCCTTGAAAGTCCTTTAATTAAATCAGAAAGTAGAAAGTCTCTGAGAGCTCCAGTCTCCCGGCTTGTCTGACACCCTGTGTCCGTCAAAACTCAGCTCGTCTTACCTTACATTCTTTCTCCATCACTATTCACAGAAATTTATCTATGAACCCCTATCAAACTTAAGATTTACTTTGGCCTAAAAAGGACATCTTCTGTGAATTACCTTTTATTGGCCCATACAATTTGCTAACCATAGTAATTTCAAAGATTTTTTTCCCCTTCTTCCATTAATAGAAGGGGTGCAGTCCAGAAATTTAATCTCTCCCTGATATGAATAATGATATTCCTTTTAAAAGGCAGATATGTTTAGAGTCAGTTTTGATCTTTAATATCTCCCCAAACCCGGAGCTGGCTATATCATTTGAAGGGGCTATTGCAAAGTGAAAATATGAGGCCCCTTGTCCAAAAACCAGGGAGAAAGCATATCAGGTCACATCTTGTTTGATTCCATTTATATAAAATAAGCAGAATAGGCAAAATCATAGAGACAGAAAGTGTATTAGTGGTTGCCAGAGGCAAGGCGGAGGGGGTAATGGGTAGTAGCTGCTTAGCAGATACAGGGTTCCTATTTGGGGTGATGAAAAAGTTCTGGAACTAGATAGTGGGACAGTTGCTCAACGTGGTGAATGTACTTAACATCACTAAATTATACATTTTAAAATGGTTAAAATGTAAAATTTTATGTTGTATTTTATCACAATAAGAAGAAATTTTTAAAAAGCAACGAGAATCTGCCAATAAAGGTATGAAATTAGAAAGCTTTTTCTTTTTTTCTACAACCCCTCTCTCAATTTTTCATGTTTTTTAAATTTGTTATTTAATATCATCCTAAATCACTAAAAAATAAAATTTACGTTATTAGCATGAATTTGTCCATTTATCTTGATATTTTGCCCTGTCAATTTTAAAGGCAAATGTGAGAACATTTAATTCATATGCAGAATCACCCATGTTACAAGATTGGTATTTCATAGTTCATGCATGCATATGTATTATCAAAACAGTGCAAATGCTGCACAAAACTAACTCAACTGTTTTCATTCCACCTGATTCACACACTCTATTTTTGGCTTTCTGGTGAGTAAGCAAGGATGAAAAACAAAAAGAACCATGGGTTTCCTATCTCTGCCTTTCCTTCCATGTCATCATTTTCAGCATAGATGGTTGTCTAATAGAGAGACGTAACATGAATAAGAGAAGATACGATAACGTACCTTGGGTGTTCATGTTTCATAGAGCACTATTACCTTCTTTCTGCATTTGAAGCAGAAGGACAGCATGCCTTCTCCAGGCTTTCAGTGCCCTCACTCAGTTCAGTTGTAGACATAACATGCACACGTTGTGCTCACTTTGAGTCCCACTCAACCCTCATGTACATGCATGATGGGTCCATCAAAATTCTGTGCTCATAGGATTTTGCAAATATTATATGTAAATGGGGTGTCAAGGAATGGGAGATACGCATATTGTGTCTACCTCCTCTGTTCAACATCCATGCTTCATCGTCCCATTACACTTCTCTTACAAAACACAAATTCAAAGATAAAATTATTAAGAATTTTGAGATGGTGAAAACAGAGCATACAACCAAGTGTGGGGCCCTTCTGAGTGTGGGTTCTACACAACTGGTCACATGCCCATGAAGTCAGCCCTGCCCCAAATACATTAGTTTATACCTGATTTTAAATCCTAATTTCTGCCATTAAAATCACGTTACTGTCAAAATATCGTGTCTCCTGTGTTAGATTTCATACAGGATCAGGACATGCCTTGAATCAGGTTGAAGCATATGAACTTGACAATATTCAACCAACTTTTAATGTCAAGATGTATATTCTCATCTTTTTTGAGGCTATTTTTTAATCATTATTTATATCTTTCAAACTTTATTGAATTAATCATTTCTTTATTAAGCTTCCTCATGTTGAACTCAACACAGCTGAGTTAGTGGACCTTCTGATTCTCAGGTGTCCCCTAGAGGCATGGAGTTCCTTGTCATTTAAGGTTAAATAACCAAGGAAACAAATGCTTCTGCTGAAGAGAATTTTATACTTATTTATTTGATATTTTTTTTAAAACAAATGTTTGTTTTTCTTTTCTCTTTATGGCCTTTATAATCTTAAATTTTCATAGTCCCTGTATATTTTTTTGTTTTATTTCCTTTGATACTTAATTGTGCTTATCATCCCATACCTGGATTATTTCAATACCCTCCTAATTTGTCTCTTTGCCTCTAGTCTCTATTAAACTCAATTTACAGTCTACTCTGTTGCCAAAGGGATTACTTAAAAATATATATCTTATTTGAGCTACTTTCCTACTTCAAAATTTGCTTTACACTCTCAGTGCCTGCTGCATAAATTCAGATTTGACTGGGATACTTTACCTAGTGTATTAAACACACTGTTGAAAAGGCAGGATTGATCAAAAGGAGATTTACAAGGGAGACTCAATCTCTACAGTCTCCATTAACTCTAACTCTATAGGAAGACATGGAGTTAGTTAGTAGTCACTTCATTCATTTTAGTTAGAAAGCCAGGAGAAATAGTTATGATTAGAAAGAATTTGTGGGAAGAGAAATAGGGTAAAAAAGAGAAAAAAGCAGAAACAATAGAATACTTTCATTCTTGCCACCATAAATGTAAAGGTCAACAGAAATAGAAAATTATAACTAAGAAGGTGAAAGTAATCAATAAAGACTGCCCTGCATGTACTCGCTTCCAGTTGGGCTGGCAACAGCAATCTGTCCTTTACATGATCCCCTCCCTGGGTGGTGGTGAAAAATCACAAAGGAATTAGGTAACTCATAACTCATAATTAGATTCAAAGCCAAATATGATCCCCTTACCCTACTTGGGATAAAATCTGTGCAAGACTTTGGAAGAGCAATGTCAAAAATAGAGAATTTCAGTTTTGTATAAAAAGGTTAATTTGAATCCTCCACTTCACAATATTTCTAGGCCCTCAGACCTATTGCTTCTCTTACTGAATTTAGTGAATCAGTGTAGGGAATAGATTGTCTAGTGACATATTGATGTTGAACCACCTGTTTCATTTATCAACATTTCTCCCTGAAGGAAAACTCAGGAAATCCAAGGACTGATACTAAACAGAAGCTTATTCTCCAAGATGTCTTTGTAGTTTGGAATCAGATTGGATTAGCTGCACCTACTACTTACCTTGAAGCGGGAACCTGGAAGCTACCACCTACCAAAAATGTTGAACCTCCTCAGAAGATGAGAGGGATAGACAGGAAACCCAAACAAACCAGACTTCTAACATTTTTAAGGGAGTTTCCTACAATAGGGAAGATTTTTTTCTATCATTTTTCCCCTATTGTTTCATTTTCTGGAAAGTTCCATCTCATCTTTTAAGATCAATAAAAGATTATCTCCACCATGAAGTTTTATTAACAAACCTCTTGTCAGAAGTAATTATCCCCTCTACTGCTCTATAATAGTCTCTGTGCACCATACTTCTATTATCACAGTGATAGCATTGTTTTATAATATATGTTGACCTGTCTCCAGTGGGTTTCCATCTCACTCTGGATAAAATCCAAAGTCCTTCCTATTGACGTCAGGTTTGTGTGATCTGGCTCCCTGCTATCCCTCTGACCTCGTTCCTTCCCATTTTCGTCATGTGCAGGGCTTTGCAGGCACACTGACCTCTTTCTGCTACTTCAGGACCTTTGCATTACTGGTCCCTTTGACTAAAAATCTTTTCCTTTCGCTATATGGTTGATTCATTTATTTATTCATCTCTTTAAATTGCCTTATCCGAGAAGTCTCCTGACCATTTCACCCAAAACGGACCTATTCTCAAGCATATCACTTTCTCTGTTTACCATCGTTTAGTTTTCTTCATAGAAATTCTCTCCATTGATTTTTAAAATATAATTATTGTTTGATATAATTATTGTTGTCTATTCACTCTACCACTACAATGTGTACTTCATGAAAGAAGGGAATTCTTTGTTTACTGCTGGCATTCACTACCCAGGACATTTGCTGGAGCACAGCAGGCACTCGATAAACAGTTACTGAACAAATGAATAAATTGCTGTCTCGTCTTGTAAACTATAGATTCTGTAAAAGCAAGGACTGTATCACATTTCCTCAATGATTGGTCCACTATCATCCATAGTCTTGAACATATGATGAGTGCTTAATAAGAGTTTATTGATAGAATGAGATATTTTTCTTAGATTGTAAAACAAATATTACTCCTAAGTGTAACGTACATGCGCCACCCATTTAAAAGACTCGAATTAATGAAAATAAAGGATGACAAAGAATTACAAAACATTCTGCTGGTGTCTTTGCCTCTTCATGGTTATCATCTGCAGTTTTTCTGTGTCTTGTCCTATGCCACTTAAGAAAACAGCGAATTCTCTGAAGGGCAATGTGGCACATGGAATGCTGGCCATGCCTCAATAAGCATCCTTTCTTTCTGACATCTTGACTCGGAAGTTTCCTGCTGCCTTCACACAAACTTGTTATTGTATGTATATTTTAACATATTCCCTAACTTTCTAGTTGTTTTCAGAAAGAGCATTGATCCGTGCAAGCTACTTTTTCACAACGAGAAATGGAATGTAGATATTATTTTAATATTTCAATTAAGCAAGGTGAGTTATAGGCATGCAATCTGTTATAGCTTCTTTCAGGATGGGGTGACTGCCATATTATGACAATAAAACCATTAAAAGAAAAACATAGTTGATGATAACATTATAAAAATATGCAATTTAAAACAAATAAAGAATTCTGTGCATATTTAACACAATCACCTTTCTGTCTTGCAAGTTTTCAGGTCATAAATATGGACCAATGGGTGGAATAGTAGAGTATTTTACACCTACACCTAAACAATTTAAAAAATGAGGACTAAATTTACTGGAATAGGCAAAAATAAGCACCTAAAAAATCCTGTCTATCAGACTAGAACTGCAATCACAATGACAAACTCCTTACTCTTACACTTTCTGCTACTCCAGACTGGGAAAATTATGAAATTTAAAAAAATAATAAAGTAACGGAAATGGTTTATATAATGGTTCTGGTTAGAAACTGCAAAACATGTAGTGTGACATTATACAAGAAATGAATATGAGATATGACCAAAGAAGTAAATCGCAAAAAATGAGAAGATAACTCATATATTCTCTCATTTGCAAACACACAAAATAGTAATCTGTCATGAACTGGCCTCCCTTAAGTTGTGAGAAATCAATAAATCACAAGCTTCAGCATTTTTACAGAAGTTTCACATTCACACAGGCATTCATTCAGCCAATGTTTATTGAATTGTGGCAGACATTCAGACAATGGGGATTCAATAAACAACAATTGCTTATGAAGAAGCTAAGAGTCTAGTGGATAAAACACAATTTAATTGGACAATCACACAAATATATTTATAGTTGTAGACTGTGATACCTATTGGAAGGAGAGAAAAATGGTATTATGGGAGAACAGGGAACACTATTATTGCCTATCCAATAGCTGTCACTCTTTCTTCCTTCCTAACATTATCACACTTTTATATGGTTAAAGTCTGTGCCACAGTTCCCTTCCTTCCCACAGGGATGTTCTTGACTAATGGTGTGACTCTTTGGGCTCCAGTACGTAACTTGCCAAGTTGAGAAAAACAGCTGAGAAGCTGGGGATGGAAAGTAAGAAGCTTTATTTCTTGACATTGTTGAGCCACTGGATTCACCTCCTATGTGAAATTGTAAAAATTAATACAACTATTTGGGTAATACTCTGTTATTTGAAGTTAAACACATCCTACTGAGAGTCAAAAAAAGAAAAAAAGAATATGACTTCAACTAATGTTTCAGGAAGGTTATCATAAGGTTAGATTTTATTTCCCCAAAGACATTCTTTCATTTTATAATACTATCTATGATTTTTTGACTACTTACAGTGTGCCAGAATCATCTATATCATTTCAAATTCTTATAAAATTTGAAGAGATAGGTATTATCCTTTTTTTTTCACATATGGAAACTGAGATAGAGAAAAATTAAGATTTTCAAGATTATACAGCTAGTGAATGGTGGAGTCAGAATTTGAATTCATGTCATCATGACCCCAACGCCCAGAATTTTCCTAATAAATCATTGTAAATATCTCATCACTCTGACATTTAATAGATTCAACTATTAACTTATTATTAGGAAAATAGGAAACCATGAGACTCAATTAATTAATTTTGTCCATAGAATTAATGGGTGAGTAGAATCTTGGATCACATATTCATAGAAATATTTATTGTTGTCATGTTGGTTCTTAAATTAACATACCTTTCAAGTAAACTTTAGGATAAATTCAGATACAAATGTTCAGTAAATTTTAGGAAGTCAAGAGTAGTGTAAATAATAATGGCAAATATACTTTGCAACTTAGGAATTTTTTTTCTGTTCCTGAATAGAATAGAATTCACCACAAATTCATATATTCTATAAGAAGTCATAGGAAATTTAATAATATAAAATGCATACATCTTGAGCTTAAAAGCTCTCATCACAAGGAAAAAAATTTATGCTTATATGTATATCTATATACATATACACACACATGCATAATCACTAGAAACATCTATCAATCACCTCCTTGTGACTGTTCACCTTTTATAAAATCACATTATCTAATTATTTTAAATGGATATTTCATTGAAAGAATTAGGTGTATATTAGAAAGAAGTGTTTAAGAATTAAGGTTGACAGCATTGCTGTCTCCTATATCTAAGAGTAAATTTTACTTTTCATCATTTCTATCATCACCGGTAGAAATTTAGGCTATTGCTTTTAAAGGTTTTAAAAACACTTTTAATGAAATTCTGATTTCTCTCCCTCACTAATACAACCTGTTAAAGCCAATAAAGCATTTTAGAACTGTTTAGGGGTAAGTGAACTCAAGGGAACAATGTTTTCCAGGGAAATGATAATGGGATACAGAGCCTTTCATTTCTGGGTCACCAGTTTGAAAGTAGCTCAGGTTGGAAGTGATGGAAAGTCATTACTGTTCAATGGCCTATGTGAAATTAGTTGGTGGTTTCAGTCTAGTTCCTAGTGTATAGGTGTTCACATCCCAATTGGCATTAATTGACATGCGTGTTGACAGTTTTATTATAAGGACTAGGGGTTGTAGGCATTGAAAAGCTGATTTTGGAGTTCATGACAAATAATAGCATGGCTGGGAGAAGGTATGTTTCTAAGAACATAGCCATAGAAAGAGTTTAAAAATTATTTCTTCTCAAGAGTCCCTTTGAAAGGTTCCCTTGGTACTCAGAATTTTTAAATGACAGAAGTTTATTTACAACACTAATCTAGTGTATCACTACCATTTTTCCAGATTCTCAGGCTACGCTTTAAAAAATCTCTAATTATTGGAAACATCCATCAGCAAAAATTTACTTAGATGGATTCTAAGTAAAAATCAGGTGCCAATTTTCTTAGACCAATTAAGTAATAACCTCCTGGCTAGATCTAGTAATCAATATTATTTGTTTTTCTAAATGATGATGATATTCAACCAACTTTCGATGTGAAATAGACTGTACCTGATGGAGGTTCAGCAAAAGTCTTTGATTCAAGTAGTACTAAAATTACTTTTTTTATATATAGAAAAGCTTACAACTATCTATATTTGATCTTTCCTAATTACTTGGCAGGTATATTGACAGAGGCTGGAGAGGCAATTAAATCGGAATCTCAGGTACTCCATCAAGCAAACAAATGTGTACTGAACAAAGGCGTTGCTTACTAAATGATCCATATGTGGTGGTCTCTCTCTCTCTCTCTCTCTCTCTCTCTCTCTCTCTCTCTCTCTCTCGTACACACACACACACACACACACACACACACACACACACCAATTATAAAGCAAGCCATGTGGCAATCATTTATAAGTATCAATTATTTTGTTATTTTCTAGAAACTTTAGGCTTCTTCAATATGATAGCTCAATTAATACTGACAAAGATCATGAGGGTTGTTGTTATTTCCATTTCATAAGTGAGGAAGGAGTCTTAGAGAAATAAAAGGGCTTATCCATGTTCCGATGGCTAATTGTTAGGGTCAAGTTTCACATTCTATGTTTTCTTTATTTCAAAATCCATGTTTATCCCGCTACAGTAATATAGGAACCCTAATTCGAATTAAAATTTAGGAGTCCATAAGCAAGTCATTTCTACTCCTTTAGATTTCTTATATGTAAATCAAAGAGTTGAACTAGATGCATTCCCAAATCCCTGTTAGCTCAACTGTCATAAGATTCTGACAATGTTTTAGTTGGATGATGCAGACAATAATCGGAATCATTAAAGATGTTCTAACTAGGATTAATCTTCATGGTAGGTCCTGCACAGAGTGAAAAGGGAAAATAAGAGTGAGTTGTTTAAATGTTAGGAAGCTCAGATTAGTGACTACTGAGTACAGACATTAAATTTTATGTAAGGAATATGTCAAGAATGGTAATAGGCAAATATTAATTGCTAGGAGAGAAAGCCAGTAAGCAAAACTCTAACAGGCAAATGAGAAAATTAAATCGAGAATATTGAGGAAGAAGACCAAATGTAAGTTTGGAAACAAGTTTCACCATGTATAAAATTCAAAATCATTCCTGGGTGGGATCTGTTGCTTCCAATTCACATTTAGAAGGTTCTGGGCTCAGAATCCCAAGATTTGATGTACTTTTACCTCCCATGTCAGACTGAAGAAAGATTACACTGTTGGATTCACATTTAAGGATGGTATCATGAATGTGGTAGAAATTGGGTTGAGTCTCAAAAGATAAGAGGAGTCACCTAAGCATGTGAAATAGTTTGAATATTCCTGAGATTTCCACTCTGATCTAAGAATTACTGAAATTCCTGGTGAAAAATGTCTTTGCTGTCTTTGTTTAGTAAATTGCACTGAGTATGAAACCAATGCCAGGAAATAGAAGAAATGGCTTGTTAAAACCAGCTATACAGAATGAGTAGGAAATTTTCCTATGACCAATTTGATTAGCCAAAACACAGGCTGTTTACAACAAAAGAGCTATGGCATAAATTTCTATTAAGCATGTGGAAAATTATAAAACTTCATTAATTCTGTCCACGTCAATTTATTTACTTATAAGTAAATATCTAAACATTGAATTTGACCAAAAACTTTTAAACTATTCTGCTAAAATTGCCTATAGAGTCCAAGGAACACTTCTTTAAAAATATTATGAGAGAGAGAAAATTTTTAACCATTGAGGATGAGTTTGCTTTGAGGAAGAGTAATACCCAGTTTAGTACTGAGTATGGTGAATTAAGTAAAAGATTCCAGGTGGAAAACACTGTTTTGATAAAACTGAAGTGTGACTAAAAGGTAATATGAGTGATTTGTGTGTCTGTGACTTAAAAACTAGCGCTGATGGCATTTCCAAAGGAAGAAAACTCAAAAAATTTAAGCCCTGTTAGAATATTGAACAATGTCTAAAATCATCTTGAAATGGCTATTTTGAAAGAAAAGACTCAATCTTTATTTCAGTTTTTGCATGTATGCAGTTTTGTATGTTTTACAGGTTAATTTTGTACAAAAGTAATATTAGATATAGAAAGCAAATACAACAAATGTAAATTAGACATATTAAAGTCCACGTTAATCATATGCAATAAATCAGAGGGATTAGCTTTCTTAAAAAAATTCAGTGATTGTGTAGCCAAAATTATTATAATACAACAGTGGGGAAAATAAAACTGTTAGACTAGATCATCAAAAGCCTGGATCCCTTTCCTCACTCAGTACCCTAAGCAAGATACCATCTTTAATTAACATCTTTAATTTTCATATCATTAGTAATATTCAGGCTTATTTTGAAGTTAAAATTAAATATCGTATGTGAAATTGTTTTGTCAAATGCAAAATGTTGTCAGAAAATTAATATCTGATTGTGGCTATCCTCTCATTGTTATTTTTGGTGTTACATCAAGTAGGATGCTTTAGTCAACCAAATAACAGGTAATCCATTTCAAAGGGGGGTCAACAGTAAATAAATTTGTTGTTTCATGTAGCATTAAACCCAAGGTATTCTAGTTTCAAGAATGATTAATTTAGTGACTCAGTGATGTTATCAGCAATCCATCTTCCTTCCATTTTACTACCTTGCCATCCTTATGATGGTCTCACTCCTCTCTGCAAGATAGCTACGAGATATTTCCAAGCATCACATGCAAATACAGCAGTAGTCAGAGAGATCGAAAATACTTTTCCCCTTTTGAAGAATAAAGCTCTATTTTTCAGAAGTTCCCTACTCTTAGGGAAATCTCCTCTCAGTCTTATTGGACATAGCAGGATTACATGGCAAGAGCAAACTAGAAACTGACAGAAAAAATAGGATTATCATGGGACCTTAGACAAATTAGGATTTTCTCAGAACTGGGAAAGGTCAAATTCTCAGAGAAATGACTATCTAAACTAAATCATAGCTCTGTTAGAAAGATAATCAACAATACATGTCATATATGCGTATTGGTTCTGGGGTTTTGTTATTTGTTGTTACTGGAAGATATTAATTCCTTATCTTTGATTCCCAGAGCATTGGTGACTCAATAGTTGTATAATTGTATAAAGTTCATACCTGTTCTTCATAAAAATACTCCTACATCTTTGTAGTATTGGAGAGGCAGAGGCCCCTCTTTTCCTACCCCAACAACAGCCAAAGGGCAGCTTTTGGACTCTCACATTTTTATATTGTCCCAATCTACTACCTATATTTGGTTGACCAAGTCAATCTGAACTCTTTCTCACGAATTTTTAGAATAAATGCTAAGTGCAAAATTTGGTAAGTTTTGACAAATGTGTAAGTTGAGTAACCACCACATGATCATGATTTAGAACATTTTCATCTCTCCAAAATGCTCCTTCATTCCCCCTCTCAGTCAATCCCCTCTCTCATGCCAAAGCTCTGACCACCACTGATCTACTTTCTGCCATTTTAGTTATGCCTTTCCCAGAATTATACAGTCTTTTGTGTCTGAATTCTTTCATTTTCCATTGTATTTATGTGATTCATTTATGAGGTTGTATTTAATAATTAATTGTTGCTTTTTATTGCTGAGTATTAATGCACTGTATGTATTAATCTCTTCATCAGTTGATGGATATTTATTATGAATAAAGTTATGTTGAATATTAACATTTACACCTTTGTGTGGACATATGATTTCATCTCACTTGAGTAAATTCCTAGGAATGGGATTGCTGGATCAAAGGGTAAGTATATGTTTATCTTTATAAGTGTATATTTAGCTTTATAAAAAATACTCTTCAGGTGCTAAAGTATCTGTATCATTTGCATTCTTAGCCTCAATATATGAGAGGGCCAGTTATTTTTCTTATGTGAAGACATTGTTCAAATTATTTTCCCATTTTTGTACAGCTGTTTTCTTATTATTGAGTCATAATAGTAACATATACAGAAAACAAGTCCTATATTAGATATATCTTGAACATTTTCTCATAGTTTTTGGCTTGATTTTGTGTTCATTTTCTTAACAGTGTCTTCTGAAGAATAAAAGGTGTTATTTTGTCTTTTATGGTTCATGTTATTTTACCTAACAGATGTCACAAAATATTCTTTTAAGTTATATTCTAGGAGTTTTATAGATTTAGCTCTTACATTTATTACTATGTTGCATTTCAAGGTAATATTGGTTTAAGGGGTCAAGGTTTAATTTTTATGTATGGATGTCCAATTTTTCCAGAAGTAAATATTGAAAATGGTATCCTTTCTCTATTGAATTTCCTTTGTATCTTTGATGAAAATCAGTTGACAATAAATGTGGGGGGCTATTTCTGGACCCTGTTCTTTTCCATCCTTTCAGCAACACCACACTGTCTTGATTATGCAGATTTATTGTAAATCTTGAAATTGAATAATATATCTTCAGGTTTGTCTCTGTTTTTCAAAATTGTTGAGGCTATATGCATTTCCATATAAATTTACAAAAATCTAGCTAGGGATTAGTGAGGACTGTGTTGAGCGTATAGATTAATTTGTGGGGGATTGACATCTGAATAACATTGAATCTTCTGATTCATGAATATATTGTATCTCTTCATTTATTTAAGTCTTTTTAAACATCTCTCAGCATTATATTATAGTTTCCAGTGTACAGATCTTGCACATATGTTGTTAAACATTTTTCTAAGTATTTCATATATTTTATGTTGTTGTAAATGGTACTGAATTTTTAACTTAAATTCTCAATTTTTCATTGCTACTAAAAAAAAGACCATTGATTTTTTAATTTACCTTATATCCTGCAAACTTGCTAAACTAATTTACTACTTTGGTAGCTTTTATACATTCCTTAGGATAATCTACATAGATAAAAATATCACCTGCAAACGAAAACTTTTTCATTTCTAATTTCTATGCATTTTTAAACCTTTCCTTGCCTTACTGAAGGCTAAGACCTCTGGTACAATGTTGAATAAAAGTGGTGAGAGTGGAAACCCTTCATATTTTAAGATTATGTGTTAAAATCTTCAGTATCTTACTATTAAGTATAATATTAGTAGTAGATATTTTGTAGCTGTCCTTTATCTAGTTAAGATATCCCTTTCAGGAGTGATGTCAGCAACATAGTGGAGTGAGCTGTTCCCATTATCTCTCCCCCTTTGAACTACAATTAAATGGACATTCATTGACCAATGGAGGATACCCACATAGCACAACAGGATGCCTGAAAGACCCATGCAGCTATACATCTGAAGATGGATGGACTGGGCATCCAGGAAGTAGTGGATATAGGTAAGCACTCTCCAACCCTTCTCTGGCAGCCCTATGCATGTGTGAACACTTTCCCAGCCAGAAGCTCCCATAGTGCTGCCGCAGTCCTGCAAGTGGGAATGTGCTTTGGCATGATGGTAAGAAGAGGTGGCAGCAGCCCTGAACCCACGCACAAACACTTTCTTGGCCAGCAGGAGAACCCACCGTGCTACTGCAGTCCCAATGAGTGGCCCAGGCTTTGACCTTGCAAAGAAACCCTGCCTGCCAAGCACAGTGGCTGGTGCAACCATAAGAAGAGGCAGTGGCACATCTACACACACATGTGAATGCTTTCTCAGCTGGTGGGAGCCCCCATAGTACTGCTGTGGCCCCACAAGTGGGAACGTGTCTCAGCGCAATAGTAAGAAGAGATGGTGGCAGCCCTGAGCCCACTCACTAATGCCTTCCTGGCTGGTGGGAGTGCCCACCATACCCCACAACTTCCAGCAGATGGGGTGGGATCAGAAACACAGCTCCTGCTACCCCCTAGTGGTAGCAGGTGGAATCTGCAAACTGATAGTATCAGAAATGCACCAGTAAAGAATTAATTCATCAAACACCATGAGAAACCACAGCAACAATTCAGAGCAGAAGGAAAATGACAAGTCTCCAGAACCTAACCCCGAAGTTACAGAAATTTACAATCTAAATGACAGAGAATTCAAAATAGCTGTCATAAATGAACTCAACATGTTACAAGAAAATTCAGAAAGAAAGTTCAATGAGTTCAGAAATAAAATTAATGAGAAGAAGGAATAATTCACCAAAGAGGTTAAAACTATAAAAAAACCCAGCAGAAATTCTGTATATGAAGAACACAATTAATGAGATAAAAAACAATCTAGAAACCATAAAAAATAGAGCTGACATTATGGAAAACAGAATTAGTGATTTAGAGGATGGAAATATAGAAATGCTTCAGGTATAGGAGAGAGAAAATTAAGATTTAAAAAAAAATGAAGGAATTCTTTGAGAAATATCTGACACAATTAGGAAAAGAAACATAAGCATTATAGATATTCCAAAAGGAGAAGGGTGGGAGAAAGGAGCAGAGAGCTTGTTCAAAGATATAATAGCTCAGAACTTTCCAAACATGGGGAAAGAACCAGACTTACAAATACATTAAGCCAATAGAACTCCTAATTACATCAATGCTAAAAGACCTTCTCCAAGGCATATAATAGTAAAACTGGTAAAAGTCAACAACAAAGAGAAAATATTAAGGGCAGCAAGACAGAAGAAAATGACCTAAAAAGGAAGCCCTATCAGGCTTTCATCAGATTTCTCAGCAGAAATCTTACAGGCTAGTAGAGAATGGAAAGATATATGCAAAATATTGAAAGACAAAGACTTTCAGCCAAGAATCCTCTATCCAGTGAAACTATCTATCAGATATGATGGAGAAATAAAAGCTTTCCTAGATAAACAAAAGTTGAGGGAGTTCATTGCCACTGGACCTCCCCTATAAGAAATGATCAAGGATGCCCACATACCTGAGACAAAAAGGCAAAGGTCTACAAAGCTTTGAGCAAGGAGATAAATAGATAAAATCAGAACGCTGCAGCTTTCTTTCAGTTTAGGGTAGCAAATACTTAATTATACCTTAAAAGATAAAGGAAATGAAAGCATCAAAAGGTACTATAAACACCTTAACTTAATCACAAACTCAAAACACAAAACAGAATAATTTGTGACAGCAATAACTCAGAAATGAAAGAGGAAAGGGATGGAACCTGCTTAGGCTAGTGGAAACATGAGGCTATCAGAAAATGGACTATCTCACCTATGAGATCTTTTATACAAACCTCACAGTAACCACTAAACACAAAATCAAAGCAGAGCCACAATACATAAAAAAAGAGAAAACCACCACAGAAAACTGCCAAAATGAAATGGCAGTCAGAAATACAAAGGAAGAGAAACAATCAAACTATAGAATAAATGGAAAACAAGAGGAAAAATGGCAATATTAAGCCCTCATATATCAATAATAACTCTAAATGTAAATGGATTGAATTCTCCAATCAAAAGACATACGGTAGCTGGGTGGACTGAAAAACAAGACCCAACAATATGTGGCCTCCAGGAAACACATCTCATCTTTAAAGACAAAGATAGGCTTAGAGTGAGGGGATGGAAGACAATACCCCAAGCAAATGGCAAACCAAAGAAAGCAGGTGTTGCCATACTCATATCAGACAAAATAGACTTCAAGATAAAAAAGGTAAACAATGACAAAGTGGGCAATATATAATGATAAAAGAGAAACTCCACCAAGAAGACATAACACTTATAAATATATATGCACCCAACACAGGAACACCAAAGTACATAAAGCAACTGTTAACAAACCTAAAAGGAGATATCAACAACAACACAATAATAGTAGGGGACCTCAACACCCCACTTACATCAATGGATAGATCATGTGGACAGAAAGTCAACCAGGAAATAGTGGATTTAAGTGAAACGCTTGATCAGATGCACTTAATAGCTATATATAGAGCATTCCATCCAAAAACAGCAGCATACACATTCTTCTCAAGTGCACATGGAACATTCTCAAAGATAGAGCATATGTTGGGAAACAAGGCAAACCTCATAAATTTAAGAAGATTGAAATCATATTAAGCATGTTTTTTGACACAATACTATGAAACTAGAAATCAATGACAAGAATAAAGCAAATATGTGGAGACTAAAGAACATGCTACTGAACAACAATTGGATCAATGAAGAAATCCAAGGAGAAATTAAAAAGTATCCGGAGACAAATGAAAATAATAATATAATATCCCAATTCTTACAGGATGCAGTCAATGCAGCTCTAAGAGGGAAATTCATAGCAATATAGGCCCACCTCAAGAAACAAAAAAAATCTCATATAAGTAATCTTAAACTTCACCTAACAGAAATAGAAAAAGAAGAACAAACAAAACCCAAAGTCAGCAGAAGGAGGAAAATAATAAAAATTAGAGCAGAAAGAAATGAAATAGAGATTAAAAAGACAGTAGAAAAGATCAATGACATGAAGTGCTGGTTCTTTGAGAAGATAAAAAGAAATTGACAAACTCTTAGCCAGACTCACTAAGAAAAAAAAGAGAGAAATCTCAAATAAATTAAATTGTAAATGAAAGAGGAGAAATTACAATGGATACCACAGAAATAAAATGATTATAAGAGATTACTATGAAAAACTATATGCCCACAAATTGGATAACCTAGAAGAAACGGATGAATTCTTAGACTCACATAACCTCCCAAAACTGAAACAAGAAGAACTAGAGGATCTGAATAGACTAATCACAAGTGAAGAGATTGGAACAGTAATCAAAAACCTCCCAAAAAACAAAAGTCTGGTGCCAGATTGCTTCTTTGGAGAATTCTACCAAACATTCAAAGAAGATTTAATACCTATCCTTCTCAAACTATTCCAAAAAATTGAAGAAGATGGAATGCTTCCTCACTCATTCTACAAGGCCATCATTACCCTCATACACAAAGCAGGCAAGGACAGCACCAATAATGAAAATTACAGGTCAATATCACTGTTGAATATAGATGAAAAATCCTCAACAAAGTATTGGCAAACTGAATATAGCAATACATTAAAAGGATCATACACTATGATCAATTGGGATTTATACTAGGGATGCAGCTATGGTTCAACATCCACAAATCAATCAATGTGATATACCTCATTAACCAAATGAGGAATAAAAATCACATGATCATCTCAATAGATGCAAAAAAAGCATTTGACAAGATCCAACATCCATTTATGACCAAAACTCTCAGTAAAAGGGGTACAGAAGGAAAGTACCTCAACATAATGAAGACCATACATGATGAACCCACAGCTAATGTCATACTTAGTGGTAAAAAACTACAAGGCATCCAACTGAGAACAGGAATAAGACAAGGGTGCCCACTCTTGCCTCTCCTATTTAGCATACTCCTGGAGTTTTGGGCCAGACCAATTAGTCAAGAAAAAGAAATAAAAAGAATCCAAATTGGAAAGGAAGATATAAAACTCTTGCTGTTTGTGGATCACATGAGTCTATATATAGAAAACCCTAAACAATCCATCAGAAAAGTATTAGAAATAATCAGCAAGTATAGCAAAGTTGCAGGGTGCAATATCAACTTACAAAAATCAGTTGTATTTCTATACATTAATAATGAAGTAGCAGAAAGAGAAGTCCAGAACACAATCGCATGTACAATGGCAACAAAAAGAATAAAACATCTCGGAATAAATTTAACCAAAGAGGTAAAATACCTATACACTGAAAACTATAAGACATTATTGAAAGCAATTAAAGAAGATATAAAGAAATGGAAAGATGTTCCATGCACATGGATTGGAAGAATAAACATAGTTAAAATGTTCATATTACCTAAGGCAATCTACAGATTCAATGCAATCCCAATCAGAATCCCAATGATGTTCTTCACTGAAATAGAACAAAGAATACTAAAATTTATTTGGAACAACAAAAGACCCAGAGTAGCAAAAGCAATCCTGGGAAAAAATAACAAAGCTAGATGCATCACAATCCCTGACTTCAAAATATAATATAAAGCTATAGTAATCAAAACAGCATGGTATTGGCACAAAAACAGACACACAGATCAATGGAACAGTATTGAAAGCCCAGAAATAAAACCACACATCTATAGACAGTTAATATTTGACAAAGGAGCCAAGAACATACAATGGAGAAGGAAGTCTCTTCAATAAACGGTGTAGGGAAAACTGGACAGCCACTTGAAAAATAATGAAATTAGATCATTATCTTGCACAATACACAAAAATTAACTCAAAATAGATTAAAAATTTGAATGTAAAACCTGAAACCATAAAACTCCCAGAAGAAAATATAGGCACCACAGTCTTTGACATCGATCTTAGCAGCATCTTTTTGAATACCATGTCTACTCAGGCAAGGGAAACAAAAGAAAAAATTAAGAAATGAGATTGTATCAGACTAAAAAGCTTATGCAAGGCAAAGGAAACCATGAAAAAAACGAAAAGACAACCCACCAACTGGGAGAAGATATTTGCAAATCATATATCCAACAAGTGGTTAATTTCCAAAATATGTAAAGAACTTGTACAACTCAGCAAGAAAAAAACAAACTGATCAAAAAATGGGCAGAGGATATGAACAGATATTTTTCCAAAAAAGATATACAGATGGCCAACAGACACATGAAAAGATGTTCCATCACTAATTACAATGGAAATGTAAATTAAAACTGCATTGAGATGTCACCTTACACCTGTCAGAATGGCTACAATTACCAAGACAAAAAATAACAAATGTTGGAGAGGATGTGGAGGAAAGGGAATCCTCATACATTGCAGGTGGGAATGCAAACTGGTACGGCCACCATGGAAAACAGTGTAGAGATTTCTGAAAAAATTAAAAATAGAAATACCATACAATCCACCTATCCCACAGTTGGGTATTTATCCAAAGAACTTGAAATTAACAATCCAAAGAGATTTATGCACCCCTAGGTTCATTGCAGCATTATTCACAATAGCCAAGATGTGGAAGCAACCCAAGTGCCCTTCTATGGATGAATGGATAAAGAAGATGTATATATACACAATGGAATACTACTCAGCCATAAAAAGATAAAATCGTCCCATTTGCAACAACATGGAGCGACCTTGAGGGTATTAGGTTAAGCGAAATAAGACAGACAGAAAAAGACAAACACCGCATGATTTCATTCACATGTGGAAGATAAACCAACACATGGATAAACACAAAAGATTATTGGTTACTAGAGGGGAAGGGGGCTGGAGGGTGGGCAAAAGGGGTAAAGGGGCACATATGTATGGTGACGGATAAAAATTAGGCTACTAGTGGTGAGCGCGATGCAGTCTATACAGAAGTTGAGAAATAATAATGTGCACCTGAAATTACATAATGTTATAAACCATTATGATCTCAATAAAATAATTGAAAAAAAGATATCGCTTTTATTACTAGTTTTGCTGAAAGTGCTCAATGATGTAAGGGAATTGAACTTTGTCAAGACTTTTTTCTTTACATATTAAGATAATAATATGATTTTTTTGTTTTTATTCTGAACATATAGTCAACAATATTAATTTTTATGGGTTAACCTGGTGTCCTTGAGATAAATCCAACATGGTCATGAAGTATTAGGCTTTTTATATATTGTTGGAGTCAATTAGTTAAAAGTTTGTTAAGGATATTTTGCCTAAGTACATAAGGGCTATTAACCTTATGGTTTCTTTTCTGTTTTCTTTTTTTTTCTCTCAAGTATTTGCTATTAACAAAAATTCTAAGTGAGTGTGAAACTAACAACTGAGCTTCAAAAAATTGATGCAAAAACTGAGAGATCTAAAGGAGAAATGGGCAAATCAGCAATTACAGAGTTATATTTTAAAAAAACTCAGTAACAGAGAGAACAAGTAGAATTATGTAAGAGTATACAAGATTCAAACAGTCTTATCAACAATCTTGACTTGACATTTTAAAACCCTCCACCAAAAAATAACAGAATACACATTATTTTCAAATGCTCATGGAACTCTAGCAAGATAGACCATATTCTGGGCCATAATATCAGTTTCAATAGATTTAAAAGACTGAAGTGCTACATATTATAACATTTGACTATATGAAATTACATTGGAAATATCTGTAACAGATATCTGAAAAATCTCTAAATATTTAGAAATTAAACAACATACTTCTGAAGAAGATATTGAATAAAGAAGAAATCACAAAAGGTAATCACAAGTTAAACATATGAGAAATTATATTTAAATGAAAATGAAAGCACAACATATCATTATTTATTGGATGGAGCTTAACTAGTGATCACAGGGAAATATATCCTATTAAATGCTTATATTAGACAGTAAGTAAAGTTTCAAGTGAATGATCTAAGCTTCTGTTTGAAGAAACTCAAAAAATCCTAAATTAAACCCATAGCTGGTAGAAAGAAATGAAATTAAAAACAGAACCACAGCAAAGAAAATAAATGAAACCAAAAGCTAGTACTTTGAGAAGATCAATAAAACTATATTTAAAAAAAAAGAGAAAGAAGACACAAATTACTAGTAACCAGAATAAATGAGAGGACATTGCAACAGTTCCCACAGGCATTAAAAACATAAGGTAGTATCAGGAAGAACTTTGTGTCAATACATTCTAGAACTTAGATGAAATGGCCAGATTCCTTGAAAGACAGCAACTGCCAAACTCATTCAAGGAGAAATAACTAACCAAATAGCCCTCCATCTATGAAAGAAATTGAATTCATAATTAAAATTTTCCTACAAATTTCCCAGTAGCACATATTTCATAATAAAGGCTAGTATTCATCACTGTTATTAAATTTTATTCAGTTATTCCATAAGTACTTATATATTCCATAAGTATTTTAAATTCAGAGACAACTAAGATATACCTATTAGTCAATATTATTTTTAAGTGTATCATGACTTTATCAAGTATCTTCCCTAACTTTGTTCGCTCAAAGACAGTAATGGTATTCTTATTCATTTAATATGTTTTAGATCATATTTCTTTCAATTATTTGCGCTATTAGAGCTCCTTTTTTACACCATATCCTTATTTCCTCATAATGCTAAATATTGGTCTTGACTTTAATTTTTTGCAGAGACATGATTTTGTATCTCATTTAATGTGCTGTATCATTGGGCAAAATAATTCACTTCTCTACAAATTGATTTTTCTATATACGCCAATTGGCATATCTTATAGTTCCTCAAATTCCTTCTTTTTCATTATTTAACATCCTTAAAAAGTTATATGAATAAAGAGGATTTTACAGAACAGTCTTTCTACCGTGAGAGAATGAATCTGGAATACAAAACATGATGAATGTATGCGAACTTGTTCAAAATATGGCCATATCGCTATAGGCATATTAGCTAGTGTAATTCAATAACACTTCTGGAAAAGACATTTTTAAACTTTGCTAAGTAGTGTTTTTCGAAAGGAAACAAATCTGCCTTTAAATTTG
Organism: Diceros bicornis minor; assembly: GCF_020826845.1. Taxonomy (NCBI): domain Eukaryota; kingdom Metazoa; phylum Chordata; class Mammalia; order Perissodactyla; family Rhinocerotidae; genus Diceros; species Diceros bicornis. The sequence continues at coordinate 50,840,370 of NC_080761.1, forward strand.
ATTGAAAAATGCTTAACTACTCAATTTCTTCAACTAGCATTGTTTGCATGAAATTTGGTTTCACTGCTTTGTGATTGTACATTTGCATTTAAATAGATTCATCTTCAAATGATGTGCAACATACAATACAAATGTGGAACTGTGAGGACATTTTGTAGAAGAAATTTTTATTGACCTCATAGTCCAAAATGCTGTAAAGCTCTCTTTGACATTTTAAAAATTGCACAATGAATTTTATCACATCTGTAACTCACAACGAAATAACAATTTGGAATGATTTCTCAATGTGTGTCTTGACCTTGACTCTTTCCTTCATTCTTCACCTCATTCTGATGCAGACTGATGAAACTGAATGTCTCAGCCATTTGCCTAACCTCAAACCTGGGTAGAGGCCTACTCAATTTAAGATAATTCAAGTGATGTTATGTACTTTTATTGATTTTTCCCTCTGAGTTGCAGTGTCTACTTGACTTCTAATATTGGCAAGCAAAATTCTTTCATACTGAAAATGATGATGTTAAAATTACACCCAATAAAGTCTTAAATAATATTGTAGAATTGAAGCACAGATAACAATAAGATCTTAAGTACACACGCTCCCATCTAAACCTTCGCTACATTTTACAAGTATATGCCATAAATCACTTGTACCTGACTTATTTCCCTGCCAGAAAGTTAGCTTACCAAGGGCTATTACACAATACATTATATGAAAGATTCTAGAATGTTCTTGATTTTGAGATGGCAAGTTCTATTTTATTTTATTTTTTCTTTTAAGTCTCACCTTAATTGCCACCTTAATAACATCAATATGTCTAATTCTTTGCTTAGAATTTCTTAGTTTCTAATTTTATAAAATTTATTTTTTATTATTTGCCTCCCTCACTAGAGTAGGAACCACTGAACACAATTATTATATTCAATGTAGGTGAATGTACTCACATGGAAACCATCTCTTTCTAAAAGATCTATCTTTGGATGGAAACTTATCTCTACCACACCTAGTGGCAGGCAACAGTACCCAGACATAATCTAATCAGTGAGATTTCAACCTGATGGCCAGAGCAATTAGTTCAATAATGTACGCTTGAGCTAAATGAATTCAAACTTGAATGAAGCCCAACAAATAATCTGTGTATGGAGTTCTCACTTTCCTCTGGAAATAAATTAACAAGAACTGCTGACAATCACCTGAGACCAAAAGGAGAAAGCCTGCCTGATAAAAGAGCCAATATCCAGAAAACTAAAAAAGGAAATGAACCAAGACAGCTCACAACCTGGTCACATCAAATGAGTGACATATAAGCAGTACCTGAAGACATGCTCTGGAAAGGTATCTTAACATATTGTAAGAAAATCATATTTTGATTAAGCTACATGTATCTGGTATTGCCTATCTCATACTAACAGTTTCATAATTTACATATGTTCTCAAAGGAGAAAATAAGGTGATGTGTTAGTAAATATTTACAGCCAGATCTCCAAAAGTATGTCTTGATTTATAATGTTTGCTGCTACCATCATGATGTCACTGAATATGGAGTTAGGAAGAGATTGACACTATCAGCTGTCATAAATCAGGGTGAGCCATTCCAGTATACCATTGCGGCTCAATTGTGGCTGTGTCATGAATTATCTCCTTAATTTTAATTATTCCGCGGGGGAAAACTCTGGATTCCAACAAAATGTTGAAAAAATTAGAAATATACTTTTTAATGGCTTTGTCTTCTGTCTTCATTGTCTGCATGTTATTATTTGAATAGCAGGGAGTAAAGAGAAATTTATTTAAGCAGTATACGATGGAAGAAGTGCAGAACGTGGACTGGAAAAGGAGAGGCAAAGGCAGATATATGATGAAGCAAATTACTCATACGTTTCTGGATCCTTCATTTCCATAGGCCTCTTCCTAGACAAGAAGAATGGCACACGTGCGCACATGATCATGTGTTTGTATAAAATTGTCAGCGGTAAAATATTTAGCCAGTGTCATTTAAGACCACTGTCCTTTGCAGTTCCAGTTTTCCTACACTTTCTGTGGTGTAGGGTGCCCTGAATGGCCATAGGTGTTTTGAGATTCAGCTATTATCCAAGTAGATCAGGGGCAACAGACAAGTAGGTATGGTTGAAGAAGGTAATTCGTGCTGGCTATGTGAGAATCAGTAGCATGTAAATGTTTCTTGAAGTCACAAAAAAGCTTGACAACCCAACTATTATGTGTAAATTAAAACTGGCTAAAATTAAAATATTGGACATAGCATTGTTAAAGCTGTATGGAGAAGGACGTCAGGGAACAAAATTATAGAAAGAGAAATAGAACCCTACTGTGGTGTAGAAGTTACTAGAGGTCAGAGTTTCAAGAGGAGGATTTGGTATGTACACCTAGTAAAAGATGAGAACCGAAATAAGGCAATTAGATCTGGTTAATAAGAAATTAATTACAAATATTGAATATAACACAGTTCTAGGAAGAGAAACAAGATGGCTATGAGACAAGGAAGTAAAAATAAGTGCTGATATGGAGAATTGAAAAGTGGACAAGTCTTTTAAAATTTTCGAGTGAGATGTAGATATGTAATAGCTCCAAGATGATCCCTAAGTTTTAATTTTAAATTTGAATATTTGACACACTCATTCAAGAGGTAATTTATATAATTGCCTTATATAATATACGCATATATATATATAATTAATATAATGTATATAATTGCTTTGTGTCTAGTAAAAAGCAATACTAATTAGAACATTGTTAAAAATTTTACATTTAAGGGAATAAACACAAAGAAGGACTGTATTAGCACTAGTCTAATGTTTGAGTTTTTGTCTACCCTGTTTAGCTTTTTACAAAATTTTATTTTGATATTGTACATTTATTTCCTTGAAGGAGATGAAAAATGAAAATGTAGAGGGTAAATTACAATTGCTAATTGTTCAAGCCTAATGAAAGCTGTATAGGACATTTATAGTTTTATAAAACTCTTTTCAAAACTAAATTGACCTAAATTCCCATGGTCTACTTGGCCTAGGAACAATTTTTGTTCCAAAACTTAACTTAATGTACAAAAAAGAATTACTTGGTGCTTATTTATTAGCATCTATTTCTCCATCACAATTTCTGCAAGAAAATATTATCCCTTTTCAAAGTTTCCTTCATTCCAAATTTTTCTATTTCTGAAAAAAAATGTTAGATACATTTTTGCCACATTTACAAAATATAGAATAAGAAGAGTGTTTTGAAGTTGTGAGCATTTTTCTTCATAAAGGATGTGACGAGAAACCATTTTACTCAGCCTTATCTTCCACTGGTGCAGCGCCAGCACATTTGGGGATGGTGCATTTATTATTTCCATTACAGCCACTGTCAGTTTGGGAAGTATTACTTTTGTTTAAATACGCAGCTTGCAGATTTTGAATCATCATTTCTGGAAATAAAAAACGTACTATCAGGCTTAATGTTATGTTGCGTATTGTCTGGAAGTGAAGTACAGTACCAACAAAATTCTCTTGGTTCTAAACTTTTTTGAGTTGGATTATTGACTTTTTGCTTCATAAACTAAATACATACATCAAGACTCTTACAGGGATATGCTATAGAGTGCCGTTGGGATTCTGAGGGAGGGAGAGACCATGGAAGACACTACTAACAGAAGAGAAATTCATTCTCTTTGAGACAGAAATGGAAATCAGAAGGATCAGAAACTGTGACAAGCCCGCAACTAGGAGGCTGCCCTGAACAGTTGTCTGGCACTAGGGTACAGAAAGCTTGAGTTGAGCTTGAATCTCTGTTCTGTCACTGGCTGTTGACAATCTATATAAGTAGTGTAAAGTAAAGATGACATTATAATGTTGTTTTGTAATATTTCATTTATTGTGGAGATTAAATGATAATTGTAAATAAAATGTTCGGTATTTTTCCTGGTACCTTATTAACAATAAATAACCACTATTACTATTGTCTGAAGTAGAGGGCTGTGAAAGAAGATAAATGGATTCTGGGACTAGAGCAAGAAGGAAAAAAAGATTTATTGGGTACTTTTAATATTCTACACATGACTGTAGAGACCTAATACAGCAGTGAGTACATCTACCTCTAACATCCACTCAAGAACATTGATAAAGCCTTAGTCATCACTATTGAAGTAAATGAATGATTAGACTAAATCATACCTGGGATTTTTCAGTGCTCTTTTTTATCATATCCTCTGAATGTCTGATATACTAACTGTATTTTTCTAATTTATTTAACTAAATGCACTTTAGTCAAAAGTTTTTGTGAGGATTTAAGGATGCCAAATAATTGAATATGAAATGTGCTATAGGAGCTAGAATTTTAAAGATAACATTTATAATCATCTGCTTAGGACCTGTGTATAATCTCTGAAAATCAGTTTTATGAAGTATCTTGGATCCAAGAAACAGATGATCAACCTTAAACCAGTATGCCACTAGACACAAATTAAAGGATTCATTAAGTATGTGTATTTTTGCATTTTTCTATATTGAGAAAAATGTAGCTAAACCTAGGGATTTGCCTATCAATTCATTTAAGATAAGCAATCTCTCCAAAGCCAATTCAATTGTTTAAAATATTTTATTCATAATCCTATTTCTTTAATGTTATCATCTCTAATGTGGTATATATTAATAGTAAACACCTTACAGAACAGCTGTGAGAAGTAAATGAATGAATGCAGGGCACATACCACAGTGCCTGACAAATAACAAGTACTAAGTAAATCTGAGTTATTCTTATTGTTGGAAGTATTGGTACAAATATTAAATTGTGAGACCCTAAAAGTTGTACCCACACAACTAGTCTGGTTCTGTAAATACATATGTACTCTATAATTGTTTCGGTAAAGAAAGAAGAGAGAGGGTCAACAACAGAAACAGAAGAGAAAACTGTCTGAATAAATGCTTTTCAATCTTAGTTCTTTTCCTGACATTTAGAACATTTAGTCCTTTAAATTTAACTATCATGGATTTTATAATAAATTTAAATTGTCTGTGAGGGATACTTTATCTAGACTATGAAAAATATCCAAAATATAATTTGAAGTTATATATTAGAACTTCAAATAAAAAGTCAAATTTGAGCTCACTGTACTAGGCAAATCACATAAAGACCTTCCTTCCGCATAACATTTTCCAACTAAATCTAATAGCTTGACTCTCATGAACCTTGGAGTTTATATGAACTGTCATGTAGCATCCCCACATAAAATTTCTGGTATCAGCAGTGTCATACCAAACTAACAAAAGAGTATGACTTTCATTTCTTTCCAACAAAGAGAATTTTGTTGTGGACAATATAAAATATTTCAGAAAACATTCAAGCAAGAGCAAAATATTCCAAATGATTTATTTCTTTCTCCAGGTCCAGCATCTCCATCTGACATTCTCACCTCCTGCCTAAATGTCTGCACCTTCTCTTCAGTCCTCGCTGAGATATTCTCATGAAGACTTGATCAATTCACATCTGAAATATAGAAAACTTCTCTATTATCTACCTTCACTCTTTCTATAAGTTCAATAATATTTATCTATCTTGATATTGGCTATATTCATCTCCTTGTTTTTCCAACAATATCCACCTTTCACTAGGATGCAAATTTACCTAGCTGCTGTGTAAATCATGTGTTGCCAACTTGCTAGTTCTGATGAATGTTTTCAAAAATGAAAGTGAGCAATCCTATATTCCTCACCTTCTTGGAAGTTGTATTACATGTCTTTTATGTGGGAAATATTATTAAATAGGCGACGTTTGTCTTAGGCATCCTTCCTTTCCTCTTGGATTTCATAGCTTTTTTTTCTTTTTGACTACTCCATAGTGTCCATCTCTTTCCAGCTCCCTAAATTGTTTTAAGTCTATATTTAATCTAAAGCCAGATGTATTAGCTAATCCCTTTCAATATTATTCACAGAAAAATGAGAAACACTTACAGCCTCTTTTGAATCAAGAACTAAAGGGAAATATCTAACTGTGAAATTTCAGGAAATGTGAAGTAAAGTAAGGAAGATATTTGGTGGGTTTATTATAGGTAAAACATCCATCCCTTTTTTATGACTGAAGTCTCCACCACAAAAAGTACAGATCTCATCTACACCAACAGGCTGTGTAGTATAACAAACTAGGCTCAGTCGCCATAAAAGATCTGGGTTCAATTCCCAATTAATCCACTCAACTGGGTAACCTTAAGCATGCCATATTTTATCTCTAGACTTTAGTTCCTTTCTTCATAGAATCAGCTGAAGATTAAGTGATATAATGGATATAACATGCTTAAGATGTTATGTAAGATGCAGATGCATGTAAGATGCATGCATAAGAGGGTTATGTATGATGCATGTAAGATGCATGCATAAGATGGTTATGTAAGAATAAATGATCAATAAATAATAGCCACTTCAAAGACATTTAATGGAAATGATGTGAGGATGATGATGATAGCAATTGTGATGTAACTTTTCTTTTGATCACTTCCTATTCCCCTCTACGACTGTTTGCCTATAATCAGTGTAAGATGTTATGTTCTGAATACAGACGTGTGTTATGTAACAATGTTTCGGTCAACAACTGACTGAATATATGTTGGTGGTCCCATAAGTTTAGTACCATATAGCCTAGGTGTGTAGTAGGCTATACCATCCAAGTTTGTGTAACTACAGTCTATGAAGTTCACACAAAGATGAAATGGTCTAAGGACGAGTTACTCAGAACATGTCTCTGTCGTTAAGTGAAGCCTGACTGTATCTGCATATTAACTTTCCTGTAGTTCTTATTCTGTGTTTCATCCAAATTACTCAGATTCTACTTTTACTTTGTTTTCTGTTTTATTATGTTGTTTACATTCATGAAGGCTCCAACAAATCTTTGGAGGAATGAGACAGTACATGCCAAAGAATATTTATATAAATATGTATGTAAAATGGAATTCTACATAAATAAAATAGCATCAACTTTAAGGTCACTATGTCTTTATACACAGTCACAATAGATGTTTCACTAATTTATTCAATATGTATTTTTGTAACTTGTTATTGAGCATTGAGAAATTACTAGGTATTTTGTTGACCTTGAATTCACATCATTGAAAACCTGTGTGTAATAGTTTCCTTTGTCTTCTAACTGTCCCATGAAGGTAAATTTTGAATATAGATTACTTTAAAAAAATAGGGTATTTTATGGACTCCTACACAACCTTACAGTTGGAATATCTTAGAACAACTATTCCAATATTCTACCCAAAGAAAGAATTTTCTTTAGAAAATCACCACCACTGCAATATCCAGGTTTTCTTCAAAGAAAACTATAGAAGTTTACTGCCTCAAAGAGTAGTCCATAACTTTATTGCTCTGATTACTGAAAAACATTTCCTCTTACTAGGTATAAAATCTGCTGTCTGGACCTACCGATGTGAGGTATTAGTTCTGCTCTCCAGAGCTCTACAGTACAAGTCTAATCCATCTTCCACATGACAGCCCTTCACATATTCGAAGACAGCTTGCACTGCCCCGCTAAGTCCTTAATCTCTATATTCCTGTGGTTAAACTATATTTTTGTCAGCTCCAGTTATTCTTTCTTGACTTCATATGTGGTTATTTTCTGTTCTATTTAAGCTTTAGTTTGTCACTGCTTAGTTTCAAAACATTCTTCTCTTCAATAATCCTCAAATGAATGAGCAGACAATCTAGTAGAATTTGTTAAACTATTGAGAAAACATTTAAAAATCAATTGTCACTTCCCAGTGCTTTTGTTATCAATTGTTGTGCTACAAATGGGTCAAAACTTTGTGGTGTAATGCAACAATCACTTAAGTTTATGAATTCTGTGAGAAATTCGGACAGGACATAATAGGGGTGGCTTATCTCTGCTCGATGATGCCTGAAGCCTCAGCTAGGAGAACTAAACAACTAGGATGTTTAGTTGGATGACACGAATGAGTGGGGCCTGAAATTTTTTGGATGCTTCTTTACTAATATATCTGTGCCTGGGCTGGGATGACTCAAAGACTTCAGCTGAGGCTGGAGTCTGGAGCACTTACATGTGGTCTCTCTATGTGGCTTGAATTTCTTAGACCCTGGCAGCTGAGTTCTTAAAGGGAGTGTGCAGAGAGAGAACCCTCCAAAACAACAAGGCAGAAGCTGAAAGGCTTCTTCAGATCTAGCCTCAAAAGATGTGCAGGGTCACTTTTACTATTTCCTATTACTTGCAAGTCTTTAAGTACAACCAGGCTCACATGGAGGGTAACTTAACTCCTCTTGATAGAGGAGAGGCAAGACCATATGCCAGAGGAGCATGTGGGATAGGAGATAATTGTTAGAGTCATCTTTGGAAAATACAGTTCTGCCCCAGCATGCCCTCTGGCCACAATTCACATCCTTCCACCTGTAAAATATACTCATCCACTTGAGAAGACCCCAAAAATCTCATCTCATACAGTATCAGATTGAAGTCCAAGACTCCATCATCTAAATCAGGGCCAGGTACAAATGAATCTCTTCTGGTTCAGTTTTACTCATGTGGCTTATCTCCACTCAAAAGCCTGTAAACTAAAGGGATGAGTTATCTCCCTCCTACAAACCCAGCATATATGGGCGACTCAAACTTGGAATCACTACAGTAGGCACTAGTGTAGAAAGGGGGAAATGAGAGGTAGACAGCAGTCACTACTCCATAGCAATTCTGCATCCCAGCTGAGTATATGTTGCCAGTTCCAAAAGCCTCTTCATTTTGTACGACCTTTGTCACTTTTAGTCTAAGCTGATAAAATTCTTTAAAAAAAATTCTGGATTTCTTATGTATCAGTTTATAACCCACTTCATTAAAAGAAAACCACATCCACAGATTTCTTTGTGATAAGTCTGCTCAATCTTGGGCTTCCTATGAGAAGTAATAGAAGTCTATTTGTTAACAGACAGTATCTCTGAGACACACCTTAAAGAATCTTAAAAGAACTTTTGCCTTCTGAAAGAATCCATGTGGCATCACTTTAAGTCTTTTGGAGGGTTTAACAAAGAGATTTTCAATCACAGCCTTGGCTTTATCTTTACTCTGAGGCCTCATTTTCATGACAACATTGTAGATGTGACACTTCCCCTGAGTCCCTTTATTATGTTGAAAGTCTTTTGCATTCTGAAGTGGCTGGGAATGAAAAATAGTTTTTATTTCAAACTTCAGCAAATCTTGTCTTCTTTATATTTTTTCTGAAGTTTGCTTTAAAACTGAATAATACCTTTTTAGCTGATTTCTTTCTATTTGTATCTTACCATACACAGCTAAAAGAAACCTGTTGGCAGTTTAAAAATTCAGCATGGAAATATCCTTAGCAAATTCAACTAGTTTGTTAGATATATTTTCCATTTTCCATGTTACCACAGGTGACAGTATTGCCAAACTTTCTGCCACTACATAAGGTAACTTGGATAAATTATACAGAGTAAAGATAAGAGTGAGGGAAACAATTATCATTCTCTTTGGGGTCCTACGGGACATTTGGTCTCATGGTGCAAAACAAAATTTCATATAACCATCATACGGTCACTTCCCTAACGTGGCCAAAATGCCGACATGACCAAGATATTCATGTAATCCCAAAGCCCTAAGTGTTTAGAACCCAGTCATGTAAATCCTAATCTTCCAGCTCACCTGCTCTAATATTCCTGTTAATACATTTCTTAAAATCTGCTGAGAGCTCCGATTCATAGACTGTCATTTACTATCATCTGCTCCCATCTTACCTACACAGTTAATATTCCACGGGTCTTCATTATCACAACACCTTTACAAACTCCCTTAGTCTGTGTGATTTCCCTTCACCTCTGTTACAGTAGCCTGGAACACTTCAATTACGGTTAATGATGGTTAAAACCAACTATCTTCCTACTCTGTCTCTGCGTCTGATAAGTTTAATATTGCTGGAGAAAAATAGGTATTTAGTGAAATAATATTGTGTGTCCTGAACAGATGTGATTTTGGCTTAATTAAAATCAGAGCTATAATTGGAAGCCACAGGTTTCAACCTTCATTTAATGAAAAAACCTAGTGGGAAACTTTAAGTAAATAAGCTGGTGACACACGTGCTTTGATAACCTTGAACTCTGTGCTAGCTATTAACCTTTGTTTAGAAAGATAAGGGAAGAAATGAGTGAATATTCACACATCTGCTACCAAAAATTTTTAGCTAAAGCTTCACGTGTTCTGTAACTTTCACAATGAAATTTAGGTTCTGCCTAAGTTTGTCTGCCAAAGGAGAAAAAGAGCTTTCTTCCTACAAATTCAAAATTTTTAAAACTTTGTTAGAACTGTTGACTTCTAATTTATGAATATCTAGAATAGGAATACTTGTTAGACTATTTGTTTCAGAAAAACTTCTTCAATCAAAATTTTAAACTCTATTTGTCAACATGAGGTTGATTTTCCTGATAATTATTGGCCATTGAGTATGACTTGGCTGATTTACTTCACAAGTTTTAGCATTCTTAAATATGTTAGGATCATATCAAAAGGCAATCTTCCTTGGAAAAAAAAAAGGGTCGCTTGCATTGAAAATAATAAATCTAACGGTTGTCTTCTTAATCCGCTTCTTAGCAGAATTCAAAGACTAACCAATTCCTCCATATTGAATTATTTTATTATTTTAGCTCCGATGTCACTATGTTTTACTGGTTGTCAGTTTTTTTTTTTTTTTTTAAATGCGTCTAGGTGTATATACCACATCAATATATTCCACCCCAATCCATCAATATTTTTTCTGTATTTTGAGAAGATTAAAATTAACATACATAAAATTAAATGAACGAGGGTATAATTGATTTATTATATGATCTAGACTCCATAGGTTCAAGAATAAAGTAATTCCACCCACTTTCATCCATGCATCTTCAAACTGCTCTGTTGAACTGTTCTTCCTTAACCTTGTATAAAACATCAACTAAATCCCAAAGCTTTTATAATCACATTCTAGTATTTAAAAGTCTCATCTGGTCTAATGATAAAACTTTATTCTCTCACTTGATTCAAAGCTATTCCCTTTCCAGGCAGCTTTGACCCCAATCTGTCAAAGAATCCTTCATGTAATTCATGTCGGCTCCTTTCTCCTGTTTGCTTTACTCCTCATCTACATTCTGAGTGGTGATTATGTTTATTCTGAGACTTAGAGGAAGGGTAATGGGTCATAGGTGACAAGCTTAATGTTATGTGGCCCATATAACTGCAATATGACATCAGGACCACCTTTGTAGTCAACATTGAAATAATAGCAATTCTGTCTAGCAAAGAATGTTTTGGAAGTTCTTCCAGTATAACCATCACTGGAGACCACTTTTCCTGTAGTTCCCTGATGAAGATGAGGCTTCTTCTGATTAGACTTTTATGACTTGCTCTCTCAGCCTCTGGCTTCTGGCTGTCCTTTGTATGCACATTCTCCATCTTGAGGTCACTTTGACCCTGCTCCCTTCCATAACGTCCAACTCTGGCTCATAGAGCACTGCCTTGTGGAATTCTGAAGGTTCTGTCCTCATGCAGTTCACTTCACTCTGCTGCCGCAGGCCATTCAAACCTATAGACATTTTCAGGCTTGAATGAGAAAATATTTCTTGTATCCCTAAAAATCCAAAGACCACACATAACATCTCTTAGTGGTTCTCTAATCTTCACTTCACATGGCTTAGTGGCAGAAGAGGAATGCACATCACATTAGCAGCTCTCTCTCCAAATAATTTCCCAATTTATTCCTCTTTTTACTGTCACTCTCTTCTTCTCTCATATGAGCTGAAGTTGGTTAAAGAACTGGTTTTACACTGTCTTACCCTGTTCTGCTTTTGATCTAGCTCCTAGTCTTCTTGCCCGCTGGAGCCACTCTCAAAAGCAAAGAAACGCCAAGACAATAGGAAAAGTTACATTTGACCTTGTGTTACAAAGACTCAACTCCTAAAGAGACCTTGAGTCCTTTAATTCTGTGCATCCAAAGAAGTCATGGAAAAACACTCAAGACAACTAGGATTAAGGACCAATGTCTAACTTTAATTACTTCAGTGATAATTTTTATACATTTTTTATTGTGCAGAGCACTTTTTAGGAATCATATCTATAGTAATTATTTCTTAAATTATAGTATATATTTTGAGAGGAAACTAGACTCATTTATACTTAAGTATCTAGAGATATGTTTTGTACAAGTTTAAAATTATTAAAAGAAGGTTATATTAAACTCATTAAAATAGTTTAAGATGCAAGTTTATATTCCTGAATTGTTTCAACTCTTGCTAATTAGAGAAGTCACCTGCAGTTGTGACTATCACATTGGATTATGTCTTTCCTAAAAACATTCAATAACTCCCCTTTGTTTCTGACACTAAATTTAAACTGCTTCACTCAACGTCACAGGTGCTCCTTTTCTACATGCTTCCTGTTTTCCTCAATGAGCCTACCTCACATGACTTCACGCTCAGTCCTTCCGCTCACCCGTGAACTCTTCTTGACATAAACATCTCATGACACAATTCCCCCAGGTGTCCTCTTCCCTGAGTCCCTCTAGTTAAAGTCCCGTGCCAATAATTGTGCTAACTTATTTAGGATTTGCTGCTTAGGCCACTTCCAAATATGTATCTGTATGTTCACCTCAGCTTGATTTTAAATTACCCAATCTTAAATTTTTTTTTATTCTTTAGGGTAAGACTTGAGAATAGGACCCTGTATACACAGAGCAGGCTGGTAACACGTTACATTGGCCGTAATTTATTATGCAACCAAATATAAAACACTACCACACAGTGGAACTGTTAAATTTCAACAAAGAAAAATAGAGTGATGTGACTTGCTGACGTAAGTTATGCAGTAGCACACCATGCCTTGATTTATTTCTCTCTGTTTATTCATATAAACAGAGAGAATTATTTGATTTCTGATATATATACAAAGATATGAACTGATTTTTTTCTGTTGCCTTGGAAGGGCATTTGTTTATATTTTAATCATAAATGCATAGATATATATATACACACACACATATATTGGATGAGTTTGATATGTGTATGTGATATATGAAATATATATGTGTGTATATGTATAGAGTGTGGTAGATTCTAAAATCGGACACAACACTTTGCCTCCTCCCATTAAGAAGTGGAGCCTTTCTCTACCCTCTAGGATCTGCGCTGGTCTTGTGACTTGCTTAGGCCAAGAGGATAGTAGCAAGCAAAATGAAAGCAGAGGCTTGAAAAGCACTTTCACTTTAAGATTCCTTCACATGCTGGAAATCTTTCTACCACCCTATGAAGAAGCCTGAGCTAGCCTACTGGAGGATGAGACCACACGGAGCAGAAACAAGCCGAACCACCTGAAGCCCCAGAGACCAATCAGACAGCGAACCACCAGTAGTATAAGTCCCGACATCCTAGACAGTTGTTCCCCAGTCGTGCCACCAACTAACTTCAGGGATCAGCTCAGCCAGTCCAGAACAGAAGAGCTGCCCAGTTGACCCACAAATTCGTGAGTTAAATAAATGGCTACTGTTAAGCGCCTAAATTTTGGGGTAGTTTGTTACACATATTCTAAAACAGGCGTTAGATGCAATTGCATATTTATTGTGACTATACAAAATGAATTACATTATAATAATATATTATGCTGATACATATTTTAACTCAAAAGAATTTGACCAAGATCTTAATTGTACTAAGTGTGTATATGCCCCTGATGTCTTTGGAAACTTGAATTTTTCTTCTTACTTATGAAATAGGCCATGGATTTTGGTGGGTAGGCATATTGAGAGTTTAGAGGGTTCCATGGAGGAACTGTGAGTTTGGAAGGCAGTAAATGCAAGTCTGCAAACAACAACATCCAGCAAACAACATTCAACCCGTAGAGTAAAGGAAAGCAAGGATGTGAGGGCAGGAAGTCACCTTATGAGCGCTTCCCATCATTTTACTAAATGTGCTGTCCAACGAAATGAGTTTGATGTGGTACACATTTGAAATAATTTCCTTGGCAAAAATCATTTGATCTTAGTAACATCTCAACATCAATTCACATTTTTTAACCTTTTTGTAAAAATAAAATTAAAAACCCAAGATCCCTATCCATAAAGTTATAACACATTCAGATCAAGGAAATCTTACAATAAAGTTCTCTTAATTTATGTTCCAAACATCTGAATTTTTCTTAAATTATGAAAGGATTTCAAGCCAAGAAAGTTGCATGTATGCACATATAAATAAGAAAATATCGTAAATGTATTTAAAATCTATTATGAACTATTATTTTTCCTCACATTATTTCATTCTAGTGGCCACTGCTGGGCTAGAAAGGTAGGATGTAAGATGAGGCACTTTGCTGAATAATATTCCGTTGTATATTTATCCCACATTTTCTTTATTCATTCATCTTTTGATGGACACTTGGGTTGTTTCTGTATCTTGTCTACTGTGAATAGTGTTGCAGTGAATGTGGGGGTGCAGATATCTCTTCAAGATGCTGATTTCAATTCTTTTAGATATGTACTACAAGTTGGATTGCTGCATCTTATAGTAGTTCTATTTTTAATTTCTTGAGGAATCTCTATACTGTTTTTCACAGCTGCTGCACTGTTTTACATTCCCACCAACAGTGCACAAAGGTTCCAATTTCTTCACAACCTTACCAAGACTTGTTATCTTTTTTTTTAATAATAGCCATCCTAACAGGTTTGAGATGACATTTTATTGTAGTTTTAATTTGAATTTTCCTGATAATTAATGATGTGGAACATCTTTTCATATATCTGTTGGCCATTTGTATGTCTTCTATGGAGAAATGTCTATTCAAGTCTTTTTCTCATTTTTTAATTGGCTTACCATAGAAAAAAAGGGAGTGACACAAGGAAACTCTGGGAGGTATTGGATGTGTTTATCACCTTGATTGTGGTGATGGTATCATGTGTGTTTGTACATGTCCAAACTCATCCAATTGTACACATTAAATATGTGCAGTTCATTTTATGTTAATTATACCTTAATAAAGCTGTTAAAAAAAAAAGAAGTGGCACTTACCTTCAGAGAATATACATAATGCCTAAGAAACGCAATGTAGTGTTTACTATTTGTCAGGCTCTGCTCTAAGTGCTTTAAACATATAGCATTACCTCTTGAAGCTTCACATCAATCCAATGAAGTAGGTACTATTATCATACATCATGAAATTGAGCCAGAGAAAGGTCTGTTGGTCACTAGATAAAATGTGGTGGAGAAGGGATTTGAACCCTGGCATTCTGTTCTCTTCCAATTGATGCCTAAATTCCTCTTCCCTGCATGATGGACTAAGATGGGAGTTATTTATTTGGGGTCAAATAGCAGATGAGCTCAAGCAATAATTACTTGATTCCTTAAATTGACAGTTAAGAGCAAAGAAGTCTGATATAGGTTTCAGTCTCTCATCATGTTGGTCTCAGGAAGTTTGTATAAAGCAAGACAATAAGTTAGAAATTTACCAAAGATTAGAAATTCTTCTGTCTCATTCCCAGTTTTTGAAGGCAGTAGGCAGCAGCCAAAACACACTCCACATCAACAGTGAGATCCTTACCAGACAACACTGTGAGAAAGGCATGGAAGTCACTATTTTATAGCTAGGGAAGTCAAAGCTGAAGAGATGAACAATTTGCTACATGTCACCTGTTAATAAGTAGATTTTCTCCTTCAATTGCATTATTCCTTCTCTTATGTCCTGTGTCTGTTGTCTCAGCACGTGAATCAGCTAAAGAACTCACACAATGCTGGACCACCCAGCAAGTCCCAAACCTCTCTTCTTTCTTTTTTTTTTGCCCTGAGTTTAAAGGCAGAAATATCTGACTTATGTTTTCATGATTAACTAACCATACATAGGGAAAAATACAAGGTATAGCATTCATGTAGAATATCTGTAAGTAAATTTATGTGGATTTAAATTTCTCTTCTGCCTTTATAGGTTAAGCTACTTGCCTCCAAGCAATATTACCCCTGATTATACTAATAAGAGTGTTCAAATTAAATTCTTAGATATTAGCGCTGGAAATTGACTTTCTTTGCTGGCAATCACTGAAGTCCATATAACTTGTTTGGTCTTAATTCTCTAGGGCTTCTTGAAAATGACCTCTAGCTCTTAGCATAAATTAATTTTGTAAAATGCTTTTACATTTAGAGAACAGGGTTGAGACCTCTAGGTCAAGGGTAAAAGAAAATTAAACTTTTTAACGTTTCAGATTCTCTTTTCTTCCTGTGGTTATTAGAACTTATAAATAAATGTACCTTTTGTGAATATGGCCTACATTTTTTTTTTAATGCAGATTATTTTAAAAGTGGTAGAAGTAGGGAATATAAAACAAACACATTAAGGATGAATTAAAGTAAGGTTTCAAGTGATGAAGCATATTGGCACTTCATTTTGAAATAGCAATGGCAGTAGTTTTAGGTACATAAGTCCACAATTTAATCACCAGAGATTTAATGAGACCACACCTCTCAAAAATATGTAGGAAACAGTTCACCATAGTGTACAGCAGTATTTGAAAAGTGATACATGAGAGATACAAAGAAAGTGAAACAGTAAGACAGAAGAAAGAAATGCAAATTCTTTGGTGAAGGATGAGAGAAGACTTCATGGAAAGAGAACTTGAGTTGAGTTGAAGAATGGATTGGTTGGCACAGAAAGAAAACTTAATTCAGGTAGAGAGAAGAGCAATAATGTTGTACAAATGTAACAAAGTGCTTGGTAGATTAGGATGGAGTTTGATGTGGTTATATCTGGATTGAGATTTCTCAATAATTTCTTTCAAATGTCTGCCAAATCTAGGAAATGGAATTGCCCTCAGTATAAATATGCCTAGCATGGAATTCATGGCTGATCTCTTGAACTTTCTTCAGCCATAAAGAATCTGAAGACAGAAAACAGCATTGCTTTCTCCTGAGTATGAAACTTGGGAGGGTGTGGGATGTTAATCCTCTTTTATGCTGATTGTGAGCACTTTAGCACCTGACACTTAGCAGATGATAATTTTTTTTTGTCAATTTCTATAATTTGAATAAGGTCTAGGAGGAACTGAAGTTTGCTCTTAAACTAATTTTAAAAACAAATTCTAAGGAAAAACCAAAAACAAAACAGAAACACAGGGTAAATGAGGCTGTATTTAAAACATCTTATGGGAAATCTCAAATAACCATTCAGTCAAAACGCTAAGGTTGTTATTGCCGGCAATCTTACCCATTCATTAAAGTGTCATCACTCATGACAAACTTGTAAATGCCTCATTTGCCAAGGTTACAAATAAATTCTTACTTTTAAAATTTTATGACTCAAATAATGAATTTGTTCGTTTTGATTTTCCCACATTTAGGCTGAATGATAGAGACTTATTTAATGTGTTCTACTTTATCACTGTGTGTGACAGCAGATTTTTTGAATAGTTGTATGGGAAAATCATTTTTTTGTCTCTTTTCTATTTTAATGATGCTCTCACCTAATATTAATACTTATAGGATAAAACAATTTATAGTTTTTTTATTGTTTTAATACTATCTATGACAATTGTCATGCAATTGTACCTAATTTCAAACCTCCATTATACCTGGGTAACCACAGTTCCATGCCTTCTCGTTAGTAACAGTAGTAGATATTTTTCCCGAGTAGTTACTAAGTAACACATCCTATGCTAAGCACATTAATTATATTATCTTAATAAATACTCAAAATCTTGGCACTTATTTCTAGTTAGGTAAACCAGGAAACTGGTGATTAGGGGGATTATGTTAATTCCCCAAGGTCCCATAATTAGTAAGGGGCAGATTGCTAAGAATGTAGCCTATTTGATCTATATCTCTAGGTCAAGGCTAGCAGTTGTGCCCTGATTGTGTCACTTCTGAATAACCATAACTCTACAGAGATTCTACCTCCAGAACCCCCAGCCCTGATTATTACTCAGAATTACTCGTTACTGCTGCTCTTACAAATTTTAATTCTTCTCTTGTACTTTTAAAAATTGTTCTTCACCGAGGGATAAATTACATGTAGTAAATTACAAAGATATTGCTTGTACATCCACAACACAGAAAAATATACCCTATACCTCTATCAAGACAGAGTATTTCCATCACTCGAGAAATATTCCTCCTGCCACTACTCAGACATTTCCTTCCTCTCCTCCACTGCCAAATCCATGAGTCAATCACTTTTATTTCTTTCCCTGTGATTATTTTTGCCTTTTATAAAGCTTGATTTAAATGAGATCAAAAAGTATATACTGGTTTGTGCCTAGTTTCTGTTGCTTGGAACAATGTTTTTGAGGTTCATCATGTTGTTGTTTATATGTATAGAATGTCCCTTTTTATTACTGAATAGTAATCCAACGCATGAATAAATCACAACGTGTTAGTTGACAGACATTTTGGTTGTTTTCAGTACTGGGCTATTATAAATAAAGCATCTGTGAATATTTGTGTATAAGTCTTTTTATAGCCATAAGTTTTCATATCTCTTGGGCAACATCAAAAAGTAAAATTGGGGCCGGCGCAGTGGTTAAGTATGCGTGCTCCACTTCGGTGGCCCCGGGTTCACAGGTTCGGATCCAGGCGCACGCACAAGTACTGCTTGTCAAGCCATGCTGTGGCGGCATCCTGTATACAAAAAATGGAGGAAGGTGGGCACGGATGTTAGAGCCCAGGGCCAGTATTCCTCAGCAAAAAGAGGAGGATTGGCGACAGATGTTAGCTCAGGGCTCTTCTTCCTCACCAAAAAGAAAAAAAGTAAAATTTCTGGTTCATAGGATATGTGTATGCTGAACTCCTATTAGGAACTGTCAAACCAATTTCTGATGTTATTTTATTACTTTATATTCCCAGCAATGATCATATTGTTCTGTGTCATTGTCAATATTTGGTATTGTTAGCCTTTTTTCTCTTAACCACTCTGATAGGTGTGTAATAGTATCACGTTGTGATTTTAGTTTTAATTTCCTTGATGTGTAATGATATTGAATACTCATGAAATTATTAGCCATTTGTGTATTTTCCTATGTGAAATGCCTATTCAATTCTTTAGCCCATTTTTATTGTGTAATTTGTCTCAATATTGATTTGTAAGAGTTGATTATATAATATGGACAAAAATTCATTGTTAGGTGTATGTACTATGAATATTTTCTCCCATTCAGAGCTTGTGTATTCATTTTACTAAATGTGTATTTTTAATAGACTTTATTTTTTAAAGCTTTTTTAGATTTACTGAAGAATTCCTCAGAAAGTATAGAAAGTTCCCATATACCCACACTCTCCCCACACACATATTTTCCCATTATTGATGGCCTGCATTAGCATGGCCCATGTATTACAATCGATGAACCGATTTTGATACCTTATTATTAACTAAAGACCACAGTTTACATTAAGGCTCACTCTTGTGTTATACAGTTGTGTGGGTTTTAATAAATGCATAATGTCATATATCAACTGTTACACTATAATACACAATAGCTTCACAACACTAAAAATGCCCTGTGTTCCACCTATTCATCTCAACACCCCACCACCACCACCACCCCAAACCCCTGGCAACCACTGATGTTTTTTAATGTTTCCGCAGCTTTACCTTTAGAATCAATTTGTTGATCTCCACAAAGTAACTAGCCAGGATTTTGAGGGGGATTAAACGTGATATAGATCATATTGGGAAGACCTGGAATTTTAACAACGTTGAGTCCTTACATCTGTGAGTATGGAATCTCTTTCTGGTTATTTAGATTTTCTCTGATTTCTTTCATCAGAGTTTTATAGTTTTCCTCATATAGATCTTACATATATTTTGTTAGGTTTATACCTAAGTATTTCATTTTTCCTTGGAGGTAATGTAAGTGGTGGTATGCCGTGAGCCCTACGTTCAAGCCCAGGATGATTATAGCAAACTGGTTCTCTATAAAGCTGAAATGTTTAAAACAACAACTTTGTATTTAGAAGATATTCCTAAATATTGTATTAGAAAAGAGAGTTAAAAATATCTAAAACCCACAAAAATTTGGAGTGTAAATAACATCATAGCTGAATAGACAATACCTTAAATTCTTTATATCATAAAAATCCAAATTTCAATATGTTCAAGCCATGAAAATTGAGCTATCTTGAACTAATATAAACTAACAGATTCATTTAAGCCCTCTTCTTTATAGCTTCTAGCCTTGAATTTTCTTAGTCATATCTTTATAAAAAGTATCCCTAACAGAAATGAGAAGGCAATTAGTGATATAACAGTAAATTATATGAATAATCACAAATGGAAGTGGAATAATATGCTTAATTTCAAGGATTTTAAAAGACACTGGGACGTAAATATTGAAAAATTATTGCTTCTGTGATTGGGTTTCCTGAGACTATTTTTGAAAAGTTGCAGGCCTGTCTGTCTATAGCCGCCAGGATAAAATCAGGGTGGCACTGACGATTCAGTGTAGAAAACACCGGACATGAGAAGCCAAGCAGACCTTCCCATTGTTTTCATTGTGCCATATTCTGATAAAGGTAAAATAAGAGGAAGTGCAGCTTTACTTAAAGTTGGTTATTTCCTGTTTTACCTTTATTTCAACTTTGTTATTTTCTCGTTGGCATTCTGCCTTCTACACTTATATGCGAGCACAGTTCTACACTGCTGAGCACACACACAAGAGACAGACAAAGCCCTTACTCAAAAGCTGTTCTTGTTATTGGAGATAAGTGTTACGATAGCAGCTTGTGCAAGGTGTAAACGGAACATGAAGAGGAGAGCTAGCTGTCAGAGGCATGGAGACAAGGCATCATCTAACAAGGCAGTGTCATTTGAGGGAGAGGAGGCGAAAGAAGGATGGCACTATTCTACCACTAAGGAGCAAATATAAAGGCATAGAGACAAGGACAGTCATTGGGAAAAGCAAGCAGCTTGGTGCACGAGAGTGCAGTGTGTTTGGAGGAGTAGTTGGGAAAGAAGAAAAGATTTACAGAAAATGTAGAAAGAATTATGCTGAGAAGATTCCAGTTTATCTTAAATGCTTTTGAACACAGATCGACAAACAGTGAATTTTCTTAATAAAACTAATGCTAGCATAAGTTTGGAGTATTTAATTGGAGCCAGGAAGAGGGACACTTGGAGAAAAAGAAGTGCAGAGAACCAGTTTGTAAAGTATCGTAATGTTGAGGAGGAAGAGAAACTGAGGTTCTGCATTCTCAAGCTCACTCTTGTTTCAGATGTTGAAATGTTGATTCTTTACCACAATGACTGATTCAAGCTTCTTTATGGGAGACTTATATCCCATAATTCAAATGCCAATCCTGTATTAGATTCTGGAAAATTCTGGAAAAACAATTAGGACATGGTTCCTGATCTAGTAGAGCTCATGGTATCATGGGATACAAACAGGAATAGAGATGGCTGTTACACAGAACCTGGGATTATAGCAGAGAAAAAGGTCAATTACCAGGTATAAGTCTATGTGCAGTATTAAAGGATTGTGAGGACTGTTTAAGAAACACCTCAAATTCTGAGGTCTACATCGTGAAATATAACTGTGCTCACCCTCAGAATATCCCTTTGTCTAATTCTGGATAGCATTTACAGTATTGAAGTTTACAGTTTCTACATCATGTAGATCATTCGAGTAATTTGACAAATGGGAGAATACAGAAAAGGAAAAATGAAATTGAAACCATCTTTCCCCTCATACAGCTCTCTGTTCCTTTGCTTCTCTTCTGTGTATTTAAGACTTTTCTTTTGGGCCGGCCTGGTGGATTAGCGGTTAAGTGCTCAGGCTCTGCTGCTGGCGGCCTGGGTTCGGATCCCGGGCACACACCGATATACCGCTTTTCTGGCCATGCTGAGGCCGAGTCCCACATACAGCAACTAGAAGGATGTGCAACTATGACATACAACTATCTACTGGGGCTTTGGGGGAAAAAATAAATAAATAAATAAAATTATAAAAAAAAAAGATTTGAAAAAGTTAAAAAAAAAAAGAGTTTTCTTTGAAGGTATTATCCTAAACTTTTGTTCTGGATCAGCTTATATCAAGAAAACACACACACACACACACACACACACAGACACACACATACATATATAATATTATATTAAAATATTATTAATAGTATAGATATATAATGTGTGTATATATATATTTTTTTATGGATATATATTTTTTTAAATAAAGAAGCTCTTTCATTACTCCTCCATCAGAAGAACATATCTGAGCATCTCATCCAACCTTACCATTGGATGGTGAAACACATCTAGAGGCATCTTTACTTTACTTTACTTTACTTCAATGTACTGTCTGATAGGGTGCCATCACTCCCACGTTCATCTTGGAGATATGACATTTTTGACTAAAATTTGTGGAAAAAATGATAAATTATTTCTTGAAAGTTTACTTCAAAGACGGGGAATAACACTTGCGGCATCAGGCACAAAGGAAAATAACCACATTTTGGAGACAGATTGGATAAAGTTATTGCAAAGAGAATTAATGTCTGAATATTGCAGAGTCTATTTAGCGGTTAAAAAAACAAACAAAACTTAATTATCAGGTGAGAGGAATTGCCCTACAAGACAGTAAAAAAATGTGTAAAATTTCCTTAATGAAACCACAAATGGAAAAATAGATCATTGACACAGAAGAGATTATTGAGAAATAGATCCAAATACACACAAGGATTTAACTTATGATGAAAGTGGCATTTATCTTCCATGAGACAGTATAATTTCAGTAAGTGAAATTGGGAAAAAAAATAGCTAATCCTCTGGATGAAAATTAAATTATACTCTGTCTCATGTCACATGGAAAAAATTCCTAGTGGATTAAAAATCTAAGAAAATTAAAACAAAAATTAGGAGACTGAGGTTATCGCTTTTGGTTAGAAGATAAAGTAAGGAGGATTTATTCATGAGAGAGAACGTGAGGGAGAACTGACCCACTGTTGCTGGAGGATCCCCATGGATGGCGAGAGAAGGAACGAGGGCAGTCTCTAAGAATAGAGACCAGTCCCTGGCTGACAGGCAGCAGGGAGATGGGGACCTCAATCTTACAACTACAAGGAACTGAATTTGACCAACAACCTGAATGAGTTTGGATCTTCCCCAAAGATTCTTATCTTGAATAAGAATCAAGCCCAGTCAATATCTTGCTCCCAGCCTCGTGAAACCTTGGGCAGAAGACACAGCGGAGTCACTTTGTGCCTGAACTTCTGACACACAGAATCGTGGGATAATAAATGGGTGTTGTTTTAAGGTACTGCGTCTGTGGTAATTTGTTACAACAGCAACAGAAAACTAACGCACCTGGTAAAAATCATCTTGTTATACACGATAACTAATTGACTTAGAAAATTTACCATTAGGTTACACTGCCAACATTAAGTGTAATTGTTAGTTGGTTAGTTATCATCTAGATAGAAAATTATTTCTGCTAAAATTATTTGCATCATGGTTTTTACATCCTTGTAAAATTGTGTTTCTATGTGTTAGAATATACCCAGATTACGTTCATGAGGAGAATCTTGGCCACATTCACAGATATTTCCCCAGCCCACCTCCAAGCAGAGGAGTGGTGGCTCTCAAGATAGCTATGATTCTTTCCTTTGAGAAGGAATACCTCACTAAGGGGAAGAATAGACTCCATACAACCTCAGATATTCCAGTCATTATTTCCTCTCCTATCTTATTCATTAAAAAATCATTGCTTCAGTATATTAGATGGAGAAAAACAGTTTATCACCTTTTATCCAGATAGTCTTAGGTTATCCGGTAACTACTCAGATGATTAGAAAGCTGAAAACAGAAACACGTTATTTTGATCATTTACAGAAAATCATTTCCCGACAAGGGTTATCTTCTTTTTAATTGCTGTTCACTTCATCAAGAAGTGTCCAATTCATGAGAATTTATGGAATAAAAGTTTTTCAGGCAGCAGCAGCATGGAGACTTATATTTATGTGAATACCTATTTTGTTTTTACCTTGGGGCCTCTGTAAACAAAATAACAAAACACATTTCCCTCTTTGCTTTGCCTTAACGATGCTCACAACACTTTTGTATTCTGCTTCCATCATCTGAGTAGGAGAATAAGGCATGCATTCATACGTAATACGATTATCCTGAATTTTTGTTGGTTGGTTTGTTATGTAGCCTTACATTTCCTTTAATCTGATTTTATTATTTACGATTTTATTTTTTGTTCATATTTGGGAAAGCTGCTTTAAATAAACTGCCCTCTGCCTCCCAGATTTAACTTTGTGTATCATAGTATTTATGCATGAAGAGAATATCATTTTTTAAAATTTCCATGGACAGTGTCTGGCTAAATACATTTTAGCATAAAATTTATATAATTGATTGCCTTATTTCCATGATCTCTTATAAAAACAGGTTGAACATTGAAGATGATTCTTCAATTCTGATTAATCAGCTTGATATGGAATCTCCTGAGGTTTACCTGTCCCTTAGGTGTTCATTCTTTGATTCTAGTGTTTTACTTTTTTAACCACAGCTTTATAATTCAGCTAAAATGTACAGTTAAATAATATTTTGTGATCTCCACTGCAAAGCTGTGATAACTGGAGTTAAATAGCATGTTAAATTCCAAGTCTTATTAAATAGACTCTCAGTATCACGACAACATTAAGATATAATAGCACTCTATATGTTAATGCATTTATACACAAAATATATGTATGCAGTCAAGTATAGCGATTGAAATGGGAAAGTTTATTCAACTACAGCCCAAGATAAATTCTAAGAAGTTAAAATATTAATTTTTCCAAATCATGAGAGTATCGATAACCAAAATTATCTTCAAGGAAAAAGCCAATACTCCAACTATATTACTCAGTTTAGTCTTAATGTTCTGCTTTAACCAATGATCATCAATGTGAATCTGACAAACATTTCAAGGCAAAAAATAATATATAAGGAAAAACTTCAAAGCCCAAGAAAAAAGTAAAAAAAAAATATGTCTAACCTTTTTTGTAGACCTATGTTTTTGTGCCTTGAGCCATTCTTTCAATTATTAACTAAAGGCATCATTTCCAGGACCAAAAAAAATATGTTAGATGTTTTTACTTAAACAATGGCAGTGTGAAAAAATACACTGTAGTCATGCCAGAAGTCCAAGAGATAGAGTTTGAAATATTGGCATGGATCTGCATTTATGAAAAATAAAAGCAGCACCTCTCCAAGTCTATAGGTAAAATAGTACAGCTAAGTTGCATCTGGCAATTAAGTTGAATACCTTGGAAAAATAAAACTCAATATCACATATTTTCATTGATAGAGGCACTATGTTTCTGCTATCTTCTCTGCAAGCTGCATAATTTATAATTGTGCATTTATGTCTGTGGTCAATATGATCTGCTTCAAGGATTGCTAGGTCTAATATTCTGTAGAGGAGTTACACAATTTTGTGAAAAATCAATGCCACTGGCATTCAGGTCAAGTTGGAGCATGAAGTTCACGCTTTGTTCACCCTCTCTGTTCGCATAGTAATAGTTGATAAGATATTAAAACAGCAAACCTAAAAGGCACTGCTGGGCTCAAATACCAGATAAAAATCTCTGTGTGCCAGAAATAGAATAAAAATGTGCAGTAATGAGCTAGGCTGAAACTGCAGGCTGTCTGAGCTCTAGGTGCAAAAGAAGGCAGTGTTGGCTAGGAGTTCAACTTCTGCAGGGGAAATGGTACTACAATTGCTTCATGTAAAATTGAGACTCCGAACCATACTGACTACCTGAAGCCAGGGAATCAAATTTGGTCCCCTTTACCGTGAACTTTGTGAATGGAGACAAAAACTAAAATTAAGTAAAAATAATAAAATGATATCAATGACAGCTTGGGTCTTTAAATCCCGGGAGGCTTCAAACATAGGGAGGTGGGTAGACGAAGCCTCTGGACAAAGAAGTGAGCCAAATCACCAGCTGTACCTGTGTGTGAATTTGCCAGAATCCTAATATAACCGTAGGACAGAAAATCTAAACTTTATTAAAAACTTGGTTCTTTACTGTGGACTTGTAGGGTTGAGTGGAGGCAACTGAAATATTGCTATAAAGTAAGAAATGATTTGATAATGGTGGGCAGAGAGAATCCAAACTGTAAATTCCAAAAATTCCCAACATTCCACTCAAGATAACAAAACGCCTGAAAATAATCTAATGCAATGATAGCCAAAAATATTATAAATTGGAATATGAAAACCTTCCACTTGAAATGAATTTTACAACAGATTCTTAGAAAGACTTTAATTATATAAAAATATTCAAAGAGAAATATGAGTGCATAAATCCCAGCTTAAAAAAGAAGCAATTTTTAAAGAAAAGCAAACAAAAAAGAAACACGAAAAAACAAATATAAAACAAAAAATCTTAAGAAAGAATTAATTACTGAAATGCAATATGTGAGAAAAATTCTAGACTGAAGACATTTGATGAATGGAACAGTGAATGGTAAGATAGTATTGAGGAAGTCACACAGAATGCAGCAAAGAGGAAAAAAAGGCAATTTTAATACAAATGTAAACAAGGAGTTAAGAAAACTGGAGATATATTTTGAAACTCTAGTTTTGAATAATAGTTGTTACAGAAGAAAACAGGTTATAGCAGAAAGGTAATATTTAAAGTAATAACAGCTAGGATTTTTTTTTCAGAATGGAAGTAAGATATAAGTTCTTTTTTATAAGTTTTAATTAATTTATATTTTTTATAGTTGAGGTTGAAAGATTTAAAGGGTCAAGTGAGAAAGTTGAACACAAGCCTGCCAGAGGGAGGAGAGATAGAGAAAGAGGGAGAGAGGTAGAAAAAGGGGCAGAAGCAATATTAGAGGATAGAGTGGCTGAAATTTTTAAAATCAAATGGAATATCCTAAATCAAAGATTCAAGAATCCCCACAAATTCTTAAAAGAATAAATTAAGAAAAGAATCCATTCCAAGACACAGAAGAGATAAACTAAAGAAAAGCAAGGATAAAAATAAATTTTAAAACGGAGGGAGAGCAGGGAACAAAAACAGCAATGACCTTAATAGAAGTGCCAGTCACGTCACAGAGACCCCTCTGTGCCAGACACAAGGCAGGAAACAACAGAAAGATATCTTTGCTCTGATAAAAGAAAATAAGTAAAGTCAGCAAAAAATATCTGTTAAGAATTGAAAATAGAATTCAAATGAACAAAAATGAAGAGTTTGCCACCAACTGACACACAATAAGGAAAATTTAAAGAATGTGCTTTGGTCAGAAAGTAAAATTCACTAATGAAAAATTACAGAGTGAATGAGAGAATAAGAAAAAAGAATATATATACATATAGTAATTCTTTAAAAAATTAACTGTATAAATATAATGATGTTTTGTGAATTTCAAATAGATATGTAGTCATCTGTATTTGTGTATATACCAATATATTAAAAATAATAATGTCATAAAAGCTAAGAAGTTGAGAATTGAATTCAAGAGCTCTAGGTTCTTTTATTATCTGCCAAGAGGACCAGATATTTACTATTTTTAGCTAATTTAGGGTGCATGTTGTAATTTAGAGGGTAACCATTGGAAAGTAGTAACAATAATAAACTGTATATGTTCTGAGTTGCTGAATACAAACATGGATTGACAAAAAATGTAAACTATAACTAAAAGAAAAGCAATGAGGAAAAAATTAATATAGAGCAGAGAGGATAGGTAGAAAGGGCATAATAAGATGTTAGATTTAAACTCAAATATATTAGTATTAAAGTGAATTTAAGTAGATTAACCGCTCTCTACTATTTTCTATCTAAAAGAAATAAACTTAAACTGTAGGTACACATAAAGAATGAAAATTAAGAAATGGAAAAAGGTGCAACAATCAAAACCATCCAAAAGAAATTTTGTGTAATAACCCTAACATCAGACAAAGAGGAATTAAAAAACAGAAGATATAGAGAGACTCTTCACAACAAGAAAAACTTTTACTTTTCCTGGGTTATATAATAAACCTAAATTTGTATAAATGTAATTACATAGCAGTGCTGTCCAATAGAACTTTCTGGAATGATAGGAATGTTTTATGCTTGTACTGGCCAATATGAGAGCCACTGTCCTGTAGCTATTGAGCCTTTGAAATGTGGCTACTGTGAATGAGGAACTGAGTTTTAATTTTATTTAATTTTAATTAATTTAACTTTAAATAAATAATGTGGCTAGTGGTTACTGTACTGGACAGAGCAGTTATATATTATCTAAATACAAAAGCAAAAATCCAGAGAAGTGAAAAAAGCTGTAGAAAAATCTAGAATTATAGATGGAGATTTTAACATACCTCTATTGGTAACAGGTAAAGTAAACAGAAAAATAAAATACTAAGGGTAAGATTTGAACACAACAAACAAGTTTGACATCGTAGATACGTCGAGACTACTGCGTCCCCACATTGGAGAACGTACATTATTTTCAAGTGCAATTTTTATGAAAGTTGACCTTAAGCTGAACCGTAAACAAATCTCAGCAAATATAAAAGAAATGAAATCATACAGAATATGTGTGAGAAAACTGCAGACCTAGATAGATTTAAGGTGGATGGATTTAAGATAGCAATTAATAGCAATCAGATAATTAGAAAATATCCTGTTTTTGAAATTAAATAAACTCC
Source organism: Diceros bicornis minor (assembly GCF_020826845.1). NCBI lineage: Eukaryota > Metazoa > Chordata > Mammalia > Perissodactyla > Rhinocerotidae > Diceros > Diceros bicornis. The sequence goes on from NC_080761.1 coordinate 50,868,992, forward strand.
TAAATAACACACAGATCCAAGATAAAATAACAATTGATTTTAGAAAATAATTTAAACAGATATATAGAATAATAAATGTAAAATATATTAAAAATGTGTGCTGCAGATAAATTTTTCTTACAGGGAAATTTTTAGCCTTAAATGCACATACTAGAAAATAAGAAAGGCTGAATGAAAATCAAAGAGGCAAGGATTTATCAAATGAAATTTGAAGAAGAATGTATATTAGCCCAAAGAAAGTCAAAGAAAAAAATAGTAAATGGAGAAATCAAACTCAATGAAATACAAAATAAATCTACAATAACAAAAATCAACAGAGAAAAAGCAGATCTTTGAGAAGACTAACATTATTAACAATAGTATGTGAGGACTTGCTAAGGAAGAAAAAGGAAAGAAAAATCATAAATAACCAATTTCAGGAATGTAAAAGAGAATAGCAGACCTTAGTGTCATTCAAAAAATATAAGAGAATATCATGTACAACTTTATACCCATAACTTAGAAAACTTAAAAAAAATGGACAAAATCCTAGAAAACTGTAAATTATCTACAAGGACACAAGAAGAAATAGAACTTCTAAATTGTCCTACATTATTATTTAAAAACTTAAATTCATAATTAAATATTCTGATAAAGAAAATACAGACCTAGATAGATTCATGAATATTTTCTATTAACATTTAAGGAAGAAATAACACTAATCTTATACAAAGTCCTCCAGAGAATAGAAGAAAAGGAAACATTTCCAACTTCTTTTCTGAGGCCAACATAACCTTGATATCAAAATCAGTAAAAAAGGAAAGTATATTATCATGAACACAGATGCAAAATCCTCAAAAAAATATTAGAAAACCCAATCCAGCAATATATAAAAACTAAAAGTCATCATGAACAAGTTGAGCATATCATGGGAATGCAAGGTTGGTTTGTACATTTCCAAAATGTGTATTGAAGCATTGTTTTTAAGAATAAATACTGGCGGCGCCAGTGGCCTAGTGGTTAAGTTTGGTGCACTCTGTTTTGATGGCCCAGGTTTGGTTCCTGGGCACAGACCTACACTGCTCGTCAGTGGCCATGCTGTGGCAGCAACTCACATACAAAATAGAGGAAGATTGGCCCAGATGTTAGCTCAGGGCTACTCTTCCTGAGGCTAAAAGAGGAAGATTGACACAGATGTTAGTTTCCTCCAGTTATCCAGAAAGAATCTGGATCGTTGTCTCTCACAGACCTTGAGATTGTATCCTTTTAATTAAAATCAAGTGACCATTTTGGCACTAAAAATGGAAACCCACTGTATGATTATTTTTAAAAAGAAATTTATGACAACATAATTTCAAATTGTTTCCAAATAAATGTTTAATTACTTTTGCTTCCTACAAATTGTAAGCATTGCCATTAGGTGCGAGAAGAGAAATAAACCATTTTCGGTGTTATTATTTGCTCACAATACTGTTGGCTTGTCAAAAATCAGATCAAAGAACCGTCCTTCTTGCGAAATTCAATGAACTTATTTTATTCCATATCTTGCTAGATCTCTGCTGAATTTTGACACTGAGGATAGTAGATATAAAGAAGTTGGGTAAAATGATATTTAAAACGTTATAAAATATAGATGGAAATAAAGATTTTGTTCCATTCGAAGTATGATGTGCCTACTTGGTAAACATTAAAGTCAATTGATATTCAGCAGATTAGTCACTATAGAAGGATTCTGGTTTTGTGCTGGTATTCCCAGTATTTAACATAATTCTTGGTTCAAAGCATGCTTTGCCCAACTGACTCAATAGTAATCTAAGATATGTTTAATGTCCTTGAATTCTACCTCTCATGAAAATCAAATTTGTATCCGGATGAACCTACAGATAAATTCCCTGGTAATGAGAATATGCGAGGAGTTACTATCATTTTCTTTTTTCCTCCATTGGATTTGCCAAGTTAGGTCTCATTTACCTCGTTTCTTTAAGATTGTGCATGCCAGTGTCTTACCTTCCAAAAATAGGTAGGAAAGTGCTGTCATCTCTTGTCTCATATTTGCTGAATATAGACCCATGAGATTGCCTGTTGCTATTAGGACACAGAGACAGAGGCAGGAGAGTGTTGGCTGAGTTGATAGAAGAAGTTATAGAGGCAATGTGTATTCCAACTCTTTGCATGACAAGGATATGAAAGTTTCCTTTGTGTAAGTGGCCCTCAGTGGTTAAACTGTCTCCTAGGTACCCCATACAGGCCAGCCTTTTGGGCAGCAGCTCCTATGAGCAAAAAATCTACGGGATGGATTTTTTGTGACCATGGCTGAGTAGAGGAGAATGAAGTTGAGACTAAATCAGCCTCACATGCCAGAGACTGCATGGTTAGAAGTCTTTGGAGAACTACACTTTCAGCAAAGATTCAAGGAGACCCCTGGTACTCTTTTTTCTGCAGACCCCTTTCCTTCCTGCAACTCCCTTCCACAACGGCCAGTCACCTCAGACTTCCTGAACTTCCACTCTGTATCTGTTTTCACAAGTCAGCAGGACTGCTGTGGCACCTGTTCTGTGGTTGAAATGTGCGTCCAGACAGCAATCCATGCCTTTAATTCCCAGGTCTTACAGGTTGCAGTCTAGCACTGCCTGTTGTCAAATGTCTGAAAACAACTGCTCCACATGCTTTTTCATTTATCTAGTTGTTTAAGGTGAGTGAGTAAATCCAGTTGCTACGTCTACATCACTGCCCAAAGCAAAAGTCAACACAATCTCTATACTATAATAATAATAATAATTAATAAATAATTTTATGTTGATAAATTTTTTACTGATAAAGTTATTAAAAAGGTATTTGTAAAATTATGTTTTCGTTTTGGACAGTGAATTTCTTTTTATTTCATTAGGTATAATAAATAGATTATACTATAATATGTACATAAAGCTAAATGGAATGACTGAAATATTAATTTTGAATGTTATTTTTAAAAAGCAATTTACATAAGTTTAAAATAATACTAGATTTATCATTGTGCATCAATTTAATATATTTAACAAAATTATTTCTAAATTAGCAAGCAAAAATAATTACGTTAATTAAAAATTATTGATATGCATTCAGTAATACATAACTTACTGAACAACAACCTATTTCCTCCAAAATACATGGAAACGAAAGAAAAAAATGGAAATTGGGTTTCAGAAAGAAGTGTTTTAAGGTTTTATGGCTCTAAAGGGTAATTTTGATGAGCTGTAAGTATAATTTGAGGTTTATTATTATTATGCTTTGTTTCATAACCATTCTGCTCTAATATTTTCTTTTTTTTTTTAGAAGAATCAAAGCTGAAGATTTGAGCAAAAAGAAACTTAAGAAAATGTCTCAAGAACATGTTAAATTAGACAAATATCCAAATTGCTGTTTGAAAATATTCAGATTGTTGGTGTGGAAGTAAAGAAGGAAAAATAATATCAATAGCCATATTGAAACCAATAAGCTTTATAGACTCATTTGTATTTCTTAATATTTATATAAATTCATGTTGATATAACTTTTAAGACTATAATAAGTAAGAAATTTATATTTCCTCTGAGAAAAGTGACAGTGGTTCATTGGGTTTAAGGTTTCTGCGATCTTTAAAAAGAAAGTAATTTCATTTTATCTAAACAAATATAAAAATGTAATACATGGCTGATAAAAATGTCACAATTCTCTAAGCAAGTAATTTGGTTCATTTTCTTTTTGTTGCTCTTATTTTATATATTTTCAGAGAAAGAAAAAATTGATTTTTTTCCCTCAATAATATTTGTATGAAGATCATCATTCCAAAAGGCTTAACTCCTTCGAGTTAAGAATACTTGTTTCATAGAGTGTATCCTTGTACAGAGTTTTTAGGAATAAGTATTTTCCTCAATAAGAATTAGATTTTCTATATGTCAAATTCCCTGGAGTAGCATGTTAGATGGGACTGCTTTTCCTCATTACCGATTTCAATCAAGAGGGATTTTTGGTATGCACCCCCCAGGGCTTTTCCCACCATGATCTGCCCCTGATGAGGGGCTTACTCAATTAAATCTTTTATTCACCTTGGCATGAAGGGCTGTCTTTCCTGCTTCTCCAGGGGAGAGGTCTGCTCATTCAGTGGAGGATGGGGAGGGTTTGCCCTGGTCCTGCCTTGCCCTGACTGAAATGACATTTCGGTCAATCTCATGCTGGGGATCCATTAGCAGATATAGTGGCTCCCATGGTAAACTGCATCTTCCAACCTTGGCTGTTTCTGCAGTAAAGGTAATATGCTAACCATCATCTTCTAGTCTTTGTTTTATTTCTAATTGTATTCAGAATTAGGTTAGAGAAAAAGGATGCTATTTAAAGAAGACTGCTTTAAAGAATCCAGCATGAATAATGGTTAAAACCATAGAAACCCAAGCCACGTAGATCTAAGTTTGAATCTCACCTTTATGTCTTAGGTATTGGATTATCTTGGGCAAACCACTTACTCTGCACTTCAATTTTCTTATCTGTAAATGAGACTAAGATATATTGCTTATTATAAGGATTTAGTGAGCAATTGTTTTATGTGTATACCTTTTAAAGATATCTATATGAAATATAAATATATAATAGTATATAATACAATCATTATTTCTACACTGTTGTTTTAAGGATTAAGTGATCTATTTTTATATACACGTATGATAAAATATTTAACAGAAAATATATGGGAGATATGTAAAGTTATTGTATTTATATGATACACGTACAAGGCAGAAAACCTTAGTACAATAATTTATGCATAAAAGACTTTCATTGAATATCAAGTATCAATCACCAGGGGGAATAATGGGGAAAAAGAGGTTTTAGGATAAAAGAAAAAAAGAGTTTTTTTTAATATTATGAGCCTTATTTTTTGCTATGTTCCTTGACTATCCCAGGTGTCAGTAAAGAAAGATAAACAAGAAGAAAAGGAAGGGCATAATTCTTTTTTTTTTTTTCATTTATAATACTTTCTCTTAATGTTTCTTACAGTTGCCCTTCAATGTTTTCCTTTTTCTCTTTTTTAGGAGACAATATTTTACATTGTAATTTATTGTCTATTTGGTTCCATTGTTATAGATTAATTTTTGGTTCACTATACTATGATCATTAGCTATGAATATTGGGATAATTAATATAATAAATAACCCATCTGACTTTTTTATTTAAACAAAATGAATTGGAACTTCTATGTACAGGTGATCTTGAGAAATTAGCAACTTTTTCTAGGGAACTGAGGGACTAGTGGAGATGTCCTCTCCCAATTTCGGAAGTAAGTAAAAAAGTAGAGCTTACTATCTAGCACCAACTGCAGCAGGAGAAACCAAGATGGAACTCAGGACAGTTTAGAAACATCAAGCCCACATAAAGAGATGAATTCTGTTGTGTTGCTTGTGTAATGGATGATAGAAATAAAATAATGATCAACATTTCATGAGTCACAGGACAGTTCCTTGAATATCACGTCAATGTGGACTTGTCCCTGGCCAGTAAGTAACCTATTAGTATTTGCTAGCTGTCCTCTATGTCTTTTTGATCCATTGGGGCCAGACGTTTCCTGAGGGCTATTCATCTAAGGGAAACCGATGTGATGATTGTTAATTTACCACCTTCAACACTCTCCCCATCCTCTACCCAATTACTACATTTATTTTTTCTCTGTGGTTAGCTTGTGTCATACCACACTCCAGTGGTAGGGCTAAAATAAGCAAAAAACAATAATTTATAATAAGAGATATGACAAACAAAGATACATGTGTGAAGAAAATACGTGATAAAACTTAAGATATCTTACCAAAGCATGTAGGTTTTTCAGTTAACTATACATATGACCACAAGCAATAAGGAATTCTCTGATTATCAGAATAAATAAGACACGATTAAATGATATATAAATCCTTACAGTCCAAAACATTCAAAAGGTAAAATATAAAAATCACGAAAATCATGATCAAGTTGTGCTTTTCAAAAACTATTGGGTGGTAGATTAAATGCTAAGTAAGGTTCATACCTGGGATGGTTTTGTTTGTTATGCTGAGGAAGATTCATCCTGAGCTAACATCCATGCCAATCTTTATCTATTTTTTAGTATGTGGGCCGTGAGCACAGCATGGCTGCTAACAGAGCGGTGTAGGTCTGCACCTGGTAACTGAACCTGGGCCGCCAAAGTGGAGCACGCTGAGCTGGAGATGGTTTTTACCAATGACAAAGATATGTCTCAAATGCTTTAGGAATATAGTACATTACTTTTAAAATAGGAAATCCTCTAAGATAAAAAGGTAAACTTAAAATATGTAATTTAAAAATTGGTTATGTCATATGCATATTTTATTAACTCCCAAATATGGCATAATGCCTACTCATTTGAATAATAAATGAAAGGTTTAAATTATGTATGTATATACGTATGTGTGCACAAATATCTCTCTATTCACATATAATAAGGAGGTATATAAATATACATGAGAGTGGATATGTATATATATGTGTATACATATACAGAGAGAGAGAGAGAGAGAGAGAGAAATGCTATATCACATCCAGTAAGAAAGTGATAAAAATATATATAGAGAGATATATATATATAAATTACATACACACACAAAGAGAAAAATAAATGTGCTTGAGGGAAATCACCCTGTGAACTTCCCCTTGTTAGTCATTTTTAGTCATTTTATAGTAGGTAATCTGCTATCACAAATTATATCTGTTTTTTACAAATATGAGGCCAAGATCTAATTACAACAAATCCTTTTTTATTAGGGTAAACAACAGCTAATTGTGATATGATGTTAATTCAGTACGACAGAAAGCATGTAATGAAGTAAGACTTTCAAATCCTATTAGTGTACAAATACTCTGCTTCATGATCATTTTCAAAGACATAGTCGGTGGTTAATGGCATGCACGTCCTGGAGAGAGAGCATATTTTATTTGATCAGGTAGGTTAAGAACTGACAAAACAGCGCAGTCATAAGACTCTTGATTGCCTAACACATTCTTGTTACTCGCTGGTTATTTAAGGAGAACCTTACTGATTTCTCTAAAGAGACTAATTGGAAATGAATGAGCTCTCAGACTTTATCAATTTAAGAAGGAGCATAAATCATCCTAGTGCGTGTACTCTTCACAATGCCAGTGGGTGGTAGTAGAGGGTGGAATTTAACTGAGCCACTTTCACAGTCACAGTTGAACACATCACATTGTGATGGTGTCTAATGTTAAAAATAAAAGCTGGTGCTTAGATTAGAATCTGCACTCTTTCTGCAGTCAGTTGTGTTTTTATTTTTTAAAATAAATGATAACCCTTATTCAACTGAAATAGAACTAGGAATCCTACTGTTTAAAACATACGAGATAGTCTAGTTTAAAAGGTTTCAAGGACCAGTGTATTCAGCAACATTTACCCAAGATTCCTGAGGGAGCAGCACCTTCAAAGTAACCCTAGGGTTCCTTCAGGCATTTGGGAATTTGCACTTCTGAAAGCTGTATGTTTAGCAGCTTAATATTACATTCATGCCAGTTATATATTTAATCACACTCATGTTTTTGAGTGTAAATTTTCCACATTGGTTCGGAATTTTTTTAATTACTTTTATCTTTTACTACGTGTTTTCTTTGAAGTAGATTCAGTTTTTAACATAGAGCATAAATAGTTTACCCGAGAAATAAAAAAAAATTGTTTCCATTCTGCGCTTTTGTTTTATTTTCTTATTTTTATTTTTAATTGGGCTTCAGTGTTTGTGTGAATCCCTGAAGCTTGTTGCAGAGGATTACGTTCATGTGCACTATTCTGAAAATGGCTTTTACAGCTCTCATAAAATTATTACATAGGCTTTCGATCTCCAAATATGAAGAACCTTCACTTTAGAATCATTGTACCTTTTAACAGGTTAGTGGATTGAGAACGTGCCTGTTTACTGGACGCATATGTAGAGTCTCTCAAATGACAGCAGTGACAACATTCTGATAGTCGGCTATTTCTTCCATAACTCCATTTATGTTCAATTCAAATTCCACTTCAAGCATTATACCTTTTTGTTCTTTTGCTGCACTTGTTGACCAATTCCCTTTCTTGATTATCCATTTTTGTTCTTTTGCTGCTCTTGTTGACCAATTCTCTTTCTTGATTATCCATTTTTGTACAAGGTCGTATGAGTTTATCACTGAGACAAGAAAGTGACACAATGACATCCTTTGCTCCCTGTACTTAAACTGAGCAACAGATATGCAGTGATCAATCACTGAATGACTTTGAAGGAAGTGATGTGATTGGTCGCTAATTATGATATGGATCGGTTACTTACATGGTGATTTGTGGACTGTAGCAAAGTAGCGAGGTTTAAACTTTATGCAGTTTCTCACAGTTAATACACTGTGATAACTGAAATTACAACCATACTGTGGGGGATTGGTATCATTTAACTAACCTTGGTAACTGAAACTCAAGCATATCAGAATCATATAAAGCGAGGACTACCTGTATTCAATATCTAGTGAAAATATCATTCAAATATGAAGCCAAATACTTTTTCAGATAAACAAAAACTAGGAGAATTTGTGACCACTATACCTGCACTATATAGAAATGTGGAGGAACTTCTTCAGGCTGAAGGGAAATGATAGCAGCCTAGGTGATGGAAAATATGCATCTATAGGAAAGAAAGAATACCACTGGAAGGAAGATCAACCTGAGTAACTTTAAAGAACATATAAATTTTTCTTCCTTTCATTTATGTAAATAAAGTCAGTTGACAGTTTATGCAAAAAATTATCAATTGTGAGATTTATAGCATAGGTAGTTGTAAAATATGAAAACAATATTACCAAGAATATGGTAGTGTAAAGGGAATTAAAGTGTGCAAGGTTCTTATATTTTACATGAAGCATATTACCTGTATGTAGATTCTAATAAGAGACAAAGTACTGTAATCCCTACATTAATAATTTTAAAAAATAGATACAGCTAAAAACAGCAATAGAGGAAAGAAAATAGAATAATAAAAATTTTTGATTAATCCAAAAGTAGGTGGAAAATGTGGAATAGTTTAGATGAGAAAAATTAAACAATGGAAGCTCCAAATCCAATCACATAAAGAATTCCACTAAATGTAAACTGACTAAATATTCCCATTAAAAATAGATATCATCAGGCTAGATAAAATAGGAAGTCCTGACTACATACTGTCTAAAAGAGATTAATTTGAAATAGAAAGCCATAGCTAGGTTTGAAAAAAAAAGGATGAAAAAAGGTAAACCATTCAAAAAGTAAATAAGAGAAGGCTGCTTTGTCTATGTTAATATCAGTGTGGATCTTGAGATAGTGAGTCTTAGCAGAAATAAATTATAATTCATAATCAAGTTCAATTTATCGGGAAGATATAACAATCATAAACGTGTGTACCTAATTAAAGAGCTTTAAAATTATAAAAAAATTAACTGTGAAAAATAAAGGGAGAAATAGGTAAATCCATAAATACAGTTCGAAGATTTTAATACATACTACACTAGTGACCTAAATGATGCTACTTTTCTCTTAAATCTAGTCTCCTGGTCTGTTGAATAAACATAATTTCTATCTTAAAAGGTGAGGCTTAAATGTGATAATATGTGCCAAATGTTTAGCACAATGCTGTAGGGCACATAATAAGATTCCCAAAGAGTAGATGCTAATAGTTCTTTAAATTTATAATGTTCCAAAGCATAAAGAAGAAAAGTCCATTCTTGTAATTAGCTATAAGGCCTTCTGATTTCAAAATTAACTTTCTTGAGAATTGCCATATTTTCTTGTTTATTTTGATTACTAAAATCTTCCATCTTTTTCAATAACCCTTCTGCCTTAATACTTTGCACTTTGGATTCTAGCCCTTCCATTCTACGGAAATTGATTTCTCAAAGGTTGTCTTATCCCCTCCTACACAAAACAGATTGCATCTTCTTAGATCATATGTTCTTTGATGTGTTGTTCACAACTGTAGAAACTGAACAACCTTTACTCTTTTGAAATGCTGTCCTCATTCTGGTTCCATATCATGGGACTCTTTGAAATGCTCTCATGTCTTTGATTTATTCTTCTCTTTACCATTTTACCGATTTTTTCTTCTCCTTACCTTTGGATGTTGTCTCTCAAAGGTCTGATTATTTTTATGTGCCCTCTTCTTTCAAGATATATACTTGTGAGACATTTATTTTCATTATCTAGGTAATCTCCTCACTGTTGATGATTATAATCTACATTTTCAGCCCCCCAATGCCAACTTGTTAATTTGTCTTAAATTTAAAATAATGAGTTGTTGGCATGATGATTCACTATGCAAGAAGTTGCATTTGTTTCTATTAAAGATATTTGATATTTGAATGTCAGGTTCTTGTTTTCTGGAATTTGTCAGCACTGACTCTCTTGTTGCCACCCTCATCACCATGATTCTATATTATGAGAATAGTTCCTTTTCTGGACTCTAATCCAACCTCCTTCTTTCCCCATTCCTTCTAACCCATCCTGAAACCTGTAACCACTTCAGGCTTCCTTAAGAAATAGTATCTACCTCACAGTACTGGCTTCCCTTACAGACTTCAATGGCTGCATAGTGAATGTTTATCTAAATTACTCCCTGATGTTCTCAGGTTTTCATTATCTGACAGCCATCATTAATCCAACCAGTTTTATCTGCTTCTCCTTTCAAATATATGTTCCCACTGTTAGTCCTGGTAAGTCACGCATCTTAGCTTTCCCTTCTGCTGAACCATGATTCTTTATCCTGGCTCATCCCAAATTTCTTACCTCACTCTAGAAAACTCTTGCTCCCTCTTTCGTCTTCAGCTCAGGATCCCTTCTCTTGTGAAGCTTTTGCTTGTTTTACTGCCCTTTATTTCTCAACATTTAGCTGATGTGCCAGTTAATAAACTCTTGTTTTTCAGATTAAAACTTGCTCTCCTATGCTCAGCAAGGACTCTGTAAACCATATTTCACTTTGCTAGCTGGATCCCTATTAGTTTCTGCCACTGGAGGCATTAGAGGGAGACTAGCAAGTCAGAGGAGGGAGAAGGGTTTTGGTTCTTCTTGTTTCCCTTTCAGTTTCAGGCTTGCTTTTTGTTCCTGTCAGCATCACCACAGCAGTGCACCTTGACTTGGGTGGTGGTAATTCACTTTAGTAATAATCGTTGATTACAGTGTCCAGTTTTTTCAACATTCCTAGAACCAGCCTCATTGTGACCTCTTGGAGACATCAGAACATCCCTCAAGGCGTGAGCACCTGCTCCCTGAGGTCCTGAGAGGTACATACCAGGCCTGCGGTGCCCCCTCCTTAGAAGTCAGAGTTCCAGCTCCACAGAGACCCTCCTCTTGACTTTTAAACTTTAATAATTTCAACCCCTTCTCTGTTAGCTCAGCCAAGGGGTGTTAACTGCTTCCTGCAGTTACTACCACTGTGATAGTTCAATGCTCCTCTGTTTGCCGTAACAGTTCTCCAACAATGCTCACAATTGTGTTTATTAAAATATCTCTGTTAAAATAAATGGAGTGGTATCTGTCTCCTGACTGGACCCTGTTTTGTAGACCTCTCCTCTAAGCCATCTCTCCTTCTATGCTCCATTATGACATCTGTCCATTTAAGGTATTTATTTTGTATTTATTTTATCCCAAAGTAGACAGAGTTTCAAGGCAGAAAACTTATTTTTCCTTTCTGTACTCTCAGAACCCAGCACAGAATCTGACATCCATATATGTTTGTTAAATGAACAGGAGAATGAACGACAGCATTGAATTAGCCCAACTCTATTTCCGTCATGTGGTGATGAAACATTCTGGAAGCCTGGCTTTGCAAGCCACATGTCAGAACAGAACAGGGAACTGTCTAGCTGGAGGCTGTGTGGAGCACTAGCTTCCCAATCAATGACTCACCATTTACACAGGGTCTCATCACTGTCTGGAAAAGGATGGAATGATCATTTTCTCTGCCCTCTGAGAACATGTGCTACATGAACCCTTCTGAGGAAGCGAACTTACATCATCATTTCTTTCAAAGACTTCCCTATATTAAAACATATTTCTAAACTCTTTCCTACAACTGAAAAATAGAGATGAAAAGTGCTATATTGCTATTTAAATTATATTCAATTGGTATTCTATAATAAACATTAATGGTGTAACGAAAAATTAACATTGTCATGCATCATTGTAATTAATATTTTCTATAATTGTCATTTTCCTTTCCTGTGATTGATTATGGAATATAACACCCTACCAATTTAGTAGCCTTATTTGAGAATGTTCATTCTACATTTATTTTAAGCATATTACTAGTTATTTTTAAAATCTTGTTTTTTCAAAAATTATAAAAACCTTCTCTTTTCACATTTGTCTAAAATTTACTTGAAATTATCCTTGAATTATAATAAAATGAAAAAATGTTAGCTATTTGCACCAGACAGCCTGCAAAAATAAAACGTTTTTGTGCCATTTTCACCAAGCAAATCTCCTAGTTTAAATACACAGTAGAGAATTTAGATGAGGAAAAATAAAGGTATGATTTTTAGAATCTATTTAATATATGCACACAGTTGTGTGGATGGAATCACTTCATGCTATTCTAGGCATGTTAATCCAAAGAGGACACCAAGGGATATGTATGCGGCAATCTTACCACAATTATTTATATTATATCACTACTTTTTCCATTCCTAGTATATATTTTTTGAAGCTGGTTCCTCCTATCTTCTTTTTTATGTTCCTTGTGGTGAATAATCAATCTAAAATTATTCATCATCTCTTGTTTAAATTGGATCTTACACAGAGAAAGAAGGTTCTATTTTAGTGTGTAGAAAATGCATTTTCTTTACACATGGTCAATTCTAAAGAGCTTTTCTCAGATAATATGGAAAACTGAGCACGTGCTCTCTTCATTCAACAATGAACTGATTCATCTTCTTCCCCTCACAAGGGACGATAGCTTATGTAACTCATCCTCTGTATTTTATGGGTACAACACCATCTCTTTAGGAGGAAAGTCTCCATCAATATTATAGGCCCTAAGAGTTCAGATATCTTTCCCCCGGAAGCAATTGACTGCAGTTATATATAATCTATACTCTCTTTCTCACTGCTGTGACCTCCTTCTTCTGACAATTAGGCTTCACAGAGTAGGATTCAGCAAGGTCAACAATTAAACATTTTGAGCTCAACTAGTATTCCACAGGATCGTGACTTGACTAAACAGGAAGGCGTAAAATACACATTAAGAATCTAGAGAGGTGTAGAGTATAAAGAGGAAAGACACAAATTACAAAACCTGTACAAATCAATGGGACTGTTTTAAAAAATCAGTATTAGGCAGCATGGTGGCTAGCAAAACAACATTTTTCCCCAGGGGTTGATAAGTGTAGCATAATGAGTACAACCTTTATAGCCAGCAATTAGTCTGCCACGCAGTGCCTTCAGCAGAAAATGGAATTACCAACAAGATCCATCCTGATCAGAAAGCCATATATGCTACTAATGAGCAGCCTATGTTTTCTCTTTCTTATTGCCTTTATAAATTCAAGAGCAGCCCAGGGTGAATTATGTGAAATAGAAAGAAAGTGTTGGCTCTACTTGGAGTAAGGGAGAAAAGTCAGTTGGTTGAGGATATACTGCTAAATCATTCTAATAGCCGTTTAAACTCTTATTTTTTCTTATCTGTTCGGTTCATAAGAAAATACTTTGAAAACTTAAAAGCAATCTAAGAGTTAAGTGTTTATGATATCATTATGTGCCAATCATGAATAAACCACATGTTTCTCCTCTGTGAGCAAGGACTGTCCAAATCACAATTGAAAGAGGAAGAAACATGCCGCTCTTATGTCCTTTTCTTCCTTTTCGGCTTTCTTTATGTTATAGATATCAGTGTTGCCATCCTACCCAATAGAAATGAGCTGGGAGAGGGAAAGTAAATTCATTCGCACAGGTAGTAATGCACGGTAATACCAAGACCTCTCATTTTTCTGTGTTTTGCATGCATTGTTCCATTTTTTTCTAGAATTTTCACCCTCATCTTGTACAGCTGGAGAAAACAAACTCATCCTTCATCTCTCAGCTCAAAATTCAAACTTTTCTGTGGCCCCTGTCCCTGTTCCAAGCACAGCGAGATGCTTGCTTCTATGTTTCGTAGCTTGAATATACCGTGCTTCATTCAGTTTTAACACTTACTACCTCCCGACTCTGGGTTGGTCTTTTTTTTTTTTTGTGAGGAAGATCAGCTCTGAGCTAACATCCGATGCCAATCCTCCTCTTTTTGCTGAGGAAGATTGGCCCTGGGCTAACATCCGTGCCCATCTTCCTCTACTGTATATGGGACGCCGCCACAGCATGGCCTGACGAGCGGTGCATCAGTCCATGCCTGGCTGGGAACCTGCGAACCTGGGCCGCCAAAGCGGAGTGCGCGCACTTAACCGCTACCCCACGGTGCTGGCCCTCTGGGTTGTTCTTTTTTCCACTTGTTTTTGCCTTTGTATCCATTGGGCTAATATAGTGCCTGGAGCATAGTAAGCACTTAATAAAATCCACTCAATGGTTGCATACGCTGGTTATTGATTAACAATGTTTTCTGTAAAATCTCTTCATTATTTGCATTTTCAAAAGAGACAGAGATTTTAGAATTTTAGCCAGCAGAACACCTGAATGAGAAAATATATTTGGGGACAAACAAGAATAATCATATGTGCAAGCTTAAATATGAGAAATGCTTGATCATCCCGAATCATCCCACAGGGAATCTTCCAAGCTCTCTTGATATTTAAGCTTGCACATAAGATTATTCTCATTTGAGGTGTTCTTTCCTGCAAACCCTGGTAACTTGTAACATTTCATCATTGCCATGCTATTGCATTGTTCACTAGATTGAATTTGTTCTTAGTTACTCTTCTGCAGGAGACGCAGTTCTAGTGCTTCTGATGAACTCAGCATCCCTCTAACTGACACTCCAGATCTGGTCTTCTTAATGTGCCCAGTTCGTGCTCTGGGCTTCTGCTACTTACACGCACACTATCATTTCCTGCTCCAGCAACTTACAAGAAAAGGGAGTCTGTTTTTGCTATTACTTGTTCTCTCTCCAGAGCTATATTTATGAATTTTTAAATAGTAATTTGATTTTTACTGCTCATGGACAATCTGCTATCTTTCCTGTTACGTCATTTCTCTCTGGGGAGATGCCTTGCTTCTCTTAGTAATCAAAGTATTTAGCTTTTGAAAGTACAAAGATTGACATTTGCAAATTGTCATGGAGATCAAGTGTTGCTTGACATACTGAATTTCTACTGTCATTTTGTCTATTATCCCCTACCTAGTGTGTCAAGTCTAATGAGACATCCTGGGACTCTCTACTCTCATTCAGGCCCCACGACAGGCGCTGGACACAATCAGTAGAGGCTAAGAACCATTCACGTGAAAAATCTGGTAGCAAAGGAGGGAGAAAATTCAGTTAGAAAGGAAATCAAAGTCTTCTTTCTTTAGATGATAAACTCTACAAGAGCAGGGCACATATCTTATGATGTGTCTTTGCAACTCCTATTCTAATAAATATTTGACAAAGTGTCAGAATATTTAAATTAAACTCAAATTTTTACTCTACGTTGAAATCATCTATAACTTTCAGTATCTTTTTCATCTTCAGTAGTTTTAAAATTTTCAGTATTTTTATATTTGTTAATCATCATCGATACATACCTGAATATGATCATCTTAAACCAGTGTGGATTGTTTACTAAGCACATGCAATATATAGTATAATGAAATATTTAATACCCTTCCTAGGAAAATTTACTAATACACTGATACTCCTCTTGGTTATAATAATTGCCATTTTCTCTTCACTAATTCAGGTATTATTCTTAAGCAGTTCATATACATCCAGGGGCTTCACGTTTTGAATCCAAGAAGTCTGTAAACATGGGAAGAAAAAAATCATGCTTTCATTTTTAGTAACATTTAATTAAATTAAGCATTCTCTTTGAGTTCCTTATCATTATAGGCAACAAAGCATAGAGTATGGATAATAACTGTGATCTGGTCACCAAAAGATATTACAGATATAGCCATTCCACATTAGGGTTGTTGCTTTCCTCTGTGCCTCTGTGGAATATGCATGTATTTAGAAGTGTTATTCTATAATTGGGTCCATGGGCTGCACCAGCCATCCAGAGGTGTGCAGGGAACAAAAAGTTTAAGAAAGTCTTCTCTAATGCTTTTGTTTTTAGTATGTTTACCTACTAAATAATCCATGTGTATTGAAACTTATCATGGATACCTTGAATGTTTCCTCCTAGAAGATTCTCAAGAGCCAGATCAATACTATTTGATACTACTTTCTTTATGCTTTCTGCATGTTTTAGTGAAGCAAAATATATTGTGAGGTTATAAACAGAATGATATTCCATGAAATTATATTCACTATATCAAAATCAAAACATAGAAGGAATGACATCTAATTATTGGGATCACGGGTCTATACTACATATGTGTATATATATAAGTTGTATTTATTTACAGATTTTATAAAGTTTATTCATATATTCTCTCTCTCTCTAAAGTGTTAAATTGCAGCACATGATTTGACAATTTTTGTGCCTTCTTTCTTAGCTCCAGCAAACTGATGAGTAGCACAACCTTGCGTCATTAGAGCATTCTGAGATGTCTATTAACTGCCCAGCTATTGAGATTGGAAAAAGAATATCAAATGAACAACCAAATAACAAAACAAAAATGACAACAGCTAATATAAATGTGTAGCATTGTCAAAGCTCCAGCTGAGTGTTGGAATGCTTTTAGGAAAATTAACTCCTCAATAAATATAAATTTCAATCAGTTTATATTTGGAAACTGAAAAGCTGGTCTTAAAATTTATGTGGAAATGCAAATGATCCATAATGGTACAAATGATTTTTTAAAATAACACAGTTATAAGGCGTACGCTAACTGATTTCAGCACCTATTATAAAGCCACTATTATCAAGATAATGTAAAAAGATAAGCATATAGATTAATGGAATATAATTGAATATCTAGGCATAGACATACATATATATTCATTTGATATTTATTAAGGTTCTATGGTAAATCAATGGGGAAGGAAAGTCTCTTCAGCAGATGATGCTGGGAACACTGGGTTTCCACAAGGAATCCAATGAACACTGACTCTTACTTCATATTGAAAAATTATACTGAAAAATTAACTCAAACTAGATTATAGACTTAAATGTAAAAGGTAAATTATAAATGTTTTAGAAGAAAACAGGAAAAAATCATCGTGAGTTAGAATAAGTAAAGATTTCTTAGGACAAAAAAAAGAATGAGCTATAAAAAAATAATAAATGGGAGTTTACCGAAATTAAAAACTTTTCTCAAAAGTGTCTATGAGAAAACAAAAAACAAAGCACAGAAAGGGACAAAATATTCACTATAAATATATCTGGCAAATGACTTATGTCCAGATTATATGAAGAATTCTTATGACCCAATAAGCTTGTAGGTTTTATACTTATTGCGTTGTACATATTATCAGAATAAAATGAAACATGATTAAATGTTTAAATGTACAACTCTTAATAGTCCAAAATATTCCAAAAAGTAAAATAATAAAATCATGAAAACATGACAATCAAATTGTATTTTTCAAAAGCTATTGGCCAAGCATACAAATTTTCACTTATAAGATGAATAAGTTCTGGAGACCTAATGTACATGATGGTGACTGTAGTCAATAGTAATGTATTGGATACTTGAAATTTGCTAACAGAATAGATCTCTAGTGTTTTTACCATACACAAAAATGGTAACTATATGAAATGATGAGTATTTTAATTAACTTGATTGTGGTAATTATTTCACAATGCATATGTATATTAAAACATCATATTGTACACATTAATTATATACAATTTTTATTTGTTAATTATACTTGAATAAAACTGGGAAAAAAAGAAATGCAGTACTAAAATATGCTACAACATGGATGGGCCTTGAAAACTTTAAGGGAAAGAAATGAGACTCAGAAGGCCGCATATCATATGATTCCATTTATATGAAATGTCCAGAACAGGCAAATCTATAGAGATATAAGTAGATTAGTGATTGCCCGCAACTGAGGGGAGGAGGTAGCTAGAACATGATGGCTAAGGAGGGTGGGATTTCTTTTGGGGGTGATGAAAATTGATTGTGGTGATGGTTACACAACTTCGAATATACTAAAAGCCACTGAATTGTATACTTCAAATAGGTGAATTGTGTGTATGTGAATTCTCTCTCAATAAAGCTGTTAAAAAAAAACTATTTGATGATAGATTAGATGATAAGCAGGGCTTATATCTGTAATGGCCTTTAAAGATGATAGAACTGTGTCTCAAACATACTTTATGAATATAGTGTATTACTTTTGAAATACTAAATTCTCTAATATAATAAGAAAAACCTAAAATATATAATTTGAAAATTGTATAAATAAAAAAGAGAGACATATGAATGACCAATAAGCACATGAAAAGATATTTTAGAACATTAATCGCAAGGGAAATTCATGTTAAAGAATTATATTGACATAAGATATTTTGGCATAAATGTATTGGCATAAAAACAGATCTTAAGAATTGTCATTGAACTTAAATGGACTTCAAAAACATGTCTATTAACATTTGTGTGGTGCATACCATAAGCTACTCTTTCTATACAATTAATCATTTATGATGTTAAAGCCTGTGTCTTTTCTAGTATATATACATATATAATGTTTTGTTTGTTTAAAAGCACGACAATACATTAAATAGTCTTTATATAACCAAGACTTTAGCTGCTAATTGAACAAATTCTCCAGCCTGCTGGAGTTCCCTCACCCATGCTATTTATAAATGGTTCAAACCTGCATTCAGACTGTCTCCCATTCTCTGGAAGTTCCTGGGAGTTATACATTTCTCCTACTCACCTCAGATATATACTTATTTTTTCTTGGGAGTCTTTTCTTGCATCTTTTTCTCTCTATCCTGGATCTCTGTAAGTATGGGGAAAGAGCCTCTTTCCCTTAATTTTCTCTAAAAGACCTCATGTACTGGATTTGTATGTAGTCAGATTTTTGTGAAGATTCTGATAAAGGATAAGAGTAGAATAACATACAAAACATATTGCAGACAAACATATAATATTTAGGGTAACATACAGAACAATTTAAAATTTAATTTAAATATTAGACATGTGTTGACATATCCTAGGCCATATCTTGCTCTAAAAATTTCTCAATGGTTATTTCTTCTTTGAGAGGCAGTATCACCATTTTGCTTAGACCTTCTTCTCTAAAATCTATGCCTATTCTTGCCAGTTTATGTGGATTATTACTGGATCAGGTCAATGTTGTTTCATGGAATCTTCACGGAAAAATGAATTCCTCTTTTTATTCAGAGAAAATAGACGTTTTGCACTTCTAGCTAATATTATCTATGCTCTGAATGTTAAGACAACAATGACCCATAAAGATTTTGCTAACAATTATCTTTTCTCAAGGAAATTCTGCTATCTTTTCAAGTAAAATTTCTATTTCTTCCCAATACATACATAATAGCATGGACATCAACTCATCAGAAGAGATACTGGCAGTGAACAACCAATGAGCCTGGAAGATAAGATACTGACTGAATTTTAGGTCTCAACTGTGTATCAGACACTGTTCTAAGTGCATTTCATGGACTGTCTCCATTAATCCTCTATCAACTGTACAGGGAAGGTACCATTATGTCACCGTTTTAGAGAGGTTAAAACACAGGGAAAGTAAGTAACTTAGACTAAGTCATATGGGAAGTAAATACCAGTTAACCAGGCAGCTGGATTTTACGCCTTTCCTCTAAACCTCTTAAATGCACTGACTCTTACAGATATGGTACTTGATTTAAAATTTAAATTTTCCTGGGAGGTATATATTACTATTCCCCATTTTTTTACGGTAAAGAGATAAAAAATCAGAAAATTTATGTAATTTAGTTGACTTAGTTGAAGGTTTTTTGAGCCTAGGATACAGAGAATATTATTTCGGGTTGACTTAGAGGGGCTTGATCTATGCAAAGGTTGAAATTGTATAGGAAATTTAACATAACAGTATTTGTTTGGGAAAAAAATCCATAGACAATTTTAGAGCTTTGATTTTTTTTTTTTTACTTGTAATAGCATAGTGTAACACATAGTCCAACTTATGCCTTTCAAAACTATGACAGAAAAAATAAGGCAACATGCATACTTTAAATTACATATAACAGCTCTATGTAAACTGGTTTATAGTCAGATAACGTTTGAATATGTGTATATGAAGCTCCTCATTATGATTAAAAGAAACAAGGACAACAGAGTACCCTAGTTTTTCACAAGGTGGACAGCTTTAAGATGATTCTATAATCCTTGGCTTCTCTTTTTTAATGCAAGATTTTCACAAATATTAATCTATTGGGGGCCGAGATATGTGATATGTGACATGTCCCATGTCAGCCTGAGAAAGTAGGCTAAGCTAAAAATTAAAATCAGTTTTAATTATTTGGAACCACCTTTTAGTCAACTTTAAGCTCTCATGGATAGATTTTAACCAAATTAATTTGATCCATATTTCAAAAAGAAGGATTTTTGCTCACATCTCTACTTAAAATGGCAAAAACCATATCAAAAATATTTTAATTAAACAGCCACAATTTTCTTTGTAAGTTTCATTCAATTCTATATAATTATACTTAGTTCAATAATCTTTGGTTGCCCAGCAGCTATTTTTATTCTGCTCTGAGCTGCGGACTAAAAGAGCCCTGGAAATCCTGGATCGGTTCAGTTAAATCTTCTGAAGGAGTCTGTTGAAGATCTTGAGGTCGGCTTTCATTGGGAAGGATCTACTCACAAATCTTTTTCTTGCACTACCAATAGTTAAGAGGAATTATAGTACTTTACTCAAATTATTGTTCTTTTACTGCTTCTTTCTTCTATCCTGTAGCTTTTAGAAGAGGACTTCAGCAAGCATAAGGGAAAAGAAAAACCGCTTTTTGGTAAGACTGTTGCAATAAATTATTTAGAACCACTCAATCAATAATATCAGAATGGAGGTAAATGGAATCCTCCTTCTGATATATGGCACGTAACTATTTCATAAGGACTAAGTCAAGATTGTCCTCAGGCTAAGAAAAGACGTTATGGATAGTGAGTAGAACACTGACAAAACTCCAGGGCCTTCAATTCAACAACCAAAGTATGTGTTAGCTGTCAAAAATGGTGAGGATAGGTTAATCTAGGATTAAAATCTTATTAAATATTAATTTCTTGAAAATTAGAACATCACCCTGCACATTAACATGAGTATGCTTCTATCTGTAATGAACCAGGTGCACAGAAACATACTCTTTGGAAACCCAGTCATGTCAATAATATTTTATTTGTACACAACTCATCCAAGAGAGGTTCGGCTTCTATATTTTAAAATTGGCAGTTCTTTCCTTCTTGTGGGCTTGCTAAATAGGATAACTTTCACAAAAGCGTTAAGCTAATTAATATACAGAGAAAACATATGCACACTTATTTCTATGAATTCTCCTTTTATATGGGAGGGAATAAACCTTGAAGTTACTTAGTGGCCATCTAAGTGGCCATACTAAACATGGTTTTCGTATAAAAGCCAACTCCAACAGTTTTATTATTCTGAACTGGGGGCCTAAATTTTAAAAAGACAGTAAGTATCAAAAAGAGTTGGGAGAGGACACTTATTACATAAATACGTACACACAAGCTCTGGTTGTATAATCTTGAGAAATGATTACAGACTAGATTTAGAAGGACAGCAATTAAAATAAAGGAGCCAGTGAGAATAATTATTAGGAAATCCAGCTTTTTAAGAGTAAATAACTTTTGTCAAAAAAATTATTCAAGATCTTGCCAAAGTACAATAAGTTAACCAGGTCTTAGCAAGTGTTTTTGCATCTGAGCAAAAATAGATGTAAAGAATAACTTTTTATTGCTTCTTCTGAAGAACAGACTGGATATTCAAAGATAGTTTTTCCCTTGAACATTGATTTTCTCATTCTTATAATTTGCTATCATTTCTTTAATGATTCTTTAATGTAAATATGTGTAGGTTGATCCATAGATAGACTCAGATGACATTATATTAATTTTATCAGTATCTTATATAAAATAATCCCTTGTGCTTTCACCTTAATGGGAGTATTACAAAAGAGTAAGTAAGGATTGTACAGATGAGATATATAAACAAAACTAGGTTTGATTACTTTTAAATTTTCTTCTTATGAATGATAATCTTCATAGAAATTATATAGGTGCCCAAAGACTTCAGGTAACCAAAAATGGCTCATTTATAATCTTTACTCAATATTAGTCTGAAGTCCTAAAACCATTTGGGGCTTATAATTACAGAACAACACAATCATAGAAAACCTTGTCTGAGAGATGACATAAACATTGTGACATAGTTTATATGAAATTCCTACATCTACATGCAGCATTGCCTCAAGTTTACAAGGGATAAATCTTTTAAAAAGTCATTTTAGCTAAAAATATGTTTGAATTTTCATAATCTTACATAAAATTGAATGCGACACTTCTGTTATATTCCACACTGTGAAAAGATCAGATACAGGACACATTGCTATTTTTAAGACAAGTTATCAAACCATTTTAATTCGTCCAAGAACTTGCTCTCACTAGGAGTATTACATAAACATTATACAAACTACATAAACAAAGACTACATAAAAATCCTCTGTATTTATGTGCCAACTGTTTAAAAAGTTTCAAAAATTTGTACTGCAATTTTATGACTATTGGACTAATAACCATTTGCATTAGATTATGTGTCATCCAACAATCAGCTATCATTTCCCTAACTTGATGTTTCCTGAGCTTGCAGCCAGACCACTCTAAGCATTGGAATTTAAAGTTATCCCTTCCCTTAGAATTCTCCAGAATTTCCAAACTTTCATCTGAGCGTAAATGATTAACAGTATCTATAATCCTATCAGAAAAAGAGCGTCCTCACGTTTAAGATATTTTGTCTAATAATTCCTCCTTGAATTCGGAAACTTATGACACCATGTTTCCTTAGAAGATATCCCACACCCACATGATGCAAGAACGTATCAGACTCCCAGAAAAGCCTGGGAATGTTGAGGTTGCCTTTTTCTGTATAATATAAGCCATTTCCTTGGCGCTGAGATTGATTAGAGATCTTAGTGCAGGGGCAGAACCTGTAACCCAGAGAACGCTGGTAAAGAGGATGTGGTCAGATGGTGAGTTGAGCTAGAGGCTTACCTCACAATTTCAGTGTCTTGTTACTGGCACACAAGGCTTTATCTCAGATCTTGACTCGGCTCGTTTGTGTATGAGACTTTACCACTACTTACAAGAGAAAGAGAAAAAGTCATGACATATATAAATAATGGGAGATTGTGAGTTTCCAGACAAGCCAGACACAGATAGGCATGTCCTTTCCAGCACCTACACCTCAATATTTAGTCACATGTTCAAGCTCACCCCAACACTTGTCATAGAAGCCAGTTAATGCTGAAAAGCAGAACTCTTTGATCTCTAAGTGATGCAAAACTAGTTTCAATTTTATTTAATTATGTTCTTATATTTTACCTCTTTGATGGTAGAATTGTCTGTGTGACTTAGATATCCCTATAGTAGAAGCAAAGATAGATCTGGGTGATCAATTAATCTCCAAGTGGGTCTGCAATACACCATCCTCAATAGAGTCACCATTATAAAAAGATCATTGTAATTGGCTAATCATTGTGCTTTACGAAGGAATAAAGGCTTTCTTGTTTAAAAATATGCTATCTCATAGAGATTATAAGCTTTAATTCTGTATCTTAAGTCACTGGTGAAAAGCAAATGTATGTTTCAACAACTCTTGTGTGGTAGACACCGAAAAGAAAATTTGAGAATTCTTTCTATAGCCAAATTAAAATACTATCAGATTTGTAGCATGTGGTGTGGAGCAACTTTCTTAACTATGCAGTTGAGCCTGGCCTGGAGTCTTGGAAGCTTTCAATAACAAATCGTAGTGCACAGGAGTCTGACGTTCCCAGAAGAAGGAGGGAAGACTGTGTTCGTAATGCAAATTATCATAGACAGTCAACAATTCTGATTGGATAAGTTTGGGTCAGTTTTGAATTAAAAAAAATACAGAATTCCTATATTTGATAACAGTTTCTCAGCATATCACAGAATGTGAAATTTTTAGGATGATTCTGTATTCCATGGTATACATCTTAGTAAGCAAAGCCTTTGGAAATATAAGTCTTTTTTGCTCCATATGAGTTCCATACTACATTTCCCACAATGGGCTGGACTAAGCCAAGCATTAATGTCTTATATTTAATTGCATTCATTAAACTCTCAAGAGGACCATAAATGTTAAATAGCCATTTGTTTAATAGGAGAATTTAGAATTTTCCAAAACACAGATTTGTGTAATTCCAGGTTTATGTTTTTTTAAGAACTTAAACCACTAGCATCCTTTGAAGATGCTTTTTTAATCCCTAACCTCAGGATACAAGCATTTCTTTTCCACAGACTCTGGCCAAATGAATTGTTTTACTGTGTCAATAAGTTCCGCCATAAATGCATTTTATATTCTCTTTGTTAGGACAGAACTCGCAAGAAAAGAAAAATCTTGATTTCTTCTTAGCATATTCCCTCTACATTTGCATTCTAAAAGAGTTTCTTTCTCTTCTTCTGCCTTGAGTCACATTACCAAATCTTTCCAATTATTATTGACATTGATTTTTGCTAGGTTTCAGAAGAAGAGCCAGAGATGAAGTAGAAAAAAATTCTTATCTTGTTACATGGTCCAACTACAATCAGTTCTGCTATCATGTTTGTTTTGAAACACGAATTTGTTGCAGTGGGATTGATATATTAGGAAACAATTTGAGCATAACTCAAATTTCACATCTGCTTATGTTCAATTTTGTCTCAAGAAAACCTGGGAGAATACAGTATCCTGAATGCAACTGACCCAAGCTGTGTGGAAATACACAAACTGCACACTTCTAGGAGATCCATTCACTTTTCCAATTCACTTTATCTGTTATGAGTCACGCCTACGCACATTTGATGTTATAAACTTCCATCAATTTCAGATAACCCTCTCTCCACCAATTCACAATAACTCACAAACTCGTAGAGAAAGAATATGCATCACTCCTTTGGATTGGTAAGTTTTCATTGCAGTTAATTTTGTTCTTAGAGAGAAATCACTTTTCCTAACTACTCAGGAGCATGAGTATACATGTGGTTGCTATTTCAGCTATGATTAATCTTTTTTAAAGGACATCTGCTATTGAGCAATCCATTTTTACTAAGTTCCAAGAGGTTGACTTGTGTCTCACTGTTTAGACATCCATGAATTTTGGCAACTGTGCCCAAACAAGCTGACTATTGTAAACCCTAGAGTAAGTCAAATGACTAAGCTACCCTGGCTCCAAATAACATTTGATGATTTTATAAATAGAATTGAATTACCATTTTCTATATTTTCTAAGAGACTTTTTGAAAAATCCAGGCTTGATGACAGCCAAGTAACTATGCTTTTTAAATATTTGTATATTTTTAAAAAAAGGCTGTTCTCATTTTTGAGAATGAGTCTGTTTTTTACTACCTTCAAAAGGCAAAGGAATCTCTCTTGAGATTGCCCCTTAATATCATGGATCAGGGGTTACTGTTTAGTCTGTGCAGGCTTCTTGATCTAATGTCCAGCTAGCTTGATTTCTGTTTTTTCAGATGATCATTTTTTGGTTTAAATAGAGCAGAGGAATAAAAACATTGCAACTTCTGTTTGCTGGAAAGTCCCAGAATTTCAGTGCATGAAGTAGGATAGTTCAAGGATACATCTCTAAGATAGGCCATACTTCTTACCTTGTAAATCTCATTTGAGGCTCACATTTACCATTATGTGTTAGACATTATAGTCTTCATGATGTAATCTATGCAGAAATAGAAGTACAATGATGTACACCTGAAATTTTTACAATGTTATAAACCAATGTTACTGCAATAAACAAAAAATTAAAAAAAAAAAAAAGAATTCGCCCATAAAAAAAAAAAAAAAGAAGAAACTAAGGTTTTGAAATCCATCTTTTTAGTATCTGTGCTAACTCTAAAACATATATTTCTTTCTTCTGACCAGTATATCTCCCTCAGAACTTTCTAACACTTTGATGTAAATGGAAAATATATTTTGTCATTAATTTATAAGTGTTAGAACTATCTATCAGCTACCTAGTAGTTTCTGGAATATCATTAGCCAAGAAAGTAGGATGAAGTACTTCCTTTAGGCTTGGAGAGGAGACTTAACTATTTAGTAATAAGTATATGATTTGAATATTAATTAAAGAAAGGCAGTAAGTTTAGCAAAATAGACAATCCAATAAATTATATCACTGTTTCATATTAGTTTGGTTTCAAGTTTTGCTTCCTTCTTACGTGTAGGAATGTACTTATGCTTAAAAAGAAGACAGTTGAAAGATGGCAACAAATAAAAGTCTTTGCAGCATCAAATAAATATATGAACTGATAACTTTGCACTTAGTAGCAAAAGTATGAAATTTGAGAATCTCATTTAATATGTTTATACATTATAGCTAAATCAAGAGTACAGAGAAAAATGAAAAATTTATTATTGTACTAAAAAAGGGATTGGAATTGGAGTCAGCACCACTTTCAATTTCAAATTCCGAATCCCTCATTGATTACATAATATCTTTCAACTCACTTCATCACTGTAAACACTTTTTCTTTTACTACAAGGATAACATCTGCCTGTTGCAATATTTTAAGAGGATAGATATAATGTGAAAAGTTTTTGTTAAGCTCTGTATAATGTAAAGTATTATTTTTATTATTTTAAATAAATAAAATAAAATATCAAACATTATTGTGTCACTATACATTCATTTCTTTGATGTAAATGTAAAAATTATGAAATTAATAACTATTTGTGGAAATTCGAACATATAGGAATTTACCTACAGATTTTAATAGTTATATTTAAAACTTTAAAAAGCCATAGAATTGTTAATAAGCATCACTTAGAGAATTTTCAGAAAAATTATTTATTGCTACAGGCACAGTGCTATATTAATAAGTATCTGTTTGTCATAGTATATTGTATTTTGACCACAGGCAGTATCTACTCAGTGAGGTATGAGAAGTTCACCATCTTACAAAAATATGACTGGATCACTTAAGAGTGCTTTTCTCCAAATACTTAGAAGAGATACTAAATTTTCAATTCTTTTTTCAATAATTGAAAAATACTTTTCTTTCTTTTTTCAACCATGCTTTTTTTAGGGGCTTTGCCTTTCCTGGCATCAGAAGTGTAATGTACAGGTGATAAGACTCTGGGTGTGGACCTTGGGATGGAAGAGGGCGGAGGCTACATAAGCACGTTCCTAGCCTTGACTAAAGGGCCAACTTTAACTCACTTAATATTCCCTCCTCTGGGATGGTTGAGCCAGGATCTGAACTGAGCTCTCTCCCACTAGAAAGCTATTCTACAATGTGATATTTCATCTCCTCCTAAAAGGAGAATCACTAGCAGACTGTTCAAAAAATTTAACTTCGTTAACATATCAAGTATTGATCTTTAGATATAGCACATCATCCTAATAATTTATTCCTCTGGTTCAATGGGTTAAAATAAGGCAAAAGTACTTTTACAAAAGTACAGGAATGTACAAGAAATGTACTAAATAGTTGGAATTTGATTATGTTGTGCAAAATGGAAAATAGAGTCTTCTCTGTGAATCTTTGCTTTATGCTAGTCTTGTTAGTTCTTATGTTAAAAAAATTAAACCTATAAGGAGGTTTTCTTTTTCAAAAAGAAAGTTATTTTTTTTAAAGTCGGCACAGATGACAGAATGTTCAATTTATTTTTATCAATGTATAAATTTTTGGACAAGTATAAAAATGTTTCAGAACCAGTTTTAGCTAAACAGATATTACAAAGTATAACAGACAACAAATATACTTTTAAACTATAAGGATATGACTCTAGAAGGTTTATTCCCTTGATAAGAGGTTCTTTGAATTGAACTAAAGGGTCACCACTTAGAATCTTAACGATGAAAATTGTTTTCAAATATGTGTATATTCCGCTAACTCTTTGTTATTCAACATAATAAAAAAATCATAGATGGGCTTAAGTTAGAACATGTATATATTTTATCAAAAAACCATTAAAGTTACATTAAATTGATTTTGAAATGGCTCACTGCATGTATACATACACATATTTATTCAGAAATAAATAGATTTTTAGGGAAAATATCATATCCATTTATTAAACAGAGATCTGAGGAATACAGAGAATGATTTAGTTCATAATTTTCCAGTAGCAAGGCAAGAGAAGTGTATGTCCCCATGTCCCTTTGCTGGGCACCACCCCTGTGCCCTTTTAATGCTGTTTATTCTAACAGTCCCTTATTGTCACTGAGAAACAAAAGAGAAAACCTGGAATTCTTGTTACTAGCTTCTCCCTTAACCTGGGCAGTGCCAATATATTAAGCATTCTTGATACCCAGACTTGAATAGAGAAGAGCCTTTGTGGAGACACAGAAGTAGGAGAAGATCAGAAATGTACCTTACATATCCTTCTCTAAGTCTTCCGTTTATCAAATAGGTAATTCCCCTACACAAAGTATCACAGGTTTAAGATTTGGCATAGACAGTGGATGCAACTGGATGGGCTCTCTTCAGACTACCTTGAGTGGTTGACTCTACTGGGGCCCAAAGTCTTCCTCAGCGAAATCTTCTACTGTAGGGTTTGCAAGAAAATGAAACAGATAGGATTTGTAATCATTGTATGATCATATTTTATTTTATTTCTCCAACCCCTTATAAATGAACAGTCTATTATTTTGTATTTGGGAGGTTCTTATTTTTTTTCATATCTGTGGTAGAAATTCTTCATGAGATTTCAGAACTATTTTTATCCTTGTCCAAAAAGGTACTTTGAACACATTTACTTGGTATAGAATTTTCCAGGGCATTAGTAGACAATGACTGATTAATATTTGGCAAATAATTCTCAGGGCACACATATATCTAGGATACTTCACTATTTTTGCTTCATTAAAAAACACCAGGGGCCAGCCCCGTGGCACAAGCGGTTAAGTGTGTGCGCTCCGCTGCAGCGGCGTGGGGTTCAGAGGTTCAGATCCCGGGCGCGCACCAACGCACCGCTTGGCAAGCCATGCTGTGGCGGCATCCCATATAAAGTGGAGGAAGATGGGCATGGATGTTAGCTCAGGGCCAGTCTTCCTCAGCAAAAAGAGGAGGATTGGCATAAGATGTTAGCACAGGGCTGATCTCCTCACAAAAAAACAAAACAAAAAAAACACCAACACAGGCCACAACTGCTACACTGCTACTGAGGCAAAGCAGGAAAAATGTATGTATATAAATTTGTGTATCACAAGCATTTTAGTCAGTCTCTGATATTATCACTATAGTGGGACATGACCAAACAGTTCATTTTCCCACTGCTGGCTGAATGAACATTTTCATTAATCATGAGTGAAAATAAATTTCCTTTGTGAATTTTCGTAAGCACACATATTATTCTCATATACTCTTACATGTACATATACAAATATATACAAACCCTCTATACAGGATTGTACCATGTGGGTTACAAAAACAGGAGAGGGAGAAAAACTATGAACTGAAAACAAATAAAATAATATCCAGTATACATGAGAATTGATTAAATACTTATGACAAAAATTGGTAGATTTAAAAAATGTAGTAATTACCTCAGCAGGGTGGCATACTTTTTTTGACACCGACCATGTTTGATCTCCTTTTATGATTTTAATAGTAATTTCAAGGTACCCAGTACACATCACTTTATGGCAGGTGCTCATTTTAAGATATTGTACAAAATGATATGAAGCTCTGAGAATCCCAAAAATGCCTTAAATATCAAAATACATTGTGAATTCTCCTTATACAATCGTAGCAGCAGTCTCCCCCAATCTTAAAACATGGTACATCAAGGAAAACAATCTATGGAAAGGATGCTCAGTGGCAGATAATTTTGCCGTTTACCTGTCTATGTTCAGAAATAAACTTCTTGATTTAAGAAATAGTTCACTCAGCACTTTAGCTTTATTGCTTTTTCCAGCCATGGTTAAATGTTTGGAAAAGAAATGATCTGAGATGTAGAAGTGATTGATGAAGTTTGGGACTAAGGTTACACAAAGAGGTTTTATGGAGCTGACTTGAGTTTTTCTTTTAAGGTTTCTTTTCTGAAATTCATTTATTAGCATGTTAAATTATCTATTTTTTATTTATTTATTTTTTTTGTGAGGAAGATCAGCCCTGAGCTAACATCCATGCTATCCTCCTCTTTTTGCTGAGGAAGACCGGCTCTGAGCTAACATCTATTGCCAATCCTCTTCCTCCTTTTTCCCCAAAGCCCCAGTAGATAGTTGTATGTCATAGTTGCACATCCTTCTAGTTGCTGTATGTGGGACGTGGCCTCAGCATGGCCGGAGAAGCTGTGTGTCCGGGCGCGCCCGGGATCGAGCCCAGGCCGCTAGTAGCGGAGTGCGAGCACTTAACCACTAAGCCACAGGGCCGGCCCTAAAATATCTATTTGATGTCCATATAAGTGACACTATATTGTAATAATGTTCCAAACATATTTTATACTCTTTGAAAAATATATACCATACGATCGATACCTAGGTACTCCCTCATAAACAAAAATGTACTATAGATTTCAAAGACTTCTGAATCTCATTGATTATCTTTGAAAAACTGAAATTGTGAATTTGATGGCTTATTTTCATGTCCCCAGGATTATAACAGAAACCTAAACAAAATGTGTTAATAAGTATTTCCATAAATTACAGAACAATGCTTTTTTTGAAATATGAAGACCAACAGTCAGCTTTGAAGATATGCCCTCATTTTCAAAATGCTGCTGGAGAATAAATTGCGACAATTATTTAAACATAAATGCAAATTCTAGAGATAACCTCATACTTGAAAACTGCTAATAGGGTGAGTTTTCCAGTTGGCCTTCCTTCTTTTTATATTACTTTTCTGTTTTTGAATATTTCTTATAAACCAGTCCATTAATGTAATCAAAATTACATTACATATAATAATCTTAGGAAGGCTAATTATGGGAATGAAAATGAAAAGAACTAGGAAAAATATGACTTTCCAGAGAGAAGCTGTATAGAGAATAATTTGGATGATCTATTTAACAGAATCAAAGTATTTTTCCCCTTACTGAAAGCACTTTTCTTTTGGACTCCCATAAACGCTTTTAAGGTTTTCTTTGGAAAACCTGTCATTTTCAAAGTACCCTTAAGAGCACATAATCCCTACATAATTTGAAAAAATTGCACTTTTCTAAAATAATGGCAATTTTCTAGATAACTAGTTTATACAATAAGGAAATGCCTCAGACTTGCTTCAAAAGGGGGAGTGCATTACAGACTGACACCTTGTGCCATACTTTGGATAGAGTATGTTACATAACAAATATAGAAATACACAGATAAATGTGCATTAGATGGTAATCTATACTTTTTTTTCAGGCAACAATATGCAGCTCAGAAAACATGTGGGTATTTTGGGGGAGAAGAGGGTGGTGTTATAAACCAATAGTTCTTGAACACTTGTAACAAGAAAACAAGAGCTATTTGGGAGTAGTATAGATACACTGGTATTTTTAAAGGTTACTTTACACCCTATATGAGGTGACCTTCAAAAGAGACAGAGAGAAAGCAGGTTGATCCCGACCTAGCTTGACAAATTATACTTATCACACTTGCAATGTGATTCTGTGGTTATTCTTATGCTACACAAGGAAGGGAAGGAAAAAAATAATATGAGAGCAAGAGGGGAAATGAATGAACTCTCCTACAAATGGGATTATAATCCACTTCCCTGAAAGATAGAGATTGTGATTTTTTTCACCTTTCCAACAATCAAAATTCTGGTATCATATGCACTGCTACAAGATAACCTTACTCAAATTGTTTATAATTAACATTATCAAGCCATGGCAAGTCATAGCTGCATCCTTCAGTCGTTGTTATAACACCTAGAAGAATATTAGAATTTTCTACAGTGGAAATATTCCTACAAGGGGATCAAATCTTTGGTTTGATTATTATCAACTTTTTATTTATGGAAATGATTAAATATTTTTTAACCCAATTCCCTGGGAACCAAAAAGTCACTTATGAGAAAATAGCCAAATAACAAATCTCTTAAATAAAGGCAGTCAGTGGTGCTTGTCAAACCTTGAAAATATACCACTGTTATTCATAGTCATGCTCAGTTGAATTTGAGAGGAGCACTGAAGATAAACCCTTTCCTTTGGGTTATATACTGAAAAATACTTTAGAATGGGAAAATATTGATTATTCTTGGAAAAGAATCTGGAAATACTAGTCCAATTATAGTATCCTCATCAAAACTTGAGGCTCAGCCTTTTGTGAAAACTCCACAAAAACAGTTTAGTTTGTAAGTAGTTCACATATTAAAATAGAAGAAAATAGCATATATAATGAGCTGCCATAAGCATTCAAAAGGACACAAGGATATTCGAGTTATGTTGTCCTTGACTCTATACAAAGATAATTTTAGAACATGAGCATCTTGCATATGTAAGAGCCGTATATAGCATATTTGAAAGAGATTTTTTAGTGCAGATTACATATAACAGAAAAATACATTTGCTCTAGCTAAATAATATTTTAATAACATAACCATCTATAATAGTTATAATATTTAAATAGATATAATACTATCTTAGATAAATATAAAAGTGAATTGTAATATGATCAAAATAATCATACTATATGAGTATGGGGCTAGAGCTGAAACTAACAAGAAGCATCAAACATTGCAGGTTATACAACTATAATACAATGATCAAACTATTAAGTTTTAAGATGAAGGAAACACAAAGACACTTAGTTTACCCTCATTTCCTTACAGATAATGGCAAGATGTACTTAATCTGGCAGGAGCTTTTACCGTTCTCTCAGTAGAAGCTAGAGTTTGAGCACTTTTTGAATCTTATTCTTAGTACGGTGCCTAGTAAAAGCATTTTCTCTTTGAATTTTAATTATTATTCTATGAGGTTGGTATAGTGGGACGAGTGAAATTACTTTTTCTACAGGGATTAGGTTTCAATTAGGTGAAAACTTCATGAAATCAAAATTTCTCTGCAAAATGTGTCAGAGGAAGTTGCCACATGAGAGATGAATACAAAACTTTTCTCCAAATCCTTACCACTGGGTTTTGTTCTGTAGTAGCAGATTGTCATCTCTTGAGTGACAGATCAAGTAGTTGACTTGCTTTGTACCAAAAAATAGATATCTTTAAACACCAGTTGATATTGATAATATTTTATATTAAGTATGTATTCTACTATTGTGACTGAACAGCTTTTATTACAACTATTTGCAAAGGAAGATAAAAAGTTATACCTAGAGTCATTTTCCTAAAAGCAAATTCAAAAACATGAGAAAAGAAGCATGGTGTTCACTGTTTCATATAAGCCAAGTCTTAAGTTTTCAATAAATGAGTTTGCTATCTTTATAATATCTTTATATGTATATATAACATCTTTGTATATATCTATGTAATATCTTTATAATTGTACTTATAATAATTTCAATGTGCTTATAAACATTTCTTGTGCACAATCAAGTTATAATGTAAGCAATACAGATTTTTTTGAGGCAGGAATACTTGAGTTCTAATTTAATCTGGCTTTTATTCCTTGGTTGACCCAGCATGTTTCTTCTAAACTTTAGTTTTAATATGTGGCAGATGTGGAAAATAATTTCAAACTCATGAGATGGTTGTTGTTGAGGATCGAGGAGGTAACCCATATAAAGCACCTTGGAGTGTCCTTACTAAAGAGTAGATGCCATTTCTTCTAGGGAAAAATGTATTAAAATAGATTGGGAAATGATACTACCATATGAATTTCCACTATTTCCATCATCACTTTAGACATGACTTAGGTAAAATTCTATGAGGTCTCTATATTGCAATTTCATTATCTATACACCAGCACTTTGTTCTCACTCATCCCTATCCTACTTACTCCTGCCATAAATAGTCCAGTCTGCTACTTGGGATATGGAAAGACTTGGAGACCTGAAATGAAAAAAGCCAAGAAGAAAACAAAAGATCTAAGTGATCTTTAACTCTTTCACTTTTCATAGCAGAGGATACTATTCCAAAGTACACAGGTGTGTTCCTCAAAGCAGTTAATGCAGCTTCCTTAGACTGGGCCTGTGTCTGCTTTTTCCATCACTATTTCTCCTGTTGCTATTATAAATGCTGTTATTTACTATTCATTCAATAAATATTGGTGGGATGAACAAATAGATGAATTAAAACCTCTCCAATATACAGAGGATGTTTCCTTAGTTCCACCAATGATATTTTAACTTTGTGTATATGATACACAATGTGCATTACATAGCTTTCCATAATGTATTAATTATTTCTTAGAGTAAAAAGCATATTTTAATGTCTACTCAGTAGAGAAATAAGATTGATTAGAGCAAGGGTTGGCAAACTATGGTCCAGGGACCCACCTGACTATTTTTTGTAAATAAAGTTTTATTGGAACACAATCATAGCCATTTGTTTATTTATCGTTTATACATGCTCTCTGATTACCATGGTAGAGCTGAGTGGTTGTTATAGAGACAATATGGCCCACAGAGCCTGAAATATTTACAATCTGGTTCTTTACAGAAAAAAATTTACTGACCCTTAATTTAGAGGAATAAGATACAGATTTTAACAGCAGTGTTTAGGAATCTCTGCACTATTTAGAAAACTTCCTGGGGGAAATATCATGTGTATCATTCTCAGCTTAGTACAGAAAATATGAAGTTAAAGCTATGCAACAGATTTTGTAAAAGCATTTAAGAAGTTATACATCTAAATTAGTGCTGTCTCCCGCGGCACATCTATTCATATCCTCTCAACGGTGAAAACACATTTGCCCTTTAACGCTGAATTTAGATTTTGGAAGCATCCGAAGTTTTTTTTTTTTTTTTGCAGAGGCAAAGTGACTGAATAACGAGTTTGACAACTGGCAATACAATTTTGGTTTGAAAATTTGAAGCAGTGGTACTTATTGCCTTATGTGGTCTGTAATCTGACTCTGAAGATAACTCTAAAAGAAGTATTAAAAAATATTTTATACAAAAGAAGCATCAGGGCATTGAGTTTTTTTCAAGGTTAAAAAGTTTCTAAGTGAGTCACCCCAAAATTTAGAGTCTCGTGTAGTATGAACAGGTGATATAAACCTGAAGCTTGTGCTGCCATCTGCAATATCATATCCCTCTTGCATCTTACCTCCATCCTAATTCTACTGCTTTTTTCCAACGAACATTTGGATCAAATAGAAAAAAAATAGTAAACAAAAAACCACAATGTATGGTCAAATAAATTAATATGCAGTTTTGTCCAAAGTAAATTACAGAGCATCAGATATCATTCCTAATATTCAGTAAAACTGACAATTGATTCTTATTCTGCACAGGCAATGTGACATTGCACATTTTAACGACATTGGTTGTGAAAACGTTTCAGCTTGAACATAATTTCTTAGGAATGTGAGGGTATTAAATATTGCCTTGCAGATGCTCACAAAATATGTACCCATTTTTGCCATATGGGAGAGACAAATGAAAGTCTTCAAGGATCAACAAGAGAAAAACAAACCATCCCACATGCAGATTAAAAAGTGCCAACTTGGGATAAAATTCTCTTTTGAAGTGTCAGGAATAATAAGAGAGCTTTAAAAAGTGATCTGTGAATATACAAGGACACAAACAACAGGAAACAACATCCTCTTATTTGTAAATGAAGGGATAGACAATCTATTTTTATGTTTTAAAAAAATATTGAGTCATGGAGCAAGGGATACCATGGTGATTATCTATGTCTCAGTTTTAAGCAGAATGTAAAAACAAAAACCCAAGATAATATTCCAGTATGCTATTTTTTTTTCAATATAAGAATCTATTAAACGTCCAAAGAAACTATTGAACATCCAGTCCTTTGCAAATGGCTGTGGGATACATAGGAATAGCTAATGTTTAGGTTAATACTTTCCTATTCAATTTGAAATCAATCTCTCTCCTCTTCCCATATCCTAAATTGGCTTCCTCTCCTATAGTTAATCTCTCAGTAATTGGCATTATCATGAATCCAGTTGGCCCCTTAAGTAATTCATACTCCTCCCATCTCAATCCCCACAACCAGTCAACAGATCCCATCACTGGTACCTGATAACTATGTCTCTCATCCTTCTCCTTGTCTCCATTCCCATTGCTTCTATTTCAGCCAAGATTATCGACACAACTAATATAGTCTACTTACCGTGATGACAAGTGCTTGCATATTTTTTCGCCTTTCGCTGGACCTCAGTTATGCAGAATTAAATGAATAATAATCTTCTTTTCATGGCACTCTCTCATCATTTTTCTATACGAACAGTGCTACTATGAAAATAACTGTATTTATCAGTGAACATATACAATAGTACTTTTGGTGAGAAGCATGTACCTAAAATTCGAGTTACTTGGTTATAGTGTATGAGTATGTTAAATTACAAAGTCATCCCAGTTTTCTGAAATGGTAGTACTAATTTACCTCCCTTCCAGCAATATGTAAGCAACACACTGGACTCGCACTTGAGATTGTCAAACTTTTTAATCTTTGCCAACTAAAGGGATGAAAAAATACTTTTATCTTAATCTTCACTTTTTCTGAGCCCTAATGAGATGGAACATCTCCTATGATTAGATCTAGCTTTGCCTCATCCCTGCCCCTGATGTAACCGCAAAAGGCCCACATGCAAATGCACACACACACACACACACTCAAACTCCCACTCACACCACCTTCACTTACATAGTTTTCACTTATCTTGTGTCTCAGCCTAAAGACCACAACCTCTTGGAAGGTTTTTTTTGTTTCTTAATTCCTTCTGTATGTGGTTTAGTTACGTGCCTATGCACTCCCTACATTTTCTTTTTTCTTTTTCTTTTTTTTTTTTTTTTTTTGGCAGGAAGATCAGCCCTGAGCTAACATCCATGCTAATTCTCCTCCTTTTGCTGAGGAAGACCGGCTCTGAGCTAACATCTATTGCCTATCCTCCTCCTTTTGTTTCCCCAAAGCCCCAGTGGATAGTTGTATGTCATAGTTGCACATCCTTCTAGTTGTTTATGTGAGACACGGCCTCAGCATGGCCGGAGAAGCAGTGCGTCGGTGCGCACCCCAGATCCGAACCCTGGCCGCCAGCCGCGGAGCATGAGCACTTAACCGCTCAGCCACGGGGCCAGCCACCTACAACATTTTCTATTTCCTCTGTGATAGCACTGAACAATTGCATATATCAGACATTTGCTTATTTCGATTTCCAAACAGGAGCTCATGAAATCAGTGACTATTTATCTGTATCAATGCATAATAGGATGAACACTAAAGATTCTTAAATGTTTATTTTTCTAATCTTAAAATAAATTTGTGCTAATTCTAGTAAATTGAAAATATGAAAAAGTGCTTTCCACTTCGTGGTACCAATTACTTTTGGTATTAATATTCCTTATTATGTAGTCTTAGCTTTCAGTGTTTTTAAAATGTGTGTGTATATGACACAGAGATCCAAATAATATAGATTTATATAGATAAGTACTTAATTTTGTCACATACATTCTTATCCAAAATTGTGTACTTGAAACTTTTACAGTACGATTACCAAAACATGAAACACTGTGAACCCCAAACACCCCTAGTGATTTCTGGTTGATTCAAAAGGAGTGTCCTGCAAAAATTCCCAAACTGTTCTATCCACTGATTTACTGCACACCATGGCCATATTGATCCTCTCTTGATCCAGCTCCCTGGATTATTTATTCAATTATTCCACCAATACGTCTGAGCCCTTGAACACTCCAGGTGTCTCTCCAGACTGAAGATATAGTTGTGATCAGTACAGTCAAGGTTCCTGTTCTCAAAGAACTTCTATCCAGGTAGGAGAAACCAATACTACACAAGCAAATGAACACACATTATCATTTCAGAGAGAGGTAAGAGTTAGGAAGTAATTTAATGAGAATACTTTGCTGGAGTAACTGGGACAATGGTTGCTATTTCAGCAAGAGCAATGAAGTAAGGCCTTTCTGATGAAGTGACCTTTGAGCTTAGATCTTAATGATGAGAAATTGGGCTGATGTTTATTTCTTTGAAAGTTGATTAAAGAAATCTCTTTGTTGCTAATTTTTTTTTAGTGTCCTTGATGAGATTGCCAGTGTCATGACAACGATGGCAAGACATTTTCAAATGCTACGACACCCTACAGATTGTCACAGTGGTGCTAGGTTCTGTGCATCGGAGAGGAGAAGGACCCTCTCCCCTGCCCCCCCACCACACATGCCCCCAAACACACCAAGGCTTCACAAAAGATGCCCTTTACCTCAGCTACTCTCTTTTGCTTATTGTCATCTGCAGGCAGTTTCCAAAACTTCAACAACAACAAAAATAAATTCTCTCCACAGGAAAAGTTTCTGTATAATTCAGATCCTCTGTTTACAAACCTGAGAAACCAATATCCACCCCCTCTGCAAAGATAGCCTTCAAAGTCAAGCTCTGACATAGTGAAGAATGTGCACAGACTTTGAAATTAGGAAGATCAAATACAAAGCCTTATTTCATTTACTTCTACGGGATTTAAAAATAGAGAGGTGCAATCTAACGGTATGCTATGGTTTAAAACATCCACTAACCTTCAGTGAAATATATTTGGGTTCAGTGAACTCAAACCTTAAAGATTAATCAGCAGCACAGCTGTATCAGAAGGGAGCAGATGCCCACTCTTACAGATTCTGTCCATAGAGAGTGGAGTTCAGGAATCTCAAATAAGCAAACAAGATCAGGTACATACACTCAAGTTTGAGAATTGCTGTTCTCTGTGACAGCAAGACAAGAGTGATACTCCAGGTGATTCAAGACAAACATGAATGTATGTTTCCTAGGGCTGGTGTAAAAAAATTCTACAAACCGGTTGGCTTAAAACAACAGAAATTATTTTCTCGCAGTTCTGGAAGCTTGAAGTC
The DNA here is from genome assembly GCF_020826845.1 of Diceros bicornis minor. NCBI lineage: Eukaryota > Metazoa > Chordata > Mammalia > Perissodactyla > Rhinocerotidae > Diceros > Diceros bicornis. The sequence continues at coordinate 50,908,166 of NC_080761.1, forward strand.
AAAGTGTTGGCAGAGTTGGTTCCCTTTGGGGGCTCTGAGGGAGAACCTGTTCCATGCCTCTCTCTTGGCTCCTGGGGACAACCAGCAATCCTTGCTGTTTCTTGGCTTGTTGACAGTCATTCCAATCTCTGCCTCCGTCTTCACCTGGCGCTGTCCCTAGGTCTCTCTCTTTCCTCTTCTTATAAGGACCAGTTATATTGGATTAAGGGCCCACCTTACTCCACTATTACCTCATTTTAATAATTACATCTATGACTACCTTATTTCCAAATAAGGTACTGGGGGTCATGACTTTAAGATATCTTTTTGGGGGAAGACAATTCCACCCATAACAAAGAATAACTGCATATTCAGTCAAGTGGTCTCTCATGATAATTTTAATCACAGTCTTCTGGGGAGCAGGGTAATGATGCAGATTTCTAGCCTCACCCCAGGATCCCTGAGTCAGAATTTTCAAGGCAGTTGACTCCACATTGGGGATTTTTAAGAAACTTGTGCAAACTCGTTTTAAAATCACTATTGTAAACAGATATACTAATGTTTCTATGGTAATGGTTTGTGCTATTCATAACTTAGTAGAACACCTTTTTGACATTGAAACTTGGGGTAAAACAAAATACTAAATTTTAAGTTAGCCCAGCTGCATTAAGTATCGCTTGTATGAGGTTGCTATGCTACAAAAGGAAATAAATCTTCGAAGTTGATTTCATCTGGAAATAAAGTATCTTATAATAGATTTCTCTGTTTCTATCACATTTTTGCACACACCTCTTTATTCCTGTTTTGTATTAATCTTTATTCTTTCTTTTCTTATATGTTTACATTTCTCTTCTGCTTCCTTCTTAGCATCAAGAATTCTTTTACAAATACATTTCCAATTTAACACATTCATAGTGATTATTTACTACAGATTTGTTTTTGTGCTGAAAGCTGAGGAAATAATGTCCTCTAAGACTCCATCTCTGTCTAGGAGAAATTCTTGCTTTATCAGTAGAGAGAGAGAGAGAGAACCTTAAAAAGAAATAGCTACTGTGAAATGTGTAAAGATGTACTTCTCAAACCTTAATGTGCATACAGATCAACTTGGGACCTTGTTAAAAAATAGATTCTGATTGAGTCAATTTGGGGAGGAGCCTGAGATTCTTCATTTCTAACAAGCTCCCAGGTGATGATGCTTCTAGTTTGTGATCTATGCTTTAAGCCTGAAGTTGATAAGAAATAAAATGGAGATACATGCAAAATGCTAGTGGAATACAAATAGAGAAAAATCATTATAGAGAAAAAGGATGTAGATTTTGGACTTCAGCTATCACTGGGAGTTAGTTGTCCAAAAGAATAAAGAATATTCTTAGCAATGGGAATGGAATAAGTAAGGGTTCAGAAGTGAAGAGTAATGACCAATACGCATGGTTAGACCTGTGATTTTCAAAATGCACTTGTTAAAAAGGCAGATTCTTAGAACACAACCCAGAAACAATGATTAGAATTTCTGAGACTAAGGGCATGGGGATCTCCTTCATAAGTAAATTCTCAACTCCTTCTCTGTCTCTGCCTCCTCAAGTTTGACAGCCCTGGACTTGAGTTGCAGCCCTGGGCTACAGGCTGTATGCCTGTAGGAGGAAAGGAAATTGTGTTCTGAGGATGTCCTTGAACACAGCGTAGGGCCTAGTGGTGAAGAGCATTCTGTGTCTTGCCCAGGAGTTCAGCTTTTGTTTTTCAAAAGTGGTATCCAGACTTTTTTCAATGTTTCGTTCTTATTGGAAAAAAAAAATTTGAGACCAATCCCCATATATATGCCATTATGTATTTGATATATATGCAAATATAGTTATATGCATACTGTTTTATTTTAGATCACAATCTCTAACAGATAGAGGTCCTGGACATCAGCCTTATGAGTAGCCTAACAATGACCCATTTTTTGTCTCTGATTATAAATAATGTTGGTACATTGATTACTTTTAAGTGCCGTGAAAATTTTTTTTTGTCAATATAAGCATTCTCTTCATTGTAAATGCTAATTGCTATGGAGTTTAAATTAAGGTAAGCCAAAGGCTCTAAAAGCTGCTTTAGAAGCAACTCTTTGTGTTCTTTCTCTCTATCTCTATCTCAATAGCTGAAATGGGAAAAGAGACCGAGAGTAAAATTGAGCTTCTAGATTCAATAAGACTCCCTCGTGCATCTTATTTACCTCTGTGTATTAGAGTAGGAAATGTTTATATCCTATTGGCTTACACAGCGAAATTATTTATAGCTGATGTTGGTTGTCGGTTTTATGATAATTTTAATGAAATGTTCTCCGATCCCTCCAAAGATAAAGTCTGTTTAAAGTGTAAGATAATGCTCAACAATTGCGAGGCTACAATTGACAGGGGACAACTGATGCAGTCATAACCAGGCTGAATTGTTGTAATGCGACTGTTCTCTTCCAAATGCCTTAGTCACTTCTTTTTACGCTCTGGATAAACTATCCTACATAGTAGTGAATAAGTAATAATGGATCATATCCCAGATGTGAGCAGTTTTGCGGTTAGTAAAATAGGGGGCAGCTAGAGATTTCTAATCTCAAATAACATTGTGTATGACAAGTAAAATTTTAGTAATTTGCAGTGAATAATTCTATACAAGAAGAACAGAAACCAATGGCTATGTGGCTCAATTTTTTACAGATAATTGGATCTGTGCTTACAACTTGAGGCTTGGGAATTTAATAAATAAGGAGAATTCATCCTATTTACCTCATTTATATGAGGCTAGTTGTTTAACTTCCCCCAAACCTTTGTTATTCCCATGTGTAAAATAGGAAATTGAATGAGGTGTTTGTGTGGAAATCACAGAGAACACAGGGGTAGATAAAATTTGGTTACAGCCTCTTCCGCAAGTACTGGTGCCTTCTCTTCTTCCGTGTTCTCAGCTTTGGAAAGCTCCAGGACTCAGAGGAGGGTTTTCCTCTCCCCATTCTACACTCTCTCCCTAGAATAGCTTTCTTGCCCCCTGTTTTAAATACTGCAGAAATGCTGGTGGCTCCCAGGATTTTATTTCCAACCCAGATCTTTCTCTTCCTTGAACTCTGGCTTTGCTTATTGAATAACGGCAGCTGCCTACTCAACAACTCCCTTTTGATGTCGGAGGAGCTTCTCCAACATCACACATTCAAAACTAAGATTAATTTATCCACTCCCCAAACCACTCATCTGCTGTTGCCCTACTTTAACCTACATCAGCAAATAAGACAAATCCTATTGTCTTTAACTCAAGTTCAATCCATTAGCAAATCTTGTCATCTCAACTTTCAAAATACCCCTGAGCCTCACACATTTGCACTACTTTTACTGTTTTCATCATGATTCAAATTACCATCACATGTCACCTGAATCGTTACACTAGCCTTCTAATTGCACATCCTGCTTATATCCTTGCCCAACTGCAGTCTATTCTCTCTTTAGCAGCAAGGGTAATTATTTAAAAATATAAGTGGCTTCCCTTATCTTTCAGAGCATAATCCATGTACATGCGTTGGTTTCCATGGCCCTGCTATCTCTCTGACCTCATTCCCTGCTACTTGTCCTTTGTCACTCAGTTTCATCCAAATAGTCAAATTGAACAAGCTCCCATCTCAAAGCTTTTGGAGTTTCTGGGCTCTTTCCTGAATTTGGGACATGGCTGTTATGGCCAGCATGGCTGGGACATCAGGGATGGCTGAGGCGTCTGTGCATTTGTATTCTCCTATCCTCAAAGAGGCTAGCCTTGGATTTTTCACAGGGTAACAGAATGTTTTCCTGCAGCCTTAAAATATTTTATGCAAGCTTCTGGTTCTGTCATGTTTGTTAATGTATCATTGACTAAAGTAATTTTCATGATCAAACCCAAGAATGATGTGGGAGGAGATTAAAAAAGAGCATGCACATGTGGCAATATAATTAAATGGTGGCACTATTGTAACATACTTATTAGTTTCCTGTTGCTGCTGTAATAAGTTACTACAACTTAGTGACTGAAAACACAAAAATTGGGGGCCAGCCCTGTGGCCTAGTGGTTAACTTTCATGCATTTTGCTTTGACAGCCCGGATTCAGATCCCAGATGTGGACCTACACCACTCGCTAGCCATGTTGTGGCGGCGTCCCACATACAAAATAGAGGAAGATTGGCACAGAGGTTAGCTCAGGGTGAATCTTCCTCAAGCAAAAAGAGGAAGATTGACAATAGATGTCAACTCAGGGTGAATCTTCCTTAACAAAAAAAACACAAAGAAAACACAAAAATTGATGATCTTATAGTTCTAGAAGTCCAAAATGAGTCTTACAGGGCTAACATCAAGATATCAGAAGTCTGTATTCCTTCTGGAGGAAGAATCTATTTCTAAGGAAGAATCTGTTTCCTTGCATTTTCTAGCTTGTAGAGGCTGACTACATTCTTTAACTTGTGACCCCTTCTTCCTTCTACAAAGCACATTACACCAAACTCTACTTCTATCATTACATCATGTCTTCTGACTTTGACCCTCCTTCCTCTCTCTTATGAAGACTGTTATAATCACATTGGGCCCATCTAGATAATCCAGGACATTTTCCTCATCTTAAAATCCTTAATCATATCTGCAAATTCCCTTTTGGCATATAAAGTAACATAATTACACCTTCCAGAGATTAGGACATGGATATCTTTGGGGTCCATTATTCGACATACTGTGTTTACCACATAATGTATTCTCAGGTCCTAAAAAGAAATTCTGGCACAAATTGAGTGCTGTTTAGATGTTTGTTGAATGAATGATCAAGTTGTTGGAGTAAATTTGCAGTAAATTTAAAAACGTTTTTATGCCTATAAGATTCTCTAAAGAGACACTGTGTGTGCAAAGTAATTCTTCAAATATACTGATCATCTATGATGTATACAAGTATGTCATCATTTTAAGTATTATGTATTGATATAAAAATAAGAACGATAATATCTGTTTTGATAAATTTAGAATTGTATTTGCAGGTATATGTATGCATGTATGTGGGTACTGTGGGGCACAGGAGAAATGTGGTGGTTGATAATGCAACTGATATAATAAAAGTTTTATGAATTTTATGCAACAATAATATTAAAAAATTTAATTATTATAGAGTACTAGCTAATGTGCAGTGTGTTTTTCTAAGTATTTTACTTGTATTAATTAATTTAATCTTTGTGACAATCCAATGACTTCTATACTATTAATATCCATCATTTGCTGATGAATATACTGAAAAACAAATTGGTTAAAGGATTTGCCCACTATCTCATATCTACTAATCAGGGGAGCCATGAATGAAATCCAGGCAGTTGGCTTCAGAATCGGTTGCCTTAATCATTAAGCAATAGTACTTGTCTGAAAACAGTTTTCTGTAAGATAAATAAAGAAAAAAATTGCATCTCACTGGGATTATTAGAAAGAATTTTTTGGGTTGTATCATTTATATTCAGACATATTTTCCAGAGAAAGAAATATTCCAAGTAGAGAAAATAGCCTGTGATGATTCACAGAGCCACAGAGATTTGGTGTCTCTATGAGGAATAGCAAATATTATTTGAATGGAGCATCTGGAATATGTTTCCCTGTAGGAGAAATGAGGCTAAGAAGGTACATTGAGGATACATTATGGGAGAACTTGATGAGGTAAGACATCTGCCTTAAATTTGGTAAACAATGGGAAGCCTAGCTAGGGGAATATTCTGATTAAATTGGCTTTTCAAAGTTTGATCTCACAATGGCCTATAGGTGTACTTGTAGAATGCAGGGAGAAAGTGAAGCATTTTGCACGATTTCAGATAAATCACCATTTAGATGAATTAATGGTAATGAGTGGAGAAGGAAAGGGATAGATAGATAGATGAAAGAAATTTGAAGAATTTAGACTCTATATAAGTTTGCAGCTTTATGAATTTTCCATCAAGAGTTAAGAAAAGTCTAAAGACGGCTGATTTTGTAAGTTGGCATCATTTGGAGAAGTCATTTTTTTATTTGTTCTATCACTTGAAAAGATTTAGCAAGCACCTACTGTGTACCATACACTATTTCAGTTATTGAAGATTCATCAGTGAAAATACAAAGGCCGTGAAGTGAAAAAGGTGACACATATAAAGAAATAAATTTAGTGTTGTTAAAATATGATCATAATTATGTTCTCAATATGAGTAGGAGAGATAAAAACAGCTAGTTTTTCATGGAACAACATGAGTTATCATTTAATGTTCAGAACCAAAACAACAAGAAGTTAAAGATATCAAGGAAAAAACTGGAAATATGGATTGATAAGAGATGAAAGAGGTGAGAGCTAAAAATAAAGACTGGGATACTGTATAGTCAGGATAGGATAACAGTTGCAACAACGAACCTCCAAATTTTGTGGCTTCAAATATTAATGATTTGTTTCTTTCTCATGGTTGACTTCAATGTTGGAAGCTCAATGTTGAAAGGATGGGGGTGGGTAGGTTAAAGGTAGAATCTGCTCTGCACACTCAATTAGGGACCTAGGCTGCTTTCATCTAGCACTTTTATGCACTTCTAGGGCCATGAAATCATCCACTGGATGAACGACACACATCTAGCACCAGGGAAGAAAAATCCTGTGAAAAGTGTATTGGATGTTTTAGGGGACAGGGTTGGAATTGGTGTATATCACTTCCAACACAGCCCCATGCATTAGACTCAGCTTCCTTCAAGGGAGGCTGGGAAATACCCTTTAGCTGTGTGCCTAGAAGAAAAAAAATAACTTGTTTGATACAGTAGTGTCTTTCCTGCAGTGGCATTTGCGTAGATTGAGAGTTGAAGACACTAGAAAGGAGAACAATCACAGGACTGACCGCAGAGGAGATACACCATGGTATAGTCTTGGACACCCCTACCATTCACAGGACAGTTTCAGGAACCAAGAAGAAAGAAAACAAAAGAACAGTCAGAGAGATGAGCGATATTAATATTATCTACTGTTAAATCAAGGAAAGAGAGAATTTTAATACTTGACAAAAGTATAGTTAATAGGCTTAATGGCACAGAGAATTTATATAGATGAAAAATGCATGTGGACATTTGATTTGGTAATAAGAAACACTTTGGTGAATTCCAGAAGATATTTTATAATAGATTGATAGCTCCACAGAACCAATGGCATTTGTTCCTATACCATACAAATTGTTGATTATTTATTTGGATGCTACACATAGCCTGAAGTTAGAGAATTCTCAATTCAAATTAAGATATTGGTTGATATCTTCAATTGCTTCATATCTCTGTCTGTTTGTTGCCACTAACTTTTTCTGGAATCAGAATGAAATTGTATTCTTTTCCTTACAAAAAAAAAGAAAGCTTAATAATATTAACTGTGTTTTCCAAACAAGAATTTGACACAAAAACTTTCACTTCATTCTTCACAAAGATTTGAAAATATGAGAATCGGTTGGAAGGTTTCTACCTCCTTTTCACTCTCTTCCTTCATCAGTAGGAAAGTACCAAGGCAGGGCAGAGAAAAATGATGGAGCTGATTTTGGTGATGTAACTGTCTAAGGTTTAGTTATCTCTACCTAAGCCCATTTCCACCCTCATCCTTCGTAGTTTGGCTATTTACTTCAATATATTCTCCATTTTTGCTTGACTAGTTCAAATTAGGTTTCTGTCCCTTGAATTGAATGCTAACACACTTGTAGATGTTTATATCAGAAAGTTGGGGAATAAGTCGTCTTCTACAAAATTTATTTAAGGGTAAAGGTAGCTCAGAAAGAAGGAAAACTAGTAAGAATTAAAGGCTTAAAAGAAAATATATGAATATGAAGGGATGTTTACATATGTCTGAAGAGTACAGAAGAATGGCAATCCTCAATGGATTCTCCATTCTCTTACATTTCAAATGAAAGATCATTTTTGTTTTGTTGCATTTTATTTAAGTCCTTCCTTCCTTTTGCACGGCAGTGCTTATCTTTTCAATGTGATTATGATAACTGTCATACACTACTTCATGAATCTTGATATATACCTAAGATAACAGTTTTGAGGAAGCCTTTCTAATAATTCTAAGAAACTCACTTGGTGATTTCCAGGTACCATCTTGCACTAACATATATATGAACAAATAGTTTATTAATTAAGTTGAAATTGCAGTGTTTTACATCGAGATCTCATTTTTCTTTAAAAATAGTTGATTGTCAATAGGTTGTCTTTCATTAACACTCTAAAACATGACAATTAACACAATAATTTGCTTTTAAAATTAGCTAAGTTTTTTGTTGTTATTTTAATGAGAATATCCTATACGTTAGAAGAAGGTTATACATGTTGGAAATGTAATTATATTGTTAAGAAATTGGCTCAAATTTCTAGAAAGTAATTTGGCAATATTCCCAGGAATCTGAACAGTGTTAAGGGCTTTTGATCCAACAATTTCTCTTGTAGAATCTACATAATAGCATAATTCAAAATAGTGGAGCAAGGCAGAAAAAAGATTAATGTATAAAAATGTGCATTACAAAAATTTTTGTTAAAAATTTTGAAATAACTTGTGTAATGAAATTGTGTTAAAACATGCCATAACCATAAAACAAATATTAAGAATCAAATGACATTTAGAAGTTTTTATAGCATGAAAAGTGTATGCGCAAAATTTCAAGTGTAAAAATTTATCATCAAAGTGCATTTTATACTATTGTTATGCTAAAATATACATTAATAAGGGAATTGAGGGAAACAGAGCGAAATGTACTTTCTGATTTTTCTGCTTATAAAATAAATAGTTCACAAGCATGTTAAAGTCAACATATAATTTAATCAATTGACCTTAGATCTGCTAGATTGTTGCAATGGTTCTGAGAGTAATATTGGATAACACTGGAGAATCATTTGGGAAACAACAAATTTGAGGGAAAAATCTATCCGTTAATAGAGTTATTTCCCCAGTTGATGATACAGAAATGAAATGAATTTTATACCTTCAGCATGGTCGAATAAACCAAACATCATAGAACCTCAAGGATGGAATGAGCACTGGAGACGTCACTTATTTTGTCCCTTGCTATCTATAAACTGCCCCTAGAAAAATGAGAATGAATTCTATTTTTTACTATAATTCTCTAGAGAAAGCATTGATATAACTTCCCATTTTAACCAAGCTTATTCAGTATTTCAAAGTTCTTTTAAGATGAAACTTCTCTCTTAAAAACCCAAGGCAAAAATATTAAATAACTTTATTTTTAGGGATTTGAATTTTTTAAGCATCACCCAGAATTCTTTATATTCTTGTTAATCACCAGTCATTTTCTAGTTTTCTACTTTAGTTAAAACAGTTTTATATCCCTCAACTTTCCTCAATCAATATATGTTATTTTTCAGTCTGTTAGTTACTATTGAGCTCTTTTCTGAATAGTCCCCAGTTTCTTTGCATGCCAGTTAATGTGTGTAGTAAAGAACTAATTGAATCCCAATTCCTTACTTCATAAATTCTAGTAATCATTGTAATTTCTTAACGTACTGCTCAAACTAAAATTTTTGTGAGTTAATTATAACTATGACCAATATCTTGTCACTTAAAAGTTTACTGTTAAGGAGACTAGTGGCACTCAGTGAGCATCATGTTATACCTGTCATCAAATTTTTCTTCATTGTTTTCTCAGAGTAAGGCATAATTTCAAATTTTTTCCAATATCAGGCCTTCATCTTTTAGTTAGATTGCTAAAATAGCATACCAACTTCCTAAAGGAACACCTACTTATATTGCATGATCCTTCCATAATCAAATTTACAAAAGTAACATTCTTTAAAGTGAAAATATAATTTTATCGTGCTCTCCTCAAAAGCTTATAATGATGACTGATTGCTTATTAGATTATTTTTGTGTGTGTGTAGTAAGAACACTTAATGAGATCTACTTGATCAAAAAATATTTATGTGCACAGTACAGCATGATCTATAGGCACAATGTTGTACAAGAGATCTCTAGAATTTATTCATCTTGCATAACTGAAACTGTATGCCTGTTGAACAGCAACTCCCTATTTCTCCCTCCTCCCAGCGCCTAGCAACCACCATTCTCCTCTATGTTTCTATGAGTTCGACTATTTTAGATATCTTATATTAGTGGAATCACGCACATTTGTCTTTCTGTGGATGGCTTACTTTACTTAGTATAATGTCCTCCAGGTTCATCCATATTGTCGCATATGGAAGAATTTCCTTCTTTGTTAAGACTGAATAATATTTCACTGTACATATATTCCACATTTTCTTTATCCACTCATCCATTTATGGATGTTTTGGTTTTTTTCCATATCTTGGTTATTGTGAATAATGCTGGAATAAACTTGAGAGTGCAGCTATCTCTTTGAGATCCTAATTTAAATTCTTTTGATGAATTCCCAGAAGTAGGATTCTGGATCATATGGTATTCTATTTGTAATTTTTTGAGAAAACTCCATACCGTTTTCCATAGTGGTTGCACTACTTTACCTTCCCAACAACATTGTGGAAGGGTTCCAATTTTGCCACATGTTTGCCAACACTATTTGATATCTTTTTTTTTCTTAATAATAGCCATCCTAAATAGATGTGAGGTGATATCTCATTGTGGTTTTGATCTGCATTTCCCTGATGAGTAGTGATGTTGAGCATCTTTTCCTATATCTGTTGGCCATTTGTATGTCTTCTTTGCAGAAATGTCTATTCAAGTCCTTTTTCCATGTTTAAATCATACTGTTTTATTGCTATTCAGTTGTAGGAGTTCCTTACATAGTTTGAAAATTTACACCTTATCTGATATATGGTTTGCAAATATTTTCTCCCATTTTGTAGGTTACCTTTTAACTCTGTTGTTTCCTTTGCTGTGCAGAGAGGCTATTTAGTTTGGTATATTGCCACTTGTCTATTTTTATTTTTGTTGCTTGTGCTTTTGGTGTCATATCCAAGAAATCACTGCGAAAACAAATGTCATGAAACTATCCTTATGTTTTCTTCAGGTCTTATGTTTAAATCTTTAATCCATTTTGAGATAATTTTTGTGTATGGTATAAGATAGAGGGCCAATTTTATTCTTTTGCATGTGGATATCCAGTTTTCTCAACACCATTTGTTGAAGAGACTATCCTTTCCCCATTGTGTATTCATGATCTCCTTGTTGAAGAACAGTTGACCATACGCGTGTAGGTTTATTTCTGGGCTCCCTATTCTGTTCCATTGGCCTATATGTCTGTTTTTATGCAAGTACCATACTGTTTGAATTACTTGAAATCAGGAGTGTGATGCCTCCCTCTTTGGTCTTCTTTCTCAAGACAGCTTTGGCTATTTGGGATCTTTTGTGGCTCCATATGAATTTTAGGATTGTTTCTTGCTATTTTTGTAAAAAGTTTTGTTTCAATTTTGATAGAGATTGCCTTGAATCTGAAGATCCCTTTGGGTAGAATTGACTCTCAAGAATATAAATTCTTCCAATCCATGAATATAGGATTTCCTCCCATTTATTTGTTTTCTCTAATTTCTTTCAGCAGTGCTTCATAGTTTTCAGTGCACAAGTCTTTTACTTCCTTGGTTAAGTTTATTCCAAAGTGTTTTATTTCTTTTGATGTTATTGTAAATGAGATTGTTTATTAATATCTTTTTTGGATAATTTGTTGTCAGTGTATAGAAAAACAACTGATTTTTGTATATTGATTTGGCATCTTGCAACCTTACTGAATTTGAAAGCTCCCAACAAAATAAAAGCCCAGCACTAGATGAAAAAAATTGGAGAAGAGAGAGTATCTCCAAACTCAGTTTTATAGGCCAACATTATCCTGATACCAAAGCCAGACAAAGATATACGATAAAAGAAAAAATGCAGACCAATACCTCCCATGAATACAGATGCAAAAATCCTCAACAAAATGTTAGCAAACCAAATTCAACAACATACTAAAAGGATCATACAACATGACCAAGTGGGACTTATTCCCTGGGATACAAAGATGGTTCAACATATGCAAATCTGTTAATATGACACACCACATTAACAGAATGAAGGATAAATATCTTATTAGGTTAATTTTAAAATTTTTTGCTTAACAGAGCTTCTTCTGCACAGAGGACACTTGATAAATCATTGATTTGGGGTAGGCAAACCCAATTCTTAGAACAAAACATTTTCATAATTTATATCATTAGATTTTATCAACAAATAAATTCTAAACCACTGTGAGTTTAGAGGAGGGGAAGCAAATTCTAGCCTCAAACTTGAAACAAGATATGGGGTGGGTATTTCAGAATATTGGTGAGAGAGGTATAGGAGAAGTAAGAAGAAATAATAGTTTTTGTTAACCAGTGATAGACCAATGCTGTGTGGAATACTTCACATTTTCCATCTTAGTGTTTTTTTTTTTTAATTTTATTTTTCTCGGGATTAGAAGTCTAATTGAAATACAATAAACTGTACATATTATAAGTGTAAAATTTGATGACATATGTACACTTCTATGACACCATCAGCACAATCAAGACAATGAAAGTATCCATCACATGCAAAGTTTCACCACACTGCTTTGTAATTTCTTACTCCCACCCCTCCCCACTCTCACTCTCCTAGGCAACAATTAAATTGTTTTTTGTTATTAGTGATTAATTTGAATTTTATAGAATTTAATATAAATGGAATTATATGTTATGTATTTTGTTTAGCTTCTTTCACTCAAAATCATTATGTTGAGATCTAGCCATGTCATTATCTATCAGTAGCTTGATTCCTTTTATTACTAAGTAGTACTGAATTGTGTACAGAGACTGCAATTTGTTTATCCATTTACTTATAAAAGGATATTTGTATTGTTTTCAGTTTTGTGGCTATTACCAAAAGCTTCTATGGACATTTGTGTACAAGTCTTTGTATGGCCATATGATATCTCTTTTGGGTAAATATCTAGGAGTGGAATAACTAGGTATTGCATGTTTACATTTTTAATAAACTGTCAACCTGTTTTCCAGGATACGTACCATTTTACATTCCCATCAGCAACATATCAGAATTCCAGTTGGTCCAAATCCTCAGCAATGTGAGTCTGTTTAATTTAAGTCCTTCTATTGAGTGTGTAGTGGTATTTTATTGTGGTTTGAATGTAAAGTTCTCTAGTAGATAACAAGGTTTAGCATTTTGTGTACTTATTTGCCATCCACGATCTTCTTTAGCAAAATATCTATAAAAATCTTTTTGCCAATTATTAATTGGATTATCATCTGTTTATTGAGTTGGAAGAAATCTTTATAGATTTAAGATACTACATATATAAATTGTATATGCTGGTGAGGATGTAGAGAAGCTAGATCACTTATACATTGCTGGTGGGAATGTCAAATGGTATAGCCAACAAACTGGAAAACAGCTTGGCTATTTCTAAATAATCTCGACATATAAGTACCATAGGACCTAGCAATTGCGTTCCTGGGTATTTATCCCAAAGAAATGAAGACTTATGTTCATACAAACAAAAATGTGTACATGAATGTTTATAGCACCTTTATTCACAATAGACAAAAAGTGGAAACAAACCAGATGTTTTTTAAGGGATAAATGGTTAAACAAACTGGTATATTCATATAATTTAATATTGCTCAGCAATTACAGGAAATGAACTATTGATACATACAAAAATTGTCAATAAAAATGTTTTAAAATAGAATATAACATCTGGCTTGGAAATATCAATTTCCTTCAGAAGCAGGGTAAGTTGTTCTTATTTTAGTTTAACCCAGTTGAAACTGAGAATCTGTGTGGGTTCGTTGTGAATTACCACTTCCAAGAAGGAACTGGTAACTGTGTGCCTATCCCTTTTGTTATAGTTCCACTGCTACTTCCCTCATAATTTATATATTACACTTTGCAACTAAATTATTCTAGCTGCCTGCCTTATATTCCTTCAACCAGTTCTGAGCAATACTTGTTTTATAACACCTCTTTAATTTCATCACTTCCACTTTCACAACCTGTTGCCTATGGAATGAAGGCTTTCAGTTCTCTGTTGTGTCCTTCTTCACTCTCTAACTCCCCTCGTTATAGACCAATCTTCTAGCAAAACTGTCAATCACATTGTTGTGTTTTTGACCTTTACACATTTATACCTCAAAACTTTTGCCCTTGTCAATCCCTGTTTTGCTTTTATGGCCACCTTACCCAAGCTCAACCCTGAAATTCTGTATGTTTTTTAAAGGCTGGCTCATGTTTAAAGACTGGCACCTTCTCTATGAAGCCTCTTAATGATCACTGTAGGTGAAAATGACATCTTTCCTTTCTTTAATCTCTGAACACTTATAACTATTTCAACAAACCATGGACAGAATATCAATTATAAACTTCTTTTCTTATAGTTACTTGAAATTATGTATTTTCACTCTGTGCTGTAAATTCCTTCAGGATAGAGACTGTGTTTTGAGTTCCTTAAAAATTCCCTACAGATAGAAACTAGGAATGTCACATTTACAGTGCTGTCTTAAATATAATGACTATTTATTTGTTCAATGAATATCTCTAAAATTATGATCCATTAAATACTGCTGCTTAGTAACAATTTAATTCATATTTATAGGGGGTTTATTTTAATCCAGGAGCTGAAGAAGGCAAGAAAACTACAGAAGTGACATTAATAGGCCACATACTTGCAAGGAGTTTATTCTGACAGTAGATTCAAATTTAAATTAACAATACCAATAAAACAAGTTGCTGATTTGTGTTGGTAAATTGCGTGTGCACAGACAAAAGAGTTTTTAACCAGTCTTGGGATTATAGGTATTGTTGCTTGATTGGGGTCAAAAGTTGAAGATAATCAGGAAAATATGGCATGTAAAACATTCCAAGAAGGAGGTAAGTAAAGAAACAGTAGATTGTGTGGTTACTGATGAAGTGCAACATTCATATGCAGAAAGAGCTGGAAATGAGACATACGGTGAATAAGCAGAGGTCACCAAATCATAGAAAATGGTCCAAAATTATGAGTTTAAAAGGAAAAGGCCTGTATCTCTCTTCCCCACTCTAACTTTAGTGTGCAGGTAAGTCCTTGTGTCAAACATCAGTGGTTATGATTCTTCATCTCTTGCTCTTTTTCTCCCCTTGTTCCCAACCACATTTTGCACTGACTGGGAGAAATATGATCATATTACTTTGATATTATCAAAGCTTAAAATCAACTTTGTCAAGTATTCAGACCTAGTCATAGCATTAATACATAAACTTAGCATTTGTTGATCAATAAAGTAAGCTAGAAAAATGAGAGTCCTTGATCTTGGGGTTTCAAGAAGAATTGGGACTGGTTATGACAGAATAAGATGTAGCTTGATTAAGAACACTCCTATTTGGGGCAAAAGAAAGATATTAGATGAAGGACCATGTTTCTTGGAGGAGGACTCTCCTCTCCCTTATAATTTTATAGAATTTTCCCATTATAAACTGTATGTAGAAAAGAAGAAACATCAGAATAGTTACAAGGCATTTTATAAAAATGAATCATGAAAATTGGTATGGTGAAGGCTAAAGCCTCCAGGATTAAGCAGACATGATTTTTTTCAGCTTTATTGAGGTTTAATTGACAAGTAACATTGTAGGATGTTTAAGGTGTACATCATGATGATTATCAAATGTACGTATACATTGTGAAAGGATTCCTCCTATTGAGATAATTAACACATCCATCACCTCACATATTTACTTTTTGTGTTTTTTTTTTTTTTTTTTTTTGGTGAGAACATTTAAGTTCTACTCTCTTAGCAAAATTCAATTATACAATACAGTGTTATCGACTATAGTCATTAGGTTATACATGAGATCCTCAGACCTATTCATCTTATAACTGAAAGTTTGTACCCTTTCACCAACCTCTCCCTATTTCCCCAACCCCAGCCTCTGGCAACCACTTTTCTCCTCTCTATTAATACTATACTAATCAAATTTTTGCATGTCTTGCTGTTCTAAATGACTTTTTGGGACCTTTGACCTATCAGTGCTCTAATTGTATTCTGTGAGTTTATTACTAGCATTTTTGTTTGTTTTGTTGTTAATCAGATGAGAAAAGAGAGGATTGGATTAAAGCTATTGAAATAACTCAAGAATTTTGGATAAACAGCTTATTTTACTCACTCAAATATATCCTTCATGATAAATGTACTGGGCTATCTATCCAGAGAATCGGATGACTTCAGCATAGTTTAGTGAAAATTCTTTATATGTCTCTATATCAGTGACTATTCATTCAGAAAATGAGTTTTCAGGAGTAAAAAACAGCACATTGCAGCCAATCAACCTATCACAGCAGAAGCCTGGATGCAGAAAAACATTACATGGCAAATGTTCACAACTGATGCATAATCATGAGAAATATAAAGGCTAATGAGAATTGAGTATTGCATGCCTAAAAACCTCTAAAACCACAATCATATGCTAAGAAATTAATCAAAATGCACTTGTTATTTTATAATGGAAACTTATATGTGGTCAACTGGAACTTCCACCGTATCTCTTTCCTACAGAGCCCGTGAAGTGTCAATAAGTGACTACAGAATGATGGACAATGAAATATGCTAACACCATAAAAAAGCAGGAAAGGGCAATTGAATCTCTGTTGTAGATTCTGAGATCTAAGTAGGTATATAACCTACATGAAGTGAATATATAATCCTACAATTTACACATATATTTCATATAGCAACATCGATAAGGTGATTAAATAGAGAGGAAGGAAGGTCGGAAAAGAAAGAAGGAGGTTGAAATCATTTTATATTCAAATGAACACTATACATAAGAAATAAAATTGAAAAATCGATAAAAACTCTTCACTTTATAAATAATACTTTCTAGTTCTCTCACTAAGGTGTCCCAATAAATAGTGTTACCCATTGCTACTGTCTCTTATTTATCTACAATGTCCTAACGCTAACCTTATTCTTCACTAAAAGAAGACAAGTTTTTAGTTGTCTCTGTTTTGAGTCAGGGAAAATATAGATACGACAAGAAAACTGAGTTGTTTCCAGACAGTAAGATCACTCTCAGGGATGCAAAGGGGTCAGCTTAAAGGACATTCCCTAAACAAGGTGTGATCACCTAAGAATGAAATAAGAAAATGATATTATTTGAAAAACCATAAATATTTGATGATACTCAAAAATATGTTAAAGAATGGATATATATATTAATTTCAGGTATTTACAGAAACTGCTAAATATGAACATATCCAATTTATATGCTTATCTCATCTTGTTCAACGTTTAAATTTCATCTTACTTATTTGACAGTAAAGTGACTAGTTCTACTTCTATATGGGCTATGGAAAATCTAAGCAGGTGAAATCAGGCAACAAAAATGATGAGGACAGTGTAAAGATTTATATTAAATTTGTTAAACCCATGGAAATATGTTTCTCCAACTAATGGTTCCACTTTGGAAAAATGGCAATTTTAAGGTTTAAAATTTTATCTGATTAATTCTTGTTCTGTTTTTTTTTTTTCCTGTGTAATTCAGAAATTAACTGGGTAAATGTTGGTTTGAGTAAATGGATTTTATTCAACATCCCCCTACTCACTCTCCAAACACACAAAGTCTCTCTCTCTCTCGATCATACACACACACACAAAAACACACACACGCATCCGCATTTAAGTGAGAGATTATAAAAGCAAAGTTTATGGTATGTTTAGGGGATGTGGGATTGCCCAGGCTGAAAGAAAAAGCACCACTTGGTAAGTTGCATTGTGTAAGAAACAGCGAATAAAATCAAATCTGGGTAAATCTTCCTGGAAGCTACATCTAGACCCAAAAAACAGAATCCTAGGCCATTAACTCCAGTCTAAAATCAAAATTGCCATAGCAGACATGAGATGGTCATTATGTTTCACTTCACTAAGAGAAAGTATTTGTAACCCTGGAATGAAGAAATGAGTATATTATTGAAAATTTTATGTAGTTTATATTAGTAATATAAGTACAGTAATGGATTTTGGAGTCATTGCATTGTGTGTCTATACTTTGTTTCAAGTTGACTTGAATGGTTAAATTAATCTGAGTTATGAAATTTACAAATGTGGGTTATTACATTTACAAACATTGCCTAAGTGCATAGGAAAATTTTGCTCATAAAATTTTTATATTTACCTTATTAGGTGTTTGAAGTGATTAAAATAATCAGAATTTTTTTCTTTTTTTGTGAGGAAGATTCGCCCTGAGATAGCGTCTGTTGCCAATCTTCCTCTTTTTGCTTGAGGAAGATTGTCCCTGAGCTAACATCCATGCTAATCTTTCTCTACTTTTTGTACATGGAATGCCTCCACAGCATGGCTTGACAAGCCGTGCATAAGTCTGCACCCGGGATCCGAACCCACAAACCTTGGGCCACTGAAGCAGAGCCCATGAACTCAAACATTACACCACCGGGCTGGCCCTCAGATAAATTTTTGATTGTAGCTTAAAGTCTAAGTGATTTTCTTTAGTTAAGCATGTAAATAGAGGTAAATGTTTAAATAGGTTTTAATTTCTCAAATGTATAAGTTAGTTGAATAAAAACTGAAACCAAGTAAAATAACTAATCTCATTTTATAAGTAATTATCAGATTAAATAAACTTAAAGGCTCACGAAAAATTAAATTTAAAGTTTTTAACTATAATAATTAACTATTAATTAAAACAAAAGTAACTGAAACTATTTCTTACTGTGTAAAAATGTCCCCCTCAGACATTAAAAAAAAAACGAAAAAGACCAAGTGGACTTCAATTACATGTCTTACTATTTACTATAATATACATTCTTGAATTACAAGCATATAAGATTTTACTTATTTCATTTTGATATGAGTAGCTTAAAAGATGTTCAACATTTAAAAAAAAATCTCAGATTTCTAAATGTCAACTTTTTCAACCAAAATCTTCATATTCGTATTCTGTGACTAAAAACATACTTACGCAGCCATGAGATGAAGAGAACAAAACCTCCCTCTGAACCAAACTAAGTGAGAAATGAAACAGGAAAGACAGATTAATTGTTCAACTAAACATAATTTGTTTTATGAATGCAGCTATGCTTAGATTAAAAAATACACTTTAGGATCTGTTGTTTGACAAGATGAAGCAAAACCAAATATTTTGTAGCTATTTCAGGAAGGAAATAATTAAATAAAAAAAAGTATATTATCTCATTTTATATACTGTAGATGTCTTACACATCACAACTGGTATGTTCCAGTGATTTCCAGATTAATCTAAACATTACTACATCTTTCTAAGGGAAATACAATCTCTTTCTCTCCCTCCCTCACTCCCTGTATCCCTCTCTCTCTTTCCCTCCTTCCCTCCCTCTTTGCCCTTCTTCCTTCCTGCACTTCTATCTTCTCTTCCTTGCTCCCATCATCTATTTCTCCATCTTTCCTTTTCTCTTTCCTTCCTCTGCATAGCCCTCCTTTCTCCTCATTCTTACTTTCCCTCACGACCTTTTCTCATTTCTTTCCAAAAATACATATTTTTGTTGATATGCAAGGTGTTGCATTTTGTTTAATCAATTTATTTTATTTTTATTGAATGACTACCTCAATGTCCAAACATCCAAGGTTTGGGCGTGAAGATTTATATTGAAGGTTCTTGCATAAAGGGATGTCATTTCTCTAACCACTGGTTGCACGTTAGGAAAAGTACATCTTTTACAGTTGAATACTTTATCTGATGGAATCCTTTTTTCTCCTTGTATAATTTATAAAGTAAATAGCCAGCTAAAAACGGGTTGAGTAAATTTTTTTATTCAAGTCCCTGAACGCACACCCCCCAAAAAAAATTAGAAGGAAGAAGAAACAATTTTTACTGATACTAGACAAATACAAAAATCTATGAAGTACAGTTGCCAAATACTATAAAGGCTAGATAGAAAGGCATGAGGTAAACTGAATATACCACTTCAGATTTTAAGTAACGCAGGAATTTTCTACACATCAACTGATTTATTTCAAAACGCAAATCCAGTGTTACTCAGATTACCACAGTGACTCCTGGATACCTGGCCAGACCACTGGAAACGCAGGACATAGCATTTTAGAGACTTAACTCACCAGTTACGACTGACTGTATATGCTGTCTACCCTCAGGCCTCCCATCTGGGAGAGAGAGAGTTTAGAGAAGTTCATTTTAGAGTGGAAGATAAGTAAAATGTACCAGTATATCATTTTACATACTTTGAATATCCTCCCTGCACCTGCTCAGCCCAGAGTAGAGCAAATTGACATAAGAAGATAGACCTGCAGCTGCTCAGCCCAGAGTAGAGCAAATTGATATAAGAAGACGGAAGTTTTTAAGACAACCAGCCATGCGGTGGCCGGTGGCGCAAGCGGTTAAGTGAGCACGCTCCGCTGCGGCGGCCTGGGGTTCGCCAGTTCGGATCCCGGGTGTGCGGAGGCCCACTGCTTGTCAAGCCATGCTGTGGCGGCGTCCCATATAAAGTGGAGGAAGATGGGCACGGACGTTAGCCCAGGGCCGGTCTTCCTCAGCAAAAAAAGAGGAGGATTGGCCGGTGTTAGCTCAGGGCCGATCTTCCTCACAAAAAAAACAAAAAATCAGCCATAATAGAATCTGCAGACTGACCCAGTTGACACCCCTCTCCCTTTCCTCTCAAATTGTTTAATTTATTAACAGCTTATAAGTGAACCTAGATGAGCTAATCCATAAACACTTAAAAGCTAAAATGAAAAAGTGAGGCTGTATTAAGGTATCGTTTCTCAATTTCAAGTCCACATTTTCCATGCTCGGGTTTGTGATGATAGACTAAGACAAAACTGCAAAACAGGTTTCCTCTTCGCCAGCTGTTGGCCTCTGCGGACAGGAGGCGGTGGAGGAACAGCGACGTCAGGAGGAGGGAGAAGGACCAGGCTTTTCCTGTTTGCTTGCTCTATCTGTTTTTGCTCCCTTTTCCTCTTTATGTTTCCTATTCCATCAGCGTCACCACAGCAACGCTTCCTCATTCTCAAGTGAAAGTTTGTCCAGAAGCAGCAGCTACTTCTAGCTTGCAGTGTGTCCAATGCCTACAGAACTAGACCCAACGCACAGTCTCAGGGACACCTCATCCTCAGAGGTCTGATTTGCAGGCTCGTGGGAACACTCATCTAATCTCAGAGACATCAGTACTAAGGGAGCAGCACCTCATTCTCGTAGGACCAAGTTCCAGCTTTCTGGGCTCCCTCCTAAAAGCAACCAAGTTTTGATAATTCCCATCTCTTCTCCTAGTCCTCAGGGCCCTAAGGGAAACTGCTGTTTTCTGCAGTTTCTATTGCTTAATAACTTAGTGTTTCTTTTTTACCTTTTAAGATCCTCAATAGCTAGTTAACAATTCTTTATAGTAAATTATCTCTGTGTTATGATAGCTAATATGGTTATGTTTCTTAACCAGAGCTTGGCTAATATACCATCTAATTAAAATTGTGTTCCCTCAAATTCTCATATTCCCTACAACTGCCTTACTGTATTTCTCTTCATAATAATTATCACTAGTTGACATACTCTATTTTCTTCTTAGTAATATTTTTTCTTATGTCTCCCACTATTAGAATATAAGTTTCATAGAGACAAATTTTTGTATGCTATGCTTACTGCTATATCCACAGTGACTAGAACACTGACAAATAAATAATAAATACATGATGTATAAATAAGTAAATGTATATATTGTAAAAATTAGTCAATATAGAAAACTATGAAGAAATAAATAGAAAATAGTTTTCTTAAATCTCCCACTCAGAAATATGCATAATCAACCTTTAGAAAGCATCTTTCTTAGCCATCTATAAACGCCTGATAAAAAAAATTTAGATAGAAAGCATTTAGAAAAATGAAATAAAACTATTAAGATCATTTTTATAAAATATTGTTCATTTTACTTTAGCTGGAAAACATAAACTAAAGTAAAAATGATGGAATAACTGAATGTGACCTAAGTGTTTACTATGTGAAATATTTATTCTTAAAAAAGAGGTTGAAAACTGGCAGGCAGATTGCTTGAAGAATTTGTTCCGCTGACCTTTCTGTGTGTAGAGTGCTATAAATTTCTAAAAATGTCTTTATAATAAGCATATGGACTTCAGTTCCTCACAATTCCACCTACTCCCAATTGCCTAAACTCCAATTATTTCATCCCTTTTATTACGTGCCTGGCATCTGGTAGCATTTGAGTTTATGACCCTTGTTTAAAGATCTCTATAAAATTAATGAAAAATGGTTTCATGAGCACTTGAAGTAGTTGAGCCTTTATCATCTGACAAATGTCTCAGGAACAGGATTGAAAATATATTGTTCCTTAAAAAATTAAAACTATAAAAGCCATGTCTATAATACCATCAAGACAGAGAAATACAGCTGGTTTGCTTCATGATCCAGAAAAATGATGCATTTCCTCAAATATCCTTAGCAGAAATGAGACTTTATTTTGGGTTACAATATAAAAGTAAAATTTATTTAAGATAACATTATTTTAAATTACTTCCCATGATGTCAATGTGCTTAGGATTATTATTTATACAAATCTGCTCTTTAGTTCTGTTCAATGGTTGGTTGAATTTTAACTGTATGTCAGTCCCTGTGCTGGGAACAGGCAGTACAAAGTAGGATATGAATATGCCTTTGTCCTCAAGGAACTGACTGGAATTTATGTTTTGAGGTCTTTTATATTTACAAAGTAATCTAAGAAAACTGCCAGAATATAGACATAAAGTCTATGACTCCCTTGACAAGGTCATGTTACAATTCCTCCCTTAAATGTAGAGTGAGTGGAATAAACAATCCAGGATTATCTCCCCCCCCCCCAATAAAAACTCACAACAAAGTCTGTTTGGAAAGTAGCTTGTTTTCTATCTATCTATCTATCTATCTATCTATCTATCTATCCATCCCTCCCTCCTTCCATCCCTCCCTCCCTTTATATTTTGAGAGAGAGAAGGAGAGAGGAGGTGAGATAGCACTATTGAGACCATTTAATTAGGGAGAAGTCTATTTATCAAGTCACTAAATATGTTAAAATAATGCTCAAATTGGATGTCAAGATGAATCTTCAAGTTGTAGTCCAAGAAAAATTGAAAGAAAAAAGAGGGCAGGGTGCCCAGACATCACTTTTATCCCCTCTCCCAGTCACTGGTACATGCTTGGAGAGGATTGGTGTTGGGTTGTAAGCAGTCTCTTTCTTGTGTTCTTCTTGGTTGAAGGAGTCTTTCATATACCAGCTCAGAGATTTCAGAAGAGGGCACTGTATAGTGCTGGTAATATCTACCACTAGTAGAGATAAGAGATAAGGGGAAAGTGCAACCTGATTTAAACAGAATCTCTTGATTTTATTTGTTTGTAAATTTAAAAACAATTTCAAATCTAAGTGTGGTAACTCCAAGGTTATTATTCCTAAATCAGAAGGGCCTCAGATATCAGGATATTAGTATGTTTTCTTTTTCATTTAAAAGCAGTCTGAAAATTTGAGGGCAAGAATATGGAATCAACTTAAGTACTAATCATTTGATGATACCTAGGAAAGAAAAAAGAACTAATGCTTATAGAGTATCTACTCAATGCTGAGTACTCAGCTAGGTTCTTAGCATACATTTTGCTTCATTTACTGATTATGACAACTCTGTGAGGCATGTTATTCTATCTCAAATTTACAGCTGAAGAAACAAAAATTTGAAAAGTTTAATTTTCCCAAGGTATATATCATGTAACAGAGTTGGGACTAAACTAGAAACTCAGTCCGTGAATTTTGCTTTCTTGTTTGCCCAGCTGTCAAATTAGGAAAAATATATCTTAGATTTTTTTCACCTTTGAAATACTGATTCTTATTTAAATAATATCTCAACTAGGTATAGTAAAATCCCTTATATCTTTTCCTATTCTTAGAAGGTTGATTTATTCATATCTTCAAGTATAGACCTTGAATTGAACAAGAAAAGGACATATATTTCTTAAATGTTCTCCTTCAGGTTCCAGGACACATTTTCACACTGTAATGAACAAAAAAACGGGACAATAGCTATCGCTTTAACATAGTTTGGCTCTACGATCCCCTTTAACTGAAGGACCCTATGCTGTAAACAATTTAAACATTCACATAACTGGTTGACGAGCTAGGCAACACAGGAAGGCTTCAATAGCTAGAGACATAACTCCATCATTTCTTCTTCATTTACTTTTTCTGTATTTCCACCCATGCATGTGTGTATCTGATTTGCCTACCTACAAAAAGAGCTGGAGGAATCTTAAGAAAGCTGTTGTCTTCTGTCTCTTTCCTTCACTTTTCCCTGCTTCTCATTTGCTCTTAACCAAGTTATTTGTGGTGTCAGACAGACCTCACATAGAGTTCATATCAGTATATTATTATCATTATTTATAGTTGGTATTTATCTCCAGAGTGTGCAGTACCAGAAAAATCTTAAAGAAAATACACACACACACACACACACACACACATACATACGAGAGTTTAGCTTGAGGGGATTTTTGTTTACTAGGTTCTTGGTGTACCATTAAAATGAAAATGACATGTTAAAACAAGCGCACATTGCTGATTTCAATCTGCCTCATCAGCAGCCATTTGTTAAGAGAAAACACACACTGGTGCTCCCAGCAGTGCAAGTCCTTACCTACTCCTGTGACAACAGAAGGGAAATCTAAATTCAGGAAGAAATGTTGAGTGAGAAACAGTGAATGTCCTTTGAACAGGTCAACCGTCATTGCTATCGCCTCCTGGCCTAAGAAAAGACATGTAATATGTTATGGTACTGTTTAAAACACAACATTGGAAAAAGTTCTTTACTGATTTAGAATCAAATGGTCATGATTTCCTTAGAAGACAAAGAAAAATGTCCCAGGTGTTCATATGTTCTTTAAGTGTCTCCTAGTATGTTTATTTTCCTGGAATTGCACCATAAGAACATGTTGGATGAGAAATTTAAAGTTCTTTCAAAGGTCCCCAATATCCTCTAGAAAAAAATCTACCACTATTTTGTCCGTCTCATTTTTTGGATACTTTTGGCAGTCCCATACCTCTGTTAACAATTTTCTTCCTTGTTTCTGCAACATTGGAAAGTTCTAGTTCTCTTCTCAACACTCCTAAATTTCCTTCTGTGGGAATACTTTTTTGTCCCCTAGCTGAAAAATATAGGCATTACCTGTTCTTTTTTGTATTGCCTTTTTCTCTTTAAACGCTACCTTGGAAATATTTCAATCCCTATACTTATCTGTAGGAATGCAGATTCCAAATTTGTGATATTATCCCTGGCTTACTTTCTGAGTTTCCACATTTCCAATAACAGATATTTCTATCTTATAATAGAACTGATATTCCACTGATTATCTAAATTTAATGACTTACCTCAGATTTTTCTTCATCAAGTTACATGCATAATAATTCCCAATGTAGCTCAAACTCCAAAATTGTTTGAAATGGCTACACAATGATGTCTACATCTCCACTCAATGTACCTTGGTATTGGCCTTGTCTTTAGGCTGGTAGCTTCAATAGTTCTGGGCTTCACACCTAGACATGGAATTGTTCAAAGTAAAGTGATGAACCACCTCTTCCTGGTATTTTTTATTAGAAGCAAGTAGCCTTACTCAAAACCAGCCCTGACCCCACCCCACGAGTAGATTCTCTTCACTTGTATCTGGCCATAAAGTGAGATTAATTCCATTCTCTAATCCATTTATTAACAAGGGGTATTGAAAATCATGATTGGCTTAGGTTAACCCTAAGGTTGAACGGATGTTAAGGAGGCAATAAAAACATCCACCACTCTATTACCTCCTTTCTATCCCCACCTGCCAAAATTCCACTAATCCTTCAAAGTGCATGTTTTCTATGAAACTTTTCATTCCTACTACTGATAAAACCCTCATCTGTTTTTTCTGTTCACACCACTTGTATAACCCCTACTACGTCTTGACTTGTAAAACATTTCTATACATCTTAGCTGACTTAATATTCCCTTTGCCCTATTAATTTGTAGAAGTCGACTTCACATTGAGAGGTAGACGTGAAGTCCACTGGATCCCTAGGCTCCCCCAGCCCTCACTCCAGGCTGAGGTTTACTGTACACTCTAATATATCTGTGTAAGTTCCAACACGAACTCTTGTAGTCTTTGGTGCTGCCACTCCCTGTACCTGTGCCATAGCTGTGCTCTTGCTGTTTTCACTGCCTGATTGACATTCATTGACTGACTCATCACTCCACAGGCAGCACACAGTGTTTTCTTCTGCACATCTACCCTGACAGCTTGACCAAAGAACAAATCCCAAATGACAATAAATGAATCGTTTTGAAATGTAGAGCTTACGTTGATAATATACAGATATCTAGACTTTATTGGTAATACAGAGGGAAAATATCAATGCAGAGTATTTAAGGAAAAAGACTATCAGATATTTTAAAACCACAAAACATCAACAAATATTTACTTATTTCATGAACTATTTAGTCCATAATGGCAAAAATGTAAGACAGAATATATGTATATAATCTGAGATCTATTATCTTTCTCAAGATATTCCCAGCCTCTAGAGCCAGGTAACTCACATCTTTTTCTTTTTTTTTGTTCTTTCTTTTTTCTTTTTTTTTTGTGAGGAAGATCAGCCCTGAGCTAACATCCATGCTTAATCCTCCTCTTTTTGCTGAGGAAGACCGGCTCTGAGCTAACATCTATTGCCAATCCTCCTCCTCTTTTTCCTCCAAAGCCCCAGTAGATAGCTGTATTTCATAGTTGCACATCCTTCTTGTTGCTGTATGTGGGACGCAGCCTCAGCATGGCTGGAGAAGCGGTGCGTCGGTGCACGCCCGGGATCCAAACCTGGGCTGCCAGTAGCGGAAGGCACGCACTTAACCGCTAAGCCACGGGGCTGGCCCCGTCACATCTTGATAAGAATGCATTTTATTCTTTTTCACTTCCTAACATTTTTCTAAAAAAATTCAAGGTTGCCTAGATAAGGACTCATTTATTTGAAAATGAAGATTTGTAAACCTATATGATTGTACATACAACGTCGTCTGATTTTACGGTAGCATAAAAAGCAGTACTTTCACATGCCAATTACATGAAGTTCGCATTATTATAACTTCCTTCTGAAAATCTCTGAGAAACATACTCAGTTGCCATATGCAGATGAAAATTAAATATCTGTCATAATGTCAGCCTTACAGACATATATGCAAAGAAAAGAAGTTCCCCTATGTTTCAATCAAATTTTTTTGTTCTTTTACTGGTAACTCAAGTGTCTCTGGGAAGTTTTATCTGTTCAGAATTATAGACGCCTTTTTAACTTTGAATCTTTGATGAGAAAAATGATAAGACAAAGAACAATCCATCTAGGTTTGTTGTTTCACTGACATCACTGAACACAATATCAACACAAGTGATCCTCCAACTGCTTATGGCTTTTCTTGACGTGAAATATGTTCTTTACAGATGGAAGAAAATTAAATTAGATTTAACTCTTGGAAGTCACAGTTTTAGCATTTAGGCTCCGTTACCTTCTTTTTGGAACTACCGAACTTTCTCTGTGACTACATGAGACAAGAAAACAAATGGGATTTAAACATGGGGTATTTGAGCAAAATAAATAGTTCAAAGTCATGTGCTCCTCTATAAGAAACAGGAAATATAGAGATGTCATTTGTGAGCAAATATGAACGATTTCTTTATGAAGACATAAAAACAAAATAAAAAAATAAATTGTTCAGATAAATGATCTCGTTTGATGAAATGGCTGATAGTCAACATCACAAAAATTAATTGATTGTTTTTTGTTTAAAAAAAATGGTGAAGCCTGGCAAGACACCGTGAGCAAGGAATGGTAGTCTAAATATTTCAATCATGGGCAAACTATAGAATTAAGAGTTATACAATTATTTCAGGGAGTAACCAAATCAACACAAACTAAAATGAACCAAACCAAAACAAAAAGACAAATTAAAAAAACCATAAATAAACATTTAACGAAAGATTTGACTATGCTGAATAATGCTGCAATAAACATGGGAGTGCAGATATCTTTTCTATATCCTGTCTTCATTTCCTTTGGACATATACCCAGAAGTGAGATTGCTGGGTCAACCAAGATAAGGAAACATCTAAGTGTCTGTCGATAGATGAATGGATAAAAAAGTGGTGGTATATGTATACAATGGAATACTATTCAGCCACGAGAAAGAAAGAAATCCTGTCATTTGTGACAACATGGATGGACCTTTAGGGCCTTATGCTAAACGAAATAAGTCAAATAGAAAAGGACAAATTCTTATAAAAGAGCTGAACTCATAGAGATAGAGAGTGGTGGGGTGGTTGCTAGGGTCTGAGGGTGAAGGAATTGGGGTGAGGTTGGTCAGGGGGTACAAATTTCCAGTTAGAAGATGAATAAGTTCTGTGGATCTAATGCATGGCATTGTGATTATAGTTAACAGTACTGTATTATATACTTGAAAATTGCTAAGAAATTGCTAATTGTTCTCACCACAAAAAGAAATGATAATTGAGTGATGTGATAATGGTGGTTAGCTAATGTTACCATGATAATCATATTGCAATATACAAATGTATCAAATCAACATGTTTTACACCTTATATACATTGTTATATGTCAATTATGTCTCAGTAAAGCTGGGGAAAAAGCTTTGAGAAGCTTCTCAGAAGACCGAATGCTGTATTGCCCTAGTATATGGGGTGAGTTAGTAGCTTTAGCCTGGAGCAGACAGCAGCCAAAGGGAAGCAGTAAGAGTTTAAAGAAAACATTTTAGATCTTTTTCTTGCCTTTCTCCTATTTGGTGCCCTGAGACAATCATTGCCTTCTGTCACTGCAGTGGACCACTAGTGCTCATACATACATAGAAAGGATGAGCAAAACATGCGTTAGGGTAAAGTATTAAAAAAACAAGTACTGAAAAACAAGCTACACTGGGACATTCAATCTTCACTGGTTCCTCCAAAACTGCTAGATTATAACCTTATAGAGTGATGCCATCCTTTCTACTAAGATAACTTAGCATTGAATATATATATGTATAGGTATATAATATGTATATGCATATATACATAGGACGGTATATATATATTCACATTCACATAAAGCTTAAATAGAGATTAAATATTGGTGATATTGAGAACATATATATATAGGCAGATATTTAAATTAGTAATTAAAATAAACCTTAGCACTAGCAAAATACCTAGCGTATTTTTATCAAGACATAAAGGAAGACAAATAACTAAGTCAACCTTAAAAAGAGACTATGAAATGAAAATAAGTGGTCAAATAGTAGTTGGCTTGCTCACCAGATATCAAGACATGTCACAAAGCCATAGCCATAAAAATAGGGTTGTAATGGAAAAAGCACAGGAAAGTAGACATATAGAAAATAATAAAAATGTTAGGAACAGATCTACATGTTCAGTAAGATTTAATAAAAAGTAAAATTGACACTATAAATTAGCAAGAAAATGAGTTCTTTAGTAGAGAGTATTGGGATATTGATTCATTATATAGAAAAAATATAAAACAGGATTTCATACTCAAATGTGAACTATATATGACCCGTATGTGAAAAGTACAATTAAAGATTAATATAAAACAATATAAGAATTTACACCAATAACCAAGAATGAGGAGTAACTTTTTTCACACTTAATATAATGAAGAATACTATAGACAAAATTAAACAGATTACAGAAAGGGAGAACATACTTGTGATGTGTAAAGTCAACAAGGGATTTATGGCTATCTATAATGTGCAAGCAGCTTATACAAATCAACAAGAACAGGACAGTAACCTCCATAGATAAGTGGACACAGTATGTAAACAAGAAGTTTATGAAGAAGGAATCCCGAAAGCTAACAAAGAGATGATCAAATTCTTTAGTAATGAGAGAAATGCAAACTAAAAGAAAAATTAACTGTCATTTTATACACATTAGATTATTAAAACTTAGAAAATATATAAAACCAAGTATTGATGATGATGTAGAATACAAATGCTCATACACCCTATTGATAGCAGCTACTCTGGAAGACAAACTAGCACTGCTTAGTTAATCAATTTAAGTATATTAATACACTATGAACAATGCCACACTTGAGTACATAGCACAAAGACATTTTTACACTGTCCCATAAGGGGAAATGCACAAGTATGTTCATGGAACAGTGTTATTCATGGCAGGAGGGATGTGGAGGCAAAGAGAGTCAGCCATTCCTGGGAGTGTGTAGAGTCATATCATAAAGTATCATGAAGCAGTTAAGTACAACTAATACCTACAGTATAGCCAAATAAACTATATTAAATTATAGATCAAAATAGAGAATGCAAAACTCAAGCTAGAAAGTAAGGTAAAATCAAGAGTATAATTATAGCACAAAATTCAGAGTATGAAATCCTTTTTTTTTTTCACTATTGGTGGAAGTCATATTAGTCTACCATTGTAAAGAAAAAAAATTCAACTATGTAATTTTGCATTCATACAATAAAAATAAAAGCAATTACTCCTGAGAATTGAGATTTATTCTGGAACTGAGGCAGAGAGCTATTTCATATACTCATCTTCATAGAGAAAACATTGTAATGTGATAAACAACATTATGCACCATACAATGATGAGTTTCGAAGGGCTGTATTTTATAAGGAACTCATATGTCAGTCAACAAGCTAACACCAAAGAAGAATTCAAAGTAAAGCAAGTCAACTTGCTACAAGGACAATCATGGACTCAAGTCAAGAGTTGCAATAGGTTTATCCCAGCTTAGTTTTCAGCACTCATTAGAGGAATGGTTAGAACATACAGTCCTAGAAAATCTCCACACATATATATTTTTCTCCTCTCTGCCAGATATTTAATAGATATTGAATTTCAGTAAGATCAAAAGTTAGAAATGAGTGAAGAGAAGCCATTATGCTTTAATAATAGCTAAAAAGCTATTATTAAATAGCTAATATTAATAATATAGGCTATTATTAATAATAGCCCAAAAGGCTATATTATCCTTTGAATCTTGAATGCCCAGAAAGGTTACACTCCCTCCCTACACGGACCCTATCATTGATGACTATTGACTCCCCAAAAGATCACCAGAAAAACATGCTGAAAAATCAAAGATAGGGCCATTAGTCCTACCAGAGTCAGAAAGAACACACCTCTAGAGAGTTTTAATAGTGTCTAAGAAGGAGAAGACAGAGGAGGTTATTTACAGGGTTTTAGGAGCTGGACTGAATCAGTTCAAGATGGGTGTTGTAGGAAGGGGACCAGGTTGAGATTGGGCAGGGTTTACGACATAAAGCTTTGTACTAGGAACAACAAGGTGAGGGCAACAAATAGAAAACAGTAATATGGTAGGTATTAATCCAACTATATCAGTAATCATTTTGAAGATCAGTAGTCTAAATATACCAATTAAAAGACAGAGAATGTGAGACTCAATTAAAAGAAGACCCAAC
Organism: Diceros bicornis minor; assembly: GCF_020826845.1. Taxonomy (NCBI): domain Eukaryota; kingdom Metazoa; phylum Chordata; class Mammalia; order Perissodactyla; family Rhinocerotidae; genus Diceros; species Diceros bicornis. The sequence continues at coordinate 50,939,600 of NC_080761.1, forward strand.
TATATATACTACAAAAACCCACTTTAAATATAAAGACATGCAGAGATTAAAAGTAAATGGATGGAGAAAAGTATACCATGGCAATAATAACCGAAAGAAAGCAGGAGGAGCTATATTAATTTCAGTCAGAGCCAACTTAGAAGCAAGGAAAGTTTTCAGTGATAAAGAAGGGCATTACCTAATGATAAAAACGTTAATTCTCCAAAAAGATATAACAATTCTTAATATGTATGCACTTAATAACAGAGTATCAAACTATGTGAAGCAAAAAATCAATAGAATTGCAAACGGGTTACTCGCTTATCATAGTTCGACACCTCTCCATCAGAAACAGACAGATCCAACAGGCAAAAAAATCAGTAAGGACATCGTTAAACTCAATAACACCATCAATCAACTGGATATAATTGACATCTATAGACAACTTCATTCAACAAATGCAGAATCCAAATGCTTCTCAAGATCACACGGAACATTCACCAAGAGAGACAATAATCTGGGCCATAAAACACACCTTAAGAAATTTAAAGGAACAGAAATTATACAATTTCTGCTCTCAAACTGCAATGGAATTAAATGGAAAATAATAACAGGAAGATTACTGGAAAATTCCCCAAAACTTGGAGATTGAAATATCACACTTTTAAATAACACATGGGTCAAAGAAGAAATCTCAAGGTCAATTAAAAAATGTTTAATTAAATGAGATAAAAATACATCAAGATTTGTAGGATGAAGAGAAAGCAGTGCTTAGAGGGAAATTTATAGCATTGAATGCAGATATTAGAAAAAAAGACAATGTCAAGAAAATAAGAAGACAAGCCACAGACTGGGACAAAATATTTGCAAAGGACACATCTGATAAAGGACACTTATCCAAAATACACAAAGAGCTCTTAACACTCAACAATAAGAAAAGAAACAACCTGATTAATAACTAGGCCAAAGATCCTAACAGACACCTCACCAAAGAAGATCTACAGATGACAGATAAGCATATGAAAAGATGCTCCACATCATTGTCATCAGGGAAATGCAAACTAAAACATCAATGAGATACCATTACACTCTTAATAGAATGGCCACAATCTAGAACACTGACAACACCACATGTTAGTGTGGATGTGGAGCAAGAGGAACTTTCATTCATTCAATGCTGATGGGAATGTAAAATGGTCTAGCCACTTTGAAAGACAATTGGTGGGGCCGGCCCGGTGGCTTAGCCGTTAAGTGTATGCGCTCTGCTGCTGGCGTCCCGGGGTTCGGATCCCCAGTGTGCACCGACACACCGCTTGTCAGGCCATGCTGAGGCCGTGTCCCACACACAGCAACTAGAAGGATGTGCAACTATGACATACAACTACCTACTGGGGCTTTGGGGAGAAAAAGGGAAAAAAAGGGGGAGGATTGGCAATAATTGTCAGCTCAGTGCCGGTCTTCCTCAGCAAAAAAAGGAGGGTTGGCATGGATGTTAGCTCATGGCTGAGCTTCCTAACAACAACAACAAAAAAAGACAATTGGTGGTTTCTTACAAAACTCAACATACTCTTACTATACAATCCAGTGATCATACTCGTTACTATTTACCCAAAGGAGTTGAAAATTGCACAAGGATGTTTATAGCAGCTTTATTTATAATTGCCATAACTTGGAAGCAACCAAGATGTCCTCCAGTAGGAGGATGGATAAATAAACTGTTAAATATCTAGACATGGAATATTATTCAGCAGTAAAAGGAAAGGAGCTATCAAGCTGTGAAAAGACATGAAGGAAACTTAAATACATATTCCTAAGTGAAAGAAGCCAATCTGAAAAGGCTAAATACTGTATGATTCCAACTATATGACATTCTAGGAAAGGCAAGACTATGAAGATAGTAAAAAGATCGGTCGTTACCAGGGGTTGGGGATGGGAGGGATGAATAGGTGGAGCACAGAGGGTTTTTAGGGCAGTGAAAACACTCTGTATGATATTATACTGATGGATACACATTGTTAGACATTTGTCCAAACCCATAGAATGTTCAACACCAAGAGTGAACTCTAAGGTAAACTATGGACTTTGGATGGCTATGATGTGTCAATGTAAGTTCACTCTTGGTTAAAAAGAGTACCATTCTGGTGAATGATGTTGATAATAGGGGAGGTTATGCATGTGTGGGGGCGAGGGGTATACAAAAACATCTCTGTACCTTCCCCTTAATTTTATTGTGAACCAAAAACTGCTTTAAAAACATAAAGTTTTTTTTTAAAAAAAGAAATGAGCTAATAAGACATGAAAAGACATGGATAAAATTTTAATGTATTTTGCTAATTGGAAGAAACCAATCTAAAAAGGCTACCAAATATATTATTCCATTTACATTACATGCAAGAAAAAGCAAAAATATAGAGACAGTAAAAACAGTCAGTGGTTGCCAGGGGCATGAGGAGAGGGAGGATGTTTGAAGAGACAGAGCACAGGCAATATTTTAGGCTGATGAAACTTTTCTGTTAACATTGTAATGGTAGTTGTATGACACTATGCATTTGTCAAAACCCATAGAACCAAAAAGCACAAAAAGTGAACCTTAATGTACGCAAATTCAGAGATTGGGGGAATCCTGAGATGGAATGTATAATGTGACAAAACAACCTAACTGTATTACAAATCTATGAAAGAACCTCACTGCACATGGTAGAGGAAAAGGTACTGACCTAAGCAACTTTGAGAATGAGTAGTGCCTGTTAGACTAAAGGAAATATAAACAGTACACAAGGGGCTGGCCCGGTGGCGCAAGCGGTTAAGTGCACGCGCTCCGCTGCGGTGGCCCGGAGTTCGCCGGTTCAGATCCTGGGCATGCAGCGACGCACTGCTTGTCAAGCCATGCTGTGGTCATGTCCCATATAAAGTAGAGGAAGATGGGCATGTTTGTTAGCCCAGGGTCCTTCTTCCTCAGCAAAAAGAGGAGAATTGGCAGATGTTAGCTCAGGGCTGATCTTCCTCACAAAAATAAATAAATAAATAAACGATACACAAGCATTGCACTCTACTAGATAATTTTGTTCCCATGGGAGTATAGATTAACAATTCTGACAAAATATATACGTATACTGGAATTAAAAATATCAAAGAAATGAATGGCAGATGGTGGGAGCCGAGTTTCTCACCATTGGAGTGAGATGTTATAGATGAGCAAGGAGAAGAGGCTAGAATTATTCATAGATTAGAGTTGAAGACATAAGTGTGATTTCATGTTTAGCTGAATAATTGCACATAAACAATTATAGATATGTGTTTATACAGGTTAGTATACTACATATATTTCCCTGCTCTGTCAGTAAGAAGACCTAGAAGCAAGACCACCCCAGGAGAAACAAGCACATTTATCACTGAGACTTTGGTTTCTAATATCATACTCCTGTAAAAGGAACCACAGTTCCTTGGAGAAATGGCCAATCCTAGGAGGGTGCAGAAACTATGCAAATGGGCCTGGAACATTTTGTACTGCCGGAAAGTAAGAAATTCTTTTACAAAAATCTGTGATAGTTAACGCCATCAGCTTTTTATAGAACTAGAAAAGAAATATTAAAATTCGTATGGAAGCACAAAAAGACCCCAAATTGCAAACACAAACTGCAGGAAGAAGAACAAGCTAAAGGAATCACACATCTTTATTTAAAAGTATATTACAAGGGGTCAGCCTGATGGCTTAGCGGTTAAGTACGCACGCTCTGCTTCTGTGGCCCGAGGTTCACAGGTTCAGATCCTGGGTGTGGACCAACACAATGCTTGTCAAGCCACGCTGTGGCGGCATCCCATATAAAGTAGAGAAAGATGGGCACAGATGTTAGCCCAGGGCCAATCTTCCTCAGCAAAAAGAGGAGGATTGGCAAAAGATGTTAGCTCAGGGCTAATCTTCCTCACACACACACACACACACACACACACACACGCACGCACACATTAAAATATATTACAGAGCTATAGTAATTAAAACAGTATGCTACTGGCATAAAAACAGACATATAGACCAATGAAATAGAATAAAGAGCCCACTGAGAAATAAATCCAAGCATTCATGGGCAACTGATCTTTGACAAGGGTGCCAAGAATATACAAAGGGGAAAGAATAGTTGTTACAACAAAAGGTATTGGGAAAACTGGATAAGCATATGCAAAAGAATGAAATTGGACTCATCTACACCATACACAAAACTCAACTCAAAATGGATTACAAACTTAAACGTAAGACCTGAAACTATAAAACACCTAGAAGAAAACATAGGAAAACAGCTTGATGACACTGGTCTTGGCAGTGATCTTTTGGATATAACACCAAACACACAAGCAACACAAGGAAAAATAGACTACACCAAACTAAAAAGCTTCTGCTCAACAAAGAAAAGAAATGACAGAGTGAAAAGGCAACTATGCAGAATGGGAGTAAATATTAGCAAAACATATATGAGATAAGGGGTTAATTGCCAAAATGTATAAGAAAGTGCTATAACTCAACAGCAAAAAAAACTAATAACCTTATTGAAAAATAGGCTAAAGACTTGAATAGGCATTTCTGCAAAGAAGATATACAAGTGAACAACAGGTATATGAAAAGATGTTCAGCATAAATAATCATCAGGGAACTGCAAATCAAAACCACAATGAGATATTGCCTCACACCTGTTAGGATGGCTATTACAAAAAAAAAAAAAAAAAAAAAAAACTTGTTGATGAGAATGTGGAGAAATTGGTACACTTGTACACTGTGGGTGGAAATGCAAAATGGTGCAGCCATATGGACCATAACATGTAGATTCCTAAAAAATTTAAAAATAGAACTACCATATGATCTAGGATTCCCACTTCTGGATATTTATCCAAAAGAATTGAAATCAGGATCTGGAAGAGATATTAGTACTCCAATGTTCATTGCAACACTATTCATAATAGCCGAGATGTGGAAACAACATAAATGTCCGTTGACAGATAAATGCATGAAGAAAATATTGTATATATATATATATATATATATATATATATATATATATATATACACGATGGAATATTATTCAGCCTTAAAAAAAGATGGAAATCCTGCAATATGCAAGAACATAGATGGACGTTAATACATTATGCTAAGTGAAATAAGCTAGTCGTGGAAGGACAAATACTGCATGATTCCACTTCTATGATGTGTCTAAAATCATCAAACTCGTAAAATCAAAGAGTACAACCGTGGTTGCCAGAGGCTGGGAGGAGGGTGAAATTGTGAGTTGGTAACCAACAGGGATAAAATCTTAATTGTGCAAGATGAATAAGGTCAGAGATATGCTGTATATCCTTGTCCCTATAGTCAATAATACTGTATTTTACACTAGAATATCAGGTAAGAGTTTAGATTTCCTGTTGCCCTCTTATCATAATAAAATAAAGTTTTAAAAAAAAAGAAAGTAGGTAGGGCTGAAAGGTAAAATACAATAAGTATATCAAAGTAGGTTACTTTATGTGAAATATGATTTACCAAGCTTTAAGCACAGAATAGCATAATGTGGCAAAATATGAAGTAAATAATTATCAATAAAATAATAAATTAATAAAGACAAAAAATCCACAAAGAAAAAAATCCACAATGATTGATGTATGGCAAAGGAACAGAGGACCAAATTGAGAACCCTTGATGACCAAAACTAGAATAATTTTAGCAATATAATAGAGTATTATTGAATTATAACTCAAAGTATAAAATAAATTTTTACTATTCCCACTAATATCAATAAATAATTGAATAAATAAATGATTGAAAATTTGAATTAATAAATAATTAAATAATCTAATCAATGAATAAGGGAGAACAGACAAATCCCTTCTTGCAGATGATTTCCAAAAAATTTGTGTAGATACTCCACCCTCAAAGTGTACATAGTGACTTCATTCCAAGGAGTACAGTAAGGAAATCAGGAAAAAAGTAACCCTGCAGTGGAGAAACCCGGAAAAAATGACCTCAGCCATGTTAATATCAACAGTATCAAGGTTAATATTAAGGTTAATATCTATTTATTTTTGTTTTTTTGTGTGTGTGTGTGGAAGATCAGCCCTGAGCTAACATCCGTGCTAATCCTCCTCTTTTTGCTGAGGAAGACCGGATCTGAGCTAACATCTATTGCCAATCCTCCTCCTTTTGTTTCCCCAAAGCCCCCCAGTAGATAGTTGTACGTCATAGTAGCACATCCTTTTAGTTGCTGTATGTGGGACGCGGCCTCAGCATGGCCAGAGAAGCGGTACGTCGGTGTGCACCTGGGTCCGAACCCGGGCCGCCAGCAGTGGAGTGCGTGCACCCAACTGCTAAGCCACAGAGCCGGCCCTAATGTTAGCATCAACAGTGATAAGTTATGTTGATAGAATGTGTGATGTAAATGGCTCTTTACCTCTGTGGTCTTCCTCCCAAAGGACAAAACCCTTATCTTATCATCAGAAAAGCATTAAATATATCCCAATTGAGGAATATTCTACAAAATATCTGACCAGGACTCCTCAAAACTATCAAAGTCATCAAAAACGAGGAAAGTCTGAGAAACTGTGATAGGCAAGAGTAGCCCAAAGAGAAGACTACTTAAATGTGATTGTCTTATTGTTTCATACAGCTACAGTGTAAATTCTAGATCATAGTGAGAACTTCTAGAAGCTCCTGTTAGTTTTACGAATGTCATGACTTAAAAGCACCACACCAGGCAAATCATTATTTGTTTAGATAGAAGTTCCAATTTAAACATATTCACATGTTTGATGATGCTCTTTTAACTCACTTCTTTAAAGGGTCATTGTTCTTGATGTCACTATAGAAGCTAAGACAAAGAGGCCATCCTGAAAAAAGAGACTAAATCATGCCGTAAATGGTTAACTGTAACCACACACTACATTACTAAAAGTCATTTGTTCACCATAACTCTTTAACATTTATTTTCTCCAGGAGGATATGTGCCAGGAGAAGTAGGCAAAGTGTCTTTGAAATGCATTTAAAATATTCCAGACAAGCTTTGCTGATCTATTTAAAACTCATCTGTGATTTGTTGTGACAAAGTTAATAGCTGAAATCATTGCCCATGTATATTTTAGGGCAGATTAGCTGATGGTCTGACTACTATCTGTTCACATTGCTGCCTGCTTACAAACAGCTTCTGGGGAATCTTAAGAATGGAAAATGCCATATCGCAACAGAAACTACAAAATGATATTCTCATAGTTTTGACTATTGTACACAGGTAGATAAATATATGCCTTGTTGACACGACATAGCAAATACAAAGGTACTGGTGGAGAGAACTAAAATAACTTCAAACATGACTCTGAGGTCACATGTCACTAATTTATTAAAAAAACAGAATGACTCACTCTATGTGTGATTGCAGAAGTGGATCATTCAGTTTTTTCAATAAATTATCAGCATTGGGCATGGTACCTCTCAGTCAAGTATGAGGTTTTTTCTTCACTTTACTGTTTTCTTACATTTCTTACTTGTTTAGATATTGCTCAGCATGATACATGTTAATACCATGGATATAACGTGATATGATATGCTGAGTATAATGACACATCAAGACAACCACTCTTCTTTATTTCTCCATAATCTCTGCTCCTTTAAGAAACATTCCAAATTTGAAAACTTCAAACTATGCGTGAAGGACTCACTTAAAGATGTGTCTTGTGACGATGTTAATCCTTTTATTATCAAGAAATTCTAAGCATATTATTGATTCCTGATGTTAGGACTTTGTGAATTTTTTTAGAACTGAACTTTTTTCTAAGTACTTTTTATTGCAAACCTCCTGATGAATTTCTAGTGTAGTGAAAAATTATCACATTATCATAGATAAAAGAGCATAAAATTACTATGTCCAGCAGTACAAAATTACTAAGTATTATTTTTAAAATGTGATAAATCTTATACTAACTTTGAAAACTAAGTAATATAAACTTTGAAGAAACATATATTTCTTTTTAATTTGAAGCAACAGTAATGATGAAGCATTTATTTTTCTGGCTAGCTCTTACATGAAACGGAATAGCGGTCAGCATTCTATAGGGTAAGAAAAAGTAGCTCTTTTACTGTATTCTGAAATAGAAGAATACAATAGAAAAATGTTGCTCTTCTTCCTTCTCTTGGAAACTCCTTGTATGGGGAGTTTATGAATTAGATAGCCTTCAGTGATCCTTGAACTAAGCACCTTGAATTATACAACTCTCAATCATAGATGTAATAATACTGGAATAGAATTAACATGAACACAGACAAAATGGAGTATTTGTGTATGTTGCTTCCTGTCCTCTTCACCACAAAGAACCCCTGAAAAGCAGGATGATATTAACATCACCGTTTATCAACATAATAGATTTGACTTTAGTTAAAAATAAAAATAGTTGTTAGAACTTGGACAAAACAAAAGCCTTCTGTAAATTAGTTTATGGCTGGGAAAATTAAAGAATATGTGTTTTCTGACATCTTCTTCATAAAATCTAGAGTTTATATTTTTAAGGGCATGGCCTAGAATCCCATGATATCTGAAATGATAATATTAAATCAGAGACTGAACAGCTCGATGAGTGAAAGTGGAAGCAGTAGGCTGCCTATCTAGAAAAAAAACAACTTTATTTATACAACTAGTCCCTCCTTACACCTAGATAAATGCATTTGATTTTGTGTTACTTTTAGAATTAGTTGGAAAATACTTGGAAGATTTTTGTAATCTTAAAGCTAATGCAATACATGTAAAAATCTCACTCTAAGTCGGGCTAAACCTGAGATGTGATTTGTTCCATGGTGTAGAAGTGTAAACTGATGCAACCACTCAACCAACCATTCAAGCAAAATATACAGATTCTCACAATGCAGCCATTGATCTCCTAAATATGCACTCAAGAGGATGATCGTCAATGTCCATTAAGAAACATGTATAAGTGTGTTAATTAGAGTTTTCTTGATGATTGCCAAAACCTGGAAACAACTCATATTTCCATCAACATGAGAATGGAAAAAATAGATTGTGGTGTATTCATATAATGAAATATTATTCAGCTATAGAAAAAGAAAAAACATGGTTCACACAATATAGATAATCTTATATTTATAATAATAAATGAAGACATGCAGATATAAAAAAGTGTTTGTGAGCCAGCCTAGTGGCATAGAAGTTAAGTTCGCACATTCCACTTAGGCTGCCCAGGGTTTGCCAGTTTGGATTCTGGGCACAGACATACTCACTGCTCATCAAGCCATGCTGAGACAGGGTCCCACAGAGATGAGCTACAACTCTACAACTATGATACACAACTATGTACTGGGGCTTTGAGGAGAAAAAAGAAAAAGAGGAAGATTGGCAACAGATGTTAGCTCAGGGCCATGTTATGGTTTTACTAAGAAAAATATTTTGATGTTCTATATTTATAAACACATCATGAAAAAAATTAAGTAGAGAGAACTTGAAGATCCGTTTAGTTGAAAAGAAAAGATTGTATATAATCTTGGTGTCTGAACCAATTTGACGTTTGGCGAATATTCTTAGCTCCCTGAACTGTGTTGTCAGCTTGTGTTCTAATTGCAGGAGGCTCATTAAATATGGTTTTCTTAGTCTGCTCAGGCTGTCATAACAGAATACCATAGACTGGGTGGCTTAAACAACATAAATTTACTTTTTCACAGGTCTGGAGGCTAGAAGTCAAAGATCAAGGTGCCAGCATGCTGAGTTTCTGGTGGAGTTTTATTCCTGGGTTGCAGACGGCCCCCTTCTTGCTGTGTTCTTACATGGCAGAGAAAGAGAGAGAGATGGCAAGCTCTTTGGAGTCTCTTCTTATAAGGGCACTAATCCCTTCATGAGGGCCCCACCCACATGACCTCATGTAAACCTAATTATCTCTCAAATGTTCTGTCTCCAAACACCATCACATTGGGGGTTAGGGCTTCAACATATGGATTTAGGGGTGACACAGTTCTGTCCACAGCAGTGGACAGAATTTGTGGTACATAGTTTAATAGACTTTTTCTGCTCTTCCTTTATGCCTCACGTGCTTTTTTCATTATCAGTTTTCAATTTTGTTGTATTTCTAAAGTACTCCAAGGTTCTGCAGAAAACAATTTAATACTCACCACGTAAATTATCAAGAAGTTTTAGTTCAGATTCTCGTTTTAACTGCATGATTGCACTAGGATGCAAATGGCAATGGGTTTATCAATAGATCAGTAACTCCATAAATACCAATATAGTCCTTACTGTGCATGTAATTCTGTGCAAGTTGCCAAGTAGAGTTTATATTTTAAATCATTCTAATTTTAAACTGACCTCAATACTCCAATATTATAAATGCTTGGACTTCCATAAAATATGCTAATAAATTTATAAATGTATACATGAAAGACACAAACATAGAATGCAGAAAGGGAAAGAAATTTCCTTAAATATTCTTTTATTTTAACTTGCTGATCTAGAGTTCAGTTTTGTAATTGGATGTTAATCACACAACATTAAAATTTCCTTAGTAAATTGAACATGAGAAATTTTTTTTGGTTCAAAATCAGCACAAATACACACACACGTATTTATACTGAAGAATTACTAGGAAAACACTATTGGACAACTAAAGCGATTAATGCAATAATGAGATGAGTTAAAAATAAAGTTCAGGAATTGGTATGCGGTGATGTGGCTAAAGTTCACTTGTTTACTACAAAAATCAGCAATAAGAGAGGAAAACATCTCTCCAAAATATTATAATCCAAAGTAAAGAGTCAGAAAATGGCAGAATAAGAACATTCTATATGCTAGAGTGGGCCTCAGCTAACCTTTAGATATCTATCCTTTAAATATATTTTTATGTTCTTTTCAAGTTAAGCATAATTGCTTAAATATTGCAGAGTAAGCAAAAAAGTCTTTTTTATCCATGAGGTTTCTATAACTTCTTCAAAAATAAGACTCTAAAGAAAAATATTTGCAAAGTAGAAGTTTTACAATAAATCCCTGTATTTTTTTTACATTTAAATATTATTTAAGTATGTAAAAATTCTCAACACAATTAAAAGTAACATTTGTCCAACTAGAACTACAGTTTTCATCTTTGAGGTAATTTCCACAATCTCTTAAATTCACTATGGACATTTTCACCTTTGCTCTTTTGCACATATGGTTATTGCTGTCTGGAACATTCCTCTGCTCTTGTCTGCCCAATAACATCTATTACTTGAATTTCTTCAAGAGTGAATTCTCTTTTTGATTAATTTTGGATGTGTCTTGGGTAACTGTTCACAGGGATAAAACGGCAGATTCCCTTGCCTCAACAGAAGATAACTCTGTGAAGCAGTTTATGCTACATTTTGCCTAAGAACACAGTTTTGTTCTATTCTTTCCTTTCTCTATTCTACTGTAATTTCTCAATAAATCAAAAGCAACTGAATTCTTGTCTTAGGTTTTTTTACTAGGGAACCTGACCCATTATAGGTTTAATTTAATTTAAACAAGAACTAAGAGGCCAGCCCTGTCGCTTAGCTGTTAAGTGCGCGCCCTCCGCTACTGGCGGCCCAGGTTCGGATCCCGGGCGCGCACCAACGCACCACTTGTCCAGCCACACTGAGGCCACATCCCACATGCCGCAACTAGAAGGAGGTGCAACTATGACATACAACTATCTACTGGGGCTTTGGGGGAAAAAAAAGGAGGAGGATTGGCAAGAGATGTTTCTCAGAGCCGGTCTTCCTCAGCAAAAAGAGGAGGATTAGCATGGATGTTAGCTCAGGGCTGACCTTCCTTATAAAAAAAATAAAATTAAAAAAAATAAACAAGAACTAAGCTTCCTTATTCTAGCCTTTTACCACCAATGCTCACTTCAGATGCCAGGTCCTTATTGCTTATGAGAATACTGTGATACTGATTAAGCTGGTTCTTTGTTTCCTCCTCTGCCAGATAAATATTTGTATTTCATGGATCTTCTTAGCCCATCTGCTTTGCAGCTTCCAAAATGCCACTGTTCTCAATTTTCTTTTCTCACCGTCTTTGTGGGGTAATGCCTTAAAAAATACCTCCTTGTTATTATATTAGCCTTTCAAAAGGAACAAAAGTGGATGTGTGTGTTCAGTTTGACATTCCCATCCAGTTACTTCTTTTTAAACATAAAAAAAACCGTTTAATTTTGCTATGTATCTGTAGTGTGAATGCTAAATCTGAGGTTAATTAGGGAAGGGAACGTTTCCACATGAAATTTACAGTTCTATCTTAAGTTGTTATAGGGTCGAAAATATCTATTTGCCCTGAAATTTGAATAATAATTAAAATGACTATTAAATTTGGATTAACAGTTTTTAGTTCCTCAGACTCCTGTATTTCTAGCATTTATAGCTACTATTAAGAAGTTTCCTAGCAGCCAAATTGTCAGTGTTTGCAGGCCCGGGGGAGGAGGGGAGTTTATACGTGTGACTAGTATAATCTAAGATTTTAAAGTTTTTACCTAATTATGGTAGATAGAATGGTCCCCCAAATTCCTAGCAACTGGTATCTACCAGTTATTTAATCTAATACAAATCGAGGCATTGATATAAAGGAATTTTACAGATGTAATTAAGGTGACAATTCAATTTACCTTAAAACAGAGAAATTACCAGGGTGTGCCTGATTTAGTCAAAGGAGCCCATTAAATACGGGTCTACAGGGAAGTCAGAAACTCAAAGCACAGAAAGGATTTGATGCACCATTGTTGGCTTGAAGATGGAGGGGGACATATAGCAAGGAAGGCAGATAGCCTTTCGTGCCCACGAGTAGCCCCTGGCTGACAGTCAGCAAGGAAACAGATCTATCCTACAATCTCAAGGAATTTCATTATGCCAATAACAACAAAGAGCTTGGAAGTGAACTTTTCTACAAATCCTCCAGATAAGAACTGCACCCAGCCAACCTCTTGATTTCAGAATTGTGATACCTAACCAGAGAACCCAGCCACACCGTGCTGGGTTTCTGACTTAGAGAAATGTGAGCAAATAAATGGGTGTTGATTTAAGCTGCTAATGTTATGATCATTTGCTACAAAGCAATAAAAAACTAATATGCTGATCTCCTGCAATTTTACTCTACTGTTTCTGTTGTGATTTCATTTGTATTTATCCCTCTTGTCACTCCATGTGGACTTCCAGTACGAATGCCCATATCTTTCTTTAGTTAAGGAAACTTATTAGCTAGAATTTTCTAAAACAAACGAGGAAACCAAACGTAACAAACACAAAACTAATTCAACAATGATTTACTCCTGAGGAAATGGAAACAAATGGGTAAGATTTGAAGAGGATTTTAAAATAAGATTAAGAAAAAATTCTCAGTGATAAGGAAATTAATAACATCAACAAAACAAAAATAGATTATAAACAAAATTGTCAGACATGAAAAAAGAACAAATGAAGGGGGAAAAAAGAACTAAATAGAAATGCCTAACATTAACTACATAACTAAAAGAGAACCTATGCAGAATAAATGCTATATTAAACTCAAATGAAAAGAAAGTGCTGTAAAATTGATCCAGATTCTAGCACAACAATATGAAGAAATGGATATATGAACAATTTAAGAGTCATTTATGTCTAATCGGAGTTCTAAGATTAGGAAATAGAGGAACAAATAGATCACGGCTGTTTTGGGCTGTCTTCACCCAGGCTCTTCATAGCTCTTTCTTCTGTGCGTGTCTGTGGCAGAATCCAAACAGAAACACACAATTCAACCCCAGCTCCGCTCGCTTTGCTAGCCCATTCTCTTCTCCTTATATCTTTGTACCGGGCCTTCTGTAAACCCAAGTCCGCTGTGTATGAATGTTCCCACCTCCCCTGACCCTCCGCATAATGTTTTAAGTTCCGTTCTGACCCAACAGAAAGCAGGCTTTACCCTGGGCTTTTATTTCTCTGTGGCCCACAAGGACCAGCAATACCTTCTCTCCCACCTCCTATACCAGAGTTCAGATTTTGTGCTTAGTGTGAGGATCTCAAGTCTCCTGTTGCCACATTGCCACTTCCAGATCACTGCGTGTGGAAGACCATCATCTGCCTTTTCTGATTGTTCTTGTAATTGACCTCCTGATTCCTCACTGATACCCTTATCTGGTTTACCTTTTCCCTTTCTATCCAGGCACCTTCCTTCGTCTTGAACAACTTCAATGTTCATACAGGTGATGCTTCCACTTTTATGTACAAATGTGCTCTCATCTCTCCCTTACTAAGGTAATAATAATAATATCAATAATCTCATTAACCTCCACCCTCTTTTCTTTTCCCATCAATATCTCTATTTGCCTTATTCTTGCCCCAGGCTAGTTTGGGGGCCACCCCTTTGTTGCTTTATAATCCAGTGCAAATTCTAATCGTATATTTCTCTGAATCACCATCATTGTTTCCCATGTTCCTTTATCCACAATACTCTCCTGCAATAGGAACACATGTAATTCCTCAATACTGCTGATCCTGTTGGCAAGTGTGATCTGCTTCTGTCTTACAAATACCGTTCACACAGAAGCTGAAACTTTTATTTCCCTAACATGCTCTGGTGCAGAATCAATGGCTAGCACTTTTCTTGGACCATTTTAAATGTCAATTTTCGTTTAGTCAAGGCACATCATTGGAAGCCTACACTGAGAATTCTATATATAAACCAATGCTATAAATTGTCATCTAACAAAATCCAAAAAATCTATATTGAGACAGATTTTAAAATTCCACATTCTGATAATAGCCTAAATATTTGTGTATTCTTTTATAATTCACCATTTCCTTTGACATAGAACATAACATTGTATCCTATCAACAGACTTGTGAAGATAATGTGTTAGGTGTTATTTCCAATTTATTCATAAGGACTGAGCCTCAGAGAGGTTCATGATTCTTCTAAGGTATTACATATAACATAAATATTGGAGCTTGGATTCTAGAATACTATACATTCTCCTAAGCATTAGAGCTCTCATTTAATTAAATGCTATATTAAATAATTACTAAGATATTATCTAATCAGCAATCTCACAAGTTCATAAACACTGTTTGGAATGTGAGAGGATAGAATATGCTTGGACTTCAAGTTGTCAGTGTACCAAACTTCAATGCATAAAATTATCAGTGTGCAACTAATCAATATAGTTTGACCGAATACACAATAAAAGAATCACAGCATATGGATATTATGAATCTTCTTAATATCAAATAATAACAAATAGCCATGGAAAGTTCATCAGTGGTTTAAGATTCAGATTCCACAAATACATTTCGAATACTTCCTATAAACCAATTTACTCAAACATTCAGTGTCACATTTAGTCCTTAACACAAAACTATGAAGTAGATGTTGCTTATCTTAGTTTCATAGATGAAGAAACTACACCTTGAGAAAAGTAAAACTGCCCCATATTATCTAGACTGCAGATATGAAAATCAAATTCACATATTCTGACTCTTCTTCTATATGCCACAAAATGTCAAACAAGTTCATGCTAATTCCTGAGTTCTGTGAAGCCATGGAACAAATAGTTTTTAACTCAGTAAGTGGTTCTTTTGTACTTTTTCCCTATGGCAAGACTATTGAATCCAGTGCTGCATTGTGCTAAATTAAAACGACCTAAACTTTTCTATGACACATAAAGAATACTTAGTGTAATTTATTTTAGATAGAATTTAGCTTTCTTTTTTTTCTATGCAGTTAAAACTAGTGAAACTGACTTTATCCTAAATGTGCAGTAGGTTGGGTTTAAGATAGCACAGATTCTTTTTCTTTAATGGGAGAATCAATCTTATTTTTCTTTCCTCTTAAAAGACGCGCATGATAGTCTTTGGATAGTGCTAGGCTAAAGAAGGCGGTTTTCTTACCAGACTTTTTCAAAGCAGTGTCTTAAACTGCTGAGACGCAATTTTGGTAAACATGGCGTCTTAATGCTGTGTTCCTCGTTGGCTCAATATAGGAAAGATTCACAGATTGAAAACAATCAATAGAAAGCAGCAATGTAGTCAGCAGCTAATGCCCACTCTCCTTGTAAGTCCCCCAAAAAGCTTACATCAGCAAAGAAAGTCATGACAACAGCAAGATCAAAACTAAGATGGCAATCTTCCGCTCTTAGAGTATCCGCAACTACTTAATGGTCTGGTTAAATCTCTCTAGACTTCACATAATGCTGGATTATTGCTCTCAAGTTTTGGGGACTGTTTTCCATTTTATCCGCCGACCTGGCATTGACTTATATTGATAGAGCATCTTCTAATCTTGATTCTGTTTCATATTATCTTCCACCACTTTTCAGAATGGTCTAAAAGTATCCTAGTATCAATTACTAAGATAAAACATGACAGAGTGAGCTCTGGTCTGAGAACAAGACTCAAATCTCACATTCAGAAAGAAAATAACCATATTTACAGCTGCTATGAATAAAGGGCTTTGCAGTAATTAGTAACTAAATGTTCTATAACTGTAGTACAGTATTTGCAGAAACTATTGCAATGGTAATAAAATGTAATACTTTGTTATTCTAATTTTTTAAATTTTCATTTGAGATTCACTGGTTGTAGTCTCTCCAAGAAGATACAATATACAGGTCAACAGAGAAAGTATTATTTTCCCCTCCAGCCTGTCACATTGAGAGCTGTGAAACTGGAAAAGGAGAAAGCAATAAACATTGATTATTAGGCATTAACTTCTACCAGGTACTGTTCTCGACACTTGAAACATGCCACCTAAATAATACTCACAGCTTCCACAAGTGCTAGGTATTGATATTATCCTCAGTTTATAGATGAGTAAAGTCTAGACGACTAAGCATATTGGCCAATTTACCCGGCAGCAAAAAGAACTTGTAACTCTTCTGGACTTCCATTTGTTCATCTGAATAAGTTTAAATAGATTGCTGCTAATTTCTTTATTTTAAATCACTTTCCTGAGTGTGAGAAAAAGTCACACTTTGGAACATGTATGAAACTAGAGAAATCACTGAATATATCAACGTATAAATTGTGTCATTGGTTACATGAGCATAACGATAATCTTATCGACCTGAAGGTTCATTTGAGAAAATATCTAACCCAGTGATTTGTGGTCTCCTCTGGCTAGAATAAATGTGGCAGGAAACATGAAGTTATTCTGGTTTTAAAGGTGTATATTATTTTCTATATTACACTGTATAAAAATTGCATTACTATAGGGGCTGGCCCGGTGGGATAGTGGTTAAGTTCGTGCGCTCTGCTTCTGGCGGACCGGGGTTTGCTAGTTTGGATCCCAGGTGCAGACCTACATACCACTTATCAAGCCATGCTGTGGCAGGTGTCCCACATATAAAGTAGAGGAAGATAGACACAGGTGTTACCCCAAGGCCAATCTTCCTTAGCAAAAAAGAGGAGGATTGGCAACAGGTGTTAGTTCAGGGCTAATCTTCCTCACACACACACACACACACACACACAAATTGCTTTACTATATAATTAACTATAAAAATTACATTGCTATATTACATTAAATATGAGTTCATACTGATGTCTTCAACTTTAATCCAGTATGATGTGGTTTATTTTAGACTTTTCACCTTGTTTATCTCTAACTTCCCACACCAGTGGTGAGAAACCTGGCTTCTACCATTTTTCTTAACAGTTCCATCCCACTATACACAGATAATAGTTTCAGAATATTTAACTCATACCCTCATGAGAAATAACTTTACAAAGCAGAACACAGTGCATATGTACAGTTTCTTTTCACTTTAGTCTTACAGTCTCCATTTATTTCAAAGTTACTTAGGTTAGTACTTTCCCCCTCCACTCCCTTAGGTGAGATTGTGTGAAATAATAGAAAATATATATATTGGCCTCTGCCCCCAGTTCCTGGCACAGAGCTCCTAAAGCCCTTGGAATTTACTGAGTAATAGGAGTGTCTTTTATTCTAATAAGATGATTCTTGGTGAGCTCCTGGACAGCTTCAGGATGGGAGCTGGTCACTAGAAAGAGTAAGCCATGATTAGAAGCTTGGAACTTTCTACCCCACTCTCCATCCTCCTGCAAAGGAAGAGAGTCTGGAGACTGAGTTAACGATCAATCATGCCTACATCATGAAACCTCCATAAAAAGTCCCCAATGTACAGGGGTTCGGAGAGCTTTTGAGCTGCTGAACACATGGAGGTCCTGGGAGAGTGGCATGCTGGGTCAAGGCACGGAAGCTCTGCATCCCGTCTTCCATACCTCACCCTATGCATCTCTTCCATCTGGATGTTCATCTGTTTCCTTTAATACATCCTTTTATAATAAAGCAGTAAACTTAAATACTGCTTCCTTGAGTTCTGCAAGCCATTCTGGCAAATCATCGGTCATGCGGTCATGGGAACCTCCAATTTATAGCTAGTGGGTCAGAAGTAAGGTGACAACTGGATTTGCCATTGGCATCTGAATTGTGTGTTTGTTGGGCGGGGACAGTCTTGTGGGATGGAGCCCTTAACATGTGGGATCTGACTCTATCTCCAGGTGGATAGTGTTAGAATTGAGTTAAATGTAGAACACAGAGAATTGCTTGGTGTGGGGAAAAAACCACTCATCTGGTGTGGGATGTATTGTGAGTGTGTGAGTAAAGGAGAAACAATCAGGAGTGTGTTTTTGCCTGTAAAGGTTGTTTCATATAATGCAGTTGGATTCTCTTGTCACAGACTGCATTCGGTCCTGGAACTGCCCTGACCTTCTAAATAATTTTTTAAAAATTTGTAAACAATAAAGTTCACTCTTTGTGCCATAAAGTTTTATGGATTTTGACAAATGCACAGTATCATGTACCCACCCCGTACAGTATCGTACAGAATAAGTTCACTGCCCTAAAATATCCCCTGTGCTACACCTAGACAACCTTTTACTTCTTCTCCTCAAACCCCTGGCAACTATTGTTTTTTGTTTTTTTACCGTCTCCCAACTTTTCTACTCTAATTCAGTTGTCCAGCTCTTTTCCAAAATGTCACATAAATAGAACCATAGTATGAAGCCTTTCTTCATCTGGCTTCTTTCAGTTAGCATATGCATTAAAGGTTCATCCACGTAGTTGTGTATTTTGATAACTCATTCTTTTCCTCTGTGAGTAGTATTCTATTGAGTGTATGTACCACAGTTTGTTTATTCATTCGTCTGTTGAAGTTACTTCCAGCTTTTGGCAATTATAAATAAAACTGTTATAAACATACATGGGCCAGTTGTTGTGTGGATACAAGTTTTCAAATAATTTAGGTAAATATGTAGCACATGTTGGTTGGATCATACGGTAAGGCTGTGTTTTGTAAGGAGCTGCTAAACTGCCTTCCAAGTGGCTGGACCATCTTGCATTCCTACCAGCAATGAAGGAGAGTTCTTCTTAGCCTAACTGTGCCTCCTAACCAGTGGCTGACATTGTCACTTTGGATTTTAACCATTCTAGTAGACGTGCAGTGGTACTTCATTTTTTTCTACTATAATTTTTACCAACTTTCATATTGTTTCCACGTGTCTGGTGTATCTCTGCCAATGTCTTTGCTTTTAGCTTTTCAGACTCCCTTTAGGTTAGATGTATCCCTTGAATACCGAATATATTTGGGTCTCAATTTGTGAACCAAACTGAAAACCTTGTTTTTATTTTAATAGGTGAGTTAAGTCCATTTGCACTTATTAACATGACTGAAATATTTGGTCTTAACTGTAATTTTATAATTTTGGGTATTATGTTTTATTGGCTGTTTCTGTCTCTGTGAGATTTATATGTGACTATTTTTTTTAAATGTGTTGAGTTTAGGAGGGTTTTTATTCTTGATCTAGTGGTTATTTATGCATTTGACTGCCTTTAAACACCCGTTTTCTTGTTTAACTTTTTACTATTTTGTTTATCAGCGTTACTTGTATTATTTTACTGCTATATATGTTCTCTGCAAAAATCAATATTTTTACTAATTTCCTTTTTACTTTTCCTTCTCCTCTGACTGTTTAATTGTATTATTTTTACTTTTTTAGTAATATAATTTTGATACATCATTCTTCCACCTTTACCCTCACTTTCATTTTTAGTCTCAGGTCTGTCACGACATATATTTGTATGTTCACTATCAGTCCTTTCACTGAAGTTTGCCTGGTCATCATGGTTAAATGAAGCTTAACCTCTAATAGTTTCTTTAAAAGCACTCATGGCTGTAAAATACCGTACACTGACGCATATTTAAAACTGTTTTTCTATAGAGTTAATACTTGAAGGAGATCTGGGATGGGTATAAACATTTTGGATCGTGCTTTCCATCTTTCGTTTGTGATGTGTTTTTAAAAAGATAGCTCCATTGTTGCTTTGCTTTCCATGATGATTTAAAATGTCTGAAGCCAGTCTAATTCTTTTGCTCTAATAAATTATTTACTCCCCCACACCCAGGAAAAATCATCAAGAACACAAAGAAAAAGAAAAAGAAAGTAATTTTTTCTTTATAGTTGAAATCAAATATGTTTATTAGGATACATCTCAGAGTTGACTATTTGGGCTTCATTTTTCCATGTATCTGAGGGGCTCTTTCAAAATGTAGGTTTAGGTTTTCTTTTTTTACTGGAAAGTGTTCGTGGATATAGTTTTAAACATTACCGATAGCCATTGTTTTGTTTTCTTTCTTTAGGGACCTCAATTATATGAAAATTATTCCTTCTTTGTCCATATGCAGTTGCCATGATGTCCTGTCTTACACTTTATTCTTCATTCTTGATCTCATCTTCATTCTCTTGCCTGGTTTCTTGCAGGTCTTCAATTCTTTTTATAATTTTCTTTAGAGTATTCCCCTTCGGGCATGTTATAATTTAATCTTAATTACTGAGATTTTTTTTTCCTATTTCTTTTCTTATTTTTTTCAATTTTCTTTTCATATATCCTCTCTTTTGTTTATTGATGTTCTGCTTATTAATTCGTATTCCAGGTTTTCAAACCCTCAAATGCTTATTTGAGCACATTTCATTCAGTTTAGGGTGTTGTCTTAGAATTTTCTTCTGTTTTATGTTGAGGGAAATTTGGGGAACCTCATGTGTTGAGATGTGTTTAAACTCGTTTTCTGATTATTTAATTTAAGACATATATTGAATTAAAAAAATGTTAGTGTAGATTCAGGGGGGTTCACAAGATTTTTAGTTCAATGGCAGCTTTTTCGTTCAGTTTGGCAAAGTCCAAAATCTTTAGTAGATTCTTTTGTTTGTTTGTTTTTGGTGGGGAGCGCAGTTGTGTGTCCATGGATTATTTTGTTTCCTTTCTGTCTCACGGGACATTAAAAGTCTGCCTTTTCATCTCTTCCCCTTAACCATCCAATTACCAGAGGGTGCCTTTCCTGTCTTTTTTCTCTTTCTCTGCCCCAGAATTTATTTGCTACTTCAAATAGTATTTACTTTGAAGTTCCTTCTCTGCTGTCCATGTTTTTATCTAGCAGTATACATTTTTAAGCTTTTTAAACACACAGTGGACTAGTTCCTCTGTCTGTGGTCCACCTCTAGCTCACCACCTCTCTTTTCTCTGCAGTTTTTCTCTGAGTGCACTTCTCACCACAGAGGTTTGGGGTTGGGTGTGAGCACTAGGATTTGGTGTTATGTTTTAAATTTATTTTCAATTATTTTTATATTTAGTCATTATATGACTTTAAGTTATGCTGAATTTACGCGTATTTACTCTTTTGATTGTTCTGTATTTTTTGGAAGAACTATCAAGAGCTACCAGGAAGAGTTGAATATTATTTTTTAAATTATATTAACATCATCTGTCTCTGTGTGCCCTATGACTACATATCTCTATCCTCTTTCTAAATATCACTATATTTTCGGTTTGCACACTTTGATGGGGTTTGTTTGATCCTTTTGCTCATACTTCTAGTTCCCCAATTTGGCTTCCACTTTACTGTTTGAAATGTTTTTTTGCCTCCAGTAGAATGGTGTTTAGTAATATTTTATCTTATACAAATTATGTTGATATTTGTCATGGTGTCTGCAGTTCCGTAAACCTAATATACTCTTTTTGTGTGTGTGAGGAAGATCAGCCCTAAGCTAACATCAATGCCAATCCTCCTCTTTTTTTGCTGAGGAAGACTAGCCCTGAGCTAACATCTATTGCCAATCCTCCTCCTTTTTTCCCCCCTTTTCTCCCCAAAACTGCAGCAGATGGCTGTATGTCATAGTTCACATCCCTCCAGTTGCTGTATGTGGGACCAGGCCTCAGCATGGCCGGACAAGCAGTGCATAGGTGCGCACCCGGGGTCCGAACCGGGCTGCTAGTAACAGAGCCCACGCATTTAACTGCTAAGCCACGGGGCCGGCCCTAATATACTCTTGATAAGATGAAATTTGAATCTGTAATTCCAAATAAAAAACTTTTATCTTGTTCTTCAATAAATACGATTCTGAGAAGAGAATCATTTCACCTTATTCTTTGGTGTTGCTGCTCTCTATTTACCTGTAATATCTTTGATATCTTTGCCAATTTTTATCTCTTTCTTCATTTTAGAAATAGTTCTTCCATGTTGATTTTCTGTTTATTGTACCTGACTACGCTGGAGCAAAGCATTGCTGTGCTTTTCTTGTATATTCTATAGCTTTCTGCAATGAGAGGAAACCTGGGAAGTAACTTATAACAATGAAATTATTCGCTAAATTTAGTTCTAGTATTCAGCGGTGATGGCTGAGTCTTTGGCTCAGATTATAGTAGCGGAACAAGGAAGGGAGACATGTAACAACATTATTTAAGTGAAAGCCATTGCTCCGTGTTTAATTCAGTTCAGAGGGTTTTATGTCCTAATATTCTTGATTCCGCAGAACTAGTTGTCAATTCTCATGTTCAGAGACACTTTTAAGCATAATTCATCCTTAGAAGGGCAGAACCATTGGGACCAAGAACCTCCACTCCCCTCTCTTCCTTGCAAGAAAAAATGCTCATCCAAAAGGAAGTAAGATCTTTTGAAACTATTAAGAATACACAAAAATTATTTCAACATTCTCTTCTTAAAACATTGAGGACACCTCTCCAGAAGTAATTTTTAAAGAACAAAGAAGTTTTATCTCAATCTTAAGGTGAATTTTCTTTTCATGACTATATTGTGTAATAATGGAAAACTTCTCTGCTAAAGAAGAAAAACAATACTTTAATTTAACTTACAGGTCGCACCCTTTTACCAGTCGATGATCAAAATTATATAATCATGGTTTTGCCATACATTCAAATAATACTATATTTTGGTATTATGGTGTTTAATAATTCCAGAATAATGGTTATTTCAGTGAAAAACTAAAATAGAGATTAAAAAAAAAAATCTTTGTTGTGCTTTGGATAAAACTGCCCATGGCTCTGAGATACTCCCCAAAAAATTATGGCATGAAGAAAATCGTTCTGTAAATGTACTTACAAATGTATTCTTACTAAACAAACATGACTTATAGTAAGACAACATTAGAATAATGTGAATCTGTTTTGTTTATTTTTTCTATAGCATTTAAAAATGTAAATTATAGAACACTGTAAAGACATTTCAATAAAACTATACATATCCTTAGGAAGCTGTCATAGACATGTGTTTAATATAAAGTAGACAACTTTCTACCATCTACTGGCTTTCATTCTCTTATTCAGAGAAGCAGATGTATTCTGAAGAGAGCTGTTAAAGATGCCACAACTTCCACTGGAAAAACAAGAAGATATCAATATACGGGAATTCCATTACTCTCTCTACATTCTAGCAGCTGGCACAGGCAGATGTTTACTTTTTCATTTTCCTTTTCTTTTGTTTTGCAGTTTATCAAAAGGAACAATAAAAAGGATGCAGCTCAATGGAAAACCTGTGCTTTCTTTCATTTGCTCAACTACCTGCAGAGGTAAGGAATTGAAATCTTAAATTTACAACTAAAAATCAAAATACCAGATGGTTGTATAATTGGTTATTTCTTTTCTCCCAGCGCAAACCAGACTTTCTCAAAGATGAAGATAAGGGCTAAAAATATGCCTGCATATAATAGCCAATCTTTGTACTTGAAAGCAGGTAACTTGAAAGAAAAAAAAAATACACAACTTCTTTTATTATTGAGAATTCTGGAGTTTGACCAAATTAAATTTCACAGCAAATTATATTTGTATGAGCCATTGTGCATTGATTTATGCTCAGCCACTTTTGGATATTTTATGAAATATAATAAATCATAATTTTTGAAATAAAGAAGAAAAAATATATCTATTTAAATAAGTCTTATAGAGTTTCAGGTTCTGTTTGAGGCAAAAATAGCAATAAAATTATAAATTTTAATTGTGGTATTGCACAAACAATACAATAAAAATATAAACCAAATAATGATATTATATCAAATTAAAATTAATCATCTCTACTACGTGCAAGGTTCAACGAGAACATAATTACAAATATATTGTGTTGAGGTTATCAACTTTACCTTTTGTTATTAACTCCATAATGGCCCCCAAAGATATTTGGACCCTAATCCCTGGAACCTGTTAATGTTACCTAATATGGAAAAAGGGACTTTGCAGACATGAGTGAGTGAAAGATCGTAAAATTGGAATATTACCCTGGATTATCAGAATGGGCCCTAAATGTAATCACAGTACGTAGAAGAAGAAATATACTATACACATTTTATGTATTAAAATAAAATTTATTTTTTTAATATTAATACTCTTTTGTTTTTCATTTTTAATTATTTTTTAATGTAGTAACATTGGTTTATAATGTTATTTCAGGTGTACATCATTATATTTTGATTTTTGCATAGATTACATCATGTTCACCACGCAAAAACTAATTACAATCCATCACCACACACATATGCCTAATCATCTCTTTCACCCTCCTCCCTTCCCACTTCCCCTCTGGTAACCACATATCCGATCTCTGTCTCTATGTGTTTTTGTTTGTTTTTTTGGGTTTTTTTGTGAGGAGATCAGGCCTGTGCTAACATCTGCCAATCCTTCTCTTTTTTTTGCTGAGGAAGACTGGCCCTGGGCTAACAACTGTGCCCATCTTCCTCCACTTTATATGAGATGCCGCCACAGCGTGGCTTGCCAAGCAGCGTGTCAGTGAGCGCCCGGGATCCGAACCGGCGAACCCCAGGCCGCCTTGGTGGAACACGTGCACTTAACCACTTGCGCCACTGGGCCGGCCCCTCTATGTGTTTGTTTGTTGTTGTTGTTTTTATCTTCTACTTATGAGTGAAATCATATGGTATTTGACTCTCTCCCTCTAACTTATTTCAGTTAGCATAATACTCTCAAGGTCCGTCCACGTTGTCACAAATGGCCAGATTTCTTCATTTCTTATGGCTGAGTAGTATTCTATTGTGTATATATACCACCTTTTCTTTTTCCATTTGTCCCTTGATGGGCACTTAGTTTGCTTCCAAGTCTTGGCTATTGTGAATAATGCTGCAATAAACATAGGGGTTGCATGTATGTTTATGCATTTGCGTTTTCATGTTCTTTGGATAAATACCCAGCATTCGAATAGGTGGATTGTATGGTAATTCTATTCTTAATTTTTTGAGGAATCTCCATACTGTTTTCCATAGTGGCTGCATCAGTTTGCACTCCTACCAGCAGTGTATGAGAGTTCCCTTCTCTCCACATCGTCTCCAATGCTAGTTGTTTCCTGTCTTGTTAATTATAGCCATTCTGACGGATGTGAGGTGATGTCTCATTGTAGTTTTAGTTTGCATTTCCCTGATAGTTAATGATGTTGAACATCTTTTCACGTGCCTGTTGGCCATCTGTATATCTTCTTTGGAGAAATGTCTGTTCAGATCTTTTGCCCATTTCTTAATTAGGTTGTTAGTTATTTTGTTGTTGAGATGTATGAGTACTTTATATATTTTGGAGATTAATCCCTCATCAGATACATGGTTTGCAAATATCTTCTCCCAATAGTTAGGTTGTCTTTTCATTTTGTTGATGGTTTCCTTTGCTGTGCAGAAGCTTTTTAGTTTGATGTAGTCCCATTTGTTCATTTTTTCTATTGTTTCCCTTGCCCAGTCAGACATGGTACTTGAAAACATGCTGCTACGACTGATGTCAAAGATCATTCTGCCTATGTTTTCTTCTAGAATTTTCATGGTTTCAGGTCTTACATTGAAGTCTTTAATCCATTTTGAGTTAATTTTTGTGTATGGTGTAAGACAATGGTCTACTTTCATTATTTTGCATGTGGCTGTCCAGTTTTCCCAACACCATTTATTGAAGAGACTTCCCTTTCTCCATTGTATGTTCTTGGCTCCCTGTTGAAAATTAGCTGTCCATAGATGTGTGGGTTTATTTCTGGGCTCTCAATTCTGTTCCATTGATCTGTGTGTCACTTTGAAGTCAAATACATTTAAATACATCCATGTATATTTTAAACCTTTTTGGAAATATTGCTTTATTGTTATTAGAAAATGATGTGTAAACACAAAGCAGTAATATTAGCCAAACTTTTAGAATCTTTTCATGATTAATATCTTATGATTAATGAAAATGTTTTACACTTAATTTGGCTTTTAAATTGTAAAGTTCCATGCAATATTATAAAATTTCATATAATTTATATTTTATAAAACTTTATTTAACGCTTCTTTTGTGAAACGCACTAAATAATCTTTTTGCATGTATGAAACCCTGTAAGTTTCTTAAATTGAATTAATTCATACCAGCACACAAGTTTATATTTTCTAGTTATTCAAGGATTAAGTTAAACTATGTATACAGTAAAAATAAATACCGTTGATTGATTATATTATCCCATAGAATACCTGAGACTTGTGAAGTTGCCCTTTTATGTTGCTACTTGAAGACATTCAGTATACTTACTGTAATGACCAGCTCATTCAAGATAGCCACTCAATAGTTTGGAGAAATAGTCACTTGGCAATAACTTTGAAAGTTAAAATATTGATCTAATTTCAACCTGAGACTTTTCTTATCATTCTTTACAATCTATGATTACCGGAGTATGGACTCCTGTTATAATTTACTGAGAACTAGTTTGCCCATCACTTCATGTTAAGTTACCCATTTTATTGCTATAATGAAGCCAGTCTAGTAAATGAAGCCAGTTTGGTAAAACGTTAGAATAATAGTTAGCAGATGAATGGCTCCTAAAAGACACTGAACATTCCTCAAGTGTGATTGAGTGAATAATTCATTTATTCATTCAACAAAGATTGAATAAGTATGTGTTTATTATATGATGATGAACAGATCATTAAAATATCTGTGTATCTGAATCTTAAATTCTATTGAATAGAGATACAAATAAATAGTATGTACAATGTATAAGTAAATCCTATATTATATTAGAACATAAGTACTAAAGAAAAACTGGAGTAGGATGAGAATAATCAAGAATGTTGGGTGGCAATGTTCGAATTTTGAAATAAATGGTTATCCTCATTTGAGAGATAACATTTTACAAAAAAGTAAGATATATTTTGAAAGGGTGGCTTTAATTGCTAGGTTTAGAATATACTAGGTATTTTTGGAGGATGTGGGGAAGGAGGGATAGAAGGACAAATTTGCAGTCTGTGAGTCTAGTTAGCATAGCGGTGCTAAAACCATATTGGAAATATTTGCAATTGGACTGTGCTTGTAGCAGTAAGGTGATGAAACATATCCAGATTCAAGCTTTATTCAGAAAAGAAAATCCACAGAATTTTCTGGCAGAAAAATGTGGGATATGACAGGAATAAGAGGCATCAAGGATAATTAAAATATATTTGTTTTGAGCAAGTGGAAGGATGAAATTATCATTAACCGAGAAAGGGAAAGATTGTAGAGTAGATCAAATGTTTGAGGGAGGTTTGGGTGTTAAGTTTGAGATGACTATTCAAAGTTCAAGTGAAGATGTGAGTAGGTATTTAAATATAGAAGCATGTTATTTAGAGGAGAAATCTGGGGTGAAAATAGAAATTGTATATTTTTTGATCTTATATGAGATATTTAAAGCTTTGACACAGAAAAGGTGACCAAACAAATTGAGTGAGTATAGGTAGAGATTCAAAGATTGAGCTTTGGATTCTATAAGATTAAAAAATTGGAGAAAAGAGAAGAGTAAGAAAAAGACAGTAGAGGAGCAGTTTGCTGGGAGTATAACCATAAGATTTCAGTATCCTGGACATCCAATAAAGTACATGAAGGAGGAAAGTACATTCAATTGTATGAAATGCTAAATGCAAAGTTAGAGCTCACTGGTGGCACTGCCAGAAGGAGTCAAACGAATCAAGTTCGTTTATCTATTGCACAAGAGTTTTATTCTCATACTTGTAATCACTTTTGTATTCTCTTCTAAACCATTTCCCATCAGACAAAATAATGTTCCTGGAGGAAATCAGTTGGTCTGCAACATATTCTTAGTATTTAATGTTTGATACAACGTAATCAGATAATGGGCCAATTGTTCATCTACCGATAAGACCATAAGAAATGCTGATTCATCAAGCATTCTGAATCTTGTGTCATAGATCCCTTGTCTATCCTCATTCTTTGATCCCATCCTCCAGTTTCATTGCTTTAATTACCTTATACAAGGTGAATACTACCCAATTTATATTTTCAGCCCAAATTTCTCCCCAAATTCGAGAAATGTATATCCAAATACCTACTCAATCTTTACTTGAAGTTTTAATAGCTGTCGCAAATTGTTCTGAGATACCTCGTCTACAATAATTGAAATGAGTTAAAAATGTTATTCCAGGGGCCGGCCCGGTGGCGCAAGCGGTTAAGTGCGAGCGCTCCTCTGCGGCGGCCCGGGGTTCGCTGGTTCGGATCCCGGGCGCGCACCGACGCACTGCTTGGCAAGCCATGCTGTGGCGGCGTCCCATATAAAGTGGAGGAAGATGGGCACAGATGTTAGCCCAGGGCCATCTTCCTCAGCAAAAAAAGAGGAGGATTGGCGGATGTGAGCACAGGGCTGATCTCCTCACAAAAAAAAAAAAAAAAAAAAAAAATGTTATTCCAATAAGATTAAGTTGAAGCATCCACCGGAGTCCATCAGGGTGTTTTTTGATGTTTTTCTTTTTCAAAAATAATTTTTAGTTAGAACAGAGTGAGATCACCTGAGTCCTAAATTTATGGATACGGTTTATTGTAAGTTGGAGAAGTTAAAGATGAAGAAAAGATTAGTTGCTTAAGTTTTGGAACAAATTCTATGCATAAAGCAAAGTAGAATCATTTGCAGCAGAATTTTAGGCTCAGTTGAGATTTTAGACAGGGACTAGTTTACTTGAGTGAAAGAAAAAATAAACTTGAATAAATTTCCATGAATGAAGAAAAATACTACAAAAAGGCTGAAATAAAGAGAACAAAGGAAAGAGGGAACAAGGAGAGAGAGAATGACTCCAGTTTACCTATCTATCTACTTTAGGGGAGGAAGAAATATTCCTCGGCCCTTCTAGGTTCTTCTGGCTGGTCTAAGAATTAAATTGATATGAGACAGAATAATAGGAGAAAATCAAACAAGTTTAATAACATGTATACATGGGAGAAACCCAGGAAAACTGAGTAACTCACCAAAATAGTTGAAGCCACTTCCTTAAATACCATCTTCTGCTAAAGACAAAGAAAGATGTTGGGGATAGTAGTTTGGGACTTCAAAGGGGAGGAAGGCAATTCACATGGATATGGAAAAGCACATATTTGGTTAACAAATGTTTGTTGCAAAGACAATGAAACATTGAGAGGACTTTGAAAAAATGGGCCTTGCTAGGTTCCTCCCTGTCTATCACACGTAGTTCATATTATACTATAGTTATCTACGGTGATAGCTCCTTCCTGGAACAGGCCTTCTATCTTAAATTCTTTTAGGCAGTTAGGGAGAAGATCAAAGTTTCTTCTTGAGTCTTTTGTTCTTAAAAACAATCAAGCCAAAGAGACACATTTTGGGGTAGCAAATCTGCTGCCCTACACTATTTATCTGTCTATCTATTTACCTAT
Organism: Diceros bicornis minor; assembly: GCF_020826845.1. Taxonomy (NCBI): domain Eukaryota; kingdom Metazoa; phylum Chordata; class Mammalia; order Perissodactyla; family Rhinocerotidae; genus Diceros; species Diceros bicornis. The sequence continues at coordinate 50,969,524 of NC_080761.1, forward strand.
CTGTTATCTTTTGGCTTGAAGCCTCTGCATCATGAGTTGGAAGCACTATAGAAACTACAGACATTTGGAAGACTAGATTCATCCTGATCTAATAGAGGCAAGGAGAAATATGGAGGGAAATTGAGAAATTATATATTCAGTGACAAACAGTGGAATATATTAGCCTGCTTTCAACAGTAAGCAAACTCATAGGGTAAAGAATAATGAAGCTTAACCAACATGAAAGTTAACATTTTTTTTTTGCTGTGAAATAATATTTTCTAAGAAGAAATGGTAGACTTCATAGTGTTTCTTCTTTACTTTTTCCTTAAAAGGTCTAAGGTTAATTTTCAATGTGTATAGAGAACCTCAAAAACGAATGATTCTTTTTCGTCAACAAAGCTGACCACTGTAGAACACTGGCCAACCACTATATCTCTATTACTGTCAGGAATCATTATGTGGTTCACATCAGTAAACAGGGTACCAGGCACTGCAAGGAGCAACTCATTTAACCTTCACTTTACTTCACTGAGCTACTTTTACCTTTCATCTTTTCTGTTCTCATTACAGCTTGTCAAGGACTTTTGCGTCTGTTATTGCCAAATCTGATTTTTATCTTATGTCAGACAAGAGAAACAAATTATTGACACCAACATAACCTTTTGTTTCAGGGAGATCCAAGATTCTGAGCTTCAATAGCAAATGTATTAGACATATTCAGCTTTATAGGAAGTAAATATTGTACTTCAGAGCAGCTTAAAAATTAAAACAAAGGAGAAGGCCATGCTTTTCAATAACAATTAAAAATGTCAGTTTACTGGCTACTATATACCTTTTTTTAATGTAAGAAAGAAACAAAAAGGAACCTGGTTTCTAAAAGAGTTCAATAAATTAGCATTTACCGTATAAAATGGATAGGTATTCCATAACAAATTTCAAAAAAAAATGTGAAATTCAGAGAAGACTTTTCCCTCTTTTTAATTGTAGCAATTTATTAGAAACCTGATTCCTTTTTCTCCTACATATATTTGTAGAACTATTTTTGAAAATTCAGAAGGTTCTTGGGAAGGTACAAAACGTTGCCACTTTTCTTTTTAGTTTTTGGCCATATCAATACTGAAATCAGCAAAAAGAGTGGCAGTATATAGTGTAATCTTAGAAGGAAAGTGGTGCTGAAATGTAATAATTATGATTAATGAACTTAGCAGACACCACGCATACGCAAACACACACACACACTTTCTTAATTAAAAATGTGACAAGATAAATATTTAAATGCTTTTAGAAGTGATGAGGAAAACCACTTTCAGGTGAGCTTTTTTTCTGGAAATATGAGACATTTGTGCTAAAATGTTAAAACAGAGTATATTTGAATAGAAATCTGAGAACTGAACAGCTGAGGAGGTTGGAAGGGACCAACCATCAGCAGACATCATCTGTTTGCCATGAAGACATTGGTGCCCACTGGCAAAAAGAATTGTTCACTATATGCACAGATGTCCACCCTGGTTGCCTAGAGCAGACTGTGTCCAAAAGGAAGAGCATGGAGGAAACCACTGCCAGCAGATAAAAAGAATGTGGTTTCACCATTTTCATATTGTTAGATAGCTAGATTTAGCAGGTCTCTAGCATATGCCTTCAGAATGATTAGAACTTTGAATAATAGGTGTCTGTAGAAGGGTTAACATCAGCCTTAATTAATTATGCCTGATTAACAGGTAGTTATCTGACAGTTGATCAGTAAAACATCGCAAATATTTTGTTTCTGCCAACTGCACTAATTTGAAAACAATTGAATCAATTGATTGACAAGTTATTGATCATCTTATGTTCCATAGTGTTTTAGGTTTCTCAAGAGAATCATGTTTTCTTTCTTGTAGCTCAGGTAGAGAAGGCAAGCACCGGCTTTATGTCTGTGTTCTTTCTTCTCTCTCTTTTGTAAATATTTAAGGATATAAATACACAGGGGTTTATGATCACATACACATTAAGCAGTAGAAGTAGGATCCCAATGCAAATGTAATGTCTTATCTAATTTCCACCTGCTTTATTTCTAATTAATTTATTACTAGTATATTAGTAACCAAAATTGGAAGTTCACTAATTAACTAATTGGATTAGAATCTGACGTAACAATGGGTTCTTTTTCATCCATATGAGAAATTAGTCACTGCTAGTAGCTTAGAGATGGACTCCCTGAGCCCTAAGCCCTCTGCATTAACACTGCTAGTCCCCAGTGGGCTGACATAGGCTCATAAAAATTTTCTTTTATTTGCTTTATGTAAAATATTTCAGGAATCTGAACTTGCACAGAGTTGGAAAAATATTTTCCTAGCAACTTACCAGTAAGACATAAATAAAGACAAGCTAGGGAGACGGCATAAATGAAATGTATTTGTTCTTAAACATATGCATCAGTATAAGAACAAGTAAGGAAATTGAGCAGGGAACACTTACGAAGTAAATTTTGCCATCAAAATCTCCTGCCATCTACTCCCTAAAGTAATTGGAATTGTAAATTCATTTTAGGTCTAATAGATACTGTTAAGGTATTAAACAAGAAAAAAAGCTATATGAGTATAGGGTAATTATAGTTCTTCTTGGAATTCACATTACAATAAAAACATCCAATTACTAAGAATATTTAAGTGCTGAATAATGCTTTTAGTTAATTATTTGCAACCAATTGGATTGAATAAACTTTGAAGATAGGATTTTTAGAAAGGTAAAGTCAATATAAATTGAGTTTGGTGAAGGAAAAAATCATTGCAATGTATAAGACAATCTGAATCCAAAACTCCTAATGGGCATTAATAACATGTACAAATAAAATAAGATCTCAGCTTACACCAATGTTAGGACATTGAGAGTCATAAGAATTAACTGTTGAGAAATTATTGTTGTTTAGAACATTGTAGTGTTCTTCAATTACAAGACTAGAAAATTCAAAGAAGGGAAATGTGATCTCGTGGTACACAAGTAATTTGTACTATATCCAAATAAGCATAAGATTTTTAAAGCAGAATTTCACATAGTCTGTCCCCCAGGAAAACAGAATCTAATCTGTAAGATTCAGTTGGGTTCTACCTGGCCTAGATATCCACTCATGACTATAACTACCTATAATAATTACTTATTTAGAGATTTATGAAGATAACTCAAAGGATTCATTAAGAAGATCAAATAAACACTATAGAATAGCTATATATACTTACTATACATTTGACACACACAATTATACATATAAATCTATAAGTAATAGGATATAAGCTTATTAGATAAACTTCTATTTCTTCCATTCTGGAAGCTGAGAATAGCGTTGAGCTACGAGTGAATAAGGAATTGTGTCTTTTCCGGTCCCGTTAGGATTTGTCTTGCACACTAATTTCCTCACCTGTATGCTACAGGCCTTGTTTCTTCTGTGAAGGCCTTCATAACTAATTATAGAAACTTTTTCAATATGCGTTTGTTCAAATTATATATATATTAGGATGGTTTGCCTAAACAGGCCTTATTTTTATGAAAATTTCCTGACACTCATTGCCCATGACAGTTTTTTTTGTCAATATTCAACCTTTTATCTTTTGTTCCATTTATAATTGTTGTTTTCTAATTTTCTCTGTGTTTTGCTACCAATATTCTTTCTTTTATATTGAGGTCAGAATGGTTTATAACATTGTGAAATTTCATTTGTGTATTATTATTTCTCAGTCACCATATAAATGTGCCCATTTATTCCTTTTGCCCAACCCTCAACCCTTTTCCCCTCTGGTAACCACTAATCTGTTCTCTTTGTCAATATGCTTGTCTATCTTCCACATATGTGTGAAATCATACAGTGTTTGTCTTTCTCTGTCTGGTTTATTTCACTTAATATAATACCTTCAAGGTCCATCCATGTTGTTGCAAATGGGATGATTTTCTATTTTTATGGCTGAGTAGTATTCCATTGTGTATATATACCACATCTTCTTTATCCATTCATCAGTCGATGGACACTTGGCTTGCTTCCACATCTTGGCTATTGTGAATAATGCTGCAGTGAAAATAGGGGCGCATAAGTCCCTTTGAATTGTTGATTTCAAGTTCCTTGGACAAAAACCCAATAGTCGGATAGTTGGGTTGTACCATATTCCTATTTTTAATTTTTAAGAAATCTCCATATTCTTTTCCATAGTGGCTGCACCAGTTTGCACTCCCACCAGCTGTGTATGATGGTTCCCTTTTCTCCACATCCTCTCCAACATTTATTATTTTTTGTCTTGGTGATTATAGCCATTCTAATAGGTGTAAGGTGATATCTCTTTGTAGTTTTAATTTGCATTTCCATGATGATTAGTGATGTTTAACATTTTTTCATATGCCTATTGGCCATCTGTGTATCTTCTTTGGAAAAATGTCTGTTCAGATCCTCTGCGTATTTTCTGATTGGGCTGTTTGTTTTTTTTGTTGTTGAGTTGTGTGAGTTTTTTATATATCTTGGAGATTAACCCCTTGTTGGATATATGATTTGCACATATTTTCTCTCAGCAGGATGGTTGTCTTTTCGTTTTGTTCCTGGTTTCCTTTGCCTTGCAGAAGCTCTTTATTCTAATGAAGTCCCATTTATTCAGTTTTTCTTCTGTTACCCTTGCCCAAGTAGATATAGTGTTTGAAAAGATCCTTCTAAGACCAATGTCAGAGTGTACTGCCTATATTTTCTTCTAGGACTTTTATGGTTTCATGTCTTACCATCAAGACTTGAATCTATTTTGAGTTAATTTTTGTGTATGGTCAAAGATAATGGTCTACTTTCACCCTTTTGCATGTGGATGTCCAGTTTTCCCAACATCATTTATTGAACAGACTTTCCTTTCTCCATTGTATATTCTTAGCTCTTTTGTCAAAGATTAGCTGTCCGTAGATTTGTGGTTTTATTTCTGGGCTTTCAATTCTGTTCCATTGATCTCTGTGTCTGTTTTCATACCAGTACCATGCTGTTTTGATTACTATAGCTTTGTAGTATATTTTGAAGTCAGAGATTGTGATACCTCCAGCTTTTTTTTTTTTTCCCCTCAGGATTGCCTTAGCTATTTGGGATCTTTTGTTGCCCCATATGAATTTTAGGATTCTTTATTCTATTTCCATGAAGAATGACATTGGGATTCTGACTGGGATTGCATTGGATCTGTAGATTGCTTTAGGTGGTATGGACATTTTAACTATGTTTATTCTTTTAATACGTGTGCATGGAATATCTTTCCTTTTCTTTATGTCACCATCGATTTCTTTCACTAGCATCTTATATTTTTCACTGTATAGATCTTTCACCTCCTTAGTTAATTAAATTTGTTCCTAGATATTTTATTCCTTTGGGGTGATTGTAAATGCGATTGTATTCCTGAGTTCTCTTTCTGTTAGTTTATTATTAGAGTATAGAAATGCCATTGATTTTTGTAAGTTGATTTTGTACCCTGAAACTTGGCTATAGTTGTTGACTTTTTCTAATAGTTTTCCAATGGATTCTTTAGGGTTTTCTATATATAAAATCATGTCATCTGCAAGCAGCAAGAGTTTCACTTCTTCCTTGCCAATTTGGATATCCTTTTTTTCTTTTTCTTGCCTAATTGCTCTGGCCAGAACCTCCAGTACTATGTTGAATAAGAGTGACAAGAGTGGGCACCCTTGTCTTGTTCCTGTTCTCAGAGGGGTGGCTTTCAGTTTTTCCCTATTGAGTTTGATATTGGCTGTGGGTTTGTCATATATGGCCTTTATTATGTTGATGTATTTTCCTTTTATACCCATTTTATTGAGAGTTTTTATCAGAAACTGATGTTGGATCTTGTCAAATGCTTTCTCTGTGTCTGTTGAGATGATCATGTAGTATTTATTCCTCATTTTATTAATGTGGTGTATCACATGATTGATTTGTGGATGTTGAATCATCCCTGTGCCCCTGGTATAAATTCCCTTGGTCATGGTGTATGATCCTTTTAATGTATTGCGATATTCAGTTTGCCAATATTTTGTTTAGAATTTTTGCATCTATGTTCATCAGTGATATTAACTTGTAATTTTCCTTCTTTGTGTTGTCCTTGTCTGGCTTTGGGATCAGGGTGATGTTGGCCTCATAAAGCATGTTATGAAGTGTTCCAAATTCTTCAGTTTTTTGGAACAGTTTGAGGAGGATAGGTAGTAAATCTTTGAATGTTTGATAGAATTCTCCAGAGAAGGCATCTGGTCCTGGACTTTCATTTTTTGGGAGGTTTTGATTACTATTTCAATCTCTTTACTTCTGACTGGTCTATTCAGATTCTCTATTTCTTCTTGACTCAGTTTTGGGAGGTTGTATGAGTCTAAGAATTTATCCATTTCTCTAGATTTTCTAATTTGTTGGCATATGCTATTTTCTTATACTCCTTTATATTTTTGTGGTATCTGTTGTAATTTCTCCTCTTTCATTTCTAATTTTATTTATTTGAGCTTTCTCTCTTTTTTTCTTAGTAAGTCTGGCTGAGAGTTTGTCAATTTTGTTTATCTTCTCAAAGAAGCAGCTCTTTGTTTCATTGATCATTTCTACTGTTTCTTTGGTTTCAATTTCATTTATTTCTGCTCTAATTTTTATTATTTCCCTCCTTCTGCTGAATTTCGGCTTTATTTGTTCTTTTTCTAGTTCTGTTAGGTGTAGTTTAAGATCGCTTATTTGAAAGTTTTCTTGTTTGTTAAGGTAGGCTTGTATTGCTATGAATTTCCCTCTTAGGACCACTTTTGCTGTCCCATATGAGTTGGTATGGTGTATTTTCATTTTCATTTGTCTCCAGATATTTTTTTATTTCTCCTTTAGTTTCTTCAATGATCCATTGGTTGTTTAGTAGCATGTGTTTAATCTCCACATATTTGTCACTTTCCCAACTTTTTCTTATAGTTGATTTATAGTTTCACAGTATTATAGTTGGAAAAAATGCTTCATATGATTTCAAACTTCCTACATTTATAGAGGGTTGCCTTGTTTTCCAACATATGGTCCATCTTTGAGAGTGTTCCATGTGCACTTGAGAAGAATGTATATTCTGCTGTCTTTGGTGAAGTGTTCTATACATATCTATTAAGTCCATCTGGTCTAGTTTTTTGTTTAATTTCACTATTTACTTGTTGACTTTCTGTCTGGATGATCCATTCCTTGATGTAAGTGAGGTGTTAAGGTTCCGTACTATTATTGTGTTGCTGTTACTATCTTCTTTTTACTTTGTTAATAGTTTCTTTATGTGCTTTGGTGCCTCTGTGTTGTGTGCATATATATTTATGTGTTAAGTCCTCTTGGTGGAGTGTCCCTTTTATCAATATATACTGTCCCTCTTTGTCTCTTATTGCCTTTTTTATCTTAAAGTCTACTTTGTCTGATATAATTATGGCAACACCTGCCTTCTTTTGTCTGCCATTAGCTTGGAGTATTGTCTTCCATGCCTTGACTCTGAGCATGTGTTTGTCTTTAGAGCTGAGATATGTTTCCTGGAGGCAGCATAAGGTTGGGTCTTGTTTCTTCGTCCTTCTAGCCATGCTGTGTATTTTGACTGTAGAGTCAATCCATTTTCATTTAGAGTGATTATTGATATATGAGGGCTTAATGCTGCCATTTTATCCCTTGTTTCCTGGTTGTTCTGTATTTCCCTTGTTTCTCATCCCATGTATTTTGAACTGCCAGTTTAGCTTTGTAGTTCTCTATGATGATTTTCTCTTTATTTATCATTTGTGTCTCTGTTCTGATTGTTTGTTTAGTGATTACCATGAGGTTTGTATAAAAAATCTCATAGATGAGATAGTCCATTTTCTGATAGCCTCTTATTTCCTTAGTCTAAGGAGGTTCCATCCTTTTCCTCTTCTCCTTCTAAGTTGTTGTTGTCACAACTTATTCCGTTTTGTGTTGTGAGTTTGTGGTTAAAATGATGAGATTATATTTATTTTTGATGTTTTCCTTACCTTTATCTTTAATGTTCTAATAAAGTGTTTGTTAACCTGCAAATTTGTTTGTTAATCAGCAAATTTCTGATTTTGTCTGCCTATTTATCTCCTTTCTCATTGTTTTTAAATCTTTTCTTTTTTTTTCAGGTATAAGGGCCTTCTTGATGATTTCTTGTAAGGGGGTCTTGTGGCGATGAACTCCCTCAGCTTTTGTTTATCTGGGAAAGTTTTTATTTCTCAGTCATATCTGAAGTATAATTTCGCTGGCTAGAATATTCTTGGCTGAAAGTTTTTGCCTTTCAGAATTTTTAATATGTCATTCCACTCTCTCCTAGCCTGGAAGGTTTCTGCTGAGAAATCCACTGAAAGTGTGATAGAGGTTTCTTTATACATTATTTTCTTCTGCCTTTCTTCCCTTAATATTTTTTCCTTATCATTGGCTTTTGCCAATTTTACTAATATATGCCTTGGAAAGGTCTCTTTACATTGATATAATTAGGACTTCTGTTAGCTTCTTTTACTTGTAATTGGAAATACCTAAATCCTTGGAACAGCTAAAATCTTTATGTTGCATTTCCTAATTGAGTCAGATATTTCTTGGAGAACTTCATATTTTTTAGTCTTAGTTCTCTCTCCTCTCCCATCTGAAGCATTTCTATATTTCTGTCCTCCAAGCTGCTAATTCTGTCCTCCATACTATCAGCTCTGTTATACAAGGACTCCAGATTTTTCTTTATCTCATTCATTGTGTTTTTCATCTCCAACATTTATGATTGGTATTTATTTATAGTTTCAATCTTTTTTGTGAAGAATTCCCTCTGTTCATTAATTTTGTTCCTGACTTCATTGAACTACCTTTCTGAATTTTCTTGTAACTTGTTGAGTTTTTTATGATAGCTATTTTGAATTCTCTGTCATTTAGACTGTAAATTTCTGTGCCTTCAGGATTGATTTCTGGGTGCCTGTCATTTTCCTTCTGGTCTGGAGCATTAAAATATCTTTTCATACTATTTAAGGAGGTGGATTTGTGCCTTTGCATAGTGATAGTATCTGGTCACAGATTCCACCTGCTGCCACTGGGTGGCGGGCAGGAGTTGTGTATTCTGAGCCCACTGTGATTTCTGGCATCTGTGCCCGTCCTTTGGAATCTATGCTGACAGGGCACATTTGCAATTGCCTACTAGAGCTGCTGCTTTACAAACATTTGCACACGAGCTTTGGCAGAGATCCCTTGCTCTGGCCAAGCTGGTTCACCAGGCACGGGGAGGGTTCCTTTGTTTCAAGTGCATGATCCTGGGGGTGTGCTCACTCTGCCCTCACTATCTGCTCTCCTGGAGTGCTGGCGTGATGAAGACATCCCCAAAATTCCTTGTTTTCCTCTGTGTGGGGCTTTCCTATGGCTTGGAGGCATCTTGGAGAGCAAAGGCATTCCCACAGAGATCTTCCCCTCACTTCTCTTCTCACAGAGCTGTGCACAGTTCCATGCTCTAGATTGCTGTTGGGGAGGGAGAGGAGATGCCCTTACCTCCTTTCATTTCCTCCCGGGGGTCCTGCACTTCCACCATCAGATATATGGCTGTGTGGGTCTCTCAGACGTCTATTGTCTTGTGTGAATGTCCTCTGTTGGTTTATGAATGTCCTTTTGTTGTGTCTTAGGGAGGAGAGTCTGGGGAAAGAGCTCACTCCGCCGTGATGCTGACATCAGTTTCTACCAATATTCTTCATCAGCAGGGTAACAGAGCATGGGGAATGGAGATACAGGATCATAATATCAGCTAAAGTCTGAAAGAAAAACTATAATAAAATTGAAAGTAGTAATAGATCCTTCTTTATGATTATAAACAAAACAAAACAAAACAACATAAAAACATGGCTACCAGGACTCAATTTCTAGATAATATTACTAACCACCCTATTTGCAGTATTGTAGAATGAAGTTATTTGAGTACCGTGCCCACTATTGGATATAGTGTTAGGACTTCTTCCCCAAATTCTTCTAGTTAAAAATCAAAGCGTGTCACATCACATAACAAATGTCTCACACTAATGCAAGATGTGAATAATAGGGTAAACTGGCTGAGCTGGGGGTAGGGACGTATATGGGCAGTCTCTATTCTTTCCACTGATTTTTCTGTAAACCTAAAACTGCTTTGAAAAATAAAGTCAATTAATTTAAATGTTAAAAAATAGTGCCAAGTACCTCGGCAAATGACCTGCAAAATCCTTAGCATATTGAAGATTTTCAAGAATGAGACTGTTACCAAACCAGGTTCATTTTTGCCATCACCCAGACAGCCAAAACACTGAGACAATGAGATTGCAGCAGAGAGAGGGTTTTAATCACAAGATAGGCAAGTAAGAATGTGGGAGAACGAGCCTCAAATCTGCCTCCTCGACAATGTGGACTCAGGGATATTTATGGGGCAGGGGGCACAGTGGTCTGAAGTGTGGAGCTAGATGATAGGAGGTGAGGAGAGGTGAGGTAATTGATGATCTGCGCAAACATAGTCAAGCTTCATGCCTCTTCATAGGACACATTTTCACAAAATAGTGGCATTAGCATGACCTGAGGGTGGAGTTTTTAGCTTCTTGACATCAAAAGGTCACTTACCAGGTACCTGCGCAGGCCCAGCTGATGGGTTGGTGTTCTCAACTGGCCTGAACTGGACAAGGGATCCTAATTCCTGAAAAACAGCCCAACCATCCGTTAGCATGGTGACCTATGCACCAGGGAAATGTCATCTATAGGAACCTAGTGGGAGTCAGATAGTATATTGCCTAAGCAGCAAGGTTAATGATGGGTGAGTGAACAACTAAAAGCTATAACCAGTAATTGCAAAAAAGGAAAAAAATTTTAGTTATTAGCTACCTAATCATCAATGGCTAACTGTTTACCGGTTTCAAGACAAATATATTCATAATATTAGCAATAACTCTACAACTAATGGCTATTCTATTATTTTATATTCTTCAAGATTTTTTAAGGATATTCCATGGCACTTTATAATTTAACTATTCAAAGTCACCTAAAATTTTGATGTTGTCCTTTTACACTTCAGAGTTCACTAATGCAGAGAAAGATATTTTATACTATAATTTTTCTTATATAAGACAGTGACATTCAGCACATCTAAAAGTGGAGAATATAATAGAATTACTTGAAATGATGTTCATTGCAGCATGAGTAGATTTACTGAGAATATGAACTAAGAGAGCTTTCCTTGATTGCAGGCCCAGAGGATTAGATATTAATATATTTCTTTCCCTGGAAACAATAATCTTCAATTTTTTTTCCTGGTTTTCCTTACCTAATCGGTTCCAAATTAGCAGAAAGTTTCCTTAAAGTTGTATTGGTAATGTTCAGTTGATTTTACAAATGGAAATGAAAGAAATGATGATTACTAAAGTAACTTGTAAATCATTTGTATACTATGGTAAACAAGTCTTCAGTAATTGCTTTCTAAAAATGTAATCTAAAATTACATTTGATTTGATAGCTGCCATTCTAATCAGTCAAAATATTGAAATGTCAGCCTCCCAATTATAAGAAAACAGGAAAATTCAGGTTAATCAACATATTTATTGAAGAAAAAAGGAAACTTAAGTGGAATTCCTATGTCAAAATGTTTCGTTTTTAGGAAGGACTTATCTGGCATACATTTGGTGACACTAAAAATATTACCAATTATTCTTATCACTCAAACAATCAAATTTTATAAGAAATGTTCATACACTGTGTTGTCATCTTAAACAATTTCAGCTGATAAGGGTATCTATTTTCATTTTTCTCTCCCACTTTCCTAAGGAGATTTGACTGTCTACCCCTAGCAATTTTCTACAGATAGTGTTTCCATCTGTGGAAGCCTAAAGGATTTGGCTTTCACTCTTTTTTACCATATGCATATTCAAACTGGTTGAAAAGCTGTTGGATGTCATTGTCCTCACAGATATTCAAATGCCACCAAGTTATATTTCCTTTTTTTTTTTTTTTTTTCCTGAAATACAACAAATGTGGCAACCCAGCTGTCTAGATGCCTGTAAGAAATCCTTTTCTGGAAAGAATTCAGTTGGCTTTAACTCACCTCAGGAATAATGGAATTGAAAACAAGTAAATGGGAAGAGAGCAGGAACACAGTGGCCAAAGAAATGAGAACCAGTTAATGGTACAATGTGTAATACTTTACTCCATTTAATCAAGTTGATATTCATTAATCTCCTATTACACATTGTGCTCGGCTCAGTAAGTGGTCCAAAGATCAATTGGACATGACAGCTGTGTTGTCAGAACTCAATCTGCTGAAGGAGAGATAAGAAAAGTATATAAAACAAGGCCAATTCTAATAAACACTGTAATTGAGCTATAGACAAAGAGTAGATTAAACAAAAGGATGGGAGAGATTGCATGTGATTGGATAATTTGGGAATAATTCACTGATGATAAACCATGAATGATGGATGGAAATTTTAAAGGTAGGAAAAGACAACTGAAATAGAAGAAACATTATGAACAAAATATATAGACAGGAAAGGGCCAAGTTTATTAAATAAATCTAAACAATTTCATTATAGCTAAAGGTTATTGCTAATATGTTTCTTTTCCATCACAACTGTTCATGGAAAACACTTCTGACGATATATCTTTGAGAACTGAATGAGTTTGCTTTGAGAATTGTAATCATATTGCTGTTAAATTATTTACCCATTTATTCAACATTTTTTGGGTTGCACGGCCTGCTCAGTAGTCCCTTAAACATAGTAAATGTTAAAATTGGAACATATTTGAATTTGATGTTTTTGCTATAGGGAAAGTATGAGAAGACAAGAACATATACAACTGAAAATAGATAAATGCATTTACTAACAGTTGTTCAGAAAAGTGAATATTTGAGATTTTACCCTAATTCCAAGCTGAGATAATAGCCTGCTACAATTTTATTGATGCTGGCAGAAGACATAAAAATTCTGAGTCAGAGATTAAGAACAGTTCATTACTTATAGGGAATAGCAGTAGCCAGAATATCCATATTTTCTTGGGCTAATTCTCAAGCCCTAATTCTCCCAGGGAGACACAAATTGAGACATGTGAACAGCTTTATAAGCAGTAGGTTGCATTACAGGAGAGGAAACCTGAGCTTAGGGAACACAAATCTTTTATAATGCACAGTAAGCATGCATGCCCTCTGCTCCAAAGGAAGAAACTACCTTGGCTATACAAACATCCTTAAAAAAATAATACAGAACAAAGGCAGTCAGTGGCTCTGCTTGCAAGATGTGCAGAAATGTGAGGAACCCATGGAGAATTGTCTCCCAGTGGAAGTGGAGTAAAGAAAAGGGAATTACTCTTTCTGATTAGGCAGCAGAAGGAAGTCATGTGTCACGGACACATTAACACTTGAGCTGGCTCTTGACAGTTATGTAGATATAAAATCTTAAGAGAAGGGTATTATAGGCAGAAAGACTAAAGCTAAAGATATGGTGATGGAAATATCAATAGCATCTTTAGCGAAAGATGTATCACCAAAGATGGGAAGTATGGATATAGAGAGAAATATAGGTGAATCAGTCTGGACAAAATGTGTATTAGTGCCAGGTTATGGAGGTAATTGAATATTCTGCTAAATAATTTGTTCTGTCTATAGAAATAGTAGAAAGCCATCAAAGATCTTGAAGTTAGGCCAGAATGAAACAATGTCATCTGACTGACAGAGGAAATATTGTCAGCCTTATGAAGGAGGCCAGAGAGAATTGAGACTCGAGTCAGAAAAGAAAAAGAGTGAGGGGGTGATTGTAATAGAAGATAAAGGTCTATGTACAAATTGAAAAGACTGCAGAGATATTTTAAAGCTTTAATTGATGAGACTTCTTGATAATCGGATTAAAGTCATGAGAGTAAAATTGAAGATGCTATTTAGGATCTTAGCTGGGTGAGAGCAAGAATGATGATGCTGTCAACTAAAAGAGGAAAAATAAAAACCCCAACAAAACAAAAAGACCAAGACAATTCTATATTAAAGGGGAAATCTAAGCTCTATTTTTAGACACATTTAAGTCCATGTGCTTGGAGACATCCAGCTATAGATGGTCAAGTGCACCGTTTTCCATTTAATTTTATCTTGAGCTGAGGAAAGAAATGGAGGCTGTGGGCAGGACCAGCTTCATAGGCAGGCATCCTATGCACTTGCACAGGGCCTCCTACAAAGAAGAGACCCTCACTATGCTCTGCCATGGCTGTCCTGACATTTTTAATGATATCTGAACAAGAAGCTCTGCTTTTGTCATCTTGTACTGGCCCCACAATTATGTAACCAGTCTTGACTGTAGATTTCAACTTGGAAGTCATTACTATATTAGTAACAAAGTTATTTGAGTCAATGAAAATGTCCAAAGTGAAAATATAAATGGGAAAAAAATGGAAAAAAGAGGGAGAAGTAAAGGATGACCTTACATTAGTAACTGACTACAAAACTAATCAGTCAATTAGAAGTGAATATTCACATATTTTTTTCTGGAATAACGTCTAAGCCATCATCATCTTTCCTCTGAACTACTGTTCGATAGTAAAAATCTAAAAACTATTCTTGCTTCTCATTAATTCTTTTTTCACATGTGAGATACAGTGTTCTTTTCAAAATACAAATTGATTCTGTTACCCTCAATCTCCATAGTGTGGAACCCTTCAGTGGTTACCATTGCTGTTAGGAAAAAGAAACAAGCAACCAAAAAATACTTATTTTGCCTTATCTAGCTCTTCTTGGTGTAGCTACTAACTCTGCAGTCTCATTTTATATGCCTTGCCTTCTCATCTTCTACACTCCAGACACACCAGCTTTTATTCAGTTCCTTAAACTAATCTTGTTTGCTCACCTTTTCTTCTGCAAAGACTTTGCAGTTGTCTGTGCTGGGAATACCCTTTCCCTTGGCCCCTATCCACACCCACACACAGTCATCCTTATTCTTCAGATCATATTTTCAATACCAAGACCTCCATTCCCTACACCTTCTTTCATTAGGAATAAGTTAGAAGCTGAGTTTAACCCTGTCATAGAACTCTGAATCATTCCAATGTAGTGTCCGTCAAAAATTTAATTTATAAATCTATTATATGAGTATCTGTTTAACATCTGTCTCTGTCCCTAGAGTGTAAATTCCATGACGGTAGGCACTGCTTGTGTTGACAAAATTGCATAGTGTCACATAGCATAAAACCTGGTGCATGTTTATTTCTTCTTTCAACAAATATTTCAAAAAAGAATATTGAGATTCTGCTGTGTGCAAATCTAGGTTAGAGGAATGTGACACATCAACAACAACAAACAGAACTTCAAAGGTTCCCAGCTATGTAGCTTATATTCTAATTGGGTGAAAAAAAGGCGAGAAATAAAAACACAAAATATGAAAATAACTAAAAAGAATAGTATTTCAGAAATTGATAAGTCCAACTGAAAAAAAGACAAAGTAAGGTAAGGTACATCTAGAGTTCTTTGGTGGGGGTTCGAGGAAGTAGTAGCATTAAATGACATGATCAAGTTAGGTCTCAAGGAGAAGGTGAGACTTGAGCAAACCCCTGAGAAGATGAGAGGAAGAACAGTGCTGATATTAGGAAGAACATGGAGGGCAGAGGGAACAGACAGTGCAGAGGTGCTAAATTAAAAGTTTGCCTGTAATTTCAAAGAACATGAAGTAGATCTGTATGCTGGAGAGAGATAGGAAAGGATAGGGTATTGAGAACAATGGTGATATTTATACTCAGTGTGGATCATTTTAATGTCTTCCTCCTCTATACAAGAAAATTATTTTTGATAATAATCATGATATGAAGAAAATAATAATAGCCAGAAAATAAATACACATAGTGAATAATTACCCTTCCAATTGATCGTATTTATAAGTTTAAGGTATTTAAAAGTAACTAACAGTTAAAACTGCATTAGACTTTGGGACATTCTATATAATGATGCCATTAACTATTTTTAAAAACAAAATAATAAAATAAATATTACAGTACCAAATAGAAAAAAGTAAAAGACTAGTAAATTTTAAGTTATATTAATAGATTTTTTGAAAAAAAGGTAGACAACTTATCCATACATATTGGTCTGTCACACTAATGAATAATATTAGTGAATAGTAAAGTTCCGTAGATTATCAATAACTTTGTCAAAATTAATCTTCTTCACATATTCAAGCGCCACAGATAGTAATACTTGATTTTTAAATTTATCTTCGCTTATAGTTGGTCAAAGAACATGTTTTATTAATTTTAATTATGGAAGTTTTTTAATGAAAGACACACCAATAATAACAGTTGAGGTGGCAAGAAGTGGTCATATTTTCTAAAAATCTTGAAATGAATGCTGATAAGATTTCATGATGGATGTGGAATTGGGATATGAAGGGATAAAAAAAGGAATGAAGGATTATTTCAAGATTTTTGGCCTAAGCACCTAGAACTTACCATTAACTGAGAGGCCTCAAGTGGAGCCTGTCAGATGGAGTGAGGAAATTAGAAGTTCACTCGCAACACTGCCTTATTTTATTAGACATTCAAATGGAGATGTCTAGTAGCCAAATGAACATGTGATCTGAAGTGAGGAGAGAGGCTTGAGCTAGAGATACAACGTATCGTTAGGATACAGCCATGAGAGAGAAGGAGATCACCAATGGAGTGAAGGTTGGTAGAGAAGAAGACCAAGGAGTGAGCCCCAAATTACCAATGTTAGGAGGCCAGTAAAAGGAGGAGATAGATAAGGCCTGGCCCACGAAACATAAGAATAACAAAGAGTGCCTGGTGACCTGAAAGCCCGGTTAAAATATTGTATGCAGGAAGCAATAATCGATGCTGTCAAATGTGACTGGTAGGTTATATGAGATGAGGACTGATAATTAACCATTGGAGTTATTATTGTGACCTTGATAAAAGCAGGCATGGTGGACAAAAGCCTGACTGGTGTGAGCGTATGAGACAATGAGAGGAGAGGATTTGGAAACTAGAAATATAGACAACCGTTTCCAGGGGAGCAAAGGAATGGGGGCACTTCTGATGGAATTGAAATGCCCTTCATTAGAGGCTGAAAAAGATCATAGAGGGCACAATAGGATTAGTTCCTGGATTCAAGCAGGTAGTATATCCACGGGCCCATTTAGAGCCAGTTCGAACAGACCACATCTCTTATCAACAAAGTGATTAAGAATTGTCTTTCAGAAAATTTGCAGTCATGTGGCCAGAGCAAGGGCAGAAGAAATCTTGACCTGAAATGACCAAGAAACCAAAGATTCTCCTCCCCACAGAGCACAAGGACTGGGACATGACTGGAACTTACTTAAAAGTCAGACTCTTTATCAGAAGCAAGGGGTCTATCATTCTGGAAGATCTGGTGTTAAAATTCCTTCCCCACCTTACCCCATAAATGTTTAAAACCTTACCATAAAAGTTTAGAACCTTACCATAAATGCTTGAAGCCCACCAATCAAAACCTGTCCTGCCAATGTTTCTGTGTGCCACCCTGTTCTCCCTAATCTCTTAAATTTCACCCCAAACCCTGAATCAGGGAGACAGATCTGAGGGCACATGTCCCCTGTCTCCCTGCAGATTGATCTCACAGAATAAAGATGATCTCTTTTCCCAAAAGCTGATGTGCTTGTTTATGCACATCATGTAGGAGAACCCCATTTTTGTGCAGTGACAACAGGAGAGTTGAAGCTGTGAAGACATGGAGTAGAAGACATGAATAGTGTGGTTTCTGAAGCTGCTCCTTCACTCTTGCTGATGGAGGTAAAAGGTCTGGGGGAGGCAAGATCTTAGCCCCACACACGATTCCCTCTTTTCTACTTTTGCGGGAGGGTCTGCCTTAGTCTGAATGTTATGAATCAAACCCTGCTAAATCCACAATTTTAAATAAATGAATGAACAATTATACTAAACAAAACAGGGATTCAGTGAAATAAAGAGTGCAAATTTTGAGAAAAATCAGAACTCAGTCTCCTCCTCTTTTTCTGCTCTCTTTCTCTTCTTTTACTACAGTCAGGCTCCAAAGTATCCGTAAGCAACATAGCAAAGATATCAGGTACAGTTAGCTGTGAGGATGTTGCTTACCTTTATGTGTTCATTCTTTTGGATTTCTTATAGCTCTAATTAACTCAAAGATTTCAGAAACCTAAAATATTTTATTAAATGTAGAATTAGCCAATTTTATGGGACCTACATGGAACCTATGCTTATGTTTATTAATTTGGTGCTTTTTTCACTTGGTAATGGTGATTTTGTCCATTTGTTTTGTTAATTTGATTTGTTTTCTGTCTGGGGGTGGGGGACGAAGGCTAATGTTCTATGTTTATTTGAAACGCTGCCACGAAGCTTTGTTATGAGGCCATTAGCAACTTGAAGATATAATGTTTTAAACAGCCATGCTATTTCAAATTGAGAATATCACTGAAGGAATGGCATAGATATTCTTTATAGTCCACTGGGAAAACCAGTTCAAAACAGTTTCTCCCATATTTTAGGCCCTGGATAGATTTGTTTCAGCTTCCATTAAAATACGTTTCCCATAAATAGTGCAGGGAACTTTTTTCTTTTTTTTTTTTTTGTTTTTTTTGTTTGTTCGGATTATATTCAGGTGGTGAATAGTGATGATAAATGTTTAATTAAAATGATTTTAAATACTTTTTTTCTCATGCTTTATCTCAAGCACATTTTAAGAAAATAATAAGGATCCAGGCAACTGAGGCCAGAGATAAATCCTATGATTGCTGTCTCCTAGGATGAGAAGGAGGACATTTGAGTCAGGTATTCAGGTCTGTGTACTTGTACTTGGGGTACTGCATAAGAGGGAGGGAAGAGGATGTGAGTGTCTACTAAAAAGAGGAAGTCTAGACAAATGGCCACTGAATACCTCCCTTCCACTCCCATGTTGAGCAGGAATTTTGTCAGTGTTAGCCACTGGACCTTCACTTCTCAAGAAAGTCTTACTGCAAATGAACAAAACAGGAGATTGTAGACTGACAGTAGCTAATCATATTTCTAATTTTCTTCCTTTCTGTGGTAACTGATAGTTCTGGTATTCCTTAAGGATCGTCCAGAAAAGCTGTCATAAATGCAGTGATGACATTTTTTGAGTTTACCTACTTCCCATTTTCCTCTACTAACAAAAATCTTATGGGAGAAAGGATCCCCGTACAATTTTAAATCACGTGATCTAGTAATTATGCAATTAAGACTGGATACTTAGGTTGATTAAAATATTTTGCTTCTAGTTTCTAATTTTTTATAAGGTATTGCATTGAATAATATTTCTTACCAGGAATTCTGCAAAAAAATGCAAAAAAAAATTATGGAGTGCTTACTAAGTACTGGACACTCTGCTTTGAAAAAAGGAAGACCTAGATGCAGTGTTATTGTCTTTTGTTGTAGTTCTCAATACTATTGTGGGGAAATTAAGAGATATAAGGCTGTGAGGATTTGATGTGTATATCTATATACCTATATTTATATTTTAATATATAAATTTACTATATATAAATTTGTATAAAAATTTAAAGTTTAATCTTTGTTGATATAAGTCTGTCTCTGAAGATGGACCCACTCTCAAGGTGCTAAAGCAAATAAATTTCTAATCTTACCAAGAACATCTTAATATATGAAAAAAGAAAATCGTTATCTGCAAATTTTTTGCTGTCAACTCCTATCACTTCCTGGCAACTCCTGATAACTCCTGCCCAGGCTCATCTGCATCCCGTGTGTTTCAATTGTCTTCAATTTTAAGGCTGTAAAAAACTTCTTCAGGATGAAGCCTAATCGCCTCTACAGATTAAAACTCTAGGCTTGCATTATTTTACTATACTAATTATTACCGGATTGAAACCCAAAGTCTTCTTCACCAGATGTATATTCTTTCGATTGATCTTCAGTCTCTCAAAATCCCTTTTCCGAGAACAATATGACTGATGACTCTGAACTTAGTTTTTGGAACTCCATAGTCTGCTATAATCTCATCATCTGTTTTCTTCTTTCTCAATCTCTATGGCACATCCTTAGCTGAGCATTCCCAGGTCCATCATCTCATATACATGTGGCACATTTTAGGTAACATTTCCATTGTAATTTTGTTGGGGCCCAGGGCAGGCCTCCCCAAAATATCCCACAATGATATATTGATTATTTTGAATTAAAGTAATTTGAGAAGCAGCCAACTCAAAAAGGACATTTCCTCCTCTTCTCTCTGTTCCCCCTGAAAGCATGAAATAAATCTCCGTGAAAGGAGCCCTCCCAGCACTAGGAGGGAGAGACATCCTTATCACCAGAGCTGGGGAATTCAGGGCCCAGAAGCCCGTATAAACAAACCTTGTTACTTTTCCTAATTTTCTACCTCAAGCCTAAACTCTGTTCAAATTCCTCACTAATTACATACCCCGAACCTAAGTTTCTTTGTCCTGTCAATTCCTCACAAATTTATTGTTTCTTTGTGTAAAAAGATACTACACAGCAGCCTGCTTTGCCCATCTTGGAGAGGATCATTTTCATGATTCTCCTGTGTGCATGTAATTAAATTGGTTTTTTTTCCTGTTAATCTGGTCTTGTGTCAATTTTATTATTAGTCCAGCTGTAAGAACACAAGAAAGGTAGAAGTAGGGAATTTCCCCCTCCTTGACAATTTCAATAAAGACCTACTACAGAGTATAAAATATTGAAGAACATAGTAAGGTACAAATTATTTGAGGGCTATTAAATTCTAAAATTATATGACATTATTTTTATATTCTTTACTGTATTTTGCACTTCTAAATTAATGATTAGGAATATAATTTTATTGTCTTTCTAAATAATAATGATCAAATATCAGAGTAACAAATGAACTATAAACATAACTTTCTTGATAAATGCTGGCAAATTAATTATATTGTTGAAATTTGAATAGATATAATACTAAATAAGTATTTAAAACACTGATTTCCTACTTCCTAGCCAAGTACTT
Organism: Diceros bicornis minor; assembly: GCF_020826845.1. Lineage (NCBI taxonomy): Eukaryota > Metazoa > Chordata > Mammalia > Perissodactyla > Rhinocerotidae > Diceros > Diceros bicornis. The sequence continues at coordinate 50,990,415 of NC_080761.1, forward strand.
TTTCTGCAATACCATAAATTTTACGCTATAGAAATAATATATAAAGTAAACAGCTCATTTGATAATAAATTTGATATTACATATACAAAATAAGTATCTTCATCTTCACATCATTTCCTTTCTCCAATTAATTTCTGTGTGTGTGTGTGTGTGTGTGTGTGTGTGTCCAAATTACAAGAAGGAAGCAAAGATGGGGGCAGAAGAAAGTGGCATGAATTTGAAAATAATGACATTGAAGAGGGGAGGGGGCAAGAAAGAGGGAGAGAGAGATTGCCTTCTTTTAATTATGAGATGTATTAGAAGTTGAATCATCACGGAATGTTTAATAAATAAATAAACATTTATTTAGTATAAATATTATTTAATAAATAAATAAACAAATCAATCTATATGTCTATGTTCTTTTGAAAATACAAATTTTGGGTGAAGTTTAGCTGAGAAAGAGAAATATTTCACCTGTGGACAACTTTGGCCTGTACTTGTAGAGTTCCATCCTGCTCATGACCTTCCCTTCTTGATCGTCTACCCTACAAATTTCAGATTCACTTAGCCAAGCCCCATCGTCTTATAAGCTAATTTCTTACAATAAATTTTTCTCTCTCTCTTTCTCCTCTCTCTGTCTGTCTCTCTTGTGTGTGTGCACACAAGCTTTCTATTTCTCTAGATAGATTTTACTTTTATTTGAAGTGTAAAAACAACAAATTATTAATAATGTGTACTAATTTAAAATTACCTTAAATTTTAATTAAATATAAACAAATTAAAATTCCCAAGATATTTTTCCTGCAGCTAAATTTAAACATTGATATGAATGAATAATATGCTATTTGAAAATTATATACGTTATGGGTAATGTTGAAATTTAGAACATTTAAAATTTCAGTTTAAAATTTGCAAAATTGTTGAATACCTCCTATTGATTCCATTGGTTCTGTATCTCTGATTGAACCGAGGTCAACACAGTGATGCAACTCGCAGCTGTCACGAGTGTGTGAGAAATCTGAGTAGGCCTCACTGGTCATTTACTAGAGGAACCAAGGAATAGATCCACTCCAAGTCCAGAGCGGCATTGCGACCTCAACACTTTATGTTTTCTTTTTACAGATTTTGCCTTTTTTTGGCTTTTTTTTTTAAGTGTCAAAAATCAAAATATCTTGACAATTAGGAAAATTAAAAATAATATTTTCCTCTTTAAAAAAAGAAAGCTAAATGAACATACATTTAGATATGATTCATCTTAAATTGAAACTGATAAATGACCTGACTGGAGCTGTAATATACAAAAAGCAATAAAATAAACCAGGATTTGAATGAGAAATACAGAGAAGATTTAGAAGACCATTGATTCCAAATAGATGCAAAAATCATGCTAAAGATATCGTCAAATCCTTGAATGTCCCTGGCCTTATTTTCTGTAAGAAGATGTGAATTCACCAAGAATCAGAAGGCCGTGTAGTATTCCTCTTTGTAATCCCAATGTCGGGGCACAGCTAGCTTATTCATTCATTTAAGGAGATTAGTTTTGATTGAGTACTTTCATGTTCCAATTATTTTTCTAGGCTCTGTGGTTGTAACAATTAATAAGAAAAACAACATATATGTCCTCAGAGAGGAAGCTGGGATTAAGGGTGTGGGGGACAGTTATGAACATATAAACACATACATAATTAAAATAATTTCAGGGAGTGATAAGTACTCTGAAAAACTTAAAACTGGATATTGAGTAGAGGGCCTGGGACAGGGGAGTAGAGTTTCTCTAATGAGAATTATTAGGACATTCCTTCCTGTTAGTGATGGAAGATGCGATTGGAGGTGTATGCCATGGCCAGATCACTTAGAGTCATGTTGCATGTAATAAAGAGTTTTGATTTGATTGTAACTGCTATTGAAATCCGTTGGAAGGCTTTAGAAACAGAAATAATAAAATAATATAATTTGTGGTTTAATATTTTAATATGTTCACGAGGGTGCTATGAAGAGAATAAATTATGGTAGGAACAAGACAGAAAGCAGAGAGACAATACACAAGGCAGTCAGTAAACATGTGTAGAACAAACAAAATCAATGAACAAATATCTCATTAACGTAAAGATTAATGTTTCTGATACATTTATGTAATTGACATAAAAAATATTACAGCCATGGGACTGATTAGACATAGATATACTTCTTTTATATGCCCAATATCCACAATTTATTTTTATCAATTGTATAGGTTTTGTTTTGTTTTTTTTCTTTTAGTGTTTCAGAATCCAAGGAGTAGTCAGCAGTATTTCTTTTCTTTTCTTTTCTTTTTTTTTTTTTGTGAGGAGGATCAGCCCTGAGCTAACATCCATGCTAATCCTCCTCTTTTTGCTGAGGAAGACCGGCTCTGAGCTAACATCTATTGCTAATCTTCCTCTTTTTTTTTCCCCAAAGCCCTAGTAGACAGTTGTATGTCATAGTAGTCAGCAGTATTTCTGATGGGAAAGCCAGCCTCTGGATTAGACACCCAGTCAGTCATCCTTCATCCATTCATGTTCACGGCTTTCTAAATTATACAAAGGAATATAGACCACTGCAGAACATAAAATGTATTTCATAATGACAGGAAATGATAATGAAGTTGGTTAAATGTCTTTACTCCCAATTTCTCTCTCTTATAGCAAAAAATTAGTGTCTTATTGTAGGAAGTGTTTCTTGCACTATATACATGTCAGGAATGGACTCAATGTCCCTTAAGAATTCTTCTGCTCTTAAGCTCTTTTATATCATGGCCAATATTTTCATATATATGATAGGAAAAAATAACTAGATCTCTGGAAAAGTAGTACTTAGTACGTCCCGAGCAATATGTTTTGTCTCACTCAGAAGATTACTGTAATTAAAAGGTAGAGAAGATCTGTGTATTCAACAATGTCTTCTGGTATATAAAAGAAGAAATTTCTTTTTTTAATAAAACATCACAATAGTTAACCTACTTTTAAATGAGATGACCATTCTACATTCAAATGCGTGGTACAAAGTCCTTCTTCTAAAAGAAGTAAGATAATACTGGTAACTGTACTTTCTTCTATGATTTGGGATCCTGTTAATACAAAGGAAAAAATTGTGCCGTAAGGAAATATCTGATTTAACGGACAAAACTACCACACATAGCACTTTTTGTTTTTTTTATATTCCACTCCAGTGAGATCATTATAGTATTTGTCTTTCTCTGTCTGACTTATTTTACTTAGCATAATGCCCTCAAGGTCCATCCGTATCATCCCAAATGACCGGATTTCCTTCTTTCTCATGACTGAATAATAATCCGTCTACACACCACATCTACATCTTCTTTAGCCATTTATGTGTTGATGGACACTTTGGTTGTTTGCATATCTTGACTATTGTGAATAACGCTGCAATGAGCGTGGGAGCGCAGGTATCTTTCGATATAGTGATTTCATTTCCTTTGGATATATACCCAGAAGTGGCATTGCTGGATCATATGGTAATTCTATTTTTGATTTTTTTGAGGAAAGTCCATACTGCATTCCATATTGGCTGTACCTTTTCATGTGCTGTTGCCCATTTGCTTGTCTTTTTTGGAAAAATGTCTATTTGGTTCCTCTGCCCATTTTTTAATTGGATTTTTTTTTTTTTTTGGCTATTGAATTTGTATGAGTTCTTTATATAATTTAGATATTAACTCCTTATCAGATATATGATTTGCAAATATTTTCTCCCATTCCTTAGGTTATCTTTTCATTTTGTTGATTGTTTCTTTGGCTGTACAGAAAATTTACGGTTTGATGTACTTCCGTTTATTAATTTTCGCTTTTGTTTCTTGTGCTTTTAGTATCATGTCCAAAATATCATTGCCAAGACCAATGTCAAGGAGCTTTTCCTTATGTTTTCTTCTAGGAGTTTTACAGTTTCAGGTCATATGTTTAAGTCTTTAAACCCATTTCGAGAACCTAACTTCTTTAATTTTTATAACAGCCCTATCAGGGATACAACATTAAACTCCTTTTATATCTGAGAAAAATGGAGGCTTAAAAAAGTTTAAGTAACGGCCAAGGTCACACAACTAGTAAGTGGCAGCCCTGGATTTGAAATTCAGGCAGTATTCAAGCCAAACATCTTAACTGCTACTACACTGAGTAATAGAATGAGACGAAAAGCCTAACCTTGAAGTATAAAGATTAAAGAAAAGTGTCAGAAATGTCTTCAAATTTTAGTTACTAAACATTTACAAAAACTAAGCAAAATCATATTTCCAAATTTTATAAAAAGCAACTTTGTTGTTTTGCTATTTGCAGTATTTGTTGAAATTTAGACACTTCTACAATTTCAGTTTAAGCTAATAGAACATGTAAGGAGTATTTTTAGAGTATTTTAGTATTTCAAGTCAGTGTTCTGCTAAGCTTGGGAGAGTCCCAATGTGCTCAATTGTTTCTAAGAATCATATGGATTAAGAATGTAAAAGAATGAGAGAACAGTGAGCAAGGAGACACACATAACACAAAATGATGGCTGAGCATATTCCCACAATCCTAAGCTGGCTGTGTTTCCAGACTCTATTTTCTTTGCCTAGTGCTTTCCTTTCTTTCCCACATTAATGCTGCTCCTTCAGCTTGTTTTGATATGTGCACGTTTGAGGGCTCCATGGAAAGTTCTATTATAATGTTATTTAGTTTTACTTGAAAAACATATCATTTGTTTGTTGGTTTTACTACAATGAAATGGTCATGTTTCTCAATTTATTTCCCTTGCCTTTTAATGCTTCCCTTAGTAAATCTAATATATTCACTTTATATTGTGTTCTGCAATTTTGTAGTTCAAATGCATGGCCTTCTGTTACTTTCTTGGGAAAAAAGCTGTCAAGACGTGTAATATCTATGATTTAGACAGTGTCGTCATTGTTACTGTGATGTAGTAGGAACCAATGAAAATAGCAGAACACTTAGAAAGTAATTTTAAGTATGTAAAAGTGATCATGTGGAAATAGCCTAAAATATTAAACCAGTCTCCAGCATGGCAAGGCTAATATTTTCTGCCCCACATCATCTTGGGTGAAGCAAGTCATTTATCATGTGTGATGGCTCTAGAAATACTTCAGAACCATGAAAAACTATAATAATAGTGGTTTTATACATCTATAAAGGGAAAATAGAAACAACTGTATACCTTAAAAATAATAGTCTAATATAAATAATATATGACTCAATCTGAGAACTAGACCAAAAAAATTAAAAGGTATGCAATATTTTAATTTTAAATACATAGGTGAATATGTTATTGGTGAAAGCAGGTGGCTGAGTAAAAGCACTGCAAATTTAGAGTCCATTTCAACATTTCACTTTCAGTCTCTTACCAAGAAGCAGGACTGGTGTTTGAGCCTAGAAGGCTTCATTGAACCTGTTACAACAGGGCACCCTCTGCTTTTTTCTCATAAAATACATATTCCCTAAACTCGCAAGAATTCACTAGAAGAATACTTTTTCTATCTCTCTTTCCAGAGATTATACAAAGACAGAGTCAATGTTTTTTCCTCCCAAAGGAACAGTCATTTCCAAATGTTTGACCCTTTGGAAGCTGTGCTAACCAAGATGTAAAGGATGAATTCCATTTCAATAGAAATGTGTATGTAGGTGTGTGTTCTTTTAAGAAGAGGTATTCTATGAATTTGCATGTGGTCTATAAAAACTCCATAGTGCACGTTGGTATCTATCACAGAAAGGGTTCTATATGTACTTAATTAAATTTACATGATTACAGCGCAATTATCGTGAACATATATGACAAGTGCTTTCCCCACTTAATTCATTTATTCACTCATTCATTATCCCATTTAACAAGTATTCGTGGAGGGAATTCTATATTCCTGGCACAATGTTAGACGCTAGGGATATGACGAAAACAAAGATTGACACGCTGTCTGCCTCTAGGAGCTTATACAGGACCCTAAGCTCATGCAGGTACAGGTAATTTCTGCACCTTGTTATTGTAATGCATTTTTTGAGAGGGATGTAAAGCAATAAGAGAGAAGCAGTGGATATATGTTAAAACTCTATCTTCTATCACCAAGAAGTCATTGCTCTTAACTGTCCTCCATTTACTTCTCCTATTTACATTCAGATAATTCACTCACCATTTTTGCACTCAAGTCAATTTTTTCTTTTTTTTTTTTTGCTTGAGGATGATTGTCCCTGAGCTAATATCTATGCCAGTCTCCCTCTATTTTGTATGTGGGATGCCACCACAGTATGGCTGGTGAGTGGCATAGGTCCGCACCCGAGATCCGAACCCGCGAACCCCGGGCCACCAAAGCAGAATGTGCAGAACTTGAACCGCTCCTCCACAGGGCCAGCCCTCAAGTCACTTTTTATACTCCCAAAATATAACCATTTTTTTTTTTTTGTGAGGAGATCAGCCCTGTGTTAACATCTGCCAATCTTCCTCTTTTTTTTTTTTTTTTTTTGCTGAGGAAGACTGGCCCTGGGCTAACATCCGTGCCCATCTTCCTCCACTTTATATGGGAGGCTGCCACAGCATGGACTGCCAAGCAGTGCATGTGTGCGTGCCCAGGATCCGAACCGGCGAACCCTGGGCCACCGCAGCGGAGCACGAGTGCACTTAACCGCTTGCGCCACCAGACCGGCCCCCTATAACTACTTTTTAATACTCATATTATATAACTACTTTTATAGAAAATGCCTAAATATTTCTTTAAAACTTCCAGAAGTATTCAGCAAATATTTCTTGAGCACCTACTATGTTCCAGGGATAGGAGAAAGATGCATGTGTCACTTCTCTCTTGCCCTCACTGGGCTTACAGAATTTTGCTTTACTATGAACAAGGAAGAGAGCAGAGAGTAGTGTGGAGGGGCACGGCATGGAACGAACAACGATAGACAGTAGAAGGGATCAGAGTTGACTTTTCTCATTGAAAGCTACATTTTGCAGTATTTTGAGGGAAAGTAGATAAATAATTTTTTAAAACTGGAAGTGCGTTTGAAGATTTAGTTTCGCCTGGATGGTAATAACACCAAGAGAATGAGTAATTTACCTATATTTAAAAATCAGAATATTTTATACAATGGTCTATATTTCCAGCTTATCTTGAAAACTTAGAAGGTAGCTGGCACTACACCCTACAGCCACAGGCATCTCTCAGGTCATTATATGCCTCACTCACCCTGCCTCACTCAATTAAATCACCTACTTAGTTTCTATCCACTAGTGTTTCTGAAAACTTCCAGATCAGAGAAACCCTCGAGGCTCTTGTCTAAAAGTGTCAATCTCCAGCTTATCCTCTGGAGATTCTGGTTGAATAGATCTAGAATGGTAGTGGACTCTTTACTTTAACAAGCGTCTCAGGAGATTATTTTATTTTTATTTTTTGGTGAGGAAGATTGGCCCTGAGCTAACACTTGTGCCCGTCTTCCTCTACTCATATATGGGATGCTGCCACAGCATGCCTTGATGAACTGTGTATAGGTCTGCACCCAGGATCCAAACCCAGGAACCCAGGCCACTGAAGTGGAGTGTTCAAATTTAATCACTATGCCACTGGGCCAGCCCCCCAAGTGACTGTTTGTAAATAAAGTAGTTAAAGAAACGCTATTGTAGCCTCTTCAGTTTGCAACCCCAAAACAATTGAGAACATGCTATTAATCTCCTAGCCAGAGCAATCAGGCAAGAGAAAGAAATAAAAGGGATCCCAATGGGAAAGGAAGAAGTGAAACTGTCACTATTTGCAGATGACATGATTTTATATATAGAAAACCCTAAAGAATCCACCAGAAAACTTTTAGAAGTAATAAACGAATATGGTAAAGTTGCAGGATACAAAATCAACATAGAAAAATCAGTTGCATTTCTGTACACTAACAACGAAGTAGCAGAAAGAGAAATTAAGAATACCATCCCATTTACAATTGCAACAAAAAGAATAAAATACTTACGAATAAACTTAACCAAAGAGGTGAAAGATCTGTACACCGAAAATTATAAAACATTTCTGAAAGAAATTGAAGACACAAAGAAATGGAAAGATATTCCATGCTCTTGGATTGGAAGAATTAACATAGTTAAGATGTCCATACTTCCTAAAGCCATCTATAGATTCAATGCAATCCCTATCAAAGTTCCAACAAGATTTTTCACAGAAATAGAACAAAGAATCCTAAAATTCATATGGAACAACAAAAGACCCCGAATAGCTAAAGGAATCCTGAGAAAAAAGAACAAAGCTGGAGGTATCACACTGCCTGATTTCAAAATATACTACAAAGCTATAGTAACCAAAACAGCATGGTACTGGCACAAAAACAGACACACAGATCAATGGAATAGAATCGAAAGCCCAGAAATAAACCCACACATCTATGGACAGCTAATCTTTGACAAAGGAGCCAAGAACATACAATGGGGAAAAGAAAGTCTCTTCAACAAATGGTGTTGGGAAAACTGGATAGCCATATGCAAAAAAATGAAAGTAGACCCTTACCTTACACCATACACAAAAATTAACTCCAAATGGATTAAAGACTTGAATGTAAGACCTGAAACTGTGAAACTTCTAGAAGAAAACGTAGGCAGTTCGCTCTTCCACATCGGTCCTAGCAACATCTTTTCAAACACCACGTCTGACCGGGCAAGAGAAACAACAGAAAAAATAAACAAATGGGGCTACATCAAACTAAAATCTTCTGCACAGCAAAGGAAGCCATCAACAAAATGAAAAGACAGCCTAACAATTGGGAGAAGATATTTGCAAACCATACTTCTGATAAGGGCTTAATCTCCAAAATATATAAAGAACTCATGCATCTCAACAACAAAAAAACTACCAATCCAATTAAAAAATGGGCAAAAGACCTGAACAGACATTTCTCCAGAGGAGATATACAGATGGCCAACAGACACATGAAAAGATGTTCAAAATCACTATCAGGGAAATGCAAATCAAAACTACAATGAGATATCACCTCACGCCCATCAGAATGGCTATAATTAACAAGACAGGAAACAACATGTGTTGGAGAGGATGTGGAGAGAAGGGAACTCCCATACACTGCTGGTGGGAGTGCAAACTGGTGCAGCCACTGTGGAAAACAGTATGGAGATTCCTCAAAAAATCAAGGATAGAACTGCCATATGATCCAGCTATTCCACTGTTGGGTATTTATCCAAAGAACTTGAAAACACCAATTTGTAAAGGTACATGCACCCCTGTGTTCATTGCAGCGTTATTCACAATAGCCAAGACTTGGAAGCAACCTAAGTGCCCATCAAGGGACGAATGGATAAAGAAGCTGTGGTATATATACACAATGGAATACTACTCAGCCATAAGAAACGATGAAATCCAGCCATTTGTGACAACATGGATGGACATTGAGGGTATAATGCAAAGTGAAATAAGTCAGAGGGAGAAGGTCAAATACCGTATGATTTCCTTCATTAAGTAGTAGATAATAACAACAATAAACAAACACATAGGGACAGAGATTGGATTGGTGGTTACCAGAGGGGAAGGGGGGAAGGAGGAGGGTGAAAGGGATAATTCGGTACATGTGTGTGGTGATGGGTCGTAATTAGTATTTGGGTGGTGAACATGATGTAATCTATGCAGAAATAGAATCACCATGATGTACACCTGAAATTTTTACAATGTCATAAACCAATGTTACTGCAATAAACAGAAAATTAAAAAAAAAAGTCAGTGATCTCAACATAGTATTAATTTATGGAAGTTTAATAAATGAGTAAGTAGAAATCAATAATCTCATAATTTTGTTTTATGTGAGGAGATAGATATAAATATATATATATATATCCACGTGAAAATAATTATTGATGTGCTTAATCTCAGTGCCCTAGATTGATGTAACATAGTATTTTATGCATCATTATAGCATCTCCTATGAGATGTAGTTTGAGTTTTTCTGAACTAGGTCAATTTCAACCATGCTTGCACATGGTTACTAAAATTGGCTGGGGTGGGGCCCAAGCACTCTCTAAAAATCAAAACAAATTAAAATAAAAAATTTCCAGATAATTCTAATACACAAAGTGTGCTAAGAATCACCATCATAAGTATAGAGACTTGATTTCATAACAATATTTATAAACATTTAATCAGAGATGTGCTAATAAATGGTTAACAACCTGCTTTCTGGCCTAGGGGGAAGCCCTGATTTGTGGCATTTGTCAATGTCTTGATGTTGGCGCAAGCTGAATCCAGCATATCACATGATTTAATGATCACTTACTGTGTTAGATGTTGAGGAAAAAACAAAAGAGACTTGCTTTCAAGTCTTTTATTATGTCACTGGCGTTTTGTATCATATACACACAAAAGTACAAGGAAATATATGTGCCTTTGGTATCAAATGAGGCAGTAAGGGTAATAATGATAAACACTGTTATTCACTGAACATTTTCTCTCTTCTGAGCATTATGTTAATAGCTAATTACAGACAGACATATGACATTTATACATACAGACGTGATATATAATTAACTGAATCCTTACTATGTGCTGGACATTATTCCTAGCACTTTAAGACATCATTTCAATGATGTGAGCACTATTTTCTCTCATTCAGAAATGGGAAGCAAGGCCTAGAAAAAAATATACAACTTGCGCAGTGTCCTAGAATTGGTAAATGTGAATATGAATGTGAACCCAGGTAATTTGACTTTAAAGCTAACAGCTCTAATCCCATTGCCCTATTGGTACAGACAATAAATAATATCAGAAGTCGGAAAAAGGAATACACACCCAGGCATAGTCGTCAAAGGTGGATTCATGCTTAGGTGACCTATGAACACTTGGTCTCTTCAGAGTTTATAATCAGTAATTAATGCTGCCAATATGACTGCAAAATCCGGATAAGCAATCATATTATAGCATCTGTCCCATGAAAATCTACAAGAAATATATTAATTATGACTAAACAAAAATATTAAGTTAATAGACTGATAAATTGATATAAAAGCTATGATTTGATATTTTGCATAAATTCACGAAGTATAGTGACCATGGTCTCCTGAGAGCTCTATTATAACAAAGTTAATTTTTTCCAATGTAAAACAGAAAATAACATTTCTATTATTTTCAAATGTGTAAAACAACTGTACTCATTGCCAAGTTATTGAGAAGATATCTTCAAAACAAAGTGCACCTTCCTCTATTTTCCTCAAGTATTCAGTATTGCAAGGATGTCTAGGAGAAATCTTCTTTTTCTCTCCCTAGCGTTAACCCCTCTCACTCTGTCTCACTCTCTTTTTTTTTTCCTCCCCGTCTGGAGGCAGGGACATTTCTTTTAATTAAAAATATGTCTCTAAAGTCTAGATTCTAACAGGGTGTGAATGGATCAGTTTTCATGGATTTTAAAGGAATATATTATACACATTAAATAGGCATACTAAATTGTTTCCCTTGATTGTTTTCTGGTAGTTTTTAGTCTCAGAATAGATCTAGAAAGAAAGGTGTTAATAGGATGAGAACAGGCAACATTGTGCTCCCTTTCCAAATCAAACAACCGAATAATGTGTGCCCACTGCTCGAGTTCTGGATTGACTGTGAGCTTGCATTTCCTGACCAGGAAGAGAGGACATTGAGGTGGGAACTAAGTCACTTTCTTCCACTTCTTCATAGACTTTTCTAAAGAGTACAGGTACTTTTCTAAAGAGTACAACTCAATTATTTTATTTAATCTTCGCAACAATCCTAACAATAAGGAACTATAATTATCTTTGTTTTAAAGATGAGAATACTGTGGCTTTGGGAGTTTATGTAACCTGCCTAGTAACAAACTATGAGACACAAAGTTAAATTTAGAACTCAATTTTCATCTAGCCTCAGGACCTGAACTCTAATTTACGTATGTCAGTGATGGGCTTGTACCAATACTAAACACTAAAATAACAAAAGAGACTCAGTGAGGAGTCTCATCAGAAAATGCAAGTAGTCTAGAAAGCCTCATAATAGTCAATTATACCAATAACAGATTAAAAATTCCTTGGAGAAAATGTAAACTGCTTTGACATTACAGGTTATTTTTTAGTTTTTATTTAAGAACTGTCTGCCTATTTTTTATGAGGCATATATTTCATAAAATGTTGTCAGAGGAGAGAAATTTTAGAGCTCAAATCTTACTAAAAATCCCTAACTACAAAAAAGTCAACTTCAATTTGTACATTACCCTTTGCATATTATGATCAGAAAAAATATTCGTGGGAGATAGAACTATACCATGATAATACAGGTGTTTTGTTTTTTTTTTTCCTTTAGAGATCAGACTTATGACAGCTCTCATTGATCATGATGGAAAAATCTAATTTCACAGCCAGTTGCAAAATCCTGCTGTTTCAGCAAAGCTTGCAGAGATATGTGAATGAGTAGAGTCAGCCCTTATTGTAGAGCAGCCATGAAATCTGTAGTTCTTGTATCCTTCATATTGCAACCTACATTGCTAATGTTATATTTCTTAAAATGAATAGGGTTTCTATGATGCTGGGTCCCCTAAAACTAGTCAGATACTGTAATTGATCTTACGTATCTGCATTGGTTAATGCATCTTGCCAGAGGATCATCATGAGTATACTCAAAATATTTTAATTCTATACACAGCCTTCATACAGATAGAATGAAAATAGGGTGGAAGAGGTAGATATGAGCTGAATTACACTAACATTTTATTTAAGAAGTTTGAAAATTTGAATTATAAATTTCAATTTATATTTAAAAATTGGGAGTTTGAAACTTTCTCTTAAATTTCTTCATTCTGAACATAACAAAATTTTGCAGCAAGTAGGGTTGTTTCCTTAAATTTACGAGGAACAATTGTCTTCAGGTTATTTCAAAATAAGAATTCAAAAATCTAGATCCTTAAAATTTTGCTCTTCAATAACTTGAAAGAAAAATGGATAAACAATGTATCAGAGTCACAGTAACTGACAAGTTTGAATCGTCAGATTTCATTTTTGTCCACTGGCTTGAAAATAAAGTTAAATTACGTTCCTACTTCGTAAAATAATATAGTGCAAGAGTGAATAATATTCATAGGTTTATCAATGCTCGAACTAATAAATGTTTAAATCACACAAGCATAAACTATACTTATTCTCGAAATATTTCTATTTCTAATGAAGTTTACATACAAAGCTACTTCATAAAACTCAGAACTTAAAAAGAAGTATTTATCTTGCTAAACACTTATAAAATTTGGTTTTAAAATATTTTTTCCTAATACTAAATGCATTCTCTATTCTTTATTCAGTTATCAGTAAATATATAAGTAAATAGTAAAATCTTAAATTATTGTAATTTTTAAGCCTATCTTATGGGAGACATGTCCCTACTGTGACTTAACTAAAATTATTTTCATTCTGACACTAACAATTGCATTTAAGGTAAATGTTTCTAAGACCTATATCTATGGGCTACATACAAAAATTAAAACATAACATATAAAAGAAGAGTGCATTATATGTCATATTGTCATTTCTATATACAGTCACAGATGATTAAAACAGAGTGAATAACATTAATCAATCTAGTCTGTGATCATTGGAGAGGAAGTGCCAACAATTATCTACCTTTGTATTTTTTCCCACCACCTCAACCAGTACTTTCCATACAGTGAAAATTCAACATATGTTTGTTAAGTACTTATTATTTATAGAATTTTTCTATCTTTCCAGAACTAAGATCAAGTTAGTCTATTATTCTTTGTACATACCACTACATACTATTAATTTGTAATCTAACGCTATAAAATTTTAAAATTTATTTTGTAGGTGCGATTGGAGCTTTTTATTCACTACCATTAAATAATAGTTTCAGTAAATTAACCCCCTTTTGATCATCCTATATAGACACTGTCATAGAATGGGTTAAAGGTCACAAAACAAATACGCACACTCATATGTGCTGGGATCTCTGACAAAGATGAAAGCTATGGACTGTCTTCTCCTACAAATGCAATGTTAAACACACACACAACTCAGAAATGCATCTTGAAGCTAATGGCCTTCAAGGGGAAAAAAAAACCCAAAACCCACTGTCGTAGAACACTTCAAACTTGATAGAGTATCTGGTGCCTGACTTGCTCTCCTAAGATACAGAACTACAAATTTGACAAAATATATGAAACAACTGTTTTTCAGATATTTGACAACAGGCATCACAGTACGATGATCCTGGAGTGGGAGGAATGCAGTAGAGGCGGGACTACAATTGCCCTGGCTTTCTGCCCAGAAACGCAAGATGGGGCTTTTCAGATCATGACACAGGCAGAAGAAACCAAGCAGAGAATAGAGGTCTTGTTGAATTGAGGAGACAGATATTCTGAAACACAGAATTCATGATTCTAAGAAGAGAAAGGAAACAGAAATCTAAAGAAAAACGTAGTGTTTCAAGTGAGCTTTAACTATTTTAGAGAAATGTTTGCAGACTACGTAGATCCAGTATATACAATAGAGAGCTATTTAATAATAGATATCAAGTGGGAAAGAAAACACAGTTAACTTAAGAACTAATCGAATAAAGAACACTTGTCTAAAAATAACAAATAAAGAACTAAAATTGTGCTCAGGGTTCTTAGGGTCCACCACACAAGCCCCTAAGAATATCAGAATCTACCGAAACTAACTCTGATGTTCAAGTTTAGTCAAGTAAAACATATTTACTTTAATTAACCCATTTACTGGGCAATACAGTACATGTTAGTGACTCAGTCCAGAATTTTCTTTTCTTCCAGAAAATAAATTTATATTTTGGTATCAACATCTCCCTATCATAGGCATCTATTGTATCTTTTCATCCATGCACACATATCAGCTTGGCTCTACACACAACCTGAGGCTATGACATTAGTAGGAGCAGGTTCAGAAACCCAGTCCTAAGCATCAAGTGTCCTGGAAATCATCTTTCCAATGTGTCATAGATACCACAGTTTAAGACAGGGCTAATATTGAGAGACCTCCACAAAGTATATCTATTGGCTGTATTTTTTTTTCTTAGAAATACAAAACCCCAAGATAATTTAGTACAGTGGGTGAATTGTGTCCCCCCAAAAAATATGTTGAAGTCCTAACCTCTTATGCCTGTGCAAATGATCTGATTTAGAAATAGGGTATTTGCAGATGTGATCAAGTTAGGATGAGGTCATACTGGATTAGGGTGGGTTCCAAATCCAATGACTGGTGTCCTCATAATGAGAGGTAGACACAGACACAGAAGGAAGGCAGCTATTTGAAGACAGGCAGAAACTGGAGGGACGCAGCTACAAGCCAAGGAATGCCAGCAGCTACCATAAGCTAGACTGAAGCAAGCGAGAATCTTTCCAAGAAACTTTAGGGGGAGCACAGCCCTGCTGACACTTTGATTTTGGACTTCTGGCCCTCAGAACTGTGGGAGAATAAATTTCTGTATTTTTAAGTCATCCAACTTGTGGTAATTTATTATGGCAACCCTAGGAAACATACACTTGGGACAGATATCTTTCTATTTCTTTGTATTTTCACTAAACAATCTGATTAGGTCAGAACTTGACTGGTCTTTACTGAGAGAGACACTATATCATTTTCTTAGGTACTTATCGTAGTAGGAAGTACAAAGTCCCTGGAATTTGACAGACCTAAATTTGGTAAGTCTGAGTTTGAATGGCAACTTGGGCACTTTTTTTGTGTGTGTGTGAGGAAGATCAGCCCTGAGCTAACTTCTATGTTAACCCTCCCCTTTTTGCTGAGGAAGACCAGCTCTGAGCTAACATCTATTGCCAACCCTCCTCCTTTTTTTCCCCCAAAGCCCCAGTAGATAGTTGTATGTCATAGCTGCACATCCTTCTAGTTGCTGTATGTGGGACGCGGCCTCAGCATGGCTGGAGAAGCGGTGCGTTGGTGCGCGCCCGGGATCCCAACCCGGGCCGCCAGCATTGGAGTGCGCGCACTGAACCGTTAAGCCACGGGGCCGGCCCCAACTTGGGCACTTTTTTAACATTTTACACCATGAGGCCTCAGTTTCTTTATGTAAAAAATGGGATTAATAAAATCTACTTCATAGGATTATTGTAATATCATTATTTTTGATAATATATGACATATAACTGGTTCTTATCTCTCACCCTGCTTTGCCTTTAGTAAGTTACTTTCTCTCTTAAAGTAGACAGTTATCTAGATAAGTGTATAGAGTATATGGCAATGCCACAGAATTCAACATTGATTTACAGGGTGGAATAAATGGCCAAAATCATTCCACCTTTATTTTCTTGTTCTCTAGGCTCTGTGCCAGCTGAATTTGAAGTTCAATTGAAGACTTTGATTCCTATCTTTAATTATTGAAGGAAATAGAATTCCTTAATTACTTTAACAACCCCTTCTCATTTGGTCTTCCTATAGCCTTTGACAAAGGTACAAGAACCAATATTCCTCTAAGTTCTAAAAAAGAATATACAAATTAGATATGGCAGTGATCTTCACCTATGCATTTAAAATACACAACACGAAGTTTCCAATTATCATGTCAAAGTTGTAAAAAGTCTCAAAAATGACAGAAAATTAAAAAAAAAAAAAGCCTAAGAACAAAGCTCTATATGTGTCTTAGTTTTAATTCAGGAATTATTTTTAATGTGTAGGAATTACTTCTCTAACGGCAATTCTGTTAAATTTAGCTAATAGAAGTGGCACGGACTAACTTGTATGTGTGTGGAAACAGTTATGTTTGTTTTTCCTAAAAGAGATTTGAGAAATCTCTACTCATGCTTTTCCCACATTAGCCTATCAGAGGCCAGATAAGTAGAGGAGATTTAAGCAACCGTAATGCATTATGATAAATGTTTCACAATTAGTTCATTATAAAAGCAGGAAGAAAAAGAAAGAGAGGAAAGAATTTGAGAGCAATTAAAACAAATTTAACCCACATGGAAAAGGGTGTATCTATACTTTGAACTCTGCTTTTATAATATTTATGGAGTATAAGTATGAAAGCACAAATTAATTTTAATAAATTTCTCTAATATAGATCTTTATTAATATACTGATAATAATAAGGTATATTGTGTATCTTTACATATAGAAGACAGAACAATTCATAAGTATAAAACTCAATGAATTTTCACAAATAGAACATGCCTATGTAACCGGCAATGAGATAATGAAATAGATTTTTCCAGTATCCTAAAATCCCCATTATACCATTTTTCTTCCACGCTTCTGTGGAAGGAAATTACTGTCCTGCCTGTTTGTTTTTGAAGGCAAATATAAATAGAAATGGAATCATACAGTATGTGCTCTATGGCGTCCGCCTCCTGTTGCTGGAACTTACATTCATGAGATTCATCCTTATTGTTATGTTAGAAATAGTCTATTCATTCTTAATAGTTTATAATATTCCATGTTTGAAAACAGCACTATTTATCCATTCAGTTGTTTCTGGTTTTCCCATTTTTGTCTATTATGGATAGCACTATTATGAACATTCTCTTTATTGGTAAATATACATAGGCAATTTTATTAGGTAATGCCTATGTGTCTGACTTTAGCATAGCTACACCAGCTTTCCTTTGGGTAGTGTTTGCATAATATATCCTTTCAATACACTAACCTTCTGTGTTCTTATATTTAAGATATAGCTCTAGTATGTGGTTTATAGTTGAACTTTTTTTTTAGGCTGTCTAAAGAGCTTAGTCTTTGGATTTGAATTTTTAGTCCATTTACATTAATGTGATTAATTTCATATTCTAGTTTATGCCTACTAGTTCACACTTTGTGTAAATAGTTTTCCTCGCTTTCTCCCTTCTTTGAGATTATTCAACTTTTAAAATATGTTTTCCAGGGTCTGGCCCAGTGGCGTAGTGGTTGGGTTCCCATATTCCGCTTCAGTGGCCCAGGGTTCATGGGTTCGGATCCTGGGCGCAGACCTAAGCACGGCTTATCAAGCCATGCTGTAGCAGGTGTCCCACATATAAAAAAGTAGAGGAAGATGGGCATGGATGTTAGCCCAGGTCAAATTTTCCTCAGCAAAAAAAAGGAAGATTGGCAACAGTTATTAGCTCAGGGCTAATCTTCCTCACCAAAAATAAAATGTATAGATATTTTTTTCCATCTAGTAGCTCAATATTTACATTCTTTTTTAGTATCTATTAAAATTGTCTTAGAGTTTAAAAATATTCACCTTTGTTTTAGTACAATATAATACAAAATATTACTTTTATAAATTTATTGCAAAGATAAGACCTTAAAAACCATTAAATCTATGTAAGCTTTCTTACCATTGTGGTACTGTTGCCATTTTAACTTTAAATATATTTTTAGCAAGAAAAAATTATTTATTTTGTACAGTCAATGTTGATTTATATTTACCTCACATTTGCCTTTTTATAGCTCTTTCCTATATATCTATGCTTCTGTCAGTCATAGTTTTTTTTAGTCTGAAGCACCTTAACCTTTATTAAGTGTAGATATGTTGGCAACTAATAACTCTATACTGTTTTGTTTATTTGTAAACATATTTTTACATAAATTATTGAAGGATATTTTAACTCAGTATCTAAATCTAGACTATTTTTTTCTTTTTAGCCCTGTATAAATTTTATTTCATTGTTTTCAAGCTTCCATTGTTTACGTTAAAATGTCAATCTAATTGCTACAGCTCTGAAGGTAACAAGTCTATTTTCTCTGGCTGCTTTTAATGTGTACTCTTTTGCTTTGAATTTCTTATTAACTTTCTCCAGAGACAGTTCCCTCTTTCCTTTGTTAAGTGAATAGAGTGGGGACTGATCACCTTAATCCTAGTCAAGTGTCTGAGGCTGCTCAAGGCTGAGTTATAGATTTAGCCATAATGTTGACATCGGGTTTGCCCCTAGGGCAAAGCCCTCCAACTGTTTCAGCTGAGGGCCTGGCATAATTACAGGGCCTCTCACTAGTTAGGTTCTAAATTCTAATCCTTATTTTTTTGACCAAGGTAGAGCTCAGTTCTCCACTCCTCTCTTCTTACAGGATCACCTGCCCCTCAAATCTCTGATGTCACTCTATTCCTGTGAACCAGCAAAAGCTATACAGGTCTCTTTGCTTCTTAGTAGTTGCTATCTGATGGGTCTTTTGCTGTGATCCTCAAACTATTGCCCTTATTCTAGAACTGGCATGTGTTTTTTTAGGGAAAATGTAGCTGCCAAATCAATTCTCTTCTCCTTGACATCCTCCATCTCTTGGGTTGTGTTTCTTGAAGTCCTGGTGCCTTGTCTGTTTTGTATGCTTTCAAATGATATATAAACATTTTATACTTTTGTTATTTCACGTCTTTTTCAACAAGCATTTTGATCAGCCCAAAGCTTCTTCATCATTCTCAGAAACAGGAGTCACATGGAGAGTTGATTTAAAGCCACACATTATTTGGGAGGGAGGTGAACAACGGGGATTTGTGTAGTGGAGAGATGAATGTGCAGAAAAATAGAGGTAAAGTAATTATTAAGGATGCACAAGGAGCTATGTTTTTGTATTTGCTGAGATTAACTGTTCTCAAGGCTTTGTTGGATGTAAAACTGAGAATCTTGATATCATGTGATGTATCATAGGGCTCCCAGGAGGAAATAGTGGGGTCCATAATGAACACAGTCACTAATCCAAAAGACATTTCACTTCTGGTTTTATAACTCATTATCTAAACTTTTCAAATACTCTTTTAAAATATCTTGTACTTTTTATCATTTCATAATTGACTTTTTCTGAAGAGCTTTTTTCTCCAATATACATTAGATTAATGGTTATATTAGAAAGGGAAGGCTAGGTGGTAGTAACAATTACACCAATATAATAAAAGTTTGTTTTCTCGATCATTTAATTGTTTGAGTCAGGTGTTCCTCATTGGCAGGTGGCTCTCCTCTATGTGGTGATTTATTTACTGAGGCTTCCTTCTTCATATGGCTTCACTATCCCTTAGAGTTTTATACGGTTCTGGTCAGTTGGTGGAGAAAGAGAATGTAAAGACAATAAACAAATGTCTTAAAAGCCACGTATTGACCACATCACTTCCACTAATATCCCTTTAGCTAGAGCTCAGTTCATATAGTCATATCTAGCCATGAGACTAGGAACTATGGTCTATGTCCACGCTCAGGAAGGAGAAGAAATGTGGTTTCTTGATGAACAGCAAACACTCTGCCACAATGGTGAAGACAAATTGCTCAGGGAATGCTAAGTGAAATCTGGAAACATGATGTGGTACTTCTTATATACTCAACATTCTAAACAATGTATATTCAAGCATAGACTGAGTTCTGGAATAATATGAGTTCATAGCCAGCATGACTGAAGGGAGAACCCATAGATGACATTTTAT
This sequence comes from Diceros bicornis minor, assembly GCF_020826845.1. NCBI lineage: Eukaryota > Metazoa > Chordata > Mammalia > Perissodactyla > Rhinocerotidae > Diceros > Diceros bicornis. Next base: position 51,010,735 of record NC_080761.1, read on the forward strand.
ATTATTTGCTTCATATTCAATAGTATTCTTTATAAGCACAAAGAAATGATATTCTGGTTATAAAAGTAATATGTATTCATTTTGGAAACATGGATATTACACAAAGTAAAAATATTTTTAAAAATTATGCTTCATTTCACAATATGATATGGCCATCACTAATATTCTTTTCTATTACCTTTCCATTTTTACGCATATCATATATACTTTTTATGTTTTACACTAGAATTCACAAAGTAAAAGATATTAGGCAGAACCATAAGTAAATGTTGATATTCAGCATTTTTGAATTATAAGAATGACAACTTTGTATGGTTTAAAGAGTAAATAAACAAAGAGTAAAAATAAAGATTATGTTTTATCAGTCAGAAAGTTACTTATGCTTGACTGTAATATTGTATTTAAAACATGTGGGGTAGAAATAATGGAAGTAGCTTTTGATAATTCATATTCTTTTATAAACGAGGTTTCTGAGATCATTCTATATGTAAGTTTTCAATAATATTACTTAATGAAGGAATCAGCGAATATGCTTCTGTAAATCTCCTTCAATTAGTTAATGTTCTTGGGAAAAAATGTATTTATTGTTAAAATGCTTGGAAAACTATAATCGGATGAGAAGACCATACAGCAATAAGTGAATGTTTTAAATCAAAGCTATTTAAAAGAAAAAATAACATTTTTACTGAAAAGTAGTGAATAAGCCTTCAAAAGTAAATTGCTATTTTACAGGTAATGATATTTAGATGTAATGAACATGTTGAAACGTCAAGAGTATGATAGATGAGCTAATATCTATGTCATTAAAATTACAGCTTAACCCAAAAGTTAATGATTTTTAAACTTGGCAAAGGTAGCTATTTCATTAAGTAACTAATGTTTTCCTAATTTTATGAGATATTGTAGAACTATATGAGATATATTCTATTATGAGCCAAAACATACAGCAAATATTATCTTAAATAAAATTAATATAGTAATTCGTTTCAAGTTACAGAGCTGGAAGACCCAATTCACTGAATTATTTCTCTTTCATTTGAGAAGAGTAATGATGCTTCAACCAGAAATACACTTCATTGAAATTTTATTGAGTTTGCTTCTCTTTCTTAAGCTTCTGTTTATTTAACTTATTGAAGGGAAAATTTCACATCTTGGTGGTATCCGCAAAGTCTTTATTCTATTTTATCATTTCCTGTTCTGAAAAATTATACTTTTAAAATCATTCAACTGACAACAATGAAATATAACACACATCTGTCGAAACACAAAGTTTCATGTTTTTATCATAAGCATTTATAATATATTTTTTAGGCTATAAAGAAAAATACATTTGAATACATATTTTTTGACTTGATAAACAAGGAAAGTATTGTCTATTTGCTAACTATGCAAAAATTTTGAAATATATTTTTAGAGGTTTTAGAGACCTAATGAAGTCTAATCTTTCATTTAATACTTGAAAATATTATGCTCCACAGCATTTCAGAGACCTGATCGAGTTTGGAACAAGATCTATTTTTTTGTTACTAGGTTTCCCTCTCCTTTCTTTGCTGCCCATTTCTGGAATTTTATTGAGTTGGGTTTCTTTGTGTCTTCAGCATTCTGATGGGCATAGTTTTTAAAATTATTATTTTGTGACTTATCCAGTTTGTTCTTGTTGTTAGGAAGAGAATGACAATCTCCTGTCTTTCTACAAACCACCTGGAAATAGAAGCCTCGTTCAGATTGTATTTTCGTTTTCACCAAAAGGGTTAATCTGATACCAACTATCTTGATATTTTGTTCCTTGGTATCAGGAACAAAAGTCCTTGTTTATTTTTTAACATAAAATATATAATGATACAGTGAGAAAGCATAAACACTACAATAAGGCATAAATTGCAAAAGTTATTTTTTCAATTCTGGAATTTCATGTTGTTATTGAGATGCTTGAAGCAAGCCTCATCCTTTGTCAGCTTTGTAGTGAATTTTTAAAAAATCTACACAAATATTTCTTTACCTTTTAAGTTTCATAATTACATTACAACTTGTTATTCATTATTTTGTATTAATCTGTACAATCTGCAGGATTTCTTATTCTGTTATTACTTACTTAAATGAATTTTTCCTTTCAATATAAGCTTTCGATACATTTTCAATTCCATATGTTGATTCCACCTCTTTATGAATATCATTTATTACTACGTTGGATAATCTTTGTCCTGCATAGAGTCTTGCCTAATTATTTTATTGTCTTTTTACTTTGATTTCACTATCTTAAGCTTTTCTTGTGTCTACGATTTACTTCTCACTCCTCTGTTTGATTTCTTACTATTCCAGAAGGATTTTTTAACTGTCTAATAGTGTTTTTGTCCTATATCTCTTACCTGAACTCTCATAATCTTGACTTGACATTTTATCTTTGATGTTATGATAGATTAAATATTGACCCCAATTCTTTGTCCCTTTCTGTATTCAAGCGCTTTCTCATATAATTTTGCTGTATATCTCACAGATATACACTGTACTCTAAACCCCCTCATATATTTGGTCATATGACTTGATTTTTCAAACAGAATATTAGTAGATGTGATGCCAAGAAAGGGCTAGAGCTTTGCCCGCCTAGAGATTTGGGCTTGTTCTTTTGCGATTTTCTATTTCTTGTGATAATTTAATTCAACAATTGATTCTAATTATTTATTGTTTCTTCTTTATTCTTTTGTTGTGTAGAATATATCTTTTAATGGTGTGATATTTCTTTCTTCCTCCATTTTGCTCAACAAGGGAATCATGTCAGATTTTACTTCATTTTGGGTGACTCTCTTTGACTTTGGGTGACTTTTCCACTATTGTGAGAGCTGTTCATCTCCATAGAACTACAGCTTCAAGGTAGAAGAGTATATGTTGTATTTACTTTTAGGTAGTCTGAGAGAATAGTGAGGATGGGAAAGCTCAGCTAAAGCAATGATCACACTTGCTTGGTGGACTTGAGTTGTATTCTTCAAGCTCTGTTTTTATTACATGGACTGTATAGGGTTTACTCAAGCTAATAAGAAGTGTTTTTTATTCTTATAGGGAAGCCCTTTAGATTTTGCAGCCTGGGAAGGTGTCAGCTTTGGCTATTGTTTCTTGAATTTTAAATATCTTTTGTACATCAGCAGTTCTCACTCATAAACTCAAAAGAGGAGCATGAAATTAATATCTGCAGTTGTGGGTCCTTGATTTATTGTTCATTGGAGGAGAGAGCACTGGAAGAATGGGAATTTCAATGTCTCTTTTCCTGCTAAATTTCTACTTCCATTTAAGATCCTCTCCTATTTTCTCTTTTATTCTTCCATTGAGTCATGTTGCTTAGATTTTCAGTATTGCTAGGGATAGTTTGATTTTATTATCAGTTTTCCTTGCATTTATAATTAGTCCAAATGGCATTAGATTGAAGAGATTCTAAACTAACTGGTGGAGAAATTTATTCTTTGGGTTTTTATTATTTTCATATTGAGGTGCCATCTTATGCCTCAGTCTGCTTCTCAACAAATATAAATATATTCACATTAATTTTCAGGATTTTGCCACTTAAAGAATGTATTTCCATTTTGGGGGAAGACCTGGAGGCTGGTGGGGATGGGATTATGATCTGACTCAAGCAGTAGCTTTCTTTATTTTCTAGTTTTAGAAGATTATTGTAGAAGATTGCATCTCTTTGTTATTTGTTTTCTGTTGTTGAAGATTTGCTAAGCTTTTATTTATGTGCTTGCATTTAGTTACTTACTATAAAACAATATGCTGTTGTTGGACTGTACTATCTTACCTTGAAATTATGCATATTACTTTTGGCTTTCAATTACTTTTGCAATTAAAACTGGCAGTTGAATCATACATTTAATCTCAACTTATTTTCCTTAGAAATGATTTATATGTTCATTTACCAACATGTCTAATTATGATTCTAGTATTAAATTTGGAATATGAGTCTTTCGACTGCTGAGTTATTTGATACAGTCATTAGTGTACATCTCAATTTTGATTAGTCTTTTATTCCACATGATGTTTCTTCTTCTGTCTCTTTTTACTTACTGTGTTAATGGATATTCCTATCTTTGTAAGGATGCTTTGCTCAAGTTATTTTTCATAAATGGCAAGTACTTTCTACATGCTCCAATTTCCTTCCCGTGGTGGCAGGTCAAAATAGAACTACACATATTTGTATTTCAATTTTTATCACTCTAAGTTACGTGTCTTTTAAAATTCAAATTATATTTCATTTTCTCTATGATTTGCTTCTTTAATTTGTAATAGTATGCATTCTCTGTTGAATTCTAGTTAAAACAGGTGGTTAATTTTTCAGACTGAAGGTCTCAGATCTCCAGAACAGTGCATTAGAAAGCTTCAGAAGCATGGTTAATTGAATAATTGAACCAGCTCCACAAATTGCTAAACCCCAGTATTTGCATCTGTTGAAAATTCACACAAGTGCACATTAGATTGAAAATGCAGGATCTGCATAGATACAAAAGAAATCCCCTGTCCCTAATGTACCTTTGATTCTCTATAGCAAGAATATAAGTGAATTTGAAAATAATCTTCTTAAATTAATTTATTTGTTAATAAACATACACTGCTCTCTTCAGAACCATGGATAAATATGAATGATATATTGGGAATCACAATCACAACAAAACACAATTCTTTAATCACAAACACTTGAGACTTTTCTTACCTTAAAATATTCAAAAATGATTTTATACCAGATGTGAAGTCTATATGCCAAAATATACACATTCAAAAAATAAAACTTTAAAATAATAATAAAAATAAAACAATGCGAAACGGGTATAAAAGATATAATAAAATTAACACTGACTACAGCATTACAGAGATTTCATTTAGATTATTAAGGGAGAAATAAGAAGTGTTATGCATTTTTAATATTTGTATTTAAAATTAATTAATATTCTTATGTTTATATTAATATAAAATCATACCCTACTTGATCAATAAAATTTAACCGGAAACAATAAAGTATAACTGGAGATGTGTAAAAAAGAACATTATTGTAACATGTCCAGAGCTCCATGGATAGAATAAAGCTTTAAATTTTTGAAAAGATAACATAACAAATAGCTCCAGATATTCAGTGGGACCCCACTAATGCTTTTCCTTCTCCAGAAATATATAGGCTAATACAACAGTGAGGAAAATAAAAGAATGGTTTGTTTAAAAGATTGCGTGTAATTGACTTGATGGGCTATCTGATCAGTTCCAAACTACCTTCTTAAACTCCACTTTAGTTATTGTGGCGGAAATGAGGAAAACATTTCTGCTTAGTCAAATGACATCTTGTTAGGTAAGTTATTAGACATAACACTCTTATTTTTATGTAATAATAAAAGGCTTTAAAAAAAAAAAAAAGAGTATTTCATGGTCTACCAGGAATACCGCTTTGGTCCTTGATGGGTCAGGGATCTTGTTTGCAAAAACACTACTCTGAGAGGAAAGACAATAAAATGTGGCATGACACGCAAACTCTAGAAGATGCTTGAAAACACATAATGGGCTCAATGTTGGTAAGGGGATGAAATTGTCTTGTGAGGTATTTTTATCTCATTCCTCCCATTCCCCTTTGGCATCCTCCATCCTCACAAGGAGGACCTGACTCTTAGGTCTAGGGCTAATTAAGAAGCAGAGACTGCATTCTGAGCAATTGTTAGAGATGAGGAGGAGATGAAGTTAGTAGCAAATATAGGGGAAGAGAAAAGAGAGAGCATTCACATTTTTAATTGTTACCCTTGGAGGGAACACTGGTTTCTATCATCAATAGTCATCTTAGAGAAGTATATAGAGGTCAGAAATTAACTTGATATACACAAGCCTGAAAATAGAGATGTAGTAATACCTTGTTTTCTAATAGTTTCTTTGCTCTTTTATTTTCTTAGATTTTACCAGTCAGTGAAACGAAAAAAACAAAACAAAACAAAAACAAAAACTCCTTTAAACACACACACACTTACTAACTCTGAAAGAGAGTTGATATAACTTTTAGAAGTGTTTAAAATGATTCCTCAGTTACTTATTTACTGAAAATACTGTATAGTAATTTCATTAGATGACATGGTTACTGTTTATCAATCTATTTGTTTCTGTAATGTAAGAAGACTTGCAAAAGTCAAAATATTAAATCGATTACTCCTATTTTTATAATTTAAAAGTGTCCTATCATTCTGCCTCAACATGGCTTCATTTTTTGCCTTAATGTTTTTCTTTACTCTTCCTTTTTCACAAAGTCCAAGATCCCTTTAGATGTGATAAATTGATTATCGTATTTAGATGACTTATTTTTATTTCATCTGATGTTATTCAAGAAAAAGAGGTTGGGGAAAGGTGAGTTTAACATAATTTCCCACCAGGCATTCATTGAGACTTCTTTTGCCATGTGCCATGTTAAGACTGCCTTATCAAAACAAATTATATATACTTCTTCCATTTGATAACTCAAAATTTAGATGGAAGCTTGCTGTGTTAGCAGGCGAATACAATATAACAATGTTATTACTATGTCAAAGACATTTAATAATAAGAATAAAGGGAGTTCAGAACTTGAGATGAAAGTCTCCCAAATTATTATAGAAAAAGGATCTGATCAACATTAATTTAGTAGTTTAAGATGATTAAGTAGTTAGCAGTTTAGATAATTAATATAGGCTCTATGACAAGTCTTTTCAGGCTAAAATTCTGGCTTGCCAATTCACAAGCTGCAAGATATTAGACACATTACTTATCCTCTTTAATCATATTTCTCTGGCTGTGGATTCAAAATCATTATGGAACCAGATATTTGGTACTTTTATAAATATCAACTCTTCTTGCCACAATTCAAAACCGAAAGCTGATACCACAGCATCATACCCTCCAATAAAATGCTTAGAAAGAGTTCAACAAATGTCATATATAATTATTATTATAGTGTTTGACATTTTATACAAGTTGCATTTCTGCAATTTGTTTTTCACACCAAATTCTCTCTTTACTAGAAACTCCACAGTGGCAAACACAATAGTCTCTTTATACTGGCAACACAAGGATCTAGCACAGTGTCTGAAATTTAGTAGGTATTATATAAATATTTGCTGAATGATATTTAATATCAAAGAGATAATTTTGTGCCTTATTAAACTACTACATTTGTCATATTCTGGGCTTTCTCTAGTTAAAGTGGGGCAGGGAGATACACTGCTTTGAGTGTAAGAGCGAAAAACCACAAATGCCCTTTCCCTTCTGTTCCTGAGTAAATAACCTGTGAAAAATTATCATGGTATAAAAATAATATAACTAAAAGACTTTCCAGTAAAAGAAAATATCAAGATTTCATTTTAGGATATGATGAAATTAGATCTCTGCTTTCTGGATCAGAATAAATTTTGATTTTTTAAAACTTTTACTGAATGAAACAAATAATGAGACAGAAAGAGAATGAGATTAGTCAAGTTTTCACTCTTTTTCATTCCGCTTGGTCTTTAGTTTTTTGTTCGAGGTTGGAAACTTGGATCTCTAGACAGTCTAGAATTTTGGATATGGCACCATTTACTCAGTGATGAGGGCAAAGAAGAGGTCTTTGTTGTCACTTGCTATGAGGTGACCTCAGGCATTGTTGTTAGGGGCTGGGGTTGGAGGCTAGGTCAGGAATTGATTTTTCACATGTTTTACTGTTTCGTTCAGGATGGAAAGTAAAGGTGCATGATAACATCCAAACACACACACATACACACATCCTTATCTACATTTTTCAGATGCTGATATGTAGGTTTTTCCTTAATTCACTACTAAAAAGGAAGTTAGTAAAATTTTCAAAGAGAAATTTGGAAAAGCTTTTTTTTGACTTGACGTAATAGTTACACAAAAATAAACTTTTAATTTCAGACCTTCAGATGCTGACCCTTCCTGCTACCCACAAGAGAAAGGCAAACTTGCTTTTAGTTGGAGCTCAGAGACCTCAGCCTACTTGGCCTAAAAACAACAGCAACAATTACGTAGTCCTATTTGCTTCCCAGAAGAAAGATCATAGAACATGGCAGTATTGAGAGTGTCAGATACCATACAGATTCAATTCCCAAGGACAGTCCATGACACGCTGGACAATCTAAAATAGAAAAACAAATATAGATTTACATTATCTGACTTCTGCTGCAAAGATCATATATTCTTTCGTTGTCTTATTCAAAAAATATTTAGTTGGCTGTTAATATGCTACACACTATGCTACTTTGGGGATAAGTGATAAATAACAAAAAAAACATGGTCCTGATATCATGGAGCTAATAGTATATCTTAGAGTCGACAGACAAACTGGCAATTACACTATGGTATACTACGTGCTAAGGTAGAGAGACGATAGTGTGCCAGGGTAAGACATAGAGGGTATAGCTTGTAAAAGGAAGGGACATAGGTGTTCCAGAAAGGAGTAACCCACAAGTAATGGGACAGACTTGAGAGAAAGTGTGATGTATTTAGAGATTTAAAGAACATTTAGTATGATTCCATTCTGTAGAGGATATAACAATTAACGGTAAACTGGAAAGATAAAAAGAGTAGAGAAAACCTTACAAAGCATCATTAGGATCTATAGCTTTTAACTTAAGCACAGTGAGGAGTCATTTCAAAGGTTCTATGGAGAAGAGTGGCATGGTGACATCTGCATTTACAAAGATCATTCTGAGCTCAGTGTGAAGTGTGGATTAGAGGGAAGCACAACTGGAGATAGTGGGATTATTAGAAAGTTGTTGAGTTAATCTAGGGAACTAAATGAGTATCCTATGTTTTCCAAGAAATATATGGGAGATGAATAAGTGAATAAATGGGGCTTTGTAATTTATTGATATGGGTTGTAATGGAAAGAGCTGGTGTGAATGGCAGTAAAAGAAATATGGTACTTAATTATAGGAGTACCTTTAAAAAGGGAAATTGTATTCATTTTTGTAATATGATTCACAGAGTTTATAAAACATACAACTGCACATGGTAAAAAGTTGCTAGATTTGTGAGGTTGAACATCAGCACTGATATTATAGCTGTTTGATTTGAAATCATCAGGATATAGATGATTATTGAAGCCACAGCAATAATAAATGACAGCACCCAGGAAATGTAAGATGAAAATAGACCCTGGAAAGAACTCTGAAGATCAAAATTCAACACATATTTTTAGAAAATAGAGCCTATAAAAGAGCACTGAAAAAGAAGAAATCAAAATTTGAGTTAATAGCCAGAATTACAGAATCAGTTATGTCAGTAAAAAAAAAAGTTTTGAAGAAGAAATAGTAGCGTATTAGATGCTAGATAGATTAAGTAGGAGTACCTAGAAAAGTTTATTGGGTGTAATAATCAAGAGGGCACTGATGCTCTTAAATCAATTTGAGTTAAGTAATGTAAATCAGATTCTAATAGTTTAAAAGGTGAGCGAGTTGCAGACTTAGAGATAGCAAATCTGAGAGCAGTGATGACAGTGAACAAGAAGAGGTAGTCAATGCAGTAATTGTGAGGTAAAGAGTGTTTAAAGAAGACTTCCCTTAAAGTGAGAGAGTGTTGAGTGTGTCTAAATGATCAGAAGACTGACTTTCCAGAGAGGAAAGGAGAAATACTATAAAGGAGGGAGAGTGAGGTTCCAGAGAAGGTTCTTATCTAGTGGGTGAGATAGAGAGAACAGGTGGAGGGAGTTTCTTTGAATAGGTTAAGAAAGTACTCTATCATAACCAAAAGGAAGGAGAAAGTAATAAATAGAAATGCAGACTGAAGATAAAATTGAGGAAGTTCCCATTCAATAATCGTGTTATTCTGTAAAATTAGAGGAAAGATAGTCTTATGAAATTTGTTTGCTTGTATCTAGATTTTAACCTGTTTTTTTTTTTCCTGAAATATAAATTAAACACAATTTATTGGACAGTCTAGGTTACAGTTCTTTTTGTTTCTCTATTTAGCTTTTGTCTCTATATACATGAGAGAGCAAGGGAAATGAAAAACCATTAGGCCAACATACAGGTGAGTGGAGTCTAGTCTAGGGTTCTCTGAGGGCACTGATCGCCATAATACAAACAAAAGCTGCCAAATCCTTGGTCTTCTTTTCCTTATTTGTAAAGTGCATGGCTGGAGGGGATGTTCTATATATGGTTTTATACAGCAGAAGGTATTTTTGGCCTAAGCTTATTTTTAATTTTAAAAGTCTAATGGATTATAATTGTCAACTAAAACATACAAACTTCACCAACTCTGGCAGTAATACACATAGCTTGGAGTCCTGATTAGCCACTTATTTCCATGTGAGAGATTCTAATATATAGGCATTAGTATCTGTCATCTGTTGGATTTTCAATGCATACTCAATGTTAAATAAAGTTTAGAAAAAGACGAAACATTGCCTTGGGTTTAATGATATAAGACGTTATTGAAAAACACCATAAAAATAGCAGAGAACATAGCAAAGATCACGTCACTTCTCTTGACATGTTAATTATGAGACAATGGAACGGTCAAGCTGCAGAGAAGAGCTCTCTCACGGAAGCCAGAGCACATGAGACACAATTGATAGACAACGATGTGTTTGGTTGCACATTAGGCAATGCATACAGATATCAATATATATGTTCCTGCAACTGAGAGGGAAAAAGACAATCTCAAAAGTAAAATCTTGATTTACAGAGTGTAGTGCAAACTGAATTTATCTGAACTCATCGTTAAAGGAAAATTAATTTATGTTAACTTGTGGTTAAAGGAAAGAATATTTTTCCATTCGTTTAATATCTTTAAAAATTGAGAATGACTGCACAGTATGCATTCAGAAGAAAAAAGAGTAGAAAACAGGATACAGGAAGATACCTTTTTTTTTATTATTCCTTTCTCGTCAGAGGGTCAGAAAGCTAGGAAGTTATTGTCTCAAAATGTGTTTTCTAGTTGTGTTCTACTAGGAAATGCCATGGCTTGTCATAAAATTAAAGTCCTAGATTAGTAAGCAATCCATAACAATTGGATGACAAATCCTCTTGATAATGGGATTCTCACTTGATATTTCTATTCAAATAATACTGAGGATCACCTCTAGATATGTTTGTTTCAGAGAATATGTTATGAAGACAAAAAATATGAAATGAGTAAATCAGCAGAGAAAAGAAAGCCTAAACTTTAATAATCTTGTTAATTTGTATTTGTTTACATAATTTGCGATGGTCTAGTGCACTTCAGTACTAGTAGACAGGTGCATTTCCTCCAATGCTTTAATCATGGCCGTACATACACGGTTTCAGTTAATTTAGAAATGACAATCACAGTGTAAATGTAAATCTAAATGGAGATAGGAAGAAAGAACAGGTTAACTTGAGAGAAGCTAGGGAAGAAATACCAACAGCCTCACCAGGTCTGTCCTAGCTCCTGCCTGCTCACACTTGCACAAGCAGTTATCAGCACATCCATCGCCTGAACAGAAGTCAGTCTAGCATGCCCCTCCTGAAGCAACATCAACCCCAGCTGTCCCAAATAATTTCCTTGGAATCGCTCCATTTCAGTTGGTTTGGGGAGAAGCAAAGACATTCTCCTTACTTACTGAAAATGGGGAAACAAGAAAAATTCAGTCCCTCTTCTCTTTATTATGTTGATAACTTATCCTAAGAATTTCTTCTCACTCTTCTGCTTGTATAGACTAAGGGTGCGTGTTTGCCTGGTAGGGGGTGCAATGCTATTGCACTGTTGGAGCAATAGCTGGGGCTTGCACAGCCACTTCAAATGTTTCCTCAACAATCCCCAAGGAAGTGATTCTTTACAGCTTCTTTTTCCTAGGTTCTAGAATCGACACAGAAACAGCTGAATGACAAGACTCATCCTCAAAATATTATGTTTTCTATAAAAAGCATGCATCCACAGAAATCAAATGTTACTAATTCCATCTTAAAGGTGAGAAACAAAAATATTCAAATTCCTATTATGTGTAAATATAGATTCTTGGTAGAACACGCAGTATATCATTAATATTATAGAAAGTATTTCATCTTATCAATGAAAGTATTTAGAAATCATTTTATAATTTAGTACATTTACAATTCTACTACCTAAAAAGGCAATCAAATAACACCTACAAGGTTTTTGTTAAGTTCTGCAAGCATTTTTTTCTTCCTTTCTGTCTCCATTCTCTGCCTATGTTACAAATTATACATGTATAATCATGTTCTCAATTAAATTTAAAACACTATTTTGTATTTATTGCTGCATTTCTTCTCAATTAGTAATGTGAACTGCAAGTATTGGACATTACTTTTATTTTAAAAAGCGGTATAAATAAAAACCAGCTTTCATTTTTCTAATAGATAATATTTTTAAACATTCAATAGAAAGCTACTTACCTATTTTAAATTGTATTCTTAATATTAGGCAGTAAAATGGATGATCATGTTAAACAAATACATTTTCAGCAGAAAAAAAAATGTTGAAAAATAAATACAAGGACTGTGATGTTTACTTTCCTAAAATTGTCACAGAAAACTGAGCTAATTCACAATATGATATGCACCTAAACACACAAATACATACTTGTGATTTTTGAAATAATGTTTTACATTTAATCCAGAAATTAAAACAAAGTGCCAATAGATATGTTCCCATTGCTATTCTTGATTTTGTGAATTTGTTTACTTTGAAAGAGTCTCTCTCAGCAGTCGGTAATGGGCTCCTTTTGAGGAATGCTCTCCAAAGTTTACCTGGGAAAGTACATAGTTTTATTGAATAATATGTCAGTGCCAGATATCTCTTATAAGAAACTTGGTTTCTCTAGGAAATGTGTGCATGCGTGTGGCTTTTAGATAAATTAGTTTGGAAAATGGTCAGGAGACGTTGCAGCTGTTTTTCATTGCTTTTGTTAAAAGTAATATAGGCACTGTCACAATTTCACTGGAAACTCTAGATGAATCAGATAGTTGAAAATGTTTCTGAAAATATACCTAAATCCCTTAGGAGAAACACTAGAAACCTATAAAATATTCATAAAAATACGGAATAATAAACTAATATTTAAAATGAATTAACTAATAATAAAAGAGGAGTAACTAGAACTAATACGTAGGTTTTGGAAATAAAGTGCTTCAAGAATCCAGAAAACATACTTGCCAAGCATCTACCCTCAACTACATCTTCCCCAACAGAGTCAGAAACAAATACCTTGCCACATCTGCCTGGGAGGAGAGTGAGAGGAAAGATTTTATGCACACCAGAAATCCACCTTAAATGAAACTATAGAAAACATGCATTCGATGAAATAAGACCACTACCAGAATAAAAAGATTAATACAACTAATAATGAAGTTAATAATAAATTATTAATAATGCATAGAATGTTGAGAATATCATTTATATACATTTGACATACAGTTTTGCCAAAGTTAATAAATGAAAGTTAAGAAATAAAGGGAAAAACTTGTAATAATATAAAAGATTATGATTTAGGAATGTTAATTTATAGATAGTAGAAAGATTTAATTAATAGTTAGGTAATCAATCAAGGAATTGAGTAGAAGAATGGATAATAAATCAAACACTCCCATTTTGCATAAGAATAAAATGTATATGTCAAAATAAAAGGCTAAATATGCTCAAAAATTAAATATACTAGAAATAATACATAATTTATCATAGTAGGAGACTAAAATATATTTTATTACATTTAATTTTTTGAAATACTTAGGGAAGAAAGAGATCATGATTGAAAGGGAATCTGTCAGGGAATTAAAGTAGACATTTCTCCTTCTTTCTTTTTTTAAAATTCAATTGATAAAAGTAATAATTCAAGAAAATTATAATAAAATGTAAAAGACAAAATGCCCCAGACGATTAAGGAGATGATTTTATTCAAGCTATTGCAATAAGAAGAATGATCACTAATAAAAAAAATATCTCAAAGAAAAGGAAGGAGGCCTGGGGTTTCGTAGAGGCAGGTAAATAAGGGAGCCATATGTGATGGTTAATTTATGTGTCAATGTGACTAGGCTATGGTACCCAGTTGTTTGGTCTAACACTAGTCTAGATGCCGTTAAGGTATTTTTTAGATGTGGTTAACATTTAAAGTAGTACACTTTGAGTAAAGCAGATACCCTTCATATTGTGGGTGGGCCTCATCCAATTAGTTGAAGATCTTAAGAAAAATGATTGAGATACCCTGAGGAAGAAGAAATTCTGTCTCCAGATTGCCTTCCAACTTGAGCTGCTGTGTCAACAGTTTCCTGGGTCTCCAGTTTGCTGGCCTGCTTTGCAGATTTCAGACTTGCCAGTCTGCACAATTACATGAGCCAATTCCAGAAAATAAATCTCTCTTTCTTAAGACGTCCTATTAGTTTTCTTTCTTTGGAGAACTCTCCATAGTCCCACTGAGCTATGAACCACCCCAGAGTCACTATTCCTTTTTCTTAAAAGATAACACATGTTTGCAGCTAGGTACCTCTATCAGCTCATTTCCTGCCTATAGAATTTTGAAAGTCTAACAGCCTCCCTTTATTTTGTCCTGTCATGATCCTTTTCACTCCAGGCTACCAGAGTTTCTTCTCCTAAAAACTTCTCAAAACCATGTTGGTCTCCTATGCAATTCATGGGGGTCCAAGCCATGAGATAAAAGGCTCTTCCAGAGATCTTTCCTGGATAATCCCACCTTTATTCCTGTCTTTTCTGAGATGATTAATTGAATCCGTGTGTCACAAACATATTCTTTCAGGTCCTCTGCCCATATATTAATCAGATTGGGGTTTTTTTGGCTATTGAGTAGTATGAGTTATTTATATATTTTGGATAATAACCCTTTATCAGATAGAGGGTTGCAAATATTTTTTTCCCATTCAGTAGTTGCCTTTTCATTTTGTTGATTGTTTCCTTTGCTGTGCAGAAACTTTTTAGTTTGACGTAGTCCCATTTGTTTATTTTTGCTTTTGTTGCCTGTGCTTTAGGTGTCATCTCCAAAAAATCATTGCCAAGATTGGTGTCAAGGATCTTTTTTTCTATGTTTTCTTCTAGGAATTTTATGGTTTCAGGTCTTACAGTTAAGTCTTTAATCCATTTTGAGTTTTTTTTTGTGAGTAGTATAAGATGAGAGGCAGTTTTATTATTCTGCTTTTGGCTATCCAGTTTTCCCCAGCATCACTTATTGAAAAGACTATCCTTTCCCCATTGAGTATTCTTGGCTCTCTTGTTACATATTAGTTGACCATATATTCATGAGTTCATTAATGGGCTCTTGATTCTGTTCCATTGGTCTATGTGTCTGTTTTTTGGCCAGTGCAATACTGTTTTGATTTCTGTAGCTTTGTAATATATTTTGAAATCAAAGATATTTTCTCTGTTTTCTTCTAGGAATTTTATGGTCTCAGATAATAAAATAGAACTACCACATGATTCAGCAACCCCAATATTGGGTATATATCCTAAGGAAATTAAATCACTATCTTTAATAGATATCTTTGCTTCCATGTTCATTGCCTCATTCTTCACAATAGCCATAAATAACTTAATAAATAATTTAAATAATAAGCTAAATAACTTAAGTGTCCATTGATGGATTAATGGGCAAAGAAAATCGAATACACACACACACACTCACACACACACAAGGGAATATTAATCAGCCATAAAAAGAAGAAAATCCTGCCATTTGCAACAACATGGATGAAACTTGAGGGCATTATGTTAAGTGAAATAAGATAGAGAAAGAAAAATACTGTATGATCTCATTTATATATGGAATCTAAAAAAAAAACAAACTCAGAAACAGAGCTCGCCATGGACTGGAGTGTGGGGGAAATGGGGAGACATTGGTGAAAAAGTACGAACTTCCAGTTGTAAGATAAATAAATTCTGGGGATTTAATATTCAGCATGGTGACTATAGTTAACTGTATTATATACTTGAAAGTTGATAAAAGAGTGGATCTTAATTGTTCTCACCACACACACAAAAAATTACAGTTATATGAGGTGACAAATGTATTAACTAACCTTATTGTACTAATTATTTTGCAATATATATGTATATCAAATCACCACACCATGCATCTCAAACTTACACAATGTTACACATCAATTATATCTCAATAAAGCTGGAAAAGCTAGAAAAAAAAGAAAATCATGGTAGTGCATATAAAACATTATATCCTAAATATGTGGTTAATATAATATCTGAGACAAATTTATTTTCAAGTACATGATTTTATAGTTGTTAAAAAGCTAACAAATAACATTAAATCACTTTAGAATTTTAAATGAAAAACATTTGTTAAAAAGGTAGTAGTCTCATCTGTAGTTATCCAAATAGTCTCCTTTGCAGAATAACATTGAAATATGGAAAATTAGTTTGCTGGTTCCTGAGGATGTATGCGTGATGTTCATTACAAAAACATTAAAGATAGATATCATACATGCCATGGTATCTCAGTGCTAAAACTTTTCTTCTTATATATATTTTTGTTATTAACCCTTTATCAGATAGAGGGTTGCAAATATTTAAGCAAAAGCACTGCTGCAGATTTGAATGAATTGAGAGTATACATTTTATTTAGGGCATGATATACAAAGTGAAGTGTGTTATAATTATCCCCACTAAACATATAAGTAATGAAAATGGTATAAATTATCATATGCAGAGCAACACATGGAACTTATGCAGATCAAAGCATAGGTATATTAGCTAAGAAAAATTATGAGGAAAATGTCTTTTTTTTTTTCCTCTTTGGAGGAGAGCCTTTAACTCCAATACAGTGTTGCCAAAAGTTCAACTCAGCACAGTTGACAAATCATTGAGTAGAGATGGGATAATGAGAGCAGACCCTGAGACAAGGATTGAAGTGCAAGTATGCATTAGGGAGATGCATGGGAAGCCAGTAGAGAAGTAGATGGAAATAATATAGACATGGGACTGTTGCTAATAAAAGGTGCACTATTAAGCCAGCTGCTGTCGAGTGGTACAAGTGAGCTCCTACGGCAATTTCTGTTGTAGGACGACCTGAATGATACCCCTCTATGGCCGCCAGGGGCAACAAGCATCAGAATCAGGAATCCCAACAAATCACATGCAGGAGACATAACAATAATTCCATGTCTTGCTGCCTCATAGTAAAACGTCAGAACATAGAGGACAAAGAGAAGATATTATGATAAATTAGTATAATCTACTACGGGTCCATGCTCTAGGGAAGAGGCATAGACAGACCAGTTCATCCAGTCTCTGGATAATAGTATATGACACAATTTACCCAACTGCTAAGTCCACTATAAAACTGAGTTGATCTGAATCTGTTTTTTTTCTTGTTTTTTGTTTCATTTTTTATTATCTTTTCATAAATAAATGCAATTACCATTAAAAAAAAAAACACAAACAATTATTGTTGAAGCAGCACAAGCATCCATGGACGGATGAATGAATATCCAAAGGGTCATATATACATAAAATGGAGTATTATTCAGTCTTAAAAAGCTATAAAATTCTGACCTCTGAACCTTGAGGACATTACATTAAGTGAAATAAGCCAGTCACAGAAGGGCAAATACTGTATGATTTCACTTCTATGAGGAAACTAGAGTAGTCAAATTCACAGAGATAGAAAGCAGAATGGTGGTTGCCAGGACCTAGAGAAAAGGGAGGATGAGGAGTTACTATTTAATGGGTATAAAGTTTCAATTTCACAAGATGAAAAGAAATCTTGAGATGGATGGTGGTGGTCACACAACAATGTGAATGTATTCAATGCCATTGAACTGTATACTTAAAAATGGTTAAAAATTGTAAACTTTACGTTATGTGTATTTTACCGTGGTTAAAATAAAATTTGATGAAAGGAACTAACTCAGAAACATCTTAAGAATTTATGTTAACTTAATTTCAGTAACTTTTTGCAAACAGGACAAGTGGCTAATTTTGGTTTAATAAAAAAGTTGTCTTCTCTGATTTATCAGTGTTAAGCATAAGATACAGATAGATTTTTTTTCTTATGTATATTCTTCCCAAACTCACACTGGTTTACTGATTGAATAAGCTATCATTACTTCTAAAATATGTTTGAATATGAAAAATGTAAATTTGTGTCTAATCAAATTGAATCATTATTTAATATATTTCATTTCAACAATAATGATGTTGCTTTTATTTTAATGGCCGTAATCATTTTATTTAGGACATTTTATATAAATGTAATCATATAATATGTGGTCTTTTGTGACAGGCTTCTTTCACTATGTTTTCTTAATGTTTTCAAGGTTTATCCACATTGTACCAGGTGTCAGTACTTCATTCCTTTTCATGGCAGAATAGTACTTAGGCCCTTTGGTAGTAGGGTAAGAAATTGATTTTGATCCTTTTTGAATAGTCACATGATTTCTGGTGCCTTTTGCTTTTGGTTTTATGGTCTCATCCTTTGGTGGTCCCTGTTAATGGATTAATGGGTTACTGAGATTTTGTCTCTGTTGGGTGAAAGATGAGAGAGTACACGGTTTGTTAGTCTTTAAAAAAGAATAATATGAAAACACCAGCAATCACCTGAAAATAAAAAACCCAAGCAAGCGTCAAAAGCTGAGTAAGGGGCCAGCCCGGTAGCATAGTGGTTAAGATCACGCGCTCTGCTGCCACAGGTTCAAATCCTAAGTGCGGAGTGATGCAGCGCTCATCAAGCCATGCTGTGGCAGCATCCCACATACAGATAGAGGAAGATGAGCACAGATGTTAGCTCAGAACTAATCTTCCTCAGCATAAAGAGGAAGATTGGCAACAGATGTTAGCTCAGGGCCACGCTTCCTCACTGAAAAAACAAAACAAAACAAAAAAAAGCTGAGTGAAATATACCAATAAAACCAAGATAGAATTTTATCCTGTGTTAAAGTGACTGCAAATAAAAGTACCTAAAAGAAGAGGAGGCATTATATAATAATAAAAATACCGAAATATATAATGTAACAATATTTACTACAACTACTCTAAATAAGATATTCCAAAAATTAAAATTAAAAAAAGGTTTCCAATGCAAACAACTCCACAGAGGTCTAGATGGGTTCACTGGTGAATTCCACCAACATTTAAAGAAGAAATTACACCAATTCTTTACAATCTCTTTCAGATGATGATGCAAAGGGAATACTTCTTAATCCATTCTATGAGGCCAGCATTATCCTAATACCAAAATAAGTACAGACATTAGAAGAAAACTACACAAATATCTCTCAAGAACACAGATGCAAAAATCCTCAACAAATATTAGCAAATTGAGTCCAAAAATTCATAGATAAAATTATACACCATGACCAGGTATGCAAGACTGATCCGACATTTGAAAATTAATTAATGTAGTCAATCACATCAACTGGCTAATAAAGAAAAATTACATGACCATATCAATAGATGCAACAAATCATTTGACAAAATCCAAGACTTATTCATGATAAAAACTCTCAGTAAACTAGGAATGGAGGGGAACTTTCTCAATTTGATAAAGAATATCTACAAAGAACCTACAGCTAACACTATACTTAACATTTAGAAACTAAAAGCTTTCCCACCAAGATCAGGTAGAAGGCAGGATGTCTCCTTTCACTACTACTTTTCAACATTATACTAGAAGTGCTTGCAGATGTGTTAAGACAAGCAGAGGAAATAATAGGTATACAGATTGGGAAGGAAGAAATAAAACTTCGTTCACAGATGACATGATCATCTATGTAGAAAATCCAAAAGATCAATAAAAACCCCTGGAATTAATAAGTGATTATAGAAATGTTGCAGGATACAAGGTTATTATACAAAAGTCAATTGCCTTCATATATACTAGCAATGAGCAAGTAGAATTTGAAATTAAAAACACAATACCATTTAAATTAGCACCCTCAAAAATGAAATCCTTAGGTATAAATCTAACAAAATATGTACAAGATCTATATGATGAAAACTACAAAACTCTGATGGATGAATCAAAGAAAACTAAATAAATGGAGAGCTATTCTATATTTAGGCATAGGAAGACTCAATATTGTCAGGATGTCAGTTATTCCCAACTTGATCTACAGATTCAATGCAATCCCAATTGAAATCCAATCAAGTTATGTTGTAGATATTATCCAACCAATTCTAAAGTTTATGTGGAGGGGCAAAATACCCAGAATAGCCAACACAATATTGAAGGAGAAGAACAAAGTTTGACGGCTGATACTACCTGATTAAAAACTAACTATAAAGCTGCAATAATCAAGACCGTGTATTACTGGTAAAAGAATAGACATCAGTAGAATGGGTTAATAGAACAGAATAGAGAGGCCAGAAATAGACCATCATAAATATAGTCAGCTTATCTTTGATGAAGGAGGAAATACAATACAATGGAACAAAAATAGTTTCTTCAATAAATGGCACTGGAACATCCGGAAATCCACATGCCAAAAAATGAATCTCGACATAGACTTTAGACCTTTCACAAAAAAAAAAACTCAAGATGGACCACAGACCTAAATAAAAAACACAAAACTATGAAACTCTTAGAATATAACATAGGAGAAAATCTATAGGATCTTGGGTTTGTCAGTGACTTTTTAGGTATAATAACAAAGGCATGATCCATGAAAGAAAGAATTGATAGCCTGGACTCTATTAAAACAAAAAATTTCTGCTTTGAGCAAGACGATATCAAGAGAATGAGAAGACAAGCCACAGACTGGAAGAAAATATCAGACACATCTATGAAAGGACAGTTATCCAAAATACACAAAGTACTCTTAAAAACTCAGCCATAAGAAAACAATCTGATTAAAAAATGGGCCAAAGATCTTAACAGTCACCTCACTAAAGAAGAAATATGCAAGATGCCAAATAAGCATATGAAAAGATATGCCTAATCGTATGTCATAAGAAAATGCAAATTAAAACATCAATGAGATACCACTACATAC
This sequence comes from Diceros bicornis minor, assembly GCF_020826845.1. Lineage (NCBI taxonomy): Eukaryota > Metazoa > Chordata > Mammalia > Perissodactyla > Rhinocerotidae > Diceros > Diceros bicornis. The sequence goes on from NC_080761.1 coordinate 51,031,644, forward strand.
CTATTAAAATGGTCAAAATCTGGAACACTGACAACACCAAATTCTGGTGAGAATGTGGAGCGACGTGAACTCTCATATACTGCTGGTAGGAATGCAAAATGGTACAGTCTCTTTGGAAGACAGTTTGGCAGTTTCTTAGAAAATGAACACACTCTTACCATACAATCCAGCAATTGCATGACAGTATTTACCGAAAGGATTAAAAAACTTACATCCACACAAAAACCTACACAAGATGTTTATAGTAGATTTATTCATAATTGACTAAACTTGGAAGCAATCAAGATGTCCCTCAGTAGGTAATGGATGAATAGACTGTGGTATGTCCAGACAATGGAATATTATTCGGCTTTAAAAAAGAAATGAGCTATCAAGCCATGAGAAAAAATAGAGAAACCTTAAATGTACATTACTAAGTGAAGGAAGCCAATCTGAAAGGGCAAACTTCTGGATTCCAGGTTTGCAAGGTATGCATTCTGGAGGGGACAAAACTATGGAGACAGCAAAAAGATCAGTGGTTGCAGTGGATGGAGAGACAGGGGAAGGGAGGAAGAGGCAGATCCCACAGGATTTTTAGAGCAGTGAAAATACTCTGCATGATACCATGATGAGAGATACATGTCATTATACATTTTCCCAAACCCATACAATGTACAACATCAAGAGTGAACTATAATGTAAACTATGACTTTGGGTGATTATGATGTGCCAGTGTAGGTTCATCAATTCCAGCAAATATACTACTGTTGGGGGATGTTGATAATGCGAGAGGATTATATGGGATGTTGATAGTGGGAGTGCAGAGGTATTTGGGAAATCTCTGTACCTTCACCTCAGTTTTGCTGTGAACCTAAAACTGCTCTCAAAAATAAAGTCAATTAAAAAACACCAGAAAACCCAAAAGAGTTACACATTATTAGATACAAACACAGTTAGATTCCCATTATCAGTCTAAATCAATCAGATAAAACAGCAATATAATATTTACTTAAAATAGAATATTTGAGATAAAAATTAACAGTTTATGATGTTGAATAAATTACAATAACAGAGAACATACTTCTTAAGAACATTGTTCTCAATATATATCATTTTTATAGCCTTAGCAGTGACTTCAAAAATAATGAGAACTCCATTATTTAGTGCTAATTCTTTTCCAGGCACAGAGGTATATTTTACATATGTCCTTTAATCATTATAGAAAGTGAGAGAATACCATCTCCCATATTTTGTAGTAACTTGTGCAAGCCTCGGAGCTAGCCAGAGGCAGAGACAGAGGAGCACCTGGTCTCAACAACTCCGAATCCCACGCTGTTCACCACCACTGTCTTGTTTTGCAGCATCAAAAGATTTCATCTGAATTCAGTGCAATAAAATAATAATTAATGCACAAAGGAAATTTGAAAGTGATCTACTATATATGAGCTAGCTCACCAGAAATTAGAGAATGCAGTACATCCAAAACCTTAAAATCCAAATGATCAAAGCATTACTGAAAAGAAAGTATACTGACACTAATACTCTCTTTAATAAAAAAGGAAAAGAGATCCCTGTTGTAATAAAAATACATTTTGATAGCATAGAAAAAAATAAAAGATCAAAAGTTAAAAAGAAAATGGCAAATTATAAAATGGAAAATTATAAAACTGGAAAATAAAAAAAATAAAATTCTATCATCACAAATGGCTAAATTATTTGGTCAATTCTCTCAGATTTTAGAAAGAAAAACACAAAATAGTAATTTAAGAAGAGAATTGATAAAGTACATACAATATTGGCACTATATGAAAGAATATTATATGCTATTATTTGGAAATATATTTGCTCTTTATGAAAAAATAAAAAGGATTAAATAGATAATCTAGAGTTCTTGAACAGGAGAGGGGCCCATTTCAACCTGCAAAAACATGAAATAAAATTTTAAGAATCATCTAAGACTGTTTTGTCTTTTCACAAAATTTCTACTATATAAGATTAATATTTAAATAACCTGCATACATTCACATTTTTAGATAATTTCCACATAAATAACCTGGGGAAAATTGATCAGAGGAGACAAATATCAATTTAAATTCAACTATTACATAGCTAAATAGACGGTGTACATCTATTACATAAAAGACACTAACAGATGTTTGAAATTGATTAATTCTATTTTCTATCTCTACCGTTCAGTATAGAAATCACAAAGTTTCAGTATTCAGGACTACATCTTTGTTGGCGAAGATGTGTTAGATGTGTGCACTAAAGAAAAAAATCTATCTTTCTGATCTTCACCACACAATAAACCATCAATACAACTTTCATGGGAATAGCTAAGTGACAGCAGTACAGGGGCTGCTATGGTGTGAATGGATAAAATCATTTACAGGTGTTGGTGACTTGTAGAAGCATCAATTCTGTGTTAGTTCTTAGGTTTAATGACAAAAGAGCCCCTAGCGACACGATTTGTAAGAAGGTGAGGTAGCAAATTAAATGCAGGTTAATTTAATCTAAACTTGAAACTGCATGGGGGACCTTAGAGATCAGCAGTATAAAGCTAATTGTCAAAAAATAAAGCATGAAGTTTAATAGATAGAGGCTTTGTCCTCATCCTTTGATGTTTGTCTCAGAACAGCTAGTTGTTATGCTGAAGAAGGTGATAATTGGATGTAATAATTATTAGACACTAGCTTCTGCACTAATATTTATGAAAGAAAAGATCAGGTTTTGAAGAATCAGGGATTCTTTAGTTAAAAACCAATGTCACATACTGAGCAGGATGAACTCCAAAGATCTTTCCAACAAACATTCTCCAAATCGTAGAATCAAAGAATTCTGGAATGAGAAGAGAGCATGCGGTAATCAAGCCTAAGATGGTTGTTTTTCACGTAATAATGAGGATACAAGATGTGGCTTAAGTTGGCTTTTGTCACAGATCCATGAATTACTAGCAATTCAAGTAAACATCTGTCACAGAAAAATAATGAGAGATTATAGGAAGACTTGATGGTTCTTCCTGTGCTCATATACTCTAGGTAATACTAAAGCCCTATACAATACCCATCCCCAAATCTCATCCTATTGAAAACATATATTCAAACAGCTTTAATGATCGTGGGTGATTTTGATTAAATCACTATTCATTTAGGATCAAAATTTGTAACTCTTCTTTTCAGGTAAATAAAATAATACGCTAAGAGACTTTAAGAGTGTAAACATTGGTATATTATGGCAAGATATGATGGAGAAGCACTGGACTCTGAGTTGGAAAATACTGAGTTGGAAGATGTGTTAGTCTTGGGATACATGACTATGGCAAAATAGCTTCTGTGCTACTCTGAGAGATAGTACATCCCCTATTTCAATATTCCCTGCTACTTTTATTTGTTTCAATATTAAGAAGAGTAAAACTTTGTAATAGTGAATATTCATATATAATCCTATTTGTGATTGACATCTAGATCCCAGAATTTCTGGTCAGCTAGTTTGCAGGCTCACCTTCGTTATTTCATTAGCCTTAAAATAGCATGACTTCTCATTTCACATAATAGTATTTTATTTTTGTATCCTACTGTTTTGGTTATCTACTGGTGCATAACAAACCACCACAGAAGCTGTGTTTTGAAACAGTATATCTTTTATTATCCTTCATGGTTAGCTAAGCGAGTCTGCTATTTTGCTCAGGGTCTCTTAACTGGTTGTAGTCAGATGGCTTCTGGGGGCTTGAGTCATTTAGATGCTGGTGTGGGATGCTCCAAAGTTCGTGCCTCAATCTTTCTTGGTCAATGTCTATGTAGTCGAAGGACCTCCTTCTCCATATAACCTTTACATAGTCTCTCCAGTAGTGTAGCCAGATTTCTTTTATGGCCAATCAGGTAAACCCAAAGTGAGAATCCCAGTAAGCAGAAGTTGACAACTTTCATAGAGGCTAGTTTGGAATGGAATCATCATCCCTTCTGACACATTCTAGCATCACAGGGTCAGCCTAGATTCAATATGGGAGGGACTACACAAGGGCATGAATAATGGAAAATATGGTTCATGGTAGGGTCATATTTGAAGGCTCACTACCCCACCCATTTTAGAGTTAAAATGAGAACTTACTGTATTCTTTATTCAGATAATTAATAATAGTGTGGAGGGGGCACTGAGGTTGCATAATAAAGATGGGAGTGACTCTGAAAGCAAAAGCTTAAAAGTTGGTTTCTGAACTTTCTTCTAGTCTCAGAAACATTGAGAAGTTAATTTTTTCAATCGTCCTTGATAAGATTCCATTGCACCCAAGAATGGAAGCTAGTCATGTATCACTGAGTTGGCTTCATAAACAGAAAGTTATAAAAGATGACAGTACCGTGGAGCTGATGACTTTGCTGAATTGTTGTAGTCTCTGCCCAACCAGTCTAATTTCTCAAATGTCCCAAGTAAGGAGTGACTGGGACCTGGGGAAACTGCCTAGAAGTTATGAGATTTTAACTCTGCTCTGACTTTCGTGCTGTGTTGCTGTGTTTTCTCAGTCCTATATTCATTCTTGAACCAAGTAACACTGGTTCTGGATGAAGCCTATTACATTTTGTAGCTTTGTTGTTATTGTGACACCAAGACCAACCATAATTTGGTTGAGTAGAGTGTGTATGTGCAAGATTCCAACCATCTTCACCATTCTCCTTACTTTATTCTCCTACTCTTGGACATAAGGCAGGTAACTAACTCAGTAGTTGGAAATATCTCCCTTTGGCTGTAATTGATAGATTCAGTGCCACTAAATTCTCTTGGATAATGGCATGGCTGCACTATTTTGAGAGTGTGTGCATATTGGAGGTGGAAGGAGTGAACTTCTACATTACTCACTGCTCCTGTCACTTAGAATCAGGTCTACAACCCATCAGAAGCAGGACAACTAATCTGGAGTTGATTTAGTTTCTATTCCAGAACTAATCGGTGCTGTAAGGCATCTAATTATTAGCAACTCAACTACTTTAGTAAACTTAGAAAGGAAAGACATTGCAATGCATTGACAAACTTGCTTCCTTTCCTTCTTGGTCAACAGCCGGAACATTTCTCCCAGCTTCTTTGCTTCTAAGTGACAAATATGTTGCTATGGAATAAGAATGGAAATGATGTGTCACTTCCAGGGTAAAATGGTCAAAAATGGAGATACCTTTTCCATTGTCTCATTCTTTATTCCCTGGTTGTATAATTTCAGGAAATGTATAATCTGGAAATTGCAGGTTGAAGATTGAGAGAACTTGGGGCCCTGAATCAATGTTTGCAGAAGACTCCCTTCACGCCTACAACATATATACCACCCTGTGTTGGATAGTCAGTAAAGAGACGAAAAATTATGTTTTAATGGGTTATGCTACTGAGATTTGAGGGTTTATCTGTTGCAGGAACCAGGATACGCCTTAACTAATAAAGAAATTGGTACAAGTGATGGGAGTTCTGGTAGAAAAAAAAATTTAAGTATTTGGCTTTGGATTAGGGGCTGGGTAGTGGACAGCAAGAACTGAGGTCAGAGGCTAGAAAGTTGGTGATGCTTTTCTTTCAGTTACAAATATTTAGAAAAATTGTTACCTGTAATAACTTAGGAGGCAAACTTCAAGATTGTAGATCTGGCATCTTCTTGCAAAGTAGTCAGAATAGTTTTAATGTGTATGGATAATTTTTAGCCATTTGACAAAGTCCTAAGAAAACTCCAAAACATAGGAAATAAAAGATTGAAAACATTGTCTATTGGGAGAAATTCTCTGAGGTGGTAACAGGAAGCCAATTATTGTCAATTACACTTTGCAGGGGGCTAGCAAGATACTAATATTGAGCAGAACTGAATGTCAGATGCTGTGAGGTGACCCCTTGACTTTAGGCTGTGGGGTTAACAAGATAAATGATTTGGGAAACATCAGTCCCTTCCCTCATGTGATCATAAGCTGGGTTCAAGACTATTTCCAGTTTCTGCTGTAAAATGGTACCAGTCTGGTCCTTCAGCCTTGTTCCTCCTCTTCAGCATTAATATTTGGTGGGATATCAGCTCCTCTCCTGGAGAGATTGGGACTGGGGTCCAAGCTTTCCAATTGTAGCTCTGACTTGTGAAACTAGTGATTTTCATTCCTGATTTGCCAGTTCAGCATTCAACAAGCATTACTGCTTCAAGGACTCATCTCTAGCTCATTTCCATTAAACAAGGTTAAATTCTCAAATGATCTTGCTCTTCAAAAAGTCTATTTCTGGGCCGGCCCCATGGCTTAGTGGTTATGTGCGCGCGCTCTGCTACTGGCGGCCGGGGTTCGGATCCCGGGCGCGCACTGATGCGCTGCTTCTCCAGCCATGCTGAGGCCGCGTCCCACATACAGCAACTAGAAGGATATGCAACTATGACATATAACTATCCACAATTTTAATAAAATTATAAAAAAAAAAGTCTACTTCCTCTTTGGAGGCTAGTTTCCAGGGCACCAATTTCAGACATGTTAATTCTTACCTTTCATTAGGGTTTAAAATAACCTGCAGTGGGGTCGGCCCAGTGGTATAGCCGTTCAGTTCTGGCGTGCAGCTTTGGGCAGCCTGGGGTTTGCCAGTTCGGGTCCTGGGTGCAGATCTACCCACTGCTCATCAAGCCATGCTGAGGCAGCGTCCCACATAGAAGAGCTACAATTCCACAAATAGGATACACAACTATGTTCTGGGGCTTTGGGGAGAAAAAAGAAGATTGGCAACAGATGTTAGCACAGGCTGATCCTCTCAAAAAAAAAAAACTGCAGTGAACAGGAAGTGAGCTGTGAATATTATACAGCCCCCAAGGAAAACACTCTTTCAAATGCCTCTGAAAATATGTCCATAAAAGATAATAAACAAATCCCTTGAGGGCAGAGCCAGGGACCATGGGGGGAGGGGGCAGACAGAAAAACAGAACAAGAACCTAAAAAGGAAACATACTCCACTGACAAGTCTGAGAAACCACGTAATGCTTGTCCCACAATATAACACTTCTAGAAATCTAACACTGTATGAATCAGTAATGAGTGGGCTTGCTTACTTTTTCTTTTTTTTTTTTTGTGAGAAGGACTAGCCCTGAGCTAACATCTGATGCCAATCCTCCCCTTTTTTCTTGAGGAAGATTGGCCCCGAGCTAACATCTGTGGCCATCCTCCTCTACTTTATATGGGACGCCGCCACAGCATGGCTTAATAAGCGGTGCATCAGTGTGCCTGGGATCCGAACCTGCAAACCCCGGGCCGCAGCAGCGGAATGCACCCACTTAACCACTAGCGCCACCAGGTCGGCCCTTGCTTACTTTTTCTAAGTGGGAGCTTTCATGGAGGTTATCCTGTCTCTGGTTCCACATTGTACACTCAGTTTAGAATGTGCGGAACTCTCCTATTTATTTCAAAGTTTTCCAGACAAGAACAACTACAGCTGTACCTGATGGAGTGGACTACACATCACCTGAAGCTCCTGGACGTTGACCTTGATGCTGTGATTGCACGGTGCCTTGGGTCCTCTTCCTTAAGGTGGACGACAGAATTTTACAAATGGGAAACAGAGCCAACTCACTTATTCATTTGGCACAGTAGGCACAAGGCCTATGTCCCACAATACTTTTAGGCGCCCACAAAATATTTTGTTTTCTTTTAAAATCCTAAGAGAAGATAAATGTTTAGGTCAAAGAAAATATTTAATATATAAAATTAATACATTTACCTTCATACCAAGGCAGTTGTAAAATATAATTTTAATGATTTTGGAAAAGAAAGTACTCCCCGAAGGCAAAGCTTTCTAAAACCCTCAAAATTCATAAGATTTCCCTTGTGGGAATAAGAATGCAATGCAGGCCCGGCCCCGTGGCTTAGTGGTTGAGTGCACGCACTCCGCTGCTGGCGGCCCAGGTTCGGATCCCGGGCGCGCACCGACGCACCGCTTCTCCGGCCATGCTGAGGCCGTGTCCCACATACAGCAACTAGAAGGATGTGCAGCTGTGACGTACAACTATCTACTGGGGCTTTGGGGGGTGGAAAATAAATAAATAAAATTATAAAAAAAAAAAAAAAAGAATGCAATGCATATTTGGTGACAAAATGACAAACTGTGGTAGAGACAATGGTATGAGTTCAATAAATGCGTATTATTGTTTTTTTCCTGGACAGAAAGTTAAACTATACTGGCCAGCCTTCTTGCATCCAGGTGCTACTATTTGATTATGCTCCCAACGGAGAGTGAGAGGAAGTAAACTGTTAGTTTCAGGCATAGATAGTCAAGATTACATACATCTTCTCCATCCTCCCTCTCCTTCCCCATTCACCGGCTCAGTGATGTGGGTGCCGCTGGAACCTTGTGAGAAAGGAGCCTGGGTCCCTGAAAGAATGCATTAGAACTCGCTGATGAGCCACCTTGGACTTTGATGTGAGCAAGAAATAATGTTTTATTATGTTGAGTCACTGAGATTGGGGGTTATATTTTACAGTAGCTAGTGTTATGTACCCTAAATAACACCAGCGTAATTTGAATACATCAGAATATTCTTTGAGCTAATCTTCTCAATTAACATATAATATCGTTGTTCATGATACATTTTATTCTCTTTCTGAACCCTAAGTATACTACAATAAGTAAATATTTCTATATTTGCAAAGGTGGAAAAGACATAATTTTTTCTGCCAAAGACAAGATGATAACTAATTTAATTTTTTCAATCCAACTCCTAAATAAGATAATCTCAAACACACATAACACACTTTAAAGAAATCCCCTATATAGTATATTTCCCAAAGGAGAAAAGTCATTTTTTTCTGCCACAGGATAACCTCTGAGATAACATTTTATTTCAACCTCCCTCATTCATATTAGATAATCTCACACACACATACACACACACACACACACCCCTTAAATTTCCTACCTTGTGAGCTCTAGAGTCTCACTTTTCTCTTTTATACAATGAAAATAACATTATTCATAGTGATTGTCATAATTGTAATAGATTTTGACTTAGATACTATAGGTAAAATATTTTATAAATTGTGAAGCACTGAATTACTGTAATGATGACTATTATATTGCAGAATAAAGATAGGGAAACCTTGCTGCCTAGTAAAAAGGCAGACTACTCTCCAACAACAGTCAATTTAAAACACTCCGAGGTCTTCTAAGAGATAAGAAAAAGATGACATGGAGAGGAATCAAAGATAAACTTTGGTTAAAATTTTTGCTTTGTTTGAAGATTTGTATTATGGAACTTGGGAGCCAAAACAAAGGTGCTTTTACTACATTGAAAAGCGAGGTCTATTATTTAAAAACTCAGAGGGGGTGGCCTGGTGGCATAGCGGTTAAGTTTGCATGTTCCGCTTCGGTGGCCGGGGGTTCGCCAGTTCGGATCCTGGGCACCAATGCTCGCACTGCTCATCAAGCCATGCTGAGGGGCCGTCCCATATAGAGCAACTAGAAGGATGTACAACTATGACATACAACTATCTCTACTGGGGCTTTGGGGAGAAAAAAGGAAAAAAGGAGGAAGATTGGCAACAGATGTTATCTCAGGGCCAATCTTCCTCAAAAAAAAAAAATCACAGGGCCATCACGTAAGAGGCAAGAGGCTCCCTCCCTTCTCAAGAGAAGAGACTCTTTAAAAAAAATAAATTAAAGAAAAACAAAAACTCTGCAACAGAACAAGGTCTATTACAGAAAACATTGTGGCCAGAGAAGACCATGACAGTTCACATTTTACTGGATAGGTGAGAATGAGAAAATATTTTCTTTTTTCTTTAAATCTGAGACACTAGACACAATCAAATATTAAGGTAGAGGAACAAGCGAATAATATTATTTTATTTCCCTCTTATTCTCCATTTTGTAGTTGAACTAAGTGAAATTCAGAGAGAATTAGTACTTTTTTCCCTGAAATTTCTTTGGTAGTTTTAAGGATAGCAATGTACCAACTTGCTAAACTACATCAGTGGGTAACCAATGAACTTCAGACAACAATGCCAACCCAGGACCAGCCAAGGAGAGTGAGGGTGAGGGTGGATTTCATAGAAGCTGTCTTCTAAAAAATGATCCCCCCCAATATAATGCCATGAAATAAAAATTAAGGATTTATTTAAACCTCTGAAAGTTACATGTGTTTCATTTGAAAAGTTTCAGATTCCATATCTTTTATTATTTCAGTTTTTGACTAATGTTGGGAAAAATAGCTTTTAAGGAATGTTGTTCAAATGTGTCTGTGTCACCAGAGAGTATTTCTTTTTTAGTTCAAATTTAATTTCCATATCAGCTAACCAAGCTAGCTGGGAATAAGTTTTCCTTATTCACAATAAAAAATAAAATGATATATGTCCTAAATTTACCTGACCCCAACAACAAAGGTTTTTTCACTGAGTAAAAAATAAAAAAAAATATTAAGTGGTTTAATATTATTTTTTATTTAAAGACTACATGATAACTTCAACAGGAAACATATCATTATTCAAAAATCTGCTTTAGAATCATTTTAGATGTTGTTCCAATATTCTGTGTATGTGTATATACACAAAAATATATTTAAATTTCTAATTAATAGATATATATTAAGCAGTGAACATAAAAACATTTGGAATTTTTTTCATGAAATAATTAAAAATTTATGCTATTTTTCTAAAGCTTATTTAAATAATTGGATTTTTATATACTTATCTCCAAGTTCAAAGCTCAAACCAAATAAGATTTTTTGTCAATTCTAGTGCATTGGCATATATTACTTTGCTTATTACTTTTGATGTATAAATGAGTAATATCTACATAAAATCTCTACTCAAAGGAAGAACAAAGAAAGTATAGGAAAAAATGGATACAAGCAACTATAAGTAAAAAAGAAAAATTATTTTAAGAATACTGGGGTAATTCATGAAACAAAAAGAAGAATTGAACAGTCATATTTTAGGAATGATTAGAATTGGTCTATCCCTGGAGACTTTAGCAGCAGATATTGCTAGATATTTCAAACCGTCTCTTAGTCTAAATTTCTATGTTTCCAAAAATATTATTGGCACAGCATGGACCCATCTGCTCACTCCTAGATCAAATAACAAAAACATGGATGCTGGAAATCACTCCAGTGGGGGGCAGGGGAACTCCCAAAATAGCAAAACTAAGCATAAATTTCGGTGTATGTCTATTATAGATCTCCAAGACAAAGGAGGAGGGGGAAGCAGAAACGACTCTGTATATTTATTTCTCTAGGGATTGCTTATATGAAAGAGATATTTTTGCTTGGCTCTTCCAACTTTTCTAAGTGTAGAGAAAAGAGCATGTTCAACACTGATTCGTTCATTGGTCTAGTATCCACGAAATAATTTCACTCTGGTTTGGAACTGGTACTTTAAATTAAGTATTCTATGTATGGTGATGAGTATTTTTCAATGTTAGGACATTAGAGCAATTATGTAGAGCAACATTTGGATAAGTTGGGTAATTATGTTCCTTGAATGACTTGTTTAATATGATAGTATGTCCTTTCATATGTCTTATATTCCAATACATGGTGAGGAAAAATGGTAGGAACAAAAATACCTATTTGAATGATTTTAAAGATCTAAAGCCTTCCAAAGCATTAGATTCATTTACAACATATGTATATCTTTACTATTCAAACTGATACTGTAGATTTCACACCACTGATGAATGACATTGAGGTTCCTTTTGTTGAAGTAGACTGTGTTTAGAGCTATGAGTCATATGATTCCAGTGTACTAGAATTATTACAAGTCTGCAAATTCGTTTAAAACTATTTACTAATTCTTAATCCACAGCTCTTGTAGATTGTTGCCATTTGAGTGTGTTTCAGCTTGGGCATATTTTTTCTTTTTAAAGTGTAATTTTCGAAGTTTTTATGTAAAATACTTCAGCTATTGAATAATCACATTTATTTGTCCTGTTTTAATACTATACAAGCTAAAAATATCTTCCGTATTCTTAAAGTTCCTTCCATATTGTTAAGTAAAACAATATTAAGTGCTGTGTTTTTCACATTCTCTTTAACATTTTAGCACTCTTACTAGTTTACCTATGCTTCTACCAACTGACAGAATCTATTTCTATTTATAGCTCTACCTGTCTATCTATCAAAAATATACATAATATAAAATTTACCATTTTAACTGTTTTAAAGCATATAGTTAAGTGGCATTTAGTACATTGACAATGTTGTACAATCATTGCCACTATCTAGTTCCAGAACATTTTCATCACCCCAAAGAGAAACCTCTACCTATTACATAGTCAGTCCCATCCCCTCACCCTCTCAGCCCTTGGAAACCACTAATCTGCTTCCTATCTCTATGGATTTGCATATTCTGAGTATTTCATACAGCTAGAAACATACAATATGTGGCATTTTATGTCTAGATTCTATCACTTAGCATAATGTTCGATTTTTAAAAAAGCAAACAAAAAAAGAGACACAACTTGGTGTTTACTGTTTAAATCTAAACATACTTTTTGAAAAAGTAAATTTGTGTGCTGAGAAAAGCTCTGGTACATATAATAAAGTCAGTTGACATAAGAATATGCTTACTCTAAACATCACTTGGTATGTGTGTTGAAGTAGAGAGAAAGCAGTTTTGATTTTGTTTCTGGTAAATTGTAGCAGATTTCCTTGCTGTCAATGTCATCTTGGAATTAATTACTCTTTCTACTTCTTTTTCCCAGTCTCACTTTTTTATACTAAGTAAGCAATAAGAAAATGGGAATTCACTCTCAGATGGCTTAACTATAAGACATTTTATAATATTCCAGTCACTGGGAGATCCCTATTTATGAGTCATTCATATTTTAAGATACACAAATATGCTGTTTTAAGTGTGTAAGTAAACACTGATAATGTAACTTCCAGATAAAAGCAGAAGAAAATGCCCCAGAAGATAAGCAAGAAATACAACTCTGTACTGACAAAAATTTGGGTAGCATTCTTTGTGACACCACAGCATCAATGAAGCAGCAGTATTATTTCTTCCAACTACATGCTGTCAAAGAAGGTGGGAAGGCTTTGTGTTGTCTCTTCTATTTGTTTGTTTGTTTCTTTATTTCTTATCTGAGAACTTACTATTTTTGCACTTTATCTATGACTGTAATAACAAAAATAATAGTTTTAAAGTAATAATTATTTCTTTCATTCTACTTTCGAATGTTCCATTTTATAATTAACGTGTTTCAAAGGTGTCAGTATCAGAACAGAATCCAACATGAGATCAGTGTTCCCTGTATTCTCTGAACATAAGATGCCATTTTTATTTTTTGTTTTATAGTAATAAAAGTCACACAAAATGACAATCATAAATATAATCATATATGTTGGGTGGTTGGGAAGTAGCATGAAAAGCATCCTTCTAATTTGAAGATAAAATTATTCTTTTGGAACCAAATTAGTAAAATCAGTGTACAAAAATCCAAGAAATTTACTTTAGTTGATTAAAATTCATATAAATCAGAGAGGATATTTCACGAATTAGAAGAAACATATTAAAAATTATTTAAGATGGAATAAACTTGTACCTAAATATTGTTTAGGTAAAAGAAACTTCTATCTAATAAATTGCATCAACAAATCTTTGGAAATAATTCCAACATGATAATAGTTTTAAGCAAAAGTCTTAGGGGCCGGCCCCGTGGCTTAGCGGTTAAGTGAGAGCGCTCCGCTGCTGGCGGCCCAGGGTTCGCATCCCGGGCACGCACCGACGCACCGCTTCTCTGGCCATGCTGAGGCCGCGTCCCACATACAGCAACTAGAAGGATGTGCAGCTATGACATACAACTATCTACTGGGGCTTTGGGGGAAAAAAATAAATAAATAAAATTAAAAAAAAAAAGTCTTAGATAAGGGAGAAGCTTGTCAATTTCTATTTCCAGTAATATTTAAAAACGAGACACTAATATATAGATGTGTTATAGTTTCTTCTTAAAGAAGTTTATTCTATTGTGAGTCAGAAAAAATCAGGAGGGCTTGTCATCACCTGAATGAAATGTTATCAAGATCATCTGGTGCCGTTTGTTCTAACTTCTTGTTTATTAAAAGTGAACAAGTTAGGATGTCTAACACTCCCTTACATTTTAAATTTAGGCTAATAAGTTTATAAAATTCAAGTCATGATTTCTTAAACCTTGTGTGAACAGTTTGCTAAAGTTGCTTAATATTTCTGTTGGAATTATCATGTTTCCAAGTTTCAGGTGGAGAATGTTTCTCTTCCTGCTGGATGTGAACAGGAAACCCACAAGTCTGGTGGTGACTTACACATATTTACATAAAGGGACCCAAATTTAGAGATGAAGAAATCATTGAAGACAAGAGAGTAGAGAATCTGAAAGAATATGCATTCTCATTGGCATAATTGACTTCCAGATTCTACTATTACTTTAGGAAATTTTTCCTTTGGACTTCAACTATGTGAGCTATCAAATTCCCTTTTTAATTAATCCAGTGTGAACTGGAGTTTAGAGTAGGTAATTGCTTCATAATTGGTACACTCACTATGGCAGAAATATTTGGTTGTCTACAGCAACATGACATCGTCTCTCTCTCTTTCCATTCATATTTATGTAGTGTGTCAAAATGTCGACTAAAAATGCATTTCCCTATTTTTCTTGTAGTTAATTATGATCATATATTTAGGTCCTGGCCAACTCAATATTAGCAAAAATAAATTATTGGAGAAGACTGTAGGAACACATCAAAGAAAGGAGTTCTTATCCTCTCTCCATTCTGCTACTTGGAACGTAGATGCAATCTCTACAGCCTTGAGGATAAATGCTTCACCTTAGTGAGACATAGGGGGAAGTTGAAAGTAGTTGTGTTATCATTTATTCTTAACTGACTAGCTTTTCACCATTTTTTACATGAGAGAATTAAAATTCTACCTTGTTTAACCTTTAATTTTTGAGTTTATATATGGAAAGCCAAAACTAGTCCTAACTTAAACTGACAAAAGAAAAAAAAAAGAAAGCTTCTGATTACTGATTGTTTCTTAGTTACTTTAAAACTATGATAAAGATGTGCTACACGTACTAATATATTAGCATTAGGATTTATTCATTAGCGTACTGCACATTTGATTAGCGCAAATCTATCCAATTATGGAGCTCTGGTAATATCCATGTTCTGAAACTATGACAATACAATACATATAAAGATCTCCTGTATGTACATGGAAACCCCTCAATACACGTAAGTTGTTGCTATTGCAAGGCTTGGGATAGAAACAGAATGATGTTGACTCAAGCGAATTCTTGCCCTTTCTGAGCAATCAATTGAAATCCACAAGAGTTCACACAATTCTTAGTCACATTGGTTCCAAGAATTGAAGAAATATGTGACTCTTCAAGTTCCACTCTGAGGTAGGGATATTTTGAATAATTTAAATACTTTAAATAAATAGTCAAAGCTCTTAAATAAATGACCCAAAAATATGCACTGCAGGATTGACAGCATTGAGATGTACAGAAGATTATGAGGAAGTAAATATTGCTAATAATGGGAAAAAAGTAAGAGAGTGTAGAGAAAGTGTGGTAGGCAGAATTCTAAGGTAGTCTCTTTCTTAGTTTTGTCCGACTGCTGTAACAAGTTACTATAACCTGGGTGGCTTTGCAGAAATTTATTTTCTTACAGGATGTTAGTCCAAAATCAAGGTATTGGCAGGGTTGGTTCCTTCTGCAGGTTTGGAAACAAGAATCTGTTCTAGGCCTCTCTCCTTGGCTTATGGATGGCTGTCTTTATATTCACATGACATTATCCTTGTATTCATCTTTGTCCAAATTTCCCCTACTTGAAGGGACACCAGTCATATTGGATTAGAGCCCGTCCTAACGAACTCATTTTAACTTGATTACTTTTGTAAAGACCCTATCTCCAAATAAGGTCACATTCAGAGATAATGCAGTAAAGATTTCAACATATAAATTTTGGGATAACACAATTCAATTCATAATATCCTTCAAGATCCCCATTCCCTGGTATATATGCCCTGCATTAACCTGTGCCTTTGAGTGTCATGTGAGTAGGATGGGATAGTCATTCTCTCTGTTAGGTTATGTTACATGGCAAAAGTAAAGGGATTTTTCATATCTGTTTTCTTCAGACCTGATTTTTCAGGTTTTTAGTCTGTTGACTTTAAGTTAATCAAATGGGAAATAAGCCTGTGGGAGCCTGACCAAATTAGGTGAACCCATTAAAAGGGGATCTAGAGGTCAGAGGCAGAAGATGCTCTTTTAAAAGCATTTTAATTTACCTTGAAAAAGCAAACTGCCACATTGTGAGAGAGGGCCAAATGGTAGGGAGTTGTGGGCAGCCTCCAGGATCTGAAGACAGTCCTATAACCGCAAGAAACTGAATTCTGCCAACAACCAATGAAGTAAGAAGAACCTGAGCCGTAGAGGAGATACCAGCCTCACCTGACACCTTGATTTCTGCCTGGCTGGATCCTGTGCAGAGCATCCAATTAACCCACACCTAAGCTCCTGACCCATGGAAACTTTGAGATCATAAATTTATGTTGTTTTAAGCTGCTAAATTTGGGACAATTTGTTACACACAGCAATAAAAAACTAATTTAAGAGAAAATAAATATTTAACAAGTACATACTGTATGAAAGCTCATGCCTCTTTGGAAACAGATTTTACATCAAACGTGAGTATACGTTATGCAGGAAAAATTACATTGTCAGCACATACTCATAGCCTAGAGATTCATGCAGAGCATCTGAGCTTAAGTATGTATGTAATGGATTTAGTAGGCTAAAAAGGGGCTATTGGGTATTTGGGTGAAAATTTGATTTTCCTCATAAAATATATTTTGTAATTATATCATATAATATCATATATTTTAGGTTATGCATAGAGAAAAGTTCTCGGATGGCACATACTAACATGTAAACAGTACTTTGAGATATGAGATAACCAGCTGGAATATGAGAAAGGAGGGAGAAGAAAACATGATTATTATGATGATTACTTTTTTGAGACTAGAAGTTTGTTCTTTAGTCATTTAACGAGTTAGGAACTCTATAGTAATAAAACTGAGTTTAACCAAGTCAAGTCATGACAAACCAAAGGAAAGCAAAGTCATAACATTAAAAAATGGAATCTGGGGGCTGGCCCCGAGGCATAGTGGTTAAGTTCGGCCCTCTTTGCATTGGCGGCCTGGGTTCACGGGTTTGGATCCCGGGCACAGACCTACACCACTTGTCAGCCATGCTGTCACGGCAATGCACAAACGAAAGGAGGAAGATTGGCACAGACATTAGCTCATGGCTAATCTTCCTCAAGCAAAAAAATAGAGGAGGGTTGGCAAGAGACGTTAGCTCAGGGAGAATTTTCCTCAGCAAAAAAAAAAACTAAATTAAAAAAATTAAAAAAAAAATAGAATCTGTATAATGTCATTAAGAAGGAATTAGAGTTTACAGTGATAGATTCTAGTCACTGGGTGATATGAATTTATTTTTATCCATTGCTAAAGGAACAAGGAAAATACATAGGATTTCAAGGAGTATGGCAGGTTCGGTTCAAATTTTGATTGGTATGTTACTTAACTTCTCAGTCTCTGAAATCCACACATGGGTATGTCATGGCATTTAGATTTAGGCTTTTAATTTAATGAAAGCCATTTTATTCTCAAACTACAAAGTTAATGTTTGATAAAACTCGCTCTCATACAATAAAATTTGAAGATGAAAATTTCTCTATTCCCCAAATTGATATTTCTGTTAGCGCTCTCATTTTTAATCTTTTTCAGCATGGCTGCGGTTCTGGTTGCTAGTTTTTCATTTTGCCCCAACACCAACATTGTGCACTCCTACGCTTTTGTGTGTTCTGAATTTGAACCAAGAGATCATGAGTATCTGAGCATAATGTCTTCCTTCCCAACTTTAGCCATGTACCACTTTCTTCTTACTACAAAAGCTAAATGGGAGAGAACAGGACCCAGTCATGTGTGAAGAGATTTAGAAGATTTTGAAGTGATTGTTAGCGCTCATAATTGGGATAAAATTAAAATCCTGTGAAATAGAAGAAATGCCATTCCATCTTTCAGGACTTTTCCTCATCTAAAACCTTTGCCTTCAGTATTTTCACATATCGATTCTTCTTAAGTTCCCCCCATAAGCTGTCACATTTGACCTTCTGGTTAGAAAATAATTCTGTTATAATCTCTCACTTTCCTTATAAGGTGTGCATACTGGATTCAAGGAATTTCTGTTAAAATTCTACACTAATGCTTCACAGAATTTCAATTTGGTTTATATTTCTCTGATTTTCTTAAAAACACAGACTCCATCTGACTAACAGCAACATTGCTTTTAAAAAAATTGAAACAGTAACTAATGCATACATTTTAACCATAAGCTTTCAAAATGGCTAAAGCTATCAGCCCATTTTCTGTCTTTCTAAGATATGGTAACATTTTCTATTATACGATTTGAAAACCTACTACACTAGAAAATAACCTTTCCATCAATCCATTGACATTGACTGAATGTTTCTTCCGGCCCATTCTGAAGTTAACAATGCTTGATGTTAATCTGCTTGTACTTGTTCCTCATTTCTAAAAAGATTGTGTTGGCTTTCTTTATTGCCTTAATTTCTACAATGCATCTTTGGAAAATGTTGTAAAAATTATACCCTTACAATTAAAAATGTGCAATCTCAACTGGATATACTACATTGTTTTATAAACCATTAGGATTTAACACTTGAGGAGGTGCAAAGCAGTTGTCATCAACGTTCATAGTCTTTTCTGTCTCGTGAATGATAATGGAATAAGATAATCAAAAGAATATTTCATTAATTCTTCTCTCTTTAAAATCTTGGTCCAATTGACAATACGATAAATATTAAGAATATAGATAAATCTAGAGCACTAGAACTATGTAAATGGTTTATTGTCTCTAACCTCACCTCCAAGTGAACTTGCCCAGCCTCCAGTATTTTATACTTAATGGCCATTTTTTGTTTCACATGACCTGGCATGACAGCTAAATCAACTAGGAGTAGGCATATTTCCCAGGGGCAGCCCAACCAAATCTACGGGAATCAATTTGTGCTGGTAAATAAGGAGCTGAAGTGGAAGAGTCATCATCCTTAATGAGCCAGGGAGGAGTCCTTGCAATTTCTAGTAATTAAAATGCCTAAGTAGAATATTGAAAAATGTCATTATCATTTATTCAAAATAATGCATAATGTAAAACTGTTTGCCTCGTGAAAAAATTAAAACTGGAAAATGTGAGAATGTTTAATCCATTAAGTATAGTTCAAATACTTTTCAATTCTTTTAATTTGATACTAAATGTTCATACGTTATATTACACGTATATAAAATACGTATGTAATAAGTGAGATAAAACTATTACACGTAAGTTGATACAAGTTATATATCATCAGTAGTTTGAAAAGAAAATTTGTACGTGAGATGTATGCACATAAGACTGGAGACCTACACTTTCAAGCCTTTTCCATCAATGACTTCTAACTAGCACACCAGTTTTGCCTGTTCCGGAAGGATATTGTCATTTCATCTAGAATAGTGCCCCTTATTTTATTTAAAGACACTGATTATTCAAGTTTTTTTTCCCCTTTCTTTCCTTTCAGGTTTCCTTTTACATATATATATGTTATAACACTCTTTTTTTCCTTAGCCAAAGCAAGAAGATTGTGACATAAACTTATAGTGTATAGTTTTACAGTCTTTCTCTTTCCATGTCTTAAATCATATACAGTATGTCATGACTCTGACAGTCAGCTGAAAAATTTGGAAGCAAGAAGACCAATCAAGTAAGGATTGTTGAAGTAAGTCTGTAAGCCAGAATTCTAGAATATAGGAGATTTCTTGGACTGGAAGAAACAAGCATGTTGGGATATGATTGAAATGTTGGGTTGACAGCACAGAAATGAGATAGGCATTATTGGTGGAAGCTTAACAGGTTGAATAAAACAAAATGTTCATATTGTTCGGCAATATCATTTTTTTTTTACAAAATTTATTGTGCGTATATAAAAGCCTTCTTTGTTGATTTGACAGCATATTGACAAACCATAATTTATATGAGCAATCCTCTATTGGTGGCCATTTAGATGGGATTCACTTAAATTCTCATGTTATGATGAACTACTATGTATATATGCCTATGCCTATGCTTTTATCTATAACTATCCGTGTCTGTACTTATGTGCAAGTGACAGTAGGAGAGTATAGGTGATCCATATTCAATTTGTTCAAATTTTCTTTCTGCCTTTTATTTTCTGTATTGAAATTTTGGTCTTCATAATCTACTTCTTTCTCTAAGTAATGCTTTTCCAGTACTTTGTCTTAAAATTGCAGGCCCTTCTACTATGTAGTTAAAATACATATTAGCAAGACAAGAAATTGAAAAAATTCACTGTCTCGTGAAGATGCTGAAAAGCAGATATTATTCTTCAGAATAAAATTGTTCTTAGAAAAATATTTATGAAAAGGGAGTATTATAAGACATCTAGCCATAAGAAATTATGTTCTGTAAAAATAACCTTTAAGTTCTAAAAGTTTATAATTCTTACTAATTTCTTGCCATGGTAATAATATTTAAATTGACATCTATGTTTACTGAAAGCACCATTAGTTGCAAGTTTCCTTTGTTAAGCCAGAAGAAGATCATTGGCGTTTCCCTCTTTTTCACGTGCGTGGCATCTGAAAAGACCAGGCTCATGGAAATTAGCAACAGACACGTAGAAGACATGCAGTTTAGTAAGAAAGTAGATGTATTTAAATTTAGATAGATTGAAAAAATCTCCACAAAATGGTTTAAACCATTTATAGACTTACTTATAGCATGTGAGAGGGCTCCTTTCTCCACACTCTTGACAACTTTACTTATTATCAATATTTCCACAGTCTGAAAGATGAAAACTAATAATTCATTGTAATGGTTTTAACTTGCTTTTTAGTTGATTATCAGAGATGTGGAAATCTGATGTTTCTTTTTCTATATGTGCCTATTGATATCTTTATATATTATTGTTTGGCTATGTTAAATTTATATTGCATTGCTGGCTTTAAATTTATATTTCATTGAATAATGAATTATTATTTATATACTTATATACATGTTACAAATGTAATTATGTATATTATGAAAGTGATTATTAAAATTGATGAGTATTTAAATGTGTTAAATAAATCAACAATCCTAAAATTGTACAAATTTTGTCACCATAAATAAAATTATCAAAATCTAAACTAAGGTATTATTTCTAAATATTAAAGAAATGCATGGGGGCTGGCCCCGTGGCATAGTGGTTAAGTTCAGCTCGCTCCACTTTGGCAGACTGGGTTCACGAGTTCAGATCCCAGGTGTGGACTTACATCACTCATCAGCCATGTTGTGGCGGTGACCCACATACAAAATAGAGAATGATTGGCACAGATGTTAGATCAGGGCAAATCTTCCTTAAGGAAAAAAAAGAGGAGGATTGGCAACAGATGTTAGCTCAGGGCGAATCTTCCTCAGCAAAAAAAAAATTTTAAAAATGCAGAATTTTCATCACAGCGTAATAAAGTGGTAGCATTGGCAACAAGTGAAATATGTAATAACACAGAAATTATTGACTGTGTAAGGATCATTCATTATAGAATGAAAGTTTTATTTGATGATTTAGTAATTTCATGGGTATTATCTTATATTGTTGCATAGGATAAGACTCTCTCCCTCATCACAAGCTAATGGAACAAAGCCTTTGCATTAACATCAAGGTGGTATTTGAACTTGAACAATTCATCTTGGCAGTATCTTATTTAAGACTGGAAAATGGTCACTATAGCATTATAGGATAGTCATTATAAATACATATTTATGTATTTCTATAATTATATCTGCAGGTTATATACATAAATATAGCTTTATTCCATAAGAATTTACCTATTATTCTTCATTGCTTATCAAATTCTACCCAGATAACCAATTTTATGATAGAAGAGAATAAAGATTACTCTTTGTGGAGAAATCCAGAAAGATTTTTGTGGAGAATATGAGAATGTTATCTTTGTGCAAGGCTTTAAAATAGATATTTTATCAGAAATAAAGTGATAAGTAAATCAGTAAATTTCCTGAAAATTGTAAGAAGAGGAAATTATAAGAAGCAAAATGCATTTGAGAACACAGTGGATGAGATGTGGACTGAGAAAACAGCACTGAATTGAGCAATTTTTGGGCTGTTCATGAACTTCTATTCTGGCAAGCTAGATATTAGACAGAAAGAGACTAAGGACATATTTAAAAGTTAGACCAGTATACATACCAGAAAACTTTTATTGAAGCATAACTTACATGCAGAAAACTGCACAAAGTATAAGTGTGCAGCTCAGCAAGTTATCCCAAAGTGAACACACACATGCATCAATTAACCAATTAAAGAATTATAATGTTACCCGAACAAGTGAAGAGACCCCTTGCGTCCCCTCCTAATCATTACCAGTTCTTCTCAAAATTTAACCACTATTCTGACTTTTAACACCATTGATTTGTGTATTTTTGAATTTCATATAAATTGAAAAGGGCTATGTATATTTTTTGATGTTTGGCTTCTGTTGCTCAATATTACGTTTGTGAGATTTATCAATATTCTTGAGGTAGCAGTAGATTGTTTATTTTCTTTCTTGTATAGTTTTCCATTATATGAATGCTTCATAATTTATTTTTCATTCTATTATTGATGGACATTCAGGTTGTTGAGCAGTATATGCCTACTCTACTTCCCCTCAGGAAATCTGAGTTTGCCTGTGCCTGTGAACAGTCCCTGGCTTGCTGAGGGCTCCTCAGCTCAAGCTCCTAGAATTTGCATCTCATCTCTAGCAGAGGGCTTTCTCTGACTCTGAGGGACCTTGCACAGCTCTGTTGCAAGTACAACCCACAAGTGTGGGGAAATTTATATTGCTGGGGCAACTCTCAGCACATGGGGAGTGGAAGCTAGCAGATAGATGCCCCGATTTTCTTGTCTTCCCGTAGGACAATGAGTTAGTTGTGTTAACACACAAGTCTCAAAGGGTCCCCTGAAGATTGGACTCCAGTTCCTCACCATTCCAAACTTTATTAGCTTTCCCTTCTTTCCTCTCTCACTTTGAACATTTTCTCATTGGTGTTTCACAAGTAATCTACCTCATGCAAGTCCTTGTTTGTGGGCCTGGTCCGAGGGGAACCAAGAGTAAAGGCTAGCTCTGAAAGTTGCCTTAGAAAGAGGATCTCAATATTTGATTCTGGAATTTTGACGATCAAGTGGTAACAAAAACCACACTGCTGGTGGAAGTTAGAATGACAACGCCTGGCATGCTGTCACATTACAATCACTGACTTTCACCTTGGTGGATAGTGATGAATAGTAAGAGGAACAACAGGCACTTATTATGTAAAAGTCCTGGCATTTAAAGATGTAAGGCCGGAAGTAAGTGTAAGAGTTGTAGATTTGGCTGGCTTTTGTTACCTTTTCTAGAAGTCTTGAAATAGGAGAATGACACATGTTAACATTTTTCTGTTACATTATTTTCTATAGTTTTGTCTCTGCTTCAGTATGAATATCTTCTGAATATCTTTCAGAAGAATAATTCTCTCTTTAGCTGTGACAAAAAAGCTATTAAACATATTTTACATAGTTTATTTTTTAGATCTTAAATTTCCATTTGATTTATCTTTATATTTTCCATTTTCCTCCTGAAATTCCCTATCGATGTTTTATTTCCTTGAACATGTTAATCACAGTTATTTAAAAATCTGGATCCCATAACTCCATTAGCTTTATCTCCTTTGAGTAATTTTCTTGATTTCTGTTTAAGTGCTTTTGTGTGTCTCATGATTTTTGAATGACTGTTGAATATAGTATATGAAAAATTTTACACATCATTTTGGGTCGTGGAAGAATATTCTTTTATATTTTGTTATGAAATTAGGCTAAGGGAAAATCATCTTAAACCAATCAGAGATTGAAATGATGGTAAGCTGGTTTTCAGCTCTTGTGAGAAATGGTCTATTTCACAGTTATTCCTAGGACATTTCTCTTCTGGGTCCTTATTAAAATCTAGCATATTTACCATCTACTTGACAGGTCCTGCATTTCACAGTTTGTTTCCCCATCTGTATGAAAGTGCAGAAATATCTGCTCCAGGTCTCAGCCCCTCAACAGGACGTTCCAAGTTGGCATTGTTTTATAGGGGAAACATCCTGTCAAATGCTTTGCTTGCTTATATTACCTTCAGTCACCTCCTTCTCCTTCCAAATTTGATCTGTTAGCTGTCTGATACCATAAAACAGATTTTTTTCATAACTGTTTGTCCATCTGTTCTATTTATTCTCTTAGAAAATGTTAATTTGAAACAACCTAGTTCACCATTGCCAGAAAAAGAACTCCTCACAAATTTTTTTCAGTATCTGAAATACTCATTTTTTCACATTTTAGATCTTCTGTTATGACATATCTCACATTACACATTACAAATATATACAGTAATATATTTACGTATAGATAATACTTCTCCTACTTTTATTGCAGATATTTATAGATTGGTAGTTTGTCTGACTCATCTTCATAAATTGTCTTGTATGTTAGGCCCCCAATATTAGTTGCCATATTGAACAAAATATGAATTTTTTTTGATGCTCTCCAACTAATCCTAAAATTTGATCTATCCCAATTTAGCTAAATTTTCTTCTTAGTAATAAAAAGGATTTGTTTTCATTTTATTCATCATTTTTCATTTTCTGATTTGCACAGCAGAACAAGCTCTTAGTTATTTTATCAAGTTATAAAATGGTTTTAGATGGCTGTAGCATTTGCTAATAACACCCTACCTTGATATCTAGTAAATATAATATCCACCTCATTTGGCTAACTTGCAGATTGTTTTTCTTATCTGAAATATTCCATTCTTGAAAGCCTAGTGCACCCTAGGCAGTACCATTTAAGGGTGCTTGTTATGTTTTCTGAGAGTAAAATTACCCCACATTAAGATCCAGCCAGTGCCTGACATAATCACCTGAAAATTTACTACCTACTGGGTTTTATTACTAAAAAAATGGATGCATTTTTTAAAAATTTGGAAGAATATAAATGTAACAAAATTAGAAATGATAATTTCTAAGGACAACTAGCTTCTGTTGCCTGCCAACAAAGTAACGTATCTGTTAGGATGATATGCTGAAATAACATTAAAATAAGGCTAAAAATATCCCATAGAAGATATGGTATTACATCAATTGAATGTTAAAAACAACTTGATAATGCTTATTTTATAAATGTTTCTTTGCAAGAAAGATATTTTTAAGATAAAGATCCTTTTAAAAAATATTTTTTATGCTAATTTATTATACTTTAGATATCAACCGAACACTTTTCCTGTCTTAAGACATAAACCACAAGTTTTATACATATTTCGTGTATTGAGGTTAGATGTATAAGATTTTTTTTCTCTTAAAAGACCTGCTTTAAGGGTAACTATTAATTATTAATTATTCATTTCGTTATTGCAACTCCTAGTCTTCAGGAGTGAAAGCAAGGTAAATTCCTTTGACATATTTTTAAATAATGTTTTTTAGGTATAACTTACATATAATAAAATATATCCATTTACCTGTACACCGCAAGAAATTTTGAGAGATGTATTCACCTGTTTACTACAATGCCAATCAAACTACAGAAATGTCATCACTCTAGAATGTTTCCTTTGCCCCTTTGCAACCAATCAACCCCAGCCTACCACCGCTCTGCTTAGTCGCAATAAATTACTTATGTCTTCTCTAAAATTTTACAAAAATTAAATCATATAATATGCACTCTTTTGTGTGTTCCTTCTTTTTTCTCAGCTTAATGTTTTTGAGGTTAAAGACCTGTTTTAAATGTATAACCATTTTTAAATACTGTTGTTAAAAATAGTAATTATGTTGTTAAAAATAGTAATTTTGAATGTATTTCTTTCTGTGGTCAAAGTACAAATTATGATATTTAATTATCTAGAAACCAATTTTGCCAAGAGTAGAATGAAATCAGAGTGATTAAACTCTCTGTTGTGCTCTCGATTGTTCCAGAGGACACACTGGAACCAGTGGGCAGAATTTAGAGGAAAAAAGATGTTAGTTCAACAGACAAAAGTAACGTCTGTTAGTTGGAATTGTTTAGCATTTACTGAGATTTATCTACCATGGTGAACTCCCAATTACTGCAGATATAAAGTCAAAGATGACTGATCAGTGTAATCTATAGATGTCATCTTAGCAGAGAAGAACTTTTCCTTTCAGGAAACCAACCAATCAAACTGCTTTAAACAACTGAAACTCCCCCACATCTTCAATGAGTTTTAAATCTAGGGAGGAAAAGAAAGCAGAAACACAAACTGAATTTCAGTACAGAAAGTAACAAGTATACAAAGAAAAGTAAACATGGAGAATTGGGGATTTTACAAAAAAAGAGTCTTTCTCTCTAATGTAGAAATGGGGCGTTGACCTATGGGCAGGATTTCATCAAATAGATACTGAAGTTGAAGAAGGGATTTCAGACAGAGGAGACAAGGAACAAAGGTAGAGAGATGGACAAAATGCTCAGGATGTTAAAATACCACCATTTGGGGAGTATGAAAGGAAGTAATTGAAAATTTGGCTAGAAACGTAAGTAGATCAAAGGCAGACCGCGGAAGTTTTCAGATGCTTAGTGACAATATATTTCTTTGACCAGTGGGGAGATATTGAAGGTTTGGAGTTATTAGATGGGATGTTTTATTTTATCTAATAACATTGGTCAACTCCCACGATACAATGTTATGTAGAATTGGAGATATCTGGAATTTTCGTTCACGTCTGACTTTAGGAGAAAACCTCTAGTGGTTCCTAGTCATGAAATATACTGGTCCATAGGCTATTATAACTCTGTGTACATGTATGTATGAATATATGTATGCATGCATGTATTGTGCATATATTAAGGAAATTCTATCAATTTTTATTTCTTGAAAGTTTTTAACATCTATAGATGTTGAACAATGTAAAATACCTGTTAGGTAACTGAAAATTATCATATGATATTTTTCTTTAGCTTTAATAATGGGATGGATAATGTTAATGTGTATCTTTATATTGAGCCACACTTGCTTTGCTGGAATAAATCTCATTTAGTCATGGTGTGCTTTTTTTTAACTATGCTCTTGGTTTGTTTGCAAATTTTTTTTTTTTTTTTTTTTTTTTTTGCGTGTGAGGAAGATCGGCCCTGGGCTAACATCTGCCAATCCTCCTCTTTTTGTTGAGGAAGACTGGCTCTGGGCTAACATCCATGCCCATCTTCCTCCACTTTACATGGGACCCGCCACAGCATGGCCCGACAAGCGGTGCGTCGGTGCGCACTCGGGATCCGAACCAGCGAACCCCGGGCCGCTGCAGCTGAGTGCGCGCACTTAACTGCTTGCGCCACCGGGCCGGCTCCTGTTTGCAAATATTTTATATGAGATCTTGCATCAATATTCATAAATGAGTTTACTTGTAGTTTTCTTTTATGGTACAATCTTTTCATGTTTTAGGATCAATATGCACTAGCTTCGTAAAACAAATGCAGAAGTATTCATTCCATTTCTTTATGTTTTTTATATTTTTTATCTTTTATTTTTCATTTATTTATTTTTTTGTTTATTGTGGTAACCTTGGTTTATAACATTGTATAAATTTCAGGAGTACATATGCTCTGGAATAGTTTAAGTAGCTTTAAGACAATCTTATTCTTAAAATTCTCCTGTGAAATTATCTGAGCCTGTGCTTTCTAATGGGTATGCTTTTTTCTTTTTTTTTTAACTTGATTTCTACTACAGTATTTTGTTTATTTAGATTTTTTATTTATTTAGTAGTCTCTCCTTTTAGTATAGTATTTAGTTAGTTTAGATTTTTCTGTCTTTACAGAGGTAAATTTTGGGGAGTTTCATCTTTCTTAAAAAATGTGCTAGAACTGTGTAGAGTAAACTTACATTATAAATTCCTCTGATTGTTATCCATCCATGCCATTTTCAATTACCGTATTTGTAGTTCCTCTTTTTTTTTCTTTTCCATTTTGGTTGGATTTGTTAGTAATTTACTTAATTTTCAGATTTTTTTTTTACAAAGCATTTTTGGATTTATTTTAGGTTTGTCAGGTAAGTTACAGATCGCCCAGTTAAATTTGAATTTCAGAAAAACAACACATTTTTTTTTAGTACAAGTTTGTTCTAAATATTGCATGGGCCATACTCATAATAAGGATTACCTGTTGTTTATCTGAAATTCAAATTTAATTTTGCATTCTTAATTTGCTAAGTCTGGCAATCTTAATGCTTTCTTTATTTCTAATTGTTCATGTTTTATACCTTTTTTATCTTCATTAACTCCTTGCTTCTCTTCTCTTTTGGTTTACTATCCTGTTATTTTCCTATATTTTTGAGTTAGGTGTTTAATTCACATATTTTATTTTATTTACTTTTATTGATATGAGTATTTAATGGTAAAATGCCTCTTCAAATAAATGCTTTAGCTCTTTTGATATGATATGCTATCATTAGCATTACATTCAGGAAAGTGTGCCATTTTTCATTTCTCTTTTGATTTAAGATTTGTTTAATTTCATTAAAAAATACCAGGGGGAAGGGACTTTTAATTTTATTTTTAATTTATAATTTTAATGTATTATGATAAAAACACTATTTGGATTATTTCTATTATTTCAAATGTATTGAGGATTTCTTTGTGTTATAATATATGGCCAATTTTTCTGAATACATCATATGCCATTGACCAAAACTAATTATTATAGGGGTTCAGAATTTTATATCTTAAATCTTCCTTGTCAGTTATAATATTCAGACCTGTTTGTGTATTGATTTATTTTGTCTACTTAATATGTTTTCATGAGGGAGGTACATTAAAGTTTTCTCATATGACTACATTTATATCTATTTTTCCTTGAATCTGCTACACTTTCTGTTTTATGAAAGTTATTGCTGTATTATTGGGTACATAAATATTAATAACTACTATCATGTGATAGTGTCCTTGTCACTTTAAATCCTTTTTTTGTGTAAAATCTACTTAGTCAAATAGGAAGATCATGATGTCTGCTTTTTTTTTTTTGCATTTACATTTGTCTGTTATGCCTTTGTCCATCCTTTCATTTTGAACATCTTTTTCCTTTAATGGGTTGGTTAAGGACATATCTTGATATGTTTGGGCTCAATTCTGTCATATTTTTCTATTTTATTTTTATACATCTACTCTTTCATAATGCACTTTATTTTCTTTATTTGGCCTATCTTTTGTTATATAGGAAGTCTTCAAAAGTTTTAG
Organism: Diceros bicornis minor; assembly: GCF_020826845.1. Lineage (NCBI taxonomy): Eukaryota > Metazoa > Chordata > Mammalia > Perissodactyla > Rhinocerotidae > Diceros > Diceros bicornis. The sequence goes on from NC_080761.1 coordinate 51,060,942, forward strand.
GTATATTATGTATATTTATTTGTCCAAATGTACCAATTATATTTATATATTAATTTTCAAAGTAAATTACAGATATATGTCCATTTATCACTTGATCATCTACTTATATTTCCTATTAAAAAGGAATATTTTCTTTTGTATAATCACAATAACAGTTTCACAATCAGAAAATTAACATTGAAACAATACTGTTACTAACATATAATTCATATTTAGATATTGACAATTGTCACTATAATGGTCTTTTTAGTAAATAGAAATCAAAGCGTATTTATAATATGTTATTTTTTTGGTAAGTAAAAAAGCAAATTTAGAAAAACATGCAGCATTTGCTTATTTGTGCAAGAAACACAGGAAGAGTGAATAAACAAATATTGTAGTTGGTTCCACGCAAGAGGTAGAAGGGATTAGCCTTGAAAAGATAGAGTGACAGGAACAGGGAAGGAGTGAAGGACAATCTTTGGAATCTAACTTTTGTATATTTCTCACTTTTAGAATTAGGATAATTTTTAATATACCCAAAAGAGAATGAAAATCAACAAGGATAGAATGTGTGGAACAAAACTGAATACAAGCAAAACAAATGAAACTAACTGTAGGGAGAGAGAAACTAAGTAAATTTTGAACATATTGTTTTAACTATATTTTCAGGCTTATGAAAGAATTTCAGAAATACTCTATGGGTATTCTGGAACTGAGAAAATGAGTTAATATATTGTGGATAACAAGAGCCAGGATTCTCACCATTGGAGTAAGAAATTATCAATGCGGAAAGGGGAAAAGCTAGAATGAACTTTTCATGTTTGATTAAAGTGTAATTATGAATTTCTTAGTTTAATATAAATATATATAATCAGAAATATATTATAAAATGTGTTTATATATACACATAAAATCACATACACATGTGTATTTATGTATCAATGTATAGATATGTAATATACACTAGCATATATATACATACAAACACATATGTTTGATTATAAATATGCAATTATATACGGATTTGAGGATAAAGAGTATCTGGAAATTATACATTTTAAATTTTCTAAGCCTCAGAATATTTTAAATAAAAAAACTTCAAAACATGCTATTTCCACTGACATTATCTTTAAATCTTCCCCAAATCCTTTTTTTTTCCTTTTTGATGCATATTCTTAAGCTAAATTGAAACTTAAAATCCCCTTTTTTCTTCCTTCACAATATTTTGCTCCTTTAGGTATGTTCTATGATAAAGGCATTTCCAGTATGTTCTCGTTTTTTTTTTAATTTTTCTTTACAACTGAACACATTTGGTGAGTTCAAATAAAATGAGTGATTGAGGCTAGAAAAATCACAACTTTTGGCACAATAATTTCCATCTATTTATCAACTGAATTACTATTAGTATCTCCAGTCTCTTTTTGCTATACAATGTACTCATTCAACTTGGTTCATGTCATATTGTGACCCTTAAAGTGAAGTATACTTGATGTCATTCAGTGAAGATGATGACTTTAGAGTCCTGATATCGTTCCAAGTCAGTTACCACGAAAGTGACAAGACTACAGATGCATCTTGAATACTGCATTTGTCTCCCAATACAGTGCTCTATGCTTAATAAATATTTACGATCTCAGTTGTTTGTCACTAACAATTATAGGACTTATCCTACAGTCTCATTTATTCAAAATGTCAATAATTGCTCAATTTTGTACAAAAAATTTGTGCAATATTCTCGTCTGCATTTATAGAAGTTTATTACAGACACAGGGACATGAATGCAATGGAGCGTTGGAGCTGGGTCATGCTGGCTCTCAAGAGCTGATTGAGTATACCTTTTCTCAAATCCATCATACTGATGGATTAAAATCACTATAGTGGGCATATTTACAATGTACATGGTACAATAGTATCAATTGAACGGGTTAATTGTATCAATCAGGCCCTCTTCCCTTTTATCAACCAGTCCCCTTTCCCCTTTTATCCCCCAGGATCTGTTTGCTAAATATTTACTAGCATTCTACTGCTCCAATGTTCTCTGGGAATATGGGACAGTCTACACTGATAAAACTTTAAGTGGCAACTTGGAAGTTTAAAAAGGTCTCCTCTTCCCTCATGCAACTTCAGCCACACTATCCTTGTTGCTCTTCTAGGGAAAGCGGCTCTGAAAGCAGGGCTTTTTCTTCTGCCTGGGATACTACTTGCCTAGATAGCTGCACAGCTTGTTCCTTCATTAGTTTTAGTTGTGTCTAAAAAGTGACTAATCAGTGAAGCTTTTCCTGATCACACTATAAGAAATAATTTCCCTGTGTACATGTGTCCAGTAATCTTCTTCCCAAGCAATAAATAGATTTGTTTTACTCAATAGCGCATTATCACTGTCTGAAGGGCTCCTCATCGACTTGCCATTTGATTACCGCCTGTTTTCCACCGATACTATGCGATCTCCACAACGGGCACCTTGCCAATTTTGCTCAAATTCTTCTCTAAAGTTTAAAAAGTGGCACATAATTGACAATTAAAATACACGTTGAATGAATAACAGTAATGGAAATATAATGTAAATTGTAGTTTTAAAATACAAATTGTTTATTTTTTATCATAAAAGTAGTTTAAAAGTATTTATATTCTTAAAAATTGTTGCTTTAATAATTATATATATAATTTTTGTTTCTATTTATCTCTAATCTCATCATATAAACATGTTTTCTTTAAATGCTCCTTTAATATGGCTTTTTATCCATATTACTAGATGTTTATTATATGTGACCTATTATAGATATCATATTGAAGAACTGCTTTTTTCATAAAATGATTTTTTAATGCATAAAAACTATTTTTATGGAAAAAACACATTTTTATGTGTAAAAAAGTATTTACACTTCCAACATATGCATATTAATATTAAGAAATATCATTTAAAATTTTTTGCTGTTGTTATTAGTGAAATTATATAACACTTTACAGTACAGTATATTAAATGTACATTAATTCTTTCAAGAAGCTGTCATTGATTATATACTTTAAACATAGTTTCCCTGTGCTAGGAACTTGCTGATATTTTTATTTGCATTTTTATTAGTAACATTGTTTACAGAATTTAAATTGTATAAAATTATTGTTTCATAACTCACACACCTTAAATGCATAGACCTTTTATAGTTTAGAAAGTGCTTTCATAATTATTGTCTCACCTGATCCCTTCAATGGGACTTATTGTCCTTAATATATAGGTGATGACACTGAATAGCTTTTTGGCATATGAATTTGTTTCTCTTGTCACACTGTGATCTCCAAATTCCAAATTGTGTTTGAAAACAAAAAACATGTCTAGTTGATCTCTGTATTCCCAGAAAATAGCATCATAGCTGTGAGATAAGAAATGAGAATCATTATGAATGAATGCATGAATGAGTGAATGAATCCTCAGGATACTTGTATTAGAATATCTCTAAAAGTAACCTCTATAAGGTACAATGTCTGAACTTAAATCAAGAACTTCTGACCTCGAGCTCCTTGTTCTTTCTTCAGAGATAAATAGGAAGCAGCTTACTTTCTTTTCTAACTAAAAACATTTTATGAAGACTATTTTTTTTAGAGTGGTTTTAGATTCACAGCAAAGTTGAGGGGTGGGTACAGTGATTTACCATATACCCCTTTTCTTGCCCCTGTGCATGCCTAGCCTTCCACATTATCAACGGCCCCCATGAGGTGGTACATTTGTTACAATTGATGAACCTACATTGACACATCATAATTACTTGTGGACTGTAGTTTACATTACTGTTCACTCTTGGTGTTGTACATTTTCTGGGTTTGGACAAATGTATAATGACATGTATCCATCATTATAGTATTGTATAGAGTATTTTCAGTGCCCTAAAAATCATGTGTGCTTTGCCTATTCATCCCTCCCTCCTGTGCCCCCAAACCCTAGCAACCACTGATCTTTTTACTGTCTCCATAGTTTTGTCTTTTCCAGAATGTTATATAATTGGAATTGTATAGTTGGTCACCTTTTCATATTGGCTTCTTTCCCTTAGTAATTTGTATTTAAGTTTTCCCATGTCTTTGCATGACTTGATAGCTTGTTTCTTTTTAGCACTGAATAATATTCCATTGTCTGGATGCACCACAGTGTATTTACCTATTCTTACTGAAAGACACCTTGGTTGCTTCCAAGTTTTGGCAATTATGAAAAAAGCTTCTGCAAACATCTGTGTGTAGTGTTTTGTGTGGACATAAGTTTTCAACTTCCTTGGGTAAATACCAAGGAGTGTGATTGCTGGATTATATTGTAAGAGTATGTTGTGTTTTGTAAGAAACTGCCAAAGTGTCTTCCAAAGTGGCTGTGCCATTTTACATTCCCACCAGCAATGAATGAAAGTTTCTGTTGCTTCACGTCCTCATCAGCATTTGGTGTTGTCAGTGTTCCGGATCTTCACCATTCTAATAGGTGTGTAGTGGTATCTCATTGATGTTTTAATTTACATTCCCTGATGACATGTGATGTGGAGCATCTTTTCATATGCTTATTTGCCACTATATGTCTTCTCTGGTGAGGTGCCTGTTAAGGTCTTCGGCCTGCCTTTTAACTGGGTTGTTGTCTTATTGTTGAGCTTAAAGAATTCTTTGCTTATTTTGGACTATTATGCTTTATCAGATGTCTTTTGCAAATATTTTCTACCAGTCTGTGGCTTGTCTTCTCATTCTCTTGACATTGTCTTTCCCAGAGCAATAGTTTTAAATTTTAATGAAGTCCAGCTTAGGAATTATTTCTTTCATGTATCTTGCCTTTGGTGTTGCATCTAAAAAGTTATTGCCATACCCAAGGTCGCCTAAGTTTTCTCTTATGTTGTCTTCTAGGAGTTTTATAGCTTTCCATTTTATGTTTAGGTCTGTAATTCATTTTGAGTTAATTTTTGCAAACGGTGTAGGGTCTGTGTCCAGATTCATTTTTTTTTTGCATGTGGATGTCCAGTTGTTCCTGCACCATTTGTTGAAATCTCTATCTTTGCTTCATGGTATTGCCTTTCCAGTTTTGTTAAAGACCGGGTGACTATATTTACATAGGTCTATCTCTGGCTCCCTAGTCAATTCCATTGATCTGTTTGTCTATTCTTTCCCAAATACCACACTCTCTTGATTTCTATAACTTTACAGTAAGACTTGAAGTTCGGTAGTGTCACTCCTCCAACTTTATTCTTCTTCAATATTGTGTTGCCTCTTCTGAGTCTTTTGCCTCTCCATATAAACTTTAAAATCAGTTTATTGATATCCACAAAATAACTTACTGGGATTTTGATTGGTATTGTATGGCATCTATAGATTAATTTGGGAAGAACTGACATCTTGACATTAGCACCTTAATTTATATATGAGAACAGAAAAGGTCCATCTGACAATCATTATGCACCAACAGAATATACGTGATAATAAGTTTGAGATTCATCAAATAAATTATTAACATCTCAAGTTTGGGAATTTAGTAAGATATAAACACAATATTTTAAAAAGATTTATTAACCAATTAATTCCAGTAACAGATTATGACCCCTATCCTCACAAACCTTCTTTCCTAGTTAAAGCAAGCTCTTCAGAACGGCCACTATGGTGATAAAATATTGAAATGAAAATTATGCTGCTGTGGTTCTCAACATTTTTTTCCTTTCACATGATCGCAGGTTTACCACAGAAATAATGTACTTTGCATATAGCCTGGAAGGCAATAGATGACAAGTATCAAAATAATACTCCATATTTTAAAAATCCAATAAATATGTATTTATTATGCTTAATATACTAAACACTAGAAAATCCAAATAAGCAACTAAGATACTCATACCTAAATTATATAACTAAAGAAAGCTTGAAGACAAAAAGAAACAAAATACGAGTCAGAAATAACATCTACTGTTATTGAACCATGACAATGGCTAGTGTAAACAATATTTGGACATAAATTGAAAACATTGGGCAATCATTGCTTATTATCTTTACCACTTAGAGTTAGGATTTCATTATTTATAACAGAGCCTGAGTCCGAGCAGACCACGCCCACAATAAACGAATAACCTGCTTAAGAGTGTTTTAATTAGCTTTCAGTGTCGATGATTTGCAGTAATGGTGGTAATAATGACAGACAGCAGGGGGGTGAACATGTTTACAGGTTTTTTTGGAGACAAGACTCATTTTTATTCCCAGCTCTGCCACTTACTTGCTGTGTGAACTTGATCAAGAAATTTGCCACTTTGAGCCGATTTTCTTCAACTGTAACGTTATAATTTTGGCCAGCCCTTTTTCTGAAGACTGTTTTGAGAAACAAATTGCCATAAAATTTGATTGAGTGTGCAGCGTACTCTTTGACTTTATAGGCACTTATTAAATTTGTGTTCAGGTCCTACCTTCTTTAATGCATTGATAACCCTCAGGATTCAAATTTCCGATTGATTTTAGTTTAATTCTAGTTTAAAAATATATGATTACAACAGGCAAAATAGTTCAATGTTACTTGTTTATGAGCCTTAAGCAACCCTCCGAAACTGCAGGAAGCACAAAGAGACAGCCACAGGAGACATCTCTTTCTATTTAATAATTTAGACTAAAATAAACGAAAAGATTTTAGAGGAAATATTTAAGACACAAATATCTGTATGGTTTTTATCAGAGAGGGCTTTACTAATTTGCTTTGGGAAAAGCAATACTTTACTGGACATGCTATTTTTCCCAGCACAGGTAGCCTCCTCCCTAGCAAGGGGACACAAAGAGAGTGCCAGTTTAATGCTCTGGAAAAGTCTGTCAGTTCCTCTTGAGTTCAGCTCATGCATCTTATTGCAGCATCAGGTTTCCTGTAGACGACCACATTTCAGACCCTTTGACAAAACCACTATAAAAAAGATCTGATGTTCAAGAAACGGAGGTGGCTTGAATAATTTAACAGCTACATATAGGCCTAGGAAATATTAAAGGGACAATAGTGTACAATGGGGAGTTTTACAGGGATTCTAGTTTGACATCACTCTCCCCCTTGCACAGTTGGCTGTTCAGTTAACTTGTTATGATGGTAAGACAATAATTACAATGGAGTTAATAAGTACTTTAATAAAAGCTAAACCATCTTATTAGCATTCAGATATTTGAAAAAGAGCTCCAATAACTTAAGCTTTCTTTGCAATATTGAGTTGATATTAAAAATCATTTTGAGGGGTCGGCCCGGTGGCATAATTGTTAAGTTTGCCCTCTCTGCTTCACAGCCTGGGGTTCGGAGGTTTGGATCCCGGACGTGGACAGACACACAGCTTATCAAGCCATGCTGTGGCATGAGTCCCACATATAAAATAGAGGAAGATGGGCACAGATATTAGCTCAGGGCCAATCTTCCCTAGCAAAAAGAGGAGGATTGGCAACAGATGTTAGCTCAGGGCTAATCTTCCTCACCAAAAAAAAAAAAAAAAATCATTTCAAAGAACATTCCATCCCTGCTACTTTTGGGTAAGCTTGTTGTGAAGAAGAACTGTTCAGCTAGCTATGTATTTCTTTCAAAATTATGATAGGCTTTAATAATCCCTTTGTAAAGTGAAAGGCAAGAAAGCAGGTACATATTCTCTGAGGTTGTGCTGACATGATTTTAAGAATCAATGCTTGTCCTTTCATATGCTACATCCACACACTCAATCCCACTTTATAACCAGGGGCATCTCCATCAGAGACTCACATTGTACTGCCGATACCCATGTGAGGCAGAGTGGCCCAAACAGGGGCCCTCATTTTTCTTCATTGTAAATCGCTGGCTTAGACATCTATAATATGCCTTAAGAGCTTCTATTTGTTTCTAAAATACATTTTCCTTTAATTTCCTTCATTTCTATTGGCATGACAATGTGTTTCCAAAAAACCGTAATTAGATAAAGGGGTATTTTATCCACTTTTAAATGTAGTAAATGCTTGAAATATCTTACTTAAAATAAAATACCATGCTATTTTGCTATTACTTCTAAGAGGCTTGTGTTTTGTTTTGCATTTCCCAATACTGTGCACTGAGTTTTAGCTTAGAAGAGCCATCTCAGGGTGATGGAAAGTAGAGAAGAAGGGGCTCGTTTCCCAAAAGGATACTTTCCTGTGATAGCTATGAGTCTGATCTCATTGCTCAGTTAAGCAGTGATATTGAGTTCCCATCAAATACTCAGGGTGTGTTTTATATTCTTTCAGCATTTATGAAAATCCAGTGTGTCCAAGACTATATATGTCTCATTCAGGAGAGGCAATGGGTCCATGAAATGATGATTTTTATTCTCTGGGCGTTAGTAATCTCAGAAGAATCATAAACAGCTGAATGGTTATGTAACTCTGCTATCAATATGGTCCCTTTACAATATTTTACACTTTTCGAATTGCTTCTGCATATATAAGTTTATAGGAAATCTACTTTCCATAATCCTATGGGGAAGACTTGGAAAGAGGGGGTGCATTCCAAGCAGAAGCAATTCAGCAAGCTAGACATTGTATCAGTTACTGGGAATTCGGAGAGATATAGGAAGTGAGCGTGCCTTTGGGAGCAGAGCAGCAGAGATGGAAGAACAAATTACCTTTTTTTTTTTTATTGTTTCAACTGTATATTTATAAAGCAAATAATAGTAAAAATAGTAAAAATTCCACAGGCAGGAACTTTTTATTCCCAAATTCTGGATTAGGAAAATGAGAATTTAAAAGGTTATATCACTTGCCTTATATGAAATTTAACCAATTTTACTACTGATATCATCACACTAAATAGAGCAAATTACCTTTGAAACAGTCAATACTTCTGCTTTCTTTTAAACAATGCCCAATCTTTCCAGTTTAATGGCCACTAGTTTTATCTCTCTTTCTTTCTAGACTAGCAAAACAGGACACATGCTGTATCCTGTACATTCCCTGTTAATTGTGTTGCAAGTAAATTACCATGACTCATTCCTTGACCTTGGTGAAATAAGCAATTAATAATAGCACTATTTCACCCATGCATGTCAGTAGAGTATTCCCACAGGATAAATAAGACCAATCTGTCAGAGTTGGCATTTGAAGTGAAATCCGGGCCCAACCCATTCTCACCTTCATCCTTTGATGTGTTGGTTCTCTTGGTCTTAGATAACTCCCACATATCTCTAGCATATGCAGTCTCCTTCATTAGATCATGTTCTAGCTCATTCCTTAACAGGATATACACTTTCTTTGGTTAGTATCTCCCAAATCTTAGGGGTTGCTTGGATTTTGTTATATAGTTTAGTTGCTTGCACTCTTCTATTATTCCTATCATTTATGTTCCAGTTTATACACTCTTTGAGGGCGTGAGTTTTGCCTTAATCATTGGTATACTATTACTGCTATTTCTGATGCAATGTGTAGTACTTAGCTGAATTCACTAAATCCGTACCATCTTTTCTGATCAGGTTTGTTTTTGTAAAGATTATTTTGTTAGTATTTGAAAGCTGTACCAGTATACACACACAGAAATAACTACCCCAATAGCGAACATCAAATACAAATAATGAAAATGATATAATGCCTGTCTGCAAAAAATTCAAAGCAGATTTATGTCAGTAAAAGTAGATAAAGATTTTCCCCCAAAATGACTAGAAAATTATTATTGCTTTGAAATAGAACTTTAATTTAGGAATATTCTCTTATTTTCTTAATTTTAATAAAATGTTCTTACTAAGAAAGATTATAGAGATTTTTTTTTTTTGGTATCTGGAGTTCCAGTGTAGAAAAGGACATAATGAGTACACTTTAACGCTAAAAGCTAATCCAGCTAATGAAAACAAGCCAATATATTTTACAGGAGATTTTTAATCGTTTAAAGGGGCAAAAGGTTTCTGTGTGTGTGTGTGTGCGTGTGTGTGTACAACAGGCCACTGATTTTGCTGTTTTGCCTTCTCGTAAATAATAGCTAAAATAAGTTATCATGCTAGAAAAGAAGCAGAATTATAAATGATAACACACATTTGAACATCTACTGAGTTACTCACTGCTGAGAGTATCTAAGAGTATGACATGTGGTCCCCAATTTCAAGCACTAGACTACTTTATTAGGAATGTAAAACTCACAGGCCGTGTTCTCCTTTAGTCCACATTCTTTTTCCTTGTCTTAGCGTCTCTCTTTCTTTAATTGAAACCATCTTAACCCTTTTTATAAATAAAGCAGTGTCCTACAGATTAAGTGTTATGCAGATTTAAGTAACAGTAGATCTGGATTCTAATCTCAGCTCTGCCACCTACTAATACATTTTGACTGTCCCCAAAAGTTTGTGCTGAGGATCACATAACAGAATGCACGCGAAAATGCTTTGAAAATTATGGAGTTCTGAATGTATGTGCCTGTTTTCATTACATTAAATGCGGATGATCTATAGCCTGCTTACTTCATAAATCTATATTTTTAAATGATCAACCTTGGAAGATATCTACAGATTTTCTTTTCTGAAAATGCGGAAATCAGTATTTTTTGACTTAAGCTCAGCAGTGTTGTTCAAAATCTTTATACCTGTCATGACCCGGGCATTAACTGATCAGGATAAGGGATGCCTGCTGCAACTCTGGAGCAGGCTTCCCTGCAGACCTGGATCATGGAGGTACATGGAGTCCTGGGACGTGCCAGGGTGGCTGGATTGACAAGAGAGGTGAGATTAGCGATTTACATTAACAACAAATAACAACTGATACAAGCACATTGCTGCAAACTAACTATGTAATTCTGATTATGCTTTCCCAATGTAAAATCCAACTTGATTCTTTATATTATTATTCTTAACACTTCTTGGGGTTATTGCCTCACCTTTAAACAATGTACCTAAAGTTCTATTAATTAATTTATGAATTTTAACTTAACTGATTGACCCTCTACAAGCAGAAGATGAGAACTTTCAGATCACTTACAAAACTCCAGCAATGTCCTGCATATCCAATTACATTCCTAAATTATTTTTAATTATGTAAGCAGATTAAAGCCATGATTCAAGTTGTCTAGTCTATTAGTGTCTCTTCCACAATTAAAATAACAGCAATATGGCTCAGTATCTAGAAAATAATTGCAAAATTATAGAAATTCTTTATTTGCATTTTTCAAACACCATGAAGTAAATATGATTGCATAGGATATAACAACAATTCTAACAATTTCCCTTTACCTACCATTAAATTCTATCACATTCCACACCGATCTCAGTACCTCCCTTTAACAAACTCCCTGGTACTCTCTTCTTTTAGCCACAATTTAATTATCTTTGTTTTTGTTGTGTTTTGTTTTCCTTTTTAAAAGCCAATTTTTCCCAAAGGCCAAACACATGTACCTATTTATCACTTCCCCACTAACTTCTTTATTTTTTTTTTATTGCAGTATAATCAACATGCAATATCCTATTAGTTTCAGGTGTACATCATAGAGATTTGATATTTATATACATTACAAAATGATCACCATGATACTAGTTACCATCTGTCACAACCAATGTTATTACAATATTACTGACTCTATTTCCTATGCTGTACATTACATCTCTGGGAATTATTTATTTTATAACTGCAAGTTTGTACCTCTTCATCCCAGTCCCCTACTTCGCCCACCCCTGAATGCCTCACCCCTCTGGTAACCTCCCGTTTGTTTCCAATTTCTGTTTATTTCTGCTTCTGTTGTTTCCTGAGTCTCTTTCTGTTTTGTTTTGTGTGTTCCTTTGTTTTGTTTTTTAGATTCCACATATAAATGAAATCACATAGTATTTGTCTTTATCTGACTTATTTCACTTATCATAACGCCCTCAAGGTCCCTCCATGTTATCAAAAATGGCATTTCATTCATTTCTATGTCTGAGTAATATTCCATTATGTATATATGCGGCATCATTTTTATCCATTCATCTATCAATGGCACTTAGGTTGCTTCTATATCTTGGCTATTATAAATAATGCTGCAGTGAACATAAGGGTGCATATATCTCTTTGCATTAGTGTTTTTGTTTTCCTCAGATAAACATCCAGAAGTGGAATTGCTAGATTGTATGATCTAATCGCTTCCCCCTTAGCTTCTACACTTCCAGCTTTTTTTTTCCATTTTACTTTTGAAATTCATCATTGCCAACCACCAAAGAACAGCTAAGCATGGTCCTCACAGAGGGCAAAGTAAGGAATTAAATCTTCTGTGAGCAAAATAAAAAGAAAATTTAAAATATCTGTTCGATGATGATAATTATCTAATTTACAAATATATTATTTCTACTATAATATATATATTATAATTTTGTTTATATTTTGTTCGGTGATTGAATATCTGGAGTTAACTTTTGATCTGTATTTTAATAGCCCATTTTATCACTTTTTCCAGGAAACACTGCTTTCATTACTTAGTTGACTGAAGTTCATCTTCAAGAGCATTTATCTTGAGAATTGTACCTGGATGCACCAGTTCTCATGCTTGTGCGTGTCGGAAAAGGTAATCTGTGTGCTCTTGATAATAGAATGGCAGCTTAGCTAGTTATAAAATTTCTAGGTCAAAATTTATTTTCTTTCTTCTTTTTCTTCTTTGATGACTTTCTAGAACTTGTTTATAGACAATAAGTTTTTTATGGTGGAAAAACCTTAAGAGGTTAAGAAAATTTATCCTTCTTGTAAAGATTTTTTGTTATTTTTCTTGGCTTTGATTGCCGTGAGTCTTATATTAACTTCCAAAATCAGAAATTAAGTATTCGAACAGTTTCTGATGTTAATAATTTTTTACAAAGTTTCTTTAAATCTATGTACTTTAAAAATGTAGATTCAGATTTTTTATTCAAAGGGAAAAAGATTTTTTCTATTTTATTTTGATGTATCAACTTCAATTTCTTCTATTCTCTGGGCATACCAGTTATGCATATATGGATTCTTCTTTATCTGTATTCTATATCTGTTTTTATCCTAATATCTTTTTCTTTTCATTTACTTGGGCTTTATTTTCCTTGAGCCTGTCCTCTATGATTTTTAAATTTTTTATTTTTTTGTGAGGAAGATCAGCCCTGAGCTAACATCAATGCCAATCCTCCTCTTTTTGCTGAGGAAGACCATCACTGAGCTAACATCTAATGCCAATCCTCCTCCTTTTTTTTCCCCTTTTTACCCCCAAAGCCCCAGTAGTAGTTGTATGTCATAGGTGCACATCCTTCTAGTTGCTGTATGTGGGACTCCGCCTCTGCATGGCCGGAGAAGTGGTGCGTCAGTGTGCACATGGGATCACAACCCAGGCCGCCAGTAGCAGAGTGCGCACACTTAACTGCTAAGCCACAGGGCCAGCCCCCTGTCCTCTATGCTTTTTATGTTTCAGGAGGCCCTTTTCTCCATTTTGATGCTTCTAATGCTGTGTTAATTTTTTTATTTTTTTATGTTTTCTGAGCTCTGCAACTCAATTTTCCTCTGCTTTCTGTCCTGACGTCTTGTTTGATCTTTTTTTCTCCTTTTTTGATATGTTTTAAATAGGCTTTATTTAAATTTCCTTTATTTCATAGTAAAATGTTTGTCCCAAACTAGTATCCATTCTCAGAATATTTTTTCTTCAGTTTGTCATGTTTCTTTCCTTAGAGTAGGTTGTAAATGGGAGCATTTTTTTTTTTGTGCGAGGAAGATCAAACCTGAGCTAACATCTGCCAATCCTCCTCTTTTTTCCTGAGGAAGACTGGCCCTGGGCTAACATCCGTGCCCTTCTTCCTCCACTTTATATGGGACACTGCCACAGCATGGCTTGGCATGCAGTGCCTCGTGAGCGCCCGGGATCTGAACCCCGGGCTGCTGCAGCAGAGTGCTGCGCACTTAACCACTACACCACTGGCCCACCCCAAGGAGCATTATTTTTAAGTGGGAGCATTCTTTTGAGGCCAGTTATATGTTGAATAAGAGTGTGGGGTAAGGATGGAGGAGTTAAGCAACTTAGATTTCAACAAGATATCTCAAACGCTTTCTTACAAACTATTTACTCTTATGTGCCAAGAATCCTTTACATAGTGATTTAGCACTTATTTTGCATCATATGAACAAGATCCAAGTGTACAAGTTATTGCTACATTTTCTCACTTGCCTTTCCATACATAAAAATATGTGTATAAAAGATATTATATGAATATGTCCTCCACTAGCTTTGACATTTTTTCCACTTCATGTTTTCAGTAAGGAATCAGGGATATTTTGGCAGTCTATTCTAACATGCTAGCATAGCTATTCAAGGAGGGGATCATTAATATAAAGCTCCAAAGATGGTTTCCCTTACTTTTTAAGAGAAATCTTCATGATCCTGACGGGCTATCTTCCCTTAGCCATGTTCAATTTTTACTGATTTTAACAATCCTTTTTTTAATATTGTTTTTTAGCATCTAGATGTCCCTAATTTTCTCAAAGTTGCAATGTTTTTTTCTTTTATCCTAAATGTTATTAGGCAGAATGAGGCAAGGATACCTAACTCTGACATTTTTAAAATAAAGTCCTTACTAAATTGTACAAATGTCAATTGGCATCTGAAACAGAACAGATAATCTATAATTTGGTAGTAAATATGATAATTCTTCAAAGCCGAGAGATATTTCTTCAGATTTAGGCAAGAAAAATCAGCAGAGGAGGCGTATAATGATATAGTTATCGATAGACGAGTGGGACTTAGATGAACAAAGAGAATTAAGCAGAATATTCCAGTCCTGGGCGTTAGTGAGTCAGAAAAAAAAGGCTTAGTGAAGTCTTGAAAGCTATGCCCTGAGAAAACCAATGTTGTTTTAATATGCAGATTGGCTAAGTTACACAGTCTGAAGTCAGTTTAACATTTTAACTTAATTTGTCATAAATGAACTTAAATATAATTCCCTGTGTGTTAATGGTATTTACATTTTATAGCTCTTTTACGCATATATTATATAAATATCTTCTTTTTAGAATAGAAATTGAACTTACATATTTTGATCTTATCCTCAGTCAATGTAAATGATCAATGTTCATTTAATGGATCAATGTACTATTAATCAATTATGGTCATATTAATCTGTTTATATTCTCCAATGTAAAAAGGTTTGCTAAAGTCACGGCTGTCTGAATATGGGCTGCATTGTACATTTGTAAGAGGTTTTGTACAAAGAGCATTACTGCAGTGACAGGGAATCTGGAGAGGTTTCAGGCATCAAGTATGTAATACATCTTCAATTATGAGATAATATAGAATACATTTGCAGTCATATTAAATATAATCTCTCACTGGGGAAACTGAGGTCCATGGAAGTTAAGTGACTTGTTTAAAATCCTTAAGATTGATTAACATCATGAGTCAAATCTAGCACTGGAGCCATGGCACAAATGAAAATTAAAGTCAGAGTGTCATAAGATGGACGTTTCCTAAATCACTTTAAAAATGAAATTAACTTATGAATGAAAAATACAGAAATATTAGCTGCATAGAGGTTATACAACATTAACATGCTAAGCACTTTGCTTTGCTCAAGATATTGCTTTAAAAGGAAGGTTAAAGCAAGATAATTATGAGATTTTGGGTGGGAGAGCAAAAATTTAGGAAAAGCAAGAATTTAGTACTGAACTGGAGAGGCTCCCAAGGACATCATTCTTTTTTGATACATTTTGAAACCTTTACACCATTCCACAGGCGTTCTTTTATATATTTCAGAGCTCAGGGTTATAGTCAATTGCTACTCAGGCTCAATTATCACCAGTTTCATTTCATCTATTTCTTTCACTGATCCTTGAAAAGTCTGGCTGTCAAACTGACCTGTTCTGACTGCTCTTGGCCAGCAGGAACTGGCCAGTCAAAAGTACTAAACTTCTCTTCCGTTTTTAAATACCATTTCATATATGAGTTTTAACCTAAAAGACAAATTCATCTTTTTCAAAAAAAATTTTCTGCCTCTCATCTTCAAGTCAAAGTGATTTACCCATTAACTTAACCACATATATTTTCACTACATAATTTTTGGTGCCTGCCCATATCCCTTCATACTTTTACTCATTCTTTGAAAACCCAGTTCCTCTTTGTTTCAGCCAATGCAGGCGACATTTCAAACCTTTGTTTCTAAACTGTAAGCTAGGACATAAACGTTAACCTTTGCAAATGATTTATGAGTTATAGAGTAGAATAAGGCATAATTGTGTGAAATGTTCAGGGAGGGCCGGTTTTGCACAGTTAAGGACAAACAGGTGTAATTGCTCACTCACACCTTGGCCTCTCTTTGATCTTCTGAAAGTCATTTTGTAATATTCCAAAACTCTTATTTTGCTTGAGGAAAAGTTTAAGTCACATAACTAGGTCATAACATTCAAATGATTGAGCTTCATTTTTTCTGCATGATTTATAATAGTGCATACATTCATAATGTGTAATTTATCAGGTATGATGTGAGATTTTATGACTACTGTACAATTTATTCCTTAAATCATTAATGGGGGAAGAGAAATTGATTGTTGGGAGTTGAACAAGCTGCCAATAATTTCTTCATGACATCTATCGAAGTCATCGCTCATTTTCCGTTTTCAAGCTGCCAATCTAATTACATTCTTTTAACCTCACATGGAGATTAGTGCAGAAGCTCAAGTGTCGTGTTTCCAGTTTATCCTGCTCCCAACATACTGTTTTCATTATACCATCGTGCCATTTCATTTCATTTCACTGTTGTCATTCTCACCATCACAATACCTTACATTTTATAGTCCTTCACAGTTTGAAAAGTATCATGACATTGTTGTATTCTTCACTCTGGCTGGAAGCCATCACATCTTTTCAGTGGACTTCACAGGCTGTTTGATCAGGAAGCAATACCATTCTTTCAACTCCTGTGGTCAGTTGTCCTCATATGACCTTTGCCACATACTGGGCTGAGTAGTACTTTAGTTGTAGGTGAAGGTTATGACACACTTTTAAGTGAGTACATGAAAGATTAGATGATGATGCTAATGTAGATGAAACACCATGAATGATAACTATATCATCAAAGATTCCTCAAACCATTATGAATATTTGTCAACATTTGGTTGTCAATATAGGTGTTTGTCAATACCTATACATACATAGGTGGCTCAGCAACATTTTTTAAGATCTCTATTGAAGTGTAATTCTTATGCCATGTAATTCACTTTTTTGAAGCATAGGACTCAGTGGCTTTTATCATGTTTTCAGTTCTACAACCAAAGGAACGAAATTCTGCCAACACCCTGCATGAGCAAGGAAATGGACCCTTCCTTAGAGGAGCCAGAATGGAACACAGCCTGCTAACCCCTTGATTTTAGACAGTGAGGACCACTGAAAAACAAAGCTATAAGACAATATATTTGTGTTGTTTAAGACACAAACTTGTGGTAATTTGATACAGAAGCACTACCTCCTGGTCTGCAAAGTTTCTGCTGAAAAATCTGCTGATAGTTTTAGGGGGGTTCCCTTCTACATAACAAGTTGGTTTTCTCTTGTTGCTTTTAAAATTCTTTGTCTTTAACTTTTCACAGTTTAATTATAATATGTCTTGGTGTGGATTCCTCTGTTTGAATTCCTCCTATTTGGTAATTTTTGGCCTGGCTGGCTCTGGATGTCTGTTTCTTTCTCCAAGTTAGGGCATTTTACAGCCAAAATTTCTTTGAATAAGCTTCCTGCCCCATTCTCTCTCTCTCTTCTCTTTCTGAGACTTCTATAATGTGCACATTGGCCTGCCTGATGGTGTCCCATAAGTCTTTTAAGCTCTCGTCCCTCTTTTTATTCTTTTTTCCTTTTGCTCCTCCAATTGGATGAATTCCACTGCCCTATCTTTGAGTTCACTGATCCTTTCTTCCATTTTTTCTGGTCTGCTGTTGAACTCTTCTATTAAATTTTTTAGTCCAGTTACTGGGTTCTTAATTTCTATGATTTGTTTGGTACTTCTTTATATTTTCTATCTCTTTGTTGAAATTCTCACTTTGTACATTACTTTCTCATGATCTCAGTGAGCATCTTTATGACCGTTACTTGGAACTCACTCTAGGGAAAATCACTTATCTCCATTTCATGATTTTCTGAAAAATTATCTTTTTTTTTGTTTGTTTGGAACATATCCCAATATTTCTTCATTTATCTTGACTCTCTGTGTTGTTTTCTGCACATTAAATAAAACAACCACCCCTCCCTGTCTTGACAGACTGGGCTTACATAGGAGATGAACCTTGTCAATCAGCCTGAGCTCCTGGTCGCTTCTCAATCCTTTGTGATGGTCCAAATCACCATCCTGTTCATACTGGCTCCCAGTAGTTGAGGATGTGCCAAGACCTGCCACTGTCCCAAGGTGGAGGATCTCAGTGAACACCTAGATGCAAGCTGATTAGAAGCTGGACCCTCAGAGAGCAGCTGATAAATTATCCAGCTAAACCTCTTTCAGGGAAAAACTGGGAGAGTAGTTTTCGCCTTTTTCTTCTATGCCTAGTCCCGGTGGATAGCTGTGGTTGTGCGGTTGGTTGAGCTGCTCCTTATCCATTGAAATATTGCTTCTTCGTTTGCTATAGACCTGTGGGACTCATAAATGCAAGCCCCATTGACTATCAGAGCTAAGTGATTTGGCAGCCCCTCCCTTGGGTGGTAACTGCAAAAGTTAAAGAACTCAATTTTTGGACAAGCTCCTTCCAGGGAGATACTGGCAATTTGGTTTTATTGTTGGACGAGCCAGATGGAGAAGGCCGGGGAAGTGCCCACTGGCTCTTTTGGACTCCAGGGAGGATTGCAGTAAGCCCTATATGCATGCTAAATAGAGGCCAGACCCCCCTCTGGCAGCAGTTTGTAAAGTGTGCCTTCAAACCTCTTCCAGTGAAAAACTGGGAGATGAGTGTGTTTGCCTGCTCCCTCTTCATTAAGCCCTGGGGCTAGAGCTGCGGAAAGTGCTCTCACACCTATTAACAACGGCTTCTTCCCTATAGTCCTATGAGCTCCGTGAATGTAAGGTCCATTGGCTATCAGAGCTAGGTGATTTGGAGGCCCACACCCTAGGTGGCAGCCATAAAAGTTGGGGTACTACGTGTTTGGATAAGCTACTTCCAGGGAAATACTGACAACTTGGTTTTATTGTTGGAATGAGCCCAAGAGGAAAGGCAGGTGAAGCGGCCACCAGCTCTTTCAGGCTCCCTGAAGAATGGTAGCCAGCAATCCTGGGAGTTGGGAGTTCTGTCTTGATTGTTTGGCCCTGTGCCAGGGGAGGAGTTTATGGCAAGAATGTCTTTCAGCCTTTCCTACCTGTTTCAATGTGGGTACTTTCTCATCTGCCTGAGGTGTAGGATTCACTCAGCTAGTTTCTGGACTTCTCTCTGAGGGAATTGCTCTGTGTATAGCTGTACATTCATTCAGCACATCTGTGGGAGGAGAGAACTTCAGAATCTCCTATGTCAGCATCTTGGTATCTCTCCCAGTGTTTATGTGATGATATTCAACACCACTGTATCTTTATTTTTTTAATTTAATTTTAATTTTAAATTTAATTTTTAGTTTTTCTTTTTGTATATCTTAGTGCAAATTGAGATTCCATTGTTTTTAACCAAAAGGAATTCTGGTTATATGGCAATCATTTTCACCAAATATGCCTCTGAAAGGAGTAGAAACATTATATATTAAAAGGGAAGATAATATGTGTACTCTATTTAGGTGAGAACAATGGAGAAGAATACAAGGAATGTGATACACTTACAAAAGTCATGGTTTGTACCTGTGAGGAGTTGTGGGAGCAAAGACATTATTTAATCTTTGAAAGAAAGATTGACTCTGATGATAGAACACCTGAATTACCAATGAGAAAGATAAATATTATTCACCTCAATTATCATTTTATATCAGACAGATAACTCTAGCTAAGATATTTAAAATGAAATCAAGTGCCCAAGATATTTCAAGTGTTCAGAGATTAGGACTGTGCCATCTGGTATCTAAATGTTATAGGAAGCTGGACTGTGGAAATGAAGCTGGCATAAAGAGAAGGTTATAGGCTCTGGATTAGTAGAATATCTGATTGTGGTTTGGGAAATTCCCCCGTGTGACATATGAACCCTCCGTGGTATGTATAAGCCACATGTGGTTAAAAGAGATTTCATTTTAATGCTTGATAATATTGACCTCAGTGTGAGGCAGTATTGCTATATTTAGTTATTAATCTATTTTAATCCATCAAATTTGAATATTCATTAAAATATGTCAACAAGATAAAATCCAAAGAGATAACAACCCAATTTGAAAGGGTGTTAATAAATGGATGACACTGGTAAAATAACAACAACAAAAAGTATTAAATCAAGCTTAGATCCAATTAAAATCTTTCTAAGAGTCTCAACTTTATTTCTCAAGGTATTTCCACGTTTGGGAGTGTGCAAGTGTATTTGTTGAGGTCTCTGTTTCCTTCTTGGATTCTGTCTTAATATCTACAGTACATGATGCCTTTAGGAAGAATTTTTTATCATTATGGCCTATCATTATGCAGAAGACACTCAGGTTTATGTCTCTCTATTTGGTAATTTAGCTTTGGCAGCAGATGATCTGATTGAGAATCTGTCTACAGTGAATAATTGAATGTCAGAAATGTTTTAAATTAAATTCCGACGATGAAATGTTTTGTGGTGGAATCTAAATGTTTGTTAAGTTCTTTGCCCTCTTTTTCATGGTGTCTTAATGGTTGAAATCTTGTATCTGCTTTTCCAAAGAGTCTGTGTGCTGTTTAAGATTCTGTGTGGGGAGGCTTCAGTCACGTTAAATCTGTTCCTCTGTTTTCTTTCACCATCTTAAGTACATTGTAAATATAAAGTAAAAAGAGCAGCGATCAAAGAGAGTTTCTGGCAGGATGGCATAATTAGTGTCAATGTATATCTCATTATCTATTAACAGCTACAGATATAAGAAATAGGACTGGTTAGTGATCTCAAACTTATAAAGATTTTTGTGGAATTTAGGATTAGTGGTCCATTGATATGCTGAAGAGTCAACTGAATTACCAAGTAATGATACTGGGGAACTAGTAAGAAATATTCAAATTTTCTCATACGTGGCTAATACATATACCCACTTCCTATTTGTAGACTCACTATAGACCCGTAGGGAATTAAAATGCAGGAGAATTCCACATTTACAGGCACTAATCTTCATTTAGGGATACAATATAAACTTGAGATTAACATTGACTTGAATTCAATTTTTAGTTCTACTATTTATTATTTGTGTGCCACTGGAAAAGTTACTAAATCATCAGATTCAGTTTCCTCATTCATAACTGGGAACTATATTGTTCTTATTTGTTAATTCAATCAACAGATACTTAGTGTATACATACTATGGGCTAGCCATAATCAAGGAATGGAGGATAGAATAGTAAACAAAAAAAGAAAAATTCTGCCTCTGTGGACCTTAATTTCTAGTTAGGAGACAATAAATGAGAGAATAAAATATGTTAGGTATTTGTAAATATAAGAAAAATAAGAGGGAGAAATTTTATGCAGTATATGGTGTGTGTGCATTTGTATAGTGTGTGTGAGATGCAGTATTCTAAGATACTTACTGTACACATGCCTTCCCCCAGTTATTTAAACAAACAGTATGCATATAGTTTGGCATATATATAAAACTATATATATAGTTTGATATTGTTTGGATATAGCATTATATATAGCCTATGGAAACAGAACAGTCAGGTTTTTTTTTTTAATTAGTAGAACAAACACTCACTGTTGGAGGAATAACTAATTCCATATTTCTTGCAAAACTAGAACCAAATCTTCTATGGAACCAGAAAGGAAGGTAGTAAAAAGTCTATGTAGAGGTGTGTTCTTTTTAATTATTGAAATACGTGCAAAGGGATGCCAATAATATAACAAGAAATGCTACTGAAGGTGGGAGAAATTGCCAACTCCCTGTGACTGAAGCTTCTAGGTCTAGTACATGTTATGATGCTTTTTCAACCCAAGAGGTTTTTCAAGAAGAAAGCTTGACCCTGTCTGCTTTTCCTCATCTGCTTCTGTTTCTTTGCTATTCCCACAAAGTGTAACCAAAGCACGTGATTGTTGTGTGATACGGAAGGAATCTCTGCACATACTTGATGTCTGCTTAAAATAATTGGTGCCTTTTCACCGAGAATGCACTATTTAGTGGCTAACCTATTGTTACTTGCATTTTTTTATAAAAATATCATTGCTGTGGAGAACAAAATAGAACTTCAACACAGTCATTTTCATTGTCAAAGAATTTGGATGACCTGGTCTTAAATTATGTAGTTTTTTGGCTTTCTTATTTAATTTACAAAGACTGGTAAAACACCAGACATGTATTTATCATCACTATAAACATCTCCATATTTTCTTCTTGCTAGCATCTGAAAACATAGTTGTGTTTCACGTACTTAAAAGTCACAACATACAATTATCTTACCTGTCTAAAACTACATGTGGAGGAAAAAAGTCCCTAAGTACGAAACAAATATTGCACATGATTTATTTTTACTTATGCTGTTCTCTACTTTTTATTTTAAAATGAGTATTAGATATTTTTAAAAAGTCTTAGATTAGTAAAAACAATTTTCTATATATCAAATAATCCAAAATAAATAACAGGGGGCACTAAGATAAGAAACAGTCTCGATCAAAACGAAAATCCTCTAGAAGCACTAGGAGCGGTAACTGTTTGTACTATCGTTTCCTTGTATAGTAACTTCTCTATAAAAAGCATATACTGCTATTATGTTAAAAAATAAATTTCATTTTAATCACAAGTTTTATTTCATTATTTATCTGGATAGATATATAATGTTATCTTAAATGAGTTAGGTTCAATAATGTCTTATGATGATTCTCTTCCCATCAACTAAATGTCAAGTCTCAGAATTAATATTTTGAACTTTGGTATGTCATTGTTGTTCACCAATAATTACACTGAAACATGTATTTTAGTCATTATGCTGAGTATGGATTCCCAGAGCCAGAACCTATGGCTGACATCAACTCCAGCGCCGCTCTCCCTTAGTTAAGTATCTGCTTCACCTGCAACAGTGGCTATCTGCTGTTGACTTCAGCCAGTATCAGCCATGAGAAGGTCTTGAATCCCAGAGACTAAGGTCAACACCAATGTCATTTCCACAGTCACCAATAGCTACATCCAGGCCCCAGAAATGAACCGGGTTATAGAGAGCCTGGGAGGGACTTGGTAGTGTACAGTAATGTATCTGCCTACAGGTTCTGGGTGGTCTTCTTTAGTGCCTTTTGGGTCTAGGATTTATTTAATTCATTCCCATTTGAAATAAGACCAAGCTGACACACCAGAAGGAGCCCTAGAAAGGAACCATGTAGAAGGAGAGGCAGCAGCCAGCTACAAGAGGGAGTGGTGAGACTGAAACTCTCACCTGTCCCCAGGTTCCATTGGATTAGCCCGCCATGCCATCTAGATTCAAGAGAGTTTCCACATTGGTGTTTCTGTCTGAGCCAGACCTGCCCAGGGTTTATGGGCCTGGCATCCAGGGCCTTTTAGAGACCCACATGGAAGTAGAAATAGAAACCTCCTATTGGGGGTATAGATGGATGGAATTTTATGGCCCTCTGCGGGAATAGACTTTATATCTGCTGGCTCTAAATGGTTCACTAGGAGTGGCCACAACTAAGCTGGATCTTTCCACGGTTCCAGGTCTGGGTTCTGTGAACTGGGTTCTGAGAGGGTACAGAAGCTGCAAAGTTGGCTGCCCCAATATGGGGTTAGCGTGCGTTGCCAGCATTTACCTGCTCTCAGGTTCATCCAGCTAGGGCTTTACCATTCCTCGGAAAAGGCTACAAGATCCTAATACCTCCTAGAGACTCTGGAGGCAAGTAAGGGCTGTCGACACAACCCACTCATTCCCCTGCCAGGTGCTTCTCAGCTCATCCCACTTTTGGGCCCTTTCAGAACCTGGATGTGTGATATGGGACACCTGGACAAAACTGACCAGACATAGCTGTACTTAGGGGCATCCCCACGTGAGATAAAAGAAGGCAGCAGAATTAGATGTGTGTTACATCCTCTTACTTGTATATTTAACCTCGAGTCTATACTTTAAATTTGTCTTTACTGGTTTGGCAGTAAAATTAGATTAAATGATGAGTTTTCCTCATCTTTTGCTCCAATAGTTGAACTTGTTTGTAAATTTATAGAAAGTTTTTTTTTTTTCTGTTGTTCTATTTGTCAATTGCCAGACCAGTAACTTTCTATTTAGTGACTTACTTTTATGGTACAT
This sequence comes from Diceros bicornis minor, assembly GCF_020826845.1. Classification (NCBI taxonomy): domain Eukaryota; kingdom Metazoa; phylum Chordata; class Mammalia; order Perissodactyla; family Rhinocerotidae; genus Diceros; species Diceros bicornis. The sequence continues at coordinate 51,085,142 of NC_080761.1, forward strand.
GTGCACCTGATAGGGGAGGTTAAATTTTAGAATCGAGTTTCTAGGTTTCTTTCTAAAAATCCTTAGAATTTTGATTTTGTTTACAAATTGATTTAGAGAGAATGGGTATCTTTACAATGATAAGTGCTCTTTTTCAGATGCTTGACATGTCATTACATTTATTTAAGTCCTCTTTTATGCTTTTTAGAAAGCTTTTATAGATTTACGGACTTTAACCACGGAAGTCTTTCAGATGTCTTGTTAAAGTATTCAGTGTGTATTTATATTTTGTTATACCCATAATATGGCTTTCTATTTACCTCCAAAGCCACTGTTTTTTTAAAAAGTGTGTTTAATTTTTAAATGGGTTATACACACTCATTTTATTTTATTTTATTTTATTTTTATAATTTTATTTATTTATTTTTCCCCCAAAGCCCCAGTAGATAGTTGTATGTCATAGCTGCACATCCTTCTAGTTGCTGTATGTGGGACGCGGCCTCAGCATGGCTGGACAAGCGGTGCGTCGGTGCGCGCCCGGGATCCGAACCAGGGCAGCCAGTAGTGGAGCGTGCACACTTAACCACTAAGCCACGGGGCCGGCCCTCATTTTAAACATTTAAAAAGTGCTTCCAGTTATATTTTCTATTCTGTTATAAATGGGGTCTATCCTTTCATTTCTTTCTTCTATCTCATTGTCTGTACATTTGAAGTTTCTTAATTTTTGTATAGAAATTTAAAATCTCTACTTTATTGTTTCTTTCTTTGCTCTAATTGCATTGACTATGCTTCCCAGAGTATTCAAAGAGTGTTAACAATGGACACCTTAGTTAGTCTTCCCGACTTGAATGGTAATTTCTATCTTACTATACTGTGTATGATCTTGAATTAATATGTTATATGTTATTGTTACTATGTTATGAATTAGTATGTTATTATAAATTAATATGTTATTAGGTTTATAACCCATTATTTCTTAATCAAGGGCTTTTAAATCAAGAATGCATTTCTTTTTTTAAACTTGATCAAATAAATTTCCAAAAAATGATTGTGTGAGTTTTATGCTGACATATCAGTAGTGAACTGTATTAATATATTTCCTAAGATTGAACCATGTTTACATGCCTAGATTTAACCTGCTTGCTGAATTTTTAGTAATAATTTTTACATCAATATTAATAATGAGATCGGTTTTAGTATTCTCTCATTGTAATAAGTCTGTGAATGCATTATTAATGTCTTCTGATTTCCAGAAATAATTTAGAAGCTTTTTTTTTCTTTTTTTGCCATGGTTCGGATCCTGGGTGGGGACCTACACACCACTCGTCAAGCCATGCTATGGTGGCATCCCATATACAAAGTAGAGGAAGATGGGCACAGATGTTAGCTCAAGGCCAACCTTCCACACCAAACAAAACAAAAGAATCTTGGCCCAAGATATAATAGACTGAATTGAATCTATACCTTGGATTATAAAACACAGAACAATTAAAGACTGAACAGAAGAGGAACGGACAAATAAATGTTAGCCCAGAATTGGTGTGCCTTTCGTTTGCATCACCACATACAAACTGAAATGTTACTTCAGTCTAGGGTAATACTCTCTGCATGTGCATTTTCAAGCTTCTTAAAGTGTCAGTAACTTTCTATCTGAGAGAAAGGAATGCAGCAAACTTGTAGAAGAGGTCATTTCAAGAAGAGATGAACTGGTAGGCATTTACCACAGATGGTTATAATCCCCTCTGCCCTATCCTGTTGAGAAATAGATTAGCTAGCTTTTAACTTTCCTCTCTTTTTCAGAAGTTACTTTCTAACTTTGAAGAAAACAGAGTAGACACCTGAAGAGTCACATGTTCAGTCCTTAAATTGCCCCACAGACAATCCTAGAATAACCACTTAAGCATTTGCTGTATAAAATGTGTAAAAATAAGTTTATTAGTATGCATAAAATATATGAATTTATGTTTCTCATTTCACTAGGATATTGACTTCCAAATAAATTTCCATTTTTATAGATTCCAGGTGCCTCACCTATTTACCCTCTGGGGAATGAGCTGTTTCCACCTACTTTAGGGAATTATTTAAGAAGGCTCTTTAAATGGTGATCATGCTCAACTACAGAAATTTTGGAGATTTAAAGATCTTTGAGATTTTCAAGACTGGGCTAGTTTATAGAAGTAATTTTTTTAACCTTAAAAGCTTATTCACACTTTCTTATTTATGCTCTACTATCTAAGCAGAATTTGTCTTAACACATGGAGATTTTCTTGCCTGTTACCTTGGCCAGTGTCAATTTTCTTGCATGATGGCATAGATATAAGCCCATCCAGTAAGAATCCTGGATGCTTTGCTTACAGCTACTTTCCTGAAATACTACCAGATAGAGTGTGGTTAAATCAATTTCTGGTGAAGAAGGGAAATTGTGTGAGTTAATGGTGCCTGTCTCCAGCACACATGTGGCCCATGTGCTAGCTGCTGATAGCAGTGACTAACCAGGTGAAAGTTTTCTTTTTAATCTTGAGGTCAGTGGTCACTAAAACAACCATGGAGTGAAGGCAAGTGTCATCCAGAGTGTTGCTCTAGATTGCCATTAAACTCGACAGGCTCCTACACTGTTCTACATTTTATTTAATGTCAGCTTTCCAAGATTAATGATATACTCCATTTTGTGAGTGTTCTTCTAATCACTAGTATACGACACTCATCTGAAGTACAAGTTAAATTAAATTTTATTACAGATCCTAATAACGCTCAGAGAGAGCTAGTCCAGTGTGCTGGTGAAATCGTCCCGATATTTACCATAAGTATGTAAAATAATTTTCTTTGAAATTATATAGCATATATGAAACACTCCGATACAAAACCCAAAACTCCATCTAGTGGTATAATATTCAGATTTAGGTTATGAAAGTTTGGCTCAAAATGTTTAATATAAATTTAATGATGATGATAATACATTTGGAAGCTCCTCCAACTAAACATCACTATTTAATCCTAGACTCTGAAATACTGACATTTCTTGCAAATATCATGGACTTATATAAACCATGAAAATAAGATCCATCTTTAAAAGAATATTGTCTATAATAAAAGAATGCTATGAGGTTAAATAGATTGGAGGGTCAGAACAGGTGTGTGGACAACTGTGTCTCACAACATGTAAAATTTAGCTTGAGGAAGGTTTATCACCGTGTGGTTCGATTATCCTTGTTTTTCAATCAAGTCTGAGAGAAGGCAGTCAAAAAATAGCCTATCATTGGCCCTGATTAAGAATAGCTTTAAACATAAGTATTTTCATTAAAAGACACAACTTTCCTACCCCCCTCATTAATTCAATTATCCAAATATGGGGTTTTAAAAGGTGACAGTGTTGGAAATCTGCATACTTCCAGATACCTCCGGAATAAGAAACATCATACACACATTAATATGTTAACTTACCTATTAAGCTTTAACATTGGACACATTCTATTTATATATTGGCCGACAATTACTTTAAAAAGTCATACTAAGGAGTAAAGAAAATGCTTTAAAATAGTATTGAGTTATTGAATTGTTTACTGTAATTCTGACATGATGTGTAACCTTATACTGAGATAATAAATGAAAAGTGATCCTTTAAATTGATTTTCTAGAATGCATTCTCCATATTTACTGTCAATCCTTATTAAATGAGCAATATTTATGGTGCATTGTTGACATGACAAAAATGACAAAAATAATACTTCCCACCTGCTAATGACAACTTCCTTCCATCTTGAGGAAGAACAAATACATATAAAATAAAATTAGCATGTTGAAAGAAGATGCAAGAAAACAAATGACAGCAAAAGAGAAGGAGAGACGGGAACAAGGTGGATGGGAAAAATGCAGTTTAATAGTACACTCTAATAGCTGACACATCAAATTGCGAACATGAAAACAAATATTAAAATGTGTTCATTTTAATATAAAATGACAAAGTAAAACTCAAGATCCAGCCTTACAGAAAACAGCATCTTTAATCATTAAATTGAACTCATAATAGCTCTTGTAAATTCCTGTTATTTTTTAAAATGTTCAGTATAACAGTTATTACTAATGCAGCCATGCTGGGCTGCAAATATGCTAAACTGTTAGTTTCTGCATCGCAGGGAAAAATCAAGAATTTCTTTTATAATTCTCCTGACAAATATTTTGGTTTTAAACAACTATTGGTATTTTAGTGTCCATTTGTATTATTCTATCTATTAACTTCTTTTATGAATTGTTCATTTACTTTGTGAATTTGTTGACTATTTTTACATCCAGGTGTTCGTATTTCCTTTATTTTTGGACACATCTTACATTTGTTAGGATGATAATGTTAATATTGTTGAAAATTATTCGTTTTTCACTTTTTCTTTTAAATTTTTTTCAGGTCATATAAAATAAATATATTCTCTCTAACTTAGAACTAGTCAAGACTTGATCAATCTTTTCCCTTATGGATTTCATGCTTCTATATGAAACTTTTTATTTCAAAAACTTATTTAAAATCCTCAAATCTAGTCGTGGATGAAGACAAGTGATAGTTTGTCACACTAAAAAAGAGACATTTTGGCAAATAATTAAATTGGTTCACAACCACACTAGATCACTGAATAAATCTACTAGACAGAATCTTGAAAATTGTCTAATATTTTGTTGTAAAAACTGTTACTTAATGACTTAAAGTGTCACTTTCCTAATTAATTTCCTAAAACCATAGTACAATGAATTTTGTGATCATGAAGCTACACCTACCATAATTTTTTATTACTCTGTTTCTAACTCTTTTTTGAAAGAATTCTCTCAAGTTCTGATGGTATTATAGCTTCTGAAATATGTATGCTATGGATTGAATTGTTTCCCCCAAATTCATATATTAAAGCTCTAACTCCCAGTGTGATGTATTTGGAGATGGGGCCTTGGGAGATAATTAGGGTTAGATGAAGTCTTGGGGGTGGGGTCTTCAAGATGGGATTAGTGCCCTTATAAGAAGGAACACCAGAGAGCTTGCTTTCCCTCTCTCTCTCTCCACCTACATGCACCAAGGAAAGGCCATGTGAGGACACAGCCATCTTCAACCCAGAGAGGGATCCCTTACCAGACAACGACCCTACATGGCACCTTGATCTTGGACTATCAATCTCCAGAATTATAAGAAATAAATTCCTGTTGTTTAAGCAACCCAGTCTATGATATTTTGTTAAAGCAGCCTGAGCTGACTAATACAATATGCATTTATTATAAAAATTATAGAAGCACTATTTATACTATTGCATCTAGTATAAGAACTTTTTTCTGTGCCTCATGAAAATTCTCTCTTAACTAACAACTCTAGATCTAAGGATATACACTGTAGTTTGAAAGAGCCTGTGGGAACAGATTATAGTTGCCAACTTGTACAGCAACCAGTGTGAGAAAAATTATATAAATATATATGTATAAATGCCGATCAAAATTTCAACTCTTACTCTATCTCCATTTAGAAGCCAAATAGAATAGAGAATATATGTGTGTGTGTGTATGTGTTTGTGTGTATTAAGTAGTGTATATATATATACTCACTATAAATTTTAGTTCCACACAATTCATTATTCCTTGTAGATTTTATTTTGTTTCGATTATTGATGCAATTTTTCAACAGCTATTTAAAAAAGTTATTTCAGTTTTTTTTGTTGTTGTTGTTACTTTTCATGTCAACCACTCCTGATTATTTAACTCCTATTATAATCTCTACTTTATGCAACTATTAGAAAACTAAGTCAGTCAAATGAGAAAAGAAATTATAGGTCAGTATTCCTGTATACCTGGAAAATAAATAAAATAGTTGGGGTTATGCTTACTTCTTAATCAATCAAAACGTATCTATTTCATATCCACCACTGTGCATGCTACTGTAAAATATAGTACATAGTTATAAAGCATAATTGCTATAGTCAAACATCTTACAATGTAATTGAAGAAACAAAGATACATAATAATCCAATTCTAAACTCTAATCTAACAAAAATCATAATAGCAACACAGGGAATGGAAAAGTATTAGATTCCTGGACTACAATCACTGGCAAATGGTTATATGGAAGAGGTAGATACTGAAAATTTGTTATTTTGGGATGAGAAAAGGTGGTATTTATGCTTTGCAACCATTGATACCATTTAGGGAAGGTGTGATAATCAAATATTTAACAATCATACGTTACAAGCACAAACAAAGAGTGGAGGAGGAATCTTGTTATGCTAGGCTTTATTGGAAGATTCTTCATGATCTGGTTTCTGCTTTCAACTTACTTCTTGTCCTCACAAATTCCATGCTACAATTATATTTTACTACTTTTAAAATTGGAGTAGGGCTTCCAAGTCTCAGCTATTGCGAATAATGCTGCAATACAGGGGTGCATGTATCTTTATGCATGCGTGTTTTCATTTTCTTTGGATAAACGCAACCTAAGTGCCCATCAAAGGATGAATGGATAAAGAAGATGTGGTATGTATACACAATGGAATACTACTCAGTCATAAGAAACAATGAAATCCAGCCATTTGTGACAACATGGATGGACACTGAGGGTATTACGCTAAGCGAAATAAGTCAGAGGGAAAAGGTCAGATACGGTATGATCTCACTCATAAGTAGAAGATAAAAACAACAAACACGTAGAAACAGAGATTAGATTGGTGCTTACCTGAGGGGAAGGTGGGAGAGAGGAGGGTTAAAGGGATGATTAGGCACACGTGTGTGGTGATGGATTGTAATTAGTCTTTGGATGGTGAACATGATATAATATATGAAGAAATAGAAGTATAATGATGTACACCTGAAATTTATGTAATGTTATAAACCAAAGTTACCGCAATAAAAATAAACAAAATTGGAATATGGCGTGTTCTCTCTTCTCTGCATCCTTTGACATATGACAATTTCTCTACCAGTGCAAAATCTTCTTGCCTAAGTCATATTCATTGGATTGGTTTCCTACTGTTATTATAAAAAATTTTCAAAAACTTGGTGGTTTAAGCAACACAAATATATTATCTTACACCTCTGTGTGGCAGAAGTCTGAAATGAGTTTTACTGAGCTACAATCACATTGTTGGCAGGGCTGCATTGCTTTTGAAGACTGTGGGAGAGAATCCATTTCCTTGCCTCTTTGAAGCTTCTAGAGCCTGCCTGCATTCCTGAGCCTGTCGCTTTTTCTATTTTCAAAGCCAGAAATGTTTTTTTCAATCTTTCTCACACCACTTCATTTTGATGCTGACGCTCCTGCCTCCCTAATTTGCTTATTAGAGCCTTTGCAATTACATAGGACCACCCAGATAATCTGGGATAAATCTTCCAACCTCAAATTACTTAATTTAATCATATCTGCAAAGTAACTTTTTCCATGTAAGGTAATATGTCCATAGGTCCCCAGAATTAGGATGTGGACATCTTTAGGGGCCCATTATTTTGCCTACCACACTCACTTTTAAATTTTCAGATTAAAGGTAAATTCTTCTCAAAAGCTCCATATCATGGTTATGTGCCACTCCTATATATTACCATAACTTCTTACGTTGTTCTTGTCACGCAAGAGTAAACAAGACAATCACTGATCTCACATAGTTTACAGTACATGATGATAAAGAAGATTGAACAAGTATGCACATAAGTACAGGACTTTGACTCACTATTGTATTCACAGTGACTATAAAAATTCATGCCATCTAGTAAATACTTAAATATTTTGAGTGAATGAGTGAATAAATGAATGTATTTAATACATTTCACAAAGCATCTTCTAATCATTAAACTCATATTTATTTGTAAAGATATTTTTTAATCAATATCTCATCTAGCCTTACAGTCTTATTTTGTCTTTCTGGTTTCATTCCTAGTCTGGGAAAAAGGTATATGTTACCAAAAACACTGATGATTTTATATATCTGGCTCACAGAAAACATTTAATTAGGCAAAAATAATCATTCCATACAACGTTTCCATACATACAATCTTTCTATACACTTGCAATAAACAATCTGAAAATGAAACTAAGAAAAACATTCCTTTCACAATAACATGAAAAAAATATGAGGCATAAATTTAACAAAGGAAATAAAAACCCTATAATCTGAAAACCACGGAACGTTAAGAGAAATTAAACAATATATAAATAACTGGAAAAACATCCCATGTTCATGATCTGAAGACTTACTTTGTGAAGATGGCAATACTCTCCAAACTTATCTATAGATTCGACATGTTCCCCATCAGAACCCCAGCTGACTTCATTGCAGAAATGGACAAGCTGATTCTAAAATTCATAGGGAATTATAAGGGGGGGGGGGGATCCAGAATAGCCAAAACAATCTTGAAAAACAAAATATAATATATGACCTCACATTTCCCAATTTCAAAGCTTACTACAAAGCAATGGTAATCAAGACAATTTTGCATGGATACAAAGATAGAGATATAGATCAATGGAATAGCATTGAAAATCCAAGATACCCTCACATGTATGGCCAATAGATTTTCTACAAAAGTGCCAAGACTATCCAAAGAGAAAAGAACAATCTTTTCAGCAAATAGCACTTTTGGACGACTGAATAGCCACACGCAAAAAATGAAGTTAGACACTTAATTCACACCATATGCAAAAATTAACTCAAAATTGATCAAAGATCTAAATGTAAGGGCTAAAGCTATAAAACTCTTAGAAGACAACATAAAGGTAAATCTCTATTACCTTGGATTTGGCAAAGGATTCTTAGAAATGACAAAAAACATAGGCAACAAAAAAACAGATAAATTGGATTCATCAATATTAAAAACTTAGTGCTTCAAAGACACCACCAAGAAAGTGAAAAGAAAACCCACAGAATAGGAAAAAAATTCGCAAATCACATATCTGATAAGCAACTTGTATCCAAAATATATAAAGAACTTTTACAACTCAATGACAAAAATGCTAGTAACACAATTAAAAGATGGGCAAATGATTTGAATAAACATTTCTTCCAGGAAGATATACAAATGCCCAGTAAACACATGAAAATATGCTCAGCATCATTAGTCATCTGGGAAATGCAAATCCGGAACACAGTGAGATATCATACTCACCAGGATGGTTAGAGTCTTATAATCAGATAACAAGTGTTGGTGAGGATATAGAGAAATTGGAACACCAATACACTGCTGGTGGGAATGTGAAATATTGCAGCCACTGTGGAAAACACTCTGGTAGTTCCTCTAATGGTTAAAGAAAGAGTTTCCATATGACTCAGCAATTCCACTCCTAGGTTTATACTCAAGAGAAATGAATACAAATGTCCACATAAAAACTTGTACATGAATATTTATAACAGCGTTATTCATACAGCCAAAAGGTGGAAACAATCCATATATCCATCAACTGCAGAATGGATAAACAATATATCATATACCCCTACAACAGAAAATTCAGATATAAAAGGAATGAAGTACTGATACATTCTACAAGATGGATGAATCTTGAGAACATACGGTAAGTGAAAGTAGCCAGTCAAAAAATACCACATATTATATGATTGCATTCATATGAAATGTCCAGAACAGAAAAATACATAGAGACTGAAAGTAGATTAGTAGTTGTTTAGGGAGGAGTGTGGGAATCGGAGGGATAAAGGGATGATAGTCCCATGGTGTGGGGTTTCTTTTTGAGATGATACAAATGTTGTACAATTGACTGTGATGATGATTGCACATATCTACAAATATACTAAGAATATACTAAAAAAACACTGAACTGCAATCTTAGAATGGGTGAAGTACATGGCATGTGAATTATATGTCAAACTATACAAACTTCATTGTAAAAATAAAAATATTTAACTTTGTATCTCTCAAACGCTAAACGATAAAGAAGAAAAATACATGGCAACACCACTGTTAAAAGTAAATATATTATTTTTCATGCATGTGTGAAGAAGATTGGTCCTGAGCTAACATTTGTTGCCAATCTTCCTCTTTTTGCTGAGGAAGATTGGCCCTGGCTAACATCTGTGTCCATCTTCCTCCGTTTTTATATGTAGGATGCCGCCACAGCATGGCTTGATGAGTGCTGCAGCAGTCTACCCCCAGGATTCGAACCTGCAAATCCTGGGCCACCAAAGTGGAGCGCACGGACCTAACCACTATACCACCAGGCCAGCCCCAATGTATTCTTTTAAAACTCATATATGTTGCTTAACTTGCTCAATGCCTATGGCATCATCAGTATGTTAAAATCAAAAACAAATGAAGAACAGCCTTGAAAATTCCCTGAGCAAACAAAACCAGTTTAGTCATGCAAGCAAAGCTTAATTTAGCTTTTTTTGCAAGACCAACTTGACCTGGGTCATTTCTTGTTTATTCCTCTGGAAATCATAAGCAAAACTGAAACTGTTTCTCAAAATTGATATGAAGTAACCACTAACCAATTACCTAGCATTTAAGAAAATTCTAGTATTACAACCAATCACTGTGCAAGAACAGTCACTGCCTCCTCACTCTTTAAGTTGCCTTATAACAATATACCCCTGACCCTCATTTCCTATTTGGTTTGAGTGCTCCCAGTTCACGAACTGTCTTTTAGATGTGTGCACGATAAATTTTTACTAACTACTACTTTGGTGATTCATTGGTTTTGTTTCTGTTGTTTCTGAACTTTTGACAGCTCAAATAAAACATTCCTTAGTGACAGCTCAAAGCTCCTTTAAGTTCTCATACAGACTCTTGGAATCAACTCCCTTTCCTTTTTTACCAAACGATGTACACCTGTACCAAGCTGCTATGCTTAGCTGAATAGAGATTCCAATTTGCAACTCTCTCTATTATCTTTGTTCCTCTAACACTGTTTCTCTTATTTTTATTTGATTTAATATTATCACTCAGCTATAGAAATTTTATTCTAGTTTCTGTACAAACAACCAGTACAAAATATCATACATAGTTTGAGAGGGTAAACACAATGTAAAGTTTATTTTGAGGTCTGCCTCAATTAGTGGAAAAAGAATATGGTGCCTACTTGTTACATGTTGGTTTCTTTGAGAAGTAGACTCTGAGGCAGAAAATAGAGAGCAGGAGGTTTATTAAGGAATTCTCCCAGGGTCAACAGCCGTGGATGAGGAAAGAAGGAAGCTGGATCAGTCACACAAAGAAGTCAAGCTACAATGCAGTTTCAATGGAATGGTTCATCTATTGTGGCAGGGAGTGCTGAAGATGGGATCACCCATCAGAGCTGTTCCAAGATACAAAGAGGAAGAGGGGTCTTTTTCCCCATGTGTAGAGCAATCGCTGGATATGGACCAATCAGGGATGGGGTCATTGACCTTTGGTTATGATCTTCAGCTGAGGCAGTCATGAAGCCTCATGGAGGTAATCTCTGACCAGAGTTGATAGCTGAACACTGGACAACAGCAGCACTCACATCAGCTGGGCTAATAAAAGCTTCATTTCTGAAAAGAGATAAAGGCATTGCAACTCAAGACCACCACGCTGCTGAAAGAAATATTTATTGCCTGAAATTGTATAGTAATCTAAATTAATACTTAATAAACGATGTCTAAATAAAATGTAATAAAAAATAAGGATATAATAACTTCACATATAGGTGTTTCTTTTGAAAATTCATCTGTCAATCTTATTGCTCATTTGAAGGTAGTGTTGCTTTTTCTGTGACTGCTTTTCAGATTTTCTCTTTTGTTTTTTAGCAATTTACAGTGATTTTCCTAGACGTGGTTTTCTTTGTATTCATCATATTTGGGGATTGTAGCTTCTCCTGAATCCTTGATATCTTTCTTCCCTTTGCCCTGCCTCACTCCATTCTGCTCTATCTCCTAGTACTTGAATTAGGATAGTTGACCCTTCGTTTTTGTCCTAAATTTTCCTTATGCTCATTTCTCCATTTTCCCTTTAGGATGTATTGACCTATATTATAGTTTACTGATTCTTTTTTGTTAATCTGCTGTTAAAACCATTTATTGTGTTATTAATTGCTATATTTTCTTTTCTTATTTTTATATTGAAGCAGCTAATAAGCATTTCCTTTTTTTTTGGTAGAATGGATTTATTGTTTGTTTGTTCATTTGTTTGTTTGTTTGTTTGTTGAGGAAGATTGGTCCTGAGCTAACATCTGTTGCCAATGTTCCTCTTTTCTTTTTTTCTCCCCAAAGCCCCAGAATATAATTGTATAGCCTAGTTGTAGGTCTTTCTATTTCTTCTGTGTGGGATGCTACCCCAGCATGGCTTCATGAGTGGCAAGCAGGTCCACGCCCAGGATCTGAACTGGTGAGCCCGGGGCCACTGAAGCAGAATGCACGAACTTAACTGTTATGCCACCTGGCCGGCCCCTGTATTTTATTTTCTTGTTCCTAAATTATCCAATTTATTATTTTCTCTATTCAAGTTCTCTCACGAAAATTTTTATTTTATTAGGTACAGTTAGTTATAGTTGTTTTACTGTTTTTAATAACTCCAAAATCTTGATCACATATGGGTCTATTTTTATTTAATGTTTTTGTTGTTTTTAGACAATTTAGTACTGTATTTAGATGTGCCTGGTAGTTTTGATGTGATGGTGGACACTGTATATGAAAAATTTTAGAGGTTCTGAATGATGTTATCTTCTTCCAGAAAGGATTTAATTTTCATCTGACAATTATAATAGGTATACTAGCGCCTGGGATACAGACTTCATGGGGACAGGTCTACTTATGGTTTGTTTTTATAAGTAGTGTATAGCTTTTAGGAGATTATACTGGAGACCTGGAATATTTACTAGAGCTACTCATACTGGGCATGCTCTGGATTTTACCCCTTTTTGTTTTGCTGAGGAAGATTTGCCCAGAGCTAACATCTGTGCCAATCTTTCTCTGTTTTGTATGTGGGTGACCGTCACAGCATGACCACCGACGAGTGGTGTAGGTCTGCGCCTAGGAACCAAACCCAGGCTGCCAAAGCGGAGCACACTGAACTTAACTGCTAGGCCACAGGACTGGCCCCTGAACTTCACCTTTTAAAACCCAAATACTGTAAGAAAACCAAAGATTCTTTTTAGTTTTCAGGACTCTTAGCTTCAAATTTCTATTTGTCTTCTTGGCCTCTTTATTCCAAGCAAATAAAGAATATGAAAATGCCTTGATAGAATAAGCGGCATAGAATAGTGAGCTATCCTCTTTGATGTTCTCTTTTCTGCAGAAGCTGGGCTCCTCAGCTTCTGCCTATCTTTGAAACCCCGAACTTCAATGTTTGTGTCCTAACCCTATGATACTACTAAAAACACTAGACTTCTACTTTCTTCTTGGTCTGTCTGCTCTCTGTTGCTCATAGATAAGCAAATTTGCTAAGGGGAGAAATGATAGTAAATGTCTGATGCATCTTAATGAACTTCCCACTGAAGGAAATAAATATTCACTTTTGAGCTTTTCATGAGACTAGCATGAGTGTTTTTGACTTATCCTGGGCTTTGAATCAGGAATAAGAAACGCAAAAAGGCAGAGAACACCACAGAAATGGGAGTCATAGCAACAACTCGGCTATAGGGCACCATTATACCCACCAAATTTGGCAGCACTGTTAAGATTCCAGCAGAGGTGATAAGTGCCTAGTGTCCTTAATCTGGGGGCAGCTGAATCTAGTGATCAGGTGTCTGAGCAGTGACGTGTTCACTACGCTGATTCTATGACATGTTTTGTTTGTGGTTATGATGCTGAGTAGCCTTTCAACTACTTTCAACATTTCCAGCAATTTGCTGAGATATCCAGTAAACTTGTAATAAATTATCTTCCACTGTTTACACAGAATGAATTATGTTGCATTCAACCAATTTATACTCTCACCAACAATGTAGGACTGTCGGTTTCCTAACATGCCATTATCAAACTTTCAGACTGCTGCCCATTGGATAGAAGGAGAACTACATTTCAGTACTATTTTAATTTTCATTTAATTGAAAATTGAGATATGAGTAAACTTAGTTGCATTTTTGTATTTTTTTAAACCAGCTATCGTTTATCAATTGCTTACTACGTGCAAGTAGTTTGTGAAGTGTTTTACACTAATCTTCCCATTTAATGCTCATCAGAATCTTTTGATGTAGGTGCTAGCATCATCTCTATTCTATAATTGAGGAAACAAATGTTTAAAAACATAAAGTGACTTGTTGAATATACTATAGCAAATGAGTGTGGAGCTGAGATTTCAACCCTAATAGCCTGAATGCAGAGCCCATGCGCTTATGTACTATGCTTCAGTGGTTCCCTTTAATATAAAATATCTTAGTTGTTCATTTTATTGATTTACAATCATCATATTTTTACAATAAGAAAACAAAATAAGGTGAATCTTGTTTGATAATTGTAATGGAGACAATAAAACTGAATTATTATTGTAGAACCTTAAATATATGATCAATGCATAACTGTCATATATTACAAGAAAAAATTCAAATTCATTAGAAAAATATAAGAAAATTCAATATATAAGATTTGGTGTAATATTTCAAGTGTGCCAAACTGGTAAAATGTATAAAATAAATACATAACTGCTGAACACCTATGTTTTCTAAGCAAATTTTTCTTCATATATATTTAGAAAATTTTATATGTCTGTATATACGTATATATATAAATTTATATGTATGTTTGTGTATATATATATATGTATACTTATGTACATTCTGGCAGATCTTTTGAATTGCCAAAATAATAAAAATTCCTATAATTATGTAAACAGAGAAGAATGTTTTTAAAACACTGAAACAAAACAAAACAAAACTAAAACATAGCCTGAAGTATTTCTTGTGGACTGGTCTTGAGGGAATTATATACCTTGTTAGAGAAACAAATTGTAATAGGAATTTGTTGGTGAATAAATCAAGACTATATAGTCCCCGATGTAGGAATAAAAAGTGATGTCAAGAACATTTAAGTGGCCCTACATGATGAACTTAAATATGTATATGTTCTCTAAAGATATCTCTACTCCCTAATGAATTACAAATAGATGCTATATATGTTTACATTTTTTATCTGTGCCCTAAAGCCATTTTGAGGTTATGTTGATGCAACGTAATTCTTATTATGTTTTCCCAACTTAGTATTTGTCCATTGTTAAAATTCTGAGTATAATATCCAGAATGAGATTGCAATCATTTATCTTTTTATCTTTTATTATTTTCCCTTCTTTGAGCATTTCTAACACTCACACCCAAAGCTATGTCAAGTTTGCAGATTGCTTATCCTTTTGAAAATACCATTCTTATTGGCCTGGCCTATGCTTTTTCCTTGCGTTGCTCCATCCATATCCCCCACATGTGAAGCAGAAAATACTCTGCTGACCAGAAACATACTAACTCCTCAATTCATACATTAAATGCACTTATACATTTGCTCAGAATTCTCCCTTTTCTTTGGTTTTGGGTTTTAATAAAAAGAGAAAGTGTGAGAAAACAGGATGTGGGCACACTGCTGAATGTAGAAGGAAACACATGTTTTCTATTTCTCTTGAGACTAACATGTCCCGTCTTCCTAGGAAAAGACTGATTGTTTTCAGCCATGGAAATAACCTGAGTTACTGAAGTAACCTGAGTTATATAAGTAGCCACCTGAGTCAGCTTTAAGCCCATCATATTCGATCACTGACAACCTCCTTCAGTAGCATACTTCATAGAATCAGTCAAGCAGCAACAGCCTTTTCCCACGGCCCAGGCTTCTAAACATCAGCCAATCAGGAAGAATCTCCACTTGATAACACACTCTCACAGCTCAAGTTCCCTAAACACACCCACTTCTCAAAGTCTGCCACTTGCATAAACTCTGTATAACATTAGCTGTCTGCTTTTCCTCTCTTCCTAGGAAAAGAGTGATTACTTAAATAAAATAATACAGCTTTTCTTTCAGGCAACGAATGATGGCCTTTTCCCTTCTGCACTCTTGCATGAAAATATAAGTAAACACTCTCTACTTTTAATGTCATACTCTGCAAGAAAAGCTTATGAGTTCCTTGAGTGAAGAAATCAACTCCTATACCTTTATTTCTTCCTACATCGTTTAGCATAATTTATTGTACATTGTGGCTCTCAGTAAAGGAAATCATTGAAATATGTTTGTGTCACAAAATATTCTAGGTATTATACAGTCCAGTGGTGTCCAAACTTTGGTGTTTAGCAGTAGAAGCTTTCTCAGAAACCTTCACAACAAATCTAACTCATCACTAAAAAGCATATTGTCTGGGCGCAGTTATGGAAGGGAAATCTAACCCTCTCCCATTTGTTATATTATGCACTTCACCTCTCCTGGGGCTCTAAGATGCTTCTTTATGTCAGCTGAGACTTTCCTAAATAGAGTTTAAACTACTGATATGTTTCTATCCTTTCGATTTAAAGATCAGGAAAGGGAACCCCCAATGACTTCCTCAGAATCACATTAATTACATACAAATAAAAAACTTACTCTCTTGTGACTGACTGAATTTCCATGTTAGGCAATTTTTTTGATTATGGCCTTCTCTTAAAATATGTTATCATTTTCATTCATGTGGATTCATTAACATATATGAAGTTAGTTATATTTTGCATTAATGTTATCATTAATCAATATATTATAAATCTATAGTAATCACAACAGTATGGAAGTGGCATAAAAACAGACACATAGACCCAGGGAACAGAAAAGATAGCACAGAAGTAAACCCATGCATGTATGGTCAACTAATATTTAACAGAGGAGCCAAGAATACTTAATGGAGAAAAAACAGTCTCTTCAATAAATGGTGCTGGGAAATTTGGATATTTACGTGAAAAAGAATGCAACTAGACTCCTACCTTACACCACTCAAAAAAATTAAGTGGAAATGGATTACAGACTTAAACTTAAGACCTGAAACCATAAAACTCCTAGAAGAAAACACAGGCGGAAAACTCCTTGACATTGGTCTTGGCAATGACTTTTTTGGATATGACACCTAAAGCATAAGCCACAAAATAAACCGTGAAACTACATCAAAATAAAAAGCTTCTGCATAGCAAAAGCAATGAACAACAAAATGAAAAAGCAGCATACAAAACGGGAGAAAAATATTTGCAAACAACATATATGATAAAGGGTTAATAAGGAACTCATGTAACTCAATAGCAAAAAAACAAATGATCCAATTAAAAAATGGGCGAGGATCTTGAATAGACATTTTTCCAAAGAAGACATAGAAATAGCCAACAAGTACATGAAAAGGTGCTCATCATCACTAATTATCAGGGAAATGCAAATCAAAACCACAATGAGATATCACTTCACACCTGTCAGAATGGCTGTTATCAAAAAGACAATAAATAACAAGTATAGGCAAGCATGTGGAGAAAAAGGAACCCTTGTGCACTGTTGATGGGAATGTAAAGTGGTGCAGCTACTGTGGAAAACAGTATGGAGGTTCCTCAAAAAATTAAAAATGGAACTACCATCTGATTCAGCAATTCTTCAGCAATACTTCTGGGTATATATCCAAAAGAAATGAAATCAATATCTCAGAGAGATATCTGCACCCCCAAGTTCATTGCAACATTATTTACAACAACCAAGACATGGAAACAACCAAAGTTTCCATTGACAAGTGGATAAAGAAAATATAATCGGAGATAGACACACGTGCGTGCGTGCACGCGCACACACACAAAATGGGGCACTATTCAGCCGTAAAAAAGAAGAAAATCTTGCCATTTGTTACAAAATGAATAGACCATGAGGGCATTATGCTAAGTGAAATAAGTCAGAAAGAAAAAGGCAAATGCCATATGATCTCACTTATATGTTTATTCTAAAAAAATGAACTCAGGGAAACAGAGAACAGATTGATGATTTCCAGAGGCAGAGGGTAGAGGGTGAGGGAAATGGGTGAAGGTAGTCAAAAAGTACAAACTTCCGGTTATAACATAAATAAGCCATGCAGATGTAATGTAAAGCTAGGTGACTATGGTTAATGTTACTGTATTGTATATACGAAAGTTGCTAAGAGAGAAGATCTTAAAAGTTCTCATCATACACACAAGCAGTTTCTAACTATGTGAGATGATAAATGTTACCTAAACTTATTGTGGTAATCATTTCATAACATATACATATATCAAATCATTATGTTGTACACCATAAGCTTACACAATGTTATATGTCAATTATATCCCAATAAAATTGGAAAAAAAAATAAAAATGGAATACATTATAGAATATTTATTGACCTCCTCTATTTACTCATATATATTCAGTAAGCATCTTATTTTAAGTCTTCATTAGTATTATCTAAAATTAAATTTTATAACAACTATATACTGCCTTTCTCTGTGATGCTCTATATTGAGAAAAACATTACAATATTAATAACAATGGAAGTTTAATCAGTCTCATTTTATTTATAATTTTGTTTAATCAGTCTCATTTTATTTATAATGTTATCAGTGAGAAGTACATCACTGACTTTGTTACATATATTTTCATTATTTTGTAAAAAATACTTTTGTTTTTCTCTTAGAGTTTTATTAAGTGATTAAGTTAATGAATAGATTTTAATTAGTTTATTCAACAAATATATATTGGCCATCTCTCATGAACTAGGAAATGAACTAGGAAATGTTATAAGCTCATGAAATATATCATTGAATCTGACAAAGTTTTCTGGCCTCACAAACCTTAGATTCTAAGGGTGAGCTCAGAAAAAAAATTAATGACAAAAATAAACAAAGCACATGAAAATGATAAGTGTCATGGAAACAAGAAAAATAAAGCAGGGTTTTAGAATTGAAAATGTTTTCGTAAAGGTACAGATTGTAATTTAAAACTGAGTGGTGAAGACAGAGTACAATGAATAGATGACATTTGAGGAAATACTTGAGAGAGATGAAGAAATTAGCAGGAAGATACATGTGTGAAGAGCTTTTTATGCAGAAAACTTCATCAGCGCAAAGACCCTAAGGCAGAGTGAGCATGGATTGTTCAAAGAATGATTAGGAAGCCAGTGTGGCTGGGTAGAATATATAAGAGGGAGAAATATAAGACATGAGTTCAAAAAGGTGAAAAGAGACCAGGCCATACAGGGTCAGTGCTGTATGCAGGTCTTCAATCTGAGTAAAATGGGGAACTATTGCAGGATGCAGAGTGACTTGATATGCTTAGAACGGTTAGGAAGTTAGTAGAGTGAAGTAGTCAAGACATAAGCAATAATGGTAGCTTGCACCAGGATGGTCAATAGGATTTTCCTGGGAGTTGGGTTGTGGAGAGAAGAGGAGAGAGAAAAAAAGAGAGAAATAAATATCAAGGATGACCCTGAGGTTTGTGGTTTGATGGAGTTGCTAACAAATGAGGTGAAGGAATTTGCAGGTGAGCAAGTTTATGGGAACAAGATTAGAAGCTGAACTAGATATGTTGAGTTAGAGCAATCAGGCACATAACAGGATATGATCTTTCAACAAACCTGTCTTGATTTCAGACTGGAGGTAATATAAAATTTATGAACAATCAACATATAAGTGGAATTTTTAACGATCATAAATAAACAAGAGAAAAAGACCAACAACTGAGCCCCGAGGCACTCTGATTTTAACAGATCTGAGAAATCTGGAATCTGCCAGAGAGACTGAGAAGGAGCTACTACAAAGGAGGTAAGAAGAAAACCAGAGAGTGGGTCCCAGAAGCCAAGTGGAGGCCTTTTTTTTTTGTTTTTAATGGGGGAAGGAGTGAGTGACTGTAGCCAACAGGCTTAGATGTCATAGAAGATTATACTTGAGAAATGCCCATTAAATCTAACAACTTGAAGGTCATTGATAATTTTGACAAAAGCAGATCTGATGGTCTCATTAGAGAGAATGGGAGTATAAATGGCTTTTTCAGGTAGTTAAAGTTGATATGAGTGAAAAGTATTAATTTGTCAAGTGAGTTTGAGCAATGCCATCTTAAATAATATTGAACATGTCTCTTTTGAATAAGCTTAAGCAGACTTTATAGTATACAACAAAAAAAGTTGTGACTTTCCCTGGAGCTTGTAGTAAGCAGTTCTGGACAAATTTACTTAATGACAAAGGCCTTTCAATTTCCAAAACATTTGTAGAATTAGTGTTCTATCCGTTTTGAAAATATAATCTGCAGTCACTCTTGGCTCTGGAATTTAAGATAATCATATTAAAAGAAGGATTGATAGAGCAAAACTAGCTTAAATATAGTGCTTTCCAATTAAGTTTCATGGGCTATATAGTTACATGTTCTTAAGTTATCTTGCCGAGCCCTGTTTACTTCATACCTTGGTGTGGGTTTAATTATCCTAAAGCAATTATGTTTATGTCCTTAAATTCCTGAATTTAAATAATACCTCTATGTACTACCAAGTAAGGGTATCTAAGCAAAATAGAAGCAACCAAATTGAAAGTAATCTCCTGGTTTCTCAACTGGGAAGATGGCTAATCAAATGCCTGACAAATGACATTCCAATGATCTCACATAGTAACTCCAGCCATCCTTCACAAAATCCCTTAAGACCTAATACTGTCATGGATTCTTTTCTTTCCTTAATTAAATACATACAATGCATGACTTCTCATTAGGTGTACAAGTTTTAAAACAGCAATTCTATTATCCAAGGCAGGATTTCATAATTGTGTTTCTAATAGCAACAGCAGCCACTTTCTGATGTTGGTACTGATCTCTGTGCAGTTCACATTCCACTCAGTACATGATGGGGCATTTCCTGTGAGCTCTCCTGGGTGTACAGAAGTGTCAGACTACTTTCCAACCACCTGTCCTCATAGATAATCATAAAACTATGCTCAAGCAAACTTTTGTAGCAAGGCAGCAACCTGTGCTTTCACATCACAGTTGTTACAAAATGTAAGTAAAGAGTATGAATAGGATTTGGCGTGTAGATAACATGGCCTTTAAGGTATATTTAAGGACCCGATGGATGTTATGCAAATAGAAGGAAATGTAAGTTGGGGAAATGTGTTCAGATAATTACAGTATAGTTTGTTACACCCTCGTATCTCCAATAGAGTCGTTTTTTACAAATTTAGGACAATTGAAGGGAAAGCCAATCTCCTTAATAAAAAAGTCCAATTTCATTTATTCATACATATATACATGCATGTAGTATGAATTCATTCTACACATATAGATCCTCCTGAGGTATATTGAAAAGCACACTATTCCATGTAATAGTAATAATAGCTCTTTAAGGCAGGCATTATTATTTAACACGTAAGGAAACCGAAGAAAAGAGAATATTTAAATTGTGTAATGCTCAATATCACAGCAATCTTTCAGCAGACATTGGTTGCCTAAGCTGTAGGCTTCTGTCACCAAATTCCTTGTTTAAAAAATACAGCTCTAATTTTGCCCAGTTATTGGAAGCTATGTGTTTCATGGGTCCCTCCCAAGACCAAGAGGTTAAACGTTAATTACTATAAACCAATTTTGGTAATTCTATTCTTCCAATCAGGCACCATGGAGACAACATAACCTAAACCAATGAAATAGAAGGGAGACTCTTGGGACTGTCTTCCTTGCTCTTATAAAGACAAGAAAAAGACCATCCTCTAGGCTTTGCACCTACTTGTGTTAGGACATGACGCTGGGAGATGCTGTATTCCGGTAGCAACTATGAGACATGTCACCAAGAGAATTACATAGAAGTTGATTAGACCCTTGCATCATCGACTCACTACATTAACTCACCCCATAGCACCTTACCGCTGGACTCCTGGTTATTTGAGATAATAGGTATCCTTAATATATCACTGGAATTTCTTTTACTTGCCAGTGGAAACATCTAATGTAGCTAGTAAGTGTTGGAACAGTAAATTAAAACCATGACTTGTGATTCAAATTAGTGGGCTCTTGCCATAGCAAAATCTGAAATTATTTTAAAATTTAACATCAAAATCTATTAAAGATTAATGCTTATATCCACTGAAAGGAATATTCATTAAAAATAGTTTTTTCTAATTTTCAGTTCATACAGTATGATTATAGACTTTTGGTGCTTAAAAAAAAAGCATACAGATGAACAAATCCAGCCACCTCTATTTAACTTTAAAAAACTGATGCCCAAAACTGGTTAGTTGAAAAATCTACCTCTTCTATCCCCTATGTCATTAAATTAAGTAAATCTTGGGTGTAAACCCTAATGCTATTTAATATAACCATGGCTTATCAGGGGAAAAAATTGTTTTCTCTTTTAGCCTTGTCACTATTAAGTGTTAAATGAGATAAATAATATATTATAATATTTTGATGAGGATTAACTGATATTACACATATGAAATTACTGGCATATTTTAGGTGCCAATAACTATTAGTTTTTATTTTTATTTTATTATTATTTTTTTTTTGGTGAGGAAGCTTGGCCTTGAGCTAACATCTGTTGCCAATCTTCCTCTTTTTGCTTGAGGAAGATGGTCCCTGACACATCTGTGTCAATCTTCTTCTATTTTATATATGGGATGTTGCCACAGCATGGCTTGATAAGCAGCGGGTGGGTCCATGCCCTGGGATCCAAACCCGTAAACCCCGGGTCGCCGGAGCGGAATGCGTGAACTTAATCACTATGCCACCATGCTGGCCCCACTATTAGTTTTTATCTGTACACTTTTCCATGCAAAGGAGGTTCTGTAAAATTATAATTCCAAGAAATGCATTCTAGGAATGAGTACTATGGTTATACATATTTGCACTACACAATGTATTCTAGGTCTTTCTTTTAGATTTAAAGCACATCACCATATAAAAGGCTCTGAGAAGTTCTGGAGTAAAAGGATCTGTATTTGTTTTCTATTGCTGCATAGCAAATTACCTCAAAATTTAGCATCGAAAAACAATAAACATGTAATATCTCCCCCAGGTTCTCTGGATCAGGAAACTGGGTGCAGTTTAGCTGGCTTGTTCCAGCTCAGAGTCTATTATGAAGTTGTGGTTAGGATGTTGGCTAAGACTTGCAGTCATCTGAAGGCTTGACTGAAGCTGGAAGATCCAGTTTAAGGTGGCTCACTCACTTGCCTGGCAAATCAGTGTAGATCATAGTCATAAGGACCCAGTGACTTGTCACATGGACCTCTCCACTGAGCTACTTGAGTGTCCTCATGACATGGTAGTTGGATTCCCCCAAAGCAAGCAGTCTAAGAAAGAGAAGCAAGGAGGAAACTGCGACGCCTTTTATAACCTTGTCTAGGAATTCACACATTTCTGCGGTATGCTGTTCATTAGAAGCCAGTCACAATGCCCAGCCTATGCTGATGAGAAGGGGATTTAAACCACACTTCTTAAAGGGAAGAATAGCAAAAGATCATGAACATAGTTGAACCGCCGCAGGATCTGTACAACTTTATTTAATCTAGATTTTCTCAAGTCATTTGACCTTAGAACTCTATTTTAAAGTAACATGGTTCTAAGAATTTCCTTTAAGTACTCATGACATAACACAATTCTATGTGGTTTAATTTGAATAAGTAAATGAGAAAACAAAAAACTGAGTATTTCTAAAATATTTAAGCAGCTTGATAACTGTTTGTTTTTAAATACTTCTTTGAATTGTATTTGTGATATTCACTTTCTTCTAAGAATTTATAACCATTGATCATGATCTGAATTGACAATCATATTTTTGAACTATATAAGTGGACATTAAAAGGTAGATTTTGGAAAGACATTTTCTAAATGCAACTTGGCATATACTGTTGTATTTTTAAGTTTTAAGTGATGTTACTAAAGACATTGACTAGTGCCACTCTTCTGCAATGTGATGCCATTGTGAAGAGGAGTGAAATAATTCACTCTTATAGCAGAAGCGTTCTATTTCCTCATCAGCTATTAGATTGGAAAAAAATGGGACACTTGTTAATAAAATACTCTCCTCACTGCAAGGCTAAGTAACACCCAGAGAAATGAAATCCCAAAGACTTCCTTGCTCCTGACTGTAACCTAGGATTTATAAGCAGAGTGCAATAGACTTTTCTTGAAGACTTTACACATCTAGCCTAGTTCCTTACAGTAGGCAAGTACATAGGAAATTAAGCAAGTGCCCCTAGTCATGAATAATGAGTTTCAGGCAGCTTGAGTACCTCATATATATCTCTCTAAAACGTAAGTATCAACAAATCATAGGGTCGCTTGGGGTCCTGGATCATCTAGGAGATACTTAACAGCTACTCTCATAAGTAAAATGGAAGATAATAACTAGCAAAACAGCACTCTTGTTACACACTTATGTTACACAAGCATAAGCATGTGAAACACAGGATGCTCTCACAGAACACAGATAAAATAAAATGTAGAATTCCACATTCTCTATTTTGTAAAGGAGACAAGACATAGGAAAACCAATTGTTATAATTTCACTGTCCTTAGATGGAAGTTGTTTATCTATTATTTTGTTCCTTACTTAGGTTTCAGCTATTCTGCGTCCCATGTAGCCCCATAACCAAGAATTGTACCTCTGGGAAATGACGATTTTCCACAAGAGCAATTTTTATATCTAAAAGACAAGGGAAATATGAGAAGAAGCGTTGTTGCTGTGCAAGTATGTCCTCAGGATTATAAACTACATTATGCAGTCATGAACTTCTGCATTAATGTCATTTAACCTTTGGCAATATTAGTCTAGAGAGGATCTTGTGAAGGATGGTACATTAACTTTTAGAAGTGATGGGCTGTGATATTCCTGCTGTGATGTTGAATGGCATAGGCTGAACTTCAGCACAGCCTTCTGAAGACATAAGGTATTTTCTCTCTACAGGGCAAAGCTTCCACACATGAGGGCAGAGTTGTGAATTCAGATAGTTCAACTTGCCCTTTATACAGAAAGACATAATGGTGCCATTTTTTAAAAGATTTTATAAAATAGCCCACTTTCCTGGTTACTGGCCACTATATTTTTAACTCTTTCATCGATCAATTTATTCTGTAAATAGATACTGAGAACATTTCCAAACTATTTAGAAAAAGAAAACACTAAACAAATAGTTGTAACATAATGAGATTTGGGCTTTAGTAGCAGTTTGTACAAATGGCTGATAGAATAAAAAAAGTAGTTACCTGACTGGATCAAGGAGTGAAGAAAAGCATTTCTCTTAGGGAGGTTAATGACCAAGCTGATGGGTGGGGAAGAGAAGAAGGCAAGGAATATGGACCTGGAGTCAGAACAAAATTAAATCATTGTTCTTCTATTTTCTGAATGACTTTTGATTTATTACTTTACCTCATGGAATTTCAGTCATTCATACTTCTAACAAATACTCCATTTCTTCATTTTTATGTCCCAGTAGCAACTCAAACTGAGTATGTTCAAAATTTAACCTACCAGATTTCCTGTGAAAATGTGCACCTCCTGATGTATTCCATAATCTAAGGAAATGTATCTCCGGTCACCAGTTCCATTAGCTCCCAATTAGATAGAAAGACTCATATTTTTTGGAAATTGGATGGGCTCTGTAACCTGACAAACCTTGACTCAAACTCAAGTTCTAGAAATTAACAGTTGCGTGTATTCATACGCAGTTATTAACCCCATTGGTCCTCTATTCCCTCAACTATAACATGGTAGAAAGACTTGCTTTGGAAGATCATTAAGAGAACTGGCTACTGTGTATGTAAAGAAGCTGTCACATGGTCATTTCTGAAAATAAAAGATAAATATCGTTATACTTACAAATATTCACTATTTTCCTAGGCTCCTCACATATTCCAGAAATTCCAAGAACCGTAAACTATGTCTCCTAAATATTTCTCTGCATATCCTCTTTTTGTCTCCATGGCCTGTGACTTAGTGCAGACTCTCAGCATTTCACACCTGAGTTAGAACAGATTTCCAACTGGGCAGTTTGAGAAAAGCCGTCTTGCCATGTAACTCATTCTCCACAGTGTGATCCCCATGATATATCTGAGAAATCTGTCTGATTATATAAATTTTGCATAGAAACTGTGAATGACTGCCAGTTTTCATGATGAAGTCAATACCTATTAACGTAGCAAATACAACCATTCCTACTTGGACTCTTCCCTGTTTTTCTTTTAAAGATTTAATTTTTTGTTATTATGGTTTATAGTTTGCTATATATTTATATTATCAACCTTCTTGATTATATTTTAGGTTTTTCTTGGTGAGGAATATTAGCCCTGAGCTAACATGCGTTGCCAATCCTCCTCTTTTTGTTGAGGAAGATTGGCCCTGGGCTAACATCCGTGCCCATCTTCCTCTACTTTATAGAGGACATCTGCCACAGTATGGCTTGATAAGTGCTGCACAAGTATGTGCCCGGGATCCCAACCTGCGAACCCCAGGCCACCCGAAGGGAACACACGATCTTAACCACTACGCCACTGGACAGGCCCCATATTTTAGGCTTTTTGCTAGCTTTATTGAGGTATAGTTGATGTATAAAACAATGCACATATTTAATGGAAACAATTTGATGAATTTGGACATATGCATATTCTTGTGATACCATCACCATAGTCAAAGTAATAAACATATCCATCACCTCCAAAAATTTCCTTGAGTCATTTTGCCCCCCGCTGCCGCTTCTTTAAACCCTCTTCTGCCACAGACATTCCTCACTGTACCACCCATAATAATAAATTATAATACCTACCATTTATAGACGACCTTCTCTCTGTAAGGCCCTGTACGAAGTATTCTACCACATTTCATCCTCAAAGGGAGTCTATGAGTTAGTGAATATCCTTACCCTGATTTCATAGATGAAAACACGCATATTGATGCACTTCGACATCAATTTAGTAACTGACCAGAGACTGCACAGCAAGTAATTGGAGGACCCGGAATTTGAACCTAGGTAATTTACCACTAGAGCACTTAGCTTTACTTTGCTGTAAATACACTGATTTGTGGTCCTTAGAATGTACTTTTTTTCGCATCCATATGATTTTTCATATGCTTCTCCTGAGAAGTCTTTACTGTAGCTCTACTTATGCAAAAACTTCACAGCTGGGTTCAAGCCCCTTCTCCTCCAAAAGCCTTTCTGCATTCTCTGACTTGACTGTGTTCACACTGACATCTAAGCAGATCTCTACTGCAGACTCCTGCATCAGTCTGTAATTATCCTGAGGGCGGGAACGCTGAACTCTCATCTCTTTATTATACGGTAAGTTATCTCTAAATATTTGCTGAGTTAATTTAGTAAATTATCATAAAACTTTATGAAATCCTATTAATTCATTTATCCCACATACTTATTAACCGTCTTTCCACGTGTTCCCCAATATCCCGTTCAGTCCTGTTTCCAAACAACTAGACGATCCTTATAAAACACAAGTCAAATCACATCTTTCCACAGCTTTAAAATCTGCAAGAGTTTACTGTTACGTTTATAGCAAAATCTGAACTACTCACTCGGTCTTTCAAGGATTAAAGCGTGCAGTCTCTGCCACTCTCTGACCTGCTCACGCTTCGCAGCCTTCACCATCCTCTAGACAGCCCCCTAGCTCTCTGTAATTTGAATAGGTCAAGTTTATTTTCTCCCTGGGCCTTTGTCGTTCCTGTTCCTCTATTAGGACAGTCTTCACCTATACTTTTGCATGATTTCCTCCTCATCATTTAGGTTTCAGGTCGAAAATCAGCTTCTTGTAGAAGCCTTCTTTGAACTTCCTGTGACAGTAGCTTTGTACTCACTCTATCTGCCAAAATCTTTGTTCTATTACCCAGGTTTGATTTTATCATAGCATTTGTCGCTATTGTTATCTGAAATCATCTTACTTGTAAGTGACTGGTTGGTTTTGGTATCCTCTTCTAGAATACAAGCTCAATAAAGATAGTGAATTTACTTTCACTGTTCTGTCAGGCATAGAATAGTGGTATTGGATTAGTATTTTCAAATGAATGATGGAAAACACACAATTATGTATGTAGAAAATAATGCAGGGGGAAATCTATGTCTAACACTTAGCAAGAATAAAAAAAAAAAACATTGCAAAATAAGCTGCAACATGATGTGTGAGAATTATCCATGAAGAGTAATTAAAATAGGACAAGTGAAGATAACAGAGATGACACGTATTAAAGATTTTTAAAGGTATAATGGCTAGAATTTAGTCACCTATTGATATGGAGAAGAGAGCACCAACAGCAATGATTTACTTGCCTTGAGTGAATAAATTAGTAGTGTTAATACTAAATCTTATAGAATCTCAAGATCCCTACGGGATGCCTATGGAATTCCTATGGAACATTCTATTAGAGAGAGAAAATCTGGACTTGGCTATTTTTCTGGAGCTAAGAAGAGATATTGGAGGGGAAGTATATTTGAAGCATTTGAAGTGGATGAGATTGTCCAAAAAATATTTAATGTAAGAGGAAAGTTCACAATAGACCTGGGAGTAGTAATAGAAACAAGAGAATGACTGACAAATCCCTTTTGAGTTAACGACTGCAATGGTGGCAGGCATGGATCACATACTCCAAGAGGTAGGTATAAACAGTGTTCAGAATGGGGAAGGGATAGGGTGCAGGACAGGAGCCACTTGACTATGAATGTACACTACTGCTCTCCCTGTGCCCCACTGAACAATTTTAGGCTCAAAGAACAAAGGATCCTGAAATACAGGCAGGGTACGAGAGGGCCACTTGTCTCTGTCTGCCACCGGGAACCGTGTCTCCTTTCTCAATGCAATTCCACAAATACTTGAAAATTTTCAATGTGCCAACCAGCGGACTATGTAGTCACAAGCTTGGCCGTTGTGTAGGAATAGCTCCTCTGGTCCCAATGTTCTATCTGTGGGATAGTTTGATTCTATTACGTTTATTCCAGGTGCTGGTGAACACAACGATATTTTGGCTCTAGGCCAATGTGTACAATATTGGGCACTTGCATACACCTCTCTTGAAGAAGCCACAGTTGGTAAAATGTCACAAATGAATTTTACTCTGTTATTGTGCAATTAGGTATGGGAATGGCAGGAAATATGCAATCATGAAAATGAATGCTACTTGTTTTCTTTTTTAGGCAAAGAATAAATTTAAAAGAGATGTCAACAATCACTGACCCTACAAAATGTTCGCAGAGCTCTAGCGCTCAAAGTCTTAAACAGATATTCAAAATAAAGGTCATCTTGAGAGGAAATATATTCTATTTCTGCGTGTTAAGATGTAATGCTTAGAAGGACTTTAGCTAAAAAGTAAAAAAATAAAATAAAATAAAATATGATTCATTATCATCCCAAGCAGTTCTGTCGCAAAGATGGTTTTAAGGCCTCTGAATTCAAGTTGGAAAAAAAGAAATCAAAATACAAAAATACCTTTAATAAGAATGACAAAAATACTTTCATTTCAAATCAATTATTTGAAATACAGGTAGAAATCTGTATTATCTGGAGACAGCGTCCACAGTCAAGTACAGGAGTGGGATTCCCACTTGCTAGACTGGGCTGAATTATTTGAGACAATAGCCATATTAACTAATTAACGTTTAGTTTACCACTGTGACCAAAACTGATGTATAGGGAACCTAACTTATGAATAACTGCTTCTAGATGTTGAGGGTAGCTAAAGATTTAAAGGGACTGACACAGCCTTCACTAGTTTGTGTCTGTAACGTGCTCCCTGGGAGTCAGGGCTCAGAGTTTCGTTTCCCCCAGGGGTACGGGAACGTCCTATCATTGTGTTCTATCAATGTCGTATCATTTCACTCAAATGAGCTCAGCAGAGGATGAACAGCCAATGTTGAGGATATAGATGTCATTTAATTATAAGTCTCAAGTCTTTTTTAATAGTTATCGTATTTAATTCATAATGAATCCAGTATTGTAGATTGAGTGAAACTGTACCTAGAGATGAACTTGGAAGGAAATGTTTTGGGCCACTTGGAGACCAAGTTTAAACCATTCAGCTTCTATGGTCTAGCAGTTTTCCTTAATTTTAAGCTTTAAAAAATCTATTCTATAAAATATCATATATAGCTAGCACATGAATTTTGAGTTCTTTGGCATACGTTAGTGAATAATCTATTTTTGTTGTTGGGAAAATGTCAGCACAGGTTGGCTGAGAGCAGTACTGGACCATTTCCTGCTTTATCTCAGAAAGAAGCAAAAGGGTACAATAGAGGGGAGTTTCTGAAATACGTCTTCACCCATCACTTGACATCATACCTGGAATAGTGAAACACAGGAGTACAGAAGCGAAGTTCAATTATGTTAAGAGAGCTCCCAAGCAAATGACACAACACTTCAGGAAAAGAAAAATAAACAAGGATAATGACAATAATTTTTTAATTTAAGCATCTTATTTCATGACGTAATGAAAACCCATTAAATGTCAATGGAAATACATTAAAAAACTCACCTGTCCTTTTACTTGTAATATTTCAAACACGTGTACACATACACACACACAAACGAGATTCACAAAAAAATTCTTCATGGCAGTGAATGAGTTCAATAATCATTTTTCTGTTAGAAACAACATGAAAACTGGCTACCTAACGCTTAGGTTCTTTTCCTTAAGAAAATTTCAGACTCATTGCTCTCCAATAACTTAAGAACTGGAAAAAATCCTTCAAGACTTAAAGGAGACAGGTAGGGCAATAACATCAATTTGAGAATAGACTATAATGAAAAATGCATTGTTCTTTGTAATGTAGATCAGCATTTTCTAAAACTGGATTAAAATCTTATGAAATGGTCTGAAAGACAGGAGCATAAAGCAGTGTAGTTTAATGTAACCAGATAGGTTTAAAAAATAATAATTGCTGTATTAATTTCTTAGACTATCATAGTGACTGCTGAGTTAAGAAATCAGTTTTATTTTTTAAACTGTCAGTTTCTAATATTATTTGATCACATATTTGTCTTTTGTTCATATAACAACTATTATTATCACCCTAAAATCATCAAATTTATGATGAGGTTTGTTGAGGGATTCCCATTAGAAGAGAAGTGTATTTCTAGCTTTTGAGTTATTTTATCAACTCTTTCTGTGCTTTCATTTCATTACTTCCTACATCTATGCTTTCCTTTGTGATCTCAATATTATCATCTAAGCCTAAACTCTTATCTCCACAAATATAGAATTTTGATAGGAGCCTAAAGGGTCCTAGGTCCCAAATTACTTCCATCTCCATCTATCTCCACATAACTGAATAGTTGTCTAAATACAATTTTCATAACAAACTCTTGCTCAAAAGACATCAATTAATAACTATTAATAACAAGGTCAAATCAGACCAAAGTTTCCATTCAACTTCATCACCACATTCTGGCCTACACCAATATGGAGGAATCCATAGCAGTCTGCTCCCTACGCCAAGAAGATTTCGTAGTTATTCAGTCCTCCAAGTCTTGATATAGACCTTCCCCTGCCTTGCAATATTCTTCTCTCTCTATTTCATATCTCCAGGTCCTATTTGCACAGCTTTTTTCAACTATAACTCTGACTCATAATAATGCCTTCCTTCTCTGAATTCATACTTTTTTTCTATGCCAATTGTGTGGCATTTAAATAGGCTTTGCCTTGCTCTATCTATGTAATTGTTTCCCTATAGGGTTCCTTGAATTGTAAAGCACCTATCTTTTACTAAATCTATTTCCTGGAATTTACCAATCCAGAGTTTACTTCTCTGTGTTTATTCATTAAACAAACATTACTGAGGACATGATATTTTGAGAAAATTTTGCCAAAAAGTCCCTGGAAAATTCAAAGATAAAACAACCTCTTTCCTACTTTCTGAGAGCTCATAGTCTAATAGTGAAGATATGAAAAGAAGATAATTACCCTGCATTATTTTTCCTTGTCATAGAGCTATGCATGTACGAGGTAATCTGTGACTTTATACAGAGAGTAACAAACATTCATAAGAGAGTCCTTATTTCCACGCACTGTGGAAGTCATTTATAGATAAATAGAGTAACACATTCAATTAATAAGCATAGTGCCGGGGACATAATAAGCACTCCAAGAAGGTCTGTTTATAAAATTTGCATTTTAATTATTATTAATGCTATTTCAGTTATTCCATGCAATATGCCTATAAGATAGAGGATGTTTATATCTTTTAAGACACAGAAATTAGGTATAGGTATCTTTAAACAAAATTATTTAGGGCCGGCCCTGTGGCTTAGTGGTTAAGTGCATGCGCTCAGCTGCTGGCAGCCCAGGTTTGGATCCCGGGCGCGCACCGACTCGCCACTTCTCCGGCCATGCTGAGGCTGCGTCCCACATACAGCAACTAGAAGGATGTGCAGCTATGACATACAACTAT
Organism: Diceros bicornis minor; assembly: GCF_020826845.1. Lineage (NCBI taxonomy): Eukaryota > Metazoa > Chordata > Mammalia > Perissodactyla > Rhinocerotidae > Diceros > Diceros bicornis. Next base: position 51,117,360 of record NC_080761.1, read on the forward strand.
CTACTGGGGCTTTGGGGGAAAAATAAATAAAAATAAATAAATAAAAATGAAATGAAATTATTTAACGCTGTGATCATCTAGCTAGCATTTAACAGATGTAGAATTTAAGCTCATCATCTTTATCTAGAATCGGTACTTTTTTTCCTGTAAGTAACCTTGACAATGGATGTTTCTCTCAGTACTGTTTTTAAAGAGAAAATGGGTTTGATTAAGGACCCTCTGATGGTCATACAAGGTAAACTTCTTATAACTTTCTTAGTCTGTCATTTCTTTTTTCATGTTAAAAAAAATGTTTCAACCAAAAGGCAGGGAACGGAAATATTAGTATTAGAGTGTGGCTGCCTTTTTTTTTTCCTTAGAGTTTTTTTTCCTACAGAGTTAAATCATACAGAGGTCCATTTAGTTTGCTCTGAAAAAAGTAAGTGTTATTTGGATAAATTTAACAGAGAGGTAAAAGGCAAGACTGACTTGAACAATAAGGATACCATCCACCTACAACATTTTAAATCCAAACCTTTTATTTGAACCTAGTACTTTAGCTTTTTGAATGCTGAGATTACTGGTTAATTTTCTTCACATTTTGGAGAATATGTGGATCACCAAGACAGCTAGAGAGAATCTGTGTCCTGTATGGCCTTCTTTTTAGTGCAACATTCAGAGTCTCTCCAACGATACTTGAAATGGTAAAAATCTCTTGCACTGTACACTCGAACCAATCAGTAGTGTCTGAAGATTTGTTATAATCTTTCATAAACCTGAAAATGAGTAAAATGTATTGGTTAGTGCCTCCCAAAGGTGAGTCCATAATAGATTTTGTGTCTTTTTTTATATTAGTGTTATCAAATATATGTAATGTATATGATTATCATTAATAATGTTTATCAATGATGTACTTTAGACCATTCCACACATTAAACTGTATTAAGCACTTTACAAACATGGTCTCAATTTTATTAACTCTAAGAGGTAGCCATTATTATTTTCTGCCATTTGGCACATGCAGAAACTGAGTCTTAGTTTAAGCTATTTAATCTAGTAATTGGCAGAGCCTCGTCATGGACCACATTTGTTGACATCAGAACCTCAATTCATAACCAATTGTATATACTATTCATAAATATTGTTAGTTAAGAGTATAGGTAGAAAGAATAGATAAAAGAGGATTTTGAAGAAGAAAAATGATACCTTTTCAAAATGTAGTCTCAGCTAAAGTTTTGGTTCTTACTTATTATGATACTTATCTAAGTTTTTCCACTAAAGAGACCTGGGTAAGCTCTGCTGCTTTGACACACTCTTTTCCTCAGAGCACTGATACGCAGTGAGTCTGCCAGAGAGCTTTTCCCTAGCTGTCTCATCTTTGGAATTTGTGAATCTCTGGTGCACAGTCAGCTGTATTTTTATTAGAAAGATGGGAAATTGAAGATTTGTTTCTTATCAAATGGGATCAAAGATATTGAGAAGCATGTCATGTTATTATGCCTGCTTTATAAGATTCAAGTCGTAGTATCCAGCATGAAAAAAAATTCCATTCATTCTCTAGCAAGGTCTTTTGTGCTCTATACCATACAAATCCAAAACAAACTAAGAAAATATGAGTTTTGATTTTCTTCTCTATCCACCATTATCAGACTGAAATCTTTATCTTTGGAGAAAAGCACCAGTATATGATTTTCACTCCTGATGATTACTCAAGATATAGATGTGTGCCAAGGCTTTCCTCATAGCTAACCTCTGGCTCCAAATGGCTCTAAAGCAAAATTGGTTACACAGCACACTTCAAGAGCATGGTATTAATATTGTTGGAACAATATTGTTAAAATAAGCAAAGAACATTGCTATCTATGTTTTATGTATAAATATGAATGTTTAATTTTTCTAAACCAGCCAGTCTGGAAAAAACTGATCTCTATTAGCCTTAGCCCCAACTAAAACATTAAATAATACAAAATGCTGTTCTCAACTCTCTTATCTTAATGAGAACTTAAAAAAGCACTACACTTAAATGAAACACAAGTCTGGAACACTTGGTTTCCTGAACGAATATAATTACATATATTTTCATTGGTTTATGTTTGTAAATCACTTTCATATCTTTTATCTCATTTACTCTTCACAACAGCTTGTGAGTCAGACAAGGCACGGCTCAGAATCATTTCATAGTTATTACTATGCTCAAAGAAGCTAAAGGACCTCCCCGGTCCACATAGGTTGTGAAAGCAAATTCTAGAAGCCAGACTCCCGTTTTCCCACCTCTTCACGACTCCAGTGCATTTGTTCATCTATTATTCAACATTACTCTTCTACAGAGCAAATTTGTTGCATAGTGAATGTGCAGTACTCATCTAATTTGGGGTATCAAAATGTATATTTTAAGCCTAAACTTATCTCATAACTTTTTGCATACAATCTACACAGTTCAGAGTCAGAAGAATAATTTTTGTAACTCCTTTCAAATTTGAAAAGAATGTCTATTTAATATCAGAATGAGAGATATCATTGGCTAATTTATTCTATCATATGGCCACAGATCATGCTTTATTTATAAAAATTCACCTATTTTATGCTCTACCCAAGAGGAATAAACAACTATTTTAAAGCTTCAGAACTATAATGTATGTAAACATTCTTTGCCTAGCTTCTAGAACTTAGAAGTTTCTTAAAAAATGCTTCTCTTATTTCCCCATACTAAGAAAGGAGAATCACATTATTTTTTAAAAAATATGTTATGAACTGGATAAAGTCTAAAAGCTTATTTAAAATTTTTGATATGAAGGTACCATAAGATATGTATAGATAATCCAGTAGCAGCAATTTTGAACTTTGGTTAAAAAACTATAATTATAGTTATAACAAAATAACTATAAAAGTATTAATATAATCAAAATGCCATTATGGAGATAAATATATATATATAATATCATAAAAAATTTAATTTAAAAAGTAACAGTTAACTTCTACTTTTTGGTAAAGGGAGTGGTTGTAGCAGAAAAGTGCCACTGCTAAGAACGCTTTCAATTTTGTATTTAAAAATTTTTTAAAATATTTTTGCAAACTGGTGGGGCAACAAAATCAAAAGGAGCTATAATTATATGGGGGACAAAACTGCAGAGAGGTGATTTATGGTTAACAGCTGCTTTTTCACAGGGACCATTTACTGGTTAAGGGAAAAGACAAGATGTTGGAATGTTTTGCAAAGAAAGAGGATGATTATTGTTGGACAGGAAACACAGCCATGTGTTTGATGATTCCATGGAGAATAGAACTTTGGAGATTCAGGCAAATTCAAACTTCACCATAATTGCCCCCAAGAAAGATAAATTCTGCAGCAGTGCAGGGTGAGAGGGAAAAATACAAAGCTCTGAAAAATAGAGTGGCATTTTCTATTGTTTCCCTGGGCTCTGGAGACAAAGTTTAGAGTTCAGGACCCATCAGTAAGAGGGAACAGGATGAATAAAATAGTCTCTTGGCTAAAAAAAGCTCTGGAACATTATGCCCTCCAGAAAGGGTGAATCAAAATAATATTAAAAGCTGATAAGAAATACTTCTTTCAGACAAACTGGACTAATAAGCTGCATTTCCCCTTTTTCCAAAACAACTAAAAATTGTTGACAAAATGTATGAAACAAACATTTTCAGACATTGGACATCAACCGGGTCAGTGATGGTGGCAGAGGGAAACGAATGAGGTATATTCTACAATCACCACCGCTTACGGAACAGAATCAGTTTCCAGGACATCACACTGAAATGGGAAACTCAGGCAGAGCCTGGTTGAGTTGAGAGGATGGAGTTAGGATTTCAGGAAACCTAAGCAGTGAACGTTCTCAGGGCAAACTATTGAAGGAGATAGACCTGCAGAGAAAACCTGGGGTTGGGGGAGGAGCTCCAGATATGGCAGAGGGTCCCTTTGAATCTTCAGTTGAGTACGAAGCAGTACATGTGTGTGAGGAAACTACCCAACATTGTCTGAAAGGAAGAGAGGGACCTATCTCTGGAGCTCCACAGGTTTAAGAATAATTTACGTTTCTACCATCTAGAGTAGAAAAACTTGGAATTCATGGCACATTGTGTAGAGTACTCAGAAGAATATAGTTTCACCAGTAAAACAAAATTAGACTTGACTCAAGGAAGTTCTGGAAATTCTAACAACATTGCCCAGAATTCCCTTTTCTGTATGTTTCCTGTTAGAGTAGGCTCCAAGAGTAACTCTCATGAGAGCTGAAGGGCCTAAGGAAGGACGCAGCCGTTCTGTTGCAGACACACATGTTGCTGCTGATCTGCTGACTCACTTCCTTGGCCCAGAGTAGCAGCTGGGCCTGCAGTTGCCGCTCTTCTCTCTGGATCTTTGTTAGTTTCTCTGACTCCTGGGCCACGAGCCTGTGTGTTTAGTTACATGAAGGACAGTGACTTATGCAAGATACCTTTCCCAACTAGGTCAGCGGCAAGAAAAGAGAACACAGAGTTGAGTTGACCCTTGTGAGGTTTCAGCTCGTGGGGTTCCGGGCTACTCCTAAGCCTCTTATCTGACTGCCTACCCTGTGGGCTTTGAGTTCCAGCACTGATACTGAAATAGCCTTGTAGAAATCACTTAAGCAGCCCCTATAATTAAATAAGCCAATTCTCTAAATTCTGTCAATGCCTATATATATATTCATCCTTCATCCTAATGGTTCTGCTATTTCTCTGGTTGAATTGTGATTGATATACACCCTTAAATAAATCAAAATGTTACCAAGTAATTTAATTGCATCAGAGAACAAACTTTAAGTATTTTTACAGGAATACAAAAATATCAACACAACAAGACCAAATTCACAATTTTTGTCATTCAAAAAAAGATTACCAGATGTGCAAAGATGCAGGAAAAATCAATCAATAGAAACAGATCAAGAAATAACAGATGATAGAATTAGTTGATAAAGATGTTAAAATAGTTATCATTGGAGCGGCCCAGTGGCGTAGTCATTAGGTTTGCGCACTCTGCTTTGGCAGCCTGGGGTTCATGGGTTCGGATTCCAGGGGTGCAAACCTACACACCGCTCAACAAACCATGCTGTGGCTGCATCTTATATACAAAATAGAGGTAGATTGGCACGGATGTTAGCTCAGGGACAATCTTCCTCACCAAAAATATTGTTATTATTACTATAGACCATATAGACAAAAAGATAGGGAAAATATTGAGAATATTAAACAAGATGTGGAACATATTTTAAAAAGACCCAAATCAATCATCTAGAGATGGAAACTAGGTCTAAAATGAAAAATATCCTGGATGGGATTAACCACAGATTACACACTGCAGGAGAAAAGATTAGTGAGCTTTAAAAATAATCAATAGAAACTATACAAAAATGAAACACAGACTGTTGAGCATTTATCATGCAGAAATGAAAACCTGTGTACACGAAAAATGCTATTATACACAAATGTTCATAGCAGCTTCATTCATAATAGCACCAAACTGGAAATAACCCAAATATCCTTCAAGAGTGAATGGTTGCAAACTGTGCTACATCCATTCCATGAAATACTACTCAGCAATAAAAGTGAGGAAACTACTGATACATGTAACAACTTAGATGAACATCAATGGAATTATTCTGAGTGAAAAAAACTAACCTCCAAAGTTTGTGTACTTTGGAATCCCATTTATGGAATGTTTATGAAACAAAAAAAAATTATAGACATGGAGAACAGATGAGTAGTTGTCAAAGGTTAGGGATTCGGAGGAGGGTGGCGAGTGAGATTATAAAGAGGTAGCCAGTTCTATATCTTGATTGTAGTGGTAGTTACATGAAGCTACACATTGGTAAATTGAGTATAAGTATATACACACACACACACACAAAATGAGTACGTGTATAATGTAAAATCTGAATAACCTCTCTGAATTATCAGATGTCAATTTCTTGGTTTGGATATTGGATTATCAATATCAAAGTTATGCAAGATATCAACATTGGGGAAAGCAGAATGAAGGGCTCATAAAACCTTCCTGTACACTTTTTTGCAATTTTCTGTGAATCTAGAATGATTTCAAAATAAAAAGTTTTAAAAATTAAAACTGAGAAAAAGATGTAAACTACAATTGGCCTAATATACTCATAATTGGAGAGAATGAAGGAATGGGGTGGGGGGTAAGGGCGGTATTTGAAAAAATAATCACTGAAAAATTTCCAAAATTTATGAAAAGTATAAAGCACAGGTCAAGTAAGTTCAACAAACCCTGAGCATAAGAAATGTAAAAAAAAACCCTGTCAATCCGTAATTCTAAATTCAGTCAATAGATATCCAAAAACAAAAGAGAAATAAAGACTTTGTGACTTACAAAAGCTGATGAATTCATGACTATGAGATTGGCACTGTAAGAAATGTTAGAGGCAGTCCTTCAGGCAGAAGGAAAGTGGTATCAATTGGAAAGCTGTATCTACACAAAGGAAAGAAGCATGAAAATCAACAAAAATGGTAAATATGAAGGTAAATATAAAAGATTTTTCTTGTTCTGGAAATAGCTTTAAAGAAAATTGTCTGTTTAAAAAAAAGTAATAGAAATGTAGAGTTAACTTCTTTGAGAGTCGATGTTAACGTGGGTTTTTCTGCATTTAAACTTTCTTCCACCTTGCTGATAAAAGATAATTTGCCTTTTACAGTGAAAATTTCATTTCTGTATGAGGCCAGCTTCCTCTCTCTTATGCTTTTGGTCTTTCCTCTTCCTTTTTTCCCATTCTCTTGAGAATCCTTTGAGATTAATTAATCACTAAAGAAAATATACTGTGTGTGATTGTGTGCACACTCTTAAATATCTAATCTAAATAACTAATCTAAATAAAAAGCTACTAATTTCAAAAAGAAACATTTAAAAATTTGAACTGTTTGTTTTATATTATATATGTTGACTCTTTAAAACATTTTTATTTGCTAAACAAATCTGTAATCCAGAAAGAAACTCTAAATAGGGTTTCTGTAATAACAATATTACTAAAGAAAAAGAAAAGCGAGCCACTTAAGAGTTTTTGTCGTATCTTCAACTTTCCTTAAACGTTTGATAGAATAATACAGATGTGTATAAAAAAAACTGATAAAATGTATTCATGGAACATCCCTGATAAACTGATGATTTGGTGGAAAAACTAGAGAGAGTTAATGTTATTTTCTCCTTGATTTTATCACTCCATGAAAATAGAATAGCATTAGTATAATATTTTAATTAGCACAAGGCGTAGATTTGATATATCAGTATAAAAAAATTTCTAATTTTCCAACTTTAGTTGGATAAATTGAGCAAGTAATTATTATTACCATGAATTGTAAATTCATTTTAATAATGGATGTCCTTGAAATTTAATTTTTTCACTCTTTCATTTTTATAATACTTAAAAATCATAGAGGCTCAATGTATCAACTTAAATTATGTTTTCAGATTTTTAGTCAACTTTGAGATTTTAGACTAATGTTAAATTGAGTTAATTGGTCAATAAACTTTGCAATTCTGGACAAAACCGAAGTATAGAAAATACTTGTCACTAAAAGTGGTTTTGATATTAGCTGTTTCTTATTTTTATGTGATATGGGATAACTACAAATTCATAGGTTATTCTTTGTCACCTTGAAATTTGTTACAGTGATAAAAAATGTTTCTCAAAAATATGGCTAAAAGAATATAGCTTTTCTATTTTCTAGTTTTCTTTTTTCTCCAGAACAAAACAAATTTTGTTACTATTGCAATAGTGAAAGGGTTGGGACTACACTAGATACAGTAGTGACAGAGAAATATAAATATGGATCATGACAAAAAATATGGTGTGTTTGTTTCGCTTTTTTTCCAGCTCTATTGAGGTATAATTGACAAATAAAATTTTAAGATATTTAAAATCAAAATAGATTACAGACTTAAATTTAAGACATGCAAAACTCCTAGAGGAAAATATAACGGTAAGCTCTTTTACTTTGGTCTTGGCAATGACTTTTTGCATTTGACACCAGAAGTAAAGGCAACAAAAGCAAAAATAAACAATGAGACTGTATCAAACTAAAGAGCTTCTGCACAGCAAAGGAAATCATCACCAAAATGTATAGGCAGTCTATTAAATGGGAGAAAATATTTGCAAATCATGCATCTCATAAGGGGTTAACATTCAAAAGATATAAAGAATTTACACAATTCAATATCCAAAAAACCATACAATGTGATTAAAAAATGTGCAGAAGAAATGAATAGACATTTTCCAAAGAAGATATGTAAATGGGGAACAGATATATGAAAAGGTGCTCAACATCACTAATCATCAGGGCAATGCAAATCTTATCACTATGAATATATCCTCACACCTCTTAGAATGGCTATCATCGAATTGACAAGAGATAATTATTGGCAAGGATGTGAAGAAAAGGGAAGTTGTACACTGTTCTTGGGAATGTAAATTGATGTCAGCACTATGGAAAACAGTATCAAAGTTCCCCCCTAAATAAAAAATAGAACTACCATACGATCCAGCAATTCCACTTCTGGGTATATATATATATATATATCTCCAAAGAAATGAAAACAGGATATTGAAGAGATTTCTGCACTCTCATGTTCATTGCAGCGTTATTTACAATAGCCAAGACATGGAGAAACCTAAGTGTCCACTGATGGATGAGTGGATAAAAAAGATGTGGTATATATATATATATATATATATATATATATATATATATATATATAATGGAATATTACTCAGCCTCAAGAAAGAAAGATATCCTGCCATTTGCAACAACATGGATGGACCTTGAGGGCATTGTGCTAAGTGAAATAAGTCAGATAAAGACAAATACTGAATGATATCACTTATATGAGGAATCAAAAAAAAAAGTCCAACTCATAGAAACAGAGGGTAGAAAAGTGGTTGCCAGGGGCTGTGGTGTGGGGAGAATAGGGAGAGGTGGGTAAAAGGTTACAAATTTTCAGTTGGAATGAATAAGATCTCTGAGGATCTAACGCATGCATAACACGGTGACCACAGTTGATACACTGTATTGTATAATTAAAATTTGCTAAGAGAGTAGTACTTAAATGTTTTCACACAGAAAAAAGGATAAATGTGTGAGGGGATGGATGCATTGATTAAGTAGTTAAGGTGAGTCCTCTCACAATGTGTACGTATATCAGTTCATCACAACGTACACCTTAAATGTCTTACAATTGTATTTGTCAATCATACCTCAACGAAGCTAAGCAAACAAACAACAAAAAAGACCCTTTGTATCCATATGTGTAATTTGTTTTCTTCTTTTTTGTATTTCCCCCTTATTGTCTTTTCTCTTTTTCATATATGTTGTGTCCTCTATGTCCCATCTTCCTCATTTGTCAAGTGAGAATGCACGTGTTCAATTCATGGAAAGTACTTAAAACTGTGACTAGTACAAAATAATCACTCCAAATCTTGGCTATTATTATTATTATCATCATTATCATAAGTTACAACTGTTTTAACAAAAAATTAATTTTTTTCACAGTTGTACTATGGTAAAATACCAACTAAGTCTATTTTTCTGTGTTCCCTTCCAATCCTTCTCTATTTGCATATGTAAGGCTTATAAAAATGCTTATGAAAAGATTCAATTGCAAAACCAGTTGGGTAGAAAGTTGAAGTTTTTAATGCTACTTGCTGTGACTTGCCTAAAATGTGAATTCATTTACTCAATTTTTGAGGGGAGTCATGGGAGGGCTGGGAAGAGGAGAGATTCCACATTGAAATATTTTTTAAAAAATTAAATAACTTTATAATAATTAGAAAGAACTATGCATGTTAATATCACCAGATAGTTATTATTGAATTCCTAATTAAGGTAGTTTATAAAAGCCCTATCATGGAAGGCAATCAGAACGTTTCACAGACTATTTTATAACTCTGTTTTTAAGACAAAAATATTCAAACCAGCATGCATTAGGGTGGAAATATTTTGAACTCTATAATTACAAAGATAAAAAGAATTAAGGGTACACACAGGGGGTTAATGAAGACTCCTTTCTGCACATGAGAGTTAAGAATATTTTGTAATTAATACAAAAGTTAAGTCAGAAGAAAATGCTATTTACTTCTGCTAGTGTGTCATGAATTTCTTTAGGTTATGGTAGCTTAGAAGCTGATTACTTAGAAAGGTATAATCTTAAGACATTTTTTTAAAAACCTGAGCAGAATCAGTTTTCTCAGAATGTCTTCTAGTATTTTATTGTACTAGTTAGTTAATAAATGCATTTCCTCATTACCACTATATTAGTTGTATATGATCTCTTTCAAAGTAGATAAACAAATCTTCCTGGTACATTAAAGTCTTGAGTTAAATTTTTTTATACAGTGTAAAGATCAGGACCTGAAATAGAAAGAGAAATTAACAGTATTTTAGGACATTTATAAGCATTACCTCTTACAGAGTTTGAATGTGTTACATCACTACTTATATATAGTTTAAATGTATTTAAGATTATAATTTAGTAATGAAGTAAAATAAAGGTTAATCTATCATAATCATTGTATTATTCTTAAAATGAAGTGGATATTATTGAAATGGTAATCTATATAGGTTATTTTTTAAGTAGTGACATCTTTTGTTTACTTAACCCATACTTCCACTTCAAAATTATTTGTGACCTTTGCAATATTCCTAAATGGGTAGTGCTTTTTGCAGTCTGTAAACTCAAGACCTTGATCTCATTAGTAGAGTTTTGAGAACAATAGAGCTAAATAAATACGTCTTAAAAATACCTATGTATCAGAGATATAAAAATGTATATGACTTTAATGTTATCCTATCTTTACGGATCTCTTGCAGATTTTTCTCTTCTATTCATTTCAAAATGTCACATCATTGTTTTCTAATAAAACTATTTATATGATTTTTTTCCACTTTCTATTAATTCCCCCTTTCCGATTTAGTCTCCTATCTTACCTGATTCTGCCTTCCCATCTTCTATAATCATACTTGTTCCATATATTCAAAAATAGGCTATTTATCTGAAATTTAACCATTTAAACTCCATTTTTCTACATCCTTAGTTTGAATTCTTCTCAAAACTATGTTATTCATCTCTATAACCCTCTTTATGCTGCCAACAGGATGCCAAACGCTTGGTATCTGTCTGTTGAGAAAATGAAAGCCTAAGTAAATCCATGAATGTATGAACTGAAAAATAGACCTTATTCATCTTAGGACACTTGGTATAAGAATCCTAGCAAATTTTTTTCTCCCCTAAATCTGATAGACCAGCCTTCTCCCAGAGTATTCTTCAACTCTTTTCCTCGTGTGGGATTGGCACTTTCTTATGAAAGTATAAATATCCCTGGGGGAACATGCAAAGATTTCAAGTGAATTATAGCAGATAGTAAAATGTTGAAATTCAGGAAAAATTCAAGTTTATAATCCAAATATCAGGCACAATAATTAGGGGAAAAGGAAACCAACACTTTTTTCCCCCAACGTTTTATCCTTAGAGCCTTTCGAACTAAATTCAGTGCACTAACTAAATAAGTTGTACAGTTGTGAATTCTTCCAAGCTAGTGAAGAAAAGTAGATAAAAAAAACCTTAGCCTGTCTGAATGTCACCATAACTGTAGAGCTGAGTAATGGATACAGCATCCGGTCTTGGGACTCACAGGACCTTTGCTTGAGTTGCACCTCTGATACCTTATTCCCAAGTCCTTAACATCTCTTGACCTAAATTGACAGAGTCCTACGGTCAAGATTAGATAATATGGTACTTTAAAAACTCCTTTACAAGTTCTCTAACACACAGTAGGTATTCATTACAGTTATTTAATGTGCTTTGGGGTCAGAAAGACCTGAATTTAAATTCTCACTCTGCCACATATTAGCTAAGTAAGAGTTGAAATAAACTCTGTAAACCATGGTTTCATCTGTAAGATGAAACTAGTAATAGTTCCTAACCCTACAGAATTCCTAATCCTACAGAATTTCTATCACTATATAGAAAGCACTTTGCACATTAGAACAGAGTATGTGCACCACGGGCTAAGTGAATCTTAACTGTTATTATAAACTTGGAAAACATCAAATAGTTCAGTTATCATTTTATAAGAAAAATTAAGTAAACACTATTTATTTCAGCTAGGCCTTTTCAAAGAACAGATTCTCAATTCACTCATATAGACCACCTTTTTGAATCATAGCCTCCCCTTTACAATTTAAATGATCGGATTATAACAAAAGTTTTTAAGAGACGTAGCCTAAAATACACCACTAGGACAAATTTCATAATATAGATATGATGGGCTTTGAAAGCAAAGCTGAGGATGTTAATATTTATTTAGCAGATTAAAAAAAAAACTTAAGTGCCTTTTTAAAACAATCCTGAATAATCAGGCAGAAATTTTAAATACACTGGAGGTGAAATAACTTTGAGGAAGAGAAGCCATTGAGGAGACTAATATGTCTAGATAAGCAATCCCAATCACCTCATATCCTATGGTAGTGGAGGTGGAGAGATGGAGACGCATGTCAATAATGTTGCGGGATTAGAACCAACAGGACTTAATATAAAAGTGATCTGTAATTCACAAGAGAAAGAAAATTCCTAATGAATATTCAAATTCTTGTTTTTGGAGGGGTAGAGTGGGTGGGAAAATGAAGTAGTATGTAGGAAATGAATAACAAGAGTATTTAGAAAGGAAAATAAAATTTTAGTCTAAATCTTCATGTCTTTAAGTGGTCACCTTTGAGTCAAATTGCAGGACCTGGAACTTACGCTAGGTCTCAGGACTTGAAACATAATTTTCGATGTCTGTATAAAAGATATGCACTCTTTTAACTATTAGTGGGAAAAGTTTTAAATTATAATAAAGAAGTTTAAATAAGAGCAAAAGGTTTAAAAATGCTGCCTAAATCTACATTGCTCTTAAAGTCTCAGGAATCACTTAGTGCAAAACTAGCAATATCAAACAGTACAACAGATATCGCTGTTGTGGAAATTCCAACTAGTTTAAATGTTATTAAAAATCAATACACAACTGGAGAGCATGGCTTAAATAAACATAAAAAAGTATTCAGTGGGCTTGTCTTAAAAGATAGATTTGATGAGCATGTGATATTAGCATAGGGATAACTTTCAATATACTCTATATTGCACAATACCTAACAATTTTTCATATGGTGTAGGTATTTTGTTAACATCATACCTGGCCTATTTGTGTTTTCCTCTGAGAATCCATGCAATATAAACAGACATAGTAAAGTAAGACAGGGAGTAATCCACAGCCCTAAGCATATGGGATTACAAAAGTATGTCAAGGGCAAAAAATAAATAAATAAATAAAAGCTATACCACATGTGTTGTTTGGTCTTTTAAGTTAATCTTTATGCTGAATCATCCTGTAGGAAAGTTATTTTCCTCAAGATCAGCCTTGGCTCCAAGGAACCAGAGAGTATACAATTAGTTTTAAAAATGACAAAGTTCATGCTTACCAAAGCAGCCAATAAACATTTGTACATGGGCTATTTTACATGGAAAACTGTTCAAGACCCTGAAGTCTTAATGTTGATCAAAACGGAATTGGAATCAATTCTCAAGTTGCTTGCTTTGGGAAAACAAAGAAATTAAGTACTCACATGAAAAGAAATACAATTATTAGAAATTACCCTCTAAAGGAAACAAAATGGCATGGACGTAAAGTCTCTTACATGTTTGAGGATGATATTTAAACTGAGAACTAACTTTAAGTATGAGAATCATTAAACCAGTTTAAAATCTGAGAGGAAGAATTTGAGAGACAACAACATGTACAGAGGCCATCAGGTGGTAAACACTTTGGCATATTTGAAGAACTGATAGACTGCATGTAGGACAATTTTAGAGCTGAGAGGGAAGAAAAAAATAATTAAAGAAAAAAGAGCTAGGAGAAGAAGGTAGGAGAAAAACCATTCAGGACCATGGTAACAAGTTTGAATTTTGTGTTAAGCACAACTGGAATCATCCTGGGATGATTGTAAAGAGAAACATGTCATGATATCATATACACTTTTAAAAAATAAATCTGGGATTTCTTCTTTCATTTATTATGTATAAAGTTAGAAAGTGCATTGCTCTTGAAATAACAAAAAAGGATGAACCACAAAATCATAGTTTCTTGAGCCCATTGGAGAGCTGAGAACACTGGGCTATTAAATTAGCCTGAATTCTAAGGAGGATGTGATGGTTAATTTTATGTGTCCACTTGACCAGGCCATGAGTGCCCAGATATTTGGCTAAACATTATTTCTGAGTGTGCCTGTGAGTGTGTTTTTGGTTGAGATGGGCAATTGAGTCTGTAGACTGAGTAAAGCAGATTGCCCTCCCTGGTGTGGGTGGGCAACATCCAATCAGTTGAGAGGTGAATAGAAAAAAACAGCAGAGGAAAGAAGAATTTGCTCTCTGCCTGACATGATGAGCTGGGTCGTTGGTCTTCTGCACTTGAGGTGAGATTTACACCATCAGCACCCCTGGTTCTTGGGTCTTCGGCCTTGAACTGGAGCTACACTACCAGCTTTCCAGAGCCTCCAGCTTTCAGATGTCAGATCATGGGACTTCTCAGCCTCTATAATGCATGAGCCAACTCTTTATACAATTAGATAAATAGACACAGAGAGAGAGAGAGACGGACTCACTAAGTAGAGATTCTGCATTTAATGTTGTAGCTCTGGGAGTTAGAAAGGTCTTCAACCATTTGTTTGGTTGATTGAAACATAGGCCAAAAGGTAATCCACAGTGAGTGAGTTAGAAATGCCAAACTTGCCTTGGCTTAATGTATAGGAAAGGATTCAAAGGCTTAGGGAGACGGAAATGTTAGAGTGGATTTGTCATTTAAGGCTTTCTCACCCACATTGGGAAGGTCCAGCAGACATATATTTCATCCACACCATGAGAAATAAATTTGTGAATGAAGCCACATTGTCCTTGAAGAGTTCCATGATTTCTATTCTTTGTAGGCCAGAACTTACAGTGGGAACAGCAGCCACTCAACTGGGAAACCTAAATGCAATAGGAGTAATTGGATCCTGGGGTGGCAGGGGACAAACTGCAGTACTCAATCACCCAGGCAAGGTAGCTGTGTTTACCACAATGGACAGCAAAGTCAAAGTAGCATCAGAATAGTCTGACTTACACCGATCAATGGCATTGGCTAGTTGATCATAGTGTTTCTAGAACTGAAATAGATAGGAAACCTGTTCAATTCTTACTTGATACGTGTAAGCATAAAAGTCCTACAGTAAGTGCTCAAAAATCTAACCTGAATCATAAAAACAAGAAAGGCACGGCACTTCAATCAATTCCTAGAGTTGGGCCAGTGTACAGACACAGAACTTCCTGAATGAAGGGAGGCTGGATCCCCTTGAGGAAGAATCCTAGTATCCGGACATAAAAATTATATTTTTAATCTTTCAGCCTTCCCCAAATGTACCTATACCCTTTTACCAGGGTAACTGTGCATTGGAGAAAAGGAAATAATCAGATCTTTAGGAACTACTGGACACTGGCTCTGAACTGACACTGATTCCAGGAGACCCAACGTATCACTCTGGTCCACCAGTTAGAGTAGGGGCTTGTGGAAGTTAGTGATCAATGGAGTTTTAGCTTAGGTCCATCTCACGTGGGGCCAGTGGGTGCTCAAACTTATCCTGTGGTTATCTCCCCAGTTCTGAATGCATAATTGGAATAGACATACTTAGCAGCTGACAGAATCTTCATATTGATTCTCTGACCTATGGAGGAAGGACTAATATGGTGAGAAAGGCCAAGTGGAAGACACTGGAACTGCCTCTACCTAACAAAAAAGTAAACCAAAAGCGATACTATATTCCTGGAGGGATTACAGAGATTAGCGCCACCATCAAGGACTTGAAAGATGTAGGGGTGGTGATTCCTACCACATTCACCTTACCTATTTGGCTTCTGCAGAAGACAGATGGCTCTTGGAGAATGACAGTGGATTATCAGAAGCTTAACTGGGTGGTGACTCCAATTGCAGCTGCATTATCAGATGTGTTTTCATTGCTTGAGCAAATTAACACAATCCCCTGGTATCTGGTGCAACTGTTGATCTGGAAAATGCTTTTTTTTACCATATGCTGTTAATGCCATTGAGTGGATCCTGACTCCTAGCAATCCTGCGTACAGCAGAGCAGAACCCTGCCTTGTCTTTTTGCCCCATCCTCTCACATTCCAATGCTGTATTAGACAAGGCTCCACTGCTATTCATAGGGTTTTCATGGCCAATTTTTGGGAAGTGGGTGGCCAGGTCCTTACTCCTAGTCAGCCTTGTCTGGAAGCTCCCCTGAAACCTGTCCAACATGGATGACCCTGCTGGTATTTGAAATACTAGTGGTATAGCTTTCAGTGTCATAGCAACACACAGCCACCTCAGTATGATGACCAACAGATGGATGGTGTGGTTCCCTGACCAGGAAAGGAACCCAGGGCATGGTGGTGAGACCGCCGAATCTTAACCACTAGACCACCAGGGCTGGATTTTTTTTCTCTATACCTGTCAATAAAAACTACTAGAAGCAATTTGCTGTCAGCTAGCAAGGCCAGTAATACACCTTCATTGGCCTACCTCAGGGGCATATCGACTTTCTAGCCCTATGTCATAATTTAGTTTGCAAGGATCATGATCATCTTTGCCTTCCACAAGAGATCAAAGCGGTCCATTACATAGATGACGTTACGCTGATTGGACATATTTGCATGTGATGGTGCTCAGGGCAGGTCACCCCAAGATGCCCCACTCTGGTATGCGGATTATTTCTAGCTGAAGACAATAAAGACTCAGAAAACTCAGGAAGAACATTTGAGCTTCCCCTCCCAAACTGCCTACAGAATTTAAAACAAAGGATTTGTTTCAGGAAGGAGTTATTATCATGATGGCTGTAATATAATGTAAAATAGATGTTACAATAGGAAAGGCACCAAGCCCCTCTTGTCAAAAATTCTGTCTCTCCCTGACCACATTCTCTATAGGTGGGCCTGAAAAGAGTTGTCAGACAAACATTTGCATTTCTATCTCCCTGTGAACTGTCTTCTTCCCCTCTGAAATCCCATACCACTACCCACCCCCAACAACTTCCTCACCTTTAGCTGCAATACTTAACCGAGAAGCTCAGACAGAATGACGGGCTGCTCATTTCTGAGTTTCTCCCATGTATACATGTTATTAAACTTGGCATTATTTTCTCCTGTTAACCTGTCTTGTTAATTATTTGGCCAGCCATAAGAACCTTAAGGGAAAGAGCAGAGGGAGATTCTCCCTCTTCCCCTACACATGATATTTGCATGTCAGAAGGTGGGAAATAAATTCAACAAAAAGTCAGGGACCTTCTACCCCAGTGAAATTTCTAAATGTCCAGTGGTCTGAGGCATGTTGAGATATTCCTTCTAAGGTGAAGGATACGTTGTTGCATCTGGTCACTCCTACAACCAAAACAGAGGCCTAGTGGACTTCTTTGGATATCGGAGGCAACACATTCCGAGCGACCTCGCAAAGCTGCCAGTTTTGAGTGGGGCTCAGAACAAGAGACCTCTGCAACAGGTCCAGGCTGTCGAGCAAGCTGCTCTGCTGCTTGGGCCATATGATCCCACAGCTTAAATGGTGCTAAAGCGTCAGTGGCAGGTAGGGATGCTATTTGGAGTCTTTGGCAGCCCTCTCCAGGTGAATCACAGCTTAAGCCCTCAGGATTTTGCAGCAAAATCCTGTTATCCTCTGTGAATAACTATTTTCCTTTTGAGAAACAGTTCTTGCCTTGATACCGGGCCTTAGTAGAGACTGACACTTAATCACAGGCTACCTAGTTACTATGCAAGCTGAGCTTCTCATCATAAAATGGATATTATCTGACCCACCAAACCACAAAGTTGGGTACGTACAGCAAGATTTCATCATCAAATAGAAGTGGTATATACATGATCAGGCTCAAGAAGGCCCTGAAGGCGCAGGTAAGTTACATGAAGAAGTGTCTCAAATTCCCATGTTCCCCACTCTTGCTACGCCACCTTCTCTCTCCCAGCCTGCACCTATAGTCTCATATGGATTTCCCTATGATCAGTTTACAGAGGAAGAGAAGACTAGGGCCTGGTTTAAAGAAAATTCTGCGTGATATTCAGGCACCACCTGAAAATAGATAGCTGTAGCACTCCAGTCCTTTTCTGGGACATCCCTGAGGGACAGTGGTGAAGGAAATCCTTCCAGTGGGGAGAACATCAAGCAGTGCACCTGGTTGTTCTTTTTGCTTGGAAAGAGAAATGGCCAGATGGGCAATTGTATGCCAATTAATGGGCTATGGCCAATAGCTTAGCTGGATCATTAGGGACTTAGATGCAACATGATTGGAAAATTGATGACAAGGAAATTTTGGGAAGATGTATGTCAATAGACTTTTCTGAATGGGCCAAAAAAGGTGAAGATATTGTGTCTGTTGAGATTTAGCTAAGCTACTGCACGGTACCATTGCCTCAGCATCCATTTTGTTTGGCTAGGTTCTTGCAGAGACCTTAAACTGACACTAGCCCCCTCACGTAAGCACATGCCCTAGATAACAGCCCACAGAGTCACAAGCAAATGTGAGTTTCTGATATGACTTCCCTGACAGCTTTTGTGATCAACAGTCTCCTCTGCCTCCCAGTGCCTGTATGCTTTATGTACCTCTTACATAAGCCCAACATGAGACTTAACAAAACCCTGCTATTTTTGGCTTTAAATGACCAATCTGGCCCTAGCCCAGGAACTCCAAAGCACTCCACTCACAGATCCTAGTAAAGACATGTGCCTCAGATCCTGACTCTCTCCCTGTCTGCACTCTGCCTTGACCTCCCCATGTGGGACCCAAGGTGTTCCATCCACTTCCTCCAGGAGGTGAGAGTAATAAACTTCTCTATTTCAATTTCTCTCATGGTCTCTTGTCGAACCACAGTTCACCTTCTGGCACCCTGTGCTCCACTTAACAAATGTTAATTTAACAAAGTCATAATAGTGTCCTATGTGAATGCTCATCAAAGGGTGACCTCAACAGAGGAAGATTTTAATAATCAAATGGACAAGGTGATTCATTCTGTGGATCTCAGTCAGTATCTTTCTCCACCCATCCCTGTCATTACCCGTTGGGCTCATGAACAAAGAAGAGGCCATGGAGGTTAGGTATAAGCTCAGTAACATGGAATTTCAGTCACCAAGGTCCACCGGGCTACAGCCACTGCTGATGCCCAATCTGCCGGCAGCAGAGCCTTACACTGAGTCCCTAGTCTGGCTCCACTCCCCGGGTGATCAGCCAGCTACTTGGTGGCAGGTTGATTACATTTAACCACTTCCATCATGGAAGGGCAATGTTTTGTTTTGTTCTTACTGGAATAGATACTTATTCTGGATACAGATTTGCCTTCCCTGCACAGATTACTTATAGCAAAACTACCATCCATGGACTTACAAAATGCCTTATCCATCATCATGTTATTCCACATAGCATTGCTTCTTATTAAGGAACTCACTTCACAGAAAATGAAGTGTGACAATGTTCCCATGCTCATGGAAATTTCTGTGTATTCCATGTACTTCCAACGTTAAAATCCCTTCCATCTTAGTTCCTTTCATCACATAACAATCTACATTCTATAACGATCATCTCAAATAATTAAAGTGTTTTATTGCATTTCACACATGCTCAATCATTCCATGTTGTTTTGGAGATAGGGATGAATTTCCTGTGGTGCTGGAGTTTGCATATTCGTATTAATTGTGTATCTGTCTTCATTATGCTAACTTATCATTAGGTATAATTTTCTAAACCATGTTGTTAATGGAAGGATTTAAAACTCAAAAATATATGTATTCAAATAACTCAGACTGAGTAAAAGATGAGGTCCAACTCTATGCTGTCTCCAAGATACTAACTTTTATTACGAAGAGACGTATAGGTTAATGGTAGAAGGATTGAAAAAGGTATATACTATGGAAACGCTCATCAAAAGAACAAGGGATATTATATAGTAGGCATCCTTTAAGATGCCTTCTTATATTTCCCAACTTGTATATTTGCTCTTGTGTAATCTCCTCCGCTTGAGTTTGGAATGAACTTATTGATTCATTTCTAATGCATAGAATATAGCAGAAGTAATTGGATGTCACTTCTGAGATAAGGGTATGAAAACAGTGTGGCTTCCATATTGAACGTTTGCTTTCTCTTGTTCTCTTGCTCACTTTCAGGAAAGTCAGCTGCCATTTTGTGATCTGCCCTCTGGAGATACCCGCTTCATAAGGAACTGAAGGACGACTCTGGCCAAGAGCCAGTGAGAAACTGAATACCTCTGTCTATCAACCCACAAAGAACTGATTCTGACAAATATCACACAAGTTAGTTTGCAAGCAGATCCCCCTCAAGTTGAACCTTCAGATGATATTACAGCCTTAATTGCAAACTCATGACATATCTTGAGGTAAAGGCAATCAATTAAGCTGCACTTGTGTCTCTGATTAAAAACAAAACAATGGAAAAATATTTTTTGAAGTCCCTAATTTTTGGGTAATTTACCACAGAGCAGTAGATAACTAATTCATCAGGAAAAAAAAAAAAGAATACAAAGAATGTCACATAATAATAAAGGGATCAATTCACTAAAATTATATAGTAATTGTAGGAATATATATACCTAAAAATCAAGATGTGGCATATGCATAAAACTGAATAATATTAAAGCCAGACTCAGAAATGATACATATTGTACGATTCCTTTTATGTAATAGTTTGGAAAGGGCAAAACTCTAGGGACAGAAAACAGATCAATGTTTGCCCAGCACTGAGGGAAGCTGAGAATGTAAAAGTTGATTACAAAAGTGCAGAAGGGAACATTTTTGGATGATGGACATCTTCTTCATCTTGATTGTGATGGTGGCTACATGACTGTATAAATATATCAAAATTTACTTAAATTTACATCCAAAATGGTGAATTCTAACCTATGAACCTTATACTTCATAAACCTGACTAAAACCAAACCAAATATAAAACAGTAAACAGATTATGCCAGCTATTATAGTGTGAATGGTAGACTGTATGAGATAATTGGCATGAAAAGACCAATATGGAGGCAGTAATCCAATGGGAAGAGGATGATAGCAATGGATAAAGTAGCATCTTGCAGGTAAGCAGCTAGAATGGTGTAATGGAGTGGATTGATTGACGATGCGTAGTTACCTTGCATATATATATATACACACACACAACTGAATAGAGAAAACTTATGAATCCTAAGTTTCTAATTTGTAAAACATGATAGACGACGGCCATTTACTGTAATAGAGCAGGCTGCAGAAAAAAAGAAGCCTTTGGAGACAGTCAAAAGTTCAGTTTTAGATATATTTTGGTTATCAGTAGAATATCTCAACAAAAAAATCAAGTAATAGTAATTACTTAAGTAACCTTTACTCTGTGCCAGGTAAACTTTTAAGTGTTTTATATAGGGATGGACTGTATAAACTCATTTCATCCTCAATACAGCCATATGAGGTAAGCCCTATTATTGTCATGATATTATAATGAGAAAAATCTATGACACTAAGTGGTTAAGTGATTTGCCCCAAATCACACAATTGTTAAGTGTCAGGGCTGGGTTGGTTGCAGAATCCACGCTCTTATATGTTACATCATACTGATTCTTTTAAGTAAAGTGGTGGATATATGAATCTTGAACTCAGAGGATAAGACTGGAAAATTAATTTGAACTATCTCCATAAGCAGTGGCATTTTGATCCATAAGTATGAATGAAATATCTTTAGATCAGAGTGTTTGTAGAAAAGATAAGGAAGTCAAGGTCTAAGCTGTGGGCTTGGAATTTAGGTGGAAAACGTGGAGCTAGCAAAGGAGGCTAAGGAGCAGTGGCTACTGACATAGGGGAAAATTGGAATGTGTGGTGTCATGAAGTCAAGCTAGAGAGGTTTCAAGTACAGGATACTTGTTTGGGTAATAATACTGAGAGGCTAACATAGGTGGTATCACCGTTTTATACAAAGGCAGGCTACTGTACCAAAAAGATCCAATGACAAGATTATTTTGTTCTCATTGTTGCTTGTTTGTATGGATTTTTTTCCTCTGTCATGTACAGCTCTGGGTGTGAATGTCCTAAATTTGAAAGCAGCCCTGCTCCAGAGTCCTAGATTCTTTACTTTGTGTAGTTCTGTCATCACTTAAGGTATGCATGTTCTGTGGGGTCTCCACTATGTTTAGGTTGCAGTCAATGGAAATGTCAGAAAGAAGGAAGATGCCACACCAATAGCCCTGGGGCGTATGTTCTATTGCCACTGGAGCTCAATTATGGTATATACCATAATTACCATAAATAACCATAGATAACTGCAAGAAAAACCTGCATATAAAATCTAGCCATATTGCCTGGAATTAAGAAAGAACAGTTGTTTTGTAATTAACAGATAATCTTAACCACAGCAACTTATTAGTATGGTTTAGTAGAAACATTCAGTTATCTAGTCATTAATTTAATCATCATTCATTTACTCATTCATTTATTATATCACCAAACATTATCTTCCACCATGTTCCAGGTACCCCATAAATTTTATTAGTTGAATAAATGATACTTGGAGACTTGCCCCAAAACCCTTTTTTAAAAGAAATTGAGATTTCAAATAACTATATTCCCTCCTCTCCTCCCCCCAAAATCCCTAAACTATGTACATATATATTCAGCAATTTTATATTATCAAAAGATAAATAAAAAACTAGAAAGAAAAATATCCTTCTGGCTAACATGATATGGCAATAATATTTAAAGTACACCAGCTGCTAACCGCACTTCTGATAAAATGAAATATTCATAGCAAAATTTAGCATATAACGAAAAACATCTCATAGCAACGCAATTTTAAACTATTTTGTATTAAGCTAAAAATAAACGTGCAAGATATTTACGAGAAAACTAATAAAAATTTCTGCAGGACATAAGGAAGAATACACAAAGAAACAAAAACTTATCTAGATGAGACAATATAGTTTTAAAGATCATTTTTTCTAAATTACTGTATACATTTAATGCAATCTCAGTCATTATTAATATAAATAAACTCATATATAATTTGGTGCAGCAATTACATTTCCAGGAACCTATATTATAGAAACTCAAACATACACACAAAATATGTATGTGTTTGTGTGTGTGTGTGTACTGCAACAGTTTGTACACTTATCACAATGGCTTATTATAAAAATGGTGAAACATTACACTACTTTCATTGCAATGAATAACCTACAGCTATTTAAATAATTGAATAAATATAGAATATGTATAATATTACATATGTGTAAATAAATATAAAGAAGGATGCCTAGTAAAAAGTCATCAAATAGACAAACCAAGCTGGTAGGGATTAGGTCGTCTCCGAAGGGGGAAGTAAAATTGCTTAGGGCCAAGTGAGGAGAAACGTAAGCTTTAATTTACACAGCTGGAATCTTTTAAACAAGCATGTATTGCTCTTGAAATTAAAAACAAAATTTCTGAAAGGAGACAGATAATGTCAACTCGTCTTATGCATATATTTGAGGAATTCTTTTTTTAGTTCCTTCCAAACAAATACTGTGGATGAGAAGTCATGACAGTTTTAAACTTAAGATAGTATTTTCTATGACAACAAATATAAATAATTAGATATACTTCTTTAACTGATCTATAGAACTTATTTGAGGAAGGTTATGGAAGATCAAAAAATAAAACCCAGGGTAGTGCACATCGTGTGTTCACTTTGTCTCTTTATAATTAATGCTTAGTCAGCCAAGGGTGGGAGCCTATGACCTTGAGGTGTATCAGTCCTGTAGATCACTAGATTACACACCAAAATTAAAAATTAGGGAGAACATTCAAGAGGACTTTGCTGAGCAGTGAAGATCTTTTTTTACCCCTCACGTGTAATAGACAGATTTCACAAGAGATTCATAACCAGAGCTTTATATTACGAGGTGCTTCTGCTTTCTCCCTAAAGACTTCATTGCTCCAGACTACTACAGCGCTTAATGTCTCTTGCAAAACTCCCATCTGTCTGTGTATTTCTGCAGCAAGCATTCTAAAGGCAAATTGAGGCTGAGAAAGGGAGAAAATAAAAAAATAACAGTAAAACTCCTGTGAAAATAAGGAAGAAATTTATCTATAAATAAAAGGCAAGTAATTAAAATAATTTTAAATAGGCCAAATTGTATCGTTCACAATATCTACTCAATATTATTAAAATAGTGGATTCCGAAAATGGTAGAATGAAATGCTCTTCTTCAGTGATAGCTCCACTCTTAGATTCTGTGGGTAGAATGCACTTCATTTAAGCTTTGGCGCCAACCAAAAACACTTTCCTGGAAAGCATGTTTCTTTCAAGACTTAATGTCGTCTGTGTTAGGATTATTATAGGAAATTGAAACAATATCTTGCTGTCAATGTGATGACTTCAGGAACAAGCTTGTGGGACAGACTATTTTCTGGGTTCTGGGAATATAGAGGGAATTAAACAGCATAGATTAACAAGTTCAAATCTTCCTTATTTTCCTTTAAAACTGTGTGTTTAATGCTATAAATTTCTTAGAACTGTTTTCACTGCACTTCACGAATTTTAATTTCTATTTTCCTTTAGTTTGAAATAGTTTTTAACTCCATTTGAGACTTCATTGACCCATGTGTCATTTATAAGTGTTGTATAATTTCCAAATATTTTGAGATTTTCCAGCTATGTTTCAGTTATTGATTCCTAGTTTAATCCCATTGTTGTCTGAGAACATATGCTATAGAGTTTCTATTCTTTCAAATTTGTTAAGGTGTGTTTTATGCCCTAATATATGGTCTATCTTGGTGAATGAATGTTCCATGAGGGCTTGAGAAGAATGTGTATTCTTTTGTTATGGAATGAGCATTCTATAAATGTCAATTAGATCACATTGACTGATATTGCTGTTAGGTCAACTATATGCTCATTAATTTTCCACCTGCTTAATCTATCAATTACTGATGGAGGTGGATTTGTGGTCTTCAACCATGAGTGCAGATTTATCTATTTCCCCATGTTATATTAGTTTTTGCCTCACATTTTTAGATGCTCTATTGTTAAGTGTACATGCATTTAAAATTGTGATGTTTGTGTGTAGAACTGACTCTTTTATCATTAGGTGGCTCTTTTCTTTATCTCCAATAATTTTCCCTGTTTTGAAGACTGAGTTGTCTAAAATTATTATAGCTATTTCAGTTTTGTTTTAGAAAGTTTTAGCATGGTATATCTTTCTTCACCCTTTTAATTTTGATTTCTCAGAATCTTTATATTTAGAGTGCGTTGCTTGTTAGACAGCATATAGTTGGATCTTGTTTTTTTTAAATAAATCCATTCTAGTAATCTCTCTTTTAATTGATGTATTTAGACAATTTACATTTAAAGTAATAATACATTTAAATTAACATCTGCCATATTTGTAACTGTTTTCTGTTTATTCCCAGAGATTTTCTGCCTTCTCTTATTTTAATTAAGCATTTTATGAGTCCATTTTATCTCTTCTCTAAGTGGATCAGTTACTTTTTTAAAAAAAATTAGTGGTTGCCTTAAACTTTACCATATCCATTTTTAACTAATCTAAGTCCACCTTCAAATAACACTGTTCTTTTCACGTGTAGTGCTGGTACCATATAACAAATTATTCCCAATTCCTCTCTCCCGTCTTTTACAAAATCAGTACCATTTATTTCACTTATCCATGTGCTATAAGCACCCAATTAATTGTCACTTATTAGCTTAAACAAATCAATTTTTTTAAATTGATTAAGAATATGAAAACTCAACTATTTTACTTTACCTTTATTTATTCCTTCTGCAATACTCTTTCTTTCTTTATAGCTCCATATTTCTGACCCATACCATTTCTTTCTATCTGAAGAATCTCTTTTAACATTCCTTGAAGGGAGGGTGTTCAAGCAACAAATCGCTTTAGTTATTGTCTGATAAAGATTTTATTTCTTGGGCCAGCCCGTGGCTTGGCGGTTAAGTGCGCGCACTCTGCTGCTGGCGGCCTGGGGTTCAGATCCTGGGCACGCACCGACACACTGCTTCTCCAGCCATGCTGAGGTTGCGTCCCACATACAGCAACTAGAAGGATGTGCAACTATGACATATAACTATCTACTGGGGCTTTGGGGAAAAAAAAAAGGAGGAAGATTGGCAATAGATGTTAGCTCAGAGCTGGTCTTCCTCAGCAAAAGAGGAGGATAAGCATGGATGTCAGCTCAGGGCTGATCATCCTCACAAAAAAAAAAAAAAAAGGAAAGATTTTATTTCTTCTTCAATTTTGAAGGATAATTTCACTGGATATAGAATTCTAGGTTGGTGTATTTTTTTTCTTGTTTTGTCACTTTAAATATTCCACTCTACTCTCCTTGTTTGCAAGATTTTTGATGTAAATTTGATGCAATGTCTGATGTAATTTCTATCATTGCTACCTTATAGAAATTTTTTCCCACCTCCCCACAAACTCTCAGCTTTTTTCCATATTTTCTTTTCTTTTTAATTTGCTACAGTTTGACTATGATATGACTAGGTATAATTCTTTTGGTATTTATCATGTTTTGTGTTCTCTGAGCTTCCCAGGTATGTGGTTTGGTGCCCATTCCAATTATGCGTGTCACACATTTTGAAATTGTCCCACAGTCTTTAGATATTTTGTTCATTTGGGGAAGTTTCTATTGATCTATCTTCAAGCTCCCTCTTTATTTCTTCAGCCATGCCCTGTGTACTGATGAGCCCATCAAATGCATTCTATAATTCTGTTTCAGTGTTCTTGATTTGCAGCACTTCCTTTTGATTGTTTCTTAGAATTCCCATCCTTTGCTTATATATCCATTTGTTCTTGCACAGTATCTACTCTTTTCTTTTAGAGCTCTTAACATATTAATCACAGTTATTTTAAATTCTGTGCTTGGTAATTCCAACATGCGTGTCATATCTAAGTCTGGTTCTGAGGCTGGTTTCATCTCCTTAGACTGTTTTTCTTGTCTGTTAGCATGGCTTATGATTTTTTTGTTGAAAGCTGGACATATTATATTAGATAGTAGGAACTGAGGTAAATAGGCCTATAATGGGGGAATTTATGTTGATCTCCCCTGAAGTTGGGCTGTGATTTAATATTTGCTATAGTTATGGGTGACAGAGGCTTAAATTCCTTTAGTGTCCTTGTTTTTTCTCCTCTCTTGTACGGTGGTCTTCCCTAAGTATTCTTGTCGCAGAATACGTCTTGCACTCTTTCAGTTGTAATCCACTATTATTAAATTGGAGCCTTATGCTGTGGTGAGGATGTGGAGCCTCTGACTCTGGTCTGTGATCTTCACAGGTTTTTCTTCCCATATAGCTTCCCCTGCTCCTTCATTTATTTGAGACAGGAAGACTAGAAGGGTCTGGAATGAGAGAAATGCTCTTCCCTTACTACTCTGGGACAAGACTCTGGTAAAGGCTTTCCCCTGGAGTAGCAGCCGTTTCCAGTGGAGAAGGATCTGGATGCATTTCACAAGGATTACTCTTCCCCCTCTCACTGTCAGAGCCAGGAGGGGTCTTTCTTGAATTTCATTGTGAGAACATAGTGGGTTCCTGGGGATAAAGTGTGACTCTCCTACTCATGACTGCAGCCCCCAGGAGTTTCTCACTCTCTCACTGGTCCACACTCAGCCTCCAGCAATTTGTCAAAATTACTATTTAATTTTCCCACCAATTTATTTCTTTAGCAGTTTGTGCTCTAGGCAAGCAGATCTTAGCTCTGACTCTCTGGATTTGCCTGTCTCTCCAGATTTCCAGGCATTTTGCCCTGCAAATTCAATTCTTTGGTGGGCCCTACAAAGTCTCTGATTTTTAGTTTGTCTCCCTTTTTCTTGGTGTAAGGATAGGAATGACAACTCTCAAACTCTACATTTTGGAGCTGAAACAAAAAGTCTCACTAATTTGCTTTTGATGGTCAAGAAGGGCCTCATTAAGCAGGTGCTATTTAATTTGAGATCTTTATGACAAGGCAGCCCCAGCCTTGTGAAAATAAAGGGAAAGAGTATTCTATGCAAAGCAAACATCATATCCAAGTCCTCTGAGAAAGAAGGGCTGAGCAATTTCAAGTCTACCATGGCTGGGACATAAAAAGTGAGTGGGAGAGTGTTCGAGAAGTAAGTAAATGGTGCAGAAGGGAACAAGAAGAGATACGTTACTCTAGGGCATGATAAGAAACAAGATTCTCTTCTAAATGTATTGCAAAGTTACCTGAAGCTTTATGCAGGGGAATGACATAGTCCGATCCACCTTTTAAAAAATGGCTCTTGCTGTGTTGTAGGATGACAATTGTTCTGGGTCAGAGTAGGTAAAGGAAGACTAATTGGGAGTCTACTGGAATAATTAAAATGAGTGTTGAACTAAAGTTGTAGCAGTGAAAAAGGATAGAAGTAGCTGGATTGCGGATTTTTTTTAGAGGTAGAACTAGAATGACTTACTGACGTAACTGATTGGGAAGACCAGGTAGGGGGGAAGCTAACTTGTGATTTTTATTATAGGAAAGGCCCTTAGAGGGCTTCTAGATTAATTAACTCATTCCCTACATTAATCAAACAAACAATACAGTCCAGAGAGATTATAAAAATTGCCCAAAGATACAAAGCTAGCATGAACACTGCTCAAAATTAAATGATCTTCATAACAATTAGATCCTTTAGTCATCATAACAATTTGCTTCACTGTCCTATTTCTGAGTATTTTTATTTATGTACAAAAATAATATATTTCTACCTCAAGCTTATCTATATATGGCATTGCCTTTCCTTATCATTTTTTAAAAAGTGCTGCAAGCCAGACTCTTTTTTCTTTAAAAGTTTGCCAGTGTTAGATAATCCTTTCATAGCTCACATATATGAGCATTTTTGCTAAAATTAAACTGAAAAAAAAGACAAAGCCTCAACCACATAAGTTATTTAACATAGAATTGTAATAATGATTCAGCAGAAAAGAAAAAGACTATACTATAGCATCAGGTAACTGTCTTAAAAACACAGCATAGGGAACCCAGCCTACTAGTTTATAAAGTAAAGAACATATCTGTAGTCCAATATAAATTCAAAAGCACCTAGGTGCTCTAATTGAATCAATTAAATGTGTATGCAAAAGCGAAGGTTTAAGGTATATAATTGCAATGCTTTTTAAAAGTATCTGTCTTTGATTTGTTCTAAATTTGGACATGTATTTTGTGGTTTGACCCCTATCTTATAGTATTTTAAATAATAAAGTGATAGCATAATTTTGCCAATGAAAAACACTGTAGAGATAGTCCTTAGTTTTGTAAACAAAATAGTAATTCTATAGGATTGATAAAGGACTGATCAGTATACAAGTTACCTAATAACCTGTGAACTTTGTATATTAGCTTTGAACATAATTAAAACTTTTGAAAATAGTAAGTATTAATATTTCAGTTACAAAAATAGCTATTATGTATTGCGTGCTATTGGCCAGGTGCTCTTTTAAGTATTTTACATGAATTATTTAATTTAAATCTAACCTATGAGTGGAGTATTTTTTTATCCTCATTTTATAAATGAATCTAGGACACTAACAGATTATACTACTTATATAAGGTCATACTGTGATAATTAGAGGAGTCAGGATTGAAATCAAGATAACCTGACTCTAGGATCTGTGCTCTGAATCACCTGCTCTGCTGCCTTCCTTTTACACCACACTGTCTGCTTGTCCTATGGGTGTCCCCGCTTCATTATCCTATTCTTCACAAAAGACTTAGGTACAATTATTAAATGAGATTAGAACGAAGAGAATATATTTTCACTTATCATTCACTTGTTTCTTTATTCACCTATTATTCAACCAAAGTTTCTTGAGCAGCTCTTAGACAT
Source organism: Diceros bicornis minor (assembly GCF_020826845.1). Taxonomy (NCBI): domain Eukaryota; kingdom Metazoa; phylum Chordata; class Mammalia; order Perissodactyla; family Rhinocerotidae; genus Diceros; species Diceros bicornis. Next base: position 51,147,284 of record NC_080761.1, read on the forward strand.
TATAACAAGACATGAGGACACTGAGATGAAATACAAAGTCACTGTCCTCAAGTATTTGGAAGTCCATGAGAATTCTATAGAAATTTGCATAAACTTTGCATGATTTAAAGATGATAAATGAGCTAGAACGTTAAACAGACAATATAAAATATTGAGATGTAGAATGATGGACACACAGGATAAAGAAAGTAAATGTCACTCTAATATGCTTAGAGAAGCAATACGAAAGATTTTAGTGTGATTTCTTCATTCTTATGTGAGGGGCATGTCAGTATATTGTGGTCCTTGGACACAGCATCAGTATCAACTGGAAGTTTGCTAGAAATATACAATCTTGGGTCCCATCCTAGATCTGCTGAATCAGAAATTGCATTTTAACAGGAGCCCCAGGCAATTTATAGGCACGGTGAAATTTGAAAAGCTGTGCTTTAAGACTTATACCCTGAATTTCCATGTTTCTGTAGCCCCGCTTTTATCATATTGCTTGTTAAAGCTCATTTTTGTTGTCATTCGTGTCACTAATATCCCTCTGGGGACCCACAGTCAGTGTAGTTCATCGGTCCCCCTCATACTCATGGAATGGCTGATACTGCTCGAGTGCAGAGGATTAGAGCCAGGATGAGTTTTGCCAAGTATCTGGTCTGTTTATATTTCGCTTTAGTGGTCAGCCTTTTCCATTATGCAAGATGAGAAATAAGAAAGATGTTGTGTGGGAGAGATGTCTACTTCTAAATCAGAATGCACTTGGATTGTTCACAAAGCTGACAGAAGAACAATGTTAACATTAACAACAGGACTCAGAAAATTATACCTAACAATAAGGTTGCATAATGATGACAGATACACAATTAATATACAGACTCCAGCACCCCAGGAAATTCATCCCTCACTCCAAAATAATATGGAATGATTGAGCATGTGTGAAATCGTGCAATGAGCTACTTTAATTAGCAGATCTGATCATTATAGAATGTAGGTTGCTATGTGATGAAAGATACTAAGATAGAGGGAATTTTAACATTGACAGTGTTTAAATTAAACAAAATTTTATAAAGGCTTATTACTAATACTATGAGCTCTCCTTGGGTTGATTATTATAAGCAGCCAGGTTATATGTGTGGTCAAGGTCAATAATACCAATTTTCCAAATCAGTCTAGCCTTTGCCACTACTGGATTCTTCTACAACCTTTAAACTAGGACAAGACATTGAAAGGTGAAAACAATCAAACCCATTCAGGATATTTACTGGGAAACTAAACTCTAGAGAAATGAATAGACTCAAGTCACCTCTATGACTCTTAGTCCCCAGATGAGCTGCTCCTACCTCTCAGGCAGTTCCATAAGAGACTATTCTCTAGCTATACAAAATTTCCAGATTAATACTGTAGATTTACTGGAGATGAAAAGTCAAAAACTAAGAGGAGAAACGCATGAAGCATGGTTATGGAAATAGAATTTGTTAGAGAATATTCATGTTGTGTAGAGCAGACCTTGACACAAAAGCGAGTCAAAAAGGTTCCATCATTTTGTGTGAAACTTGAGAGTCAAAAACAAATACAGTTTCACTGCCCCACTAAAATGAATATCAAATTATCTCTGCTAAAGCATTAGTAACTTAAAATTCAAACATGTAAAAACATATATTTGCTTACTGTCTGTCTTACCTTACAGAATGTTTTCATGTGGATTACAAATTATTACCTGGGAGTAATAAATTATTTGTTATACTATATTAGCAATTTATCTCAACTATGAAAGTTGCCAGTATGTTAGAAAGCAAAAGTTTTGTTGTCAGATAGATCTAGAATTTAAGTCTTCATTCTGTCATTTTCAAGGTGTAGGATCTTAATCAGTTTATCTCAGTTTCCTCATCTGTAATCTGAGGTAATAATATGCACTTTGTAGAGTAGATACTCAAAATATAAATCAATTCAAAAGGGTTAGAGACCCAAAGAGACCATGTATGTAACATCCTTTCTCAGTCGCTAATTCCTATTTGCTAATAACAGTATTCATGTTCTGAGCTGTCATCTGAATTTTCTCCACTGATTACAGTCGCACCCATCAGTTTCTTTGATCTACCTTGGTGTGAGTGTCAAGTGCCCTTACTCTTTCCCTTTGTTTCTTCCAAAATGAAACTGCTTTTCTTCATCACATAAGGGGTCATTTACCCTTGGGCCAAGGAAATGATGCTCACTAGAACAGCATTTAGTCTGAGTAGCACTTTCAAAGAATCCAAGGTACAGCTATCTGTCTGCCACTGAGAAAGTGGATTATTACAAGGATTCTTCCTACTGTAGGAGTCATGTCAGAAATAGTTATTGATTTATTGTCAACAGAAACAAACTCATGTTGATAGTACCTGGAAACCAATTTCATCATCCTGAAATACAACTTTTCAAAAAGAAGTATGCAATTGATACAGAGCTCACAAATTATAAAGTGTAATATATACATTCTAAGTTGAGAATACACTCTTTGTCCTAAATGCTTTCATATTCATTGGGACCATGATCCCTGCTGTGGTAACTTCTTTATTAAAAATCACTCAAGTTCTAGGTCGTGGATAAAATACAGTGACAAAGGGGAACTTCTGGTTGAGCTCTAATGCGTGAGTGTGTATATACACATACATGCATACATCTACATATATACACACATATACAGATATACATATATACATACATAGGCATGTGTACATTATACATGTATAAAACGAAAGTGTATTCATATATTACTTGTCTAATCAAATTATATTTTATAAAATTAGAAACATGAAAATAAAAATAAAGGAATAAAGAAATTTTACCACAAAAATAAAGGCTCAACTTCTTTTTCTTTTCTGTTCCCCAGTATGAGGAATAACATCCTCTAATTTTCAGAATTCGCTTAGAATGACTATCTGTGAGTTGGCAAGAGAGTTGCCTAAGAGAATAATTTCAGTTGTGCTAAGTACTGAAGTATATAAGGTATATAAAGCACTTGGTCAATCCTTTGGCACTTTTTTAATAAAAGGAAATGTTATTGATGACAGGCTTAGAGTACTTATTTTGCTTATTTCACTGGTAGGGAATATTTATGGTCTCTAGAAAAGGAATCACACCTTCTCTATTAAAGTCACCAATACCAGGAATAATCTTACATATATGTGTGATTCTTTACAACCTGTAGTACCAAAAAAGATCTTTGTTGCTTTCTGACATTCAAAAAAATGTCAGTTCACTTGGATAATAATCATACTTAAATATCTCTTATGAATATCCATATTTTCAGGCAGATAACCTAGCAAATATTAACTGCCAACCAAATGCATGTTGAAGTAAAGACATACAAATACTTATCATAGAAGGTTGTTTGTGAGAAGTGCCACAGAGTCTCATGTTTCAGATATTTTCATAATATAGAGATTGCAAAGAATATTTTGATAGGGATGATTTGGGAAAAATTGTTATGGAAAAGGAATATCATTTGTGATGTGTTCTTAATTCAAGTAAAATATTGGTAGATAAAGCTGGAAGTAGGGATTTCATTTTAGTAAATGAAGAAGCCTAGATGTTGGTATGATGTTGCTCAATAACTGTATGTGATCTCAGACAATCTAAAATTCTGTAAGCCTATGTACTCCAAGTTTCCTAGAAAGGTAAAGATCACAGAGGGAAAAAAAAGAGTAGATAATGGAAAACTCATGAATGACAACAGTGTGGCTTGTTTAGAAAGTTTAGCAGAATGGATAAAGCAGAGAATCCCAAATAAAGTAGAATTAGCAATATCTATGGACGGCTAACATTAGTCCTGTGATATTCAGAAAGAGACAGTGACACTGGCCTCGAGGCTTCCAGCTCATCTGCCTTTCCAATAATCTCCTTTTTCAGGATCACATGTACTTTACTTATATTTTAAAACTATAAATGGAGAACGATAAAATGGGCACATCTCCCAAATTTTATAAATATCATTATAGAGTAAGTTAAGGCAATCAAAAGAGAAATCTCAGCATCTGGGCTGAGCACAAAACAAAGAAAACCTTATCAATGCCCTGCCCTAGAAAGTACCACCAGGGAGCGAAGGTCCCATCTGTTTGAGTGCAGACGTGCGTTTTTGTACACACAGGTAGGGGAGATGTGTGCACAGGATGATTTAAAAGGAAAAGGATAAGAAGAGACAAATGGATTTATGCTTCAGCATCTGGGGACCAAGATGGCTTGAACATGGATATATTTGCATCATTTGATGATTCAGTGTGAAAGAAGCAAAAAACAAGAAATGGGGTAGTTGCTAACAGAATTCAAGGAGCATTAATTAAAAAGCAGCTTTGAAGAAAACTCAACATATAAACGTAAGGGAATTTAGAATACTATGACTTCATATCGTAGATCCCTGCATGTTGATAGAAATTTTATCTGTTTCTAGTACAATTATAGTTAAATCATAATGTGCTGTCTTTGGATACTAAAACCAAGAGCTAATAATTCTATAGACTTACTATAGGGCAGGAACAATTCTACGATTTTGTTTATACCAAGTAATTTAATCCTTTACCACAGTCCTATAAAATACAGATTCACCAAACATTTCAAGTGTCTAAGGCGACAAGAGATTAGTAATCCAGCCTAAAGTGGAGCAACTAGAAAGTGCAGAAGCCGCACTCCAATACAGGCAGTCGTGTCTCAGGTTGATGCAATGCGGATTCAGGTTTCATGCTGTTGATTGCCATGCTTTACTGCAATGGTACAGTGCTGCTTCTGTTTCTTCCCCAGCCCCACACTGGTGAAGGATTGGATGTGCACATTTTGTGTATAGATTTCTCTAAGTGATCAGAGGTAGACATTACAGAAGATACAAAAATCATAAGATAAAACTTAACTTAAATCATTACACACACACACTCACATTCTTTCAATTGAGGTGAAATCCAATTAACATAAAATTCACCATTTTAACTATTTTAAAGTTGTACAGTTCAGTAGCCTTTAGTACGTACACAATGTTGTGCAGCCATCACCACTATCTAGTTCTAGAGCATTTCATCACCCTAAAGGGAAACCCGGGCCTATTAAGAAGCCATTCCCTGTTCCCCCCTGGCAACCACTAATCTGCTTTCCCCCCCTATGCATTTGTCCATTCTTGATATTTCATATAAGTTGAATCATACAATAAGTGGTCTTTTTTGTTTTTGGCTCCTTTCACTTTAGCATAAAGTTTTCAAGGTTCACATGTGTTTTAACGTGTATCAGTACTTCATGCCTTTTTATTGCTTTTATTCCATTGTATGGATACACCACATTTTGTTTATCAATTCATCAGTTGATGGACATTTAGATTGTTCTCCTGGCTATTGTGAATAGTGCTACTATGAATATTTGTGTTCAATGTTTTGTTTGAACAAAACTTTTTAGTTCTTTGTAATACATACCCAGGAGTGGAATTTCAAGATAATATGGTAATTCTGTGTTTAGCTTTTTGAAGAACTGCCAGTTTTCTACAGTGGCTGCATCATTTACATCTCTACCAACAATATTTAAGGGTTCTAACTTTTTCACGTACTCACCAACACCCATTAATTTCCCAATTTTTGATTATAGTCATCCTAGTGGGTATGAAATGTTATTTCATTGTGGTATCAATTTGCGTTTCACGAATGGCTAATGGCATTGAGCATCTTTTCATATACTTGTTGGTCATTTGTATTTTTATTCTTTGGATAAACATCTATTTAAGTCCCTTGCCTAGTTTTTAATTGTTTAGTTTTGTTGTTGTTGTTGAGTTGTAAGAATTGTTTATGTATTCTACCTCTTATGTATATACATTTTGCAAATATTTTCTCTCATTCTCTGGATGGTATTTTCACTTTTCAATAATGTCGTTTAATGTACAAAAGTTTTTAAATTTCGATGAAGTCCAATGTATCTATTTTTTCTTTTGTTGTTTGTGCAGTGTGCAAAGTGCTATGGAGCACTTTGAAGAGTACTGCTACGTTAATAATATTATGTTCTAATCCATGAACATAGAATGTCTTTCAATTTATTTAGATCCTCTTTAATTTCTTTCAGCAATGTTTTATAGTTTTCAATGTACAATTCCTAAAATTCTTCATTTAAATTTATTCCTAACTATTTTATTCTTTGATATTATTGTAAGTGAAATTATTTTTTTTTAATTTCCTTTTCAGATTGTCCATTGCTAGTGTATAGAAATACATCTGATGTTTGTATATTGATCTTGTGCCGTGCAGCATTGCAATATTCAATTAACAGCACTATAGTTACGTGTGTGTGTGTGTGGGTATGTGTGTTTCTGCGTATGTTCTGCACATTGAGATAGTTCCACTGCTTCCTTTCCAACTTAAGCTCTTTAAATTCTTTTTCTTGCCTGATTGCTCTGGCTAGAACTTCTAGCATAGCGTTAAAGAGAAGTAGTAAAAGCAGGCATCCTTATTCTATTCTGACCTTTTGGGGAAAGCTTTCAGTCTTTCACCATTAAGTATGATATTACCTATGGCTTTTTCATAAATAATCTTGATTATGTTGCAAAGTTACTTTTTTTGTATGGTACAGTTCCTATATGGTATACAGTTCCTATTTTATATGGTATTTCTATCATCAAAAGGTGTCCAATTTTGTCAAATTCGTTTTCTTCATCCATTGAGATGATCATGTTTCTGTTTCTCTCCATTCTAGTAATGTGGTATATTACATTGATTGACTTTTGTATGTTCAAAGTCCACATCCGTATTATTCTTTCTGGTATCAGCAACTTGGCACCAAGAGAGTCAGCTGCCATCTTCAAGGCCACTGCCAAGCTGGGAAGTGGGAGATGATAACAAGGTAAAGTAAAACACAATAGAGTTCTCTTACCAAAATTTTGTAGTTATTTTCTTCACTAAGCATTCCCTTTGTTGTTGTAAGTTTTTGAATAGATTCTATAGTTCAGAAAAGTTTGATTCTGGCAAGTTTTGGCAACATATGCATTGATTTTGTAGAGAAATATATTATGGAGTTCCCTACTCTGCTATTCCACTGATATCACTCAAGTATATATGTTTTATTATAACATGTTCTTTAAAACAATACATTCTATATGTGGCCCTGGGCTTTGGGGAAATAACATTAGTGAACGTATATGCATTCCCTTCATTTCAAGAATCTCAAAGTTAACTGAATCTCTCTAAAGCAAATATCCTATATTGGCATATGTGTGTTCTTCTTTTCAGTATTATTAGTTTTCTATTCTAATAATTTTATGTTATCTCGTTGTTCATGTACCTAAAAGGAAATCTAGAAATCTTTATAAATAGACCTAGGGCATAAACTAATACAAAAGAATTGGTAAGATGTGTAATTAAACTCAATTAGTTCAAGAGGGTAGTAAATGCTTGCTGATGACCTGGAATAATGTGGTCCCCCAATTCCACTCAGACTCTTTATTTAGTCAAAAGAATTTTAAAAAGAAAAAAAAAACAGAATTTCTGAGAAAAACTATTTTAAACTAAAAATCGGTATTAAAATCTCTATATTGGAGGGCACAAGCACACCATTAATAATACTTGTAGCTACCTTCAAATTATATCTTGATACATGTAACTTTCTTTGTAATTATTTTGTATTATTTATCAAATTAAACAAAGCCCCTTCTCTCAAAGAGTGCTGCAGTTTAAGGAAGCCCACGGTATTTAAAAAATAGCTTAGAAGATTTTTATAATTCATAAACAAGTTTCTTCAACTTTGTGCTTGTTAGTCACAGTAGGTATTGCTAAAAAGATCACACTGGCACAGCATGTCCTCTGGGTTTATCTAGCACTAATTACTCAAGTGACCTTCTAGCTCACAAAGTCAAAATGTCACATTAACACTGGTATTTCCTTTGATGTGCTTGCCAGACTTAGAAATGCAGAGTGCTTTAATTGTGCATAAATGTGCTGCATACATACTCCTTTCCAGTGGCAGAGTGGGGACAATTTTCTAACGCATTTATAAAGTTAACTAATAAAAGCATTAGTACAAATCTTCAAAATGTAAGACAAAGCCTACTGAAAGGAAATCAGAACAACACATTTGAAAACATCTCTCCTTCCAACAGAACAGCTTTTCAGAGTTTATACCAGAAATAACCTTAAACAATGGTAGTACCATAGTGAAGAAAATTAACTCCTAAATATGTAGAACTTAATAAAAGGACTAGCCCTAGGAAGAAAGGCATTGATTTCTGTAGAGACCAAGACTACAGCTTGCTAAGGAATTCCTTTTCTGGGCAATCATGGTTCTAAGCGTGATGCCATTTTTAGTGCCGACAGACAGCTGCCGTGGGACAGTTTGCTGAAAGAACAAAAGACGTATTCTTCAGTTGGAATGAGTTTGCTATTTCACTCTAATTGTAAGGTGATGACTAAATATATCTCCCCCATTACAAGCCGGAATAGCTGAAAAATTCACAGGAAATTTCATTTCAAAGCCTTTGTGGAGGGTGCGGCTGGTGAGGTGGGTGAGGAATTTTAGTCATCACGACATTCAAAATGAGACAAGATCTCCCAGTGGAATTCTAAGACATGATGGCTCTAATTTTAATGCAAGTCATTTTAAAGTTAGTCTTCATTAGAACCTTGAGGTTTCAAAACTTGAACTTTGTGCTTCTTACCACCCTATTAACCGGAAAAGTGCCTGCAGACAGATTTTATTTTATTTTTTTAATTTCAGTCTTTAAAGCTATAAACTGGATACTCCAAATGTTACCTCTAAATATGTGCAATTCACGTTATATTGATAGGCTCCAAATAAATATTAAGGCAGAATGTTTCTTTCTCTCCCTCTCTTTTTTTTTTTTTTTTTTTTACTGCAGTGGAACCAATTCTATTACCACCAGCTATTATCAAATCAAATCACTCAGTCTATAAAAGAAAACTGTGGAAAAGTGGAAGACTCAAAGAGAATCCAGGTAGGGGGATTCAATTTGAATGCATCTTTCAGTGGAATCTTCAGGCCTAAAGTTTTGTATTCAGGAGAAAGATCAGAGTAGGATGAAATAGTTTTCAGGATAGAGTGGCATGTGTCTTTTAGTGTTTGGGGACATATATGGACACGGATAACATGATAACTGCTTCCTGTGTGAAGATTTATAAAAACAGAAGACCAGCAATCACAGCACCTGGCAGTGAAGCAGACATCAAGCATAACATAGACTGCCCAGGCCCAAGGCTGTTACAGTCTACCCCATTGGTAGGCTTTAATGCTATTTGAGAGAATATAGATTTCCTCAGTGGTTCTTATGATTCCAAGTGTAGTAGAGAAGTTAGAGTGGGAAAGCAGATGTAAGGCTAATTACTTGCCTGCTGATATTGTGCATAGTCAGATACCATTGATTCATCGTTTTGAAATTTCAAACCATAATAATGCATGTGAATGGATATTTTTGTAATAGAATTATGAAATAGCCAGCTCTATACATGATTCATTATAGTGATTGCCTCTAAGGAGGTAAAGAGAGGACTGTGAAGAGAAAGGTGACATAAAGTACTTAACATTTATCCTCAATGTTTTATTTTTTAATAATTAGTATCTGTATCAATTATAATACAATGATAATGTTTATTTTGGTTGGCTGCAGAATGAATGTTTTTAAATTTACTCTTGATATATATTGATTTTTTAAAATATAAAAGATAAAGTGTACTTTTAGTTCTGAGACATAGAGACACTTTCCCCTGTTATTTCACTCTAACTAAAAGTAAATACTCTGGGAATAACTCCACAATCCTAGAAAGTGGAAAGGTAGAAATAATCTGAAAGGTGGAAAGAAGATAGTGGACTGGCTAGGAATGTTAGGACTTGAAAAACAACCTTGTGGTGAGTTTCGTGGTTTTACTTTCATATTCCGTATAATTCAAACCGAGGGCCAGAAAGACCTGCAGCCATGAATGGCCAACAGGCATAGGCCAAAAGAAAAAAAAAAAGGAGAAAGAGAGAGAAGAAAGGAAAAAGAAAAGAAGAAAAGAAGAAAGGAATGGAGGAAGGAAGGAAGGATGGGGAAAAGCCTGTTGTCTCTGGCCAAAGTAACTGGAAAGAGGAATTGAGGAAGTACCTAATGGGAAGATCTATATCTGGTGCTGGCATATCCTGAATCTGCCTGAAGAGCAAGGGCCAACCTTTGCCCCAAGATGTGCCTGCAACAGCAGCGACAGTGGAACTGGGCAGGCTGACCCAACCTATGCCTCACATTCACAGGCAGAAGACAACTTCTTCTTACAGCACTGGAGATGACAACAGGCCCAGTATCTCCTGGCCCTCCGCGATTCCTAGAAGGTAACCTTAGACCAGTGTCTTCCAGTCCTCTGCATAAGAGTAGTGGTCACTCAGACACAGTAACTCCTGTCCTCTACCCAGCAGCAAATAATTATTTAGGCCAGGCACCACCAATCTTCCACTCAATGGCAAAAGGCAACTCTTTCCAGCATCTCCTGAACTTCCACCCAGTAACAGAGAACCACCCAATCCCATAGCTCCTGGTCCTCTACCTAGTGTCAGAAGGCTGTCCAGGTAGAGGCTGCCTCTCCCAATACTACTGGTGAAGACAGAATAGGAAGATCATTGGCACTGGTGGCCAGAGAAAAGGTCAGGGGAAACACTCTTTGTCATCCAGTTCTAGCATCTATCAGTTCCCACCTAAGACACTGTGAACCCGGCAAGTGCCTTCTTTCCCATAGGTTGTACCAGCAGAACTCTCACCTGAGGTTAAGTGAAACCAAATGATAATAACTTTGCATGGGCTCAGTAAACTAAATAGACATTGGAACTACAGCCCACAGATTAAGTCAAAACTGACCTGTTAAACTTAAACAGGCCATTTGCCTTCTAAATAAAAGATTTAAATAGAACCAAGAGTCTCCTAACATAACAGACAAATGTCTAGGATACTTGAAAATCACTCAGCATACAAGAACCCAGAAAATTACAACATGAATGAGAAAATATAATCAACTAATGTCAATACTAAGATGAATCAGATATTGGAATTATCTGACTAGGACTTTAAAGTGACTATCACAAAAATGCTTCAGCAATCAGTTACATATTCTTCTAAAGCAAATAAAAAAAATAGACTTTCAACAAAGAAATAAAAGCTTTTTTTTTTTTTAAGAACTGAATGGCTACCTTAGAATTGAAAAAAAAAAATACTAAGTACAATCACCAAAATAAAAAACTTGTTCGATGCGTTCAGTTGTAGAATGGAGATGACAGGAGAATTGATGAACTTTGTGATAGATCAATATAAATTATTAATTTGAACAAGAAAAATAAAATAAATTGAAAAGAAAATGAACAGAGCCTCAGGGTCCTGAGGAATATAATAACTAACATTCATACATTGGGGCCCCAGACAGACAGGGGAGAGAACATGAGACTGAAAAAAGTATTTGAATAGCTAATGGTTGAAAACTCCCCAAATTTGATGAAGACATAAAGCCACAGGTTCAGGAAGCTTAGAGAATCTAAAATAGGGTAAATCCAAAGAAATCCATGCCAATACACATCATAATCACACTTCTGGACTAAAGGCAAAGAAAAATGTTAAAAGCAATCAGAAAGAAATAACATATTACCTATAGCAACCCATCGATTTGAATGATAGCAGATTTCCCATCTGAAACCATGGAGGCCAGTAGGAGATGGGACAACATTTTTCAACTGCTGAACAAAAACAGCAGCCAGCGAGAAATTATTTGGCAAAACTATCTTTCAGGAATAAAAGAGAAACAAAGACAATCTCAAAAGAAGAAAAACTAAAATAATTTGTCATGAGTAGACCTATCCTTGAAGAATGGCTAAAGGAAGCTGTACAGTCAGAAAGATATCAGTAAGAGAAGAAGGCTTAATATGACAAAAAGGAAAGAAGAGCAAAAGAATGGGTGACTATAAGGGTCAATGTAACAGACTAGTCTCCTCATGAGTTTCTTAAACCATATTGAATGATGGAAGAAAATTACAATGACATATTTGTGGTATTCAGTGTATGAAGAGGATACATTGAAACGACGGTATTTAAGAAATGAGCAAGATAAAGCAAACTAAATGGACATAAGTATAAAAGTTGAAAAATGTCAAGAAGAGTAGGCTGTGACAAGTTAGGTATATATATTTTACCCCTAGAGCAACCATTAAGAAAACTATACAAAATGTTATCCTCAAAAACATCACAAATTTAAAAAGATGTAATTCTACAAAAATTTTCAAGTAACCCACAGAAAGCAAGAAAAGGGAAACAAAGGATGAGAAATAAGGAAACAAAATAGATAACAAAATGTGATACTTAAACCTAAAGTATCAATAATTATTTTAAATGTAAATGTTTTAAATACGCCAACTAAAAGACAGAGATTGGAAGAGTATATTCAACACTCCCATCACAGTAATTGATAGAACTACTAGGCAAATAATTAGCAACTACCGTGAACTGAACCAGACCATCAATCAATAGATACTAGATGATATTTTTGGAATATTCTGGCTAACAACGGAACATATATATATATATATATATATATATATATATATATATATATGTTCTTCTCAAGCATCCGTGGGGCACCAAAACAGATCATATTCTTGTTTATAAAACCAACCTGAACACATTTTTAAAAATTGAAATCATATAAGGCACATTATAAAACCATAATGAAACCAACTAGAGAAACAACAGGAAAATTTTCAAACACTTGGAAATTAAATAACACACCTCTAAACAATCTATGGACAAAAAGGAATTTTCAAAGGTAATTTAAAAAATACGTAGAACCCAAAGTAAATGAAAATATAACATATCACATTGTGTGGCATGCAGCTTACATGGCATAACAGAGAAACACATAGCACTGAACGCTTATACCGTAAAAGAGGAACTATCTCAGATCAGTAACCTATGTTTCTACCTCAAAAAAGAAAAAAAAAAAAAAGAGCAGAATAAACCAAAAGCAAGCAGAGGTAAGAAAATTAAAAAAAAAAAAAGAGATAAGGTAAGCAATCTGTATCCACAACACACATTTCATATGTACACACGTTTTTATGTAATATTAAAAATTAGAAAAATAAGCAAAAGTTTCACACGTCTTTTCCCAGAAAGGAACTCAAATGTGCAGCCTAGAGTTGTTTGCTCAACTGCTTATTCATTTCATTTTGCTTGGCTCCATGGAGAAGCACTCTTTTGAATGTTTTGAAATTGTCGCTATGAACTGATCTTTAAGTTAAAATTATGCTTTGAAATTGTGGAACAAATATAACTCCTTCTAGAATAATGCCTTTAGAATTCTCCCTACTAAAAGAATTTGAAAGAAAAAGTAAATCTTTCTGAAAATGTTAGAAATATTATACAGTTTAGTAAAAATCTTCAAAGCGAGTGCTAAATGTATTATATCTACAGATGGAAAGGTATCACATAAAGAAAGAGAGCTTGACTAAAAAAGCCAGTCTCTGCCATTTTGGTCAGAGGTCCCATCTTCTCTACTAGGGATATAAGATAAGACCTTCTGTTTTCCTTTCTTCATCACTCAATCTGTTACTAAGTTAGTCATTTCAATGAAAAGTTTCTCAACTAGATATATTGATTAAACCTTCCCTTTCCCCCACTCCATTCTTCCATCAGGATCACAGACTTTGGTTCTATTACCCTGTGTTTAGATTGAACAAGAAAAATACTAATTACCCTCCCTGATTTCTGTCTTGTCCTCACCTTAAAATAGTCATACACAGCAAACTGACTTAAAATGGTACTACCGTCCTCTCATTCCTCTGTAATAACAGTATTACATCCAAACAATTACATCCCATTCCATTTCATTGCTTAGCATTATCTTCATCACAGAAAATGCACTTCTGGTCTTTGCTTTTGCTCCTCCTCGAAGTACCACCTTAAATATCATTCCTCATCCATTATGCCTTCCCATCACAAATCAGAACCAACATTTCCACGATGTTTTCTACCGTTTCTTTAATCCACAAAGTTATATGCAGTATATGAGGTAGTAGTTGGCATGAAACTTAACTTCAGGTCTTTCTGCTTCAAAAATCATGCTGTTCATTCTATTTTCCTGGCTGATAAAAAGTAATAATAAAGACTTAGTAAATAATTCCATTCTCTTAAAATATAAATTATTTACATACTCTTTTGTTCTATGTTAATGTTCCAATTAAATATCTATCTTATTTTGAAAGCTTGATGCTTCTATTAAAAATCTCTCCCTCTTGATGTGACAGAATACATTTCACAGGAATTCAGACTCTCCTACCCTAAACCATTTACTTCTTTTAACGCCTAGGAAATAGATTAGACATACCAAATTAATTTATTTTTAAATTGCAAAGCCAAGTCATATTATATTATGTATAAATGAAAAAATGAATTTGAAAATGATAGACCTATTTTGCTTCTCCTAATTTGATAATTTGCAGGTACATAAAGTATGAAATCTTAACCATTCATTTCAGATATAAAATGCTTTAAGGAATCTCAGTTTATCTCTAAGTAATAGTTTCTTTAATTTATAATCATCATAGTTTATTTATAAGTGGCTTTTAAAATCAGTAACTAATTTTTTCCCCAAATCTAGTGAAGTGATAATTTAATCATTAATTATTTAAAAATATTTTAGCAGCAGATTCATAATGTATTTTTATATATTTTGTATTTATTTTATTTAAGCTAATTTTCTTCAATATGTTTCATCTTCATTTTATATAAATGCCATTTTATAATCTAGAATGGTTGTTATATTCTCTCATGTCTAAAACTAATTTTATACACGTCAGAATACTTTTTCTGCTTATTTTGCCTTATATGATGCTAAATAAACAGATACATATGAGTTTCATATAACATAAAATTTTATAAATGCAATAATATTATGATGCATATTCCATTTAGCACACCACTTCCAAGTTCATTCTTTTTTATGGGTTTTTATTAGAACATTAAAAAATTGCTTAGATCAAAGACAGCATTAAAGCTCTGAACCATTTTTATGTTCATGCAAAATTAATGAGCATTTCATAGTTATAAAGGTTACCATTTGATTAGAATCTGGCAATTCTATGATCTGATAAAAATGAGAAATAAAATAAAATTGTTAGTAGATATTGCCAACTAAACTTAAAATTGTGCTGTAGATTGTACAATAAGAACTGTACTGAGATGGTTTTTGTAAAACTTTGTATGTTGTTTTGCATTAAATTGAAAGGTTAGGTTTTTCTCCTGATGTGGATTTCCATGTATTTGCACAAAGACTATAGAGAGCTTTAAACTGTATTGAATTGTTTTTATGCTTTGATACTGTCTTCTTCTACAGACACATATGATTTTATCATATAATAAAGTTAAAGAAAATTGTATAGAATTGTGTTAGTGCAATTTCTTCTCTTGCTGAAAACAAGAGTTCTGCTTTTTTGTCAATTCAGATCTCGGTACGGGTGTGACTAAAAAGAGTTTTATGAATTCAATTTTACAAATATACTTGATTTGTGCATGTATATATACATATACATTTTACGTTTAAATAATCTGTTCCATTACCTTGGTTTCCTATTCTGCAAATCCAGGTGACTAAGCTCATTTTTAAGGTTCTTTGTGATTCCATGATTGTCTATTTTCATTAATTTACAGGGAAAAACAAATTGGCTGTTTTCCAAAACTCAAAGAATGGATTGCTTGAAGAACATTGAGATAGATATGTTGCAAGCTCATAAGCATATTTCAAAAATGGAGGTCTATAATCATGTGGATTTATTTAATTACAATAAAGTTAGAATCAAAGTTTCTCTGTTTCTCAGCCTGTCTTACTACATGCCAGTTTTCTCATACTATTCCCCCTCTTGGAAACTTCTGGTCTATAAATCTATACTACTAATTATCTATGTTCCTTGATTGTCTGATGCAGAATTATGTTGCAATAAATTTATTTGTGTAAATCTGAAATTCTCCCACTACTTTACATTTAGAGTCTTTTTAAGTTTTAGAAATGCTGTAACAATACAGCCTTGCAGTCCTGCAACTGCCTCTTTTAAAAATATCAACTTAGCTGGGAATAAAGGTGTATAATTTAAATCAATGGTATAATTCAGAATAGATTAAAAGTCGTATTCATCTAAGGAGTTGCTTGATATCCATTGTCATGAATATGTTCTTACAGCTTGCTACACTCTTACATCTAAAGAACAAAATGATGTTTCTAATATCGGTAAGTGGGGAATGCTATGCAGAAGAAGGTGGAAAAAACTAATCTCTCACAATGCCTTCCAGATCATTCTACTATAATAAGAAGGCAGAACTTAACTGTTAAAAGCAGTTCCAAGACTGGACATTTTCATTGCTGCAAAATGAATAAGAAGTTGTTTAAGTGATAATTTTGTGGAAATGATTGTCAGTTTGTTCTACATAATGTAGATTTAAAAGTTAGAGTTAAAGTATGTATATCAGAAGATAGGTGATCGCAACCTGGGAGTAAGTAAATAAGGATAAAACAGAGAAATGAAACACAAGCAAGCATGGTTTTTGACCCTAGACATCTAAAATATTTTCATAAACTTAGTATAAAATTCATACTAACTTTGATGAGTTCACAAAATAGTAGAATCATCAGCTAATTTTTAATGATGCTAATAAATTATATATCAAAAAGAAGCTCAGGTTAATAAATTACATAACAAAAAGCAACTAAGTCCTAACTATTTCACTGCTTCTTACTTCTTTGTAACTATGAAGACTATTTTTCAGGTAATACATATAAAATATTTATTATAATGCCTAATCAGAAAAACATTCAATAAAAGAAAGTATTGTTCTTTTGGTTGTATATGACATTATAGAATAATTGAATATTTTTTATCAAGGTACAATTTATGTACAATAATACATTGTATTCAACTTGATTAGCTTTGAAAATTGTATATGCCCATGTAATTACCAGCCAAACTTGGACATAAAACTTTTCCACCACTCATAGCAATTTCCTTTTGCCTCTATCCAGGCAATCAAACCTCCACTCAGAGGCAACCACTATTCTAATTTGTTTCTTTTTACTCTGAATTCTTTCAAGATTTGTCTGTTTATTTTTCAGCCTCTTGGTTATGATGTGTCTGGATTTTTATTTCTTTGCATTTCATCTTGAAATTTCATGAACTTGGGGTTGTATGATTTTTGTTGTTTTTTACCAGATTTGGGAAATATCTGCACATTATGTTTTGAAATAGTTTTATGCTACATTCTTTCTATCCTCATTCTAGAACCCCTATGTCTGTTATACAGTGTAATATTATCCTAAATAGTCACTTATTATATGTTCATTTTTGTTTTTCTTTCTGTTCTTCAGATTGAATTATTTCTATTTATCTATCTTCAAGTTTGCTGACCCTTTCTCCCACCATCTACAATTTACTGTTAGTTCCATCCATTAAGATTTTTTATATTTTATATATTGTGGCTTTCACTTCTAGAAATTTTTAGAATCTTTGTGGTTTACATTTACCAGCTGAAATTCTTCCTCTGTTCATTCATTATGGCAAAATTTTCCTTTAAGTCTTTTAACATGTGTGTAATAGCTGCTTTAAAATTCTTGCCTGTTAATTCCAATAGTTTCCATTGACTGCCTTTTCTCTTGACCAGAGACCGTATCGTTCCTGTCTCTTCACTTGTCTAGTAACATTTCTTATATACAAGACATGGTGATGGATTGACTGTAGACACTCTAGATACTGCTACCATCCCCTGAAAATCTTTTTTTTTTTTTTTTTTTTTGTGAGGGAGATCAGCCCTGAGCTAACATCTGTGCTAATCCTCCTCTTTTTGCTGAGGAAGACCAGCTCTGACCTAACATCTATTGCCAATTGTCCTCCTTTTTTTTTCCCCCAAAGCCCCAGTAGATAGTTGTATGTCATAGCTGCACATCCTTCTAGTTGCTGTATGTGGGACGCGGCCTCAGCATGGCCGGAGAAGCGGTGCGTTGGTGCGTGCCCAGGATCCGAACCTGGGCCGCCAGTAGCGGAGAGCGCGCACTTAACCGCTAAGCCACCGGGCCGGCACTCCCTGAAAATCTTTGATTTCTATTTTAATAGGTAGTTAACTTGGCTGGATTTAAATTCCTAATCCTGGGTATTCTGCTCAGTATTTTCCACTTTGCAACTATTGCTTTCTGTTGTATTTCTTGTAGTTTTACTCACTCATGAACAGTACAGGGGTCAGCCAATGTTTGGGGTTTAGTTCCTATACAGATTTGAGGATTCTCCCTCTGTGGCATCTTCCTTCCTTGGACTTCCCCACTTACTTTGCAGACACTCTTACAGTCCCACACTCTATTCAGTGACTCCCCTGGTAGACTGAATCTTTCTGTTTGAGTTCCACATATCTCATCCAAAAGGACCTTTTTTTCATTCTCCACTAACTTCAACGTGTTGCTTTTTTTCCTTTTTGGTTGATTTATATTTTGTCCAGTGTTTGTAATTGATATTTAAAAGAGGGTTAACCCTCTTTAGTAATTTTTTATTTATTATTAGTTTAAGCATTTTGACTATGATATGTTTAGGTATATTTAAAAATCTTTTGTTGTGTTACAGAGATTCCAGGTTGTTGAGTTGATAGTTTTAATGAATTTCCAAAAATAAAGTTATGGGATAAATTGTGTGCCCCTGAAATTCATATCCTTAAGTCCTACTCCAAGTATCTCAGAATGTACGTATTTGGAGACAGAGTCTTTAAAGATATAATTAAGTTGAAATGTGATCATTAGAGTGGGCCCTAATCCAATACGGCTGGTGTCCTTATCAGAGGAAGACATTAGGACACAGACATAGAGAGAAGGGTATGTGAAGGCATAGGGAAAAGATGGCCATCTACCAGCCAAGGAGAGGGGCCTCAGAAGAAACCAACTCTGCTGACACTTTGATTTCAGACTTCTAGCCTCCAGAATTGTGAAGAAATAAATTTATATTATTTAAGAAACTCAGTCTGTGGTACTTTGTTATAGCAGCCCTAGCAAACTGATACAATTACTTTCGAAAACCTCTTCAAATTTTTTTGGGTCTGTTCTCTTTCCTCTCCTCTGGGACACACATTACACCTCTGTATGGTATAATTACTGTTGATATCACGTTTACTGACCCTTCCCTCTCTGGGCCAGGTCTGATCTCCTCCCCACCGTTTTTGTAAAGCTTTTAAAGGTATAATACACAAACCCTATAAAGATATGAACCATTGAAATATATAACCCACAAACCATACAACTGATCGAATGAAAGTCTACAATTCATTGTTTTATAGTATATAACACAGAGTTGTGCAGCCATCAGCACAATCTAATTTTAGAAAATTTTCATCACCCTCCAAAGAAATCCTGTACCCATTAGCAACTAATCTCCATTATCCCTTCTACCTCCCGGCCCTAGGAATCCACTAATCTACTTATTTTGTCTCTGCATATCTGTCTATTGTGGACATTTCATATAAACAGATTCATAAAGTATGTGGTCTTTTGTGGCTGGCATCTTTCAATTAGCTTGATGTTTTCAATGTTCATCCATACTGTAGTCTTTATCAATACTTCATTGCTTTTTTTTAAATTTGGAGACTAATAATCCATTGTAGAAATATACCATTTTATTTTGTGTACATTTATCAGTGACGGACATTTCATTGTTTCCACTTTGACTATTACAAATAATGCTGCTATAAACTTTCATGTACACGTTTTTGTGTGGACACATTTTCATTTTTCTTGGCAAGATACCTGAGTATTGAAATGTTGAGTTATATGGTAACTCTACATTTAACATTTTGAGGAATTGCCAAAGAGTTTTCCAAAATGAATGCACCATTTAAAATTAATAGCAGCAAAGTACAGAGTTTCCAAGTTTTTCTTCTTGACGCTCTCTATTATCTACATTTCTAAGTATAGCCAGCCTAGAGGTTGTGAAGTTGTATCTTATTGTGGTTTTGATATTGATTTTTCCAATGGCTAATGGTAATAAGTATCTTTTCATATGGTTACTAGACAGTTGTATATCTTCTTTGGAGAAATGTATATGCAAATTCTTTGTGAATTTTTTATGTGAGTTGTTTGTCCTTTTATAATTGAGTTGTAAGACTACTTTATATTTTCTGGATACTAATCCCTTATCAGACGTATGATTTGCAAATATGTTCTTCAATTCTGTGTGTTATGTTTTAATTGTCTTGATCATATCCTTTGCAGCAAAAGTTCTAAATTTTGAGGAAGTCTACTTTATCTTTTATTTTATTGATTTTTTTTAAGTGTATCAAACGAGGCTTTGCTTAAACCTCAAATCACAAAAATGTATTCCCATGTTTTCCTCTAAGTTTTATAACTTTAGTGCTTACATTTAGGTCTTTGATCTGTTTTGCGTGTTTGTGTGTGTGTATGATGTGAGATAAGTTTCCAACTTCATTCTTTTACATGTGTATAGTATCCAGTTGTTGTGACACCATTTGCATGAATAAAATAAAAAATTATTATTTTTCCATTGAATTCCTTGGCATGAGGTTTGATCTTATACCATCACATGAATTCTTCATTCTTTTAACATGGTTTCATTTCCTGGAATTTTCCTTTACATCCTTTTTAACTTTGTGCCATTTTTTTTCCCTTATGTTTATGCATGGTGTTCTCCTTTTCCAATTAGTCCTTTGATATATCTATAATAATTATGTTAAAGCTCCTATCTGCTAATTTCAACATCTAGGCTATCTCTGTATCTGCTTTTATTGTTTCATTTGTTAAGCATGTGTCAGATATTCTTGCGTCTTCACATGCCTCGTTATTTTTTGTTTGTGCTGAATAAAGTGTGTAAGTGAGCAGTTGATATCAAAGTAAGTAATATTTGTCTCCAGGAAGTGGCATACTTCTTCTTGTCAGGCTTCTATTGTTGGGTGAGTAATTAATTTCATATGTATTTTTCTTGCTTTGGGTCTTTGTTCATCTTTAGTGGATTTTTTAATATTGGCTTTCGACATGTTGAGAGATTGTACATTACTATCCTTTCAGAAGAGCTTGGGATCTGTACCAACGGGACTCTGGAAATCAGTCAGTCTGTCTGTCTGTCTTTCCCTTTCTCCTATTTTTGCTTTTTAACCCAGTTGCCAGCTTTTGGGATCACAGAGAAGTTTTCTTTGCTATCTAATATTATTCCAAGTTTTTTTTTTTTTTTTTTTAAACAGAACATCTTATCTTCCTTGGCTACCTTGTTTCCAACTATTAGAAACTACTAACTTACTCCTCATTGGGGCTAAAGTTGCATTGAAGGGAATTCTGGAAACTCTACTGCTATGCACACAGCCTTCAGTAGTCCACTGTTTTGCACTTAAGCAAGATCCTACTGGTCTCAGATGGTTTTCTTCATCTCTGCTTCTCCGCCCACGACCCTCAGAATATACTTGGTGAATGCCTCTGGGAAAGAGCTCAGGTAGGTGCAGACTGGCTTCGCAACTGGTTGCCCTAGTGAGTTAAAAAAAGGAACTGTGATGCTGTAGCTTATCTAGATTATTTTTACAGTAAGAATCCAGGTTTCTTGCAATATTCTACATCCTAACTAAAGTGGAAGTCTGGATCATTTTATAACATGTTTGGAAGTAATGCCAAATTTGCTTTCTAACTGTACTTTTACCATATATGCTACTTCTTCCCATTTTTGATTGCCTGCATATTTAATAAGAATAACATAGATCTTCATCATGAATATTAAAATATCCAAGAGTTTACAAGTAAGGATAACTGGCACCCAAAGAAACTGAGAATATGCTTCACTCTTAATATAAAATTTATAACAAAGAGAGCTTAGAAAATTTGGATTTTGTCAGCGCTTTGAGACAATTAAAAAAAGAAAAACAAGACTTAGACAGTGGAGAAATATGGAAATACATTCTAAATCACGGTACAGTGACTCTAATAACAAACCATAATAATAATTTTGATTGCAATCAAGTATTTTTCTTAGTGTTGGGGATAAATTGAACGACATGCCATATGTAATCTATATTTTTTGCTTTTATAACAGAAACTCACAAATAAATTCTGTTTCCTTCAAACTTATAGATATAATACTAATAGGAAATTCAAGAAAAATAATAAGGAATCCTATTCTACAATCCACCAAATACTTCAGAAGACGGGGGTGACATAATTGTGTGCATTGTTCTATCCAATTTCCAATAACTTAAAACAGGAATTGACAACCTGATTATGTATATTTTAATTAAACTCATTTGACTATTAACAGACTTTAATTGCAGTAGCTAATATCACACTATTTTCTTGCTCACAGTCATTTGTGTAAAAAACATGGAGGAAAGTAATGCCAGGAAAATAAGATGTTTTAAAGAACAATTTAACTGAAAATATACTGGAAAATATAGCCTTATAAACTATTTTTTTCTACTATCAACAGGTTCAGAGCAATATGGCAAGCATTTTTCCTATTGTTTAAGCACTTTAAATATTCTTATATTTTTCAGAACTGTTTAGATGATTTTTACTTTCTTATTTCTAATTTTTGCTGTCTTATTTTCCATTTTAAAAAGTTTTTAAAATTTGATATATGACCAGCTTTTCTCAATCACTAATTCACAATATTTTAAACATTTGCTTTATACATTTTATCATTATTTGTTAAAGACATATTTAACTAATTTTATGTCAACAAGCATTTTGACTATTTCCCACTTTTCTTGAATTTGTCTGTTAAAAATTAAAATTGAAAGTAAAGAGGTAGGTAATACATCCTTTAAAAAATAAATATTTTCAAAATTCATATAATTTTTAAACAAAGCTTTCCATTTCTATGATCTAAAATAACTAACAATGAAGAAAAAATAAACTATGATTAGAATCTTTCTTTCAATTGAATAGCCAACTCATTATTTAAATTGTAAACTATGTTGTCACTTTCCGTTCTATCCACAAGGAAATTATGAAAGCTGGCATGCAGTATACACTGAATAAAAATGGAAATGAGTGAAAGAAAGAAAAAAATGAATATATAAATAAAGACCCAAACTGGGATACACTTTCCTTGAAAATACAAATTCAAATTCTATTGTTTTAATGATAGAAAGCATGTGGATTAAAGGAGAATATCATTATCAAGCACTGTTAACAAACTGAGCATGATATTGTGGGTAAGGACAGAGCTGTGCTAGTGTTTTCCGCCACAAAAGGATCTGTGTTCTTCACTGATATCTAATTGAGAGAACATCCTACTTGAGAAAGTCTAGTGTCTACTTTCTCATGAATATTGTTTGAGTTCTCAAAAAGGTCCAGTTCTTGGAAGTCGTATAAATAGTTTGAATACCAAGAATGGTTTAGGAGAAAATTACAGGATAAGTTCTTCACTCCAACCTACAAATCCAAGTTTCCAAACACATTTCAATGAGATAAAGGAAGAAATAAAGAAAAACGTTTTTTGCCTTGTGCATCACTATGAAGAATTTCCACTGAAGTTACTTTATGTGGTAAATATGTGAATTGGTTTAACCAATGTTGCTAGACCATAATTTAGCCTAACTACAAGGGAAATAAATAAAATGCATCAATTTTAAATGAACAGTCTCATTTTTCACCTCTTTTCTATACTCAGCACAAATAAAGTTTTACTGTAAGCATAAAAACAAACAAATATGTTCTTGCAAAGTGCAGCATAAGTTCATGAATATTAAATTAGTACATAGCTTTCAAAAAGTTATTTCTCTCTACTTAGTAAAATAGGCGCCTAAGTTTCAAAGTGCTGTTACAATCAAGGAATTGATTGTCAAAACCCACCTCTCAGAATTTTCATCACTAGATTTCTTCGGAAAGTAAGAGAAGATCGTAATTATAAAACTATTCACTCATTTACCAGTAAAACTGGATTCTTCTTAAACATCCTGGATTGCATACTCAGCTTACAATCAACATTTGCTCTTTTTGCTTCAGCCAAGTTGAAAGCATTTGGAAATTTGAAATAATCTGAAAGCAGGGATATATCATTTATAATATATTTAGATGTCTCTAATCCGAAGCCCAAATTGAAAAAAAAAAAAAATCACAAATGGGAATCGAATCATCCTTTAGGAGTCTAGATGAAGCAGAGAAAATAGGGTGAGGATCATCAAAGGAATGTGCTGAAGCTACAGAATCTACTGTGGTCACATATAACCAACTGTTGAGCAAATGAAAAGTAAATGAACCACCCAGTTAAATTGCAAAAACTCCTGCCATCCAGCTGTACATGGCTATGCCAATCTTATCAGGCCAGCTTCATGAACATGTGATCTATGCAGTGGCCCAAGGCTCAGTGCTCAGAAGGGTCCTACACTTGGTTTAATGCTCTACTTTCACGATCTTCAAATTCTTAGCAACTTAGTCTTTGAACTGTGTTTTATAAGCGAAGTCTGTTGAGACAAGGAAGCAAGAGCATAAGCAGAGGATATACAGACAGTGTGTGTGTCAGTCATATAAAGTAACTCATAGTTCCTTTTCCTTCCAGTCTTCCCTTACTCAGCAGCATACTGAAGGTATAGAGTGGTGGTAGAATGTACATGAATCAAGAAGTGACGTATAAACAGTCGTGTTAGTTTTGTGGAGCATTTCCATGGTTCTGATAAGAAAAAAATACATGTGCATATATGAGCTACAAAATACAAATTGTGTAATTTTGGTTATTCCACATTATAAGTGAAATGCTCCTATATTTGTATTTAAAACTGGAATTGCACAATAGAAAGATGGACAGTAAAATTCTTGCTAATTATTTCAAAGTTTAATCTTTCATTACTTAGAATGACTTTAAATAGCAATTAAAAAGCATCATTAAAATTCAAAAAAGAGAGACTATGGAAGAAAGGAAAAAAGCAGTGTTTTTCTTGGAGTTTTAAATAAAGAGCCTCATATTTTTATTTTGGACTGAGTCTTGCAAATTGTATAGCCATTCCTGAAACTTATTGATGACTTGTGCTGAGAGTTTAGCTACTCCATGGTATTTGTCCCAGCATCCATTTTGTTTGGCCAAGTGGCCTGCAGGGACCTTAAACTGACACTAGCCCCCTCATGTAAGCCCATGCCCTAGATAGCAGCGCATAGACAAGCCAATGTAAGTTTCTAATATGACTTCCTCAACAGACCTTGTGATCAACAGTCTCCCTTGCCTCCCAGGGCCTTCTCCTTGTGTACACTTTTATCAAGACCCCTGTGGAGCTTACCAAAACCCCACTTGTTATGGTTTGAATTGACCAATCTGGGCTTAGCTTAGAAACTCCAAAGTACTCCACCCATGCACTCTAATAAAGGCATGTGCCCCTGTCTATCTCTCTGCCTGCACCCTGCCTTGACCTCCCCATGTGGCCCCTCAAGTTGTGCTGTGTACTTCCCCCAGGACCTGCGAGTAACAAACTTCTCTATTTCAATTTTTCTTGTGGTCTGTTGTTGAACCACAGTTCACCATCGGGCACCCTGTGCTCCACTTAACAAATGCTAATTTAACAAAGTCATAACAACTTGTTTTATGATTTAT
Organism: Diceros bicornis minor; assembly: GCF_020826845.1. Classification (NCBI taxonomy): domain Eukaryota; kingdom Metazoa; phylum Chordata; class Mammalia; order Perissodactyla; family Rhinocerotidae; genus Diceros; species Diceros bicornis. The sequence continues at coordinate 51,172,811 of NC_080761.1, forward strand.
ATCTCACCTCTTTATTTATTCATTCTATTTCCAAGGTAAAGCATGTCACCATTCTGCTAATATTTCCATCCTAATGATGGTGTTTCTTTAAGGACAATGTCAAGTTTTTATGGAGATTTCTGGACATGTTTCATTCTACTTCTTTTTTTCTGACTTTTTTTCATGGTCCCTATTCTACTGACTGACACTTAAATGAATTTTTCATTCACCATTCTGGCCTCGGACTTTCTGTTATTTTATTTTATTTTATTTTTGCTGAGGAAGATTTGCCCTTAGCTAATATCTGTGCCCATCTTCCTCTATTTTGTATGCAAGTCGCCACCACAGCATAGCTGACTAGTGGTGTAGGTCAGCTCCCAGGATCTGAACCCACGAACCTGGGCTGCCGAAGCAGATCGCACTCAACTTAACCACTACGCCACAGGGCTGGTCCCTTGTTGTTTTTTAAATAACCTTGCAAATTTATTTTCCACTCCCATGACCTCACTAACACTTGTACCTTCTTGTATCCTAAATATTTCCACAGCCTAAATCTATCCTGTACATTATACTTATATAGCCTAATAATTATTGGACATCTTTATTTGTATGCTCCATAATCCCTTAAACTCAACATGCATTTAATTTCATACTTTCTCACACATGATCTATTGATTCTGTTATTTCCTAATAACAAACTAAAATCATGAGTCCTTGTTAATGACATAGATTCTTTTTCTTGTAGTTCTTTTAATATCCTCCTACTTGGTTTCCCTGCCTCTGTTCTTTTCTTTCCCTCCATTAATATCCCATAATGCCATCAGGGTTATTGTTCTAAAATGCAAATTCAAAGATTTAACTCTGTAGCTCTGATGGCTCCAAGTTGCCTGTGGAATAAAGTTCAAATTTACTAACACATCGCCCATGGCTTCTCACTATCTTGGCCTTCTCTGTATGTTCAAACTCATTTTACAGTTTGTCTCTTTCTAAAATTCTCCTGGGTTACAGAAATAACAAACTGAAGCTCTCTGGGTTCTAGCAATAATACGTTGCATTAGCCACGGTTACTTATGCTTCCTTGCTTCATATGCCTTTCTCCCTCTGCCTTTAATATCCTGGCATTCTTGATTCTCCTTTAAGAAACTGGCTACATAATATGAGCAGAGACTATATAGGATAGTAGTTAAGAGAAGAGATGCTAAATTAAGATTACCCAGGTCATCTGGCATTTATTAGTTGTAAGACATTGGGTAAGTCACTTAACCTCTCTGTACCACAGTGGGAAGGAGCAAGTTGACAGCAGACTTGTGACTCACTCCTCTTCTTCGAGCCGCATGAGGGAATGTTTAAACTCCATCAGATCTCCTTGGAAACCTTTCTCCTTAGAAACATACCAATGTATTCACTACCTGAAAGATATAAGGAGTCTTTCGCGGAAAATATAATAGGATATGCCTGGTCTATCTTGAGTACATTTTGACAATAAACCTGGAATTTATGGATTTATGTGGCATAGGTAACTGGAGAATGGAAATTATTCATGAGGAACTTTTCTATCTAGGTGACAAACAGTATATAACTAAGAAGCCTTGAAACTTAGAAGACAAAACTTGCTCTGAGAAACACATTCTGCAAGCACAGTAAAATGTTCTTCCCACAGTTACACCTAAATCAAAAGAGTCCTGGTGCAGAATAAAGGAGCAGTTAGGAAACAGAATCTTCAGATTTGGCACCTCCAGAAACGAATGCTTCATATGTGTCTGCTTCTTGCTTGTATTCTTTGAATAATTAGTCAAGTTTGTTTTGGGGCTGGGTACAAGATCCTACAAACCCACACTGACAACCCAACACTTTGGTGTAAACATAAATTGGTGACAACATTGGATGTTGTTTTCAAGGCCCATGAGTCACAATGGATAATGCAGTCTTAGGCAAGAAAAGGATGAGGAGAAAGATGAGAATTTGTTACCAGAATGTTTTTCCAATGGGATTTGGAGGACATCAATCAGTTGGAGAATTGACTGAATGGATAGACAGAAAACACCAAGTAGACAGAATGTTAGTAAAAATATCACTTCCTGGCTATTAATAGCAGCTCTGTTACATCCTCTAAAGGAGAAAACTAGGGCCTTGGAAGATAGAAGTAAAACTGATTTTTTTTTTTTTTTTTTTTATGATTACCAGAGATCCTTGACATGTTTCCTTGACCACTCAGAAGGATTTCATGAGCTTAGCAATTCACTTATGACCACGATTTCTGCAGTGTCTGTTTAGGGCTATTCAAGTAGCTGACAGCGGTTGCAAGGTAACAAAAGAATCAAGGTACTATATAAAGAGTGGGGCCACTTTCCAGAGAAATGTCAGTGGTGGACTGATTAATCTCAGTTTATTTTCTGAATAAATAATTGGTCTTCATGCCCCTTATTTTAGAGTCTTTTGGATGAAAGACATTACTTGGGTTGATGACCAATCTCCAAGTGGGTTCCAACTTCTGTGAGCAGACTCATCTGTATGTTAAGACTTCTAACCAGCTGCAATGGGAATGGATGAGAGTTTGCAGACTGCTTCCTTACAGTCCCACTTCCTGTTACAAGATCTATTTCCTTACATATTTGGGTTATTGGCAGAATTCAGTTCCTTGCAGTTGTAGGACTGAAATGCCCATTTCCTTTCTGGCTGTAATCTGAGGGCCGTTCTCAGTTTCTAGACCCACTCACGTTCCCTGGTTTGTGACTCCTTTCCTCCATCTTCAAAAAAGCAAGTTTCAAAGCCAGAAATGGTGGGTTGAGTTCTGCTCTTGTATCATCTCTCTGACCTACGCTTCTGCCTTTTGCTCCACTTTTAATATGGGATTAGATTGGGCTCGCCTGGATAATCCTGGATAATCTTCTCATTTCAAGGTTAGTTTATGAGAAACTTTAATTCTATCTACAACCTTAATTTCCTTTTTCAATGTAATGTACCATATTTACAGATTCCAGAGATTAAGGCGTGCTCATCTTAAGTGGAGGGCATTATTCTGCCTAGCACAATAGCTATCATGGGTAGAGCTATGACTTGATCATTTAATGTTCTGGAGGAAGGACTGGAGCAGCTGATCTCTGTGTTCTCCAGGAGGAGTGGGCTACTTCTTTAATGAACTGAGTAGGGGATACATTTCTCATTCAGTAGTCCAAGCTGTTTTTAGTGTCTGACACTGCACCTCCTGTATGAGTAAGACCAAAACTAATATAAATACTTTCCAAATAAATACATGTCAAAAGTATTCCAAATAGTGATATTTCCATTTATAATATATGTTCCTTTCCCTGTTTATGTTAGAATTTCATGAAAAATTATTGCTTTATTATTATGTCAATAGGCAACAATAAAAAAAAAAAGATGGATTTCCAAGAGGATTAAACAACAAAATAAGCTGTATACCATTTGAAGTAGCCTTGTCACTTTCTTACAATGTAAGTATTGAAAGATGGTATCTAAGTAAACTATTAAACTGAAAATGATTAGGATGAAATGCATTTGTATAACAAAGGCATTCTAGGTGGACATTTTTATATTTCTTATATTCATATTTCTCTGGTTGGGTATACATTTATTCAGAAAAAGGAAGGAATATAATTTACTGAGCATTGCTTTATGTATGCCAAAAAACTATACCTGACATTTCACATCAATTATTTTTATCTGTTTTTTACTCTAATTTATGTGACATGCATTATTTTCTCCATTTACAGATGAAGAAACTCACACTTACTACTTGGTCAAGGACATTTAGCTTCTAAACAAATCCAATCAGGTTGACCTCAGGTCTGATTACAAATTCTGTGGTTACAACTTCTACTTTATTGCCTGGTTTCCAGTTTCTCTAAAGAATCTCTGTTGTTATTGAAATACTGCTGTATGTGAAATAAAGCATGTAATCATGCTGGTCATTTAGAATGGTGAATGAACCTAGATTGATTATTTTAATTGGAGATATTTGATACAACTGTGAATAGAAGTAGTTGGGTTATCAATCTATCAATACTTTAACTCTTAACTGTTATTTTTTGTGGCAGTTTTGAAAAATAGGCTTAAAGTAAGAAAATCATCCTAAGAAGATACAAATAATGTGTTTTTGCATTCCAAAATTTATAAATGTGTAAACATTGGAATATCTTTTTTATTTTATTATTTTTTTATTTTTCCTCCGAAGTCCCAGTAGATAGTTGTATGTCATAGCTGCACATCCTTCTAGTTGCTGTATGTGGGATGCAGCCTCAGCATGGCCAGAGAAGTGGTGCGTCGGTGCACGCCCGGGATCCAAACCCGGGCGGCCAGTAGCCGAGCGCGCGCACTTAACCGCTAAGCCACGGGGCCGTCCCCTGGAATATCTTGCAAAAGGGTCATTACAGCCCTCTAGTGTCACAGGGTGAAGTTGTAACATAGGGTTTATTAGGGACCATACAAGCAGAGAAGCAGCAGAGCTTATGCTCACCCGCATATTCTCATTATTGCATAGCATAATATGGGCATAGATGTTGAATATGTATGTCCAAGGTTCTAGGAGGTGGGAGACTGCTTGGTTGGGATGCTGACTGAGACTGAAAAGCACACCAAGAGGAGAACAAGCTTCACCCAAACACTGTGTTATGTATGTAGAGGTTTGCCTAAGAGGCAGCTAAGTGATACCTCAAGAAATTTATCAAGGGCTTTCAGTAGCAGGAACTAAATAGGAATTGTGCATACTCGGAGCCAAGGTTTACATATAAAGATGCTGGGATCTGCCTTACAAGGCAGGAATGTTGACATCATTCTAAAGCTTTCCTGCCTCTCCGTAGACTGGCTTAACCCATGCCAGCTAGCTTTTTGCTAAGCTGTTACAAAGCAGAAAATGAGCCTCTAGGGCCATTGAGATTTATAACTCCTCAAAAAATATACTTTTTTATAAATATATATATCTATAATTTACATATTTAAATTGAAATATGCATATTTGAATTAATGCCTTGTAGTACTAAGTAATTCTTAATTATTTAAATTGTTTCTTCTTTTTATGTTATAATAATCCTCAGTAAGCAATAAATTAGAATGGGAATGGTGGATGGAAAAGAATTGGACAAGACAAGCAAAGTGATTCTCACACACAGTATGTGTCTGTGTGTGAGAATGTGTGAGTGTGTGTGGGTGTGTATAAGAGCGTGTGTGTGTTGGTATTTTAGACTTATGACATGTTTGCATAGAAAGTGTTAGATCCCTTGAGTATGGCATATCAGGGAGCAATCCAGATTTCTATTTTCTTTTTACTATCTATTTCTTTATTTCTTTTCAAACCTTTATCCTTTGTTCAACACTCACAGCTTTGTATTTACATTTTACTCTTCCAGAATCATTGTTATCACCAATATTTGTCTAGCTCTTTATTTATCTTATGTAAAACCATCTTGTGTATAATGCTACCAGTAACAAAATATTAAAAGTTTAATTAAATAATCTTCCCCAAATTAATCTATAGATTTTATGCAATCCTACTCAAAGTACTAGTGAATATTTTGTGGACACTTGTCAAGCTGATTCTAAAATTCATATGGAAACAAAATGGTCCAAAAACAGCTAAAGCAATATTGAAAATGGGGAATAAATTGAGGAAATTTAGATTACCATTTATCAAGATTTATCATAAAGTTACCATAGTCAAGACAGTGGGATATTTTTGTAAGGATAAACAAAACAGACTAAATGAAGAATTCACTTCATTTATGACAAAAATAATGGCACTGTAGTACCAGGAGCAAATATCGTTTCTAAACGGAAAACATGAATTTTGACCTCTCTTTTACTCCACGCACCACAATTCCAAATTGATAATAGATCCAAATGAAGACACAATCAATGAAGTTTCTAAAAGAAAACATTAGAAGACCACCATCACACTCTTCATTTTCTTATACAGGGGAAATACTAACCATAAAGGGAAAAATAGGACTTTATTAAAATTAAGAACTTTCATGAAAAGATGCCATAAAAAGAGTGAAAAAAAGCCTCAATATGATAAATATATATGCAATAGAATATCCCACAGAGAACTCATATACCAAAATATGAACAACTCCCACTGATGAAAGAGAGAAATAGAGAAATAATTTCTCTTAGAACATAGTAGATGAGTCCCTCAGTCTACCTCCCCTTGACCTGCCCTAAGAAACGAAGGCAGGGTTGAACCTGCCTAAAAAGGAGAGCAGACGAGGTGATCACTGAAAATAAATGATTAATAAAATTGACAATTATTAATAAATAAAATTATTAATAGTTTTAAGGTCGTTATTTACTCATATCATTAATAAAATTTTAATTAATTAATAATAAATAAAATTAATTTTAAGGCCATTACTTATTCTTATTCATGTGCATTAAAGTATATCACCTATGAATCAAAAGCTTGAATCTGTCACACAAATAGTTTGTCTGATTTTCTAGTCTCAACTCATACCTGTGTCATCAAATAAATAGTCCTTGATTTATGATTATAGAATATTAAATATTTATTAGTAAAAAAAGTGTATGACTTTTTTCCTTAAACCAAATTTAAAAACTGTCGATATAAGAACTGTTTTTGGAATAGTCTTCCCAGTGCTTTCCACATTTATTGAAACATAACCTCCAATGAGAAAATTCATCCAATAGACAAAAGGGATTAAATATTGCATGCAATTCAATATGTGTGTACACTTTCTGGTACTGTTCATTTTGCAAGATTTCCTACTTTCTGCTTCTTTGGTATTTTAGTGTCTGTGATTTGATTCTTCCTATTCCATTGGTACTTGTTAGTGGATGCCAACCCACACGATTGTCAACTCAAAATCTCACTGCACCTTTGTGCCTATGTTCCTAAGATTAATTGTTTTCATAGCCCTCAAACAACCAGGTTTACTTAGTGTGCAGAGCCCTGCACTAGGTGCTATTAACATCTGCATTCAGGGGCCTGCCAGTGGCATAGCAGTTAGGTTTGCAGGCTCCACTTTGCGGCTGAGGTGCACAGGTTCGGATCCTGGACGAGGACGTACTCAGCGCTCATAAAGCCGTGCTGAGGCCGCGTCCCACATACAGCAACTAGAAGGATGTACAACTATGACATACAACTGTCTACTGGGGCTTTGGGGAGAAAAGGATTTTTAAAAAAAAGGAAGATGGCAACAGATGTTAGCTCAGGGTCACTCTTCCTCAAAAAAAAAAAAGTTTGCATTTAACTGAAAGTAGCATAAAAGGTGACTTATGTTAGTTCAAAAATAATACAAAATATCGTTCATCAGTCTTCTATCTAGTTAATTTTAAGAGCTTTTCCAGCTGATATCATACATTTCATCCATTTTGAATTCTATATTTTTGAATCTTTCTTATTTCAGGAAAGAATACTTTAATCTTTCCAAATATAACTCCATGGTAATGTACTTTTTTGTCTGTTTTTGGTTAGAAACATGTGACTTCAGGCTCAGCAAAATTCATTTTTCTTTTTCTTTCAGCTTTTTTTAATTTTTTGTTTATTGCAGTAACATTGGTTTATAACATTGTATAAATTTCAGGTGTACATCATTATACTTATATTTCCGCAGAGATTACATCATGTTCACCACCCAAATACTAATTACAACCTCTCACCACAGACATGTGCCGAATTCTCCCTTTCACCCTCCTCCCCAACCTTCCCCTCTGGTAACCACCAATCCAATCTCTGTCTCTATGTGTTTGTTTATTGTTGTTATTATCTACTACTTAATGAGTGAGATCATAATATTTGACCTTCTCCCTCTGACATTTCACTTTGCATAATACCCTCAATGTCCATCCATGTTGTCACAAATGGCTGGATTTCATTGTTTCTTACGTCTGAGTAGTATTTCAGCTTTTCTTCTCACTTTTCAAAAGTTTTTGGGATGCGATTTTCTTTATAGAGATATAATTGACATATACCATTATATTAGTTTCAGGTGTACGAGGTAATGAATCGATATTTGTATATATTGTAAAATGATCACAATAAGTCCTGTTAACATCCAACATCACAGATAGTTGCAAATTTTTTTCTTGTGGTGAGAACTTTTTAAAGACATATTCTCTTAGCAACTTTAAAATATACCATATTGTAATACTAACTATAGTCACCATGCTGTCCATTACATCCTTGGGACTTAAATATTTTACAACTGGAAGTTTGTACCTTTGACCTTCTTCACCCATTTCACCTACTGCCTACCCCCCTGCCTCTGGCAACCACCAATCTGTTCAGTGTGTCTACGAGTTTGGGTTTTTTTTTTTTTTAGATTCCACATATAAGTGAGATCATATGACATTTGTCTTGCTCTATCTGACTTAATTCACTTAGCATAATGCCTTCAAGGTCCATCCATGTTGTGGAAAATGGCAATATTCCCTTCTTTTTGTGGCTGAATAATATTCCATTGCATACCTATACCGCATGTTCTTTATCTGTTCCTCCATTGATGGGCACCTAGGCTGCCTCCACATCTTGGTTATTGTAAATAATGCTGCAATGAACATGGGGATGCAGATATCTTTAATGTATAGGACACATTCTTATGTTTCTCCTTAGCTTTACCTACCACTCTATTCTGCTTTTTAGATGATCTTATATTTACAGAATAATTATTAACAATTTAAAGCTTTTTAAAAAGGAATAAATATACATGATGCCTTTTAGGTTCATTAAGAGCATCTTACATGCTATGCTTCATTTAATAAATTAGCATGGTTACTCAAGTGGAAAACCACCCACCATAAAATGCTTTTCATTCTTCCTTAAAAATTCATATCAAAATAATGTTTATGGGAAAATATTCCTTTATTTTCTTCCCTCTGTGGACCAACTAATCTTTCTGACATTTTGGATTTTATAATTCTGTTTTGATGTAGATGAAAAAAACTTAAGGGGCTTCAAAATATCCTCTTAAATTGTAAAAACCCTTCAAGACATGTAGGCCTGGACCAATATTAAGGACTTTTTGTCATGGACCAAATATGCTCATGGAGATTTTGGAGAGGACCAAATGTCTTGTGGACATTTTGGATAGCACCAAATGTCTGATAATCATAAAAACAAAGGTTATTATGCATATTCATCTATGTAATATTTCTTATCTTAACATATATGTATATGGTATTTATTTAGAATGTCTTAAAATTTACGTAAGTTAATCTACTATATACTTTAACACTTAATTTCCTTTATAATTTAATTGCATCTAAAAAGTTAGTCTAGCGATTATACTTTGAAAAAGAATTAACATTTTCATTGTTTAATTTTGCTGCTAACCTATTTCTTTTGCTCTGGCATCTGCTACATATCCCAAGACGATTATGGCATTCAATTCTTTAAATTACAAGTGTTTATTTACGTGTCATTCTGAACATCTCCTCTCTGAGGCTCTTGTAAGCAGGAAATAAATGTTAGTCATGTTTCCATAATGCACACAACCTTGCATACGACAATTCTTCTGCTAAGTTTTGATTAATGAATGAATGAATGAATGCATGAGTGGAAATCAATTTCTGTCCTCTGCCTATGGGGTTTGTGTAACATATTTTGTGCATTTTAAATTGAACTAGAATTGTCATAGAGGAATTAAGGAATTTTCTTTTTGGAGTAGAGTCGACATGCAAGTGTACTAGATATAATTTCATATTTACCAAATAGATATTATTCCAGGAATGCTAAATTGGTTTTGTATCCTTAAATTCTATCAAGTGTATTCTTGCTCATCTTTTTTATTTAAAATTCTACTCTACAACACTAATTCAGCCTGTCAGCACTGAAGATTGTGGTTATGGGGGATTGGAGGGAGAGAGTAGCAGTAATGTGGTGGGATATAAAGGCATGTTCTGGGGCGTTGCTAATATTCTGGGTGCTGGTTGTATGCATATGTTAATTTTGTAAAAAAAATCATCATGCTAGGTATACTTATAATTTGGGGACTTTTCTATGAATACATTTTAGGGGCTGGCCCGGTGGCATACTGGTTAAGTTCGCGCGCTCCGCTTCCAGGGTTCGCAGGTTTGAATCCCTGGTGCGGACTGACGCATTGCTCATCAATCCATGTTGTGGTGGCACCCCATATACAAAAAAATAGAGGAGGATGGGCACGGATGTTAGCTCAGGGATAATCTTCCTCAGCAAAAAGAGGAGGATTGGCAATGGATGTTAACCTAGGGCCTGTCGTCCCCACACACACACACACACACACTCTCTCTCTCTCTCTCTCTCTCTATATATATAGAGAGAGTATATATATAAATATTTATATAATATAAATTATATATACATAATTATATATAATTATAAATCTATAATATAAATATAAATATAAATATTTATATTATATATAAATACATTTCACTAAAAATTATAACAAAAAAGATTCCATTTATGTCATTAAAAAATATAACAAATCATTAGATGTAGAATTTTTATATTGAAACTTTTCTCATATTGCTGCTTAGATAAGAAATAGAACAAATACTCTTATGCAGGGAACAACAATTAGTAAGTTAAGTAGCTAAGGGTAATAATTACAACTCTGACTTCTAAAATAATATTCTGCTTCTTCAAACTGAAAGCCACTGAGCTTGTGGCTGATAGCCTTTCAAAGATAATGCAATTTCATTTCTCAAATTGCTCTGCTTTTCAATCAGCAAATTTCAAATAATTTTAATTCACTGAAATAAAACTTTGTTGTTTTTAAATTTTATTTTATTTTGATAAGAATACTTACCTTTTTACCAAAGATCTACCCTCTTAACAAATTTTTAAGTGTACAATACATTATTGTTAGCTATAGGTACAATGCTGTACAGTAGATCTCTAGAGTTTTTTTCTTAAGTAAAATGTTGCATCCGCTATGGAAAACAGTACTGAGGTTCCTTAAAAAATTAAAAATAGGACTACTATATGATCCAGCAATTCCTTTTCTGGTTATTTATCCAAAATAATTGAAATCAAGATCTCAAACAAATATAAGAACTGCCATGTTCATTGCAGCACTATCCACAATAGCCAAGATGTGAAAGCAACCTAAATGTTGGTTCACAGATCACTGGATAAAGAAAATGTGGTATACACACACAATGGTATACTTTTCAGCCTTACAAAAGGAAATTCTACAATATGCCATGACATGGATGAACCTTGAGGACATTACACTAAGTAAAATATGCCAGTCACAGAAAGACAAGGACTGCACGATTCCACTTATATGAGGTGTCTAAAATAGTCAAATTCATAGAATTAAGAGTGGAGTGGTGGTTGCCAGAGGCTGGGGGAAGGGGGAAATGGGTAGTTACTAAGAAACCATAGGCTTTTTTAAACCGTAGTATGTTTTATTGTTTTTATCTCCTTTATAATTAGTACTAGAATAAATCAATTCGTTCTAGTTACTCTCTTTTTAGAAACAATCTACTATCAGTTTTTGCTGTCTGTTTCATCATCTTATCAGTAAATAACAAAAATAAAATAAAATTCTAGTTTCCCAGTCCTATGCTTGTGTTATTTCAATGATAAATGCATCAGTGTTACTAATTTTAGCGTGTTCATTTTGGCACTAAACAGGGGTAATACAAACCTAGAGACTATCTCTTGTGAAATGAATGTTATTAACAAAGGATTCTTTGCAAAACCACTAACATATAATTGAGAGTATAATTTTACCTACGAAAATTGCTTTCTACAACTTGTCACAGTGTTACACATATACAGGATAATTACATCATTTCTTTCCAATGAAAATGAAATTGTAAAAATGCAGCAATGAGTTTGCTTTGGAAGTTATAATCACTTATAACAATTTAGCCCAAATTATATGGATAAATTTATGCATGAAATGTTCTATGTGAATCAAATGTTTCTTTTGACAGTTCTGGGTGCAGCGATTGTTCATAAACATAATTTCAAACACACACAGACACACACACACACACATGAACACATAAGCGTAGAGCGCATTGTTTAATGATAGAGAATATATCTAATATGCTACATTAATTTCTTCATATCTTTTTTAAGCAATTCACTACATTGTGTGTTGGTTTACCCTCCTTGTCCAAGTGACCTCTGATGATTGTGAGGTTTCCTTACAGATTCAGCTCCTACCAGCCACTTCCTCAGACCAAATCGTCTATTTTTCTGCTTTGCTACTGCACTTCACACACACCTTTGTAATTGTGCATAAACACAGTAATGTTGTATCAAGGGGAATTCATGTGCTTATGTATCAGATTCCCCTTGGTATTACTAGCTCTGTTAGGAGGTTATAAATCTCATTCATGTTTATATGCCTAGCTTTAAGGACAAAACTTGGCATATAGTTGTTCAACAAAAATGTATCTACTAGATACATGCTCACTCTAAATAGAATAGGGTGTAGCATTTATAATATAATGACTTTCCAAAGTTGATTCTATTAAAAGTCATATTCATATCATTTCGAGTATTATTTCATCAAAATCATGGTCCAGTATAAATACATACATGTTAAATCAGTACAAACTTGAGGCAGTCAGAGATAGTCTAGGAATATAAGTACACATGATACATATCCTAAGTCTGGTATACAAATTCAATAAAATACGGAATATGAGGGCCTCTTCTCTGTTATTACTCATCATTATGAGTATGGGGAACCGTAAAATAGCACAAAAAGAGATTTCACTCATCTGAAATTAATTTACAAAGTAAGACTCTATGTGCTTATTATGGAAGCAAAAGGTTTTATTTTCTTTAAATGAAAATAAATAACTCAGATTCACTAACTAGTTTTTTCTATTCTTCTTTAAAGTAATATATGTTCATTATTATGAAGTGCACAAAACATAGAAAAGAGTAAAGAACCAATTTTAAAAATCAACTGTACTCCTACAACACAGAGATATTCATTCTAATATAAAAAATTGGTGCATTTCATTTCAAACATTTATTTGTGCATAAGTATGTTCATGTGCATGAATTCACAAAACATTGTTAATATAATGGGAGTCAAATGGAATATAAGGTTTTAGTAGCCTGCTGAACATTATGTCTCATTATTAAGTCCTTATTTAAAAGTTAAAATAAAAATGATTATATAAATATAAAATTGAATTTACTCCATTTTAATATCTGCATTATAACCTATTATAGCATTAACCATAATTTAATGAACTGACTCCTTTAATCAGACTCGCACTTTTAAAACATTTTTGTGTTTATGAATTATCCTCCTATCAATAACCTTTGCATTAACTTTTGCTGAGCTTTCTGTGATAATCCTTTATGTGACTCAGATCTAAGGCTGATATCTATCTTTGCAATGATCAGATTCAATGGTGTCATTACATAGATTAGGCAAATTACTTGACTAAGCATGTATTGTTATGATGTATCAGAACTTCTGCAATGAAATCTGAGTACAAATATTAATGAAAATGTTTTATTGAAGCTCCATATATTGTTAATTGGAGACTAATGAAATATATATTATGTTTTGCAGAGTCACAGTTTGATATTTTTCAGAAATGCTGGATATGGGAATCAATATCATGTTTCTTTATCACTCAAATAAGATGTAGTTCTATAAGAAAATCTCTTCATTTTTAATTTCTTAAGGCTTAATGTAAATAGTATGAATCACTCTAACAGCAAAAGATGTGATAAGAAGTAAAAAAAAATAAATATATAAAAATAGGACATACTATAGCACTATGTGATACACATAATATTAGTGGGTTTTTTGTTTGTTTGATTTTCTTTTATTTCTGTTCTAGTGCCTCTTCTTAGATTTTAGAATCTATTTCCAATAGCAGGAAATTGTAATAGAATCTTTGGTGGAAATCTCCTCAGTATATAATGACATGAAAAGTACCCTCATTTTGTGATTTCTTGTTAGAGAGATTAAATTTGTTCAATTTTCTTAAATCCAAACCAGGCAGATGAAAACATCAGTGAGCAAAATATTTTTGAGTGACTGTCGTGACCTACACTCTTTGAACAAATAAACGGATTGATAGTTACATAATTCAATTATATCTCTACTAATTGAAAAACATAACAGATTGCCTATTACTGTGTTTCAACAAGTATTTTTTCATAGGGGATTATAGAACAAAATTTATCTCAGAGGCTTATCTTTCAGTATTACATGTTCAGTACATCTATTCCTTTATACATACAGAAAATGTGGATAGAGACCTGAGTAACTAAGCACATTATGTGAAAATATAATTATACTAAAAATGCATTTTTCTTCCAGCTTTAAAATTACTTGTGACGTGAAATTACTGGGAAGCAAGGCAAATAATATAGGTCCATTTGTACAGCTCCTTGACATCATGGAAAATAAGCATTAAAATTAGACCCAAGTTGTCATGGAGTGGAGTGAGCATTTTGATGCAAATAGAAAGAGAAAGACTTCCTGTGATAATGAAAGAAGCAATGAACCTGAGCTAAGAATGACTGTCTATGAGATTCTTGTACCCACATACACAGTACACGGCTCCTATCTCCTCTTAGGCTCTGTCCAAACTCATTAGAAAGGTAATTGCAACTGTCTGTTCAAATACTGGAGAACAGCAATTGCCTTTTTCCCCCTTTCCTTCCTATTCCATTCACAGGTAATCTCTCTGCTACGCCCGCTTATGATAAGGGAAGAACATGCAAACCTTGAATCCTGTGCAACCACTGGGCTATTCACTGCCAGAATGAAATAGAATTGATTGTATTTAAAGTAGATTTAATTTTTTAAAGCACTGTGTAATTCTTGGTGGGAGTTAAGGTATATTAATGTTAAAACTCTGTTAGGAGAGGATTAGTTTTCTATCTGAGAAGCCAAATCAAATGCAACTCATTTTTAAATGGTCTTGGCATTCACATACTTAATCCTTGAACATGCTCCATTGCTAAAATGTATTTCTGCCTTAGAGGTAAGAGTGCATTCCTCACAGAGATTATGACTGTGTCTTAATTGCCACCATCATGAGAACCGTAGTTTTATTAACTTCCTGGTATAATTATCATCATTACCCTAAGTTATTTTTCAAGTAGCTAAAATACATGATCTACTAAGCATATTAAACTAATATGCAGTCTAACATAAAGGAGTGTTCCTTAACACAAATTACAAATGATATGGTGGGATATGCAGTGGCTTTGGAGGTAAAGAGTCCTAGCTCTGACACTTTCTGTGTGACAGTTAATCACCTTTAAAATGAATATAAAATACTAGCAGCACAGTATTGTTTCAAGTTAAATAAAGAATTTTCAACAATGCTGGATATATAGTGATTTCCTATTAAATTATATATATTTTTATGCCTTTACTGTCTTGTAGCCCTTTCTCACACTTGACTTTCATTTATCATTTTTTTGTCATTTCTTCCCCGCAGAGGACCATGTACATTCATGTTCTCTACAACAATTTAGAACATTTTTTGAAGACTTCCCCGAATGTTGCCTTCCATGGTCAGAAGGATTTGTGTCCTTATGTGTGTCTCCATAGCCTATGGTAAACCATATAGAGGGAAAAAAAACGCTTTTTGTCCCCATTAGATTATAATCTGTGTTAGGATATCTTTTTAGTCATTTTATCCCCCCAAAAAACTAAACATAGATTATTTATCACAGTAGCATATTGTATAACCACCAAATTTGAAATCAATTGAAATTCACAGATTCTTTCTATTGAGGACTGGGCACTCAATGTGTATACTGAATCCTGGAAGGCAGTGTGCCATGCGGTATGTCACGTCTGAGCTGACACCTCATCTGTACCTTCACAGGCAATTCCAGCCACAGACCATCAAGCTGACAGCTTTTGGGTGGTGTGGTATGTGAAAAGACCAGTGAAACCCATTCATACACCAGTGTCAGGATTTATTAGTCTCTCTCAGCTGATCAAAAAGAATCCTCCAGGTAGCCAGAGGAATGAGTTACGGTGCAAAAAGGATGGCTAACGTAGAGTGTGAATTGCCTGTTCATGCAGCTTGCATGAAGGAAAACTCTGGGCATGCTTGTGTTCAATCTTGAATGCACCACTTCTGACTCAAAGTGGATTTCCTCTGAGTCCACCCCAACTCATGATTCGATTGGTCTGACAAAACTGGCTCACTATAGGCAGTTTTGGTTGCATGATCATTGGTGTCCCATGGTCTCTATTGGGATCCATAAGAATTTTTTAAAACAAGGATTTTTTAAAAAGAATATAATTTTCCACTGCAGACAGCAAAGTACCGTTCTGGAATCTCAGGAGTCAGTCCTGTGATTTTATGACTGTGGCTTATATAAGCTTCACGTGGCGTCTTTTCTAACCACTGATACCTCAAATACCACAAATTCTTCCTAGTTGTATGGTCCAAGCAGCAGTGATGCTGGCGTCACAACCTAGATGTGCTGTAGAGTCCTTTTATGTTACAAGTCCCACTTAAGCCATGGTCTTTCACATTATGTAGTATATGAGTTGAAATAGTATTCTAATGTGTGAGATATGCTGCCTCCAGAAGCTGAAAAGTCTTACTAGGTATTGGTCTTCTGCCTTCGTGGTAGGAGAATGCACCTTCAGGGTGCGATAAATTAACTCATACCTTGGAAGGGATGTCCTAGCACACTCTCATCACTGGACCCTTAAAAATTTTACTGATGTGGCATCCTCCTGAACCTTCATGGGATTTATCTTCTATTTCTGAAATATATGTGTCTTACCCATTCTTCCAGGGTGCTAGCGACTCCTTGTTCATCTAGCCTAATGAACATACTATTATCAAGGTTGTTGATCAATATAATGTTCTATGGGGTGTTCAGACAGTCCAGATCTCTTTAGACTACATTATGACACATAACTGGATAATTAACATACCTCTGGGGCAAAACTGTAAATATGTATGGTTGCCTGTTCCATGTGATTGCAAAGATTCTCATCCTTTTTTCTGATCTGAATGGCAAAGAACACATTTATCAAATTAACGGCCATATATCATTGTCCTGAGGCTCTTTAAATCTACTCTAATGAAGATATGCATCTAGCAGAATGGCCTCAACTAGGGGGTAGGGGAGTGAGTAGTTATTTGAGCTTTATTTGAGTTTGTGGTAGGCTGCTGTCATACTCCAGTATGCGTCTGATTTTGAACAGGCCAAAGTAGTTAATAAAATGCAGACATGATGAGGACAACCACCACATATCATTTAGATCTCTAAGGGTGACTCTCATTTCCACCATCCTCTGAAGAAATAGTATTGTTTCTTATTTACTGTGGTGATCAGAGACAGCAGCTTCAGAGGCTTTCACATGTGCTCTCCCACTATAACAGCTCTCACCCGGCAGGCCAAGGACTCAATGGGTGGGTTGCGTCAATTGCCAAGTATGTACATCCCAATTATACTTTTGAGAATAGGTAAATGAGGATCTGAAGATCTGATCTATCCACTGTGAACCAGACCCTGTCTAAGACTCCAGATATGACCCAGCTCTAATTTGTTCTCGCTTTGACAAGGGCAATGAATATTGATGTCAGCTCAGACCTTGTGTTTCATAATCCTCAAAATATTCGGGTGCTTTTTCTCACCAGTGTACAGTTTCCTGAGGAAATGGTTTAAGATCTCTTGGATAAGGATGGTGTGGGGTTGAGGAGGCGCAATAATTGCAATGTATTGCTATGATGTTATAAGGTCTTTCCTTCTGGGACTCAGTTTCCTTTTGGCCAAATGGGTTCTGGGAATGAAAATTGGCTCAGAACTAGAAACTGGGCAATGGATCACCACTTCTTATTGGGGTGAATGCTCTTAGGCTCCTGGTTATATATCCTTGATTTCTTCTAATGACAAAGCTGAGTAGTACCCATTTGAGATGACTATATATTTGGTCATAGAGATTTTGTATTCTTTTAACCACATCCTTAACTCTCTGCAGTTCTTGGTCCCTTTGCTGTCACTTCAACTATGTTATTTATGATAAATGCATCCATCTAACTTCTCAAGGTAACAACATAGCCTCTGTGATTTTAGAGTTTTATCATTGTCACTGCTTTCAGTGAGCCTTGTTCTGTAATGGCCTCTTTTACTTATAGTCCTGCCATACAGAGTAGAGTCATCTCTAAATTTTTACCAAACACATACCTTATATCCTTTGTACATGAAGAATCCTCTATGCAATCTGGTGGGTCTTTTAGCCTTACATTGTTTATCTCTTCCAAAATGGCCACTTCCCCAAGCTTTTTAATTTCTTCCTTTACCATCTATCACAGCAATTCTAGTATTTCAACTTTGCTCAGAATGTGCCCTCACTTTTTCCATATTTTAGGAGCTCTTCAAGTAGCACACTCATACCATCTCCTAGGTACTGCTAGATTGTGAAATCTTGTATCTTCAGAGAATTATCTTCTCTAGTCTATGTTTGAGCTCCCTTGATTAAGCAACCTCAGAATCCTGCCCCACATGTACCCTTCCTGCTCCTTCAAGTACATGCTGTCAAGGTTTAGCAGCTTCTTTGGAGTATAGTCCCTTTCCTCAGATCCAGCATATCCACAGCTGGGTTAGCTATGACTTGGCCCTAGTTATGGCTTAGTGAGCAGGATGAGAGGCGGGAAAAAATACTGTGAGGGACACCTGTTTTCTTGTATGCAAGAATAATTTAAAGAATTTTTTAATAAAAATCTATTCTTGATCTTGTTCATTTCAACATTGGCATAACTAATTTGGCACAGAATTCATTCTAAAAATATGTGTGAGCGACAAATGAAAAAGAAAAAAAAAGAAAATCACTATAAAATAGAATTGGGTTGCTAAAACAGAAATATTTTCCAAGTTTAGCAAAATGAAAGTTAATAGGCTTATGCACACAGCAAAAGAAACTACTGAGTGAAAAAACAACTCATGCATGGGAAAAATATTTGCAAACCATATATTTGATAACAAGTTAATGTCCAAAATACATTAAGAACTAACACTCAATAGTAAAAAAACTAAACTAAAAGTAATAACTCAGTTAAAAATGGGCTAAAGGATATAGCTACAAAGAAGACATATAAATGGCAAACAGATATATTAAAAAAATTGCTCTAGTAGCACTAATCATCACAATAAGATATCACCTCTCACTTGTCAGGATGAATGTTATTGAAAAAACAAGAGACAATAAGTGTTGGTGAGGATGTGGAGAAAGTGGAACCATCGTGTGCTGCTGATGGGAATACAAAATTGTGCATCGTCTATGGAAAATAGCATGGTGCGTCCTCAAAAAACTAAAAGTAGTACTAACATGTGATCTAACAATCCCACTTATGCATATTAATCCAGAATAATTAAATCAGGATCCCGAAGAGATTAACATTTCAATGTTCACTGCAGCACTATTCACTATAGTCAAGATGTGGAAGCAACCTAAACGTTCCTTGACACATTAATGATTTTTAAAAAATGTGTATATACATACAGTGGAATACTATTCATCCTTCAAAAGAGAAGGAAATTCTGCAATATGCCACAACATGGATGAATCTTAAGGATATTATGCTAAGTAAAATAAGCCAGTCACAGAAAGACAAATACCGCATGATTCCATTTATATAAGGAATCTAAAATAGTCAAGAATTAGAGTGGAATGGTAGTTGCTAGTGGCTAGAGAGAGTAAGAAATGGCAAGCTACCAAGCAATGGGCATAAAGTTTCAGCTGAGAAAGATGAATAAGGTCTAGAGATACACTGTGCAACATTGTACCTATAGTTAACAATAATATATTTTACATTTAAAAAATTTTGAAGAGGATAGATCGCATGTTAAGTGTTCTTTCCAAAATAAAATAATACAAAAAAAGTCAAAAGGAACAAATATTAAATACAAAAACTTGAATACAAAAATAGTAAATGCATATGTGAAATATGGTGGTTCATGAATATGAAACACTAGAAGTCAAAATCATATTGATGTTCCTGTATAGGGATCTCTTTGTCATCTGTTATATGGGAAATCTTCTTTTTTTCCTCCTCAGTAAATAGGATAGTAGGTCCTTGATGGTGAAAATGTTGATAAGTCCCCTCTCTTTTAAATTATGAAAGTTACTTATTACGTGGGGATATTACTTAATATCCCAAAAGGCCCAAATACTTGCTATAAATTGCCACTTAATTGTAGCTTCCTGGTCTTGTATAAACTGGATCATCCTCATTTAAATTACTTACAAGAAAGGACTAATGCTGTAATACTTCAGAGCTTATTCATAGAAATAGCTCTTGTCTTAGTTTTCTTGGGTTGCTATAAGAAAATACCATAGACTGGGTGACTTAAATAACAGATATGTGTCTTTCACAGTTCTGGTGCCTGGGAAGGCCAAGATCAAGGTGCCAGGAGTTTAAGTTCCTTGTGAGGACCCTGCTCCTGGCTTATGTACATAGATACCTTCTCACTGTCTCCTCACATGGCAGAGAGAGTGCTGATCTTTATTCTTCTTCTTATAGGGACACTGATCCCATCATGAGGGCCCCACCCTTATGAACCCATCTAAACCTATTTGACGCTCAAAAGCCCCACCTCTAAAAACTGTCACACCAGGGATTAGGGCTTCAATATATGAATTTTGGGGGAACACAAATATTCAGTTCACAAAACCTATTACTTAAAATAAATTAATGGAGGGCCAGGGCCCAGTGGCATAGTGGTTAAGTTCGTGTGCTCCACTTTGGTGGCCCGGGATTCGCAGGTTCAGATCCCAGGGCGGACCTATACACCGCTTATCAAGCCATGCTGTGGCAGGTGTCCCACATATAAAGTAAGAGGAAGATGGGCACAGATGTTAGCCCAGGGCCAATCTTCCTCTTTTTGCTAAGGAAGATTGTCAGCAGAGGTTAGCTCAGGGCTAATCTTCCTCACACACACACACAAAAAAAATTAGTGGTGAGAAGTGACATCAGCATCAGATTGACAAAATATAAAGAGAAAGGAATCAAAGCATATCACTATGGGAAATCATCATTTCACAAAGGAGGGCAGCAAAAGAGGAAGAAAGAAGCAAGGGAAATTCAAAGCAGACAGAAAACAATAATATAGTATAAGTAAGTCCATACTTATCAATCGCTACTCTAAATGTAAATGAATTGAATTCTCCAATTAAAAGGCGTAAAGTAGCTGGATGGATTAAAAAAACAAGACCCAACTATATGCTGCCTAAAAGAGATTCACATCAGCTTAAGGACACACAAAGGCTCAAAGTTAAGGCATGAAAACATATATTCTATGCAAGGGGAAACCAAAAGAGAGCAGAGGTAATTAAACTTATATCAGGCAAAATAGTCTTTAAGCCAAACTGTAACAAGAAACAAAGAAATTCATTATATAAAGCTAAAGAGTCAATTCATCAAGAAGATATAACAATCATAAATACATGTCCATACAACATCAAAGCACTCAATTATATTAAGCAAATACTAATGGATCTGAAGGGAGAAATAGACAATAGTACAATGACAGTATGGGACTTTAGTAGTGCACTTGAAAAAATTGATAAATCATCTAGACAGAAAATCATAAGGAAATGTTGGACATGAGCCGTACTTTAGACCAAATAGACCTAACAGACATATAAAGAACATTGCATCCAACAACAGCAGAACACATTCTTCTCAAGTGGACACGGAACATTCTCCAGGATAGGTCAGGTCACATGATAGGTTATAAAGCAAGTATTAGTAAGTTTAAGAAGAATGAAATCATACCAGGTATCTTTTGTGACCTATATGGTATGAAACTAAATATTAATAACAGAAAGAAAGCTAGAAAATTCCAAATATGTGGAAATTAAACAAAGCACTCCTGAAAAACCTGAAGAACCAGTGATAAGCACTCCTGTCAAAGAAGAAATCAAAAGGGAAATTAAAAAAAAATCTTTAAACAAGCAAAAATGGAAATGCAACATACCACATTCTATGCAATGCACCAAAAGCAGTTCTAAGGGTTAAATTTATAGTGATAAATGTCCACATTAAGAAAAGAGAAAGATTTCAAACAACATAACTTTATTACTCAATGAACTAGAAAAAGAACATGCTAATCCCAAAGTTAGCAAAAGGAAAAAAATAATAAAGATAAGAGCAGAAATAAACGTAGTAGAAACCAGAAAAAAAGAATTAGAAAGATCAATGAAACTAAGAGTTGCTTTTTTGAAAAGATAAACAAAATTGACAAATTTTTAACTAAATTAACTAAGAAAAAAATGAGAAGACTCAAATAAATAAAATTAGATATGAAAGCAGAGACATTACAACTGATACCACAAAAATACAGACATAAGAGATTACTATGAACAGTTATAGGCCAACAAATTGGAGAACCCAGAAGAAATGGTTAAATTTCTAGAAACATACAACTTAGACTGAATCATGAAGAAATAAAAAATCTTACAGACAAATAACAAGTAAGGAGTTTGATCAGTAATCTAAAATCTCCCAACAAAGAAAATCCAAGGACCAGATGGTTTCCCTGGTGAATCCAACCAAACATTTAAAGAATTAATACCAATCCTTCTCAAACTCTTGAAAATAGATGAGTAGAAGGGAACACTCCCAAACTCATTTTATAAGGCCTGCAATACCCTAATACCTAAGTCAGATAAGGACACTATGAGAAAAGAAACTATAGGCCAACACTCCTGATGAATATAGATGCAAAAATTCTCAACAAAATATTAGCAAACCAAATTAACAGCACATTCAAAAGATCATACACTATAATAAAGTGGGATATCCTTGGGATGCAAGGATGGTTCAGCATAAGTAAATTGATAAATGTGACACACGTAAATAATAAAATGAAAGATAAAAATCATATGATGTTCTCAATAGATGCAGAAAAAGCATTTGAGAAAACTCAACATCCTTGCATGAAAAAAACTCTCAACAGTATAGAGGGAACGTGCCTTAACATAATAAAGACCATATACGAAAGCCCATCACTAGTATTATACTCAATGGTGAAAAGTTGAAAGCTTTTCTTCTAAGACCAAGAATTAGACAAGAGTGCCACACTTACCACCTGTATTCAACAGAGCACTGGAAGTCCTAGCTAAAACAATCAGGCAAGAAAAAAAAATAAAAGGCATCTGCATCAGAAAGGAAAAATAAAACTGTCTTTGTTTGCAGATGATATGATCTTATATAGAGAAAACCCTAAAGATCTACCAAAAAACTGTTAGAACTAATAAATAAATTCAGTAAACTTGCAGGATACAAAAACAACATACAGAAATCAGTTGTATTTCATTACACAAAAATTAAATATCTGAAAAAGAAATAAAGAAAAAACTCCCATTTGCAATGGCATTAAAAAATAAAATACTTAGGGATAAATTTAACCAAGGACGTAAAAGCTCCATACACAGAAAACTTTAAGACTTGGATGAAAGAATTGAAGAAGACACAAATAAATGGAAAGATATTCCATGTACATGCATTGTAAGAATTAATATTGTTAAAATGGCCAAACTACAAAAGCTGTCTATAGATTCAATGCAATCCCTATCAAAATTCCTATGTCATTTTTCACAGAAATAGAAAACACAATTCTAAAATTTGTATGGAACAACAAAAGACCCCAGATAGCTAAGCAATCCTGAAAAAGGCAAAAGCAAAGCTGTAAGCATCACATTTCCTAAATTTAAACTATACTATAAAACTATGTAATTAAAACAGTATGGCACTGTCATAAAAAGAGACACATAGACCAATGGAACAGAATAGAGAGCCCAGAATTAAACCCACACATATATAGTGAAGTCATATTTGACAAGGGAGCCAAGAATACCCAATGGGGAAAGGACAATCTCTTTAATAAATAGTGTTGGGAAAACTGGATAATCATATGCAGAAAAATGAAATTGGACCACTGTCTTACACTGCTTACAAAAATTAATTTGAAATGCATTAAAGACTTAAACATAAACTTCCTGGAAAAAAATATAGGGGAAAAGCTCTTTGACTTTGGTCTTAGTGGCAATTTTTTGGATATGATACCAAAAGTATAAGAAACAAAAGCAAAAATAAATAACTGGGACTACATTGAACCAAAAAACCCCTGCACGATAAAAGAAACAATCAACAAAATGAAAAAGCAACCTATAGAATGGAAGAAAATGTTTTCAAATCATATATCTGATAAAGGGTTAATATCTAAAATACATAAGGAACTCATACAACTCAATGGCAAAGAAACAAACAATGATTAAAAAATGGGCAAAGAAACTTAACATACATTTTTACAAAGAAGACATACAAATGGCCAACATTTACATGAAGAGATGTTCAACATCACTAATCATCAGAGAAAAGCAAATGAAAACTACAATGAGATATCACCTCACACCAGTTAGAATTGCTATCATCAAAAAAAAAAGAAGAAACAATGAGCGTTGGCAGGGAAGCGGAGAAGAGAGAACACTTGTGTACTGTTGGTGGGAATGTAAATTGGTACAGCCACTATCAAATACTGTATGGAGGTTCCTCAAAAAACTAAAAATAGAGCTACCATATGATCCAATAATTCTACTTCTGGGCATTTATCCAAAGGAAATAAAATCACTATCTCAAAGAGATATCTACACTCCCCTGTTCATTGCAGCATTATTCACAATAGCCAAGATGTGGAAACAACTTAAGCATTCATCTACAGATGAATGGGTAAAATACGTGGTACATATATACAATGAAATATTATTCAGCCATGAGAAGGAGGAAATCCTGCTGTTTGAGACAACATGGATAAACCTTAAGGGCATTATGCTAAGTGAAATAAGTCTCACAGAGAAGGACAAATATGCATGTTCTCACTTAAATGTGGAATCTAAAAAAACAGTGAATTCGTAGAATCAGAAAGTAAAATGGGGGTTGCCAGAACTAGGGGTTTGGGAGAAATGAGGAGATGTTGGTCAAAGGGTACAAACTTCCAGTTATGAGATGAATAAGTTCTGGGAATCCAATATGCAGCATGGTGACTACAGATTACAATACTGTATTATATACCTGAAAGTTGCTAAGAGAGGAGATTTTAAATATTATTACCACAGAAAAAGATAATTATGTGAAATGATGGAAATATTAACTAATGCTTCTCTGGTAATTATTTAACAACATCAAATTAACACAATATACACCTTAAACTTACACAATGTTATATGTCAATTACAACTCAATAAATCTGGAAAAAAGATTAATGCTGCATTGATATATTAATGATGTACATGGTAGTTGATGACTAGAGAAATTTCATTACAGCACCATCTCTCCAAATAGGATACATTGAGATCCCATGGTATTTATAAAATAAAATTTGCATATCAACATACTGAGGCACTAGAATATTTGGAGTACAAACCCTGCCCCTAATGCTTTATTGCCTTCACTATTTTTTGTTGAGATCCTGTTCTTCCACTCCGATTCACCACAATCCTGTGCTCACTTTGAATCTTAGAAGAATGAAAAATAACATATCGAGTGTGCATGTGTATAGAAGCATAGGGAATTTTGCACCATACTGGCCATGTGTACATCTAATTATCTTAAGTGAATATTTATATCAGATTCTCAAAAAAAAAAAAAAGTTCCAAAATGTGAGAACCAAAAGATGCCCTAACCTGTGGTTTAAACAGAAGGATAAAAATAGTAATAGATCCAGATGCTAGCTGAAAGATTTGTTATTTTCTTCTGCTGAAACATAATCTGCCCATAAATAATTGTACAGGCAAGCTGTAAACCCTTACTCTTCAGTCTTTTTTAGCAGGGCTTTGCAGAATTGATTTATACTTGCATTGTACCTATTACTATGTCAGGCAGTTTACTGGGAATCAAAACTGGTTATTTTAATTAGTATTAACTGGGTATTTTAATACCAGACTGAATAAGATAAGTATTTTTTATATGCATTATAAAAAATGCCTATTCAAGAACTAAAGCCTGTAGTATTGTTTACTATTTTATTGTTATGATTTTATTACATAAAATAATGCAACATACAAACATATTTATAACTGCTATGTTAGAAGATGACTCTGTTTTGGTGTAGGGTTTATTTTCTTTGTGATTAAAATCATGCACACTGAATCTGCTAGATTACACTTTAGAACTCCAAAGGGAGTTTTACTAGTCTATTGTGCACATCTCCTGCCCCTGATCTTTTGACATTCCTATGCAGTGTATTTATTCATATGTTTTTCCTTTGTTGCAAAAAGTTACTTTTTTGCTTTATAGTTCTGGATCACGACTCTCAAGTGGCCTTGGACATGCATGAGTGATTCACTATATTAGCACTATCATAAAGAGAAGTGTTTTCTACACTCGAGGTGGAAGATTCTATCGAAACAATCACCTACCTGTGTTCTGAAATTGAGAAAGAAACACGATGATGAAATCTGAGCAGTAGTCGCCATGTTAATCCATGTCAGTTTTCCTGTGGGATAAATAGTAGTGAGGTGTTTACATAATTTCTCTTTTTGTCAGATCATCTCTATGCTCATATCTCAACTCTATCACTTATTAGCTATGTCCTTCTACAAGTTAATCAGTATCCTTGAGTCTCAGTTTCTCAATAATAATACTCTATCCTCTTTTCATCTCGCCTTGTCTGACCAAAAAAATAAATTCAAAAAATTAAAATTAAAAAAAGGAAAAGAAATTTGGGAAAAATCCAAATTCTTGATTTCTCCACTGTCACACTAGGGCAGTTTTGTACTGAGGGATAGACTCCCCTGAAAGAATAGAAGAGTAGAAGCTAAATGTCCAAGATCATTAACCTAGATGTCTTTGCTTTGGTGGTCCCTGAATTACAAAATGCAATGGCTATTACATTCTTATCCACTCTCTCAAAATCTCCATATATCATCCTGATCAGCACCCCATATGTCACTCTTACTGACATTGGATTATCTAACATTGCATTTTGTACAGATATCTGGAGTTATCATATATTAACTAACTTAACCATCAAACATATAAGGATATATACATCTGCACTAAAATTCTCCTATCTGTTTAAACACAGGAATGTTTCTCTATTGATACCAAGAGGTCTGTAAACTTTAATATTTTCTAAGTAGCTTTTGTTTTGTTGATATCTTTATTGGGTTTCTATTTCATTATTTTTTGTCCTAATCTCTTTTATTTCTCTCCTTCTATTTATTTTGGGTGTAGTTTGCTTTTATTTTTATAGTTTCTTAACATGGACTTTTGGATTATTGATTTAAGATATCTCTTTTCTTTAATACTGCCTATTGCAGATAAATTTCCTCTTAGTACTGCTTTGGCAGCATCCTATAAGTTTTGGTATGTTGTGTTTTTGTCTTTTTTCATCTCAAGGTATTTTCTAATTTCCATTGTGATTTCCTCTTTGAACTATTCTTTTTATGATTGCTGATTTTAGTGTCCACATAATTGTGAATTTCCAAAATTTACTTCTGTTATCTTCTAACTCTCTTGCACTGTGGTCTGAGAACACACCTTGCATGATTTCAATCTTCTAAAATTTCTGATCTGTTTTATGACCTAACATATAGTCTACCCTGGAGAAATTTCCATGTATCTTTGACAAGAATGTGTATCCTGCTGTTGTTGTGCGGAATGTTCTACAAGTATCTGCTAGGTTTAATTGTGTTATACTGTTGTGTCGTTCAAGTCTTCTAGTTTGTTGTTGATCTGCCTATTAATTTTATTTGTTATTGAATGTGGTATAGTGCTTTCTCTTGAATTGTCTATTTATCTCTTCAATTCTGTAGTTTTCTTCGTATATTTTGGGACTTTAGTGTTGGCTGCATTTATATAGTATATAAATGGTGTAACTTCCTGAGTGACTGACATTTTTATCCTTAAAAATGTCCACTTAGCTTGTAGTTACAATTCTGTCTTGAAACCCATTATGTCTAATTTTAGTATGGTTACTGCAACTTTTTTTTTATTACTGTTTACATGGTGTATCTTCTTCCACCCTTTTACTGTCCAACTCTTTGATTCTTTGAAATTAAGTTTGTCTCTTACAGATGACATATAGTGCATAGCTTGAATCCATTCTATAAATCTCTGTTTTTTATTAGTGTTTAATATATTTACATTTAATGTGATCACTGATAAGGTAGAATTTACTTCTGCCATTATGCTGTTTTCTTCATGTCTTATGTCTTTTTCCTTCTTACATTATTCCATTGTTGCTTTCCATTTGTTAGAGATATTTTACAATGTACCATTTTAATTTTTGTTCTTTTTTTACAGTAGTTTTTCGTTATTCACTTAGCAATATACCTGAAATTAATATTTTAACGTGTACAATAGTTCAGATATAGACCAACTTAATTTCAGTAATATACAAACACTTTCCTCTTATATTACTCCTTCCTCTCCCCTCTTCTTTGTAAAGGTATGACCATATAAATTACATCTTTATAATTTGTATGTCCAACCAAACTACTTATAATCATTGTTTTATGCACTTCTCCTTTAATACAGATAGGAAGGAATAAAAGAGTTGTAAACATAAAATATATTTATATTCTCTTTTATACTTAGCTATACAGTTACCTTTAACTGGGTTCTTTATTTCTTCATGTGGTCTCAACTTATGGTCTAACGTCCTTCCATTTCAGCCCACAAGACTCCCATTAGTATTTCTTGTAAGACAGATTTGCTAGCAACAAAATCTCTCAGTTTTTGTTTTTCTTGGAATGTCTTAATTTCTCCTTTAATTTTGAAAGTTTGTTTTGTTAGACATAGAACTCTTGCTTGACCTCTCTTTTCCTTACAGCTCTTTGAATACAATATTCCATTGCCTTCTAGTCGCCATTGTTTCTGATGAGAAATTGTCTGTTAATCTTGAGGACCCCCTTTATATCATGAGTTGCTTCTCTCTTGCTGCTTTCAAGATTCTTTCTGTATTTGGCTTCTGACAGTTTGATTATGATATGTCTAAGGATGGGTCTTTGAGTTTGGTCTACTTGGGTTTTATTGGGCTTCTTGTCTGTGTAGATGAATGATTTTCATCAAATTTTGGAACTTTTCAACCATTATTTCTTAAAATATTGTTTCTGCCCCTTTTTCCCTCTCTTCTTCTTCTGTGACTCCATCATGCATATATTTGTATGCTAGTTGGTGTTCCACAGGTCTCTGAGGCTCTGTCCATTTTTCTCCATTTTTTTCTCTTTCAGATCCTGAGACCAAATAATATAAATCCATCTATCTTCCAGGTCTCTCATTCTTTCATCAGATAGCTCAAATCTGCTTTTTAGTCCCCAGTGATTTTTTTTTTTTATTTTAGTTATTGTACTCTCCAATTTGACATTTTCTATTTGGTTCTTCTTTTGTAATTTCTATATCTTTATTGATACTCTCTATTTGTTGAGACGTCATTCTCATATTTTTGTTCTTTAGAAACGGTTTCCTTTAGTTCTTTGAACATATTTAAAAGAGGCACCTTAATTTTTTTTTTTTTTGTCTTTTAAGTCCAATATTTGGGCTTACTTTAGGACCATTTCTATTGACTGCTTTTTTCTCTATATATGGGCCATAATTTCTTGTTGTTTTAATACGTCTTACATGTGTTTTGTTTAAAAATTGAAATTTTAAATAATATAATGTGAGAACTCTAGAAATCAGATTCTTCCCACACCCCTTCAGGGTTGGTTGTTATTGCTGTTTGCTTGTTTATTTGCCTTCCTGAACTAATTCTGTAACATCTATATTCCTTGTCAGCTGTAGCTACTGAAGTCTCAGCTTAGTTAGCTTAGTGGTCAGCTAATGAATGGGCACAGGTTATCTTAAATGATTCAAATGAATATCCTTCTAGCATTTGCCAAGAGAACCTGCGTGCATTTTAGGCATAACTTCAGTGCTCAGGAAGGCAATTTATGGCTCTGGTTACATTTCACTTTTTGTTTATATAGGTCCTCAAGATCAGGCAAAGGTGAAAGCTAAGGGACCTCTCATCTCTTTCCTCAGCATACACATATCTCTGGGCATGCACAGTGTTACATATGCCTGTGGCCTTCTAGATTCCCAGGAATATGTTGAAGCTTTTCAAAGTCCCCTATGGACATCTCCTTCCCTAGTTTTTCCTTTTAAACAATCATCAGCCTGACATTTTCCTCAACTTTTATCACTGTCTCAGTCAACTGCAATGTTAACCAATTGCTGCTGATTGTTTCTGAAAAACTTACCCAGAGTAAAGGCTATTTGTTAGCTCTGGAACATCTCTGAGTGAGGCCAAATAAAGATAATCCTAGTAAGCGGGTTTTTCCAGGAAACTGCTACGTAAGTCTAATAATCACCACTCTTTGGCTATGGGGTTTGGAGGAGCTCCAATTCTGTTTTGTTCCATTCAGTGGCTTCTAAGCTATTGGTTTGCAAAGCTACCTTAGAGCTAAAGAAAGAAGGATTGAAAAAGAAAGTTAAAATGCCACAAAGCTCACTAATCTTACTCATATTTAGCCATTTTCTTGAATAAATGCTCCCAGGATTGTTGAAAGTTTTGATTAACTTCCCAAGTTCTAAAAGAGCTGACCACACCAGATTTGCCAGTGTTCTTATTGCTTTTATTGAGTAGAAGAGTTTTGGAGGTCCTTACCCCACCATTCGCACTAATATCTCTACATAATATCTATATATATTTTATATATCTATATATCTTTATATATATATATATATATATATTTGGTTTCATTTTATTGTGGAGCACCTGTTTTATATTTATTTTTTATTTATAGCCTTTCATATCTATTATTTATCTGATAATTATTGTATAGGTCTCTCTTCTTCCATTTAAATTCTTCCAAATTTCTCTGTTCTTTACATAATACTCCTGACTGTTATTTATAGTTACATTTGCTCTGTTACTCCTAATCTACCATTCAGCTCTTCTTAACATTTTAATTTTTACATAAATGTTTATATTTTCACCTTTGCTTCTTTTACTCTGTCTTTTTTCTCAGAGTCTCATTTTGAGTCTGTGTGCTCTTTTTTGAGAACATTTTTTAAGCCTAGAATTTCTTTAAAATTATGGAAATGTTTCCTCTGAACTCTGCTCTTATTTCACTGAAAATCGTCTTGGGAAATATATTTTTCATCTGCCATTTGCAAGTATTTGCTCCTGATTTTTTTGTCCAACATCAATGCAAAAGTTTCTTAAGAGTTCTTTTGTCATTATTACTCATTTTTTGAATGGGGACAGTTTTCCTGAAAATTGTTATGATGAAGAGTGAGAGGATAAATCACATTTGTTGTACTCACAAAACTCTCACCAAATATGATTTCCTTTGCCCTGGCAGCACACCTTCACTCAATTGTTAGCATTCAAGTATTCAGTGTGGCTCTGGAGAAGCTTCTGGTACCCACAAGCCCTTGATGTTACCATCTGGCGATTGTTGCCTCCTCTCTCTTGTCTTCACTTTGAGAAAGTCTGGAAGTCTGAATCAGAGACTATTAAACATGATATTAGCTCCTCTTCAGAGTCAAGTATTCATGTGGAACTAGGTCTCTGCATTGGGCCATGCTTATGCCCCTTGATCTAATTGCTTAATCAATAATCTATGGATAAATATTTTTGTTTGGTGACATTTAATTATATTATATTTGGCTTTACCACTTATTATCTGAAGAGGTATATGTCTTATCTCAGTATCTTCTTCATTTTGATCTATCTTTTCTAGTATATGGCACATGCAAATAACATTTTATGATTTTGAATGATGACTCTTTTCTTATTTATTAAAATATGAAAATTGTTTCAACCTCCCTCTCCCCTCTTCCCTCCCTTTCTTCCAATATTTGTTGCCATAAGTAAGTTTCAAAGAAGAGGCTTGAAGAAATAATATCAATACTAAGTTATCTTTAACAAGAGGTATCCCTTCATAACAATAACAAAAATTTTTATAGAAAAGGAAAAAAATAACTTTCTGTATAGCAATTATCTTTTACCAAACACATTTGCTCAATCTTCCCTTAAAATCTAACTATTGAGACTTCCATTAACTATTGTCACTTTCATTAATTCTCATCCTCTCACTCCTCAACACACGCCATACTCAACACCATCCCATGGAAATAGATCTGCTTAAATTTGAATATGTTTTCTACATAATTATAGCCTATACATATTCATTATTTCACTTGACATTTTAGCATCATTAAAAATGTTTGATTTTGCTTTCTCTTGAAGTGTTCCCTATATTAGACTTCAAGAGATTAAATCTTTCAGTTTTCCATTTCAATACGCCTTCTTCTCAATTGTTTTACCTCGTCATATTTCATTTACAGTTTGTCATCTTAATGCTTCAGATCTAAGTCTTCTTTTTCTCTTATTTTAATCACTTTTCTTAGCCAGTTTAAACCACATTCATTTTTTAAAACATACCATTTATATGACTTGTATCATATCGATATCCCCACTTCAAGCTTCTTCTCTGAGTTCTACATCTCTAATATCCTGACTACTTACTTCTCCACAGGTACCTCAGATTGACAAGTCCCAAAACCTCAGGATCTTCACCCAAAAGAAAAACTTATCTGTCCTCCAGGTACATTCTATCTGAGTGAGTAGTACCTCTGTGAACACGGTTTTACAAGTGAGAAACCAAGGATGGGAGTAAGCTTCATACGTAACATTTTCATGTATTTCACTAGACATCCACCTGTCAATGATATTTATCGGTAATTCTTATGTATTTTTGAATCGTTAAACGTTTATTACAGTAAATATTCAGAAAAGTGCATATCATAAGTGTATGCCTGAGTTAATTTTCCCAAATTGACCAAATTGCTGTTGAATCTTGTCAATTTTTTTCTATATCTATTTAAATAGCCCCCTAAAATGTCGTTGTTTTCCTGTTCACACAATAAAAAACAACTGTTTTTTGAAAGTTGAATGGACCTTGCATTCCTAGAGTAAACCCTACTAGATCAATAATATATGATTCTTGTTATAAATTTCTAGAATGGATTTTCTAATACTTTGTTAAGGATATTTACATTTATGTTCATGAAGGATACCTGTCTGCAATTTTCTTTGTTTATAATATTTTTGTCTAATTTTGATATCAAGATGATGCTAACATAAAATGATTTGAGGAAGTGTTCTTTCCTTTTCTATTTTCTGGAAATTTTTTGTGTAGAATTATCATTTTTTTCTCAAATGTTTGGTAGAATTCAATAATGAATCAATCTGGGCAGTAGCTTTCTTATAGGAAGGTTTTAATTATTAATTTAATTTTTAAAATATATATAGGAACATTCAGGTTATGCATTTTTTCTTCAGTGAGCTTTGTTAGTGTCTTTCTAGGAATTTGTCATTTAAATTATCAAATTATTGGCATAAAGTCATTCATAATATTACTTTGTCTTTTTAATATCTCTAGGATCAATAAGTGTAGGTCATCTTTTCTTCCTGATACTGGAAACTCTTTTTTTTTTTTTAATTTTATAGGTTGTCTTTTTGTAATTAACAAATTATAACCTGCTCTAATATTTTTTTTATTGATGTTTTAATAGTTTTTAACATTGTGAAATTTTGGGTTGTACATTTTTTTTGTCCATCACCATATATATGACTCCCTTCACCCCTTGTGCCCACCCCCCCCCACCCCCCACCCTCCTTACCCCTGGTAACCACAATACAGTTTTCTCTGTCCATGTGTTGGTTTATATGCCACATATGAGTGAGATCATACAGTGTTTGTCTTTCTCTTTCTGGCTCATTTCACTTAACATAATACGCTCCAGGCGCATCCATGTTGTTGCAAATGGGATGATTTTGTCTTTTGTTATGGCTGAGTAGTATTCCATTGTATATATATACCACATTTTCTTAATCTAATCGTCAGTCGAGGGACACTTAGGTTGCTTCCACTTCTTGGCTATGGTGAATAATGCTGTAATGAACATAGGGGTGCATAAGCCTCTTTGGATTGTTGATTTCAGGTTCATTGGCTAGATTACCAGTAGTGCGATGGCTGGGTCATAGGGCATGTCTATTTTTAATTCTTTGAGGAATCTCCATACCGTTTTCCATAGAGGCTGCACCAGTTTGCATTCCCACCAGCTGTGTATGAGGGTTCCTGTTTCTCCACATCCTCTCCAACATTTGTTGTTTTTTGTCTTGGTGATTATAGCCATTCTAATGGGCATGAGGTGATATCTTAGTGTCGTTTTGATTTGCATTTCACTGATGATTAGTGATGGTGAACATCTTTTCATGTGCCTATTGGCCATCTGTATATCTTCTTTGGAGAAGTATCTGTTCATTTCCTCTGCCCATTTTTTGATTGGGTTGTTTGTTTTTTTGTTGTTCAGTTGTGTGAGTTCTTTATATATTATGGAGATCAACCCCTTGTCAGATGTATGTTTTGCAAACATTCTCTGCCAGCTGGTGGGTTGCTGTTCATCTTGATTCTTGTTTCATTTGTCTTATAGAAGCTCTTTAATCTGATAAAGTCCCACTTGCTTATTTTTTCTTTAGTTTCCCTAGTCTGGGTAGGCATGTCATCCGAAAAGATTCCTTTATGACCAGTATCAAACAGTGTGTTGCCTATATTTTCTTCTATGAGTTTTATAGTTTCAGGTCTCACCTTCAGGTCTTTGATCCATTTTGAGTAAATTTTTGTGAATGGCGATAGCACATGGTCCACTTTCATTCTTTTGCATGTGGCTGTCCAGTTTTCCCAATGCCATTTATTGAAGAGAATTTCCTTTCTCCATTGTATGTTCTTAGCACCTTTGTCGAAAATTAGCTGTCCGTATATGTGTGGTTTTATTTCTGGGCTTTCAATTCTGTTCCATTGATCTGTGTGTCTGTTTGTGTACCAGTACCATGCTGTTTTGATTACTATTGCTTTTTAGTATGTTTTGAAGTCAGGGATTGTGATGCCTCCTGCTTTGTTCTCTTTTCTTAGGATTGCTTTAGCTATTCGGGGTCTTTAGTTGCCACATATAAATTTTAATATTCCTTTTTCTATTTCTGTGAAGAATGTCATTGGGATTCTGATTGGGATTGCATTGAATCTGTAGATTGCTTTAGGTAAGATAGACATTTTAACTATGTTTATTCTTCCAATCCACGTGCATGGGATATCTTTCCATTTCTTTGTGTCATCATCGATTTCTTTCAATAATGTCTTGTAGTTCTCATTGTATAGGTCATTCACCTCCTTGGTAAGATTTATTCCTAGGTATTTTATTCTTTTTGATGCAATTGTAAATGGTATTATCTTTTTGAGCTCTCTTTCTGTTAGTTCATTATTAACATACAGAAATGCAACTGATTTTTGTAGATTGATTTTGTACCCTGCGACTTTGCTGTAGTTGTTGATTATTTCTAATAGTTTCCCAATGGATTTTTTAGGGTTTTCTATATATAAAATCATGTCATCTGCAAATAGTGAGAGTTTCACTTCTTCGTTACCTATTTGGATTCCTTTTATTCCTTTTTCTTGCCTAATTGCTCTGGCCAAAACCTCCAGTACTATGTTGAACAGGAGTGGTGAAAGTGGGCAGCCCTGCCTCATTCCTGTTCTCAGAGGAATGACTTTCAGTCTTTCCCTGTTGAGTATGATGTTGGCTGTGGATTTGTCATAAATAGCCTTTATTATGTTGAAGTACTTTCCTTCTATTCCCATATTGCTGAGAGTTTTTATCATAAATGGATGTTTATCTTGTCAAATGCCTTCTCTACATCTATTGAGATGACCATGTGGTTTTTATTCTTTGTTTTGTTGATGTGATGTATCACGTTGATTAATTTGTGGATGTTGAACCATCCCTGCGTCCCTGGTATAAATTCCACTTGATCATGGTGTATGATCTTTTTAATGTATTGCTGTATTTGGTTTGCCAATATATTGTTGAGGATTTTTGCATCTATGTTCATCAGCGATATTGGCCTGTAATTTTCTTTTTTGTATTGTCTTTGTCTGGCTTTCATATCAGGGTGATGTTGGCCTCGTAGAATGATTTAGGAAGTGTTCCATCTTCCTCTATTTTTTGGAATAGTTTGAGAAGGGTGGGTATTAAATCTTCTTTGAATGTTTGGTAAAATTCACCAGAGAAGCCATCTGGTCCTGGACTTTTATTTTTTGGGAGGTTTTTGATTACTATTTCAATCTCTTTACTTGTTATTGGTCTATTCAGATTCTCCATTTCTTCTTGGTTCTATTTTGGGAGGTTGTATGAGTCTAAGAATTTATCCATTTCTTCTAGATTGTCTAATTTGTTGGCATATAATTTCTCATAGTGTTCTCTTATAATCCTCTGTATTTCCATGGTATCCATTGTAATTTCTCCTCTTTCATTTCTAATTTTATTTACTTGAGACTTTTCTCTTTTTTTCTTAGTAAGCCTGGCTAAAGGTTTGTTGATTTTGTTTATCTTCTCAAAGAACCAACTCTTTGTTTCATTAATCCTTTCTACTGTTTTTTTGGTCTCAATTTAATTTATTTCTGCTCTGATTTTTATTATTTCTCTCCTGCTGACTTTGGGCTTTTTTTTTCTTCTTTTTCTAGTTCTGTTAGGTGTAATTTAAGGTTGCTTATTTGGGCTTTTTCTTGTTTGTTAAGGTGGGCTTATATCGCTATGAGTTTCCCTCTCAGGACTGCTTTTGCTGCATCCCATATGGCTTGGTATGGCATATTTCCATTTTTCCCTTTTTCCAGATAGTTTTTGATTTCTCCTTTAATTTCATCAATGATCTATTAGTTGTTCAGTAGCATGTTGTTTAATCTCCACATTTTTGTCACTTTCCCAGTTTTTTTTTTCATGGTTCATTTGCAGTTTCATAGCATTATGATCTGAAAAGATGCTTGTTATGATTTCAATCTTCTTAAATTTATTGAGGCTTGCTTTGTTTCCCAACATATGGTCTATCCTTGAGAATGTTCCATGCGTGCTTGAGAAGAATGTGTAGTCAGCTGTTTTTGGATGGAGTGCTCTGTATATGTCTACTAGGTCCATCTCGTCCAGTTTTCCATTTAACTCTACTATTTCTTTATTGACTTTTTGTCTGGATGATCTATCCATTGATGTAAGTGAGGTATTAAGATCCCCTACTATTATTGTGTTGTTGTTAATGTCTCCTTTTAGATTTGTTAATAGTTGCTTTATGTACATTGGTGCTCCTATGTTGGATGCATATATATTTATAAGTGATATGTATTCTTGGTGGAGTGTCCCTTTTATCATTATATATTTCCCTTCTTTGTCTTCTTAACCTGTTTTATCTTGAGGTCTACTTTGTCTGATATGAGTACGGCAACACCTGCTTTCTTTTGTTTGCCATTAGGTTGGAGTATTGTCTTCCCTCCTTTCACTCTGAGCCTGTGCTTGTCTTTAGTGCAGAGATGTGTTTCCTGGAGGCAGCATATTGTTGGGTCTTGCTTTTTAATCCATCCTGCTATCTTTTGATTGGAGAGTTGAATCCATTTACATTTAGCGTAATTATTGATATATGAGGGCTTAAAGTTGCTGTTTTGTCACCGATTTTCTGGTTCTTTTGCATTTCCTTTGTTTCTTGTCCCATTTGTTTCAGACTGCCAATTCAGTTTGGTTGTTCTGTCATATGACTCTTCTAGTTTTCTCTTTGTTTATCATATGTGGTTTTGTTTTGATTATTTGTTTAGTGGTTACCTTGAGGTTTGTGTAAAAAATCTTGTGTATGAGATATTCCATTATCTGATGATCTCCTATTTCCTTATACTAAGTCAATTCAATCACTTTCCTCTTCCTCTTCTAAGTCATTCTTGTTATACCTTATTCTATCTTGTTTTGTGGCTGTGTGTTTACAGTGATGAGGTTAATTTTATTTTTGGTGAATTCTTTCCTTTGATCTTTGATTTTAGTATTTAAGTGGTTGCTAACCTATTCCAGTAAAGATCTACTACTTTTCTGAGTTTGTCTACCTATTTTTCTCCTAGCTCCAAGCTTTGTATTCCCTTTCTCTTCTTTTTTTCAGGCCTGAGGGCCTTCTTGAGTATTTCTTGTAGTGGGGGTCTCGTGGCCATGAACTCCCTTAGCTTTTGTTTATCTGGGAGAGTTACTATTTCTCCATCACATTTGAAAGATATTTTTGCTGGATAGAATATTCTTGGCTGAAAGTTTTTGTCTTTCAGTATTTTGAATATATCATTATAGTCTCTCCTAGCCTGTAAAGTTTCTTTTGAGAAATCCGCTGAGAGCCTGATGGGAGTTCCTTTGTACGTTATTTTTTGTTTTTGTCTAGCTGCCCTTAATATTGTTTCTTTGTCATTGACTCTGGCCAGCCTTACCACTAGGTGTTGTGGAGTGGGCCTTTGCCTGTTGATGTATTTAGGTGATCTGTTGGCTTCACTTACTGGTATTTCCTGCTCCTTCCCTAGATTTGGGAAATTCTCAGCTATTATTTCCTTGAATAGGCTCTCTGTTCCTCTTTCCCTCTCTTCTCCCTCAGCGATATCTATAATTCTTATGTTACATTTCCTAATAGAGTCAGATATTTCTCAGAGACTTTCTTCATTTCTTTTTAGTCTTAGTTCTCTCTCCTCTTCCATCTGGAGCATATCTGTATTGCTATCCTCTAAAATGCTAATTCTTTCCTCCATATTATCAGCTCTGTTCTTTAAAGATTCCAGATTCTCCTTTATCTCCTCCATTGTGTTCTTCATCTTCATCAGCACTGATTGGTTTTTCTTTATGATTTCAATCTCTTTTGTGAAGAAACTCCTAATCTCATTGAATTGTTTGTCTGTGTTGTCTCGTATTTCATTGAGTGTTTTTATGATAGCTATTTTGAAATCTCTGTCAATTAGATTATGGATTTCTGTGTCTTCAGGGTTAGTTTCTGGGTGCTTGTCATTTTCCTTCTGGACTGGTGATTTCACGTATCTTTGCATTGTGGTTCCTGTGTTGGCTTTGTTTTTCCTCATCCTGGAATTCTCTGGTTGCAATTTCCACCCACTGCCACTGTGTGGTGGTAAAGGGTTGTGTAATCTAAGCCCCCTGCACTCTGCCCGGGTTTTTCCACTGCAATCCACGGGTGGAATCGTTTGGTCTGGTCTGCTGCGGATTGCTTGGTCTGGTCTGGTAGGCTGAGCTGTAGGGTCTGGTTTACCGGGAGGGTGGGGGCTCTCTCTTTTGCCCTCTGGGTCCCTGGCCTGGGGGGCTTCTGGTTCGCCCCTCGTTATCCACTCTCTGGGGTGCTCAGATGTTGATGGTAACCCTGCAGCTCTTCTGAGTCCTCTGTGTGGGAGTTTCCCACGGGCTGAGAGAGGCCAAAGAGCCACAGTTTCCTGCAGAGGGAAGCTCCTCCCCACTCTCTGGGAGCTGCGCCCACCGGGATCTGTGATCTCATGGGGAGGGAGAGGAGTTCTCCTTACCTCTCCCCACATCCTCTGGGGGCCCAGCACGTTTCACTCTCAGATGTGCGGCAGTGTGGATCTTTCTGATCTAGCTTTTGACTGTCTGGGATTCCATTGTTGGTCTATGACTGTTCCTTTTGCAGTATCTTTTCGGGGGAAGAATTTTCCGGAAAGCTCACTCCGCCATGACGCTGACATCACTCCTTGCTCCAATATTTTAAACATAGTTTTCCATAGTCTTCTTATATTTTCGTCTTTTCTTGCTGAATTTTTGTTATTGTTCTGATATTTAATTGATTTTAAATTATGTCTATGAATGGAATGAGGTAGAAATGTGAATTATTCCCTCACCATCATCAATAAAATAGCTAGCTAATTGCTATAACATAATATATTTTTTTCATAATTCATCTTTTTCTCATTGATTTGAATTGCTACATCCATCATATACTAAAGTTGCACATATCCATGTGTCTGTTTCAGGATGTATGAAGCTAACTTATTGACCTTATGTTCCATGTTTATTTCGTTACCATGCGATTTTAATCTTTACATCTAAATATATTTCTCTTGTGGATCATTCCTCTCTTCTTTCTTCTTCTTCTAAAATGTCTTTGCATTTCTTTGCCTTTTTTTTTTTTGCTTCCTAAATTAATTTTAGAATCAGATTGTTAATTTCCCTGTTATGATTCTAACTAGATGCGAATTGGAATAAAAGTTAATTGAGAATTATTCACATAATTTTAATGATTTTTATTTAAATTACTTGTCTATTTTTAAGATATAGTTATTTTTTCTATATTAGGAACATTTTTTTCTCTGTCATATAATATTACAGCTTATCTTACTTTGTATTGATTGGTCCTAATGCACTTACTAGAAATACATCAATGCATTATTTAATAGTAGCAGCTATACTGGTGATAATTTTCATAATTTTATCTAAGAGTTGGAGTTTGGATTTGGTCCTAGGAATTCTTTTATTTTAATTAATTAATTATTTTTTATTTTTTGTTTATTGCAATAACGTTGGTTGGTCCTAGGAATTCTAATTCAAGATTCCATGCTTTTAGCAATACTAGTAGTGGTTGTATACAAAATTGGGAGGGCAAATGGAATCAGCTGCTAAATTACCAAGTATTATTCATAATAAGTGAATTTTTTCCTCTACATCTGGGTTGTCCAGTACAGTAGCCAGGATACAACATCAAGTGGTGCAGCAGAAACTACTATTAAAACTGTAAAATAAAGACAAAAAGAGTATGGAAGAAGGTAGGTACAAATTTTCGTTTGGATGTCAATTCAAATTTCCTGCAACAGAGCAAAACAAAAGAGCTTATATTATTGTGTAAAAATTTTTAAATGTATAATGAATTTGATAAAAGAATCCTCTCAACAGACAAAAAGCATTGACAAATTTCGTTATCTAACATAAGAATTAAATATCCAACAAAAATATTTAAAACCATTGTTAACAGCATCTGAGCCTGTAACTTTGGCCAGCTACAAAATGATGTGAATTATGGCACAAAAATGAAAATGTTCCTAGATGGTGTATCAGTCAGGGTTCAACTAGAAAAAGAGAGTAGAGCATGTACGTATGTGTCCACGTGTGTGTGTGTGCGTGCACATGTGTATTCCATCTATATATAGAGAGAAAGAAATTTCCTTTTGTGATTGTGGGAGCTGGCTAAGCAAGTCCGAATCCAAAGGGCAGGCCAATCAAGCAGGGAAGATCATCAGCCTACTGGAAGTTACAGACAGTTACAGGCACAGATGAACACTGTTGTCCACAGGTGGAATTTCTGTCTGTCTCTTTTTCTTGTCCTCTCTGTCTCTCTTGGGGAAACCTCAGCCATGTTGTAAGACCTTCTAACTGATTTATTCAGGAACAGCAAGATTAACCAGGATAATTTTCCTCAAAGTTAACTGATTACTGACAATAATTACATCTGCAAAATATCTCCATGGCAACAACTAAATTAATGTTTGATTGAATAACTGGAGACTTAGCCTAGACAATATGACAGAAAAAAAAGACCATCACAGATTTAGAGATGATAAAAAATATTATTTCAG
Organism: Diceros bicornis minor; assembly: GCF_020826845.1. Lineage (NCBI taxonomy): Eukaryota > Metazoa > Chordata > Mammalia > Perissodactyla > Rhinocerotidae > Diceros > Diceros bicornis. The sequence continues at coordinate 51,214,207 of NC_080761.1, forward strand.
TTATTGAAATTTTGTTAGAAAATTATAAGGACTTTTTTGAAAAGTAAAATATCTTCGATAAGCCACCAAAATATTTCTCATAGAATACGAGAGTTTTCTAACAGTTTCAAAATCTAACAAATTCTCAAATGAAAAAGTGCTAGTTTTTTTCTTCAGATTTAAAAAAGTTATGTGATATGACAGAAATTGCCTTATTAATACTTTGGATGAATCTTATCTCAAAGAACTTCCCAATTAAAAAAAAGTCATAGATTTATAACCTAAATAATTGAATTGGCATCAGAGATATGTTTTAATTTTTTTATATCTGTCAAAAATAATTCCAGTCTCAAGTGAAAAAAAATTCTATCACAATGTTCCAGCTATGTTATGTATAAAATCTAGATGTACTGTAATTCATAAACAAGAGACTAATGCTTCTCTATTGCCAAGTTCTACTGTGTGATATATATTGAAAACTGAAAATGTTCATATATACTTTTGGAATCAGACTATGAAAAATAGCATTGATACTGTTTTTTAAATTGTTCAATATATACATGTAAATGAAAGAAATAATCCTCCATTAATCAAACTGTAGAAATAACTAAAAGACAACTCTAAAATGTTTTGGAAGAGTTTGTAAAGATTTACTGTACTATTGACTCTGATTTAAGATTTTCTTGAAATCAAAAGAATGCTTGTGAAATATTTAATAATCAGAGAAAATAAGTTAATGATAATGCAGTTTATATTTCTAACTACTATCACCCTGCTGATAATCAAGGTAAATTTGAATCTCCAAGCAAAGGAAAAGCTTATTTGTGACCAAGCTAGAAAAGTATAGATTTATGTTGACATTAAAACTTTTTACAATATAAATCAACAATAAAGTTCTTACACATTATTCAGAAGATCCAGCTGTAGAGTATTTTATTGTAATAGATAGAATTATGTAAATTGGTTGCAAGTGTAAAAGAAAATAATAAAGAATGCTTCATTAATATTAATAAATTTAGATCTGTTTTTCAATTCATGCAATATCCTTTTAAATTTGGTGTTAATAATACTGAGTTAAAATTAGAGCTAGAGAATTTGTTTAACTTGGAAAAATATAGTTTTGGAACTGGTATGCTTTTGCTTCAAAGTTCAATCAATTCTTCTAAAAATGATAAACTACTTTTATGAAAGTGGATGCAAATATAAAAGAAGAATGATTTTATGTACTTAATTCAGTTATTGGAAAATATATGTGCATTTGAAACAATTTCTGTATGTAAATCTGTTTTTTGACATGTATATTTTATGAAATCTAAATATGGAATAAATATTTCTGTTGAATGTTTAGTGTTCAAATTAAGATTGACTGTCCGTGTAAAATACACACTAATTTCAAAGATTTAGTATGAATGTAATTTAAAGTAATTCATGAATAGCTTTTACATTGATTACATATTGAAATGATAACATGTGGATATATTGAGTTAAACAAAATATATGGTTAAAATTAACTGAATCTTTTTCTTTTTAACATTATTTCTAATGTGGCTACTAGAACTTTTAAAACTATATTTGTACCTTATATTTGTACTGAGTAGCACTGTTCTAGGTAATTATGGCCCACAGAGAAATTTCTTATCTCTGTGTTGGGAAGATAAAGAATTATTGTGAATGGACCACTAAGAGAGCTTCACGAATGTCCCTCTGTATTTTTGTTGAATTGTCTCTTTAAAGAGTAACTTCATTTTAAATTTAAATCTTAGGCCGCTGCAATTATCAAGGCATTGTACTACAAATGTGAGAAAAAACATACACACAAATATGAAAAGATACATCCCTACATTGAGGAACTTTGTAATCCTAGTAAAAAGAGGTAAAGAATGAACCACACACACACATTTAAAGAGACTAAAAATCCTGACTTAATGAAATACTCTTTGAAAATTAGTTACTTAAAAGAAAACCTGACACCTCACAGCTATGTCTTTCTTTTTAAAGTTTAGATTTTTAAGAGGTTGGTCTATTCTCTCAAGAACATTTTGGGAGCATGGTTACAAAATAAACAGCCTAATTAAGCACTCACTCTATGTATGCTTTACTAATGTGGTACCATTTCATAAAAGCAGTTGCCTTTTTGAGGAAACAAAATACAATTAAGGATAGACCTTCTAATTCAATGGTGTAAAACAATGGAGACAAGATTGTACTTATAAAAGCAAAATTGTGCTTGTAAATACACATGGGGCTGTAAAACGAGGATTTAACACAGTGGGATCAAGTAGGAGCACAGTATGAACTGGCACTCTTCTCATTTGCTTCCAAAAATGTCTGGTAGTGTGTCAAAATATCATTAGACACGAAGTTTTGCAGGGTTGCATTCTTGCAAATGACTCTAAAGGTTAGATATAACTCCTCCTTTATTACTTAATTTTTGCTTTCAAAATATTGTTTTAAATTCTTCATTTTGTAATAAAACATTCTCTTTAATACTCTGTAGATAACTTCCCTACTCCCCAGATGTGACCACTACTTCAGGTTATTTGATAACCTTAGTTTTATTTTCACTTAAATGATTTATAAACATTTTTCTAGATTATATAGTTTAGTTTTGTCTTGTTTTGAACATTTTATGAATCAAATCATATTGTATGCATTATTTTTACTTTTGACTCAAACTTATGTTTGTGAGATTCATCCACTGTTATTGCATGTAGCTGTTACTTCATTTATACTCATTACTTATAGTATTCTAGTGTACAATTATATCATAATTTATTGATTTTGCCATTGTTGAACATTTAGGTGCATCCATGCATTTCATTGGCATTCTTTTGGCACTTCAGTTTAAGTGTGGTGTGTTAATGGTATCATTCTAACTTATTTTTGTTTTCTCTGCATTTCCAGATGTCAATAATAGTGTTATTTTTGCAGGCTCATAATTCCTCTGTAAATTAATAGATAATTTTACCACGTGGTAGTTATAAAAATAAAATGTTCTGTTCAAAATAGAATATAGCCTATAGCTCAAAGCCAGGAACTCATAATTTCTCACTAGAAAAAAGCTTACAATAATGCTGAAAATCTAGACTCAGAAATTAGGTCATAGCAAAACCTAGGAGAAATTGAAATTATTTTAAAGAGAGATGGAGAAAATCCTATGAATGTTCAATCTTTGGAATATCCTAGCTCTGAATCATGAAACTAAGACAATCTAAGAAAAGAAGAAAATTAATGTTCCCATAAATACTTTTCCTCTTATATAGAGAGCAAGTGATTGTATCTATGAGATAATAGAGAGTCTGATACTCATACCTATATAAATTTGATCTGTGGAAAGGCCAAGAAGATGGGCTTATAATTTCCCCAGCTCCAATCAATGGTATCTCCTGGGAGGGATGAGCTGCCAGGATTTCCCATTACCCCTCACTTCTGGGCTGCAGAACCTATATTTTAGGTGACTATAACTGAGAATTTGAAACTCCCTCTTCTATTTATCACTTATTCACAGGGTGACGCTCTACCTCAGGCACAGCAAGCCAAGAATACTAGGGCCTCGATTGCCCTCAGCACTGTTCACTCATACAGCAGAGGTTCCACACTGGAAGAAGCAATCCAAGAAAACCAGAGGCTACTACCCCCACCAGGGTCCTGCTTATTAAGAGGTACCCGACTGAGAGAAGCAGACCACCGTCACCATACCCAACTCCAGAGCAGTGACTCAGGGATTTGGCTCAGGCAGAGAGGAAGAAAACGAAACAAAACAAATAAACAGAGAGACCCAATGCTGTCCACAAAGGAACTGGCTTTACATAGAACAGAATAGGAGAAAGTTGAAGTTGAATGGGGTGTTCACAAAAACAATGGAGATGTTGGTGGTAAGTAATTAAGAGGATGCTGTTAGCTCAACTAGATCAAGGAGCTAAGTCACTTAGTTTACCAGAGAGACTAACAAAAGAGACAGTTATGAAGAGCCATTCAGAAAAGGTGTTATGGAGATATATCATGTTTATTATTATATATATGTATATATGTGATATGCATATGTGTATATATGCTCACACAGTGGAATATTATTTAGCCACAAAAGGAAGGAAATCTTGTCTTTTGTGACACCATGTATGGACCTTGAGGGCAGTAAGCTAAGTGAAATAAGTCAGAAAGAGAAAGGCAAATACTGTATGTTCTCACTTGCATATGGAATCTAAAAAAGCCAAACTCATAGAAATAGAGTGTAGAATGGTGGTTGCCAGAAGCTGGGATTGGGAGAAATGGGGAGATGTTGGATAAAAGTGCAAACTTCCAGCTATAAGATAAATAAGTTCTGGGGATCTAATGTATAGCATAGTGACTATAATGAAAAGTACAGTATTATATACTCATAAGTTGTTAACAGAATAGATCTTAAATGTTATCACCACAAAAAAATGGTAATTATGTAAAGTAAATAATATGTTAACTAAAAAATTAGAGCAATCAGCTAAAAAACAGTAGAAACAAATAGCTGACTATGATGACAACAGAGGCAAAGTGTTTAACAAAGAGATCAGGAAGAGAGACAGTTAAAGGGGGCCCTGATGAAAACCCCTGTAATCCCAAGGTGATTTGTGCAGGCCAAGGCTGTACCCTCTGAAGACAGACATCCGAGGCTTCAAAACGCAGGGGAAATAGACTTCAGTTAAAAATATCCAGCCAAGTCACTACACAAATAACAAAGGAAACAAAACAATAAAAAACACTGGTGTGTGTGATTTGGTATTTAGAGTTGCTATAATATATTATCTTAAATGTCCAATTTTCAGCAAAAAATTATTAGACATGCAAAGGAACAGGAAAGTATGATCCATATACAGGAAGAAAAACAAAACAAAAGCAGAAGCTGCCTGTGAGAAGAAACTAATGCTGCATTTAAGAGATAAATGATTGAAATCAGCTGTTATAAATATGTCCCCAGAACTTTGGAAACCATACTTAAAGAAGTAAAGAAAGGCATGATGATGATGGCTCATAAAACAGAGACTATCTATAAAGAGACAGACATTATTTTTAAAATGGAAAATGAGAAGTTGGAAAGTACACTAAATGAAGTGGAAACTCTATTAGAGGAGATTTAAATTGGCAAAAGAAAGAATCAGTAAACTTGATGATACATCAATAGAGATTATGCACTCCAAAGAACAGAGAGAAAAAGAATAAAGGAAAATGAACAGTGCCCCAGAGAAATGTGTGACACCATTAAATACACCAACATATGTGTTGTGGAATTACCAAAAAGGGAGGAGATAGAGGTGCAGAAAAAATATTTGCAGAAATAATGGCGGACAACTTCCCAAATCTGACAAAATATATTAATCTACACATCAAAGATGCTCAACAAACCCCAAGTAGAATAAATGCAAAGAGATTCATGCCTAGGAGACCACAGTAAAAATGTGGAAAGTCAAAGCGAAAGTGAAAATCTTGAAAGCAGCAAGAGGAAAATAACTCTTATACAAAAAAAAAAAAAAAAACCTAATAAGATTAACAGGTGACCTCTTCAGAAACAATGGAAGTAGGGGAATGATATATTAAAAGTACCGAAAATTTTAAAAACTTGTCACCTATGATTTATATCTAGCAAAACTATCTTGCAAAAATAAAGATGAAGTAAAAACACCTCACATAAACAAAAATTGATAGAATTTGTTGCTAGCATACCCACTTATTAAAAAATATTAAAATAAATTCTTTAGTGTGAAAGCATGTAACTTCAGATAGTAATTTGAAACAACATGAAAGGAAAGTGAAAGATCACCAGGAACAGTAATTATGTCATCATGAAAGACAGCATAAATGCACATTTTTTCTCTTATTTCTTCCCTGAAGTGATTTAAAAAGTAATTGTATAAAATAATGTGTTTATAATTGTACTGTTGGGCCTATAAGAGATACAAATGTAATATATTTGACCATGGTCTCACAAAGGATATGGGTGGGAGCAAAATTGTATTGTACTAAGAAGATGAAACTTGAATTGACAGAAACAAAGAGAACCAGAAGTAGTAAACAGAGCTATGTATTTGCTCTCCTTTCCTATTTCATCTTCTTTAACAGACATAGTATTATGTAATTTTATAAAAATGTATTTTTGCATTTTATAGCATATGTAGGTATAACATGTACTACATTGCATTAATAGCACAAAAAGGAGGAGGAAGCAAAAGAGCTGTATAAGAGTAACATTTCCATGTCTCACTGGAATTCAATTAGTATAAGTCTGAAGTAGATTATAAATTAAAATGTACATGGTAAGCCATAGAGCCACCACAAAGAAAATAGCTTAAAAAATATAGTGAAAAAAATTCTTGGTAAAGTTAAATGCCACACTAGAAAATATTCACTTAATGGAAAAGAGGAAAGTAAAGGAGGAACAGAGTGGGGAAAAATGTGAGACCGTGGAAAGCAAAACTCAAGTGGCAGACATAAATCCCATATCAATAGGAGCATTAAATGTGAATGGTTTAAACAATGCAATTAAAATGTAGAGTTAGTCAGAAAGGAACAAAAACAAGACCTAACTCTATGCTGTCTGTTAGAGCTACACTTTAAACGCTGTGCTGCAAATTGGTGGAGAATAAAACAACAGAAAAACACAGCATGCAAAGCATCAAACTTAAGAAAGCTCAGGTGGTTATTCTAATATCATTCAAAACAGACTTTAAAGCCAAAAGTCCTATTATTAGATATATAGAGTCATTTTCAGTAATAAAATAATCAATCTATAAGAAAGATATAACATTATAAACATATATATTTCTAACAACAGAGACTCAAAACACACGAAACAAAAACTGATGGCACTGATGCAAGAAATGTACAATTCAATCATAATAGTTGGAAACTTCTACTGTCATTTAAATAATGGAAAGTACAAGTCAGAAGATTAAAAGGGAGACAGAGGACGTAAAAAATACCATAAAACACCTAGCCCTAACAAACATCCACAGAGCACTCCACCTGACGTCAGTTGAATGCACATTCTTCTCAAGTACGTAGAGAACATTCTCCAAAATAAACTACATGCTCGGCCGTAAAGCAATCTTCAATTAATTTGAAAGTACTAAAATAATGCAAGTATGTTCTCTGAACATTATTAAGTGAAATTACAAATTGGTAACAGAAATTTGGAAAGTCACAAAATATGTGGGAATTAAACCATACACTCTTCTAAATAATCAGTGGGTTAAAAAAGAAATCATAAAGGAAATTAAAAATACATTGAGATGAAGGAAAATGAATGCATAACATGCTCAAACTTATTGGATGCAACTAAGGCAGTGCTTTATAGTTATAAATACTTACATCAAGAAAAAACAAATATCTCAAATCAATGACCCAACTTTTCAAATTAAGATTTTAGAGAAAAAAAGAGCAAGCTAAATCTAAAGCAAGAAGAAGGAAGGTAATAATAAACTTTAAAGTGGAAATTAAGGAAATTGAGAATAGGGAAAAATAGAGCAAATCAAGGAAACCAAAAGCTGATTATTTGTAAGATCAACAAAATTGACAAAACTTTAGCTAGATTGATCAAGGAAAAAAAGAGAATATTCAAATTACTAAAATCAGTAGTAAAAGAGAAGACATTGTTATTGACCTTACAGAAGTAAAAAGGATTATATGAGAATACTTTGAACAACTGTATGCCAACAAATTAGATAACTTGGATGAAATGCACACATTCCCAGAAAGACACAAACTACCAAAATTGACTCAAGAAGAAATTGAAATCTCAATAGACCTATACGAAGTATAGAGATTGAATTAGTAGTAAAAATATTTCCCACAAGCAATATACACATATATTGAATTGTTATGTTATACACCTGAAACTAATATAATGGTATGTCAATTATATCTCAAAAAAAAAAAAAAAAAAGCCCAGATCCAGAGGTCTTCAATGGTAAATTCTACCAAACGTTTGAATAATTAATAGTTCTCCACACGCTCTCCCCCAAACAACCAAAAGAGAAAATAACATTTCCCAACTCATTCTATTGGGCCAGTATTACTATGGCACCAAAAGCAGAAAAATATATCATAAGAAAAGAAAACTAAAGACAGTTCTCTTATTAATATGGACACAAAAATCCTCAACAAAATTCTAGCAAACCAAATCCAATGACATATAAAAAACAATATACGCCACAACCAAGTGGCATTTATTAGAGGAATGAAAGGTTGACAACATCCAAATATCATACGAATAGAATAAAGGATGAAAATCACAGGATTGTGTCAGTAAATTGTGGCTCCTTTTCTCATACTTTGAGATAGGTGCTAAGGATTCAATCATCACAGCAAGTTTCAGAGAGCAGGAGGTAAAATTCAGCACATCCCTCCTTTGAAAAATGCGTCTTGAAATCCAGACTACTCTTCTGCTTATCCAATTTGCCAGACAAATTGGAGGACCTGAAAATATTGTAATGAGTTTGAAGAATACAGGCTTTTATCTGGGCAGCAAATTTGGGAAGCAATTAGCAGCCTAAGCCACAGATAATAATTGAAGTTCCTTTAGAAAGAACATGATTTTTGCAAAGGGTGAAGACTGACAAGAGAAAAGAGACTATGGGGGGAAGAACTAATGTTAAAGATATAAGCGATTTGCAAGAAAGAAAATCCCAGAGACATAATCAGGAAGCTACAGTCAGACTAATTAGACTATTGAGGTTGAACACCAATAATCAATCAAAGTTCTAATAGTAAAGTAGAATTAGAAATTAATTCAGAAAATTTTAAATTACGGCCCGGTGAATTTCAATCACTTGATTCTGCATAATAGCTTCCTTGGTCCCTTCTGTCTCAGACAATTGATTTAAATACTAAGCAAATATGATTATAAATGTGTAGGCATTTATAGCCTTACTATGAAGAAGTTCTTAGAATTGAAAGAAAGGGACAAAGAATGTAATATATATATACATAAAATATATATCTATATCTAGAATATTAAGGATGTTTAATGTTTGGAACACAGTGAACTGAGGTCATATCATGGCCTATTTGGAATATCAAAAAACAAAGTAAGAATCCAAAAGTTGATAATTGTAAGAAAATTTACCCCATCTTCCCCAGACTTAACATTCAGCAAGCTGAATAGTATCTGTTTTAGGTTATACTACCCAGAAACTCTAGAGGCTATGGATATAGTGAAATGGAGCCTAAATATTTATATAGTGCAAACAATCAAATAGCTTTGGATGTATTAACTAATTGAACCTTCATTTATCAGGTTGGGACAAATATCCCCATTGTGTGGTCGAGCAAGTGGAAGAACAAAGAAGCTAAGTAAATTCCCTAAAATCATACAGCTCCAGCTTGTAAATAGTGGAGCTGGGATCCAACCTTGTTTGTATGGCCCCTAAGTCTTCTATCTCAAGTGTTCTACTGCATACCCTACCTTGGTAATCTGAACATGGAGGAAAATCAAGGCTGTTTTTGTTATGGAAGCCAAAGGGAAGAATTATTTAAGGACAAGAGTGGCCAAGAGTTTAAAATATTACAGAAAGATAAAAGATTGAAATATTTCTATGAAAGTGGCAGCAAGAGAGTCATTGGTGACATAAGAAGCTGGGTAATTTCAAATCGTATTTAAATAGCAATTAATTATGTGAAGAAGACATTTTGATTTCACTGAATCCTCCTGAAAAGGAAAGGAGAGAGATAGAGACAGAGAGAGACAGAGAAAGAGAAAGAAAGAGACAGACAGGGACAGACAGACAGAGAAAGCTCAAGGGCCTGAGTGAGGTATTGATGTACGATTAAGCAAAGTGTCTTTTATCATGGCTGAAATATCAACATTTTAAAATGTCCTGCAATGGATGGGAGAAGGTTGAAATTATTGGAAAGAAATTTGGAGTGGATAATAATATTACAATCCTACTTTCAGATAAATAAACCATTGTTAGGCTTATTGTCACTATTTAAACAGTTCACTGCTGAGTCAAGTGGGATAATACCCATGTATTTATTTATTGAATAATATTGAATATATCATATATATATATGTATAGATGATGTGTATATATATATGTATACATATGTGCATATATACACGTGTGTGTGTTTGTATATATATCTCTCCCAATATTCAAACACATATGTTATACTGTATAGCATATAACACTTCTTTTTTTTTTAGTCTGGCTATTTGTTTCTTGGTAACCTTCATCAAGTAGTCTGGAGATCAGTAAATTTAAGACCACCCTCACCTTTCTTCTGTGTTGGGTCTAGTTTTTCACAGAACTGATGACTGTACACTTTCCTATTTTTCCTCTCACTTTGCTAAATCAAATCTCACATTAGCTACTAAGAAATAGTCCAGTGGAGGTACATTTTTGAATTCATATGTCAGAAACTATCCCTCTTTTACCTTGAAATTTGACAAAGTTTTGGGCTTGGAATAGGAATTACAGAGTAAAAACCACATTCTCTTAGATTTGAAAAGGCATGATTCATAATCATCTATCTTCAAGAATTGCAATTTAGAGGGTTGATGTGATTATAATTCTGTTCCACTGTATGTGATTACTTTTAACTCTCAGGGGAATTTTAGAATCTTTTTTCTGTATTGAGGAATCTCAAAATGAGTCTTTTTTTTTTTTACTTAGGTAGACAGTCAGTCTTTTCAAGGAAATTTTGCATTCTAGAATATGTTTTTCTATTATTCATTATTTATTTGTTTCCTACTATCAGCTTTTGTCTCTCTCATTGAAATTATCTTTAACAAAATATTAGAATATAGGATTTATTTTCAAATTATTTAATCTCTTCTCATCTAATTATTGATTTTTTTGTTTTGTGTGTTGCTTTCAGGAAGATTTCTTTCATTTTATTTTGCAGCACTGCAATTATTATTATACTTCATTTGGCTAATATACTTTTCCTTTCCCAAAGCTAAAATGTTCATGTGCCTTTTTATTTTAATAGACGGTATATCTTCTCTGATATACCGTCTTTGATGTCTTTGAAGATGTTGATTTTATTTGATTTGTTAAGTATTTATATAAGTCAAGTATTCATTTGCACAGTTTAATAAGAAAAATAGTTCTGAATGGTATGTTATATAACAACAGAATGTTCTAGACTGGATCATTCTATTGTTAGTTTAACTAAAGCTGAACTTCCCAGAATTCCCTCCCATGTATTATCCCAAGTAAAACTTGGTCAAAATAACTAGTTTGAGATTTGGAAGGCAGACAAGAAGTAGGAGACTGTACTCTCCGAATGCTGACATTATTATATCTGTTAACGAATAGATGCAGAAATGCCCAACAGATTCAAGCTCGTCCTTGATCTCCACCATTGTGTGTCCAGAGCTTCTTGACAACTAAGGCTGCTGAAATACGGTGTTCTCCGGCTAATCACAAGAAAGTTAGCTGTGGATCCTGAGGCAACAACTGCTTCTAGCCTGCTCTTTCAGTTCATCCTCTCTGGTTCTAATTTTGTAATTGAATTTGCTGATCTTCTCAGGTTGATAGGTTGTTGATACTTTTAATCTTCCAATTCCATCTCTAAGACCTTCACATCTACCGCTCCTCTCACAATTATGTAGGTCTAGTTTCTATATTAAATAATTTATTTCATAACATAATAGAGTCTGCTACTGTGATAAAATATTTATACACTGGATATCCCTGTTTTATAACAGACCTCATGGGGCAAGCACATAATATTTCAACATTGAGTGTGATGTAGATGTTTTGTAGGTGTCACTTACGAGATTAAGAATGTTTCTTTCTGTTTCTAGTGTGGTGAGTTTCTTTTAATAAATGATGGCTTAATTTAGTCAAATGAATTTTACTCTTTTTTGGGATAATTATATGCTTTTCATATCACATTCTGTTTTTAATGAATAATCACTTGATTGCTTTTTGAATAATAAACCAAACTTATACTCTTAGAATAAATCCTATTTATTATATGTACTGAAAAAATTCAAATTGCTACTGTTTTGTTCATGAGTTTTTGTATCTATGTTCGTGGGGCATATTTTCCTTTAATTTTCTTCTATGTGTAATATCCTCAGGTTAGTATCAGAGTTATATTTGCCACAAAACTTAACTAAGTTTGGCATCGTGTCTTCTTTTAACGTACATAGTTTTTCTTTGTGGGGAATTTTTAAACTAAAAATTCAACAGCTATGAGATTATCCATTCTCTTTATTTCTTCTTCTGTCAGTTTTGGTAGGATGTTTCTTCAAGAAATATAACTATTTTGTCTGAGTTTTCACATGTATTTATATAAATTTCTTTATAATATTCTTATTATCTTTTTAGTTTGAGAAGGGCTTGAGATGGTGTCCTCTTTTATATGCCTGGTATTGGAATTTATACATTCACATTTTTAAATCAATCTTACTGAAGATGTAACAATTTTTTACTCTTTTCAAAACGACTTTTGACCATTGATTTTAGCTGTTTTATGTTTATTTTCTATTTTATTTTGGGTTATTTTTATTTTCTTCTGCTTTATCTGGTTTTCATTTGATATTCTTATTCTATCTTATTGAAATGAGAGCTTAGAATATTTGTTTATATATTTTTCCCAACCTGTGAATCCCAGGCTGCAGGAGCATAGTGTGAGCACTTAACCTCTGCACCACCAGGCCAGCCCCTAAAATATATTTTTAATATCTAAATATTAGGATATCTCTAAGTATCTTTCTGCTATTGCCTTACATTTTTTCCTTATGTTTGGTATTACCTCAATTAAATCTTGGGTTTTGAGATAATCCAAAATTGAACTGCAACCCCTAGAAGTACTTGTCTAAGACCAGTTGACACATACTACAAAGATGGAGCTATATAGGGTTCGGTAAAATTTTATAAAATATATTTAGGGAAAATTTTAAAACTGAGCGATAACTAGAGAGTTTCCCACCAAATGCACCAAAAGATGAACAAATGGCAGAGATTTGTGATCCAGCAGATTATATCAAGTCAAAGAAGAACTGCCATCAAGGTCTGTGCCTACGTGTGACTCATTTTTAAAGACATAGAGGTCTAGAGAGTCATCACCTATATAGTAGATATTCTTTGGTGTGAAAGTATGTGCTCAGAGGAGATACTGGGATGCTCCTACACAAAATTATAAAGACTATTAGTGAACATGTTCTTGCAAAGCAGTCTCCATGATTAAGGGTGGAATCTTTCTTAGACATTATACATGTTTTTCTATTGGATTAAGGCTGTCAAAATTTTACTGTGACAACTAGTCCTTGAAACAAAACTTATCATTGAAATATGGTTTTGGTTGCTGGCTGGGATTTGGAGAGGATGTGTATAAGAGTCCTAGAAATGGTAAAAGCGCTGTATTGCCCTATTTTTTCCTTTTAGGGTGGCCAACTATGAAAAGTTAAAGTTAAAGGGAGAATAAAGGAATGGCTTACTATAGGGTCAGTGGCAACATGTTGAGGATCCTACAGAACCTTGAAAGATAAGGAGCATATAAGTGTTCAGGAAATACTTGTGTCATAAGCTTAAATAGTTCCTATCCTCAATGAATACTTTAAGGTTAAGGAGAGCAAAATTAAACAAATAATTTAAAATGAGCCATTAAAATTCAAGAAAAACATAACTAAAGCTGTCTATTTACCTAACTGGATATAGGATACATAATACAGACAATATTATCTCTGATCTCAATGAAATTATGGATTTATTTTCTGACAACTGCCAATTACAAAGAAATTGTAAAGTACAGTGAAAATTTAATCCTCCATGTCTATCGTGATTTAGGAAACAGAGCACAGAAGTATAAAGGCACACATAATGGTTACAAAATCCAGATGGATAAGCCTTATATTTTATTGATCTGATATGGATAAAATGATTTATACTCTATTTGAGCAAATCTTGGGCAGTTTTTGTTCTGTTGAAACTGAATGCCATAAAGAAAAAGTTGAAGTGTTCCAACATTTTTTTTTTAAACCAGGATTGATAGTACAAATGGATATTATTTATGAGTTCAATTAGACACATTGAACTATGAAATAACAACTATATTTCATAATATATTTTGTTGTTCACAAATGTAAAACATGCAATTACATTAGTTTTAGCCAGGATTAATAAGGAAAACATTTTTGTAACAAAAGGCTGAATATTATAATATTCAATATAAGTTGAAAGTGTTATTAGCTATGATTTTAGCCTAAATATTTGTGTTTAGATTTAGGTTCATTACAACAAATAGTTTTAAGTACCTTCAAAAGATTTTCCTCTAATAATTACCTAAATATTGAAGATGCATAATTCATTGAATATAACTTTTTAATATTTTAACAGAGAAATAAAAAGAGATGTTTATTTAAAGTTACTTAGAATTTTCTATATTTTTCTTACTATTTTTTATTGACTTACAGTAATGTTGTAGGATGTCTATTTTTGAGACAAATTGCTTGCAAATGGTTAAATTGAATCAATCATTCCAGATAATTTATGTAGCCAATTGACTTTTATATAGTTATACAGAGTATGGAACTACATTTAATTACAATTACAATGGACTGATGTCAGAATATTGCTAGTTTTTTTTTTTAGTTATATTTCTCTTAAAATTAAAAATTCATATGTGAAAAAATATCTCCAAATGTAACATAAAAATACAATATGCTAAAGCATGGTATATCAATTTTAAAAAAGTAAGACTGTTCTCTTTGTTTCTTTTCATATTAAAACAATTGTCAAGATCATATGTTGCAAGCTTATTAGGAAAGCCTAGGACATGGTACAAGCGAACAAAAAATAGAGAAGAGAAGAAACAAATGAGAGGTTTTCTCTCAGTCATGTGCCAATTGCTGGTCACTGACAGGCTCTTCTCTGTGTGGTGATTCATGGAATTGTGCTACTTTATGCTTAGGACCTCATGCCCATCTCTAGCTTGTTAACCTAAAAAACAAAACAGCCGTTATTTGACCAGCAAACTGGATTTATTTGGGAATAGCAAAGAAATTGTAACTCGAGACAAGCAAGCTATAGCAAAGGCCATAGGCAAGTCTCCCCAAAAAAGGAGAGGAAGGTTTTTTTATAGAGAAAAAGGAGGAAATCTGGAAGGGTTGTTTTGAATGTAAGTCCACTGGAGGAAGGCAAGAGTTCAGGGTGATGATGGGTTTTCATTGGCTTAGTTGCTGGAGTAGCCGATTTCCTCTAGGAGATGCAATGTACGTCTTTCCTCTTGAGGTCTGCAATTGACAAATCTTTCCTGCTGGCTTTCTTCTTTTTGGGGTCTGTAATTGACAATCCTTCTGGTAATTGACCTCCAGTGGTACTGTGTGGGAGCTCCCCGTTCTGGCCTTCTGAATCCATTTTAAATGAGGTTTCCCTTTACCAATTTGCACACTCTATGTCAATTCAGCAGAAAAGAAAATAAGAGAATGGAGGAGACACACTTGTTTAATAAAGTCCTGTCCCAGACTGATAATCCCTCCATACATCCATCAAAACTGTCCACACAACCCTAGTTAGCTGAGGGCCTGAAAATTGCCTTAAATCAGACTGATCTCCCCAACCCACAGAAAAAGAAATATAAAATATCAAAGAAACAGAAAAGTGTGACCAGTACTCTGAAAATACGGCAGTTAAAAATACTGCCACTGAATGTCCCAGATGTCATATTTAGCAGATAAATACTTAGTAGGTATTAGGTATTTATGGCTTTTCTCTGAACATTCAAATATATACAAATCTAAATACTAATATTTTTCATACCTACAAGGAAAAGGCCACTACTTTTGTCACCTAAGAGGTGACAATAACTTGGACATACCTCTACATCAACATACATATAAAAAGATATTTTTAAAATGGAAATTTAGTATGTATATAATATATTCAAACACTTCCTAATTCTTGGATATTTAGGTTATTAAATTTTAAGAAAGCAATACTACAAACAAAATTCTTGTTCAACCTCTTATTCCTATAGTCTAGATCACTGAGTATCTTTCCAAAAGAGCATAGAACCTCCTCTAAGTAATTATATTACATACACATATATTTGTGTTATATTTAAAATATATGTGCTATATTTATATTATATACTTCTTTGTATATATTATGTCTGTGTATAATATATACTTCAATATCCACTATTCTTTTAGGTAAAATGTCCAGCACACAACAAAAATTAAGAAACTTGCAAATAAGCAGGAAAATGAGATGCATAGTTAAGAGAAAAAGCAATACATATATATTCATAGACAATTTGGATACTAAACATTTGGGTTATATTTTTCCCCCAGTGTTTGGATATTATGAATAAAGTTGCTGTGAACATTCTTATCCTGGAGTAGTAGCATGGGAGGACTGTTAGCGGATTGCATGTTTGTGTCCCTTGAAATTCACATTTTGGAATCTGAACCTCCATTGTGATGGTGTTTGGAAGTGAGGCCTTTGGGAGGTGGTTGGGTTTACGTGATGTCATGAAAGTGGAGCCCCAATTATGAGATTAGTGCCCTTATAAGAAGAGAAAGAGACCAGAGCTCTCTTTCTCTTTGTGCCATGTGAGGACACAATGAGAAGATAGCTGTCTGCAAACCAAGAAGAGGGCTTTCACCAGAACCTGACCATGCTGCCATCTTGATCTCAGACTTCCCAGCCTCCAGAACTGTAAAAGCCTCCAGCCTATGGTATTTTTTAAGCCACGCAGTCTCCAGTATTTTTGTTATAGCTATCTGAACTAACTAAAACAAGTGCCCTGTGAGGTGGTAAAAATCTTCTATAACTTGATTCTAGATTTGGTTACTCAGATGTATACTTCTGTTAAAACTCATCAACCTATACACTTTAAATATTTCATTTTATTTCATATATATTATACCTCCAAGTAGTTGATTTAAAATTTTCCAAAAGTCAAGGATAAAATATTTACAACTTTCTAAAAAGGTTAAAGACTTTCTTCCAAACAGGAAAAGACCAATAATAAAATAGAAAATTGGACAAAGAAAGGAAATTAAAAAATGTTTAAACCTATGAAAATATGTTTAACCTCACTCATATGAGAGACCTTTTTTTTTACTCATCAGCTTAGCAAAGAACAAATGATCCATAACATCATTGAGAGGAGGCTATAGGGCTCACTCTTACATTTATAGTGCAAATAAAATTGTTCCAACCTCTAAATCGGGCATTGGACAATATTTATTGATATATAAAATGCATATGCCCTTTGTTTTCCAGTAACTGATAAAATTCATGTCTTCATGCATTGTACTTAAAAGCAGAGTAGCAGCTGAGAGAGAAAGAAATATTTCGTGCATATGTATATGTATGTGTATTTATACATGTATATTTTTATACATATATACCCTATATATTTTGATGGCAATAAGTGAGCTTGATTTATGCAATAATCAATAAGGAGTTCAATATGTTGGACCCATAAAGCAAGACATAAAGGAGTAGGAAATAAAATTAGACATATTACCTGTGGAGTAGGCCATGTTGAGATCAATGGTAAGGATTGCATTTTTTTTTTTTTTTTTTTTGGTGAGGAGGATTGTCCCTGAGCTAACATATGTGCCAATCTTCCTCTATTTTGTATGTGGGTTGCTGCCACAGCATGGCCTGATGAGCAGTGTAGGTCTGTACCCAGGATCCGGACCCGTGAACCCTGGTCGCCAAAGCAGAGCCCGCCGAACTTAACCACTATGCCACCATGCCGGCCCAGGATTGCACTTTTAACGTGGTAAAAATGTTTTGGAGGACTTTGAGTCAGATAGCGATTCTAAGTGGATCTCTCCAGCTTGTGGAGAAAAAGATTAAAGGAAGCCAAGAGCAGAGGCAAGAAGATGGGTTAGAAGGTTATCGCATTACTGTGGGAAAACAAACATTTTGGTTTAGGATGGGATGTTACCAATAGAAGAGGTGAGACGTGGTTGGATTCAGAACATATTATAAACATACTACAGACTTGATGGGATGATAGATTGGATATGGTTTATGAGAGTAAGAAAGGAGTTTAAAATATTATCAATAATTTTTTTAGAAAACTTGTGGTTCCTCTTACTGAGTGGGCTTTAAAGGGAGAAACAAGAGCTCGATTGTATGTATAGTAATTTTAAGATGCTTATTACAGATCCAAGTGATAATGTACAACAAATGGGTTGGTATATGGGTGGTTAGTTCAGGGAAGAAATATTTGATGTGGTAGAGCTACATGAGATCATCCAGTAAAGATGTGTACCTAAGAGGAGAAAAGTTTCATCGTCAGAAGCCTGAGACACTCCAATATTTAGAAGGAAAGGAAGAAAAAAAGAGGATACAGCAAAAGAGACTGAGAAGTAGTGGCCAAAAGTTGAGAAAAAACATGAGAATATGATATCCTGGTAACTGATTTAAGAAGTTTTTTATTTATTTGTCTCTTCATTTTAACATAGGGAGTGATCAGCTGTCTCTAAACGCTATTGAGGAGTTGAGTAAGATCAGGACATTGGTATTTGGCAATGTAGAGATTAATACTGTTAATTGTCATGAGCTGTTTCAGTCTAGTGATAGAGATAAAATCGTGAGTAGAGTGAACTGAGAAGAAACTGAGAGATGAAAAATTGGAATTAGCCAATATAGACTAGTCTTTCAGTGAATTTTGCTTTCAATAATAGCCGAGAAATGGGAAAGAGGCCAAAGAATGATTTGATGTCAATAAATGCTTTTCTAAATTTGGATTCTGGTTAGAATGATCCAGTAGAGAGGAAAAATTGGTGCTACAAAAAGTGAGCGCACTATTACCATAACTGAGTCCTTGAATGGGCAAAAGGGGATGGGATTCACTAGACAAGTGGAGGAGGCAGTCTTTTGTCTTGGTCAGCTCGGACTGCCATAACACAACACCATAGGCTGGGTGGCTTAAAAAACAGAAATTCATTTTCTCACAGTTGTGGAAGTCTCAGATCAGGCTACGACATGGTTGGTTTCTAGTGAGAGTTCTCTTCCTAGCTTGCAGATAGCCACGCTCTCACTGTGCCCTTACATGGCAGACAGAAAGAGAGAGAGATAGAGGAGAGCTTTCTGGTGTTTCTTCTTATAAGCACACTAATCCCATCATGAGGCCCTATCCTCATGATCTCATCTAAACCAAATTGCCTCCCAAAAGCTCCATCTCTAAGTACCATACATTGGGGGTTAGGATTTCCACATATGAATTTTGGGGGGATAGAATTCAGTCCATAGCATCATCGATAGAAGCACAGGCAGATGGTTTGGGGACATACATCTTCAGGTTGACAGATTTAGTAAAATGTTTTTTTATTATATATGTGGTTATGTATTTTTATTTTAATATATTTTAAAGCCATTTTTATTTCCTTCTGTTTGCCCAAGTTGAGGAACTACTTTCCTCATTCCCTGAAATGAGGTAATCAATGGAGACTAAAGATCCGGGAGAGTATGTTGGAAGCTTAACAAAATACGAAGTATGGGGGCCGGCCCGGTGGCGCAAGCGGATAAGTGCGCGCGCTCCGCTGCGGCGGCCCGGGGTTCGCTGGTTCGGATCCCGGGTGCGCACCAACGCACTGCTTGGTAAGCCATGCTGTGGCGGCGTCTCATATAAAGTGGAGGAAGACAGGCACAGATGTTAGCCCAGGGCCGTCTTCTTCAGCAAAAAAAGAGGAGAATTGGCGGATGTTAGCTCAGGGCTGATCTCCTCACAAAAAAAAAAAAAAAAAAAAAAATACGAAGTATGAAATTATCCTCTTTAATATGAGATAAAATCACAGTAGTGTGATATGACATATTTAAGGGATATTAATTCTAATATTAAGAGCTAAAGATTTGGAACATTTGAAATGTTCATTGATGGAAGATTGAATAAATAGCAGTGTATCTATACAAAGGAATACTACAGAGAAGTAGTATGAGGCTGCTATCTGTGATCTCCAAGATTTACACTTTGGAAAATGCAAGGGGTAGAATAGTTATATTTATACTTTTATTAACATAGAATATTGCTGAAATGATAGGAAAAATCCATTAACAAGAGACCACATCCAGTGTGGGGAGCTGAACTGATTGAGGACACAGGAGAGAGGAAACTTGTTCTCTATCTCTATTATTTTTCTACTTTTACAAGTGTGCGTCATTTGCATGCACACTTTTTAAGGAAACAAAACAAGACGTGGGCATAAATTCTCCATAAATTCCTTGCCAATTTTTCTTAGATTTCTGTTCAGATATTCCTTTCTTGGATTTGGTTGGATTGTCTGAATGGAAGAGTGTGTGTGTTGGGTGTGTGTGTGCGTGTGTGTATGTGTATCAGGGTGTGAAGGTGAGGTTTGAGTCAATGCTAAGAATTGAAAGTAATAGTGATTACTGGATCTACTTTACATTTTCTGTAATTCAAGAAAACAATGTTTAAGAGTTTCTGTCCTTAACCTCCTATTTCTTAGAGAGTAGCTACAATTTCAGATCATTACTCCAATTCAAGGAAGAGTCAGAGTTTTTGCTTGCAAAAGAGAAAATTTGCTAATATTGGTTATTGATTTTACTCTTTTAAACCCACTTCTCCCCAGTAGCTGTTTCCACACCTTCACGGTTGAGAAATGGGTTGATGCACAATGCAGAAATTCTGGCCTAGACTATACTAATCTTCAGTTGAGGAGAGAGTTCAATTTTGGCTTTTGATGAACTTCTCTATGGCCCTCCCCCAAGACTTTATATTTATACACATTATTAGGATGTGTGTCTGTGTGTGTGTGTGTGTGTGTGTGTGTGTGTGTGTGGTGTCTTTCTTATTGTACTTCCCAAGAACTTCTTTACCTTGGTTCACAACAGACTCTCTATTAACTAAACCAATGACCAATGTCTAAATTAGCACAGGCTTAAAAAATATTCATTGAATGAATGGATACAGTGATAAATAAATGAATAAAGAAATTAATAGAACAGCCACCATACTGTCTGGAATTCCTGTGCCTCTCTCATTTAAAAAATCTATTGACTCCAATAAGGTTTAGGATAAAATAAAAATTACAGGTTCAGGCCTGAGTATAACAACATCTTTCTCAGTAGCCTACTCCCTAGTACATATCCCTCCATCTGCTCTCCACTTTTTCTTCTCCAAATGCCATGCTGGTCCTTTACATATGCTCTCTGATCGTTCACGTGTGCTTTCCCTCGACACACACACAAAGAGTTCTCTCCAGTTGCCACTGGTGAACTTATGCTTCCATGTTCGTTACAAAAGGAGATCTGGATTTCATTTCGTCCTCAGAGGTAGGATTATTTGCCACACTCCAGTTACTCTTTTTGTAATTTTCTAACTCTAATCCCTCACATTACATTTCATTGCTTACTATCCATCTTACTTCTAATTATTTGAATTATGAAAGTTTATTAATATATATATGCTTATATATACATATATATATATTATATATGCACACTACTTTAAATATGTTTTAGAGGAACACAAGGTAGAAAAACGTGGGAGAGAGACAGAAACAGAGATTGAAGCTGCTGCGTGGTTCCTAACAATAATTTTTGGTCTATAGCATGCATTCCATAAATATTTAAAACAACTAAAAATAACAAATAAAGAGTAAAGGATTGGAACTTGTATGCTATCAGGTAAGCACTTCTCAGAGCATATATTGAGTGTTAAGCATTATATATGATACATTTCTTTAAAACGAGCTCACACTTCAATTCAAGGTTGATGTATTTATAGTTTATATATTCATAGTATGGAACATTAATTTGAAGAGCGAACTTTTAATAAAGTACCTTTTTTCCACTTGACCTATTATGCTACGCTTCACGAACTAGGTCCTACTTCTCATAACTTTTGGCATTGAATTAAAAGAAACAAAAGAGGAAAAAAGTGGGTACTAATTAGAGAAGGTGGGGCTTCAGCAACTACCTCGTTAGTGTCAGATTGTAATTTCTTCATTTGTAAGGAATTTCAACTGTATCAGTAGTTGTGTTCTTTATGCACATCCTTCTTCTGCTTTGAAATGCTGTTCCAACAGGCTCAGAAAATAATCATCCCCTTTGAAATCATTTGGCTACAGCTAAATAAGTCCTAGTTCCAATTGTATTGATGAAGCAGTAAAGGGAACTGCTCATTTGGGAGCTGACTAAAGTGTTCAATTGTTGCTTGTACATCAGTCTGCAAGATATACATGTCAGTATCTTAGAATTTTATACATACAACTCAACTTGGTTAGTCTTAATACTATGCCTATGCTTAATAAATATGCACGATTTTATTTATTAGCTTCAGTAAAATTCAAATTTATATATTCAATAATTCTCCAAAAGCCATCAAAACAGTGTTTGTTAACTATAACATGTGGACCGTTGTCTTTCCCACACTCATATTTCACAACATCTCCTCTAGTATGTCATTTTAACATTATGGAGTGTTTTTTTAGTGAGTTATTAGGAAAACGTATGTCTTCTTCATTAAACTGAGCTGCAGGGACATTAGAGACTATGTGTCACTTGAATTAACTGTTCAACTTAGTGTTCTCTATAGGACATCATCACAATGTCTCTGAATTCATCACTGTATTACAGTGAATTGACCACTGAAAGCTCTACAAAGGAGGTAGAACATAAATAGACTTATACTGCCCCACTATACCTAGCAAGTACAGGTCTTAGATTGTCTACATTGTTCCACCCTAACAGTTCATTGAATGCTCGATCCTTTCAGGTTAAATAACAAATGTTTCTTCAGCCAGTTTTTTAAAAAATGTATTTAGACTATCCAAATACACAGTGTTAATCAGCTAATTTACATATATCTGTTAATTTCTGCCTCCTCCTTATTCATGGGTTTCCAGCGTGAGAGTGTTGCAATTAAGGAAGCAAAGCAAATCTGGGTAACTTTAGACTAATCAGGTCAATATATTGTAGGTCTTTGTATATATTATAGAAGCAACGAAACATGGATCTAAAGATAAATGATTAACTGTGAGATCCTTATAAATCAAAAAGAAATCAAATATAAGAATATTTAAGTTAATAATTTGTTTAAAAATGGGTATTTAAAAGGCATTACTGTTAATTTTGATGTGGTGGAAATTATTCTACTACTTCAATATGCCTTAATATCTAAAAAATATATACAATTACATCGAAGACTATGCTCAATTTAGGAACTTTATAAAATACTGGAAAGTATAACAAAGACTCAAAATAACCATAATAAGACCAATCCATAATGATACAACCAAAGTAACACCATTAACAAATTGAAGGTGTTTTTGAAATTTTTACAGATTTGACTCTATAAATGAGGGTGAGCTGGGCCTTTGGAATTTATTCAGCTTGTATACTTATCGGTTGTGTTATATTGGGCAAGTCATTTAGCCACTAAATATTTAAGACTGAGTTTCTATTAGTAAAATGGAGAGGATAAATGTGGTAATATGTGCAATCAATGAGGTAACATGCATAAAGTTTAGCTATTGTAGCTATGGTGGTGAAGATGGTGATGGCAACAAAGATGATGACGATGATGAATTCCACTCCAAAGTAGGACAGTTAGAAAAAAGTATGTCATAAATATAACACACAAAATTTTTCCTGTTGGCATAAATCAAATGCAGAGAATGTCTATATAATAACTACTTTATTCAGTTGAAGGCTTTGGAAATGAGTTAGAATAAATTAAAATATATTGGCAAGTAGGGTTAAGGAAAAAAAAAATTTGCTTTAGCCCATCTATAAAATCTTTCTGAAATGTTAATTCTGAATTTTCTCTTTCAAGAAGTAAGAGATAAATAATACAATTGCAACTTCTAATTATTTTTAAATGCTGTAAAATAAATCCTAGGAGCACTCTTCTGAAAACTCAAGACATTTGGACAGGAAATTCATCTTGTACTCTGCTGCTACTGTTCTGTTCTTAGAAATAGAGTGGACTCCCTCTTTACCAGGAAAAATGTGCTGTTAAAGGTTTTAATTATATTTATTGCTGGCCAGAAACTTTAAGCTCTAAGCTTAATGTTTAAGCTTAGACAGAGAGAGTGTCTAAGCTCTACCTTTAGTGCAGGAGGCAGGATAACAAGTCTTGGTCAACAACTAACAAGCAACAACAGTGTTGTGTTGGTGAGAGAAGGAGAGGGCAAGGAAAAAGGGGAAGAAAGAAGAGATGGTGAAGAAAATGGATTTAGAGAAAGGGGGGAATGGGCAAAATAGAGCAAGTGGGGGAGGGAAGGGGAAGAAATACAACAGCAGTAAGAAGGCAGTAATGACTTAGTGTGTGAAAGAATCATTTTTTTACAAGTAGATTTATACCAGCTGTACACATTACTTAAGGCAGCACCTTAGAGTGAAGTAGTTTTCACAGTCTATTCTCCAAAGTTCTACTCCTGCAGAGGTGCAGCAGGATTTCACAAGGTGGGTTTGTGGGACGCTATGAAAATCTCAACGACCATTGGGTTCCTTACTACAACATCATGTTGCAGAATTATTTGTCAATTCTTTTGTATATACTTAATTAAAAACAAAATAGTTGGGGCCGGCCCGGTGGTGCAAGCGGTTAAGTGCGTGTGCTCCAGTGCGGTAGCCGGGGGTTCGCTGGTTCGGATCCCGGGTGCACACCGACACACCACCTGTCAAGCCATGCTGTAGTGGCATCCCATATAAAGTAGAGGAAGATGGGCATGGATGTTAGCCCAGGGCCAGTCTTCCTCAGCAAAAAGAGGAGGATTGGCAGATGTTAGCTCAGGGCCGATCTTCCTCACAAAAAAACAAAAAAATAGTTGCTGGAGAGAGAAAAAAAATGAAAACTGTTGAAATGCTGAAAGGAGATTATAAATTTTTAAAAGACCAATAATCTTGTCATTTTTATTTTGCCCACGAAGATTCTCCCTGAGCTAACATCCGTTGCCAATCCTCTTCTCCTTTTGCTTGAGGAAGATTAGCCTTGAGTTAACATCTGTGCCCATCCTCCTCTATTTTTTTGTATGTGGGACACCTCCACAGAATGGCTGGTGAGTAGAGTAGGTCCACTCTGGGATCCGAACAGACCAACCTGCGCTGCCGAAGCAGAGCACACGGAACTTTAACTACTACACCGTGCAGTCAGGCCCATAATCTTGCCATTTTTAAAAGCCATAGCATCATTGAAGTCAATATATGATTTGGCTCTCTTCAGATAGTATTGATATAAGTTGAAAAAGATATAATTAAGATACGATACTAACCTTTGTGGAGGTAGAATTAAATATGAAGCCATATGACATCAGAAAACCCACTTTTTAGGAATGTATATTTTTTTAAAAAAAACTATTGTCATAGATATTATTGCTATGCATCTATGTTTCAAAAAGCATCTTGAATGTAAAAGAGTAAGCGAATTTGATCACAGCAGATTAGTTATACTGTCTACCAAACCAAACAAATAAATAAAAACGTTAAGTTCCAATTCTTAAACAAAACATGCAAAGTCTTTGGACAGCTGGCCCCCTGTTAACCTCAGTGGATTCACCTCCCATCAACGTTTCAGAGCATCACCAATTCTAACAATGACACCAAACTGCTTGCCTTTCAGCAAGGCATCGTGTTTTCTCATACCTCCAAATTATGGGAAGTATTTCTCTCTAACTAGAATGCCACCTTCCTTCTACAGGCTACTTACTTAAGAAAGCATCTTTCCAGACTCACCTCATTTTGGCAACTTCAGTTGATGCCCCAGGCTGAGTTACACACTTTTTCCTTTATGTTTTATTAGTATCCTCATGACACTTGTATAATTAGTCATATTTTACTATAATCCCCTGATAGTCAGCTATGAGAGACTACCGTCTTTATCTTAATAGGTTTTTCTTTCTGAGAAGACATCTGGCACTTACTACGCAGCCTTAATGTTTTTGTGTGACTCTTGATACTCTTAGCTTTAAAATTTTATTATTTCTTAGAGAGACTTAAGGTTATGTATATATAGCCTTTATATATATTTTAATATATATAAAAATAATTTAGGTCTAAGGAGGTTTAGGATCCTATATTCCTGCACAGGGTTTGAAGGCTGCATTTCAAAGCAATTATAGCACTCTATGATTCCAAGGATGAGTCAGTACATTCTGAAATTGTTAATGTAACACCCTTTAAGTCCTAAATTGTTTCCACACCATAGCTTTTATGACAGAAAGAAGTTTGCAAAGTCTGATGTTTTATGTGTCAACATGGCTAGGCTATAGTACCCAGTTATTTAATCAAACATTAATTGTGAAAGTATTCTATCAATGTGATGAACATCTACAATCAGGTGATTTTAAGTAGGCTACCCTTGCTAGAGAGGGTGGGCCTCACCCAATCAGTTGAAAGACCTTTAGAGCAAAAACTAAGGTTTCCCAAAGAAGAAGAAATTCTGCCTCAAGACTGCAGGCTGAAATTCTGTCTTTCTTTCAAATCCTGAGTCTTTAGCCTGCAGGCCTGCCCCACAGATTTTGAACCTGCCTGCCCCCA
This sequence comes from Diceros bicornis minor, assembly GCF_020826845.1. Lineage (NCBI taxonomy): Eukaryota > Metazoa > Chordata > Mammalia > Perissodactyla > Rhinocerotidae > Diceros > Diceros bicornis. Next base: position 51,240,636 of record NC_080761.1, read on the forward strand.
CAATCACAGGAACCAATTCCATGAAATTGAATCTCTGGAGAACCCTGAATGATACACAGCATAAGAAGTTACAGAGAACACAACAGAAAAAAAAAAAAGTAAACGGGAAAATAATAAATGTGAATGAAATGTTAATGTTGTCAGTTTCAGTACAAAGTGAAGAAATGTAAAGTTAATGTTCTGATAATAACACTAATATACTCTGAAACTGTAGACTGACTTTTAATACATAGTGCTTTGGTTGAGTCCAGGTGTGATGCTTTCATATAAAAAATGTGAAAATGAAGTCAGATAACAATGACAACCTTATTCACATTAAGCCTGAAAAAAGTCAGAGAACATAAAGCAAACATAACACTTCCCAATGTTAAACTCTGCAGTATTTAGGCTGCTAGATGTAATATCCGGTAAATAATAATGTAAAGCATTGTACTATGCTTACATTTAGATGTCAAGAAGTAAATCTTCCAAACGAAATCCAGACAAAAACATTATTATCTTCTTAAGTCATGTGTATTGACAATACAGCATTTGTTCTATTTAAAATATTTATTAGGCCATACTGTCATCCAGACGCCTCCTGGTTTCTTTTCTCAAAATGAGAGAGAAAGGGAGAGGAAGAGAGAAAGAGAGATGCGGGGAGGAGGGGAAGGCGAAGGAGGAGAAGAAGAGCAATATATTTTGCTTTAATAAATAGAGAGACTATTTTCAACATCTAAGTGTCCTTGGGAATAGCATCATATATTTATCAAAATTCTACATTTTTCTCCACCCACTTTGACAGTGATTGTGTATTTCTATTTTTTTTTTTTTTGAAGATGATTAGCCCTGAGTTAACATCCATTGGCAATCCTCCTCTTTTTGCTGAGGAAGACTGGCCCTGGACCAACGTCCGTGCTCATCTTCCTCTACTTCATATGGGACGCCACCACAGCATGGCTTGACAAGTGATGCACTGGTCCGCTCCTGGAATCCGAACCCTTGAACCCCAGGCCGCCCAAGTGGAGCACGTGAACCCAACCGCTACACCACCAGGCCAGCCCCTATTTCTATTTGTTAATTCACATTGCATTTCCAAAACTGTAATGGCTTTCAATGACTACTGCTGACAGAGCCTGGCCTATGAACACAATTATTGGCACGTGTAAGTGATGGCTTTCACACAAATGCTAAGCCACATAGCTTCTAGAACCAATCCTGGCCGCAGTATGAAGTGTATCGGGATTCTTAGCCTCATGGCAGATTCACTTTAGATTTGGAGTGGGGAACACGTGTGTAGAGCCCTGTGCATCCTCACGCTCCCCACTCGTTAGCCTGCTCCCGTTCTTACCGTATTGTCCCAAACCAGAAAACTAGGTGTCTGCTAAGTGTCCCCGCGTACACTTTTAGATTTTTGCTAGGTGCAAATTCATGTCTGAACCTCAAACCCCTGGAATAGCATTCCAGTTAGGTAATTCTTTCTCCAGGAAACTGTATTTTCTCCCCATTTTCCAAATTAACTGACCTTGTCCGTGCTTTGAATGGATTAACTTTCTAGAATCATTGGGTAGCTAACTGCATTCTTCCATGACCTGAGAAACGAACAGCTTAGTCCAACCAATTCTAACCAGTAGCATCTTTCTTATTCCTCACCAGACCTTGCTGTTGAGACCTTAGCATGCTTGAAGCCTAAACCAAAGTGAGTAATAAAAATATGCTTTCAATTAATGCTGAATGCACAGAAACTTTAGATATTGTAAGCATAATGGAAGCTATACTGTGAAGTTAAAACTACATAGACAATAATAATTTCAAGAAAAACTTCCTCTAAAATTGGTAACCAGGTATTATTGAAATAACTAACTAGTATATTTATCTTCAAGGTTCAAATCTACTGAATATATATTTAAATAAACTACATATCATTAGTTAATAAGAGCTAGTAAAATGCCAACCGTGTATGAAAGAGACCCAGCAAAAACAGATTCTGTTTTAAGATGGGGCTGGCCCAGTGGTATAGTGGTTGAATTCCCACATTCCACTTTGGCAGCTCAGGGTTTGCAGGTTCAGATCTTGGGTGCGGACATACTCACCACTCATCAAATCATGCTGGGGCGGCATCCCACAGAGAAGAGCTACAACTCTACTACTATGATACAAAACTATGTACTGGGGCTTTGGTGAGAAAAAAGAAAAACAGGAAGATTGGTAACAGATGTTAGTGCAGGGCCAATTTTCCTCAAAAAAAAAAAATAGATTCTGTCTTAAAACACAGAAAATGGTGTGATGTCAATGACATTCTTCTTGAGAAACTTATAAGTGAGAAAACATAATATTCAGTGTGAAAGAATATGTAGCCACTTTCAAAGAAATTTTGTGGTTTTGTACATACAAGCTGGAATTTCTATTTACTTCCTAAACCGTTTTTCTCAGTTTTCAAATTTCTGTCAAAGTATGTGGTAGGTAAATGCAATATTCATGATTTTCTAAACCAGCCACTTTATTTTACAAATGCAGTGGCAGAGATCAATTGATTACAGATTATACTTTATTGAAGAGTTTTTAAATATAATGCCTAGTTAGATCCTGTGTGCCATTTATGCTGGATGAATTTCCTACCTTAGCATGAGAAGTCAACATCTGTGGCCACAGATAATTTGTCAACCACTGTGTACAACTTAGGTGTTTATTAATACATATAATGAATATAAATAACTAAATAACTTTTGCTTGGCAAGAAATATGATGTATCTATCACTGTGGTGAACAGTAATGAATAATTTGTAATGTTTTTTATGGACTTCACTGTCACTTCATCTTTTTATGATTAGATTGGACTTGTCATTATTATAAGACAACACACTGTGTTAAGACTGTACCTTCCATGTTACTAGGAAATGATTGATGTGTTAATATCTATGTATATTTTGAGTGATACACATTTATTTTCATTATAAGAAATTTTTAACAGTTTTACTTAAGTCTATTCTCAACCATCCATGATTCAGGAGAACCCCACAAGAATTTCAGTTTCAAAACATGTACTATGTAAGTCATATTCCATAGGCTTGGTTCACAATCATCTTACTCTGGGTTCCCAAACTTTAAAGAGTTCCATGGGGGAGAAGAGAAGGTTAGAGAATGTTACTGTAGGAAGACTTAAAAGTCTGTATAACACGTCAAGTAACAATATAGTACTTGATCTTCAGTGTTGATTTCTACAGGCTTGAAAAAATTTTACCAGTGACGCTTTCCAATAATTTTGTGGGGAAGTAGTTTCCCTTGCCACGTTGTTGAATTTAGGGCAGCACCACCACATCCGCATTGCAGAATTGGGAAACGGGAACAGGAACAAAACTGACATGGTCCTGTCATCACAGTGATTATAAGCTAGTGGTAAATAAAAACAATTAACACAGGAGCAAACAAATCACAAATTATGGATTGAGATATGTGTTCCAGACAACCCATCAGCAGCATTATCTTTTTCCTCATGGAATTCTGTGAAAGGATATGGCATGTGTAGTCTATAGGGTCCTACTCATGTGCCTTATATTAATTAGGATATTGGTTTGCTTACTTCAACAGAGGCTACATGGAAATCTGAACTGGTAAGGCAGTCCAGAAAGATAAAATGAAACAGAAGTACAAGGTCACTCAAACTCCCAGGTTCCTTCTCTCTTGACTATATTTAGTACATAGAACGTACTCCGTAAATATTTTGAGTGAATCAGTGAATAAATGACATAATCCATGTATTTGCTCTTTCCCTCCTCCAAACAAACCCTCTCTCCTGCGTGTGCACAAACACACACACGTACACAAAATAGTAGACCAGGACAGACCTTAATTTAAACAAGGTCTAGCAGTTGTTTAAACTCTGGCAGTGACATAATGTAATAACCTGATGACACCATTTTTTATTTTACCTCATTCTTAGTTTCCTTAGGTAAATGGTTGCACGTTCTGGAACTTCTAGGACTGAGAGTCTGTGTTTTCCTTGAACATGTTGCAGGATGGAATTCTTGCTGTAGATGACATGACCAACATCGATCTTGTTAAGGCAAATGTTTCCAAAAAAAAAGTGTTTTAGAAAATGCTTTTTATTAAGATCAAGGATCTACAATCTGTTTTGTCTTCCGATATAGGCAGGGAAATATGGAAATAAGAGGAATTGGCTAGTCAATATTTCAAAAAAAATCATGACCTCTGAATCACCAGACTAACAGTAATGTTTTAATTTTTATAGGCCTCCTTTAAAAATGGATGTGATACTCCATATTATTGTGGTCTTCTTTTTATCATACATACAAATCATGTTTATACTTCTTATGTGAAATGTGATATACATTAACTTAAATAACAGGGGTCAATTTCTTAAAAAGTATTATGGTAGGATTCCTGCAGACAACTCAAAAGGTGTGAAACATAAAAATATTTCTTGAAATAGAAACATTTTATTAATGCAAAGGCCTTCAAGGCCAACACTGTATAGGAAAAGAGATTTTATGTAAAATTTCCTGTTTTCAGAGTCCTAAATAATGAGTTTCCTGATCAATTTCTCCTGATGAGTTCTGGGTTTAGCTACAGAAGACCTTCAATCTATATTTCTAATGTGACCTTGGATAAAGTTCACTAGCAGTAATTTAGTAGACAAAGAAAGAATCTCTATGGTTTCAGGAAATGCTCAAGAAGACATTCAATGAGGCTCATGAAATTAAACGCAATTTGTTGAAATTATTAATAACTAAAATAATTCAAGAGTTATGCCATATATCTGGTGAACAGGAAGAAGAGAAATACTGAGGTTTGATTTGCACTATGGTCATCAGGTTATAGGAAAGTATAACTTTTGTGTGTGTGTGTGTGTGTGTGTGTGTGTGTGTGTGAAGAAGATTAGCCCTGAGCTAACATCCCATGCCAATCCTCCTCTTTTGAGCTGAGGAAGACTGGCCCTGGGCTAACATCTGTGCCCATCTTCCTCCATTTTATATGGGACGCCGCCACAGCATGGCTTGACAAGCAGCGTGTCAGTGTGGGCCGCGATCCGAACCAGCAAACCCCAGGCCACCAAGGCGGAGCGCGTGCACCCAACTGCTATGCCACCAGGCCAGCCCCCCAAGAAAGTGTAACTTTTAAAGAAATATTAAAAAAAAACTAATTATTTTCAGAGACTTTTGACACTCTAAAGTGGTAATTTAAAAATTATAATTCTTTCTCTTTTATTCATGTATCAATAATTTAAATCAGTGGTTCTCAATGAGGGGCAATTTTGTCTGCCTCCCTCCACCCAGGAGACGTTTGGCCATGTCTTAGAGATATTTTATCCTGACTGGAGAGTTACTGCTGACACCTAGTAGGTAGAGGCCAAGGAAGCTACTACACATCCTAGAAGGCACAAGGCAGCCCCTCACAACAAAAAATTATCTGGCCCAAAATATCAATAAGCAAGAGATTGCCATTCAATAAAGCCCTGAAATATTCTGTTAAAAGTTCACTACTAGTACTGAGTAAATAATTCCACACCTTGACATGTAGAGCTGATATTGAAGATCATTCAGTATAAAGAAAAAAATTAAAAGCTGAGTAAAAGGAGACAGATTATCTAAAAGGGAACACCATTAAGATTAACAGCAGAATTCTCATCAGAAAACACAGATGCCAGAGAAAATAAAGTATTCAAAATGTACACAAAAACAAAAATAGAAACCTGTTAACCTAGAATTCTAGGCCCAGAAAAAATAAATCATTTCAGATATAAAATCCCCTTAGCAGAGGTCACCATTCACATTTCCTCACTGGAAAAGTTAATAAAGAATATTCCTAGGTGAGAAGAGTAAACTTCAAGGGATGTTGGAAACAATGCCTAGGAAAGAAACTGACAAAATAGGTAGATACACTGAATCAACAATTAATGGTAAAATTAATAAAGCCATAACTGATGTGTTAAAAAGTGGAAAATCAAATCCTAAAATAAATTAATATGAAACATTCACATCATAATTAAAACATTTTATTTATATTGTTTCAGAAAAATACTGAGATTTAATACATTGAAATTACTATAAAAATCTTGATTTAAATGTGTTTAACATTTTTAAAGTAGTGGTTTTCAAATTAAACATAGCATATTGAATACATATATTTACTGCTGCTGTCTCACAAAATCACTCGGAAAGATAGCCATAAAGAAATAAAAAAGAATGAATCCATAAGAATAAAGCAAATGGAAAAAAAGAAAAGATGATAGTATTTTGGAATCTGGAAGGCAATTAATAAATGTAAACTTACATAGCAAATCTGAAAAAGTCTAGTAGATGATAGTGGCACCAATTAGTAGGACTTTGCATGCCGTATAATCCCAGGAATATTCAGGAATTGGCAGATATTCAGAAAAACTCTGCCATGAAAGACAGACTATAAGAAATAAAAGGTAGGGCCAGCCCCATGGCTTAGTGGTTAAGTGCACACGCTCTGCTACTGGCGGCCCAGGTTCGGATCCAGGACGCGCACCGACACACTGCTTCTCCGGCCATGCTGAGGCCGCGTCCCACATATAGTAACTAGAAGGATGTGCAACTATGACATACAACTATCTAAAGGGCTTTGGGGAAAAAAAAAAAAGGAGGAGGATTGGCAATAGATGTTAGCTCAGAGCCGGTCTTCCTCAGCAAAAAAAAGAGGAGAATTAACATGGATGTTAGCTCAGGGCTGATCTTCCTCACAAAAAAAATAAATAAATAAAAGGTAAAAGGAATTTAAGATAAAAGGAAAATGCAAGGAATATAATGCCTTTCAAAATAATAATTATTATCTTCTGAGAGAAAATATTTACGTATATAACAAAGAATATAATAAAATAATAAAGAAACAGAGAATAAAAAGAGCCCTTGGAAATTAAGAGTATAATGACAAAATGTAATTTTCATAGACACTTGAAAAATAGTGTTGCCAGAAGCTCCCATAGCAATGGAACAATCTATAAAAAAGAAAAACCTATAAAAAGGTAAAGAAAAAAAGTTTTAAAAGGATAGAGTCAGTCCAGGAGGGTTGATATACAAATAAATGGAGCTCTATGATTTAAATAGAAAGATGTCATATAAATATATTGAGAGGGTGGAGTGAAAAAATATTTACAAAGGGGGGGCAGGTTGAAAAAGAGCTAAATCCTCACCTTCTGAATTAAAATAAAATGTGATAGACTATGCATAAAGTGAAAATATCAAGAAGTAGCACTACAAAGAAGAAACAAAATGCTGCTTTCACTAAAGTTTACAGTAATGAAAACTGGAACTATTATAGTATTTATGTTAAAGTATTATACAATCAACAGAGTGAATGAACTAAGTTATGTGTATTATTATATAAATACCGTGGAAACGTTAAATGAACAAAATTTCATAATGATCTCATATCATTTACGATTGTCTGCAAGTTAAAGTAAAAATTCCCCACATCACTTCAATAACAAGAAAATTTGTTATTTCAATTTAAAAGACCGTCAGAGCTTGTTCAGGTTTTTGATTAAGTCAGTAATTTAATGATGTCCTTAGGTCCTGATTCTTTCCATCTCTCTTTTTGTTAATTTTAAGATATGACTTTTCCTTTAGGCTGGTAACAGGTTGATTATGACGATTCTAGGTATTATGCTAGATTTGACAAAACCGAGGTGACAAAAGAGATTGTCTTCATGTTTTCCTTAGTAGAGAAAAATATTTTCAGACAGGCCACCCAGGAAACTCTCCTTTCTTCTTGGTCACAATTAAATCATATGCTGTAGTGATATAGAAGGATTTGGGGCTGATCAAAAAATGAGATGACCATGAGGGGACAACAGCACACAAGGAGCTGGACTTTGGGCAGTGCTTTAACAGGCTTGATTATAGGGGAAGTCCTTCACAGCATGAGAACTGCTGAAAGATGTGGCATTTGAAAACAGAAAATAATTGTGTGTGAGTACATATAGATGAGTGAAAATAGCAGATGGATATAGATATGTCATAAAAATGAAAGAGTATGTGAACTTCAGGATCATGTTACAAAGAGAGGGGAGGAGAACAGGCTATCAAGGGGGTCAAAAGGTCGACCTCAGTTGTATGTATTGCACTCGTTTAAAAAGATTTTCAAAGGGTTAAATAGATAGAAAAATGTTAAGATATGTTAACTATCATCTGTACATAATGAGTGTTTTCTCTTCTACATATTTTTATCTACCATTGAAATAACAAATAATAGAAAGTGGGGAATTATGAATTACATGCCTGTACAGTAATCCTTCCTTATCTCTGGGAGATACATTTGGAGACCCCCAGTGGATGCCTGAAACCGTGGATAGTAACAAACTGTATATACACTATGTTTTTTTAATACATACATAATACCTATGATAAAGTTTAATTTATACATTAGACTCAGTAAGAGATTAACAGCAATAACTAATAATAAAACAGAACAATTATAACAACATATTGTAGTAAAAGTTACCGTAGACCTTAGCAACTTCAGCGTACTATTTTTTTTTCTTTCCTTATGAAGTTGAGAACTTGCACCTTTTCACTTAAAAAAGCACTTTATGGCTTTTCTTTGGCATATCAGAATAGCCAGCATCATTACTCTTGCACTTTGGGGCTATTAAATAAAATAAAGGTTACTTCACACAAGCACTGTGATACCGTGACAGTTGATCTGATAACCAAGACACTGCTAAGTGACTAACAGGCAGGTGGCTTATACAGTGTGGATCTGCTGGACAAAGGGAAGATTCACATCCCGGGTGAGACTGCACAGGACAGTTCGAGATTTCATCACACTATCAGACAGTCACCCAATTTAAAACTTATGAATTATTTATTTCTGGAATTTTCCATTTAATATCTTTAGACCATGGTTAACCACAGGTAATTAAAACTAGGAAAAGCAAAACCATGGAGAAGGAGGGACTACTGTATATTAGAATCTTTAGAGGATTCAAAAATGTGCACAGAAAAAAACATGATATAAAATATCACTATATATAGATAGAATAATAGTCTATTATATTTTATTAATGAATTTGTTTAACTATTTTACAGAGTTTAAACGAATCTGTTAAAGATGGTAACAGGCATGTGATTCACCTGATTAATAAAGTCTTGAACTAAATTTCATATTCAGTGTACGTGAGATGACAAGAGAAAGTAGGGAGGAGGAAAGAGTGACAAAAATATGTGAACAGGTGTACTCGACTTACTAAAATTTTCCTTATGGTCTGCTCTGTGTATAATAGGTCAAATATGTTAATAAAAGTGGGTGGTAATTTAAAGAAATCCTCAAAGTTTGAAAGTTTCAAAGTAATGATATTTCATTGCCCCATATGGACATATGTCTTGTAATCAATAAGATGATTCTAATTGAATAATTAATAAGAATCCAAAGGAACAAATGACATTGGAATGTAAATTGATAGAGCCATTGTGGAAAACAGTATAGAAGTTCTGTTTGAACTTGATATGATACAGCATATCATATGATACAGCAATACCATATGATACAGCAATCCCTCTTCTGGGTATATATTCAAAGGAAATTAAACCAGCATCTGTGCTTCCATGTTCACTGCAGCATTATTCACAATAGCCAAGATATGAAAACAATGTATTTATGTATATATATATTTATGTGTGTATGTGTGTGTATACATACACACACATATATATAATATTTAGCCTTAAAAAAAGGTCTTGCCATTTGCAACAACATGGATGAACCTGGAGGACATTATGCCAAGTGAAGTAAGCTAGACACAGCAAGAATAAGACTGCATGATCTCACTTATATGTGGAATCTAAAAAGGTTGAATACATAGAAGCAGAGGAGAACAGTGGTTACCAGGGGCAGGTGGGTGGGAAATGAGGAGATGTTGGTCAAAGGGTACAAAGTTGCAGTTATGTAGGATGAATAAATCTAGAGTTCTAATGTACAGCATGATGACTATACTTGAGACCAAATGCACCTAACAAACATATATAGAAATTTCCATCCAACAGCATCAGAGTACACATTCTTCTCAAGTGCAAATAGATCATTCTCCTGGACAAATTATATTATAGGCCACAACACAAGTCTTAGCAAATTTAGGAAGACTGAAATCACACCAAGCATCTTTTCTGACCATGATGGTATGAAACTAGAAATCAACAAGAGGGAAAGTGAAAAATGTACAAACATGTGGAAACTAAACAACACACTGCTGAGCAACCAGTGGGCCAAACAAGAAAACAAAAGGAAAAAAAAAAATTCAAAACAAATGAAAATGGAAACAAAATATACCAAAATTGTGGAATGACGCAAAAGCAGTTCTTAGAGGGAACTTTACAGTGATTGATAAAGCCTACATTAAGAAAAAAGAAAGATCTCAAATAAACAACTGAACATTACATCTCAAGAAAAAACAACCAAAGGTTAGCAGAAGGAAGGAAATAAAAATTTGCAGTGGCAATAAATGAAATACTAATCAGGTAAACAATGGAAAAGATCAATAAACCTAAGAGCTGGTTTTTTGAAAAGAGAAACAAAATTGACAAATCTTTAGCTAGACTAACTAAGAAAAAAAGAGAGAAGATCCAAATAAAATCAGAAAAGAAAGAGAACTTCTGCCTGCAAGGGGCCCCCAGACCCATATCCTTGCTAGCGCTATACTTTAAAGTACCTTAAAGGAATCTGAGCTTCAGGACCAAGTTCAAATTTAGAATTATTGAACTCCTCTGCAGTTCTGCACAAGAACACGGTGGTGTGTCTAGAGCAGATGCCAGCTTCCCTTCCTTTCCCATCTCAGGTTCATTCTACAGAATTGAAGGCCTCCCTTCACACCTGCTCAAGTAACAACCCTTATTTACCCCCTTTAGAGCACTGATTTTCAAATGGCTTACCCAGGGCAACTCCCTTTGACCCTAGACTCCTCTGCTGCAGAGGAAAGCCAGAGAGGGGCTCTCTCAATAAATCGGCCTACAATGGGGCCCCTCTTTCTTGTCTAGGGCCAGTACTAATACTACGGGATTATAAAGAGGATGAACTTAATCAGACTGGAAAAGGGGCAGATAGAACACTGCAGAGAGGCGTGCATGAGGGCTTGGTTTGAAAGATGAGTAAATTTGAGGGAACACATCGCTTTCCTGTAAACTCGTAACTGCTCAGGATTCATACTCCAGTCTTGGTGGCAATTAGGCTTCCAGCCATAACCTACATTTCTCTACATGAACGTTGTTTTGAAATATTTCAATAATTGAGTATTCAAAAGTTTATTTTCTTTTTTAGTCATCCTTATTTCTGCAGTCGCTTTTTTTCTTAGTTTTACTTTACCTTTGATTCAGATTTGTTTAGCTTTAATTTGATTCTGCTTTTCTCCTTAACATCTATGTCTTCTAACTTTGATTCCCACTCTGTTTTTCCTACCTACGTGCTTTCTCATAGGGTCAATTTTCCTTCTAAAGATCTCCATTAACCTTCATTTACACATGTTAATACGTGTTAATCATCAGCAATTTGAAAGAAGGAACAAAAGAAATAAAGGAAGAGGGATCAGAAGCAGCAGGACTGGATTTTCTCCAGTTCCTGTGATGGTCTTTAACCACTGATAATCATCACTACTGTGACAGTATATGCCAAGACAATAGTTTCTCAAATTAACGTTAAGTCCATTCTATTTAAAATAAACACTCTAAGAATATTTAGAGCAAAATCACGAATCTCTGTCTTACCCCTCATCACTTTATATTGTTTACATGTTTGAGTGTCTCAAGAGATTGTAAAGACCTTAGTGTCAGATACTGTATCTTATCCACCTTTAAGCTTAGCGAAGTGCCTTGTACATGGTACGTGTACCAGGCTAATTATTTGCTGTTAAGCTATGGGTTTTTTCAATTTATGTTATCCCCCCTTCTAGTCAACAAAATTAAAGTAATGGCAAGTATATAGGCACTAGCTTCAAGAAAAGGACGATCAAAAAGTAAAATTCTTTGCTTTTGACCCCTATGATAAATTCTCTGAAAATTGTTAGCAGAACAAATTCTTGAAAGCCACATAATATTTCAGTTGTTAGAACCAATTGCTTAAGGAGTATAGGGGAATCTGTGAAATTCCAAGCCTTCAAAAAGGAGTATGCAAGTGGCTGAAAGGACTAGAAGAAAAAAAAAAGGGCCTTCAACATTCACAAGAGGACAATTTAGTTTTCTGAACAACTAGATGTTATCTAGGAACAAGGATTATAAGTAGCTAATGCCAGAGAGACAGAGGCAGACCTGCTCATACGTTTCAAGATGATTTACCTCTGAGCGAAGTCAAGCAAGGAAAGACTACAACCATGGACTGGCATGTAAATCACCCCTGACACGATGCTATGATGCAAGCCTCCTGGCAACCCACACATCACCTTGTAGGATGAAAACGAGTTGTAGAGAAAGGTGAATGCTGACTCATTTAATGGGGACACTAGAGAGAGTGAGTATGAACTGGAAGTGTCTGAGTTTACCATAAATTAGCAAAAGTATTCCATGAGCCACATTAGTTTCAGTTACAGGAAATCGGGATTACACATGTTCGCGGATGAGATTTATGTTTTGTAATTTCTCAGCTACTGTAAAAACAACAATAATGTCTGAATGAATGTCTAGCTTCTTACAAACTTAAGACTGACTGAGGATTTGAGACCTTTTATCTGATAACCTCAACCTCCCAAATGCATGTCTCATTTTGACTCACTTTTCTGTGGACCCAGGCTCCAGCCTTCTTTCCCAACATCTAACTTCTAGTCAGTATTAACAATTCCTTAGGTTATAGCCCCTTAATCAACCTGCTGTTATGACTTTTTCTCAGTTTTCCTTGTACTTTTGCATCAGTAAGACACATTTAGCTGCGAACAATAGAAGCCTAATGAACACAGACATAACTGATATGGGTATTTATTATTTACTTAGTAAGAGGTCTGCAGGTTGACTGTCTCAGGGTTAGTTTATCACTTAAAATTACCAAGAAACTAGGCTCTTTTCAGATTCCGTCTCAACTACACATAGCTGTTGATTTTTTAATCATTAAGCTTTTCAACTCATGATCACAAGATAGCTGTTATAACTCCAGACAACTTGTCACTTACAAGGCAGAAATAAAGGAAAATGAATGGTGCCAATGAAGAATTCTCTAGCATCTGTCTCTGTCAGAGTTTGGCAAAGGCTATCCCTGAACTTTCCTATTGGAATTCCCTTTATGTTTTGTTGCTCATAAGGAGGTCGAATATTGACCACTAATTCTCAAGGGTATCAAGAAAAAAACTATCTTTCCTGAGAACTGCTACATTAGTTTTGAACAAAATCAGAGTTCAATAAGCTTGGACAGCAACAAAGTATGTATTCCTCTTGTTTGTGATGAATTCTAAAGATTATGTCTCTTGTTTTTCCAACAGAAAGTTATATCCATTTTCTTCATTCTAGAAGTGGGCAATTTCAAATAATATTCCAAATGAACTTGTATAATATCTTTGGTGTTTATGCATGCTGAGAAATGTTTCTTATCTTTTCAGAATTCAGCATGCTAACCTAAGGAAAATGACTATAGGAAGCAAATTGGAATATGATTATCTCCTTCCCAAACTGATGCCATTTGGTTTGGAAGTAAATTCTACCAGATCTTACTACTCACTTATCAACATAATATATCTGGTTTCTAGAGGTGCATTAAAACTTGAACACTCAAATACATATGAAAATACATAATTCAGATGGTTGCCTACAATTTAAATGAATTCTGCCATCTGAAAAATTTTTCATTGACAATACCAAAGAAACCCTAATTTTCTTTTACACTGAAGAAAGCCTCTAAAATTCTGGAAACCCTTATAATTTTCCATATTGGTTTAAAATATCAAGACAAGAATTATTTTTGTTTCATTGTCTTGAAAAACCGGTGCACTGAAGTTATCTAATACAACATACGCAGGATGTGTTGTCAATTTAAATGTGTGAAAAATTAGATTGTACATGTTCGTTAAATGCCATATTGTAAAATAACACAATAAAATGTTACCATTTTTATAAATGTGTTGAGAATATAGGTAACATACCACCTTAACTTTTTAAAAAGTCAATTACCTTTTACCAAATTTTGCTGAAAAAGCAAGAAAGACAATCAGATAGTGAGTGGTCCAAAAGTGATACTTACCACTTCATAATTTTTCCTAAAATTACCCCATCAACCCATTTCACTCGTAAAGTCATCCAAGAAGTTCAAGGAATTCTTCCCTTATTCCCCAAATTGTGTTGTCTTTATCACCTCAAGTCATCTGGAGTGATGAAAAATAACGGACTATTAAAATTAAAGTTTGCTAAACTGACAGAAGAACTCAATATCCATTTCCTTTAGCTCTGATTGTCCTCCAGTCCTCTCCTGCCTGGTGACACCAACTGTCTGCATATGAATTAGTAACTGGCCTTTGAGAATTCCCTATGGTTCCTGAGCTCTCAAAGATTCTTAAGACTTTCAACCCAGACATTCTAAAACACTTCTAAAGACTTATTGATTATATCCATGCTTATCATCAACAGATTGGATTGATGCTTCTCCTCCAGTCCTTCCATCCAAACCATATGAAGGCAACCACACTGTTTAGTTTTACTCTTACACCCTTATATCTTCCTCCTTACCGCTAGCGCTGCTGCCAAACTCCAGAGGTTCCAACCTTGAATTAATGTCTCTCAACTGAAAAGATACAAAAGCTAGTGTCAGTGGAAGTTCACTCCAACTGGAGACCATAAACTAAGGTTCTCTCTCGAGAGTCCCCAGAAGAATATAGTGCCAGTGAGGTAATCTTCCCCAGAACCTCGGCCCAAGCAGATGACATCATGAAGTGGTAATTTTTCACCCAAGATATCAGAACAAGACACCCTAGAATTCCTTTGTCTACTTCCTATCCTCACTATTTATATTGTCCTTTGCTATAACCTTCTCTATCCTAATTGTGGCTGCAATCTTCCTTAGTAAATTTTACATTGTATTGTCTCTTCCTTTTCCTCCTTCTCCTCCTCTTTACTCAAGGTGTTCCCTCAATAATAGCTCCCCATCCCTCAAGGACTGCGGAATCTATGACATTCCTTCACTCAATTCATAGCACAATCTTACAGCACTATTTCTGATTGCCTGTTATGTACTCCATTTCCTTCGGAAGCCTCAGTTTCCCCAAGATTCCTAAACCTGTCTTCAATTTAAGGGCATCCCTTGTGTTAATACTAGGGGATCTTTAGCTTTTCTTTGCAGATTTCAAAAGAAATATTCTTCAACATCAATACTTTTCAAAGAAGCTATCCATGCCTCTACCTTAACATAACCAAGGGTCCTTTCACAGGTCAAAGTATTTGCAATTACAACTAATTTACTGCCAATATCTACATGATATTATAAGAATCAAGAGTATGTATTCCTTGCCTTGTTCTATGCATCTCATAGACCCAGATGATCCTGAGCATAATTTTACCCAGTATATTTGGAACTGCCCATCCTGCAAACAAAAACCCAAGAATTTATCTCTTCCCAACAGGATGAGACAATGTTTCCATCAAGAGAGCTCATATAAAGTCCAAAATGCAAATCTATGTGCAATTATTCTCATGAACCCTGCATAGTCCCTAATGAGACATATTTTATTTGTGGCAACTGTGCCTATAGGTATCTGCCAGCTGACTGGCCTGGATCTTGCTACCTAGCTAATCTAATCAGCCCTTACCCAATCTTTATAAAGACGACTTCTTTTCTTATCGTAACTACTTTATTGCCTCTGATTTAAGTTTTCCAGGCACTAGACAATCCAAAAGTTCAAAAAATGTGTTACAACTATAAGCTTAGATGCAAAATCCTAGTTCCATAAGGACAGAGCTTCTTTTTACTAGGTTTTCAAGAAGTTTTAGAACAAGAGTTTAAGAGATTGAGAGTAAATCTATAAGACTTGACTATCATAGCAGTTCATGTATGGGCAACTTTTGTGACTGTAGCTCTGGAAAATAACCAGAACTATTGACAGTCTTACTGAAACCACCAACATCATTGCCAGAGAACTACAAGAAGTCCAGTAAGTGCTTTTTAAAAATGGTATGGCATTGGACATGATTGTGACTTCTCATGGGGACACGTGCAGTGATCAGAAGTGACTACTGTGCCTATGTTCCCTAATACTTCTCTGATGCTATGCTATCACCAAAAATATTCAGAACACAAACCACAAACTTCATTGGCTTTCCACTGTTGTCTTCATTCTACCATCTAAGGACACTTGAGGTCCAATGTTCTAGAATATTCTCAACTGGTTCCCTTCAAACCTCAAATCTTGGTTATATTCCTTCAAGGTCAACAAAAACATGGGAGGCAGCCCAACCCTGCAAACCATTTTGCAAATCTTAATTTCACAATGACCCTGATTCTACCCCCAATAGTGTTTAAGGACAGATTTTGTTTGTTTTACACAACAGACAATGGGGGCCTGACCAAATGATCACAATTACCCATAACTTACCCATTGACTTGATTTGGCCAAACTTAGTCCGAGCTTCTCTCCTCTCCTCAGGCTCCTGAACTTTGACTCATCCGCAAGGTTAAGCAGTTGTGAAGGTGCAGAACATCCACCCTGAACAGCCCATTCCAAGAGTGAACTGACTATGGAGAGAAACATCTCCTGTTTGAAGCCTCCTGCTTTTGCCACTGCTCACTCCACCACCTATCCTTCTTCCTCACAAAGCTTCTGCTAGCCCTACTTTCCCTTCTCTGTAAAAGAAAAGCTTTTTTCTGTTTGATTCTGAGACACTTGTGGACACTTTGGCCCTGAGATTGAAGCATTCTCCCTATTGCTATACTCTCTTTCAATAAAGTTTCTCTTCACCTAAGTCTGAATTTGTTTTTAAATGACACCAGTGAGCTTGGAAGAGGACTTGCGTCTCAGATGTTAATTGCAGCCTTTTAAGACACTGCTCACATGACTTAGCTAAGCTGCACTTGGACTCCTGACACATGGAAATGTGAGATAATAAATAGATGTTTTAAGCCACTAAACTTGTAGTAATTTGGTACTCAGCAATAGAAAACCCATAAATGTAGAAATGTACAATGTGAATGTGAGTCACAATATAGATTACAACTTAAGCCCTTTTTCTAAAATGAAAAACCTACCTTAAGCACTAATTATGTTCCATGTAATTGTTTTCATCTGTATTTTACTTGATGTTAACTAGAAAAATTCTTTATTCTCATTTAGTTAACGTAATGGTCTATACCGATTCAAATTAAATTTTACACTAAAAAACTTAAAAATTTAGTTATAACTTTTAAAATAAACTCTCTGGGAGATGCCTCAAGACTGGTGGTATTTCATGATCAAGACATTTCCCATCTACATGTATAAGAAAATATTATAGTATTTATTTAAAATTGATATTACATACATTGTTTGGATATAGAGACATTTCCCATAGTACGTTACATCTGCGAATGAAAAAATGTTCTGTTGGTTGACCAATAGTATTCAATAAAATAAATATTAGCGGGCATCATTTTCATTTCTTTTTTATTAGTGGATACATTTCTAGCATTATGGAAAATAGAGAAAGAGCTTGGTAGAAAGGATAATGTTTACTCCAAGACGTGAAGACTTAGCACAAAGATGGTTCTGACTTTCACTAGAGTAAATATTTTTGTAAGAAAACAAAGCTAAATTTTGGAGATTTAGTTTTGAGCTGGTAATAAGTGGATGCTTATTTACCAGTTGTACAGAGGTTCTGATAGATCATTACTGTGGTGATTTACAGAAATTTGTTTAATCTTATCCAGAAATACCTGAAGAGATCTTTAATTATAATTTTAGAAAAAGAAATGTTTAGTAACCTACCATGCTGGGTACTATTTGACTCAGAAGTCATTTTTATAGATATTCTGTGACTTGCTGAACTGATATTGAATCCTGGATTCCCTTGGTCTCTTGTGGGAGGTGTTTAGGATGTTTAAGGGACTAGCCAGTCATGGACTGGGACACAGCCAAGTTCTTCATGCTAGCTGAGTGTACCTCAGAGGAAGCATATAACCTGAAATTATAACAAAATAATGATTTTCTCCAACTGCATCCCAATATAGAGAAGACTGAGAATGTGAGTGTTTCATTACATTTTTCTGTGCTTGCTATAAGAAATTTAGGGACGTAGAGGATGTGTTATTTTGTTAAGGCAACAAACACCCAACACTTCACCCCAGGGCTGTGGATTCAATTTGTAGACAGAGAATAAGATAACTGTTGTTATTTGGGCCGCAAGACATAAAAGTAAAGTTGACACAAAAAGGTTTATAAATTTATATAACTACGTACAGAGTTTTTAAAACATGGCCATCATCAGATTTTAAAAGGAGATATATATTTGCAATTTTTTAGTAACACATATGTTCAATAAATGTAAATGGTGCATGAATTTTAACCAAATATCTGAGAACATAACCTCATAGAAAACAAAAAGAAGAGTGAAAATCTTGTAATTAATTCATTATATTTTTAAATTATTTAATGTTAATAATATAAAAGAAGAGTTTTTTTCCAGAAATTTCATAAAGCAAAAATTTAAAAAACAGCTTCTCATAACAGTGTCTTCTTTCCCAAATCATTGGAAATAAGAAATGACATAAATTTAGGCAAATTAATGGATGTAGCCTCTGTCATTGATAGCTTAAAAGAAATAGGATTCATGACATAAAAACTTATTGTGAGAATTTTTTCTAATTTATCATAACACCAATACCAGTGTTAATTTATATGTAAAAATACTAGTGTATCTATACCTTAGTAACAAATATGACTCATTTTCAGACAGCAATATAACAATAAAAAATAATAATAGATATTTAATGTTTATCAGGCTAATATTAAACGCACTTTAAATACACTTTCTTCAAAACACCCTTACGAGGTAGGTACTGTTATTATTTCTATTTTACAAATGAGATGACTCAGGCTCAGAGAGATTAGGATCAATTTATCTAAGATTCTTAACCAGATATAAAAGTCTTCAGATCAGCTAAGACTAGGCACAACGTTGCAAAGTGAAGAAACTTCTTCTCGGATCCTTCCCTCCTTTCCTGCTCCCTCGTTAGCATCTACTCCATGCTATGTCAGTTTCCATATGACATCAAGTGTTAACCAACATTAAAACAGAAAGAGATTTGAGAGATATTCTTATTTTTATTAAAACTGACTAATTCCAGTGTGTTTATCAGAGAATGCATAGTTTTAGCTTTTTTTCTGTAATTATGAGGGTGCCGTTTTTTTTGTTTTTGGTGAGGAAGATTAGCCCTGAGCTAACATCTGTTGCCAGTCTTCCTCTTTTTGCTGAGGAAGATTGGCCCTGGGCTAACAACCGTGCCCATCTTCCTCTACTTTATATGCGGGACACCTGCCACAGCATGGCTTGATAAGTGGTGTGTAGGTCCACACCCGGGATCTGAACCTGTGAACTCCAGGCTGCCGAAGTGGAGCACGTGAACTTAACCACTACACAACTGGGCCGACCCTGAGAGTGGCCTCTTTTTAAACTCATTTGTGACCTCTCATATCTCAACAGCATATGAGAAAGTTATTAGGAGAGAGGTTGTGAGAGCTAGACAACTCCTAAGGCTACACATGATGGCAATCTTGATGGCACAGCTGCCCTTTGCCTCTTCCTTTTGCTCTGTAGCTCTCTCTCTCCCTCCTCTAACCTCAAACTCCTGGGCACCACAGATGATGACCAGGCTGCTGTGGTGGTATAAAGCTTCATAGACACAGGCCCCAGAAGTTCTGCTGCCTCAAGCCTTCCAAGATCCAGGATATAAAAATGGTTGCAGAAAGCTATCCCCTCACTGGTGTAGATCTGTGAAGTGGATCGTGAGGAAGCTTACTGAGGTAATGAAATACCAGGGGATAGCCAAGGTTTAGAGTGGCTTCTTTTTCAGCTGACACTTGCAGGTGATCTCAAAGCTACTTTATTTGGTTACCTAATCACTAGATTTTAATCACTAGATAATCTGGACAACTATATAAATTTATTTATGAATTATGCACATGAGGTAGTCTATTGAGTACATTAAAATCTTACAAACAAATGAAACTTAAGAAGGATGAGATAAAAAATTATAATTTATGCCAAAACCCCTATGCATTCCTTGGTTATGCTAAAATGTGCATGCAATACACTTTGAAGACTGCCACTCCAGGATCTCTGGGTTCTCCCTGACTTTGTCTCATAATCTCATTTTTAAACCCTCTTCCTTTATCTGCTACTGCCTATTTCCTTTCTGCTTCATCCTAGATGGATTCTATCTCTTTATAATCACCTTGGCTTGTCCACTTGGTGTTACCTTCAGTTTTATGTTATTTATGGGATTATTTTAGATTCATGTTTTGCTTCATATGGACCTATGGGAAAGGCTCCAGGCTCTGAAGTCATAAATATGATGTTATCAAAACACATACGTGTAAAAATAATGTAGATGTAAAGTTGATAATGGTCCATTCATTCTCTGATTTTTTCTGTAAATTTTTGAGGGCCTGCTATGGGCCAGACAATATTCTGGTTAATGAGAGTCAGTAGCAAAAACGGGAAAAAAAAAATCAAAATCTATACTCTTATAGAGCTTGCATCCTGTTGGGGAGAGAAAGAAAATAAACTACACACACAAATATATATATAACATGCCAAGTGGCAGTAAGTTCTATGAAAGTAGAGACAGTTTTGTATGGTTGCTAAGGGAACAAATTCTGGAGACAAGACTGTCAGGTTTTGAAACCTGGCACACCCTCCCCTCACCAGCTGTGTGACATTGGACATATTACTAAGTCTCTGCGTGTCTCTGGTTCCTAGTTTGTAAATCACAGATAATATCTCAATGTTGTCATGACTATTAAATAAGTTAATATATGTGAAACAGTTAGAATAGTGCTTTATGGGATAGCAATATTGCAATATGTGTTGCCTACAATTATAAAAAAAGGAAATAGAAAACAAAAAGGAGAACTTACGAAGGTTTGTGAAGCTTTGGGAAATGCTATTTTATATAGGATGTCATGGAAAATCTTTAGGATAATGAGGGCATACTGTACATGATCACAAATACCTATATTGACATTTTTAAAATGTAGGATCACGCTAGTTCCCCAGGTTTCTGGAATAGTAATTTCTCCCTCTTTTAAAGGTCTTAAAATTTGATTTCCAGGTTGAACAATAATTTGTGCATTCATCCTATGTATACATAATGGATAACTAACAGCATGCAAAACAGACAAAGCTACATGATCATTTGAGACGCATAGAAGTTACATTTGTTGATTTTTGTGTAAATGGGTAAAATATATTCATTAAATTGCCACTGAGAATATTAATAAATATTTATGTCATTCAATATTTCAGATAAACTTGAATATTATTTCATTTTAAAAACATGAAGCATTTTAATAAACTCTTACTATACTTACCGATTGGAGAAAGGGCAAATTATATAAATCTTCCTTCAAAGAAATTTATCATTTGACAGCATCTATCATCTACAAGAAAACATACATATGTTAACAAAGCACGATGGACAGAATTAGGGAAAACATAAATAGAGAAGATGAACTGATTTTGAAAATGCACAGAATAAGGACATTGGTGTTTTGCTGTGGACCAGACTTAAACCTACTCCAGCATCAAAGGGTATGCTATACAATTCTTCCCAGATTTGGGTCACAAAAGTGCATTTCATGGCAACAGTAAGTTAGATACATATATGACTAGTCTTCAGAATTTGCTACTCAAGCTGTATGTTTTTCTGTCTACAATCACAAAATTGGAGGTGACATTCGTCTCTACCTAGTATCTTTTACTTTTGTTCTTCTAATACTGATAATACTGTTTCACAGAGTTTGAACAGAGCACTAAGTGAGGCTTAATTACCTCTGCCCGAAAGAATACACATTTTCCTCTTTCCCTGCATGAGAAAGACTAATCAAACCGTCACTCTGCAGTATCTTGGTTTTGGACATGTGATGTTTTCAGAGTTTTTTGCTTTGGAATCCAGCTCGCTATCACAAGCCATGAAACACGACCACTTTTTAATTTAACACAGGAACTACAGTTTGTTGTACTCTACAATATATCAGTGATTTCAGAAACTCACGATTTTGCCCAAGGAATGTTTAAAACATAAAATTTTTGTTATATAAATGTTTCAACATTTCATGTTGAAAAATATCCAGTCAAGTGAATCATTCATCAAAAAAAAATTAGAAGGTTAAAAATCCTCACTGTCATATAGGAATCTTCTATTGTAGTGGGCGCTTTACCTAAGCTAGTGGGCCGAGATCCAGAACCCAGGACGTCCAGGGGCAGTCCTCTTTCCATTATTCTAGTTCAGGCTGATAACTTTTTTTTCCCCAAACATGACAAGGAAAAAACAAAACAAAACATTTCTTTTTGTTGGTTTCTTGGAACCAAACAGCTTTCTGTGGTCTCTTTGAACCACAAAATAGCCAAAGCAAGATGCTGGTCCCAGCCATGTTGTGAGGAACAGGTTGGGTGGAACTAATGGCCTCTGTGGAACAGGAAGAGCCTGGAAGCCCATCAGGCAACCCCGCTAGGGCAGACGGGTCCTGCCCAGGTGTGGTTCCCACGGGGGGCTGGGAGCAGAGGTTATTTAAGGCAGAAGTTGAAATGTCTATTCTAGGAATAACCTCCTAAGAGGTGGTGGAGAACTTGTGGAGGAGTTTGAGATGAAGCTCATTGTATGAGTTCTAGGACTCCAGCAAGATCTCCAGCTTGCTATTGAATGTAAGAAGACATAACTGGATTGGAGGATTCTCCTCAGCAGATGCACACAATCCATCAGAAAGCAGTTATTGAATTTGAGTATTTGGCCAAGCAGGTGGAACATCCGAGGTACAATAAACAGCATGCAAAAGTTCATGAGCAATTAGACGTTACAGCAAGGGAAATAGAGAGAAAAATCAAAAGGTTTGCTGGTAGCAAGGCATCATAATGATAGACTCTAAGTCTATCTGAAACAGTTTATGCCTAAAAACCCGTGTTGATAATCTCCAGAACTAGCTAGAATAACTGAAAACTTTTGGCCAAAGGAGAAGGAACCAGGAGAATTACGAGCAGCAGAAATCAGTGTACAACTTCTCATGTCTGACAAAGCATCATGACCGTGGGGAAATAAAAAATGAAAACAACCACCTACGACTGGGCAAATAAGTCCTCCTCTTTACATAGTACTCCTTATAGAAGATGAAAGAACATCTATGGGAACGAGGTATTTGAAAAGATCATCATGACATTTCTGAAAATTAAATAGAAGCTTTGGAAGAAAGTCATTATCAAAAAAGCAAAAACATTTTCCAGTCAAGATTGGTTGGGTCAATGAGATGGCTGAGTTCCAGAAGAGTACATAAGGGTATATTAAAGACAGTAAAAGCAAGAAAGCCAAAGGCAATAGCCTGAAAATGGGGTAAAATTAATATGTTATCAAATATGGGGTCAACAAAAAGGATTCTGGTAAATCTTGCTAGTGATGTAACATGGCTCTATTTAATACACTCAAGCTGACTTTTGTGTCTAGTGAAAATCCTGTAAACGGTACTCACTAGGCTTGCTAAATAAAGTTAATTATACCATCAAAAGGATATAATGTCCATCCATGTTGTCACAAATGGCTGGATTTCATCGTTTCTTATGGCTGAGTAGTATTCCATTGTGTATATATACCACATCTTCTTTATCCATTCGTCCCTTGATGGGCACTTAGGTTGCTTCCAAGTCTTGGCTATTGTGAATAACGCTGCAATGAACACAGGGGTGAAATAAGTCAGAGGGAGAAGGTCAAATACCGTATGATTTCCTTCATTAAGTAGTAGATAATAACAACAACAAACAAACACATAGAGACAGAGATTGGATTGGTAGTTACCAGAGGGGAAGGGGAGAGGGAAGAGGGTTAAAGGGATAATTCGCACATGTGTGTGGTGATGGGTTGTAATTAGTATTTGGGTGGTGAACATGATGTAATCTATGCAGAGATAGAAGTATAATGATGTACACCTGAAATTTATACAATGTTATAAACCAATGTTACTGCAATAAACAAAAAATTAAAAAAAAAAAAAAGGATATAATGGTACCACAAGGCGAAATACACTAAACCATGTCACCATCATGACAATGTTTCTGAGATGCCCAAGGAAGTAAGAAACCTAATGCACATAAAGGAACACCATAGAGATATGATGACCTCAACAGCATTGTCTGAAAGTTATCTCAAAAATATCCAAAAACAGGTCATTAAGAGCCTTCTAGATCACTAAATTAAAATTATCTAAGGAGAAAAAACTACAGGGTTATCCCAGCAATATCCTAGCTTAAAAATAACCCCAATTTTTATTTGTCAAGTAACCAAACATCAATAAAAAGTTCACTTGGTTTTAAAAGTAGCAGAAGGCCTATAAGCTGAAACATTAATCATAATAGTTAATAGTACATAAATAGCCAGTACTTACTCACTCACTCTGTGTTCAGGCCTTGTGCCAGTTCTTCACATGCACAATCTCACTGAATCCTTACAATTACCCTAAAAGAAAAAATGAGGAACAAAATAATATCACACATGTGTTATATGATCTGGGATTGCAAAAGTAGCAACTCGAATGCCTTCAGAGGCCACAAAATGAACAGATAAAGAACTGAGTATGTGAAGATGGTGGAGGTGGGGGGTGACTCAGATAGCTAACTGAGGTTGACACATAGTCAAATTCATTTGTTTTAACAGATTTTGGAAAAATAAAGATATTTCTAAGATCCAGTCAGTTTGGCTCTTTAGACAGAAAATTTGTAATTCCTCAAGTAGGTCAAAATATGGACTACTTTAGAATATTGTAAGATAGTTGTTCTTAACATTAAAACAGTTCGTCTTAAATCATTCAATGTGCTACTGTAAATTATAGTGCAGGCTATCACATGGAGGGAAGACGAATTTGATTTGGGAATGTTTCTCAGATATTTTAAAAATATTTCTTTCCTATTATTTATTATAGATATTTACATGTTAACCTTATTTCACTATTTAAACTGTAAGATCATTGAGGCCAAGATCATTTGTTTGTCTCTATATCTCTTTCATTACTTACTAATGTAATTTTCACTTAAGACAGGTATGTTTTCCAAGAAATGTTTTGGAAAAATAGGGAGGGGGTGTTTTTAGTTATCACAATCATTGGTTATACTTAGTGGCTTTAACTGGGTGAGGACAATTTTGCTAGATGTAGTTCAATACATGATCAATTATGTAATTAAGAATTGTCATACATCCTTTCTGACCTCTCAGTGTCCCTCTGGAAAGTCATTTAGGTGAAAAAAACACTATAATTTATGGAGGTAAAACATAAATCTCTGTTACTTTTTTACTGGTTATAAACTGAACTTTCAGAAAGGTCTTTCTGTATAATACAAGGGGTATTGAATTTGTTTTATTTTAAACTTATTAGAGATGGTTGCTCTAGCTTAAGGTCTGTAACCTCAAGTAAACTTGCGAGGCCCCTTTTGACATGTGACATAACATATTCACAGCTCCCAGGGATTATAGCATAGACATCATTGGTGGGGCATTCTCCTACCACAGTTGACTAGGCCCTCATATCGATAACTGATCCTAAACTCTATAGGTCTTGTCTATTTACTCTCTGCTCTCTTACCTACTCACTGCCACACAAAGTCCAGGGCTGAGTGCACTAAGAATCAGGCAAATGTGCTGGAATTCCCTTTACTAAATCTTTATATATCTTATTCTTCCTTAAATGTAAGATCTAATATTTCCACTATGGCCAATGTCTTTAACACCTTTACAATTATGCTCTGTTCTTTCTAAGATGGTTACTAAGTAACAATGTGGAGAAGCTACTTGTATGCTGATATGCCATGAGTAACCCTCAAAATTATTTTTACCCTTGAGACTCCTATGTCATATATACACAAAAAAATTTTAGAGGCAAAAATTATTTTTCTTAGTAGACATAATATTTTTTCAAAGAAATCCTGAAGTTCAGGGAAAAAAAGGTCTTGTATCTGAAATATTATTTAAGCAAGATAATTGTATTTTCCATCAACAAAGTAAATGCAAAAATAACACAAAGCTATAGACATAAAATTTACCCTAATAAGTCATTATTCCAGAGACATTGAATATTTTCGATAGGAATCTTCAATTACTGTTCATTTGTGCAGTAAAATTATTATAATGAACAAGGCAAAACAATGAAGCAGTGTAAATGAAGTTAGATATATTTTTAAAAAGCTTAAAGAAATAAAGCATTTTTGAGCATTTAAATATGATTTATATTCCTTGGAAATTATGTTTTCATTATTTTAATGTAGTCTATTAGCCATAAAACTTCTTTCAAACTGGCGATATGCCAATATCATTTTAAGTCCATGGATGTCTTAATTTTTCAAAGATCAAGAAAGCCCAAATTTTTAAAAACTTTTGGATTTTCATTTGTATTCTATCATAAATTTTAATTTAAGTTTAAGAAAAATAATTTTTGCTTGAATAAAATACCCTTTCTAATAGCAATTATGATAGTATTAATAAAAAATAATTAACATTTGTGGATCCCCTGCTATGGGCCAAGCTGTGAGTTAGCTGCTCTATACGGGCAATTATTTTTAAACATCACAATAACTCTATAAGGCAGATAATTTATAATTACAATTTTATTAATTCAGAAACTTTAGCTGATAAGGGTTAGTAGAAGTCCAAGGTTTTGGAGCTGATAAGTGGAAGACCCAAGTCTGTCTGAAACCAACAACCGTGTTCTTAACTATAAGCGATACTATCTCAAAACATAAATTTGCCTATCTATAAGAATGTAGAGAGAACACTGATGTACTGACTAAAAATATAACCAACTAAAAATGTAATCAGAAGGGTTAGTTATGATTCTTATATAGCACCCTGGCCTATTGGTAAATCTCAATATGAGTGGAGAATGTCGCCCTGTGGGCGTCTACCACCAGTCCATTGTCATCACTGGATTCTGCTGTTGGTCATACTTGGAATTTCTAGGGGCAATCTGGAATCAACCTGATTGAGAAATATAATTTCAGATCATTATGTGGGAGAAGGGAACTTCTGTTACTTCCTGAAAAACAGCTCCCACAATTTTTATTTTTAAGTCTTTACTTTTGAACAGTTATGTTATTTTTGTGGGAAAGAAGGTTTTTTCTCTTTCTCTCTGAAAACATATCATGTGGCTGTACACACTGAAGAACTGACATATTTTATCTTATTCCTATGTATAGTTTATGTAGAGGATGCATATGTCATGTGAATGAAATGAACTATATAAATAGCATTGTTCCATATAATATTAAAGTGAACCACAAATCTGAAGTGAACTTTAACAAAGTTCAATCTTGCTATCTTTTAACCTTTCAAAAAACGAAAGCAGAATATCCTGATACTATGTTTTATTAGTATTAAAATATGGATTTGTGAAGAAGCCAAAAAGGAAAAGAAAAATACAAGTTTTCCCTATTTATTTTGTGGCCAGTACACTTTCTTCTTTGAAAAGTTGTTTTTATGCTTTATATGTTACAATTCCAACACTATAAGGGTTTTGATCCAGGTCAGCATGATTCCAGAAAATGTCAATATGCAATAGATGATGAAAACTACTTATTTTACTCTTTTGTTAGATTAGAAAATATTTAGAGTCAAAGTCACTCATAAATTATGAGTTTTTGAAGACCCCTTAGATGCATTGCATGTGTGTTACCTATTATTATTTCAAATGAATAAGCCCACAGTCACAATTCAGGCTCCAATCTACTTTTTTTTTCATTGCATTGACTGTACTTGTTTGGAAGCCAACACAATGCATTCTGAGTTTTATGGTCAATAAAATTTCCAAAACACACATTTTTAAATTTTTAGCATTAATATGTGGTATGTTAATGTTAAATATCAATGTTATTTCTTTTCTCATCTCCTCAGAACTCCTGTGCTGAATTTCCATTGAGAGGTCCTGAGATGACCTTAAAATCAGCATTCTACAAGTAATTTTTTATTTCCCCTCTCAACAACTCCAAACCTTGATTCAAGTAGTTCTGTTAATTGAACCACCATTCTCTAATTCTCCTAGGCTAAAAATATATTATTGTCATTGATTAGTCCATAGCTTTTTCTCCCGATAGCCAACTAGCCAACAGATCTCGCTGACTGAGTCTCCCTTCAAAACACCACATGGAGTCATCTCATTCTTTCTATTTCCTCTGCCACGACCAACATTCACACCCACTTTTGTCTCTCACCCTGTATAGCTCCCTAAACACATTGTCCTTTTAAAAAATACGCACTCACACAGATCTATCTATCTATAAAGTAATTAGAACAGAAAGCTAATTCTACTGGGGCCTTAAGCATGTGATTTAACAGCTGTAACTTTTGGAAAATTACTTAAATCCCTGGAACTCGTTTTTCTCAGCTAACAAATAGCAATAACAATACCTAACCCAAAAAGCTAATGTGAAAATTAAATTAAACATTTTTTCCTAAACACATTAATCTTATGGAAATATGACCGTAATTGGAATTCTTCACCCTTTTGTTTTTAGTCTCCCTTTCTTTAATCAATCAATCATTTATTTAGTCATTCGTTTATTCATCGATTCAACAGATAATCATTTGTTTGCGAGGCATTGAACTAGGTCCTGGAAGTACAGATTTATTTCATGAGAACTTAGAGTTACACTATTAAGTCTCTTATTCCTCACAACAGATTAAAGGCAGTTCAATTTCAGAGCCCACAAACATATAATTACCGTTTCTCCCTTTCTGGTTTTGTCCCTGGCGCTAAGGAGCTTACATCACACTAGGGTAAAAACTATATCTATTTGTACTGTAATGTTCAAAATACTATTACAGAAGCATTCACAATATTTTTCAGTACATACGATATGTCTACGTCAGAATAAAGGTTAAGGAAAGACTTTTAAAGGAGGTGACATTGGAGCTGATATTTAGTAGACAAGTATAAATTGGCTAATCAAGTAAGGGGTAGGTAGAAGAAGACAGATAAAAGTATATGTAAGGATGCAGATATAGGAAACAGTATGGGACACTCAAGCCCTTAGTTGTAGAGCAAGGCTATAACTATAGAGGGAGAGCTTTATTGTGTAGAGATTATTTGGGGTCTCATCACAAAGATGGTAAAGATCATTTTAAGTGTGTGTGCAGAGAAAGAACTATTTCTAACTTTGAGATGAATATATGCCAAGAAGGAATATTACGAATATGTACTGCAAGTCGTTTTTAGAGAGCAGATTGTCTTAATTTGTGTTCTTGGGAAACAGTCTCTGAAACAGTGATTTGCCTGTAGGAAGTTTACTTAGAGTGCTCTGAGCAACAACACCTATGAGAGAGTGAGAGAGTTGACCAGCTACTGAGTGTGAGCTGTCCCTGGGGAGAGGATTTAACTTTGGGTGAGGCTGTGAAGGGCAATGCCAGGGGAAGGACTCAGCTGTGAACCATAAACACGCAGCTTTTTAACAGCTGGGAGAAGTGCCTCAGTCCAAGGTGGGATCTGCGTGGAAAAATACAGCATCTGTAGGTTCCACCCATTGTGCATTTAGGATTCATTTGCTGCATATCATAAAGTCAACCATCTGAGAACAACTCTTCCAGGATTCAGGTTGCTTTCCTTTTCTGGGTAAACAGAAAAGGAAGGGTAGGAGAGTAAATTAGGGTTCCTGCTCTTGCATTTTATCTTGATCTCTTACTTGATAGCAGTCGTCTCCCTCCATTATTCTAGATTGTCTTCATTATAAATTCCCTTCACCCTGAGTCAGTATCTATGCTAGACTATATAAGACTGGATGACGTCACTGATGGTGTGACTCAGACACACACACACATCCTCGGATCTATCACCTTGCCCTTCTAAGTTTGTAACTGCTGCAATTGTCCATCAAACATCCAAATTGGATAGGTAAGTAACAAGACCCACCACCCCCATGGATCACCTTGGTATTAAACATGTTGTTCCCTGATCATACTGTATAACAACATCCCTATCATTCCCTAGTGATCAGCTACTATACTGGTCATTTACTGTTTACTGTAGCCAGGAGGTAGTGACTCCTTTCTGTGACTGCTTTTCTTTTTTTTTTTTTTTTAATTTTTTGTTTATTGCAGTAACATTGGTTTATGACATTGTAAAAATTTCAGGTGTACATCATTGTACTTCTATTTCTGCATAGATTACATCATGTTCACCACCAAAGTACTAATTACAACCCATCACCACACACATGTACCAAATTATCCCTTTCACCCTCCTCCCTCCCCCCTTCCCCTCTGGTAACCACCAATCCAATCTCTGTCCCTATGTGTTTGTCTGTTTATTGTTGTTATTATCTACTACTTAATGAAGGAAATCATACAGTATTTGACCCTCTCCCTCTGACTTATTTCACTTTGCATTATACCCTCAATGTCCATCCATGTTGTGTGACTGCTTTTCTCTTGCCATAAGGAACCTACAATTACCATGATTAAAATTAAATGGAACCCTTCAGGGCCCTCTGGTGAAACTATTCCTTCTCTAGAACTAAGATCTTTGGTTAGCAGTTCCTAGATTTGCATGATGGGAAGCACAATTCCCAAGCATGAATGGAAACGATGGTAAGAAAGGTCACTCTTATTTTCTTCTCTTGGTTCTTACAATCATGCATTCTACTCATTGGGGTCAAGGAACAATATAATTTTATTGCTTTAGATTGTATACTACCTCCCAGAGGATGATGCCCAATTCTCATAGGGCATTATCTCACAAGCTGATACTTCAACTGCACCTTAAAAAGACTCTTCCATTTCTTTATCAGGCTATTAGCTTCTGGGTGATATGCTTTTTGCCAGGACCAGTGCATCTCCTGGTCATTCACCCATTGTGCATTTACTTTGCTGAATGTTGTTCTCTTGATCCGAGGCAATGTTGTGTGTAATACAAAGTCAGTGGATCAAACACTCTGAAGTCCTTATATACTTGTGCAGGCAAAAGTTTTTTTTACCTTATTCTTTATTTACAAGATTAAAATATATCATGAACTAGGTCTAAACAGCCTACACTAAATGTTGGCTCTCCAAATTGCATAGGGAAATCTCATTTCATTGAAAATCTATGTTTTTCCACTAAAAGTATTGGAAACATTATTGAAGTTTGTTGTTTTGCACAGTTTACATGATATTAATATGCTTTGATTTGAGATAGCAAGAAATTTGTTGGAATTTCTTTGAAAGAAAAATAACAACAAAGGCCACGACCATTATCTAAATTGTAAATATCTGGAGAAAGTCAGTGATGGTAATGAGCCTACCAGGAGAAGAGAAAGGACATTTTTCTCTATTTTTCTTCTACATTTATTAAAATGACAGAAATATCACTTACTGACCATGAGTAAGATACTTAAATTGAATTGTTTTCTTAAGATGCAATCATGTTAAACCTTCTATTTTCCCAACACATATAGGGATTAATTCAATTTGATAGAGAATGTGATATTTGAATTGAGTCTTCTGGAATGCATAGAAAAAGTAAAGGAGAAGAGAGGTAGGTGACTAAAAAGGAGTTGGAAATAGGTTGGAAAAGTATATGAGAGCCACATTTTCAAGTAAGTTGAGTGTCAGGCTAAGGAGAGTAACTTTTATCTTGTTTTAAAGAAAATGCATGTAAAGTCTCTTAGGTGACCAGACCGCTGTTACAGAAATATTAATCTGAAAGAAGCAAAGGGAGTAGAGCCCAGAAAACAACAATTCACATGTATACGACAAGCTCTTTGCTAAGTTATGTAGCTGATAAGACAGGCCTCATATCCTTTAGAAACTTATCATCTGACAGGGTATCTGCGATATTCACATCCTGATGCATCCTTTGTACTCTGCCTCACATCTTCTACCTTTTATTCCTACCATTGTAGCAGTAATATACAGGCGCAGCATGATAGCTCCTCACCTATCATCACAGCTGAATTGTCCTAGAGCTTTTCAGATTCAAAAGCTTAGGATGTATGGAACAATCCGTCTGGCACTTAGACAAGAGCAACTTGGAAGTGCAAAGGCATTTAAGGTCTGCTATGGGCCTTTGAATAGAAGATCTCCTGTTCCATCATTGGGCAGAAAATTTTAAGCTATGTTCAACATTGCCCCTCATAAGGTTCTGAAAGGGTCAAGTGTCATTTGCCCATGAGTGTGAAAACTCTAAAACAATGGCTTTCCCTCTTCTATTTTTCTGTCCTCAATCCCCTACTCCTGTTTCCTGGGATCACTTTCCCAACAAACTACCTGAATGCAACCACTTATTTAAGTCTCTGCTTTGGCGGTGGTGATAGGGGAGGCACCAAGGCTAAGACAATATTTAAATATGAAATTCATAAATTATTTAAGATGAATCCTAGACCAATACTTGCTATACAAAAAGACTTTATGAAATATAATATATGATCAATCAAGCATCAAATTATATCTAAGATAGTATAAATTCTTCTGTATCTATAGTTTAACTAATATTTACATTATATACAGTATAGAAAAATGTCTCTTTCTCATTAAAATATCACATATGTTAAATCTTTAAATGCAATAGAAGTTTATTGTGGCATTCAGGAATTACCGTTCTTTAGAGGAATAAAATTAAAGCTGATTTTTAATCCCACAGTGCTATTACTAAACTGTTTCATGGAAAAAAGGAAAACACTGACAATAGAGTCTTGAAGGAAAAGTTCTGAAACCAGAATGGGAGTAATTACTTGTAGCAGACAAAATGCTCATTACTGTGGAAGATGCTCAGCAAAGTTCTCATAAACTACAGTAAAATGCACAGGATATAACCTTTGTCAAATGGCATATCTGGTACACTTTTGTGACTTTTCTATTATTGTTGTTGTTTCTTAATTTTTCCTCTGCTATCCAAGGTGTAATGTTAAATATTTCTCCAAACTTCAACAGCATAGTCTTAAGAGAGAACATTTATGAAAAACCCATGAAGGCAATTTAGATAAGTAGATTTAGTGAAAAATCCCAAATTGGTTGAGCTATAGTGAGGATGTTTCTCCTTTTACTCTGTAATCAGCAGTCGTTTACTTCAGGCCAAGCTCTAAGGCTTCTGTCTCTGTTACACATAAAAGGCTACCATTATACTTATTTTAACGACTGGTTTTCTTTCAGACTGTAGGATATTTTTTAAAGTCTGAAAGAACATCCTTGGCATGCTTTTTAAACTACATTATTATTGCTATTACTGTTTCATGTTTTAAAGTACTTCAGGCTTGTGAACTATATTTGTGTAAAATATTCGGACCTCCATGATGATGTCAACATGTATTATAATAGAAAAGTAATATTAACTTCATTTATAGGCAAAACAACTTATGGTTCAGATAGGTTACAAGAAAAACTGGGTTTAGAAACAAAACCTCTACTTTTCTAATTTTCGTAGATCTACAAAATGGAACAATAATTGGAAAAAGGAGTAGTTCTCTGTGAGGCAAAATCGATACTTGTGAGTTACCATCCAGGCAGCCTATGAACATATCTTTGAAATGTACTGTTTGATTCACTTCACCTTCAGTTAGAGATGAAATTGGAAGCCACTGCAGATGGCGAGTTTAGACTCTTACCAATAAACCATTGTTATCATATAATTATAACTCTCTAAGTCACCGTTAAATGGTGCCCTCCTAAAACAGACTTCAGAAATGTGAAAGGCTCGCCTATCTGTTATTATTCAATCAAGCAAATTTTTCAGCAAAGACTTTTCATATATTTGCATCATTGTATTGTTTTCTAATAAAAGATATACACTCTAATTTCTTTTTAAAAATAATATATTGCACTCCTAGAAAAATTTTTATTTGAGGCCCAAGAGACACAAAAGATACCACGGACTGAAAATCATGTTTAATTTGAACAATCAGCAGTAAGAGAAATTTTCACAAATATGCATGAAGCAGAAGATAGGAGGATCTTTGGAATGGATTAATTCAATATTCATGTTTGCAATATGGCCTGCAGAGAGAAGCAAACTGAGCCTCCTCAACAAGGCATTGCTTTCAGAAGTGGGATCCATGTCTATTCATATTGAATCACATATAGAATTAGGATGTGAGGAGGGAACGGTACCCTCGCTTAATTTATAGTTAAAAATAACACGTTTTTATTCCATCATATGCATATGCCATGTTTATTCTTCATATAATTCCTAAAAATATTACTCCAAAAGCGACTGTAATAAAGAGTAGGGAATTTAAATGATATTGTTTCTTGGTCCAGGCTCTGATGACTTGTACTTATGTTAATGGTCAAATCACTTAGCTTTCCTAAGTCTTGTATTCCCCCTTTATGTGGATAATTATACTAACATACTTTACCTACAAAATTATTTTATATTTGTATGAGAAAAATGGTTTTAAAATGTGTTTTCAAAATGATAAGCACTGTGAAAATAAGATGCCCTTTTCATTTTTAATGTGAACAGCCCAAATGTGGTTGTTTAACTAGGTGTGAACCTTTGATCCACGACCCATGTTATACCTGACGAATATTGGGTTCTTTTCACTGAAATGAGAAAATCTTTAAGCATTTGGATACGTCTCCTTACATCTATTACTTAATCCTTGTTTTAAATTAAAAAAGATAACAATTCTGATATTTTTCTTTCGTGAAGACATTTACTTTGCCCCTGCTCAATAATTGCTTTTCTATTAAGCCATAATGCAGAATTATTAAAGATCAATAACATTAATTTTAACTAAACTTATCTTAGTTTTCTATTTTTGATTAGTCAGCTGCAATGGGCTGGGAATTACCACACTAAAATAAAAGGGTCCGTAAGCTGACCACAAAATGTGCTACACATATCATTCTTCCTGAAGGTGAGGGACATAAAGCTTAGGAAAAAACTAAACGTAACTGTGAGGACGTGGCTCTGGGTAATACAGGTTTTTATTACAGGAGATTTGCAACCACATAGCCAAGTGACTTTTGACAAGTCCCATTATCCCTCTGGATCTTTTCTTCCATGTAACCAAATCTGTATCTTTCTGTCTTGAAAGATAATTTTCTGTCAAGATATTCTTGATCATTTTATTCTTATATTTGATAGCTTTTCTATCCAGATAAAGAATTTTGTTCCCCAAACTAACCACATCATATGATTGCTACATTTTTTTTTTTAATAGAAAAGCAGCCAGAGCAAACCGATATTCCTCAGAGGTCTTCAGAGCTGGAAGGTTGTTTTCTTTTTTTTCTTTTTTCCCCCCAAAGCTCTAGTACATAGTTGTACATCCTGGTTGTAGGTCCTTCTAGTTCTTCTATGTTGGGTAGCGCCTCAGCATGGTTTGATGAGTGGTTAGTAGGTCTGCGTCCAAGATCCAAACCAGTGAACCCCAGGTCGCCAAGGTGGAAAGCACAAACTTAACTGCTATGCCGCTGGGCTGGCGCCCGGTGATTGCTACATTTTTAACAACATAAGTTTTAGGAAAAAAATAAATGGAAACATATCATTAAGAAATATTAAAGGAAAAATAACTTGAATGTCTTTATCACTTTAATTGCTGAATGTGATGTCATGAATTACTAGAAAAATAGGTACTAAATTTATGCAAAGAACAGTCTTTTCTTTACCAAAAGTGGTTTCCTGTGTGGTAAATAAAAGTGACTGCCAAACTTCAAACTGAAAAATTTATAATGTGAAAAAATGTCTAAAATAACCAAGCCCAGCAGTTCCATTTTTTAAAGTTTTAAAATATATTTCTTATTCCTGATTAAAGTGCTGGAGTGAACACACAAGTCTAAAATTGACCAGAAGCAGAGTGATGATATATCTATGGAAAAAAAGGCATAAAACCTCTTGAACCGGGGAAAAAGGAGAGGATAGTACAGCAGGAGTCCTTTGGGAAGTACACAGTGGAATAGATCCACAACCGATTTAGCACACCCAATAAAGCAGAAACCTAAGCAGCACAGAGAAAATAGAGAATCAATCCTATTTACATGAAATAATTCCCCCAAACCTCAGTAGTTCCAGAAATAAAATAAGGAAAAAAGAACACAGAAAATTATCAACAAAATAATTCAAGACAACTTTCCAAAATTGAAAGTACAAAGTTACCAGAGGCAGAGGACCCATCTTGTGCCCAGAACATTGATTAAATAGAACTTCTTGATTATCATTTGAGAACACTAAAAAGAAAGAGGAGATCAGAGAGAAGTTTGTAGGACTTTCTCAGGGAAAATAGAGGTGGAGAACATGTATAAGGAGTTGTGAATGATTTTAACTTTGGAATTCTCATTAACAAGGTTGGAAGCTAGCAGTCATTGGAACAATGCCTTCAAAGTTCTGAAGAAGTATGTTTTCTAACCTAGAATTCAATACCAGACAAATGTCCAATCAATTGTCTGAGTAAATTAAAGTCATCATCGAATAATTGATTTTTAAAAAATTGACTGCCCACATATAGTCTTGCTTAAGAAGCAACTGGAAATTAGTCTCCATCAAAATGAGAAAGCAAACCAAGATTGACAAATACATGAGACATAGAAACCCAAATCCAACACAAGAGAGAAGCAAAAGGATTTCCCCAGGATGCTGGTGAATGATATCTTGTAACTCAGATATACAGAGTAAGAATACCAATTTGGAGCAGGTCAAATTGTACACAGTGGGGAAAAAAACTGAGAAGTAAGCAGTTACCATGGAAACCTCTGACCTAATGGAAATAAAGAACTAATCTTAGTATTCTAAACACTATTCTGCCACTTATGGTTCATGACTTTTTTTTTCCCATGAGCAGCAAAAATAATAGATAAGTCCAGAAAAAAAAAATACTCAGAATTTCAAACCAATCACTGTTAATTATTCTATATGTAACAGTTTCTATGTATTTCTCCTTGGGAAAGAACATCAATTATAGTACAGAACTATAGTTGTAAAATTCCAAGAGTAATAATGGATTTTTTTGTTCCTAGCAGACTAAAAATCCTTTAATTGGTTTATTGAGATATTTCGGATCCATCTAATATTTTCATGAACTGTAAGAAATATTCCTAGAAATGCCTACTGTTTGGATATTTCAAGAGTAAACTGGTGAGATATGGTCACTGAAAACTCCTTAAGGCAGAATGATATAATCCAACTATTAAAGGAAGATTCAGTCTACTCTGTAGTACTATGAAGACATCGTATTCTAAACACTGGTAACCACTATGTGTGTAACAGCGTGCTATAGCTTGTGGTTCTTAAAACATTTACTAATAGTTTTTTTAAAAGCTCTTTTCAGGGACTGGCACAGTGTGCAGTTGTTAAGTTCGGACACTCTGCTTTGGTGGCCTGGGGTTCGTGGGTTTGGATCCCAGGCACAGACCTACACACCACTCATCAAGCCATGCTGTGGCTGCATCCCATATATAAAATAGAGGAGGATTGGCAACAGATGTTAACTCAGTGCCAATCTTCTCATCAAAAAAAATAAAAAGCCTCTTTTCAAATTAACAAGAAGTTAAGCATTTTTAGCAACAAATCTTGTTTTTAAGTACCCACTTTCTTCCTTTTAGTCCTGAAATGTTGGTTAACTGAAATTTTACTACAGAAATGATGAAAAAAATCTAAATTAGTATGTACCAGTATTCAGAAGTAAAGCTGATTAATTACATTAAACTGAGTTATCTCAAAAGTTAAACCCAACTAAATTTTCTTTGTTTTTTGTTTTGTTGTTTGTGTTAGTCTAACTTTAAATTTGACTATAACTCTCAGCAGTTAGGGAAATACAGAAGATTCTGACTTCATCGTCATTTGTGTCATTGTTACCATGGAAAAATAAGGACATGTTTATAGAAGATTCTTTTTGTAAACAAAACTCAAAATTATTTTCTTCCAACATGAACAATTAGGTACATAGCCAAAATAAATATGATGTGAAAAGTCAAGGTTCATTTCTCAGATTCCAGCAGACAGAGCTAGATTGGTATTATTCCCATTTGCTGAAACAGGATTGCATGAAAAAGTTCAATTCTGTGGGGAAATTCTACAAGTTCAGCTTTGAACAGTTTCAATTTAAGGAGTCTGTGTATTACAAATACATCCATTAAGCAAGTGGATTCTAGAGTAGTGCTTATGAGAGAAATATGAATTATGAAGCAGATATAATGTCAAAAACAAGTGAGTCCATTAAAAAACCCAAAGTGAGTATATAGATTAATCTTAAAATTGGACTAAGATAGACTCTCTAGAAATACCAATATTTAAGTTGTGGTTGGAAAAAAACACATTAGTGTCCAGACAGGTAGAACACAAACCACAATAAAATAGGATTATAGAAGCCAGTGGGAGCATGCACTTCAAGGGTGAATGACCAACAATATCAAGCACTTGAGAGGAGACTTTGATTAGTATCAGAAGATTAATGGGCATGGAAAATAAGTTTTAGTGCATATCAATAAATAAATAGAGGCAGCAAATATAGATAACTATATTTCAATAAGTATGCCTAGAAACCACTTGTAGCTGAGGTTTAGTCCAAACTAGTAGTTTCAGAAAGGAAGGCTTCTCTGAAGACCTCAACAACAAGGCTGGGCTTCCGTAAATGTGTCATAGTCCTGGAGGGGATTTTGGGGAAAAGACAGCGGAATCATAAAGAACTAGGAACCAATTCTATGTTCTCAATTCCAGAGTATTTCTGAAACTGGTTGCTATTTATATGATGCTTACCATATTCCAAGGACACTTCTAAATGCTAAACACTCACGAAGATGTAAATTTGTGATAATTACTATATAAGGTGGGTAGTAGTTTTTATCATCATTTTCATTTTACGTTTGAAGAACCTGAAGGTATAGAGAAGTTAATAATTTGCTTTAGGCCTCAGAGGAAATGAGCATCAGAACCAGGACTTGACGCTAGCCCATTTCTTCCAGAAATTAGGCCCCTAACTACTATATTCATAGCCCTCTTTTTGCTTCTGAATAACAAACCATATTTATTGGTTGACTAAAAGAATGAAAACATGGTGGATGAGGATTAAAGAAGAAGGAATTGTGGCTTGGTGTAGGAGTTAACATCAGCGGTCCTGGATGGACCTTCTTTTTATCTCCCTTTCCTTCTCCTAAGTATCACTAACTGTCTGTTACATAAATAAGCATCTTCACCTTCCCCAAATAACAGGAACTTCTGCTTCATTTGTAAATGCTATAATCATCAAATGGCAGATTACTACACATCCACCACTTCAAATTATAGGAAGTGAGTTTTTAAATTACTGGTTATATGAAGGAAAATGCATCCAAACAATTAAACAGCTTTGATATGAGAATAGAAAAAAAATAAGCATGTCTAAAAGTAGAGAATGAATACTAAAAATAACAGAATAATATAACTTCCAAAAGCTTAGGTTCAATTGGACATCCTAAGGAAATAATTTGTTTAAGAAAAACAATTAAAAGGCTATCATTTAAAAATCTGCTAAGTTGATAGTAGAACATTATGGTTCATTAGATTGACTTAGCATTATAAAATTAATAATAGAGCAATCAGGACATTAAAATTTGACAGATGAATAGGATAGATAAATGATAGATGGATATATAGATACATAGATAGAAAAGACAGAAATAAAGATATAAAACCAAAAGCAACAGATGGTTATTACTATATCTCTGTGTTCATTTGCTAGGCTTTCTTAGCAAAATGCTACAAACTAAGTGGTTTAAACAATGGAAAGATATTGTCTAACAGTTCTGGAGGCTAGAAGTCTGAGATCAAGGTGTGAATGCATGTCTGTTTTAAAAAAAGTTTAATAATCAACACCAAATTCAGCATAATAGTTAATCCTGGGAGAGACGAGGATGGAGTAAAAAAAAAAGTGCATAAGCACATGTTAACTTATTAGTAATAACTTAGTTATTAGGTAAGATGGCCATTTGAAATATCATTCTTCAGAAGCAGCACAGTAGTTTTCAAATTATACTCCGGAGCCTCATTCTGTGGGTTCAAATCCTAGTGTGTATGCTGACTAGTTATATGTTCTCAGGAAGTTCATTAGTCTCTCTAAATTGGGTTTCTTTCTCGAAAATGTGGATAATAGTAGTATCTGCCTTCTGAATTGTCTTAAGGATTTAATGATATAATATTTGTAAAGCACTTGGAATTGTGCCTCATTTATTGTAAGCATTTTAGAAATACCTTCCAAATAAAAATATATCATTATATTATTTAAATACACTAAGATAAATGATATGAAAGTATGTCATTCACCAAGAATGATAATTAATTCCATTATTTGTGAATGACTTCCACAGAATAGGAAGGAATGTGGTGAGAGAAAGTAGCAAGCAAATCTTTTATATTTATCAATCTATGTACTTTTAGATAGACATGTACTATTTAAGATTAGTTTTTTTCAGAGAGGGGGGTTCTGCAAAACTCTGTCATTTTTTTTCCTATGATTTCTTTTAACTACAAGAGTGTAAGCTGTTCACAGCAGAGAAGACGCCTTATTCTTCTGCTGACCCTCCCTCAGATAGAGCTCTGAAATTGCTTCTGCACCAGAAAATTTAACCACGGCCGTGATGATATTAGTAAACCTCAAACCT
The DNA here is from genome assembly GCF_020826845.1 of Diceros bicornis minor. NCBI lineage: Eukaryota > Metazoa > Chordata > Mammalia > Perissodactyla > Rhinocerotidae > Diceros > Diceros bicornis. The sequence continues at coordinate 51,281,304 of NC_080761.1, forward strand.
CAATGTTTGATTTAGTCAGTTATTCAGCAGCAAATCAGCAATGGAGCCCTGGGCAGAGGAAGGTGAAGGACTAAATGGATCACCTTTATCCATCCCCAAGAACACGTATGAATGAATGGGTTGGGAATAGAGCTAATTTCATACACCTTAGACATTCTGTCATGTTCCTAACGACACCGTTTCCACCCCTCACTCTCACACTGTTAAAGTGAACTGGATATTGGTATGTGTGTATGGGGATTGGGTTCCCATCCAATAACCCCACTTGTCCCTTTTGTTCATATCTGCTCTTGGGTCATGATTTGCCTACTTGTATGATTTGTTTTTGGCTCCATCAGCATTTAGCAATCTAATTCTAAGCTCATTTAGGGTAGACTGAGGGATGGATCTTGGGCTTGGAATTCGCAGGGCAGGCTCAGCAAATGGGTATTGATGCAAAGGAGTTGAGGATGTTGATAAGAAAATGGTCAAAATGATCAAGCAGATAATTTTAAAGATAGCATGTCATGTGAGAGCCTGAGTGAAAATTTGATGGTCTTAGGGGTCTGAAGTCTCTAGGAAGTCAGAGAACAATGAGAATGGAAAAACTAAAGGGATGACAAGACAGATTGCTGTAATCAAAGATTGGGATATTGAGTTTTAATATAAAATCTTCCTTCATTCATTAATTATTTGTTCACTAACAATTATTTAGTTATTATTTACTAATATGTGTTAAGCCTCCTTCTAGATAAAGTTTTGAATATAAAATACAAAAATCCCTGATATCCTGAAGTTTGTGTTCTGTTAGAAGGAAGTAGAAATAAACAAATAACTTATTTAGATTACGTTATTGGAGAAAAAGAAAGCAGTGATGGGTATAGCGAGTATCAGGAGAGGTTAGTAATTTTAAATAGGATGGTTACAAAAGGCCTCATTGAAGAGAACTTGGAACAAAAAATCTGAAGAATATGAAGGAATGAACCAAGCAGATATTTTGGGAAAGACCATTTGAGAGAAAGTGAACAGCCAGTGCAAAGGCTGAGGTCAGAGGATATGCCTGGCAATTGTGAGATACAGCAAACTGGCCTCCAAATCAGTTGAAAATGAAAAATGTATTTTAACAGGTATATTTGGGTCAATGCTATGTTGTTTCACTACTATTTTGGAAAAGAGAATGACAAACAAAACATAATTTGAAAAAAATATGTAAAAAGTTTTCTTCTAAAACTAAAATAGCTTTAACTTATCCCAAGATTGCTTATTTGACATGCTCTTTCAATAAATGAGGCCTGGTTCTGAGCCTGTGGTCAAATAACAGGCTGAGAGTGAAAGGATCTCCCTCCCTCTAGTGACATAAAGCAAATTAGCAGAAGAAAGCCATATGGACACCTGAAGAAAATCACAGAAAGGAAATAACAGAGTTTTAAAAAATCTTCGTTTTTCCTATTTCAATCCTGACTCAGACTGATATGCAAATTTAAGTGCTTCTGGGGACCCTGGAGCACCCCTCTCCTCTGTCCCACCCCTGGTCACTGACTTTTACACAGACTAAGACCGACCTCCTTGGGGTATCTCATTTCAGACTCCACCTAGGTCAATATATAGGTATGATTGTTCTAGAGATAAGCACTGTTAATTTTCATACCTCCTAACCTACCATCTATGTGACCATTTACATTACATTACATTAAACATTGTTGACACCCCAGACTTTTATGCATAAGCTTTTTTCTGTGTGGCAGGGGTAGTGATGAAGAAAAACAATTAGGAGCTTTGTGTCTGCCATTTCTTTCTTTACTCATTGGTTCCAAGGGTACACACATTTCTTACATCCATGGCTCTGAAGAATCCCGGTCCTTATGGTCTCGCAAACACAGGATGCAACGGAAAATGCTCTTCTCTCTTCATACCCTAGATATCTGAATATAACTTCTCTCTCCATTCACTCCTACTGGGGAGGTATTGAAAACCAGGAATAGAGGAGACAGGCAGAAGACACCCACTACATTGACCCTACCCTTGAAGAGTCGTGAATTAGGGACTTAGTCTTTCATCATCTTTGTTCTTAAGGATTAAGGATTCCATGAAAATGATATGCAGAGACAGAATCACTACCAAATTAATGGATGTATCTTCATCTCTAATAAAAAAGTCTCCCATTATCTTTCAAACCAATGTAATAGCAGGAGATAAATACAGCAGGTATGCACACCACACACACGTGTGCACACACACACGCACGTCCTTAAAAAGGTAGTCCTAAACCAAAGTTGGTACAAGGAGTGCAGCACTCCATTAAGAATTGCCTTTCAGGGGCTGGCCCCGTGGCTTAGGGGTTAAGTACGCACGCTCCACTACTGGCAGCCCGGGTTCAGATCCCGGGCCGGCACTGATGCACTGCTTGTCAGGCCATGCTGAGGTGGCGTCCCACATGCAGCAACTAGAAGGTTGTGCAACTATGACATATAACTACCTACTGGGGCTTTGGGGAGAAAAAGGAGGAGGATTGGCAATAAGTGTTAGCTCAGGGCCAGTCTTCCTCAGCAAAAAGAGGAGGATTGCCATGGATGTTAGCTCAGGGCTGATCTTCCTCACCAAAAAAAAATAAAACAAAATTTAAGAATTGCCTCTCAAAAGTGTGTAAGCAAAACGTAACTGCTGAGTATGTGTAAAATAGACAAAGTGATTTGTGAAAAAGTTAACAAAAGAGTTAAATAATTAATTAAGCATTACATGATAAGTGAAAATAATTCAGTTTAGCTAATGTATCTCAATTGAATAGGCAATATTAGATAACAGCTACTATATTTGACTCCTACTTTGCTTGATTTGCAAGTAGAATTGTAAAGAATTGGGAATGCATGATTGAAAATGTTGCTGTAATAATTAAAAATACTAAATATTTTAATGAGGAACGAGAGTTAGATAACGTTGGAGAGTCCTGTTAGGATTGGACACTTAAAAAAATAAATGTCAAAACGAGCTTACCAAAATTATGTGTCTCAGATTAACATTTAATGAATGAGTGCTTTCAACAAAAATAATGTAAAATTAAAAACCCTGGAATATATGATAGAGTTATATACAACCTAGGAGAGAAGACATGTTAACTAATAATCTGCAACATAACATAGAAAGTACTGTCTTAAAACTATAAGCAAAGTGTTACATGTATACAGAGGAGGAAATACATTACTGCTTGTTCCTTAAATTATAAGCAAAATTCAGTTATTTGTTTTTGTATGATTTTCTACATATGACTACCAGTATCTTTGTATACTCTATCATAAAATTATTTGACACTCAGCCTTTTTCCCCAACTATAAATTTATCATTGTGTAGCATTTGGGGTCATTAAAAAGGTAAGCAAACAAAGGTTCCAAATTAAAGCTTTATTGCAGAGAAATCCTAATTTTCAATTTTCTCAGATTTTCCATGATTAATACGTCTTATCTCATGGTTAGCAAACAGCCCAATGGTACTGTGTCATTAGTTTCTAATTGCCACTCACATTTTTTTTTTGACAAATAAGGATTGGTTCTAACAACACAGAATTACCTGTGATTTTTTAATTATGAAAACATTATTGGACAGTATAAGTAAAATATATGTATATCAAAAATTATTTAAATATTATAAAATACTGCATACTAAATAAAATTTGCATGATTTAAACAAAAATATAAAGGCAAATTGGTTTCAGTTATAATACAATCTCATATATGAAGCAAGGCTAAAGGGAAAAAAAGATTCATGACTTTCTTAGGAAAAATGTCTTTTAAAGAAAAAAAATTCCAAAGAAAAGTCCCATATCTAGTAACTTTTATATAAAGTAAAGTAATACTTCATCCATAAAAAAAAGACCCTATGCTTTCTTTTTTTTCTCTCCTGTGAAAAGAACCCAGCTTTTTGATAACTTATGGCTATTTAGAAAATGCCCACTCCATCCCTGCCTTCAGCTCCCTGTGCTTCATACACATATTAGATTCAGAGTATTCTAGGTGTGTTTTCAGAAAATAAAATGTATTTTATTAGTAATGTTTCTTCTCAAATATCAAATACTTAACATTTTATTTTTAAGCCAAGAAATGATAATTTAATTCATGTGAATTTTCTCCTATTGATTGTCACTCTGACTGTACTCTTTTAAATCAATTAGTTTTTTTCTTTGATTCTCATTCCCTACTTTTCATAAATAAAAACAGAACCTTAGACAATTTTAACTATTAACAAAGATTTCCTTTATGGTACCTTGACACCATTGAATTGAGCAAACTACATAGCATAAGGCATTTAAGCTCCTGGAACCTCCAATGGTTTAAAAAGAGCAGTGAAGATAGTGACAAACCTTGACCTAAAATAATTTTGTCTCTAGAATACAGAATTCTTTCTGCTGGAAAACTATGTTCACAATTTTAACTTATCCAATGTAAATTCCACTATTTATTAATAGTGATACTTTTATTGACTAATTTACTATTTTCATAAGGACAATATCTCAGAAAAGAAGAGAAATTACATAGAACAACTACAAAAATCAATGTCACTTCTGAAAATGTGCCATCCACATGACAGACACTTTAAGAAATCTCTGTAAGATATTGTAAAGTTAATGCCAAGTTAACGATAGAACTAATAGAAGACATAACTAGAGACAGAGTTTTCAATACTTGCATGCAAAAATAAATAAATAAAACATTAGCACATAGATCAGACCCATAGCAGAACCACAGTGTGTCCCTGAGATGTATTCTCTACTCTTTAGCTTTCTTTTTGCCCCAGAAGTTGTACTATTTGGATTATATCAAAGGAGATGACCTCTGACTTCCTTATTATTTTACCTTCCTTGATACAAAATAGCCTTAAAACGACCAAATAATATTGTTCAGTGCAGTGCGGCTGATTACTTTTTCCCTTTTAAGCCCAGGTGAGGTGACAGATTAACTGCTACCAACTTATCCTCCCCATACACTCACATCTTCATAAACAGCTTAAAAAAATAAACCTTCGTTGAGTTATCCTCTATGGAATTTTCTAAATGTTTTATATCAGAACAGTGATGCATTCTAGACATGATGAGACAGACAGATTATTTATCCAAAGGCCTTATTTTGCAGGTGAAGTTACTGAATCTCAGCAATGTTACATAACTTAAAGAATGGTCATAATGTTAACTATTGATCAATGTTAAACTTTTATCTAATTTTTCATATTTTTCAGCATTATTTCTTACCCTTCACTATATGTCAGGATAGCCTAGCGAGTGTTTAAGCACATGGATTTGCCATGTCTACCCTGCAGATCTGAATACAGGGCAATCGGCGTGATAGGGTAACCTTGCACCAACTTCATACCAAATTTGGGAGATGCAGTACTTGGGATATCGATGGAATTACATTTAAATGAGAAAAGCTTGACAATTAATAATCTAAGCATGCAATTTATATTAGAAGACAGACTACATTAGAAAAGAATAGAAGGAGAAAAATTATATGGTAAGAGAACAAAACAATGAACTAGAAGCCTAGGAGCAACAGAACTAAAAATTTAAAGTATAGATCTTTTTCTGGAAAATTAATTACAAAATTACCAAAATTACCCAAACTACCAAGTTTATGAAAGCATTGAGTGTATAGAATAATGGGTTTACTAGATATAAGGCAAAGTAATGGATATATTCTTGTAAATTTTCTGAATTTAAATTAGAAATATAGAAACATGGTAATTCTATACAAGAAGCATAGTATTTCTACAATCAATTATATGTAGGTAGTGAATTAAAATTATGATGATTATGAAAATAGGGAATTAAGGTCACCTAAGAAAACATAGTGACTATTTTTTTCTTAAACTATCAAAGAGACAGATGAGAGGAGAATGATGATATAGTTGTTAGACATATTTATGCGTCAGAAACATGGTACTGGAAGATCTACTAGTGAAGGAGACTGTGATATGTAATCACAGATGTAGAGGAAGAATGAGAAATGTGCAGCCTTATGGAAGAAAGTGGACCGAAATCTCAAGAAAGCTGGGTAGTCAACATTGGCAAATGGCATAACATGAACGAGAAGTAACAGAATAAACAGACAGTTTCAAGAAACTTTTTAAAAACTCAGAAATTAGTAAATATTCCTTAGGGAAAATAAAAATTATTTTGTTTTTCACATGGTGCTTTTAAATATCCATTTTACTAATTATTCCTATGTATTTTTCCATAAACAATGTTCATATTTCCCAAAATGCACGTTTATTTTATTGTCTGAAGAAAGAGGAAAGAAATATAGTTGTTGTTTAATTGGAATATCAGGAAGCTCGGACCAAAATAACTGATCTTAAGGATTAATTGAATTTTTACATTAATGTTAATTTTCCTAGTGAGCACTGTTAAAGTTAAAAAGTGTTCAAGTTAAAGAAGAACTCTTTGCCTTGATTTTTTTCATAATGCATTCCACTTTTTGTATGTTAATATCTTAGAAGTGATGAAAAAATAACCCTGAAGTGAAATATTTAGGTCATATAGGGGATCACTTTAATACTTTCTTTCCTAAAACCACTCATCCTGCTTAGTATAGTCACATATTATTTTTCAATCAACTCTCGCAATGATTCATCATGGAATCCCATAGTCATAGAAATGTATTTCTGTGTCCCATAGCAATAATGAAATTCTAAAACTAATTTTTCTCTCTTTTCTCCTTGGGTAGAAATATTCTATTTGTAAAAATGCAGCTGTCAACATTCATATTCAACTTGAATTGATATGCTGCTAAACCTTGAAATAGAAAAAAGAAAGTTAAAGTATAAACTTAAAGGAGTATAATTTCTTAAGAAATACACACATAAAATATTTTTCTGAGAAATATGAATTCAATTATTGAGAGTTTCCTGTCATATGCCTGCTATTTAATGTGGCTGATGTTATTTTTGTTTGTTTGTTTAATTTTGAAGGCAGAATTAAAAGTAACTTTGTTCGTTAAGCCATTGTACTACATTTAAATTCTCCATATAACTACGGAGGCTTTTGTACCCAGTAAAAATATTGTGCTCATGCTGCTAACTCAAACAGCTGAGTAAATTATGCTCATGAAACAAAAATATACTATGGGGTACTTTGTATGTTATCTAACTTAATATCAAGAACTTAATGGAGTTTATTGTTATTCTAATTTTACAAATGAATAAACTGGGAGGTAAAGGATATTAGATTAATTGTCAAAAACATACAACTAGTAAATAGTGAAAACACAACTTGGAATCGTGTCTTCATGGCTTTCGAATTCTGTTCTTTCTGGTGTATCTTGCTGCACCAGACATTGTTTCCTGTATTTGTTGTACAAAGGAGTGTATTTGATTAGACAGCAAGCTCACAGTTCTTAGCTACTTTTTTCTCTGAAATCAGTGAAGTTAGTAGGCAAAATGGATAAGACTCATTTTGAGTAACACTGTACAGTTTGCAAAGTTCCTTCACAATCATTGTTAAGAATTAACTGTGAGTTTTGGTTTTCTAGCCCATTTTACAGATAACTTTACCTGAATTGTTTCAAGTTTCACAGCTAGTGGTTTCTATTTAAGGTTGACTTAGAGACATAGTGTCTCCCTATCAAAAAAAAAATCTAAATAAAAACAAGACAAAGAAAAGAAGCTCTCCTTCCTTAACTCAAGCTCTGCAACTCTCCTCATCCTCCTCAAAAAAAATTCAAAGTGACCAAAGAAATATAAATGTACAGAGAAAAACAAAAGGCTTTCATTAGTTTAGTTTATGAAACTAAGTGTGCCACAAATTTGAGGACTGTCTACACTCAATGGGATCAAGTTAAAGGAAGTCATTGTAAGCCAATTCTTACATTTGCTTCTGAGAAAGAAGTCTAGTGACTAGTCATGTCTGTTAAGGAGTAGAGATAGTAAGGAGAGAGAGGAGACGGCAGGACCTTAGGCAAGTTTCATGTCTAAGACATATAAAGACTGTTATTGAATTGGCTTTGCCATTACAAAATGAGAGCATTAATGTTAAATTTTTCAAGCTTAAATATTTACTAGTGATTTTCTTTAACACATGGTATCTGAAGACAAGACAGAATGATGGAGAAGACCTCCATTAATTCTTAGAACAGCTTTGATTAATGCATGGTTTACTATTATCTTTTCCTCATAATAGCTCCCTCTGTTCGTTTATAGACATGGGTACAGGAGACAGAGTGACTTGAGTCTGTGATTATTAAGGCATATCAGAGGGAAAGGAAGGAGAAGAAAGATAATGTACCAATCATCTTCTTTCGTCTCTACCCCACACCCTCCACCATATCCCACCCTGTCTGGCCTCAAGTATTTTCCTAAGTGTATAACTGAATGGAAACTACCTAGAGGGCTCCATTGACTAACCATGAACACTTTCCGATAGTAGTATATAATTAATTTGTAACTCACCACTCCTCATACTGCAGATGAGAGCTGAAATGTTACTCCATGGCTATGCTCTGGTCACTTATCAACTAGGATTAGATGTTACTTTGTACCCCCACTTCCTGATATGGTATCTTACACCAAGTAGTTATGCGATGTGTGGGACTGAATTAATGTTGAATGTTAGGTAAAATCTTTCTCTGTAAATTAGGTAAAAATGTTTGCAGATAAAATCCTGCAAATAGTTGGAAAAATGCATTGTTAAATTAAAAAAAATCTTTTCTCTACAAAAAAAAAAACACCTTTGTAATATGCTAACATCATCACTGTCTGTTCTGTGAAACGTCTTTATCCAAGTCCAGGTGTAGAGATTTAAAATGCTTGAACTTAATAAAACTAAATATCTCACATGCTTATTTATATTCTGAATGGTCTTTGACCTTTCCATATTGGTGAGGCAGGCAGATTCTATTGTCTTTGCCCTGATATACCTTCAAAAGGTGGACATATTAATTTTGTAACTTCCAGGGAATGATCTGATTAAACAAGAAAACTGAATTAAATAGTAAAGGAGAAACATAACTTTATTGTTTAAAAAAAGATATATAGGAAGTCTGCATATATGTATCTATCATTTTTGTATTTCTATTAAGAACCAAGGCAGTTTGTATTAAAGTGTGCTTCTATAGAATATGTGTTCTTCTTCAAAGCTAAGGGATGTGGGGTGGAGAAACACAGATCTGGAAGGTGAGACTGTATTACATAACTACATTGACTACGTTTCTCAAATAAGATAGAAATTTACCATTTGTGAACTTAAACATTCTCTAAATTCTTTCAAGGCAACGCAACTATATCTATTACTTTTTATTATGACTAGTCATCTTTCAATGAATTTGAACATTACCCCACCCATTTGCAGCCTCCTTCTATCTCTAAGATAGATTATGGCTGACATTCTCAGCAGTCGAAACATCTTGTCAATGACTTCTTAGCCTGGAGAGCCCAACCGGAATGGTGTTCACTTCGCTGTCTGCCCAGCTTGTCTCCCATCTAGCCATTGAGGCATTTACAAGAACACTTTTATTAAATTTGTTCCAACATGTGTTCAATTAGATGAAATCTTCTTAAATATTGCACTAGATGTGAATTGGGAAAATGCTAAATTGCCTCTGTATTTGCTAAGTGTATTCTTAAAGGTAGATGAAACCATATTATATCACTGGATTCAGGCAATAAAGTAAATAGAATAAAAAGATGTTCTTTTAGTTTGGTTATGCTTATACATTAAGTTTTCTTTTCAAGATATATTAGACTCTATTAAATAAACTGAATATAAAATGGTAGCCGTGGGTGAAATGTCTTACTTTATTTTCCATGTTTTAATTTTCTGGGATTGTAGAAAAATATGCAGTCCCATATAATATAAAGAGTGATATGAGGGAAAGAACTAAGAGTCAACTTAGTAACACTATTTATGCTCCTTATTTGATAAATGGAAAATTAAACAGTTCCTGGTTGTTTTGTTAAATAGAGGACATATTGAGTATCTGTGCTCTGAGGTTCTTAGTAACTAAAGTGGACAATGTATGATCAATTACGGAAGTCAAGATAAAATCAGAGAGACTTAGGAATTATTTTCTATGATTTTTCCTAAGCATAAAACATAAATTATAAGGATTCTCATTCCCAGCTCTGCCTTGCCCTGATCTCCTTAACTTGTTTCACTCCAATCTGCATCGTAACAAAGCGTCCTGGTAAGAACAGCAAACAAACCTTTTTCGGTATGAGAAGGAAGGAGAGAGGAGATTATTGTGCATGTGAAAGGATGGGAGGTGGTGAAGTGAGAAAGGAGAAGACCAGCACCTGTGAGAAGTCTGGGGACAGAGAGACATGTGTAAGGAGAGAGCCACAGTAATAAAGAGCAAAATATAGGCTGATGAGAAAAGATACTTTAAAGAAAGATTTTCCTGTGTACTTTGCAGTGCACTTGCCACCTCTGAAGACAGCTAGCTTCCTGAGAACCTCTAGTGCTTTTGGAGCTAGACTTTGGAGTGAAGTGTGTTAGATTAATTAAAGAATGAGGCCCTTAGACTGAGGTGGATCCATGACACAGAGGACTAGGTAAGCAAACCAGAATCTAAGCCTGTGAATGCCTCAAGGTTACAAAATCGAAACCTCAGGACAACCAATCACATAGCCAACTAGGCTTTATATATATATATATATAGCCAATCAGTCAGTTCCTCACTTGGCTTCCATGTTTTCTCTAGAAAAGCCTCGCCCCGAACTCCTATAGGTGGAGGGCTCCTAACCATTTCTGGTTTGGCGTTGTCTGCTTCCAGTTGATTTTTGCTTAACTAAACACTTAAAATTTTTAATAGGCCTCAGTTTATCTTTTAACAAGTGACTGGCTACAACAAACTGCCTTAAAATCAGATTTGGGTTTATAGGAAAAGAGTATTTGAGTTAAATGAAAACCACAGTTAATCTAAAATGCTGTGTTAATCAGCGTGGCCCACTTTGTTTCCCACCGACTCCTAGATCCTGCTTTGAAGGGAAAAGTCAATCTTTCTTCTAATCGGATATATGCCCTTGGGGAATTTTTAATAAAATGGGCAATGAATGAGCAGCAGAAAATATCAGAGTCAGCTAATGACTTGCCAGATAAACCCTGGATATTCTAAACTTGCATAAAGACCCTGCTTATTTCATAACTCTTATGTATTAACATATGTATACTTAACTCTTAATATGTGCCAGCACACATTCAAAGTAGGTGGTTTTAATCTTTTTAAGTCACTTACATCTTTTTTTTTAAATTTTTTGTTTATTGCAGTAACATTGGTTTATAACATTGTATAAATTTCAGGAGTATATCATTGTACTTCTATTTCTGCATAGATTACATCATGCTCATCACCCAAATACTAATTACAACCCATCACCACACACATGTGCCAAATTATCCCTTTCGCCCTCCTCCCCTCCTCCTTCCCCTCTGGTAACCATCAATCCAATCTCTGTCCCTATGTGTTTGTTTATTGTTGTTATTATCTACTACTTAATGAAGGAAATCATACGATATTTGACCTTTTCCCTATGACTTATTTCACTTTGCATAATACTCTCAATGTCCATCCATGTTGTCACAAATGGCTGGATTTCATCATTTCTTATGGCTGAGTAGTATTCCATTGTGTATATATACCACAGCTTCTTTATCCATTCGTCCCTTGATGGGCACTTAGGTTGCTTCCAAGTCTTGGCTATTGTGAATAATGCTGCAAGGAACACAGGGGTGCATGTATCTTTACACATTGGTGTTTTCAAGTTCTTTGGATAAATACTCAGCAGTGGAATAGCTGGATCATATGATAGTTCTATCCTTGATTTTTTGAGGAACCTCTATATTGTTTTCCATAGTGGCTGCACCAGTTTGCACTCCCACCAGCAGTGTATGAGAGTTCTCTTCTCTCCACATCCTCTCCAACACATGTTGTTAACAGTCTTGTTAATTATAGCCATTCTGACGGGTGTGAGGTGATGTCCCCTTGTTTTGATTTGCATTTCCCTGATAGTTAATGATTTTGAACATCTTTTCATGCGTCTGTTGGCCATCTGTATATCTTCTTTGGAGAAATGTCTGTTCAGGTCTTTTGCCCATTTTTTAATTGGGTTGGTAGTTTTTTTGTTGTTGAGATGTATGAGTTCTTTATATATTTTGGAGATTAAGCCCTTATTAGATGTATGGTTTGCAAATATATTCTCCCAATTGTTAGGTTGTGTTCTGGTTTTGTTGATGGTTTCTTTTGCTGTGCAGAAGCTTTTTAATTTGATGTAGTCCCATTTGTTTATTTTTTCTATTGTTTCCCTTGCCCGGTCAGACATGGTACTTGAAAATATGTTGCTAAGACAGATGTTGAAGAGCGTACTGCTTATGTTTTCTTCTAGAAGTTTCATAGTTTCTGGTCTTACATTAAAGTCTTTAATGCATTTTGGGGTAATTTTTTTGTGTGGTGTAAGGTAAAAGTCTACTTTCATTTTTTTGCTTGTGGCTGTTCAGTTTTCCCAACACCATTTGTTGAAGAGACATTCTTTTCTCCATTGTATGTTCCTGGCTCCTCTGTCAAAGATTAGCTGTCCACAGATGTGTGGGTTTATTTCTGGGTTTTCGATTCTATTCCATTGATCTGTGTGTCTGTTTTTGTGCCAGTACCGTGCTGTTTTGGTTACTATAGCTTTGTAGTCTATTTTGAAATCAGGGAGTGTGATACCTCCAGCTTTGTTCTTTTTTCTCAGGATTCCTTTATCTCTTCGGGGTCTTTTGTTGTTAGGCCCCCAGCGTGGCAGGTTATTAGGCTCAGGGGCTTACAATTGCTATAAGCCTTCAGCCTTTAGGTCTCTTGTCAGCTCTCTGAGGATTGCAGCTGGCTGGGGCTGGCCTCAGGCACAAGAGCACCCAATTGTTTCAAGCTTTGGAAGGTAGGGCAAACCCTCATGTATGTCTTTGAGAAGCACAAGTCTTCTACTGCTGACAAGCCCTGCCGCCCACAGGTCCACACACACAGTCAACACAGTCCTGCCCTGTGTGCACACCCTGACCACCTGAAGTGGACCCAGTCTCTCCATGGCGGGAGCCCCACACACTCTACCACCGCCCCACACTCTCCACCCGCTCCTTGTGCACAACCTGCCCCACTGCAGTGGGCTTAGTTGCCAGGCTGCAGAGAATCCAGTCACCAATCTATGCAGGCCCACAAGTTGCCTGAGGGCTTGTTGTTGGGTGGGGCCAGTCTGTAGGGTGGGCTGCCTGCCCTGGTTGAACTGGATTAAATCGGTGCTCTAGTGGGTAGGGCAGACCTGGGCTAGCAGGCCCCAGGGAGAACTCCAATGGCATCTGTGTCAGCACGCCCACACCAGGCCACAACAATGGCCGCTGCCAATGTCCCAGTTCCTCGAGAGGTCTCATCTCTAACTGCAATGCACTCAGAGCCTATCAGCTGAGTCTCTTTACACCAAAGCACTGTGCACCTTTCTTTCTGCTGATTTTAGTTTGCTTTCTGAAACGGGTGAGTTTGTGCATGGGCCCTTTAAGAGCCAGTTTTAATTTCCTTGTAAACCAGCTTTTCTGGGGGTGCTCCCTAAAGTTTTAGCAGCAGGCAAAGTCAGATATTATGCCACTCCTCTGGATTGTGCTGGGTCCACAAAATGCCTACAGCAGGGTCACTCCCGGCTCAGGACCCCACTCCTCCAGGGAGGCTGTGGACCTGCGGGCTGCTCCCAGGCGGCCGTGAAGCTGGTGGCTTGTGAAGGCGGTGCTTTTCCTCTCCAGGAGGGAATTTCTGCCTCTTCCACCTCAATTAGGATTGTCGTTTGTTGCAGGAGTTCCTCTTATCCGGTTTTCAGTTCTGTCTCAGGGGTAATTCTTCCGCAAGTAGTTATAAATTGGCTGTGTCTGTGGGAGGAGGTGAGTTCAGAGTCTGCTTATGCCGCCATCTTGACTTCTCTCTTCCATCTTTTTTTAAATTACAGAAAATAATGAAAAAAATTAAAAAAAATTTTTAAACTTTTTTTGTGTTTTCTTTCAGTGTTTTTTCTATATATCTATACTTGGTAATATTTCTAGGTGCATGTTTGTATCCTTAAAATATAACATACGCAACTCACCAAGCTATTACAAAATTTAAGTAGTGTAATATAAGATATTGTGTATTATTTTATTATACCATTACACAATGCCAGCATAAGCTGGTTTTTTGCTTGATTGGATTTTAGCTTGATATAAGAACAATTAATTTTACTACTTAGTTTTTTGAATTCACAATTGGTTAAACATTGTTTCATTTACAGTTCAGCTAATATATGTTTTGGATAAATGGAGAATATTAACATTAATAGGAATGTGACTTTTAATAATGTCAGCAAGTCCCCTGAAATTAACAGTGTGCATAGTCAGTAGCTTATCCTATTGGCAAAGTAGTTGTTTAAAGTATTGTTCTTCTCAGGTAACATTTTACATATCAATGGCATATGCTTTATGATGATCTTATAAAAACTGTGTTAGTAAATATGAATAAATATGTCTATTTATATAACTATGATTATGCAAAAACATTCAACATTTATACAGCTGTTAATTTTAATTTAGAACATTTCTTTCCCTCTTTTAATTTATAAACATATTTAAAGAAACAGAAATACTTGAAATGACAAGATCTTATGTGATATATCTTTTACTCATCTTGCATCACCAATGTAACAGTTTGGACAGATCTGCTCATTGGTTTTTCTTATTAATATCTGTATTATTTGAAGATAAAGACCTCCTGCTATATATGGTTGACTCACTGCCCCCCTGAATGATTTTTCCAATATTTATACTTTTTGTTCTAAAATAATGTATAAAATTGAATTGAAAAAGAAATTGAGACAATCACATAATTTCTGTATTTTAGAGCACAAAATTCAACATTGTTTCACTTAAACAGTGTCTACAGTGGTTCCAGCTCGGAGTAAAATAATTAGTATTTTGTAAGTATTGATATAGCACAAAGGATTAGATTACAAAATAAGCCTCACAAGAATCAGATATAAAATTAAGATTCAGGGGCCGGCCCGGTGGCGCAAGCGGTTAAGTGCGCGCGCTCCACTGCGGCGGCCCGGGGTTCGCTGGTTCGGATCCCGGGCACGCACCGACGCACTGCTTGGCAAGCCATGCTGTGGCGGCGTCCCATATAAAGTGGAGGAAGATGGGCACAGATGTTAGCCCAGGGCCGTCTTCCTCAGCAAAAAAAGAGGAGGATTGGCCGATGTTAGCACAGGGCTGATCTCCTCATAAAAAAAAAAAAAAAAAAATTAAGATTCAATTTTGCTGGTAAATTTAAAGACGAGTATTTTACAGGCACATGCAAAACAGAGAGTAGGCTAGAACCACCAATACATCTACCTACATCTTTCCTTGTATCTTATGATGTGCTCTGGCTCAGATTAAAATATGTGATGTCTAAGAAACATACATTGCCATTACTTATCCAAAGAGTATTATTTCCATCCTAAAGATCTCCATTTTATTTTCAGACTGCTATATATTTTACTTGACATTTTTCAGGGAGTCATGTGCCGCTAATCATAGATTCAGATTTATTTACTCTAAGCAATTCAGACAAACTAGGTACATCCTGTTAAAGCATTCTATAGATAAGGAGAGTTGGCCAGGGATCTATCATTAGCTAATTGACAGGAAATTTGACTGGATCTTTTTCCTTTACTTCCTAGAGTGTGTCCCAGTAAAAGAAGAGAATGGATTGAAGGCCAGCTGCTAACCTTTTCCTATTATGTGTCAGGCACTTATGGATCATATTCTAGACTAATTCTCAAAACATCCCTATAAAATTTGGCATTGTTTTAGTTATCTTAATGATTTTTTAAATTAGCAAATTCAGGCTCACGGATTTTTAGAGATTCACTCAAGGACAGAACTGCTGAACTTGGGTACACATAATTGAGTAAATTTTCAAACATTTAAAAACGTCTCAAGTAAAATCACGTTGGAGTGAAACGTATGTTCTAGACCACCGAATAATGTTTAGCTCTTGGCTTTCTGAACACCTGACATAGCCTCTTTAGGTGGGCTGAAACAGAGAAATCATGGAATGTGTGGAAGTTTCTATTTTAGATAATTATATAGATGATAGAATTAGAAATAGTTTATAGTTAGTTTTTAATAATTAGCTTTAGCTTCCTGAACCTTTGAAAACATAGTATTACTAAGCTTATTGAAAGTTATATATTTTATTTTAACATGTAATATTTTATTAAAATCTTTTGAAATACATCTTTTCTAGAAAAGTAATATTTTATTTTATCTTTATTATTATTTATTATTATTTTTATCAAATAATTTTAATTCCAGTTAAATATACTAGTCTCATACTCTTATAGTGGATAGTCTCAAATCAATTCATTATTGAAGTATATTATAACCAGTGCTCAAATCTGTTTATTCATAAAATATGATTATAATTCATTCTTGTTTATTTGAAGAGGTAATAATAGGAAAACAATGGGAAAAAATCTTCCTATACCTTCGACAAATAAACTACAATATTTTCTCAAGGTCATGTGCATACATTATGCCTAATGCCAATCAGTGATATCTCCAATCCACCAAACATTAAGCAATAATCCTGGTGCCATATGGAATGTTTGCACTTTATGGGTCCAGAGCAGCATGCAAAGATTTGTTTTATTTTGTTTTTTTCCTGAAATCATTTATAATCATAAAGAAATATTTAACCAAGAAAATTATAAAGAAATAATATTAAAGCACATTCTGTATTAAATAAAAAGAGTTGGATTTGGTTAGTTTGTATCCTGAAAATTCTACTTCATAATTTCATGGCAGATCGTATTATTGTTTATACTTATTCTCTTCCCTCCCTTGGAGAGAATTTTGTATTCTATCTGAAAGGACAAAATACTTGGCCATATGAACTGTTTTAGGCAATGGAATAAGAAGGGAAATGACGTGTCACCTTTGGGCGTAACTCTCAAGAGCTGGTATTTTCTCCCTTCAGTTTGGGTTCCTGATTGAAGTTGAAGAACAGAGCCATGGCCAAATCTTAATAGATATGCAGCTTGATTAAATCTTTATTGTTTTAAGCCATCGAGATTTTGAAGTTGTTTTTTTATTACCACAAAATCTACTGTGAATTATAGTCCTGTTTATATATTCTATCCTCTCAACCCTTCTCTCATGGGTCCAATGTTCTCATATTCTCCACTTAAGTAATTTATCCGTGATACTAGCTTTGAGATGAGCCTGGTGTTAGAGGCCATGATAA
Organism: Diceros bicornis minor; assembly: GCF_020826845.1. Lineage (NCBI taxonomy): Eukaryota > Metazoa > Chordata > Mammalia > Perissodactyla > Rhinocerotidae > Diceros > Diceros bicornis. The sequence goes on from NC_080761.1 coordinate 51,298,535, forward strand.
GAAGCCCCCATTGTTAAGGCTGATGGAACTCTGCTAATGGTGATGATGCCATAAGTCTCCACTGAACAGGAGAAATCTCTACCAACTAATTTCTCACTTTCACATCATAAGCGTAGTCGTTAACTGACGATTTCCGGTCTGCTACCCAAATCTGATTCTCACATCAGTGATAATTTATCTGTTCTGTATTTTGAAATTCAAGTATCTAAAAGTGAAAAGTGCTAAAATATTGTGATGCATGTATTACTTCATTCAATCCTCATACAACCCTATGATATAGGTATACTGCAACTATTAAACACATTTTACAGGTAAGGACACTGACTCTGTTAATTTCCCTTTTATTTTCAATAAGAATATTTACATTCCACTGTCATAATTCTCATCAGGACGGTACTCAGTCATTTAAATCTTATGGATTTTTTCCTACTAAACTATGAGCTTCAATTACACAGATCCTGACAATGTTAAGTGTTCAACTACTATTTGCTGCATGAATCAATGGACTGGGAATGCAATTAACTAACCCAATATGCTCAGATTTTTAAGTGGTACACAATAGGTTTGAAATGAGATCTGTCTGAACCAGTCCTCCTTGTATATTGTTCTGCCTCTGAGGCCATCTTTGCTTGAGGATTATATAATGACATACTAACCATGATTTCATGCTTTTACTGTGCAATGCCCATCTAAGCTGAAATCTCAGAGAGAATGCACCTATTGAATGACCCAGCTCTCTGTCTTTTCACACCTCCATTATTTTAAATGAGCGTGCTCTCATCTAGATTTAATGTTGGAAAACATTTTATAAATATATACACATCAATTTTTTGGTAACTTACAGCAACATAATGACTATCGATAATTATGTGCCTCTTGATTGATAGAAAAATACTTTAACCCAAATAAATTGATTTTTAAGGAAAATTTAAGACATACGTGGACTACTTGGTTTGTGAAAATAGAGTTTCCAAATTATTCTGAAAGCAAACTAGAAGGAAAAGTGTATATTTTGTTTTGTTTTATTTGTGTAATGTCCCTTCCATTATCATGTCTAATATGAGGAAAGACTACAGGCTGAAGGATTGAACTCAAGATATCAACTTTTTGTGTGAAACCTCTGATTTTTAACCTCTATCATTAAGCCTTCTTTTTATAAAAACAACTCACAGGTGTTTACATGAATAAATAGCACTTATATTGTCATTCGTGCTTGCAAATTATAACCTAGAATTTCAGGTTTTTTAATACTTAAGGTTACATCACTAGTAAAGGCTTTCCATGAGGTCTAGTCATATTTAGTTTCATTCCAAATCTCAATCGCAACTGTATAACATATATTGATATAGATAAATACAACATATATCACATATACTACATTAGATATTTATTTTTAATTATAGGAAGATTAATAGGAGATAAGAAAAAGGCAATCTGCTGTTGGCTGTATTTTCCTAAAGCCATCTAAAAACATACATTTAATTTAGAGATACGGCAATTCTGACACAGTGTTAGAATATAAGCTTCATTGGGTTGAGATTTGACTAATCTGTTCTCTGCAGTATCCCCAACAAAGAGTATATGGCATATAGATGCTTAATACATATTTATTGCAAGAATGATCAAAACAGGTGTCTGCTTAAGAAAGTTATCATTGTATATGTTAATTGTAGATATTAAGCTGTAGATTTGTACAGGTTGCCCTGTACAAAGAAGGGAGAAAAAGTCTTCAAAACATTGGATTAACAAATATTGAAAAATAAAGGTGAAAAGATGTATTTAAAATTCAAGAATTACTAAGCTCTGTTGTGCTCTTGGAACCTGGAGTGGAAGCAGAAAGATGAGGCTGAAGCGATGACACCTATATGCCCCTTTTAAGTGAATGTCAGGGGTGGGGTCTGACGGCAGGAACCAGGGTGAGGAGTTTTACTGGTGTAGTCAGCAATGGAAAAAGTCAAGACAGAACTATAAACCAAAATAGAGAATATAGGAGAAGACATCGAAAATTCCAAAGATTCAAAAGTAGAGTCAGAATCAGGTTGGGAGTCAGGACAAGATTTCAGAGTAGAAACAAAGATGGTATAGAATAAGAGTAGTCCAGGAAAGATTGAGGAATGCTTAGTGCAAAGACAGAACAAGCATGGCACATTTTATAATTTGGTCCTGGTGGTTGTGAAGCCAGTAAAGGGCAGCCATCAAGAGTTAAATCATGAACTATCTTGTGGCCAAGCGATGGAATTTGAACTTTGTTTGGAAGAGCATGGGGAGCTCTTGAAGGATTTTTAGCAGGGGAGTGACATGATTAGTTTTGTGTTTTGTAAAGGTCACTCTGGCAGCTGTGCAGAGTGTGTAATTGAGAATGGTAATAAACTTGGAGAACAGAATTTAGACTTTCCTAGAGTAATTAAATTAAACCTTCTTTAATGAACAAGAACACTATTACCCAACATCCAGATCAATATATAAAGCAATCAATAAAAAGCACAAGAATTCCTGCTCTAGAAATCAAACCAACAGGCCTGTTAATGTAAGCAATTTCATTGCATATTTAAAACCAGTAATGCATATAATAAGCTTGTTCTGTCTTTGTCTTACCCTAACTCCAGCTGTGATTTACAAGTTGCTTCAGACTGGATACAAAATTAATGCTATGAGAGGTGGTTTAAGTACTTGTAAGGAATTTTTTCCACAGATGTTCAAGCTCCCTGTCCTATACATATATCTTCAAACCATGCTTAATTAAGGATTTCAAAGTGACAAAGACTCCAAAACTTCTATGGATAGATCATTCCTTCTTAAATCTTAAATCACTTTTCTATATTAACAGAAACATGTCATTCTTTTTCTTTTACTCATTGTTTCAGTACTTGTGCTAGGGTTCAAAAAATGCTACTTTAGAAGTGAATCTGCTGTTGATTTCTTGAAAGATGAAATATTTATTTTCCTTCAAATAATACCTGTTCTTCAACAGCCCTTAGGTGACCTGTATATTTAAACATTTCAGCAATAATTGTCTGTCACACTGCATAATGCTAAATTGATTGAATCTTTCATTCAACCATTAGCGACCTCTTTGCTTGCTGTGGAAAGAAGAATGGACCTCATGTTTGAAGCTAAGAATTAGAATTACAACCACACTTTTTCCATAGAATCGATACACGGATTTGTTAGGGGTGTTGTTAAAGACGCAGTAAGTCTTGGCTGACCGTGGCATTAAATAAGGCCACACTTTGCTAATTTGTATCGCTCATGGCAGAAAAAGCAATAATTGTCCACTTTGAAAAATTTCTTAAAAAGTTCACATTTGTGAAACTCAGTTCACTTTTCAATAGAAAATCCAGAGTAAATGGAAAGCATCTCATTTTAAAATATAATTTGAGTAGTTTTGCTTCCTTTTTCCAACAAGAGCCTTCAATATATTATTCCATTAATGATAAAAGTGATAATAGGGTAATAAAACAATTGAAACTTAATGAAAAGCTATGAGCAGTTTCTCTAATGCAACACAATTTTCTGTTTCCAATAATGATCTTGTAATTTAATGATTAACGTTAATGAATAAGGAATCTTAATAAACACTTAAAAATAAAGATATGCCATTTTAGACTTTCAGTTAAATTGAGTTGTATTAATAATAAAGTAATAAAATACTCATCCATTTTATTTTTGGATATGGAATTCCAAATAAGTATATGCTATTTTAGGACACATTTTTGTACTGAAAATTTAAAATTGTGAGCTCTGTGAAATAACTTGTATGGATCTAAGTAGGGAAGAAATAAATAACAAATTTAATATCAAATTTAAGGATTTAAGATGGAATATGCTGAAATTTTCTTCTTGATGTTGCCTCATGGTATTTCAAGGGAAACACACTTGAAAGACTCATTCCATTTTCCTAGACCCATAGCTACTGTGAATAAAGGAAACAATGGAAATTTTCTTAATTTTAGAAGATAACTATTTAATTATAAAGTAAAAAGCCACGATACAAGAATGCATAAGGCTCTACATAAGACACTCTAAATTATTTCTCTTGGCCTTCCCTGGTGATCCTGCACCACAGAAAGTCAAGATTTCCACAATTTTTCAGACATAGATAGATTGAGATCAGAAATTTTATCCGTAAATGATAGGCAATATGGAGAGCCTAGTTCTCTTAATTGGTCATGCTAAGTACAGATATATTTTACAGATCCTATTTTTTCAAACCTGCTTAAAAGAGAAGTACAGGTCCTGCCAGCTACCTATAGAATGGACCAGAAAAGTGATGCTACTATTTCTACAACAATTGAGGGAAAATTATGATTGTTTTCTGGAGGTTTACAGCCTTCCTAGCCCTCTGTTACTGCTTAGTGTTGTACAATTTCACCATTCTTGTAAAGAAAGTTCAAATGGCATATAGTGGGTGATGCAGTTCATCACTGGAATTCCCCCTTCAGTTCTGAGCTGCTGAGCTGCTAGAAATTTTGCTTCTGGCAGACTAACCGAATTAATCTGAAACTGTCCATTAGAAAGATCCCTCTCCGAGGATACATGCCCTTCAGAGAACAGTTCATATCCAATGAGTGGCCACAGTACGGAGTAAAGAAGCTAAGCCCCTTGCCTCAAGGAGGGAAAATTATGAGCAGGATCAGGTGAGGTCTTTGTGAAAACTGCACCACAGTTCAGTACCCGCCTTTGCCCACTATTACTTCCTTCACTTCTGGGAAGGTCTTGATCCGAGGCATTCCCCGGTATACCTCCTACATATACGTTTTCATTTTCTTCCCGGAGAACTGAGAACTACAATAGATGGTGTCAGGCATGGTCTGGGTAAGCAAACTCTAAAATGGGATTTTGTAGTTAGATCACTTACTGGAGAGATGATAAGGAGGACCTCATTGTAGGTGAAAGGTGCAACCCCCAAAACCTTTGGAATCCTGTAACCGCATTTAAAAAAATTTTAAATGTAGTAGACTGTAAAAGGATTCCAGTGCAAAGAATGCACTGACAGGCTTTCTAAAGGTAAAGTAAAAGTAGCAATTCTAAATATAGTGAAATTTAGTGGCACTTTTTGGGTAGAATTAATGCATAAAGACAGGCAAAGAAAAACTGAGGATGATTAATTACCAACTGAAGATGAAGTGTGAAAACCAGGGGCTTCTTTAGTAACATATAAAGAGACAGGGGCTGGCCCCGTGGCTTAGCGATTGAGTGCGGGCGCTCCGCTACTGGTGGCCCGGGTTCGGATCCTGGGTGCGCACCGACGCACTGCTTCTCCAGCCATGCTGAGGCCGCGTCCCACATACAGCAACTAGAAAGATGTGCAACCATGACATACAACTATCTACTGGGGCTTAGGGGGGGAAAAATAAAAGGAGGAGGATTGGCAATAGATGTTAGCTCAGAGCCAGTCTTCCTCAGCAAAAAGAGTTGGGTTAGCGTGGATGTTAGCTCAGGGCTGATCTTCACAAAAAAAAAAAATAAATAAAAAATAAAGAGACAGTTCTCTGTTGCAGATGGAAGACACAGAAAGTTAAAGATTGGAATAAGATTTCCACAAATGGTTGAATTCTAAATCCTGCCAAGGCTGCTGTTACTAAGTTAGAACCCATGTGGGTTCGTCCACTCTATCAATTTCTGTCTTTCCGTTCGTGCATTTAGATCATTTACATTTAAGTTAATTATTAATACATTAGTGCTTAAATGTAACCTTTTATTATTTTTCTCCTGTTCATTTTCTTTGGCCATCTTTCTCCATTTCTCTTTTTGGCCTTCCTGTGGGTTACTTGAACTCCCTCCTCCCCTATCTATTTGATCTTGATTTATTTATAGAATTTTTGAGAGTAGCTCTGTGTATGGTTTTGCATAGTTTCTCCAGGTATTACAGAATACATATATGACTTACTGCAGTCTACTGGTGTCAACAGTTTACCACTTCAAGTGAAATATGGGAATGTCACTTCCATTTAGGTTTCTTTATCTTTCCCACTTTTAAATATCATTGTCTTGAGTATCAGATGATGTTTTAGTTTTTGTTTGAATCATAAAATATAACCTAAGGGCCTGCCTTGTGGCGGTAGTGGTTAAGTTCTCGTGCTCCGCTGCAGTGGTCTGGGGTTCCCAGGTTCGGATCCTGGGCGCAGACCTACGCACAGCTTGTCAAGCCATGCTGTGGCAGTGTGCCATATAAAGTAGAGGAAGATGGGCACAGATGTTAACTCAGGGCCAATCTTCCTCAGTAAAAGGAGAAAAATTGGCATCAGATGTTAGCTCAGGGCTAATCTTCCTCACACACACAAACAAATATATATATATTCATAAGAAGAAAGAATAGTCTATTGCATATGCAAATATCCCTGTTCTTTCTATTGTTTATCTTCTTCCTGATGCTACAAGATTCTTTCAGCATTTCCATTTTGCCTGAAGAACTCTCTTTAACCAATCTTTAAGAAAAGTCCTGCTAGTGATAGATTCTTTTTATTTCCCTTTGCCTAAGAATGTCTTTATTTCTACTTCATTTTTCAATGATGGTTTTAGTGGCTGTAGAATTCACAGTTGGCAGTTCCTTTCCTGCAGAGCTTGAAAAATGTTGCCTAATTTCCTTTTGGCCACTGTGGTTTCAGATGAGAAACCCACAGTCGTTTGAATTGGTATTCCTCTATAGGCAATACATTGTTTATCCTTAGCTGCTTTTAAGGCGTTTTCCTAGTTTTTAGTTTTCAGAACTTTAATTATGATGTGTCTGGGCGTGGATTTTTGAGGGGTTTATCCTCTTTGGGATTCACTAAGCTTCTTACATGTGTAGATATTTTTTTAGCCATTATTTCTTTGAGCACTCTTTTAGTCTCACTCTCTTCCTCCTCTCCTCTGGGACTCTGATCATATGCATGTTGGATCTTTTGTTGTTCCACAGGTCCCTGAAGCTCTGTTCTTTTTTTTTTTTTTTTTAGTTTATTTTCTCTCTGGCGTTCAGATTGGGTAACCCTCAACCCTTTTGTTGATTCACCCTCAAATTCACTGATTCTCTTCTGTCATCGTCACTCTACTATAGAACTCACCCACCAGTTTTACTTATTTTTATTTCTGTTAGTATATATTTTTAGTTCCATAATTTTCATTTGCTTCTTTTATATAACTTCTCTTTCATTGCTAAAATGTTCTATTTTTTTCATGTGTTTCAAGACAATTTGTAATTGACTGTTGAAAAATTTCTATGAGGGTTTCTTTAAAATCCTTGTCGGATAGTTCCCTCCTATGATCCATCACTGTGTTGGCATTAGTTGATTGTGTTATCTCATGCAAATTGTGATTTTCTTGGTTCTTGGCATGATAAGCGATTCTCTATGTATACTGGACATTTTTTTCTATTATGTTAGGAGACTCTGGGTCTTATTTAAATGTTTTATTTTAAGGGAAGTCACCTTGTTTAAGTTTAGCAGGCAGGTTCTGGACTACCTGTGTGCTGTGGTTCCAATAACAGTTTAATTTTCAGAGCCTTTGCAGTGTTATTTTAGGAATCCTCAGGCCAGGTGAGGAGAGGAGTGCTTCCTTGGCCATGTCTTTTTGGCAAGTCTCCCTATTGATCCTCTTTTCAGGTGGTGCCCACTCACCTAATGTTGTTAGAGGGACCCCTATTCCATACAGAGGAGAAACGAGCCTATGTAAGTTGTTCTTTGTTCCTGTGTTGGGGATCAGGAAACACTGGATCTAGGTATCCTTCTTCTGTTGGGTGGGATTATATGAGGCACCCTGCTGATCTATTATTTCTCCAGTCCTGGGGTCCAAAATAAGCTCTTTTTATCCTTACCCCCTTTCATATTTTTCCTTTGGTTCACTCTTGTGTTATTACCAGGATTTATAATTGTGCTTATCAGGTAGGAGTGGGGAAGACCAGAGAGAAACAGCTCTACACCATACTGTACAGACTGAGGGGCCTCCATTAATGGTCAATGCAAGATAATATCTTTTTTTAGAGCAACAAGGAAAGGCTTGCTTGCCTAGAAGGAGACAGTCTTATCCATTACACTGAAAACACTAAATACATGATAAGGTAGTTTTCTCATGAGGGGCTCTTATGTAAAATAAAAGATATCTCGCAGTTTTATGCAGCAAATTATGCTCTACAGAAATGCTTTACAAAGTATTTCCTCATGTCATCCTCATTGAAGCTCAGAACGGTAGGCGACTCTTTGAGTCCAAGTACCTACCACCTAAAAAAGGCAGAAAACTTTTATTTCGAAATTAAGGCAATATTTAAAATTCTTTCTGATGCAATTTTCTACAGTCTAAGCCTTGAGATGTTCCCAGGTCTCTCTCTCGAGTTTGCCCAAAGACATGGTTAGCTATTGTCAATATCTAATAATAGTTGGTCCATCTGTCTTCCCTCATGCCAGTGACAAGGGAAAACTAAATTGCAACTGAATGTGCATCAGTATAAATTTGTCCATTGAGATTAAGAGTCCTGATAACTGGGAGAAAAAACAGAAAGCCACCTTGTGGCCATAGGGAAGCCTGAGAAATAAGGAATATGTGAGCCAGATGGCAGCAGACAGAGGATTAAAGGACATCTGTGTGTGTGTCAAAAAGAGCTAGTACTACGCCAAAGCTATGGTTTTGCTTAAAATGTCTGGAATTTGCATATTGTGCTTATTAATGCTTCAAATGAAAAACGACAATGGCTAATCCTAAACTAAGATTAGACTAATATGATGTTTGAAAATGGGTCAGAAAATTTAGAGTGTGAACAGGGCTCAGATCTTGAAATTTGCTATTTAGCTTCTGCATTCAGCTTCTCCTACCACTAGCTGGCAGACAGTCGTCCCTTTCATATCCCAAACAAGTGAGAGAATAAAATTCAAACAGACTTCATTAAATCATTGCCTGCATGTAATGATGGAATACAGAGACAGGTGAGGTTTTTTGAACACTATCTTTAGGTAACCTTGGCAAATAAGGGAGTAAAGGAAGAGGATATATGCCACCTGGAAACCTAGGGAGTAACATAAATATACATCTGCTGGAATAGTTTATAGATGGCCTCTGCCAATGGAATGGTCAAGGTAACCTTGGACTTCATTCTAGTTCAGTAGTTTCTGGCTCTTCAGCAAAACAGAAGATGAGGCAGGCCTCAGCCTCAAGAATGCTGAGCCAACCATTCTGTGAGGCTTACCCTGAAGTCTCTCTGGAGAAACACCACCTGTCCATGTCTAACTGGCCTTGGAAGCTTTTTATATCTGTGCCTTCCTTGTTTATCATATGTGTTTGAAGTTTTCTTCAAAGTTATGCAGGATGTTGGCTGTGCTAAGGTGTCATACACGCACAACTACCTTATAACAACTAGTCGAGGTTACTTTTTTGAAGTAGTCCCTGAAGTATATGCCAACATTCATGCCATTCTGACAATATTTCTTGGTATGCCTGTCATGTGAAGTGACTTCTTTGGAGGCAATATTTCTATAATGTTCCCAAGCTCCTCCCATTCCTCAGGGACATGAGCCGTAAGGCCTAGAAGCCAGTGCCCTGGAGCTGCAGCCCGCCGGCCAGCAGGCTGAGATCCCACGCGCTGCCAGCTGCTTACTGCAGGCCAGCTGGCAGCACGAGATGTGGGGCAGATGCATCGTACAAATGGACATCTGTGGAAAGGCTGCGCTCTAGGCCTTCCAGGCTGGCGTGGAATCGAAAGGGCCATGCTTCTTCCTCCCTGGTGGGAAGTACAACCTAACCAAAGATGCTATACCCAGTTGGCAGGGAAAAGACAGACTACACCAAAGGCTGAGAAAGTAAATGGACTGAAGTGGCAATCTCTCAGCCCCATGACTTTAACAGGAAAAAAATCCTATGAGAATAGGGATTTTGTTTTGCCTTTCCTTCACCTATGGGATCAAAGCAACAGTCAGCTGCAAAAAAAATTCACTTTTATTGTTTTGTGTAGTTTCCAAAAGAACAAACATTAAACGTGTGTATTTACACACATTGCGTATGCATATGTGCACGTATGTGTGTTTGTGTATATAAATGAGTATATGCACAAGAATATATACATATAAACACATATATACACGTCTGTATGTATATACATACACACGTGTGTGTGTGTGTATAGAGTATATGTTCCTAAAATTTCATAGAGAAAACCACAGTTTGTTTAAATTCTTAAGTTTTAACCATATCTGGGCAAAAACTGGTGAATGACTTTTGGGGATGGAACTCTCAGAATTCTTTCTCCATGAGAGATTGATCATATTCCTATGAGAGATTCGTCTTAGTAGAGCAAATTGTCAGGAAGACAACTGGGCCCTATCCTAGTGAAAAAATAAGCATCAAATGCAATGGACTAAGCAAAGACATTCTTATTCTGTTACTGCAGTATTTCACAAATGTTTTTACAAGCATATATGTATGTACGTGCGTGTGTGTAGTGAATGTCCATGATGAGACTATAGTATGCCATATTTTCTTTTTTATCTGATCAAGAATATGTCACAGAACAACATTTAGCAAATGCTATCCTGACCAATAGAGGATGGCATGAGTCTTATAGCATGATGTGTCATAAGTAAACACATCTCTTGACTCAGTCTTGTAAGAGCTCATATCTGAGGACAGATTATAGGAGGAAGAAGCAGTGAGGGAAGAACAGGAGCAGACACTGAGATGTTCATAGAGCTGTGTGCCATTGCAGCATGAGGAGGCTATTTACACTGCTTGGACCTATGTGGCTAGGATTTTAGTACATCCCTATAGAACACAGTTCTACTTCAGGGCAATGAAGACTCCAGAGAACCTTATCTCCTTAGCACCTAGAAAACTCCAGCGCAGCAGTGGAGTGCCTAGTGAAAGCTGGCAGCATACAGCAGCACTGATGTCTGTGCCCAACAAACACTTGCACACCCACGACGGTGCAGTTGGACCCAGGTACTTGGCAGACCTCTTGGTCATCAGCAGGAGTCTCGGTGCATTAAAGAAAGAAGGAGCAATGGTAGCTAGCAGTCGTGATGGTGCCTAGGAACACACAGTACCTAGTAAGATGCACCAGTGCTCTGCAAAGCAGTTGGAAGTCTCCCCTTTACCCAGTGAAATGGTGAACCTTCCTGGTTGAGGTTAGTGACACCTGGCAGTTGAAATGTTATCTAGCTGCAGACAGGGTCAATGACCATAGGAGATGGTGCTGCCTGTCAAAAACAGCAGCATTCAGGCGCAGCAGCAATAGTCCACAGCAGGTGTTGCAAGCAGAGTCAGGCACTAGTGCCCGGCAAAGTGGGTCTCGTCCAAGTAGGTAGAGTTTCATTTGTGGTAGAATACAAGTTGTCTCCTGTGTACCCTCTGAATTATTTTGGGCTATCTATTGGTGGGATGGAGTCAAACTCAGCAGATAAGACTATAATTTTATACATCAAACTCTAAGAAACTTTTTTCTCCAGTGAAATTATATTTCTTACAATGTAATATTAATAATAAGGCTTGATATGGAAATCATGAGTGTAATAAAAAGGTTATAAAATATATCTGGCATATTAATATAGACAATGGATTAATATAGAAGTCTGAACAACTGAAAAATCAATATAGATAAAGCTGATATTGATATAATTCTGTCTGAAAGATGACCATTTATGATGTATATAAAGAGGGCTATTCCTTCAGAAAAGTGTTATTTGACAGTAACATAGTATATTAAAGCTTTCTTATTTTAAAAATTTGCGCAGATTTTCAAGAGTTTCACTGTTTGGCCACATTGGAATATACTTGGAACAGGAAAGCAGGCATGTGTTCACGCATTCAAGAAACATTTCAAACATTAATTTAGAGCTTACTATATCTGAAGCTAGCTGCTTTCCTCAGGGGAGAAAAACTTGAACAATACTGAGTCCACGCACGGCAGAACTTCAAAGAATTACAAAGCTGTCGAACTCCCAGAGAGGGAGAAGGAAACATAAACAAGTTACAATGATGGGTATTGATAGGTTCCGTGGTAGATATATGTACAGATTACTCTGAGAATACAGAAGGAGGGAACACTAATCTTGCCAAGGGTACTAGGAAGGATATCAGAGAAAGGTGACATTAATGCTGAGTCCTGAAGGGTAATTAGAAACCCTGCCAGCAGAGAATGTGAATGTAAAGTAGGCCAGCAGTGGGAACATTGCATAATAGGCATAATTTGTCAAAGGGCAAAAGACATTCAAGGAATCCTAAATAGATCAATATGCCCAGAACACAGGCTATGTCCAAAAGAGACAGAGGGAGAAGGAGTGGACATTACACTATGGTAAATGAGAAGGGCGAGAAAATTAAAGTTATATTCACATGTAAGCAGGGAAACTAGTCAAAGGATTACTGTAAAATACCAGGTAAGAAACGATGAAGGTCTGAAACAAGGTAGTGATGTGTGACGGAAACAGAATCCAGGTATACCGATGAGGTAGAATATGTAGATGATATGACTGATTGATGGTTTAGGAACAAAGAAGAGGGAGCTCTGATGACCCCTAACTTTTAGTTGGATCCCTAGAGTAACTCCCTCAACAAAGTGTAAACTCTAAGGAAGAACACATTAGAAAGAGAAATATGAGTTTTGTTTGGAACATACTAAGTTTGATATTTTTTGACTCATTGCCTGTGGTTGCACTGTCTAATTAAGAATGTGTTCAAGTTGGAAACTGAGATCTGTAATTCAGGAGGGTTGTGAGCACTAGAAAAAAGATTTTTAAATCACCTAAATGCCTACATGTATATAGTCATTGAAGACATAGGGAGAGATGAGACCGTCCAGGGGAAAGTGTGGCGTGTGTATGAGTGTTGTTGCATCAGTTTTGATCCCCCCTCCTGCTTTTTAAAGCTGCCTTCTTCCCAGTTGTATTTGGAGAATCCCATCCTCCTCATGGTCACGTGCTTCCCTGTGCAGAATGGGTTTAGGAAGGAGCATGGCATTCATTTCTAATTAATGAGAATGAAAAAGAATCTGTGCATGTTTGGACAAGACAGGAAGTATCAGTGCAGGTTATTGGAAAGGTTTCTTCACTATAAAAAGAGACGGAAAAGAAGAGAACGTTAAATAAAAGATTTCCAATTCTTCCCAAGAAATAAGTTATATATTTATTTCAGGAACACATATCTAATTACTAGTTTCAATATTTTATTTTATTTAATGATTGTATGTGTATGTGTTGAAAGTAAATATGTAAGTGGGCAAACATTAATGCCCATAACTCATGTGTTTATTGAGGAAATATTATCATACTCATGTTATATCCTTCATCTAGACTTTGTCTAGTGAGGCAATGGGGCCAGCCTGGTGGTGTAGTAGTTAAGTTTGCATGCTCTGCTTCGGCAACCCAGGGTTCAGGGATTTGGATCCTGGGTGCAGACCACACACCACTCATCGAGCCATGCTCTGGTGGCATCCCACATACAAAATAGAGCAAGATTGGTACAGATGTCAGCTCAGGGACAAATTCCTCAAACAAAAAGAGGAAGATTAGCAATAGATGTTAGCTCAGGGCCAATCTTCTTCACCAAAGTAAAAATATATATATATTAAAAAATGAATAAACATATTCTCTTTTCTTCCCTAATAACTCATAATCTAGTAAGAGGAAAAATGTGTGTTCAATATATTACAGTAGAATTGGTGGAGAAATAAAGGGTAAGGAGAATCATGCACCAAGTGCTTTACACATAATGTTTCATTTAATTTTTTAATCTATATTTTATAGAGATCGAAATCAAAACTTACAAGTGTAGGTTAATTTTCCTTAGTGACTCAGCTACTATATAGCTACCTTGGGATTGAACTTTAGGGTTCCCTCTTGTCAAAAGTAAATAATGTAAGGGATTGAAAAAAATGTTAAAGGTTTATTCAGCTGATTTACGTGCAGGATACCCGAATACCAGGTGCTCTCCGAGCAGAAGCAGGTTGGACTTTTACAGGACGAGGAGAGAGGGGGGCTTGTTCTGGTGATATGGCTCAATCAATAGTTTTCATCTTTAATTGCTGGGAAACTTGTGGTTGAAATGGTTGGATATCGGATATTATTCTAGTTTTTCATGCCTCTTGCTTGGTATCACAGACACAATCCCATCCTGATAATTGACAGAACAGCCCTTACAAGAGTTTTTTTCTTTTCTTTTCTTTTTTGGCAAACCTTATGGTTTATCAAACTTCAGAGGCAGCAAAGGCAAGTTTCAAAAAAAAGGGCAGGGGGCGAGTGAGAAAGATGAAAAACAGGTAACGGAAGCAAGGATTGAAGGCCAGGGAAACAGAAGACCTTCCATCATGTCCATTTTAATACTTTTGCAGTTTGATACCCAAATCTCTTTTCTATGGCACTTGTCTGCCGTGCTGCTCTGACATTAGCCCTTGGCTTGTAGAATCTGCAGCCTGAACAGAGAAGCAGCAGCAAATCACTGTCTGAGAGAAGGTTCAGGCTTCACACAGGAGATGACACAGCATGTCAGGCTATAGAGATAAGCAGTCGTTCATCAGTTAGACAAAGCGGAAGCACAGGGACGTCACTTGCATAGTATCTTGGGGAAAAAGTCCTGGAATCCCAAGCAAAAAGGACATAGGGTTGAATGACAGAAAGTGAGGACAGAAATCTTACATGGAGTCACTAAAATAGAACATGACAGAAATGAAGACTAGAGCCATGCTTGGGAATTAATAATTTTCTGATCATAGTCAGGTTTATATGCGACTGAAAATCCATTGCCCTAGGCATGTAGCAAAAGGTCAATCACATTTTGGAAGAGATCCATTCCAGGAGTAATCTGAACCCATCTGAAGGTGGAGCCAGAGAGAGCTGAGGGAAGAGAGCGCACACCAGAAAGCCTCAGTGAGAGGTGTACGCATATAAATTCTTCTGATGCTTGAAAAGCAGTTTAATATCATGATAAAGCACATGGTTGTTTGAGCCCTTAAAAGATTCTGGAGCCAGACTACCTGGGTTCAAATCTCAGCATTGGCATTTTCCAGCTTTACGATATTAGATAAGTTATTTAAATGTAGGGAAATTGCATACCTACTTCATAAAGTTGTTGTGAAGACTCACGGATCTAATACACTTAAAATTCTTAAAATAATGTTGGGCAATTAATACTTGTTGTCTCGTATTAATTTACCAAAGCGATCATATTTTCCGGAAAGCAATGATTTTCAAGGAATATTTCCCAGAGCAGAAGCATCAGCATCCCCTGGGGACTGTTAGAAATGGAAATACTTGGGCCCTGCCCTCAAGCTATGGCATTCAAAACTGCAGGGTGAAGAGGGCAGCAATCTGATTTTAACGTGTCCTCTTGGTGATTCAATAAACTGTAATGTCTGAGAACCACTGTCTCAGAGCACCTTACAGCTTATAGTTATAGCAGGCCTTATACCTATAGGGAAGTAGCACCAGTTTTTAAATAGGTTTTAAGCAGGACTGTGTCAAGTTTAATTACGACATATTATGACCACAATATTGGCCATATGGAAATACACACAAAGATGTACATCTCTCACTAAAGGTCTAGTGATTTGTTGCTCTGAATTAAGCAGTGTCTGCTATGGATGTCCACTTTTTGAAACGCAAATGGTCTTGCAGTAAATAACATTGTCAGGCAGAAGCCAAATCCAACTTACCACTTAACAAGAATATTATAATTTACAAAGTAAATTTCTCACAATAGCTTTAAGATTTACCCAGGGGAAGCATTATTATTACTTCTATTTTAAAATGAGAAAACTGAGAGTTAGAAATTTAAAATAATTTGGCTAGAATATGTCCATGTCCTCAGACGCTAAATCTCATGTTTATTTTATTTTTATTTATTTCATAAAAATAATATAGCACATACTGTATACAGGTATCATTTGCCCTTAATAATTATTGACACATTTTTCCATTACTCCACAAATTCCTTAGTATTACTTGTGTAATCAATTTTCCCTCCTTTCCAGAGAACAACTGAAGTTCTGGGGATGGAAGATAAGGAATCTGGGTGTAATTAATTTAAACAGACATAGATTAATTATGTATTTTGTCTCAGGCACAGTGCTAGACACTGGGGATACAAAGACTGATTGGACACAGTGTTTTCCCTCAAAGAACTTATATTTTATATAGGATTTTACAGTTTAATGGTAAATAAGTAAGGAAATTGAGTACAAAGTGTTCTTGGAGGTGAAGAAAACAGCTACTGCTAATTTTATTATGTCCCTTTGATGTTATCATAGACAATGTTTGGGTAACTTCTGCCAATCATTGCTATGATTCATGGGCATTAAGCTGAACACAATAGAACAATATTTATTTAATAAATATTAACTGTCTATTTAATATCAAATAAATGTTAAAGTAAATAAACAAAGGCAGCAAGAAAGTAAATGGTAACTATTACTACTTATGTGTACATATTTATATATTAAGTATAGGAAGAAGATGGACTTGCAGGACATTATGAGGGGAAGATAGGAGGAGAGTGAGTTCAGGGAAGGAAACAAAGATATTTAAACTTTGTATACAATAGTTAACACATTTATTTAAATAACATTTAAAAACATAAAATGTCAACATTTATTAATTTTCAGTAATTAATACTCTATAATTCATTAAATTATTCTTTGTACTTTTCTATATTTTTCTTTTCTTTTCTTTTCTTTTTTTTTGTGAGGAAGATTAACCCTGAGCTAACATCTGTTGCCAATCCTCCTCTTTTTGCTGAGGAAAATTAGCCCTGAGCTAACATCTGTTGCCAATCCTCCTCTTTTTGCTGAGGAAGATTGGCCCTGAGCTAATATCCATGCCCATCTTCCTTGACTTTATATGAGATGCTGCCACAGCATGGTCTGATAAGCGGTGTGTAAGTCCACACCCAGGATCTGAACCTGTGAACCCCGGGCCACTGAGGTGGAAAGTGCAAACTTAACCACTCCACCACCGGGCCAGCCCCTAAATTTTTCATTATTAATGCTAACTAAATTGTGGTACTTTCTTCTTGACTAACGGAGGTGGTTAAGTTTATATATAATAAAACAGTCATATTGTTAGATCTAAATTTGAGCCTTATGTAAGTTTATTTTAAATAACTTTAGTTTAAATTATAACATTATTTTATGATAATAATAAGGAATTCCCCTGGACCAGGTAAAAGCCAGCGTTATCAATGGCTACATTCTAATCTCAGAATCTCTGAAGTGTAGATGTAGATCAATATTCCTGAGAGAAATGTTTACTTGCACAATCAAGTATGAATGTTCTCATGTGCCCTTAAGAAAAAGTAGTCTTAAAAGAAGAATTCACCTTGTTTTTCTCATCATTGTTCAGCACACTAGGTTTCACTATGCTGGGAGATTGAACCATCTGGATATTTTTATTTGGGGAGGATATATTTCCAACATGTGAATCTTGACAATTCAAGATTTGCCAGTAAAACAATGATATAACTACCTTTCCTAAAAATGTGGAGAATTAAACAAAATCTGGGTGTATTAGCGAGAAAAATGGAAGGGGGATATGTTGGGATAGAAAATAATCAGCATTTGTTATAAATAATGGGACCATATAATTTATTATACAATCCAAAACATATTTGACAATAAAAGGAGGTACTACTAGCACGATTACAAGAAAAGAGGAATAAACCAAGAGTTTCATGTGCAAACACTAGCTCTAAAGTATTTTCTTACTTCTCACATTTTCTAGATAGTGCCCTTCAATGGTATGAAAAGAGCATATGGGCAGTTTATCTTCTCATCAAAGACAGGAACTCCAGGAAATTTTAAAATTAAAACGACATAAGTCGTTGGTATGGAAGTACTTGTAGTTATTCTATTTTATGCGTTATTTTCAATAAGAGTTAAATTCACAGGAGAAGGGATAATCTGTCTAACAGTCTATAATTCATGTTTATCTTGGTGATTTCCAATATGACTGCAGGTAAAATGTAACTGGAACAAGAGAGCATTTATTTGTTGAGCTTGATCATTTAATCATTATTTTTGTATGCCAGATTCAATTTTAAAAAATTATTTGAAGCCACTGACAATAACCTCATATAAATAAATAGAAAAATATAAAATTTAAGCATCCAGGAAGCATAAAGGTAGAGTAGGATCAGAATTGGGGCAGGAAGGAGGGGGGTTCACACAGATTTGGATTATAAGGGTGATGGTATTTCTATTTTTGGATCCCAAATTTTCTTTGAGTTTCCTGGCACCAAAATAGAGAAGACACAGATGCCATGGTCAGTTTTGTTGTTTGTATAGCACTGAAGAAAAAAAGTTTATATGTATATGTACACACGTGTGTATACATATGTGTGTATGTTGAGATATATTGTTTTCTTCAGGGCTACACAATAGATTTATATGTACATGTACATATACACACACACACTATATACATACATTCACACACATACACACACACTGGCATACACATATTTATACACATGCACATTGTTTAATTAGAAACAAAAATTAATTGGAAACAAAAAAATTTCATAGACTGATTTTTAATTTCTAAAATAATTTTTTTAATGAGAGTTTCCATTTCAAAGCACTGAAAGATGTAGTGGTCAATGTTCTCTGTTTTTGTTCTTTTTTCTAAAGCTGTTTCATGTACTATCAATCATACATGTGAACAGGCATTCATTCATTTATTCACTTGCTCAGTTTTCAGGTGTTCACTGAGTGCCTGCAGGTCTGAGGCAGCATGATAAGTAATTAGACACAGTAGTGAAAAAATTAGACATATTTTTTATATTTATGGAGTTAGTCTTATTTGGAAAACTAATGATATAATCACACAGATAAAATATAATTAAAATTAAAGCTTATTTAGTGGTATGCGTATATATATATATATGTCTGTCTCTCTCTCTGTCTCTCTTTTTTTCTCTTTCTCTCCCTACATTTAGATATAGATAGCTATAGATAAAGATATCTCTGTCTATATAGAGAAATATTAGCATGTTGCCTCAGACCTGTGCTAGTATGTGTGTGTATATAAATATAGATCTAGATATAATTTTGTCAAATGTATGTTACATTTTTCAAGGGACAGGGACTCTTCACAATAAATTATACTTTAAATTAGCAAAAAGATATTCAGATATATACTGTCTTTTCATCATAAATCATGAGATCAAACTGATGTTGAAATCAATGCCCAAATGGAAACCATTGATAAACTGTTTATTAGTTCACCGTAACCCACTTTATGTTTTCACTTTCATCCCTCATTCACCCTTCATCAGATGTGTCACTCCCTGTAACATAATGCACACCCTGAATGCAAAGACTCTCTTCTCCTGGCAGTTCTAAATGTTGTATACAAATAAATTTAGATACCTAAACATATGCATTAGTAATTGGAAGTCAGTGATTATTAGTCAAGTTGAATGAATGAAAGTTAATCCTTAACAATCCACTACAGGAAACATGGAGCTTATATACAAGAGTCTACATGGAAAAAAAACAGTCCAAACCATGGCTATTTCATTCAAATATAAGATGATTATACATAGATAACCTTTAAGTCAGCCAACATGCAATATAAAGTTAAAAATTCAACTAGACATGTAATTAGACGTGGAAATAAATACAATATAGGAGAACATGAAAGAGGAAGGTAGGTAGAGTTCAAAAAATGATTAAAAAGACAGATTATTTCTTCTAGCTGAACTCCTCTCATCTTCCCTTTCCCTGGCAATTGCCACTCAGAATTGTTCTAAATCGTATGCATTTTCAAACCAGATTTGGTTGTCATTTCTTGATTTCTGTCATACGCATGTAAAGCATATGTATATCACGCATATCAATATAAATATGATTTCTGCCATTTATATAATTCTATTTCATATCCTCCCATTTTTTCCTTAAAAATGCTGTTTATAACTCATCTGTCTTTTCCCTATTGTTTCTGTATTAGCCTCTTTTTTCACATTTCTGAATAAGCAAAATGTGGTTTTCTCTTGCTTTGTTATTTGATATTTTTGTTGTCGCTGTCAGTGTCACATCTCCAGACTATGACAACCGAGATATTCACTTATTCTGAAAGTCAATCACATTAATATTCTTTATCTCATTGCTCAGTGCCTCCTAAGGACAAACATGCCATAAAACAGTATCTATAAATCAAATTTAAGTGTGCTGCGGAGGTAATGGGGATTGTAAAAATGTCATGCTTTGGCAGTGGTTGAGTGGAGAATGACCCATTATCATATTAAAGTGATAAAAATCTATGTGATAAAACACATAAAGATTGTAAAATTTCTGCTTCTGGGCAACCCAGCAGATTTAGATCAAAGTTATAGCCTCAAATTGAGTCCAAATAATTTAAAAATAAATTGAACTTTCACAGAAATTGGGGAATTTAAAAGTATTTATTTTCCTCTGTATGGGATTTAGATTTATGAGAGCCAAATAACAAATACATTTTATTGTATAATATATTTGGGAGGACATATTTGTGGTAAAAAGTTTCCACAATCTGTAAATAGCTCTAAAAGGTAATAATAGGGACTGAGCGGAAATATGTGCAAGTGTTGTTAAAAGAGTTACATTCAGAGAACATTGTGGCATCCAGAATGAACTACTCACACATTCAAAACACATATAGTTGTCCACGCAACATATGGTCATATAGGGCTCAATCATCATATAATGTTGACTTCTGGTTGAATTGGAGGCACATAAAGAAATGAGGCCTATTAATTGTAACCAGCTAGAATGTTTTTTCAAAACTTGAAGAAAATCACAAATGTTACCATAGACTAGAAGTGAATACTAACAGATTTCTCCTGTTAATATAACAAAGCTTTATAGAGCCTCCCAAAACAAATAAAAAACAATGACAAAACAAACACAACTTTTCCAACCTCAAGTAATTTTTTCCAATAATAGGATATTGCATCATTCATCATTGTCCAATTAGTTGAATCCTTTGGTCAACCAAATTACAGCAATTACATTACTGACCTCACAAGCTTAAAGTAAAAAACAATTTTGTTGGCAGCATCTAATTGCATGGCATACATACACCCCCTTATGAAATCAACATGAAATTAGAGTATGTGACATAGATACAGGGAAAATAGTAGCTTTGTTTCCCAAATATCTAATTAGTTACAAATTAGAGCTCATTGATAAACAGACAAAATAAGGAATGTAATTCCTCAATAAATAGAGATTTGATATCATGCTCTAACTAAACTCAAGAACGCTATTTTAACAAAAATCGTTCACAGATGACCTTATCCAAATCTTACCTTTCAGATGAAGAGTTGAAATAAATGATGCATTAACTGCACACATAAATTTTGAAATATGGAGAAACTTCTGTTTGCTTTTTATACAGGAGTATGCATAATAAAATATAGTCTTTATAGCAATTACTGAAGTTGTAACATACTACATTTTTTGGTTGAATATGTCAGGAAATGACTTTGTTTTCAAATCATTCAGATCCAACCTAAAAAGAAGCATTAAATGAAAGATAAGCTATTTACTTTTTTGAACGCAATTTACTCAGAATGGTCAAATACTGCATGGTGCATGACTTTTAATGAGCAGATACAAGATACCTTTTCTTATTAATTTAAGCCTCTCCATATTGAGACACAATTATCTATGGTTCTCTAACACTTATGTGCATCTTGCAAGCAGAGGCACTGACAAATTTTCTTTCACATTATCTTTTCAAGAGTAATTGAATAGCGAAAACCTGGATAATAGAAATAGTGTCACTTTCCAGACCAAAGGTCGATTTGTTTTCTGTTCATATTTCCCTCCAGGGTAAAGATCAAGCAGGTTTATTGAAGCTTATTATCAAAGGTCCATAAGCTATGTTAGGTTCTTTAGCTGTGACACAAATCCACTGTGTGCACAGTACCCACGTAGGCTTGTCTGAGTCTCCCCTATGGGATGTGGGAGACATGAAGAACCACCACGAACACGAACCTCGTGCTGCTTGCTGTGCAATGAGTAATTAAATCTTTGTCTCTGACCCAGGAGTCTCATGTCTCTTGCTAGCATCCATGAAACTGTGTCAAGCTAACATGTTAACTTGTAAGTAAGGTAAAATCTTAGACCCCTTGCAGTTCTTGAAAGTACCCCAATATAAATTCCTGAAATACTCAGTGGTTCTCAGATGATGGTAAATTAGACAACTAGGCTAAAAACCACACAATATGACAACAAATTACAAAAAATAAAATTGCTTATAAGTGGTTATAATGTGTACAAAGCCTGCTACAGTTTATGATCTAAGCATGAAATTTAGTAAAAAATGGATGGGCATGTCATAGTAAAAATATAAATTGCTTTAGCTGAATGGCAAACTAATTGAGATCTGCATAATTACCTGAATTACTACATCTGAGCCAGAATGCAATAGCTCTGGGTTGCTAATAGAGCTGGTCATTGGAAGAATTGTCCTATTATGGAAGGCATATAAAAAGAAAAAAAAAATAGTGCTTATGTTTTAGGCTTTTGTGTGTGTATGGAAAATTAGAAACTGCATATGCTAAAGCAGAGACTGTTACTAATTAATTAGTAGAAATATCCCAGTGCATATGCGCTAGGAGATAATTGATAGTCTACTTTTCTCTTCATTCGAGTATCCCTAACCTGTATTTACTGATTACCAAAAGGCATTGTTACAAAGAACTATGACTCAGTGTGGCTCTTGTTTTCTGTCTTTGGCAGTTTGTTGAAGATATTGGACCTCCCGTCATGGGCTGAATTGTGCTCCCACCCTAAATTTATATGTTGAAGTCTTAACCTTCACTACATCAGACTGTGACTGCATTTGGAGATAAGGTCTTTTAGAAAGTAAAATGAGGTCCTTAGGGTGGGCCCTAATCTAATGTGACTGGAGTCCTCACAGGAAGAGGAGATCAGGACACAGACGTGCTCAGGGAGGCAGAGCATGTGAAGACAGAAAGGAGAAGACGGCCACCTGAAAGCCAAGGAGAGAGGCCTCAGAAGAAACCAACTCTGCCGACACTTGGTTCTCAGACTTCTAGCCTTTAGAACTGTGAGAAAATAAATTTCTCTTCCTTAAGCCACCTAGTCTGTGGTACTTGGTTATGGCAGCCCCGGCAAATGAATACATCCTTCTCATGCCTACATTTTGGCACCAGTAGATACAGAAATATATCTTTTTATATTTCTGGGAAATTTAAATAAGGCAATATATTTCGAGCATTTACTCTATGCCTAATAAAAACAATAATGCTCAAAGAAATCTTTGAAACTTTCTCCATCCTCTAAGAATTTGAACAACATTCTATGCCCAAGGAGAAAATCCTAAAGATGAGTAATATGTGACCTGCTGCCTTCGTCTGCTGACCATATAGTAAAGGGAAACAGAAATATAGATCTGAAATGAGGAAAGACATTGTAGATATATGATATTGCAATCTAGACCCCAAAGGAGTTGAAAGAAATTTTGGACGTTATATTTGAGGGAAAAAAATGGGTGTCGATGGGCATTCTGAAGTTTCAAACATAAGCATATTTAGAACTATCATACAAAGTCAGGATTATAAGAGAATTTTTCAGTGCAGACTGATGAATTTGATTTTTGAACAGTTCAGATATAAGATACCTAAATTCCTAAATGAATATTTATTAGAACATTCAAAATAATTGTCCAGTTTTCCATAAAGAGGTGCAGGCAACTTATGAAAATTGGGAATTTAATATTTAGAGTGAGGGCTTGGTTAAAGTTCTAAGAAGATCAGGTTATCAGAGGAAGGGAGGTTAGAAAACAAAATCCTCATAGTTTACAAATAGAATTGGGAGATGCGAGGACACGGCAGCAGTCACACAAAGAGAAAGGCCTAACGAAATATGACTCAGAATAAGAGAACACAGAATTAGACTCTAAACAGAGAAAAGAATCTTCAAGAACCTCTAAGCTCCTGAAGTAGAACTACTGTTCTCAGAGACATGTAGAGACTTAGAGAAGCATCTCAAGATCACAGTCTGTACCATCATGATAGAAAACATTCTGTCATCGTTTATTTGGTTTGCCTTTCCATCTTACGCTCTATTCATAGGGGGAAAGATATTGATGCCATGAAGGACTCTGTTTTGCTGAGCACCCCGTTGGGTAGGTACAGGCAAATTTGGGAGTAGAAGTTAAATTTCCCCATGAGAGATGTGGTGTCACTTGATATCAAGGCTTCAGGAGAATGGAAAGATTTCTTTTTGTGTGTGTGAGGAAGATCAGCCCTGAGCTAACATCCAAGCCAATCCTCCTCTTTTTGCTGAGGAAGACCAGCCCTGAGCTAATATCTATTGCCAATCCTTCTCCTTTTTTCCCCCAAAGCCCCAGTAGATAGTTGTATGTCATAGCTGCACATCCTTCTAGTTGCTGTATGTGGGACGCGGCCTCAGCATGGCCGGAGAAGCGGTGCGACGGTGTGCACCCGGGATCAGAACCCGGGCCGCCAGCAGCGGAGCGCACACACTTAACCGCTAAGCCACGGGGCCCGCCCCTACGATTTCTTACATCAGAGTGGGGAAAGACTTCAACTGCCTGGAGAGTGAAAGGAGGTTAATAAAAAAGGAGGCATGAGGAGCAGAGAAAAGAGAAATCCAAAGAAGACGGAACAATCAGTTATGTTGTCAGCGCCACTACTTAATCCCCCGAATTATAAATAAATTAGACTAACGCTTCACACAATGGTTCTCACCTGGACATCTCTAAAGTGGCTGACTGTGCACACTGTGATGCATTTTGAAAAAAAGAAAACTTCAGCCTGCAAGGACACAAGTGCCATTCCCACAGAAAAATAAAGAGCAGAAATCCCAGAAATGCAGGAGCGGGTCACACATTTACAGGCTGTGGAACTGGATGGTGTCTGGGCCAATACTTGAATTCTCCAAGATGATACTAGGGACCACTTCCTGATAGCTCAATGACAGTTGAAAGGGTGAGCAGAAACCAGCAGGTAAGTTCGTTGAGGTGGTGTCACGGGGATGGTTGTCCGTACTTTAAATCTAATATTCGAAAACATGCTTAAATTTCCACTGTTGAATTTTGTTGTTGGTTGTGGGGGTAAGGTATGAGAAGGCTGACTTTGCTATGCATATTGAAATTTATTGTTAGAATGCTAGTTATTCTGGAAACAAAAGTGATGCTTAGCTCAAAATAATATTCATTTCAAGGACCATGGTACTCCATTGTCCCAAATGCAAGAAACAAATTAGGTCATAATTCTCTACAAAACTACTCTTTACCCATGTTTTAATTTGCATGCATTTGAATTTTCAGCAAAACTGTTTCGTTCCAAAAAGCACCAAAATCATAGCTATGAGAAAAAATAGACTTGATTTGTTGACAAGACTGCTAAGTAAAGGACTCAATTTTAAATATATTTATATATTTGCAAAGACAATTCACACATTCCCTGGTAATAGACAAAGAAACCTGTGGGAGAACAAGGAAAGGAAGAAGATGAAGATGAGGAAGAGGGAGGTGAAAGGGAAGGACAAGGAGAAAGGAGGAGGAGGAGGGGGTGGAGGAAGAGGGGTAAGAAGGAGGGAGAAGGAGGAGAGGGAGGAGGGAGAGGAGGATGGGGAGGAGGAGGGGGAGGAGGAGGAGGAGGGGAAGGGGAAGGGGAAGAAGGAGAAGAAAGAGAAGAAGTAGCAGGAGCGGGAGAAGAAATATCCTTAGAAGGATACCTGATCCCTGGCATGATTGACTAGGACAATATCAGCTATACCTTTCTATGGTCATCAATACTGACTAATCTGGAATTTTTTGAAATGTAATGAAATTAATTTTTGTACCTTTGATAATTCACATTCTTAAGTATCCCTCTTGCTTCTATTTGCATATTCTCCAGCACATTATTTTAATCCACTCTTATTCATGTACATTAATTAATACTTATACATACAAGAATAAAAAAAACATGCCTATATCTTAATGTGCAACCAGGAACAAGATTAAAAGTTTTTTCTCTTGGCCATCAGATTTAGGATAAAGCTGCTTGTTAACTACGTTTTCATAGATTGCTTTTGTGTTGTGTTTCCAGTAGCCATTATGTATATTTGCCTGGCCATTACTCAATTAGGATTTGTTCAGAAAATGCATTTTGCACACAAGGCATTAGAGTCTTCTTAAACTATGTCTGGAAAAGGAGTTTGGCTCATGGGATGGATGGAATCAAGGGACAGATTAACTGACGTATGAAATTGAGACTCTGTAAAATAAAAATTATTTCTTTAAAAAATTTCAAATATTGAATTAAACAAAAACTAGGAAATGATTTCTTTCCTTGTCAATATACCTTTAATTTACACAAAGTATAAAGAAATGGCAGAAGCTATAAAATTAATTAATTAATTCAACAAATATTTATTTGTGTTCTAATTAAGTTCCAATTTCTATGCTAGGTAAAAATATGGAGTAACAGTTTTCATGTTGTTTATGTTTATATTGCCATTGATGACAGAAATGCAAAGGGTTAATTACAGCACAATAAAATAAGTGCTAATAGAAACAATTTTTATGGAGCTGATTGCTGTCTCAGAAATTATGTATTGGGGCCAGAACCACAGATGTGGAATGATGTTTATAGTCATAAATACATTATTTAAATGAATTATTTTGAAATACATATTGGAAATCCTTTTCCTCTCAAACTTTTATCATCTTGAAGTCATAACACATATCAAGTCTGATATAATGTAAATATAAGTAGAATAAAAAAGTAAGAAACTAGCCTCTTTGCCTAGTCCTACCACTATCTACTATGTTGCTCTTATGAGCAAGGGTTTCTTCATTTGAGAAAAATGAGGTCATTGAACTGGATAACTGTCTGTGGAGCCTTGGGATGGCCCAGAGATGCCTGAGTCCCCAGAGAAAATCTCATTTCCACCCTTACTTTAAGAGAAAATCTTCTTTGATCTATTTTCTGTAATGGTTGGAAAATATTCCACTTAGAAAACCAGTTCCATTGGCTAAATTTGAAAAGCAGTAAATGATGATATCTATGTCCTTGCTGATCCAAACACAATGAGATTCTAGCAAATTAAAAATGAATTTCTATGACAGACAACAAATATCAGAGTAAAGTGGATTTAATTTTTGATTAAAACTTAACCTAAAATCAGGAAAATAACATCCCTAAACGAATCAAGGCCATTTGATATAATTTAATTTTAACATATTTATATTTGAATCCCCAAATCAGGAAAGCTCAATAAGCAAGTAAATGAATTAGTGGATTGCATATATATTTTTTGATAGCTGAGATTAAGATTCCTTTGCCTTTGTTATAAGTCTAAGAACATGGATATTTTTATTCTAAGTCTTTACTGATAAAAACAATATACAGCAATTTCAAACTAACATGTAGAAATTTATAAATGCAGAAATTTGTATTTTACTTTGAAGGGATTGTCCTGTTATGCCCCTGACTGCTGGCTTCCTAAAATTTTTGCTGAAGTGGCAACTCCAAACTATGCAGGGTTTATCACCCACCATCTGGCATTCGAGTGTCTTACCAGGACATCTAGTCTACTAAGTCACCTCTCGCTTATTCCAGTCTGTAAGCATGATGTCATAGGTGTATTAGATTAATTTCATGTTCTGATGTTTCTCAGGATGTATAAGAGGTCTAGATCTCTTGTGACTATATTATGGCAGAGGTCAAGAGATTTAACATAGGCTTGGGTTCCAAACTATGAATGAATAATGTTGTCCATTCTGCACGATTAAAACTGTTTGTGATTCTCTCTCCTAATTGGAATAGAAAACAATACACTTGTCATATCAGTGGCCACATATCATATACCTGAAGCCTTATTACTCTCTTTGAGCAACAATATTGTGTTCTGTAGGGTAGCTGTGACTTACCTTGTCCATTGGTTGAAGAGTCATCCTCTTGGAACCTTCTGATTTCTACAGAAGCCAGACTGGTTAATACAATGTAACTAGAATAAGGACGACCATCCTCACATCATTTAGATCTTTAAAGGTGGTACTTATGCCCACTGTCTCCGTTTCCCTCTGCTCTGGGATGCAATGTCATATTCATTTACTATCTTGGCTGATAGAAGGAACAGATTCAGAGCCTTCTGCTTGGTCTTCTTCACTGTGACAGCTCTTATTCCTGATGCCAAGGACCCAATATGAGGATTATATGTTTGGGGCCTGGGGAACTTACAACCAGGTGGGTCCTTGAACCAGTGAACTTTATTTGGGACTCCATTTGTTGCTTGGCCCCTATATACTCCTACTCTAAGAGGCAGTGGGGTTGATGCTTCAGGTTTCTGGTTTTCAATGTCAATTCAGACCCATTGTGCAATAGTCTTGAAATGCCCTGTTGTTGCCCTGTCCCCAGGATAAATTCAACTAAATAAATGGCTGTAGATCTCTTTGGGGCAGGGCTAGAATAATCATTAAAAGATATACTTGCCGCAGTGTTGTAGGGCCCTTCCTCTTGGGAGCTGGTCACCTTTTCAGTCAATGAATTCCATATCTAAATATTGACTCAAGGTAAGGAATTGAAAAAGGGATTGTGACTTATGATTAGGGCAATGGCTCTAAACGTCTTGCTCCTAAATTTGTGCTTTCTTCTACTTGTAGATGGTAAGCAGCATCTTCATTTGCTTCACATATTTTGCTCCTGAGACAGAATCTCATGTTCTATTAACCATCTCCAGAACTCTCTGCAGGTGCAGGCCCATGGCAGCACCTCCAACCTTGCCATTTGCTATGACAAACATGGCACCATGGCTTCTGGCAGTTAAATGCTTGTGGTTTGGCATCTGTTACTTTGGAAAGCTGGCATCCCCATTGCTATTAACAAGATCAGCTCTGTGACCACCTCTTCTACCACCAGCCCTACTTTAAAGAGAAGAACCAACACCAGGTTTACTGATGCTGTCACCCCTTTCATCAATGGATTCTCAAACTGGATCAGGTTATGGGAACTGTCTGAACCATCTCTGCAAATTTTCTGGAAATAAAAAACTTTTCTAAAATAAAATACTTATTAAATATTTAACTATCTATAAAGTAGAGTTACAGAGGAGACTCAGAAGTATTTATATTAAAAATAAATATATTTATATAATCTCTGAAAATATATTACATAAGATGGAAAAATTTCTGAAAGGCAACAATGTAATTAGGTATTTTCATCTTAATTAAGCATTTGTAATACTTTTGTAAGTAGGCAGATAGGTCATTTCCAGTTCAGAGAACTTGTGTGAAATAAGAAACACATGATCAAAGTTCCTTCCTGTTGAATTGATCTTGATATTTCTTTTTCCTTTTTTTTTTTTTTTTCATTATTATCCTCTATTTAGAAAACAAAGTTTGTTAATTCACTGTTAAAAGTATTGAAATTTTAAAGACACAGAAGTCAGGAAATTCAAAGTTAAATTGGTCACCAAATTAAATGTTGCTGAATTTTCAATTACTCCATTTTGAGGACATTAGGGCTGGTTATAGCCTTGAAATTAGTTAGAATAATTGATCCTTTGCTGAATCACTTGTTAAGATACAAGAAAATGAGCTTTCTTCACTCCATATTATATGCATAACTTGTGGCATGTTTATGGTTTCTGAATATATGATGCTTTATGGAGAATTCTGAATTTCAGTTCTGTGTTGACAATGCTAGTAGATACAGTGAAGACTGTAACAATACTTAATTATTTTTGGCGAAACGTTGAAAAATCAATGTTGCCTAAGATTATGATTTGCCAGGGTTTTCAATAGTTAGCGACTTTGTAAATTGGTGAGATGACTTGAAAAATGACTATTGTTTCAGTTCAATGTCTCGTAACGTAATTCACTAACACATTGATGAAAACAGGAGAATTTACTGTAGCAAATTTATTCAGCTTAAACTTTGCCCTAAATGTTTTTTTATTTTAAAAATTATGTGAAAATGAGGAAGGACATGTATATTATGTGCATACACTCAACCTTTTTTAACATATGCATATTCACACATTATTTAATTGAAAAAATTTTCACTGAGTAGTTACTGTAGACTGTTCATTAAATACATTTGGGGTATAGATAGAGAAACAACATATCTTGTTAATCTTGCATAACTCTCAGTACAGAGGAGAAAAGAGGAATGTAGACAAGCACCTCAGGTCACAAGTTTTCATGCTTGCCTGAAAATTACACTTTGAGGGATAAAATTGTCTTTTCTAAGAAATCCAGGAAAACTATAGAGGAAGGATAGAGCAAGTGTAATTCATAGAGAGTGCAATCAGGAAGGTAGGCAGAAATAACATTTGACACATCTGATTTCCACCTTGCCCAGAAGTCTGGACTTGCTATCTATAGGGAATGGAAGACTGTTGAAAGATCTGTGCAATAGAACAGCATTATAAATTTTAAGAAGTTAACTCTGGTAGCTGTGCAGATAATAAGTTATTAAAATCAAACATTAGAGGCAAAAAAATATGTAGATGGTTATTGCAATAGTCCAGGTGAACAATATAGCAACCTTAAATGGAGACAATCTTAAAAAGAAGGAAGAAAAAAAGAGTGGAGAGAAAAGAACATCTTGAGAGATATTTGGGCAGTAAAATGGAGAAGATATCATTGCAGAAACAGAACATGAGTGCCTAAAACATCACTCTGGGTGTCGAGCCACATGCACTAGTTAGAGATAGCTGTTATGTCCATTGTGCTCAACCTGCTCTCCTAGTTTATTGGGGGGGGGGTGTGTTTCTTAAAGTCACTTTTGCATTAATACATATGGCGGTTCTCAATTATGATTATATAATTTTTTTAAAGGGAGCCAATCAAAATTTTAGATACATATTTAGTTTGTCTTTTTTTCTTCTTACACCTAGTTTGCATGGATTTTTTAAATATTTGAATTCATTTAACTATTAAAAATGGAAATTGCATTTATTAGGTACTCCAGACTATGGCATTTGTAATAATTTGCTAAACAAAGTCTACATATATATATATATATATATATATATATATATATATATATAGTTTGTTTGTTTTGTTTTTGTTTTTTGGTGAGGAAGATTAGCCCTGAGCTAACATTTGTTGCCAACCCTTCTCTTTTTGCTGAGGAAGATTGGCCCTTGGCTCATATCCATACCCATCGTTCTCTACTTTACATGTGGGACTCCTGCCACAGCATGGCTTGATGAGTAGTACGTAGGTCTACACCTGGGATCCCAACCTGCGAACCCTGGGCTGCAGAAGCGGAGCATGCGAACTTAACCGCTACACCACTGGGCCAGCCCCTACATATATATTTTTAATTTTTTAAATTAGGTTTATAATATGTGGTGTTTTCCTAATGAATAACAAATAGGAAAATTCAACTGATGTCATAATTAGAGGAGATTGTCAACAATAACTAACTTATGATGTGAAAAAGCAAGAGTGCCTCTCATTTGAAACATCATCAAGCAAGTTTTATTGACTTGATAACGGAACATGAAGACTTATAAAGGCAAGTCGAGAAGTGAATTACAAGTTTATCTTCTATAGGATATATGGAAAATGCAAGCGTTTTAGCCAAACATCATCACATGCACTAATTTCAAATAGGCTTTTCATGTGTTCCTGAGTGACCATATTGATAGGCGCAAAGTACCACTTTGCTTTGGATGTGGTTGTTAGGGGAACCCATGGTTTGGATTGTGCTTATTGATAAACGTACACATAATGCAATCTAATACGAAAGCGTAACTCAGTGAAACATTTCTAGATAAGGTTTCAGGATACATAAATTTGAACCTTGGTTTTCAATTAATATCTGTGTGACCTGGGTAAGTCACTTAATTTTTCTGAGAGTGGTTTTTTAAGAAGTTGAGAATTTCTTAAGGAATTTGGTAATGGAGACTAGGAAAGACAGTCTATAATACTACGGGACATAACTGAACACATATCAAATAACAGCACGGTTATTTGTGCTTCATGCAGCAAATAATTTCTATGTGATTACTATGTACAAGGCAATATCGAAGTTATTGACGATTCAGCAAGGAAGCAAGACAAAGTCCCTGTTTAGATGGCCCACATCTTCTAATGGGGAGCTTAACTGGCCTTTGTTTTAAAGTATCTTTTAAAATTCTCCTACACATTTTATTAGCTGCAGTCCATTAAGCATGTGCAAAATTGTCCTAAATAATGAATATTCTTAGATTTTGTAGTTCCTAGTTCCAGCTATTTTTAGTGTTCATTAGAACTCAAAAGTTTCTCAGCCCTGTGAACAATTCTCAATTGTTCAGTTTACAGCTCCCACGTAGTCCTTTGTGAAGCTACGTGATGTTTCTCTCTATGCATTACACCTTAGTATTCTAAGTAACATTCTCAAAGGCATCTATCTAGATTTCTGGCCTTTTTGTATTTTTTTCTGTACCTCTCTCTCTTCTTTATTATTTTTTCCTGAAAATCCAGCTAGCTCTGCCTTTCCAAACTCCAAACTTTATCTCTTAAACTCCATGAGATTGCTATGTTCTGCTTAGCTTTCTCCTCCTTGCGCTGAAGTCTGGAAAGTGCCTCCAGGCAGAAGGTAGCAGATCCCTGTCTTTGCGTTTCAGCTGTCCAACGTTTGAAAATACATGTTTCTCCGATTTTCTTGTCGTTTAGAGAAGGAGTCAAGTTTAATACCAGTTAATCCATCCTGATCAGACACAGTTCTCTACCGCTTTTTCAAGATTATCTATTTGAATATTCTTATATAATTAAATCTCCTTTTGAACTGATCAGTGTTTTCATCTAATTTACCCATTTTTCTATATTTTCATGAACATATTAATCATAGTTATTTTAAAGTCTTTATCGGCTAAATACAAGCTCTGAGTTATTTGTGGGTCTGTTTCTATTGTTTATATTTCCTCTTACTTATCAGTAATTGTTACTTGCCTCTTCATACCTCTAGTTGTGTTAGGTTGCATGATGGACTTCGCATATGGAAGACTCCTTTGATCATGTTATCATTCAAGGAGGTCCCTTCGTATATCAAGACAATGAGGAATTGACGATCTCAAAACTGTCAGTTACTGAGTTTTGTTGTGTTTTATTTGCAGTTTTAGGAAGACTAGTGAACTTCTGCTTTACCCTTTTTTCTAATATATGATCCTCCTAGGTTTTAATTGAGTTCAGAGGTTTCTCTCGACGCAGCCATAAAAAACAGAGAAATACAATTTTGCCCTTCAAATGTTCGGTCTAATTGTCCAGACTCCTGACCACTCAGTTTCAAAATCTGACAAATTTCTTGAGTGAAAAACCAGCTATGTGCTTGAAGCAGGAGGCCGGTGTTTTCTTACCTAAGTTCCGACTGCAGGAGATTCTACCTTTCCTATTCATTTGCCCTCGTTTTCCAGCCTCCCATGCTGATCCACAACTCAGCAAAGACCAGTGAAGAATGACCATTTAGCTTTAAGTTGCTACATTGTTATGATTTATATTCTGGTCCCTTGCAACCCAGGTTTTGCTGGTTTCTCTTAACCTCATCAGGGGTCTTCCCAAACTAAGACCAAATTTCAGATGATGCCTGAGATTAGCAAATATCCAAGGGGAAAATATACATAAAAATAATGTATCATTTTGGAAGAGTTTTTTCTCTCTGATATTTTGAAATCATTTAGTTCTTCCCCCTGCCGTAGGCTCCCTAAGGACTACAATATGATTTTTGTAAATCTATCTTGCTTTTTTTTTAGCTGCATTTGCAATGTTGGCATGCTATGATATACTATATCCTACTTGGAAGCAGAATTCTGCATGGTGCTTTTAATTACGGTAATTATGTTTTTCATATCAAGAATCTCTAATTGGTTCTTTATTTCAAATCTTCTTGGCCATTCTTAATGGGCTCTTGTACCTGCTTATATTTTCAAGTTTCTCTTTTATTTTTTGAACATATAAACACATTTGTTTTCATACTTAATGCCTGATAAGTCTGTTTTCTTGAAGTCTTATCGTTCCTGAGATCTCTTGTTAATATTTGTCCTATGATTCTTTTATGTTGAATTGTTGTTGTTACAGTTGTTTTAATTGTGAGCTATTGTTTTCTTTAAAAGTTTATCCACAGGAATTATTTTAGGACTGGGTGGAAGTTGAGCTCCTCCACAGAGAACTTTCCTCCACAGAGAAGATTCGCTGTTATTATTCTGGAAGCACTACCAAACTGCAGACATTTTAAATGTATTTTTTTGCTTGAGATTTTTCAGACTAGGTATGGTGAAGTTGCACTAAAAATCTCTTGTGAGGGGTATCTTAAGGTTAGAAATTTCAGAAGTAATTTATTTTCCCCTACTCAGTTCCAAGGTGGAGACATTTTCCTGCTGTCTCTTTCTATGATTTAGGTAAATTTCTCATTTATCTTGCCACAAAAATGTACTCCATTGAAGGTCTCAGCTTTGTATTAAACACTTCATTTGAGGAAACCTTATAAATATCCTGTTCTGAGGATATTTATATCCCAGCAGCCAAGAAGGCAGAAGCTCAAGATCTCCTCAAACATAAAAGTGTATAGACCATACTCATATCAGACAAAGTAGACTTCAAGATAAAACAGGTTAAGAAAGACAAAGAAGGGAAATATATAATGATAAAAGGGACACTCCATCAAGAAGACATATCACTTATAAATATATATGCACCCAACATAGGAGCACCAATGTACATAAAACAACTATTAACAAACCTAAAAGGAGAAATCAACAACAACACAATAATAGTAGGGGATCTTAACACCCCACTTACAGCAATGGATAGATCATCCAGACAAAAAGTTAATAAAGAAATATTAGACTTAAATGAAAAACTGGACGAGATGGACCTAGTAGACATATACAGAGCACTCCACCCAAAAACAGCTGACTACACATTCTTCTCAAGCGCGCATGGAACATTCTCTAGGATAGACCATATGTTGGGAAACAAAGCAAGCCTCAATAAATTTAAGAAGATTGAAATCATAACAAGCATCTTTTCAGACCATAAGGCTATGAAACTGGAAATGAACCAGGAAAAAAAAACTGGGAAAGTGACAAAAATGTGGAGATTAAACAACATGCTACTGAACAACCAATGGATCATTGATGAAATTAAAGGAGAAATCAAAAACTATCTGGAAACAAACGAAAATGATAACATGCCATATCAAACCATATGGGACGCAGCAAAAGCGGTCCTGAGAGGGAAACTCATAGCGATACAAGCCCACCTTAACAAACAAGAAAAAGCCCTAATAGGCAACCTTAAATTACACCTAACAGAACTAGAAAAAGAAGAACAAACAAAGCCCAAAGCCAGCAGAAGGAGAGAAATAATAAAAATCAGAGCAGAAATAAATGATATTGAGACCAAAAAAACAGTAGAAAGGATTAATGAAACAAAGAGTTGGTTCTTCGAGAAGATAAACAAAATAGACAAACCCTTAGCCAGGCTAACTAAGAAAAAAAGAGAAAAGGCTCAAGTAAATAAAATTAGAAATGAAAGAGGAGAAATTACAACGGATACCATGGAAATACAGAGGATTATAAGAGAATACTATGAGAAATTATATGCCAACAAATTGGACAATCTAGAAGAAATGGATAAATTCTTAGACTTATACAACCTCCCAAAATTGAACCAAGAAGAAATGGAGAATCTGAATAGACCAATCACAAGTAAAGAGATTGAAATAGTAATCAAAAACCTCCCAAAAAATAAAAGTCCAGGACCAGATGGCTTCTCTGGTGAATTTTACCAAACATTCAAAGAAGATTTAATACCCATCCTCCTCAAACTATTCCAAAAAATAGAGGAAGATGGAACACTTCCTGAATCATTCTATGAGGCCAACATCACCCTGATACCAAAACCAGACAAAGACAATACAAAGAAAGAAAATTACAGGCCAATATCGCTGATGAACATTGATGCAAAAATCCTCAACAAAATATTGGCAAACCGAATACAACAATATATTAAAAAGATCATACACCATGATCAAGTGGGATTTATTCCAGAGACTCAGGGATGGTTCAACATCCGCAAATCAATCAACGTGATACATCACATCAACAAAACAAAGAATAAAAACCACATGATCGTCTCAATAGACGCAGAGAAGGCATTTGACAAGACACAACATCCATTTATGATAAAAACTCTCAATAAAATGGGAATAGAAGGAAAGTACCTCAACATAATAAAGGCCATATATGACAAACCCACAGCTAACATCATACTCAACGGGGAAAGACTGTGAAAGCCATTCCTCTGAGAACAGGAACGAGGCAGGGCTGCCCACTCTCACCACTCCTGTTCAACATAGTACTGGAGGTTTTGGCCAGAGCAATTAGGCAAGAAAAAGGAATAAAAGGAATCCAAATAGGTAACGAAGAAGTGAAACTCTCACTATTTGCAGATGACATGATTGTATATATAGAAAACCCTAAAGAATCTGTTGGAAAACTGTTAGAAACAATCAACAACTACAGCAAAGTTGCAGGGTACAAAATCAATCTACAAAAATCAGTTGCATTTCTATATGCTAATAATGAACTAACAGAAAGAGAGCTCAAAAAGATAATACCATTTACAATTGCATCAAAAAGAATAAAATACCTAGGAATAAATCTTACCAAGGAGGTGAAGGACCTATACAATGAGAACTACAAGACATTATTGAGGGAAATCCACGATGACATAAAGAAATGGAAAGATATCCCATGCACGTGGATTGGAAGAATAAACATAGTTAAAATGTCTATATTACCTAAAGCAATCTACAGATTCAATGCAATCCCAATCAGAATCCCAATGACATTCTTCACAGAAATAGAAAAAAGAATACTAAAATTTATATGGGGCAACAAAAGACCCCGAATAGCTAAAGAAATCCTAAAGAAAAAGAACAAAGCAGGAGGCATCACAATTCCTGACTTCAAAACATACTACAAAGCAATAGTAATCAAAACAGCATGGTACTGGTACAAAAACAGACACACAGATCAATGGAACAGAATTGAAAGCCCAGAAATAAAACCACACATATACGGACAGCTAATTTTCGACAAAGGTGCTAAGAACATGCAATGGAGAAAGGAAAGTCTCTTCAATAAATGGTGTTGGGAAAACTGGACAGCCACATGCAAAAGAATGAAAGTGGACCATGTGCTATCGCCATTCACAAAAATTAACTCAAAATGGATCAAAGACCTGAAGGTGAGACCTGAAACTATAAAACTCATAGAAGAAAATATAGGCAACACACTATTTGACATTGGTTTTAAAGGAATCTTTTCGGATGACATGCCTACCCAGACTAGGGAAACTAAAGAAGAAATAAACAAGTGGGACTTTATCAGACTAAAGAGCTTTTATAAGACAAATGAAACCAGAATCAAGATGAACAAACAACCAACCAGCTGGGAGAGAATATTTGCAAAACATACATCTGACAAGGGGTTGATCTCCATAATATATAAAGAACTCACACAATTGAACAACAGAAAAACAAACAACCCAATCAAAAAATGGGCAGAGGAAATGAACAGACACTTCTCCAAGGAAGATATACAGATGGCCAATAGGCACATGAAAAGATGCTCAACATCACTAATCATCAGGGAAATGCAAATCAAAACAACACTAAGATACCACCTCACGCCCGTTAGAATGGCTATAATCACCAAGACAAAAAACAACAAATGTTGGAGAGGATGTGGAGAAACAGGAACCCTCATACACAGCTGGTGGGAATGCAAATTGGTGCAGCCTCTATGGAAAACGGTATGGAGATTCCTCAAAGAATTAAAAATAGAGATGCCCTATGATCCAGCCATCCCACTACTGGGAATCTATCCAACGCACCTGAAATCAACAATCCAAAGAGGCTTATGCACCCCTATGTTCATTGCAGCATTATTCACCATAGCCAAGAAGTGGAAGCAACCTAAGTGTCCCTCGACTGACGATTGGATTAAGAAAATGTGGTATATATATACAATGGAATACTACTCAGCCATAAAAAAAGACAAAATCGTCCCATTTGCAACAACATGGATGGGCCTGGAGAGTATTATGTTAAGTGAAATAAGCCAGAAAGAGAAAGACAAACACTGTATGATCTCACTCATATGTGGAATATAAACCAACACATGGACAGAGAAAACTGGACTGTGGTTACCCGGGAAGTGGGGGTGGGGGGTGGGCACAAGGGGTGAAGGGAGTCATATATGGGGTGATGGACAAACAAAAATGTACAACCCAAAATTTCACAATGTTAGAAACCATTAAAACATCAATAAAAAAAAAAAAAAGTGTATAGAAAGCTTGCTTACCTCCAAGGCTTTCTGTAACTCTGTATTGGGGCCCTATAGGTTCTTTAATTTGATGCCACTTCACAATGTATTATTATACATACACAAACATTATTATACATAACTATGCACACTACGTATATTTTATAGTATATGTATTTATATATAGTATATACATACACTCATATATATATATATATATATATAATTTTTTTTTTTTTTTTGTGAGGAGATCAGCCCTGTGCTAACATCCGCCAATCCTCCTCTTTTTTTTTTTTGCTGAGGAAGACGGCCCTGGGCTAACATCTGTGCCTATCTTCCTCCACTTTATATGGGACGCCGCCACAGCATGGCTTGCCAAGCAGTGCGTCGGTGCGCGCCCGGGATCCGAACCAGCGAACCCCGGGCCGCCGCAGCGGAGCGCGCGCACTTAACCGCTTGCGCCACCGGGCCGGCCCCTATATATATAATTTTTTATCCAATATTTTGTTTGTACTTATTTTGTTTGGAATAGATTTCAAGTTATTTAGTTAGCCACACTACTAGAAAGAGGAATTCATTTTTACTTAGTTTTCCTAACTTATCTGATAGGTACCTTTATTACAGACTATAAAAATTTAAATATAGAGAATGAATAAATTGCAGACTTTTTTGTAGTTGTTATAGAGTTGACACATGTAGTCTTATTCCATAGCCGATAGTCTTAACCACTATATTACACTAGTTTGAATAAATAAATTCTTTGAATAGAAATTTTAGGTGCTGGATAAAGGAGAAAAAAGGTTTTCTCCATCATGTGATATGTGAGAGTGGTTTAATTCAATTTAACCCCTACCTTCTAGTAGTAAATGCATAAAGCTGAAAGTCTTTGTTAAAACATGAGAAAGTAGAGTTCACATGCACTTTAAACAAGCTGCCTAAAGAAAAAAATATATAT
This sequence comes from Diceros bicornis minor, assembly GCF_020826845.1. Lineage (NCBI taxonomy): Eukaryota > Metazoa > Chordata > Mammalia > Perissodactyla > Rhinocerotidae > Diceros > Diceros bicornis. The sequence goes on from NC_080761.1 coordinate 51,337,720, forward strand.
ATATATGGTTCATAAATTGTAAGGACTGTGGCTTTTGGTAAGATATTGCAGTTCAAGTCATAACAGAAAACCTGCTGGAAGTTGGAAATTTGAAATTGGTTTTCCCAATGTGTAAAGTGAATGTTATTGCACCGCAATTTGGCAGGGTATCAGAAAAATGTAAAAGTATTATTATTCCTCTCGCTGATCAAAATTCAGACAAAAGAGTAGATCTATACATATAGGCATTTTTATTATAATGCTTTTAAATGATGTAGCTGTTTCTTAAGTATAAGATGCTATTTATTGTGTCACAGAGTCAAATAATCTTCAAAGAAAGCTCCCTTAAATTAGATATTTTATACAAAAAGAACATGGCATGGAACCCTAGCTCCAACTCGGTTTTTAACACTTTTCAAGAGTCATGTTTTCTTTATTATTAATGTAATTTATTGTGTATTTGCTATCCTTGATAAAATTTGAATTTAAAAGTGTACAAGGAGTCACCCTACAGTTGAAACGTTAAAAATGATCAAATTCAGGTGTTGTTTATTTTATTTGTTAAAATAAAATTTTCTAAAAGGTAGCATTATGCCTCTAAAAATATATAAATAGGCACATGTCAAAAATATTATTCAACTCACTAAATGATGAGGGTTCCAGTAACATGTTAAAATCATTCCAAGGGACATTTAAGAAGCTAGTTGTTTATATCCAATGTTCAGATAAGATTTTTGGGGTTAGTTATAAAACTGGTTAGTGTCCAACAGGACCAGAAGCTGTAAGCTTTGGAGGCTATCTGTTCCATTGGATAGAAATCATTTGATTCTCTACCAGACAAAAATCTTTATCTTTCCACTGCTGCTACACATACAAATGCCGCTTCGTAGCAAGACAAGCCCAGCATGCAGTAAAAAAAATCCTAGTAACATCTCTTGCCTATATTTATATTTTTTTTCTGCTTTACAAACCATGTCTTTTGTTGTGTTTTATATATGAAGTGTTCATTTATATACAGGAAAACGTATAAGGTGTATGCCAAGTGTATATCTTGAGGACATTTTTACAGCTTTATTTACGTATAATTAACATATAACACATTGCTCATAAGGTGTACTATTAGATGAATTCTGACATATGTATACACCCATTAAACAATTACTCCACAAACAAGATAATGAACATGTCTGTCACCCCCAAACCTTCCTAGTTCCCCTCTGTAATCTCCTTTCATTTATGCTTCCCAGGTGTGAAGCACTGATAAATATATATTGCATATGCATAGCTAATTGTTTCAGCATCATTTGTTTAAAATATTATCCTGATGCCATGAATGGCTCTTGAATCTTTATTGAAAATCAGCATCCATCTATATATGCATCCATTTCTGGTCCCTATGCTGTTCCTTTTGTCTATTTGTCTGTTGGTCTGCTAGTACCACACTAGCTTGATTACTGTAGCTTTACAATAAGTCTCAAAACTAGGTGGTGTTAGTCATCTAAATTTGATCTCGTTCAAAGCGATTTAGTATTCTAGGTCCTTTGCATTTCTGTGTGAGTTTTAGAATCAGCTTGTCAATTTCTATAAAAAGAAAAATGAGCTAGGATATTCACTGGAATTGCTATGGATTGAGTTGGGAAGATTTGATATCATAACAATATTGAGTCTTATGACATGTGAACCCACATTAATTGTCTTTAATTTCTCTCAGCAATATTTTCTAGTTTTTAGTGACTAGATGTTTCCCATCTTTTTCAGTTTCATCCCTAAGTACTATGCATTTTGACACTACTGTAAATGTTATTGTTGTTTTAAGTTTTTTCTCTTATTGTTCACTGCCAGGTAGTTTGAAACGACAGTTTAATTGGATGATATAATTGAGCCTCAAAACCAGGTATATATGTATTTTTTTTCTAAGTTTGGGAGACTGACTCTGCTGTCATGTTAATTCATAACTGTGCTCAATACCTCTCAGCTTGCTCTCAAGGATGATATATCCAAAAAGTCATGTTTCAGTTTATTTAACAACATGCCAAAACTTTCAAATTGCACATACTTTTAGAGAACTGGAATCATAGAGGAATATAAATACTAGCTCATAGGCAGATATGTGACTATCACTGGCACCTGTCAGATCGGTGGGTTGGGGTCCCAGATTCTTGGTCCACAGACACAAAAGAATTTGAGAGCAGATACACAGCAGAAGTTTTAACAGAGGAGGATTTATTAGCAAAATGAAAGTACACCCCCAAGCGAAGGGGCGGGCAGGCTTGAGGGGAGCAACTGCACCGAAGTTGCAGTGGTCGGTGGCTTTGGAAGGCTGGGTCCCGGGAGCAGGTGAGGGTCTTGGAACGTGTGCTAATCAGGGCATTGTCTCCACCCCCACATCGGGAGGGGGAGATTTTTTCCTTACATAGGCATCTCCAGAACTGTCATGGCGGGGATCTCCCTCAGGCGCGTCAAAACCCCAATGCAAATGAGGGTATAATGAGGCTTGGGGCTGCTCTTGATCAGGGTCAGGGGGAGTGCTGTATGTCTGAAGAGCCGCTGCCAGGTAATTAGGATGCTACACCTGGTGGAGTGACCTTGCTCACAGCTCATATCTAGCTTCCTGCCTATCTCGTGACTACATATGAAATTATCTATATGTTGCTCTAACCACTTTTTAATTCTGTGCTGATATTCTCATTCTTTCTTCCTCCTCTTGAAATTCTCTTATACTTATCATTGACTTTTGGTTTAATTCATCCTCTTTTTTTCCTATAACGTACTTTCAACTATTTTACTAACCTGTTGCTCTTTTTATTTTAAGACACTTTCAAAACGTCGTGTATTTTACTTTATATTAAAATTTAAATACATATCAAAAAGAAATGAAAGCAGGGACTCAAACAGATGTTTGTACACTCATGTTCGTAGCAGCAGCATTCATAATAGCCAAAGGATGGAAGCAATCCAAGTGTCTATTGACAGGTGAATGGATAAACAAAATATAGTATATACCTATACTATGCAATGGAATTTTATTCAACTTTAAAAAGAAAGGAAATTGTGACATATGCTACACAATGTTGATGAACCTTGAATTATATTAAGTGAAACAAGCCAGTTACCAAAGGAAAAAGTATTGTATTATTCCACTTACATGAGTTACTTAGATTAGTCAAATTACAGAGACAGAAAATGGAATGGTGGTTTCCAGGAGCTAGGGGAAGGGGTGAATGGGGAGTTAGTGTTTAATGGGCAATGGAATTTGAGTTGGAGAAGAAGAAAAGCTTTGGAGATGAATGGGGGAGATATCTTTGGAGATAACAATGATGGTTACACAATAATGTGAATATACTTAATGCCACAGAACTGTGCACTTAAAAATAATTTAAAAAGTAAATTTTATACAATGTATATTTAAACAGAATAAAAAAATGCAAAGCCAGCATAGAAATAGAACATATTTTATAGAGTTTGGTGATGATATTTTACGTTTGCACATATTTAGAATTTCAAGAGCCCTCATTTCAGATAAGGTAGTCTAAGACTTACCAAGGTAGAGTAAAAGAAAGCTATAAATAGTTCCCATTTTCAATGAGATTTGTTAGGGAAAATGTATAAAACTGGCCAATTTTGTTTATTTTTATTACCATATTCTTATTTCTAGTAGTGGAAGTGTGGAAAAGCACCATTAAGTAGACCAACATTCCATTTCCATAGAGCCCATATAAGTAAAACATTAGAGAAAACAAAACAAAATAATTAATAGGACGCAATTCAAATAATGCTAAGCTGATATCCTTATCTGATAGCATATTTTTCCTAATAAGAATTCAGCATTTCAAATAAATCACTAAACTTCTGTTTATATATATATTTAATGAGATGCTATACAAACTTGAGTTAATGACACAGAATTTTACAAGATTTAAGAAGCTTTTTTGGGGACCATTTCTTTTTAAGTTCTTTCTAAACTACCTAAGAGGCAACTGGTTCTCCATAAATCATATCATCTGCCTTTACAGGATTCAAAAAAAATGCATTGGGCATAAAATCTTAGCAATAATGTTAGATAAATAAATTAAACATGGAATAAAGCTTTGCTTCTCATTTTGAAATATAAAAATCATTTACCAGCCGGCCCCGTGGCTTAGCGGTTAAGTGCACACACTCTGCCACCAGAGGCCCGGGTTCAGATCCTGGGCACGCACTGAGGCACCGCTTGTCCAGCCACGCTGAGGTGGCGTCCCACATACAACAACTAGAAGGATGTGCAACTATGACATACAACTATCTATTGTGGCTTGGGGAGAAAAAGGGAGAAAAAAAAAGGAGGAGGATTGGCAATAGATGTTAGCTCAGGACCAGTCTTCCTCAGCAAAAAAAAAAGAGGAGAATTGGCATGGAAGTTAGCTCAGGGCTGATCTTCCTCACAAAAAAAAAAAATCACTTACAAGAAGATCTTGACACTTGTTTTCTTCAAGTGAAACATTCAAGTGCAAAACCCTTTTGGGGGAAAATAGAGAAACACGAAAGGGGCTTAAGCATCTTTCCCAAAGTGATAACCTTCGCAACTTCTCTTCAGATGTATCTGTGGGTGTCCAAGCTCCCAAGGGCTCCCATGAGTATAGATGATTGAGGTTCCTGACTGCAATCTGGAACCCTTTCCTTTCTAGTACTTGTGTATCAGTATTAAAGCTCTATAAACTGTAGTTAGCTATTTTAACCTGAAATCACAATAGTAAAATATTTCATCCTAGGTAAGGGAGTTCCTTTGGGTATTTGGTTTAATTCTCAGGACTGATTACTTGCTGAGCTCCAAAAATATTCCATACCTATAGGATTCTAAAGAATCTAGAAAAACGAGAGAGAGAAAGAGAAGAAAAAGTATAGTGTCTTCTGTTATTGTAACTAAACATCAGAACTATTTTTGTTAATCTAATTAAAGTTAGAGATATAGTCATCCATCGGTATCTGTGGTGGATTAGTTCCAGGACCCCTGTGGATACCAAAATCCACAGCTGCTGAAGTCCCTTAGTCGGCCCCCCATATCGGCGGGTTCCACATCCACGGATTCAATCAACCCCGGATCATAAACATAGTACATGATCTGCAGTTGGTTGTACCTGTGGCTATGAGGCCCGTGGCTGCAGAGGGCCAACCGTATTATTTAGCATTTGTATCCTCAACACAAACAGAATGTTGAAGAAGAAATTTAATTTGTTGAAGTATTTGAGCTGACTTAAAATCCCAGTATGTCATCTTAAATAAGCGTATAAGTTGAAGTATATGATATAGAAAACTTTATCCCACATGATCGACAACCTCAGAGTTATATTTCACTTGAGCCTAGCAACCCAGAGGCCTCCTAACACTTATGATGGCTTGATAAGTACATTTGGGAAGCATTGATTTTCTATCGTCATATGTCCAGCACAGCGATAATTTCAGAATTCCAATTTTCCCTACACTATTTGGCCAAATTACTCAACATCTCTTAGAATGAATAGTCTTATTTATAAAATAGAAATAATAATTGTACCTAGTTATTTAGTTCTTAAAATATGATGTATATCAGATGAATCATAGTGTCTGGCATCTAGTAATTTATCAATAAATATTTACCACTGTTTTTAGTACAAGCAGAAAAATTGAGTTATAATAATGATGATGCTGTTATTCTCCTCATACTAGGCTGCAGGTGACCGTAAAAAATCCATAAGACATTTAACTATCTCTAGAAATTCGTGTTTTCGTGTTAGGGTACTATTATACTCAGAATGAAAATATTTTATACTCAGATTGAGAAAACAAATTATGCATGAGTGTTTTAATATCAGAATTCATAAATAAACTTCAGCAAAAAGACAGAGAAATGAAATAGGCCTTGATGTGATATAAGAGGGATTTATTGGAAATCTTTCAGCTCAACTGGGATTTGAAAGGGATGAAAATTCCAAGAAAGAATCTAAAGGCAGGATTGACCCTGATAAGTTTGTGAGGGAAACATAGTCTATAATTGTTCAAAAGAGACTAATCTGTCAAAGTAATATTTAAGGAAATGTTTTGAAGGGAGAGAACATGAAATGAGGAAGGTCAGGTGTGTGATTATAATAATCTAGGCATGAAATGATAAGCATTATGAGTGGTGTTTTGTCTAAGAGACACAATAGTTTCAAGAGCCATTTTCTTGTTAAGTTTAGACAGGATTTTACATTTTGAACCAGTGCCGTATCGTGCTAAGAAGGTTAATATCTCAAATACATGGACCAAAACACTTTATTCACATAATTGATGACTATCTGCGCTTGATTTAGTGCAGAAATGCCAAACTGGAACTTAAGAAAAATAACTTAATCCTAGAGTTGCAAGAGGCTTAAACTGGAAATAATGATCTGATTCAACTCATCATTATTGAAATAAGAAGAATGAAGGCATAAAATACACAATTACCTGAACATATGCTCTGTCCTAGGATACAAAAACCATAAGTCTCTGAGGGAGGGGCAGAAAATTATCTGGTACCAGGAACCCAGGCAAAAACCCACTGTTTCAGAGGTATAGGCAGGAGAAAACACATCAGCCTTTAGAGAAGCTCAAGAAACCCCACATTACCCTCCCCTCCCCTGGCCAGGGGTCCAGGTCAAGGATCACTGCTTCTAGAGGGACATGTGGAAGCAAAATACTTCTGTACCATCAGAGGCACAGGGAATATTTTTGGGCCCGGGATCCTGAACTAATAAATGCAGAGGTGTGCTAGTGCTGTGGAGGGTGGGAAAATCTCCAGCCAGTGGTCTCAGGCAAAGGTACCCTGCTCCTAATGAAGGAGTAGAATTGTTTGCCCCTATGTGTGGGGTAGGAAACATGCAATGACACAAAGCAGAGGCTTGTTAGCTCTGAGAAGGGAGGAGGGGCAAGGAAGTCTTTCTTGCAAAAACCCAATACAGAGAAAAGGCAGGGTTTGGATCCCATGGGAGTGAGAGTTAGGAAGCGCTGAGAATGCCCCACCTCTGAATCTCACTCTGAAGCTGCCTCACAAGGGCCACGAATCATCCTCCTGCCTCCAACATGAGTTTTGTGTCTAGTCACGAGCAATGGTGTTCTACGGCTGGAGGAGGAGCCAGAATGTGGAGAGAGACCCCCTCTGTGACACTGGTGTGCAGAGACTGCTGAAAGCTGATAGTGCAACAGGAGCGCTGACATATACGCATCAGAGCTTCAGGCCCCTCGCTAGGCACAAGATAGTAGCAGCCTACTGCTGGAGGAATTTTAATGATTTGGTTCACTGCATGTTAGAACAACCACAGCAAAACCCAACCCAGGTCAATGAGGAATATATTAACTCAACCCTTGTCCCTGCCTATACTAGCAGCACAATGAAAATAAAAATAATAATAGTAATAATAAAGAAAAACTGTGGGCATAAATAATTATCTCATGATCTACTATTCTGTTACACCTGATGCTCTGCATTCTTTTAGAAATTAGGAGAATCACATAAAAGCAAGTAAAAACAAAAGAAAACAAGCATTGTCAAGAGAGAAAGAAATAAACAAAAGTAGACGCAGAGATAGCCCAGATGTTGGAACTCACATGCAAATACTTTAAAATGATAATGATTAAAATGTTAAAGGATCTAGTGAAAAAAATAGACACCTTAGGGGACAAACGGGAAATTTCTGCAGAGATGGAAAAAATAAATGTCAAATGCAAATGCTAAAAAAAATGAAAATATCACAGCAGAGATGAAGACTTACCAGCAAGCTCATTAGCCAACTAGTCAGAGCTGAGGAAAGAATCAGTAAATTTTATAAGTCCATACAAATTATTGAAACTGAAGCATAAAGGGGAAAAGAAACAAAGCAAAACACAACAAACAAAACAAAAAACCCAGATAATCCAAGAACTGAGTGATAATATAAAATAGACTAACATATATTTAATTGGAATCCCAGAAGGAAAAATCACAAGGAATGAGACAGAAAAAAAATATTTGAAGAGATGCCTGAGAATTTTGAACATTATTGAAAGACAACAAATCATAGATCCAATAAACTCAGAGAATCTCCAAGAAAGATTAATAAAAAAATTAAATTAAACACATTGAGAATAATTATACACTGCTGAAACCAAAGATAAAGAAAATATCTTGAATTCAGCCACAGAAAAAAAGGAACATTACCCTGAGGGTTAAACAAAAAATAAACATCGAAATGACCTGCTTGTCTGCAACTATGCAAGCCAGAGCCCAATGATATAAAATCTTAAAAGAACTGAAAGAAAAAAAGTCAACACAGAATTCTATACCCATGGAATATATAGCTCAAAGATAACAATGAAATAAAGACATTTTCAGAGAAATAAATCCTGAAAGAGTTCATTGCCAACTAATTTGCACTAAAATAAATGTTAAAGGAATTTCTTAAGGCAAAAGGAGTATAAAAACAGATGGAAATTGAAACTATATAAGAAGATAAAGAGCACAAGAAAGGATAAAAATAAGAATTAAAAAAACCAATTCTTTTTCATTGTTCTCAAGATAGTTGATTATAACAGTAACTCTATAGTAACTCTATGCTGTGGAGATTATAATATTTGAGAGTATAATGCATCACAATAATAGATAATATGAGGTAAGATATAGAAATTATACTTGAAAGTCTCTTACACAATATAGGATTTAGAACGATATAAATTTCAGGTCACTGTAGTAAGTTAAAATATACATCCAAATCCCTAGAGAAACCACATAAATTTTTTAAAAGTGGTATATATAATAATTTTTCCATAGAATTTCCCGTTTTTAGTTTTGAAGTAGCTGTTTTGCTTTTATATATATAATGAGATAATTTCTTAAATATCAACATTTTGAAAATTCATGACCATGACAAATTAATTTCTTTCAATCTAAATAATAATTTTAATAATAAATATTAAAATAATTATTTAAAAATCCTATCCCAACATCAGGACAGTATGTTAGAAGTAATAATTTAAGAGTAGTATGGATTATATTAAAGTTTTCTGTTATTTCATTAGGTCATTTCAATTGCACAAAACAGATTTGGGGTCACATAAAGGAGTGCCCAATGTGGGCACTCTTAGAAGAGCTCTCAAACTGAAGAGTTCCTGAGAACATGTGTTGTTAGTTAAATCCTGCTACAATCTCCAAAAAGTGACACCCCATTTTCCCCTCTGAAGATGGATTCCATAGGACTTGGAGAAAGCCCTTATACTTGGATCTTTCTCTCCTTCATAATATTCATGAATATTTGAAACAAAGGCAATAGATTCAGCAGCTTCAAAGTTTAAGATAATTTCCTGAGTTTCTGTGTGTGTGTTTCCTCCTCTATTCTTTTGCTAGTATTTTTTATTTTCATTTCACATCACATCAAATTTCTTCACTTTTCAGCTTCCTGGTACAATAACTTTCCTAGAATTTTTATCATGCTTAATCCCTCAGCGTGATCAGTTCTTTACTCCCATAAAGAATCTTCCCAAATTCTTATTCTTTCAAAAGCAAGGTGTGATCAAGATATTGTATTAGTCAGGGTTCTCCAGAGTAACCAATAGGGTATATACATATATAGATAAATAGATATTTATGAGGAGATTTATTATAGGAATTGGCTCATGTAATTATGGAACCCAAGAAGTCCCATGATCTGCCCCCTGTAAGCTGGAAAACCAAGAAAGCTGGAGATGTAGTTCGGTCTGAGTCTGAAGGCCTGAGAATCATGGGAGCTGATGGTCTAAGTCCCAGATGGAGTCCAAAAGCCCCAAGAACCAGGAGTACAGATGTCTGAGGGTAAGATGTTCCAATAAGCAAAGAGCAAATTCCCCCTTCTTCAGCATTTTTGGTCTATTTAGACCCTCAACAGATTGGATGATGCCTACCCTCATTGGTGAGGGTGATTTTCTTTACTCATCCTACTGATTCAAACGCTAAACTCTTCCAGAAAAACCCTCACAGACACAACTGAGAAATAATATTTTACCAGCTATCTGGGCATTCCTTACCCCAGTCAAGTTGACATATAAAATTAGCCATCACAGATGTGTACCCTAGAATAAAAGGCAAAGTTCTGGCTAGACTATTAGTTCACTCTGTAAATTACTTTTCTATTATAGGTGTCACTTTCAAAGGTTATTGAAATTAATTGATATGAGGATTCTGCTTCAAATCAAGGTGGAATAGCAGAGATCAGATTTATCATTACACATGAAACAACTAAAATAACAGACAAAATAAATGAAACAAAAGTTTGCAAAGCACTGCACATCAGGCAACTAATCACAGTAATCCCAGATATATGACCAACAAACAAGGTGAGCTCTACAATGATTCTGGCTTATTGCCTGGAGAGAGTTTCCAGGCTGCCATGAAGGGCTTTGGAGGTAGGGGTGCTGAGGGATCCTGGTGTTTTCCCTGAGTTAAGGAGACAAAACTGATTATCTGGTGGGACAAGTGGGTAGAGATCAGATAGCAGAGTAATGGAGGGTAGAGAGGTGCACAGACTGAGAACTCTGAAAATCTGCAGAGGGAATCCCTCAAGTATTCAACAGAATAGTGATCAACGCATACATGCGTGTTAAACAACAGTGGCTGGGGAATCAAACATTCCAAAGGTACTGGGAATAGCACCTGTTTCCACCAGCCAGAATGGAACTGTTCATAATTGGCAAGACTCACAATGATCTCATTTTAGTAGTGGGAAAATATTAGCCCTAAACAAAACACTGCTTCATTCACACCTAACAAATTTTAAAAGCAAAACCTGGAAAGATCAAACTTTTCCTGAGTAACTTAACTGCCCTATAGAACAGAGCTCAAGAATATTTAAAGGGATAAAAAAATATCCAACACTCAACAAGGCGAAATTCACAGTATCTGAAATCCAATAAAATATACCAAATTTGTGATGAAAAAGAAGAATATGGCCCATAATGAGGAGAAAAATTAATCCATCAAAACCAACTCAAAAGTAACACAGGTTTCAGAAATATTAGACTAGGTCTGTGTTGTCATTAGAACAGATATTACAATTGTATTCCAATTGTTCAAAAAGCTATAGTAAAGATAGAACATACTAAGTAGAGAAAGGAACTATATATTAAAAAATACCCAGGAGCCAGCCCGGTGGTGTAGTGGTTGGATTTGCATGCTCTGCTTCGGCGGCCTGGGTTTCGCAGGTTTGGATCCCGGGCGTGGCCCTACACACCGCTCATCAAGCCAAGCTGTGGCGGCGTCCCATATACAAAAAATATAGAGGAAAATGGGCACAGATGTTAGCTCACGGCCAATCTTCCTCAGCAGAAAGAGGAAGATTGGCAACAGATGTTAGCTCATAGCCAATCTCCATCAGACACACACACACACACACACAAAACCCAAATCAAAGTTCTAGAGATAAAAACTACAATGTCTGAGATGAAAAGTACAATGTTGGGAGACAGCAGATTAGACAGGAAAAAATATTAGGAAACTTGATTAAATAGGAAGAAAAATGATCAAAAGTGAAATAAAGACAGAAAGAAGATCCTCCTCTCAGGGAAAAAAAAGGCAAAGATTCAATTAACTGTGGTAAAATTTCAAGTTGTGAAATATATATAGTCTCCTAAGAGAGTAGAGAGAGATGGGAGAGAAAAACCTCTAACTGTAAGACACGTGAATGATACTACACCAAGACACATCAAAATCAAATTGCTCAAAACCAGTGAAAAAGAGATAAAGAGACAATCTTAAAGGTAGCCAGAGAAAAAAGGCACAGAATGTACAGAAAAATAAAGATGAGAGTAGATTTCTTGTTAGAAACAGTGGAAGTGAAAAGACAATGGAGCAACATCTTTAAAATACTTAAAGGAAAACACAATGTAATTTAGAATTCTATGCTCAATAAAAATATATTTTTAAAATGAAGGCAAAATGAAGACTATTTTGGGTATACAAAAACTGAAAAAAAATCATCACCATTGTAAGAAATATTGAAGGAGTCTTCATGCAGAAGAAACATGATACCAAATGGATATATGAATATGAACAAGAAAACAAACAGCACAAGACATAGTATATACATGGGTAAATATATGATTGTTTTTCTTATCATTTAAATGTCTTTGGAGGGCCGGCTCCGTGGCTTGGCGGTTAAGTGCGCGCGCTCTGATGCTGGCGGCCCGGGTTCGGATCCCGGGCGCGCCCCGAGGCACCACTTCTCCGTCCAACCCGAGGCCGAGTCCCACGTACAGCAACTAGAAGGATGTGAACCTATGACATTCAACTATCTACTGGGGCTTTGGGGGGAAAAATGAATAAATAAAATCTTTAAATGTCTTTGGAGTATAACTGTTTCAACAAAAATAAAAGCAATATAATATGGGGTTTCTAATACACATAGAATTTAAGCATATGGCAATCATAACAGAAAGGTTAGGAGGGGAGAAATGGAAATATACTGTGGTAGTGTTCTTATATTATATATAGAATGGTTTATCATCACTTAAAGCTAAACCACGATAAGTTAAAGTTGTATGCTATAAACCCTAAAACAACCACTAAAATTAAAAAAAAATGTTATATCTACTAAGCCACAAAGGTGGTAAAATTGAATCATAAAAAATACTCACTTAACCAAAGAACTCATGGGACAGATAGGGAAAAAATAGAATAGGTCGAATTAAGCCTAATCATATCAAAAGCTACATTAAAGGTAAAATGATCTAAGTGCCCAATTAAAAGGCAGAGATTGTCAAATTTGATAAAAAAGCAAGAATTGACTATATGCTGCCTACAAGAAAGTCTCTTTAAATAGAAAAAACAAAATTAGGTTACATGTAAAAATATGAAAAAAGTATACGATGTTAACAGTAGCCACAAGAGAGCTGGAGTAAGTATGTTAATATCAAAGTAAATTTCAGATCAAAGACTATTACAAAACATAAAGTTCATCTTGTAATATTTAAAGGGTCAATTGAGCAAATAGACAAAGCAATCCTAAGCATTTACGCATCCAGTAACAAATCTTCAAAATGTATGTAGCAAAATAGGTAGTCTTTTCAACAAATGCTTCTGGAACAATAGAACATTGCAAAAAAACGAACTTCAGTCCAGACATTACATAATACAAACAAAAGAATTCAAAATGAATATTATACCTATATATAAACTCTAAAACTATACAATTTCTGTAAGAAAACATAGGGTACAATCTTTGCGACCTTGGGGTTAGGCAAAGATTTCTTAGATTTGTTGTCAAAAGCACAATTGATGAAACAGAAATTGATAAAATGAAGTTTATCAAAATTAATAGCCTCTGCTCTTTGAAAGAGAATGTTAAGAGAATTAAAGTTCAAGTTACAGACTGGAGAAACATTTGCAAATCATATATATGATAAAGTACTTGTATCAAGGATATACAAGGAACTCGCAAAATAAAGTAAAAAATAAACAATCCAATAAAAATGGGTAAAGGTATATGGATGGCAAATAAGTACATGGCAAGATGCTTAATATAATCAGTCATTAGAGAAGGGCAAATTGAAACCACAATGAAATACCAGTATACCTACTCCAAAAGCCAAAATTAAAAAGATGGACTATTTCAAATGTCAGTGAGGATGTGGAGGGATACTGACTCTTATACACTGATGGTGGGAAAGTACAATATATAAACGCTTTGGAAAACAATTTGTCAGTTTATTTTTTAATTAAACACATTCCTACCAAATACCAAGCCATTTCACTTGTAGTGGAAATGGAGGCATGAAAGCATATGTCCATTCAAAGGCTTACACATGAATGTGCAAAGCAGCTTTATTTGTAATAGCCCAAAACTGGAAACAATCCATATGTCCATTGACAGAGAAATATGATGTTGATAAACAGACTGTGGTAAATGCACATAATGGAATAGTACTCAGTGTTAAGAATAGAAATACTGATACATGTAGCCACGTGGCTGAATTTCAAAATAATTATACTGAGTGATCAAAACCAGTCAAAAAAGCATAAATACTATATGGTTCCATTTATACGGAAACGTAAACCCTTGTATAGTGACTGAAGGTGGATCAGTGGTTGCCTGATTATGGCGTGGGGCTGAACAGGAGGAAGGTCATCGAAATGGAATGAGGAAACTTGATATGCTAAAGATAAGCTCATCTATTTTGTATACTCTGCTTTCTGTTTCAAACAATAATACATTGTGCTAATGGCAATTATACAGACTATTGCCACATTTGCATGTAGCTATAATTAACCCAGATCTTACACTAACTGAACATCTTAAATAAATTGTGACTTTGTAAAAGAGGGACACATTGTAAAACTAGAAAATCGGACTAATAAGAAATAACGTAGAAGGCTTTTAATGTAAGAACTAACTGCTCTTATTTTTTTCTTATTATCTTTAACTATTGTGAAATCGCATATTCTTTATAAAAGTTCCCTGTTTGGAAATCAAATTTAAAAAATATAATTTAAAACCAAATAAATGCACTAACAGAAACTATTTTGCATAAGAAATAATGGACATTGTTGCTATTTCTTCTAACTATTGAGATGGCATTTCTATACTTTTGAAATTAGCTATGATTGAGAATTAAATTGTTTTCAACTACATTTTTATTGTTTATTAACTGTTTCAAATTACTTCTTTAAAAATAGTCTTGAAAACACTACCAATCTATTTTAAAGTCTACACATGAAATCGATTGAAATAAACTATTTATTCTTTAAAGGAGGTTATTTATTTAATCATATAGTTCCCAATTTCCTCTTCAAGCAATTAATGCTATCAACTTGTAGTCAATAGCAATAACAGCAATTAATGCTATCAAGTTGCAGTTAGTACAGTTAACTGCCGAGAAACATTGTCAGTCCTTTAAAGGAGGCTTTATAAGCCATACATATTTCAGTCCCATTTGTATCACTGATGCTACGTCTTGGGTAATTGACACTCCATGTTGTCAGCAAACCTATTTCACAACAGCTGAGTGACTTTGTTATGTGTTTCTTAGAGTAACATTTCCCTTGTGCTCATTAGTTTAATTCAGATTGGCTGATGTCTGTGCCAGTAGAAGTTGCCAAAATTAGATGATTGTGCTTTGGATCCAGTCTTAGTCTTCCAAAAACCTACGTAGTCTTAAGATATTCAGAAAATACTTCATGTTTTCTTTCTGGGTCGTCTTTTTCATGTCCCTCTGCATCCGTGTCACTATCTACACTGAGCAAATTGTCTAGGAACTCCTACTACCTTTAAAACATGAAAACAAAATTGACTGAGGGAGGCAAGCCAGGGAAAATCTGCCTTGATTGACCTCTGGCCATGGTCAACAATGATCACCATAGAATGTAGCTTTCTGTATTCTGATAAAATTTAGAAAAAGTATAATAGCATGAACTCATTATTCCTAGGACTAAAAATCTTTCCAATAATTTAAGAGATTAGTTGGTATTACTAAATTAAAATAATATGGATAAAACATTTGGTATTAATATGTTGAAATAATATGGATAAAAAATTAAAAATAAGTGTTATCAGGTAATCAGAAAACAGAGCAATATAAAATAAAAAGAATTTAATATTAAATTTGTAAGTAAATTGCAATTATGCATATTAAGCTTGAATTTTCTATTCAAATTTATGTAAAAACAGAAGAGGTGCTATTTCGGAAAAAGCACTTCAGTTTTGGTTAATTCTGTAGATTAGGGAAAATGAGGGAAGTAGGTCTATTTCTGTTCCTTCATACACAGGAGAGATGAAGAATGTGTTTAATTATGTTTGGAATAAAAGTGATATGTAAGACTTAGATGAAGGATATAAAATGTGTTTGACAACTAACACTTGGGATTTGTCATTAAGACCTAGGAGGAACTAGTTGTCTACATTATGTCTTTTAATCCCTGAACATTTTGGCGTTTATGAGTTCAATCCCAAACAGCCAACCATGAATCTGCACTTAGTCTCCACAGGAAGCTAAGGTTTTTCAGTCCTAGGTCACATCATTTGAGCTGACGAGCCCCTTTATCCTTCATGAACGTAAGAGTCTTGTTCTTGATGTGGCAATGGTCTCCAGAGGTTTAGCAATTCAGAAATGAAACATTTTGACCTTAAAAATTGTTCAGCAAGAAGCCTGGTATAGAGAGAGCACTGGAAACAACGTGAAGGTGCTCAGGGAAAAAGCTTAGCCTCTCTTTGGGGAGAAACCCTAGCTGCTCCAATATTGGCGAGAATTCTGAACCATCATTTTACAACCTCAGTTTAATGCCCCTGAGAGAGTTCTAGCAAAATTTTGGGAATAGCCAGTATTTTTTGGCAGCTTTTCTTATATTTAGCATTCACTGATTCTTAAAATACATGTATGGCAATTACATTTATTCCAGAAACTACTGACCTCTGTATGTAACATGAACTACTTATTTCAGACAAAATTCAATTGAAGGTAGGAAAACAGGTTACTATCACCTTGTGAGATGGCATCTGAGGACAGGAAAATGGGAGGAATCTCAAGTCTTGGAACATTCTGGAGATGTAATGGACCATGATGATCATTCTCAAACTTATAGACAATGAGCTTTATTATTTTCACATTATCTAAAGGCTTTTTCCCTTAAAAATCCCAGGAGTCCCTCCGCGGGAGCACTTCACTAACCATGTAGAAAGCATGGGCATATATGCAGAATAAATTCTGATATTAAGCCTGAAGTAAACTCTCACTGAGGCACTTACAAAAGACAAGCAGATTGTGGAGAACGCCAACAAAATTTCATTTGAGAGCAAATATTACTTACGCTGTCTGAATGCTTTGGAGAGTAATGATGTTCAGAATACTTTCCTTCTTCTACGTTGTCCCAGCTGCAAAAAGAAAATACAATTCCCAATAGACATCTCTTAAGTTTATATCTATTAAATAGCACAAAAAAAGAAAGGAAATATATTATTGTTACATGAAAACAATAGAAAAAAGAGTCAAACCCTAGCTAAAGAGAAGAAATTTGTCATGTTTATTGGGAGGGTCATGCAAATTTAATGTTGACAAATATTCTAACAAAATTCCCTCTAATTTCTAAACTTTTGTTTTTCAAGTTTAAAGACTCATTTAATAGATAAACAATACTAGTGGAAAAGAAAAAAGAATACTTTAAAAAGAGAATTTGGATGAGATGGAATTTAAAAGTAAACCAGCTAGATATATTTATTCCTGTCCTGAAGGAAATGAGTTTTAGCTGTAGTATGAGAGATTTACACTGAATTAAAAATATAGCCCTAAAAACAAATGTTGTCTATGGGGCCGGCCTGGTGGCGTAGCGGTTAAGAGTGCACGCTCCTCTTTGGCACGGGGTTGGCAGGTTCAGACCCCAGGCGTGCACCGATGCACCGCTTGTCAAGCCATGCTGTGGCGGTGTCCCATATAAAGTAGAGGAAGATGGCCACGAATGTTAGCCCAGGGCCAATCTTCCTCAGCAAGAAGAGGAGGCTTGGCATTGGATGTTAGCTCGGGGTAATCTTCCTCACAAAACATAAAAAGAAAGAAAGAAAGAAAGAAAGAAGTGTTGTCTAAAATAGCTTAGTAGGATTTTTTTAGAGAAGGGTAGTAATAGGGTGATGGCCTTTAAAACAATGATAAATTCTAAATTGTTAAAAAAGAATTAACACAGTGTTAATAATAATAAATGTAATGTGATAATATAAAATAATAAACAATATACATATTTTCTCTAACAACACTCCTTTTAAGTGGTGATGTTTTTTCCTTTCTGGGCCACTTGGCATGATGCCTGCTTTGCCCCAAATGTTAATAATTAGAGAAGAATCAGAAAAAAAAGCATCAAATATGAAATTTTAGTTTAAAAAATAATTT
Source organism: Diceros bicornis minor (assembly GCF_020826845.1). NCBI lineage: Eukaryota > Metazoa > Chordata > Mammalia > Perissodactyla > Rhinocerotidae > Diceros > Diceros bicornis. The sequence continues at coordinate 51,355,546 of NC_080761.1, forward strand.
TCTAATTATAGAATAGATATGTTAAGGAGAAAAATTAAGTCATTTGCCCTGATCCCCTTCCCTTCAGCTATGGAATAACGTATTTCTCTGGGCTATTGGGGAAATTAAAAACAAAAGCAGAGAAATCAAAGACTTACTGGTGTCAGGATTTTAGAGGAGGGGCCTGCATTTTCTCCCCCTGGGAGTTAGTGTCAATAGGGATGGTGATAGAACTCCTGACGAAGAAGCATACACAAGTAGACCTACTTCTCAATCCCATGTGGACACCTGGGAGATGGAGGCCTACTAGAATTGTATGGGCCACCAGGACTTATGTTCAACAGATCGTGGAATGGTACAATGATGGTGTCAGAGGCAAAGAGGGCCAAGGATAACACCACCATTTTTCCTACAGCCCCAGATTGGCAAAGGGGTTAGAACTAAGATTGTATATCCTAAAGGTGTAAATTTATAAGATGAGAGAGAAAGAGAGAGAATTAGAAAATAGTATGGTAGAGAAAGCAGATGCAATGGGGTATAGCAGCCTATAAACTAAAGGACCAACTAGGAATGCAAATACCAGTGTGGAGGGACAGCCATGTTTGAGGATGATCTTATTCAGCCATGTGCTCATCTCCTTAGGATAAAAAGTGGGTAATAATTTTAAACAGACTGAGTTTATTTTTAAGTTGACTAAGAAAATCCTGAAGCTATTAAATTTATCATTACATGGTAAGGTAAATTGTTCTATTTTGGGTCAAAATATGGGCTTGACATTTTAAAAGAGGAAAACTCTATGTCTACATAATGGAATTTGTGACCTAAGAAATCTATCAGTACAATATAATGGTAACTAACACTTATTAATAATATAACAAAATATTTACAGAATGTGCCAAGTTCTAAAGTATTAGTTTATATGCTTTTCAGAATAAACCTTAAGGCAAGTACTATGATTACATCCACTTTACAGATGAAGAAACATTCTCAGAGAGAGTAAGTGACTATGTCGTGCTACTAAGTAGATAAACAAGGTTTTCAACTCAGGCCGTCTGACTGCAGACTCTGGATTCCTAAGCACCATGTGTTTACTATCACAAATCAATTGATGTATTATGAACTAAAAATTAAAAAAGATATAATAGCAAATGTAATTAGGTAAGACAGATGTAAAACGTAGCGTAAATATATTACATAGGCATTTATAAAAAACCACAATATTTTGAAACCCTGTCTAAGTTTGTTTTTATTTTTAATATACCTGGATCCTTAAAAATAGAAGAAAAGGTGTCCCCTCTCCTGAATACTCAGGGTCTTTGTTTATTCTCAGTTTTTACTTCTGTAGTTTCATGAGAGCAGGACCTTGAAATCAACTGGGTATGGATGAGTGATTGGGATGAGAAAGCCATGGATGAATCCTAGTTTTTATTTTTTTTCAAATCAAGAAACTATTGAATAATAAGTCTACTTATTGAGGTAAAGAACTATGAAAAAGCGATAGCTTTGGGTAGAAGGTGTTGCTTCCCATTTTAGAAAATTAGCATTTGAGGTACCTATGATGTATTTAAGTGGAATTATTCAGTCACAAATCAATGTAAAGTTTCCAGTTCAGGAGAGCAAGGCATAGAGTTGAGAGTGGATAAGATTGTTTAGAGAATAAGGCAGAGTGTGTCAAGCTGAGGGGTTAGGACAAAGTCCTGAGGAAGACATACTGGAGAAGTGGGCATGTGAAGAGAAGCTCATAAAAGAGACTTAGAAGTGGGAAACAGGAGGGACACCAGGAGAGAAGGGAAGTCAAGAGATGAGAGAGCTTCAAGGAGTAGCCTGTTTTGTCCATAGTTCCTGAGAATTTGATCACATAAGCATAGAGTGTTGTCATTATTGACACGTAGATCAATGGTGATTTTGTGAGAATAACTTCACTTAATTTATGGGTGCAAAAGAGAGTTGAATATGTGGACCATTGAGTAGGAAATGAAGAAATAAATAGAGAAATTTAGACAAAATGTATTATACATAAAAATACCGCATTAATTGTTTTGTGTATTATCTTGACACTGAATTTTGAACTCTGACTGTCAGATAACAAATTCACTTCGCGATGCTCCACGAGATCTCTGTTCTTCCTACTATTTGACAAGAGAGTGAGGTACTGTATTTACAGAATTGCGTTCCAGATTTCCTTCAGGCTTAGTGAAGATCATGACAGACACGGGATCTGATGTGGAACTGGTTATCTGGTGAGTCTCAGAAGCAACCTCAGGCTAGAGGTAACAATGGTAAGAAATAAATATCATTAATAAAGAAAAATATTTCTGACTTTTTAAACTAAAACCACCATTTCTCAAAAGTTTCCAAGTCTAAATGTCGTATTATAATTAGATTAGTCTGCAGGTGTGATATTAAGTAGACACTTTTAGCAATTGTGTTTCATCATCTAAGCTTTAAGCCGTTCAATCATAAGTATCTTCAACTGCCTGTGGAGACTTACAAGGTTCTTAAAAAATTCAGGGGAAAGTGAAATAGAAATAAATTCTGTGGATAAAACAGTTCTTAGCATATGATGCCTTTTACCAAAGAAAAAATAAATGTAATCTAAAATAAAATTCACTAGACCTCTTTTCTGATCCTCATTTTTATTTTCCAATTTTCTTACAATTCATTGAGAAACCAATCACATTCACTCCTATATATCATACTAATCCTTCCTTCTGCCTTCATTCTTTGGAAACCATTAGATGGCTAAGATGCCCACATTTTTAAAAATAATTTTTATTTTGCATCCTCTTTAGTGTTAATATATTTATAAATGTTCAATATTAATTCAAATTTCATCACTTTCTCTAGTAATAATACCTCCAGAAATGGTAATGCATTCGGTTAAAATAGGATGATAACACACGTTATAAAGTAGTTCTCTGTTTTCTATTTAACTTTCCTAGGTTTTTGTTTCTGTCATTTTAGGATTTTATGAACTTGGAAAACCCTTTTTTTCTCTGACCGAGTTTGAGAACAGATGCAGAGGGGTTTCAAGGATATATCTGCCCCGGGAGGTGTTCCTCCAACAGAATGTTTCTTTGGGTGTTTGCAGAGTTCACAGCATGTTAGTTAGGACTTCCCAGTTTCACCTTCTTGAATTATTTCAAGATTCATTTTCACATGTTCTTATTTCTTTGTTCTAAAAGTAATTCATTCTATGAGAGTATCTTGGCCAGAGTGAGACTTGTAGTGAAACTTTTTTTTTTTTCCTGCCTGTTCTACATCTGCCTGCTCTTCTCCTTATTCTATTACTAGCACTTCGCTTTTTCTTGGGGGAAATGTCTTTTCACTTTTCTAGGTGATTCCACGTTTGCTATCAAACTTAGGGCCCCGTTCCACTAACTAACTCCACCAGACAATCTTGACTCCATCCTGGCTGTTTACATTACCTTCTATGTCTGGTGGAATGATTGGTCCTGGAGCAGCCACATGGCTCAAGGAGGATCAACACAAACTTCTGGTTTTTCACTGGGATTAATAAACATTTGTTGAAATAGAAGCTCTTTTACCGCCCCCCTTGCTCAACTGTAAATGCTCGCTGGAATCATACAAGGTCAGAGCATTTGGTTACGATGTTCCCTCAGTTTTAGAAAACAAATTGCTAAAGTAGGAAAAAATGAGGCAAAAACAGTCCAGAGAAAAGCAGTCCAGAAATATCAAATAAAAGAGAAAGAGCCTCAATGAAATCATTTGAGCTTCTTATTGTTGAGTCATTAGTCATTAAAACCAGTTTGGCGTACAAAGAACCATCTCCTCACTTATTCCTTCAGCAAGTTTGAGATGTATTTATTTTTAACTTGTAAATAGAGGGTTCTTCACCAAGTTAGAACACCCAACTCCCTTATCCCTAAGATCAATCATTCTATTTTATACTTCTCACTACTAGAATAATATTAATTTGCTATATTTGCATACACTCTCTCCTTGGCCTTACCTCCCTATTCTGATATTGTGAAGTTATATTCAGGCATTCACATCTTTGAATTCAGGAGCTGCAATATGCACATTTTTTATTTTAGAAAAAGTTATCTGAATATTTTTTTATCTCATCATTTTATTATAAATTGTCCTGAGGATCATTATTTTTTCATTGTTAGAATTGTAATATTCTAACCTAAAACTTGTATAGTGGATATATATCATGTTCTTAGTTCTGTACTTTAATTTACATTTTAAATATAATTTTTAAAATTATACATTTTGAACATCTACATCATATACCTCATGCCTAAATATCTCTTGATATGAAAATATTGTCTTTATTCACTGTATTTTTCATAGATTTCAGTTGTGAACTATATACAAGAGAAGTTTTTGTCAATATATTTTAACATGCCAGAGTTGAACTACTTAGGCAAAGAATTGCCTCATAATGATTCATGATGTGAGGCTTTCACTCTAGTCACAATCTTTCTAAGTGATCATCATCCCTGAAGAAAACTAATGAAATATGAGGAAAATATTTCCTTTTGATTTATCTCTATAACACAGCAGACAAATTATAGCCTGTGACAGCAATGTATAAAAATAAAATCAAAGTTATTTCCTTAATAAATCTTTGAAAATTAATGGATAAGCAGGAAAGCGCTTATTTTTATGAAAGTCTTTTATAAAATGTAGATGGTACTAACTAGAAAAATGGACTTACACTATATCTAGTTAAATTAAATATCCATGTTTGAGGGGAAAATAAGAACACAAAATAAGAAACTTTAAAATCATTCATTGCTTTAAAAAAGTGAAAACAATCTAACTTGTATAGCCTTAAATGAAAGGCTATATGGAACTTAAATGAATGGCTTATGGAACTTAAAAAATCGAAGAGTGTGCTGACATCAGGTTCGCCTTAACTCGTAGCAAAAATGATTTCATCAAAGCCCTTTTTCTTTCTTTGTTTTTTTCCATTTCCTGTCTCTCAGTAAAGCTGCGCCATTTTAGGTTCAGTCTTGGTGTGTTAAAAGCTTGGCAGCTTCTCCACCCCTCCATTCCTTCGATGGGAAAATGTGAAATGAATTAGAGGCTCTATACCAGGTTTATGGTAAAGTCTCATTTCTTCTTCTTGGTTAACTATCTCTGAAGCAATCACCACAGCCTGGAGAAATCAGGTTGCTTAGGTTTGATTCAAGTGTTTCCCCAAACTGGAAGATTTCTGCGAAGGTAGAAATTTAATTTAACAGGAAAAGTTGCTCTGAGAAGAGGAAATAGGATGGTTTCCCAGATACATATCAGATGTCAATGACCCAAAGGACAATGACTATATGAATGGCCAAAACTACATATGTCCACTACAAAAGAGCATGAGAGGCTTCTGGTTAAACACCGGCATCCCTGTTCTCTTCACCTTGGCTAACAGATTGCTTGCACAAAAAACCCTGTCTCAGGCCCGCCTTTAGGGAAGTCTAGCAAAAACCATATGTATGTTTTACTGACATACAGTTTATGGTGAAAAATATTACTTTTTTATCCACTCAGTGCCAATCTCTATGAGAAGGGCATATTTATGCTACGTTTCCCCAATTTCCTTGACACTGGGAGCACATATATATGTGGCCTCATTGCATGGGAATGTGCCTTCACCTGAAAAATTCTTAACAGTGCTCTTGGGCCTGAAATCATAGTGCTAGGTCAAATATACTACAGAGGGCTGTGCATCTCAAGAAATGGTATATTCCGAGCACTTATTTTAAAAGAAACTGAGTTTATTTTAAAAGTTGCTCCAAATGTCTTACATATGCCTTTACATAATCTACTCTTTATACGTACTACTTACACTTATCCATACTACCCTCAAAAATATCCCAGTATTTCTCTATTTCAGTGTTGATATAATTAATAGACCATTTCACTAGACCTCTGAAATAAAAAGCATTCATACTTTTCAATTTTAGAAAAAAAGAGTGTAGCCTACAAGTCATTTTCCCAAATGGAAGTGTGTAAAATCTTCATCCAGTCATAATAAAAGAACTCCCACTTGCTGTTAATACAACACAGGTTTATAAGGGCAACAAAAAGAGATCATTCCACAATAAAATCTGATGGGCAAAAGTTTCCATATTACTTAAATATAATACCTATTAAACATAAATTTCTTATGAAAGACAACTCGCATTTTCCTCAGAAATTTCTTTAAACCAAGATATAACACATAATTTTTTTTTTTTTTTTTTTTTTGGTGAGGAAGATTAACCCTGAGCAACCATCTGTTGCAAATCCTCCTCTTTTTTGCTGAGCAAGATTGGCCCTGGGCTAACATCTGTGCCCATCTTCCTCTATTTTATGTGGGATACCACCACAGCATGGCTTGATGAGCAGTGCGTAGGTTGGCGCTTGGGATCTGAACCCGTGAACCCCGGGAGGCTGAAGCGGAGTGGGCGAACTTCACCACCACACAATTGGGCAGGCCCCATGATGCATAATGTTTTACATGTTTGTAGTTAGACATCAACTCCATCAGTTGCAACACATCTACTGCTATTTTTCAACTTGTAACCTGCACTTGAATCACTACTCTTCCTTCCTCTTAGTCTAGTTTCTTATCCAAAATAAAATAACCTAACAGCGCAAATTGGACACCTTGATATCCTTTTCATGAAACCGTCTCAAGTGTATTTAACATTTTTAATCAAACATCTAAACTTTCTATATTAATCATTTTAAATTGTGCTCTCTCAAAAAAAATCCCATACTTTTACTAGGAAAAATGCCGTTAATTCCTACACTATCATTGGGTCTAGCCAAGAGTTGACCAAAGATGTTATTAATGGATGTGCTTACTTATTCTCTTCTTCTCCTCACAGTGCTAGTGTCAGAATTAGAAACCCAGTAATTTTGGAAATATTATAATTGCAAAACCTCTCCTTATGAGCCACACAATCAATCCAGAGCATGATTCCTAAGCTAGTTAACATAAAGAAGACAAGTAAATATTATGAAGTAGTATTCACAAAAAAAAAAAAAAATCACGATTCAAGTTAAAAGTATATATACTTTTGACTTACATATATATAGACTTATATAGTAGATATATATATATATATATATCACATAAATGAAACATGAATATTCAGGGAGGATATTTAGTTACAGAGAAATAAAAGGATCTAAACATATGTTTATACATGATTTAAATGATTTGAAAATGACTTTATTTGTATAACAATGTTATATAAATGCTAGAGTAAATGCTGAGAAAATGAAAATCTCATTTCCTGCATTCAAATTAAATATTATATATTCCCTCACAGTATAAATATTGAAAAAAATGTATCATACATTTCAGGAAAGAGGCAGAAACTATTATAAATATTTCCTTAAGAGGAAATTTAATACAAGGATAGGTTTCATGTGATAGGACTTAAAAGGCAACCCAGAGATTAGCGACAGCAGGGAGCTGCTATCATCCTTAGAGCTGGAATAAGAGGAGAAGTTACTAGAACATGAAAGCAGGGCCATATGCTGAGAACTGGGGCTGTGGCATGAGTGACTGTGACCCTGTCCTAACAGGCCACAGTGAGTAGAGAGGGGTAACAGAGGACCTTGGTTTCTTCTCTCCCGTTGTTCTCTGTCCTTCCACACATGCCTTCTATTGGCCCCACCTATCCAGCACCCAGCGTGCACTGGAGAGCAGAAGGGGATGTTATCTGTGATAGAAAGCAGAGCAGAAACTCAGGTGCATAGAAAACAAGCACAATAAATATTTATTTTAGGGGAGAAAAAATGGATGAGTCGTTTCCAGATGGAAGAAAAGCCGAGATGTAAACAAAACAATGAACAAAGTCCATTTTGAAGTGTTTTGAGGCCCAAATAATTCACACTCCTTTTCGTAGTAATTTACCGCACAGCTGACTTGGTTAGAAGGCAGCATACTGTGGGTGTGCAAAGCACACAACTGTTGTATCAAAAATCTTGATTGGAAGCTCAATTGCAAAAGTATTTCTATTCTGAAAACACAATTCATTTATGACCAGACTCCATCCAATTAAAACATTGATTTTTCTACTTTTTCCTTAAAGAAGAATGAAAATGTTCTCCCATCCATTTCTATATATTACAATACATACATTTTTCTATTAAAATCAAAGGGCATATTGAGAAAGTAAGAATTATACAGTGACTACTTCATCAATACATTTTGAAAACTTTTAGGAAATAAATTAATCTATGACAATGAAATAAATGTAAGCAGAAAATTGGCAAGGCAAATTCCCAATAAATATTTTGTAGTAAATGAATTGATAAATTTACAAGCCCTAGAATGAATAAGTCAAACAAGACAGAACAAGAATCCTTCACTGGGAAAGCAGGTATTAACTAGCGTAGGATTTTTTCTCATTTCTTTTTCATCTCTTAGGTATAAAAAAGTGATATTGGAAATCCTCAAGATAATTTATTTAAATTGAATCTTGGTTAGCTAAAAATGAATTTTTCACATATCAGGATGAAGAAACCTAGAGAGGAAAATATTAGAACTTAAATGCAATACTGTTATCTAGCTCATTACAAAAGATTTTCCAGAAGCTGAAATAAGGACGAGCTGTGAAATACTTATGAGATCAAAAAGGAATACGTAAAACTTTAAATATTTAACATTATTTTTCTAAATAAATGATGCAGATAAAGTTCAGCTTACCAATTGCATTTCTGTGACGTAGTATATTCCTTCATTGACTGTATTGTCAACTCACATAATGCTTTTAAAACTTTCTTTGTCAGATTGGTTTCTATTATACCCTATGGCTCTTTAATGAAGTTCGTTGTCCAGAATGTTATTCATATATAATGGAAGAACTTCCCAATCATGTCTTTTGAATAGCTAAAGCCACCACAAAAGCAGTTTCTTCTGTAGATGATGGCTTAGGACACAGTATTTAAGCCAAGGAGGGCATTCTCATCATTTTCACATGAAGTACTGCCAACAATTTCCTTTTCAGAAAAGTCTGATGAATTTTAACATATTTAGTCAGTATCTACGGAACAGAGAGAAGTCTATCAAAAATTCTGTCACTTCGTAGGAGAGAATAAAATAAAGATTATTGTAAGTAGGGAATCACATATGTAGTATATACCCTCAAGAAATTTGTGGTTCAACATTTTATTTGAACCGAAGGAGGCAATTACAGATCAATAAAACTCAGGTGTAAATTAATTCTTTAAGACTTTACCGGGTAATAAAAATTTTGTCATGGTACAAATGTTCTATACATCTGTGTTGACCAATAAAGTAGCTACTAGCCATATGTGGGTATTGAGCACTTGAAATGTGGTTGGTGAAACTCAACAACTGAATTTTTAATTTTATTTAATATTAACTCATTTCAATTTAAACTTAAGTAGCCACATGTGGCTAGTGGCTACTATATTGAGCAATTCAGTTCTAAGAAATAATATCAAGAAAATGTCTGAGTTATCAACAGGGTAATTCTCTCTTAATATAGGACTAGTAAATATATAACCACTCTTACTGGCACAATTATGATAGATATTGCCAAAGCATCATGGGACTCTGTCCCTTGGTTTCCATATGCCTCAAAAATCTTTTTAACACGGGCTCAAGAGAGTTACAAACAATCAATTGGTACTGGCACACTACATAAAACAAACTTTCCATTTCTATTATGATGTCTTCTAGAATGACATGTGTACCAAAGCAGAAGTAAGGTAGTGATATTGATTCTCGGAAACATTGAGAAACTGCTTGAAATGGCATGTTTCTGACAGAAAAAGGGAGCCTGTTTTTAGGCTGGAGGAAGCAAATACACAGGCAAGATAATAAGAGAAAGTAATAACAACTGAGTACGTGAAAAAATAAAACAGAAGTCATGGTGAGTTTTTAATACTATATGTTGGGTTTCTGAGGAGGAAAAAGAAATGAAAAATGATAACTAGATAACTTTGTAAGGAAATAAAATAATTTGAAAGGAAGAAAACTGTCATTAACGACATACAATATAATTTTCAGCATGGACATTTAAAGAGACTGTAAAAATAATCATTAAGAAGAGACAGAAGGCATTCCTATCCCAGGAATATTAAAGCACTGGTAGCAGACTTATCTTACTACCACAAACAACTACAGGTTGGACAAACTATGTGATACGATAAAACCCACTTATTTTTAGATGTTGGCCAGGAGGGAGCACAGGACTGAGAGATGGGAAACAAATAAGGCGAGCTGTCGGCTTGGAGGTACTCTCTGGATCAAGGTGCAAGGTGGGGACCCAACCCACACAGACTACAACATTCCCATTAATCTAAGGAGACAGAAATCAGAGTTTGGCAAGGAGATCACATGTATATATGTATTACATGTATATCACAAAACCAGGCAAAGAATGCCTAAGAGGTAATGAAATATTATTGAGATGTTTAAACTGAAACTTAACAGTTCACCCAGGGCTGGGAACAGCCCAGGTTCTGAAAAACCAGAGTGGACAGAACTTGAGAAGACCTGGGAATTCAGTAGAAACCAAAGAAAAGTCACATCATAAGTGATGGGCAAAACTAGCCTTAAAATAAAGGATATTCTAGACTAAATTCATAAGAAACTTTAAACAACACAGAAAAAGATGAAAGGGGTGCTGAAGCAAACTAACTGCTGATCAGAAACTAAAAGTACCCCACTCTTTAACAAAAAGCTATCAAACATGGAATTTCAAAATTCCAAAAAACAATTACCATTTACAATGGCACACTAAAAATGAAATTTTTGTATAAATCAAAATAAAAGCAGTGTCTGTATGTTTGAAATGACAAAACACTAATAAAATAAATCAAAGAAAATATAAATAAATCTACTGATAAACAGTGTTCATGGACTTGAAGACTAAATATTAAGAAATCAATTCTCTGCTCTTTGATTTATAGAATCAATGCAATCTCAATCAATATAACAGCAAGTTTTTTTGTAGCTATTGATAATCTGATTTTAAAAGTTATATGGAAAAGCAAAGAAACTAGAATAGCCGAGACAATTATGAAGAAGAAAAACAATGTTTGAGGGCTCATACCATCCAATTTCAAGACTTCAACTATAAAGCTACAGTAATCAAGGAAGTATGGTATTCACAAAAGGGGAGACACTTAGATCAGTGGAACAGAATAGAGAAGCCAGAAATAACCCAGCCAAAAATGTCAACTGATTTTTCATAAAGTTGCAAAGGCAATGTACTGAAGAAATGATTGTCCCTTCAACAGACAGTACTGGAACAACTGGATGTCCATATGTCAAAATCATGAACCATGACACATACCTCATACTTTACACAAAAATGAACTCAAAATGGATCATAGACCTAAAAGCAAATGTCAAATTATAAAACATCTTGAAGAACACATGAAAGAAAATATATGCGACCTTAGGTTTCGTGAAGATAAATTGGGCATTATCAAAATTTATTTTTTTGTGTGTGTGTGAGGAGATCAGCCCTATGCTAACATCTGCCAATTCTCCTCTTTTTCGCCAAGAAGACTGGCCCTTGGCTAACATCCGTGCCCATCTTCCTCCTCTTTATATGGGACGCCGCCACAGCATGGCTTGCCAAGTAGTGCCTCTGTGCACGCCCGGGATCCAGGCCGGCGAACCCAGGGCCGCCGCATCGGAGCTCGTGCACTTAACCGCTTGCACCACTGGGCCGGCCCCAGGCAGTGTCAAAATTTAAAAGCTTTGTTTTGTGAAACTCACTGTTAATGGAATAAAAGATAAGCCAGTAGGTGGGAAAAAATGCTAGTAAATCACCTATCTGACAAAGGACTTGTATCTAGAATATTTAAATGACTCTTAAAATGGAACAATAAATATAAACTAATAAAAATTAGACAAAAGATCTGAACAGACATTTCACCAAGGAATGTATACAGATGCAAATAAACACAAAAAGTTGCTCAGCATCATTTGTCATTAGAGAAATCCAATTAAAACAACAGTGAGACGCTACTACACGTAGATTAGAATACATAATACTAAAATAATTAGCAATACCATGTTTTGGCGAGAATGCGGAGCAACTGAACTTTCAATCATTGCTGGTGGGAATGAAAAAATGATATAGCTACTTTAGAAAACAGTTTGGGAGTTTCTTATAAAGTTAAGCATGTACTTGTTTTATGAATCAGCAGTCCAACTCCTAGATATTTACCCAAGAGAATAAAAAATACATATGTCCACATAAATCTGTATATGAATATTTGAAGCAGCTGAATTTATAATTCCCCAAATTTGTAAGCAGCATAATCTGCATTGACTCATGAATGGATAACCATATCACGGCGTATCCGTAAAATGGAATGGCACATATTTTTATATGTAGGAATGTACCGCTGACACATTCAGGAAGAATCCCAGTAGCATTATGCTATGTGAATAAAACTCCACTCAAAAAGTTGCATACTGTAGAATTTAATATATCTGACTTCCTAGAAAAAGCAGACAATTGGGATAGAAAATAGAAGAGTCATATGTGGCTGGGAAAGGAGATGGGACTGATTTCCAGTGGCTTGAAGGAACTTTTTGGGGTGATGTATATATTCTATACCTTGGTTGTGGTGGTGATTATATGATTGTATACATTCATCAGAACTCAGGGAAAATCACTGTTGGTGATTATACTTCCATAAACCTGACTAAAAGGGAGTAAAAATAAATAAAATGGAATTACCATGTATTGCCAAGGTGTTGAACTGAATCATTAATATACTGCTAGTGGGGATGTAAATTAGCGTATTGGCTTGGTACTATTACTTGATAGTATCTACAAAAGTTGAATACTAGCATAGCTATGAACCAGTAATTATATGAGTAGGTATATAATCAATAGAAATGCATACATTTGTGCACAAAAACATGTACAAATGAACTGATGATATTACTATCCCCAATAGCATTAAATGGGAAACTATGGAAATGTCTATCATGAATAGAAAGGAGTTTCAGGAATTTTGGTAATGTTTCTTGATTTGGGTGCTGCCTCATGGATGTTTTGCTTTGGAAAATTCATCAAATTGAATTACAAGGCAACTCACAAATTCAACTACCTTGTGAGTTCCTTATAGATTCTTATATTTTCATCTGTTTTCCTAAGAGCTAACACAGTCCTTGGTACACAATGGATGCACAATACATTTTTGAATAGTAAATTAATGACTGGATGAAGGAAGGAAGGAAGGGAGGGAGGAAAATAAGAAAGAAAAAGAAAAAAAGAAGGAAGAGCTTTCAGACAAAATAATCCTGTCAGATAATTTTAAAAATTTATTTTAAAAGTATGTCTAAAGTATATACTTAACTTAACAAAAACTGTCTTTCTGGTCTAGAGTATGCCCAGAATTAATTCTAGAGAATAACATTACTCTTCTAAAATTGAATTGAATTACGTTATTATAAATATTAGTCATGTCAACACGCTAATTTACATTCCAATAAATCTTTGTTTATGTTGCTGAAAACCTGAACTAGCTGGTAACCAGTTTTGTATATATGTGTATCTCTTTACACCTTTAGTTATTTATATCATTACTTGGCTTTTACTGGTACTTCATTCAAAAATGATATCCAGGTATTAAAATTTAATCTACTATATCATTTTCTATATATAAAAGTCATTTATGTCCCCATGATTAATGATTGTTTAATACCGACTGTGTTTTTTCCCCTCAGAGGAATGCAATGAATTTTCTTTTCTGTAGGCAGGCCCAGTAAATAGCACTGGCATGGTGAAATTAGCTTTAATAGAAATTAAGATGGCTGGTGGAATTTGAAGCTGCCTAGCAATGATTCTGTTCCACTTACAAAGGTAGGATTGGAGGTAAAGGTTGTTGTGTGATATTTATAAAATGCAAATGAAAGCACTATATTTTTAAGAGCATCACTGTCCAAGAATAAGAGGAGGACTACTCATTCCTGGCACATTAATTGGATGCTCCCGTTATATGATATTACACCAATACTTCTCTGTGGCTCTATCTCCTCCTCTGATGAAATAATTGACAGGTTAGGAAATCCTCTATAAAGCCTATAAACCAAAAATAAGAGTCTTAATTTTAAATCCAAAGATCCTTCAGTTGCCTCTAATGATTCTTACTTTTTTTTAGTCTTTTCAGGAATAAATCTCTATTTTCTATTTAATCTTCGTTTACGATTTTTAACAGGGCTTTATTTCTTTGAGGGTAGCTTGAATTACCTTAATCATGGAAATAAGTTTTTATTTTAGTTTTATTGCTTATATATTCATGTGTTCAACTTCTACAAGTTTTATCTGTTGATCTGGTTGAACAAAGTGAAGAGTATAACTGACCTGGTTAATAAAATAAAGGTGACTTCTTGTGTGAATTTAGGGTTGTCTTGACTAATGTGCTATCCTGAATACATCTGAAAACTTCTGATGGGATAGACAAAGTTTAAGTAAACTACCAAGATTTTTCTGAGGATTCAGAGAAATCTCTTATTGAAATTGGAAATAATTGTTACCATCATAACTATAGCCACAAGTTAAGTATTTCATATGTTTTTCTATGTAGGTGTTTTGTAAATGAGACCAGTACTTGCATGGAACTTTTTTTTTTTTTGATGTTGCTTTATAGGCATTTGTTAAAGTTAAAGGTTAAGGTTAAGTTAAAAGCCTAGGTTAAAAACTAAGCTGCAGCAGTGGACTTTAGGTAAAAATATTTTATCTTGCTAAAGAGCATCCTTAGTTCTCAGCATACAACAACAGATTACACATGATTCAGTCTAAAATGAAAAACAAATTTACGAATCTAATCTAAATCTAATATTTATACCTAAAGTGTTACTTCTTTTCAAACTTTGCACTGACTAATATACTAAAGCCAAAATGTCAGAGATTCTATAGGGAAATATTTGGTATTAATGTGAATATAAAGTCAAGATTTTTTGATAGATACACAAGCATGCTGCTTAGAAAAGGAGCAAAAGAACGCTATTTTGTTACTTAGGAGTGTATTAACGTACACTTACTGCACTGGTTTTCATAAGAGCAGCTTTAAAGGAGAAGTAATTCTGTCGTTAATATATTTAATTACTTATTTTTGTGTTATTTAATCCTTTGTTTGCCATGTTTTTATTTCTAAAACTTATTTTACAATTTCAAGGCCGAGTTGACTACACACAACACATTTGCAAACAGTGCTAAATCTTGGATTTATATCTCAAAGCGAAAGTAAAGAAATATGTACACAAATTTCTTATAAGGTGAGAGGTATACGCCAAGGTTGATACTTTTTGCATATGAACATCCAATTTTTCCAAAAACATTTGTTGAAAAGACAATCCTTTCTTTATGGAACTGATCCGGGACCTTTGTCAAAAATCGGTTGACTATGTTTGTGTAGATCTATTTTTGAGCTCTCCATTCTATTCCATTAATATTTTTTGTCCTTTGCCAATACCATATTGTCTTGATTTCTGTAACAGCGTGATAATCTTGAAATCGATTTGTATGAGTCCTCCAACATTTTTCTTCATATTCTGAATCCTCCTGCTTATTCTAGCACTTTGCTTTTCTATATAATTTTGAATTAGCTTGTCAATATCTATAAAAATGATTTCTAGGTTTTGATTGGGAATGCCCAAATCTGTAGCTCAAATTGGAGACAATATCTTAGCAATACTGGGTCCTACAATTAATATGGATACATAACATTTAAAATTACATAAGTACTTGCCTTATGTTTTTATTTTTTATCGTTGATCTAGAGCCTAAAAATCCAAGTTTGGTCTTGGCTAAGGGCTACTCTTTGAGGACTCCTTTATAAAAAGAAAAGTTTAATTACATAGTGTAGATTATTTGAGCCTTTCTACATGACTAATTATGCTGTGTATGAATAGTTTTAATTTATCCTTTCCAACACTTATTAATATCTATTTCTAAAGAAAATTGACGATGAATATGTAATTTTCCTAAAATGTGTGTCAAAATTTGCCATCAACCATTGGTACGATGTATCTTGCAATGAAGAAAAGCATAGATCACAAATCTGCTCACGAACTATTAACATTTATTTGAAAAATGATTAGTCAATTTTAGTATTGACCAGGTTTTCACAATTACCCATTTCTTATCTTCTGTTTTATCTTGACCAAACTTTAGTCAGGTTGCTCTCACGCTCACAGGTCCCTGAACTCCAGATTGCCCCCAACCCTGAGGGGGCACTAAAATAGGAATGTGTTCTCTTATGAGCTTATCCCCAGAATCGACTGACCACAGTGAGACACATTTCCTGTCAAACCCTGCTGAGCATGAATTCTGCTGACTCTCTCTCCTGTGCTCAACTCTCCCTTACTTATTTCTTTTCTAGGAGAGAAGAGCATTTTTTAGTTTGGTTCCGAGACACTTTCATTTCCTGAGTTAGAGGGCTTCATTCCATTCAACAGTCTTTCTATATGAAGTTTCACCTTATCTAGATTTGATTGTATCTGACAAAATAGCTGTACTGATAACAAATATACGTACATCAAATGGTGTATGACTTTATCACTCTCTCATATAGGACTTGTCAAAAAATTAGATTTTAAACTGATATACTTATTTTTTATTTCATGATTTATCATGTACATACTAAGGAGGGCAGCCCATCTTTAATGTTCTTGTTCACATTAAAAGCAGAACTTCACAAAAAATTTAATGACCCAACTTTTGTATCATTATAATTAAAGACTCACAAAGAATATCAGTTAATTCCCCTATTTTTTTTTAATTCAAAACATGAATGTATGGAGAGGATTTGGAGGGTTTTTGTTTTCAGTCAAAGGTATGCCTGACATTATTTTAATGGCTATTTTCTAGTCAGTTAAAAGTGTAATTTGAAGAGAAAGTAACTTGTTTTGCAGTGATAATATAGACACAATATTTGGTAGAGAACTATGTTGTGGTAAATAAAGATCATCCTCAATTAAGAAACATGATGGAATCAAAACAAAATGAAATATTCTACTCGAAATAGAAACTGTAGTTGTCAAAGTTCATACACTTAGACGCTTTAACGCACAGTCAGCTGACTTGTTCTGCGGAGAGCTTTGAGGGCAGTGCGGTGTGTGCAACAGCTGCTCGCTCTGCTGTTGTGGAGTGAACACGGCCGTGGATAATACGTAAACGAATGAGCATGGGTATATTTCAATAAAAATGGATTTATGTATACTGAAATTTGAACTTTATATGATTACATCATATATAATATGTCAAAATATAATATTTTTGTGTAAATGTGTCACAAAACATTACTCTTTTTGTTTTGCAACCATTTAACCATGCAAACCCCATTCTTAGCTCCTTGGCTGCTCTAAATGTGGTGTCCAGCCGGACTTGATATGGAGGCCCAGTTGCCTGAATCCTGCTCTGGAGAAACGGAAGTACAACGTTTCTGTGATGATGTGGATATTGAATATATTTTAAGAAACAAACTAGCATAGCAGTATGCATTATCTCTCTTTTGTTTCCATCTTCAAAGGGATTTGAAAAGTGTCTTAGCCTTTAAAGGATTACTGTATAAATAAAAGTGTCCTACACTTGGGTTTGCTGGATAAAATATAGGATGGACAGTTAAATTTCAATTTTGGATAACAATCAAATGAATTTTATTTTATTATGTAGGACCTAAATGTTGCATAGGTCATCCTTACAGGAAAATTCAAATTTAACTGGGTCTCTTTTTTCCCTCTTAAATATAGCAACCTTACTTGAAACAGTATTTAACTTTTAATGTAATTGTGTTCTCTACATTTTGGTTGAATCTTGTTCAAATCAAATGGAAATCTCTCAAATTATTGAATGGAGGAACCGTGAAGAAACCTTTAGACAAGAAAGATTTAAATGAATTTCCATTATTGTAAACAAAATTTGCAAATAGGAGGTGATTAAAATTTATCTCCATAATAGCAAACTGGGAACTGCAAACAATTAAAATATGAGAGTCCAAATAAATAAAAGATTTAATTTGAACATCTATAGCTGAACTTCAGAAGAATCTTTTAACGAAGCTTCTATTTTTAATTGAAATTTATATTCTGTACTGGAATAGAATGAAATTAAGAGGACCTATGATTTTATAGAATTTAATTTTGGTATCCAATCAAAATAATTATAAAGACAGACAACTTATATGATGAGTTTTGACTTACAAATATGTATCTTTAAGAAAAATGCTCATCACAGAGGCAAAACTCAGTAACTGTTTAAATATTTAAGCTAAAAAATTTATACACTTCAATACAAAAATAAGAATTAAGAATAACCTCTATATAGTAAAATTTGTTCTGAATTTATCAGTACCTGAAGATCTGAAAGGAAAGCAGATAAAGTATTTTCTCAAAACTGTAATGGTCCACAAAGAAAATTGTTGAAAATGTCAACAATTTAAAATGTATGAACCATACAAAGAAACTTTGAAAAACACTGTGGATAAGGCTATGGAAACATTAAAAATAAAAGACTATATTGCATGGAAAATACATTTTTTTCAGATAATGTCAATGCAAAATACTGAAACAGATACGGCTAAGAAACTGAACACAAATGCATGAATATATAAAAAGAATAATTATTCTGCTTATGTTATTTTTAGTATTCAGAAAATTAATAGTAAATTAACTATCCTTAAGTCATTGATATATATTTTATTTTATGACTAATTTTCACTTTAGAAATTGTTTTTGAAAAGGATTCTTTTTCCTAATAGAATCAATTCATTGGTATGTGAATAAACGTTTGAAAATTAGTATAATTGTAATTGTTTTAGTTTTTCTTTAACTCTAAAAATCCTACTTTGAACAGTAAATCATATGGCCACCTTTTTCATAAATTCAAACCTCATTTAATCTTTACCTCCTCTGTGATGACATCCTTGATCAGGTTGGACCACCTCCTTCTCAGGACTGCTCTGTCCGGAATGGGTACCATGCACGTTGTTTGTTTATCTGAATACCAGTCTCTTCCACTAGATTCTTGAGAACAGAGTATATATTTTCTTCATATTTTTATTTCTAGCTCCTAAAATACCACATGGAGTATTTCTCAGTATATGTTTATTGACTCGGACTTGAGTCATAGTTCTAGAAATGGAATTATTAAGCCTGGTATTTTCATTGTAAATTTATTTTCGGTTTAAGTTTTATGTTTGTGTTATACATCTTTGGTTTTGGTGCAATAACGAGCATACTATGTTGGAGACACATTGCTATAATTTTTCTTGCCTTTTCCTACATAGAAGAATTAAAAAATTGGGGTTGTCAGAAATGGTTATATACCTTGCGATAGGCTACACAGCCCTGCTCAGCCTCAGGCAATAGACAATATCAGGTGATTTTTTATTTTTATTTTTTGGCTTAACATTTGAAGGAATGAAGAAGCCCCTGCTGTCAGCATAGTATATTATACATTTATTTATTTACTGAAACTCTGCCTACTTCCAAAATATATTTGAATCTACTTATTATAAAGATCCTATTTTAGAACTAAACATTGTTTTCATATTGGCAATATATGTAGTGAGGTAGATACAAGTAAAACAGTGTTGATAGCCTCTGGCTTCTTTGTTTTCAGCTAGTGCCTTTTTTATGTGGCTTCATATTTTCTTCTGTAGTTCATACATATACATAGACTTTGGAGAGTTATTGTTGATATTGTGTGAAATTAATCTTTGGTTCATAACTTTATTTTTTATGTCTGACTTAAACCTAATGCAGAAGTTCAGTTGTTGGTCATCATTTGGATGATATGGAGTCATGATGATATTTAGGCATACATGCTGTTTGTTACAAGAGAAGGAAAATTTTAAAGGGAATCAGCAAATCAAATTAACCATCTAGTAAGAAAATTCAAGTAATATTAAATATTTAATTCAGCCATAGTGCTAGGAGCACACAAAAATTATATATATTCAAACATATATCTTATTTCCCTGTCTATATAGTTTGCTGGAAATTATTATTTCTAATACATGCCTATTTTAATGGAAAAGATGCAAAAAAGTAAAAGTAATATTATTGGGGAAAACTATTTACATTCATTTAAAAAGCATTTGTTTGGTAGCATTTACTGAAATCTACCAGAGTTCAATTACACAAAGGTAATAATTATACATAATGATAGCATTCATTGAGTACTCATGTGCAAAGAATTATATTACTTTACTTTATAATACATTGCATCCAGTATTTTATTTCATTCTCAAACAACTACGTAAATAGATAATATTTCTATCCTCATTTTGTAGATGAGAAAACTAAGGCATAAAAGTAGTTCTCAAAATCACACAGATTTTAATTTTGGTTGCTAGAGCTTGATTCTAGTTCTTCTCTCAAATGCAAGCTATACTTTATTGCTTCAAGACAGGGAGCTAAAATTTTAATGGAATATATTGAGATTAATTGGCTATATGCTGAAGGAATCCAAATTCTCTTGATTTATTCTACATGGTATAAATTAAATTAGCTCCTTCTTTAAAATGCTGTTTTTTTTCCCCCATTCATTCTTAATTTTGTACCTGGTTTCATGTCCTACTACAACTTCTTCAGTTTTTTTCTACCGATACATAGCAACATTTTTGTATGTTATCAGATTTCTACTGCTTTATCAGGTAAAGCAGACTTTAAATTGCAATATACAAAATTTAGTTCTAAGTTTATTTGCCTTCCATTCTAAAACATTGTAATTCCTTCAAGTCTTTTAATAAAAATTGTTCCTACTAAACCTCTTGGACTGGATACTTTCAGAAAGAAAGCAGATGCTCCCCTATTGTGTCAGGTCAATAGGGAAAAGCCTTTCTTTGGCATAATTAGTTCTCTTCTACCCTGTATATATATGACCCTAAGGAAATAATAAATAATATTAACAATTTTCTCTCTGGATCCTGAGAGTTCACTCCTCAAAATTATACTTGGAAATAAATATATTACACTTTAGGAAGAAATTTGTTTTCTCTATTCTATGTGACTGAAAAAAATAAGTCAATTTAACCACTATCAACAGAATGGACAATCAGGACAATTAGAATGTGTTTCAATTTTATTTCAAAGCTAATCTAAGACATAGTTTAGATGACAAGAAAAAGTCTTTGAAATACTGTATGTTTATGGGTACTAAGCATAGCAAAACTTAATATACTTGTAAATTATGGGTTTTATCAACCAATAACTACATAAGTTTTACAGAACTGTAATTCTATCTAGGTACAGTTTTTACAGAACTGTAGTTCTGTCTACGCATATACTTAGGTGGATATAGTAATCCTTTGCTCCCATCAAGGATTAGCTATGTGTATAAATGTGTGCATTGACTGTTAAACCACAAATTCCTTGAGAGCGTTTCATTCATTGTTGAATCTGTTACTGGCTCCTCACAGAGTATCTCATATATAATAGGAGTAAAATATCTATAATTTTGAACTAATTTTTTTTTTTTTAAGTTTGTGGAATAGTCTCTTCCTTAATTTCTACTATCTTTGTCTCTTCTTCATTTCAAATAAGATCAACACAGAACATTTCTGTAAATTCACTTATTCTGGTGGGAGGTAAGAAGCATACTCTGAAAAGCCAAAGAGTATCTGTGCCTTCTAATGCAGAATACTGAAAAAAGATAACATCAAATACTTTTCTGTCATTAACATTACTGCTTCGTGATTTGTTAATTATAATTTGTGCCTTATTTTAAGAGTCATCATAAATTGTTTTGAAGAGAAGTTTACTTGGTATATTACCAAAGACCTGCCTCAGTCGTATTTTGTCCTTAAATAATTTTAGGCACATTTTTAAGTTTCAAGTTAAACTGCAATTTGTGGGGGAAAATTGGATTCAATAAATAATTCTGTAAATGGTATTTTTGTTTGTTTTTGTTTTTAAATCATCATATATTAGTAAAGAGTAAATATTTCTCACAGAAAGAGTAGGATGAGGCAATAAACTCCTTTAATACTTAATTATTTTCTTTTTTAAACAAAATTCTGGGCTAAAGTTTTTAAAGTAGAATGATTTTCAACCTTCTCCTAATTCTTCAGATATGAATTAAGTGATTCACATTTAATTCAAAAAGGCTTTATTTCCACCCATGTATGTCATAGGGGTGTCAAGATTAATATAACTTTAGAAGAAATGTACAGGATGGATACATAATATTTAAGAAAATAATAGTATTGCATTCTCATAGAAAGTTCCATAGTTTTTCTAAAATTGATCTAATCTGGAAGAAAATGCATTTCTCTCGAATCAAATAAATCAGGTTACATTAATCACTACCCTCACCACCAGCAACAACAACAAAAATAACCCAGCAGGTTTCGTGCCTAGATACAATTTACATATATATTAGCAAATCCAATTGGCATTCTTCATGTGCCCAAAGATCTGATGTGCAAAAGTAATGAGTTAAATAAGACATCCTCTTTTATCCCTTGACAGAACTTTGCTTGAGCTATTCAATATTACAAATTAGGCTTCTGACAATAACAGTTAGATTATTATTACTTTCCAGCAGGCTTCTTATAGGAAAAAATATGTTCCATCAGTCAGCACAAAGAATAAGTAACCAAAGAAAGGCTGCTATTAATGATTTGAGGTGAAGGTCAAGACTCAAAAATGCCTTAGATGAAAATTTATATCATGCCAGATGCTATGACAAAAATTTTGTGTGCATCACCTCAGTTATTTCATCCTACTTAACTGTGAGGAACGTGCTACCATTATACCTATTTTAAGGGTGGACATACTTAGATGAAGGGTACTTTGTCTGCATGGTGTGTAAAATAAATAGATAAGATTCCAGCTCTCTAATCCAACACCTGCTACTCTTCATACCCAAAGTTTAATTAACCAGAGAAAAACCCAACATATTTCTGCGAGGGAAATTTGGAAAATACGATTCTCCAAATGAGACTATACCACATGCTATGCTTCTTCACCACATCCAGTGAGGTGAAAACCTTAAATCCTCAGCTGACACAACAGATCTATTGCTAGTCATAAAGCAGACTCAGAGGTGGGTTCAACATCAGTGATAGTTTACCACCATGCCTGTAGGTTGAACACTCTAGATGACTATACCTCCCTCATACAGCAAACAAATAAATGACTACATAAAAAAACAAAACTGAGAGGTTTTTTTTTTGCATTTATCTGTCAGTCATTTCCCCCTGCCTTCCAATTTTAGTCAATAAGAAAAAAACCAAACAACCTAAAAGTGTATTTTCAGTTGACAACTGAGAATATATGTTGTATAATTCAATAAACTCATTAATATTTACCCCCTAATAGTCTCTTGTCTTATTGTTTCATTTTTCTGATTTGGATTGTAAATTATTGTATAAGAATGTAGCAACACAAAAGCAAGGACTTTATCTTGTTCACAATGTATCTTCAGAGGCTCTTCAGATGACTTCCACCTTGTAATACTCAATAATATTTGTTAAATGAAAGAATTACAATAGTGGTCTACTTCTAATATACTTGTTAAGAATTCAACATTCAGGCCAGGAATATATCATTGTAGTATTTCAAACATATTTGAAGTTTTAAAAATGAAACTGATTTCATTTTAAATAATTGAAAGAAATTCAAAGGATTATCTTTATATAATTAGATTTCTTAATAACTAATTATTTAATTTTATTTACCTGATTTGGTAGAATTTTAAAATAAAAAGAAAACATCCATTTTTAAATTGAAGTTCATTGAAGCATGCACTGAAATGTTATTTATAGGCATTTTTTAGCAGTAAAATATTTTAATTTTATTAATAACCTTTGAGTATATGTATTTTCCCTTTTTTCAAACAAACTTTTATCTTTTGGAATAGTATTAGATTTACAGAAAAATTGCAAGGGTAATACAGAGAATTCTCAAATACATCAATCCCTTATTATAAATATCTTATATTAGTATGATCCATTTGCTACAATTCATGATACAATAGTGATTCATTATCATTAACTGAAGTTCATACTTCATTCATTTCTTTAGTTTTTGCCTAATGTGTTTTTTTCTGTTACAGAAATCGCTTTGGTGGTTGCCCTTTAAATGCATTTTAATACATATTTTATTTTTAATAATTTTAGATTTATAAAAAATTTGGAATGAAGATACAGAGAGATCATTTGTATTCTTCAGCCACTTCCCCCTAGTGTTAGCATCTTCCATTATCATGGTAACTTTGCCACAACTAAGAATTAGTTTATTATTATTAACCAAACTCCATACTTTATTCAGATTTCACCAGATTTTACACTAATGTCCTTCATCCTCTTTCAGGATCTCATGCAGGACACCATATTGCAGTTAGTTGGCATATCTCCTTAGTCTTTGGTAGTTTATGACAGTTACTCTGTCTTTCCTTGTTTTTCCTGACCTTGACAGTTTTGGTTAGTACTGGTTAGGTATTTTACACAATGTCCCTAGATCTGAATTTTCTCGTGTTTTTTCCTCATGTTTAGATGAAAGTGACGTATTTCGGGGAAGAATAGCACAGAAAGGAAGATCCTCTTCCTTATATCATATCAGGGGGCACATACTAACAACATAACTTATCACTGGTTATGTTATCGTTGATCCTGTGGTTACGTTTGTGTCTTCTAGATATTTTCCAGTGTAAACTTACAAGTTTTTCCTTTCTATATTCTATTATTTGTAAGTAAATCACTAAGTCCAGCACACTCTCAAGGGGAGAGGGGAGACTAATCTCTACTTCCCAGGGATGAGATTATCTACTCATGTGTATTTATTTCATACTTTGGGTTATAATCCAATACCACATTATCTATTTTGTTGCTCAGATTTTCCCAGCTTTGGCCATTTGCACTACCAGCTCCAGTTGGTCTGCAAGATCAAAAGAAGTGCTTAGAAAAAATTGTGGAATACCTGTGACCAGGACTAGGTGCCAGTTCCAAGAATGAAAGGGGACCTAGAAAATTTGGAGATACTTCAAACCCTGGGGTTCCTGTGGCCCAGGGCTCAGAGTTAGGATACCAAATGTCTCGGTTTGTAGTTATGTAACTAAGTTTTGATACAATAAGTATGTGTGGATATGAACAAAATAACTTCTCTGAGACTCAATTTCCTCACCTGTGAAAAAGAAGGAGTAATATCTGAATCATGTAATACCATAATAGACTCACTAAAAATATTAATTCAGTCGATATGAAAGTGTTATCAGCTTAAAACAGAATTTACAAATATAAGGTATTTTTTGCAAATCTCATAGTAGCCACAAAGAATAAGCCTGTCGTGGTCACATGAAAGATTATGATAAAGGAGTCAAAGGATAACTCTGCAAAAAGTTATCAAATCACAAAAAATTACAGCAAGATAAGAAACAAGGAACAAAAGATCTACTCGACAGTCAGAATACAGTTAACAAAATGGCAATAGTGAATCCTTACAAATCAGGAATTACATATAAATGAATTAAATTTTCCAATCAAAAGACATAGAATGGCTGAGTGGATTAAAAAACATGGTTCAATGATATCTTGCCTACAAGAGACTCACTTTAGCTTTAAAGACACACATAGACTGAGAGTGAAGGGATGGAAAAAGTTATTTCAAGCCAATGGAAACCAAAAGAAAGCAGGGATAGCTATACTTAAAGCAGACAAAATAGACTTTAAGCTAAACATGGTCCAAAAAAAAACCAAAAAAGGTCATTATATAATGATAAATTGGTCAGCCCATTGAGAAGATATTGTAAATATTTATAGACTCCATATCAGAGCACCTAAATATATAGAGCAAATAGTAACAGAACTAAAATGAGAAATAAACAGTGAGAAAATAATAGTTGGGGACCTTAATATCTCATTCTCAACAATGCATAATCCAGACAGAGAATCAGGAAGGAAATAATGGATTTAAATAACATTATACACTAAATGGGCCTAACAGACATATACAGAACATTCCATCCAACAACATCAAAAAACACAATTTTTTCAAGTACACATGGAACATTTTCTAGAATAGAATATATGTTAGCCCACAAAACAAGTGTTAGCAAATTTAAGAAGATTGAAATCATACCAAGTATCTTCAAATCACAACAATATGAAACTAGAAATCAATAATGGGAAGAAATCTGGAAAATTCACAAATATGTGGAAATTAAACAATACACTCTTGAACAACCAATGTGTCAAAGAAGAAATCAAAAGGGAAATAAAAAATCAATCTTGAGACAAAAATGGAAACAAACATACCAAAGCTTATGAGATGCAACAAAAGCAGTTCTAAGAGGGAAGTTTATAGCAATAAATGCATACATCAAGAAAAAAAGGATTTCAAATAAACAACCTAAATTTACACATCAAGGAACTAGAAAGAAAAGGACAGACTAATCTGAAACTTAGAAGAAGGAAGGAAATAATAAATATTAGAGCAGAAATAAATGAAACAGAGAATAGGAAACAATTAAAAAAGATTAACAAAAGTAAGAGTTGGTTCTTTGAAAAGAAAAACAAAATTGATAAAACTTTAGCTAGACTAACCAAGAAAAAATGAGGGAGGAACCAAATAAGTAAGATTAGAAATGAAAGAGGAGACATTACAACTGATACTACAGAAATACAAAGCATCAGAAGAGACTACTATGAACCCCACGCCAACAAATTGTACAACCCATAAAAATGAATAAATTCTTAGAAACATACAAACTATTGAAATTGAATCATGAAAAAATAGAAAATCTAAACAGACAAATAATGAGAAAGGAAATTGAATCAGTAATCAAAAGCCTCACAAAGAGGAAAAGCCTAGGGCCAGATGGTTTCAGTAGTGAATTTTACTAAACATTTAAACACGATTAACACCAATCCTTCTTAAACTATTCCAAAAAAGTGAAGAAGAGGGAACACTTTCAAACTCATTTTACGAGGCCAGCATTACCCTGACATCAAAACCAGATAAGGACGCTACAAAAAAAAAGAAAACAACAGGCCAATGTCCCTGATAAATATAGATATAAACATTCTCAACAAAATACTAGCAAACTAAATTCAACAGCACATTAGAAGGATCATACACCACAATCAAGTTGGATTCATCTCTAGGATGCAAGGATAGTTCAACATAAGCAAATTGATAAATGTGATACACCACATTAATAAAATGAAAGATAAAAATCATATGAACCTCTCATTAGATGCAGAAAAAGCTTTTGAAAAAATTAAACGTCCTTTGACAAAACAAAACAAAAAAACAACCTCTTAACGAACTGGTTATAGAAGGAATGTACCTCAACATAATAAAGGCAATATATGACAAGCCCATAGCTAACATCATATTTAATGGTAAAAGTTTGAAAGCTTTTCCTCTAAGATCAGGAACAAGACAAAAGTGCCCACTCCCACCACTCTTGTTCAACATACTACTGAAAATCCTAGCCAAAGCAATCAGGCAAGAAAAAGAAATAAAAGCCATCCAAATCAGAAAGGAAGAAGTAAAATTTTCTCTATTTGCAGATGACATAATTTTGTATGTAGAAAATCCTAAAGACTCCACTAAAAACCTATTATACCTAATCAACAAATTTAGTAAAGTGGCAGGATATAAAATCAACATGTAGAAAACAGTAGTGTTTCTGTACATTAAAAGCAAATTACCTGAAACAGAAATAAAGAAAACAATATCATTTACAATAGCATCAGAAAAACACAAAATACTTAGGAATAAATTTCACTAAGGAGATAAGAGATCTCTACAGTGAAAATTATAATACATTGATGAAGGAAGACACAAATAAATGGAAAGATATCCCATGTTCATGGATCGGAAGAATTAATATTGTTAAGGTGTCCATACTACCCAAAGCCATCTATAGATTCAATGCAATCCCTACCAAGATTCCAAGGGCGTATTTTACAAAAATAGAAAAAACAATCCTAAAATTCATTTGGAACCACAAAGGACTCTGAAGAGCCAAAGAAATTCTGAGAAAGAACAAAGATGAAGGCTCATGTTTTGTGATTTCGAATTATATTACAAAGCTATAGTCGTCAAAACAATATGGTACTGGCATAAAAACAGACACATAAACCGATGGAACAGATTGAGAGTAGAGAAACAAACCCATGCACATATGGCCCACTAATGTTTGACAAAGGGACCAAGAATATTCAATGGAAAAAAGACAGTCTCTTCAATAAATGGTGCTATAAAACTGGGTATTCACATGTAAAAGAATGAAACTAGAACCCATCTTACACCACTCACAAAAGATATGACATATATATGTGCATAAAAACACATATAGTCATTTACATGTGTATATATGTATGGACACACACACAAACTGCTGTTTATCTTCTATAGGAGAGCAAAGATAATTGAAATATAGAAATGTGGAAAGTTATAATTTGACTCCTTATCTGCATTTCTTGCAATGTAGTACTTCTACAGAGTCACCTGAAAAATGATTGTCATGACTAATTTCTGCCACCATTCCCAAAACCACAGTGTAAAGTGAAATGGAAATGTAATCTGTACAAAAAATGCCACATTACAAAAATTCTAAGGTAAGAATCCTGTACCACTATGGTGATTCTGTTTTCATCCCTGAAAACCACGTTATTGGAAAAAATAACATCTGCCACTTGGGCATGCAGAGAATAAGCTTCCACTGGGGGTAAAATAACTTTACAAAAAAAATACAAACCCATTAAAGATTTCTGATATTTGCGGCCTACTTGAAACATATATTTACTTCTCCTTTCTTCCCAAATTGTACTGGCGCAGAAAATAAAGATAATAATTTTGTTTACAACATTTACAGCAATGGGAAAAAGTTAACAAGAGGAGTCCTTCAGAAGATGAGAACAGGGGGCAGCCCCGTAGCTTAGCGGTTAAGTGCGCGTGCTCCGCTGCTGGCGGTCCTGGTTTGGATCCCAGGCGTGCACCGATGCACCGCTTCTCTGGCCATGCTGAGGCCGCGTCCCATATACAGCAACTAGAAGAATGTCGTAGATGTGCAACTACGACATACAACTGTCTACTGGAGCTTTGGGGGAGAAAAAAAAAAAAAAAGGAGGAGGATTGGCAACAGATGTTAGCTCAGAGCCAGTCTTCCTCAGCAAAAAGAGGAGGATTAGCACAGATGTTAGCGCAGGGCTGTTCTTCCTCACAAAAAAAAAAAAAAAAAAAAAAAGAAGATGAGAACAATAAACAATTTATGAAGTATAATATGCAAGTGAAAACCAATTCAAAGATGAACAAGAGAATAAAGGAACTGAAATCCTATTGATGAGAAAATAGGATTTACTAAACATATACCTTTAGAATTTACTCGGAAGATTCAAGGAGCTGAGACTTGGAGAAAGAGTGAGGTATGGGCAATCTGTCATTACTGGAGACAAATCATAGGAGAGCATGTTAGATCAGTTCCCCAGTCTCAGAACTATTGCCTTCTTAAAGACAGTTGAAGTTTCCTTCTCTGAGAAAGGTGCCAAATAATACTAAATTCTATGACAGCTGATGCCATATCTGATCCTTTTGTCATTGCGGTCACAGCTCATAACAAATGTCTGTCTGGTGTATTTCATTGTGTCAACCTAGCTAAGCTGGAACTAATTGCCCAGAATCCCCTTTCCTGCGTAGTTTTGTGTTAGTATAAGCTATAAGAAACATTTTGCTCATGATTTGGAAGGATGAGTGCAACTGCAGCTATCATTTTACACAGAGAAGGTAAATGCAGAGCAAAATGCAGTACTGCAGGCCATTTTCACCTATCTTCCAGCTCTGCTTATTGGCACAGGAGAGCAGTCAGGTCCACAGCTCCTCCAATTTCTACCAGATCTTCAAAGGAAGCTTCTCTGACTCCTGGGCCAAGAGTTAGTAATGTGTCAACTCTCCCCTGGTCATCAAAGTTGGAGGCTTGGAAGAGGTGACATTACACTGAAGTTTACAATTTGTCCTTATGTTTTTCAGAACAACCTTGGAGGTTCCAGTTTGTGCTTGCTTCCTCTATTTGCAACCAATTTGTGCTCCTGACAGCCTGCCCAGTACCGGACAAAGAAATACAGCCTGATACATCTTATTAACCAGATCCCACCATTGAGTAAAGTCAAATTCCTATAATAAACTTATGTTTATTTATAAATCTCTAGTGTCCTGGTTGAACCATCACTGATATAGGCTAAAACTATTTTAAAAACCCAGTAATACTAATTACATTAATGAATAAATCCTCTAGAGGATCTTTGTATCTCTCGTGTCTAGAATGAGGACCGTCACAGAGTATGATCTTAGAAATTACTTTGTGAATAAATGTAAAATAAGTGATTTACTTATCAATCAATCAATCAAGAGCCCCAAAAGAAAACACATTAAAGTGGGAAGCAGGGGACCTCGGGGAAGATTGTTATGGTTTATTTCTACCTAAAATCTCTAAAGACATTTTTGTACATGTGATAAAAGAAGAATATGAAATATTGGTTTGAGAAATGATGATTATTCAAGGTATGGATTTCTCACTCACTATGCTATCTGTCTATGTTTGCTCATTTATTTATGAAAGAATTAGTAACAGAAAATACTTGAGGCTAAATATCATATCCTGTGTTATTAAATATGTTAAGTGATGGACACTGTTGGATGTTCTCAAAAAATATTTATTTTTCTTAATAACTGTCAATATACTAATTATTGTAAAAGTACAAAGAGCTGTGTCAAAACCCTGGGGAATGGTAACTTTATACAAGAAAGAAGTTATGCTTATATGAATCAGATTAAAAAACTTGGAGCAAAGTTTCAGATCAGAATAATGTTTCTTTAAAAATGTATTTAAATGCATATTTCTTTCAAAATGTATTGAAATGCATATGTCTTTCAAAATGTATTTAAATGCATTGAGAGAAGTGCTAGAAAAGAGTAATAAATGTTGCCCAGCCTTGTACTAATAAACACATCAGATTGTGGAACGTTCTAAAATCCTCGTTATAGGATGAGTATGCTAGATATTATGCTAAAAAGAAATCTGGATAACATTTTTATAGTTGGTAAAGTACTGTGTTACTATGGCAATTCTGGTCTTGAAAAGATTATGAAAGGAACCCATCTTACATGAAAACAAGCTTGTATGATAAATATCTCCATAAAAGTATTGTCTTCAAATGCAGTTCAAATTATCTTTTATTTGTTCATTAATATAGGAAGAGAGTGGACACACACAATGTACATATAAATTTTAATCCCAAATAAGAGAACTAAATTGTCTACCTAAAATATTATGGATATGCAAATTACACATTCATGCAGTGGAATACTATTCAGCAATAAAAAGGGGATGAACTATTGCCAATCATGACAACATGGATGAATATCATAAACATCATATTTAATGAGTATACACAATACGCTTTCAATTATATGTTTCAAAACAGGCAAATGGGTTTATTTTATTAGAAGAAGGGATAGAGGTTACCCTTTCTAGGAGATTAAGAGTGGAAGGAGACAAAAGGAGGCTTCTCAGTTGTTGTAATATTTTCTTTCTGTGTGTGTTCATTTTGTGAAAATCCATTGTGATATATGCTTATAATTTGTACATTTTTATACTCATATTTTACTTCAATATTCTATTAAAATATGTGCAAATTGGAGAAAATGGTGCTCTTGGTCCCACAATAGAGAAAAAATGATTCTCAGGAGGTTCAATACATATTACAAATTTTTTTTTTCACTAAACATTCAAATTTGTAATCAAGAGAGATCATCTTTCACTTTTCTTAAAACTATAAATTTATTTAAATGGTGAACACATTTGATCCCCATGACATAATTTTCCCAGATTTAATAATATTTAGACAGTTAAGTAGTCAAATAAACTACACAGTTTTCTCCAGGTGTATGAATAATAGACACATAATTTCAATTGGTCATTGATTGGTATCCAAGTTGTTCCTTAATGAATTTGTGACACAAACAATTTTTTAAAATATCAAGCAGACATAATTTCTAACAGAGAAGTTTAGATGAAGGATCTTTAGGTAAATCATAATTATTTTGAAAATAATTTTTAACACATGACACAGATATACTACATAATTCTCCTTTTCTCTCAGCAGAGAGTCATGATGTCTCAAGAAAATACCTTGCTTAATATCATGAGAAAATGTCATAATACGTTTAACCCATTTACAATCCATTAATCCAAGTAAAAATGGTTACATACTAGAGTGAGGTATCTCAGGCTACTTATAGGGGTCCCTCCTACCCCCAAGGGCCTCCCAAAACTAGAGAGAAAATGCAACTTTGTGAACATAAGTGCAGGACTGGCTACATATTTTGTGGGGCTCCGTGCAAAATGAAAATGTGGGCACCCTTTTTCAAACATTCTTCAAGATTTCAAGATGGCAGTACCAGAGCATTAAACCACATGCAGGGTTCTCCTAAGTATGGGGCTTCTTGGGACTGCAGAGGTTGAAACTCATGGTCTATCTCTGCATAAGTATTTTGTTCCCTATGTCTTTTTCACCCTCATTTTTTTTTCAATTAAAAACTATAATGCTAGTATACAAAATAAGACAGAAGAAAATTGCTATGATTTCACATCATTTTAGGCCCTTAATTTTAGCCAATAATATGCATTGCAACATTTTCCTCACTTTGAACTATTCCTCAGTTGTATCTTAAAATGCTCTAGGCTACAGAAATAAATCCTGTTTGCTGCTGGGGTTTGGGACAAGTTAAGAACTTAAATGTGTGTCAACTACTATCAAACGAAGGCAAAAGTTAAACTAATGATGGTTACATTACTGATCTTTCATTGTTGACATATAAATTGTAGTCATCGCTATGCTCCATATTCAATTAAAAGGAAATCAAGAAATATTAAGTGTCTATTCTACATTATATGTGGCAGGAAAACCCTAGAGTTATCACTTGTCACAATTCTAAATAACCAGGAAGAAAAACAGCACAGTAAACGTTTCCTTCTCTACCTTCACTATCTTTATAAAGCTAGTCATATTGAGTAGGATGAATTAGTAATAGCAACTAGACCCCTTGACTTTATACAGAATACTGCATATAGTACATGCATGTGGCAAATATACCTATTTAAACTATTTTAACTACATCTATTTTAATTTTGAGTAACATGTATAGTTGAATCCTTTTTTGAATTATAAAATTAATATATTCTTATTTAAATAATTGAAAGGAACGGTAGAGTGAGGAGTAAAAAGAAACATAGTGATCTACTCAAAGTTAATATAGATAAAGTTTTTAATGTGTTTCCTTCTTGCATTTTTTTAAATTTGGGAATTATTTAATGATTAAATTTATGGCTAAAATCACTTTGCTATCTTTCATCAAATATGTATAATATTTCCACATTTTTAACTCAGTAAAGGCATGGAAAAGAGAAATAAGCTTGGTAAGATATAACTAATTCAATCTTTTTGGTACAATAACGGACTTTATTCCTTTAGGTTCTGGAATACACTTATATGTAGTCATTCAAAATGTCTTAAATGGTAATAAAACCATCTTATTAGGGAAAGTAAAAGGCAAATAACAAAAACAACACATCTTACTTTGTAACTGCAAAGTAATAATGGGCTTAATATAACTAAGTTCCCTAAAATGTGACTCAGCGGCAGAAAATCTATTATCCATTTTTAATTAGTCAAGGCATCCCTTTGCCCATACTCAATAAAAAAATAATAATAATAGTGTGGAACACTGAATTTTAAACAACTGTTAAGATCTGCACTAACCTCATCTGAAAAGCCTCAGGAAGGTGAGCTAGATAATTTATGGTTGTACTGCAAGTGATAATGAAACCTGCGCGTTAGAGAAAATCCCAAAAGAAAGCAAATATTATAAAAATTTTTCTATATTTTACAGAACAAAAAGAGCATATCCTCTTAGCTCTTCCAGGATAAGTATATGATAACGTACATGAAGAGAACAGAGTTTTCACTTCTTACAACTCTAAATAACCAGGAAGAAAAATCCAGTCCAACACACATTAAATGTTTCCTTGTGAACCTCCACTGTCTTTATAAAGCTAGGTATATTAACCACATTGAGTTAGTAACAGCAACTAGGCCTCTTGAGTTTTATAGGATACCATATTTAGCACATGCATATGGCAAATATATCCAATACATATGTCCTATTTAATAACAACATACCAGTGTTCTAGGGAAGCAGGAGAATTTGCAGCTATAGAAGAGCTTTGAAAATACAATTTTAAATCTTTCATTCAATGCTTATTGATCATTTAAGAGCGAGGGTGAGAGTTCAAAATTCATTCCCTAGTCCCATCTTAAAACCATCCAGAGGTTTTTAATGTCTTCATAATAAAAACTAAAGTCTTAAATATGGCCTTTCCCTAAGTCACATTTCTTGCCATTCTCATATTTGTATATCTGTATATCATCATAGAATTCCTCAAAAGACTTAAGTTGTGAAATTGCAAAATAGCTCTCGGTATTGGTTTCCAAAGGAAAACTTAGGTTGACATATGTTAACTGCATTATTAAACTAATAGAGAATAGATGAACAGATTTTAGAATAAATGAAATTATAATACATAGTTCTAGGGAGGAAGGAAGGGAGGGAGGAGGGGGGAGGGAGGAAGGAGGGAGGGAGGGAGGGAGGAAGGACGGAAGGAAGGAAGCAAGGAGAGAGCAAAAAATGCAATAATTAAGGAGGCAAAAATCACATGGTACTATTTTCCTTTTTCCTCCTTATCTCCACACTCAGCGCTTATCTTTCTAAATAGAAATAACACAATTTAAAATATGAATGATTTATGAGAAAGCTTGAGCACAGAGAAGACTCTAATCCTGAGAAAAACAAAACATGTCAGGCTTTGTTTTATGAGACTATTTATAGATATCTTGGCCAATTGAAGAAAATCTCCTTTGACTCTTGTCCCAAAGGAATTGTCCCAAAGGAATCAGGGCCTGCTTTGTGACTTTCTGTACTGTAATACCTTGCCGTCCACTATAGCTTAATTAATTCAGATTTTTATTTTCTGATCAAACAGATAGAAATACCTGCAAATATATGGAAGTAGGCTGTGTTAAATGTTCAATATAGATTTATGTAAACTCATTATTGTTGAATACTGTTATAGCCTGGTGTTTGAGAATCATTTTAAAGCAACCCTTCTGAGGAAACATTTTTAAACGCCTAAGGAAGCACTTGGAGAACTATGTGAGTTGAGCTTCTGAAAAAGGATTTGAACATAAATTTTGAGTAAAACTATAATTTTTAGAAGTATGCTGTAGATAACACATTTATAATTTTTAAAAAATATTTTGCAGCAAGATTAGGTGACATGAAACACTGTCTTTTTGTATTTTTTCTTTGGCTTAACACTGCTGCCAAGCCTAGTACTTCTTAGAGCAAACGGGAGGCTTTGACTCTTGTCTTCTGAAGTGCAAATATAAAATTGCATGATATCATTACAATCATCCTTCTAATTGGTTCCTTGGTCAAGGAGCTAAAGCTATTTCAGGGGCCTTAGATTAAGAAAGTGCACATGGCATCTGAAGAGGATCCTGGGATGCATAAGTAATAATAAAACATGTTCCAGGCAAGGACTTGCTTTCAGAGGCAATTCTGTGTTTCTAAAGTTTATTGGTATTTTTATCACTATGTTGTTTATATAACACAGAGATCGTTTGCTGGCAATGTTACACTTTGACCAAACGAAAAATATTTTATTATATTATGATAAATATGTACTCAGCATTAGTTAATTTTAGTCGGTAAGGAGTTAAGTTTCAAATTATAACCTCAGTAGATCAGTAACATATAATGGCCTAGAATTTAAATACTATGTAAGAACTGATGCATAATTATGAAACATTTCTAATATTATGTCAGGAATTATAAGTATGTTAAATGAGTCATTAAATTAGACACAGAGAAATAGAGATGTAAATATTGAAGCAATCATTTCTTCTGTAGACTTGTCAAATGAGTGTCCCTACAGAACAGATTTCCATCCCTAGCATACAGACGTGCTCCATCCTTTTCTCCAGGGCTGTGAGTCCTGCCTAATACTTGTTTGCTTACTTAAGTCTTATTATTATTATCACTTATTACAATCAAAACAGAAATACTGAATGGCAAAATTATAGTCTATTTGAAGACTTCCAGCAATTGGGTAGACAATTTACGTTTAAGCTGATGGTTAACTTTTAATGTGTATAATTATAGTGAACATGGCAACAAGAACACATTGTAAGACGTTTTGTGGTTAGAATCTGCTTCTATATACAAACAAATGCAATATTTTGGTTTTCTGATAAATTATCTGTTGATTTCATATATTTATTAACTCTCACTCAGAAGTCAATACTTTATGTATTTACAACATTTGGGTGGAATAGAAGAGGATCACTTTTTAAGAAAAAGAAACACAATCTCTTGAAAGGTGTTTTGCAATAGCAGTTAGTAATATACTCTGCCAGATGGTCCTCTTATTTTTTAATATTGCAATGAAAAGATGCACAATCTATTTAGAGTGTATAATGCAGTACGATACACTAAAAGAGTTCTATAACTTGTAATTCAGTGACTTCGTAAACAAGACGTCACTCATTATGAGATTAATTTCACTGGTTATATGGCCCTCAGCATGAGCTTCAGGGCATTATTATAATGATAAGATGATAACAAATATTCACGTACTGTAAAGTTTACAAAGCACTTTCTAATACATCATATTCAGTAATCCCATGGCACTTAACTACTATTATCTGAATTTTACAGCTCAAGAAATTAGGCTCAGAGAGGTTGAGACTCACCCAAGGTGACACAGCTAATAATTGACAGAGTCAATACTTTAACCCATTACTTAAATTACTAAAATCTTACTCTATACACTACAGTAACTTGCCTCCAATTTAAATATGATAGGATATACAATACATAATTTAAATTATACCTAATATTTATATAAAAGCATATATTAATAAAAAAAGGACTTTGAGGTACAGTAATTGAGAAAACAGAAACATGATAAGTCTAAATGATTTGCTCAGGGTCATTGCAAAGCTGTACTGGTGTGTTTATCATAAGACCCTCATTCTATTTCCCTGTTTATTTGGTTTTGCTCTCTAATACGACTTGTAGAGAATGAAAGACATTATCATGGATAGTTACTAGATAAAGAAAAGGTTATTAAATTGCTTTCAAATACATTCATTAATGATACTACATAATTTCGTAGATATGTCTTCTTTTTCAGCTAAAATTAAATGCAATAAGAATGTTTAGGGGCCGGCCCCATGGCATAGTGGTTAAGTGCGCGCACTCCGCTGCTGGTGCCCCGGTTTGGATCCCGGGAGCGCACCAATGCACGGCTTGTCAGGCCATGCTGTGGTGGTATCCCACATAAAGTGGAGGAAGATGGGCACGGATGTTAGCTCAGGGCCAAGTCTTCCTCAGCAAAAAGAGGAGGATTGGCATGGATTTTAGCTCAGGGCTGATCTTCCTCACAAAAACAAAACAAAACAAAACAAAAACAATGTTTAAATGCCCAGCTGGTAGATATTTCTTTAATTGAAAGCTTGAGAGATTAAAAATGAATTTTAAATAAAAGAGAAGGGAGAGGAGGAGGAGGAAAAGAAGGAGGATAACTATTATATATGACCTCTTTGAGCAGTTAACATTTCGCTTGTGTGAGAAGCAACGTGTGTGGTTAGGAATACAGACTGGGGTGCGAAACTGTGTGTGCCACTTACTAGCTACATGACCTTTGGCCCTTCTCTTAAACTTTCGTTGACTTAATTTCTTCGTCTATAAAATAGACATGCTAATATACAAAGCTCATTGATTTGTGGTGGAAAGTACCTTTGTTGATCTAGGTGAAGAATTTGGAACAGGACTTGGTACCTAGTAAACATTCTGTAAGTATTAGCTATTGATCATTATGTGTTTTCTGT
The DNA here is from genome assembly GCF_020826845.1 of Diceros bicornis minor. Taxonomy (NCBI): domain Eukaryota; kingdom Metazoa; phylum Chordata; class Mammalia; order Perissodactyla; family Rhinocerotidae; genus Diceros; species Diceros bicornis. Next base: position 51,393,448 of record NC_080761.1, read on the forward strand.
GTGTGTGTATAGGAGACAAAAGTAAGAAATATCTAACTTTTATTGTTTTATCTGGCTAATGCTATCATCACATTGATATAAAGAAATTTTACATCACCAAAGTATTGCCACAAATTGCAAAAGTACGCATACATTGTCTGGAATAGGAATTAAACTCCTGGGTAAACTCATGACTAGCAAAGATTAGGTTTAGTGCTTGTTTTTAATAAATATTAACGTAATATTTTGGATTGATTAATTAGCTGATTGGTTGATGAACTGCTGGAAAATTTACTTCCTATCACGATTAAACTCTTTTTCATCTTGTTTTATGACAAGATAGACTCTAACAGATGAAGAGTATCTTTCACTAGTCCAGAATTCTGAAGAAGAATAATTGCAAACTGTTACATGTTATCTCTGAAATAAAGTGTGTTATACATGTGTATAAATGTAACATATCAAAAAGTAACTTTAGGGCTTGGCCCCATGGCCTAGTGGTTAAATCCAGTGTGCTTCACTTCGGCGGCTGGGTTTCAGTTCCTGGGCACAGACATACACCACTCATCGGTGGCCATGTTTTGCTGGAGACTCACATATAAAATAGAGGAAGATTAGCACCGATGTTAGCTCAGGGTGAATCTTCCTCAGCAAAAAAAAAAAAAAAAAGTAACTTTAAAATTAATAATAGGCACAATTAATTGAGTGCTTGTCATGCAACAAGTGCCTTACATATATTACCTTTATAAAGCTCTACATTATTGTCTATACTCTTTTCATGAGCTGCAAAAAATGAGTTTCAGAAAGATGGAGGGATTTCCCTAAGGAAAGAGCTAGAAAACTGAGGATTTGAGATTTGAATTGTATCACATTCATCTCTTCTTTGAAAGATAACATTGAATAGTCTTCGTCTATTGGGATAATATGGGGTGACAATCTGGAGCAACTGTAGAAAACTATAAGCAAACCTGGCAGAAAATAACTTGTCAGCATGAATTTTAGGGGGGATAAAAATCCATAATATGCAGGCCTTTAGAATATGCCTTTGGTTTCTCATGATTTTTTAGAATTCCATCTTAACATATTTTAAAATATGTTTGTGATTTTTATCCATTACATTTTGGAGTAGCCCTCCTTATTTTTGATATCTACTCATTAAATTTAATAATCTTGTGTAAATATAGCTATTTTTGAACTAGAGTTTGGGCTTTTGCTTTCAACGGGCTAGTAACATTATTAAAAATTTTATATATCTTGCCCATTCTAAATATATACTATAGTTTTAAATCTATATTATATAAATATGTACTGACACATATTATTTGAGATAACTTTACTCAAGAATATAGTAATATATTACGTACAATATAAACATATATTGTGTATGTATATTTTTTCTGAATTTTTTTTGTTTCAAGGATTAGATATCACACTGAAAATAACCTTAAAAATACACAAACTTGATTGTTTGGGGAGGTGTTTTTCCTCATTGATGACCTCAGTAATATCTTTATTCATTAAATGAGTATCTTCACATTTAAAAAAATAGATTTGGAACTTAAAATTGGATACTTGTTTATTGCAAACAATTATTTTTCAAATAGTTTTACAAGAAACACATTTGTTTCTTCTCCAACCATATAAATAAAAGGAATCACAACACCATGCTACTCTGAATCCATTACTACACTCAGATGCTACGTTTTGTGCATTCGTTTCCTTATTTGCATTATGCATTTGTACACAGCATTTTTGTTGGTGGGAACTGAGTGTAAAGTTAACATGTAAATATTTGCTAAATTGTTACTTTGGAGTTACACTTTGGAGTCTATTTTTAAAAGAATCAATATTATAAAAGTAGGCTTCTTCCATATAAATATATTTCTATACATATATACATCTTCTGTATATATATATTTATGTATGCATATACCTATATACATGAAAATGCATATATATATTCCATGTAATCATACATAGATTTTTTTTTCTGCTTAGGTTTTTGCCAATTACATCATGTGCTTGTTGATTTTTTTCCCCAGAAACAAACAAATGATCACAAACTCATGAAAACCAACAGACAGCAGGCAAAGTTTAGACAGTTTTCAAAACAATACATGATGATTTATATATGTAATCAACTGAGCTTATTCATAAAATAAGCTATCTTATTGAATTAATGGCCAATTCGATTAACGTGATTATACAAAGAACCTCAAGTTCTTAAGTATTTCCTTACATCCAGCAAATTCCATTAAACACAGTAAATGCTTATAAAATTCTTTGGTTTTGTTTTAATTTGGCTTGCTATTAAAGGTAGCTGGAACTAAATAACAACATACAATTGTTTTTATCAATAGTAGATACAGATTGTTTTTATATTAAATTTGGCTCATGCTGGTATTCTTTCAGTATACAGGTTAAATATAACACTCAAAATACTTAAACAACGTAAAGTGAGGCACACAGTTCGTTGGGGACAGGTGTCATTGCATAAATGTAGTAAAAAGTAGAAAAATATTTAATCATTGTGGAAGGATTCTAAGCCTTAAAATTAATGGAAAAATATAAATAAATATATACTATGACCTAAACATTTAAAACGATATGTGTTAATAGTTTTAGGGAAAGTAAAACTACTTTAAACAGAAAAAAAAATACAACAAAATTTGAAAATTTTTGCCAATGAAGGGTGAAAAAATTGTTAATATCTTTTTATATTGTATTTACAAAATTCAGCAAAATGACCATAAATGTCTCCTGATATAAACATTGGGGGGGGATAATGAGGAAAAACACTAGGACCCGAGGGTTAATGGGAACGTTCTCTTGGACTCATAAAGTAGACAAGTGAGAAATGCTGCTCTGCAGCTTCTAAGAGAGATGGGAGAAGTGGTACTTTCTTTGAAAGGCAGCTTTAAATTTTAGTGAAACGACTACGAAGCCAAAAATATTGAAGACCTGAGTGCTCTGTAGTCAATAAAATGTGATTACAAACAACAAAGTAGAAGATTTTGGTATGTTTGCCCCATGTTAGCAAACCCCAAGGTCCCGTAACTGGTTGGGTTTGGACGATGGACAGGATTACTGATAAGGTTAACTTTTCATTTATGAGGCTGTGATTAAATTAGAAGACAGGAGGCTGAAGAAGTTGTCACTTAGGGTGATGATTGGGCATAATATTATGCACAAATAATAAGTGATTAGTCCGAGTTCTCCAGAGAATAGAACCAATAGGATATATATGGATATGGAGAGAGAAATTTATTACGAGGGATTGGCTCCCACTCATCTGTGTCTGCAAGCTGGAGACCCAGGAAGCCGGGAGTATAGTTCCCATCTAATTCTGATGGCCTGAGAGCCAGTGGAGGCAATAGTGTAGACCCCAGTTCAAGTCCTGAGAACCAAGAGTGCCGATGTCTAAGAACAGAAGAAAATGGATGGCCAAGCTCAAATAGAGAGAGGAAATTCACCCTTCCATCGCCTATTGCTCTATTCAGATCCTCAAGGGATTGGATGATGCCCACCCACGTAGGTGAGGACGATGTTCTTTACTCAGTCTACATATTAAGATCCCAATTTCTTCCGGAAACACCCTCACAGACACACTCATAAATAATGTTTTACCAGCTACCAGGGCATCCCTTAGCCCAGCCAAGTTAACACATAAAATTAACCATCACAGTAACATAACAAATATGGTGCTAGGGTGATTTTAAGATTACTAAAGAGGCCTAGTTTGGAAATTAGTCTCCGGGTCTCAATTTTAACTTCAGTGAAATTTTACTGGCTGTTGCATCTTCCTGATCCAAGGTGTTTAATTGCTTGTCCCATCTTCCAGTAGATATGCAGGGTGCTGGTACTGTTGAGCCTGACAGCTCCCTTTCTGTGTCTTCACACTTGAAACACATTTATGAATCACTTTAGTTTCTTACTCTCTAAGTTATTAATTGAATATCAGATACTATATTTCACTATTTATGCAGTTTTAATAATTTTATTGTTGGCTAATTTACAAACATGTTCAATTGACTATAATCAAGTGCAGTTCAGTAGTCTTTTACTACCCTGTATTATTTGGAATACTGTAACGTAAATTATTTGTGTTTAATTTAAATGGTCCTTAACCATCTAGAATTATGATTTCCAGATATGTATTAGGTAAGGGATTAAGCTTGAGATATATTTTTCATTTTCTTTTTCTGGAAGCTATGTTTAAATTTTAACAGAGCCTAGAGAAACTTGCCTCCAATAACTTTAGAAAAGTAATTTCACAGTATGACGCGTTAGTATTTTCAGAATTGATTTAGATTCAATAATTCAGTTACTAAGACCTTCACTCTTGCATCAGTCCCTACTAGCACTGCCTTTGACCATCAGAGATTCCAGGTAGTCTATTTGCCTGCCAACTTTAATGTTTCACCATAAATCTCTACCTTGTTAATTCACATGGCTGACCTTGTTCTTTCTCAAAATATTATGGGCTATCCTTACTCCTTATGCTTTGCCTCAGACTTCAGTACATTAATTTTCATCTTTTAAAATGTCCCTACTCATCTAGAAAAACAAAAATTTTGGCTAGTGTTTTAGTTTAAATTCTTGCTGCAATTTATAACAGTTCCAAGCTATTCCTTGAATCATTCATGCTAAAGAGGATTACCGTCAAACTGACAGCAGGATTTGTAACGTCAATAGAGGCAATCAGAAATATGCCATTAACTTTTCCTTCAATCTCTTTTAAATGAAAATATAGAAGGAAAGGGGAATTTTATTGCACAAAAATAAACAAAGTATATCTCAAATGGTTTGTAATAGTTTTTGTTAACCACTGATTACCAAAACCCAATTGCAATCTTCTCAGTGATTATGAGGACCTGAACGCTCAAGAACTCTGTTTGCTAAAAATGCCACAGGGAAATGGTTACACGAGTGAGCAGGAACATAAAACAGCTGCCAGCTATTTTGTGATGAATTGACTGTAATGTCAATCAAAATATTCTGCATCCAAGTAAGAAAACTGATCTTAAGTGCCAGAAGGTATTTTAGGGTTGATTTATCTTGTATCTGCTTCCCTTAGCCAAGAAACTCCATCAGCAGACATTAACTCTTTTAGTTCAAGTAATATGATATCCAAATGTTCCTATTCAATTGCTAATGTTATTAGTTATCACAACCTTAGATTAAATCTATCATCTGGACAGTCACCAAGACAGAAATGGAAAACAGCCAGTTGAATTTGACACAGATTTCATAGGAAGAAAAGAGAATTCTAGCATACGGGTCAGGGTTTCTCTGGTGAGTATGCACGTGTTTGAGACGTGATTCTGATCAATGCAGACATAGAAAAGGGCACTAAATATCTATCCAGACTCTTTAGAACAACACTCTTCATTTTAACCCCAACCTTACTCCCTTTGTGTTCTAATGTTCAGACTTGGTTTTTGAAGTCCTTTGGACTTCAGGATCATTCTTGACTCTACTACATTGACCCTGCATTCTTCCCAATTATTTCAGTTTGAAGCGAATCATGGTTGCTTTGAATAAATGCACTGAATTAACTCCTGCCCTTGAGACCCAGCACTGACAATGACTAACCTGGTCAGGTCCACCAGGAGCAAAGGACTTCTGACCTACAAAATTATGGGTAATAATAGCTTAACATATGGTCATGTTTCTATTTTTTATTTATATGAATTAAATATATAAATAAGTTAATACATATAAATGACCCACAGTTAATATTTGGTTAAATAAAACATGACATATCCACACATAAATAAATGATGCAAATTTGAAAATAATATATGCATAAAATGTTTGTAAAAATTGAAAACTGTTTATAAAATCATGGGTAAACAAAAACCTCTGTTATAAAACTATATATACAGATTCATTTGAATTGAGTATCTCCAACAATGCCTGGTACATTATAGCCACTCAATACATATTTCTTGAATTAATAAACATTTTTAAACAAAGATTAATAAAAGTAAAACTAGTCATTTATTTATCTTGATCTCTTCATTAAATAGGAAGGGCTGGAAAAACAGAATAACAATAAACTTTCTCTGAGTAGTGAGATTATAGGTGAATCTAAGGTTTATTGTCCCTATAATTCTTTGTTGTTGTCCTAATTTTCTATTTTCTATAAACTTCATTGATTAAATTTATTCTCTCTCTCTAACACACACAAGCACAAACACACACATATAATCAAATGCTATCGAATGGAGGGGTACACCACAGAAGTACAGAAGTAGATAAAGCTTTCCAGAGAAAACTTTAAAAGCAGAGGAGTAGTATAAAGCACTACAACACTCACAGTTCTCATGTCTCACACTTGGGAGTGGGTGTAGAGAGCCTGAGTGCACAGTGGTCAACACTGCGATTGAGAGAGAATCTGCACATATTATACTCTGCACATAATCTTGCATAAGAAACCTCCAATATCAGTGGCTTAAAGTGATATGCTTTTATTTAGCTGATAAAACCACCTAGGTTTTACTTCATTTACCTAGGTTTGGCTGGGTAAGTTTTCTGGTTGTATTTGGGATCAGTCACACGCCTGGTACTTCGCTGGCTGTCACCTGGAAAAACAGAGGTAATCAGGCCTGGCATTTCTCTTCTTCTAGTGGCCTAGCTTGGACATCATCTTCCATTAGAGATGGAAAAGTTCAAGAACAGCAAATGGACATGTGAAAAAGCTTCCAAGATTCTTATGTTTCACATTTACAATGATCCCTTTGAGCAAAGAGAGCCACGTGGCTGAGTACAAAGTCAGAGAAGTAGAACTTTGTAAAGTTATCTGGTAAAGGGCATCTATACAGGGAAGAGTGAAAAACTGGTGCCATTAACATCTATCTACCACAGAATATCCTTGCAGCAATGCAAGCTTCTTAATCTGGGAATAGGCCTTGTTAAGACCGGCCAGACTCAGAACCCGATGATTGTTATCAACCTCTGCTTCTCTTGAGCTAACTTAGATTTGCTGAGTCAGTTCTGCTAAGTTGCTAAAAGGGTGTAGTAAACGAGCCTCCAGCCTTATAAATTTGTGTCTCCTCTGTCCGCCTTTGGTCCACGAGCACTCGTTAGATATCTCTATTGGTTCTGATGGATGACAAGTCATTGACTTTTCCACAGTGATGCATGGGGAGAAGCATGCAGAAGATCCCACGGAGCTGGGTCACATGGAAGTAAAGTCTTTAATACCATGCCAGACACTTGTCAACATGGATTAGGAGCTGTCAATACTTGTAATAGAATAATAAAAACTTATTCAAACTATTTGGGCCTGCACGAGTCTTCTGGGGTTACATATGTGTGTTCATTCACAACCAATCAAGGTCTGTCACTTTACACTCTGAGTTGGGATGAACCATAGTATTGTTTGTTTTTCCAGAACAATCAGTTCCACTGGGTTACCAGGATTTCCTTTTTGTAATCATAAGCAACATCTGAGGGCAGAGAAGTATGTTCATGTAACTACTAAAGGCAAGGTTAATGTCCAATTTCATATAAGTCTATTATCCTTGATCTAAGTAATATGAACTGTCAGTCCATTCATTGAGATCTCATAAACTGTCCATAAATGTAGTGAAGTCAAAGCAGTCAACAAATGAACAGTCCATCCATCAGCTGAGGTTCAAAAAAAAGGATTTCTTCTTCTCTTTGGGGAGAAAAATAGACACAGAATGTCCTTCTTTGAATTTCCTTTATCGGACTCCTAATTCCCATGCCTAAGATCTCACCCAACATGGAGGGAGGTATGACAGTGCTGACTAGAACTGCAATGTATTGATTCTTTGAATTTTTCTAGCGGTATCTTCCCTACATTTCTTTTTGTTGACTGTAGCTAGTGCTTTCACATCTCGTGCAAATATTTTTCTATTTTTCAAAATATGTCACAATTTTCTTGACGGTGCTCTTTTTGACCCATTTCCTAAGGCATTTATGTTTATCCACCATTATGGTGCTGCTGCGCAGATGCTAGAAGAAATTCTAGATGTATTTTTGTTTAAAATTGACTTTCTTTTAAAATCAATTCCATCAAAACTATCAAGTAGAACTGGATAAAAGGGTGATTGCATTTACTTGTCCATGAAGGGTGCGGTGGCCACACGCTCCTCTTGGTCAGGATCCTGGGGGGGCCTCAGAAATTTGGGCTTTAGGTCCTAAGATGATGTTAGCAAAGGTATATATCCACTACCAAAGATCAAAAACAAACAGGTAATTTGAAAAAGGTGGATTTACTACACAGTGAATTTCCAGCTTGACAGGCTGCTAGTAATCAGAGAAAAGGAGGCTACAGCTCAAACCCAGAAGGAAAAAACACACAAACAAACAAGCAAACACACACACAAACAAGCAAACACCACAAGAATTCATGTGCTTTATGGTCAAAAGATGCAGAAATGATAGAATTAAAGGGGCAAGGGAAGCTGGTGATGATGGTACACGCTGTGCACAGTAGCCAAACAGATGCAGTGATTACACACACGCACACACACACACACACACACACAATTAGATTTGGCAGCTCCACTGGAACACAGATTTAGACAAGCCAAAGTGTACTAATTTAAGTGTACCGTTGAAATACTAATTGAGGAGAGGAAATAGAATCATATGAAATGCTCAATTAAAAACTAGAGAAGGCTGAAAAAGAGACGAAGACAAAAAAGATACAAAGGGCAATTGCAATGGATTAATGCTATGTATTAACTGCAATGAAAACAATTACACACATGGTAGAGTAGTTAGGATATCTTCGGCAAGGATGAATTAGCGCAAAGCAAAGTTCTTTGGCTTCTCCCATCCAAAATGGCCAAGACAAGGTAGTACAGACTATGCAGTGCAAATTGAAATGTCTTAAGTTTGAGTCTAAGTCAAAGTTTGAATCTATAATCCAGTGGTTCTGAATATATGCCCAGGAACCTGACATGTAGGATGATAACATCACTTAGGTGAATCTCAAATGATCATTTTTAGTCCCTTTCATATTGGCAGTTAGAACATTTTTGGGGGTTAAGGGCATAAATTGAATAACTAGTGTAGTTTGAGGTGGGAAGGATAAGAGTGAAGCTGAAAATCTCTTAACCCTCATTATTAAACATTTTGTATGAGAATACGGATTCTGATGACAAGGAAAACTAAAATTATCTTGTATTCCTTTATCAGTAAGTTACTGTGATCTTGAAATTGTGATTTTTTACAAGCTAATTTGAGTTTAATGAGATTCAGAGAATATTACCTTGGTAATAATTTCCTATTTTGAAAAGGTTACATTTAATTAGAAATATGAAAATAACTAATTGAAATAATATACTAATCACTTAAAAATGTTAAACGATAACATCTTATGCACCAAACATGATTTTGTTTAAAAAGTGACCTTGTAGATTCGGAGCCATTTAAAGTAAAAGGGTATGACAATATGCCTACAAAATGATTATTATAAATTCTTCTCAAATAATATTTTCAAGAAATAGAAGGGGCACAATTTTGTAGCCAGGACACAAGAAAACACAAAAATGAAATAAATTAAAAATTAAAACTTTTCTTCCTCAAAGGCATCATTAAGCAAATGAAAATGTAAGCTGCATATTGGTCATATGTCTGGCTATGAACTTTTTTCTAGAATATATAAAGATATAAATAACTCAAATAAATAAATGTAAGAAAGACACACAACTAAGAATGGGCAAAATACTTTGAATATATATTTACAAAAGAATACATAGCCAATAAACACATGAAAAGATGTTCAATATCATTAGTCATTGGGGAAATTCGAATTAAAGTCAAAATAAGATAATTTTGTTTAATAGCCAGAATGGCTAAAAGTAAAAAGATAAAATTCAAAAAGTTTTATCAAGGATGTGGAACAATTGCAGCTCTTATTTTCACATTTCTAGTGGAAATATCAAATGAGACAATTACTTTGGGAAGGTTTTTCACACGCATTGTGTGATGAAGTTAAACATAATCCTCGCCAATGACCTACTACTACCAAGTATTTCCCAAAAAGAAAAGAAAACATATGTTTACAAAAAGGCATGCCCAAGAATGCAAATGCAGCTTGTATTTATTTTCTATCACTGTGTAACAAATTACCAAAAACTGAGCCGATTAAAACATCTTCCAATTATTATCTCCCAGTTCCGCAGGTCAGAGGGACGGGTAGGAGTGACTGGGCTTTCTCCTTAGTGTTTTCTAAGGCTGAAATCAAGGTCTTGGCCAGATTGCTTTACTATATGGAGTGTCTGGGAGAGACTACACTTCCAGTTTCATTCAGGTTGTTGATAGATTTCAGTTCTGCGAAGCTATAGGACAGAACCCCACCCCCACCCCCAATTTCCTTGCTGGATGTTATCTGGGGGTTTCATTCAGCTCATAGAAATTGGTTACTCTTCAGCTTTTGCATGTGTTTCCATCTTCAGATCTCAGCAGTGTGTCAAATACTTCTAGTGCTTTGACTCTCTCTGACTTTCTCCTCTGCCACCAGTTGGAGAAAACTCTCTGCTTTAAAAGGATCATGTGATTATATTAGGCTTACCCAGATAATCTCTCTTTTACTTGACTCAAGGTCAACTGATTAGTAACCTTAATGACATCTGCAAAATTCCTTTTGTCATGTAATCTTACATGATCATGGCCATGATATCTCATCACATCCATAATCCCCGGGATTAGGGTAGAAAAACTGGAGTGGGGGTGCATTTTAGAATTTTACCTACAACACATCCTTATTCTTAATAGCCCAAAAGTGGAAACAGACAAATGGCCTGAAGCCAATGTTTTAGAATTTTGTTATGGTAGCATAACAATTGTAAGTACCAAATTTTGTTTCTGTTATCAATTGTTTCCCAACAAACAAACCCAACATGTGGTGGCTCAAAAACAGCAGCAAACATTTGTTTTGGCCATAACTCTGTTATCAGGAATATAGACAGGACACCATGGGGACACTTGGGTCAGTTTTAAGGTCTTAAGTGGGATGATGCAAATGGTTGGGTGCTGGCCAAGCGTGTCTCCATATGGCTTGTCCAAGCAGCTAACTTAGATTTCCTCACAGGATGGCACCCCAAGAAGAGTAAGAATTCTCATAGTGTGACTAATAGCTCCAAGGGTTAATGGACCAAATACTGGAAATGGAAGATGCCCAGAAGTTGAAACAGCATCACTGCTGCCACATTCTATTGATTATGTAGTCACAGAGCCTCGGAATCAAGAGAGGCAGACATATATCACAAATGTAAATGGGAAGAGTGTCAAAGAATTTTCAGAACTTTTTTTTTTTAGATTGAAATATTTGATATATCAAACTTATTTAAGAAACCAAAATTAAAGAATAAAAATTCAAATTTACACAGGCAGTTAGAGTCAAATATAAGGGTGTCTAATTTGTGAATGGCATAACTTATATGGAAATACTTGGAATGAAGAAATCATAGCTATAAAAAGGTCATAGATATCACCAACTCCAAACTTTTTAATGTTATTAAATGAAAAAAAAAGAAAAACCAGAAACTTTTGAGAGAGAAACTCACTCTACTCATTAAGATTCTTGATATGTTTGATATTGTTGCTGCAACTTCCCGATTAATTCACATAAATTTCAATCTTGATTATTTTTTTCTGATTGAATTGACTAATTATTCAATGTCATGCTGCTATGCTCATGTACCCTTTGCAACCGTAGTTTAATGTATAGTATAATTAAATCAAAATTGGGGATATGAATATGATGACATATCACACCTGTGATTATGTAACTTACATGGAAAAAGGGATTTTGTGGTGTAATTAAGGGTACTAGCTATTGGTAAGCGTATAGTTATTTCCATGCATACATTAGAAATGAAATTGAAGTCTTTCCAGTATGTAGCTGTGTGAACTATTTTTGAAGAGTAGGTAATTTTACATGGACTCTGACTCCATTTTTGATGTTTTACTGAGACACCTTTCAAGCCCCTTTGCCCTTTTGAGATATCTGGGTGAGCCTGTAAGAAAGCTTTGATGCTCTCTCCCCTGGTGCTAGTTGGGAAGTTCAAACCACACAACCTCCCACCTGTACGCAGTAACCCTATGCTGGACCTAGCCCCTAAACACAATAAAAACAAAGCCATTCCCACTTTCTAAGACACTTCACACCACCTTGGGTTTCTGCCCTAGTCTAACCAGAAATCCTCAGTATGAGAGTAATAAATCTCTTCATACCCTCTTGGCACATGTGTTGCATTATCTGTCTCAGCATCTGAACCAAATCTGGGTGGAAAAGGGTTGATCCCACCCTCAATGGGGCAACCACAAAGCAGCTGGCGTAGTGAGCAGGCTGTCCTAGACAAAGACCACCACCATTCGTCTTTCCTCTCTTGCTTCGGCTCGCCACATGGCTTAACTGTCTGCTGCTTGCACTTTGGGCTGCTGTCTATTAACTATCGTGTGCTTTTAGCTCTGCTGTTGCCTGTTTGCAACACGCACTTTGAGTTGTGCTGCTTTGTGCTGCATTTGTTCAGCCTACCAAACTTCTTTTAGGTTAACCAACTTAAGTTGGATGTTTTGGTAATTGGCGTTTAGGCACAGCAGTATGGTATTAGCGCCCTCCTTAAAGGGGCTATGGGCATGTGCATTAGCATAGGCTTATCGAGTGTATTGGACTGAATTTTGGGCCTCAATTTTGGTATAAGGCATAGCAGGCAATTTTAGCATAAGCTGTGGGATGGACTCTTACCCTGTGATCATTGGTTGTATGTCTCAGCCAGGCATCACATCCTATTCTATAGAGTGCTCAGAGAAAAGAATAGTATTCTGTGCAATATGTGAGCCTATTGGGTCATTGCTCATGTGTGAAGGAACAGGTACTATGTGGCTTGCTGAGGTCCATACTCCGAAAATCAGAGGGCTCACTAGGAGCCTACAAAAAGCCTTTGATGCAGCCTGTTTCTGTTGCCAAAATAAAACCTGATCCTCAGCGTTATAGAGGCACTCATGGCACTCCCATGGCATAGACTCTAAAAGTAGCCCCAAAAGTTTTACTTCTGCCACTCTTAAAGGGCCAGAGGACATCATCACTCTATTTAAAACTGTAAAACATACTGACAAAGACTGGGTTTCTTTGAATGCCATGTCTCATAAACATGCCACTGGGTTAATTCAAACCCAATCCATAAACCCAATAAAGCAAACATTTCTGTAGGAGAGGCCCCTAACGGTGATGATGCTAATTTGGAAATCTCTGAAGGAAGAATCTTACAAATAGAAGAGGCATTTTCATATTCATTCAGGACATAAAAATACTCACAAAATTACTCACAGAAAGAAAAAAAAAAGGATGAGCCATTGCTCCACACAAAGTAAAAGTTCCCACCAACTTAGCAAATATTTCTGGGCATTATTTGGTCAGTCAAGGGCTATTCCATCACTGACACTGTCAAGAAACAATTATTGACACCCTTAGTACCCACAACATTAAAATAAGCCCAACTTCATGCAGGCCATTTTGTGTTCTCAAGGCAACACGTTCCTCATTTAGAAATCATACTTAAACCCATTTATGCTGATATTCTTAAATTGGCCCAGTTAGAATGCAACAGCTACAACAAAAGACCCTAGAGTCTGCCCCAAATGCAATACAACAGACACTCCTACGTATGACCCCGTGAACTTCTTCCTTGTAGAGGCTGTAGCAATCTCTTCTCGTGTGTCCTGGAGTCTCTGGACCAACTAAGTGCTTCTGGTGTAAACTCTGCCCTTCTTGGCCCTGCACTACACACCATTAGAACATCAACTGCTAGCTGCATACTGGGTTCTTCTGGAGACAGAGACTTTCACAGGCCCTGAGCCTATGACTTTCTGCATCTTGCTGCCCATTATGCCTTGGGTCATGGAGGAGGTCACGCCTGCAGTCTTGGCAAGTCCATTGAGGCCTCCTTATTAAAAAGAAAATTCTACTTACAGGATATACTAGAATCTGGGACCTCTGGCTTATCTATCTCATCTAGAGTAGAAAATGGCTTCTCTTCTCCTCAATCTCTTGTCAGTTGTAATGAAACTGTTGCAGGTTACTCCTCTCCCAGACCCACTGCTCACCTGGGAAACACCTTGAGATCAACTAAGTGGACAGAAAAGGGAATCTGTTGACTTCGGGCATGATAACGGTACCACCACACATGATGAAACCTGTTGGAGAGCTACTGCCATCCATCCCCTAACCAGGACATGACTGATTAAGGACAGTACCCAAGAGTCGGCAAAATCGGTTGGATTTCAGGCAGTCACCTTAGGCACTAGAGGATTCCGTGGCCAACAATGGGCCTCATCTACACATTTTCACAGACTCTTGGGCATTTGCCAATGGTCTGCTGTCTGGTCCAGCTAATGGCTGCAATTCCTTATCCAAGTTGCTACTTTGGGGTAAAGAACTCAGGTAATTTCTTGCCCTACAGATACACAAAAGTATAAATCAAGGTCAAACATGTCTCTGCACATTCTAAAGCAATAACAGTACAAGGTATCAACAGGACACTCCTTATCCCCTTCATTTTTCAAGACCTCGATGATAGTGACCAAAGAACAGATTTCACTTCACAAAGCGCCAAGTGCTCAACTCTTGTACAAGGCACTCAGTAGAACTTTAACCTTCCTTACTGGTCTCAGGCTGCAAGCCTCATGGTTTACCCAAACAAGTTCATATGTAATCATCAAGTGTCTGACTTAAGTTTGACTTGTCTGACAGACTTAATCATCACGAGAGTCTGACTCCATTTCCCATGTTTGACCACTGACAAATTTCGAGCCCCTTTGCCACACATCTGGGCAAGCTGATAAGAAAGTCCAGGTGCTCATTCCCTTGACACCAACAGGGAAGTTCAAACCAGACACATCTGACCTATGCACAGGAACCTTGGCCTTGGCTGCACTCTTTACCACAAAAGAAAAAAAAAAGCCACTTGCCCCTTTTTCGCGTTAGCTTAGGTGACTCACTCTACTGGAAAGCCTCAATTTATGAATAAGAAAGCTCTTCATAACCTCTTGGTGCATGTGTTCCATCATCCATCTCAACTTCCAAGCTAATTTTCAGTAAAGGGTGTGGTCAATACCACCCTCTGGGGGACAAGCACAAAACAGAAGTCCTAAAGAGAATAGACAAGTAGATGTCACTGAACTGGTTCCTGCACAGCTGCCAAAAAATACTTCACTGTAACTGTTGCATTGGACATAGAAATCTACGTATTGTTGTAAGACCATGAGGGCACGTTTATTATTGTATTATGTATATTATTATGTATATTATGTATATTATTATTAATAGGGCATGTTTATTTTCTATGTTTCATTGAAGCCAGTCCCACAAAGTCATAGTCTGTGGTGTGGGTGAATATTAATAACTGATTAAATGAATATTTATTTACTATGTACAGTGTTATGCAATGCACAAGGTAAATGGATTAAAATAAGTGAATTACATGTCTCTGTCATAAAATAATTTATAACTCTAAGGGGACACAAAAGCTTTATGAATTTAAACCTACTATGTGCCAGGGCATGAAAGATTTTCAATATGTACTTCAAAATTAAGATATTCAGTTCCTGAAAACACAGATCACCGGAGAATCTGAAAATCCTGTCAGTGTTGATAGACTGAAATTTTCTATATTCAAGATAGCTAATGGCCTGTCTTTGTGGACGTTACTCTGGTTTGAGAATTTTTTGTAGAATTTAAACAATGTTTGAGAAAATAGATAAGCAGAAAAAATAGAAATGAGAAAGGTGAAGAATGGAATTACACATTTTGAAATGGCAGAGGTTCTACATTGCATCAGATAAGTGCGTTAACTATAAAAGTTATTATTGAAAATATTAGAATAAAAAGCTGAAGTAGATTGCTAAGCCCTGAAGAGGACTCAAATGCAGAATGAGTCCATAAGAGAACAGATATGAGCATTGCCGAATTTAAAATAGCATTAAAGATAAATAGATGATAGCATAATCTATAGGTTGGAGATTAAGAATCTAGATGCCGAGGTCTCTATTACAAGAGTTTTTCAGTATTTCAGACGAGAGAACCTTAATTGAGGAAGGAACAATGAATGTGAAAAAGAGAGACTATAGAAGGGAGATTTTACAAATAAATAAACTAGGTAAACTTTATATATTCAGTACTTAAGGTGCTATAGATGCGTCCACAAATGATCCCATTTAATTATTAAATCATCACTGTGTATCCAATTCTGTAATTAATAATATAAATAAGGAAAAGTGAGAGTAATTTGTTTTATAGACACTATGTGTCAATTGCCATGTCAAGCAATTTAAAGATACATATTAATCTTGTTACAAATTTTGTCAACAGAGACTTTTTGCTCCACTTTCTAAATAAAAAATCCAATTCCAAAGCCTATGTTGTGCAGATGGTACGAGATTAGGGGTCAAACTCTTAGTAGAGGATATGACACTTAATATTCATCAGAATAAAGACCAAGAAAGGAAATCGGTAAACGTGCATCTTGGGACCATAAAAAGCCAAAGGAGAAAGCATAGACCCTGCTATTCTCTACTGCCAACACCTAGCCAGGTGGAAAGAAATATGATCTGATAGAGGTATAAATAGACAGACAACTTTTCTATTTATTTTATTTCTCATGATTCAAATGCTTTATATTATAAATTAAAAAGCACATAAAATAGTATGCATGATAATATTACAAACTCCAAAATAGTATACACAAACCCTATTATATTATATCCTTATAGTAATCATTTTATAAGGCCCGTATTCATATGTGTGCATGCACACTCTTCATTCTGTTCTTTAAATTAGTTGTTCAATATTATTATAAATCAAAACTCATACTGTTAACAATAACAAGTAAAAATCCATGTAAATATTTATCAAAGTGCCTAGCCTATAATAAGCATTAAATAAAAAGTAATTTTGTTTTATTTTTCTCTGACAATAGACTATTAACTCTATGAGAGCCTCTTTTACTCCCCTGAACGTCTTTTACTCACCATTGTAACCCTGGTACTTGACATAAGACCTAAAACATAATAGAGACAATACATGTTTGCTAAATGAGCACCAACAAATAAATAGGTGAATTAATTAAATATTTAAACTACATATTTAGTAGTTTTTCTAAATTTGCTTATTTTAGTGTAATTATTTAAAGAGTATATTGAAATAGTAAAATTTAGCATTTCCTTTACCGGGTCTTTTTTCAATTACGCATAGTTCTTTATGTTCAACTTCAAATCCACCTCCCTCAATATCTGGTGTTCTCAGGCGCATTTAGAATTATGTAGATATAACGTCAAAAAAAAATGGAAACATCATTTTAACAAATGTGTCAAATTCTTTCAGTAAATTAAAGTATCTTGTCCAGTGAGATCTTGAAGTAGTTCTGTGAAAAGTAAAATATACTGGGCAGAAATTGGACACCTTTGCTGCAAATCAGGTTCTTTCACACACTATTTGAACACAATTTACTTTTTAGGTTTCCATTCCTATATTTTAAATAAAAAGTAAGTCAAGTAGCTTATTTCTATATGAAACATTTTGTATTCCAGTTCAATGCAATTCCATTGCTTCCAATTCAATTCCTATCATTTTGATTAAACCCATATGCATATCAGGTACTGCCAGCTGAAGACAGGAAGGATGAGTAAGAAATGTTCCAACAAACCTGGCCACACTGCCTATTCATTTAGGTGCTGTCCATGAATGCTTTTGTGCTACAGTAGCAGAGTGGAGTAATTGCAACAGAGACCTTATGCCCCTCACAGACTAGAATATTTACTATGTGACCCTTGATAGAAATGTTTGCTGATCCCTACTGTAGACCATGACAATAAGCTCCCTCATCTTAATCCATCTTGATTATATATCCACATACCTGGAGATTCAGATTTAGCACGTCTGGGGCCCTGGTAAATGGATTTTAAAGAATAGGTACCAAACTGAATCTGGTATTTCTTTTCCCTGTTTCCCTCCCCCGCCCCCACTTCTCCATGCTTCCAAGTGAGAACCTCTGTCTTAAATGTTCAGTGCTTAGAGGATGTGTATTCACATACTACGGAAAATGTAAAAGCAGCCGTGAAATGTCACTCTAGAGGGGCTAGACATAGACATTCAGCTATGTCTAGTCCACAACTGGAAAATGAATAAAAAAGACATAAAACTGTCTAACAATTACAGAAAATCTTTCATATGAGAAAACAAAACAAAAAATGACTTTCAAAAACATTAGCCATACCTTTAAATATTTATCAACAGAAGTCCTGTATTAAAAATTTGTTGCAAAAACTTTGTCTGAAAACACAAAATGAGCCTCTGAAGTGGATAAAATCCCTTCCTAAGATCTTAGAAGCACAAGACTTACAGAATTCCGCGATCTGCATATCTACTAAACACAAATAATCCTACATGCCCCACTTTACCGCATATCATAAAGTATATAAATAAGAGTAAGTTGTTATTTTACTATTCATCTTCTGATGTTTGGAAAAGTTTCTTAGGTACATTTAGATATAACGTGATGAGGTATCGAAATTGAAAGACAGAATTTGAATTACCGATACTAGTCAAAAAACTCTAAATTTTGCTTTTTATTACTCTTTGCAGCTCATCTGTCTGTGAAAGGGATGTAAAAACTCTTACTACCTTGCATTAATTATGCATTGACAGTATGACATTTTTTACTGCCCAGCTCTCAAATCAATGCAAATTATTGTAATATATTCATTTTTGAAAATTAAAGTATTATATTCAAAATGATTTGTACGTGTATGTGTGCGCATGTTGGTGATGGTGTTTGCTTCATTTTCATTCTTTATTATATTTCCACTCATCCTTTTTTGCTAATTAAATTGACATGTTTTTAATAGGATCATTAAAAAGAAGGAAATTGGGTGCTAAATAAGAAATAATATTTCTAGGGAAGTTGACCTTTTCCCCAAATCAGGAAGTAAGCAAAACGGATGTTATTTTGTTAACATTTCTCAAAATGATAGAGTTAACCTTTTATGGCAAAAGTCTGAGCAGTTTTCATCTTCTCACAATGTAGCTCAGAGTTTCTAATGTTGCAGAACTGAGAGAGAGCAATGTTATTATCAAATGCCTGCCATGACGTGTTTCTTTTCCTCCAGGGATTGGGGTGGCTATGGATGAATCAAATTATTACAATCTGTTTACCATTCTTTTTTTTTCTGCACTCAAACTTTACTCTCACTCTTCTTCATCTGGATTTTCTTTAGCAACTGCTGTTAACAAGCCTTTGAACCAAAGAGGTAGTTTTATTTAAAAAAGTATAAATTAAAATAAGAAGAAAACATGTTAATTGCTTTGTAAAAGTAGGAAATGGATCAGATATTTTTAACTAAATCTATACAGTTATAAATACATGTACGTTCACATCTACTAATGCATGTTTTATTTATATTAATTTCTATGATCCTTATTATAATCTTAATTTCAGGAGGATTATAATAAAGCCACTATGAAAGAAGACTAAGAAATAATTTACTGAGAACAACGAAAGAAGGACAAAAGTGATGTAATAAAGGAGGAGGAAAAAACTTTAGTTTTTGGCACCAGCTGAAATTTTTGAGTATCATACACTAATAGGGAAATGCAATGAACTCTATAACTCTCAATTTTCAATGGAAAGGAAAAAAACCTTGTTCACCAGAAGATATTAACTGTTTTTTTCTCCTGACACTTATCTCTCAGGAAAATTCATCTTCAGTCTCTCTACTCTCTCTATAAAAATCGCTGAGCGAAATAATGGGCGCTGTCCTAAAGAACTCTTCTAGCACACTTAGAGACATGCTGCTCAGAGAGCTGTTTCTTACATCAGCACTTCGTGATAGCTGGAGGGGTTGAGCGCAATCACAGTTTTCTACTTACTACGCTGGGGAAAGATAAGAAATATGACCTAGATCTTAATATTCAAAGATTTTTCCTTAACACCTGAATAAAGTTTTAGGGTTCTCAGTTAACGTGTTGAATGTTGGTTCCAAATCTCACTGTTATTTCACATATGCAGAGTATTTCAGATGCTTCAGATGAGACAACTTTGGGTTAAAATGCAGCTATTTATGTAATTCAGCATATCTGTGGACACAGATGTCATATACTCCCAGGAATCTTTCTTAAAATCTATCTCAAATGTGTAGGGTTTGTAATCTTCCTTACCGCATAACACAAAGTACCCTCATGGGTTTCTTAAATAGTTTGTACCCATGGGCCTGCACCATGATGGGTACAACAAAATGTTTGTTAACCAAATCTTATTCTCATATTGCTTAATAAATATATTATCATTTAAAATTTTAAATGCATCAATTTGAATGTTAAAGTGGGGGACATTTATTAAAATAGAACTTAGATATTCTAAACGATGGTAAATGAACAAAACTTTAGCAGTATCTCAGAGTCTTTTTTGAAAAGTAATATTAAAAATATTATTAAAGACGTGTGTCTTCCTGGTGTTCATGAGGAAGAATGTGTCATTTTCAACCACAAGTTATAGCAAATTATTTAGGTAAAATTAAATAGGCGTAAATTAAATTCAGAGAAAAAGTAAGCATTTTCCTAAGGAAAAGTGTTATTTTAGCCTCGTTTGAAATGAAAATTTTCTGTTGATGACCGTCTATGTTAATTTAATTTTTATGATTTTATTATAATAAAGATTTTCACTATGCATTAAAAGCCTCATTCACTCACATAAAAGTTCCCATTATGAAGAATAATAAATGAAGATCAACTTTACAAATTCTCAATCATTTCTCTACTTTATAAGAAAAAATGTAAGAACAGTCACGCCATTAATACACTTTTCTTATGGAGGATATTTGGATAAGAAATCTTGGCGTTGCTGACTCTAGAAGAGAAATCTGGGGGGATTTTGCTTTGCGAGGGGGTGGGAAGTAGGAGAAAATCCAGTTGACTGAAGATCATGTGCTTTGGAGTTACTAATAAATAATGTATGATGTAGATAGGATAATTGTTTTTCTATATCTTGTGGACTATATGTGAAGACAATCATATCGAGGATTTTTTTGTTAAGTTTAAAGCATTTCAAACCAACATGTGGAGCAAGAACTTAAAGAGCCCTAAAGAAATTTTTTAAACTCAATACAAGTAATCATTTTCCATAGTCAGAGATGTTTAGCGGTATACAGTCAGGGAGATGCCCATTTATATAAAAATGTGATGACCAGAAATTGGGTAGAAAGTACTCTCCTGACATCAATAGATGGGCATGTATGTACATGTCAGAGGAGACAAGAGGGACGGATAGAGAGAGACAGACAGACATAGAGAGAAGCACAGAGAATTTGTCAGGTACTCACATTTTTACAGTCTGTACCCAGGGGTGTGAGAGGGGCATTACCTGTGTACCACTACAGATGTCAGAGAAATAATGATCAGAAGATGCTTACCTAAAATGTCACTAAATCATGACTATCTGGGTTTCAAAGTTGTACCATCTACGTCTAACTATTTGTAAAACTCCAAGCTGTTAGAAGATATTAACTGTTTTTTTTTTCCTGACACTTATCTATAAAATCCAAGCTGTTCGTAATGTTAACATCATTCAGTGTTGTTTGGGTATTCTCAAGGAGTTTCCCCATATACTTTTAATATATAATATTGCATTTATTTAAATTATTTTTTCTGTCTTTTGGTAAAGTTTTCTATAATACCATTTTTAACTACTTAAAACAAAATAGGAAAAACTAAGACCACTTTTAGGAAATTAAAGACGAAGAGAAGCTTATATATGTAATCTTTTATATGTAAGGTATCCTTTAATCTGTTATCCATTCATATAAACCCTCATCAGTTATGACAGAATCCTAGCTGGAGGACAGAGGTAATTTAACGAAACTACTAATATTCTTAGCAAAGAACTATAATATACAGCAACTATACACAGACCTTATTGCTTCTTCTTATGGATACTTGCAAAATGTGCCTATATATGTAGAGTTTTACAAATAGTTAGACACAGATGGTACAACCTTGAAACCCAGACAAACATGATTTAGTGACATTTTAGGTAAGCATCTCCTGATCATTATTTCTCTGACATCTGTAATGGTACAAAGGTAATGCCCCCTGACACACCCGGGTACACACATGAGACTCCACTTCAAAGAGAATGAGGTCTGATCAGTTACGGATGGCTATGCTTTGGATACAAATAGACCTAAAATTTCATTTTCCTAGGACTTGAGCAAAGATTCAGTTTGTCATTGACAAACTTTCCTCATTGAGGCACCAAGTGTTCATTCACCTTGTGGCTACACCATCCTCAAGAGCCTTGTCATTTTCTATATCCTGTCATCCAAGAAAGAAAAAGTATGAAAGCCTAAACATGAAAAGCTTCAATGTGAGAAGCCATGGGGCACACATCTCTTCCACTCTCACTCCATTACTTAAAATTCAAGCAGATGGACATACCCAAGAGCGAAAGAGGCTGGAAAATGTTGTCTAGCTTCATGTGCCATAAAAATGGGAGAATGATCTTAATGGACAGCTAATAATATCTCCTACAAGGTCTGAATTAAATACTATAGTAAGTATTTAAAACAAAAGATCCTCAATGTTATGAATCTTAATAAATATGAATGTCTCATATTGTAACCTCACTAGATGTTAACAAAGTATTTTTTTGGCACCTTCTTAATCATAACTCACCCAATCTCTGCAAAATATAGTAAGGCAGGTCACGTTATGTCCATTGTTTAATCTGAAGGAACAAGGAATAAAATTCAAATTTTGTCACTCTAGATATACAAACATCGTTTTGAGGGGAGTAGTCCATTCCTAGAGACAATTCCCTAGAAAATGTAGGATAATTGGCTTGTCCTAGTTCTGATAAAACACTAAGGGCAATCACAGTGGGTCCAGAGATGTGATGATTTATTGTTCAAGGGGAAAAGTCATAGATACCAGAGTGATAAAATATGGCAAGTTCAGTAAATATTCTTTTAAAAAGAGTTTGAGATGCAAAATTCAAATTCTTTGGAAAAAGAGTGAGTAATGTTTTCAGCAAAACATTATGGAGTCTTTTATAAAATAAAAAAACAAATAAAAAAATGTAGAATTTTTCCAGCACATTTAAAGTATTTGACAGATATTACTTACAAGATTTGTGGCTCACTATTGAGTATGCCTAGTTGAATTTAGACAATTCACTTTTTTTTTGAAATTCAAAGATAATAGTAATCAATGAAATTGTGCCTGACCCATTTTCTAGTTCTATAATGAGAGTTTTGGAAATAATCTCTGGTTAACATAAATATGACAAATACTCATTTAAGTTTTAAATTTTCTTGCATCATCATCATTATTTTCAATTGTGTTCCTTTATATTTTCTAAAACTAAAATCTATAGTTTAAATTCATATCAAAAACATTATATATGTGAGTAACAATAAGAGAGTAATAAAATGATTGTAATTTTGAAAACACTATGTCTTGCATTATTTCTTTTTAAATATATTCACCTATGTAACACCTCAAATTTCTTTCTTTATGAGTTTTGAACTCAAAAAATTTTTGAAATGGTACCTTTGTCAGGAAAATAGGAAATTTGGTCTTCAATTATTTTTGTTCTTTATATGCAGATTAATTTAACTAAAATAAGAAGGATGTTCTCTTATGAAAATGTATCTTTGAAGTTTCATCAGCAATAGCCTTGAAACTATACTTCTGAGAATCATGGCAAAATGCATCTCCTTAAATAGGAATAAAATTTAAATCCAGAGTTCTGGCCTTGATTGTATAAAGTGCCAGAGCAGAAAGTCTAATGTTTCAGTTTTATGTGTGGCATAAGTTTCTTTCATTAGTCTTGTAGCTTTCAGTAACAATCTCTTCTTTGTCAAGTTGGATCCAATGAGTGGTGATATCTTGGTCTGTCTCAAACTGCTATGTGTCTAATAAGTCATTAACCTGCAAATAATTAAAAGTAGAAGTATATGTATATGCATAACGAAAAAAAAATAATGTATGATAACACTCATGTTTTTAAAGAGTTTACAAGCTATTTAAAAGAAATAACGGCTATATAATAAAGTGCCAAATGTGTGGTTGAAGCAATAGAAGTTTATCATAAGATTTGCATTGATCTAATTGATCTGCTTTACAGTATACTTCTAGTTTTATTATATCTTAAACAACCTTATAAAATGTTTTCTATATGTTACTTCTTAGTCAGTGATATACTTTTTAAAAAGTCCATGTCGGGGCCAGCCTGGTGGTGTAGTGGTTAACTTCTTGCGCTCCGCTTCAGCGGCCCAGGATCCATGGGCTCAGATCCCAGACACAGACTTACACACCACTCATCAAGCCATGATGTGGTGGCGACCCACATACAAAATAGAGGAAGATTGGCATGGATGTTAGCTCAGGGACAATCTTCCTCAAGCAAAAAGAGAAAAGTTGGCAACAGATGTTAGCTCAGGGCCAATCTTCCTCACCAAAAACAAATCCATGTCAATAAAATCCACAGATTTCCTCTTTAATAACTCTATAATTTAAATATAAGAAAATAAATGTTTCACCAATACTGTAACCATTTATTATAAGACATGATCAAATTCTTGACACTACATACATGACCCTTACCAGGTAGGATCAAGATATTATAAATTAGGATAGTTTATCTGAGTCTTTGGTGGGCAGAGATAGACCAGAAGAAGCTGAATTATTTGATAAAACATAGTCAACAGTTATACTTTTTATAAATTCAAACTATGGAATACATGGAGTTTAAAATATTCTCAACTGCTAAGGATGCACTAATGTGATAACTTTAATGAGAAAGGAATATTGTGTTTTAAGGACAATTTTTTCTTTATACTCTAGGTTAAGGTTTCCCAGATAAATATTTTTTCACTACAAGTATGCTCCAAATACTATATGAGATATACTTTAAAAAAAAAATTCTACTGTTTATTTATCTGAAATTAAAATTTAATTGTAAGTCCTATATTTTTATTTGATAAATCTGGCAACCCCAGACTCATGGGTACTTCTGATTTTTTCTAATCTGCTACAGGGACACACAATACCTAGAAAATAAAACAATATACAAAGAAAAATCAAACAAACAAAACCTAGGGACAGATAGTCTTTTTCAGAATTGGGAATGTTTTGTATTTTAGAAAGGAATATATGCATATGTTATGTTATACCATACAGTGGGATCAGGAGCAGCAAACGAAATCAATCATTTAAATATTTTTGTAGCAAAACATACGGATATGAACACTAAATGGATTAAATACATATATAAATAGAGTGAGGTCCATTCAGATTTTGCCAACAAATGAGTTTTAAGTACTAAATTTGTAAAGAAATGTTCCATTTTTAGGACTTTTTGAGGTTGTGGATTTCACATAAATGACTATCATCATGTAGACTAATTTAATGATGCAATTTCCACCTTTCAATTATCAAGCATCACTTCTCAGGAATATGTTCGTTTCTTAGTCTCTCTGTTTCCTTATGTTTCTTCCTTCCCTGAAGAGGTTGGCTTCTTCCCTAAGGATGGGATGTATAGTTGCTGCTTTGATCATAGAGCAGAGCATGTTTTCTTCTCACCTACACGGCTCTCACTGTTCTTTTGTCAACCCAAGAAATTCTTGGTCTGACCCAATCCTCTGTTTCCCAGCTGGTGGCAGGGGGAGGAGGGAGAGACTGACTAGTTGTATTTATGTGATATATTCAACTTGCTATTTGGAATGCAGGGAAGGTCAGTTACTAAACAACAGGCTTTAGCTGAATGTGACTGTAAGTACTGAAATTTATGTGCTTACTACCTTGTCCTACGACCTCCAAAAGTTACTTAACTCTTCTGTTAATTGGCCATTGCCAAATTCGGGTAAATACTGTAGAGTGCTTGCAGGCTGATAGAATCTCCTGCACTCAACACTCAGGAGACCTATACCTGCTTTGTCAGTTAGGCAGGAGGTGCATATTTCCCACCCTCCAACTGACACATATTATTAGATATAAAGATTCCAAGAACTGAAGAGAATTAACTTCTATCTGCTAGAAAGTAGATGAGAATATAAAGTTTTACTAATGTTAAGAAATATTTTCTTCCTTTAAAATCCAGGATACCACATTCACCATGTTCTTTCTCTATTCACTCAAATCCCTTATCCTTAATTACTTATTCTTCTTTCAACCACCTTTTTAATTTTGGTAGTCTGCGGGGTTCTACTCTTATTTCATTTATCTTTTGTTCCAAATTTTTACATCTGACCCAATCTATCCTGAGAAACAGACCGATATTTTCAACTGCATCTTGTTAATGTTATTGTAAATATTCCCCCCCGTGCCTCAGACCACTTCATCAATCTGGGAGACCTTTCTCAATCTTCTTTTCCTGGTTACCTCACCTCCAGACATCCAATAAATGACACCTGAAAGGTCACCCTATGTGATGAATTCAATCGAGATGCTAATTTCAGGGTCAACATTGTTACACCAGGACAGCTATGAGGCATATAATTTACTGAAGTATTGAACTGAATAGTTTTTGTGTTTTGATTATTTATGTGTTTCTTATTGTTTATGTTTTGTTGTTTTAATAAAAGTTATAATAGGCTGTGCTGCAGAGACATATGTGGCCCAATAAGTAAATGGAAGCCATGAATATCCAATAACCTACCAGAAAAACAAGTAATGAGCAAAATAATGATTTGATAGCTATCAAAGCTAGTCTCAAAGTCCTAAATTTCAATCCTGGGGTGGAAAAGACCGTTTTCATATTCATTCTAGAGACATGACTAACAATAGAAATCATCTTTTTTTGGTAAAGGCTTTCAAATAATTTCAGCCTCTCTTACATCTGAACAGGATGCCAGCAAACTAACCAGGACTTCTTAAACTTATCACCTAGGAGATATTAGTAACATCAGTCTCATCAGGATGTAATCCTCACAGAAATCTCTGAGTTAATTAATTACACTCAATGATAGGATTATATCATATTTTAGTGCACATTTTATTTTAAATTATTTTGTATGCTGTTTGAGCATAATCAATATTTAGAATGGCAGAAAAGCTTCATCATGCTGATTCCACACTCATGCTTTAGCTCTATTTTCAATTTATCAATGAGATATTGTAATGTCGATTTTCAATGTTATTTTCAACAATTTTATTTCACTTAGATATTTGATAGATATGTTTTTTATCACTTATTAAAGTGAAGAATTAAAGAAGAAATTTAAGTTGTTGTTTTCTTGAACAATTACTACCTTGAGTGCAGGCAAAAAACAATCTGGATTTCTACCATAAAAAATGGATAAACGAATTATGGTATATTAATACAGGGGAATCCTGCTCAGAACTAGAAGGAATGGGTTACTGATTCATATAACAATATCAATAATCTCACAAATATTTTAAAGAGTGAATGAAGCTAGGAGGAAAAGAGGGTACATACAGCATGATTCCATTTATAAGAAATTATAGAAGAGGCAAAAGTAAACTGTGGTAATAGAAATGAGTTCAAGAGTATTTTCTTGGTGGGGCCCTTGTCTGGCTTGACTGGAAAGGGGCACGTGGGAACTCTGCAGTGTGATGGTAATGTTCTGTGTTTTGATATTTAATCATCAAATTTGATTAAATGATACACAAGAGCATTTCTTGGTAGACAAACTATAGCACAATAAAAAAATTGTATTTTACGGAAAGGTAGCAGGAATGGTGGAGCTCCAAAGAGTGCTCTGAAGAATATGATCCAAGCTTTAATACACAATAGTGAAAAATAAAGACATGGTCACTTCCTTCAATGGCAAACGGAGTTTGTACCGTTCCACATATGCACGCACTTCTGCTGTGTTTCCCCATAAGTAGATTGTTACTTACCTGACGACAGTGCTATTTATTTTATTATTTATTTATTTATTATTTATTTTAAGTGCTGAAGATTAAGTATGTGCTAAGAGACTAGATGTGACCTTCCGACTTAAGAATTTTCATGTCAGAGTTAGTGATATTCATTTAATTTATTCTCCCAGTATCCCTCAGCTTTAATCTGTTAACAAGTAGGGAAATATCCTAATGTGAGAAAAAAAAGGAAAGAAGAGAAGCAAAAGTCTTGCAAGTCATTGTAGACCAAATGTAGAAAGAAAAACTAAAACCGAAAATAATGATAGTCATCTTTTCAATTATTTGACTAATATATTTTATCTTTTTCTGTAGAAAACATTAAATGAATCTAATCAGATGTATATTTTCCTATAACATTGAAAGGTGAACAATCAATATTTCTACCTACTATTTTCTGCTAAGGTAAACAAACTGTTATAACAGTAGTGACATATATATCTCACATCTAATGCTAAGACCCAATTTCAGAATCACTATTACAGATAGGTGGTTGTGTACTGTAAAACTGAGAAACTAATAATGATGATGATTATGACAATGATAATGAAGAACAAGATATTTAAAGCTCTTCTTTTTAGTGGCCACTTATATGCCCAGCATTCCACTAACACTTTCTCTAACTTTACTACATTACCTAATCAAACTGTTAACACAAGCTTTTAATAGAAGTATTATTACCTCCTTTTAAAATAGAAAAAATTGATGCTCCAGTATGTAAATTCTTAATACTTTAAGCATTACACAGACAATAAGTTAATACTCCAAGATAAAACTTATATTCAAACCTGGTTCTGTCTTATCACAAGACAACGTATTTAACCATGACTACATATAACCTCTCAAACAGTAACCACCATAATCTTGAAGAGTAAAATTAATAATCATGCTTTATACACTTCTGTATCTCTAACATAAAGCATGTCCCTGGAAAAGAGAAAGCCATATATAAATAGTTCCTAAATCAATCTGTACAAACATAACAAAAGGAAAAAGAAAGATACATTTTGGCCTCAGGCATTCCATTTCCACAAAATATGGAGAAAAAAGGGGCTTCTTTGCTGTTATTTTTTTTCCTTTAATCTTTTGATCGAAAGGTCAGATCCTTCGAAGGCACCTGTAAAGACTTCAAAGGACTGTACTGGAAGTAGACACTGGAAACAGCACCTATTTCTTCTTTGAGATTAGAATGAAGGGTTGCTCTTGTCTTACTTGCTCATGGGACTCAGAGGGAGTAGAGCAAATCTAAAAGATTTGAAGCTGAAATATAGTGGGAGCCTGTCTTCATTAACTCCCTTTAGCTCACAGATCTACAAAAGGAAGAGAATAAAAGTATACTTTAATGAAAACTTAGAATATCTTCATCCTTGCGATAAGAATATTTAAAGTACTTTCAATTAGTACAATTTTTGCAACCTAATTAAGTCATACTTATTTTACTATTAATATCATACTTTTCTGGTATAAAAGAATCCCAGCCCAGCTTTGGAATTGATATATTTTATAGGACAGGAGATTACAATAAAATTTAAAAACAATTACTAAACTCATTCACAGTATTGCTTACTCTTGAAAAACTATTGAGGATCAAATTTTAGCATATTTAACTCCTGCAAATTATTTTGAGACAAAAAACACTATTGGAAAATATAAATTTCCAAACATTGCTAGGACAGTGAAACCCAGATTTTTTTTCAAAGCATGGAATGTACACAAGGCATCATAAAAATCCTTTCTCAGCAAAAATAAAGAGAACCAAAATGAAGCAAATAAAAATTACAAGAGGAGCATGTATAGCTCTAGTGATCGTATGAGATATAGCAGCATACTTAGAAGTGTGTGCCCTTCAAACATTATTATTTATATATGAGGCATTTCATCTCAAGATTAAACTGTCAAAATTTTGTGTGATGAGTATTGATTTTGGAAGAACTCAATGCAGACTTTCCCAGTGGGGTCTTTTTATGCCTCTTTGGTCATGGAGGCAAGCCAGGCTGACAAACCAGTTAGACCAGGTGAGAGTCATCATCAAACAAACTGACCCTGGGTATCAACGGAAAAGTTTTGGACTTTACCCAGCATATTATAGTTTACCAGTTATTTTGTTAGTTAGTCCACATGCCTTATGTTGATCAAGTCAAAGCCAGATATTCAGATACTGCTGGAAATAAGTGTAAAGCTGTTGCCATCCAGATGCAACATAATTCTAACCTATATAATGTTAATGATCTAAGTTTTGACCGTAAGATGCTATAAAAGGATCAGGAAATTAAACTCAAAATAAGTAGGAAGTAGGACATATTAAATGGAAAAAAAGAGCAATCAATGAAAGAGAAAGCAAACAATAATGAAAATTAACAAATTCAAAATCGATTTTTAAAAGTTAATAAAATTAATGAATCCCCAGCAAAAATGAACAGGAGAAATAAAAAAGAAAACAGTTGGAAAATATATTACACAGAAAAATAAGATGGAAGATGCACATTACTTGATTTCAAGATTTGCAAAAGAGCTACAGAGGTCAAGAAAGTATGGTATTCTGGGCTGGCCCAGTGACATAGCCGTTGAGTTCGCATGCTCCACTTTAGGGGCTGGGAGTTCGCTGGTTCGGATCCTGGGTGTGGACCTACTCACCACTCTTCAAGCCACGCTGAGGCAGCATCCCATATAGACTACAATTCTATAACTATGATACACAACTATGTACTGGGGCTTTGGGGAGAAAAAAGAGAAAAAGAGGAAGATTGGCAACAGATGTTAGCACAGGGCCAATCTTCCTCAAAAAAAAAAAAGAAAGAAAGAAAGAAAGAAAATGGTGTGGTATTCTTGTTAGGGTAGATAAATATATCAATAGGACATATTAGATTCCAGAATCAGACCTACATATACGTGATCAATGAACCTTTGATAAACACGGCAATTCATCCCAGGATAGGAAAGTATTTTCAAGAAATGGTGTTTGTACCTCACATATGTTGCCAATTGAGAATTGGTCCAATCCAGAAAGTGTCTGATTTTATTTACTAATTGCATTCATTTGTGCCCTCTTCTCGAGGGATTTTGGGCACAAGTGAGTTTTACAGAGTGTTAGAAGTGGCAACCGGAAACAGGGCCCGATTGGCTGGGAGGCTGGGGATTTCCATATAAGGCTAGCGGGTCCTGTTTTCTAGGGTAAGGTGAGCTAGGTAAAGCTGAGTTGGAGGAGTTGTGATTGGTGCATATTAGATTTCCTCCACAGGTACTTCCCTTAAGTGTAGGCTGACACAGGTTTAGATTTATGCCGTGGCCTGGGCCACTAGGGCGGCCTCCATTTTGTGGGGCCTGGCATATGAACTAGCTTTATCACTGAGCACTTCCACTCCTAAATATACACTCACAGAAATGCATGCATTTGTGTACCAAACTTCATAGTTAAGAATGCTCAAAGCAGCTTCATTTGACTCAAACTAGAAACAGTCCAGTCGTCCAGAACAGTGGAAACAAATCAGTTAATCTTGGTTTATCTCTATATTTAAATAGAGCAATGAAGAGAAAGAAACTATTGCTCCACACAACAACATATGAATCTCACAAACACTACATTGAACAACAGAAGTGAAACTCAATGAGTACATAATATATATTTCAATTTTATAAATTTCGTCAACAGGTTAAATTAATCTGTTGTGATCGACTTTGAGTAATTGTTAATCTTGGGTGGGTAGTGGCTGAGAGGAGGCAACAGGGGGACCTCTGGATGCTGGTAGGGAAATACCTGTGATCTGGTTAGTTGTTTCAGGTGAAAATGTACGGACTCAAGATTTGCGCAGATTTTTTGTAGGTGTATTAGATTTCAGCAAAAGATGTGCTTAATAAGTAAGTAAAAAAACTAGTCCAGAGGTAAGAGAAGGATAATTTGGAGTAAGGAAGTAATATACTGAGAAGTGGTTGAATCCATTTTGAAGGTAGAGGTAATACTATATTCTGAAAATTGAATACGTACTATGAGAAAGATAAATTATGGATGTCTCTTGAGACACTAGAAAGCTACACTTGCCACTAAAAAGAAGCAACAGCAGGGTCTTGGAGGTAAGATCATGTTTTTGGTTTGTGACATGCTGAGTTACATGTGCTTTGAGACAATCAAGTGGAGATCAAGTAGGCAATCTCATACATCTATCCACAGTTCAGAAGGTAAATCTTGGAAAACACTAAGGATACAGCAAAGTTGAAAGAAAAAATAATCAAAAAGGATATATTTGGCAAATGTTAAACCAAAAGAAATTTGGCATACCTATGGTAATATCATAGGACTACACTTCATTTTTAAGAGAATTTTTAGAGACAGAGAGGGAAAATACATACTTACAAAACATAAAGTTAAAATTGACAGAATTATTTACATATCTCTCAGAAAATAAAGATTAAGTAGACAAACAGCCAAACCAACAATAGTTTGGGTGTAGAATATTTACAAATCACAAATAACACATTTGGTCTAATTGGCATATATAGAACACTGACTATAACACATAGCATATATGTTCTTTTCAAGCATCTGCACAACATTTTTTTTTAGTTGAACACATAAGGCCATAAAGCAAGTCTCAAAAATATGAAAGAATTGTACTCATCAATTCTCTAAAGACAATAATACATCTTTATTAAACATACAGTGAGCTTAGACACTGGTGTAAACTGGGAGAGTCCGTTTTTATGTCCAATGTCTCATATCCATGGAGAGATATATAATAGGATACATTTAAAAATGTCTTTGGATGATAGATTTTATGATAATCACAGTTATAAATCAATAATAAAATACGTACTTAAAATATGTTTGGAAAAAAAACTAAATAACTCAAGGATCAAAATTATCATAAAGAATAGTATAGTATACTTAGAACTGATTAATAACAAATTTCTATAAACCATCTAAATTGGTTCTTTAAAGCAGCATTTCTCAACCTTTTAGTTCTCAGAACTCCTTTACAATTTTAGACATTATTGAAGAACCTAAGAGCTTTTGTGTATATAGGTATTATCTTTCAATATTTTCAGTATTCAAACACAAGATTACACAAACACCAATTTAAGAGCATAATTAAATAGCAGTGTGAATGAATCTGAATTTATAATACATAAGCTTATTCTTGACAGGACTCATGACCTCAATTCGTCTCCCAAACTGGTTCATCCATTTATGATGCATATTCAATGTCTCCCTCCTTCTCATGTCTTACTGTTAAGAATACAGCTTTGGGCTGCAAGATATTGCTGATCCCAGCGACTTCAATGTTAAAGTGTGGATGGGCCATGAGCCACAGCTTGATTTGCCTTAGACAAGACTGCCTACCAGCCCAGGGAAAGATTAATTGCTTCCATGGCTTTTCTTTTACAGTTCCTTTCATGGGGCTTCACCCTCTAGACCCCAGGGCCTTTGTAAAATAAACAAGTCAAAAATAGATATTTTATTCTATCCTTTATCCACGTGGTTCCCATAGGCAGTGAAGTGAATTAAAAAATATGTATATATAGGAAAGTGGGGAAGAGAAAATCTCTGTGATAAAACTGTGGCTCTCTTCCTATTACAAGTGTTTTCCATTCTGGTTACATATTATACTTGGCACAAGAACCCAATTCTTTAGAAGACATATTCTCAGACGGAAACAAATGAGAAGTCATCAGCTTTGAAACCACTTCAATATTTGTGGATTTCATTCAGAAATATAATTGCAACATCCCCTCCAGTGCCTACTTCCTTTTTAGGAAAAGACAAAGCAAAACTGCTTCGCTTACTGCCATAAAGATGCCCCGAACTGACTGTCTTTCTTCTAGACAGATGATCTCTCCTTTAACTCTTCTTTCAGATATTTTTCTTTTTGTTCCTTTATCAGCCCTAGTAATTTCTAGAAAGTCACTTAAGATCCCTTGGCCCCTGTTCAGGTTTGCTTTTTCACTTGAGATACTGATAGAGAGAGGACCTATTCAAAGTTGCTCAAGTATATTCAGCAAGTGAATGGAAAAATCTCACTAGCACTGAGCCAGGCTATTTCAGGGCTCAAAAACCATTAAGTTTTGAATGACCACCAGAACTCTTATAAAATTCTCTGATCATTGGCAACCTCACTGATGATATCAGCGTATTTTCTCACACTTGTTTAAACACAAGCACAGTAATCACAGTGTGGCAGACAGATCCTAGGGTGGCCCCCATGTTCCCCATCTCTCGGTGTTCACACATTTGTATAATCCAGTTCTCTTGAGTGTGGATGGGATATGTGATTTGTTTCTAAGCAACGGAGTACAGCAAAGGTGATGAGATGAGCTTAATTATGTGTATGTGGTTACACAATAGTGGAGCACCCATCTTGATACAATCTCTCTCTCCCTCCATTGCTGGCTTTGAAGAAGCAAGCAGTCATGACTCCTACAACTACAAGGAAGTTAATTCTGCCAACAACCTAAGAGAGTTTTGAAGCAGATCCTTCCCCAAATAGTTCTCCAAGGTGGTTGTACCATTTTTTCTACCCACTGTCAATGAATGAAAGTTTTCCATGTTTCCCATATTCAAAAACATTTGACTTTATTAGTCGTCTTCTATTTTAGCCCTTCTAGTATATATGTAGTAAAATAAGATATCTTATTTTAGTTTTAATTACATTTCTCTATGTATCAACTTTTCCATGTGCTTATTGACCATTCACACATCTTTTTAAATGCACATTCCAGTCTTTTTCCCTTTTTTCTCTACTGAATTGACTTGTACTTTGATCAAATGTCAATAAACAGCAAATACTTGAGTCTATTTCCGAACAACCTATTCTGAACTGATCTATGTTCTGTGCTTAAAACCTTATTACACTCTCTTAATTACTGTTGCTTTTAATAAGTCTTGAAATCATAGAGTATAAGCATTCTGATTTTGTTCTATTTTTTTTCTTCAAGAATACTTTCCCTATTCGATCTTTTGCATTTTCATATGAAATTATTTTTGCACTTCTTACAGTGAGGGACTTCTGGAGAAAAATTATATTTCCTTTTGAGTGCATATTCTTTCACTTTGTTTTCATATTTCAATGGCTTCTTATGTGGATATATAAATCTAGGGGTTTTTATTCTTTTCAATATTTTGAAGATGTTGATAACCATGAGTCACATATCTCCAAGAACACACTTGTAGTCAACGTTTACTGCAGCAATGAGTGCCGCAAGTGAGGAAGTGTGGGGCCTCTCTGTAAGAGGTAGAAGGAAGGGCAACATTTATTGTGACTTTCCGAATCCTAACCAGAAAAGAAACTTCATATTATTATTGTTGTTATATCTGATGGCACTTCAATTTTTGCATATGCTATTAATAACTTGAGAAAAACTCAAAAGTTTCCACTGTTATAGAGGCTTTCACCAGTGAATTACTAACACTTATAGAAGATGTATTCATTTTTCTTCTCAACAGAAAGAGCTTTTTGACATTTTCTTAAAAACAAGATTTATAAAAATTGGAATAATTCAAAGCCTTCTTCAGGTTAAGGGGAGATACGGTCATTCTGCTACTTGGGGAAAAATCAAAATTGAATTTCTGTACTTGAAACAATAAAAAAAATTATGTCATATCCATAACAAATGTGGACTGACTCCAATAAAAGCTTTTATTTCTACCATTCTCACTGGTATTATGTGTAATGATGAGCTTCACTCTAAGAAGCTGCTCTTAAATACCTGACTCAAGAAACTAGTACAATCCCACAGATTTTTTAGCCACTGTGTAGATATACACAGCCACTAGGAGACATATTTTTTCCAATGAAATCATTATTGATAGCATTAATAAAGAATTCTATTGGAGAAAGAAAGATGGATATTGAACAAAATGGCAGTCATATTAGAACAGCAGCTTTCTGAATCTTCCTAAGAAGCTTGGGTCCCATTTCTATGCCATGAAGTGTAAAATCAATTCTCTTGACTCTCAGAGATTTTTTAAAACACATTTTTGTAGCTATAATTCCTACTGCTCAGAGATCCAAAAAAACAAAAACAAAAACCAACTAAACAAATGAAAAACCTTTTTGAACGTGGAAATTCTGATTGTTGAAAGAACAAATCTGAGGAGATTTTGGAAATGATAAATTTAAAGTATTAAGATAGAATCTCTCTGCCAGTATGCTCTCCAAGTCTACCCTTCATAGACCCTCAAATCAGATTATGTTGTTGAGAAAACGTGAGAAAAATGTGTAAGTTATGACAGTCACTGCTTCTAAATAACTGTTTTCCTCCGCCTGACTGGAGCTCTTGTAAACTTGCAAAGAATGTAGGTTTGTGATAGTCTGCTCTATTCCTGGCAGAAGGGAGTGTGGTTCTCGTTGGGCAAAGAGGAATATTTTTAACTTCTCTTCAATTTTCTCATGTGTTACATAGTCTTAACAATTTAGATAACCAGAGACTTGGATTATTCCATTTAAAGAAATAGCCGTGTATTTCATACATTTCATCCACACCCGTAAATGCATCAATTTTTAAATTCTATCTTGCCAGTTGTATTGTTCTTTGAAGTTCATTGGGCTTATCCTGAAAATAATTTTCTCATGACGTATTATCTGCATCTCCTTTTTTAAGTTATTTTTGTCTATTCGTTGATATGAAAATAAATGCCTTTTGAAAACACGTGATTGAGTATTATTAACTAGATTAAGTTGACACTTTTTTCTGATTTTTGGAGTAGTAGAACTATTTCATTGACGACTCCAATTTTTCTAAAATCTGTGCTGATTTTTAAACACATTTAAAAGCTCAGGAAGTCTACTCTCTCTCCCCTCAATCTATTTACATTCATAAAATAAGGGCGGTTGCACCACTTTCAACCTCTCCAATCCCTTATACCACGACCTCTGCTAGTTGTACAACTTGCACATTTACTTGAATGCAGCAAATTACCATACTAATTTCACCCTGTCTAGCCTCAGCTGCAATATGGTTCTGGTTGGTTATAATTGTGGGGAAAATTAAAAGAGTTAGTGGCATAAACTATATACCCTGATGATCCAGCTAATCCTGAAACCAACTTTCTCCTCCATCATCTGTTCTAGATTTCCCTCACACTCAACATTACTTCTGCTGCCTAGGTTATTTTCTTGGTGGGGTGACCGAGATCTTCATTCCTGAGTGGTCTAAGCCCTTTATTACCATGAGCTTATTAGGCTGTGGTTAGTCTACTTACCAATTTAAAGCTATAACAGGGACTGTGAGAAGAAAAAGATGTCCCATTGGATCAACTGGGGGCTGAACATATTCTTTCCTGCCCTCGTCATGTAGATGAAGCACTGCCTCCTGTGATGGTCAGGGTCAAGCAGCCCTGCAGCTATAGCGATTGCTTTCTGTGTTTGCCAGTCTATTGGCATGAGGAGCCCAAAGTGACCCTCTGGAAGTTGTAGTTTCAAGCTTAGTAGGTCTCTTACTGTGTCCTCAAGTAAGAGCATCTTTCTCCCCAAGGACCCCCAGACATACAGGGACTATAGAGACAAGGATCGGAGGCATAAAATTCCAAGTAGGTCATTTGGATTGATTCGTTATGTTTTCTCTGGAAAGCCCTGACTAACACAGGTGTCACTAGCTGACTAAAGGTTTTGAAAAATTTTGAAAGATATAAAGCAAATGAGTTTGAGTTGAGAAACAAACCGGAATGAGAAATCCTCCAAACAAAAGAATATTGTGGAATGGGCTGCTGAAACATTCAGTAACAGATTTCCAAACTGATCCCTGAGAAAATCTTAATACTTTGTCAGTACAGGAACAGGAAATGGACAACAGCGGCAGCCCGTGCAGTGGACTGCTCCATGGGAATGATGCTCTCTCTCACTAACACTCATATCAATATTGAAATGTTATCTGATTGGGAAAAAATGAACATATTGGTAATTGTCAAGATTGTTTTTATGTGAGCACAATCATAGATTATTGATATATTTGTGTTAAATTAGAACATACAAAATAAGTATTGGATATAATATTAAATATACTTAAAATTAATTTTCACTCAAAATCACATAGTGAAGATATTATGATTGTGCTTTTGGTAAAATATATCTTTTCATATGGAGAAAATTAAAATTAAGTAGTAGAAATACACAGTGAAATTCACATAAGCTTGAATCTAGGATTGGTTAAGTTCTTTTTTACTGAAAGTTTGAAAGGATATTATAAGTAAAAATAGAATATTATTCTATGGAATAAATTTTAGACAAAACTATAAGTTATAGCTTAATTTAAAATCCTCCATGATCTTAGAAGTCTATCAAAATCCCTTGAGTTTCTTCGTTTCTCTGGAAACTGGATCAATATTTTCTCCCTTATGGCTGAAACAGCTTCTGAACAAAAGAGAAGAAACAAGATACACTTTTCTATAGAGTTACCTAAGATAAATATTTGAGCCTCTGAAATCAGATTTCAGTTTTACAACTAATACTCTTCAGCTCTTATTAGACTTTTCTCTGGAATTGAACTTTCACTACTAGTACAAAAGGACTATCAGTACACTTTTACAAATATTATTTTATTATTACTAATTTATTGTTTTTTTTAGATCTAGAAAACAGTATGGTTACTAGATCTATTATTGTGTGGTGGTTATTATGTGGAGAAAACTAGGTCAGTAAAATAGAAAAATTATCCTAAGAGGTCTGTAAATTAATCAATTCAGTGACTGAATCTTAGGAGAAAGGCGCTTAAATTCTAGATTCAAATGGCATTATTTCTAAATAATTTTATTTATTAATTACCAAAATAATATAATCATATGTGAAATAAATACTACCATTTTATTAACATTGTTTAAAAAACATATTAAGTCCTCAATTTATGTTTATTAGCATTATCACCATTGATTTAAAGCAATTATTATGTTATTAAGCATATATCTATATCTATTTATTAAAAAATGTCTTAAAATACAGTTTTGCAGTACCCTTCTCCTTATGTGGTATAGAAGAGGTGGGTGGAGATTCAGAGAATGGAAATCAATTGCTATACAATGCACAAAAATATCAAAAAATTAGAAATTCATTAAAAGATAAGTTTGAAAAGAGCGCACAGATCACATGGAGAAAGAAAGGGAACAGAGAAAGAAACCAAGAGGCTTGTGGAATACTTTCCATTTTTGGAACCACAATTGTGAAGTGAGCCAAGAATTCCGAGGTAGACTGACTACAAAAATTCAAGTGTCCATAAAAGCCACTCTGTGAAAATGTCCCAGGAGAAGCTTGGTCATGTTGGAATTGTCTCATCTCAAAAGCTGAATTATGTGTTCAAGGGAAAATGTGAGCCTGAACACAGAGAAACGCATACTCGTTATTCCTCTAACTTATTTTGTCTAAAATATAACTAGTTAATGTCTATGTTGTTTCATCTTGTTGACATCACAAACTGCATGGAGACTTCTACTCGATCAAAAGAACCTCACGATCTGTGTAAGCAGGCTTCGGAGAAGGTGCATGAAATTAGGCCGCTGTTGAGATTATTGCCTCTATCCTTTAACAGTAGTCAGTCTAGAGTGAGTGATGGAAACAAACGAGTCAAAATGAAAAACACTTCATATCAGCTTTTGAGGTTTAACTGAGGCAGATGCCTCACCTGCCTTTGATTATTGCCTTAGGAGCTAGATTTCTGGAGAAAATAATTAGAACTCTTCAATTCTAAGGAATTAGTTAAATCAAATAAGAGGCATAGACCTGTTTCTCTCTCTGTTTAGCAGCTGTGAGAAATAAATGAAATGGAGGCGTTATTGGAATGATAAAATTAAAAATTTCATTTAATCACTTCCCAACATACACATGTCTTTTCTCCCCTGGGAAGAAAAGTTGTGTCTTCTTACTTTTAATGTAGAATATTGCTGTGATATACCCTGACATGAAAATTATCAATAAGGCCCTTTAAAAATATAAGCATACATGGTAGTCAAGAAATTGATCAAAATGTTTGAGCAAAATATTTGCTATCAATTCTAGAGTTAGGAACGAATCCTGGTGTTTTGTTGACCTTGAGAATTTAATTCAGTTTATGATGTGGTGGAGGTTATATGCACCAAATCTAAAAACAACCTGGGATCTACAAAATTTTGTGTTTTTTTTTTTTTTTTAATTTTTAAGGATGGGAAAAATTTAGTTCCAGACAGGTTATTTTGGAGAATGCTTAAGAGTAGGGAGAGAGTTAGTCATTCTGCTACATTAAAACTTATTTTCCCACAGCAGGGGATGTAGAGGGATGGCTTTTTAAAATGTGTTTAAGGTAATATGTTGATATGATGGATTAATTATGGAATAATATAAAGATAGTAAAGAAAGCAGCACGGAAACATGATGAGAAAATTTGTCAAATGACAGCATGTTTTTACTCTATTTCCCAGCCACTCAATATCTCAGGTCGTGCTTCTATCCATGGCCTCCTCCCAAGTTCTCTGTTTAATATCTCTCTGATATTAAGGTCTGACTAAATCTCTGCCCCCATGTCTTTGCTTCTAACTTGTGATTTAATAAGTGATGAGGCCATTTCTGATTTTAGCAATTTTTAAGATTTAGGATTAGGAGCTGGGGAAAAAGATGGAAGACATGTTGATCAGAGAAATTCATTTGAGTTAAAAGTTTTTAGGGTGCTGGCCTGGTGGCGTAGCTGTTAAGTTCAGCATACTCCACTTTGGTGGCCTGGGGTTCACGGGTTCGAAACCTGGACATGGACCTACACCACTCATCAAGCCATGCTGCGGCAGTGTCCCACATACAAAATAGAGGAAGATGGGCACAGATGTTAGTTAGGGCTACTCTTCCTCAAGCAAAAAGAGGAAGACTGACAACAGGTGTTAGCTCAGGGCCAATCTTCCTCACCAAAAAAAAAAAAAAATTGTTGGAGTGGAAAGGAAACTGAATCTAGAAAACAAGTTGGTATAAATAAGCTAGAAAGGCTAGAAGACCACTACCCTATTCCTGCAAAGTCCTAGTACCCATAAAATTCATTTAGATGGTTAGCTGTGGTGAAAATATTTATTGTTGGTTTATTGGACATTTTGTGCCCATCAAACAGGCATTCATTCTTCTTCTGATAATCTAAATTTTCTTTTAGGGCACTGCCACAAATCGATTCCTTTCTTATTGATGAAATACTCCATATATTCATTGATATAGGTGTAGTAGTATATATTAATGCTGAACATCTCTTTACCAAATGCAGCTGAAATTATAATCTAGTATCATTTGTGACTCGAGAGTTTTGAATGGAGTTGTCTGTTCCCCACAGCTGCAAAAGTGGATGAGTAAACCTTTCTTGGCCAATCACAGACATTCAGAGATTTATAAGCCTCTGCTCACTACTGTGGGTTAACGGATAATTGCTTAACCCAAGTCAGATGACAGAGACTTAATAAAAGAATTTGGTTGGAATCACTGAGTTGGAAAATCTTTATTTCCTTTGGAACAGTTAACTATAAAAGTAATATGTATTTGGAATTCCTGAGGGCTATTGGGTAGAGAGGCTTACATGACCCTGAGTCCACTCAGAGGGATTACAAAGCAGGAG
Organism: Diceros bicornis minor; assembly: GCF_020826845.1. NCBI lineage: Eukaryota > Metazoa > Chordata > Mammalia > Perissodactyla > Rhinocerotidae > Diceros > Diceros bicornis. Next base: position 51,434,882 of record NC_080761.1, read on the forward strand.
ATGTAGAGAGAGAGTCAACTGATGGTGTCATTTGAGTTTCTGCTTTAACCCAAATGAAGCTGCTAAACTGAGCATGAAATTTTAAGTTTTCAAAGGCTATAATATCCTGTTATTGCTTAAACCCATTTGAGTTGATCTTCCATTCTAAGGAAACAAAGAACCATGAATAATGAAGTGATGAAATAATTATTGTTGAAATATAATTATTAACATTATTGAAATAATCAAATAATGTTAAGCAAGGTTCTATTACAGTAAAAATAACTCTGTTAATTTACTCGGTAATAAATAATCTTTTAAAATATTTATAAAGCACCAGAAGATAAAATGTTGGTATTTAGTGGAAGATATTTCTACATTGTGTAGTAGCCACACGAAAGTTAGAACAAAACAAAACAAAATATCAGTAAATTGTTTAAGGGAAAAATTATTTGATCAATAATTTTGTCTTTGAAAAATTCTAAATATTTCAGATTTTTTGCATCGGTGTCTATCAAAAATAAAAGTTTACAAATAGTATTTTAGCTTCTAGTAACATGGGCAGTTCATTTTCTTACTGATATAAGTTCATGTACAAGTAATATTATCTTGTGTGTTGACAATTCAAATCAGAAACACTGAAAAGGGACAATGTACCCAAATGTGTTTATTCTGCTTCATTTGTAAACTTGATAAATGATTAAAAGTGCAATGTAGGGTCCAAGACTATATAAGAATAACTATTTTAATTAAGGAAAAATGTAGCTTAATGCTATGGTAAATTTAACTGTAGATTTCATCAAGTCTAACTTTTAAAACTTGTATTAACATGTTTTAGATCAGTTTTATTGCATTCTGAACATATACTTTGAACCCAATAAAACTGTAATTTAGAAAACCAATTTACTTGTAGTTTCAGCTCTGAATCAGGTGCTAGATTTACTTGGTTACTATCCACCAATCTGCAGAGAGATCATTGACTGACTGTAAGACATAAATGTTTTTCAGTATATAAACAGAATTTAGTTACCTCCTAAAAATAATTAACGTAATTTTTTCTTGGCAAATGCAAGACTTTACCCCTCCTAGTCTGATTAACATTTTGTAATTCAGTCTGGGCTGATGTCAATTTGCACCAAGCTGAGATTAATCATTTTCCAATTAATATTTTTTTCATTATTTACTTAAAATAAGCTAGTTAGAGCAACTAAGATTTAGTTGTCCCTAATTTCCTTTTATGAATTGTATGAAATAAATGATCATTTTGTTATTTTAATACAGCTTGGCAGAATTAGAGCCTTAGGTCTTTGTGTCTGTGAGTTTCTTAATGCAGCGTTTCCAAAGTTTCTTCGTGTCTCCCCATCCCCAAGCGGAGGGCCTGACAACTCTAAAAGTTCAATCCATAAATTGAATGAATAAATGAATACCTACTAAATCATGTACTTTCATGCTTCTTTAATATACATTATTTCTGTGTGCTTGTTAGAAATTAAGGACCTTATAACAAAAATGTCATCAGCCAGACAAGTTGGTTTTTGATGAATGACTAGCAGATCAATATTCCTCTGTGTGTGTGGTGTTATTTACATTTATTTTATTGAAAGCTGTTTTCCATTTATATAAAAGTGCAAATATCTAGAGGGGGAGGCACAGTCCAAAATCATGACAATGATTGATTCCAATGATGGAAGCTACATCACTTTACTGAGAAAGAGACAGATGAGATTGAAATTAAACAAAGGCTACATGCTAGCAAAAGCAGAATGAACCAAAGGCTATAAAAAAAGTCCTAAGTTTTTTTAAGAAGCAGAATAAAATAACTGAGAAACTATGTATTCCTTTAGCTTAAGAGCCTGATGTATGTTTAAGCAATGCCATATTACTAAACTAAAACTGAAATCTGTAGTAATATTGAAATCTCCTATCTTTATCTGGTTATTTAGGTTATTGGAATGAGAAGGGCACCAGACAACTAGACTGGACTGGCATTGAGAATAGCCGTCTACAATTCTGGCTTTGTGCATTGCTACATATGTAAACTTGGGGAAGACTAAAACTCAGAAAGACTCATTTTCCTCTCTTGTAAATCAAGAATAACAGCAGGAACAACAAAAATGGCAATATTATTATCTGATTTGCCAAACTTAAATATGAAGGTATAAAATTTGATTGTCATAGCTGCCTTGTAAGGTATTCTATTGGATATTTTTTATATATTATGTCTTTCAGTAAGAATGAATACCCTGTAAGACAGCAATAATTATCCCCATTGTACAAACGAGTTTGTTTTACTACACACTTTGCCTACTGTAAGTCCATTGCAAAAACTTATTAATATTAAATGTCCAGATTCATCACATATTCTTTGTTGAATAAGATGGAGAGCAGAAGTTATATCCATAATGTTTTTAAAGTCATCTGTTTAACTTTTGTCCCCAATACTGATCTATTCATTAAGCACAGTTAGTTATATTTACAGTCTCCCAAGGGAGATTGTGGGCTTCACAAAGAAGGTACTGTATGGAAGTTATTAATAGAGTCCTAAAGTATATAATAGTAACCAGGAGATAGAAAGTATTTAATATTTGATATACATGTTCAGTTGGATTTTTATTTTTATTTTGCTGATTGGCTAATGTAATTAGTTGTACAGTATGCTTATGAGAGTGATTTTTTATTCACATTGTCATTAGCACAATATATTATATATAATATGTATTTACATATATTCGTATAACATGTTTCCCTTGGTATCAAATGCAACATTTATCAGATAGAAAATTCTTATATGTAATTGACAGGTTACTTGAACTATTCCTGAACAAGAACCATGTTTCTTAAGTTAAAATGATATTACAATACATTTTACAATGTGCTGAGCCATTTTTTTTCTTTCTCATTATTCTTCTTTTGGAGAATGTTTCTGGCTATTATCACTTTTTAAAATTCTTCCAGATAATATATAATCATTTATAAACTTTAGAAATATGTTTGGATTTTTGCAATTTTGTACATACATTTGGAGTGAATTTACGTGTAAGAATATAATTTCCCATATAGGAACATAGTATATTTCTATTTATTTAAGACTTCATTTGACTTTATATTTCAAGTTTTATTATAAACACCATATGTCTTGAATATTTTTAATTGCTTCTTTATGTACTTTAATTTTGTATTGTTGTATTGAATGAGATTTTTGCCATCATATTTTCTAAATGCTTATGAATTATAAAGCTGTTGGGTGGCTACCTAAAAATTCTCTCTAATTCTGTTATGCCAGGTTTTCCAAAACATAATTTTTTAATTTATAAGTATGGATAATTTGATTTTTATTTTTAATTATTTATATATTTTCTAAATTTATTTTATTGATAAATCTTTTAAGCAGCATAAACTGATAACTTGGATAGCAGACCTGATGCATATTTTTTGGATAATTTATTTAAGTTTCTCTTTCTAATAGACCAGCAATTTCAAGCGTGATGTCTCTCCTAAAATCTGAGGCCACTCAATATGCCATTTTGCACATGTCTTAAAAGCAAAATAAAACACACAAAAAACCTTTTCCTTTAACAAACAAGTAAGTCTAAGATGGAAGGCCTGAGTGAAGCCCTGACTCACTTCGGGCGTTGACTACAGAGTCAGTGTCCAGAGAACGGATGTCTGTGGTCAATACTCCTACCATGGCTGCAGATATCTGAGGTTCGCTTTCTTGTAAACAGAACAAAAAAGTTCAAACAGAGTGAGAAATTGTAAACAGGCTCAGAAGCCTGAGACAGAGGGAGAGGTACTCTGCAAACTTGTGCTTTGTAACAAGTTATTATGATCCCTGTCTCTCTTGTTTTCTTTTGTTTTCCTTCTGTGATAACGTTTTTCAGGAACATTCAGCCTACAAAATGTTATAAGATGAAGCAATGGAAGGGTTTCTTGGCTGCCTGTTACATACAACTTTATTCGAATTAAGGAATAGTTCTACCCTCGGGTGGGGGGAAGCTGGGGTACAGTTGGGGCAGAGGGTATCAGAATATAAAAATTGACAGTGCAGTGGTTTTCAACATTTGCAGACATCAAATCAACTTGTAGCTTTACATGAGTATAGATTCCTCAGTCTCTATCAAGGGTCTAATTCCTGTTTTTTCTTTCTGAGTATATATTATTAATAAGTTCCCAGGATTGTTTGTATTCAGAATGTTTGAGAAATTACTGTGATGGGGAAAGAGAAACACAAGGAAAATAGGCAATGCTGTTTTGCCTCAGCCCACATCATTTGATAAGCAGATGGCTTCTGGGGCAGATCTTGGAGGGCGTGCATCTTGTTTTATTATCTGAATTGTTCATGCTTTTCCTAGTTGGGACCTTTGAGACTGCACTTTTGACCAGAAAATAAACTTATTGGAGACCATGGGAAGTGTTGTGCCTGTTATTCTTGAAGAAGTCTTATTTTCACAATAGCAAATCTCTTCCCTACTACCTCTCTGGACTAGTGGCACTGAGAGGCCAAAGGTGGGCAGAATCTAGGCTCAAGCTCACTCAGGGAATGTTAGAACCTGGAGGAAACCTGTTCCTTCTGAAACTCTCTAGGTAGTGGAAGGCCTTGTTTCTGAACATATTCTGTCAGGCACGCGTAGCAGTCAGAATCCAGGCTGGTTTTGCAGGCAGTTTGAGCCACCTCTTTGTAGTAGGAGGTGGGGGGGGGGCGTGTGTTGGGGAGACAAGAGAAAGATTCCGTCTCGTTGCTTTGACTTCTATCTGAACTTTTTATAAATTGGTAGATTCCCTGTTTGTACAGTTTAGCAGATTCTCTTTGTATAAATTAGTAGGTTCCCTATTTGATAGTTGATTGCTATGTGGCCTTTCAGAAGTCAACTTCTATTTACTTTGCTTAAACAGAGAAGTGCATCTTTTATAATTACACATATCCTTTTTTCCTTCTTATCTATTTATGCAGTCTTAAGGAATCTGTACTTGTACTTAGGAATAGTGGTAGAGAAGCTGAATCTACAACTATCTGGCTGTTATATAAAGGAATTAAAAACTGATTCCCAAAGCTGAAGAGACTAGAGGCATCATGCCTCTATGTGGCCGTAGAGCACAGAGGCCCTGACATCAGGATGAATTAGAATGAAATCCTATATCTGACAAATCTGTTAAGTGCCTGACATGTAATGTTTCTATCATCACCATCATCATCATCATCAACAACATTATCGTCATATTATCTACAACCAGGTAATTAGAGTGGAGAGAAGATGTAACAACCATCTGTTCTTTAGGGTGAAATCTGGCACATGTTTTCTAGCATTTTCAGAAAATCATTTGACAGTTCTTGAGTAATCTCTTGTTAGACTAGTGAGATCTAACATCCTGATATATCCATCTTCTTCTGGTAAGCCTCACAAAACCACAGACATACAAAGCAGAAGGAGCTAGAAAAGAGAACAAATATTCCTATGGGAAAGGATATTGTCTAAGAGAGCCATTTTGAGATCTAATTGCCTTTTAACATTACTGAGTTTAGAAATTTTAGTCCATCAAATCATGGCAAGGCTGAAAGTATTGACATAACTATGGAGGTTTACTGGCCCATTGTCCATTGATTATCTTATCTGGTCGCCAATTTTGAGTGAGTTCAGAGCTTATATTACTAACGGGATACCTAGTGGGAGAGAAACTAGAGGGCTTTAGCTGTGACATCGCTCCCTGGCTCAATGACTATCATCAGCTATGAATTTGGCTGGGCTCTAAATCAATTCTCTAAAAATAAGTTCCCTGAAAACCAATGCTCAGAAAGTCAATTTGCCAAAAATCAATTTGCTAAATCAGAAACTTGCTCAAAACAGATGGGCAATTCCTTAAACCGTATTCACCTTAGGCATTTTGCCCTTAGGGGCAGGGGCATTGACAACCACAAGAACAGAGGTTAGGACAATGGCTAGGGTAAAGACACAGGGACAAGCAAGGGGAATGCAAAGAAGATGGTGTAAGAGTTCCTAACAGCCCCAGAAGGTCTTCCGAGGAAGGTAAACCTCGCAGACCAACATGGTGACAGCCTCAGAGCATCACTTAACTGGGCTGTCAACTCACCCAACCCCATGAAGAAGACATCATAAGGACAGGAAAGTATGAAAAGGCAGCTACTGGAAGATGATGCTGCAAGGATAAGAGAAAAAGTTTCATTTTCCCTCTAGGCTACACACTTCCAGAGGCAGAGAGTATGTACATATACTCCTATCTATACCCCTTGTACAAGGGCCCGTGTGTAATCTTTGTTAGGCACTCAATCAACATTAGAAAAATAAAGAATGAATGGATAAACCAATACACAAATAATGAAGAAATTATTAAAAATGAAAGTGTGTACACAGATCTATCAATTGATCAGTTGGCAGCTAGATAATTCATCTGGCAGGCAGAAAGAAAAAACTTTTTATGATATGACAGTTCTGGGAATCTTGAGTGGGATGAAAAGGGCTTTGATTTGTCTTCAATTGAATTTTTTCCAAAATTAAAGCTTGCTGGATATTCACCTCAATCTAGTCAATTTTTTTCTGTTTGATCATTCTTATGCAGAAGGTTTCATTGCTATACTGTTGGTAGCTGATGATTGGGTCCAAGGCTCAGGATTCTTTTCCAGTTTTTAGATCCAGAATGATTAAGAAGAATATGTTTGATGTGGATGTATGTTTTCTGTGGGGGGCATTTTAAGGAATCTGTAGTTTTTCTGTGTGATATAAAAAGTAATTTGAAACAAAGGGAAAAACAAGTTATACTTTATTTCTGCCTTGGCAGACTGTGGCCACCTGGGGAAATTACCAGCTTTTTTAAATCAGAATTTTATTTGTTATTTTTTGAAACATACAAAAAACAATCCTGTATTCCTGAAATAAGTTGATGTGTTGGCATGTATCCTCCTACACGTTTTTTCGATTCATAAAGAAAGTGCTGTTTAAATGGATAAATGGATAGCCTCTTTCCATCAGTTCCAGCAACAGATCGCAGGGTCAGGATTTATCCCAAACTAGATGAGAATAAATAAGACATCTATTTACTCACTAAGAGGTGTCTGCTCATATATCGTACATAGTAACATATTATCATTATTTGTCACTGAGTCCATAAGTACACCATTGTCTGTTAAAACACATCCAAGTTTCATATAGTAAGTTTGGGCCCCTTTCTTATGGTATTTTACAATGTAAGATGTTAACTATTTCATGACTATCATTTTTTAAGTAGAAAATTGAAAGAGAAGACTCCAGACTGAGATGGTGACACTGAATATACAGCTATGGGATACAGTTATCCCATAAACCCCACCCTTGACACAGCAGCATACAACTGGGAGAGAACACTTAACTTCCAGCTTCTCCCTGAGGAGCACAGGGTTTGGACCACACATTGAGAGCCCTGATTTTAAGGCTAACACCTGAAGGATGAGCCCCAAATCACCTAGCACTGAAAGCCAATAGGGTGTGCATTCGCAAGGCCCACAGGACTATAGCAAACAAAGAAACAGGTTTTTAATGGGCACAAGTGCACCCCTCCATGGCTATACACCTGGGCACAGTGCAGAGGGGGCAGATAAAAAGGCCCATCTCGCAGATTCTCCCTGAAGAGGGATTGACTGCATACTGTCCCAGTTGCTGTCTAAGGGTCTGACTTCTAATCAGCCTACATCTGGGAGTTGACTATGATTTTAGGATCCCCCCAGTTGGGACACTGATGAGTCTTGGCACACCCTCAACTACTGGGAGCCTTTGAGAGCAAAGACAGAGGCTTGTATAATCACAAAGTTTGAGAGACAACCAGGAGCTCAAGCCAGGCTGATTGACGAGGTTCATCTCCTACACGAGACCAGTCTCTGAAGACTGGAGGGCGTCTGATTTACCCAACGTGCAGAAACAACACAGAGAATCAAGGAAAATGAAGAAACAAGGGAATATGTTCCAAACAAAAGAACAAGAAACTTGCTGGTTTCAAACTATATTTTGAAAGTCTAGTAATCAAACAGTATGATATTGGCATAAAAACATCAATGGAACAGAATAGGGAGCCCAGAAATAAATCCATGTGTATATGGTCAATTAATTTACCACAGAATAGCCAAGAATACTCAATAGGGAAGGATAGTTTCTTCAAAAAACGGTGCTGGGAAAAGTGGAGATCCACATGCAAAAGAATGAAACTGGGTGCCTATTATACATCATACACAAAAGTCAACTTAAAATGAATTAAAGTCTTGAATACAAGACCTGAAACCATAAAACTCCTAGAATAAAACTCAGGGGGTAAGCTCCTTGACATCAGTCTTGCCAATGATTTTTTTGGATTTGACACCAAAAGCAAAAGTAACAAAAGCAAAATAGACTACATAAAACTAAAGGGCTTCTGCACAGCAAAGGAAACTGCAAACAAAAGGAAAAGGCAACCTATGGAAAGGGAGAAAACATTTGCAAATTATATATCTGGTAAAGGGTTAATATCCAAAATATACAAGGAATTCATATGACTCTACAGCAAAAAAACAAATAACAAAATTAAAAAATGGGCAAAGGACCTGAACATACATTTTTCCAAAGAATACACACAAATGGTTAACAGGTTCTTGAAAAGGTGCTCAACATTACTAATCTTCAAGGAAATGCAATTCAAAACCACAATAAGCTATCACTTCACACTTGTTAGGATATCTATTATCAAGAAGACAGGAGAACCTCTGGTGAGGCTGTGGAGAAAAGGGAACTCGTGTGCTCTGTTGGTGGTAACATAAAATGGTACAGCCACTAACGAAAACAGTATGAAAGTTCTTCAAAAAATTAAAAATAGAACTATCATATGATTCAGCAATCCTACTTCTGGATATATAACCAAAGAAAATGCATCATTATCTTAAAGAATATCTGTACAACCATGTTCATTGAGCATTATTCAAAACAGCCAAGGTATGGAAACAACATAAATGTCCATTTATAGATGAATGTATAAAGAAAATGTGGTATATATACACAGTGGAATATTATTCATCCTTAAAAAAAGGAGGAAATCCTGCCATTTACAGCGACATGGATGAACCTGGAGGACATTATGCTTAAGTGACATAAGACAGATAGCAACAAATAATGCATGGTATCACTTACATGTGGAATCTTAAAAAAAAGTCAAACTCATAGAAAGAGTTGAATGGTGGTTGTCAGAGCCTGGGGAATTGGTGGAAATAGGGAAAGACTGGTAAAAGTATACAAACTTTCAGTTATAAGATGAATAAGATCCAAGGATCTAATGTATAACATGGTGACTACAGTTGATAATACTATATTGTATAATTTAAACTTATGAAGAGAATAGAACTTAAATGTTCTCACCAAAAATTTTACAAAAGGTAAATATGTGAGGTAATGGATGTGTCAATTAACTTGATTGGGAATCGTTTCAGATGTATATCAAATCATCGCTCTTGTGTAGTTTAAATATATCACAATTTTATTTGTCAGTTATACCGCAATAAGACTGAAAAAAACAGAAAATTGAGAGAGAAAATGTCACTCATGTGGGTTAAGAATGCCATAATTGTTCAAATATTTTTTAAATTTATCTCTCTACCATCAGATTAGAGAGTAAACAAATATTTCATAACACTTTGACACAAAAATATTGTGATCTCACTCATAAGTAGAAGATAACAACAACAAACACAAACATAGAGACAGAGCTTGGATTGGTGGTTACCAGTGGGGAAGTGGGGAGGGAGGAGGCCAAAAGGGATGATTTGGCACATGCGTGTGGTGATGGATTGTAATTAGTATTTGGATGGTGAACACGATGTAATCTATGCAGAAATAGAAGTACAACGATGTACCCCTGAAATTTATATAATGTTATAAACCAATGCTACCGCAATAAAAAAATAAAAATAAAAAAAGATATTGTTTACAATGTAATACATAATTTGCTGTACAATTATATTGTAAGTATATTCTGATAAAGGTAATTATTAAAAAACAGATATATTGATATACTTCATGTGGAAAAGTGAATAAATTATTTTGGTTTAAATTAAGCTGAAAATTATAGAAAATCTGATAAAAAGTGATTACATAGATATAGATTTTATTTTTGTCATGCAATAAAAATTCTGAAAGCAGGAATCGTAAGGATGATGTAGCTGGTGAAGAAAGTCATACAAATAAGACTACTTCTACATTTCTGCTCTATTAGTATCAGCATGTGGTGTTTGTATCCAACATGTATGTGTATTTTATATTCATGTTCCAGGGAGCAAGAATGCGAATATGTGAATGCCTTCATTTATTTAGCCCCGACAACGTCACACAGCCAACCCAGCTGCAGGAGGCTGAAATGTGAGTCTTCCCTTTCCAGCGTCTGGTAAAGGAAGGTAAGTGACAAAGGGGTTGTGATGGATGCTGTGTGAGTCTACTTACAAACATCTGTCACCAAAGAGCAACCTGAGTAAGCCAAAAACAAACGAATATGCCAGAAGGTGAACTTTTTCCTCTGAGTGAACTGCAGCCTCGGATGATCTCCTCCCTGTGTTTTTAGCAGGTGATTTTTCTAACACGATGAAGGAAATAAGTAATAGTGAGCTTTTGCTTTCATTTTATTTACAGAAAGCAGTATAAGAGATAACTATTTTTTTTTCAGAAATGTATTCAAAATCAGTCCTCACCATGATAGTAGTTTATATTTTTCTTTTTAAAATATAATTTTCCTTTAAAATGAGGGTTAAACTTTTGACAGTGATAACAGTTATTTGTTTTTCATTCATATGTTTACAAATTATTTATTGAACACATAAACTAACCGGCAGATACTTTTTATAGGTGCGGGGAATATAACAGTGAAAAAAGACGAACACAGACCTTTCCTAAAGAGGGTTACATATACGTAACTGTTTATTATTCAGTTTTCTAAAATATATATAACCAATATAAACAAGCAGTCTATTGTAATTTAACACTAGAATATTATAATTTAATATGCAAAGTTCTTGCTTGTTCTATAATTATCTATACTATAAAAATTCAAAGAAAATATAAAACAAATCTATCAATGTTATAAATGTCAAAAGGATTTGTAGATATAAGGATTTTATAGATAATTTTAAAGAAATTTTAGCAAAAGAGACCCAATAGCTTTTGATAATATGAACCAGCGATATAAAATTTCCTATAATAAACATAGCAATGGAAACAAGGTTTTTGGGTGCAGGATGAAACAAATATTTGGTCAATGAAAAATTTAAGATAATTTTGAGGTAGAAAATATATATTTTTTTGTTTCTTTAACTCCATTTCATGAAAGCAAGTAGCTTTATTCTGCACTCATTTATTTTTTTTTAAAGGGTTTCTTTCTTTCTTTCTTTTTTTTTTTTTTTTGAGGAAGATTGGCCCTATGCTAACGTCTGTTGCCAATCTTCCTCTTGTTTTCTTTTTTATCCCCAAAGCTGCAGTACATAGTTGTATATCCTAGTTTCAGGTCCTTCTAGTTCTTCTATGTGGAACGCAGCCTCAGCTTGGCTTCATGGGCCGTGAGTAGGTTTGCACCCAAGATCTGAACTGTCAAACCCCAGGCCACCAAAGCAGAATGCACGAACTCCACCACTACGCCACCAGGCAACCCGGTGTACCCATTTATTCGTAGAATAAATGATTACGCTTTTTATATATCATCATAACCTTATTGTTTCATAATTTAAAAACAGACAAACAGATATTTCTTGAACAGTGGCCATACTTACAAGCATTATATTGCTTAGGTTGATTGTTACTTTAAATCTTGTCTCTCTTTCCAAGACAAGAGCCTTTTACTGTTTTTAGTAGTCAAATTGAAATTTCAATCACTGTTACAGTGATCATTTTTTAAGAATTCATCCTTAGAATTTAGATTTCATTCATAGGGCCTCTGCTGAGGCTTGCTGGAAGCCTAGAAACACTTAGAAAAAAGTCTGTATATTAAAGGATGATGGAGAAGGAGATCTTGACTAAATATCTAAGAGGTACACGAGAATTCTATTGCAAATATTCCATAGCCAATGGGCAATGTAAACTAACAGTCTATGTCACTTGTAAGAACTTTATGTTGATTGTGTAGATATAATTGAGTTTGGGTTTTTGTCCAATAGTTCAGTCTAATGGAAATGTTCAGAAGGCAGTTGGAAAATTAGTCTAGAGTTCTATAGACAGATCCAGTCTGAAACACAGGCTATAAAGTCATTAACATGGTAGTTGATGTTATCAATGGGGATGTGTTCACACAGATGATAAGATAAAAGAAGAAAGAAGTTAATGAACTCAGAGGACATTAATACTGTCTTGATGAGAGAATTGGACCAATTAAATCATTAGTTTTCTAGCAAGTAGACAGATTTTCTTCAAAAGCACTACTGCATAGGAACTTGGAATTAAAATTAGAGGCTCAGTCGTCAGAGCCATCACATTGCACAACTTCAGGGGAATCTGTTCACACTGTACTCTGCTTTTAATTTTTTAAACTTGAGATCTAATGTATAAAATACATGCTACACTAGATCAAACCACGTTATGTACTTTTTTGTCATTAAAATCCTACAATTCAAACAAAGCTGATGCTGCTTCTATGATCATATGTGATGCTACCTCATATATGCTGTCCTGTTCCTTTGTTTTCCAGGAATGCTTAAAACAACATTTAAAGCTTAATGGGTTCCTGAGAATCTGTACTTCCATGTTTCTGTGAGGTCTTTGAGTTAAGAGAATTTTCCATTCTTTATATCTTAACAAACACACAAGCAAACAAACTAGCGTTAGCTGTAACACAAGTAGCACACTCTGTATTTAGCTAACAAATGCTACTGAATGTTCGTAGTATGATTACTTTTACTTCTGACTGCCTTCATCTTCTTGAGAGCACAGAGTCAGTAACAAAAGTTTCCATACATTTCTTGGGTATGGCCTAGATTTTAGCTATATATTTTACTTCATTTTCATGATCTGCATTTGGGAAAATATGCACTAATTGCCACAAAATGCAAAACTCTACACCAGTGACCTAAGACAATTGAAATTAATTTCATATTTTCTCAGATTCCAATGTGAGTAAGCAGGAAGTCGCTCTCTCCAGTCATTCAGGATCCAGGCTCCCTCCATCTTTTTATGTTGTCATCTAAGCTTGAGGATTCCACACTTGCTGTAGCAAATAAAGAGAATGGTGGAGAAGGCATTAACTGCTTCTAAGTGCCTCAAACCAGAGGTGATGCAGATTTCTGCTCTCCGTCCACTGACAAAACTAGTCACACATGGCCCCAATTTAAGTGGGAGAAAGGCTAGGGCATATATGGAAAAAGATGGAATATTTGTTGACCACTGTGCCAAACCATATTAGAGACTAGATCTTATGGATCTTCATTTCCTGTAAAATATTCCTTGTATCTGTCAATATTTGGCTAATGAACAGGCATAAGACTCTTAACCAGACAATTAATCTTCATTTTGAAATTCTGCTAGCACAGATGTACACTAAAAAATTATCCAACAAATGTTGACTCGATAGCAATTTTCCATAATTTCATTAGTTATTTCTCTCAGGTTTCATTTATGCATCTGCCGTGTCATTATCTGAGTTCATTATAATATTAGCTTTCGAATTTAATAGACCATTGCATAAGTGACAAAGGCACTAATTATAAAGGCTTATTGTTGCAACCTTGTTCACCTTAAGAATAGTATTCTTTGGATCTTTTATCTTTTGAAATGAGCTTCCTATAAAATAATGAACTAAATGTGTCAATAAAATCATAAAATTGCTTTTTATATTGAAAAATAACTTTCTTGTGTCATGACTATGATACATAATAATTGGAAATATTTGGGATATACTTTTAATCCAAATTGGGTTGGTGGGTATTTTTGCCATAATTTTTGAGAATTGAAACTTCATAAAGAATAAATATAATCATACTGGTCAAAATTATTCTTCATATCAGTAATATAGATTTCAGAAAAGTATGACTAATTAACAAAGCACCAAGCCCAATTTAGAAATCCTCTAATTTTAATAGAAAATTTATTATGCTTTGTGAGATTCAGAAAAAAAACAGCAACTGCTTTTTTCTGGCTTTTGCTAAATTTATAAATTTTTATAGTGAAAAATATGACATTTCATTCTTTGATATTATATTTTTGGAAATTTCACAACAAACCACAGACAGCTAATTAAAGTGTATTGCAAGCGCCTTTTCAACCTTAACTTCAAGGGTAAATCTACAGAGCTGTCACTACAAACGTGTGTCATCCTACAGATGGTAAATCAATAGGTGTGGAAAGACTTTTAAAAGATTTCAACTAAGAAAAAGGAAAGATATTTATATAATGGAATCAGTCAGAAAAGTATTTTGTTCTTCTTCAATTTGAATATAAATACCTATAAAATACTAACAAGAGGTTATTTTAATGGTGTTAAATATAAGTAAGAAGAGGCACATTTTATTAAACACATTACATGTCAAACAATTCACTAGTACTGTAGCATACATTATTTTTATTTAGGCACACAACAAGATTGTGAGTTGAGTTGTGTTATTCCCATTCTTTTTTCAATGAAAATATGGTTCAATTTATTTAAGGTCATACAATTATGAACATTATAGGCAGAATCTATACTCATTTCTGCCTAAAGCCCATGGTTTTTTCCGTAAACCATGTATCAGATCATCGAACTGAGACGTTTGAAAAGAGGGTTTAACATAAATTGCTAGTGAAACCTAACTTCATGATGGAAGAAAAGGAGAGGAGACAAAAGTACAGTATTGTTTTAAGAAACTATACACATATGGAATACATAGATATTTCACCGACCCTATCCTTGTAAAGTTAACAAGTGTGTCAGAGAGAATGCTTAAAAGAGCGGTAGGTGATGAAAAGAGTTCATGGTCGTGGAATAAAATGGGGGGAAAAAGCAGCTTCAAGAGGATAATCTTGTCAACGATATTAAATCCTGAGAAGATAGGGAAAGAAAAAGATTCAGCCTGTGAAGTCAATTTCATTTCACAATTAGGAGATGACTGATAACTTGATCAGAGTTTCATCACCAAAACATATAATCATTTTAAATAGAGAATGATTTCATAAACAAAATTGGACTTTAGACAAACTATGGAGGAATTGAAAGAGAAAAGGACGGTAAAATGCTCTCAGGAAATATCAAAGTGTGAGGGTTTCAAGTTTCTGCAGCCAGTGAACCCAGCTGTCTATGGCATCGAAGTGAAAGATTCTCAAGAAAATTTCCAGAGTCCAAGAGAGGTTGCTGTGATCTTCTGATCTGTCTGCTCATCCTAACTGCGGTTGCAATGGCCTGATGGCAACAAATGTTTCTCAGGAAGAGTCTGAACTCAAAGGAAGTCGCTACTGATATCCTAACCTATCTGTCAGAATTGGCCAGCACAAAGCATTGGCTTTTATTTCTCTTCCACTTCCAGTGTTTTTGCCTAGATGCCTCTCACTGGATGAATCTAAGGGCTGAGATTCTGGGAAATGTAATTCCAGGTTTCCTCCCAAAATGTACTGGAGAGTGTGAAAGGGGGCCATGGGCTCATTTGACAGAGGCAATTAGTACAATGACTCTCAGAAAGTGTTGCAATTGAAAGCTAGATTGCAGGGAACAAATAAATCAATATGAAATAAGGAAGCACACACATTGATAGATGATTCCTCTTTAGAGAGGTCTGGCAAGCATGCAAACTAAAGAGTGAGGGGGGGCCGTCCCCATGGCTTAGCGGTTACATGCGCGCGCTCCGCTACTGGCAGCCCCGGTTCGGATCCCCGGTGCACACTGACGCACCGCTTCTCCGGCCATGCTGAGGCCGCGTCCCACATACAGCAACTAGAAGGACGTGCAGCTATGACATACAACTATCTACTGGGGCTTTGGGGAGAAAAAGGGAAAAAAAAAAAAAGGAGAAGGAATGGTAATAGGTGTTAGCTCAGGGCCGGTCTTCCTCAGCAAAAAGAGGAGGATTAGCATGGATGTTAGCTCAAGGCTGATCTTCCTCACACACGCGCGCACACACACACACACACACACACACACACACTAAATAAATAAATAAATAAATAAATAAAACTATTTAAAAAAAAAGAAAGAGTGAGGGGAAATTTTTCCTTGTTGCTTCTCATTGCTTTAGGGTGGAGAAATATAGACAGAATTATAAGATCTGGGTACTGGGAAAAATTAAAAGGGCAAAATGTAATGAGGACAACTGACAGATTAATGCTTGATAGAAAATGTAAATGAGAAAGATGAAAAGCACAAGTATAAATGGAAATTTCATTGATAAATTCTAACAAGGAATTCATTTTTTCCTGTAAAATTAATAGAAAATTAATATATTTGGGACAATCTTTTGACATTGTTAATTTAGAATGATGCTTACATTGGATGATAAATTTTCCCCAACCATTTTTGTACCTCTAAAATCTCACAAAACCATAAATATGAAGTGTGACAACAAAGGCACTAATGTTTGAAGACTTTCTAATGTCTTAAAAGTGCCAGGCAATGTAAAGCACATATACACGTCTAACGTCTCTTAAAAATAAACAATATAATCTTAAGCCATGGGAATAAAAATACTAAAATGAAGTTTTCTGTTAATTGAGTACATGCCATTCTGGTGTACTGAACTTTCAGATTTTCAAATTACTAAGTAACCTATACAACAGACACCTATCTCTTCTGGCACTCTATTACTCACTAGGAGTAAAGTTAAGATAAAAAAGTGGAGTTGTGGAGGCCAGCCCTGTGATGTAGTGGTTAAGTCTGCAGCACTTTGCTTCGCAGCCCAGGTTCGCGGGCTGGATACCAGATGCGGACCTACACCACTTGTCAAGCCATGCTGTGGCAGTGACCCACATACAAAATAGAGGAAGATTGGCACAGATATTAGCTCAGGGCTAATCCTCCTCAAGTAAAAAAAGAGGAAGATTGGCAACAGATATTAACTCAGAGTGAATCTTCCTCACATCAAAAAAAAATGGAGCTGTGATGTAGAAAGGATGTGTAGCAAACATTATTTAGCAATCTGAAGTATTTCTACATATTAATGTGTATTTGGACAAGACACTATGTGACTATAGGGAAGGAAAAAAGAGTTTAAAGGATATGTGTTTCTGTGGAAAGCTGTGTGTTTTGAAATCTCACAAGACCTTAATGTAGTAGAGTGTTTTAATTCATTAAAAAGAGACTGTTCATTATCATCTGGAACATTGTGATTATCTAGGACTGTGTGTCCCTTAAGCTGGTGTAAAGTCCTAGCTACAGACACATTAAACAGGCTGTTATAAAAAGACATTTATTATGCAACACTAAACAAAAATTGAAAGTGGCTAGAAGTTGTCAAATGGACAATTTAAGTTCATAGTAAATATAATCTTCTGAAAATTAGACTCTTTAGTGTTTGAGAAAAATATTAACACATAGGATGGATAATCATCAAAAACAGTATTTCTTAAAATATGTTTGGTGAAGACTTAGTTTAGCCCAGGCTCCACTGAATATAGTCCCATGATAGGGTAATGTATATAGTCATATATTAAATATGTTACGTATATATGTATTACATATATCACAAATGTGTGTTGTACATATATACATGTGTATGACTTTATTATATGTCATATATGCATGACTATATTATATGTCATATGAATGTGTATACATATATACATACATGAATACATACACACATTTGGTATAGCATGACCACTAGCAAACAAAACAGACATGGCCATAACAACCTTAAGGTGACAGTAGAAGATCTTAGTTGAACATCAGTCCCAATTTTATGAACAAATCCCTTTGTGAAATCTTACACTATCTATGCTTGTCTTAGCAATTTACAAGGAACATTCGAGTATTAAAGTCTCCAGGAAGACCTGCATTTATGGAACATGTTTAATTACATTTACCTCTGTATTTCCTAACCGTATTTGACTTTACAAGTCATTTTTCCTAAAAAAAATTTTTACAAGTCTATGCTCTATGAAATTCTCTTTAGGAATTACTAATCTAGAATGGTGTTTCCATTAGGTGGTAATGTTTTTCTCAGCCTCAGTGGACCTCGACTTTGTAGTGAGTCAGTAGAATTGGGATGGACCTCACATGAGGTCTCATGTGATTCTCACATGAGAATCAGAAAGGTTATTTAGAGACCAAAATTTTGTTCAAGAATCTTAAGACTCAACAATTACTAACAATTATATAGTTTACTTTATGAACTCCCCCTCTTCCTCAACTGAGATACATAGAGATTTTAGAACACTATATTTCAACCACTTACTATCTTTCTGGTTTGATATTTTATAGAAAAGTTGAAATCTTATAAATTTTTACTTTACTTATTTACTTATTTAAAATTTCTCTAAATTTGTAACTGTGCTCGTGTAGGAGTTTATAATGCACATGTGGGAACAATTTCTTTAGAAAATGTACATGTGTATATATAAAAAAATACATACATGCATATATACATGTATATGGTATTTAATAGGTTAATTAAAATTTATTTCATTTATTAAGATATCCTAAATAAAAGGTGAATATCAGAGTCTAGTCAACACTAATTCACTTCCCATTCATATTATAATTTTTGGCTTCACCATTATTGACTAGCAGTCCCTTCAGAAGAAACAAGTTAGTAAGGTTTTGCTAGATTAAACAAGAATGATTATGCATTCACATTTTCTTTCTTAGGATATTTTATCCCCTATTTATGGGTAGAAGCTGTACTTTATTTGCACAAACTAACTTATTTCGCAGGATAAAATCCAGGTTGTTTATCTATATAATATCCAGCTGAGAATGGTTAGAACCTGACATAGTCTTATCATCTCTTTTTTGCATTAGTGAATGTGAGTATGCTAATAAGGACATAACGGCATTTATTTACAACTGACTTTTGCATTTACTTTTTCTGGGTGCGAAGGATTCAGAAACTAACGAATATTAATTTAAAATAAATATGCTGTAAGAGAGCTATGAACTGCTTTTTATTATATAATATGCTAAGGTCTTTGCCATTGATCAGAGAGACTCAACCCATGATTTTATCTATACATAGATCACAGTAACAGCCCAGGAAGTCACGGAAAGATAAAAATTCGCAGAGCTTGCTTTATTATTAGTCTTATCTCTATTGCTGAAAAGTAGTAAACTAGTGGTGTAGTGATTTTAGGCCAACAGAATGAATTCAGACCCTTGAATTGGCTTTATATAGTGTCCATGGATAGGGCAGTGTCTCAAAGATTGAAAAGTATAAATGGGCCAAGTTGGATACAGTGACACAATGATGTTTTTCAAACTGATAAGAAGTGTTCTTATCACTCCTGCATTTCAAATGTTTAAGCCAGCATGCTGCATAGGTCCTTGGCATGAAGACAAGTTTTTGGTTGATTGTATAGTTTAATAATTGATTTAATGATAAACAAGTTTCTGTAAAAACTATGTCTTGCTAAGTATATATTAAATATTACATTGACACAATATGGCTTCCCTTATGTCAATCTTGTGTCTGTTTAAAGACTAATTCATAATAGCTGACCTTAGAGACAAGCAATATAAGGTTATCAGAAACCTGCAGGTATAAAGAAAAGGAGATAAGAATTAGTCTGTGGGTTAATGGTAAATTCAAGAAGCAAATCCATAATCACTAGATGATGGAAACAAAACTTTTTTTCTCCTTTTCCCTTCCTTTTATACAGTCAATCATGTGTATTCTTCACACATAACTATATATATCAAAAAAAATCAGTTTATCTTTTTATTTGACACTACTCATACTAACTCAGATTCAACATTATTTGCAATGAATATAATTTCTGACATTTTTGCTACTAAATATTTTTCCTTATTTATAAATAAGAAGTCTATTATTCAGAACACACAGTTTATCTTAAATGTGCATAATATTCATGTTACTTTTACAAATGCTACTAATGCTATATAACTTGTCACTAAGATAGAATTCGGGTTAAGCAAAAATTTTACAGTTTGATTTGTGTCATAAAATCAGGAAGAAAATGTGGTACATTCATGTATTTTTAAACAGTGGTGAAAAGTCTAAACCAGTAAATAATACCAATCAGTAAAATTATTGCAACTCTCAGTAAACGAGGATTTCTCTCTCTTGGTGCTGCCGTCTATTTATCTTGCACAATTTTCTTTCTATTAATTGCTATCTTTTCTTCAACACTTATTCTTCCCCAGAGAACAGGCAAACAGATGTTGGCACAGCTGGGTTGGATGCTAATTTTTGTCTCTTTAGAATAGGGTTCTCTGGTACATTGAGGGCAGAGCCTTTTCCATTCTTTTGAGACTAAAGAAGTCACTTTGCTGTGTAATCCTAAATTCACTAGCTCAAGGCTAACTGATTTTAAGATCACTCAATAATTGTTATTTTTGAAATCTGAGACTAATTATTCACATTGGGCCAGATGCTAGAATATTTTAATTGTTTTGATACTTGATAAAGTGCATTATTCAAATAATATTTTCAGAATATTGAAGCTTTTTAAGTGAACATTCTCATACGTAAGAGACCTTTTACACAAACATCTGTGGAATGGGTAACGATTTATGTATAAATTTTAATATGTAGAAGCATAAATGATTCGTGTATAATTGAAATATAAGAACAATATAAACAACACAGACTACATCAATTCCCTATTCATGATTATTAGGGAAGAGCAAATTGCATGGATTTTCATGAAACAAATGTTTAAGAATGTAGTCTAACTTGATTTTTAGAGTCATTTTCTAAAGTGGTTGTATTGCTTTACACTCCCACCAGCAGTGCATGAGAGTCTACTTCCCCTACATCCACAGTTAGTAAGGACAGATTTCCTTAAAATTTGGCTAATATGTATACTATTTTAGCCAGTAGCATACTCATTTAGGTATGCAGCAGTAACTCAGTGTGGTCCTTACGTATTTTTTGGCTAGGGCCTACTACCTAGATTTCTTTCCCAGCAGACAATTAAATCTGAATTCCAGTGAATAATACTTTATTTTCAATGTAGGGAAAAACATTACCTTAGTAACCTAGCAATTAATTAACTGATATCCATCCACCCATGTTGTGAATTATGCTTTTAAACATTTGTTTATGTAGTATGCCTTGTGAATATTCTTCTTTCTTTCCTCAGGTAATGAAATTCCTTTCTTCCTTTAAAACACAACTGAATTCTCACATTCTTTGTGAAGCCTCTCCTGATTACCCCTAGTCACTATGATACCTGCTCAACACAAAATTGACATAAGAGAGGCCATATTGTAGCAAAAAAGCCATATTGCAACAGCGAATGACCTCTGGGGAACTAGCCCAGGTGAATATGCTCCAGGCTGCATGTAATCTAGGTAATTAATAGCCACCCTTTAGGGAACTTGCATGCTTTATAGATTTATGGCCCCTGCTTGCATATTTCCTCCCAGCTGTGATAAGACGATAATTTTTAAGTTCCCTAGGGATGTAATGACCCCTGGATGGTGATTCTACTCTGGTATCCATCATGGATGACAGCTGAAAGATCTGGTGTGGTGACTCCCAGTCTGTAACATCAGATGGTCAATGTTCCTAACTGCCTTCCCTATAACCCACTGGCCTATATAACTGCTTTAAGATTTTGTACCCACGCTTAAGACGGTTCTTTAGGACACTAGTCCACCATTTGCTGATCAGCCAGCTCATCACCTAATAAAAGTCCTTTCTCTACCACCTTCCTGCCTTTTGACAGACTGACTTCTGTTCCGCAGCAAGCAGATCGTGCCTTTTGTGCAGTAACAACTGTAACTGCTCTTTAGCATTAGATTTTTCTCTTCCTTTGGTATCTATAAAATGTGTATATACCATGGTTTTCACACTTGAGACATTGAATTATGATTATTGTTGATAAATGTGCTTCCCTCAGCACATGATTTTTGTATTCCTTTTTATGTTCCCACTACAAATCAGGCTAGACAATTGAGAGCAGATTACAAAATTTGGTGTAATCATCATTTCTTAGGATATCCCATAATTTTAAAGTTTGGAGAACTGAAAGCATTGTTTTTTATAAGACTCAATACATTTAAACTTAATAATATTTTTTTAAATTTTTTCCTGACTATAAGTTGCAAAAATCTAGAAGTATGTAAATTTTTAAAAAAATCAATGAAATCATCTGAAATCCCACAAACTAAAAATTAACACAATTGATACTAATGTATTTTTCAGATGCTATACATATGTTTCATGTTAACCGTTAGCCATTTCTATCCTTAGTTTTTCTGTAATTGTAATCATAACTTTACATTTTATATTTGTGACTTTTTCTCAATTTATAAAAAACTTAAATGCATTCTATTAAGCATGTGTTAAAAGAAAGCTGTTCAATGAATTTACATCACCCGATAAACCTGCTCCTTCATTTCCCATTTTGTGTTATTTTACTTTTTAGTTCTAATGGTTCCTCTTAAGTATATACTTAAATATTTGCATCTTGAATCATTATCTTTAATCAAATATATTTACTCCACTCTACTCTAAAGGAGGAAGAAATTATCATCTTTACAGAAGACTATGTCTCCCTATCTAAGACTCAAATTTAAGACAGATATATCAGTTTCATAATGTTTTATTTTAGAAAATGGACTATCTCATCTGTAAGTATGTTTAGTGTGCTTGTACAAATGATGATATAAAGACAGTATAAATAGCATCTCTAATATTATAATTTAAATACATGTTTCTGCTGAACATGGTAATGTGATTACATCAATAGAAAATAGGGTATAATTTCATATAACTATATCTGTGAAACCTGAAAGACAACAGAGCAAGCATGAAGAGTGAACATGGGTATGCTTTTCTCTAACACCAGTGATAGCTCAAAATCATGCTATGATTTTGCTCCATATTTTCAATATGGTTTGTCTTTCTCAGAGATTTTTTATGCCTTTCCATAGACAAAATTTACATATATTTTCATTATAATATTAAGATTTTTCAGGGTCTTCATGATAAAATCTGTTGAGGTCCTCGTCTTTCTCATGCTAATTCGCACCACTTGCTTTCTGGTCCACTGCCCCCCTCTCTGTCACTGGTTTTCTTTTCACTGTATTCTGGTTGTGGCTTGAATTTCCTGAATCACAATTATTGATCATTCTTATATTTCAGTTTCATTTCAGTAATGAATATATTTGATTAATACTCA
Organism: Diceros bicornis minor; assembly: GCF_020826845.1. Taxonomy (NCBI): domain Eukaryota; kingdom Metazoa; phylum Chordata; class Mammalia; order Perissodactyla; family Rhinocerotidae; genus Diceros; species Diceros bicornis. The sequence goes on from NC_080761.1 coordinate 51,458,104, forward strand.
TTTCACAAAAGTTTTGTGAGAGAAAAACTTACCTAGGCCTAAGAAATGTAAAAAGGTCTTTATTCTGCATTCATACATGATTACAGGCTGGCTAAGTATAGAAATCCAGATTCAAATGCATTTGACTGAGAACTTTGAGAACATAGGTTGATTATCTCCTAAAAACCCATATTGTTGAAGAGATATGTGGAGCCAAAATTATTCTAATTTTTTACACTAAACTTTTCTCTATCAGGAAACTTTTTAGATTTTTTTGTTTATCCTTAGATTTATTTAATTTTACTACCATCCATGGATCTCTCTATTCCTTTTTCTTTAATTCATTCTGCTCAGCATTTTTTTTAAATCTAAGACTCAGGTTATTCTTTATCCACTAGTTGACTTGATAATCATTTATGGTACACTTCCTATGTGTTAAAGAATTTTCTAGATTCTGAGATTCTCACTATTGAATAAAACAGACGAATATCCTTACCATTATAAAGGCTGCAGTACCTTGAGGAGAGAGAGACAAAAGACAATAAATATAACAAATGCATTATTTAGTAGACTAACAATTTAAGATAACTAAGCAGAAAAGAAAATAAGTTGAGCAGAGTAATGGTGTTTGGGGAGGCTAATGAGGGATAAGGATCTCTCTATTAAATCCAGTAGTTAGGATAGACCTCATTGGGAATGTAACATTTGTGCAGACTTGAAGGCAGTGAAGGTGTTAAATTCATGACTATCTATGGAAAGAGCACTGCAGGCCAACAAACGTGTCCACACAAACCACAGGAGTTGGAGCATCCCTGGCATGTTTGAAATATCACAGAGGGCCGGTGGCAGGTGGGGCTGAAGCAAGGAGAGTTGTAGGAGAAGAGGCCAGAAAGCTGGGGCTGTACTAATCAACTAGGGCCTCAGAGGTCACTTAAAGAATGTGGCTCCTAGTTCCAGAGAAACAGAGACACAGAAGTAACATGATCTAGTTTTAAAAGTATCACGCTGAAGCCGTGACCAGAGCTGATTCTGGGGTTCAACAGGACAAGCAGGGAGACCAGCTTAGTGTGGTCGTCAAGGTGAGAGATGTGGTGATTCTATCAGGGCCGCTGCAGTGGAGGTGGGGCGAAGGGGTTGGATCCTGCACATCTCTCTCCTGTTCTGAAGCCAACGAGCTTTCTAATGGAATAGATAGAGACTTTGAGAAAAGCAAATCCCATCTTCTTTGAAACCTTCTTCTGTGCAATTTTTGACTTAAAGTTTTGTTTTAAATGTTAAAATGATATCATATGCTCCCTCTCTTTCAAAAACTCTTCATCTCCCCTCTACAGAGGACATTTTGTTTGTTTTTCTTCTTTTTGTTTTTTATCTCTTCAGTGTCACCACATAGCTCTAAGTTGGAGTTACTTCAGTGTTATTCTGGGTAGTTGAGAAGACAAACACAGGTTCTAAGCTCTGGCATTATGAAAAAGAATTCCAGCAATATTTTTTTAAGACTATTTTTTGGAGCAGTTTTAGGTTTATAACAAAATTGAGAGGAAGGTACAGAAATTTCCCGTATACCCTCAACACCCACACATGCATAGCCTCCACCATTGTCAACATCGCTCACTAGAATGGTACATTTTTTACCAAGGATAAAAGTACACTGACACATCATAGTCACCCAAAGTCCATAGTTTACTTCAGGGTTCACTCTTGGTGTTGTACATTCTATGGGTTTGGGTAAATGTATAATTACATATATCCATCATTACAATATCATACAGAACATTTTCACTGCCCTAAAAATCCTCTGTGCTCTGCCTACTCATCTCACCCCCTCACCAGCAAGAGATTTTAAATCTTGTGTTATAAACTGCCACATTTTCTAAAACGCTACGATTATCCTCCCTCCAAAACTGAGGGTGACTTTCTATTTCATTGTCCACACTTTACTCTAGTTATAAATATTCTATAACAGGCATTTTTTTTAATTATTAAGAAAGCTTAGATATTATTAAATTGACCTTAATGGTCTTTAGTGGGTAACACTGAAAGATGTATGAAACAGTGTTATATTAGAAATGGTGCTGATTTCACTTCTGTTACTATAAAAGATCCATGGAGAACATGCAAATGCCAGCAAGGGTTTATTCACAATTGACACAACTGGTCCTCTTTAAATAGATAAAGTTCATCAAATTCACCATTTTTGGAGAAGAAAAAACAATAAATATCATTTCATAGTTTTATATTTTGAAGCATTAAAGAATATGAGCTGAAATATGTGGAATATGATGTATCTGCTAATTGTTTGCAAAATGAAAATTCTCTATAATTTTAATTCAATGATAAAAGAATGAATTACCTTCTTAAACTTTAATTTTGTTCTCTGTTATACCTCAATTGACTGAAAATCTTTAGCACTATTTCAGTGTGAGCTCTCATAATGCAGCTACAGATAGATACATAATACAAAAAGTACAGAATACTTTTTAGATAGCTTTTATGAGAGAAAATTTAATTAAATTTTCATAGCTGAATCTATATCAGGTTTTTGATGATGTAGCACTTAAAACACAGTATGTGTTTTATTAAATAAAAATTAACAATCCATTTTGTACACTTAATCATCACAGAAAACATTATCTCAAATTATTGAGGCAAATGGGTAGAAAGGAAGTCAAAGCTCGAAAGATTTAAAAGAAAGTAACAATTCCAGTTATATTAACTATCTGGAGTCCCAGATTTACCACAATTACTTTGTCAGACCTCCTTTTGTTTATTAATTCAGTGAACTTCTACTGCAGCCTACAATGCTTGGTGTTAAAAAAAAGATACTACAGGACAACTCACAGACGCTTTCCTCAAAATCCTCACAGCCTGGTATAAAATGAAAGATTTACAGAGATATATACTCAGGTGCCTGTGCTGCTAGACTGTTGCAGAAGGGCTAGGAGGATACAGAGGACTGGTGGTACCTGACGTAGCCTGAGGGTCAGGTGTGGGGTCTGTCAAAGAGCACTTCCTCTCAGAAGTGAAATGGCTCTGTGTGTTGAAGAGTAAGTAGGAAGTGAGCATGTGAGTGGAGCAGTGAGATTTCTAGCCAGAAAAAAAGTCTGGCAAAGTCTTGTCTGCTTTGGCAAGACAGCAGAATTCACAAACTCCAAGTTCTATATGTCTGCCATCTGTGGCTCTCCAATCTCTCTCTCTTCAAACTCAGTGCCTCATCCTTTGTGCCTTATATATTTTCAGCAACTTCCTCAGCTGTATCCTCTCTCCAACCAGTCCTTCTGTCTTCCAAGCTACTCTCTACATAGCTGAAAGGCCTATATTTTCAATAAGTAACAGTTTTAAGATGAATCATGTCAATATTCCACTTAAAAAATATCCCTGACTTCCCACATCCCATAAGATGAAATCCCAAGACTTTACATTGACAGTTAGAATGTGTCTATCACTTTGAACTCAGTCTACAGTCCACGTCCCTGACTAATTCCTACCCTTCCTAATCCCATGCAATTCACCGTTGTTGACAGCCTTTCATTCCCAGCACAGGCCATATTCGTGTGAGTCTGCAAATGCTTGTTTCCTGAGTACAGAATCCCTTTCTCTCACTTTCCCCCCATCCTTCACGCCTTCATCTTCTATCTGGAAATTCCTATTGGCTCTTCAAGATTCACTTGAAAATTATCTCTTCAGTGAAGCATTTACTATCCCCCTTGATGTTAAGACTGAACTAATCATATGCCTTTCTTTTCAGCTCATGAACTGCTTCGTTCATATTCTTACTTTTCTATGCTTCAAATGTTAATTCACTTCTAATAAATGCAGGACCTCAGCCTTGAGAATTACACAACATAAATGTCATGCTTCCTACCCTCATGGAGATCACATTTTAGGAAGAAAGACAGATGTGTCAAATGAAAACTAAAATACACGGTGGTAAAGAGCATCATAAGCATATATGTGGAGTGTTCTGTACACAGATGAGGAAGCATTTAATTTAATTTGAACTGGGGCAGGAGATAGGGGAAGGGTTGGCCAGAGACAGCTATGAAAGGAAAGTGATATTAGAGCTGATCTTGCATATTTAATAATGGGAGCTACTGGTGATGATAAAGGCAGAGATTGGACACACACCCTCAGATGACAAAGATTGGCTAAAGCTGAGGGGCAACTGTCCAAATGAAATGGGTCATGCACTCCACTAGGCTCATTTTTTAAATTTCCATCTCCTCCTGTAGGCATATGGGATTTCTGACCCCTACTAAAGAGGGCAGCTGTTGCCAGGTCAGCTGTTGCTTCATCATGTGAGCAATGGAGTCATTCGAATTTTCGAAAAAGGAGATTGACATAATCAAGTGTCTCTTTGGAAATATTGCTTGAAGGCAATGGGGAGATTTTATTGCAAGACTGGAGGAAAATACTGCTTCCTAGGATAGGGGTCGGGAGTTTATTGTAGGAGTTCAGAAATTCAGTAAAGAGAAAAAGGAGCTTGACCTAGAGCTGTGACAGCTGGGACAAGGCAGAAAAGATAGACTTGGAGAGTCATTGTGGAGATAATATGTACCAAACTTCCTGACCAATAATAGATAAGGGATAAAGAATTGCAAAGGAGACTCAGTCTCTGTCTTGGACACCTGGTGCATAGCAATGCAATTAAGCTAAACAGAGGAAGACAAATGGACAATAACACTGAGGAGAAGGGGATTGAGAAGAAGAATCTACTCACACTTATGCACGTTGCTCTCTTCATTTCGTAGTATGTGTTATAGATATAACTTCATAAAAAGCTAACATTAATTTAGTAGTTGGATAGACCAAGACTTATCTCTTCTATCGGCATTTAGGTAATTGGCTGATTTTTTTCCTATTACAAAATAAAATGTATTTGTGTAGACAAGTGCCAGAATAACTTACAGTATAACTGTCTTGAAGTAAATTTCTGAATCAAAAGGAATATGTATTTTTTGATACACAAAGATCAGTTTTTAAGGAATAAATCTGGAGTAGTGGAAAAATAAGAGCTCAGAGAGAAATTTATAATTTTGCCGTTTTACAAGTGAGCGTCCATGAGTGACGACAGATTGACTACTGATAATAAGTGGCCAAGGGCAGAAGGTGGTAGTCAAGAAGCTTTGACGTTACGGTGTTGGATGAGATGACCTTCTGGCTGCTTCTCTCAACTAAGAACATAATAAGGATTATCATGTAGCCAAAATCCAAATCCTGAAAATATACTTCATTATGTGAAATATATACAATGACCTGTATACATAGGAAAATATTAACTTTATAAAATAGCTAATGGCTACTTTTTTATAAGTGCTCTATTTTTAGCTGATGTCTAGTTTGCAGAGCTTAATGAGGCAGATCTCACATTCCTGTAGTAAAGGAAAAACATTGACTTCATAACTATGCAATATCAGTTGAATACTAGAATTGTATCTAGTGAACTATATGATTATAAGCAACCACTTAAATTCTCAAAAAATCCAATTTTCTCATTATATACACTGCACGGTGTACATTTCCACTACACAGCAAGCTTGCATACTAAATATTATTGAATGTAGCAGGATTCAGTGAACGTGTTCTGTAAAAGGAAAGATAGTAAATACTTTAGGCTTTGCAGGACTTCAGTCTCCTTGCAACTGCTCACCTCTGCCATTGTAGTGCAAAAGCAGCCCGAGACAATACACAAATAAACATGCGTGGCTGTGTTCCCATAAACTTTACTAAAAGAGTGGCATCCTGGATTTGGTCTTCTGGCTGTGTAGTTTGCTGACTGGAATAGAAGAATGAAGGAGAGTCTTATAATATAGCCTTTTATGTGTTCTCCAACCTGGAGACACTATGATCCTCAATAGCGCATCTTTCAGTAATAAAAATTTTTATTTAGTATATTTATAAATATTTTCTGAAGTAGTGAATACGAAAAATAATAAAAGGTGCCAAAAATAAAAATATTCATAGATTTTCACTAAAAGTATTCTGAAACTCCTCAATAACTTTCCATGATTCTATCTATCATATCTATAGGACACTCAAATAGCGCAAACTACATACTCCGTCTCCTTCATAGAGATTTTAAAAGTTTGGCTGTCATTCTCTCTCAACAATGTTTCAAAGGCCTTGGGTTGTCTTATTTTGAAATGCAAGAATGATCCTATAGAGACCAACGTGAGCAGAATTGTTTGGTTTGAAATGGGTGTACCTGTCTCAAGTGTTGCTCCGGCTCACTTTTGAATTATGGTTACATTCTAACTTTAATAAAGGAATGTACCTGAAAAGAAAGATGCAACGTTTTAAACATGAACCTCAAGTGACCAAAACAGTGAAATAATCCAACAATGTGAATGTATAGACTAGTAACGTTTGATTTACCAATAATAGCCCTATGTTATTTTCCCACTAAGGAAAGCTACATTTTATTTTCTTGTATCAGACAAAATGTTGTGGTGCAAAATTAAACATTATGATTAATGGGACTTATAAAGTGTAAAAAAGGAGTGTAATTAGTTTTCCAGTGCCAGAAGCTAAGTCTTAATTATTTGAGTGGAATACAGCTGGTTATGTGATAAACTTGTAACTCTGAGTCAATGGAAAATAACTGATACTTCATTTCTCTTCTAATATCTTGAGTTTTTTCACATTATTGTTGTTGTTGATTTTAATTATAAGATGGAGTCATTAAAACTGATCATTCATTTTTTTTTGAGGCTGTATGGGAAAACTTAGTGAAAACATGGCCTGGCTGGCACTTATTTGAGCCTACAGATAATTTAATCAATCAATCAAAATTGGCAAAAATAATAAAATTAGGGAAAGTAGCATTGACAATGAACTTGTTCTTTTACCATGCCATGTTGTTAGACACACATTTTTTACATGATAGAACCTACTATTAGAATTTCTATTGAGGGTGAAATCTGGCATCCTCCTCTCAGCTGGAGTTCTAGACGGATTTGGTCTTCTCCATTTGTGTCATTCTGAGGAAGCTGTTCCCGTGGTAATGCTAGAGGCATACACACAAACAAAACAGAATCATGTGAGTTCCCTTGTTGCCTTGATTCATAACTGATTCATTGTCATTTTCATACACACATCTTTGTCCAAAACCACTAACATAGCTAAATCCACAGTCTAGGGGTGGGAGAGAATGTTCTCTACATGATGAAGCAAAAACAAGGTTGTGGATATTGGTAAAGATGAACAATTATGGACAATTCTCCAATCTACTACACTTGCCTGCAATTACATTTTATCACATGTCACTTTTTCAGAATAATTAAGAAAAGTAAAGATATTAAATTTAAAAACTTTAATTACAATTTATTTATTAAGTCTATTTAATCAGTTAAATCTAGCTTACAAAATTATTTAAAAATCTTTAGAATAGGTAATTAGTCTGATTAGATTATTAGTACACAGATATTGATCTGACATTTACAATAACTATACAGAATAATAGCACCAAGACACAGCTCATGCTATCAAGGATTTCACAACTTACTGAGAAGCATGGACGTGTAATTGAATAATAGTATACCAAGCACAACACTGTGATAAGTCCTAAACTTGGCAAAGTATGGAAATTTTGAGGAGATAATTCAGCTTTGAGAACAGAGTGAAGTGGACTCTTGAAGGAGGAGTAGGACTTCAAAAGCAGTGGTGAAGGGCATTCCAGGCAAGGGGTAATAACAGCAGCTCGGGCACAGGTATGTGGATGAGAGCCTGCCATGGGCACTGAAGCACACATCATGTAGTAAGGCTGCAGAGACCATGTGTGAGATCAGGCAAAACCAGAGAGAGGTCACTTAGCAGCACCTGTTCCAGAATATCAATAGATTCAATGTGGCTGCTGTTTCTGTGCCTAAGATGAAAGAATGGCTACAAATAAAAAGAAAATAAGTACATACAGGGCATTTTAGACCACCTGTCTTAGTCTGGGGTACTCCAAAGGCAGACCATCGGACAAAGATTTTGGGGTAACTTGTTTGGCAAATAAGCACAGGAAGAAGACAGAGTGGGGAAATGAAAAAGGAATAAAGGGAGGCAAACCAACACAAAGGATGTTAAATGAGTGTGTTACTGTTGTAGCGAACTCCTGCTCATTTCCTCCAGAAACCCTCAGAGATGTTGTGGAATATAACTCAAAATCAACACATGCTTATGGAATGGGTACATCAATAAGACGGGGAGAGACAGTGGTTAAAGATGGACCTCTGTGTGATTCAGACCCTTGCTCCTCAGGACATCTTTCCCCTCCACACCTCACACTCGGTCCTGGGCTCCTAGACTGTGCACTCAAACCACCTCTGTGAGTTTTACCATATCTGTGATCCCCCAGTTTATTGTTTACTTAATATTTTTCTTTAAATCAATTTACTACTTACCCTCCTCCTGAGCAATAGTGACCATGAAATCATGGTTGGATGGGTTAACCTCATATATTACACCAATCTCTCGTTTGTTGAGGGTTGCTCCAGAGGTATTAACTCTTCAGAATTTCTGACTCCCTATGGACGATCTGAGTGCTTTTCCACAGACAGAAAATGCCTTCAGACAAAAAAGCAGGAAAGTCAATGTATGTATCATCTAAGCAAAATTTTTAAATATATGTGGCAATACTGTATATTATTTGTGGAAACATGGGATTATGTGTAGCATAAAGAAGGCCACAAAGAAGCTTACTAACTTTAAGGCAGTAGTTACTTCTGAGGAGAAATGATGGAGAAAGGGGTTGTATTTGTTTTCATCGAATCTCTATTTTTTATTGTTTTAAAACATAGATCTGAATAAAATATATACATGTATAAACATTTGCAAAATTGTGTCAGTGCATGCATAGGTGTTTTTAAAATATTTTCTGTCCTTTTTTGTATGTGTGAAATATTCTAGAATTTTCGAAATGTATAAAATAAAACAAAATGCTTGAGTGTGATGAAGGAAATTTGTTTAAATTCTACCAATCATCATTTGAATTGCATCATAAATTTGCATTTTTTACAGAGAAACAGTGTATTTAAACTACAGTAAAATTTAAGTCTAACTGATTATTCTAGAATTTAAATTACTGTAGCCTGAATTTATAACATTTGAATATGAATATGGTTATATATAATAATTACAACACACATTTGTGTAGGCCACAGAGATCTGTGGGTATGAAGAGTTCATATAACCATCAATACTGAAATTTATTAATAAATCCCATCTGCATTTATGCAAGATCTCGGCTCTAACCAGGTACATATTACCTCTACGCCATTAGCTATTTCTCCTGAAAGGCTTTGTGTTGGTGCTGTAGAAGCTCTCGTGGTCAAGTTTGCTCTTGGCCTCTCACTGTCCTCTGGCCTTCTTTTTGTTGTCAAACATCTTCAAGGCAACTAGGAGAAACATTTACTTAGGTGGGCCAAGAATTAAAAACCCCTCAAGATGCTGAGTTGTTGTTGAATTCCCAGCGTTCTTCTCCTGAACTCTCAAACAGCTCTGGTGTCTTAAAGTGCTTTTTAAAATAAATATAGCTGCCTTAGTCTTTATTTAAAGTCTTCCCTACAAAGAGTCAGACCAGTTTGGGGGGAGTTGCTTAGAAACAGATACTACCATGTCCTCTTTAGTTGTCCCCTAGACAAATTCTTGAAAAGCTCCATAATGTGTCAACTCGAGCAAGAGGATGACTAGTGGGAGAAGGGAGTGTGCACTACCAGTTCATCAGACTCCTTTATCTACCTCCTGGGATAGGCTCAGCTGGGTTACCCCTCAACGCCTGATACTGCTAACTGTGGCCATGCCTCTACCTGCGTCTCATAATTCAGGGAGACTTAGCTGAAGATGCGATGCAATTTGAGGGCAGTATCTCATGCTATATAAGCACTAACATAATACCAACTCTTTAGTATATTTGGGAAATGCATAATTAGCATAATATAGTCAGGTTTCCTTATGTCTAACTTTTCATTCCTACCAATATTGATGTTAACATGGTGGTTGCAAGCAGCTTTAAATTTGTGTGTGTGTGTGTGAGGAAGATTAGCCCCGAGCTAACATCCATTGCCAGTCCTCCTCTTTTTGCTGAGGAAGACTGGCCCTGAGCTAACATCTGTGCCCATTTTCTTCTATTTTATGTATGGGATGCCTGCCACAGCATGGCTTGATGAGCGGTGTGTAGGTCCTCACCTAGGATCAAACGTGCAAACCCCGGGCCGCCAAAGTGGAGCGTGCAAGCTTAACCACTATACCACTGGGCCGGCCCAACAGCTTTAAAATTTTGGGCAACTCAATGTCATAGTGCCTAAATTCATTATTTGCTGTAAGAGGGAGGTTGGAAAGTATGCTAGGCTGTGATTTCTCTTTTATACAATTAATGAGAAAGAATGAGGAACCCCTAATGCAAAACTAAAGAATGTATTATGAGATAACCTTTCTGAAACTGTATCATTACTGTTTAGTCATTGGCAGAAGTAAATAAAGCTCTCAGTTTTTCATTGAGGACCTACACTGAAATTATAGTAGACGTGCAGATGCCATTTGAATATTTCTGACAAAGAGAAGCTGTGAAATGAGTTGATGCTTCTGTTGAAAAGGGATAAAACCACTCTACTGGTGAGCCATTTATCATTACAGGAAAATAGTATCAGTAATTTTATTCCCCATTCTGAGATTATCACTCACAGCTATGGTCTCTGTTATTGCAATAACAAATTGAGAAATAATATTTCCCCCAGGATAATGTGGGATGTTTTAATGTTTTATGGCAGAAAGACATTTTTGCAGACATTGCAGAAAGCTAATGTCTCCTTTAAATTGGGCTATAATTCAAAGAGAACTATGAAATGCAGCTGCAAAAAGTCAGCCAAATAAGTAAGCTTATACTTTCTAGTTTATTCCTGCAATATTTTCGATTTTTGTTATTGTTGTTCCTTTTGTGGCTGGCTGCGGGATGCAGTATAATTTATTTATATCACGTGTCCTTGATTAGAGAAAAATTAAGTTTCCCTAAACAATGAGGTGTAAGGCTCAATATAAGGAGAGCAAGTTGATGATCAGTAACTTTTTCACTTCCATTTTACCATTTTTTTATGCATCAGCCCATTCAGTAATTTGCAAATATATATTGAGCAATACTGTTTGCCAGACAACATACTATAGGTGTGGTGCACCTTACTGAACAAAGCACTTGGAATCTTCCCCATCATAAAGCTTAAAATTAGTGAACAAGACTGGCAAAATCAAGTTAAAAATAAATAATATATAATGAAAATCTGTGATAAAATGTTCAGGAAAAAGTAAGAGTGGATTATTTCAGAGAAGATGTGTCTATTTTTTTTTTTTTTTTGTGAGGAGATCAGCCCTGAGCTAACATCCGCCAATCCTCCACTTTTTTTGCTGAGGAAGACGGCCCTGGGCTAACATCGGTGCCTATCTTCCTCCACTTTATATGGGACGCCGCCACAGCATGGCTTACCAAGCAGTGCGTTGGTGCGCGCCCGGGATCCGAACCAGCGAACCCCGGGCCGCCGCAGCAGAGCACGCGCACTTAACCGCTTGCGCCACCGGGCCGGCCCTGATGTGTCTATTTTTAAAATATTAGTTTTCTACAGTATCTGCTTTTTTTTTCCTTTTTTAGAGGAAATAAAATTTCACTATAGTTTAATCAGCTATGTATTCATCCATTTATTACTTTAAAGTATTTTATTGTGATGTATATCATTAATTTAGAAAAGCATATAATGTATAGGAACATTTCAAAGACCTATAATAAAATTAACACTCATACACCCAGCTTAAGAAATAACATATTACCAATCCATGTCATGACCCCTCTGCGTCCTGTCCCCAAAGCATTACCTACCCTACCTCGCCAAAGGTAACGATTATCACAAATATTTTGTTGATTCTAAGACACATTATTTCCACTTATATTACATACATGGTTGCATTTAACTGCATGAGGAGCAAGAAAATATAGTCTAGCTCTGAGACCAGGAAGAAGAGGAAGCAGGAAGTTGCAGAACAGGAAACAACCCCTGCTACAATACACTGAGAAGAACAAAGGGTTCATAGGAATAAGCTGATCACCTCTTACCGTTTGCCTGGGACTGTCCTGATTTTAACATTGATTTTCCCGTGTCCTAAACTTTTCCTCAGTCTCCAGGCAAACCAGGACAAGTTATCACCAAAGACAGAAAATTAGCGTATTTTAAAATAATAAGAAAAAACTGGCCTAAATTAATGTTTTAATTTGAATGAATTTTGTCATAGGCAGGGTAATCTAAAAATGAGTTATTAAAGGGAAATAATCCTTCATATTTTTTTTTCATTGTGAAATAAACACAAACACAAACCGACTGACAATTTTTATGATTAGAAAAAGTCTTGAGACCTATGCAATTTGGCAATATACTTTAAGATTTTGTATACATTGATTATTATCACTTTTTGACATATATAAAATGGTCATCATTAACAAAATATATGAGCATATTTTCTCACAAAGCTAGTCATTTTACATCATCTCAATGTCTTTCATGTATTCGTGAAAGACGTATTCATTCTTAAGAAATATTAAAATATATTGAGATATAAAAAGACAAATAATTCCCCCAAACAAACAAAAAATATCATTAAAATTTATTTTTACACAAATGATATCTGGAAAATATTTCATAAGTAAATATAATATTTTAATTCAATGATAGGGAAATGTTCATGGTATATTATTACATTACATAAAACGAACGTTTAGGGGCCAGCCCGACGGTGTAGTGGTTAAGTTCACGTGATCTGCTTCAGCGGACCCGGGGTTTGCAGGTTCAGAACCGTGGGCACGGACATACGCAGCACTTATCAAGCCATGCTGTGGCGGCATCTCGTATAAAGTAGAGGAAGAGGGCCATGGATGTTACCCCACGGCCAATCTTCCTCAGCAAAAAGAGGAGGATTGGCAACAGATGTTAGCTCAGGGTTAATCTTCCTCACAAAAAGAAAAAAAAAAGCAATGTTTGCCAACATTATCTCTATTATTTAAAGGTATGTGCTTATATGATATATGAAAATAAATACAAGACAATGATAACAATGCTCACTTACAGATGGTGTATCCATGGGTTACTGAATTTCTCTTTTGCTTTTTTAAATCTTTCTATATATTTTAAAATTTTTGAAATTTGTATTGATATACATTCCATTTATAATAACAAAGTGGAAACATTATTTTAATTAAAAATAAAATGGATAAAAAATTCTTAATGTACATTTAGCAAATTAATTGGCAGTTATACTAGGTACAGGGCTGAAGAAATCTGACTTTTTTGTTTATTTCTCAGAAGTATGCTAGGCTAGGCTATAGTATAATATTTTTCTTGCTTTTCAGAAGATATTTTTTAAAAGATTGGTTTACATTTTGATTTCCCTATGGAAGTCTTTAATTCTACAACTAAGAATTAGTGATAGAGAATTGGTTTATTTACTTTTTTTTTTCTGGTGTACATTATTATATTATTATATTTCAATTTCTGTGTAGACTATATCATGTTCACCACCCAAAGACTAACTACCATCCATCACCTTATACATGTGCCCTGTCACCTCTTTCACCCTCCTGCCTCCCTTCTTCCCCTCTGGTAACTATCAATCTAATCTCTGTCTCTTTGTCATTGTTGGTTGTTGTTTTTATCTTCTGCTTATGAGTGGGATGTTATAGTATTCCACCTTCTCCATCGGACTTATTTCATTTAGCATAATACCCTCAAGGTCCATCCACGTTGTCACAAATGGTAAGATTTCATCTTTTTTTTACAGTTGAGTAATTCCATTGTGTGTATAGACCACATCTTCTTTACCCATTCATCCCTTGATGGGCACTTAGGTTGTTTCTGAGTCTTGGCTACTGTGAATAAAGCCGCAGTGAACATAGAGGTGCATATATCTTTACGCATTCATGTTTTCATGTTCTTTGGATAAATATCCAGCAGTGGAATAGTTGGGTCATATGGTAGTTGTATTCTTAATTTTTTGTGGAATCTCCATACTGTTTTCCATAGTGGCTGCACCAGTTTGTATTCCCACCAGAAGTGTATGAGGGTCCCCTTTCTCCACACCCTCTCCAACACTTGTTATTTCTTGTCTTATTAATAATAGCCATTCTGAGGTGCTTAAGATGATATCTCATTGTAGTTTTGACTTTCATTTCCCTAATAATTAGTGATGTTGAACATCTTTTCATGTGCCTGTTGGCCATCTGTATATCTTCTTTGGAAAAATGTCTGTTCAGATCTTTTGCCCATTTTTTAATTGCGTTGTTTGTTTCTTTCTTGTTGGGATGTATGAGTTCTTTATATATTTTGGATATTAACCTCTTTATCAGATATATAGTTTGCAAATATCTTCTTCCAATTGTTGTTTTTTTTGTTTTGTTGGTGGTTTCTTTTGCTGTGCAGAAGCTTTCTAGTTTGATGCAGTCCCATTTGTTTATTTTTTCTTTTGTTTCCCCTGCCTGGTCAGGCACATACTTGAAAATGTGCTGCTAAGACAAATGTCGAAAAGCATACTGCCTATGTTTTCTTCTAGAAGTTTTATGGTTTCAGATCTTACATTCAAATCTTTAACACATTTTGAGTTAATTTTTGTGTATGAGGTAAGATAATGGTCTACTTTCACTCTTTTGCATGTGGCTGTCAAATTTTCCCAACACCATTTATTGAAGAGACTTTCCTTTCTCCATTGTATGTTCTTGGCTCCCTTGTCCATAGTTGTGTGGGCTTATTTCTGGGCTCTCAATTCTGTTCCATTATCTGTGTGTCTGTTTTTGTGTCAGTACCATGCTGTTTTGATTACTATAGCTTTGCAGTATATTTTGAAATCAGGGAGTGTGATACCTCCAGCTTTGTTCTTTTTTCTCAGTATTCCTTTGGCTGTTCAGGGTTTTTGTTGTTCCATATAAATTTTAGGATTCTTTGTTCTAGTTCTATGAAAAATGTCATTGGAACTTTGATAGGGATTGCAATGAATCTATAGATTGTTTTAGGAAGTATGGATTTTTTGACTATGTTACTTCCAATCCAAGAGCATGGAATATCTTTCTATTTCTTTGTGTCATCTTCAATTTCTTTCAACAATGTTTTACAGTTTTCAGAGTACAGGTTTTTCCCCTCTTTGGTTCAGTTTATTCCTAGGTGTTTTATTCTTATTGTTGCAATTGTAAATGGGATTGTATTATTAATTTCTCTTTCTGCTACTTCATTGTTAGTGTATAGAAATGCAACTGATTTTTGTATGTTGAAGGTGTATCCTGCAAGTTTACTGTATTCATTTATTATTTCTGATAGTTTTTTGGTGCATTCTTTAAGATTTTCTATGTATAAAATCATGTCATCTACAAATAGTGATAGTTTTACTTCTTCTTTTCCAGGTTGGATCCCTTTTATTTCTTTTTCTTGCCTGATTGCTCTGCCTAGGACTTCCAAAACTATGTTAAATAAAAGTGGTGAAAATGGGCTTCCTTGTCTGGTTCCTGTTCTTAAAGGGATAGCTTTCAGTTTTTCTCCATTGAGGATGATATTAGCTGTGAGTGTGTCATATATGGCCTTTATTATGTTGAGGTACTTTCCTTCTGTACTCATTTTTTCAGAGTTTTTATCACAAATGGCTGCTGGTGAGACAAGCACTCTGGCGGGCTAGATGGGGCTCTAGGTTGGAACAAGCCTGCACAAACAGGAAGCCACATCCACTTGAAGTCAGCCACACATCCTGTGACATGGGACAAGTCAGTGGCCTGTCCACACTGGCTAAAGACCAATCGACAGAGGGACCGCCGCGCACTGAACACACAGCCTCAGAACGAATCAGCCAATGAATCATGCTTCCCAGGATCCAATCCCCAACCGTGGTGCCACTTCCCTTCTTTCCATAAAAGAATCTCCTTCAGCCCAGCTCAAGGCTACTCTGTCTCTGCTTTCTCAGACAGCTCAGGCTCTCTGTAGCCTGTCCTATTCCCTTACCTCAGTCTTGCTTAATTGCTTAATAAACCTGTCTTGGTCTTACTCTGTAGCTGTCGCTTGCATTCTTTGCTGCAGGTGCCCAAGAGCCCACTCTCAGGCTCTGGGCCCCGACAGGGCCCTTTGTGCTTTAAGCCCTGCAATACTGGTATCGTGTCAAATGCTTTCTCTGCATCTGTTGAGATGATGATGTGATTTTTATTCTTCATTTTGTTAATGTGATGCATCACGTTGATTGATTTGCTATTTACTTGTTAATAATCACTCTAGGATTTTTGGAAAATACAATATTCCTTTTCGTTTTCAGAGAACATGTAGGAATGCATACATTCTTAATAGGTAGATAGCCAATTTCTTAAAAAAATACTCGTGTGACTATTTGGCTTTCAAAATTGATTTTTTAAAGTACAAATTTGAATATATACTGAAGTGTGTGTGGGGGTGTGTGTGTGTGTATGTTTGTATGCTCAAGTATTAAAAATCTTCTTTTTTTCAAGGATATATAAAACGATGTGGCCAAATCTGATCTAGTATGAACTCTTGCTTCCTGCACAGCAGGTTTCCAATCAGCAATAATAGTTTTTAAAACAAATATGTATTCAATATCTACTGAGTGTCAGGTACCATGCTAAAAGCAGAGATTTAAAAACATGAAGCTTCATGTTCCCTACACTAAAGACAGACTAAAAGTTACAATTTCGTCACAAATACTAGAATGAGTTTAGATATAAAGTTCTGTGGACACACAGGACAGCACATATTAACTATGCCTAAATAAAACAGGAAAAGCTTCCTTTATTTGTGTAGATGTTTATCAGATGGAAGACTGAGCAGAAGGAATTCCAGAAATAGCATGAAATAGCATGTCTGAAATAACAGAGGTGTGTGCAAACATGATATCATACATGAGATATCCTTTACACACAGCCCACCTCTCTCGCAGTGCCTTATTAATGCCACTTGTCCCATGCCTGCCCTCTCTGTCCTATAATCTTACACTGCCTTCTGCACTGCAGGATTAGCACAGACTTGCTCCCTGCCTTGACTATGTAATGACACCAGTCCTATGCTCCTCATCCCTTTCAGGTGTCAGTGATCATATAAAGGGCTCCATTTCAGTGCGATTAAGAGAGGAACTGGATGCTGACCCCAAGAAGCATGGGTAGCATCCCGATTACCTAAGTTTTCAGTAATTTAAGAGGAAAAAAACATAAATCAAGGGAAGTTAGAAGATATTTTTGGACACACAGGCATGTTAACAGGCTTCAAATAACATATGGCAAATGATCCCCTACTGCTTTCATGTTCTAGATTTACCTTTCTTCTCCGTGCAGGCTGAAATTTTACTAAAAAAAAAAACGAGGATTCTCATCTGCCTCTGCTTATACTTTTTCTTTCCTTGAAATAATTATAATAAAAGACAAACAGCAACATTTTATGTAGAACTATTGTCTTAAGCTCATCTAAGTGATTTGTTAACCATCCTTAAATAAATAAATCCCTGCTGCCATTCAGTGAGGATGATGCTAAATAAAAAGAGTTGTCTCTGCAAGGAGCATCTTAATCGCAAACAAGCCTGCAACTTGGAGTGCTCGCCATTGCAACAGAAAATGGATGGAGTGTGTGGGAAATCGCTGTTGGTTTTCTCTGTTGACACTAAGTTAGCGTGTTTGACCTGTTCTGCAGCCTGGCGGTGCAGCCTTGTTGTAAGGCGGAGTCACTGTGCTGGAGGATAACTATTCATCATCCCGGTTGTCCTTCAGGATACTCACAAGCCAGCTCTATTAGTTTTCCTTGCTGTGCAAAAACATTGTCCCAAACTCACCTGCTTAAAACAACTCATATTTATTTTCTCGTAGTTTCTGTGGGTCAGGAGTCCGAGCACAGCCTAGGTGAGCCCTGTGCAGAGCTGCAATCAAGATGTTGGCCAGGATGTAGTCTCACCTGAAACTCAGCGGACGAAAGATCTGCTTCCAAGTTCACATAGGTTGTTGGCAGAATTTATTTCCTTGTAAGTATTGAAGACTTCCCTTTTTTTTTTGCTGGATTTTAGCTGGAGGCTGCTTCCAGCTCGGAGAGACCACCCACAGTTCCTTTCTGTGTCGAATTTCTCAACATGGCCACTTGCTTCCTCAAAGCAACCAAAGGAGAGCGAGAGACTCCAGCAAGATGAGTGCTCCAATCTTATGTAACATAATCCCATGATCACGTAGACATAACCGGGCACATCCTGTCACCTCTGCTATATTCTATTGGTTAGAAGCAAACCACAGGACTCCCACACCCTTAAGGGGAGGAGATCATACAAGAGTATGGACACCAGGAGTCAGGATGATGGTGGCCATCTTTAGAGTCAGCCCACCACATGGACCAGGCAACCTTCCAATTGTAGTTGCAATCAGTTGAAATGTATCTAGCTTTACCATTTGATACAATAACAAGTCGAAGCCTAATTTATAAAATGTTTATTTCTTAGATATTATATTTACTCTATGTTATAATCTAAGCAAAACTCAGAAAATAATACTACCCAACTTTCATGTATTGAACTTCAATTAAATTTATTCACACAGAGGTGGACTACGAGTCTTAAACGACGATCACATTGAAAACAGTCATCAATCTACCTTTTGAAGTTGAAAAGTTAAATGAATACCAATGCCTCTATTACATAGCAGAAATCACCTGGATTAAATGAGCAATCTTATATACCAATAGATAGAAACAAGGAATTAAAACATGCAACTTTTTACTGTAATAAAATGTTATGAAACTTTGAATTTAACGGATTATTGAGTCTGTGTCTCTATGCCTATTTATTTGTAAATTCTTAATAAATGAATTATAAACTGAAATCTATCTTCAATTCTAACTCATTGTGCACTAAAGGATCCTGGCTAACAATGAATACAGTTTTTTGGCATTTATTTGAAATATGCTTTTGGTTGAATAATGACTTCAAGGAGTTGAACTTCCAGATATTATTAAAATAATACCATAAAGCTATCTATAATTTTATTTTTATATATACCTTACATCTAGTCATATATCCAATAGATATCCAATACCCCCTATTTCTCTGGCTTAGCATCATCTCTTGCCAGTACTACAAGTAATGTCGACTGTGTATAGTGTCTTTTTTGTGTGTGTGTGTGAGGAAGATAAGCCCTGAGCTAACATCCATGCCAATCCTCCTCTTTTTGGGGAGGAAGACTGGCCCTGAGCTAACATCTATTGCCAATCTTCCTCCATTTTTTTTCCCCTTTTTCTCCCCAAAGCCCCAGTAGATAGTTGTATGTCATAGTTGCACATCCTTCTAGTTGCTGTATGTGGGACGCAGCCTCATCATGGCCGGAGAAGCAGTGCGTCGGTGCGCACCCGGGATCCGAAACCGGACCGCCAGTAGCGGAGCGCGCACACTTAACCGCTAAGCCACAGGGCCGGCCCCCTGTGTATAGTGTCTTGATTTCCCAATTTGTTCTTTACAGAGAAGTGAGTAAAAATATATTGAATTAATGCAACTTGCTTTTGTACTCCCCTTTTAAAAACCCTTTAGAGGTTTTGGGTTCCTTTTTGAGTAAAATCCCAATTCATTAACTTTATCTCTATAGTCCTGTATAATCTGTCACTTTGTAAGGAAGTCCCCATAACTTGCCTTTCTTTATATGCTTCAGTTGTACGATATTCTCCCAACTACTGAAAGACCTGTGCTCCTTGCCATCTGATTGGCCTTACACGTAATGTGCCCTTGTTCACAACACCCATATTGTCTTTTTCTTAGATAATTGCATCTCACCCTCCAGGTCTCAGAATATGTGTTACTTCATGTAACTGGTATTATAATGCTAAAGGGGTCAAGGGTGGTAGATTTAGCAAGTCAGCACTGGAAAGATGCTTGCACTGTGATAGGCACATTCCAAAAATAGAAAGTGGGCCATCTTTGAGGGATAAGCTAAGCATAATAAATGTGTTTTACTTAAATGCAGATATGGTGTGATTCTATTGTGAAGAAATCATAAATCTGTATTATACAAATAATAAATAACAGAAAGGAAAAGAAACCTCATCTAGAAGCTATCACTCATTACATTATGGGTTTATCATTCTTGACTATTTTCAGTACATATTCATATTTTATATAGAACCAGTTCACAATATATATACTTTCCAAAGTTACTCTTGAAATATCATTATCAAATATTAAATATCAAAATATATTTCCATATATCAAAATTTCTTAGCAATGTATAATTTAATTCTTTTTATAATTGAAAAAATTCCCTTGAAAATTAAGTTATTTACCCCACCCCTTTTGGTTGAACATTAACTTTTTCCTCTAAAATGTTGTTATTTTAAACAACACTGTATTGAATATTTTTTGATGTAAATTTTTTTTTTTTTTGTGAAGAAGATCAGCCCTCAGCTAACATCTGATGCCAATCCTCTTCTTTGTGCTGAGGAAGATTGACCCTGGGCTAACATCCATGCCCATCTTCCTCTACTTTATAAGGGACCCTGCCACAGCATGGCTTGACAAGCGGTGTGTGGGTGCGCGCCCAGGATCCGAACCTGCGAACCCCAGAGCTGCTGTAGCCGAACGTGTGCACTTAACCGCTACACCACTGGGCCAGCCCCTAGGTAAGTCTTTTTGCATGCACTTGTTTTCTTTCCCCCTAAAAATCACTATCTAAAGATTAAATGAGTCAAAAAGCATAGGTATTTTTAAGCTATCCATTATAAGGATACTAACTTATACTCTAATAAATAGATTGTAGCATAATTTTGAATCATTTAAATCCTCAAATTTAAAATAATTTAAAGCATGTCTCTGAGTTACTTGTAGAAGGTTAATCAAATGCAAAGAAAGACTAATTCCATTATTTATAGTATCATTTTAAGGAAAATTCATTTTTAAATGCCTTGATATTTTATATCCCTTCTCAGTACAAAATAAAATACATAATAGCATGATTAATTTATATAATATTTCAAACAGATATAGACTATGCGTTTCAACAAGATATGTAATAAATTAGAGAGATGTTAATTGGGAAAGGACAACCAGCTCACGAGCTACCCTCAGGGTTGAATCAACTCGATAATTTTGCCAAAGTTTCAGACTTGGTAGTCTCAAAAATCTGATTCTGACAGGACACCGGGAGCCAATCCATATCTCAGGGGTAGATTCCAATTATTTTTGTGTAGGCAACCAGTGGATGAAAAGAGCATTCGCTTTCATGAACAGGCACCTATACAATCAGGGACACACACATGAACATCATTTCTATATTTATTTTTAATTGTAGACCTGTCGAGAATGTCAAGCTTTAATAAATTAAAAATCATACTTTTTTAGCAGGGAATTATGTGTGTCATGTTGGTTTTTAACGAAACCTAGGTTGCTGGGTGAGGAGAATTCACAGTGAGTAAGTGCTTAGAATATAGCTTTACTTTAGCCCTAGAAGATCCCAGGGACAACAGAGACATGTTAAAAAGGTCAAGAATGTCAGCTTTCTAAATGGCTTCCTCTTTCCTTTATGCCACATCTTTCAAAAAAAGTTTATGTTTTATGTCGAGGTTTGTCATATGGAAATGGCACATTTTAACGTTTTATTTTTTAAAGGAGTGTATATGCAAACAATTTAGTTTCACACTGGATGTCCTAGTCCTACAGAACATTTCTAGTCTAATATTACACACTATTGCTCTATGTCAAGGAAATATAGCTTAATTTGTCTAATCACCTAAGTAACGTAGGATCCATGGGAGAAATATTGTGAGAACAGGCTTCAAAAGCAATCTACATGATATCTTGCCACTGTTTTGAATTATCTGCATTAACATTATACTTTATTAACATGGACAATCAAGAGTGGGCAGTATTGATTGGTATTGATGCCAAGAGAGAAGCAGAAGTAGCCTAAATTAGCATGAACAAAAATGGATTTATGACAAACCCTTGGGCATAAGAGTAAATGTGAAACTCATTTCAAAGCAAACGCATTAGTAAATGGTTTCATTGACACAAAGCTCTGTGTAAATGAAGGCTGTATAATTTTTTTCACTGTCTCATTTGAATAATAAGGCCACTGATCTTGTCAATCAGTGGTTTATCTCTAGATTTTTACTAATAAGTTTGTACAGCAAGTTTGGGATCAAGATTATCAGTTGGAATTTCTTGATTTCAGATACTGACAGAATTTGTAAGCAGGATTTTGCAATAAAATCCATTTCCTTAATACTATAAAAGGGTAAACGTAATGAAAATGGAAAAGATATCATTTATTCTAATTTGAAGGACCAGGTCTAGTATGTTCACTCTATTCTATGGTAGTTATTGACATCTCTGAAAAATACTATTGGGAACTAAATATCCCTTAGCCTGAAATTAAGAAAAATATAACAAAACCCAGTATTTCTAAAATCAAATTAGAAGATGATTTAGATTAAATTTTCAAAGCAGATCCAATCAATTTTAGACAATAAACATTTAATATGTCAAGGGCTTAAGGATACAAGCTTGTGGTGGATGAGTTACAGGTGATAAAGTTTCATTTGCCAGAAAGAGGAATTCTCAAATTCCCATCTTTGTATTCATTGATCATGTACTGGAAATGAATCTAGGGATTCCTTTAATCCCAGTTCCATAGATAGTTATTGACTTTTAGAGAGTAAATGAACACTAATTAGATAAGATTGTTCCTTGTGGTAAAACCATAGCTTGAGGGGAAACAATAATACTTGAAATGCTTCATTGAGGACCAGAAAGGGATATTATACTTTGCATTATTTTGTACTCATGCTTCACAAATCCCTGAGTGAGGAACTAATAAAAGTGCACTTGCATTTTCTTGGTTTTCTATGCATTATTAGCTGATTGGGGCATATTATTTACGCTTTTTTTATAATTGTTTCTTTTATAGCTCATCTATTTAGGCATTTTGTAGTTGCTCACTGCTGCATCAGACATTGCCTAAATGAACAAATGGATAAAGGAACAAATTATTCTTTACTCTGTAAGTTTGCATTTTGTATTGTAGTGTTGAAAACAATGAAATAACAACAAGATTGCCAAGGATTGGATCACAAGCCAATTACTATGGCTATGTAACTACCAGTGTAACAAGACCACACTGGGTGGTAGATGGATCATTCCATACAAGAAGTGGTGCTGTTGCATATAGAAAAGAGCAGAGATATCACAAAAATGCAGCAAAAGACAGACATTATGTCTCCAATAATAATGGAGACACAATGTTCTTGTTTTTCTCTATTAGAAGTTCTGAACACTTGCAGTTGTATGGACATGGATATTACACAATTTAGGAAAGCAAATATAAACAGAAGAGTACTCTACTACTAATAATAGTGCACATCTGAATATTACTTGATAATTTTCAGTGATTTAATTGGTCTTATGTACTTGAGACTACAGGAAGTGCTAAATACATAGTATGCTCAAAGTTCCTGTCTACAACTAAAAAATAAAATAAGTCAAAAGTAATTCCTTAGCATTATGCATTCTTGTACAAATTACTTAAACCTACACAGGCTCATTCATAAATTGGGCTAGTAATGGTTCCAAATTCATAGATTTGTTATTAAGCTTTCATGGACAAATATATGCAAAGTGCTTGGAAGTGTGGCTGGCACACAGAAAGCATTGATAAAGTTTAGTTTCATTATTAACACCATAATTATGTTTATTTTGCCATGATTTAGCCATATAGCCTTGTTATACTTGCCATACAGAATTGGAAACCAGAATCCAGCATATTATCTAAAGACCACCATAGATAGATTAGGGTAATAATATCCTTGTTTTACTAAGGTGTCTAGCAAAGAAAATCTTCCCAAATACGTGGTGACACTCAAATCAGTCTCGGTGTCCCAAGGGTTTTGAGTGTGAAATTCACATAGGGAATGCAGCCAAGTTAGAGAGAATCATACCAGCAGGAAGAAAAGCAGACCCCGAGGGAAGCTGCAGCACACACGAGAGGGCTGAGGAGAGTAGAGAGAAATTAATACCTACTTCAGAGGAGATGCCAAGAGATGAGCGTAACTGAGGATATTGTTAGGCCACCAGATCTACTATTTAATCTTGAATATAAATAAATTAGATCTCATTTCATTGCCGGGACACAGAATTTTATAGTCTTACAGTTAGCTCTTATCCTCTGAAGGAAAGAAGTTTCTGTTTCCTAACACACTAAAGAGCCAAACTAACATAGCTTATTTCGTCTGTTCTCCCAGTGACCAAGATGTAGGCTACTACTGGGGATGGAATACTGTAATCATATATCCATGCCCCTGTATGCCAAGTCTTGGTTACTCCCTGAACGTCCAAAATTTCCTTTCACCTCAGAAAAGCAAGGGCATTACGTGTTAGCATTTTCTATGTCAATGAGTCATATATAAAATTATGAACGTATTCTTGAGAAAGTACAAACTATGGTTGTGTTTTAAATAAATAGGCACAAAATATTTCAATCCAAATTGGTTTGATGACTTCTAAGACTGTTTTCTCCTTTTAAGAGAGATAAAGAAGTGTTCTGGAACAATTCTCTTCCAGCCTAGAAATGGAACAGAGCAGACATGGGCTGAGAGACTCTGGAAGCTCTATAAAAAGACAAACCTTCCCTAAGGCCCTTGTGGTCAGCGTCCACCTGCTGGAGTTGTCCTGTAACCGACTAGGTTTATGATTAAACAGAGAGAACAGTATTTGGCCTGTATATACATCTAAACCTGAGGTATGATGTCAAGACAACAATAGTGGAAGTTATAAGGCTGGCTATATTACTAATTATCTCCGTATCTTAGAAAGTAATTTAATTTCCCTGGTCCTCAATTTCCTAACCTCTAATGAGATATGGTTGTAGAAGATTGTCATTAATAAACTCTCCAACTCTTCAAATCTATAAATTAGCTTGTCAAGTCCCTGACATATCGGAATAATGCTGAAGATATTATTACACTAAACATAATTTTATATCAGGGATTTGTTTAACACAAACAAGCAATCATGCTCTGAATTTCCATACAGGCACTCAGCTGAGATGTTGAGAGTTGAGTTGTACATTTAATCGTTGTTTGAAATGGGCACAATTTTGTCAGTATTGAATATGGTCAGTATTATATTCATAATTTATGCAAATGTGTAACTATTCTCATGTGTCATTAATTCTTGAAAAAACTGGGGAATTTTAAGTCGACATGCTTTTGTAACGAGAAGAAAACACCTTTTCTCTAAATCAGATTTTAGTTTTTGTCTGCTCATTTGCTTTTTCACACTGAATAGTAAATTGAAAAAATGTTTCTAGGCAAAATGAATAGTTCAAAGTTTATTCCATATGATTTGGCTTGCTATGGCATTTTAAGGCATGTGTAATATGATTTTTCCAATGGCAATAAAAGACTTGGGTTTAAATCCCAACTCTACCTTTAGTATTTTTTTTCCACCTGATTGCAGGCTCTCCTCCTTACTAATCACATTTACTTACTAAGGCAAAAACGGCAGGGAAGTGATGCTTACACTAAGACAGAAAGCAAAGGAAAGAGGTCGGTCACAAAAGAAAGGAAGTGCAATCCTTCTGGCTTTCCTTCCTTTCCTTTCTCAGTCTTCATAAACCCTCTATACTTCATGAGATTCCCCCTTGATGGTCAATTTGGAGGTAATCTCCTCTTTCCTTCTCAATAATCCTCTGGAACCATAATTATGCTTCAATTGTAGTAACTTCAAAATCGTATCTTACAGTCACTACATTTGTGAATTTTCTCTGCACTATATTGTAAATTCCTTGAACACAAGAAATGAATTTCAGTTCTCTGTATATCCCAGCACACTTTCTTAAAATAAGAACACAATGAACATTTGTTGAATTATCTGAACCTGGAAATCCCAAAGCTTCGTTTTCTCTGCTGATACTCAACTCTTTCTCAGAGTATGTGACTTAGTTTAGAATGGAGGATACTTAATGGCTAAATAAATGAAAAAGATTTATGTATTTGTCAGCTTTGCTTAGTAATAAATACACTCCAAATCTCAGGTATTTACAATTATGATTATTTCTTGTTCAATTTAGGTGGTGATTTGTGGTGCAACTATAACTTCTACCCCCGAAGCTTTTCTGGTGGGGTTTGGCACTGTTCCATGTTTCTTTTCTCTCTGGAAAGAGGGAAGGTCTCCTGTGAGATGTGCCAATTAGCATGACAAAAGGGAAGAAAACAGGGCTGAGCTCAATCATAAAATCATACTTAAAGTTTCTGCCCAAATGTGTCATATGTCACTTTTGCTCACGTTACATAAGCAAAGCAAGTCACGTGGCCAAACCCAAGGCTATGGAGATAAAAAAGTCACATGGCAATGAGTAGTAATGTATAATTCTATTACTGAGAAGGAGGAATTCAATAATTGCTGTCAATAATGCAATAGAACATTTTGCACATTCTTAAGGGCATATGTTCATTTTCATCCTTTCTATATGTGAAATATAATCCCCACCTCACACAGAGAAAGAGTTATCACATTTTTGAGATCAGAACTTCAGGTTCAAATTCAAGGATTGAATCTACACAAAAGTTCCAAATAAGGCTTACTTTACATGGAGAAATATGGACTAAAAAGATGTTATTTTTCTCTACACACCCAATGCACATTAGTGCAACAAGGAGGAATAGCCTCAATGAACATCTGCTTTCAGGAAGAGAAAGAAATCTGGCCAACAGCAGTCACAAATTCATGGCAATTCTGAAATCCTATAGCCCTGGAGATAACTTTTCTTTATTATTCCCAAATTCTGTCGCTATGAGAAGTAACTCAATACAGTGATCCCCAGGGATCTTTGTTTCTCCTTCTGGTATGCCTTTCCTTTTCCATTACTCTCCTCACTCTCACATAAAAAAGGCACCAGTAAGCATGCATTCCTCCAGTGCTTCTGACCTGTTTCCAACCCACAACCATAGAGGAGACCAATGGGTGTATTACAGGCCAACAATTCCATCACTTCCAATCCAAGTTGGAATTGAATTTGTTAGTATAAATATCTTTAAAAAATATAAGAACAAAAGTGATTTTTCTATTTTCCTTATGTTTAAGTTACATTGATTTATTCGTTTCTATGTTCTTTTTGATGTTCTATAACACAATATATTATCCGTATATAAAAGTCAGTTTACTACTTCTCTTCTTTTAATTCTTTTTCTTTTTGCCTTATTGCAATGGATATGACCTCAGATTTTACGATGAATAGAAATATTAATACTGGACACACTAGTTCCCAATTTCAGGAGGAAAGCATTAAATTCTATACTAGTAAGTATCAAGTTTTAATGGTAGATATGATTTATCAGATTAAGAATGTTCTCAGCTATGCTCAATTTGCTGAAATTTATTTAATTTGTGAAGAAGACTAGCCCTGAGCTAACGTCCATGCCAATCCTCCTCTTTTTTCTGAGGAAGATTGCCCCTGGGCTAACATCCGTGCCCATCTCCCTCCACTTTATACGGGACGCCGCCACAGCATGGCTTGACAAGCGGTGCGTTGGTGCGCACCGGGGATCCGAACCTGCGATGCCCGGGCCACTGAAGCGGAGCACACGCACTTAACTGCTACACCACCGGGCTGGCCCTGAAATTTAATCTTTATCATGAGTGTGTTGAATTTCATCAAATACTTTTTCTGCATCCATTGAAAGGAACATATTTTTTTGTTATATTGTATATTGTTTATATTATATATATTTTGTTATATTGTATATTTTTGTTATATTGTAATATATATATTGTATATTGAATCATTTATTGATTTTCAGATGTATTACATTTTATGTCTATTTAATATCCTCACACGTCGTTTTACCTATGCATGATGAATTATAGTTTTTATACATCTCTGGATTTGAATGGCTAACAACTTGTTTGGGATTCTTGATTCTATTCATGAGATTGTCTATTCAGTAATTGTCCTGTTATTTTTCTTTTTTTCTGTAGTTATTTTTGTCAAGTCTTGGCATTAAGGTTATGCTGACCTCATAAAATGGGTTGACAAGTGTTCCTATTTGTACATTCTTTCTGCACTTGTGTAAGGTTAGCAATATTTCTACCTTAGTAATTTGTACAAATTCACTTGTGAAGTCTCTGAGATTAGAGTTCTTTCTGTTGGAAAGTTTTGTTTAGAATTCAATTTTCTCAATAGGTATAAAGTTATTTAGATTTTTCTATTTCTTCCTGAGTTAATTTTGCCAAGTTGCATTTTTAATGGATTTTGTCCATTTTATGCAAATTACCAATTATGGCATAAGCTTGCTCAGTATATCTTTTATTGCCTTTTAATTTTAATCAGTTATATTAATGATTAATTTTCTTATAATAAATCCCTCCCATTTTAAATGTACACTGCAAAGCACTTTTGACCAAGGGTAATTCATATGACAAATAGATAGTTTGGTAACATCCACTGATGGGTCTTTTCAAACATATCCGGTCATATGGTCACCACTACAATCAAGATATGGACTGTTTCCATTGCCCGAAATAGTGTCCTTCTGTGTTTTTTGCAGGCAATTCTCTTGCCTCAGCCCTAGGCGCCTTGAAACCACTAACCTACTTTCTTTCACTATAGTTTTTCCTTTTCTAGAACTTCAAAAAAATAGAACAATATAATGTAATCTTTCGTGTCTAGCTTCTTTCACTTTCAGAATACTTTTGACACTCCCATGATGATGCATATATTAATAGATCTTTTTATAGCTGAATTGCATTCCGTTGCAAGGATATACTACAATTTGTTTATTGATTTACATGGTGAGGAATATTTGGGTTGTTTACAGTTTTGACCATTATGAATAAAGATGCTATGAACATTCACATATGTAGACTTCTATATAGACATGTATTTTCCTTATTCTGACAAAATACCTTATTCTGACAAAATTTATTTTCTGAGTCATATATTACATTTAATTTTATAAGAAATTGACAACCTATTTGTCAAAGTAGCTGTACTATTTGTATTCCCACTAACATGTATGAGAGTTTCAGATGGTCCACATCCATGTCAACACTTATTATTGTCTTTTTAAATTTTAACCATTCTAATAAGTACTAGTGGTATCTCATTGTGGTTTTCATTTGCATTTCTAGCAACTGATACTGAGCATAACGTCCAAAATATCGTTTTATGAACTTTTTAATGTCTAAAGAATCTCAGGTCATGTTAGATTTTTCATAAAAATGGCCATAATAATCCTTCCCATCCCTGCATACCTACTCTTTGAAATACGAATTTGAATATCTTCCCACCAATGGGTGCAGTTTATTTCTTTACCCTTTGGTCTGGGTTTAACCATATGACTTGCTTTGGGCAACTTGCCATTTGGAAATGGGACACAAACAAAAGATTGAAAAGCTAGAATTAAATGGAACAGTAATCTCCATTTTGAAAAATCCAATGGTTATTTTCTGCCCTCAATTTATTGATTTATCAGCAACATTTGACATAACTTTTCATTCTTCTTTGAAACACTTTATATACTTTTTCTCACTTTATACACTTGACTTCCAAAACACCACACTTGCTTAATTTTCTTGTTCTTTTTCTAGCTCTTCTTTCTCCATACCCTCATCCAAACAACCTCTTAAATTTGGCATGCACCAGGGTACAGTCCTCGGATTTCTGTTCTTTTCTATTGACATCCAGCCTCTTGGTGATCTTATTCAGTCTCATAGGTACTAATACGTGTATGCTGAGGAAAACCAAATACATATCTCCATCTCAGACCTTTATGTTTGAGCTCTAGGTTCTTATCCATTGCCTACCTAACATCTCCATTTAGATGTTTCCTGATTTTCTTAAATTTAACATATGCAAACTGAGTTCCTAGTCATTTACCCCCCCCAAAAAACCTTCTCCTCTTGAAGTTCTTACAGATCTCCGTTACTCTTGTCAAAATATTCTTGGAGTCATCTTTGATCCTTCTTTCGTGAATGTCACCTCTAATCTCTCAGAAAATTCTGTTATCTCTAACTTAAAAAAAAATATATATATATATAGACTCCAATGACATCTCATTGACTCTATTACCACAGAGCTGATCCAATTATGATCATTCTTATCTGGATTATTATGATAATCTTCTAACTCATCTTCTTAATTCTGTCCTTGTCTTTATCAGTCCATTTTTACCATGGCAGCAAAATTATCCTTTTGAACCATGAATCATATTATGCCACTGCTCTTTTTGCAAGATCCACACAGTCTGGTCCTGCACGACCTCTTTGAATTCACCTACTATTCATTCCTTCACTTTCTCAGCTACATTTTTAGTGACCTCTATGGCATTCCCCCAATGTATTGCAACATCATTGCCTTTGAACTGGCTCTTAGCTTTGGCTGGAATTTCTATCATATATCTTCATTGCTCTCTCACTCATGTTGTTAATTTTTATTCCATCATAGATTTTTCAAGGAGCTCTCCCTAAACAACTTTTTAAAAATTGAACTCCCCTCTGTAAATGCTCACTCTTCACTTTCCTGCTTCATTTTTCTTTCTACAGCACTTACTATTTTCTTACACAGTACATGTAGATGGTGTACACACACATGCACACATACACTGTTTGTATTCACTCTCTAAAATATGATCTTTATTATAGCAGGATGTATGTGATCATCCACTTGTTCACGCCTCTATCCCAAGTGCCTGGCAAAATGGTAGGCTCTCTATAAACATGTCTTGAATAACCGAATGCATTAACGAATCTAAATTATACTACCACAGTACTTTTGTCACTAATATAATAGGATCTCAGTTTCTGTTTGATTTCATTTCCAACGAAGTAGATATTTTAAATGCAGAAACATAAAATTTATCTCTGATTTCTTGTGAACCACTAAGTCTTTCAAATAATGCAGAGACTGAAACTATCTCATAAAACTTACTGAGGCAATTTATTGCTCTGAAATTATAGAGGATAAGTGAAGAAAATCAGAATGTTGAAAGCATTCCACCAAAGCGAGCATACAAAGAACCTAGGTCAAAAAAATGTACCAATGTTGCAATGCATCTACTGTTGAAAACTAACACACTTGACAGTTGAAATATTAAAACTAAATCATTAAACATATCCTCATAATGGTTGTTTGACCAACTCAAGATATGTACTGCAGTATGTACTAAGTTGCTTTCACATATTTTAACAGCCATGTCCAATGATATGGAAGTTGTCATTGTGTGAGATTGTAGTACTCTTACTTTATCATAGCCAAATAGCAAATTATAATACTAATCAATAAGTAAAAAAGTAACCCAATATAACTTTTAAAAAGCTTCCTCAACATATCCAGGTGTTAGCCACTATTCCATATTAACATGTCAACCATAATATATTGCTTATAATCCAGATCTATTGTACAAAAAAAAATTTTGCACTAAAACTCATTGTGCAGGCTAGGGGGAGAGTTAATTGAATGATGGAAAAAGGAAACAACAAAAGTCTATTTTACAGAAATGGAAATTTCTGTTAATAATAAGTTCAGAAAATATAATTTTCCAAGCAGGAAATATTAGAAAAATTTTATAACTGAACAGCAGGAAGAATTTGGAATTTGAATTTGGAGGGCATGAAAGGGATGTGTTCATAATAGAAGACAGTTGCATACCCTTAATTGCTTATTTTATATGTATTTGATTAACACTTAATATTAATAAATACGTAATATAAATGTTTAGCACTCTCGTTCTGAAAGGGAGTTCAGGCTGCTTAAAAGAGCTCATGAAGCAGAGTAAGTGTAGTAATATAATGAAATTATTATAAGAAGGAAAATAAATCAAGAACAAGATTTTTAAAAATATGTGAATATATCTGAGATGCACGCTAATTACATACATGGAAAAGAAAAGAATGCTTGCTGTGAGCCTACTGTTCAGATCATTTTTTTAATTGAATTTATTCACGAAAAATAAACAATTTTCATGAGCTGAATATTTTTGTCAAATTAAATTGTTTGCAGAAGTGTAATAGGTGAATCACATAGGAGTGAGACAGCCATGAATTTAAGAAGATCATGAACCCAGAACCCCTTCATCTTCTTGCCTTTGAATTTCATAGAACATACTTTTAAAAATAACTCTTCTGGGGCCGGCCCTGTGGCTTAGTGGTTAAGTGAGTGCGCTCCACTGCTGGCGACCCGGGTTCGGATCCCGGGCTCGCACCGACGCGCTGCTTCTCTGGCCATGCTGAGGCCGCATCCCACATACAGCAACTAGAAGGATGTGCAGCTATGACACACAACTATCTACTGGGGCTTTGGGGGGAAAAAAATAAATAAATAAAATCTTTAAAAAAAAATAACTCTTCTAACCTATGTAATATACGTGATAAAAGAAGAAAGTACATGTATAACTATTGGAAAAACAGGAACAGAATGTACAGTATGCTTGATGTTCTTTTCTAGTTCTAAACTAGAAAATTATTGAAAACAATGTTCAAGTTTACAAGTTGACCCATTACTCATCATAAAAGGTTTAATCTCTGAATTTTCTAATACACAAATCCACACACACAAAATATATTCTATGTGGTTAAACATAACCATATGAAAAATAAAATAATAAACATGCAAAAACATCCAAATAATTTTGAGGGAATTAAGTTTTATGAAATACTTTCTATTTCTTAAAAACCTAAGAGAAACACACAAAAAACTAAACAATGTATTTTAAACAATTGGAATACTAATGGCCATATGAAGAAGCAAAAATATGGAAAATTTTGGCATGACTAGTTTCTAACCCCTTCCTGAACACCACAAGGCAATTCCTAAAAAAGAAAGTAACAAGGTCAAATTCTGAGATTTCTTACTGATGTAGTTTAATTAGGAGTCAGATTGTTTACAGTCTGGGGAGGAGAAAACAATAACAGCAACAAAGCCTCAGGTGAGGTAAGAGACCTAGTAAAGTTCAGCATTTTTCACAATTTCCTAGAGTTGCTGATTTGGCAATACTGGCTAGGAACACAATAGACATAGCTGAAAAGTCAATATCTGACACAGAGGAAAGATTAGAGCTACCACAATAAACTCATATAATATTAACAAATATATTAAGGCACTTATGGGGAAAAAAATATATGAAGGACAAAGACTATAAAAATAATTCCCAAATAGAACACTGAATAAATGACATTAAAATCAAAAAGCATTAGGGAGATTTAATGAAGAGAAATTTCACTGCAATGAAAGACAAAGTGTACCTTTGTATTGAAAAGTCAAACCTTAAAACAGGAAATTTCGACTCAGCATGAGAGATTTAAAGACACAGATGGAGTTAGCCAAAAACTTATCCAATTTGGTGTCTCTCTTTAAGAAAAAGAATACAGTATTTTGAATACAAAATTAGATATCAAAGTAAATATTTAGAAAAAAACAAATTACAAATTTAAAATGTTTTGATTAATACCACAAAATCCAAAAACAAAATAGTATTTCCATTAATTAAATCTTTGATACACCACTACAATACTTTTCTCCCCTACGTTTATTGAAAGCATTAATTTTTATTTTCTTTCACAGGATAACTATATTGCACTGCTTTTTCCTCAAAAAGGACACAATGGTAATTATTTCCTTTAGTATAAGTTACTATTTAATATTGAGAACTCAGAATAGCTTATTACAGCTTCTCAAAATGTTATTTAACAATGACATGTAATTTTTTTCTTTTTTTGAGGAAGATCAGCCCTGAGCTAACATCCATGCTAATCCTCCTCTTTTTGCTGAAGAAGACCGGCTCTGAGCTAACATCCATTGCCAATTCTCCTCCTTCCCCCCCCCCCAAGCCCCCCCAGTAGATAGTTGTATGTCATAGTTGCACATCCTTCTAGTTGCTGGATGTGGGACACGGCCTCAGCATGGCTGGAGAAGTGGTGCATCGGTGCGCGCCTGGGATCCGAACCCTGGCTGCCAGTAGCGGAGCGCGCGCACTTAACCGCTAAGCCACGGGGTCGGCCCTGACATGTAATTTTTAAGACTGCTGGAAGTTTTAGGAAAACTTCTATTAAAGTTTGCAGCCTTTCCCCCTAACATTTGGAAGAATGTTTCACAGTCTAGATTCTAGCTTCATACTTTTCAAACTATTTTCCTGCCTACATAATTCGATTGCTGGACGTCACAGAACGTACTCATATTGTACCGTCATCTCTGCGTCTGTGTCTTAGTGTCTTGATATCTGGACAGTCAGCACAGTGAGAGGGAGGACTATTCCTGGAAGTGATTTTAACACCTAGACTGCTGCTAATAATTTAACTGCACACAAAATTGACTGTGAACCACATAAACATAACACTAAAACCAAAGTAAACTTCATTTTTAGTTAACCCAATTCCCAAAATGCCTAAGGCCACACTAACCTTACTTTATATGACAAAGGGAAAGTCAGAATTGAATAAGACACAAATCTTAAGCGGCTGAAGTACCTTATTTTTCCATAAACATAGGACCTATGTGAATACCTTGCTAGTGAGTGACCTTGAAGCTTAATTTTTATTGGCTTCATAATATATGTGTTTCTTATTAAGACGCATCCAAATAAAGAAAAAGTTTTTTCAGTCATACAGGTTGTCAAAACAACTTAACGCTGAGGTTGGCCTCAGACTTCTCTTGAGCATTATTCAAAGCCCAACACAATTAAACTATGTCTATAAGTTCCAGAGGATGAAAGTATGACTTACAAGTATTAAAACAAGCCTGGAGAGGGTTGTTATAACAGAGAGATATTTTCAAACCTGAATATACTCATGGAATGATTTTGTGTCATGTACTTAATGATGAAATTAAACCCATAAGTAAATTTTTTTTAAGTGAAGGAATAAAGAAGTGTTGGTTAAATATCAAGTAATAAAAAAATAACTAAATAGCCAGAGGAATTGTGGCTGCAAATGAAATATATATACTGCACAGCATGATAAACAGAAAGTGGAGGGGAAAATATGAAAGAATCATAATTTAATCTTTCCTTTCAGGGATCCAGATATATTACCTAGTGTTGAAATATGTATTTAAAAATAACTTTCAAATAAACATTCTGAGTCCAACAATCTTAAAGAAATGATTGAAAAAGATATTTGATCCTTACTGTCATGGGGCTTGCAGCAGCTGAAGACAGGTTAGCAAGAAGCCGGAGGTAAAAGATTTGTAAGCCAAGGCAAGTTTCTGGTTTTGTATTTTTTTTTTGTCTCAAGAAGATAAATGAAGAGCTGTGTCTTGAAAAGATTGTTCTGATAATGAAATGGAGAACGGACTAGAGGACAGAAGATTCTAAATTTAAAGGTGGTCTTTTACTTATTTATTTACTTATGCATTTGTTTTTCTTTTGGTGAGGAAGATTGGCCCTGAGCTAACATCTGTGCCCATCTTCCTCTATTTTGTATGTGGGACACTGCCACAGCATGGCTTGATGAGTGGTGTGTAGGTTCGGGCCTGGGATTTGAACCTGCAAACCCAGGCTGCCGAAGTGGAGCACATGAACTTAACAACTATGCCACTGGGCCAGCCCTAGAAGATTCTAAATTTAGAGAAAGAAGTCAGGACAAAATACAACGGACAGGGACATTTGTGACGGCATCATAAACTAAAGCAGTAACGGTGGGAATAGGGGGAAGGGAGAGATTCAGTAAACATTAGAAAGTAAAATCAATAGGACTAAGTGATACAAGTAGGGAATGGGGGATGCATATGATTAATTTTTTGGTAAGAATAATTACAGGCATACCTTGTTTTATTGCACTTTGCTTTATTGTGCTTCGCAGATATTTCATTTTTTACAAGATCCTCCACCAGCAAAGATATTATAAATTGCTGAAGGCTCAGATGATGGTTAGCATTTTTAGCAATAAAGGATTTTTAATTAAGGCATGTACTTTGTTTTTAGACTTAATGCTATTGCACACTTAATAGACTACAGTATAGTATAAACATAACTTTTATATGCACTGGGAAATCAGAAAATTCGTGTGACTCTCTTTATTGCAGTAGTCTGGAACTGAACCTGCAATATCTCCAAGGTATGCTTGTATTTAATGAACACTATAACACTTATTTCTAGATTAGATTGGGTTTTGCTCAATTATTCATTTTGCATTCCTTAGAAAAAGCCAGTTTACAAACTCAGTCAAGAATTATTAAGGGGAGAGAAGTAAGACGGCGGCGTAGGCAGACTCTGAACTCACCTCCTCCCGCAGATGCAGCCAATTTACAACTACTCGTGGAAAAATATCCCCTGAGACAGAACTGAAAACTGGATAAGAAGAACTCCTGCAACAAAGGACAATTCTAATTGAGGTGGAAGAGGCAGAAACTCCCTTCTGGAGAGGAAAAACACTGCCTTCACGAGCCGCAGCTTCTCACAGCTGCCCGGGAGCAGCCCACAGGTACGCAGCCCTCCCTGGAGGCGCGGGGCCCTGAGGCCGCTGTGAGCATTTTGCAGACCCAGCACAATTGACACAATGGGCATAAT
Source organism: Diceros bicornis minor (assembly GCF_020826845.1). Lineage (NCBI taxonomy): Eukaryota > Metazoa > Chordata > Mammalia > Perissodactyla > Rhinocerotidae > Diceros > Diceros bicornis. The sequence goes on from NC_080761.1 coordinate 51,494,580, forward strand.
ATCTGACTTTGCCTGCTACTAAAACATTGGGGAGTACCACCAGAAAAGCTGGTTCAAAAAGAAATTAAAACCAGCTCTTAAAGGGCCCATGCGCAAACTCACCCGTTTCAGAAAGCATCCTAAAATCACCAGAAAGAAAGGTGCATAATGCTTTGGTGAACAGAGACTCACCTGATAGGCCCTGAGTGCATCTCGGCGAGAGGTGAGACCTCTCCAGCATCGGGGACGTTGGCGGCGGCCATTGTTGTGGCCTGGTGTGGGCATGCTGACACAGATGCCATTGGAGTTCTCCCTGGGGCCTGTTAGCCCAGGTCTGCCCCACCCACTAGAGCACCGATTTAATCCAGTTCTGGCCCCACCCAACAACAAGCCCTGAGGCAACTTGTGGGACTGCATAGATTGGTGACTGGATTCTCTGCAGCCTGGAAACTGAGCCCACTTCAGTGGGGCAGGGCATGCCCAAGGAGTGGGTGGAGAGTATGGGGCGGTGGTGGATTGTGTGGGGCTCCCGCCATGGAGAGACTGGGTCCAATGTGGGAGGGTGGGGCCACCACACGGGTCAGGACTGTGTTGACTGTGTGTGTGGACCTGTGGGTGGCAGGGCTTGTCAGCTGCAGAAGACTTGTGCTTCTCAAAGACCCACATAGGGGGTTTGCCCCACCTTCCAAAGTCTGAAACAATTGGATGCTCCTGTGACTGAGGTGACCCGCACCCAGCTGCAATCCTCAGAGAGCTGACAAGAGACCTAAAGGCTGGAGGCTTATAACAATTGTAAGTACCTGAGCTTAAGAACCTGCCAAGTTGGGGGCCTAATCACTTAAAAGAAATACTGCAACACAAATGTGGTATTAGAACTTGCAGCCAACTTTGCTGGGGCTCCCCACACCTGATAAAGAGACTAAAGGGCCCACAACAACTACAAACAGCTGAGCATTACAACAGCTGACCAGGAGCATAACTCGGCCTACCTGGGCACATACAGGGAGAGCAAAGAGGCCACAACAGAAGGACACACATAGCCCACACAGGGGTCACCCCTGGAACATTGAGAACTGAGGGAAGCACACTGCAGAACACCAAGGCATCACTTGTATAAGGTCACCAATCTAAGAGCAGGAGATGTAGCTGACCTACCTAATACTTAGACACAAGCACAGGGAAAGAGTCAAAATAGGAGGCAAAGGAATACATTCCAAGTAAGGGAACAGGACAAAACTCCAGAAAAGGAACTAAGTGAAACAGAAATGAGCAACCTACCTGACAGAGAGTTCAAACTAAGAGTGTTAAGGATGCTCACTGATCTGGGGAGAAGAATAGATGAACTCAGTGAGAATGTCAACAAAGAAATGGAAGATAGAAAAAAGAACCCCAATCAGAAATGAAGAATACAATACTGGAAAAGAGAAATTCACTAGAGGGACTCAAAAGCAGAGTACAGGATACAGAAGAACGGATCTGCAAGCTGGACGAAAGACTAGAAGAAATTACCCAAGCTGAACAGGTAAAAGAAAAAAGAAATAAAAAAAGTGAGGACAGTCTAAGGGACCTCTGGGACAACATCAAGCACACTAACATCCATGTTATAGGTGTCCCAGAAGGCAAAGAGCGAGACAAAGGGGCAGAGAATCTATTTCAAGAAATAATAGATGAAAACTTCCCTAACCTAAGGAAGGAAACAGACATCCAGGTACAGGAAGCACAGAGAGCCCCAAACAAGATAAACCCAAAGAGGCCCACACCAAGACCCATCATAATCAAAATGTCTAGAATTAAAGATAAAGAGAGAATCCTAAAAGTCGCAAGAGAAAGACAAGTTACATACAAAGGAAACCCCATAAGGCTATCACCTGACTTCTCAGCAGAAACCTTACAGGCTAGAAGAGAGTGGCACAATAAATTCAAAGTGCTAAAAGGAAAAAACTTATAACCAAAAATACTCTACCCAGCAATATTATCATTCAAAATGGAAGAAGAGATCAAAAATTTCCCAGACAAGTTAAAATTAAAGGAGTTTGTCACCAAGAAACCAGTGCTACAAGAAATGTTAAAGGGACTGATTTAAGGGGAAAAGAGAAGACCACAATTAGGAAAAATTATCTATTTCCACGATGAGGGCATTGGATACAAATGCACAAAAAAGAGGTTAGATATGCTATCAAAAACATAAAATGAGGGAGGAGGGGATTTAAAGAGTAGAGCTTTCAGACAGAGGTTAAATTGAAGAGACCATCAATTCTGTATAGAAGGAGAAAGGAACAGAGAAAGACTACTAAAACACTGAGAAAAAAAGTTAAAAAATGGCAGTAAATACATCCTTATCAATAGCTATTTTAAATGTCAATGGACTAAATGCCCCAATTAAAAGGCATAGGGTGGCTGATTGGATAAAACACCAAGACCCATAATATGCTGCATACCAGAGACAAACTTCACACCTAAATACACTTATAAACTGAAAGTGAAGGGGTGGAAAAAGATACTCCATGCAAATGGCAATGAAAAGAAAGCTGGGGTAGCAGTACTCATATCAGACAAAATAGACTTTAAAACAAAAACTGTAAAAAGAGACAAAGAAGGGCATCACATAATGATCAAGGGAACAATCCAACAAGAGGATATAACACTTGTAAATATCTACGCACCCAATGTAGGTGCACCTAAATATATAAAGCAATTATTAACAGACACAAAAACAGAAATAGACAATAACACAATAATAGTAGGGGACTTTAACACTCCACTTACACCAACGGATAGATCATCCAAACAGAAGATCAATAAGGAAACTTTGGCCTTAAATGACACTCTAGAACAGATGGACCTAGTACATATATACAGAGCATTCCATCCAAAAACCAAAGAATACACGTTCTTTTCAAATGCACATGGAACATTCTTCAGGATTGATCACATATTAGGCCACAAAACAAGTCTTCATAAATTTAAGAAGATTGAAATAATACCAAGCATCTTTTCTGATCACAACGGTATGAAAGTAGAAATCAACTATAGGAAGAAAATAGAAAAGCCACAAATACGTGGAGATTAAACAAAATGCTACTGAACAACGACTGGGTCAATGAATAAATCAAAGAGGAAATCAAAAAATACCTGGATACAAATGAAAATGAAAATACGACATGCCAGAATTGAAGGGACACAGCAAAAGTGGTTCTAAGAGAGAGGTTTATAGCAATACAGACCTATCTCAACAAACAAGAAAAATCTCAAATAAACAATCTAACAATGCACCTAAAGGAACTGGAAAAAGAAGAACAAACAAAGCCCAAAATCAGTAGAAGAAGGGAAATAAAAATCAGAGCAGAAATAAATGAAATAGAGACTAAAAAAAAATAGAAAAAATTAATAAAACCAAGAGCTGGTTCTTTGAAAAGATAAACAAAATTGACAAACCTTTAGCTAGTTTCACCAAGAAAAAAAGGGAGAAGGCACAAATAAGTAAAATCAGAAATGAAAGAGGAGAAATTACAACAGACACCTCAGAAATACAAAAGATTATAACAGAATACTATGAAAAGCTATATGCCAACCAATTACACAATCTGGAGGAAATGGATAAATTCTTAGAATCATACAACCTTCCAAAACTGGATCAAGAAGAAGTAGAGAATTTGAATAGACCAATCACCAGTAAGGAGATAGAAACAGTAATAACAAACGTCCCCAAAAATAAAAGTCCAGGACCAGAGGGCTTCCCTGCTGAATTCTACCAAACATTCAAAGAAGACTTAACACCTATCCTTCTCAAACACTTCCAAAAAATGAAGAGTGGGGGAAGCTCCCTAACTCATTCTACGAAGCCGACATTACCCTGATACCAAAACCAGACAAGGACAACACAAAAAAAGAATACTACAGGCCAATATCATTGATGAACATCGAAGCAAAAATCCTCAACCAAATACTAGCAAATCGCATACAACAATACGTTAAAAAGATTACACACTATGATCAAGTGGGATTTATTCCAGGTATGCAGGGAGGGTTCAACATTCACAAATCAATCAACGTAATACACCACATTAATAAAATGAAGAATAAAAATCACATGATCATCTCAATAGATGCAGAGAAAGCATTTGACAAAATACAACATCCATTTATGATAAAAACTCTGAATAAAATGGGGATAGAAGGAAAGTACCTCAACATAATAAAGGTCATATATGACAAACCCACAGCTAATATCATCCTCAATGGTGAAAAACTGAAAGCTATCTCTCTAAGAACAGGAACCAGACAAGGATGCCCACTGTCACCACTCCTATTTAACATAGTACTAGAAGTCCCAGCCAGAGCAATCAGGCAAGAAAAAGAAATAAAGGGGATCCAAATTGGAAAGGAAGTGGTGAAACTCTCACTATTTGCATATGACATGATTTTATATACAGAAAACCCTAAAGAATCCACGAAAAACATTTAGAAGTAAAAAAAGAATACGGTAAAGTTGCAGGATACAAAATCAACATACAAAAATCAGCTGCATTTCTATACACTAACAACGAAGTTGCAGAAAGTGAAATTAAGAATACAATCCCATTTACAGTTGCAACAAGAAGAATAAAATACCTAGGAATAAACTTAACCAAAGAGGTGAAAGATCTGTACACCGAAAACTATAAAACATTGCTGAAAGAAATTGAAGAAGACACAAAGAAATGGAAAGATATTCCATGCTCTTGGATTGGACGAATTAACATCGTTAAGATGTCCATACTTCCTAAAGCAATCTACAGATTCAATGCAATCCCTATCAAAGTTCCAACAACATTTTTCACAGAAATAGAACAAAGAATCCTAAAATTTATATGGAACAACAAAAGACCCCGAAGAGACAAAGGAATCCTGAGAAAAAAGAGCAAAGCTGGAGGTGTCACACTCCCTGATTTCAAAATATACTAGAAAGCTATAGTAACCAAAACAGCATGGTACTGGCACAAAAACAGACACACAGATCAATGGAATAGAATCGAAAGCCCAGAAATAAACCCACACATCTACTGACAGCTAATCTTTGACACTGGAGCCAAGAACATACAATGGAGAAAAGAAAGTCTCTTCAACAAATGGTGTTGGGAAAACTGGATAGCCATATGCAAAAAAATGAAAGTAGACCCTTACCTTACACCATACACAAAAATTAACTCCAAATGGATTAAAGACTTGAATGTAAGACCTGAAACTATGAAACTTCTAGAAGAAAACATAGGCAGTACGCTCTTTGACATCGGTCTCAGCAACATATTTTCGAGCACCATATCTGACCGGGTTAGAGAAACAATAGAAAAAATAAACAAATGGGACTACATCAAAGTAAAAAGCTTCTGCACAGCAAAGGAAACCATCAACAAAATGAAAAGACAACCTAACAATTGGGAGAAGATCTTTGCAAACCATATATCTGATAAGGGCTTAATCTCCAAAATATATAAAGAACTCATGCATCTCAACAACAAAAAAACTAACAACCCAATTAAAAAATGGGCAAAAGATCTGAACAGACATTTCTCCAAAGAAGATATACAGATGGCCAACAGACACATGAAAAGATGTTCAAAATCATTAACTATCAGGGAAATGCAAATCAAACCTACAATGAGATATCACCTCACGCCCATCAGAATGGCTATAATTAACAAGACAGGAAACATCATGTGTTGGAGAGGATCTGGAGAGAAGGGAACTCTCACACACTGCTGGTGGGAGTGCAAACTGGTGCAGCCACTATGGAAAACAGTATGGAGATTCCTCAAATAATCAAGGATAGAGCTACCATATAATCCAGCTATTCCACTGCTGGGTATTTATCCAAAGAACTTGAAAACACCAATGCGTAAAGATACATGCACCCCTGTGTTCATTGCAGCATTATTCACAATAGCCAAGACTTGGAAGCAACCTAAGTGCCCATCAAGGGACGAATGGATAAAGAAGTTGTGGTATATATACACAATGGAATACTACTCAGCCATAAGAAACGATGAAATCCAGGCATTTGTGACAACATGGATGGACATTGAGGGTATCGTGCAAAGTTAAATAAGTCAGACGGAGAAGGACAAATACCGTATGATTTCCTTCATTAAGTAGTAGATAATAACAACAATAAACAAACACATAGAGACAGAGATTGGATTGGTGGTTACCAGAGGGGAAGGGGGGAGGGAGGAGGGCGAAAGAGATAATTCGGCACATGCGTGTGGTGATGGGTTGTAATTAGTATTTGGGTGGTGAACATGATGTAATCTGTGCAGAAATACAAGTATAATGATGTACACCTGAAATTTATACAATGTTATAAACTAATGTTACTACAATAAACAAAACAAAAAAAAAGAATTATTAAGGATTTAGATCATTCCAATCAGCTACCAAATGAACTGATAAAGAATATCTCTCTTTTTGGACAGCAACAGAGTTACTGCTATTTGTGTTGCCCACTTGCTAGACTATACAGAAGAGAAAAGAATGTATAGATTTGAGCATCCGGAGTTTGGGCCTCCAAAAAAGCTAAAACCCACATCTTGCTTAGAGACCTCATACAACACATAAAGGAAGGTAAATATAGTCATCTTGAAAATTAAATTTCTTGCTCCAGAAATAGTTTATTTTAAACAAAATTTCTCAACCAACTGCAAAATTCAAGAGAGACTGAAGTCAACTCAGTACAGAACATATACGAAATCTTATGTATTTATGATCATTATGTATTTCTATTAGATGTGTGAGTTTACAGTCAGTCACATCCTTAGATAGATTAAAGATTCAAAAATAGTGCTACATTTGAAGACACAAGCTGTTAGTCTTGTTAACTTAATTTATCCCAGTATGATTTGTAGGGATTTGTGTTTGCTCTAAAGTATATCCTCTGGGATTTAAACGAGAAAGATTATTATAGTTTGAACTGATGTTCATTCATGGTTATTCTTTGGAATAAAAATGGATTTGGGACATATGAGTCAATATGTTCAGAGTTCAATTGTCCATTAGAGAATTCCTTTTTTGAGAAGTGAATTAATAAATGAATATAGCTTTGCAAGTTCTAATTAAAACAAATTATCTGTTTATTTATCTATGTATATTTATATAAAGGAAAAATATGTGAGAAATTGAACAAAGCTAATTTAATCTTTAATATATTTAACTTGAGCCTTTACATACAATTCAGGTTTTATCTATGTGTGCAGACACTTTCTGTGTGTCTTTGTGCTTTTGTTTCAAATTAACAGCTAATTCTTTCCTTGACTGCCAGAATTAACAGAAATAAGACACATGGGAGGAAAGCTGTTTGCAAGCCACACCTGGGTAGAAATTATTTCCTTTTACCTGTATCCTATCTCATGACAAGCATGGCTTCAATACTACTCATCTAATATTTTTAAAGTTAAAAAAATCAAATTTTCTAAAAATTACAGCTAAAGAGAAAAATCTACCTCTGCTACCATTTTGTCATTTGACTTGAATCAATTAAATTGCTTTCTTTTACTATATTGTAAAATCTGAAGTTCACTCTAGGAAGTTGTGCTCTTAAAAATATAAACATACCCTATTTATTAAGTATATGTGACAGGAACTGTTGGCTAATAAATCCATTATTCAAGACAAATCAAAATCCATCTGACGTAGTCTCAACCTGGATGCCTCAATTTACCACCTATATTTAGTGATGATTATTTCTGTTACAAGAGATTTTCCACTTCGCAAGAGAATTCATCTCAAGACAACTCCAAACATCAAAAAAAATTTGGTAAACTTAAAATAAGATTTAATTTGCAATGTTTTCTTTATAATATCTTCAGAAACATGGTTTTACAAATTGTAAAGCAATTGTAGTGAAACAATAAAGAAAGAAAGGATAAGGAATCACTAGCATCCTTTAAGGAACAAATATTAGGTTAAAAAAAGGTGACTACCTAAATATCTAGAGTCTATTTTTTTAATTTTAGCCCTTAGTCCTTTATAGCAATGTCTACAGGTATCAATAATTCAATTTAAGAATAAAAAATACACTTATTTTAATAGGATTCAAACTAGGAAAGGGAAATGAACCCAAATTGTTTGAGCTACTTAAATTATTTTTATCAGGCTGCCTCCCTAAAGGAGGATAATTTAATTCAAATAGATCAGAGTATTGACTGAGAGGTAGATCCCAAGGTATTTAGCAGATAAATGCAACATTAAAATGAAACCCATCCAATGTGATAACATTGAAAGTGGATATTTATATTTAGGACTCTTTGTCTGAGGTCAGTAGATTATTTATAATAAAATAGTGTTTAAGGCATTAACTTTCACTGGATATTTTAAGAAAGAACATAGCAATTGCTGGCATAAAAAAAGAGCAATTGTTAGATAGTGATTGTTACTACCTAATCTGAATGTAAGTCTTTTTGAAGTTACATAAGAGGGTAAACTTCTTTATCCATGAGATTGAAGTGGCATTTTCAAATATTATTAGGGAAGGAAGCCATGATTGTTAATGATTTGGACTCTGGATTAAAAAGTCCTGGATGTATTCTTACCAGCTGAATGATCCTGGGTAAGTTGCATATTGCCTCTAAATGTCAACTATTTCATCTATAAAATGGTCGTGTGATGGTTAATTTTAATGAGAGTGCCTACCTCAAAGTGGAGTAAAGATTTAATGATATAATACTTCTAAAACTCTCAGTATAGTGACTGGCATAAAGTAAATACTTAAATGATAAAAGAAAAGATAGATCTTGGTTTTATTGTTTATACAGCTCCTCATCGAGTCAAAAAAATTTTCATCAACTATGTCACTGATTCAAGTCTTGTTTCTGATACAAATGAATAAAGGCTAATAAGTAATCTGTTAGAGTAAATGGATTATCTAATTAATAATTCATATTAAAGCTGCACAATCTTATTTCTGCAACAGCCTTGCAAATGTTCACTATGTCTGCCTTCATTAATCATGGGAGTCATTCATTCATTCATTCAACAAGTGTTCAATAGTCTCTTCTGTTGCAGAGCTTATGATACAATTGTGACACTCAATTATTGTGTTTTATTTGTCTTTGAATTCAAGATGCCTAACAAACTGCTGGTCTCCAAATACACAGGAGGGGAAGGGAAACATGGTAAGATGAGGGTTGTTCAAGTAGCGAAAGGACTTGTGTTTAGTCAGGCTTGCATGGATTTGCTACTGGAAAGTTTGAGATTGCTGATGGAAAGATCTGGAAATCTAAACCCGGTAGCCTGTATATTATAAGTAAAAATGCAAGGCTAGAATTGACTGAAAGTAAAGGTGGATATGAGCTTTAGATGTCAAAGAAGATGCAAAACAATCTCCTTTGAAGTTGGGAGAATCGCATTACTAATAGCAGGATGGGTAGGCAGCTTTGCTCACCTGTCGGATTTCAGGTACATTTGTGGCTCTGACCCTAAATATCAATTCCTAGGGTTGTGGAATTTTCAACATCAGTATTCAGCTGCATGGTTGAAGACACAGAGAAAACAGATGGCTGTGTTGCTGAGTTAGGAAAAGGGAAGGATAGAGGGAAGGGAGCTAGGAGTTTTCGGAAAAGATTGTTTATCATGATGGACTACTGATTATGTGCAGGGTAAAGAGGAGATGGAATGCAAGGGGAAATTTACTTATGGATAGAAATTGGATTAGTAGGATCAATGACAAATATTGCTGAGAGTGTACTGCATTGTATAATGCCAGAATATATAAATTTAGAAGTATTGAAGTTTCTGCTCATCCACACACACACACACAAAAAAACAGTATATATACCAATTCATGCTAAAATTGACACATATTGGGGAAGATATGAGTGCTTTAATGATTTAAGATATAGATTTGAGTGGTCACTGGACTTTCATCAGAAATTAACTGTTATATAATGATTTTTCCCCCCTTTGGGGAAATTTCTTATAAAAAAGAATATTAACTAAGTTTATAAGGCTGGTACTGTCCCTACTTAATGTAGGATAGCTATGCACTATCAATTTGGAACTATCACCAAATATATTGACCTACTATATCAAAATTCAGTATATGGAAGTCAATAAAACATCTGGCTACCTTCCATGAAAATAACTTCTCTATTTGGAATAGTTACATGATGAAAAACAAGAACAGATTTAGAACATCAGTATACATCCTTATAGCTCAGAAAGATTACTATTTATGCTTAATTTTAAAACTATATAAAGTATTTTAAATTAGGTACTTATCAAGTAGAAGAGAAAATAAATATGGATGAATCTGTAGCTTATCAGGAAGCTCCTGCTTTCAAGGCAAAAACATCTAAAACTATAGAGAGAAAATATTAAAATAATGAAAGAATAAACAGTCATATAGGGGATACTGTAAAAGTGAGTGAAAGAGTTTATCATTTCCACTAAACTGCATATAGAAAAAGTAAGTATTTGGTGTTCTGTTTTATTACCATATTATAAGAAGACCCTTGGTCTACCATGGCAAAACAGAGCCTGCAATATAGCAGCTTTTCAGTTCTGCCATATAAATTTATGTCTTCTTCAGAAGTGAAATCTTTTGGCAGAGAGTTGAAGGAAGAGAAAACCGAAAGGCTCCAGAGAGAAGAGAATAAATGGAATAGATTTGATAACTCAGTGAAAGCTTTTGCTTTAATGTTAATTTGAACTACAATGAGAAGGTTATTGGCAAGGACACAAACTTTGCTTTTTATATTTATAAGAGTTATATTACATTGTATGTTTATTTGAAAGAGGCTGAATGAGCACTTCCGTTCTTTCTCTGAGACTGCTAGAATAAAAGGAGGCACTTTGGTTAGACAAGGTTGGAAAAGATCTGAGATCTCCCGGGGACCTCGCTTCCATCACACAGCCTATCATCTTATGCGATGCTGTCAAATGACAGAAGCTCCTCCTAGGATAAGAAAGTATTAAATTTGAAGGAAAGCGTTCAAGTGGCTAGAGTCAATTCCACTCCAGTGAAATATTACCTGCTTTTTCTTTTGTATTAAGGAAAAATTGCAAAATATTGGAATGACTTTCTTCACTTCCAGAGAAGCAGGCTACAAATAGGACAACAAAAAAAACCCCAATACCTCAAGCAAATCCTTCTATGAAGATACCCACACCTATTAAAATTACCTCCACCTCCTACCCACAGCCCGGAGATCAGCCTGCATATGTGGATGGTGGATGAAAACTGAGAGGTGCTTTCTCGTTAAGAAAGAGGTAAACCAAACATCTGAGGCTGCGGGCTCTTCTCCCACAGTGAGGAACTGAAGACACAATCCAGCTGCTCACTATTGTGATCAAGTTCCCCAGTCCTACCCCCAGAGTGATGTGCTATACACATCTTCTTCCGAAAGAACAATGTGACAGATTAAGTAACAGTTCTTTCTCTGGTGCAGTATGCAAGCTCTGTCACTCATGAATGCCTTTACCTTGATCGTTTCCTGGCCAGGAGTACATGTGTAGGCCTCTGAGTGTTCCTGGTGGGAGAATGAGTGAGGGTTTGTGCAGAATGTTGTCCTTGGTTCACCTGGTATTAATAGTATAAACAGAACCTACCCACGCAGCACTGTTTCTAAAACCTCTTTCAAATCCACTGCTGTTTGGCTTTACATTTTTCAATTTTTATTATTGGGTAAAATTCAGCATACATTACATGATGTGCATTTGCCTAGATCATTCTCCTTTTATCCATACATTTTTATAAAGCTTGCGATTTCCAGGTAGTAATATAGTTTGGGTTTTTTAAGTACGTGGATCATCAATCTGGCTTTGGTAAGAAAATAGCTTTTGTTCGCATATTTACATCTTTGCCAAGCTTTCCATTTGATTCAGCTTTTCTCCATTTATGTGATTTTTTTACAGGAATAGTATCTGCCTTGCATGACTGGATTTTTTATTTGAGCTATGAGTTTATAGCCATACAGTTTAGCGTTTTGGACTTTTAAGAAATAAATTTCAAGATGAAATCTAACCCTTCCTCTGCCAGAACCCTTAGCTCAATTATTAATTTTTCACTAAAGTTATTCGTATTGCAGTTAAGGAAAGGGAGCTTATAGTTTGCATAAGCGACATGTTCTCATTTTAATTCAGAATACTATAACACTAAAACTACTCTTTGAAAAAAGAATTTAAAATATTACACATTAACCATGGGTGGGCAGGAAAAGACCTGTGAGATATCGGTCCTTGTACCCAGCCAACCTTCACTGTAACTCAATCTGCAGAGATGAGGGAGCTACCACTGGAACTGAAAACAGCTGCAATGAAAGCAGAGCTATGGGAGAAGTAATGAAAAAAGAGGGCAATAGACGATTTGGGTACTTTTAGCAGAGAATAAGGAAAAGGAGAATTTCCAGATGGACCTTATGTCCCAGACTGGAAAGAAGGAATACAAAGGCAGGAAAGAAACCTCTCCCTTGAGAGGCCAGGATGGAAAATCTTCTCCAGGTGTAAAAGTTATGTCCATTTATGGATACTCTCCTTGCAAGTTTCTCTTAAATTTTCAGGTTCTAACTTTGGTTTGGGATTTTTTTCTTATATGTCGTTTTAGTATTTGCAATGAAGAATTTGGGATGAGGACCTAAAACAGCAATTTTATTAATTGCCATTCGGTAGTAAACCATCTTTTCCTGGTAGCTAGTGTCAGAAAGAAATGGGCTTGACTTTGAGTCTACTGGTTATAACTAAGGGCACAGAACTAATATGCACATGATTGGTTAGCCACAGAGATTTTTCCTATCTGTGCTTTGTGGGGGGGCTGTTTTAGGTAGTGGTAATTAAGTACTTGAGTAATACTCAAGATGAAATCTTTTACATGCTTTTCTACTTTTTCCATTGTGTTCCCATCATAATCACACATCTCATATTCAATTTACCACATGCAATTAAAAACTGTTAGTATAGAAAGGATTTGATCATATATTACGGATTCTTCTGTTTATGTTTTTTACTAGACTTGGAGATTCTTGAAGGCAGAATCAATACTTTGTTCACTTCAAATTCCCGCCGTTGAGCCAAGTGGTTAGTACATAATAAATCCTTAATAAATATTTAATGTGTATTGAGAGAATGAATGAGTGAGAAATGAAAAATCTGAGACCCAGGAATTTCAACTGAAGATGTGTTACCATGTATTAAAAAATATTTTAATTATTATTATTTAATTAACTCTGTATTTTTACTTTGTTCGTATTAATATACTTAGGTGACCACTAACCATATCAAGATAATGAATACATTCATGCCTTTTCCCAGTCAATGCCCTCCTCACAGAGGTATCCTATGCATACTAGGATTGATATAAATTACTTTGTACAGTTCTCAACCTACGTGCTAATGAATCTACACAGTTTTCAATCCTTTGTTTCTAGCTTATTCCACTCAACATGTTTTTGAGACATATCTGCAATGTTATCTATATCAGAACTCTGTTCATTGTTATTGCTATGTAGTATTGCATTATATCGACACGTCACAATTTGTTTATTCCCCCAGTAAAAATCATGTGAAATTTTTCTTGGTTTGGGTGTAAAGAATAATACTATTATAAACATTCTTGTACAAAATGTTTTATGGACTTAAGCATTCTTCTTCTTAGATATATACTTAGGAGTAGAAATGTAGGGTTAGAGTTAAGTGTATGTTAAAATATCTAAGAAACTAAAAAACAGTTTTTCAAAATGGTTTCATCATTTACACACAAACCAGAAATGTGTAAAAACTATTGTGAAACAATTCATTCAACATTTGGTATTTTCGGTCCCTTAGATTACCTTTTGTTTCCAAATAAAAATATTTACACAGAATACTATTTGTTCAGACAGCACAAAGTTTAAGTCTGGATTGTCCTCCACTTGCCACCCAAAAGATTTCTACCCATTTTCCAGACTGGTTAATTAAGGGCCAGATATAAAAACACTTTATAATACTTAGCTTTGTCAACATAAATAGTACAACAAATATTCTGTTATTGATTGTAAATATAAAAGTTTATCATGTATCATGCATTCAAAATATAATCATGGATGTTTCTCTTTTATTATATCACTTTCACACACACATACAATGAAGCATCATAATATAGTTGTCAGACTTGACTAGAGTTAGTTTAATTCATAATTCTATAACACCAACATGGGATATAGAATTTTAAAACAAGAGCTAAACCAACCAAAGTCTCCTGAAAGAGTAGTTACTTTATGAGACATTGAAGGTGTGAACACTTTGAAAATATCTATAGATATCTTTCCAAAGAACTTAAATGTTTAGTAGAGAATCTGTAACAATATCTGTAGCAGACACAACAAACAATCTACCAAAATTCATGCTCACTATTCCATAGCATAGAGTTGTCACTGGAAGAAAGATGTCCATTCAGGGAATGAAATAATATAATCTTCTAATATCTGGTACCAAGCATTATTTATTATTTTTTCCTTGGTGTTGATACAAAGCTTAACACAAGTAGGCCCTTACCTACTATGTAATGAATAACTCTAGGAACCCATGGATAAATAATATTCCTTTAAATTTCAATGGTTAAAGTGGTTGCATGAATTAAAGCCATGCTTCCTATGACATTTTTTGTGTTCAAATGATGTCAGCCCCAAATACATCCCAAAATACGTAATGGCTCAAACATACTAGAATTTTTATGCTTGATCATTTATTCATTAATAATAATATATCTGATTGAGGGTCTGCTTGCTGCTACAAGCTGTTGAAGGGGGCTTTATAACTCTGGTATCCCTGTGAGCCTTTGTGTTTCCTCTATGCTGCCAGTGGAAGAAGAAAATGCAGAGCGGGCACTTGCTTCATAAAGTCCTGGTCTGGAAATGTCACATATAATTCTATTTTATTAGCAAGAACACAGTCACATGGTTTCATATAACTATAAGAGAGCCAGAAAACTACATTTCTGAGTGCCCCGTAATAAGAGGAAGTGGCTATTTTATGAGCAACTTGAAGTCACTGCAAAAACTTAGGTCTAAGTCATTGTCAACTTATAGTGATTTATACTCTGTTGTGAAGTCATAATACAGTAGGATTCCAGTGACTTTATTTTATTTTATTTTATCTTTTTCTGGGTGAGGAACATTAGTCCTGAGCTAACATCTATTGCCAATCTTCCTCTTTTTGCTGAGGAAGACTGGCCCTGAGAGAAAATCTGTGCCCTCTATTTTATATGTGGGTCACCTGCTACAGCATGGCTTGATAAGCGGTGCATAAGTCCACACCTGGTATCCGAACCCGCGAACCCCAGGCCACCCAGGTGCAGGGCGCGAACTTAACCACTACTCCACTGGGCTGGCCCCCCACTGATTTTATTTTTAAGTGTCAGTTATACAATGAGTTTGCTTTTATTTCCACCCTTTAAGGTCTACTTGAGATAATGGAATAAAGAAATACTCAGACTACTTTAAAACATTGTCTCATTCTACTGTAGTCAAGCATTGGCAATAGAGCGCTTATAGAAATCCCCTGAGTGTTGAAAATTTGTTAATCAGACAAAATTAGATTTACTTTCTCTGAAGAATTTTTTTGATTAATATGTGATCTCTTGAACTTCCTGACCATCTGTGGAAGTGGGGACAGGGACTAATGAATGACAATGATGTGAGTCAGTGGAAAATGTCCAATTTTAATTAAATAACCATTGCTTACATACCATCATATATCCTACATCTCACATTCTCATATGGTGGGTATCACACGTTGCCCATCTGTTGGGAGAGTGGGTGAGGCCCAAATGCCACAGACTCTGTCTGTTCTTATCAAGATTTAGCAGATTTTTTTGAACAAATCCTTCTCCATTTTCCATATGCACTTAGGAAACCTTTTAGAAACTCTAAATGATATTTTTATAATTTCCTCTAGTTAAATTGTTGTTTTATTGGAGATAGGGTCTGTCAAGTCCCTTACTTTTCCATTTCAGAAGCTCTGTCCCCTCTGGGTTATACAAGGGGAAATTAATATTGAGGCACAATTTCTAGACTTTAACAGAATCTATATAGAGTTACATTAGGAATTTTAGGTGGCATACTTAAATCACGATATGATTTTGTTTGTTATTGTGAGTGGAAATGAATAAATCAATGGGATTTTCATAACTTTTAAACTTTAAGGACAGAGGTATGCCACATTTGCTTTTGGAATTTCAGTTGCCAACATCTAACAATATTCAATTTATTAAATACATATTAATTGCATTACTGAATGAATGATATGATTGTATTATAATTATTTTCTAACATTTATTTTTAATAGACTAAAAATTGCACGAGAATAGCAAGTATGTGTTTCATATACTTGCTATATTCTAAAGTCTTAACTCTGTCTTTAGCACTTAGAAACACAGGACCTCTCTGTTTATTCCATCATTGAATGATGAATGATAGAGGCCCCATGTGTAGTATGACCAAGCAAACTTATTCAGCCAGGACAGTCCTTCTGAGCTAAATACACTGTGTTGGACAGAATAGCTGATCTAAGGCTAGACACTAATTTTAGAAAAGCAATGCAAAGTTATTGCTAATAATGTTTGAAAACCATTTCTTGTTTAGGTGGATGCTGCCAGACAGACTGTCAGATTGCATCAGTGCAACTTCTTGTTCTCTGAGCCAGTTGGAAGAAAAAGTTGAAAAGAAATGGTGCTGCTCTCATGCCCGGACCAGTCTGGGTAGAATGCCAATTCTTGCTGGCAGTTGTGAAGACAATTTTTGAAAATACATCTAAGAAAATATTGTAAAATATTCTACTTTGTGTAGCAGGGAAGTAAAATGAGATTTTCCTTCTTTAGTTCCAGCTTAGGCACCAGTAGACTAACAATAAAATAATAGATAACAGGTACGCCCCAATCAAAAGCAAAGTGCTCGGCTACCCACAGAGGACTCTAAGAGGAAGTGGCTTACACCTGATTTCACAGCCCTTAACCAGCAGCCAGCTCAAGAATGGTGCAGCAGATTGTAGGTTCTTCTCTTTTTCTAGTCATAAAGAAGGCAAAAAAAACCTCAATCACCTAGGAGCTAAGAAAAGCCATGTGACTGATTCTAACCAATTTGCCGTGAGAGAAATTGGCATGAAGGTCTTCTAGGCTGAAGCGAGGGGAAGCAGTGATGAGATCTCCATGTGCTTCTTCTTCCAGCACATGAGGATGCTGCAAGTTCCAGATGGTACAGATACATGATGGGAGAGTCTCTGTTACCATTGGTCCCTAAGTGTCTATATGGAGCTGAACACCTCAACATCAACCTAACATGAACTAACAGTGTAAGTGAAAAATCAATCATTGTAATAGTAAATTTAAAAGTGTTACCACGGCATAAACTTGTTTATTGAGCAATACTGGTATAAAAGAGATGATACTAAAGGGACTGACAAAGTAAAGCCCTTTAAGGAAACTCATTGATCTACCCATCAGGACACAGCGTGATAATCACCCTACGACTTCGGTTGAGGCAGAGGGGCTTCATGGGTACCAAGATGAAAGCCTGGCCTGTGTCACCAGGATCCTGGTAGGATACAGAGATACTCAATGAAAGGAGGCAGAAAGTTGGCTGAATGAGTCTGTGGCATTAAAAGAGCAGGACTGCAATTGACTTCCAGAATTGCCAAGTAAGTACGTTTATAAACTTGTTTTCCCTTAAGACAAACACAAATATAGACAAAGTATCGAAAATTACCCTTTTCAGAACTCTGGAAACTAACCAATGCCACAGAATGAACTAATAATCATTTATCCAAGAGAAAGTACTTAATCTTAGTAAGACAATGGGGTCTGTGACGTTTTAACTTACCGTTTTCCACCCACGTTCTCTCCCAACTCAGTGGTTTGTCTTGCAGCCAAAGAAGATAACTGACCTCTTTTAGAGTTCCATTAAAAGCCCTATCTTCAGAGCACAGTCCATATTTTGTCCAGACTTTCAAATTCCTGGGAAAATCTCTATTCTCAGAATGTGGTGCCTATTTCCTTTGACACAGACCTCAGATCAGCAGGGTAGGCTAAGCCAACTTCTAGGGCATTACTGAAACAAAATAAAACTGCTGGCAACATCTCAGCTACCTACAGCTGTGATTTTGATTGGGGTAGTTTGGCCAGGAATTTAAAAGGAAACTCTGGAGAACTAGATGACAATAGGGAACTTTGGAAAGGTCCAACATATACCTGGGGTTCTCAAAGTTTCAGTGTATGTGCAAGGCTATGTGTGTGCCCAGGAAAAACATGAGAAAGGAGAAGGCAGACCTTGAGACACTGCACAAGCAGGCAGTGAAAGTTAAGGCTGTCTTGTAAACTGTTTGAAATTTGAAGGTGTTCTTCTCACACAGATCCCTTTGCAAAGGGTATAAAACTTTAAGGCAAGGTAATTAAAGAAATCTGCCTAAGCATTGACTCAACACCAAAGTATACTGACCCTGGTGTGCCCCACAGGAGGTCAGGCTTAAAAATGAAACAAGAACTTAAAAACAACAACTAGCTAATAAAGAACTCAATGGCCACACACTCCAGGGAATATAGAGTCTACAGAATTAATTCAGGATAATTAATAACAAATAAGCAGGAACGATGGAGGGAAAAAAAAAAAAAAACATAGTAATGACAAGAAACCTTGGAGGTTTGGGGGAGAGTTGAGGAATCTAATACAATAGTTGTTATAATACATTAGCTAGAATGTCTAGTGTTTAACAAAACAAGATTATGAAACATGCATAGAAACAAGAAAGTATAGCACATTCATGGTGAAAAAGATAAAACATCCCTGGGGAGGCTCAGATTTTGAACTTAGTAGACAAAAACTATAAAGGAACCATTATAAACATGTCCAAAGAACTAAAGAAAATCATGTCTAAAGAAGGTATGCTGACATGTCTCACAAAACAGACAATAACATTAAAGAGATAGAAATTATAAAAATTAACCACATAAAATTCTGCAGTGGAAAATACAATAACAAAATGGTATATTCTCTAGCATGGCTCAACAATAGATTTTATCTGGCAGAAGAAAAAGTCAACAAACATGAAGCTAAGTCAATAGAGATTATCTAATCTGAGAAAGAAAAACTAATGCAGAAAAATGAACAGAACCCCATAGACCTGTGGGACACCATAAAATATCCTGACATATACATAGTGAGAGTTCCAGAGACAAAGAAAAAGAGGCAGAAAAAATATTTGAAGAAATAATGGCCAAAAACTTCCCAAATTTGATAAAAAATGATAATTGCCACATTAAAGAAACTCAACAAATTTGAAAAGGGGTAAATTCAAAGTTATCGACATCTAGACACATCATAGTCGAATTGATAAAAATCAAAGACAAAGAGAAAATTGTAAAAGCAGCAAGAAAAATAATGTATCACGTACAACTCATCCTCAACAGGAATATTAGGAAATGTGGAGGTCAGGAGACAGTGAGATGTCATCTTTAAAGTACTGAAAGAAAAAACTTATCAACCAAGAATTCTATATCCAGCTAAACTCTCCTTCAGAAATAGAGAAATAAAGACACTCCTAGATAAAAATGGAGAGAATTTGTCACTAGTGAAACTGACCTAAAAGAACTACTACAGAAGTCCTTCAGTCTGAAATGACAGGCCACGGAACAGTAACGAACCCATAAAAAGAAAATAATTTGATGAAATCCAACACCTTTCACAATAAAAACACTCAACAAACCAAGACTACAAGGTAACTCTCTCAACTGGATAACGAGCATCTATGAAAAACCCACAGTTAAAGTTAGACTTAATGGAAAAAGACTGAATGCCTTCCCCCTAAGATGGGGAACAAAACAAGAAAGCCTATTCTTGCCACATCTATTCAACATTCTACTGGAGGTTCCAGCCAGGACAATTAGGCAATAAAAAGAAATAAAAGGCATCCATATTGAGAAACAAGAGTTATAATATAACTATCTCTTTGAAGATGACAATACCATACATATTCAAAATCATAAGGACTCTACTAAAACAAACTATTAGGACTAATGAATGAGTTTGGCAACATGGTACAATACAAGATAAACATACAAAATGTATTTCTATGTATTAGCAATAAACAATACAAAAATGAATTAATAAAACAATCTCATTTGTATAGCATCAAAAGGAATAAAATGCCTAGGAATAAATTTAACTAAAAAAAATGGAAGACTTTTACATTGAAAACTACAAGACATTGTTTAAAGAACTTAAATAAAATTTATATAAGTGGAGAGACACTCTGAGCTCTTGGATTGGAAAATAGCATTTTAAAAATGGCAGTAATTACCCAATTTATCTTCAAATTCAACACAATTCCTATCAAAATAGCAGTATTTTTTGTATGTTTGTGTTTCTGTTTTTTTACAGAAATTGGCAAGCTATCCCTAAAGTTCATATGGAAATGCAAGGGACCCAGAACAGTTGAAATGATCTTGAAAACAAAGAACAAAATTGCAGGACTCACATTTCCTAATCTCAAAACTTAGTACAAACCTTCAGTGACAAAGATAAGGTAGTACTGACATAATGATAGACATATAGATCGGTGGAATAGAATTTAGACCCCGAGGTAAACCCTCACATTTATGGTCAATTGGTTTGCCACAAGTGCTCCAGGACAATTTAATGAAGGAAAGAATAGTGTTTTCAAAAATGTTCAAGGTCTTATGGGAACGGTTCCCATTGCCAGATCAAAGTAAACCATGCCTACACAGCAGCATTTCATTGTCACTGCCTCCTGAAATATACTTCAGCGCTCTTCCCAATACACCTGGTCACAGATAGGAGCAGCAGGAAGAGGAAAATGTTCAGTGGAGCTGACCGTGCTTGCTGCTATTAAAACATCTTGGTATCCTGGCACCTTTGAAGTCGTTTAACCTGGCATTAAGGATTATTTTCTTTAGAAATGCTGCACAATACACATTCAATTAATTATAGTAGTAAAGCCTCCTATTTTTACCCTTTAAAAATTCTTGTGCTTAAAGAAGCTACTTAAAAATCCCAAGAACCAGCTTGGCAGGGTATGAAAAATACAAATTGCTTTTTGAGAAGGGTCACATAATATAAGGATTTTATCATTGTTTCTCTGGCAACGCTGCTGTGGTGAGGCAATTTGTCTCCTCTGTCTTAAAAGAGTAGAATACGTAAAAAGAGAGAGAGTATATATCAATAAAAATCTATGGCTCACGGGCTATTTCTGAGCTGTCTATCAAAAACTTCTCTTGCAAGAGGCTTGCCCTATAATTATTTAAAACGCAAATTGCTTGCCTCACATTTGACTCACTAATAAAGTATCCGATACATGCAGAAAGAGCAGATCTTGATTTTATTATATCTCATTACTGTTTACAATTTCTTCTACTTTCTTCTAGATAACAACAACTTTTTTCCCTTAACAACAACCTCAAAAAAAAAAACAGAAGAAGAAATCATGTCTCTCTTCAATATAGCCTTTTTAACTTGGTTTCCTAATTGATGTGCTTCCATAGGACTTAAAATATTTGAGTTAATTAATTAAAATCATTGTATCTCTAATTTACTCTCTATTTAAATTTCTTTTCTTCTTTATGTTCACCTTTGAAACCACTGCATTTAGGGGCTTTTTGTCTCCAGTGCTGCTCTTGTCAATGTTACTAAATATCCATGCTGCCAAACCATTGGTCAATTCCACTTCTCATCTTAGTTGACATTTAAGCAGAATTTGATGTAGTTGATAAATATGACATCTTCTTTTCAGCTGTATGTGATTCTGTCTTGTTTGTATTCATACCTTCTCAACCTCTTTGGCCCAGTTTTTCCATATGTTGATCTGTAAATGCTAGAGCAGTTGGTCTTCAGAGTCATCTGGTCCCTAAATACACTCTGTAGGTAGGCTTATATAAATTTATTACTTTACATATTATATATCATCTGATAATTTCCAAATTTATATCATTAACCTTGACCCATTTCCACAACTCCAGATTTCTATATCTAACTGTCCATATGCCGTCTCCACTTGAATGTCTTGTAAACATCTTCAAGACAATATATCTAAAACCAAACTCTTAAAGACCACTACCCAAATCTGATTCATCTCAAATTTTCCATATTTCAGTAAATGGAAACACCATAGTTCTAATTGCTCAGTCAAAACACCCAGGGTTATTTCTCAACTCTTCTCTTATCCAACTCAACCCATATCTAATTCATCAACAAAACCATTTTCCTACTTTTTCAAAATATATCCAGAATCCAACCACTTCTCACCACCACTAATGCTACCATCCTTGTCACTGCTGTTATAATGTCTCATCATGTTTAATGTAGTAACATTCTAATATTCACCCACCTTCTACTCTGACACCCTTAAAGACAGTTCTTCATACAACAATCAAACTGATATTCCTAAAGTTATACCATGACAACCTCATGCTCCACACTTTCCAATGCTTTTCCATCTCTTTTAGAATAAAGTCAGAGATAATTTACATGGCCTACAAGGCCCCATATAACTTGTGCCCACTGGCTTGCCTTTCTGATCTCATCTCCTGATATCCCCTTCCTCACTCAGTCAATTCCACTTCCATTGGCTTTATCATCAAGCCTCCAATGTACTAGCACACTCTAACTGTGGAGGACCTCCCCAGTGCCCAGAACACTTCCCTCCTCCAGATATCCATATGGCTTATACCATATCTGATAAACAAATCAAAAAATTATCCCTCTTGTTCTAGTTCTCAAAATATGTTCTATGAAACATTTACACAAAAAGTGCTGATAGTGGTTATTAAATATGTAAATTCTATTATCTTCTCAAGACCTGTGGAGTTAAAATTTCTAGGACTGTGATCCTGGAAATTTAAAATATCCTCTGAGTTGATTTTGATATATCACAAGATTTGAGAATCACTGATGGAGAGTTGGAGACATATTCAATACAACAAACATAACAAATAAGCTTATTTTGATATGAGAGGTGAGTTTCAAGAGATTCTGAATTGGTAATCTTTAGCCTCAGACTTACACATTTCAGCAGTAAAGGAGACTAGAGTTACAGAAGAAAAGGTTTATAATTTATGAAGTTGATTAACTGAGCTACAGTTCCTGAATCTAAAGGTAATGATTTAATATATTCCTTTCAACTTCTAGTTTCTCATGAGACAATACTGACTGCCTTAATCTTTTAAAAAACATACCATGAGGAATGCAATCAATTATGTCTTTAGCATAATTAGGAGAGAGAAAACACTAAACTTCAATTTACACGTAAGTGGAGAATGTCAATGTATATGTAAGTGAAGAAAACACCTGAAATTAGCAGAGCTAGGTTCAGAGTTCATGCCAAACAAGTAGTCAGAGAGAGACTGTGCAGAGAAGAGTATAGAATCCCAGCAGAATCAAAACACGGATGTAATCACTCTCAGAAAGAGACAGTCTCAACCTGTATGTCAAACACCAAGAATTAGTCTGAGATCTGGTGGATCAGATCAGTGTCTAGTAAACAACCCAAAGGAAAGGATTTCAAAGTGAGTGGAACCAGAGGAGGTAGCTGCAGGAGGCAGTGTTTCATGAGGAGAGGAAAACATCTTGGAAGAAGAGAGATCTCTTGGAGGATCAGTGGTAAAATGAAAGAAGAAAGAGTTGGTAGAAATTAAATATCCCAAAGAAATAGAATATCACAAAATTAGCAGAAACCTCACTGCAAAACAAAATAAAACAAAGCATCATCTACTAACGTGAAGCTTCCCTGGATGAAAAAAAATAATAATCTGGGACTTCAGCAACATAGGAATATGGGGTAAAATCAGCTTTAATATGGTTTGATTTGGACGTTTTCCTCAGGGAAACATCTAAAGTATCAAAGGCTTAGTGGAACCAAAGGCGGTGAAGCCCATATATTATGTAGTAAATAACTGTCAAGTCATAACTTTAACATGCGTACAAAGAAGAAGCCAATGTTAGGAAAGTCCCTGGTTATTTCTTCATTTTTCATTGTATAATTCCAGAGGGTATACTTACATTCAGAAGTAATGTTAGTTTCCCAAAATATCCTTAAAGAGAGTACAAAATATGTATTAGCTAAATCATAATAGAAGTTGTATAATTTATCAGGAGTTAGGGATGCCAGAGAAATACAGAAATTAATCCAAATTACCGAAAAATTGGTTCTACGTATCATCTTTGGTGTTGATCTCAATGGGCCTCAAAGCATGAACCTAAAGTCATACGCCTAACAGTCGATAAGGCTCAATTCTTGTGACATAAAACACTTTCAATCCTTTTAGATATATTAGAAGTCTTGGTCTTTTAACCCCTGTGTTAGAGGAAAATTCAGTGGGATCTTTTGTGTCTCTAATAGAATAAAAGGTTTTCTCAGGTGAGTAGTCATTTGTGATACTCGCCTGCTCAACAAAACATGCCTTTTTGATTGATGGTGCCCTTGTGACACTGGCTAGAAGAGTAGACTAACTTTGATTGATGAAAGAGAAGGAACTGTACTATAGAAGAATGTGATCCAGAGGAGTGTCTGTGGTTACTGGTTCCTATTATATGGTTTTCTTTTTCCATCCTACTAAAATTCCTATAGAAGCAAATCCCAGGAAAAGGGATAAAATATTTGTGGCTACACTTATGCAGAAACACTAGGGTCTTATTAAAGCCAATCAAACTCTATAAAATAAATATGTGTAATCTATTTGCATTGTTAGCTGCTTTTAGAGAAAATCTGTGTTTTGTCTTCAATATAACTGGATATGTTATCACTTATATGCAACAATAAATCAAATATATACTCCAAAATTAATATCCACAAGAAACTTCTAGTTTTGTTTCCCTCTCTTAGGTTTCAAAGACAGTAAATTTATTGATACCTAGGAAACTAACAAATGTGAACAGCAGAAATGCCTTGATATACTTGGAAAATAAATAATAAATAGACTCACGATAAATGCATTCTTGGGTAATATTAATTTAGTAAAATGTCATACTCTTAACTCAATCTTAGATATCAATATTGCATATTAGAAACCATCTCTTTTAAGAAACCCCCGTAGAGGGTTAATCTCCAAAATAGATAAAGAACTCATGCATCTCAACAACAAAAAAAATAACAACCCAATTTAAAAATGGGCAAAAGACCTGAACAGACATTTCTCCAAAGAAGATATACAGATGGCCAAGAGACACATGAAAAGATGTTCAAAATCACTAACTATCAAGGAAATGCAAATCAAAACTACAATGAGATATCACCTCACGCCCGTCAGAATGGCTATAATTAACAAGACAGGAAACAACATGTGTTGGAGAGGATGTGGAGAGAAGGGAACTCTCATACACTGCTGGTGGGAGTGCAAACTGGTGCAGCCACTATGGAAAACAGTATGGAGAGTCCTCAAAAAATCAAGGATAGAACTACCATATGATCCAGCTATTCCACTGCTGGGTATTTATCCAAAGAAATTGAAAACACCAATTCATAAAGATATATGCACCCCTGTGTTCATTGCAGCGTTATGCACAATAGCCAAGACTTGGAAGCAACCCAAGTGCCCATCAAGGGACGAATGGATAAAGAAGATGTGGTATATATACACAATGGAATATTACTCAGCCATAAGAAACTATGAAATCCAGCCATTTGTGAAAATATGGATGGACATTGAGGGTATTATGCAAAGTGAAATAAGTCAGAGGGACAAGGTCAAATACCGTATGATTTCCTTCATTACTTAGTAGATAATAACAATAATAGACAAACACATAGAGACAGAGATTGGATTGGTGGTTACCAGAGGGGACGGGGGGAGGGAGGAGGGCGAAAGGGATAATTTGGCACATGTGTGTGGTGATGGGTTGTAATTGGTATTTGAGTGGTGAACATGATGTAATCTATGCAGAAATACAAGTATAACGATGTACACCTGAAATTTATACAATGTTATAAACCAATGTTACTGCAATAAACAAAATTAAAAAAAAAAAGAAACCCCCTTAGAGATAACAATACATTTTTGAATCCATTATTTTACAAATTTATATAATCACACATCTGACCCTTCTGTAACTCACCATACCTATTACACACACATACACATATACAGCACGCTGCAGACTAGTAATTATATTATATTATACCAGAATAATTATATCCTAGAGCTAGTGTTAATCAGAATCTGTCCTGTGTGACACTGCCCTTACTGAAGGTCATAGAATTCTGGAAATAGTTACCTATGGAGGATCAATGTCAAATAGGGTAAATCTCTACTCCAGTTAAACCATCTGATTCTTGAGAAGAAGCGTAAAGAAACATTTGGATCAATTCATTTAAATGGTTAAGCAGAATTCACTCATCTTAGAATAAAGGTACATAACAGAGGTCCAACTAATATTTGGAAGCTTGCACAGTGTCCTTTCATTTGCAACGTATTTAAAAATCCTAGCAATTCCATATGCATTCAATGGCTTAATTAATTAGCCATTCATTAATTCATTTAAGGAAGATGAAGTGATCACCTGTTGTGTGTCTGGTAATCTGTAAAATGGTCACGGTACACACCCCTTGGCCTCAGGGGTCTCATTGACAGCTCTCTGCATTCAGGAGTGATGAAGTCCAGAGATTTGGAGCTCCCAAAAGGAGCAAAGACTTGAAATGTAACAGTTTATTGACAATAGATAGAAGGCTAGTTTTCAGAAATGATGTTATATTACAACTAAGGTCTGAAAATCAAAGAGTAGCTAATTCTGCATAATCACTACAATGAATTCTCTAGAAGGATTAACATTTAAGAATATATAGCAAGGATCTTAGTGACAACAGAATATTATATTGAAACATCCACTCATTTACTTTCCTTTTCCAATTTTAAAATACTTTAGGATAAGAAACAAGATGTTCTATAGAGATGTTTTTTGGGGTTGACTTAAGTGAAAGTCATCAGTAAAGCTCTACTTCCAGTCATCTATTTATATACTATAATAGCTATCATTTATTGAATTCTTCCTTTTTTATTACCTTATGTATACTAATACTATTAATTCTGACAACAATGATGAGAAATAGGGGCTAATACTTTTGCCATTTAACATGTGAGGAAATTGAAGCAAGCAGGTTAACTATTTTGCCCAAGGCCCTGCTTCATCTAGTAAGTAGAGAGGCCAGTACACCAATATTGGTGGTCTGACTCCACTGACTGCGTCTTCATATTGTCACTGTTTTGTATAGATGTATAAGTACATATGTTTATGCGTGTTTATACAGTACTATGTATATTTAAAGGTTATTTATCTATCTCTATAAATGTTTCTGTTTTTTGTTTTTGCTCCTGGTGAAGAAGCCACAACATGTTGAATAGCAGATCCTAAGAGTTTGCAAATGACATTTAAGAAAAAAAAGTTAACAAAGCATCTCCGAATATACTTATAAATTAAAACAATAAGGAAATCTACTAAGCAGGTGACAGTGAACGTCTGTACACAGATCAGTAAAGGAACTTTACTTCTCCTTGCAATGAAAAAACAAAAAAGTATTGTTATCTATGTAAATCATTCATCATCACATTCACTTAAATTACCGTTTCTTTATGTTTTGATGTTGTATGTCTAGTTTTTCAGAAAAATCAATGATATTGATGTTTGCTTAGTGTCTTATGATTCATTTCTTAACTTTTTATTTTGGATTATGATTCATTTTTTTACAATTTTCCTAAGTTGGATCTTCTTCCAAATGCTAAGCCTTACCAATATCGTCTGTCTGCACCCAGTAAGCCTCTAAATAGACCATCTTCACCCATACCTTCACAATGTGGTAAAATGAGAAGGCAGCATGTGGTTTAATATAGGTATACTGAATTTAAAAACAACCTAAACTTGACCATGCTAATAAACATAAATTAGTGTACACTTCTGATATTTTCCAATACTGAGGTCAATATGTTTCTCTAATGAAAGTGTTTTTCATTAAAATATATATCATTTTTAATTCCATCTATGCTTACAAAAAGTCTCAATTACGTTTAGTTTAATCTTTTGTAAGCTTTATCTTGCTGTAAGTGTAAAGCTTTCAAGACTGGAAAGTAATTTGATACCATCCAATCCCTTTAAGGTTAGAAAATTTTTACTTTAACCTTTAGAGTGTAGTTATAATTTATGCATTACTGCATCTTTCCAAAGGTTAAAGCAGGGTACAACCATACATGGTACCAAGAGAATAGCCCACATTTCCTGCTTTTGTCCCCATCTTCAAAATAGATTGGTCTCATACATTTCAATGGAATTTAATTATATTTTTCTAATTCCCTGAATGTTTTTATTAAACCAAGAAGTTCATAAGTTAATGGTTCCATTTTACCTTGCTGCTTTTGCATTTTAAGAATATAATGGTAACAAGGAACAGAAATTTCTAGTAATAAACACATTTCTTCTTTTCAATTCTGTTATAGGTCAGCACACAGGCTGGCATTTCAATGTTAAATATGACCTGCTTTGATTTTCATATGTTGTTCTCTCAGGAAATGCAAAATTTTGTGATAGGGACAGCAACAACCATTTATTTTTATATACTCTGCTTCCAAATTCAGTTTCATTGTAGTTTGGAAATTATATGCATCAATTCTTCCAGATTTTATATATTCTAAGTTGACATATTACATGGCCCCTTTTAAATCATTATATATATGGCCTTTTTGATAGTATTGTCATACTTTTTAAAAAGTATGCATTTTATATGTTTCAATCATTTGTCTGTGTGACTATTGACCTGTCTAATTCATGAAGTCCTGTATGCTCTTAAGTTTTCAGGAATAATCATTTCTGCCTCCATGAGTCCACTTTTCAAACATTGGAGCAAGATATGATGCCAGGCTTTACAACACTTGCCAATTGATTCTGGGTCCAAAAGATGTTAGAGCCAAATCTTTAGTAAGTATGCTAATTCACTTTCAATTTTCTGTAAAATTGAAACAGAGTATAGAGAAGGAAAGACTTACACCTGCAGCAAAAGAATGTTTGAAACCTTTTTTTGGAGGAAAAAAGTGAAGCAAAAGTGGTTTGAAAAAAAAAAAGAGGAGACTATGATCTCTTAATATACCAGGCTCATTTTTTTTTCTTGACACCAGTACATGTTGTTTATTTTGCCTGGAACATTCTCCTCACGTAGGACCATCACTTTTGCTTCTGGTAATTCTTTATCTCTCATCTTAGATGCTATTTCCTCTGAAAGGCTTTCCTGTACTTCCGATATTAAGTTGTTTGTTCACTCCGTGTTCATGAATTTCACACTCCCATATGAGATTATTGCCTATATTTCTCTTTTTGTTTGTATGACCACTTTCTAGACAGATTGTACATGAGAGTAATCAAACACTCATCTTTTTTTCTGTTCTGTACCAGTTTATGCTCCAGAAATTGTATAATGGATGGATGGATGGATGGATGGATGGATGGATTGATGGATGGATACATGCATGCACACATGCATGCTGATGTAGGTAAATGAATTGCGACCTGAACACCTTGTCCATCTCCTTTTACTTTCAAAGGAGTCACTATCTTAGGAAGCAACAGGTTCTGGTTCTGTCTAGAAACTCTCACAGGTCTGACCACTATCGCTTTCTGTTACATAAGATTCTGCCCTCTATTCCCATCGTAAGTAGACATACTTAGGAAAGGGATACTTCGGATCTGCTGACATCTTCCATAAAATTAATCTGAGTGAAAAGTTCTAAATGCTCTTATTCAAACTTCTCCCTATGCAAAGAGGCCAAAAAAGCCATATTGCTTTCAAAAAACAAAATATAATATATTAAAAGTATTTTACATCTAGCTTTTGTCAGCTTACTTGTGTTGGTAAATGATGTCAATTTATATATGACAATGGAATTGCAATATTGATAATAATAAAAGTAGGAATAACAGTAATCCCTTTACAATGGAAAAAAAAACTGTGCAAAATATTTTACATGCATTTTAACGCTAACTAGCTTCTCCTTGAAAGATGTTTGTTTATTCTCATTGCAGATCAAATATATTCATTCTCAAGACAGCACAATGAATTCATAATTCAATTCAATTCATAACTATAAAAGAAAAAGAAGAGATAAATCTTCATAGATCTGTCCATTGTACAATTATGTAAATATAATTCCAAGGTTCTATATGCATATTTTTAAAACTTCAATTCAAGTTTAATACTTGAAATTCAAGTTTAATACTCTTCTTAACTGCTTTTTTTCCCCAGTATTTCTAATAAGATCTATTTACTTCTTAAGATCTCTGACTGTGGGCACAGTAAGTTTATAAGACTAAGTCCAAAGTTGTTCTTTTTATTTTTCTGAAAAAAACATGTCTATGAAGGAATATATTCCTTTAAAATGCGCCTCAAGAAAGAGAGAATCAAGAATTCTGTAAAAAGGGAATTTAATGAAGTCTCTAAAGAGATTATGATAATTCTTACTAAGTTTTAGAGAGAAATATATTAGCACATGCAAAGTGAGATAAATGCTAATGCAAATAAGCATTATTTTCAATTAGAGGAGCAGATAGCTTCAGAAATACAGTAACCTGACACCAGTCAATAAGATTCTTTTGATATGCCTTCCTTCAGTGCTAGCAGTCTGTGTGAGGGACTTTGCGGGCGCATGTGAACATGTGGGTGGTGTTGGTGAACAGCAAGAACAAGAGTGAGTTCCAAGAGATCAAGAGAGAGACTTTGCAACTTTTCCGGTTGTCGCTTTACTGCTTTTATCTGGTTTTAAAATAAATGTATCTCCTTTCTAGACTTTTTTTTTACACCACAATATTTTTTCTTTGGGAAAACTGAAAAATAATTCTATTAGGATGATAACAGAAAATTACAATTTTGTTTCTAGTTAAGGTATAATAAAGTAAAGAAGTCATCATAAAAATTGTTTACATTTGGAAAACAATGTGTGGCCTAAATCTCCAGGTGAGAAAAACAAAGATGTTCTATTAAATTCTTCTAAATATGAATATCTTCAGTAGTACTGGTTATTTTCCTGTTTATAAACAGTATTACTTACAGCATTTTGATTAAATTGATAATTCAACTGAATCGGTGAGCCATTTTTAACCAAAATGTTGAAAGTTTGTTACATTTTTGACAAAGCTATGGTAAATTCTATCATAACTGTAGCTATGTCAATGTGGACCTTTAAATATACATATATATCTATTTACATATATATCTATTTGTTATATATATATACTGTTAGCAATTTTAGCCCCATTGCCCGTGATGCAAGCCCAAAGTGAATAAATGACAATGACAGAATGACAGCAGGTCAAGGTGGACTGAAAACTGCGAAACATTTACTTAGTTGACTTTGAAAGGTCATAGTATTCAGAAAGAGGATAGCAATCTAAGAAGATTTTTTTGTTCAGGTCCTCTTGTTTTGATCTCTCCATTTCCTTCTTGTTACCATGCCTGACCTCAAGGAATTGTAAAGAAAAACAAGAAAACCTTACTACCTTTATCCGTTCTATTCTGAAAGTATTATTTTATTTACTTGGTTATATCCATCTTTTAATAATAATGTTATAAACCAATGTTACTGCAATAAACAAAAAATTTTTTAAAAAGTACCAATTAAAATAAATAAATAAATAAAATGTTTAAGTATGATCCTTCACTCGCAAGAAGTATTGGCAAATTTAAAAAATAATAATAATAATAATGGAGAAGGAAAATGTTCTTCTGAATATGCACTTGTTTCCATTTGTCACTTTCTTGGATGTTTTTGTAATTATTCATTGTTTCTTTTATTCATTGAATGGATTTTTCTAGAAATTGCTAGTGAAGACAAAGATTTATCCATACTCACTTTCAATTCAGTATAATTAGAATCTCTCCTGAAGCATTCCCTTTAAATTACTCTCATCAAGGTCACCAATGAAGATTTAGAGGAGGGAGGAGAATCAGACAGAGTCACAGACTGTCAGGTGGCCTCTCTCCAGTTAAGGTAACCGCTCCCTCCATTTTCCCCTTTAATTAACAGGATATGAGTGGCCCCAACTACCCTGTTTATAAACCTGGGGTACTGCACTACCTCTTCTGTTTTCCTGCACATTGCCTACACCTTTTAAAATTATTGCTTTATTAAATTCTCTTCAAATTATCAAATTTGTGTCTGCCACTTCTTGCCTTCAGGATCCTGACTGACCATCCATTTCTTCTTGAAACTATACTTCCTCTTATCTGCTCTAGTAACACACATTCCTGCTTTCCTTTCTAGAATCCTTCATGGAACCGATTCTTCTCCAGATCCTGGCTCTTGCATTTTAGTGTTTTCTAGATGCCCCTCCTTATATTTCTCCCTATAACTCTCTACTCACTCACAACCCCATTGTTTAAATTAACATCTATATTCAAATAAATCACTAATGTCTACCTTCAGCTTGGAGTGTCACACACGAACTTCTGGCCCAAGTTGAGTTTAAATGATTTCTTCTATGTGTTCCTAACCTGAAGACATCATCTTCCACCTCACACATTCATTTAGTTCTGAGTTCATTGAATGGTGCTCCAGATATCAAGTTGCTCAAGCTAAGAAACTGAGCTATGATTGGCTACTTCTTCTGACTAATTCCCTACTTCCAGTCACAAAATTCTATCAATTCTGTCTCTTAATGTCTCTTCAATATTATCCTTTCAGTGTACTTTCATTAACTTAGTTAAAGCACAAATAATCCTTAAACTGAATTACTCCAGTACCTTTCTCTCTGAAACCTATTAGGGTGTTAGATGCCTCAGGGCTTCACTCAGGCTGCTACCTGAGCCCTTATCTCTAAACATTCAGCTTCATCTGACAACTTCAACTCCTATTTTTATATTGAGCTTCAGTGAAGCCACCGTCCTCTTTAGAAAGCTGCTCCTTGTCTTCCCATTCTTGTTTTCATGCTTAAACGTGCTTCTGTAGCACACTATTTATATGCCTACTAAAGCTTCTATCACAGTGGTAGATGAATATCTGTTCATTAGTCTTTGAGACTAAGGATACTGACAAATATATCTTTAATTCCTAATATAATAAAATTACCTGCAACAGTATAAGCATGCATTCTATGAAATATTATATGAAGAAAAAAAAAAAAGATGTGAATCCTGCTTTCAGATAACTTATTTTAGTAAGTGTGCAGATACATTATAATTGCTGTAAGTTTTGCTAGCTTCATGCAAGTTAACAGATTGCCCTTGCAGGAGCTATGATGCCCCAGGACTCAGTATTCCATACCATATGGATTGGTTTTTAAACATGAAATTCAAAATAGAATGAGGAAATTTAAAAGCATGTTGATGTTATGCAAGTGAAGAATTAAGAGTCTAGTATAATTTTTACTCTAAATAAATTCTCTTTCTTTTTAGTGGATATGTCACTCAAAAGAGTTGATATTGCATAAGGAGAAAAGAAATTGCTATAGGAAAGAGAACTTTGGATTCGACTAAGATTGTACTTAATTTTATTTCTCTTCAAAGTTCCCATTAATGGGAAATATCTGTATCGTTTGAAAAGATAGTCTAAGTCAACTAGGGCTTAGATCAATTCTGCTTACAACCTGCAATAAAACCGTCATAGAGATTTACCAAATAAAATAAAATAATGATCGGCAGAGAGTAGCAGCCTCAGCAGCTCTGTCTGACTAATAACATTGAAGAGTCTGGCCAACTGAAGAAAAAGGCAACTTGATGAGAATACTAAAACGTTGCCCTTGTTATTTTGTGTTGATCTTTGTGTTTTCTTTTCAAGCTATAAATTGCAGAATTCAGACTTTTAAGTATTTGTAGATGAAACCAGGAACATAAACTTAAATACTTCTCCTTGGAGAGAAATCAATGGCTACAGTTCTCTCTTTTAAGTCAATATTTTATATTCTCACAAAAAGCAGAGCCATATCAATATTTTAACATCAGTGTTGTAAGCATCCTTATTTAGACCCTTGTTCGCAAGTGTCCTCTGATGCTAGTAAAAACATCTGTGATAGTTTCCAAATAAAGCTCCACAGTAAAAAAATAACGGGCCATTAACAGTAACTTAATGAGGATATTTCTGCTTCCTAAACTTAGAATGTAATCATCACTTAATTATACAAGCATCATCTATCTAAAATAAGAAATGCCACTAAATGTATGATGAAAAATGAATCTTTACCAATAGCTTTTCATCTAATCTCAATGACAACTAAGGACCCAGATTTGTGTCCACATTTTCAGTCTAATGTAATCATTAAATAAGAACAATATAGAGGGAGAAGTCAAGATGACGGTGTAGGCAGACTCTGACCTCACCTCCTCTTGTGGATACAGTCTATTTACAACTACTCGTGGAAAAATCAACCCAGAGACAGAACTGAAAACTGGATAAGAGGAATTCCTGCAACAAAGGACAATCCTGATTGAGGTGGAAAGGGCAGAAACTCCATTCTGGAGAGGAAAAATGCCGCCTTCACAAGCCGCCAGCTTCACGGCCGCCAGGGAGCAGCCCACAGGACCGCAGCCCTCCCTGGAGGAGCGGGGCCTTGAGACGGGGAGCGCCCCCACTATACGCATTTTGTGGACCCAGCACAATCGAGACCAGTGGCATAATGTCTGACTTAGCTTGCTACTAAAATGATGGGGAGTACACCCCAGAAAAGCTGGCTCACAAAGAAATTAAAACCGGCTCTTAAAGGGCACAGGCACAAACTCACCCGTTTCAGAAAGCAACCTAAAATCACCAGAAAGAAAGGTGCACAGGGCTTTGGTGAAAAGAGACTCACCTGATAGGCTCTGAGCACATCTCGGTGAGAGGTGAGACCTCTCTAGGGACTGGGACATTGGCGGCAGCAATTGTTGTGGCCTGGTGTGGGCGTGCTGACACAGACACCATTGGAGTTCTCCCTGGGGCCTGCTAGCCCAGGACTGCCCCACCCACTAGAGCACTGATTTAATCCAGCTCAGCCAGGGCAGGCAGCCCACCCTAGAGACTGGCCCCACCCAACAACAAGCCCTCAGGCAACTTGAGGGCCTGCATAGATTGGTGACTGGATTCTCTGCAGCTTGGCAACTGAGCCCGCATCAGTGGGGAAGGGCGTGCTCAAAGAGTGGGTGGAGAGTGTAGGGTGGTGGTGGAGCGTATGGGGCTCCCGCTGTGGAGAGACTGGGTCCACTTCAGGAGGTCAGGGCACGCACACAGGGAAGGACTGTGTCCAGGAAGCTCTGGGTGGCAGGGTTTGTGAGCTGCAGGAGACTTGGGCTTCTCAAAGACCAACATAGGGGGTTTGCCCCACCTCCAAGCATGAAACAATTGGGTGCTCTTGTGCCTGAGGCCAGCCCCACTCAGCTGCAATCCTCAGACTGCTGACAAGAGACCTAAAGGCTGGAGGCCTATAGCATTTGTAAGCCCCTGAGCCTAACAACCTTTGATGCTGGGGGCCTACTCACTTAAAAGAAATACTGCACCACAAATGTGGTATTAGAACTTGCAGCCAACTGTGCTGGGGCTTCCCACACCTGATAAAGAGACTGAAGGGCCCACAACAACTACAAACAGCTGAGCATTACAATAGCTGGCCAAGAACATAACTCAGCCTCCCTGGGCGCCTATAGGAAGAGCAAACGGGCCACAACAGAAGAACACATGTAGCCCACATAGGGCTCACCCCGGGAACATTGAGAACTGAGGCAAGCACACTGCAGACCTCCTAAGGCATCACTTATATAAGGTTACCTATTCAAAGGCAGGAGATATAGCTGATCTACCTAATACGTAGACATAAGCACAGGGAAAGGAGCAAAATGAGGAGGCAAAGGAATACATTCCAAGTAAGGGAACAGGACAAAACCCCAGAAAAGGAACTAAATGAAACAGAAATGAGCAACCTAACGGACAGAGAGTTCAAACATGAATGTTAAGGATGCTCACTGATCTGGGGAGAAGAATAGATGAACTCAGTGAGAATGTCAACAAAGAAATGGAAGATATAAAAAAGAACCAATCAGAAATGAAGAATACAATACTGGAAATGAAAAATTCACTAGAGGGACTCAAAAGCAGAGTAGAGGATACAGAATAACGGATCTGTGAGCTGGACAAAAAACTAGAAGAAATCACCCAAGCTGAACAGGTAAAAGAGAAAAGAATTAAAAAGAGTGAGGACAGTCTAAGGGACCTCTGGGACAACATTAAGCACACTAACATCCATGTTATAGGTGTCTCAGAAGGAGAAGAGCAAAGGGGCAGAGAATCTATTTCAAGAAATAATAGATGAAACATTTCCTAACCTAAGGAAGAAAACAGACATCCAGGTACAGGAAGCACAGAGAGCCCCAAACAAGATAAACCCAAAGAGAACCACACCAAGACACATCATAATCAAAATGTCTAGAATTAAAGATAAAGAGAGAATCCTAATAGCCGCAAGAGAAAGACAAGTTACATACAAAGGAAACCACATGAGGCTATCAAATGACTTGTCAGCAGAAACCTTACAGGCTAGAAGAGAGTGGCATGATATATTTAAAGTGCTAAAAGGAAAAAACTTGCCACCAAGAATACTCTACCCAGCAAGGTTATCTTTCAAAACGGAAGGCGAGATCAAACTTTTCCCAGATAAGCAAAAATTAAAGGAGTTTGTCAACAAGAAACCAGTGCTACAAAAAATGTTAAAAGGACTGATTTAAGGAGAAAAAAGAAGAACACAAATAGGAAAAATTATCTATTTCCATGATAAGAGGATAATGGATACAAATGCACAAAATAGAGGTTGGATATGATATCACAAACATAAAAAGAGGGAGGAGGGGAGTTAAAGAGTAGAGTTTTCAGAGAGAGGTCAAACTAAAGAGACCTTCAATTCTGTATAGAAGGAGAAAGGAACAGAGATCGACTACTAAAATATTGAGGAAAAAAAGTTTAAAAATGGCAGTAAGTACATACTTATCAATAGCCACTTTAAACGTCAATGGACTAAATGATCCAATTAAAAGACATAAGGTGGCTGATTGGATAAAACAACAAGACCCATATATATGCTGCATACAAGAGACACACTTCAGACCTAAAGACACTCACAAACTGAAAGTGAAGGGATGGAAAAAGATACTCCACGCAAATGGCAATGAAAAGAAAGCTGGGGTAGGAATACTCATATCAGACAAAATAGACTTTAAAACAAAAACTGTAAAAGAGACAAAGAAGGGCATTACATAATGATCAAGGGAACAATCCAACAAGAGGATATAACACTTGTAAATATCTACGCACCCTATGTAGGTGCACCTAAATATATAAAGCAATTATTAACAGATATAAAAAGAGAATTAGACATTAACACAATAGTGGTAGGGGACTTTAACACTCCACTTACACCAACAGATAGATCATCCAAACAGAATATCAATAAGGAAACATTGGCCTTAAATGACACACTAGAACAGATGGACCTAGTAGATATATACAGAGCATTCCAGCCAAAAACCGAAGAATGCACGTTCTTGCAAAAGCACATGGAACATTCCCTAGGACTGATCACATATTAGGCCACAAAACAAGTCTACATAAACTTAAGAAGATTGAGATAATACAAAGCATCTTTTCTGACCACAACGGTATGAAACTGGAAACCAATTGTAGGAAGAAAATCAGAAAAGCCACAAATATTTGGAGATTAAACAAAATGCTACTGAACAAAGATTGGGTCAATGAATAAATCAAAGAGGAAATCAAAAAATACCTGGAGACAAATGAAAATGAAAATACGACATGCGGGAATTTATGGGATACAGCAAAATCGATTCTAAGAGGGGAGTTTATAGCAATACAGGGCTATCTCAACAAACAGGAAAAATTTCAAATAAACAATCTAACAGTGCACCTAAGGGAACTGGAAAAAGAAGAACAAACAAAGCCCCAAATCAGTAGAAGAAGGGGAATAATAAAAATCATAGCACAAATAAACGAAATAGAGACTGAAAAAACAATAGAAAAAATTAATAAAACCAAGAGCCGGTTCTTTGAAAAGATAAACAAAATTGACAAACCTTTAACTAGACTCACCAAGAAAAAAAGAGAGAAGGCACAAACAAGTAAAATTAGAAATGAAAGAGGAGAAATTACAACAGACAGCTCAGAAATACAAAAGATTATGATAGAATACTATGAAAAGCTATATGCCAACTATTTCGACAATCTGGAAGAAATGGATAAATTCTTAGAATCATACAACCTTCCAAAACTGGATCAAGAAGAAATAGAGAATTTGAATAGACCAATCACCAGTAAGGAGATCTAAACAGTAATCAAAAACCTCCCCAAAAATAAAAGTCCAGGACCAGATGGCTTCCCTGGTGAATTCTATCAAACATTCAAAGAAGACTTAATACTTATCCTTCTCAAACTCTTCCCAAAAATTGAGGAGAGTGGGGAAGCTCCCATATCTCATTCTACAAATCCGACATTACCCTGATACCAAAACCAGACAATGACAACACAAAAAGAGAAAATTACAGGCCAATATCACTGATGAACATCGATGCAAAAATCCTCAACAAAATACTAGCAAATCGCATACAACAATGCACTAAAAAGATTATACACCATGATCAAGTGGGATTTATTCCAGGTATGCAGGGATGGTTCAACATTCACAAATGAATCAATGTAATACACCACATTAATAAAATGAAGAATAAAAATCACATGATCATCTCAATAGATGCATAGAAAGCATTTGACAAGATACAGCATCCATTTATGATAAAAACTCTGAATAAAATGGATATACAAGGAAAGTACCTCAACCATCTGTGACAAACCCACAGCTAATATCATCCTCAATGCTGAAAAACTGAAAGCTATCCCTCTAAGAACAGGAACCAGACAAGGATGCCCACTGTCACCAATCCTATTTAACATAGTACTGGAAGTCCTAGCCAGAGCAATCAGGCAAGAAAAAGAAATAAAAGGGATCCAAATTGGAAAGGAAGAAGTGAAACTGTCACTATTTGCAGATGACATGATTTTATATATAGAAAACCCTAAAGAATCCACCAAAAACATTTTAGAAGTAATAAATGAATACGGTATAGTGGCAGGATACAAAATCAACATACAAAAATAAGTTGCATTTCTATACATTAACAACGAAGTAGCAGAAAGAGAAATTAAGAATACTATCCCATTTACAATTGCAACAAAAAGAATAAAATACCCAAGAATAAACCTAACCAAAGAGGTACACCGAAAACTATAAATCATTGCTGAAAGAAATTGAGGAAGACACAAAGAATTGGAAAGATATTCCGTGCTCTTGGATTGGAAGAATTAACATAGTTAAGATGTCCATACTTCCTAAAGTAATCTATAGATTCAATGCAATCCCTATCAAAGTTCCAACAACATTTTTCACAGAAATAGAACAAAAAATCCTAAAATTTATATGGAACAACAAAAGACCCCGAATAGCTAAAGGAATCCTGAGAAAAACGAACAAAGCTGGAGGTATCATACTCCCTGATTTCAAAATAGACTACAAAGCTATAGTAATCAAAACAGCATGGTACTGGCAGAAAAACAGACACACAGATCAATGGAATAGAATAGAAAGCCCAGAAATAAACCCACACATCTATGCACAGCTAATCTTCAACAAATGAGCCAAGAACACACAATGGAGAAAAGAAAGTCTTTTCAACAAATGGTGTTGGGACAACTCGACAGCCACATACCAAACAATGCAAGTAGACCTTTACCTTACACCATACACAAAAATTAACTCAAAATGGATTAAAGACTTGAATGTAAGACCTGAAACTATGAAACTTCTAGAAGAAAACATAGGCAGTACGCTCTTCGACATCGGTCTTAGCAACATATTTTCAAGCACCATGTCTGACCAGCCAAGAGAAACAATAGAAAAAATAAATAAATGGGACTACATCAAACTGAAAAGCTTCTGCACAGGAAAGGAAACCATCAACAAAACGAAAAGACAACCTAAAATTTGAGAAAAGATATTTGCAAACCATACATCTGATAAGGGGTTAATCTCCAAAATATGTAAAGAACTCTTGTATCTCAACAACAAAAAAACTAACAACCCAATTAAAAAATGGGCAAAAGACCTGAACAGACATTTCTCCAAAGAAGATATACAGATGGCCGTCAGGCACATGAAAAGATGTTCAACATCATTAACTATCAGGGAAATGCAAATCAAAACTAAGATGAGGTATCACCTCACGCCCGTCAGAATGGCTATAATTAACAAGACAGGAAACAACATGTGTTGGAGAGGATGTGGAGAGAAGGGAACTCTCATGCACTGCTGGTGGGAGTGCAAACTTGTGCAGCCACTATGGAAAACAGTATGGAGATTCCTCAAAAAATCAAGGATAGAACTGCCATATGATCCAACTATTCCACTGTTGGGTATTTATCCAAAGAACTTGAAAACAACAGTTTGTAAAGGTACATGCACCACTGTGTTCATTGTAGTGTTATTCACAACAGCCAAGACTTGGAAGCAATCTAAGTGCCCATCAAGGGACGAATGGATAAAGAAAATGTGGTATATATGCACAATGGAATACTACTCAGCCATAAGAAACGACGAAATCCAGCCATTTGTGACAACATGGATGGACATTGAGGGTATTATGCAAAGTGAAATAAGTCAGAGGGACAAGGTCAAATACTGTATAATTTCCCTCATTAAGTAGCAGATAAAAACAACAACAAACAAACACATAGAGACAGAGATTGGATTGGTTGTTACCAGATGGGAATGCGGGAGGGAGGAGGGCAAAAGGGATAATTTGGCACGTGTGTGTGGTGATGCGTTGTTGTAATTAGTATTTGGGTGGTGAAAATGACATAGTCTATGCAGAAATAGAAGTATAATGATGTACACCTGAAATTTATACAATGTTATAAACCAATGTTACTGCAATAAACAAAAACAAATAACAACAATATAAAAACACTGTATCTCAGAAATTTGATTTTGATTACTACATAGATATTGTAAAGTAAATAAACACTGAATATTATTCAGCCTTAAACAAGAAGGAAGTCTGGCCATTTGCAACGGCATGAATGAAGCTGGAGGACATTATGCTAAGTGAAATAAGCCAGTCACAGAAAGACAAATTCTACGTTATTCAACTTATATGAGGAACCTAAAATGGTTAGACTTATAGATGCAGAGAATGTAATAAATGGTTTCTAGGGGCTGTGAGGTGGGGGAAATGGAGACTTATACAATGGGTATAAAGCTTCAGTTATAGAAGATGAATGAGTTCTAGAGACCTGCTGTACAAGTTACTTGAGTTAACAATACTATACTGTTCACTACAAAATTTGTTAAGATTATAGATTTCATATTAAATATTCTTACCACAAAAAATAAAACACACATACACACAACACAAAGGGACACAAGGAAATTCTGGAAGGTGTTGGATGTATCTATAACCTTGATAATAGTAATGGAACATGGGTGTTTGCATATGTCCAAACTCATCATATTGTACACATTAAATGAGTGCATTTCTTTGTATATCAATTATACTTCAATAAAGCTGTTAAAAATTAAATTAAATTTAATTATTTTTTTTAAAAAGTAAATACATGCTTAATATAACCTAGGGAAATATTTACATGGTTTATCTTACTAAGGATGTGTGTGTGTATGTCTGTGTGTGTGTTTATGTGTGCGTAGTAACCAGTTTTAGACAATTGTTTAAAGTATATAATTAAGTAATTCATCAGTGTTTGATTATTTTTCATAATTTACCAAGCTGATTACTTAGGTCTTTATTAGGGTGAAATGACCAAGGTAAACACAGTCTGAAGCACAGTGGCTTATAATAAGGCCAAGCCGGGATCTTGGTAATAGTCCCATCTTTGCATTTCTAATGAGAATACTTGGTCTCTCCATTTTAATTGAACTCTTTCCTCAGTACCCTAAATCAATTTTGGAATTTACAGGTACTTGAGTAGCCCAACATTCACCTTATGTGCCTCAACAGCAAATCACTCTACATTTTAATTCTATTCTGAGGAGGTTTTCATTTCTGATAATTCTATTTGCTTACCATTTTAAAGCCCTAGATACTAATAACATGACTTGGCTTTTGCTAACTAAACTTTGGCCTTACTCTCTATTCCCAAATTCCTATTCCAGTTCTCTGCCCAGTATCCTAGATCCTTTCTCTGAAAGGATACAGCTCTACATTTACTATCCTCCATCCTAGAGAGTGAGGAGTGAGACTAGCAGTACATCCCAAAGCCTCAGAGTGCAATGTATGCTAACAAACCTAGTGGATGCTTGTCTCAACCTTAAGATGCTCTGTATTCCTAGACCATATTTTGGGATATCCTTATTTTGAATTTTAAATCATATCTAGGAGGTAACATTTAACATGTTCAAAAATGATTTGCTGTATTTTGGCCTCCTTCAGTGCAGACCATTTCAGAAATGACACCTATTTCCTAAAACACAGTCACGATCAAGCTGAATTCCGGCCTAATGTAGAGGTAACAGACGAAGACTGAGTGCCACTGGCCCACCTTGTTATACATTGTTATTCTTTTTCAGTGCAGCTATGCAGGCCAGGCAAGCATATTGGGATATACCACTAATAATGGACTCTGACAGGTCCTGGATGGGAGGCATTCAGTTATTGGTTATTGCTTATTATCAATTGCCCCTCCAACTGATTTCTCATCAATTGTATTAAAAGACATGAAAATTAGCCATAGACTGAAGAAAAAAAGGAAGCACCTTGTACATTGGAGTAAATTAACCTCTTTTGGAGGTCCTTTTATAAATTATCCAATATCTGCACACAGTCACACCCCAGCCTTGTCCATGTCATACACAATGGCTCCTTCTGC
Source organism: Diceros bicornis minor (assembly GCF_020826845.1). Taxonomy (NCBI): domain Eukaryota; kingdom Metazoa; phylum Chordata; class Mammalia; order Perissodactyla; family Rhinocerotidae; genus Diceros; species Diceros bicornis. The sequence goes on from NC_080761.1 coordinate 51,537,436, forward strand.
CCCCAGATTCTTCCAACTCTATACACTTTGAACCAGCCAAAAGTGACAAATTTAATTTTTCGTTATTACTTAAAAGGAGCAGATATTACCTATACTTTTAGATGAGGCTGATTTAACTTGGAATTTCAAGCAACAATTTGGTTTAAAGATTAGACCCACCAGAGACCTGAACTCTTGCTGGAACACGTAAATCAGAGTGAGATGATTCTTCTCCCCATGAAGGCAAAGAGCATAATAAATTAAAGCACTGCTAGTGGATCAAGATGAGGCAAAAAAGGTAAAGTAATTGTAGTCCTAAAGAGAAAAACAGAATTTTATTAACAAGGATTATAAATATCAGTTTAAAACAACAAGGCAGAATCAATTCAGCTATGTGGTAATTTTAGTATATTAACATAATTCTATCTACTCCTCTGTCAGATTCACCCAATTTTGCTCTCCCAAAGTCTAGTTCTATAAAAAATTTCAAAGCTCCCTGATGTAGTGAGTCTGAGTCCCAGTAAATATTAGTGACCGTTTTAGGGAGTCTCTTGAAGTATGTCTCTTGTTGTTTTAATAGGTAATTTTAAAAAGCAAAATATATATGTGTATAATGTACTCTACACATACCAGCTTAATCAAATACAACCATTTCTGCAACAACTATATAAAAAAGACTGATTAATGGATGAAAACATGGCAATCATTTTGATAAAATAATAACTTGTCTGAAAAATTATCCTTCCATAAAACTTCTCTTTAGGTTTAACAAATGTAGACAAACTACCAAACCAGTTCCAGAAATTTCATGTCATTTTAGAAAATGGTCTATAATTACATCCATTCATCTCTTTTAGCATATCCTGTACTCCTATATTTCCAAAATAAAATATTGTATTGTGAATAGTTTTTAAGAGGGTATATATGGCAGACTACATAGCCAGATAAGGTTCTCTTTTGTTTTATTTTGCTTTTTAACTGATTACTAGAACTATTTAAATTAAACTACGGATTTGAGCATGAGAATCCAATAAGTAAATAAACATTCAAACTGGAATGGATCAGGCTTTCAAAAAAAATAGGAATGTCATGCATATAAAGCATACTATTTATATTATAATTACAGAAGAATACCTGAAATACAAATGGTATAAATAACGATCATTATGCTGTTTTTACTGGACCAAGTGAATCTACAATTGCAATCATTTTAAATAATAAGCCATTCGTCTCTTTCCCAGAAATTCTTCACCACAAATTTTCAGTCCTCTCCCCTTGCAGACCTGATCAACCAGCCAAGCCATTTGCCATGATTCGTATACACACACACACACAGACACACACACACACACGCACTCTCTTATCTTTCCACACAAAGTGAATGACCAGTTTAACCACTAGAAGTTCTGCCCATTGTGAGGATTTCCTTTCATCTTTGTCTTTTAGGGTCATCCTTGAGCCGTGCTACAGTAAGTTTTGGCTTATAACAACACGACAATCTCACCCATTCATGAATCAAATTTGGGTTTTTTCCTTCATCATATCTTCATAATGGAAATCCTCTGTCCCAGTATAGCCATAGGTTTGAGTTGAGAGGGGCATCAATAGTTGTTGGGTCTACTTACTCCTGCAGCTCATTTTTGCTTTCTAACTCTGCTTGTGACCAGTCTATGAGGTAATACTTTCATCTTACAGTGGATTGATGCTCCATTCAAACTTCAGACACAACAAGTCTGACACCTCCAGTTCATAATCAGCAGCTCTGGCTACATGTTCACTTGATAGTCTATGGTCAGATGTTTGGTCACCAGCAAGGCCCACTAGCATGCCAAGATCCCACGCATCCACTATTTATGGACTTGGCACAGTACTCCACTTTATTACTTAGTGCCCACATGCCCTCCCTCTATGGGCAGAGTGGTGGTGGTGGAGAAATAACAAAGCTTTAATGTTAACCCAGACTTTTAACCCAAAATCCTAGAGCTGTATTCTCCTTTCCCTATTATTCAGTTACCATTGTAATTGCGCAGAAGTCCATTTGGGAAAGAACTGGGAAAATCTTACCCTTTTTACTTTTTATGGGGATCTGTCCTCTCCTTCAGTCAATGGGTTTCAGGTCTAAGAACTGGCTGAGGCCTGAAAACTGGACAAGGGATCATGACTTTTTATAGCAATAGATCCAGACTCATCTATCCTTGATTGTTTTTGTTAATATATGTTGAATGATTTCATCAATCTTGGCTATCCATCTATTTTACTTTCTTCTATAAAGCATCTGCATAATTCTTTGGGCCCCCGCTGCCATTCTGATCCCCTGTACATTATGAAATTTCATCCACCATGTCTTGATTGTTAAGCACCATTACCCGGCCTCTGTTATTTTGGGATTCTATCATCCCCATTGCTCTCAGGGCCCCAGACTCTTAAAATAACCCCTTGCTGTTAGCGCTGACCAATAGTGAGCCCTATAGTGATGAGGATATGCTCTTCACCAGCATATCACTTAGAATTTTGGTTAGCACATTTTGCTCCACCTCTCACCAGCCTGCTCTCAAGGTCATCATAAGAATACAGAATAGAAGACTGAACATTCAGGTCTCGTCCTTATTTCAAAGAGGATCAAAAAGTGCCAAAAACCAAAACAAACAATCAAAAATGCCCCAGAAATTTGGAGAAGAAAGTCAAAGAGTCACACAACAAATCAAAACAAAATGAGAATAGTATACAAAAATCAACAAAGACACTTGAAGAAAATATAATTCAAGGAAAAAAAATAATACTTTTATGGATTACTCCATGCTGTAGAATATCTTACAAGCAAATGAGTTAAATAAAACAAAAGTCAATGATAAGATCATAAAACAACAAAATGAAATGAAACCCACAATCACTACCTAGGAAAATAAAACAAGGGCCAAAATAACATCATTAAAGAAACAATTAATAAAGTAACAACATTAAAGAAACTAACAGCTGTTGCTAAAAATAAAAGTAGAGACATAGAGAAAAAGTTTGCAAAACTTATGGTTTCACAAGGTAAATTAAAGTAATTAGAAAGAAGTTAATTAGAAGACAGACAAAGCTAATCCACCTATGATAATTAGAAAAATGGAGAACTTGAAAATGGAACAGAAGTATTTAAAATGAATAAAAGACTAACAATGAAGATGTGCACACATCTGACACATACATGTATATAAAAAACCAAGACATATCAGTGAGGAAAACAAGTTATTTATTTATCTGAGAATAATTGCAAATCATTCCCAATGGTTAGAAATCAGGCTGGCCTCATATTTCTCCTAAGCAACATCCAATGCCAAAAAACAATGGAAGCTTGTCTACAAAGTTCTGAAAGAAGAAAAGTATAAACTGAAAATATTATTATCAAGAACCAAGCAGATATGTTTAAATATGCAAGAAGGAAGGCCATGTATAATCCTGGATGCATGCTAAAGAAAATGTAAGATAATAAATACACTATATTAAAACATGACTCAAAAAAAAGGAACTCAGGCATGAGTATACATACAAAATAATTAATAGAGATCAATGAAAATATTTAAATATAGAGCTAATCCAAAGCATCTTTGTAAATTATGATTATAGAAGGGAATGTAAATATTATGTTTCTGGTCATGTTAAAATTAATAAAATAATCGCATATATTGGTGGCAAGAGGGTGGAGAAGATTTGAGGATTGTTAATCTCGTGCACTTTCAACACAACAAGTCAAGAGCTAATATCCAAGATTATTAAAATAATTAAAATTATAAAAAATTAAAATTATGCTTATTTTGGCCTCTTAACGTTTATGATACCTTTGTAATTGATAAAAGGATTATTCAGAAAATAATCTCTCTTCATGTAATTAAAAAAATTTTATTTAAAACTTTTTAATTTCTTTTATTCATCCATTTCTTCTTTTAATTTCAAGGAAAAAGATTTAATTCATATTTTTAAAATAACATGTATATTATGATCCCAGTTATCTCTCTCCATATCCATCCATCACTCCCTTCTCATCCATCTTCCAGTAACCTTAGCTATCATCGATTTTACCTATCTATTCTTTATTTTTTTAATCCACCATCTGCTTTTTCTACCTGTCATCTATATATCAATCTACTAACATCTATGTATCTTTCCATTATTTTTTACGTATCTATCATCTGTCTACAACCTATCTTCTATCTCTATTTCAATCTATCTACTATTCTCCTATCTCTTTTCAAGTCTATCTGCTATTTATTTATCTGTATGTTCACCCATCTCTGCCCTTAATTTATGTATAATTTTTTATCTCTGCTGTTTTTAAACTGTGATAATGCTTTACTTGTTAGTGAGTTATGACAGATAGAACAGACATTCTTTAAATAGTGTCATTTCTTTAGCCTAAAAGAAAAGACTAATAGAAGATATGATTAAAATCCATTAAACCATAAACATTTATTTAAGCAAAATCCTAAAACAACAGAAGGCAGAAAAAAATTGGTTACTTGAAAAAAAGAAAAAAAGGTGAAATAACCACAGATTAAAAATAACTACCATTTTTTGGGAGACAAACATATGTCAGATTTTACATCCAATTATCTAAATCTCACAATAAACCCATGAGGTAGGAATGGCTATCTTCATTTTATAGATGAAAAGATTAAACTTTCCAATTTCTCATAACTAGTAAGTGGCAGAGTTAGCGTTCAAACCTAGCATGTGCTGAAATTACAATTGGACTCTGATTAAAAGTTCATTAAAATTAATATCCTGCAAACTTAGTATAGGATAAAATTAAGAAAGGATTTACAAGATTTTGGAAAAACTCCTTGATTTCAGACCATAATGGTTCACTAATATAAAATAGAATATTTGAGCATGTGCCAAGCTCCTGAAGTCACCAGCAGAGGAGAAAGAAAGTCATGATCCTTTATAATACACCACCTGACACTTCCATCAGAGACTCCATAGACAGACGAAGTGGGCCATGGGTTTCATTGGGCGTGGCCAAACAGTAGACTGTCTTTTAAAGTAACTTGCAAATACTAGGCAAGCAAATATTTGTGGATTTGAAATAAACAAGCAAATACATCTTAGAAATCTCTTACAAGAATAAGTAAAGAATTACTATCTTTTCTGGCACACGTTAGAATAATTGGCATATATTATGCTATAATTTAGTTTAGTAAATTGGGATATACTATACTAAAAATCTACATGTTTTTATCATAAAATCCTCAAAAAAGCTATGGAGTAAATACTCTTCTTTTTACCTTTTTTACTGATAAAGGAACTGAATCTCAAGGACATTAAAACATTTACTATGTATACACAAGCAGAGAATGGGAAAGCAAGGACTCAAAATCAAGTAGTCTGATTGTAAATCATCCTGCAATATTAGACCACAAGACGTATTAGATCATGAGAAAAAAAACATGGGCTCAACTCCCCAAGAGCCCAGCATTTTTTCCTCTATAAAAGTCCTTGATTAGAGGCCAGCATGGTGGGGTAGTGGTTGGTTCACGCTGCTCCACTTCAGCAGCCCAGGCTTTGTGGGTTCAGATCCCAGGTGTGGACCTATACACCGCTCATCAAGCCATGCTGTGGCAGCGTCCCACATACAAAATAGGAGAAGACAGGCACAGATGTTAGCTCACCAACAATCTTCCTCAAGCAAAAAGAGGAAGATGGGCAAAAGATGTTAGCTCAGGGCCAATCTCCTTCACCAAAAAAAAAAAAAAAAAAAAAGTCTTTGCTTAATATCGTTTAGATCAGTCAACTTCCACTTTCTCCTCCACACACACAACCCAACCCAGCGCCTCTCACCTCATGCCACCACCAACCAGACTCCTAACAGACAAACAGACAAAAGAAAGCCGCGACAGTAGTTGTGCTGGAAAACTTAGCCAGATAATTGCTTCCCAATGATTTTGAGACATCAACCTAGGGAAGGCTTGGGCTTTTATTATGGGTGTGGCTCGTTGAGATATTAGCAGAGAAGAGCTGCAGGCAGCTCCAGACACCCACAGCAGAAAAGTAGGAAGGTATCACCAGGGCTGAGCTCCCTTGGAGGCTCTGAGGGATAATCCATTCCTCGGCTCTTCTAGCTTTTGGTGGTTCCAGGTGCTCCCTGGCGTTTCTCACCTTGAGGTAACATCACTGCAATCTCTGTCTTCCTCTTCACATTGCCTCTCCTCTGTGTGTTTGCGTATCTCTACTGTGCATGTCTCTTACAGGAATATTTGTATTGCATTTATGGCCCACCTGCATAATCTACATGATTGATTCTCAAGATCCTTAACAATTATATCTTCAAAGACCCATTTTTTTTCATATAGGGTGACAATCACAGGTTCAGTGGATTAGAATGTGAACGTATAGTTTTGGAGGTGACCATTCACCCTAGCACACCGGGGAAAATGTGACTGATGGCAATCTCTACTGCCATTCTACATAAAATGTCCAGAATACTAACTGAGGCCTGCCTTCAGGAGAAAATCCACAAAAGATGGGAAAGTCATCACCTTCTATTTCTTTCGTTCACACTTACACTCTGCTCCGGTTTCGGCACACTTTTAATTGTTCTTTGATGCCTATTACTGTTTGTACTCTTCTTTGTTTTAATATTTTGTCCAAATTTATAGTTGTTATCTGTGGTAGGTTTCATCTGACAAGAGCTATTCCTCTATTACTGGAAGACAAAAGTCCCTAAACCCATTTAATTTGATTCTCTGATACTCAAATTGTTATCTGTTCAACATCACCATCAGCAGCCCCTGGAAGATTCTTATAGAAGTAGGTTCCCAGAGGTAGGCTGAAACACATTCCCAGATGATCTGAATTTTAACCAGATAATCAGTTGATTCTTGGCATATTAAAGTCTGATTGCTAATATTCACTAGAATATATTTTCTCCTTGCCACTTATACACACACACTCTATATAACAGTCATTATGATTCTAAATACACCTGGAGACAAAAAAGGAAAATTTGTATGTCTGCATGTACCAGAAGGGGTAAGAAATATTTGGAAAATTGGAGACAAACTTAGGTCATTACAGATTATCTAGTGTTTGTAGTCACAAAGTGATTTGAACTAATTATATTTGGCTCTCAACTTTATTGTCTTTCTATACTATTTAAATGTTTTCCACACTACATATATTTTAAATGTTTTAAGATTTTCATTCCACCCAAATATTAGAGGAATAAAATTAACTATTATTAAAAAGACTCCTAGATTTTTCAACTTAGAAACCACCTTGAAATGAGCTTATTATGCAGTTTAGAAAGTAATATAGAACTTTTAAAAACATAACTCTTATATTTCTGCTTGTCTTTAAAATTTACACACACACACATATCACTTGAAGCAACATACAAAATGATATAACATCAAGGTACAAGTCTCTCTCCAATTTATAGCAGCTCACTTTTTCTTTCTTATAATACTTTTATTCAAAAATAAATATCTGTCTTACACCTGCTATTGAATCAAAATGTCAGTGTGTGTCTTTTCCTTTGATCTTATTCCAGATCATAGATCTGATGAAATTATTACTACGTGGTGGCTCATTTCAAAACTCTTTATGATTCAGCTAAAACATATTCTTAGCTGAATATGTCTATGGGTAAGTCTCACCATAACATGTATTTAGCAAAAACTTAAGGTCTTCAGAATATAAAATGATTGTGACCCACTGAGGGAAGTCAGTGGTTGATTATCCAACTTTGTAATCCTTTGTAGATCTAACACAGGCACGGGAGGAACTAAAACTAGCATCATGGTACATTTAGGACCCAGTTTTCCTGCTTAACTAATGCCCCTTGTCCCCTCAATAAACAGCCTGAATACACAAATGTCCATTTATGTATATCTTCTTCACAAATCACATTTGATTTGAAATGTCATGTATCTGTCTATATATCTCTATCTCTATCTATCTCATTACTTTGGGGAGGAGCCATTCCTCACATTTAAAAAAATGGTTTATAACAAATTTCCTAATCGTTTTTTAGAAAGGTAATTATCTTCACAAAAGACACGTAAATGTCAATGTCATTTATAAGATGTGTAAGAAAGTAACTATGACAGAGGTTAATTGAAATCTATGGAAATGCATTGACACAATTAAACTCTTGGAGAAGCCAGGGAAAACTTTAGAAAACACAATCATCAACTCCCTTCTTATCTATATTTACACTATAGGCAGTGGTCTATTCACATACACACACACACTATCCTCATTTCTGAATGTATGAAGCTGGTTTTGTTTTTATTTGTTTATTTCTCATTTTTATTTTTATATAAATAATAAACGTGATCCTTTCAAAGAGTGTTGAAAAGTTTTTCTCTTATAATTGATCTTATTCTCTATCACAGCTGCTTCAGAATTGTTCTGTCATCTTCAAGCTTCTACCACGAACTCTTTTCTATTTCCAAATCTGACCAGGCACTATACCTGGACAGGGCTCCGTTGTGCTCTGGATCTGATTTTTGCTTACTTTCTCAAGATCTCGTTTTTTGGGGTATTTATGAAAGAAATAATAATAAGATTTGGGGTATTTTCTTAAAAATAACAGCGGGGAGTGGGAGATGGGAGGAAGCATAGGAAGTATAGATGAAACAAGATTAGCCAAACAAGATTAGCCATATGCTGAAAACTTGAAACCGTGTTAGAATGACATGGGAGTTTATTGTACTATTCTTTCTATTTTGTTTATGTGTCAAATTTTCCATACTAAAAATTTTAAAAATATATCTTCCTTTGGTAATCTCCAGTCTCTCCCACATCCTCAGGCAGTCTTCTCTTTTTAAACAGTTCCCTTAGCACTCAAATATACTCTATTATTAGCAATCTTTAAAAAAAACAAAAGCACCCCAGTACTTGTTCCAGACTTTTCTGTTTACGTTACTGGGCCATTCTGGAGTCATTACCGCCCAAATGTGTATATCTTCTTTATGCTTGAGATTCAGTATTCATGTGCCTTATTTCCTTATATTTATCTCATTTAGATGTCCTCTACATTCTGAATTTTAAAAATCCCAAGTTGATCTCTTATTTCACACATTTACACACAGATTCTCTGACACCGCCTTCACTCTCACTATGTTAATAAATGGCGCTCTATTATTTCTGCTGTTAGTCAAGAAAGCTAGAAAACCATCATTGATGTGTTCCTTTCCATCACTCCATCCCATCCACTCCATAAGGCAATGGTATATTTTCTATTTATAAAGTACATCTCAAATTCAACCACTTATTTCTACCTCAGCTGCCAAGACTCTGGTCTCAGACATTATTATCAAATACCTAGATTATTCCAACAAGGAGTTCTGAGCTGATCCCTGACGACAATCTTGGGTCACACTCACACTGCCAATCCATTTTCCTCATAGTAGCCCCAAATTAATTTTTGTTTGTTTTAAATGCAAAGCTTTAAAAAAGTTAAGTTATACCACTGCTTAAAATTCTTCAATGGCTTCTCATTGCAAGTAGAATAAAATACAAATTCCTTACTAAATTCTTTAAGGTTTTGCATGTTTTGTCCATATCTACCTCGGTGACCTCATCTGCTTTCACTCATCTCTAACAACCAAATACAGGTAACTTGATTTTTTTCTTGTTTGTCTTCATATTCTTGATGTTAAGGATATGATATTAAGCTCTTCATATTCAGCTCTTTCCTATTTCAAAATGTTTTGCATTTTCTGTTCCCACTCCAAGAAAAGTATTCCATCTTACACTTCAAGTGGTTATATTTTTATTAATCTTCCCAGTTTGTATGTTAACTATTCAGAGACGTTTTTCTGACTACCTTATCTGAAATAGTTCCCTTCATAAACTCTTTCTTAAAATACTATTTCCTTAACTCTACTTTAGTTTGTAAATAGTTCACTTAATTGATTACTTGGTTTTTATATGCCTCCCTTTCTAAACTGTAACCTTTATGCAAGCAAACACATTTTTATTTACTGCCTAGAACAGTATCTGATATATGATTAATCTTTAATGTATTTGTTGAATGAATGAGTTAAATATAAATTTAAGTTTTCAGGAACTAAAATCTTTAGAGAAAATTTCAATATTAATCTGTGTGGTAATTAATGTACAGTATAAATTCATCTAAGGTATAAATTATAATACATATTTGTTAAAATGAAGCCTATTCTATTTTTTAAAAATTATCTGCAAATTTTATGTTAGGGTGGTATGATTAGAAACTGTCCTAACAAGCCACTTAGTATTGAAAAGGAATTTTTGGAAATTGGACCTCTGACATTTATTTACATGGGAAGGTAGCTCAAGTTTTTTTTTTTTTTTTTTTGGATATGGAAGCAAACTGTTACTTAAGTGTAGAATGTTTATAAACACTAAATTTACCTATAGAACTTCATGAAGTAATTTTAAACACAAAGTGATTTTTATACTCAGTAATTCTATTCTACTTTATAATACTGTGATCTGGAAATTATTTTCTTCTAATGGTACTAGAGTTTGATTTTCAGACAGTTGTAATGGCTTGACTATGTTCATTAATTTGTACGTATCACAGACATGTCAGAAGAAAATATGAAAGTCTTTAAAATGGGCAAAAGATTGCTGGGGGTCCTTTCAACGGTATGTTGGGCTTTATCATGCTTTTTGGACTGATCTAATTCTACGGGATCTGCAACTTTCATTTTCTTGACTACAACTCTAAATTGCAGAAAACTGAAGATAATGCAAGTGGGGTGTTTTGTCCATAGAAATGCAAATTTCAGGCATAGATACAACCGTTTTCCTCCCACTTGAAAAGGTGATTTCAAACATTATATCTTATAGCCCTATAGACTTTAAATATTTTTGCATCTCTTGGCAATTCATTTGTCATTCCTGATTATCTATCTATCTATCTATCTATCTATCTATCTATCTATCTATCTATGTATTTGCTCTTCAGATATTGCTTTGAACTGACTGTAAAATATCTTATTGGTTCCTTCACTAATGAACGTGTTAAAGAGAAACTTTGACTGGTGATCATTTTATAAAAGCTATAATTTTACCTTTAAAAATTATTCTCTAGAAGCCAGCACACAAACTCCAATGAAGTGACTACAGATTTTATGTGCTTTTCCCATTCATACCAGAGTTACTTGTCAGTGTGGGCTGTTTTTGTTGGAGATGCTGCCTGGATGATGGAGAACTTCAGTTGGAAAGAGTTTGATAAGGCAGGAGAGAGAACAGAGGGTATTTCTTTTCATGACTGCCAATCATATTTTGCTGAAACATCCTTCTGTATGTGAACAATTCCTCATTAACTAGCAATATGCTCCTTAGCCTTAGCCTAGTCATACTTTGTCAGAATCTTGGGGAACCAAGTACTTTTATTGTTTTAAACTCACAGATTTAAAATGTATTGCCAGCATTGACAGTTATTTGACGAGTGTCTGAATAACACAGTGTTCTCCACCAAACAGCTTTTAAGAAAAGAGCCCTTATAACTCTAGACAACAACTAAAAGTCCTTTAGACTCAAATATTTAGTTATAAGTCTGGAAAGAGGAATAAACTAGTTTAGATTGAGTTCCAGTAACATGCTCCAACTCCACCTGGGTGACACAGGACTTCCACATTCCCTTCAAGATGTCAACTATTTATCACTTGGAGTCCTATATCAAACACACTTGAGTTCATGAACAGACTTCTCAGATTCTTTGGATCCAGGTCCCTTCAATGATGATTGCTGCCTGGGAATCCACTTAGAAACCATGCTTCACTGTTGCCATGGACGGAGCCTACCATCATGATAAGGATTTAGCAGCAATGGACAGTCTGCTGAAGTACCAACAGCAGATTTCTTGTGAAGATGGAGGGAATCGTTTTTCACTGTGATTTTTGTTGGACTTAAACTGTGTTCATTTCCATGACCAAGGGGATAGAATAGCTTCTCTTCTATTCTGTGTTGCATTTTGTCACTTGAGCATCCAAGTGACACTCCCTGGGCCATTCAAATCTGTGATTTAAAAACAACTTTCGTAGGAGCTGGTATAAAAGGTTTTCCTAGGGAATTCAAAGGAGGGAAGGATAGAGAGGGATTGCCATTACAAGTCCAAGCAATACTATACCAACAATTCCATTCTTGCTCTCCCAGCTCTCCCTGCTTTACCTCTCCTCTTCAATTCACGTGCTTATCACATTCCTTTTCCTAATGCAAATAAACCCACACAGTAGATGTGCATGAATGGTCTGATGTTCAGGGAGGCCCCAAATCCTTCGTAAGCAGTTGTGTCGCCTCCCACAGAGCCTTGCTGTATTAGTTTTCTATGGTGTCTAACAAATTACCACAGACTGGTAGTTTAAAATAACACATATTTGGTGGTTCAAATAAACACAAATTTATTCCATTACAGTTCTAGAAGCCAAAGGTCAAAAAATGGTTTCTATAGGCCAAAACTAAAGTGTTGAAAGGATCAGACTCCTTCTGAAAGCTCTAGAGTAGAATCTGTTTCTGCTCTGCCTTTTCCAGCTCCTAGAGCTGCATTCCTTGGCCCCCAGCTCCTTTCTCCATGTTCAAAGCCAGGAGCAGCACTGTCATATCACCTTCTTCTCTTCTGTGTGTAGTCAAATCTGCCTCTATCTCTTATAAGAACACTGTGATTGCTTTTAGGGCCCACGTAGATAGTCTAGGATAATCCCCCCATCTCAAAATCTTTAACTTAATGATACCTGCAAAGTCACTTTTGCCATATATGGTAACACTCACAACATGTTCCAGGGATTAATACCTCTGCCCACCACGCTTGTTTACCTTGTACTGCTGTTATAGTTGCTTCCAAAGCATCAAATAGCAAATTACCGAACACTTGTTAGTGCTTTCATGCAAAACATCCAGAGGGAATTAAATGTAAACTTAAGGAATTAAAAACTAAAAGCAAAGGGCCGGCCCCGTGGCTTGGTGGTTAAGTGCGCGCGCTCCGATGCTGGTGGCCCTGGTTCGGATCCCGGGTGCACACCGAGGCACCACTTCTCCGTCCATCCTGAGGACAAGTCCCACATACAACAACTAGAAGGATGTGCAACTATGACATACAACTATCTACTGGGGCTTTGGGGGGAAAAAATAAATAAATAAAATCTTAAAAAAAAAATTAAAAGCAAAAACTAATAAAATAGAAATACCACGTTACCAGAAATATATTAATTAAAAATTATGCTGAAAAAAGATGATGTTTGGCATTTGTTGATAAAGGGAAAAGAAGATTCCAAAAAGTGGAAAATTATTTTACTTGCTAAAAAATAAAACGTTAAGTAATATTTTGAAAGAACAAACAGAAATTCAAAAGATATTTCCAGAATGCTGGGGGGGGACAGTATGTGAATCATAAATAGCAGATAATGAGCAAAAGTTTGACTCATTATATACAAAGCAAAATTGACCATGGTCCCAGAAATAACTACTGAGAAAAAATAGAGGTTCATATGCAGATTTATATTATGTAAAAACTGAGAAGGGAATTCAGTAAAAACAACAGATGAAAATATGTTAACGCAATGCTTGTTTTTTAAAAAAAAATCTTTATCTGGAGACTTGTTCAGAAATAGAATGATATAAGCAGATTACATAAACTTAAATAGACTCCAAACTTTCACATAACGTTGAGCTAAGTCTTCCAGTTTTTCTCTTAAATAGGAAAATATTTTCTCTCAAATTCTTGACATCCCTTCTATAAGTCATATAACAGCATTTGCTAATGTATATGGAAGGTTGACAGAAGACTGTTGAGGATAAGCCAGCAACTATAATTGTAAAACTCTTATATTATTAAAATATTTTATTTCATAGCAATTGGTACATACACATTAACATGTTTTAAGTATAGCTGGTATTTGTTTCCTGGGGATGCAAGAACAAAGTACCATAAATGGGAGGGTTAAGCATCAGAAATTTATTGGCTCACAGTTCTGGAAACCAAAAGTCCAAAATCAAGGTGTCAGGATTGGTTCCTTCTGGGGTATGTAGAGAGAATCTGTTCCATGAGTCTTTTCTACTTTCTGATTGCCTTGGCCTTCCTTGGCTTGTAGATAGCACTCCCTGTGTCTTTACATCATGTTCCCTTCATGAGGATGTGTCTCTGTGTCCAAATTTCCCCCTTATATATATATTTTATGAGGTCCCCTAACAACACTACCTTAGCTCCAACATCTACAATTTTCCAATAAATTCCATATTTCCAATAAAGTCACATTCACAGGTACAGAGGTCAGGACTTCGACATCTTTTGTGGGGACACAATTTGTTTATTTATTTGCTTGGACACCAGTCATCTCTCACTATCAGAGGAAGTAGGGGAGCCAACATTTTGAAAAAAATTGTGAAGGAAATATTGATATGGAGAAAAACGTTTTCTACTCACCTAAGAATTGGGATAGGACCAAAATTAACCTATTTTAAGCAGTGAGACACCACATTCTAGTTTATTAAAAAATATAGATTTTAAAGCAATTTTCTCATGGGAGGTTAGAACTTCCTAAGCCAGACCAAATTAAGATGAATTTCAAGTCTTCACGATAAAGCCACAAACTAAACTCTATGTGCATTGGTCTATGTGTGCAGACTCAGGAGCATGTTGTTTGGTTAAGACCCACATTTTCCCTTTCATTATGTCATGCGTTCCATTTGAGAAAAGAGGAAGAATGTTAAACTTAGCTTCTAAGACTTTTATCAAAACCTTTCTCTAACATGTTTTCCTTTTTTTATGGCTGCTATTCATTTTCCTTTAAAAACATTTAAAAAATTTCTTGGGATGATTCTGTTATTTTTTGTACTACATAATTCCTCTTGTTGTATAATTCTGCCCAAACTTACTTCATATTTTGCCTCCCAGATCAGTTACCTGGCCTAAGCCCAGTTGAGGACCCTTAATGTCTGGTCCTGGTTAGCTCTCTGTTTGTTCCCATGGACTCAATCGTTTATGCTTCCTTACATTCTTAGACAACCTTAATTGCTTCTTTTCTACAGCTGTAAGTTTATACTATGCAGTCATTAACTTTTTGGACATCAAAATTTGCAATTATTTCCTGAAGTCCCTTAAATACAAGATGGATTTCTCATATCTTTTTTGGAACCTACGTTCTATATAGCAGTTTGTCATTTAGTCACGAATTCTTTTAATATTTAACTGAAGTTTATTAGGTGCATAATTTTAGCTATGCATTCTGCCAGTGGGTGTTCTTCTTGGCTTCCAGATAGATAATTAAAACACAATTGATGGGGGCTCAAATTCCAGAATTGCGACTCCAAACTTGCTCATGGTTAACAGCTAGGGTGCAGTTTGCCTATGTAGGTGCTCACCTTCATTTACTGGTGAGCTCTTATAATCCATTGCTCTACTATAAATCTGAGCAGGAAGGCATATTCTGCATTTAAGCAGATCAATGGATTTTAAGAGCTCACTTGTAAGTGGTGGCAATTTTAGACATGAAGATATCAATCAAGGACTATGAATTATTGAATAGGGCACCCTCCTACAACAAAGCAGAATCAGTACAAATTGATATCACTGATAGAGGTCCTTTGTTCAGTTGGAGGATATGTCCACAGTCACATCATGTTGAACAAGTCATAGCACAGACTAGAGTTCTTAACCATTTCACATTTCTTGGCCTTTTCTGAGCAAAAGGCACAATTTCACCACCCCTTGCAAAATGGTCCTTACAGGGCTTAAAGAAAGTAAACTTCTAGGGACCCTACACCAAGAAAACACAGTCCATGGAAAGTAATTTATATTGTACAATTTTACATATAATGAATCCTTTGGTACACAAAGGTTTTGGTTGCCTAAGATGAGGTCATCTCAGAGCTAAATTAGGGAGACCAAGTACCCAGACAAAGTTAATTCTGGCCAAGTAGTCTTCAAAATAGTAGGCAATGTGCCAGCATATCTGAAATTAAATACTAAATCCTTAAGGTTTTTTTTTTAATGTGTAAGTTATCTGTAAATTAATTTATTTTGTCTATTCTATATGTGTGTTTACCATGGAAAATGTCCAGTGTTTTGTTAGCACTTTCTGTTATTACATATAAAATGGGTTGTTATAACATGATAATTGATATTGGTTGCTGTATTAGTCAGGGTTCTCCACAGAAACTGAACCAATAGGATGTGTGTGAATATACATAGAGAGATTTATTTTAAGGAATTGGCTCACATGATTATGGAGGCTGGCAGGACTGAAATCTGCAGGGCAGGCCTGTAGGCTAGAGACCCAGGAAAGAGTCGACGTTGCAGCTCAAGTCTGAAGGCAGTCTGGAGGCAACATTTCTTCTTCTTTGGGGGACCTCAGTCTTTTTCTCTTAAGACCTTCAACTGTTTGAACGAGGCCCACACACATTTTGGAAGGTAATTTGCTTTACTCAAAGTTACTGATTTAAATGTTAATCACATCTAAAAAATGCCTTCACAGCAACATCTAGATTGACCAATCATCCGGGCACTATAGCCTAGCCAAGCTGACACATAAAATTAACCATCATAGCTGCTTACTCTGTTATTTTATGTGCTCCTATAGAGTAATCATGCTATTTTATCTATGCTTCCTATCTGTAACAATATTACTATACCTGGCCAATGAAAACCATATAAAAACTGATGTGTAAATGTACAGTTGATCCTCATTATTTGTAGATTCTATATTTGAGAATTCTGCTACTTGCTAAAATTATTTGTAACCCCCAAATCAATACTCATAGTGCTTTCTTAGTCATTCACAGACATGCATAGAGTGGCAAAAATTTGAGTTGCCCAGATTTGCATGTTCCCAGATAAGTTCTAATAAGGCAATGCTCTGACTTCTTGTTTCAGTCTTCATCCTATAAACAAATGTCCTTTTCACAGTCTATTTAGTGCCATTTTTTAAAATTTTTATGCTTTTATTTGTGAATTTGCTGTTTAAAATGACCCTCAAGTGTACTGTGCTGAAGTGCTGGTTAATGTTCTCAAGTGCAAGAAGGCTGTGGTATGCTTTACAGAGAAAATACAT
Organism: Diceros bicornis minor; assembly: GCF_020826845.1. Lineage (NCBI taxonomy): Eukaryota > Metazoa > Chordata > Mammalia > Perissodactyla > Rhinocerotidae > Diceros > Diceros bicornis. The sequence continues at coordinate 51,554,436 of NC_080761.1, forward strand.
ATGTTGGAGTTAGTGGCTGTGAGTTCAATGTTATGAATCATCGAATCAGTTCAATGAATCAACAATATATTGAAAAAAGTGTCTTTACACAGAAACGTACATGAAAAAGTAATGAATTATCAGCTGATGAAAATATTGTGACCAGAGGCTTTTAAGAACCTAAGCCTGTATATCTCCTAGGAGCAATGCTTCAATATTCACTAATTCAGTGTTTGCAGTGACTTTGTAGAATATTACTATGGTGAACAATGAGAACAGATTGAAGGAAATCCTTGTCCAATTGCATTATTGTTCTTTTTGTCTAAATGTCTTAATGTGTTTATATGTCCTTAACATGTATTATTGTAAGTTTTAAGAAGAATTTTCTCTAAATACACAGTTGTATTTATTCTGAAGACATAGAGAGATTAGATAGATAAATGGATGGATAGATAGATAGATAGATAGATAGATAGATAGATAGAGTGGTCGAGAAATACATGAATACACACAAAAATATAAGCCAGTACCTTCATACATGTATTTTCTGTCTATTTCACTGAAAAGGCCTAGAAGCAATGGCACCCAGTAACACCGAGCACACCTAGTGCCCAGATCTGAGTTCCCAAATAACTTTTATTACTAGAAGAAACAGGTCTCCATGAAGAAATGACTGATTCTGGGGCTGAGAAAGCAGAAGCACAAAATGGACCTGTAATATATTGTGCCACAAATTAGAGATGTGTTTAAATAATGATAGAGATATGTCAAAAAATTACAGGATCAAGCTTGAAGGTATTCCCACTAGACAAACCTGTGACAATTTGATCAGCCCATCAAATCAACGTAGAATTCAAGCGTCAAGTTACATATAAATGAATAAATACATGGGAAATAATGGGAACTCCTTATTTACAGGAGAATACCAACTGATAAATATATAAGAAATGATGAGGTTAGAAAATCATCATTTGGCAACCGTCATAATATTAATTCAGACAATAAAAATCAATGAATGTAAAAAGAGTGAGCGAAAGTTGGATGAAGAAAAGGATATTTGTTTGTTTTCAAAGTGTATCCCCACACAGTACTTATTAATTTAAAAAGTAAAAATAGTAACTTTTCTATGGAGAAATCCAACAGACAAGTCTCTATCACCAGTAGTAAGAGATGCCCTGATATGATACACTGAGAAGATCACGGAATTGCTCCTATGATACTCTGCCAAGAATGCACAATCAGAATCTAATCATGAGGAAATATCAGGCAACTCCAAATTTAGGGTCATTCTACAAATAGACCCTATATTTGCCAAAAATTTGAAGATTATGTAATACAAAGAAAGACTGAGGAACTATTCCAGATTGAGATACTAATTTTTTCTTTTGATCCATAATAAGCAACATGGCCAATCAAATTTTCTGTTTTTAATCTGCCCCCAAATCTGTGATTGTTCCCTAGTAGTATAACTGCAAGTTAAAATAGAATATACACAATACTAGAATTTTGTCTGAATCCTCAATTTGGAAAAAAGGTATCATATGTCCCAACATATAGGCAAACTGTTTCCACAGATGATATCAAAAGGCAATCATGGTAGATTTAACTTAACTCCATTTTGTGAATATCTAAGAAATGACTTGAAGATTTTAAAGATACAGAAATTTTGTAGTCAGAATTTTTAGCTAGACTGCTGATGGAGCCTAATGTCTGCTCCAACCACTCCCAGGCAAATTGAGTAGTGTCATTGGGGATCCAACAGAAGAGTTTGACATACCTGTTGGAATTTGGAAGATGTAGAGATTGGGAGCTGGAATAAAAATCTAAGAATTACAGTCTGTTGCTCAAGTGATCTGTGGCGGCAGCACAGGGAGAGAGAGGCCTGAGTTGAAAGAGACCAAGAACTTTCACCAATTATAGAATCAACCAGCCAAGAGTCATCATGAACCATCCCACTCTAGAGGGCTTCATCCCGGCAGGAACTTAAGTCCCCATTGATGATTTCATTGTGTGTACAAAGGAACCATCCCAACATCAAAACACCACCCAATACACACACACATACACATACACCATACACACACAAATACACACCATACACACACACAATTGCATGCCTTCACAAATCACAAAGCAGATTTTCAAATATGAGGCCATTATAATATAGGCAAAAATAAGACTGCTGAAAATACAGAAACCAAACGGAAAACTAAATAAACTACAATTATTTCTACCATAGGTGAGGGATAAAAATTTGGTAAAGTTTGAATTTAGAGTTGTGGAAAAGTAAAGTTCTATTATATTATTATATATTAATATAAAATTAATGTTAGATTAATATGATAAATATTAAATATGTTAATATCAATAAAGTAATATTAATATAGCTATATATAATATTTATATATTAATTATATTTAAATTATATATTTTAATGTCAGATCATTCAATAAACCAATGTATCCTAAATACCTCAAAAACTTGTCTCACTTTCAGAGCCCTCTATAAAGCCACCCAAATTTATTTTTCATTAACTTCCAAAACACATCATTCCCTTTGATGAAGCAGATTTTGATATTACCCTAAGCCTATACAGATCAGCATATTCTCATTGTTTATCTTTGCTTTTGAGACTTTACTCGCTATTATTTTTTATCTTGCCTAATGCTTTCTCACACTTAAGAGTCAGTAAATATTCCATCTCCTCCTTGAAACCCCTCAGATTCCTCTGATAATACGTTAAAAATACATACATAGGTCTTATCACATGATTACATTCTTCTCTCTTAGAATTCTGTAGATTAGCCCTCCACATTTAATTAGAGAATAAGTTCCTTGGGTGCTACTATCAAGTTCTCCAACTCTGAATGAAACAGTCCTGTGTGTATAATGGGAATTTAATATTTATTCAGTGATTGTTATTCTGATCCACAATTCAAAATCATTATAAAGGATGTACAATGACTTTTGAAAGTATTTTAATGGCCCTACATTGAGATTTTTACAATTTCAATATCTGTAGAGAATTTGTTTTTAAAAAGTGATGGTGAAAATTTCAATACATTAGTGGTCTGAATTTTTAAGCTATATATTTTTAGCAAAACAAATTACCCAGAGGAATTCTAAATCCTTCAAAACACACTGGCAGTATAACCAGTGTCTAGGCATATCAATGCATTATTAATAAATTCCCAGAATTTATAAGTTTTTATGAATATTTCTATATGCCTTTTATACCTTCAGGAAGTTCACAGGTAGTAATATAAAGTAAATGAAAATTATGGCACTATTGACCTCAAAATAAATGCTTTCTAGATGAAATATGGTTACATATGTAAATGTTATCTAGGCATAGCAAATACTAGAAAATCAATTGGAGATTCTTATAAAATTCTTGCACTAGAGATAGACTGGTATATGCCAATTGCAGAAATCTGTTAAAGTGTGAACCCCTAATGTGCTATTTAGAATATAAATGCATATTTGATTGGCAAAGACTCAGTAAATCTATAAATCTATAAATCCAACCATTCTCTCATCTGTCCACCAATCCATCTATTTATCCATTCATTTATTCCAGAGATAATGAGTGCATAATTTAGTCAGCCTCAATCTCTTAGGGTACTAGTTGAAGGCATGGTTAAAGTAATAGTTTGTGCATCCTCTTCTTTAAAAAGAAAACATAAACTATTCAATTCTTTTGACTCTAATATTTTTTCTTGAATTACCTATCTGCATTTGTCCTTCATGCATGAATATTTTAATTTAGTAAAAGTGTAAAAATAAAGAGAGCACTTATCCCTATGAATAGTCAGCATTCAATGAAAGTATGCTGACCATGAAGGATGTGTGTAGGTATAATAAATATTCTACTGTAATAAAATTATAATAATATTTATACCAGTAAACTAAGAAGAAACATCCTTAGGAAATAGGATGAGAAAAGCAGGGAAGCTAGGCCTAGAGTTCCAGTTATCTGAATTGAATATCTACTTTCCATAAATCAGACTAATTTGCTGCTCTGGAACATCATATGCTGTTAAGATTTTATTCAAAATTCACAAGGATTCCAGAAAAAATAGACAATAAAATAAGAAAGTAGATTGTTTCTACATGAAGACAAAGTGGTCTATTTTTGTTTACCCTAATAGCTGTGCTTAGGGATGATGTACTGGGATATAATTTACTCTACATTTCCCATATTAATGACCATTTTTAAAGAACAGTCTTGCAATTGAGATCTGCAAATTGAGTGTATTCATCTGGAAACATTTGAATTAGTCTGTATGCTGACAAACAAATGCAAAATGGTAAAACTCATTTCTGCATGCAGAGAACACTACAGCTGGAGCATGAAGGATCCCATTTCAGTTTACAGATCAAGAAATTGAAATGCGAGAGATTAAATGATCGTCTGAGACATTCAGTTAAATTTCACAACCTTTTGTAACATTATAACAAGGAGATTTACAATTACAACGGCGTCCTGTTGCCAATATTTTATAAACAAGAATGTGTAATCTGACAACGCAGAACAAATTCTTTAAAGGGAATATATTAAGATTTTCTAAATACACCCTCAATAAGAGACCAGTAAAAACTCTGTCACAGACTAGCACTGATACTGGGGTCAGTGTTTAGGGATCATAGACCTATCTTATTAGTGCAAAAACTATATTGCTGTCGACACAAAATTACCAATAACCATTCTATAGATAAGATAGATAAGATGAGTTTTACTTGAGCCAGAGTGAGGATTATAATCTGGGAAGGCATCTCCACAAAGGAAGAAAGCATTGTGGAGAAGCATGGTTTTCAGTACAGTCTTGTACCTTTTTAGAACAAAGAATATACATTAAACACGCCCAAGAAACATATTCATATAAGTTTCAAAGAGGTATTTAGTTGCAAATTAACAGGTTGACATGACCCTGATGTTGGGAAAGGGACTAAATATGGGCATTACCAATAGAGTGTAGGAGGGGAAGTATGTATTCTTACCTTAAAAGAGTGCATTCTTGGGCCAGCCCAGTGGTATAGTGGTTAAGTTCTCACACTCCGCTTCTGTGGCAGGGGTTCACAGGTTTGCATCCCTGGCACGGACCTACACACTGCTTATGGAGCCATGCTGTGGCAGGTGTCCCACATATAAAGTAGAGGAAGACTGGCATGGATGTTGGCCCAGGGCCAATCTTCCTCAGCAAAAAGAGGAGGATGGGCAATGGCTGTTAGCTCAGGGCTAATCTTCCTCACCAAAAAAAAAGAGTGCATTCTTAACTTTAATGGTTAAAGCAGATGTACAATGTATGTTTGACAGACCATAAGTCAGGCTTCTTTAGTTCAAGACAAATAAGTTTTGAACCAGAATAGCTACCCCATACACCTCAATATGTGAGAATCTCTTGTAACTCCCTAACCAAATTTCCTAAGATTTTCCCAACCTCCTGAAAGAACCCAGTCAAGATTTTTGCCATTCCTCTTCTTTTCCAGAATCCAGTTTTATGTTTATGTCAATTTGTTCTAAGATAAAACTCTGAATAATTTATTATAGTTCTAAAGGAAAATATTGATTTTTTTTTTCATTTTTAAAGGCACTTGCATGGAATAAAATCATCTGAAAAGTATTCACACTTCCAGTTGTCTATCATTGAATTAATTCTACCCTGCATAGGTGCCTGTATTAGCTTTCTATTTCTGATGTTAAAAATGGCCACAAACTTGATAGTTTAAACAATACAAATTTATTATTTTACAGTTATGCAGGTCAAAAGTCTGATGTGTGTCTCACTGGGCTGAAATCAAGTTGTTGGCAGGGTTATATTCCTTTCTGGAGGCTCTAGGACAGAATCTGTTTTCCTGCCTTTTTCAGTGTGAAAGGCAGAAAAATGCTGCCTCCCTTTAAAAAGAAAAAAGTGCCCAGGTCCTAATCCCCAGAACCTGTGAATATGTAATGTGCCATGAGAAGGGGAAATTAAGGTTGCAGTTGCAATTAAGATTGCTAATCAGCTGATCTTGAGGTGGGGAGATTATCCTGTATCTGAAACCAGCAAACAGTTAGCCATTGATGATTAAGTAGTGAGAAACTAAAGGGTTTTTTTCCTTTTTGCAATTCCTGGTTATAGCTTTTTGCTGTTTACCCACCCATTGTTAACTGTGCTGTTTAGGCAATATGCTATCTGACTCTTACGAGGTTCCTATAGGTAATGTCCCCCTGGAGCCTGGGTCACCGTGGTAATGGGTGTTTGAGCTGTTTTTCAGGAATTAGAACCCCTTGTCCACTTCAGGCCGGTTGAGACCACCAACCCATCAATTGGGCCCACGCAGATGTCTGATAAGCGACCTTTTGATGTCAAGAAGCTAAAAACTCCACCCTCAGATCATGCTAACGCCACCATTTTGTGAACATGCAACCTATGAAGAGGTATGAAGTCTGACTCTGACTCTTTACTTGTGCAGATCATCAGTTACCTCACCTCTCCTCACCTCCAATCACCTATGTCCACATTTCAGACCGCCTTGCCCCCTACCCAATAAATATCCCTGGGTCTCCATTATCAGGGAAGCAGATTTGAGACTAGTTCTCCCGTTTTCCTCACTTGGCTGTCTTGTGATTAAACGTTCTCTTTGCTGCAATCTCGTTTTCTCGGTGTTTGGTTTTCTGAGCGATGGGCAAAGATAAACCTGCTTCAGTAACAATTTGGCAAGCCAGCCAGACCTTTTTGTCCAAGATTCATCAGCCCCTTACCAGTGTGGAGAAACTGTGGACTAGTCAAGCAGCCGCCAGGAGCATTTCTCCTGGGACTATTCTGGTATTCTTTTCCTGGCTTGGCGCTGCCAACTCCAAAATAAAAATATTTTTATTTTGCAGTAGAGAGACAGTTTCTGGGTTTGGAAGGTGTCTTTTTGGTGAGTAAACTTCGGTACAAGTGACTGGATTCTTATTTCTTCTTCCTTCTGATTTGACTTGCGAAGAGGAAGCCTTGGTTTGGCAGGGGACACACTCCGTGACTTTCAAAAAGGAAGCTTTGGTTTGGCCTTCATTGTGAGGGTCTTGGTTTTGGGGACACCCAATATTAAGGAAGAATTAGAGGATCCGCTCACAGAATTTCTCTTGGCTTGGTTTGATTTTGAGATGTGGTTCTAGCTGCAGCATAAGTATACTTTGACCAGCTGTGTCTAAATTCTAAACAATGGAAAATGCTAATTGGAACCCCACCTATAGTCCTTTAGGCTGCATTTTCCTGAACTGGGAGACTTTTAGCTATGGGGCCATGAAATAGCAAAAGGTGATATTCTTTTATAACACCACATGGCCACAATCAGAGAGCTCTTGCAATGATTAGTCTTAAGAACTTAATGAAATTTAGAGTCTCAGCTTCCTCTCATGGTCTTAATGAAAGCTCCATGCCCCACCTCCATCCCTGGGAGCTCTCTTCTGGGTTCTGGTTTCAGAGAGTCTGTGCTCCACCTCTGGGAGCTCTCATCTGGTTTTTGGGCACCTGGAGTGATTCCAGATTGGGCCCCGGATCAGTCATTTGACTGACAATCTGGAACCCTGTTTTATCTCCCGTCAAGAATCTGTTGAGTATTTTAGGTGCCTACTGAGTCGGTTATGGGGACAGAAGATCTGTAATTATTCTGTAACTTGTCCTGCCTGGGAACTGTTGTTTTCGTGACCATTATCTTGATAGCCCTTGGGAAGAGGCCATGTGGACAAGGCCTAATCCCCTCTTTCCCTTCTTTGTCTGTCTCGATCATCACCTCCTCTGTTGTCACTAAGTCAATGTTAAGTTCAGGCTGGACCTGAGCAGAATCTGGACCTTCTGTAAAAATTGGACACTTGAAAAACTTTTGCCAGGATCTTAACTCTCAACCCCAGCATTGGGAGCCCTGGCCCCCAGCCTACTCCAGGCCTTTTCCTCTTGACTCCCTGGTTTGCCTTGTTTTGGCTCAGGGACTAAGTTCCAGGCATGAGTGGCACTTGACTAAATCTTATAGCTATGTTGACGCCCACAGTCAGACTCTGCACCCTTCTCTGATCTGCTGTCAGTCAGATACTGGCTTTACCACCATGGGGAATGCCCCAAGCATCTCGGGAGATGCACCCTTCCAGTGCATTTTAACCAACTGGAAACACTCTCTATTGGATGGGTTAAGCCCCAGAATTCTATCTTGGGGAAAACTTGAGTGGTTTCTCTGTGCCTTTGTGATTTAGTTGGACAGGTAAATCAACCTATAGTGCCATTTGAGTTACAACCCAATTTCTGAGAAATCAAGAGCAATAGTCCTTTAAAACAATCCTTGAAAGACTGGAAATGCAGCTCTAGAGGCAGTTCAGATTCCACCCACTTCCCTTATCTCAAAAAGGATTATCACCTCACCTCGCAGGGAACTGTTATCCAGCTCATCACTAATTCCTAGGACTGAAGAAAAGAAAAGTAAAAAGGCCAGAAAAAGGTCCATAAGAGTCCCCTTGCCAAAAATCTAGCATCTTGAGTGTCTTCTCCACAAATACTAGTAAAAAATGCTTAAAACAAAATTTGGATTCATAACTAGTGTATTATTGTACCTGATTCATGGCAGTAATTTTAAAACAACAGGTGTGAAGAGTCTGTGTATGTGTGTCTATACTGTGTATGTGTCTCTATAAGTATGTTATATATATGTGATATTTTACCTCCAGATGGTATAATTTCTAAAAAGCGCTATTCAGTTGGCTAAGAGTCAGCACTTCTATAAATTATTTCTAAATATAATAGAAACTAACCCAAATGTCTTTCAAGTTAGCATCATATGAAAAAGTCTTTGATAAATAAAAGCTTATTTAAGTTTGTCGGTTTGATTAAAATAAACATGTCCTCAGAGTTATCAGCATTGGATATGATACAGACATGAAGACTTTATTCTACATTTATTGGTCAAATAAGCTGATGTTATCTCTATTACAAAACTAGTTAGCAAAAACAATAACTTAAAATGATGGCTAGTTTTGCCAAACGTCTCATGAAGTTTTGTAGGCAATCTAAATAATTATTGGGAAAAGGAAACAAAATAGGTATGAAAAGATAAAAGTGTTGGGTGAACATTTTAAAATAATTATATATTATGGCATATATATTTAAGATAACTCTTGAAATCTCTCTGGTAACTTGAAACCTTGAAGTTTTGCTAGATTAATTTAAATGATAAAAATTCATTTAGTATTTAGATCATTTTCAATTAAAAAAAAATATTAAACATTAATTACTAAATATAAATTTGCCTACTTTTTCTTATTATAGAAAAACTAAAAGGTATTTTAGGTCTATTGGTAAACATGTCTTGTATTTTATTAAAAGATTGTACTATAATATAACATGTTTCTAGAAATTATGAGAAATGTTTAAAAATTTGTTCAACCACAGAATGTAAAAGAAAGTTTATAACTGCTTACTTAGTTTTTACTTAGAAGTTAAAGTCTATAAGGGTTAAAAATTCTAATTAATATATGTGATTAAAGTTACTAAAAATTAATAAGGGAAACATCTTTGTATTCAAGGAAAATAAGATATATATTTTCAGTAAAGAAGGTATAAATAATGGAAACATTTTTGGTTGGTTAAGAAAGATAAATTTGTCTCAAAGTACTAGAAGGAAAAAAGAAAGGCATGGGACAAATTCTGAATGTAAAAAGATAGTTATAAAAGATTTATGGAAGAGGAATTCTTAAAAATGAGTTTTATGCATGGTCAAGTTTGCTAAGATTAAAATGAATTTAATTAAGTAAATAAGCTTTAATAATCATAAGTAAGCTACTACAAAAATTAGAATTTGTTTTTTTCCTCTCTTAAAAGGATAATTTTCTTAAACCCTTAGTCTTAATAATAGATTTGTTAAAGAGGTTATAAAAGGTTTTTCTTTACCTTTGAGTAAGTTTACCTAAAAGACAGAGATCTATGTTTTGTTAAGGTAATTTCCTATGTTCAAAAAACTGAGGTCTCTCTATTAAGGTTTTTTTTTTGACTATCTTAATGCTCTGTTTTCCCTTGACTGTTTCTGTTGTCACTTTGATTGAATGGATTACTGAGCATTGTTTCACAGTAAGCATTGTTTCCTATTTGACCAAGTGTTTTAAAATCCTTTGATATTTTTGACAAGCTTCCCCCCCAAAAAAATATTCAAATCCTGAATGAAGTCTTTCTTTTGGCCTGAAGAAGGAAAAAAAAATTTTTCTCTGAGATGTTTCAGAGGGCCCCTGGGACTTGTCAAAGAATTTTGTTCTCTCTCTTCATGTAAAGAAGAAGATACTAAACTAATTAGGCTTATTTGGTATATTAAATTATATGGGAAGCATTGTGAAATAAGTGATGATAAACCTTCTTAGGTGGTATTATGTGGGTAAATGTTATTGGTATAAATGTTTTAAAAATTATATAACATTCCTAAAATTGTGATCTGTCTTGGTTGTCAGCCATAATTCTAGTTATTATTTTAAAGTGTTGTATGTCACAAGAGTAACCAAATTTCTTTGTCAATTGCCATTTTGGGGTCTTGTTGTTTACAGACAGTTATTGTTTTACTCTGATGTTTTTGCAAAATATGTTTCATCTTCAGAGAAGTTCATGGAAAAGACTCTGGTGCTTACTCTAGAATACTGGTTTCTGATAAACTCGCAGGTAATAAAACTGAACTGGGTAAGAAATTACAAAAATCTAACAGAGACACTAATGACTTCATGAAACTGAAGATTAACAGAAGATTAAGATCAAGAATCAATTACATAGGACTAAATGAACTGATGAGGATGATTATAATTTTTATGAATTTTGTTTGAAATATTACTGATTTTTAAAAATATGTTTTATTTTTTCAGATTTAAGGAAAGCTTTTTATCTTTTCTCTTAAGCTAACTATGACTTATAGCGATTTGCTAATTATACTTTTGGAAACTGAATTGAAACATTTATCTCTTTCTCTTTACCTGATCTCTCCAGAATTTGTAAACTCTTAGTAAGTGAATGTTCTTATTTCATGGCAATACAGTTATTTGCATAAGCTCAACAAGAATCTATTCTCCTTATAACAGAACACAATTGGAAACATTGGTTATATTACCAAAGCTCTGACTGGAATATCATATTTGAGAAAAACATTCATAGACTCAGATATGACCAGATAGCTTTTGAGAGAAAAAGATTGGACTTTATGAAATAAAGCCTCTTGGAAATATTGGGCTGGTACCTTGTTTGCAGTGTTATGAACAGCAACTTTACTGGGAATGTAAGGATGTTCACTTATCTGGAAGGTGCAAGGAACCTCAATGTTTTGGGGAATCTCAAGAAAATAGAGGAATTCACCCAAATCTAAGGTATTGCAGGTGAATCCTGATGACAAGTCCTTGGCTTGGCTTTCCTGGCCTTGAGAAGCCTTTAGAGTTCAATCTGAGATTCCTTATAAAAAGCCACAGCAAAGCAGATTTAAAAGAGCCTATATGATCAATGGCTATTCTTGCTGTACTTATGCAAATTATTGGGACAAGTGTATTGAAACTAAACTTATTTTGAAAACTAGTTAGTCTTAATTTGGCTATCTTTTATAAAAATGAGGGTAATTTTAGAGTGGAAAAATATATATTTCAATAGAAACTATAGTACACATTCATGAATATGAGGTTCTAGTTCTGAAAATTGTCTTTGAGGTTTTTGTTTTATATCTGTTAACTGGACTGGATTCTGAATCCTTCCAGTCTCCTGAAATATCTGGCTACAAATCTCCAAACTAACGTTTTCAATTTTTTTCCATCATTTTCGTTCACAGTCATTGAGAACTGCACCTGCCCTGTTTCCTGAAGCCCTGCAAACTGAAGCTGGACAACTTGATATAAACTTAAGAGAGATTCATATCTGTTGCTGGGTAAGCCAGCAAGAGAAAGACACCTGAACACCCGACGACATCATCAGAGACATTTCAAGTTGCAAAGGATGTTTTGACCCTGACATCTAAGAAATATTGACTGGCTGCCCCTTGGGCTCAGGAACTGGTTTATACTTTGCTCCAACCACTAACTTTGTTGTTCTTTTTGTTTCTCTAGGAATGCTTCTTATTGAATACCTGGTTACTTGCTTACACAAGCTAGGCCTAACTTTGGGAACCCATCTGCATCACCATCTTACTAAGAGACTGGTTCAATGAGATGGAATGACCTGTGCCCCTTATCAGCAGATATCCCCAGAAGTACTGGGTCCAGACCAGTAAATTTAATAATTAAGAAAATAGTGAGAATGGCTATGCCTGGTTCTGTAGTCATCTCTGAGGACTGATTCTAGTGAATTCCCTCCCACAACATACAAGGAAATCATCTGACAAGAACAATTTCAGTGCACAGTCGTGCACACCCGCTAGTAACAGTATACCAAAAAGTTAAATAAATAACTGTAAATGTGATTGAAAAAAGGATTAAAATTTTAAAAACACATTTTATTAGAGGAATCTAGATTTTCGCATATAGAATCTCCACCAAATAGCCGTCAAAGATACTTACTATATTTTCATGATTGATTTATCTCCTAAATTATTTATCAAACATCTGTCCTCCTTGTCTATTATAAATAACCAAATAATTTTCTGAATTGTTCCACATTCCAGTCAATTGTCCTACATTCCAGTCAAAAGGATGTAAAAAAAATACTTTTACATTTTACTTGAATGTAAAAATATAACGCTTTTAATCCAAATTCTGCAAACTTCAGTTTTTGATATTTATTTTGCAATATGAGAAAAGAGTGTACTAGCTACTTTGGTCTGTCCTCAGAGATACAATATTTTCCAATCTAGGATATGTTTTATTTCCTTGAAACAACTATATATATTATCTTCACCTTTAGTTTTTTATCTTATTTCTATATCCCATTCCTGAATGTGTTTGATTTTGTACAAAAATATATTCTAGTCACAAAACATATACATCTATGTTTATGCCCACCCCTGTAAATTGTATTTAACCATTATGCACAAACACATGGGATACTTTGTATCAAGCAGGTACAAATGGTATAATTGGTGTACAGGTGTGGGTGGAAAATAGAGAACTTACGAAAAGCAACTTTCTATTTGTTACAGGAATTTACTACAGGAACTTTATCTATGAACTTCTATACTCTCTAATCCTTGAGAACATAATACCAGACAGCTATTATTGCTACAAGAAGTGTCAAAATTTTTCTTCTTAGGTGTGAAAAGAGTTTTTGAGAATAAAAAAGAAAGGCATTTTTCTTGCTAGTATTTTTTTATAACCAGAAATAAGTTTCTGGATATATTTGTAAATTACATAAACCATTATTCTATCTCAACACAGCTATGTACAACTACAAAACTTGAAACCATTCATGTAGGAAAGATAATTAAAAATAACTAAATATCTCACTTTGGTAATTAAATGGAGTCAACATTGGAAATAGGAAAACATCTGACTTCTCCCCCAAGAAAGGTAACATTGTGCACTCAACCATTACAGTTAGAAGGATGAGATTGTTGCTAAGCAACAAGTCTTCTGTAATCTTGTGAGGCTTTTGTATCTGAGGAAAATTGAGGCAAAGAAAAGTTTGGAAAGCTAATGAGGAAGAAATGGCTTCAGTGCAAATCGATCAATAGTGCACCTGACCAGAAAATCAACTATTAGTGGGACTAAAGGAAGAAAAGTACTTTGAGCTACTTGAGAGCAAATTTATTACCACCAGGTGGGTTTAATAGTCTGCACCCTAATTCCCTGTTAGCCTTTCATCTTCCTGTGTGTGCAGCAATCCTTTCGTACGTGGAAACTCAATAACATGCAGCAGCATTTCTACTCCGTGGGTTTAACAGTAACTCCAAACCATGTTTTGATCACTTCATTTTCTGTATCATTTAAGAATTCAATAAGCCGTAATTGGCCTACTTTCATGCTATGGTTATATGAATGGCAATAAAGTACAATTTGAACTGAGCTCTGGTGCCTGCAAAAATGTAGTCGTGTCATTGACATTACAGTCAATCAAACTTGGAGACTTTTTCTCTAATAAGAAGTTCAGAGTCTGGGGGTTAAGGTAGGTGTGGGAGTCAAGAGCAGAGTTATAAGCAAATTCTGTAATGTTCTCTCAGTTTTGTCTGTGATGAAAAAGGAGGTGTGACCATATCTTTAAGCAGTCACAGAGAGACACTCCCAATGAGTTCAGGCGTTAGTGCTTGCTAAGGTTATTCTGTGTCCTAAATTGGTGAGCTGAGCTGGACCACATGTCAATCAACTATTTAACTAGAGTAGAACAAGTGTAGAACTAGAGTAGAAGCCAGCATAGTGGTCTTAAGCAAACAGAAATTCTTTAGGGAATACGTAAATGCTCTCCAAGGACTTTCAGAAATTCCTCAGGGGAAAAGAACTTGAGAAATCAGTGTAATACTTTAAGACACCTAAGAAGGAAGATTAGATTAGGTTATTTGGCTATTATGAAAAATCACGACCTCTGTAGGCTGCAGAATTGGAAATATATGAACTAAATAAAAATAACCTAGAATCTGGATGGTAACATGATTTGGGGGCTCAGACACAGGAGACAATTAAATAAGAAGCTAAGAAAACACAAAACCAACATGAGGCCTCTAAGGAAAAACTGATGAGGCCATTTCTTTTCTGTCTAATCTCATTAATGCCTGACTCAGACTCTGAGAAGTGGGTGTGCACTGATACAGACCATCTCATGGAGCTTAGGGCACATCTGATTTCTCAACTGCAAAACTGCAGTGTTGGTGTTACATATAACAGTGAAGCTGTGTTTATTTCTTTCACGTACGTATAATGTTTAATCCTAACAGTATAAGATAGATGCATGCTTGCTGCCATGAAAAGACTCATGTCACTAATAGCATTTTACTGATGGTTATAGTTATCATTTCTTCGACCCCACATATAATCGTTTGAAATAAAAAGAATTCATATATTAAAAAATAAAGTAAAATAGCATTATTGTTTACTGTTCACTTTAAAACACAGAGCTATTTATTAATTTCTTTCTGTTTATAACTGTCTACAAGGCTTATTTGAGCATTACTTTCATGAGAAGCTAATGGATTTCAAAATACTGTTACATTGGCATCCATTGTCTCTGGCCTGTGGCTGAAACAGCAGGCTGACAAGTGAAGAAACCCACAATTGTTTATGCAGCAGCCTTTATGGAGATACAATTACACCCCTCCACATTAAAGAAAAATGCCCCAACACCCTTCTCTCACAAACACTCCTATTCCAAAGGTGTTTGATTACAACTGTGTAAATAATTTCAGAAATTTTACATATTACAAAATGAATACAAATTTTTTTCACAACTCAGAAAAAAAACAGGCCTGATTTCCTTTTTTATCTCTACCAATGGCTAGTTTGACTTTCTGCAAGTCACTTTTGGGGACTTTGTTCCCTCCTCAGTAGAGTGGAGAGTTTGGATTAAATGACTGCAAAAGTCTCTTCAAAACCGAATACTCTATGACCTTTCGTAATCTAGAACAATAAAACGTAGCTCTCACTTATGTCTAACTATGCCCTTCCTAAGGCAATTAAAAAACAATTTATCCTTTAGAGAGGAAAGGAGAAAATATGAAGCACAATATTTCAGTATCAGGAGAGAGAAAAAAAGACATCATAATTATATAAATGTAATCGAATTTGCAAAAAGTATTTAAATTTAAACATTATATCTTGTAATAAATATTCACTCCTAAAATATATTTTAAAATCTGTATAATTGGAAGTACAGACGTCAAAGGAGCTTTTCATATAAGATCTCTTTTATATGCAGAGGCTGGTATATTAAAAAGCCTGATAGTAAGCAGTTTAACTTACCTAATCAGTTTTTTATAACTATGTTTATTCTTTCAACATTAATATTTTATTTTTAATTATGTGATAATTATCATTTTTCAGAGCTGCTCAGGGAAAATTAATTTTGAGATTAAGAAATTGCCTACACGTCTATGAACTCATTCTTCAGAAAGAAATTTTTTCTTGAAATCTATCACAAAATGACAATTGGTCAAAATCCTTCATAGTCTGAGATCACATATATTATGAAAATATTTAGGCAGGCTACTATTATGATAATAACTATCAACAGTGAGTCTACAGCCCTACCCAGTACATAGAAGTTCCCAAACTAAACACAGGGTTACATTTTTCTAAATTGAATTATCTCTTGTTTTCACAGAAACTATATCTGAGAGAGAATGGATAATTGTTTATCCATATTAGTAAAATCATGCCAAACATTTCAGTCTGGTTTGTAGTTTCTTTTTTATTAAGTTACAGAATCAATATTTAGTTTTATAAATATAGAGGTACACAGTGACTAGAAACTAAATTATTCCAAATTATCATAAATAAATCTGAGAAATATCCCTCATGTCCTCGACTCCTGGTTCATACTTAGAGCTATTACATGTAATAATTCATCATCAGTTGGTATTACACAGCGATTTTGCTCTTATAAGCAATAGGACTTTTACTTCATCCACATAATCATACAAATATTTATTAAACCTGTATTACATTAACTTTGCATTTTTACATGAATGAACTTATTCTCCCAACAGATCTATATTATAGGTATTGTTAATATCATCACATGGATGAGGATACTGAAGCACGGGAAGGTTACATAGCTTGTCCAAGTTCATGTCCCAACTTACAGGAATTTGATCAGCTGAACCGGCAATTGATTTTGTGCTACTAACTATCAAGGTAAACAGTCTCCCTGATTTATAAGAAAACACACTTTTTTACCAATTTAAATGCAATTTTCTTTCAATCCTACCACACAGGAAATTTAATGTCAGTGTTTATTCGGGTTCTCTATGATCCTCCTTCTGTGCAGTTGTGTGTGTGATTTTATATATATACATGTATATACACACATACACATACACATATACATACACATATACATCGTATACATACACATATACATATACATATACATATACATATACATATACATATACATATACATACACATACACATTCAGTTCAGAGGAACTGTGGCGGGGCCCTCTGCTCTGAGGTTCACACTGGCTGTTGCTCATGCTTATGTGAACACAAGATGGTAGACACCTCAAAGCCTTGTCTTGCTCATGCTTGTTTGTCTTCTAAAAAGACTCCCAAGATCCATAATTCTTACTGTTCACTCCCCACCTCTCCCTCCCATCTTCAGGAATCTTCTGGAGGAAATCCCTTTCTAGTGTGCTGTGTGAATCCCTTTAGAAATTGAATACATCTTTGTCTTTTTATATAAATGCTCTACTTTCCTTTATCTCAATCTTGTCACCTCTCCATCTTTAACTCCAAACCTTGGGTTCCATTCGAACTGGGAGAATACATTATTGTAGGTGTTTCTTTGTCATCCCCACCAATGAAGTGAGGTTTTACATACCCAAAGGAATGGAAAAATTTAATAACTAATTCAATTAATTATCTGACGACAGTTGTTAGAAAAGATGGAAAATATCTCTCAGCTAAGCTTTTCCTGAATTAATAGAGCCAGTGAGCTACAGAAGTCTTTATTTGTTTCAAAGAAACAAGCTAAACCATCACCACCAACCTCAACACTGATTGATGTGAGTTTGTATGAGAGGCAGATTTGTACACCGCATCAGAAAGAGCCCGTGGCAGTCAAGAAACTCAGTTTGCAATTCACTTTCCCATTCTGGGTGCTGTTAACAAAAATCGGTCGTTAGTTTGCTAATTTAAAAATGCAGATGAAACAGATAATAATGGTACATACTGAGTACTTTCAATGCTGAAATACTGCAGTAAGCCTTTAAAAATCACATTATCTCCTTAATTCCACAGAAACTCCATTAAGTGTATATTCTTCTTACTCTCCATTTTTCATGTGAGAAAAATTAAGGGCTAGAGATATTATGAAACTTACACACTTAACTAGCACGAGGTTACATATACAATAAATGAAAGCTGAGATTCAAACCTAGATTTGTTGGAATCCAAAGTCTAGTCCTTACTTCATGTGCCACTCACCTGCCAGAGTCAATATAAAAACAAATGAGATCTTGAATGCTCTATTGTGTTGTGGGCTTCATAGCATTTTATATAGCAAAGCATTATTATTATTTTTTGGATCCCCAAGTAGAACTATGTTAATTACAAGATCTATGACTTTTACTTTTGTTAATTCTCCTTTGTCAATTCTCCTAACTTAATAAACGCAGACTAATATACTCACACTTGCTCTGTGATTTCATTATATGATTAAACATTGTGCTTTTCAGGATTGTCATTTTAAAGAAGGCAAAAAATGGCGAAATAGTAAAACCTTTCTCTGCCACTCACTTAGATTAATATTTAAATGTATTATTTGCTAAATCAAATGAAGACAACAGATAAAACTGAACTGGTTACCCTACATATACTTTCTGATACATATATTTTTGTCCTTATTGGGAATTTTTTTTGTGTGTGAGGAAGATCGGCCCTGAGCTAACATCTGCCAATCTTCTTTATGCTGAGGAAGACTGGCCTTGGGCTAACATCCATGCTCATCTTCCTCCACTTTATATGGGACGCCGCCACACCATGGCTTGCCAAGCAGTGCGCCGGTGCGTGCCCAGAATCCGAACTGGCGAACCCCGGGCCACCACAGTGGAGTGCGTGCACTTCACTGCTTGCAGCACCGAGTCGGCCCCAGGAATTTTTTTTTCATATGTAGATTCACAACTTAGATTTACTTGCAGGAGAATCAAGATTATGACATTGATTTTTAGCCTAAAATGCTCTACTTCCCTGTAATATAAAAATATTAAATTTCAATTATAGGTTGTCTATTAATTTTTAAGTTTATAGAAATATAACATTTTAAAATTAAACAATTATACACTATTTTCTGTGTCAGCTCTCTTTTCTTCACATTTAAGTCATTTTATTTACAAATTATTCCACATGGTTTGTATCATGATGATTTTCCTCTTTTCAAGGATATACACAATGTGCAGTGTAACCAACAAAATTTTTTTTCCTAAGGTGAGTGTGGGTGAGAGGTTGTTGTTAGTGGAGTGTGCTAAAGATTGCTCTTACTCTTTGTACACCGGGATGACCTTGCCCCGGCCCCTGTGCACTGTCTGATTCTCAGCCAAAGGCCATTTTGGTAATTTTCATTTATAGATATACATTTTACACTTAGAGTTACCCTTGTTAATCAGCCTTAAACTTCAGAGCAAACCTCTCTCCGGTGTCACTATTGACGTGTCTGTACTTCCTGCTAGTAGAAGCTTCCGATCCTCCCTAATTTTCTTCTTCTCCTCTCCCGCCCTCTCTCCATCGCCCTCCACTTCCCAATAACCTCGGATCATCTCCAGTAGACAGAATTAAGTCACTCTTTCTAGTTCTCTTAATCACATAATCATCCACATCAAAGTTTCCCGGTCACTAGAGAAAATGAAGTACTTTCAGGTGCTATTTCCTTATTGTTTAAGGGTAGTTTTTAGTTTTCTTAAATTAAGACAATTAATACAAACAATGTGACCTTATTTCATTCATCCTAGTCCCTGAATTACATACTAAAGTATTATCTTTATCCTTAGCCTTAATTAGTGTTTTCTATCCGAATATGAAAGTTATTGTAGATACAGTGGATATAAAATTTTGTTCTGCTGATATGAAACAAAACTTCATTCATATATACTACGATTTTTTTAAAGCCAGGTTATGAGATGCAAATGTTAAGCACCAAAGCAAAACAATGATTTTTTGTAGTCACTTGCATTTATTTATAGTAACTACAAGTGCCATACCCTTTCTCAAAGACTCTTTTTTTCCCTAGCAAACAGATTGAAAGCCATACTGGACTCAGAGATTTACCCTTTTAACAGAATTTTTGACTTGACTTAGATTAGTGAGAAAGAAAATAAACACAACTGCTTTGATGATATATTGCTATAATGCATCATCAGAGTACTGCTCATGTGATAAACTACAACATTAGTATAATTCATCACCAAGAGTGCTGTCACTCTCAGAAAGGATTAGTGTAATACATCAGCAGCCAGCATCATGCAGTGCTGCCACATCCAGCAATGGTTATGGAATTCTATTGTGCTACAATCTGCCAGGGAGGAAAGAAAACTTCCCAAACATGAGCATAATGGATTAATTTTAAAATTGTCTCTAGAAATCCACATTTTCCATATCTCTGTGCTCTCAATTTTTATTAACTTTTCTTCCCCTTTCATTCCTTATTGTACCTTATTCACAAATTAATCCACGAGATGCTGCATTTAAGAAACTTCCTTAATGTCTCACCTTCATTCTCCAAGTTTTCAGACAGCGGGCGGCCCTCTACTCTGCATCAAGTAGGCCTACGAGGACAACTGATGGGCACCAGCTCCGCTTATCTCTAACGAGGCTTGATGGTACTGAACTTACTCTTGCCACATAATTTTATAATAGCTTCTGGTATTCCATAGTAGAGTCTCAGAAAATGAAACCAGAAACTTCCTAAGGTGATGGGCATGCTTTTTATGGAAATGGTTCCCCTTGCACACATGTCACTAAACTTTCCCCTATCATATCATCCCACTCTCCAATAAACAACTGTCTCTCTACTTCTATTCACTGTCCCCTGAAGAGTTCAAAATCTACTTTCAGGGCCAGCCCGTGGCTTAGTGGTTAAGTGCGTGCGTTCTGCTACTGGCAGCCTGGTTTCGATTTTGGGCTCCCACCGCCGCACGGCTTGTTCGGCCATGCTGAGGCCGCGACCCACATACAGAAACCAAAAGGATGTGCAGCTATGACATACCACTATCTACTGGTGCTTTGGGGACAAAAAGAGGAAAAAAAAAAAAAGGAGGAGGATTGGCAATAGATGTTAGCTCAGGGCTGATCTTCCTAAAAAAAAAAAAAAATCTACTTTCAATATTTTTAGTGGTTTCCCTCTAACTACGGGTGTCTTGTCATTATTATCTAATACCCTGAATGATGTGCTTTTGTTCACGTATCTCCTTTCCAAGCTGTTTTTAAGGGCTTTGCCTCATGTCTGGTCACAAAAATATGTGCATATGGGTGCGGTGGAAGCCAAGGTTGAAGGCAGACTCTTATGTGGGCTTTTTTTTTTTTAAATCCCTACTGTCCACCATATCCCTCTCTGCCTTTTCATCCCAGTTAAGTAACACCATCTTAGAAATATTAAAATGAACTGGATGTTAGATATTAGGAATAATTATTAATTTTGGGTGTTTGTGGTATACAATATGTTGGAGAATATATTTTTTATCGAGATGTGTTACGAAATTTTAGGTGTTAAGTGTTAGGACTTCTGCAATTTACTTTCAAATAGTTTAACGATATAGTTAATAGATGATTTGATAGATGATAGATAGATAGATAGATAGAAAGATAGATTTATCAAATATAGCAAAATGCTATCAATTGAATCTGGTTATCAGGTAAACAGATTTTCATTGTACTATTTGTTTCTACTTTTTGTTATATATAAAAATTTTCCCAAAAAGTTGCATTAAAAAATAGACTTAAAAAACATAAGAAAAGATAATACAAAGACGTTCTTTGATTGTAGTCCTAACAAACCAAATGTACAGCTATTTTGTAAACAATTATTAAAATTTAAAAATGCCTGGAATGCTAACTGAATTTAAGGAACCCTTAATTAGTTGGGTATGATATTGTTCTTTATTGGGGATGTCCTTAATTTTAGAAATACATATTAAAGTATTTGGGGATCATATGATGTGGTTTTATAATTTATTTTTAGATACATATGAAAGAGAAGAATTCAGTATATATTAATAATTAACAATCACTTATAACAATAAGATTATAATAATCTTTATTTTTATCAGTAATAAATATTCATACTTGAATATGTATTGGTGGTTTTTTATATTATTTTCCATTGTTTTCTGAATGTTAAAAATTCATATGTTAATACTATTGGAAAACCTAGAGTAACTTTCTTCCAGCTAAAGTTCAAAGATTAAGAATGGAAATTTCCAGTATTTATTGCTTAGACATTAATTTCTAAGTATTTAGCTAGTTTCTCCATATTCATTTAATTATGTATAAAAATGACATGAAAAAATCTCATTACTCATGTCTGCAAATAAGAAACTTGAAGCTGAGAGGTTAAGTAATGAGTCAAGTTTACGTAGTTGGTAAGAAGGAGGGATCTCAGGTGGCCAACTGCTTCTCTGCTTCATGTCATCTCTCCCAAATTCACAACGCTGTCGCAGCCTCTAACTGGGACGTTATTTGGCGCAGTGTAGAGGAAAAAGGAACATGACAAGCTCTGAGCTAACTCTGAAAGCTTCTGCTCAGAAAAGACTTGATGCCCATCACTCATGCTCGCAATTTTATTGGCCAAATTAAATCATATAGGAAAGAACACCAAAGAAGTGAGAATAATAGAAATTTCTTACAGAATGTGACATGACAGGCAGGAGGTGGGGAGTGTTTGGTACACTGGTACTGCTACATCACAACCATGTTACAGAAATTGTTGAGCATAACCACTGTCGACATTATCGCCAAATCCATATGGTGTCCTAAGGATAACATGAAATGACGTGCAAGTGACTTCTACAGGGCTACTTACTCTACAGAAGTAGGAATTACTGTCAGAATTTATTACTTCAACTTTGGTATGTGGGTCGCACGCCAAAATTTGAAATTTAGGAGAAAAATAACAGGTTTACACAAAGTTCTGTGTTTTTTTAACTTTTTCCTTAAGTATAATCCCCTGAATCCACCCTACTCTGTGTGAAATACCATTTAAAGTTGCAGTACGCTGAGCCATGCCCTTTTGCTGAGATAAGCAATGCATACTGTTCCAAATAAACACTGTGATAAAATATACTCATTATTTTGAATAAATTTTATAGATTGCAGAGGGAAAGAATTCCAGAAAACCAGTTGGAGGTTCACATTAAAAAAATTTTTTTTGTGTGTATTTCAATAGTTATCGGGGAAAAGAATATTTTTATGTAGCTAATAATGAATTTAAAGGTTAAAATCACTTGCACTTGTAGATTGAAAACAAATTCAGCACATAATTAGAGATGAAATAAATTATGGTTGCAATCTAACTTACATGATATTCTTTGGAAGAATTGGCATTGTCAATACAATTCACTCATATTCCACAAATGTGTTAGAAAGAGAAAATAATTGATATTAGAAATAAAAATGTATGGAAATATTTATTTATGGAGCCCATACTGTGTGTCAAGCAGTGTTTAGATTCTGGGAATACAATACTAAACAAGACATAGGCCCGTCCTCTATTAGACAGTATAAGGAAGAATACAAGATTATGGGTGGGTTTAATAGCATGTGGCAAATGCTATGATACAGGGTACTCTGGAAAGGTAAATAAGCAGAAAGTAATATCACCTATCTGCTAAGGCTGCTGGACTAGGTGATATCTAAGAAGAAAAGTAAAAAGTGAATAGGAATTATTTCTGCGAAAATTAGGGGCAGAATTGAGCCAGTTTGTTTAAGTCAAACAGTGGTTTTGCAAAGATGCCAAGTTAAACAAAACAAAGTTCATTCTGAGAACTTCAAATAACACCCTATGGCCAGAGGGTTGATTGAAACACTAGGCTGGAGGAAAAAAGGGGGAAATTGTGTCAAATATTCAAGGGCTTTGAAAGGCAAAATTGGGGAAAAAAGGAGCCGTTAAATGGTTTCAAATAAGAGTGGGAAATGATCATATTTGAAAAAATATTAGGATGCTTTCTCTCTCTATCCAGTTTACCTACAGAAATCTCAGATGTGATAAGGTAGTTGGGACTAAACAGAAAATGGCATTTCTGACTGCAATGAGAATTGCAAAAATGCTTCTATATTTATAATCATTAAAAGACTTTTTTAGCCCCTCTTGATTCTTGGTGAGTAGTTAGAAAAATTAGTTGGTTTTTTTTGATTGTTTCATTTTCTGTAAGAATATGTATTTTAAGACACAACAGGACACTGTATTGATATTTTGCTCAGGGCTCTCATTTACAATGTTACTTTGAGAAAGACTTGGATACATTCTAATTATTTTCTTCTATATGTATTTCTGTATTTTCACATTATTTTTATCATCCTGTTAAATTTTGCTTTCTTCATTTTCAAAGTCAGATGATAAGAAAAATTCTTATTGTGAGAAAACAAATATTAAAATTAAAATGAAATCATAACAATGCATCATTAAATTTATTTAGCACCAGTGGGAAATAATAAGATTTTCATTACACTGTTTTCCCAATAAAGTAAACACAATCAAGATGCTCCACACATGAAAAAATAAGTATCTTTTTCCAAATATATATAATAACCTTTACTATTTCTCTAAATAAACTGTTGAAAATAAGTTATTTTATTGATAGCTTAGAACACTATGGACATCGAATATTAATTCTATCATGATAGTTATTCTATTATATCCCATTGGGATTTATAAGGCATTTCTTCTCTTCATTTATTCGGAGGGTTGTTTTTTTTTGTTTCCTGTTCTAGTCTCTCCTTTCTTATTTTCTTTAATGCTCGGAGTGAAGTTTTATTGTTCTCAGGCTCTGGTATTATATGTTACCAGATTATTACTATTTCCCTCTTTTTGATATCTACATGTTCCTCTGTCAGCTCCTGTAATGGATTGAATTTTGTCCCCTAAAAAAAGATTTGTTGAAGTCCTAAGTTAATATCTCTGAATGTATTGGAAATAGGCTCTTCATAGAGATAATCAAGTTAAAATGAAGTCATTAGTGTGGGCCCTAATCCGAGATGACCGTTGTCCTTATAAAAAGGGAAAATTTGAACACGGAAACAGACATGCCCAGAGGGAACATGATGTAAAGATGACCACGTGATGATGGAAGCAGAGATTGAACCAAAGCAGCTGCAAGCCTAGGAACACCAAGGATTGCTGGGTGTCACCAGAAATTAGGAAGCACTGAGAAGAGTTATCCCGAGTCTCAGAGGTAGCATCGCCGACAGACACTGACTTCTAGACTCCAGAATTGTGAGACCATAAATTTCTGTTGTCTTAAGCCACCCAGTTTATTGCACTTTGTTGTGGCAGCTCTAGCAAACTAACAGTCCCATTTTTTATTTATGTTTCAACAAAGTTGTGTGTTGAAAATGAGATAAATAAACTTGTTAGGATTTTTGTAAAACATTTATAAATGAGTTTCAAGTAAACTTACAGGATTTTCTATAACTTATTTTCATTTTATAATACAATTTCTGTAGCTTATTGACAATTTGCAGATTGCTAGTTTTAGAAATTATAAATTTCAGACAAGTGAGTTATTATGAGTTCATGTTGATGTCAGTTTTACGATCATGTGCAAAGGAGGGCTAATATGAAAAGAGAAAAAATTGCCTTGATAATAATGTAATGCTTTCTGAAATAGCATTGTCCTGTCCAATGTACAAGACGTGATCAACATGGCACAAGCCTGAGTGATGAAAACGATTATAATTGAAACTTAAAATGTGCTGTTTTACCAAAGCTTTGGTAAAAAATTGAAGGGCCAGCCCAGCGGCCTAGAGGTTAAGTTCACGCATCCACTTCGGAGGCCCAGGATTCGCGGATTCGGATCCCAGGAACAGGCCGACACACTGCTTATCAAACCATGCTGTGGCGGCATCCCATATAAAGTAGAGGAAGATGGGCACAGATGTTAGCCCAGGGCCCATCTTCCTCGGCAAAAAGAGGAGGGTTGGCAACGGACATTAGCTCAGGGCTAATCTTCCTCACACACACACACAAAATATATATATATATATAAAATATATATATATATATATATACAAAATATATATATATATATAAAATATATATATATATATATATATATATATATACCCAATGTTAGCCTAATTCACTAAGTTCCTGAGGTTTGATTTAATATAGCCTATTATATAAAGTTAAAAAAATTGAAATTATTAACTTTATATCTGGAAGAAAATTAATTAAAAATTATCATACAAAGTATCAATAACTTAAAAAGTTAGAGAATTCAAAAAAAAGTACAACATCAATTAAATCATTGAAAGACTCTATCTAGTTATTAGATTCCCTCTAGCAGTTCTAGACATATGCTCTAAAGGTGTACAAATGGACTAGTTCATGTACACCTACATATATGCAATTATATGTAAAACATATATCTAAGTGCTTGAAATCCCATTAGGTATTTTCCATTTCTGCTATTAAGTAAAATCTCCTGGGTAACTCAAATTGCACCTTTAAAATAAATTAAGTTGAAAGAAGATAGGTATCAAAAACACTCTGGTAACAATGCAAATATTTTTTAATTAAAAATACGTCTGAAAATTTTGTCTTTATCAGCAATTGGAAATAATTTTATATTTCTACATTGTATTATAACCTTAACAGTATAAATATTTTCTTACTATAAAGATTAGTAACTATAAACGTATACAGCAGAAGGTCATAAGTTTGACTTAGTGGTCATTTTTTTTTTTTTTTTTTTTGTGAGGAGACCAGCCCTGTGCTAACATCTGCCAATCCTCCTCTTTTTTCGCTGAGGAAGACTGGCCCTGGGCTAACGGGCCCATCTTCCTCCACTTTATATGGGACGCCGCCACAGCATGGCTTGCCAAGCAGTGCATCGGTGCGTGCCCGAACCGGCAAACCCTGGGCCCCCACATCGGAGCGAGCGCACTTAACCGCTTGCGCCACGGGGCCGGCCCCCGACTTAGTGGTCATTTTAAAAGTCTTTTCTTCTTTAACTGCTGTGACCTCTGAATTTCAGAAGCACGTACTGCCGTAAAGTATGAATGATTTGCTAATTCCCAGACTTGAGTAGATAAAAAAGATCTCTATTAGATGTTCATAAATTTTACCCCACATGGGATAGTCTCAATTCAATTTCTTAAGTATATCAATTATTAGGCTTTATATAATGATGAAAAGTCTAATTCTTTAAGAATGAAATAGCCATTGCCTTTGAAAAACAGGTGCATTTTAAGATGGTTGATAGATATGTGACAAATATTGTAAGAGAATGTTTAGAAAAATCTCTTCCATAATAAAAGTGCACCCTGACTAGACCAGCCTACATCAAGATTTATTCCCCATAAACAGAATATTATAATGAAAGTGGGTGCCATTCAAATGACAGTTGCCCAGAGAGAGAAGAGCCTAGGATTTTACTCTGTAGGGGACATCTGTTAACTTTCACTACCCGTCTATTTTGACTTCAGACAACAGACAATGATTTTGCAATGGATAATAGCCCTCCCTGAATTATATAGCAAACTGGTTTAGGTATGTTTAACTTCTACACATGCAAATTTGGAAATAATATCTTCTAATCAGAGCATTGTATCTCCTTGGCCACAGTGGTTGCTCAATGATGTACATGTGACCTAATCTAAGCTTATATACCTCGATAATGGAAAGTTTTATAAAACTATTATAAGGAGACTTTCTCCTGTGACTATTCAAGAAAAAGTGGTGGAATCTTGACTGTTCTGGGGCTACCATGTGCGGCTTGGGATAATTCCAATAAAGAGAAAACCATTGCCACAGATGAAAGAGAATCCTATGGATGGAAATCCTTTGTGTCTTTGAATCCATCTGGGAAATTCCACTATTCTATTGTCATAGATGCCCAAGACCAAATATACTAATGTTCACCAGTATCATACTGCTTAGGAATAAATTTCAGCCAGGCCTGAGAGTAGGCTGGCTGGAGTGGTGGTAGACCTGGGATATTGACCTTGGACTCTGCCATGCAGGGAACACTTGAAATGTGCTGGGCTTGTTTCCTGTCACTTGTCCCTGGACATTCTGAGTTCTCTCTGTTAGGAAGAATCCTACATCAATATCCCAGGTCTACCATCACTCCAGCCAGCCCACTTTCAGGCTGGGCTGAAAACCATTTCTAAAGGTACTATAATAACCAGTACCCATAATTAAAAGTAAACATGATCTCTAGAACAGATGACAGAGACCAGTAGGGTCAAATAACGCTCATAAAATAGTAAGGAGAGCTTCCAGACAGGCTCTTCAAGCCATCATGTGGTACTACAAGTAAGAGGTTTCTTTTTGGAGACTTCCAAGGGCATGGTTTCCTGTCCTTTATCACTAGAGATGTTAATTGGTGTGTGCTAATCATATCTTTTACTACATCTTTTATCTACGTTCAAGTAACTCATATCAAATTTGCCCGGGTATGTTGGCCACATTCTATCATCACATCCCCTTGGAGAAAATCATAAAATAAGGTAACCAGACTTTTTTTTTTTACAGAAAACTTTAAGAGAAATTGAAATCTAATCAAGCATAATTTTGTGTTTGCTAATAAAGTTCCACTGATTTTAAGATTCATTTCTTTTTTGTTTCCTATATTGTCTCTAATACTAGTTACTTAACTGGGCTCTGAGAAATGTGCAGTTTAAGTATGTTCAAAGTTAAACAATCTAATATATTTCACCAGGAAACTTTGTTATCTTCAGGAAGGATTTTCCTTTACCCACAAATTCGGAACTAACTCACTCAAGGATCCAATCAATATCATCATAACTGTCATTTCGTGTGTTCTTTTCATGAACGATTTTGCCCAAGTGAAATGTACTAGATCATTTACTCAGTTTTACCAATCATACAGCAGGTATTCCTCTAGTCCTTACTTTTAGGATTATAGATAAACAAAAGTGTGGATCACCCTAAATTTACACTGTGTCATATAAATGACAGATAATGTTTTTATTTCCATATTTGTTCTTTCAAAACAAAATAAAACAAATGGATTTCATGCACCCCAGGGGACACACACAAAAATTTACAAGTGAATGGGAAGAAAAATATTAGCACTTCTAATTCCATTTATTTTTATATTATTTTATCTCTATTTTGTTTACATTCTCTAATGTTCTTAATAGACTAGTATAGTAGTGCATGTACACAAAATTCATATACGTTTGGTGGGGATGTTTGTGCACATATTTTTACTAACAGGGTGGATGGTATGAAGTTTGAAGAGAATTTCCATGGAAAATCAAAATTCTTTCCCCTTAAGCAGAACAATGTTTCATTTTTCATTTGATTACTCAATCCTTCAATTATATTCCAATTATATAAATTGAGGTATTATAGATTCATCAGTTAGGATAACACAAAACAACAAAAGCAAAATTAAAACATCAAAAATCTCTGACTTCATGGAGCTTACAGTCTGGGACTACTTGGCAAACTTAAAATGAGATGGCATTGGAAATATCTGCCAACTTCCCTTTCTACCCCACTGAGATGTTAGCTTCTGTAGAGCAGGGACTGAAAATGTCTTATAACGATTTCATGCTCAGTACAGTATTTGCCATTTGATAAATATTTACTGTATGCTTTTTGAATTATGTTGAACTAAACCTTCTGTTTCTCCACCATTGAAAATCTTGGAACTTCTTTTATTCTGTTAACATTCTTGAGTGTTCAGATAATTTGGGAGGATGTTTCGTTCTCTACTTGTGTCTGGTGTTATTCCTTGATGAAAGTACCCTCAGCTCTTACCACTTTCTCTAATTTCATCTAACCCTACCAGAGGCTTTTTTTTCCCTCCCTACAGACTATCTCTGTTTCCTCACTTATGGAAATGTACATTTTTACAACAACAATAATCACTATCTAGACCATAGTTTTCACTCTCATCTTTTCACCTATTTAGTGACTTAAAAAGAGACTATGCTTACATTTCATTGCATAAACCATAGACTCTGTATTGGTTATCATCAACGTAAAATTACTTTGGATGATGGAAATTCTATCACATCGTTCTCCCCTAATCACTTATGGTGGATTTAGTTTCTGTAATTACGTAGCTACTTAACTAAACAGGTAAAAGTTAGTGAATTTTTCTGGAGTCCTTAAGAATAATTTGTTCCCAATTAACAGGAAGGGATATTGAGTTAAAAAGAGAAGAAACTGTCATTTCTTTAGCACTCTACTATATTTCAGATCTTTCACATGTATTTTCTCATTTTAACCTTACCAACCTGAAAATAAGATTTGTACTTCCCACATCTTAGATGAAGAAGCATGTCGCAGTTCTCCCAGTTCTGTAATGACTCTGAAGACCTCATCGCCCCCTCTATAGCCTCATCCCGAAACATCATACCAATCAAATTTGCAGTAAAGAGATTGGATTTGACACAAGCGACCGTGCCTTTCAGCCACTTTATTTCACTTTAAAACATACTCTCTATTCATTTTGAATTGCTCCATACAACAGATTTCCTCTCATCTCCTTAATTGAAAGGTTGTGTCTGAAAGATTGCTTATTTTCTGTCTCCTGTGGGAACAAAGTGCTCACTGGTGATTGCTTGACCGTAGTTTCATTAAATTTATGTCTTATGAATTTAACAACATTTGACTGTTTCTGTAACCTCGCTAGTAAGAAGGCTGCCTCGTGTTAGGAGGCTGAATCAAAATTTGGCCATTCTGAACTTCCATTCACATCAGTTCTGTCTCCTTTCCTTATGAGTTATACATCACTGGTCACGGACCTTCCTCTGTGAAGTAGAAAAAGGTGTCGAGCCGTGCTGTGACTGAATACATCTGACTAGATTCATAAGTAACACAGGGCTTGCAGTAATGATTTCATTTCTACAAAGTATATGTTCAGTTTTTCTCCCTCGATTTAACTATACAAAGGTACCCCAAGTAAAGAACTAATTTGTTCATGTGTTTTAGCAGAGGAAAGAAAAAATAAACCAAGAACAAAATACTCGGAGTCTAGTAAGCAATGTGAAAGCAGGGAGAGTAAATATCAAATTCAGAGATTGCTATATTGTTAACAAACATATCCAAATATTTAAACTGCACTGCAGATGAGACATAGTAAATTACACATTACTTTCTCAAAGTTACTTTTTTCTATGGAACTAATGAAAGATATTTGGTTAGGGATGTATAATGTTTAAATCATACATTAATTACAAGTCAGAAATTAATGCAAAATGAGACATCTGGATTGACCATGTGGCAGATATGCTTTGGAAGATTAGGTAATTCAACAAAATAAAGCTATTTATAAATTAAATGTTATTTATTGTGAAGAAAAGATAAAACACCAAAAGCCTAGGTCTATAGTAGTATTATTTTTCTTAACATTCTCTTATTAACATATCATTTGCTGGAAGATAAAATCATTTCAAACTTTTATCACAATATCTGTTTGTCTTATATAACACCGCCTCCAGGAAGACTTCTTTATTTTCCATAAGGAAAACAATTAGTAATCCTGTCTTCAACCAAATACATCACAACCTGAGCTCCTGAGTTCTGAGCACAAGTTGTCATTCTTTGTTAGAGTGCCTCCTTTCCCCTGCTGGAACAAAAGCTTTCTAAGGGAAAGGAGTTGGTTTGATGCAGCAAGAAAACCTCAGGATGTAGCACTGTACCCAGCAAAAAATAGCACTGCTCTTACATCAATACACATTACAACTACAGCACATACTTGGTAATATAAAATTAAAGGAGTTTGGTAACTTTCTCTGGTAATATATGACCTGCCATACTAAGGTCTCTAGCTAATAACTTCAAGGTCTCATAATTTTCTCGTAATTGTTCGGTCTCTTTTTCCGCCTTCTAGCCCCATTTGTCACAATTCCATCAGTCAGAAAACAAGGAGCACAACCTTGTAACTTGTGTCTCAATCCCAGACCTGTGAATGCAGGTTGAGCCAATAAAATGTTGTGAACTCATCCCCGTGCTGAACCAACCTGTTTGACCAATCTAAATAGACATGTTCTCCTCCATGAAGTATTGTCTTACTCATTTGGCACTGTGGGAAAATCTCAGTACCTTTCTAGAGGCAAAAGTGGAAAAGGTTTTGCAAAAACAAGGCATCTGCATAAAGTCCTGGATAAAAGACTTTGTTCTCTACGCTCCCCATTGTTTACAGCTGAAGTTCCTTCTTCCAACACTAGATCACGGTGTGCGTTACCCCAAGGAGAGCCTGGCTGTTCCTTCAAGTAAATGCTGTCAGCAATGTCGGCATGCAAAGCTTGGTTTGTCTGCTAACCTGCATGAAGCTCTTTCACTGATTCTGTAATAAACTATGTCAGATTCATTTTCACACACTGAACACACTGAGGGCCAGATGACATTCAGGGCTATTGGTTCAGCACTGTTTTCTTTCTTTTTCTACCCTCTCTTTTTTTCTTGGAAACATTTCAAAAAAGAATAAAAATGACTAGGTCTTGCAATCAAGATGTTGGCTGACCAGAAAGCATTAAAAGAAGAGTTTTGTTTGTGTATTGTAGTAGATATATTTGTCACTTCAGATAATCCAAGTGTAATGATAAGGGGCTGATACTATTTGGATGCCCCATTTGCCTAATTTTTCTATCTTGCCTTCATACTTTCTAGACACATTATATAGAATAACTTACAAACATTTTAGTTTCAGTGAAATGAGTGTCTGTTGCAAGATTTAAAGAAGTGGAGTGACATAATCTTTTTTCTTTTTAAGAATCTCTCTAGCTGCTAGTAGGAAATGGCTTTGGGGTGAGGGTGAGCCCAGAAGAGAGGAAAACAGGATACTCAAGTAGGACAGCCTGTGATCTGAACTTGGGTTGATGGGGCAGGGAGGGAGAGAAGTGGATGGTTTAAAGATGTATTATGAAAGAAAAATCAAGACATTTTAGTTGAGCAACTCTTCTTTGAGGCTATGCCCTTCCATCTCTGTCTGTGGCTAAATAATACTCTTCTTTCCAAGACTCCATATCCAGGAAGGCTTCTCTGCCCTGCCCTTGCTGAGTAATGGTCTTCTGAATGATTCTTTAGCACTGTGTCTTCATCTCACAAGGACAACTCTCTCCCAGCATTTCTTTGCTTGTTTGTCATCCTCACAATACTCTTAAGTGTTCAGAAACGAATCAACATTTTCCATTTCTGTAACCCTAATGCCAACCAAATTTTTGACACACACTAGGCTTATTAATTGCAAATGTGTTTGGCTGCATTAAACAGAATACTTAACTTCAATGGTTTAAATATTTTTTTTCATATAGCAAGAGGTACCGAGGTAAGTGTGCCTTGGAGTTCATTCAATTACTGAAAGATGTTAGGACTCATACATCTGTGATGATTTTTCCTTCCCTTCATTATTGCAAGATAGCCTCCCTGGCAGGAAACATCGTATTTGCATTCCAAGTGAAATGAACTGGGAGATGTAGAGACAAACGTTATCTTTTCTTTCATCAGGAAAAGCAAAACACTTTCCAGAAGCTCCCCCAAATAGCCATTTATGTTAAATTAGACAGAACTGCTTCACAGAAATCCATAGGGTCAAGAGAGGCTAGGAAACCAACTATATCGTTTTTCTCTCTTTTCTATGGGCATGAGAAGGAAGAAGGGCATTTGAAATCCTTAATAGCTGAGTAAGTCAACCATAGTTGCTTCACCAGATGCTCAAAAACATATTTTATTAAATTATATAAATATTTAACGATTAATAATTTTCATGTAACATATACATATATATGCTAAATTAATAAAAGACAATTGATGATTACTTCCTACTCTTTGATGTAAAATTATGCTCAAATTAAATAACTTTAAAGTATTCTTTTCTGTTGTAGATGTTAACTCAAATTTGACAATCACCATAAAACTTAAAACTTAATTTTCAGACTTTAGAGATCATGGCCTATGCGTTTATATATATCTATTGTATTAGTCAGCTTGGACTGTCATAATAAAATGACATAGACTAGGTGGCTTAAACAACGGAAATGTGTCTTCTCACACTTCTGGAGGCTGTAAGTCCGAGATTATGGAGCCAGCCTTGTTGAGTTTTGGTGAGATCTCTTTTCCTGGTTTGCAGACAGCCACCTTCTCACTGTGTCTTCACATAGTAGAGAGAGAGAGGAGGAGGGAATGAGAAAGGGAAAGAGATATTTCTTCCCCCTCTTATAAGGCCACAGTCCTGTTAGATTAAAACCTCACTCTTATGACTTCATTTAACCTTAATTACCTCCTAAAGACCCCCATCTCCAGTTACAGTCACATTGGGTGTTAGGGCTTCAACATATGAATTTTGGGGGAACGCAATTCAGTCCATAGCATCTATATAGCCAGCTAGCTATTTTCTATGAATTTGTGAAAAAAATACAATTTTTTTCAGCCAATCCATGAATATATACATCTGGATATCTAGCATTAACTTATCCCTTATCACTTTTATATTCAAATGCATTTCATCTAGAATGGTGAGGTCAAAGATACTGTATTTTCTTCAGCAGTTTTATTGGACAATATAGTGTCTTAACATGTAAAACACATATACACACCTGAGAAACCATCATCACAGTCACAGTAATTAATATATCCATCACCCCTTAACTTTTTTCTCATGACGCTTTGTAAAATCACTCTGTTCTTCCTCATCCCCTCATCCCAAGGCAACTGCTGACTTGCTCTCTCTCAGTATAGTTGTCTTTTATAAAATTTTATACAAATACAATCACACAAGATGTAATTTTTTTTTTGCTCTGGCCTCTTTCCAATCAATAAAATTACTTTGAGCTTCATCCATTTTTTAGTGCATATGGATAGTTTATTCCTTTTTATTCTTCAGTAGTATTTCATTTATGGCCGTAACACAATTTATCAATTCACCTATTGGTGGACATTTATTGTCTCCATTTTTTGGCATATGCAGATGCCCTGAACTTTTGTATACAAATACTTATGTGACTATATACCTTCATTTCTCTTGGCAAGTATTTAGGAGTGGAATTGTTGGGTAGTATGGAAGGCGTATGTATAACTTTTAGAGAAATAGTCACTCTTTTCCAAGTACTTGTACCATGTACATTTCCACCAGCAGTGTACGAGTGTTCCAGTTACTCCACATCCTCCTGAACACTCCATATGGTCAGTCTTTTTCAATTTTAGACAATCTATTAGGTGTGTTGTCGTATCTTATTGTAGTTTTAACTTACATTTCCCTAAGGACTAATACTGTTGCACATAGTATCATGTGCTTATTTGTTGTTCATGTGTCTTCCTTCATAAAGTTTACGTTTAAATCTTTTTTTATCTCTCTATCTTTTTGAGTGATTTGTTTTTTTATTAAGTTTTGAAACTTTTATATATATATCTCAAATATAAGTCATTTGTCACACATGTAATATACATGTAATTTCTTCTGTAAGTCTGTAGCTTGTCATTTCATTCATTTAACATTAAATTTTGAAGAACAGATGATATTAATTTTGGTCAAACAGAATTTATTGATTTTCGAGGGATCATGCTTATGACATTGAATCAAAGGAATCTTTGCCTTACAAATACCACAAAAATATTCCCCTATATTATCTTGTAGAAGTTTCACAGTTTTAGTTTTCGCATTAGGCCTGTATTGACTAACGTTTGCATATGGTACAAGGTATGGACCAAAGTTTATCTGTCTATGTATCTATCTATGTATCTATGCATGTATGTATGTATGTGAGTGTGTATCTATCTATCTATCTATCTATCTATCTATCTATCTATCTATCTATCTGAAGTTGGTCCAGCACCATTGCGGAAAAGTTTGTCTTGTGTTGATTATCAGAGTAACGTTGACTTTATAGAAGAAGCTGAGAAGTATTTCTTCCTCTTCAATTTTTTGGAAGAGTTCATGTACAATTGATATTAATTCTTCTTTAAAATGTCATAGATGTCACCAGTGAAGCTATCTGGACATATCTTTTCAACTACCACTCTGATTTATTTAATATAGAGAGATTTATTCAGCTGATCCATTCTTGAGTGAGCTTTGGATTTGTCATTTCTGAAGAATTTGTCCATTTTATGCAAGTTGTCAATTTTGTTAGCATAAAGTTATTGATAATACTCATTAGTATCCTTTTAATATCAGTAGAATTTGGAGCAATGCCACCTCTCTCATTCCTCATATTTGTAATAGGTGTCTTCTCTCTTATTTTTCCTGATTAGTCTGGCTATAGGTTTATCAGTTTAAATTCTTATCTGAAAGGACACACTTTTGCTTTCTTTGATTTACTTATTATTTTTCCATTTTCTATTTTATTGATTTCTATACTAAACTTTATTATTTATTTTTTACTGTTTACCTATGGCTTAATTTGATCTTTTTTTTCAACATTGTTTTTTGAAGTGGAAGATCATTAGTTTGAGACCCTTCTCTTTTATAATAAAGGCATCTAATGCTATAAATTTCTCTCAGAGTAATACTTTACCTGCATCCCACAAATTTTGGTATGTTGTATTTGCATTGTCATTGAGTTAAATATATTTCCTAATCACCATTTTGTTTATTCTTCTGACATGTATATTTAAAAGTGTATTATTTAGTTTCAAAATATTTGAGAATTTTTCAAATTTATTTCTGTCATTCACTTCTAAATATTACCTTTGTGGTCTTAGAACATGCATTCTGTGACTTGATTCCATGAAGCTTTATTTAAATTTGCTTTATGGTCCAGAAAATGGTCCATCTTTGTGAAATTTCTTCTGTGTACTTGAAAACAATTTGTATTCTCTTGTTATTAGGTGGAGTGTTCTATAAATGTCAATGAGGTCAAAAATCTGTTATTAGATGAAAAACCATTTATAATTATTATGTTCTCATGATTAATTGACTCATTTATCACTACTAAATGAGCCTCTTTATACCTGGTAATATTTTTGCTATGAAATCTATTTTGTCTTATAATATAATCACCCAGACTTCTTTGATTAGTGTTAGCATAGTATATCTTTTTCCATCCTTTTACTTCTAACCTACTTTGTTGTTTATATTTAAAGCTATTTTCTTTTTGGCAATATATAGTTTGTTTTTGCTTTTAATCGATTGGACAACTTCTAGCTTTTAATTGAGATCTTTAAATTATGTACTTTTAGTATGAATAGTGATATGATTATATTCTTATATGTATGACCTTGCTATTGTTTTTATATTTATCTTATTTGTTTGTTCCTCTCAAAACTTCTTCCCTTCCTTCTTCTTGCTATCAAGAAAGCAAAAGATATGAGTGGTACTCATTTTGACATATTAGTCCTCTTCTGTCCAATATGGTAGCCACGTGCCACATGTGCCCACTGAGTACTTCAGTGTGAGAAGTTCAAATCAAAATATACTCCAAATGTGAAGGACTTAATAAAAAAAGTAAAATATCTCATTATTTTGTAAATTCATTGCACATTGAAATCATAATTTTTTGATGTAAAGGGTTAAATGAATTACACCATTAAAATTAATTTTGCTTGTTTATTTTTACTGTTTTTAATGTAGCTTCCAGAAAATTTAAATTACATATGTGGCTCACTTTCTATTTCTAATAGATAGTGCTGTCCTAGAGTATGAGTCAGTAAACTTTATTTTTTATAAAGGACCAGATAGTAAACATATTTGGCTTTGCAGGCCTATAATGTCTGTCATAACTATGCAATGCTGCCATTGTAGCATGAAAAGCAGCCTTAGACAATAAGTAATGAATGGGCGTGGCTGTGCTCCAAAACACCTTTATCTACAAAATTTGGCATATAGCAGATTTGGCCTTTTGTCCTTGATTTGGTGACCCCTTTTTAGACAATAACTTTGAGAATTGAAGCCATGTGTCATGTATGAGCAAGGAACAGAAAGAAAGAAGCCTTAGTCTCTGATGATACTGGAGGCTACCATATCAGCAGCCCTCAACTGACAATATTTTAGGTATGACAAAAATAAATTGCTATCTCATTTGAGTCTTTGTGCATTTTTAAACATGTGTAGCTAAATCTAATTCTATTTATATTCACATGTCATGATTCAATTATATAATTTTGCAAGTTTAAAATTTATAATCCCTCAGTCCATCCTCAGTTCCAAACTTGTCCATTTTCATGTTCAATGTCACTTTCATATAGCTAATTAATATCTAACTTGCCTTATTATCTTTTTATATTGGTGGAGTTCAGGGCAGGTTACCCTAAGACGCACCACTCTGGTATGCAGATTATTTCAAGCTGAAGACACTAAAGACTCAGAAGACTCAGGAAGAGCATTTGACCTTCTCCAAAACGGCCTAAAAGAATTTAACGTAGAAGGCCTGTTCCAGGAAGGAGCCACTTCCATATGATAGCTGTAGTACAATGTAAAATAGTTGTGATAAGAAAGGTACCAACAAGGTGATCTTATCAAAATTCTGTCTCTCAGGCCACACACTCTATAAGTATCCTGGTAAAGAGTCCTATGACAAACATTTGCATTTCCATCTCCATGTAAATTTTCTTCCTCCCCTCTACCCCCTAAATCCCAAACCACTACCCCCAGCATCCTCCTCCTCTGTACCTGAAGGTACTTAAGCGAGCAGCTTAATCAGATGGCCTAGTAGCTCAGTTTTTCCTGAGTTTCTCCCATGTATACATGTTATTAAACTTTGTTTGATTTTCTCCTGGTAACCTGCCCTTTTAATTATTTGACCAGACATAAGAACCTTAAGGGAAAGGGTGGGAGGGATTCTCCCTCTTCCCCAACAATATCATCAACCAATACCTAGTAGATTTGCTTTGTATTTAGCTAGTGTTTAATAAGAACTAGTGGAGTAAATAAAGATTACTATCATGCAAAAGAGTGTCTATCACTAAAATTTCTATACCTAAGGAATCAACCTCAGTGAACAAAGAAAAAGAAGTTCAATTTGTAAAATAATACTACCAAATAACTAAAAAGTTCATTATTCAAAACCCTATTTAATTAATTTTCTTCATAGTTACAATCCTTATGAAAAATTACTCTCATTAAATACGATAGCTTAAAGTAATTCATCAGCTGATACTTTGTTTCATATGCCGATTACGATATGAAACATCATAACTAACCATTCTATTTTTTAACCCTAGTTATCTATACAAATTGTATGGATTTTTGTTAAATTTGTATTATGTACCCCCAAACATCAGATGACTTTGCAGTTCTGGCCAGCTCATCTGTGGTTGAATGAAACCAGGTTTAACAATTTCGAAATGATGGAGCAAGATAATAAGTAGAACTATATGATGTATAAGTTACTACAATTGTGGGTGGAGTTAGTGCTAATAATACTCTTACAGAATGCCAAAAGATCTCTAGAGTAAATAGATTTGTCTCTTTCATAAACAAACAAAAAAAAATCTTCCTGTTGCCCTATTTCAATGTGTAAAAGTCCAACAACTATAATGAGAGACTGATATGTAGCAAAGACAACTCTGTTTTATTAAGACTCAGAGCATCACTAGAAGACTCCATTTCATACCCGTTGGGAATGATGCCTACAAGAGAGAGGCAAGTAGGTTAAAAAGCGGCAAACTCCACTCCTTGCACCACAATTTGCTGAGCTCATTCTTCAATCCTCATGACACCCTTGCATTCTAGAAATTTTTATCCCACTATATTCTTTATATACAAAGAAACAGCCATATCAGAAAGGTTAAGTTACATTTCTAGTGTTGTTGAGCTAGTACATAGATTTAAATTCAAGTCTGGTTGATGTAAAAACTGATATCTTGACAACATAGTCCAAGGCAGTGGATGATAGATATACCTTTCTGTGAATTATAATCTCTTGTAGAAAAAGGAATTACCTTCAGGCACCAAGGAGGAAAGAATGAATTGCCCAGTTGTCACTGCTTGTATGACAATGGTGTCAGTGAACTTATATGTGAAAACACACCCAGTGGATTTTCTGCATTGCTAGAAGTCAGCTAGAGCAGACATAAACGTGACATCTATAATGCTTAACTCATTTTTTCTTGTCATGGCATTTTCAATGAAAGTTTCACATATTGCCAGCATATGACTATTTTGAACTGGTTTCATTACCCCAGGAATAAAACTGAGATTACGTCTTCATTAAAACTTCAATTTCTAATGGCTACAGACCTCTCCTGGTTGATATCCCACACTTTCCTGGTTGATATCCCGCACTCCATATATTTTTCTGAAATAACCATCTTCACGTATTTTGAAAGAACTCCTAAGGGTACTTTCAGATGCCTAACAAATTCAATAACAATGAATTGGTAACTCAAAATAAATAGCATTAAATACTGAGGAAAATTTGTAGCCATCATCACCATCAGCTGACATACCAGTTGAGAAACTAAAAACGCCCCACTGTGTAACTGCTCTTTTAATTCACACACACACACACACACACACACACACACACATACTTTCACAGTAACGAGTTCAGGATGGATTCTAGAAACAGTTACAGTCTTTTTTTAGAAACAACTACAACAACAAAAAAAAAGTTTGACACTTAAGTCCTAAGGCTGAATCCAGTTCTCTCCCAGGACCTCCCCATCCCTTATAACATGCTGAGTTTGCTCTCAGGAAATCCCATGGTTCTTTCTTTCAATGAGACATCCATCAACTCCACCCACAGTGCCCACCTGCCTTTGTCCACAGGAAACATTTTTATTTCCTTTTGTATGTTTTAACCTTAACTGGATAACGATTTAAGATCCTTTATTGACTAGGGGAGTTCTATGCTTCTCTATATGATGAATTCAAATGTATATGTAGGGAAAATGTGCTGCCTGGTTGCACTCATTAGCTTTAACAAAATCTCTGATTTGAATTGATTAATTGGAAGAAGGATGGCACCTAATTCAACGCACCATCAAAATGAAAGCCTCATCCCTCTGCTCAGCCAAAATATCTCATTGGGTGCACACACACGTGTGTGCTTGCACAAGTGCATGCATCCCTCCCCTACACAGACTACAGTACCTCATTTTTATTTAAACTAGTTGTTTTTTTTTCTCTTTTTTGAATGGTAATAATGCTTTCTGGAAGAAAAAAAGCAGGAAGCTGAAACTTTAAATGCTGTGTCTCCTTCTAGTTATTATGAAACATATATTGAAACAATAATAGATTAGGGAACAAATTCTGATGAAGAGAATGCTCAGGAAGGAGGTCTGAATATCCACTGGAATGAAAGAGCTATTAATATGTTGGGATTTTACAAAGTTCAGTGAAATGCTACTGGGGTGCAGTATATCTGAGAAGGTTAATACAATACTTAACAGACTGAGGAAGGTGGTGAATCCCCTGGAAGAGAACTGCATCAGAGGTAATATAATTCCGGATTTATGGGCTTTTAAAGATTCACCAAGTGGGACTCCCTCTCAGAAGAGTCTGGCAGTTTTATTCTCTCTTATAGTGGGTTTTATGGTTTGCCTGAGAATGAAAACCATACTTTTCAGTTTCTGTGATATTAGGAAAAGAAGAACAACTTTCAAAATCTTAGAGCAAGCACAAAGCCTGGTGAAGAGACATCTTATGCCAATAACGACGATGGTAAATGAAAGCTGGAAGTTTCTTATGGTACAAATATTGATCATTCATACAATCTGTTGAACGTTATTGATTATCCATACAATCCTGTTGGTGGCTGGTACTCCCAGTGCCAATACAAGCAGGGATTGTAAAAAAGGCACTTGACAGATCTGAAGCACAGGTACTGGTCTTACCCATATAGAAGGATCAAAGAATGGGAAGGAAAATTACGAAGTAAAACAGATAAATCAGATAAGAACAATAAATATTGTGGTTCCCTGGAAAACTGTATGAGAGTGCGGGGAGGGACTTGAGAATGCTTGGCCTATGTGATCTTGCTATTTCAAAACATCCTTTCAATATCTATCTGTTCAGTGGCCCTGTGAAAACCAAGTAGTCAACCAGGTAATGAAAATCTCTGGGACTCTGCAGGAGTTTTTCAGATTTTTTTCTTTTTAACATAAATGCCCATTTTTACCAAACAAAACTTGTGCAGAGTAAGGCTGGGCTATAAGATGTATAGCTGTGGCAGCGTCCCACATAAAGGAGGAAGATGGGCATGGATGTTAACCCAGGGCTAGTCTTCCTCAGTAAAAAAAAAAAAGAGGAGGATTGGCAGATGTTAGCTCAGGGCCCATCTTCCTCAAAAAAAAAAAAAAAGAAATTGTGACCTGAAATAACCACAGAACCAAAGATCCTCCTTCCCACGGAACCCAAGGACTGGGACATGACTAGAACTTGAAAGTCAGACACTTATCAGAAGTGAGGGGTCCCTCATTCAGGAAGATCTGGTGTTAAAATTCCTTCCCCATCTCATCAAAAATGTTTAGAACCCTATCATAAAAGTTTAGAAACACATCATAAATGTTTAAAACCTTAATGTTAATGTTTGAAGCCCACCAATCAAAACCAGTCCCACCAGTGATTCTGTGTGCCAGGCTGTTCTTCCTAACCTCTTAAATTTCACTCTAAATCCTGAGTCGGAGAGACAGATCTGAAGGGCGCAGACCCCGTGTCTCCCTGCAGATCAATCTCACAGAATAAAGCTGATTTCTCCCCCAAAAGCTGGTGCCATAATTAATTTTTTTATTTATGCTAATCGGGCAAGAGAAGCCCAATTTTGTGCGGTAACATTGTTTCCATCACATCGCGCATGTAAGTACTTAGCACAATGCCTCATGCAAAGTAAGCACTCAAGTGAATGGCACTATTATTAACAATTCACACACTGTAATTTATAATTTGGTATAACATTTTGGGAAGCAGAATTTTAATATAACTTCTGCTTTCAGCTCCAACATGACTCTTATCTTTACAGCAAGAAAAGGTTGAAAAAGAAAAAGTCACTGAAAATCAATGACTTTTCCTGGGCTTCTCAGAAGATTGAGGTCACAGGGAAAACTGCTGCCTTGAAACCTGGAGAAACAAGCAAATCCAGAGTCACAGCTGAGAAGCCCTTCAAGTCTAAACTTGTAGGAAATTTAAATGGTAATTTTGAGGAATTGCTGGAGGCTAGTGTGGTCTGACTGGTGCTCTAAGGGCGACCCCATGTTTTCCAGGCTTTAACCTCCAAGGACCCCACCAGGTTCTCTTGGTGAAGAGCCAAGAAAGATTCCTTAATGACACTGGTGGGGGCAGGGGCAAAGTCACCTTTGAAATAAGCCCAGAGTGCTCACTGTAACAAAGGTCTACTCTCCAGGAGAAAAACCCTTACCAAGGCCTTTTCTCACCTGTAGGAAAGGCATTGCTCCAACTCCAGCCCCCTGTAGCCTTCCCATTTCACCTAAGGGGTGGGGAGTGAAGAAACACTTGTGAAGGTCACAAGCTAGGTGCATAGACCTGCTGCTAAAAAATCTGAGATTTAATCATAGGATTATAGAACACTTTCTATCCTTCACACCTTACCACCACATCAACAGGGCTCCAGTGTGATAACAGCAGCTTACAGCTGACAAAGCTGCAAGACACAGACCTGAAGACCAATTGACAGGGAGGCCCAAAGACTACAGGGGAGACAGAAATAAGGACACTCTCATTCAAAGCCTCTGGCACCCACAGCTACAGCAAACATCACACACAGTCCAACTCCTAGCCAAATAAATACAAACCCTCAGACTAAAGGCATGTCTCCCTCAGTTTCTATTGCCCAGTGTTTAACAATAAATTACAAGGTATGCCAAAAGGCTAGAACAAAACAGTTGAAAGAGACAAAGCAAGAATCAGAACCAGACTTAGATAAGACACAGATTTTGAAATTATCACATGAGGAATTTAAAATAACTATGATTAACAGATTAAGTGTTCTAATGGAAAAAGTAGACAACATGCAAGAACAGAT
The DNA here is from genome assembly GCF_020826845.1 of Diceros bicornis minor. Taxonomy (NCBI): domain Eukaryota; kingdom Metazoa; phylum Chordata; class Mammalia; order Perissodactyla; family Rhinocerotidae; genus Diceros; species Diceros bicornis. The sequence goes on from NC_080761.1 coordinate 51,598,066, forward strand.
GGGTACCATAAGAAGAGAGATGGAAATTCTAAGAAAGAATCAAAGAAATACAAAAATAAAATTTAAAAAACTGCAACAGAAATGAAGAATGCCTTTGATAGGTTTGGTAGTAGACGGAACAGAGCTGAAAAAGGATCAGTAGCTTGAAAATATGTCAGTAGAAACTTTGTAACCTAAAATGTAAAGAGAAAAAGTATAAAAATAATAAAGAATAGAACATGCAAAAGAATGAAAATAATAAAGAACAAAACATAAAAGAATTGTAGGATGATTCAAAAAAGTATAACATATTCATAACAGAAATACTAGAAGAAGAAAGAGAATGAGCAGACAAAATATCTGAAGTAGCAATGACTGAGAATGTTCCAAAATTAATAACAGACACAAAACCACACGTCCAGAAAGCTCAGAGAACACCAAACAGGATAAATATCAAAAAAATATACACCTAGGCATATCATATTCAAATTGCAAGAAAACCTAAAACAAAGAGAAAAATCTTGACAGAAAACAGAGGAAAAAACCCACGTTGGTTATAGAGGAACAAAAATAAGAATTACATTGGACTTCTCCTCAGAAGCCACGCAGGCAAGAAGAGAGCAGAGTGAAATATTTAAAGTGTTGAAAGAAAAATTACAATACCGTAGATATTTATTATCTAAGTATTCATTATGCAGAGTTGTGAAGCAAAAATAATCATTACATGAACATATTTATTCATAATCTGAGCAATCATAATATTAGTCCTTGTTATGGAGTGAACTGTGTTCCTTCAAAATTCATATGTTGAAGCTCTAACCCCCAATGTGACTTTATTTGGAGATAGGACCTTTAAAGAGGTAATTGAGGTTAAATGAGGTCATAGAGGTGGCAACCTAATCCCCCTGGACTTATGCCCTTATAAGAAGAGGAAGTGACACCAAAGAACTCTCCCTCTCTCTATGCATGCACAGAGAAAAGGCCATGTGAAGACACAAGAAGGCTGTCATCTGCAAGCCAGGAAGAGAGGTCTCACCAGAAACCAACTCCATTGACACCTTGATCTTGGACTTCCAGCTTCCAAAACTGTGACAAAATAAATTTCTGTTGTTTAAGCCACCCAGTCTGTGATAGTTTGTTATGGCAACCCAAGCAGACTATACAGTCTTCCCCAAATCAACCATCCCTAGTTTACAATAATGTCTATCCCTGACTGGCAGGCCAATCTAATTTTTCTATACATTAAATATCACAAAGTATAATGGAAATGAAATGCAAATTGATTATCAAGTGAAATGGCAAATTCTGCCTAATGTACAGGATTTCAGGATTTCTGGAATTATACTCAAAATCATGATCCAGCAGAGTTAGGCCTTTAAAAAGTTAGAATAATAATATATTCTTCTCAAGAGAATGTTTTCCCTATTAAGGGATTATGATTTGTTGTTGTTAGTGCCCTCGAGTTGATTCCGACTCCTAGCAACCCTGTGTTCGGCAGATCGGAACCCTGCTGGGTCTTTTTGCGCCATCCTCTCACCTTCTGGTGCTACATCAGAAGATGTTCCACTGCTATTCAGAGGGTTTTCATGGCTGATTTGTTGGGAAGCGGATGGTGGCCAGGTCCTTCTTCTTAGTCTGTCTAGTCTGAAAGCTCCCCTGAAACCTGTCCGTCATGGATGACCCTACTGATATTTGAAATACCAGTGGCATAGCTTTCAGCATCACAGCAACACACAGCCACCACAGTGTGACAACCAACAGGTGGGTGGTGTGGTTCCTTGACCAGGAAAGGAACCTCGGGCCAAGGCGGTGAAGGTGGTGAATCTTAACCACTAGACCACCAGGGCTGGCTCAGGGATTATGATACAATAATCAAAAGTTTAATAATGCTCTAATATTTTTTATTAAATCACTTTCTTTATATCATATAAAAGGATCATAGGTTTTTTTTTTCATGATAAAATTGTCAAAGGGAAATTTCAAGAAAAATAGGAAAGTACTTAATTTCACCAAAATGTTTGTATGCTTTAATCACTTGTTAATCTGATGTTTGCAATTAAAATACACATTCTGGTATTTTAATAGAGTGTTACTCCCTGACTTAAATAAGTAAACTGGAAATATTTAATTAATTCTTTGTTGATGATGAGGACCAAGAAGCATTTTATTGAGATTTTATCTAGAACCTTGTTTCCAATAAACACAAGCATTTCTGAATTTGAAATATATAAATAATAGGTGGTACTCTTTCTTATGGCATCATATGACATTCGGTTTTGTGGGGATAATATTAAAAATATATATGGTTGAACACAGTCTTTAATTTATACCTTTTTTTTTTGGTTTTTATTTTGCAGGGAAGGACTCACCCTGAGTTAACATCTGTTGTCTATCTTTCTCTCTTTTTTTTTTCTCTCCCCAAAACCCCAGTACATGGTTGTACATCGTACTTGTAAGTCCTTCTAGTTCTTCTGCGTGAGCCACCACCACAGCATGGCAACTGACAGATGGGTGATGGGGCTCCAGGACCAGGAAACGAACCTGAGCCACTGAAGCGGTGAAAGCACCAAACTTGAACCACTAGACCATCGGGGCTGGCTCTTTAATTTATACTCTTAATAAACATTAAACCAGAAGCAGATTTGCCACATAATGAAATTTAAGCTTCAAGGCCATTTGCTTACACAGCCTTTATCAAAGGTAAGACCCTAGAAATTGTTTCACATGGTCCTATAGTTGTGTTGAATTTATACAATTAAAATATTTTAACCACGGTTAGTGAAGAATGATAATCTCTTTAAACAACAACTTCATCTCAGTTCATACCTCTCCTTGTGTCAGGGAGCATTGGAGTGGCCATGGGCCATACTGCTATCTGGTTAGCAGAAGTTAAATTGAGGATACATAAAATTTGTATTTAGCAGATGAAACCCCTTTCATGCATGGTTAAGGCATTTTGAATATGCTGTATAGGAATGGTGGATAGTCCTAAGGGCCACTGTGCTGAGTCACTCATCATGATGTCGCAAAAGCTTAGGGCCATAAATCATGATGATATATACATGTGTCCCAGGGTAATCAACAACAGAAGTATGTGAATAATGGAGGTATGAAAAGTACAAAGCTCACAAGGTTTTTTGTTGGAATATTCTTGCAGTCATAAGAAGTATAAAATTGCAAGAGGAGTATTCAGTTCTCATCAGCACCTAATCACAACAAAATTTCTCTCTGTCAGGCTTACACTTGATAATGTAGGTGACTACAAAGGCATCATGCATTTTAAGAAATGGGAATTATGTGAAATAGTATTTAGTAAAATTCCTGTGTTTATAGGACACAGATGTACAGTAATACTACAGAGAGTGCATCTGAAATGTTTTACGCACAACAGAAACATGATGGGAGTTTCCCTAGTTTGAAAATAATCTTTAAAATCCACATGGCATAATCAATATTCATTTGTGAAATTGAAAAAAGTTTTTCTAAATTGTCATTACTAATTTAAAAATAATCAACAATACTAGTGGAGAGACTGAATTATATTTCCATTCTCTCTAAAGAAAATGGCAAGTTAAAAATCTTGTAAAGATGTGATTAGACAATATATAGCCAAAGCCAAAGAAAAAGTAAAATAAAGGATGTGTCAGGCAGTTAATTAACAAAGAGTGTGGATTTTGTTATGTATGTGGAATTTGTCAGCTTCCTCAAATTTATATTTCATTGTCCTGTCTCTGTTAATTCCAAGTAGATGTTCACAATCATAGCTATTTTGTATTCTTTTCCTTAAAGAACATTCCCCAAAGTGTAGCTTTAGGTCCCACAAAATCTGGATCTGCCCCTGTCTAGGAGTCAGATAGAACGTGACTATCACTGAGACTGAACCTCAGAAAAATTAAGCATCCTACCCTTGTTTACCAGGCAATAAATATTGAGACAGGAATTTGCATCTAAGATTAAGTCTTTTCAAAGCCCCTGCTAATGCTGCCACTCTTCTAGACACTTCTCCAATAAGGTGAGAGGGATAACAGCTCTTTAATGGAAAGACAGAGACACAGGCAGGGTCTATCTCCCTGAACCCTCAGCCACTTACCTACCATCACCAATATTTCCTGAGCCTGGTACATTAGAGGACACTCCAGGCAAGAAATGCTTTCTACTGGGGACTTCATTGATTTGAATAATAGGTCACACTGTGTGGAAGTCCCTCCATAGGATGTGCACCATCTTAAGATGCCGGTAAGCTATATGGTTTTTTTTTCCTAAATGCATCTACAGTGCTAAGAATGAGTGAAACTTTAATTAAAGCAAGCAAATATGCTTTGTGTTTTATTATGCGGAAAGTATTTTGAGCTCAATGACTATTTATTGTATCATAAATTGTGATGTAGTCTGCTCACATCTCTTAAGGTACGTTGTGCCATGATTCACTGCTATCCTAATTGCTTTAATTAACTAGTCAATGCTATCCTAGCATTACATCTTAATTATATATACAGAAAGGTAAACTTATTTTACATATGTAAACTAATTAGTTGTCAAAGCAAATGCAGATTGTATTCTGCAAGTAAAGGCTTTAATTTTCTCTCTAAAATTTCTAGGAATATTCCTTAAATGAAATTTATATTCAAACTGAAGCTTTTAGTGAAAAGACTTGAGTATAGATTAAATTACTTTGTATCTTAAACATAATCAAGAGTACAACTATAATATTTCATTGATGTTATCTAAAATGGTGGAACTCCTACTGCTTCTAACCTGCAAGCTGAAATACTTCTGAGCAGATGGCAGAACACTGGATTTGAAACCAAAAATTCTGGGTTTTTATATAAATGCTTCATAGATTTGTCTTATGATTGTGAGCACTTAACTTTTCTAAACTTTACATCCAACAATCATAAAATAGGCATAATGGGGCTATGCTGATGCTGATGCCTTAGCCATTGTAAGAATCTTGCCATACGACGTAAATGAAAGCACAGTGTAAACTCACCTCTCGGCCGTCTTTGACCTGCTTTATACAGAAATATACGCTATCCTTTCTGTTTGCAAGGTTAACGTCAAAGCAAATACCAGAAAGAGAATTATATCCTTGATGTATTTTGTGAGAACCATACAGACAAGAAAAAAATGCAAACAAAAGACAAATGATGAACATTTCCGCAGAAAACACAAAGTCCTGCCCTTTCCTTGCTTGCCAAAGAATCAAAATATTCTGACCATTTTTATGCACATAAATGAATTCTATTTTAGATAAGAATTAACTTTTTTAAATTTTTTTTTAAGTGAACATTGTCATGCCTCTCCCCTCAAGCCTTTATTGTCCTGGAAATTTAACAGACAATTGAGAAACATACTTTTTTCTGCTTTTTCCTTATCGTGCAAATGGTGTGTTTCCTACCATCAAGGAAAATAAGCACTTTTGAACTTTAAGGGAAGAACCAACTAGTTCTCCCTCAACCAAAAAGTCTTCCCAAACCACTCCAAGATCACAAAGAACTCCTCACACATATTTTGAAGAATATTATTTTTGAATACTCTACCAACACATCACTTCATTTCTCTGTGGCTCAGCTTTATCTGGAAGTATACATTCCCTATTTTGGTGGATCACCAATTTCCACTCCCAGTTGTCCCAACAAGAACCTTGGGACTTGATCTTTTGCTTGTTTTCTCTCTCAATCATGCAGTTCTGTTTATTACACTTCTTTCAAGTTTGCTGGCTCCTCCTCTCCTCCATATCCATTGACCATTAACCATCAGTAATCTTACTGGCTTTGAGCTAGATCTCAGCAACTATTCTGAATTCCACTTTTGCCTTTTTCATTATCATTAGCCACTACAGTGAAAGAGTTCTTATAAAATTTTAAAATCTTTCCTTCCGCTTCTCACCAAGAAGGAGTAGCAGGAATGGAATTGCCTTCATGCCTTAAACAACCAGACAACCTGAAAGAAATTACAACACTGATTTTCAGACATTGGACTCACAGACAGCACAGGACTGTGATTTTGGGGAACATGGGAACAAACAAGGTGACTCATATGATTGTTCTAGCTCACTGTCAGGAGGCAATTTTCAGGCCACAGCACAAACAGGGAAAATCTGGCAGAGACCCTGAGGCCTCTCAGAGTTAAGGGGATCAGAGTTTGGAAAAATCAAGGTAGTGAAAACGTGCCAAGTCAAATATCAGAAAAGAGGAAGCTGTCCAGAGAGGGAGCGAGATTTGGAGAGTTGCAAAAAGGTCTCTTCAAGTCTTTCACTGAATGCTGGTATGTGCATGCATGACAGGAAACAAACTGAGACCAAAGAAGAACCACTGGAAAGGAGGAACAGAATGATTTCCAGAGGTAACACAGTGCTAAAAATAATTTGTAGTCACAGCATCCAGAGTGGGCAGATCTTGTTGTACCTGAGGCATCAAATAGTATCCATACAAGGATACTGTCTACACGGTGAGGTGAAATTAGCCATAACTTAAAGGTCACTCTGGCTCTCCCTTAATAAAGCTTCATCTAGTCCCTCAGTTAATTCTGCCTAAGTAAACAAGTGTATTTGAAGCTCTGAGTGTACCAACAGTTAATTAAAGCTGAAGTCAGGGGCAGATGGAGCTTTGAACAGGCTGACTCAGGGAAGACAAGGCCCAGCGGGAACAAGGTCAGGTATGTAGGAGTGAGTTCCATGTCAAGGTCAGGCATGGAGGGGTGAGTTCCATGTCCTCCTTGAGCTGCAGCCTCTCTCTGAAACTCTACCAGATGCTTCCAGATTTCATACTGGACTTCTGTCTGGAAATCTACCCAATCTGCTTTGTCAACCCTTTCTATTCAGAAGATGAATACTGACTGCTTCAGCTTCTAATTGAAGTCCTCATACAAATGAGGCATATTTATTGAGAACCATGGCTCAGTCATGACCTTGACTCAGAAAGTACTATGGGCCAGAAAGGGTGGGTACTGGATCCAGCTCACTAAGTTGAAATCCCTTTTATTCCACACCGATTATTTGACATTACACTTCTCCTGGTCCTGTACATGCTGTGATTTAGAAACTTGGTTGCCTGCTATTCACCTTCCAACCTTAATGGCAGTCAATTTTACATATAAATAAATAGTTTTATCCCTGGCCCTAATATTCCCACTGGCATGCAAAGGAACAGGAATACATGACCCATAATGAAGAGAGTAACAAGCAATTGAAATGAATCCAGACACAGATCTTAGATTAGTAGAAAAGGGCATTAAAACAATTATTGTAACAGTATTCCAATGTTAAAAAATTTAATTAGAGCTATTGAAGAAGAAAAAGACCCAAATCAAATTCCTTGAGATAAATACGACAATGTCTGGGATGAAGAATACAGTGGACGGCATTAATGGAAGATTAGACTTTGCAGAAAAAAGATGACTGAACTTGAAGACATATCAAAACAAATGCTCTAAAATGACACACAGAAAGAAAAACAAATGTAGTGAACTGTGGGACAACTTCAAGTGACCTAACGTATGAGTAATTGGAGTCCCTAAAGTAAAGGAAAAGAGAAGTGTTTGTGGCAAAAGTCATGAAAGAGAGCGAGAAAGCTGTTATGGAAGACCAGGTTGAACTTGAGAACTGATGAGTTGTAAGTAAGTGAGGAGAAGGAAGATGTGGAAGAAGACTGATGTTTGTTGAACTAGAACCTAACCAGTAGGAAGATCATAACTCTAAGTATAATCTGGAATTAAGCTGAATCAAACAATGTGAAAATAAAGTATCTATGAATTTAAACTATGAAGAGGATTGGAAGATTGATAGAAGATCATATATAAACCTGTTTGTCTCTTTTCCATGATCAGAGTTCAATTTTTTTTTTTTTTGATGAGGAAGATTGGCCCTGAGCTAACATCTGTGCCAATCTTCCCCTATTTTGTACGTGGGATGCTGCCACAGTATGGTTTGATGAGTGGTATGTCTGTCTGTGCCCAGGATCTGAACCTGCAAGCCCTGGGTTGCCAAAGTGGAGTGCGTGAACCCAAACACTATGCCACTGGGCCGGCACCCAGAGTTCAATTCTTTTAGCCTCCCAATACTTCATGATGATTCCTTTGCAAATTAGATTTTTGAGCTTTGTGATAACAAGACACAATTTGAGAAAAATTATCCACAGGGATATTCAGATTGTGATTCCATATTATTGGCTAAACTTCTGATTGACACTAATTTTTCCCCTAGTTATCTGCAATCTAATATTACTAATCACTGTGAGAAAAATTTAAATTTATCATATGAACTTTTTTTCAAAAACTATACCTAAATAATCTGCTACGGTTAGAGAATATTTCTTTCTCTAAATATTTATAAGATCCTTGGAAAAATAAAGAGATCTTCACAGTTAAAGATCCATAAAAACTCACTTATCTTACTTTAGTTGAAGAAAGAATAGAAGGTAAATTCACTTGCACAAAATTATAAACTTATCCAACAAATATAGTTTCTATGCTTAGTGGAGTTCCTGACTAAATAATAATGCCTACAATTTGCTGAGGACTTTGTGCCAGATCCATGATAAGTGTTTAACATGGAAATTTAACCAAAAACAGTGGCAGAAAAATGCTTCTTTATAGTTCAGATAAGTAAATTGTAAAGCTGCTAAGTATATTTTCCTAAGTATACATAACTTCAAATGTTATATTGTTTGCTATATAAAATAGTGCTATTGTAATATGTTTTTATTTATGTGAAAACTCCATTTTTATAATATTTTTATATTTAACTTAATAACTTTGTAATGATAAATTTACATTAAGATTTTGATGAATTATTATAATGAATGATCTTGAAAAAAATATTCAATTGCTAAACATAATTCCTTGACAGAAATAATCAGTTAGTAATTGGATCCATATTCCTCCAGGGTTTTCTCTCTCTTTTTTCTCTCCATCACACTCAGAGATACACACACAAGCATATTTAAAAATATATCATAGACACATTTTCTAGATCAGCACTTATAAATACATCATCATTTTTACTAATTACATACTATTTATTGCATTACCATAATATTGATGCAGATTTATACTGCGTCTTTCCTTTCACTGTTATACATAGCTCTGAGATGAACTGACATGGATATTTTTGCACACATTCTGCTCTTCACTTATGCACATAACTGCTGTCTACATTTTGGTTCATGTCCTCTTTCAGGGACAGCCTCATTTCAGCAGTCTAGCTTGATTTCCTCTCGCGCCACCAGAGAGAGCCAAGGATGACTCTCAACGATGTGCAGGTGGGTTTAAAGTGGGGAAAGCCTAGGAAACGGTTAGACAAAATAATGCGGTAAACAGGCGATGATAACATATACTAAAGCAGTGACCACAAAACGGAGATGAGAGAAAAATCAGAGAGGTGATTCTGACACGGACAAGGGACTCTCTAGGTTAAGATCCCCTTGGGGACGGAGACAGGCTCACACTTCTCCATTCCCAGTGCTTGTTGTCGTAACTGGCACATAGTAAGGGATCAAAAAACAAAACAAGATGGAATGAGGGAAAAGAGTATTTACAGCAATGGGTGCCTAAATTGCGTGGACTCTGAGTGAGAGCAAGAAAATCAGGAAGACTGTTTTTATTTCTTGGAGCGTCTCTGTTGTGGAAGTAGGAGGAATCATGCTCACATACCTTGTTGAATGCTTTTTCCTCCTCCTAGCGTGTATGCATGGAAACATCTTCTAAGAATCTTTCTCTGTTCTTCAAATCATTACCCCAGGGAACATAAATTTCTTTTTTCCAAATGATAATAAACATTTGCTGTTAATTCTGCTCTATGCTATAGTGATATATTTGGCTTCCTCTGCTTGATGGCGATGTACTTGAAAAAATAAGTTTATTTTTCATACTTAAATCTCATACACTGCCTAGTGTAATACCGTGCCTACCATAAATACAGTTAAATCTGAAAATGAAAGGAATATGTGTAACTGTATTCCATATATTACCAAAGTTATTACTGATGTTGCTTATTTTTAATAAATGAATCTGGTTTACTTACTCATTTTTTTCATCATTATATTTTGTGAGTCAGGGAACTGTGTCCCAAGCACTCACCGGCTGTTTGAATTATGGTGTGCTGAGTCACACCAGGACTGCCCACAATCTGTGCTCAGGCTCCAGGTAGTAGACTCACCAATCAATCTTATTTAGGAGCTAGAGGAGTAATAATAAAGTGTGTGAGAGCAAAGATGGGGAATAAAAATATGTAAAAGAAAGACATTCTGTGTATTTTCAATATGTTTCTTGTTACCAAACATTCATTTCTCAATTTAGCCCCTAAATGTCTTAGTGAAGAACTTGCATATTTTACTAGGGAGTAAAGAATAACAATTACTTCTACATTAAATAAAAGAATTGGAAGGTTATTTACTGACTTTGCAGGCTAAGACAGATCATCTTATACAATTAAGTGATATCACTTTAAAATAATAAATTTTCTCTTGCTAACTTGTACTTTCAGTAATTATTTTGGATCCCGGTGAAATACAGTGTTAAGAGAATTTTCATCTTATAAATGAAGTATTCTTACCAAAAAAGAGCCCAAAATCCTGATCTTTGGCTATAAATGTGGGCTCTGTACTCAGAACATGTTTCTTTGACTCTTGGCTCTGTTATTTTACCAGGTGTAGGACCATGGGCCAGTTACTTAATTTCCTTTGGTGTGTTTTCACAAATCTGTCACTAGGGACAGAAATATCAACTAAGAGTGTGGTTTTAAGGATTGAAAGAAATAAAAACAGGTGATGTTCTCACACTGCTGGCACATAGAAAGTGATGAAAATGCTAGCTTTTCAGTTTATCAGTGGTACTGGGTTAAGGATTCTGGCAACAGTCTCTAATACATTTCAGGTTGTATAGAAAATATCTTTTCTGTCCTCTCCCGCTATTTGACATATTGGAGTATTTATTAATCCTGGAGCTACTGCACCTCAAATGTGACCTTTGTTAAGTGGATTATATTATCTAACTAGAGCTCTCATTAGAGAATGTCCTAATAGCATGACAGGAAATAAATAAATAAATACTCAAGAGGTCATTGCAGGTTCTTCTCATGAAGAGAATTACCTTTGTTTAGAAAAATGTCCAATGAATATGGATGAGTAGAGAAATAAAATCCTCTCGGATTGGTTTGAATGGGCTGGAATGAAAAACAAGTCTGGAGGGAAAGAGCAGCGAGAAAAGAGTAATTTAAGTCCACAGAAGTTCACTAGAAATATATGGCTGAGGATTTTTTAAGACTCGAGAGTATTTTATATTTTTTATTGATCACTTATGGCCTATATTTTCTCTCAAATTTAATATTATACTAGAAAAATTTGCTTAGTATTTTTGATAACTCTTGGGAGTGAAGCTGTGCTTCACATGTGGCTAAACACAAGGCATAGAGAAGACTAGGGGCATTATTGAAAGCGTGATCATTATTACAAAGGGAACAAGAAATTGAAAAAAGGAGACCTTGGAAATGAGAATGTAAGCCACTAGTAGATATATCGGGTATTAGATTTTTCACAGGACATGGATGAGAGGTCAAGCCAATTTTATTTAAATTAAATATGTCAATGTCAAGGTTACCCCAGATCATATATCTTCTTAGCAGGAGATTAACTACAGGGTATTATACTCTTCCAAAGTACACTTTTAATTTAATCATGTGTGTTATTCATTTGATATTTACTATCAATCTTTCAGTAGATGGATATTATTGTCATGATAAATATCTTGCATTCCCTTCCAAGTAGGCTTAGAGAATGTTCACTTCTGCTCATTTATGTGTCCCCTCCTGGATCTGTATTTCACATCTTCTTGGGAACAATTATATTTAGACAATTTGAAAGATTTTTCCCCCAGAGGCAACATAACTTGTAGAATACTAGAACTGGATGATATTATGTACACTTTTTTTAGGGGTTAATCTTTCCCCAGTTCAGTTATATGTCTGCACTATGAATAGTCACATTTAGACAACCAGTTTGTCCCCTCAGTGCATTTCTCTGATGGGAGTAGATACTGTCAAGAGCAGAGCTGAGCTGCCAGGTGTTGGAGCAGTCAATTAAAACAGCAAGCCAAACTGAGAGTAAGAGCCAAGACTTTAACCACTTACTGCTAAAGTATAAGAAAGAGGCGAGGGGCCGGCCCGGTGGCGCAAGCGGTTAAGTGCGCGCGCTCCGCTGCGGCGGCCCGGGGTTCGCTGGTTCGGATCCCGGGCGCGCACCGACGCACTGCTTGGCAAGCCATGCTGTGGCGGCGTCCCATATAAAGTGGAGGAAGATGGGCACAGATGTTAGCCCAGGGCCGTCTTCCTCAGCAAAAAAAGAGGAGGATTGGCGGATGTTAGCACAGGGCTGATCTCCTCACAAAAAAAAAAAAAAAAAAAAAAAAAAAAAAAAAAAAAGAAAGAGGCGAAACCTAGAGAAAGAACAGCTCCTCCACTGTTCCATTTTTTTCCAATGGAACTGCACTGGGTGAGGTCAGGTGGATCAGCACAGATGTGGGCATCCTCTCACTGCAGAAGGAGCTTTGATAAAAGGCTTCTGGCATTGTAAGGATCAGGGCCAGGGAGGGAAGAGAGCAAAAGGGATGCGAGGGAAAAGTACTTGGTTCGGAGTCTGAGTGGAGGAAAGTGTCTTCAATCTTCTCCCCATAAGGATACATAAGGAGTTTTTCACCAATAATAACATTCTAGAAATCCATCTAGATTACTGCATGTATCAATATTGTGCTTCTTTTTGTTGTTGAGTAGAATTCCATGGTATGGTTGTAGCACAATTATATAAACATTTACCCATTGAAGGACATTTGGATGTTTCCAGTTTGGGGTTATTACAAAGATCTGACATGAGCATTCATGTGCAGGTTTTAATGTGAATGTATGTTTTCATTTTGGGGGGATAATGGCCCAAGTGTATGACTGCTGAGTTGTATTTGATAGAGGCATAATTTTATAAAAAATTGCCAAGTTATTTTCCAGAGTGGTTGTATCGTTTTATGTTAGCACCAGAAATGTATGAAAGATTAAGTTTATCCACATTCTCACCAGTATTTGGTTTTGTCACAATTTATTTTTTTTTTTGAGGAAGATCAGCCCTGAGCTAACATCCATGCCAATCCTCTTCTTTTTGGTGAGGAAGACTGGCCCTGAGCTAACATCCATGCCCATCTTCATCCACTTTATATGGTACGCTGCCACAGCATGGCCTGACAAGCGGTGCATCAGTGTGTGCCGGGATCCGAACCCAGGCCTCCAGCAGCGGAGCCCACACACTTAACCACTACACCATGGGGCAGGTGCCTGTTATAATTTTTTTTTCTAAGTTTTAGATGTTCAAATAAGTGTGTAGAGATCTCTCATAGTGATTTAATTTGCATATCCTGAATGGTAAATTATATTGAACATATTTTCACGTTTATTTGCCATTCATATCTCCTCTTTGGTGAGATGTCTTTTGCCGATTTTTCTAATTGGATTTTTTTTTTTAACATTGCCTTGTGATAGTTCTTTACATAGTCTAGATATAAGACCTTTATCAGATATGTGATTTGCAGATATTTTATCCCAGTCTGTAGTGTTATTTTTTCATCGTCTCTATAGGGTCTTTCACAGTGCTGATCTTCTTAATAGAGCCGAGTGTTTTCCAGTTAGTTAATAGGAAAAAAAAACAAAGGAAAGCAAATACAAATCTCACCCTGAGTTTATGGAGCTGTTCATATAAGTAACTTAACCACTATTCATTATATTACAGCAATGAAAAATACATTCCAATTTTCAAATAATTGATTTATACATCACTATTTAGAATACAACCTGCTCATAAGTAGGAGACTTCCATTTATGAACCAAATTGGAATGAAAACGACAATTACTTTCTTTTCCTAAACACAAATATTTTGGCGTTCTCTCATTCTTTAAGTCAATTAAATGAAAAGAAACTAATGCCCCACACACTTTTTTATATATTTTCTCTCTGAGCCAATATTTTGACACTCGTATGTGATATTCAGCCAGAAGTGTCCCAAAATTTCTATTGAAATTAAGATCCAATAATATTAAGGATGTCTTTGTAAGTAATATTTTAAAATTATTTTTTCCATTTTTAATTCAGTTTTAATAAGATTGAATTATTGGTGGTAATAAAGAAAAAATAACATATTCACTTAAAATAACCTACAAATTTAAGATATTACCCCCAACATTATTACCTATTATCCATTCCTTACACTCAGAAGAAAATATTAAATTTTCACATTTCTGGAACATATTTGATTGTAAGTTCACTTTAACTTTAAGATAACAAAATGTTCTCATATTGCTTTTCCATTTTACCGTATTACGTCATCTTAGATAAAATGATGAAGATTTTTTTATACGATACACGATAAATTTTGGGCATTGTGCATACTTTGATAAATTTTGGTTACATAAAATAAAAATAATGAAGCTGAATTGGTAGAAATCCTTTTTGGTTAAATCCAAGTAATGACTATTGTTATTTCTCAACCAGCCATAAAAATATTTCCTCCGTATTTATCACACATATTTTTTATTTAATACTTTGAAAGATGAAGAATGAGTTAGAATTAAGAGTGAACCTATAGTGTAACAGCTGTTTTCTTTGTGATGAGGTTGAAACTCTGAAGAATTTACATTTTTGTTTTGAAGCTTAAATTTATTGACCATCTTGTCTCTGTCTTGTATTATGTTAAATATTTTGAATGTGTGAGTTTGAAATCTGATCTCCGACATCAGGGATATTACTTTCTTAGAGAGTTAATATGAATATGAACCAATTTATCATTAACTAATTCAGTTTGTAATAAAATGTTAAATACCAATTGTCAGCTAAAAGTGCTACAGTGATTTTTGAGAATATACAGGAAAAAATATATACTAACAGGTACTAATGGGAAAATAAAGCTTAAACTGAGTCCTATCATATTAGGAGAATTTGGATTAGCAGGTCACAAGACAAGTATTAAAAAATACCCAAGGAGATGCAAATAAGGGAGTTGGAGAGGAAAGAAAAACAAAGATGTTCTCTTTTTCTACAAAAATTCATTTTGCAGTGCCATTAAATAATATGGGGCTTTCTACTTATTTGTCTTTTAGCTATTAGTTTATTTGTAATTTTTAAAGAGAGGGCTGGCCCCGTGACTTAGGGTTAAGTGCGTGCGCTCCGCTACTGGCAGCCTGGGTTCGGACCCCGGGCGCGCACCAACGCACCGCTTCTCCGGCCATGCTGAGGCAGCTTCCCACATACAGCAACTAGAAAGATGTACAACTATGACATAACAACTATCTACTGCGACTTTGGGGGGCAAAAAAAAAAAGGAGGATTGGCAATAGATGTTAGCTCAGAGCCGGTCTTCCTCAGCAAAAAGAGGAGGATTAGCATGGATGTTAGCTCAGGGCTGATCTTCCTCACACACACAAAAAATAAAATAAATAAATAAATAAATAAAGCAATCCCCACCTTATATGGTGACATAAACAATAATGTACAACAAAAATTTCAAAATAAAAAAATAAAAAGAAAATAAAAAAAAATAAAAAGCAATCCCCCAAATCTCAATGGCTTACACCAAACGTTTTTGTTCTTGTGTTACATTGCAAGTCAGTGGAAGGCGAAGTCTCTCTAGGAGAAAAGACCCCCGTGGCAGAGAGACAAAGAGCAGTAATGGGCCTATCAAGGACTCCCAGAGCTTCTGCGCCCCAGCACCACCCAACACATCCACCCCCTTTTCATGACCAAAACAAACTACATGGTCAAACTCAGGGTCAGAAGAGTAGCCAAAAACAAATCTTATGGTGGGGAAGGGCAGTTAAATAACTAGAAATATTAAGTCAACCAACTAAAGATTAATTACAAAAAGTTCATCATCCAAGTAGAAAACTATTCAAACTACATAGATATGTGTTTCACAAAAGGGACCATTCAAGTCACCAAAATAATGTAAAAGGCAATTCAAAATCTTTAGTATTAAAATAAAGGCAAATTAAAACTATAAAGTATAATTTTTCAACAATCAGATTGATAGAATTTAAAATGTGTAACTAAAATCTGGTGTTGGAGATATTATGAGGAAAAAGATATTTTATGATCTGTTCTTTGGAGTATTAATCACAATATTTATTTTGGAAATAAATATCCAAATATTTTGAAATGAAAAACATACTTTGATTTAGCAACGAGTTTGGAGAATCAATATTAAGAAAATAATTACAGAAGTGAAGAAATGTACTTGCACAAAGACTTCACTATCGTTTATAGTAGACAAAAATTAGAAATATAAAAATGTCTATCAATGAGAGCCAGATTAAACAGTTCACACATAAATTCTGTACTATGGAAACACTTAAATTGAGTAAGGAAATTCTATTTAATCCCTATCTATCTGTCTATCTATCTATCTATCTATCTCCACGATATATTTTTGCGTATAAAAACTTTAAAAACAGCAGGATGTCATGTTTCTATATATGTGAAATTACATTCATTTTATACTTATATTTATCCAGAGGTATGCAGAAGGAAATAACTGGAAAGAACATCACCAAAAATCTCACTTGAATGTGTATAAATAGTGCTAATTTGAATAATTTGTTATAGAGTGGCTGTTTTACAATAAATAACTACTATCTTCACTCTAAGAAAAAGATGTGTACTTTTTTTTTCAAAAAAAATATAGGACTTCCCTTGAACATAGCAGTTCCAGTCACTACTTATTCCAATGAGCTGAGCTACATCTACACTCAGAAACCCATGTCTCAGCTACCTACAGTTGCCAAGGATATGGGCACCATCTATTCCTGTGTGGGTATCTTCCAGCATGGGAAAGTAGAGATGATTGCCAATGATTAGGTGGATCACCTAAAACTGTTACCTTAACTGATACTGCACAATTGATTGGTGGTATGTTTCAAGGAATCAGACCACATTTGTTTGGACAAAGATGTGATAATACTTTTATCCAGTCTGGTATGAACCTTTCACTCTTCTTGGTAGTAAATGATGCAAGAAGGCCCATGGTCCAGATGGAATACAAGGGAGAGTCCAGAAGCTTCTATCCAGAGGAGGTATCTTCTACGATTCTAGCACAGATGAGAAAATCACAGAAGTCTAGCTAGGGAAGACTGTTAACAAATTCTATTGTCACAGCATTAGTTTATTAATGACTCTCAACATCAGGTTTCCAAAGATGTTAGACCCATTGCTGGTCTCAGTATCCTCAGAAGCATCAAAGAGCCATTGACTGCTGCTATTGTTTATGGCTTGAACAAGATCTTGGTGTGAAATAAATATGGTGACCTGTTTCTTAGAAGGTGTACTTTTAATGTGTAAATCCTCACTATTGAATATGGAATCTTTTCGGTCAAATCTACAGCAAAAGACTAACGCTGAGTTGGAGAAGTCTTTGACAAACGAAACATTTCATTGCAGATTTCAAGTCCAAGCACAAGAATGATATCAGCGAGAACAAGAGAACTTACCACAGCCTCTGTACTACTGTAAACATGCTCAATGTACTTTCTTAAAAAAAAAAAACAAGTCAAAATTAGTACTGATTCTCTCCAAGGAAAGGTTGACTTCCACACTTCCATTATCTGTGCCAGTTTGAAAACTTGAATGCTGACCCGCTCTGTGGCATTCTGGACTCTGGAGAAAACCTTTTACTATGCCAAGTTAGACAAGTCACAGATACATGTCCTCATCCTGATGGGTGATTATACACATATCTCCAACATTCAGAAACTTCTGCAAGACTTCGTCAACGGAAAACAATTGACAAGAACATCAGCCTCTCTGCAGTTATTGTTTATGATACATCTGTCCAGGTGGTGATCTTATCCAGGGACAAATCTGATGATGTTCAAGCTTTGCTGCTCTTCAATATCACTATTTTTTCCATTGGCATTGAAACTCCTGGTAGGGTCACAATTTCTATGATCAAACACATTATCAGCAGGCCCACAAGCAGACACACACCTTCACTACTTAATCAGACAACTAGCTCAGTGCACTTATTCTAGTTTATAAAGATGAATGTGCCATGGCTACCTGCTTGGCAAGTTTTAGTTCATAGGCGTACTACTGTTTGCTATGGTATATCTCAGTTCATAGTCTGTGGATAACAATACAGGAAAAAAGAACAAGATCACCATCACAAATCACAGGGTCTTTTGAGCAAGGAATACATTGAGGGTACAATTCACAAGGCTAAGAAACACAAAGTTGAAATGAAAAGTGGAGACACAGAGAGTCTTCTAAGTATTCTCTTATATCCCACATCTTCAAGGTGAAAGCCATGGTTGAACGTAAAAAATATCAAAGGCAACTGGTGCAGCCATTATGGAAAACAGTATGGAGATTCCTCAAAAAATTAAGAATAGAACTACCATATGATCTAGCTATCCCACTGCTGGGTATTTATCCAAAGAACATGAAAACACGAATGTGTAAAGATACACGCACACCTTTGTGCATTGCAGTATTATTCACAATAGTCAAGACTTGGAAGCAACCTAGGTGCCCATCAAGGGATGAATGGAAAAAGAAGATGTGGTATATATACACAATGGAATACTACTCAGCCATAAAAAAAAACCCATGAAATCTGGCCATTTGTGACAACACGGGTGAACCTTGAGGGTATTATGCTAAGCAAAATAAGTCAGAGGGAGAAAGTCAAATTACCTTATGATCTCACTCTTAAATAGAAGATAACAAAAACAAACAGTCACATAGAGACAGTGATTAAATTGGTGGTTACCAGAGGGAAAGGGGGGAGGGCAGAGGGTGAAAGGAGTGATTAGGCACACTTGTATGGTGATTGATTGTAATTAGTCTTTGGGTGGTGAACATGACATAATCTACACAGAAATTGAAATATAGTGATGTACACCTTAAATTTATATAATGTTATAAGCCAATGTTACCAGAATAAAAAAATATCAAAGGAGTATCAATGATGAGGACAAATAGAAGATTTTTGACAAGTATAGTGAAAACATCAACTGGCTCAATAAAAATCACATTGCAGAGAAGGAGATATTTGCATATCAGTAGAAAGAGTTGGAGAAAGTTTGCAAACTCCCATTACCAAGCTGTTCCAGAGAACAGAAACATACCAAGAAAAACTCCTTGGTACTTCCCTGGGGCAGAGAGATTTCATCTAGAGTAGCTTCTTCTGGATCCATCATTGAAGAGCTTGACCAAGTCAACAAGAACACAGAAACCTTAGCATCATTCCATAGTGAAAAAATGAAGAACCCACATTTGTAGCAAATTCAATGACAGTTAAAAATGATGAACTGATATATTAAATTTTTAAGCACTCTCAATACATAGATGATTACACAGGGAAAGGAGATAACAGTGCAGTTTACCAGTACTGTATTGTAAGTTAGTAGAAAATGCAACGTCCTAAATGAAAACTGTATTTAAAATTTGCACAGAAAATTATAGTAATACTAAAAAAACAAAACACAAAAAAACCAGTAAAATAAAAACCGACACATACAATTCACATTTAACAATTATATTTCAAATCATAGGTCATGATTTCTAAATTTTTAAAATAAAGTCCCCCTTTCCAAATTGATAGGGAATTAGTTAACATGGCCGTTTGCCGTTGCCTCTTTGTAGATTCCACAAGTTGAAAATAAAGAACATATAGAGGAGGAAAAAACAAAAATAAAAACAAAAAAAGAGATTAATAGATCATTTTAATCATTACCATAATTTCTATTTTTCCTAATGGTAACAGCTACTTTTTAAAAAAAATTATAAAATTGATATCAAAAAATAAAATTAATAATTTATTATCTTTTTAATGTGGCATTTGGCTTACAAGATTTTCTCCTTTCCTGATACTAATATTTTTGATAAATGAATTAAACAAAAGATACTATCAATTAAAAAATCAGGGACGATACTTCCACACATTTATCTCATTTATGGTTATATTACTTCTGGACATATAAGAAAATCAAGAACTTGATTTGTCTACTGATCTATTTATTTAGATTTTTTTAGGTTCTTTAATAAAATTTTACAACTTTCTTCATAAAGTTTTTCCATTTCTTTTATTAGACTTATCCCTGAGTAATGTAATTTTGTTGCTCTTGTGACTGGAATCTTTTTAATATCACACTATCTAAACATTTTGCTAAGGTAAAGAAGCATGAAAACATGAAATGGAATGTTTAACACTGGATATGCACAATCTATCAGAAAAGAGATTTTTTAATTTATTTTTTTTCATTTTGAGATGTAAAATTACTCTGCTTTGCTGCCCTTGTCAGCAGGATCAATAAATAACAGTTTAATGGCGTGAAGGCTGTAACACTAAGAGAAGAAATATGAGCTCTCTGTAGTTGAACTTCAGCCAGACTATTTCTTATTGCTTTAGGTACTCCTATTAGTCTCACCCGCTATAAGTACACAAATGGAAGATTTGTATGCATTTATTCATACATAACTCAAACACATGCTAATAAGCATATTTTAAGCACATTTTAATTGGACAGAGACTGTACCACTAAAAAGGTAAGTTTATTGCCACCGTATACACAGACATCAACTTAGCACACAGAATCAAGAATATATTAAAATTACTACTTACTAAATCTCAAAAATTTTTTCTGCATATTAACCTACATGCTATTTTTCTTGTAAAATTTAGGTTGCATTTAGATTGATAATTACAGTCAAGGGAGAACATAGGGAGAGGAAGACCAGTTAGAAAAGAAAATAGGGGGAAAATTTAGTGATAAAGAAATATAAGATACGCAAAAATATAAAGAGGAAAGACATCTGTAATCTTAAGATCTGAGATTAAAGGAGTTCACCTTGGCTCTTTAATAATGATCCATTCCATAGAAACGAGAATTCATGATAGAAATATTGATAATAATTGTTAAAATTTATTGAATGGTTGAACCTGACAGGAACTGTGCTCTCCATTCCATAAAATAACACACACACACCCATGAGAGAACGTTATTGTTTTTCTTATGTAGGGGAGCAGAATATCCTACCCTAAAATGTGTCTCTTTGGCTTGATTATTTTTAAGAACAAAAGACTCAGGAAGAAATTTTGACCTTGCCCCTAACTGCATATAAGAATTTAAGTTAGAAAGCCTGTTCCGGGAAGGAGCTGTCCCCATAGATAACTATAGTATAATATGAACTAGGTGTGGTAGACAGGGAGGAACCTAGCAAGGCCCGTTTGATCAAAGTCCTCCCCATGTCCCATTGTCTCTGCAAGGCATGGTCAACATTTGTTTACCAAACATTTGCTTTTCCATCTCCATGTGAATTGCCTTCCTCCCCTTTGAAGTCCCAAACCACTACCCTCAACATCCTCCTCTGTCTTTAGCTGAAGATGATATTTAAAGTGAAGGCTTTGGCCATTTTGGTGAGTTACTCGGTTTTCCTGGATTTCTCCCATATATACATGTTAATAACTTTGACTTTATCCTGTTATTCTGTCTCATGTCAATTTAATTCTTAGATTAGCCAGAAGAACCTAAAAGGGTAGAGGAATATTTCTTCCTCCCCTACACCTATTTAGCATATATAAATTATAATTCACATACTTAAGTGACTCTCCACTACTTCTTTGTCAAACCAGAACTTTGAACTTTGTGAATTTTTTGTGATTTTTATCTCCTTGCTTTTCCACACACCATTACTACCCAGGATGGGTCGTCTGCCTTGGGCACTGTCAAGAATCAGCGAAACAGTCTCCACTGCTCCAGTTCCCCATAGACTATTCTCTTTCCCATTTTCGCAGGGAATATCCACATTCCTCTTTCCCCTACAGCTTTTCCCTGCCCCATCAACATTTTTTTTTTCTTTTGTTTCTTCTTAGTGAGTACTCATGACCTATGAGCAATCAAAAGACAGTAGCAACCAACAAACCAGGAAACAAAGTGAATTTGATGTCCTTTTAAAAACAAACAAAACAACAAAAACAAACTCCTTAAACAATGCAAATGTTCATGTATTATCACTTCTTAATTATCACGTACAACAATATAGATGAGTTTGAGATCAGAGTCAGAGTTCTTAACCACAGCAATCTGGAGATAACATAACATTTGCTTAATAACACAGACTTGGAAGTCAGACTGGTTAGCTTCAGTTCCCAGCTTCACTGTATGCTTGCTCTGTGACCTTGCAAACATTGCTATGTCTCAGTTTTCCTGTAAAAGTGTGATAATCACTTTACTGATAGAGCTTGTCTTCTTGCTTTCTTGTAATGATTAAATGCAATGACACACATGAAGAGCTTACAGCAGTACGTGGAGCATATTTAGTCCTCTAAAGATGTTAGCCTATGGTTCTGGGACAATATACACCTGCCCTGACTCTGTGCCTTCCTTCTTCTTTGCTCATGCTGGCTTTGGCCGCTGATGCATCCTGACTCATACGTTTGTGTTCATCAGACTTTGATCTGGGTAGGCAGTATTGGAGGGTATGGGGAGCACAGGTTTTAGAGAAATGTTGACTCTGCTATTTTCAATTTGTATGATTTTGGATGAGATACTTAAACCTTCAACATCATATTCTTCATCAGTAAAACTGGAAATTGTAATACTTCCTAGGGTTTCTGTGAGGATAAATGAGCTAATACAATAAAGAACTTTCTCAGGTCTTGATGTTACTGCAGCTGCCACTACATCAGCAACAGCAGCCACAATGTGGTGAGCACTAGATATGTTCCAGATACTTTTGAGTCATTTTACAAAAATTATTCTATTTCACTCTCACAACTACTAGCTTAGGAAGTGATTAATATTGACACTTCAAAATCAAAATTCTGAGCCTCAAAGAGCCATTCCACTGCTTAAGTGACTTGTCCAAAGGACTACTTACTCCCCAGGACCTTGAAATAATGCAATTCTGAAGTGTATATTCAAATATTACTTAGTTGTATAATTCAAGAGAGTGGTCATTGTCATTTATATATTCTAGAAACTGGGAGAAGTATAAGTTCCTGTTGTTATCTCAGTTTATCATGGCTTCTAGTTGCAGGAGAACCACCACTAGCTAGTTTAAGAAGAAAGGAGACTTATTAGAAGATACTTAAAGTTTCTCAGACTTGTTGATAGGATCATAGATTTAGGTGTGGAGGCTACTCCTGCAGCAACCTTCTTGCCTTTATGTTGGATACTTACCCTGCAGTTCACAATGCTGATGCTGGGCATTGTACAGTAAAACCTCCAATGCCACTGTCACTCCTGAAAGCCAGACTCCTGTGCGCCAGCACACCAGAAATGAATTTCTGACTTGATGTCTCATGTGGATCTATCTGACTGGCAGACAAGCCATATTCCTGCTACCTAGCTTCTAAGCAGGATAGAAGCAAGTTATGCCTCTGCCTGGGGAGATGCTGTAAGCAAGCATAGCTGAGGCCATCTTGTTATGCTAAATGGCCCCAGCCCCTCCTCTGTGTGACTACTCGCTGCCCTGCACATGCTCTAAAAAAAATTTACATGCTCTCCTGATTTATGGCCTCTGCTTACTTATGTACTCCCAGGTAGCTTGATAAATTAAAACTTTGTTCTATAAGTTTCTCTCCAGGAACAGGCTGACCACAGGCAGGAAACACACCTACAGGATATCCATTACAGCTGATAGAAGAATAGAACAATAAAAGACCCTGGAGTCTGTCATGCCTGAAGGAAACCCCCTCCTTGCTGCCTATTTTCCCTATATAATTACCTCAAGATTCTGCAATTTTTGAAGATGGTTTTTCTGAGACATTAGTCTGCTATCTTCCTGATTATACCGGCTAATCAAATTAAAAATTCCTGTCTTGATCTCTAACTCATTGTGATTATTTGGCTCAGATCACAGGGAGCAGAGCAAGCCCATTGCTTGGTATCAATAGAATTCGTAATACGTGAAATTCCTCATGCCTTGGAAGGGTTTGAAAATGCCGAGAGGCAAAGATACATGATAAATTTCTAGCACACTTATAAAACTTCAAATCTGGTTGTTATTCTATTCCAGGACAATTTTTGGAGTTAGCCCCCACCTCTGTTTTGGGAAAGTTACATTTACTCTGAGATTGACATCTGTCTGCCACTGCCTCTTATAGAAGAGACTGCTGAATGAATGAATGATCAAATAAATCCTTTACAAAACAACTCACATCAGCACACATTTACAAGTTATGTCATAAAATGACATTAAAAAAACAGTTGAGAGATCTTATTTTGGCAATAAAATAACTTGTATACATTTGTTTACATCATAGCCTCCACACTACGATTCCTCCCTAAAGCCTGTGCTACCCTCCTCACCAGAAATGAAGGTCCTGGTGTTGTCTGAATTACACTGTCTTCTGGATTAGTATTATAAGCCTGGCAGAAAATGGGGAAGATGAGGTTCTGAGGAAATATTTCAGGACTTAAAGTATGAGATTGTAAAAATACAAATAAGATCTTCAATATGATCATAGTGCGTTCTAAGGACTATGGTAAGGAATTGGTAACTATAGCTTGGGGAGTTGGTTGAGGCTAGTTGGGAAAGTAATTTGAATTCTGTATTTTAAGCAATTCTTTAAGCAGCGAGGAGAATGACCAGATGTCTAGACACACCATTTTGACCCTGACAGCATTTTAACAATGTTTTTAAAGACAAAGTTTCATACTTAAAAATATATCAACACTGATCAAACCATTTCTATTTATTATATTATTATTTATTCTACTTAAACACTGCTAACGAAATGTATTATTTTCTGTAAATATTTTAAAATTTTTATTATAAGTATCACTTTGATTTTTTTCAGTTTCAAATTTTATTCTACAAGTTTCTGCCATTGTAAATTTGTGTGTGTTTCATGTCTGATGTTTGAGGGTAAAAATAATGCAGAATTCATTTCTATAATGAGAAGCTTTGGTCATTGTTTATTTTGCTTTATATTAAAGACAGGTACCAGTAATATTCATTATGAGATAGGGGATGAGTGTTTCTTCCCTAATTAACCAAGAAGAAAAACACAGCAAATTGCCTCCAGATGTTATAGGAGTGTTTCTATCGACCAGATCGTGTGTGCTTTGCACTAACACTGTCTTTGCCAGTCTTCTCATTGCTTTGCACATGGGGGTGTAACTCTTCTTACCAGTAGCAGAGCGAAGATGAAACAAAAGGTCCAGCAGTGAAGTCAAAATGCTTTTGAGTGTAAAAATGAAAATGTCAAAATATTTTGCTATGAAGTGATGCTATCACAATTGCTTAAAAAGGGAAATATGATTTAACCATTTAAGAAAGATAGTTGGTGGCATCATGGGCAAAGCCTCGAGGTATAGAGAGACTAAAAATAGACTAAAACCAGTGATTCTGAATTGTCCTTAAGGAACCAATTCAGACATGCGAGGGAGAGGGAGGTGCAAAAAAAAAAAAAAAAAAAATCTACAGAAAACGAAGTCCAGCAACATGTTGTTAGAGCATGGTGATATGCAATGGAAATCATTGTTTTTCAAGTGGCTCAAAACCATAAAAATGAAATTCCAACTAAACACAACGAGAATGGAAAAATAATTGTCCCATAATTACAAATCTGAAGTGCAGAAAAGCAGATTTCAATTGACACTAGTTTTGTCCAGATGATAATTAAAGGTGTATTCCCAAGATTCCTACATATTTCCATGGATTTACAGGTTCATGATTGCTACAGGCTCTGACTTCATGATTCTGATTACTTGTGAGTTTCCATCCCATTTGGGCCTCATGTATCCATGATTCTTCTCTTGGTTTAAGGCTCACTCAGTGGATTGTCCCTTTCATGCACACACACTCATACACACATATTGTGAGAGGGAAAGGGGCTTTACATCAGTGATTTCAGAAACTGTATATTAAGCATCTTTTCTTATAATTTCTTCAGTTACATCACTGACCCTAGAAATTCCTAACTCCATTTTTCCTTCAGGTTTCAGCATCTTTCCAATGACTAATGCTCTCTAGGTCCTCCCTCGCCCTTTCTTGTTCCCTCTTTCCTCCTAAATTCCTATTGATATGAATGGAAATTGAATTAGCTATCCCTTTGGATCGCCCACTAACCCATGACTAAAGCTGTTCCCTTCCTTATGGCGCCAAACAGGAATCTTTCCTAGACGTGACAGTTGTCTCCCTAAGAAGGACTTTTTTTTTTTACTTTGGCTGTTTAGATATATTTCCAAAATCTACTTTATACTATTAGTTTTGTGCTATGCTGATTTTTGCATGTTATATTTCTACTTTAGAATTTGATTGGGTGTTTAACTTCTCTGTTTGTAAAGACAGCAATGTCTCTGCACATCCAGATGTTAACTGTCTCATTTCACTTTGTTTTCAATCATTTTACCAATCCCCTGAAGGAGTGTATTAGTGATGGTTTAACAAACGCCAGCACGAATTGTTGATATTCCCGCAGACAATGAATGCCATTCCAATGAGGGTGGGTGAACCTTCTCCTTCCATACAGTGCAGTCTTTTATTATTTAAAATCTTGTTTTTAAGTAAATTTTCATTCATTATTCATTTCAGTGAGGATTCTGGGCAATGCTGCTCTTACAGGCTCTAAAAAAAAAATCCTCATAAATCTTCTCCACTGGCACAATAGAGAAGGAATTTTCAGTCCATGTGTCCTGTGAAACTAACTGAAATAGAGTAAGTGATTTAAACCTGGCAATGCTAATACGTAGTTCAGGAATCTATGCAGTTTACTTGAGATGCAATCCCAAAAAGGCTGTAGGTGATCATGACTGGGAACACATTCAAGGTAAATGATAAATGTTTTCAAACTGCCACATCCATAAGAGGCAGAAAAACAGGAACTAATCATTGCCCTCATCACAAAGATATGAGTTAATTCATTCAGTCAAGAACACTGCAGAGCCTTGGGAAACAGAAGTTTGAGATCTATTAAACATTATGTTTCTTAATAAATCACTTATCAGATCTACATATCAAAAATCTGGGCTTGGTTTTATTTGACCTTCTCATTTCTCATGAGTGTATGGTAAGGAAGAATGAGATAGGGTAAAAGATTGGTTTTGAATTTCTTGAAATAAATGTTCTATATCTATTCTAGGAACTACTTCAAGAGATGGATTTCAGAACCTAGAATCTTAAATTACCTGCTGTGTGACATGCTGCAGCATAATGTCTTGGATTCTTCCCTTTGCCCTGGGGCAGTATTGACCAATATTTTTTTAGGCTGTGACACAGTTATGAACTTCTGGGGGCACATTGTAAAAACAAACAGAACTTCTCCGAGTTTCCTCAACATTAATGGAAATTGTATTTATAGACCGCCTACCATATAGGAGGCATTAGGCAAAGCTTGTTACATATATAATCACATTTAGTATTTCCCACAATTCTATGCAATGGGTATTATTTTAGAGCAAACCAAGAGACAGAATATTTTAATTATCAACCTGCTTTTCAGCTTACCAGTTGAATTACATTGAGAGAAATCTCTTAACTTTTATGATTGTCTGTGAGGCTGAGGATACTTTGCCATGTATCACATTCATGGCTAAATTGCTTTCTCCTTTTATCCCTCAATTAATAATATGCATTCTCTGTCAAAGAAGTCAGTCTTCCCAGATTGAGATTCATTCTTTTACCAAAAATTAGTTAGGGTAAAGAATTGGCTGGAACTTCCATGTAGAAGCTCAAAATCTATTTCTCATGTATTAAATGTCTTAAATCTTAGTTTCTGTATTTCCAAAGTTCTGGTTTTCATGAAGCTATTCTGTGCTTCAAATTAAATGATATATGTAAATTTGTATAATAAAAATTAAAATATAATGCAAGGATAACATCATGAATAGTCAGTACCACAAATAACAGAGGAAGAAGTGAGTTAGGGAGAAAATAAAGCAAAGCAAAATGTGAGTGAAAAAGCAAAATTGCATACACAGATGCAGGTGAACAATGATCGCTTGGCAATTCCGACCACAATTTTACAATCAAGGTCATCAATCAGTCTATTCCTGCTATGCACAGGATCACAGACATAAACTTGAACAACCTTACATGCTGACAATCTTTCTGCCACATAGACTTATCCAATGTCACCAGCCAATGAGTTAGTTAAGACTTATGAAAGCTGGGAAAGTCACAGTTTTGTATAGTTTGGTTTAACATAATTAGATTTTACTGTTCATCCTCCAAAATATGCAAATAATATGGGGTATCAAGAAAGTTTCAAGTCATATGTGACAATATCTCCTATTTCTTACTGAGCTGATTAGGTTCTGGTCAGATGGGGACTCTACTGCTCTTTGCTTAATAAAACTAGATATAGTATATAAAACGCCTCCTTATTGATTAGCCATTGATTTATAAAAAATAAAGTTTATTGAGCAGCCATGGCATGGCCTGGTGTTTATTAAGTGATTATTGCACTCAGTGTGCCATCCTAGCAAAGTAGAAATCATGTGGGGTTGAATAATAATTATCCAACCTAGGACTTAGTGGGTCAGGGCTATGCTTAGTGCTTACAGTCATTATTAAGTATGTGAAGTATAATCCTTGTAACACCTCAGTGAGGCAGGTATTACTGTTCCCCTTTACAGATAAGGAAACTAGAGTACCAAGTTTTATGTCTGTTAGCTAACACACTTTGTGGAGTCAGTAACAGAACTGCTGTTTGAAATGATATGTGTCTAATTTTGAACCACTCCCATACATGAAAGCATTTGGGGAGCCAAATCATATTTACAAACAGGCTACTGTTTCTAAAAACAGTCCATTTGTAACCTTGTTATGTATTTTTTCACTTATTATAGGATATGTTTCATGAAATTTGTTTTAAACAAAATAATTTTTACATGAGCACAAAGATTTTCACTAATGTTATTTATCTATATATTCCTTTATACAACGTACTATGTCATATGACATTTCTAAAACATGACAAAACATTTATGCCAGAAATAGAGTAAAAGTCATTATATGCATTCTAAAATATGGATTAAATTTAAAATTTGAATCAGACTTTCATCAAGTTGAAGTCAGTATAATGCCATTTCTCCTGCTTAATTGGATATTAATTTTAGCTAATGCAGGATCTAAATATTTTCATAGACCTATACGTAATTAGATAGATTTAAATGCTGAGATTCCAAAACTAAAGTCAATAATTGAATGACAGTATTTAATGTAAAAACATTTTGATTAATTTTTTTGAATTCAGTGGTTTTCTTGGTATAGCAAAATTATTTGGTATGTGAAAAGATGCTAAACATCACTAAATGTCAGGGAAATGCAAATCAAAACCACAATGAGATATCATCTCACACCAGTTAGGATGGATATTATCAAAAAAACAAAAGACAAGAGTTGGCAAGGATATGGAAAAAATGGAACCCTTAGGTACTGTTGATGAAAATGTAAAATGGTAGAGCTGCTTGGAAAACAGTACGGAGGTTCCTCAAAAAATTGAAAATAGAACTATTATATGATTTAGTAATCACACTTCTGGGTATTTATCCAAAATAATTGAAATCAGGATCTCAAAGAGATATTTGCACTCCCATATTCATTGAGGTACAAGAGCCAAGATGAGGAAACAACCTAAATGTTCATTGACGAATGGGTGAATAGAGAAAATGTCATATATATATAATGGAATATTGTTCAACCTTAAAAAAAGAAGAAAATCCTGCAATATACAACAACGTGATGAACCTTGAGGACGTTATACTAGGGAAATAAATCAGTTATAGAGGGACAAATACTGCATGATTCTACTTATATGAGGTATATAAAACAGTTAAACTCATAGAAGCAGAGAGTAGAATGATAGGTGCCAGGGGCTACAGGAAGGGATAGATGGGGGGTTGCTCTTCAATGGGTATAAAGTTTCAGTTACAAGAAATAAATAAGTTCTAGAGATCTACTGTATAATATAGTGCCTATGTTAACAAAACAACATTGTGCAAAATATCTCATGTTAAGTGTTCTTACTACACACACACACACAAACACACAAGGAGATGCAAGCAAACTCTGGGAGGTGTTGGATATGTCTATTACCTTTATTCTGGTAATGGTACCACAGGTGTTTGCGTACTCCAAACTCATCAAATTGTACACATTAAGTATGTGTATTTGTATATAAAATCTCAATGAAGCTGTTTTAAATAAAAAAGAATAAATGAATAAATAAACAACCTTCCCCTAAAAAATAAGATCCCTGAGAAAATGTTGAGGCATCCCCTGAAATAACACTGGAAGGTTTTACAGTGGGGTAAGATTATGCATTACTTTTTAGACTGTGTTAAGGATTTTGACCTTTTTTTGAAGGGCGTTTGGAAGCAATTGGAGAGTCTTGAAAGGGAGAGAGAATGGAGTGACATTATAAAATTTGCTTTTTGAAAAGACAAATGATTCCTGTAACTGCAATAAAGGGAACTGATTGAACAGGGGCAAAAACTGATGTGGAGAAACTTGTTCAGAGGTTATATGAAGATGAGAGATGATCGGGCCCCAGAATAGGGCACAATAAATAAAATGTAGAGAAGGAAACAGAATCAAAATATATTAGTAGAATGACTTAGAAATTGGGAGATGAATTAGACACCGGAAATGAGGGAAAAGAAGACAATCAAATAGATTCTTAGATTTTGACTTGCACAACTAGATGGATGGTGTTGCCATTCATTTAGAAAAGGAATACAGAAGGAAATCCAGGTGTAGAGTGAATGATCATGCTTCTTCTTGAATACGTTGAGTTTAAAGTGACACTGAAGCTTCTAACTGTAGATTTGAGACAGATATAAGGGTCTAGACTTCAGAGGAGATACAGGTTAAAGATATAAAACAATGAGTCATTTGAATTATAAGTATTGGTTAAAGAGCAAGAGATATAATTTTGGAGAGAGAGATTATATATTCAGAAGAGAACCTAGACTGAATCTTAAAGAACTCCAACTTATAAGAGTTGAATAGATGAGAATGAGTTCGTAAAAGAGAAAAAGAAGAAATAGCTAGATAGGTGTGAGGATGCCGAAGGGGTGTAGAGTTACCGAGATTGGGTGAATCCATTATTCTGAGAAAGAGGAGGAAATCAATGAATGCTGCCCACAAGTCAAGGAAAAAGAAAAATCAAAAAAGTTCACACTGATGACCTTAGTGAGATCATAATTTGTCAGAAGCCAAACTGAAGTGAATTGAGCAGAGAATGAGAAATGATGAAATAAAGAGTGAATAAAAGCAATTCTTATTAGAAGTTTTCTTCAGAAAGCATGAGAAAAAGATAGGGATTGGTGTCTGGGAGTTTGGGGTCGGCACTTTGTTGTTTCCTTATGTGGAAAGGGATATAAAAACACTTGAAAGTAATGTGCAAGATCCAGTTGAGAGGCCATGGTTAATAAACACACAAATAAATGGAAAAAAAAGAGTGTACTTTCCTAAGTTGGTAGGAGGGATGGATCAAAACATAGGTGGCAGGACTGATTTGAGATAGTAAGCAGGGCATCCCGTCTATTACAAGAGATAAGAATGAAGAAAGGTACGATTAGAAGTAGGTTAGTTTGTTTAGTGGAGGGAAATTAATAGAACTCATGCTTACTGGCCTAATACCCTTTACGTATTTTATGTGAAGAAGATGATAGTATTGACTAAGATGTGGGGGGAAATTTTAGGCAGCAGGAATCAGGAGAGTGAAAAATTTACCAGTTGTAGTGGAGAGGGTGAGAGTGGCTTTAAAAAGAAAGGAATAATAAAGTGGCCAGAGAATACAAGGGCTTGAGTATTATGACCATGAATTTGTAGTGGTACCAAATATGGAACTCTCTCCAGCAGGAGTCAGCTACTTAGATAGAGGTACAGTGAAAATGAATCATTGGTTTGATCCGTGTTTTGAGACTTGTCAGAGGAGTGGGGTAAAAATAGAATAAACATGGGAGCTCACAGTTTGTCAAAAATGTATAATTTTAGATAAATGGATACAAAAATTAAAATAAGTAAAAATAGCATTTATAATTAGATACATATAAATAAGTATTTATACTTACAAACCTATTTGGCAAACTGTGTAATTTATGATAATAAATGCTTATATGTAAATTATATTTGTTAATTTCTACCAATCAAGATTTAAGTATTTTACGTATATTAGTCAGTTTGCCCTCACCAAACCCTGTGAAATAAGTACTCTAGTTGAGAACACGAAGGAACAGAAATTTAAGCACAAAGTTAACCACCTAGGAGGTGTCAGGGATGAGATCTGAACCCATATTTTGTGGCTACAGAGTCCCTGTTCTTAACAACATCCTATGATGTTTCCTGAAATAGAGAAAAAAATAATAAGATTATGAGTAAGATGGATAAGATGGGACAACTTGAATGATGTATTTGGAGCAGGTAGAGGGTTGCTAAGCTGGAAGTCTCAATAAAGCTGTAAAAGACCAAAGTGGGATTAACTAGATGAGCAAACTGGAATAGTAAAAATGTTATAAGAGCAGAATATAAAGCTCGACAAAGAGATTTTTAGAGATGAATTAGAAATGTGTAATTACAACGTACAGGATGTAGCCAAGTAAGCGGGTGGCTAAGATGGAAGGTCAAAAAGTGTTTGAAGATGAAGTTAAGAATGGCTAGTTTGCTGAGATATTAAAATTATCCAGCATGATACCAGGTTTAGTAAAGAGAAATATGGTGAGCCAAGTACCAAAGTCTTTGCTAAGTAAGATAAATGGGCAGGGTGGTTGACAGATGCTGGAATAAAGAAGAACAGAGGACATTCAGTGAATCAAACACTAAACATTTTAAAAGACAGTCAGAAAATAGTGACTGTAGAGGTGCAGTATGGTAAGAATGACGGACACCAGCTCCATATTCTGACCCTGTAGTTTAAGAACTACGAATACACAGTTACTTCTTTTGGAGAGGGCATGAGGAGAAGCAACTCCTCAAAGAAAAACTAGATTTTATTAAGGCAAGAAGATAGAAGAGGGCCGGCCCCATGGCTTAGCGGTTAGGTGAGCGCGCTCCGCTGCTGGCGGCCCGGGTTCGGATCGCACCGCTTCTCCGGCCATGCTGGGGCCGCGTCCCACATACAGCAACTAAAAGGCTGTGCAACTATGACATACAACTATCTACTGGGGCTTTGGTGGGGAAAAAAAATTAATAAAAAAAAAAAAGAAGAAGATAGAAGAAACATCCAGAAAGAAAATTGAAATTGAGAGGTTTTGAGATGACGGAAAAAAAATATGACTTTCCAGGTTATACACTAAAAGTAAATTATTCTGTGTGTGGGAAGATCCCTTGTAGGTAAGCTTCTGAACCTGTCAGGTTATGTTCTTTCAAGATGAGGGCAGGCTTCTGGGAGGTTCTGGTATAGTAATGAATTTCCACGAGATCAGCTGGCTGCAATGGCTGAAGTACCATTTGTAAGTTTCAAGGACCCACTAGTCTGAGGATCTGAAGGAAGATCACTTTAATAATTTGAACATTCATCCTATGCATTAGTAATTTCAAACTGCCAAGAGGTAGGCCTTACTCCTTACCCACTTAGTTAATTCTCTTGGAGTCTTCAAGGTGGAGACAGAGTTTGTCTTGTATACCAGCTACTCATAAAGGCCACTGCTGTTCTGTTTTCGTTTGTGTTTGGTGAGGATCTCTCCCTGTGGCTTGCCTCCATATCTCCAGAGCTTTGAAATGTCATCACTGCTCAACTTAACCACGGACGAGGTGAGCTTGCCCACTGTTTTCTTGTGGTTGCTGCTTGGTTCTTTCTTTTTCTTGAATCCTGATGCTTTGTAACTCATTTCTTTTTCTCTCCTGCAGGCAAGCACCTCTCTTTTCCAGAATAAAAATTTTTTTTAAGTGTTGGGAGAACAGGGTGCTGCAGCCAAGGTACTGAGGTCCTTAGTAATAGTCCCTTTCTCTTCAGAACAAGCAGGTATTTAAGAAGAGGTGATAGCTGGTGTGAAGCTCTGTTAGGATGTATTCACATGCAACGTTATACTGTACCAGTGACCGCAGCTCACTCACAACTCACAGAGCTGCTGCTGGGTCTATGGGTCCTGCCAGCACCATTTTTCACCATGATGCTTGCATTCTGCTTGGCCCCTCTCTAGACACTACCTTCTAGAACTCCACCCCTGAGAAAAATATACAATTCGATATATCAGGTATGTTAGGTTATGTCTGAATGGGATTCAAGTTCTTAACCATTGGATTCCTGGACCCTATATAAGTCAAGAAATTTGGGCAGGCAACTGTTTAAACATCCTTAAAAATTCTGTGCAAGTTAAAGAGAATTTTTTTTCCTACTGTCGATAGCCTTATTTAGATAATCTTTAAAATAAGTAGTGTTATTTCTAACCTAGAATAATTTTTAAACAATATTAGCAATTTTTTACTACTCTTATACTCTTATAATGATATAGGATATCATTAAAATATTAGTATACAGATGTGGAATTCTCCTATTGAATAATTCGACCAAATTTTACATAAAGTCTTTTTTTTTTCCCTTCCTTTTTTTTGCCAGCTGACCCTCCAGTGTCCCTGAGAGGTTGAGCTAGCTTTAAGTGCCTTCACAATCCTTTGTGCAATTCCGGTGTTTTATAACAGATGTCTAACCCCATCATATTTTTTCTTTTTTAAAACGGCTAAAGTCACAATTTTCCTTTCATGCCTGTCCTACAACTTTGATTTACCATCAGCACAACCGTGTGGGTAAGCCAAAATAGATAGAGAGCTAATACTCATCACCAACAGATCGAGATGAAAACACATACACACATGTAGTATTTGTTTTCAGCTTCATCTGAGCAGAACAGAATGGAACATTAACTTCAACCTCCTCACCTCACCGATCCTGGGCTAGAGCTTTCAAATGCGGTGTTGATTTTGAACTCCATTAGTCTTTTACGCTCAGGCTGTGGGAAGATTCATTCTCATGCGAGACCCGGAACTGGTTGCTAATAAAATCCTACCCTGACAAATAAATGGACTGTAATAGAACCTGCTTTAGGGCAGTGAAATCTCAACCACTCAAATATGATCTGTAGCAAAGCAATAGGCAGTTTACTGCTGTTCCCGCTGCAATTCCTCCAGAATGTTGCTCTATCCCTTTGCTTGTCTCAAATTTCTCCGCTAATGAAACTAAAACAATAGATCATCCACCATAGAATTGCAGTGTTCCTTTGTAATGATTTCTACGATAATTTCAAACAGGATAGCTATTAAATTTAATATAAACCTCTTGTTAGAGCTGTATAAACAAAATTTTAGGATTTTTTTTGTATTAATCGGCATGATGGAGGTCGAATCAGGTATAACATAGGTTCTCCTTAGCAAGCTGAAACACTTGAAATTTTCTGTTTCTTTCATTTTTATTTGTGAACTAAAATAAAATAATATCTCCATGGGAGAAGATAGTGTCTGTTTATTCAAAGTTTGTGATTATAATTTAATAAAATATGAAATACATAAAAAGAGAGTGTGAGACAGATGTGGAAAACATGATTATGCTGAGAGATGGAGGTTCAGAAGGTTATAAAGAACACCCTATAGAATTTTCTTTCTTGCTTTCCTCTCAGGGATGCTATGAGGACCAAATGTGATAACCTTAGTGAAACTGTGTTATATGTTGTAAAACAATATACAGATGCAAGATACTATTTTTACCACACAAAATATGGTCAGTCCTTAAAAGAAATAATAATTCACTAAATTCCATCTCAGCTATGAATCTGACACCATAAAATATAACAGTATTACAAAAGGAAAAAGAGTATGAACACATCATTTATTGTTTAGGGAATTTAAATAATTCTCCACAGTTGTAGACAATTAGTTTTTCTTTGTCTCTGGTAAACCTTTCTGAATAGCTCAGTTGATACTCATTAGTGGTAAGCTTCTCTCTTGCTTGTATCTCACTAAGGAAATCCCAAGTACCATCTTATCATAATTTCACTGTTTGCCTGAACAGTGGATGCTTTGAACACTGTTTGCCTTGAAGATGGATTTGGTTTAGAATTGTGTCACGTAATGTTTTCTTCGCAGAGAGGTTCAGGTGAGGTAGACCAGTCAATGGGTCACTTCACCAACAAAGGAGAACTTCATGAAGCACAAACTCATATGGGAAGAGGAAACAGAAAAATATAAAGAGGAGGATGTGAAGACTCAGGAGGCTTGGTCCAGGTGGGATCTCCGGGGGAGTGCAGTCATGAAGGCAGAGGGAGTGGTGGGTTGAGAAGAATAGAGATAAGGGCATCACAGGTAGAGACAACGCCACAACATGCATAAGGCAATTTATGTGAGATCTGCGCAAGATCATCTGGACACATAGCTGGACAAGCAGATGAGCCCCAAAGGAAGTTGGTAAAAGATGAAGTTGTAGATGTTATTCAAAGTCCTCAGGGTCTTGGAACCTTTAGAAGTGAAACAAAAAAATTATATTTT
Source organism: Diceros bicornis minor (assembly GCF_020826845.1). Lineage (NCBI taxonomy): Eukaryota > Metazoa > Chordata > Mammalia > Perissodactyla > Rhinocerotidae > Diceros > Diceros bicornis. Next base: position 51,634,497 of record NC_080761.1, read on the forward strand.
AGTTTAATTGAAAACAATGTGTGTGACCTTGCATAGACCGCTTAACATCTCTAAGTCTTGGTGTTCTCAGCTATAGTAACGTAATATCTGCAGTCAGGATCATGAAGAGGTGCTCAGTAGTTAACAGCTATTACTGTCGAGCAATCATTGAATAAGAAGTGAAACAGTGATGCAGCGTTTGAGGAAGATGAAGATTACGTAAAAAATAAATTTCTTTCATTTCCTTCCACTTATCAAGTTCTTCAATTGTAATTGAATCACACATGAATCATAGGTTATGGTAGTCATTTTACTAGAAAGTTTTTCAAGCATAAAAACATTGTATATTAGAAAGAAAATGGACTTAGTCATTCCAGAAATGTCTCCAAATCTAGAATCTCTCATTTATTGTGTGGTTTGTACAACGTGTTTCTTACTTGTACGATAAGTTGCACAGCTGTATTTGTAACTAATGTAGAGCATGGTGACTACGTTAACAATACTGTGTTGAAAAACAAAGAAGCTATTTGGCCCATAATTCTATCAATGTGGACGTTTAACTTGATGCCCAATGAATGTAAAATGTAGACTGGATTCTTCTAAAAGAATTCAGGAGCCCTCCTCAGAGAAAACTGTTTGGCTTGTTCAAGCAGAAAAGAAAAACATCTATTTCAGACCTTTATTAGCCTGAAAATTTGTGGTCATTTAATGTTTAGCAGCATCACAAGACATTATTTTCCCGAACCCTGCTTTTAGCATAGGTTTTTGGAAGGGAGATGGTGAACAATATAGGAAATGGTCTTTTACATGAGATGTTGCGTTCACCTCTATCTTTGGCAACATTCAGATGACATTGTTTCCAAGAAGAGCAAAGAGTCTGTAATGCTCTAGACGGGGCATAGAAAATTATTCCCAAAATGTTAATCGGATTACAACCTGAAATACTTAATTAAAATCATTTATTGTTTTTGGTAATAACAACATTTTATAATTTAGGATTAACCTTTTACAAAAATATTCAAATTAACTGGGGTGAAAATGCAAGGATTATTATAAAATGGGTAATACTTAATATTACAACCAAAAACGTGCTGGAAGAAATTACACATACTTTACAATGAAGCTTCAAGGGTTGCTGGCCTGTGAGCATCTGATGTTAGCGTCAGTGCTATGCATAACTGGACCTTGACTTATTTATTAGTTACTTATTTGTTAGTTGTTGTGTATTTGTCTTGCAATTAGTTCAATTGTAATCCTTAGTCACTCAATTTATTAGGCTGTGAGCTTCTTAAGAAACACACCCTGCCTTTATTTTCTTGGCTTTGAGTTCACCCGTTGTGTTTAGTGAATGAGAGAATCAACTAACATATAGGAAGTGACGACTATACGAATCTTGGATTAAGAAATTCATTTCCTAAGCATGTAAGTAAATTATGAACTGGCTGTAGAGAGTAGGCACACATATATGATGAGAAGAAACAAGACAGTGATCAAATTTAAACTAATAAAACAAATTAACATTAAACAAATTGGCACTTGGCAAAAAACTATATATAATTAATCATGATTAGTTGACTTTTGCATGTGAAATCCTGAATTATACACTAGATTTTGCTTTCAGGATTTACAGACACACATATAGTTCTAACTGAGGCATGTTCTCGTATGTTGACTAAGAATCAACCTTCAGAGTAAGTATAAAATGGATCCTTATTCATGCCTTTACCCATTTTCTCATTTGACAGCATTGTGACCGATATATAAGCTCTCTGGGATCAAATGTTAGAAAAGAAAAAGGTTTAGAACAGGAATTTCCAATTCACGAACATATCCTGTAATCTCTCTCTTCATTGGGTTCCATACCATGAAAGATTAAGTCACTAATTAGCACTTATTAAACAAGAAGTAATTTATTTTCCTATTTATTTAAATGCAAAACACATGTATTTGCCTAGCAGAACTTGTGGCATTAGCTAAATATAATTTTTGTTATCACAGCAAGTGGAAATCATTTCTACTAACATATTTTGGACTCTTTAGCTAGTCACAGCAGGCTTTCCAGTGCTAAATGTACTCTGTCCTACAGGCTCTTTGCAAGAGCAGACATTGCTTATGTGTCCCCTGCTCCCCCCATTAGTAGCCTCTGAGTAGCCTAAGAATGCGAAAGCTCTGAATAGGAAGTGCTAGCTTATGGTTTGTAGACAGAACCAGGACTAATTTGGAAATATGAAGAATGCGGAGATAGTCTCTAAAACGGGTATTGTAACCTTGACACTTCCAAATCCTAGTATCGTATAGGCACAGGACTATGAGAAATGGAGTACATGTATAACATACCTGCAAAAGATGTCATTGAGGGTATGTTAAGCGAAACAAGTCAAGGGAGGAGGTCAAAAACCATATGATCTCACTCATAAGTAGAAGATAAAAACAACAAACAAACACATAGAGACAAAGATTGGATTGGTAGTTACCAGAGGGGAAGTGGGGAGGGAGGAAGGTGAAAGGGATGATTAGCCAAATGTGTGTGGTGATGGATTTAATTAGTCTTTGGGTGGTGAACATGATGTAATCTATGCGGAAATAGAAGTATAATGATGTACACTTGAAATTTATACAATGTTACTAATCCAGTTAGTGCAATTAAAAATAAAGAAAAGAAATCAGCAACTTAAAAAAAAAAAAAAAGAAAAGATAAAGGCAAAAAAAAATGACACTCTAGGGGCCAGCCTGGTGGCGTAGTGGTTAAGTTCGTGCACTCTGCTTCGGCGGCCCCAGGTTCGCGGTTTTGGATCCCGGGCATAGACCTACACTGCTCATCAAGCCATGGTGTGGCTGCGTCCTGCATACAAAATAGAGGAAGATTGGCACAGGTGTTAGCTCAGGGACAATCTTCCTCACTGAAAAAAAAAAAAAAGATGACATTCTATTAATTTGATTAAATTTTGGAAACCAGTGTCATATATGTTATCCTGCTATGTTAAACATGGAGTTCCTCATAAACCCATCATTTCAATCATTTACAGAAATCAGGGAAATAACCACTTACTTGGATTAAATACAAGACTATTGTGCCTGTGTTGAAACCTTTGTAATGTAGACTTTAATATAAAACTAGGCAGTAATTGCACTCTAATGCAGTATTTAAGAAATCATAATCAGGTATATCAGGTTCGCTATTGAAAGATAATCTATGTTCACTCCATTTTTCAGATTCAAATGCCTATATTGAAATCAGAATGCTATTTTTATTTTTTAAAGCATATTTCAAAACTAAGTAAATAAGAGTAAAAATACAACATTATACTCCAACACTAATATCTAGCTGTGTGTTTATTTGTACAAAAACACTGTAACCATGATATGTAGAAACTAAGAAACATGTTTTAGATGTGTGTTACTATTTATATTTATCCAATTTATTCCAAGCAAATAATAGAATACATCGCATGCGATAAAGGGGTTTAAGCTCATAAAGAAAACTTCCATCTCAGCCCTCCAGTCTCCTTTTGCCAATGTCACCAGAGTATAATTTCCAATGAAATGGCCTTGCTCTCTGATGGATTCTTCCAACATTCTTCTACAGTACAAACTGAACATTGAGTCAAGGATGAAATGGAATTTTCTTAGAGAAAGTACAATATAAGAGATATTATTTATGGCTTCTCCAGTTTATATTTAACCACAATGAAGGCTGCATGGGATAATAAAAAAGATGGACCCGAAGCCTAGAATCTATAAACGTAAGATTCTTGGTATTGCGGATAACACAACACCAGCCCATCCCAACTCTCTCAAGGCCTTTGAACAAAACACTTGAACAGTCTGGGCCTCTGTTTATTCATCTTCATAATGAGGAGTTGAATGAATTGGCCTTTTAGTACCCTTCCTGATCTAACATTCTATGCTAGCCTATGTTTCATCACAATACAAAAACTCACTTTTATTCTCTCTTCTCTGTTTGCACTCAGGAGATAGCAGAATATTTTCTTTCTATAGGATGCCACCTAAGTCAGAAAAAGAGATGGTTCATCGTTATGGAGGAAAATAAACTCCATACTAGAATATTTCTGCCTGGAGTGGATCCGATAACGCCTAATTTAAAAAAAAAAAAAAAATGTTCTGCTACTGTCCTGTCTTCCAGTCTGAATAAATAACTGTTTTTGCAGCAATGTGATTAGTCCCTATGACTTGTGTCCAACAGCTCTTTCTAAATGCCTTAAATCACACCATAACCAATGATTAATGGGTCTATATAGAATGTCTTTGACGCATGTAAACACAAGTGCTGGTTTACCCAGTGTCTCACAAGTCACAGGAAGCAAAAGGAAAGCAACCTGAGAATGCACCTTCTGCTCCTGGTTCTGATTCTAGCTGTTAGATGAAAGTCGTCTTTTCTTTCTTTCCACAGTTGACACACCGGATAAAAGAAATGCTCTGACAGCACAGCCTCTCTCTGAGCTCACTTCAGCTATGTAAATAGAGACGCTTGTATTGTGAAAGCAGGTCAGAAACAGAGCCCCAGTCTATCATTCTTTTAGCTTCTCAAGCAGATGCTTATAGCTCCCAGGTTGGGCGCTATTCCTGTTTTCTTTTTTGAGGCTCCCATTCCCCTAAGATTCTGTGCACATAACCCAAGAGGGAAATGCTACTTGCCAGGACTGTGGGAAGTGGTATTTCAGGGATGTTGCGGAGAGAAGTTGCAAAGACATTAAAATCATCTTTCTCACTGTGATTGTTGTGATATTTGCACCCTTTTCCCTCAAGCCGTAGAGGAAAATGTAAGTGGGAAAGCATTCTTTACACTCTGGCGTGCAAGGAGCTGGCAGTCAGTGTGAAAGAGTGGAAGAGATATGAACTACCGACATGCTCTGTTGCAAGGGTATTTACTGGAGCTTTGGCAGCACAGGAATTTGATTTGCTTTTTGAAAGCAAACAAAGCTAGTTAGAGGCTTTCATTTTTTGTCTCTTTTTATGATACAGGAACAAACGATTTCATCAAAATGATGAATTTTGACCCTGTGGGAAAAATTCAATATTTTATTTTTTCAATGACATATGTCTCTTAAAAAACAATTTTATTTGGAAAAAAATGTCATGCTGCTGTGTTTTAATAAAGGTGTAACTGATACCTATAAGCCAGATGTGTTTTAATGATAAAAGAACAATGACAACTTTGATAAATTTCACAAAAACTGAAAAGCCCGGGCATTGCTGGTAGGTGGTAGGAATTTAATAGACATGGCTGTCTTTTCAATTAAGCTTCTATCAATATAAATTATTTAACCTCCACCTTAAAACAACTATCTAAGAAATTTAGCAAATGTTGTGAAGAACATCATCATCAGTATCCTCTAAGTAGGTCTTTAATTCTCTAGATATCGTATTGCAAATAAATCTTCAGCTGATTTTTAGTTCACCTTTCAAAGTCCTAATGACCTTTAAAATAGCCTACTACTAGATAAGAAAGAGAGGGAGGGCAAAACTGTAAAAGAGTTGATGCCAGCAGTGGGGAAAAAAATATATTAGTAGATATTAGAAAAGAAAAGAAACCTTTACTGAACAAGTTCAAATCAGGGATGGACTTCACGTTCCCCAGGGTTTCCGGGAGAACTTAACCAAAGAATTGGCTTTAAAAAGTCACAGAGGTGTCTGATGTAATTTCTCCTCTTTTATTTCTGATTTTACTTATTTGTGCCTTCTCTCTTTTTTTCTTGGTGAGTCTAGCTAAAGGTTTGTCAAAGCAACCTAAGTGCCCATCAAGGGAAGAATGTATAAAGAAGCTGTGGTATATATACACAATGGAATACTACTCAGCCATAAGAAACGATGAAATCCAGCCATTTGTGAAAACATGGATGGACATTGAGGGTATTATGCAAAGTGAAATAAGTCAGAGGGAGAAGGTCAAATACCGTATGATTTCCTTCATTAAGTAGTAGATAATAACAATAATAAACAAACACATGGAGACAGAGATTAGATTGGTGGTTACCAGAGGCGAAGGGGGGAGGGAGGAGGGCGAAAGGGATAATTTGGCACATGTGTGTGGTGATGGGTTGTAGTTAGTATTTGGGTGGTGAACATGATGTAATCTGTGCAGAAATAGAAGTATAATGGTGTACACCCGAAATTTATACACTGTTATAAACCAATGTTACTGCAATAAACAAAAAATTAAAAAAAAAAATCACAGAAACAGGGGGGCTGACCTGGTGGCGTAGTGGTTAAGTGCGCCCGCTCCGCTGCCCCCGCCTGAGGTTCAGGTCAGGGGCACGCACCATGTACACCGCTTGTCAAGCCATGCTGTGGCGGCATCCCACATAAAGCGGAGGAAGATGAGCACGGATGTTAGCCCAGGGCCAGTCTTCCTCAGCAAAAAGAGGAGGATTGGCAGATGTTAGCTCAAGGCTGATCTTCCTCACACACACACAAAAAAAGTCACAGAAACAGCGTCATACACTGAAATCAAACACTTGACTAATTTAATTTCAAAAACGACCTTTTTAACTTCAGGCGAAGAAACGACTTGTTTTCTTAGTATGCAGAAGAAAGCCTGAGTCTACCAGGCATGTTTTGGCCCAGAATCCCCTGTTTCTCTGCTGGCACCATTCTCTGTCTTTCTACACATAACTTCCTGTCATTTTCACTGCTATAAAGAATCATACCTGTAGTCACTGAAGTGTCCAATATTACTTAATTGAAGTCCTCATTTCCCATAAATGGGTTAGTGCCAAACCCATGAGATAAGCTCTAAACATATATCTGTTGCTTTTATTTTTATTTTAAAATTCTGTTCACAGAAAAATAAAAACTTAATATGTATAAAAGTCATCACTCAAAGACCTAACAGCCACCAAAACCCACTGTGAACGTTTTATCATATTCCTTTTAAGAAAAAATTTTTATTCTAAAGTTTATATAGTCACCAAAATATGCATTTGTAGCCTTTCCTTGCTTAGAATTTTCTACACTTGCCATAGTCATCACAGTCTTATTTTTAATGGTTTCTATGTGATATTAATATTTTATGACTTAAGAAGAGCTCTAGTTAATTATCTTATGAAGAATATTGTGCTACCTTATGTAACCATTCCAAAACTGTTGACTATTTAGGTCTCTTTTAGTTTTTCTCCATTGTGAGTAACATTGAGATGAATTTTTTTAATATTGTGCAATGTTAACTCAAATACAGAGTGTAAAAGTTCTTCTCATCATGCCAGGCATGTCCAGGTTTAAAAAAATATTTAAAATTAGCTATGTGAAGATTATATCTTATTTTTAAATTTGCATTTCTTCAGTTATTCATTAAATTAACATTATGTCATCATTATTGATCATTTGCATTTCATTTTTCATTAATTATTTTTACTTCTTGCATTTTATTAGAATTAAGGTGCCAATTATTTTCTGTTTTTATAAAGTACTCTGTTTGAAAGCTATCAATCTTTATGGTAATTTGCTCTCAATGTCCAGTTTAGTTTTTAATTTTGTTTAACAATATTTCCTGTTACATCTTTTGCAGGACTCATCTTACCAAATCAGAAAAAAAGGGAAAAAAATAGGAAAAGGTTTTCATTGTTGGGTTCACAAAACCATGACATTTTCACAGCTCTTACTGTGTTCTTATACACACACTCGTAAGATGATTCTTATGTTGTTTGGACCTTTTCAGATAGAACAATGCTTGTGTCCCCTTCAGTAATATGTAGGCTGCTATTCTGATCTTGCGGAAGGAAAAACATTCACCTTCAAGGCAACAACAGGCTGACTGTGTTCCTGCCATAGCTCTTCTTATAATCTACCTCCAGTCAGTCTTCAAATTCATAACTAAGAACATCAGCTATCAGGGTGAGTCTACCTTTCTAGTTATTTTACAATGAAACACACGTATATGCACCTGTTAGAACACTTAAAAATTGAGTCTATAATTATTTATTTATAGGTATTTCTTCCCAACAAGCCGTGAACTACTGAGGAACATATATTTTTTTACTCTAATATTATGCCTAGTACAGAATAGGTATCCAATTAATATTAAATGAATAGCATAATTACCTAATTAGTTCAATGACAAGAAGCAATTAGAGAGTGAAATATAGAGGGACAGGAGTAGAGAGGAAATGCGTAATTACACCATTCTCTGTCATGCTGTGGAAAGGCTGGCAAATCACAACACTTGTAGGCACCAAACAAAGAGAAACTGTACTGTGTCACTCATTCACCTCTTCAGACAAAAAGAGACTGATGGGGCTTCCAGTAGCCTGTGCATTACCCAAGCCTGGACTTCCTGTGTGAAATATTATCATCATCATAGTTCTGCGGCTAGTCAGCTTCATCATAGCAGTGCGTGGGCCTTGCCCTCTTTGGGGTTGTGCTCCTGCTTTCTCATATTTCTACTATTTTGATTATGACAATCAAAAGAGAGTTATGCCCTTGAGTGGAGTACAATCCCATTTCCTATGGAAAGATCCACAGAGGTGCCTCAGACACCATATGGCAGCTCCGTCATGCTTCTCAAACAAGTAGTCTACCATAAGATCAGCCTCTTTAAAAGAAGATCAGGGCAACTGTGTCATACGAATGTTTTTAAAAGAAAACACAGGAGATAGGAATTAAATTAAGGAATACAAGAGATAAACTAAAGTAAAATATTGTGATAATTAAGCAAATAAACAGAAAAATGCTCTTCAGAGATCAAAAGCTAGGATATCTGTGAAGGACAGTTTCCAGAAGGAGTGGATACATCTATTATGTTATTCATAAGATGTTTTTGATACTCACAAGGTAATATTAAACTTAACAATCTGCAGAAATCATGCCCTATATGTGAAGATTCTATGATTAGTCAATTAACTATGATCTAGGAAGACTAGTTAGAAATGTTTCCTTGGAGAAGACAGAGCTTCTCATCAGTGTGAGCATTTTCAATGATACCATCTTTTATAGAACATATATTTATTAAGCATAATATAATAGGAACTTAAAGTTTACGTAATTCAATTAATAAGCCAAAATGTAACAGGAGTTATTTCAAATAGACACTGCTCGTTTACCATTTCCATATCCATTTTCAGAAGGAACAAAAAAAATTTTTCATGTAATCCACCATGTTTGAATTTAAACTTAGTCTCATGGTTCCAGTTTTAAAATGGCAATGACAGAAGAAAGAAAACGATTTGCCTCATTTCCTTTTGGATTCCACACAAAATCAACAAAAAAAAAAATCAGGACTGAAAAACACCATCCTCAACAAAACTCCAATATATCCATAAGACCAAATCTAACGAATGAGGAAGGACTGACAAATTTAGTGAAAACAGATAAAGTAGCTCGTGATTATAGGTCTCATAGAGTCAAGATTCCCACACGAACAGTACATCTTGTGGGGCAAACCAAAAATTCCTTCTCTTTTACAATGGAACGCAAGGCTAGGGCTGTGGCAAAGACTTCCATAGACCCCATTCATCAAGTCTGGAAAGGCAGGTAGGAGCTGAACTAGGAAGAGCCCAGACAAGTCATTTTTACAGAAAGCAAACTGTCCGTGTACGGTATAGAGAGAAAACTGCATTTTTACCAACCTTGCCCTTTTCAGTTTACTGGGGAGACAAAAGCGCTAAAAAAGACACACTCACAATAAGTAGATCATTAGGTGAAATTCTGCTACCTTGGGAATTCCCTCATAGCTGGTCCAGAAAAATCCCACTACTTCCAAAGATGAGTAATATTACAAAGTGGCACCAGAAATAGATCTACTCAAAGAGGTTTCTTTGTATAAGAGAAAAGAAGTAAGAAGGTAAAGAGAGGACCAGCCCCGTGGCTTAGTGGTTAAGTGCGCGCGCTCCACTACTGGCGGCCCAGGTTCCGGTCCAGGCGCACACCGACTCATTGCTTCTCCGGCCACGCTGAGGCCGCGTCCCACATACAGCAACTAGAAGGATGTGCAGCTATGACGTACAACTATCTACCGGGGCTTTGGGGAAAAAAAAGGAGGAGGATTGGCAATAGATGTTAGCTCAGAGCCGGTCTTCCTCAGCAAAAAGAGGAGGATTAGAATGGATGTTAGCTCAGGGCTGATCTTCCTCACAAAAAAAAAAAAAATGTTTGGAATGTATTCCAATACACATGAAAAAAAAAAAAGAAGGTAAAGAGAAAAGGAGAAAAAAAGGTAAGGAGCATGAATGTAGAAAAATGTTGTCAAAGAGAAATTGAAAATTATAGCCAAATTATATACACATTACATATATATAATTATATACATATAATATACACACAATTATATATATGTGTATATATATATATATATATTTTTTTTTTTTAAAGCAAGGCATCAGCATCACTCTCTCAGAATACACTACACCTATCCCATCAGAGGGTTTCTACACAGTCCCCATCCAGGGCGCGTGGAACAGGGTAACAAGGTACAGTGGCTGCTGACAGGGAACAGGTTGGCTTCTGAACTATACTCCTGTCCTCAGCCTCTGCCTCTCTCTAGGCCCCTCCTTCCAGTCTCAGAGGGATTTAATCTCTTTCCCAGGGTCAGAATGGCATCAATCTTCCCACTGTATGGTTTACTGACAACTTCTACGCTCTAGGGTTCCAGTTTGGTGCCATCAAAATTTATTGTTTGCACTTTCAAAAATTGTTCTTTGCAGATTAAAATGTTTGCTTGAGACGTGCACTTTGAAAGTCCTATTTTCAAACCCAAGACTGCATGTTGTCCCTCCCTTAGGCTTTAATTGAAGGAGAACACCGAGGCAACTAGGAACGAGTATAAGTTATTAGGAATATAAATACTTCAGCTTAATATATTCAAAAATAGTATCCCTGGTATAATAATATAATGATTAAAGTTTTATCTGCAGTGGGAAATTTGAATACATGAATATCATAATAAATTAATTTCTTATTCCATAATACAAATACATTGAGAAATGATTGAGAAGAAATTCACCATCTCTAATTTATATATTAATTCAAAAACATTTAATGAATTTTTGCTGTGTTCCAGATATTGTGCTAGGCACTAGAAACAGAAGGATAAATAAGTCCCTTCTTCCATTTCCTCCTTCACTGGTCTGGAGCGTAGGGTTGCTCTCAATTTCTCTCCCCCTTAGAGATTTATCTTCACTCCATCATTCCATTCTGGTGAGAGGCATCACGTCACCAAGCAACACGTTTGGGAAAACACATTTATTTTGCAAATTGTGTCTCCTTAAATTCAGTAGACAAGGCTTTGAAAATACCAGCCTGTGGATATGGTACAAATGTACACTGAGCTATGACAACACTGGAGTATGTATTCATATTCATATCCCATGCCTGAAAATTGTTTCCTCGCTCAGCCCTCAGGGGCTTGTTCACATTCTCTTGGTATGTTCACCTGCTGATCCTAGCCACCCTCTAACATTAAATCAGTCCTGTTTATTTCTTACAGTACATACACTATTGACCGCCATCCTGAAGGAATGCAAAGCCAGAAACATTTTGCTTCTTTTTGTCCCCATTGTCTTGGGGCAAAACACTCCTGACTGGTGATTAATTCACATCAAAGTTCTTTCAGTTTATGTTCTTTGAGTGATTTCTGAAAGTAAGTTCACATATTTTTCAGATTGTATGCAGAATTGGATATGACTCTGTAGTTCTTATGGTTTCCCCTACTGTAAAAACTGCACTGCCTATTTTCCTAGAAGTGTTTACTGAGACCACATTATTAATAACAATAATAATAGGAGACAGTATAACCTCATTGAATCGTCACAACATTCCTATATGGTAAATACTATTACTACCCTTGTTTGAAGAGGAAAAAAAATGGTTGGGCAAGAAGCTTGCTTGTGGTACTTTAATCACATTCATACAATTAATTAGTGGTGGATTCACACTTCCAACCCAGGAATCTGGCTTCAGGTGTCCAGTGTCCCTGTATTCTCTAGTAGTATTTCAATCTCCTGGGTCCCTGGGGCCCTATGTAACCTCCCTAAGGAAAGAAAAAGATGTGATCAGGGAAAACAGAGGTGTGGAGGTATGGAGAAACCTCTCAGACAGTCTAAGTCAGGATAAAGCATGTCCACTGACAAGTGGGAAGAGAAAATTCAGCTTTGAGAGCAAAAATTTCTTTAGCAACTAGGACAGGAATAAAACTGCAAAGAATGATAGAGTAACTTTGTCACCTAATTAGACAAAGAAAGTTCCAAAATCACTAAAGAGGAGATGGGACATACTTTTCATCCCATCTTATATACAAAATCCCCATGTCCTCTACTTTTTTCAGCATGATATAAGGTGCACGGACCACCATGATATTCTTGATGTTGGAGGTTCTACACTCCGCTATTTAAACAAATATACCCAATGCACGTTCTATGTAACTGAAAGGATGGAATTAACTTTAGATTCCTGCAAAACAGAAGCAAGCTTTAAACACTTTTTCTAAAGTCTTCATTTCCTCTTAATACAGGGCCCAGTATTGAATATGTGCTAAATAAATATGTAATTTGCTGTAGTAAGTATTCGTGGAGCCAGTTCCAGGATTTACCTATATTACAAATATAAGAAATTAAAAATATGGTCCTGCTCTTGGGAAGCTTCAACACGGCTAATTCATACAGAAGGCTGACGTCTGTGCTTGTTTGTTTCTGCTGCAGCTGATGTTATGATGGTCCAAGGTGGGTGATGATGTATTAAATATTCACTCTGATGTTGTGTAGATAAATTTATATATAAAGAGTTGTGATGTTGCATCTATCAAGATATCTCTGTGTTACTAATGGTTTTCTTTTTGTTTCATTTCAGTGCCAACAGATTTAGACTGGGGGAAAGGCGTTCATAGCAAAGAAAGAGACGGAAACTGGATGCCTAAAGGATAGCATTTTATGAGTTAAAGAAAATCAGTGCTATTGACTTTTTTTGTGTGTGTGAAGAAGCTTGGCCATAAGCTAACATCCATTGCCAATCTTCCTCTTTTTGCTGAGGAAGAGTGGCCTTGAGCTAACATCTGTGCCCATCTTCCTCTATTTTGTACATGGGCCGCCTCCACAGCAGGGCTTGATGTGTGGTGGGTGGGTCCATGCCCGGGATCCGAACCTGTGAACCCTGGGCCAGGCCACCAAAGCGGAGCCCACCAACCTTACCACTACGCCACCAGGCTGGCCCCAGTGCTATTGATTTTTACATATAAAATTTATATTCTGAAGTAAACAATTCCTCGTTTATTGAGAGCAGTGATCTAGAGATGGGAGTGCTAAAGGCTTAGAGTCTGTCTAAGCACCTGGTCCAAGTATGCAGGCTAAGCACGGTATCAAGGAAAACAAGAAAAATGCAAACACAGTTTGGAGTGTTTCCTTCCTGTGGACATCTCAATCAGTCTGCTAACGGTCTGAGGCCTTACAGCCAGCAGTGAGCAATATTAGAAAAATCAGATGTTACTCCTCTGCTGACACAGCTGTGAATATCCTATGATCTCTGTGTTTTTTCCAATTCTACTTTTCTACTCCAGTCAGGGGAGAATCCTGCCTTTTGTAATAATTTACAGATTACCTCAGGCACCTGAGTAGGACAGTATTCAGATGCCCGTAAGTCTGTGATCAACGATAAGTCTGATAAAATGCTGACTGTTTGCCACATCTTGATCTAAGCCCCATATACTGCATTTAACAGTGTAACATAAACAGTTATTGAGTCTTGATTACACTCCAGACACCGGGCTAAATATTTTACATATATTATCACATTTAATGCTAACTACTACTCTCTCAATCAATTGCCATTATTATCTTAATATTTTAGTTGCAGAAACCAAGGTTTGGAGATTTTTGATTTAACTCACCAGCTCCACCCCAGCATGCGGTCTAAGCCATCATCATCATCTCTTGCCTCATCAGTTACTCCCCATGCCCTTCTCTTGATTTATTTTTCTCTATCGTTCAACATCCAACATCCTGTTTTCTATATGCTCATGATTTATTTATTCTCTCTTTTCCCTTGCATCATACCAAAGTCAAATTTATGCCTTCTAGGTGGAAGGATGGGATTTGATCATGGGGAAAAGATATTTTGAAATGTATTTTTTTCCTGCCAGAAAGATGATGACTTCAAATCCTACAGTTAGAAAATTTTAGTTCTGTGGTTACACTGGATTGAAGTTAATCCACAAATTGAGAATTTAACATTGGAACTTCATCTAATTACTCATTTAATCAATTTATAAACATTTACTGAGCATAACTTTATTCAAGGCAATGTGTTAGGGGTATGGAAAACTGAGTCTAAAATATGACAACATTCCTGCCTTTGTTTAAGGAGTTTAGAGGGTATAGAATAGCAGATTATGTCATTGGATTCTCATTCAAAATGTGTCTATTCACTCAATCATTCTACAAATGTTTATTGAGGTTCTACTATTTGCCAGGCACAGTCCTATTGCTACACATAGACTTGAACAGGAGAGACACAGGTCTCCGATTACATTGAGTTAATATTCCAGTGGAGGTAGACAATGAGTAACAGTTAACATAGTATTTTAGATGGAAATATATATTATGAAGAATAATAAAACAGGAGCGACATTTTTGTATGAATGCCATTTAGATAGGATGGCCAAGCAAAGCCTCACTGATAAGGTGATATTGGAACACACCCCTGCAGAAGATGAGAGTGTGACTCACACAGATATGAAGGGAAAATAGCTTTTCATCATGAGGAAATAGAGAGTTATAAACTAAAAAAGACTATCTTCATATCAGAGAGGATAATGTAATAATGGAATATTCAAAAACAAGATAGTTAATAAAATTATCACAATATTCAAAGTCATTTGTGCCTTTATCTGGTGCTGTCTTGCTATTTCAAATGGAATGAATGCAAAATAATAGTAAATATATTGTTTCTTAAGTTGTAAAGTTGCTGATGTCTGAGCCAAGTAACTCCTTGGAAGGGGATGAAGGTGGAAAAGAATTACATCCAAATATGAAATATTGTCATGCATTGGATCACACTGTCCTTCTTCTGCTTCCAGAAAACAATTTTGCCTCTAACATAGTGCTGTGCACTACAGCAATCCTATCCGGAAATTCTGTCTCTAGTTATTTGTTAACTACGTAAAGATTTTCCAAGTTAAAAAATAATGTATACCATACCTTAAAAACAGACAAACAAACCTTCAATGGCCACATACTGTGAATATTTTCCAGGATTATATGGATTTTTCTTCTATTAAAATTAATACATCTTATGGGTCAGCCCAGCGGCATAGTGGTTAAGTTAACGCGCTCCACTTCAGCGGTCCAGGGTTCAGAGTTTTGGATTCTGGGTGCAGACGTACACACTACTTATCAAGCCCTGCTGTAGCAGGCATCCCACATATAAAGTAGCGGAAGATGAGCGCGGATGTTAGCCCAGGGCCTATCTTCCTCAGTTAAAAGGGGAGGATTGGGAACAGATGTTAGCTCAGGGCTAACCTTCCTCACCAAAAGAAAAAAAGAAATTAATACACTTTAGGGTTCATATACAGGTGGAAAATATCCTATAAAACTATCAACAAACAAGAGTTGAAAAGACAAATGCCCCACCCAGTGTCTAACCCATGGAAGAACTCACTCATTATTAGTTGAATGAAGAAACAAATCAGTGAATGAATGAATAATAAATGGAGGTAAAAACATTTCGACATTGAGAGGTTTACTGACAATTATACATCATGATTAATGGTGCAATTCACTTGTCTACAGCTAATATATTTTCTTAATGACCTTCCACCTCTGTAATGTATCTATGTATTAACACACTATCACAGTGCACAGCACACTTCTAATCTGTAGATTTTCTGTGCTAACCTTGTAATCAATACCTTGTTGACATACTAGGACCTGTTTTAAAAAGTATGAGTGATACCAGAAATGCAGAGCCAAGCTAAAATCTGGCTGGAGAGAAAGGGAAATATTTCTAGGGAAAAAAAAGGAGGAATAATAAACAGTATTATAAGAAAATAAATTCGAAGGTAAATTAAATTTTAGTTTCAATGCAGAACATGGTAGAATGGTGCTTTGATTTGTTCTCAAGATATTCTGTTCTTAAAAACAACAACAGCAACAAAAAATCAAACTGATCTCATACAGGTAGATAAGGTGTTTATCCTCAAAGAAGACACCACATCAGCTCTTCTCTGCTAAGACTTTGTGGTCAAGCCTTCTGACATACGAAATTTTTGATTGTATAGTGTTCTGTGGCAACTGGAGATTAGGCACTACATGGGACTAGCTCATTCGGTTATCCCTCAAAGCCGCTGATATCAAAGTCATCGTATTGAGATGTTATTGTCACCTTGGCTCTGACGTCTTCAGGGTTCCCACCTATAATTTGGCTCTTGCCAAGCCTAAACATATGGAAATGTGCTCTGTTGATCATAAGGATAGTGGGAGGAAGTTGTCATTTTACTTCAACTTAAAAAGAAAAACCAAAATAGCTCAATTTAGAGCATAAGCCTTATTATTGGTGATTGATATGTACCTTTCTACCAGAAAGAGTAGAGATTGGTCACAGTTACTAACATAAGTAAAATAAAGTCATAAAACTAAAGTACTATTTCAAAACCCCTATCGATGAGCATGGCTATTTAATTTTGATTTAAATACCAGTAGAAGCATAGCAGTAAACTCAGTGGCTTAGCAAACTTAAAATACAGTGTTTCTGTGCATCTTTTCTAATGTTAAACATCCTAAATAAACTGGCGTGTGAATCAAAGTCTAGAATATCAATGGAATGTTAATCTCTTTTTCCTTCTATTTCTCCACATTGTAATTAAGGAATTTCATATATATTTTAGTGGGTTTTTGTGTTATTTAGATTAAGTCTAAACAGGTGATGTTATCTTTCCCCACACCCACACCTGAAATTTGTTTATTTTTAAAATGCACTTTAGATATATTATAAACAGTAAAAAGTACATAGAAAGAAAAATAATTCTCCCACACGTTCCAGGCCTCATTCTCACTGCATAGATATTACCAGTATCACCAAACTGTTATACAAAGTGCCGTACATTGTTCATGAATATACGTCTATATACATATGTGTGTGCATGTGCAAGCGTGTTTATTCATATATTTTTTCCACCAATGAGAGGATATCTCACACTTTGTTATTTAATTGACTTTTTGTCCACTCAAGCTTAACTTGCATTTCTTTTCTAAGTGTTACTTTCAGTTCTGCCTCACCCCTTTCAATAGTTGAAGAGTATTCCATTTTATGATTGCTGTCATAATTTATGTAACTTTCGTTTTAATGACTAATGCTCATGGACATCTCGGCTGTTTTCAGGTAGATTTCTATTAGAAGGCTGAAATAGTATCTTGTGCATAAATTTTTGCCTTTAGGTGCCAGTACATGTAGCATACATTTGCAGAGGTAGAGCTGATGTGATAGTTTATTTTGTTTTGTTTTCTTTTGGAGAGCATGTTGTAGTGAAAAATGAAAGAGACTAGTGAGATCTGAGATGAGATCCTCACTAAAAACAGATGGTTAATATGAGAACTGTGCTAACAGCTTTATATCTTCCGCAGCATACCTAGTCTTACCTCCAGGTTATATCTACTAAAATGAAAAGATTGACTATTTGATCTCTGGATTTCATTTTATTTGGAAAAGCCCATTGATTAAATAATATTTGCTCAATGTTAAGTAAAGATATGATTCCACTAAACTGTATTTAATTTTGATTTCATATCTTAAGAAAGCAAGATATAAAATAAATGATATCTCCCTTCCACCTTTGATTACAAGTTCCAAGAGGTCAAGTGTAGTGATAATTGTCTCCTTGTTGTTTCCACAGCATGCAGCACAGTGATTGACAGGCTCAATAATTTTTCGTGAGGTAAAAACAGCACATTACCTTCCCAAAGAGACTGTAACATAAGAGATGGAAAATAACACGTTCTATAAGAACAAAGAGCATTTGCTGTGCATCTTTTTAACTTCTGTGCTTTGCACAATATCTAACTAGCATTGAATAGTCAGTCTGAAAAATATGTATAAATTTGTGGTTTCTTCTTTCATGATTCAGAAAAATAGTATTAAATTCAGTTAGCAATGGGATATCTTATTATATCCTAACTTTACATATTCATCATGTTTTCTAAGTTTGGGGGGCACAATTAGTAATTAGGTATGAAACAATAGTAAAGAGAAAAGAAGGTAGAAGAATTTATGAGAAAATAGAGAATAATAATAATGTCATAATAATAATAATTGTTCCAAACATTATTTTAAAATGTTATATCTGTGATATGTGTTTAAGCAAAAAGAAAGACAGACCTTTAAATGACATATACAAAATAATTAATTGCCTGGGTGAACCAAACTCCATTTTTAATGCTTGTGAAAATTAAATAATATATGAATATTATTATTTAAAAGTGAATAATTTTTTATAAAATTTCACATGGAGATTGGGTGATGGAATCAGTTAAGTCTTGAAGGTATTATATTTCATATGCCAACAAAGGCTAATAGAGTTATTGCTACCCATTAACGAAAAAAGGGGAAAAAATCTTTGAGTATAATAAGTAAAAGCTAGACACAACAAGATATTTGAGAAGATTTCTGCTGTCACCCGGTGTGACTGACAACCATGGAATAACTTGTTTCTGAACAGCTTTTCTGTAAAGTTAACCAGAAAAGTTTGGAAAAAATTAAAATAAGAGAAAGAAAAACAATTGTTTGAAGAATCTAGGAAGCTCCAAGGCAGTCAGGAATTGATGGGGCCAGGATCCAAGAAATTAGGGAGGCCCAGAGAAGAGGCTCTAACATTTGGTATAGCATTTACTCTTGAGAAATTGGGAGTCTGAGAAGTTGCAAAGAAAATGGAAGCTTGAAAGCTGAGAATGTAAGCAGAGTTATAGATTATGTCACAGACCTTGGAAAATATTTTGAGTTCAGAGTCCTTTGAGGAAGAGAGCTGCTGGTAAAGACCCTAGGCTTTCAGCTGAAATCTCCAGAGTGCTAAAATCTAAGGTGTTAAAGGAAACTAAAAACAAATCTACCCCAAAAACAAATTATAAAACATCACTGTCAACCTCTAAATGTACACCAAGTGAAAATATTCTTTAAAAATGGAGAAAAAAGATATTTTTAGACAAACAAAAACTGAGAGAATTCATTTTCCACAGGTCAAAACCAGAGAAAGTGCTAAAGAGTGATTTTCAGGCAGAAAGAAAATGATCCAAGATGGGAGCTTGATGATATATGAGAAATAGTGACAAAGGAAAGAGAAAAATTTGAAGAAATCTAAATGAATATTGAATTTACACATTACTAATAATAATAACTCATTTGGTTTAAAATATAAATATGACTAAAATATATAGCAATAGTAACAAAGCAAGCAAGAGGCATTGAATAAATCTGAAATGTTAAGAAATTCATAAAAGTATTAATTTATGATAGACTAAATAGTTGATGACGTATGTTGTAGTTTTTATGATACTAGTATAAAATTCTAAAGGAATGAGTAATGAGAAGGTTAACAGAGGAGAAAAAGAAATAATCAAAATATCTTAAAGAACTGAAAATGTTATAGTACAAATAGAACAAATATAAAACAAAGAGCAAGGTGGCGATTTAAACTTAAGTACATTAGTGATTACACTAAGTATAAATGGCTTAAAAACAAAATGCTACCTAAATTTATTTATAAAATAATCACCAGATTCTACTCTTACAATCTACTCTTACAAATATAAGGAAAAAGAGTAATTAAATCTCCATGAAAACTAGAATAAAGAGAATGGAGAGGGTATGGGCAATGCAGCAAAAGGAAGGAAAACCAAAGAAAGACAAAATAAAGGACAGTGACAGGTAGAAACAAGGGGGAAGATAGTTAGACATGAAAATGTGGATGGGGAAGAAGAGAACACACATACAACTAAGATCTGAGCCACAAATCATATAAATTTAGCTTCATTTCAATTCTAAATAGAAAAGGAAATAATTAAAATAAGCCACCCTTCCTATTAGCATTTTTAGATAGTCTTTGCAAACATCTAGAATTATTGGCATTCAAGTTTTCATTTGTTTTGTATTTTAAAGCTAATTGAAACAACTCTCCAAAAGAGATGAAAAAGATATTCATTTATCCCAGAAAACTCTTTCTAAGATCTGATGCATAACATTCTGTAACATTCGAGGTTTTATTGTAAAGCTCTATAGTATGGCCTAGGACATTTTGATAGATAGCTCAAATCATCTGCTGAAAAAGTGCAATGCATCTCTCTGCTTTTGATGGATTTACTCCAAGGGTCCACTCTTTGAGCTTCATCAGTCATGTGGTACATGTGATATTCAGGTTTAGAGAAAAGGGTAGATAACGTCTTCCCATGTAAAGTACTATACTGACTTATTCCAAAGACCTTGAGAGGATCAACCTAGAATTTCACTTCCTTAACTGGCCTAAAGTAGGCTGGCACATAGTGAACTGAGAGTGGAAGGGAGAGGTAGTTAATTTAGCTGCCATATCAAGGATGGTTTTATCATCTAAATACCTAAAATCATAGAATTTTTAGAACTAGGAAAAGCTTTATTAATTATCTATGGTAACTCATTTATTCATGTGTAAAACAGAATTTATTTAATGCTTATCTTTTATCAGGTGCTTTGTTAGGTGCTGGAAAATGAAAATGAAAATATATCTACCGATCTTCAGATACCTGTACAAAATAAAATAGTCTAAGTAATATATCTTAGAAATGTGTACACAGTACAGTTGAATAAAAAAGTAGTTGGTGATTAAATTTAATGGGATGAAGGAGATCAGAAAACATCACTTGGAGAAGTCAATTTGAACTGAATTTTACAAAATTAGCAGATGCCGTCCAGTTGGAAAAAAAGAGAAAGGAATTTAAGTAAGAGGGAACAGCATGAACAAAGGCATGGAAAGGTATGACAAATGAGAGATGGCAAGACACACAGGGTCCTTGGCGTGTTACTCCAGGTAGTTTGGATAACTCCCTCCCCATTGACAATGAGGGGTTTTGAATTGCTCACATGGGGGTGGCATGATTAAATCTATATTTTATCTATGATAAAAAGATCAAGGGTGAATTTGAAGAGTGTGAGATTACAGGGAAGGAGACCAACAAAGAGACTTAAGAGTCACACAATAATCCAAAAGGATACATTTTGGGGATGAGAGAAGAATTTGGAGATGGAGAAGACACGTATGAGAGGCTGTACAAAGAAATCTTACACATCATCGGGATGTGATTTTTAAAAAATATTGTCAAGTAATGTGCAATATATTTTTGCTCAAATCACTAATTTCTCAGTTTGCATAACTTTAAGTGAGAAGTCAGTCACTTTCAAAACTGATTTCTCCACTCCTAGGAGTATTGTAAGCTCTAGAGATAGCTTGGTTAGTGAGCAGATTTGTGCTTTAAATCTAATCTGTCATTAAGCAAATAATTTCTATCACGGGATATCAATTGTGCTAGTGAGAAAGAAGATTAAAGTTGAGATAAATAGTATCATTTCCCTTATTTGGCATATGATCCTAGAAATATGGATGGTGTGTGTGTGTGTGTGTGTGTGTGTGTGTGTGTGTGTGTAGTTCCAGGTATTACATTTTAATTAGGATGCTTATTGAACCATCAAATGTGGAAAACTATATGATATTGGGAATCCATTTGAACACCAGTGGCAAATAATCAACATTAGGTCAAAGAGATGATTAATTACCAGAAAACAATATGCCAAAACAAGCTTTAAATCTGTAGAATATTGTAAAAATTGCAAACCCTA
This sequence comes from Diceros bicornis minor, assembly GCF_020826845.1. Lineage (NCBI taxonomy): Eukaryota > Metazoa > Chordata > Mammalia > Perissodactyla > Rhinocerotidae > Diceros > Diceros bicornis. Next base: position 51,656,265 of record NC_080761.1, read on the forward strand.
CCAAATCCCAAGCAAATCCCCAAAATGTCTTGCATTAAACTCTCATAGTCAATGGCAATGAAGAAGGTGTTTGTCTGTGGGTTTTATGCCTATTGTACTAGTGTAATTATTAATAGCATCCTTTTTCAGTTTCTAAAGTGACCACTTGGGATGATAAATTATCTGTTCACCCTAATGTTAGGCCTCTCTGACTTTCTCTAATCTTATCATTTCCTTATATTTCTGCCCTGGCTGTCTCTTGTTTCTGCTTTATACATTATGTCAAAATTAGCAATTCCTGTGACACCAGCAGAAATGTGTTTATGCCTAAGAGGGTGCAGGGAATTGTTTAGAAGGGAGAAAGTACATTATTTCAGTTTCATTTCTCCATATATCCTTCTTCATCTTAAAGGAGAAGAAAACCTATTGCAGTGATCAAACTCCAGATGGGAGCCCCATAGAAAAAAGGTAATAGAGAAAGTAATTTTTTATCAAATTAACATTGGCTAAACATTTAATAATATATGCTTATGAAAATTTCCCAAATTCACTTTTATAGAAGATAGTTGTTTTTATGAAACTAAATTAATGGAACTCAAATTGCATTTTAGCTTACAGTGGTTTGAGTAACACTAGGGCAATCTAAATGTGAAAGGTGTATGTAGGAAAATGTTAACAAGCAGGGTTTGAATACATGTGAAAATTTCTTGCCTTATAATGAAATTAGTTTCTTAAAAATAGCATTGTGAATATCCTCTTGATCATCTCTCATGGAATGCTAAGCATATTAAGAGTGAAGGAAAGTTCCAGAGCTGAGTTCTCTAGGGTCCTTCAACATAAATTATACCACTTATTCAACCTTTTCCACAATTATTACTTAAAACACATGCTACTGTGATTGAAACATACATAAATACGTGGATTTCTCCGTATTTTGAAGGATTTATTAATTTTAGGTTAGATACCATGTCAGTATATTTTTTCACCTTTGCAAAGATCTTACTTCGGAGTATTGGCTCAATAAAAGTTTACTGGATGACTGAAGCAGAGAACGAATTGTAGCAACTCAAGGATGTGTGGAATGGCAGTATTAGAAACAAGGATAGTACAATGATTTTTTTATACAAAATATCACCAATTGTGATATAAATATAAGATGTTACAATGGAAACTAAATTTAATAAAACATACAGGGCCAAGTGAACTGGAAATAATATAACTTGCAGATGCCACTACAAGTTGTCATGTATATAGCAGAAAAATTGGGGAGAAAACTCAGTGTACTGAATGTTTTGCCAAAAGGTCAGGGACTTTGCACCTCTCTAAAAAAATTGCATGCTACCACCAACTTTGCCTTGGTCATAGTTTTCTTAAAATTAAATGTTTGATGTCTAGTAAGGTATAACTTACTCTTATGGTCAGGTCTCATAGACTTGAGAATTGCAAGATATTTCTGAGTCATTCACAGAATCCTCAAAATATTTCTCAGATGAAAAGCAAATATTGAAACCTTATTTCATATCTAGAGAGTGAATGATAAAATTGTTAAGTGAATTATTGGTTTAAAGGTAAGTAGCAATTACAGAGTGGGGCGAAATACAGACTTTTGAGCCTTTTTCTTCTAGGCAACAGAATACTTTTCTATTTTTGTACTTTTGGAGATGAATTCAGTGATTGACCCTGAAAAATGATTCAAATGCAAGAAAAGCTCATTCATGTGAATGCTGTCATGAAGATGACATTGATGAATGCACTACATTTGAATGTTTATCAGCTTCATATATTTGGGTTAATATTTACCTTTAAATTATCACAGTAGTCTAGAAAAAACAAGGAAGTTTGACAAAAGCCCCATCTTTTAAAATATGTTGTTACTCTTCCTTTGTCAAATGATTCCTCCCTTCTGATCCTAATTAGATAAAATGCTAATAGAATACAGACATTAAAAAAAAAGTCAGAGTCTTCTAAAGAGAAGGTTCAATGTTAGCCAATGATCTCTACCAGACTGAAGTATCAGAGACTGTGTTGGGTATGAATATGCAAAGAATGTACAGTTCTGTATTAAATGCATCCATATAGCTGGAGTGGCTGAGTCTGTGATATGAGACAATAGTCAAAAGCAGTGGTTCTCAACCACGAGTAAATTTTACCCTTAGGGACATTTGACAGGATCTGGAGACAGTCTGCTTATCAAAACAGGGCGTGGGGCATGCAATTGCCATCTAGATCAAGTGAGTAGAGGCCAGGGATGGTGCTAAACTTCCTACAGTGTACAGGACAGCCCACAACAAAGAATTCTCCAGCCCCAAATGACAAAGCGCCAGGTGTTAAAAAACCCAGGTCAAAAGTAAGGAAGGGTTCTAACAATTAGTCAATGGTAATAAGGAACACTTAATTGAGAACAAGCAACTGAGCCCCTTAAACATCAAATGGTGTCAAGCTTTCTTGAGGGTCAGTGCAGGAACAGAAGGTTGAAGATTGTGTTAAACTATTGTTGAAGTAATTGTTTAATATTACACAATATGCCTATTCTAAGATTAATATGACAAAATTATACTCACAGTTGCTAATGGAAAATATTTTTCTATCTCTTGAAGAAGGTTTCATTTTATTTGAGAGTTATTTTTTCTTAATTTTGGCTTGACAAAAACATGAAAGGTTTATATTAGCATGTAATACAGTCTCAATAACTACATCAGGTTAAGTCATTGGTGTCTCTTCTTATGTCCCCTATATATTCTCTTTCCACTTCAGCAGTCTTACCGTAACTATTTCTTGCCTTTTGTATTATTTTTCACATAAACTAGAGGAATCAATTGTACCCAGACATAGAATAAATAATATAATTCAGAGTTCTTAGTATTTTGCCTTATCAATTAAATTCTAAATCAATAAACTAACCTTTGTATGGAAACTGGGAATTGTTATGAAATCATTAAGGTCTACAGGGTTGTAGTAAAATTATTGTGGATCATAAGACTGCTAATTTACAAGTTTGTCAAAGTTCTAATTGTCCAAAGTTATTAGAAAAAAATAAGAAGGGAGAAATACTGTTTAGAAAATTTATACTGAAAATGTAAAGATTGAAAAGAGATTGAAAAAGGCATATTTCAAAATTACGATTGTCACATAGGTGAACCCAAATATGCACGCTCTTCCTTCTGACATTAGGAGCTAAAATGTTACTAGCAGTTATACATTAAGAGGTCATCTAAAATCCCGAGTTATTTTTAAAGAAAAAAACCTGGAAATAAATATGAACACATATATGAGAGTACTTATATATTCCCATATATTAGAGTCATCAATAATGAGATAGATTGATGATGGATGGATGGATAGATAGATAGATAGATAGATAGGTCAATCTCACTATTAGTGTTTCCAATATATGGAAAATTTAGTTTAAAAAATTAAAAATAGGTGTAGGGATATAATTCAAGGAAAGTTAGGAGGGGACATGTTTCTCAGACCTGCCTTCCTATGAAAGCTCCTCTGCTTCTAGTTGGGAAGGGAAGGGAAGGAAAGGGATTTAAGGCTGGAAATAATTTACTTACAAACCAGATGGAAAGGCTGAGGTCCAGGAGTCTCAGGCAGCCTCCACCCTGTCCTCAGCTGGCTGGAACTCTGGAGCAGTGAGGCTAGATCTGTGAGCCTGCTCTCTGCTGCCAGAGAAATCACAGCTTCCACTTTCCTTCTTGGGAAATGCTTGAGAGAGAGAAACAGACTGGAACCTCATGTCAGTGAATCAAGAAAATGCAATGTCGACCCTTGCAACCTTGTGACATAGGGAAGAACATACAAGTGGGTGGGTGTGATGCAAGATGCCAATAGGCTATCCAGCACTCTGATCATTAATACAGTGGAGGAACGGAGATGATTGCTTCTCAGAATGGTGGAATTCCGCATTTCCAGCTTAGAATATAGAGCAATTATTGTTTAAATAATCCAAACTTCCAATTCTCAGCTCTGCTCACGACAAAGAAAAAAGAAAATTTTCTTTCTACTGGGTTTGGCACAAGTCAGTTCTTGGTTTATAAATGTTAAAAGCATGCACAAATTTAAAACATCTTCTGCACACATCAATGATAATGATACATTAAAAAAACACTTCTGTTCCGTCTTTATATTGCTTCATAATTTCTAAAATCGTTTTTTCTGGTGTCATAACCAGACATTGTAGCCTACAGGACAGAACTAAGATTCCATTGTTGCTGCTGGAAGCACTCTGTTCTAGACATCCAAGTCCCAAGTAAACGGGGCATTGATCTGTTTCTCTGTGGGAGTTACTACCCTGGTCTTGTGCCAGCCTCCCTGGGCTCCTTCCCCTAGCTAGACTTCTGTCTCATTCTTCAGTGCTAGTATATCTATCTGCTTTTCTATTTATCTTTTTGGGAACCGAATGTTTTGTCACTGAGCTGTAGTGTTCCTGAGACTGGATATCTCCGTGTTCCTTTCAGATTCACACTGTCCTCCAGTTTCCTGACACCCTGCAGTCTGCCAGTTACTTGGAACATTAACTGCGTTGTAGGAGACTGGACTATTGTCCTCAAGAGGGTGAGGTTAATTTCTGATCTAGAATTCCGAAGGGATATAAGAATGGAAATGTGGAAGCTGTCCTGAGCTTGGAGGCTCCGTACAAAGGAGAAATAAAGTCCACCTCCCAAGGGAAGGTGGGCTCAGGAAGAAAGGGCTTGTGCAAAAGGTCTGCAGATGAGGATATATGAGATAGAACAGATGGATTTGGAAGGTAGAACATTGGAGAGTACCTGATCTAGAAGGAGGCAGAGGGGAGACTTTCATAAAATGTTTCTCTGGAGATCTGAGGGAGAGAAGGATACATTAGCAGGGCACATCTGGTTAGAGGTATTTACAGGATATTAACAATTGTCAGCACTTCCCATGCTTGGAAAAAAATATAGAGCATTGTGTAAAGTGGAAACGTATTTGCAAGTATGCCAATCTGCTGGTTGTAATTTATCTCCAATGCGAGCCTGTAACTCAGGTCTTTGCTTCTGTCATAACTCATAGCCTGTCCATAACTTGTAACCATTTCCAAATTACCACTCTTCTTCTCTGGCTAATCCTGAAACTGCTCAAATTTCAGTTATAGCATATGACTGAAACAAGTTTTAACAGAATAAGAAATGCAGATTTTCTGATTTATTTTAGTGTTCTTTCCAATAATCCTAAAAGCAATATTAATAAATCAAAGGCAAATAAATGGAAAACTCACAGGTTGATAGTTCAAAAGTGAAGATAAAGAGTGGTATTTCTTTGGAATGATTAGAGTTTGGACATATGTGTAAGGGAGACTGCTTAGAGTCTCTCAAACCATCAATCACTATGATATGGACCAGCATGGGAAATGAAAAAATTTAAGACAATCTCTTAGGAAGGCTTAAACAAATGTCACTAGACTATAACCTAATTATATGCCTATCTATATTGTAAAGTCATACCCTCCTATTGTCATTATTGTCATCATTATTGTCTTTTATGCCTACTTTTTTGTAGTTTTACATTACTTATGCTTTGAATTCTTTATAATTGAAGCTTGTTGTTTATGCTCTTTATCATACACATCATAGTCACCTCTTCCTTCAAATTAAATTATTTTATTTTCTAGTTCTTGCTATTTCAAGTTTCCTCTTTGAAATTAAACACTTAATATTCAGATTCATTCATGGACACTTTTTTTTGTAAATTCTTTAGTTCTTCTAGCTTTCTCTCCTTCCAATATTTCTTACTTCAATGTAAAGCAGTGCTACACTCATCTCCTTATTTTCAGTGGGGATTAAGGCACAATTGTCTGTGAAGAGCTACTTTAAATATAAAGTTTTTCCTGTCCTAGACTTTTTCATTCAGAAAGATACTGTATTGAAGATTTTTTTTCTCCCCATCAGATGATGCTCATGGGCAGTACTAAGTTTAACTTATCTGTGTCCAGAAAAATAGACAAATCATTTATATGGGCTTGCCTCTTTTTTTTTGGTGAAGAAGATAAGCCGTGAGATAACATCTATTGCCAATCCTCCTCTTTTTGTTGAAGAAGATTGGCCCTGAGCTAACATCCATGCCCATATTCCTCTACTTTTTATATGTAGGATGCCTGCCACAACACGGCTTGATAAGCGGTGCATAGGTCCACACCTGGGATCCAAACCTGCCAACCCCAGACCACTGAAGCAGACCGTGTGAACCTAACCACTACACCACCAGGCCAGCGCCTGGGCCTGTCTTTTTAAGGTAAATAATCCAGACGCTAGATTTTCAGGTAAATTCAAGGTATACAAAAAATTAGCTGAGAGTTTCTGCCATGGCTACTCTTTCTCGAGTTAGATAAGATTGGTACAACGAAGCGCACTAGAGAAGTCTGCATACTGACAACCCGAGGTCCTAGAAGTAACCTTATTTCCACCAAAAAAACAATAGTTAAGGGCCAAGATATGAGCATCTAGAAAAGAAAAAAAAATAGCCATAATGAAAAGAAGACTTTTATTTTTCTATCAGCTGTCTCCATGTGTCCAGTTGATGTCAGACCAATCGAGAAAAGAGAATGATAGAAAAATAATTTTCCAAAGACTGTAACATCTTTAGGTCCTACAAACACTGGAAATGTAATAGAAGCAATGGTGTAAGCAACATATAGACATGTCGTATTTAACCATCACACAGATCACGTTTGCCTATTACAATACACATACGTCTCATGCATCAGCTGACTGAGATGGATGATGATGACTTTTTTCTCCCAGATGAAGGAAGTGTTATGCATCCTCAAAGATAATTTAAGTATTTGATAGATGCTTCTGTTTTTAAAATGATGAAATGAGGTCCTCCATCTTGTCCCAAAGAGGAACGTGGTCACATCCCTCTCCTCTTCTCTCCCGACTCCTGTTTCCAGTTTGATGAAGGAACTCTTTGAAGCTTCCTAACACCTTGAAACTTGCTTGATCATGCTGGCCTTTTATTAAAGACACAACCAAACTCAACCTCTTTTACCACAGCAACCCCTTAATGATTGGGGTTGAATATATTTCCTTAACCCATAAGCTATGTGTGAGTGGATGGTCACTGGTGGAGAGCAGGAATACAGTAATACAGAAAGGGAAATTCCTCACTCAAAGTCTCCAGTATCAGTTGTAACAGATTACCAGTAGATCACCACGGCTTTGTGACGTCTACTCCTCATCTGGGTTGCCAGGGTGAAATGAAGGCAGCATCTTTAGGAGCAAGAATATAAGATTTTACAACATATTTTGTCTTTCCATGAGTAGAAATCTCAATTATAATATGTAACTTTATCGCTTTATTTTCAAACGTGTTTTTAATAATCCACTGCAGATGGAAGTACGGGCTCACACACAACTGCCAGCACTGTAGTCATTGTAAGCCTAGAAATTGTTGGGACATAACTTCCTCTCCAACTCCTCATAATAAAAGGATCACTTTAAACACTGAATGAGGTTTTATGAGGAAAGGGAATTTTCAACTTCAGCTTTCTTATATGAAATCTTCTGTTAATTAAACTTCTTAATATAATTCTCTGCTCATAAGTGATGGCTAGATAAGGTGTTCATGAAAAACAACCTAGGCCCTTGAGTAAAGTAATATCTTCAACTCAAAAATGATTAGAGAGAGTTGTTGCAACTATTACAAGATAAAAAGATATATTGCAAACATGTTCACATTTTATTTTGCATATATTTGTATACATTATATATATGTATATTTATATACATTCTATATATGTACATACGTACATGTACATATATACAATCTAAATCTTTCCCAGTATATGTAGTCATTTATTTTTTATTATTTTATCAGAGAATTAAAAAGGTTCAATTAACAGCTATTCCTAAGTGTTGTTTACAAATTTATACTATTTCATGTTTTAAAGGTTAAATTTGAATCTTTTCAGAAAAATCCATTTTATCCTTTAAATCCCTGGAATATATTCAATGACCTTTAAAGAGTTGTTTAAGATGTCACCACCAGAATTAAATATGATAAATTGTAGGAAACAAAACCATCAGGTCAAAACTAAGTAAGACACCTTAACTACTGCTGGATGTCTTTAATTCCCAAGCCAAAAAAATATTCTGAATTTCCATGTGTTAGATGTCAATGGATTTATTTGGGATTATGGTGAAAATGAAAGTAGTAGATACTAGCTACAGAGGAAGAGTAAATGCTACTAAAAGCAGAATGAATGTGAATGCTGCTGAACACTCTACTTCAATATAAAAGTAAAAATGGAATTCAGCCTAAAATTGAAGAACAACCCTTAAATTACATTTACTTCCCAAGCTCACATTTACTTGCCATGTCTATTTAGAGAATAAATATACCAATACATTTTCAATAAATATTGTTAATAATTGATGACATATTGATAGTCTGTTGAAATGGAAACATAGGATCACGATCAATAACGATAACCGCTATCTTTGTACTGGGGAGACAAGTTGGCCAGATATAAATTTCATACTTACTATGAACATGCAATTCACTGAGTGAACTGAAAAAAAAAAAAAAAAACACATTACATGGTAGAAAATTACAAAACATACTTGGAGGAGGCAGGTTTTTAAAAAAGATATTAGTTCATTGAGGTGACATCCCTAAACCTTTTAACTCACTATTATCAGAATGAATTTTCAGTCTTTCCCACAGAAAAGCCTTTCTTATCATGGTCAAGATATATAAAACTTTAGTGGATAATTTTATAAATTATTGCTGAAGGCTATTATAGTTATGAATGCCTTCTTATCTAGAAAATTCCAAAGGCCAAAATATATACAATTGTTTTAACTTTGCTTAGTATAATGGGGACTTGGTTCCTTTGAATATAAACGTAAGGAATCATAGCATTAGTTCTGGTTAGGTTAGTATAACAAAATCAAGTGATAAACAATGTCCTTATGATGAAAAGTTTATGAAAATTACCATACCAAAAATTTCACTTAGAAATACACACACATTACAGACACAACCACTTTGCACAAAAAGGAAGAATAAGAAGGAATCTCATCATTTCTGGTGAACTTTTGGACAAAGTCAAAGCAACTTACTGAATTTTGGCTTTTTGTTCCATCTGTGCTCTACAGGGCAAGGATTTGATACGTCTTGAGGCAAATATTTCTTTTCTCATCCTTGTCATCTTGGTCGGTTAGGTTTTGGTGAGGTGAGGCAAAGATGTCTTTTATCATGAAGATCTGTTTGATCTGAGGGAAGTGCACTTATCAGGTTATTAACTCTTCAGAGAGGACTTCCTCCTAGTAAAGCAATGAAAATGTAAGCTTCAGAAATCCTCTGAAACTTTTCTTTTTACTTTTTTCTTTGTTTCCTGATAAAGAAAACCATAAATTAAAGTACCTAATAATTACTCCATAATCCATTATTTGTTACTGTGTTTTTATTAATACAACAAGTTTGGTGAAAAGTGTTACTATCTTGGGCTGTAAAAATATGTAATAGATTTATTTTCTCCAAACACTATTTTTAACTATCTTCTGTCAAATCCCCTTTTCCTATTTCTTAGCAACAGCTTGTGTAGGTCTCATAATTTGTCAGTCATTTCTAATTATTAAAACTTAGCAAACTTTTAATCTTCCATCTCAAGACAAATTCAAAGTTATCCTCCAGATCAGTGCAGGTTTAATGTGTGGGTTGATGGTTTGTGAGTAACCACTGGGGCATGTCCTTCTCTTTACATCTTCTAGATTATAGACAGTCTCCATTATTGAGTGGAGAGGAGGAGGAGAAAAGGGCAAACGTCTCTTAACAAACTGGGCGAAGTAATAATAAGTTTGTTTTCTGTTTCTCTTGTTGTGTTGTGGTTTGTACTTCTCTAACATACTGTTCAGGGTCATGGAAGCCATAGCTGGGGAAGCCATATTCCAGGCATTCAAGAACTGACTGTCTTTTGTGCATATATTTGGATTCTTCAGGGGACCTTGTAGACCTCCTCATTGCACAGTTCTCTGCTATGAGAAGTATGTCTTAAAATCAGTCTCTCATACCTCCCCTCATAAATTGTGATTGATAGTCCATGGTGCAGCATTTATTGCTGAAAGTCTCTGTAAAATGACTCGAGCCTAGTTACTTTTCATGGTTAACACTCAATCTACAGGAATTTTACCAATTCTTGACAAGTCAAAGCATGAAACTTCAGGCTATTTCACTGCTGCTTCTTCTCTCAGGCCGACTCTCTCCAATTCTGAATTTGTTCAGGTAACACAAAAATTATGAGCACATATAGTGCGTGATTAGACGCTCAATCCAGGAAAGGAATGCCAACCCACTCCTCTTTCAGACTCTTCCTCCAATTTTTTGAGTACCTCCTCTCACTCAGCTTTTGGGAAGGGAAATCATTCTTTGTTTCTCTGGAGACCTTTCACCACAAAAAATGATGATTCAATGATCTCTCAATCTACTCTTGTCTTCAATGTATACAGAAAGGAAATTGCACGGTAATTAGGTTAGATCAGACATGGCGTAATAAATTCCATTTGTGAAATCCTGGCAGCTGGTTGGCTGTTTTCTTGAAAATGAGAAGACATTTTCCCGTCTTTGGGCCTTAGTCACAATTCCAAGACAATAGAAAAATGTTCACTCAAACTATTATTGCAATAATAATTTTTTTCAAGTTCTCCTTTCAAATAATCCTTGAGTTTTATATGGGTAGATATTCCTCATGCATATTATTCTCCAAAACCATTGGTTCAAAACTTATTCCTACAATTGATGTTAGAATTCCTGTCTAGTGGATTTTCCAACATTAACAATTACTCCTTGTAATTAGATTGCTCCTTGGCATATGGTTTTCAGTTGAATCACTGTCAGTGGAAGTGTCAATATTCAACCTAAAACAATTTGCCCCCCCATAAAAAATTTTATATGATTCAAACTAATATTTAGGAGAAAGGAAAGGGCCAAAAACAACAAATACAGAGAAATGAGGTAGGAGGCAAACTATATGTGTAGGTAAAACTATTTGTGGCTACCATACTGTGTCTTTTGTTTTTCATATGAAACTCTTTGCTTACCTTTCCGCTGACTTTAAGAAAAATACTCTATATTTCTATTATAAACAAAAACACAAATAAAACCATCCTTGACTAATGTGTCTATGCCCTTTGTAAATGAAGGATAAGAGAAGGTGAAAACAGTAAGAAGGAATATGAGAGAGGGGCAATAAATTCAGGGCTTGAGATGTGTGAAGAAAAAGGGCCTGCCATTCTCCCTTTGTCTCACAGAGACCATCTCAGGTCCATGTTTATGTCCCATCTCTGGTCCTACTCTCCTTTCTCACATCCTTACCCATCAAAACAGATGGCTTCAGTCGGAGGGGCAGGACTACCATTCCCAAAATACATTTGACTACCCAAGAATTTTGAATATACATGTATTTTTGAATCTCAGAACCTGTAAAACCTATTTCATCTTATCCAAAACAACTCTGACCCTTGGATTAGCTTTTCATTAAATCTTAACTGTTCTCAGATTTATACTTTTAGTTTATTTGCTTATCATTTTTTCTTTCCAATCTCCTTCTATCTCTATTTCTAACAAAAGTAGGTTTAACTTCCAAATTCCTTTTTGAAGATATCAAGGATAAGTTTTTCCAAAAAGTTACATGTGTACCACCAGAATACTGCCAAATGCATTTGGGTGGCATATAGACGAATATATAGTGACTACTTTTATGTATTTAGCTTTGTTGTTTTGTATTGCCCCTATACTATTTAAGGCTCTCAGTTGTGTGCAACAGAAATGTACTTTGGTTCATTAATGTAGGAAAATACCAAAAGTTGGAAAAATTAATGAATTATTAGGATTTTGAGGAAATTATCTCAGAAAGAATTGCAGGAATACAGGTAGGCTAGTCAGCCAGAATTATCAATAAGCCGTGCCAGAGAGCACGTCCATCATGGGGATTCTGTGTCTGCCGCTTCAGCTGCTGAACCGCCTCCCGCGGCGCACGCCACCGCCGCCTCCAACTCAGACTCCCGCTCCCGTTGCATGCAGCTCTGCCGCCACTGCTCATGGACACCGGCTGTTGCTATTGCCACTGCCTCAAACAAAATGAGTTCTCCCGTAGAGAACTAGCTCCAGATTAGAAATCCAATTTAGATGCCTCAATCAGCAAGATGCTTGATGACTGGAAAAGCATTACCAGTTTCTATGGTACAAGGTATAGTCTGTCTACCACCAAGACTCACTTCTAGAAGGGATTGTACGTAATAGACAGAAAAAAGCTGCAAAATTCAAGAAATACTTATTAGTCACTATGGTACTAGGATAAAATTTCCTTTATAGAACATTGATTTAGATAAAAACATGTCTTCATTTACAAAATATAAATAAATAATTACAGTGGAATGCCGGTATGGCAATATTTATAAGGAGATACTGAGATGCTTAGATTTGGGTAAAACTGATGTGTCAGTTTGGCACTCAGTGCTGTCAAGTCTACTGCTAGGTCCATCAGGAACACAGGGGTTTTGGCGCTGTGCTTGTAGTAATTGCATCCTGGTTAACTCTTCTTTTTCTTTCCTCAGTAGGTTAATCTAACCCAGGTTAAGATGTTAATTTGAAGAATTCTGAGTTCCACGTCCTTAAACCTAAAAGCATCTCATAGGGAGCAGAGTCACGATATTAAAAGCCATGTTGGTATGAAAGTAATGGCTGAGATAAAAGAGATGTCACGGCTTTAAAATATATGCAATGTTGAACATTCAAATGGCTGAACTAATACTCTGTTTTAGTTCATAAATACTCAGTGGGTGAAAGTGACCACTAGAGTGTCAAATACACAAAAATGAGCAGCAAAGCTATGCGGTTTGCCTTCATTTTCATTGAGGCATGGGGATGATCATTCATATTGAGTAAAATCTAAGGGATAGTGGAAGGTAGAAATAAAGTTATACATGTGTATGTAACCACAAATACCGTCTGTTCATGTTACCAGTTGCAGACGAATTGAAAACTACACAAAAGTGTCAGACAGATGGGAGTTGATTATCAGCTTTATTCCCGAAAAGGCTCTTGGATATGTGCCTAGAACCAGGTTTTAATCAATCATGTCCTAACACCCCATATTCCAAGTACCAACTGGGGACAGAGTCTTCCAGCTGACTCTCATCCAATCAGTGCCAGAACTGCTACCTCACCTGTCCTCTTCCCCCAGTAGTGAAGCAGCTACAGTTAGGTCTCCTGAGCTGTGTCTGGAAACCCATCCTGCACGGTGTGCATATTGCATGGAAGCCAGAGAAGGAGGGAGGAGAGTATTTTTATCCTGTAGGCAGCCTATCCTAAAACGAGGAGTAAAAAGGTTAAATTTTATATTCATAGACCTTTTTTCTAACATTATTGATCAGATCAGTGTAACTGCTTCTAATTATGTGAGATGGAGAGAGAGACCAAATACATAACCTGGATATTTTTTTCTGAAAGCAGATAGCCCCTCCCAGAATTAGGAGAACAAGAGCGTGGCATTCTTAATGCTGCCCAGGTTTGGTTCTCTAAACCCATCAGGCTTAGCAGTTCAGGTTCTTGTTAACCCTGAAGTATTCTCCTTGGAGGAAGTGTGTAGAAATATTTAATGCAAGCTTGCTCTCATTTTCATAAGACTACCCCTAAAAGCCAACCATGGTTCCTCCGTGCATCTTCCAGAAACCACGGTTGAGCAGTACAACTTTTGCCCTAGAAGGCTCTGATATATCAATTAAATTAACTTTAAGGCCAAGCTGCCCTGTGTGCTGGAGCTTCATTTCCTCGTCTATTACTTATTTCAGATTACGTCCAGCCAAATTGTCCAATAAAGCTCCCTAGACATTATATAATGACAAAAATCAGCAATATAAACCTGATAGAATTTGTTCAATAGAACTCCTTTTCTATTATCAAATATCTAGGGAGACGTTGAGTTCTAACAAGAATTAGCCTTCTCCTTGTAAGATAAAACCAAAATAAATAAATGCCTGTATTTCTTTCCAACCCACTTTCTCAATTCTGATCAATCTCAGTCATCATTAGATACCTGGGTGAAATCAAAATTAATCAGCAGCTTTGTTGGTTATTTTTGACTTAAGATTTTTACAGTGAATTCAGAATCTTCAATATGTTCACTATTTAAAAAGGCCAAAATGGTGATAATGCACATAAGAGTATTAGAGTTCACAAAATTATATATATGCAAAAAAATTTCCAGACCCTACAACAACTACCCTAGGAAAAAGCAATGCTTCCATATCTTACTACATACTATAATTCATACTCACATTGCTTACGATTGTCAAAAAATAAAAGGAAAAAAATAAGACTCAGAAGTTTCTAAGGGAAGAAGGAGAGTAGTGAAAACCTTAGAGGAAAGAAAATTTTCTTGCATTCAGCCTCACCAGGATTTTTCTCTATAGCAGTCATCAAAAGTCAACGAACCCAAAAACAAGTATGAGAAATCACCCATCAAGTGGTTGGTTATGGCGCCATGATTAACAGATCTAAGGAAAATCTGCCTTTGCTTTCTGCTTTCTTTCACAGAGAGGCACATCCAACACATTTCTGTCTTCTTGCAAAATTCCAGAAAAATACAATGATGACCTCTTTTGTCAACTGCTTGAGGGTCGAATCTTTCCCATGCCACATACTTAAAATCTCTTTACTTGTCTTCCACCTTTGAACCTTTTTTGGACATTCCAGTGCTGCGTGAAATGTGGGCTTTCTCTGAGGCCATTTCCTCCCTCTCTTTCTGATGAGCAGACCTTTTTTGGTGCTTTTAACACTAGCTTTTGCTATTACCTGCATCCATTTCTAAATTTTTAAAAACTCAAAACTTGTTTGGTGGTTTTTCCTTGTGCTCACATTTCCTTCTGGTAGAGAATTACCCATCACAGAATCCTGAACTGAAACTTCTATTGGATTTTTGAAGCTGGTCTCCCTGGGTTCCAGTGAGAACAAACCCCTCTTCTGTGTGCTCTTCTCTCGGACTCCTACCCAAAAAAGGCACACAAGTTTCCCCAAGATCTTCAATTTTCCCAGAATTGGGTAACTTGCTAGCTTCAATAACAGAAGAAACATTTTGCTATCCAAAATGCATAGTCCCCCAGCGTTCCATTTTTCTACTGTTCTACCCACAGCACTGTTCTATCCACTGTTCTACTGTTCTACCTCTTTCCAGCAAACCCAGCTGAGTTTCTTAATTTTATAAACTTGTTAACTCACATCCTTTCTTTTCTACTAAGTGTAGGACTGGTACTGTTTATTGGATCTGAGTGCTTGTTTGTTTTCATCTTTATTTTTTTTTTTAATTTATAATCCAGACTTTTTTTTCCTAGCATACTTTTCTAGAAGTGAAAGAGTTTAGAGTTTACCAAAATTATCCATTTCACAAATGCATGAAACTCTCCTGCTTTGTATAGCTCCACTGAAGAAATAGATCAGATCCCAGATCACACACAAGCCTGGATTTAATATGTTACTATTGCCTCTGGGTCCTCTGTAAAGTGTCTTATTATGCCAGTGATTCCCCTAACTCCACAGGGTTCCTAGGCATGGTCTCTTCATACCAGCATCACTTCTTGCATTAACTATGTTACCTTGAAACTCATATGTTCTCATATACTCCCTCAATTCTGTCTAAATTTTGTCTCCACACTTCACATAGCTGTCAAAATTTTAAAGCGTGAATTACCCAACTGCTCATATTAGTGATTCCCTATCTGTAGCTTAAAGAAAATTGCCTTTATATTTTTCCCCTTTCTGAGCTCTGTCTGGGTCCTTTAAATTCAAAACCATGATTAAAACTTATATAATACAACCCTTTCACATGCTAGCTGGATATGAGTGGATGATCAATGCATTTAGGACATACAATCTCTATCCTGCTCCCTTAAAAAAATTCCATATTCTCTTGGTCCCAGTTAGAATTTGAAATAATATAAAGTGGAACAGAATTTGAGGCTGTTAATTTGATGCCATCCATGAGTGCCTACATCTAGACATTTACAGCTAAAAGTATCAAATACTATTAATCTATATCTCATTTACAGATTAACTGTCTTCTGCAGTTTAATTCCTAGTCTGCAATCCAACTGGAAAACCACAACATAACACAGAGAATAATTAAGGATTAAAACACAACTCTTTGCAGAAGTAGGCCAATGCCAACAGCTAAGGCTCAAACAGTTGTTAGGTACCAAGGCCCCAAAACATCATACCAGTTAGAAAATAACCACATGATGATGGAGAACAGCTGTAGTGAAAGCAGCTTTATCCTGTCAAGGAAAGTCTTGGGCTTACTAATGTCTCCTTTATTAACGGCTACACTTTGATCTCTATATACAACTCTATTTGCTCTGGTTACTAAATGTAAATCTCACTCTATTTCTCATTGTTTTCCAGACAAAACATCATTTGTGGCAGATAATTAATAATGTCCTTTCAACCACTGATACTACTAGAACTAATGGAGGAAAACACACACACGCACGGAATCATAAAAGGTAAATCAACATTTTAGCTTTAGTACTAATAAAATTAAATTGATAACAAAAGATTAAGCTGTGATTACAATTGGTTTTCTTAATATTGCCTCCATTCCTCATAGAAGGGTGTTTCAATATATCACCTGAAGGAGATAATTATCTGACCATCTAAAGTGATGAGAGCACAACCTAAGGAACTTACTGGCTTATGCTCACCAAGCTCCATGAATCAGGAATACAGACAGACAGACCTCAATCCTGACTACATGAGTTTACCACATAGACTAAGAGAGGGGAGGGCAATTTCCTCCCTCTTGTGTTCAGCCTGGACTGATAGAGAGAGAAAACGGAGCTTACGGCAGGCCGACAGTAACATTTTATCCCACTGCACCAATTAGACAAAGCCTTTCTCTTTGAAATAAGAAAGAGGAATGGGTGAACATATGGGTCAGAAATGTTAATTCAATGGCAACATGGGAGCAGTTTGCGTGTTTGTGTACTTGCTTTCCTCTAAGTGTGAAGACAAGACAGGAAAGACTGACCTTTAACTTCCTTTGCTATTTCTTATATGCTGCTTAAAAGAAAATTCAGGAGAGTAACATCACCAAAAATGGTGGAGTAGAGAACTCCAAGGCTTTGTCCCTCCACAAAATCAACTAATGAGCTGGCAAAACTCCCAACTTCTACAGAATTCTGGAATCAGCCAAAAACTTACACCAACCAGGGAAAGACCAGGTGAAAAAAGAAGCTGCCACTTTGTGGTAAGAGAGTGCTGTGGCATTTCAAATTGCCCACCTTCTACTCCTGGTACACGCTACTTTACCAGAACAGCAACTCAGATCTTATTTTCAAGGAAATGTGTTTGTTCATTTCGACCTGTCTAGTGGCCACCCAAGAAACTGGTGCAAGGACTTGCCTTTGTTTAGCCCGTCTCAGAATGTTCTCAGGGCTGGGGTAGCTTTCTGGGTATCATTTGCCAAAAGCATTGAAGGCACAAGCATTGCCCACAGCAGACTGGTCTACGGGACAACAGTCAGGATGAGCAACAGAATGTAAAGAGAAATCTGAAGTAAGTTCAGAGAGGGGATATAATTGACAAAAAATAAGTGGCCTTATTGGGCATATTTTGTGATCAAGATTTACAGATTAGGGTACTCTGCTTAGTTGAAACTTCACATGTGGTAGCCTCCCAATAAATGGTTGTTTGATTGATAAGTGGATCCCTGCAAGGATGGTTGGGTAGATAGATGGAATGAAAATGGTCTACAGTCACTATTTCTTATTTATTATAACTTGGTTTTTTATTGATTTTTGTCTTTTTATTTACATTTCTGTGTTTAACACATATTTCCATATATAACCATAAGACTCTCTTCCACCACGTTTAGAAGAGCCAATCAATAGAGTGTTACATACATAACACTGCATAATGTTATGTGTATAGCATTTTTTAAATACTATTTACTTAAGTCATGATTTTATATGGCTTTCTGTTTTTCTAAGAAATAGTGTAAGTCATGAAAATGTTCAATTGAATACGTATTATTATTAAGAAATAGGCTAGCAGTTGTAAATATGGCCTTGTTAAATCTTCATAATGACCTATGATGTATGCATTAGATGTATTAGACATATGCTGCTGATGAGGAAGCTAAAATTCAGAAAGTATAAGAAAAAGAAAAAAATAAAACAACCAGGGTCACATAAAAAGTAAATAGCTCTATCAGGATTTGAAACCAGGTTGGTCTTTCTTTAAAGCCAGGATATTTGTGTATGCTATTTCCATGCAGTAATAATAATTAAGAGAGAGATGATCAAATACAGTATTGGCATTAATTCTTGAAGTTTAAATCAAATGATTTTGATTGTATTGTGTTTTCATGACTGTTTTACTCATGTACAAGATTTATAGACTAAGTAAAAATTAGAAAAAAAACTTCGAATAAAAATACTAATACATCTAGAAAGTTTAAATTTCTTGTGTAACAAAGTAAAGCAAATCACTTAAATTCAAAAAATAAAGACTAATTAAATAGCATTTATTTTGCAAATGCTATGTGCTATGCTCTTTCACATATTTCATTATTTTAGATTAAAATTCTAGATTAGAGATATCCAAAATCATAAATGATAAAATCGAAGCCAGAGAATATAAACTGAGAGGCAGAGATGACATTCAAACTCACAACTAAGACTTCAAAGTCAGAGATTTTTTCCTTTAATAATAGATTCCGAATCTGTTCCAAGTGTTAAGTAATATTTTTTTTATAATGTTTTGATTAAAAATTTAAAGTAAATTCAATATTGCCTCTAAATATAAAGAAAAATTACCCAAAAGAGAAAAAGTGTTAAAAGATTATAGCCTATAAACTTAAAATAGAATAAATCCTATTTTCAAATGGAAAACAGGGTGTTTCTTCTCACTTTGATTATATCATTATCTGCCTGATATTGCAGCTGTTGTTGTACATGTATGCTGACATATTTTACGTGTCATTATTTATCCCTAAATAGTGAGGTATTTGCACTCAAAGTGTGTAAGACAACTAAGGGGAAAAGGACATGGCTAGTGACGTACACCATGAATGACTTAGATCCTAGAAATATGTTATCTGATTTTATGCTCATTAAAACCTTATGAGGTAGATATTTTAAATTATATTTAACTGAGAAATATTTATAACTGAGAAATAGAAACATTATTAAAATATTGGTATACATCACTTTTTTATGAAGTGTTTAATCACACAAGCACACAATATATTGTAGAACATCACACTTTCCATTTTTTTTTTTATTGCAGTAACATTGGATTATAACATTGTATAAATTTCAGGTGTACATCATTATACTTCTATTTCTGCATAGATTACATCATGTTCAACACCCAAATACTAATTACAACCCATCACCACACACGTGTGCCTAATTATCCCTTTTGCCCTCATCCCTCCCCCTTTCCCCTCTGGTAACCACCAATCCAATCTCTGTCTCTATGTGTTTGTCTGTTGTTGTTTTTATCTTCTACTTAGGAGTGAGATCATACGGTATTTGACCTTCTCCCTCTGACTTATTTCACTTTGCATAATGCCTTCAATGTCCATCTATGTTGTCACAAATGACTGGATTTCACGATTTCTTATGGCTGAGTAGTATTCCATTGTGTATATATACCACAGCTTCTTTATCCATTCGTCCCTTGTTGGGCACTTAGGTTGCTTCCTAGTCTTGGCTATTGTGAATAACGCTGCCATGAACACAGGGGTGCATGTATCTTTATGCATTGGTGTTTTCAAGTTCTTGGGATAAATACCCAGCAGTGGAATAGCTGGATCATATGGTAGGTTTATCCTTGATTTTTTGAGGAATCTCCATACTGTTTTCCATAGTGGCTGCACCAGTGTGCACTCCCACCAGCAGTGTATGAAAGTTCCCTTCTCTCCACATCCTCTCCAACACTTGTTGTTTCCTGTCTTGTTAATTATAGCCATTCTGATGGGCGTGAGTTGATATCTTATTGTAGTTTTGACTTGCATAGTTAGTGATTTTGAACATCTTTTCATGTGCCTGTTGGCCATCTGTATATCTTCTTTGGAGAAATGTCTGTTCAGGTCTTTTGCCCATTTTTTAATTGGGTTGTCAGTTTTTTTGTTGTTGAGATGCATGAGTTCTTTGTATATTTTGGAGATTAACCCCTTATCAGATGTATGGTTTGCAAATATCTTCTCCCAATTGTTAGGTTGTCTTTTTGTTTTGTTGATGGTTTCCTTTGCTGTGCAGAAGCTTTTCAGTTTGATGTAGTCCCATTTGTTTATTTTTTCTATTGTTTCTCTTGCCCGGTCAGACACGGTGCTTGAAAATATGTTGCTAAGACTGATGTCAAAGAGCGTACTGCCTATGTTTTCTTCTAGAAGTTTCATAGTTTCAGGTCTTACATTCAAATCTTTAATGCATTTTGAGTTAATTTTTGTGTATGGTGTAAGGTAAGGGTCTACTTTCATTTTTTTGCATGTTGCTGTCCAGTTTTCCCAACACCATTTGTTGAAGAGACTTTCTCTACTCCATTGTGTGTTCTTGGCTCCTTTGTCGAAGATTAGCTGTCCATAGATTTATGGGTTTATTTCTGGGCTTTCGATTCTATTCCATTGATATGTGTGTCTGTTTTTGTGCCAGTACCATGCTGTTTTGGTTACTATAGCTTTGTAGTCTATTTTGAAATCAGGGACTGTTTTACCTCCAGCTTTGTTCTTTTTTCTCAGGATTCCTGTAGCTATTCAGGGTCTTTTGTTGTTCCATATAAATTTTAGGATTCTTTGTTCTATTTTTGTGAAAAATGTTGTTGGAACTTTGATAAGGATTGCATTGACTCTATAGATGGTTTTAGGAAGTATGGACATCTTAACTATGTTAATTCTTCCAATCCAAGAGCACGGACTATCTTTCCATTTCTTTGTGTCTTCTTCAATTTCTTTCAGCAATGTTTTATAGTTTTTGGTGTACAGATCTTTCACCTCTTTGGTTAAGTTTATTCCTAGGTATTTTATTCTTTTTTTTTGCAATTGTAAATGGGATTATATTCTTAATTTCTCTTTCTGCTACCTTGTTATTAGTATATAGAAATGCAACTGATTTTTGTATGTTGATTTTGTATCCTGCCACTATACCGTATTCATTTATTACTTCTAAAAGTTTTTCGTGGATTCTTTATGGTTTTCTATATATAAAATCATGTCATCTGCAAATAGTGAGAGTTTCATTTCTTCATTTCCAGTTTGGATCCCTTTTATTTCTTTCTCTTGCCTGATTGCTCTGGCTAGGTCTTCCAGTACTATGTTAAATAGGAGTGGTGACAGTGGGCATCTTTGTCTGGTTCCTGTTCTTAGAGGGATAGCTTTCAGTTTTTCACCATTGAGGATGATATTAGCTGTGGGTTTCTCATATATGGTCTTTATTATGTTGAGGTACTTTCCTTCTATGCTCATTTTATTCAGAGTTTTTATCATAAATGGATGCTGTGTCTTACCAAATGCTTTCTCTACATCTATTGAGATGATCATGTGATTGTTATTCTTCATTTTATTAATGTGGTGTATCATGTTGATTGATTTGCAAATGTTGAACCATCCCTGCATACCTGGAATAAATCCCACTTGATCATGGTGTATAATCTTTTTAACGTATTGTTTTATGCGATTCGCTAGTATTTTGTTGAGGATTTTTGCATCGATGTTCATCTGTGATATTGGCCTGTAATTTTCTCTTTTTGTGTTGTCCTTGTCTGGTTTTGGTATCAGGGTAATGTCAGCTTCATAGAATGAGTTAGGGAGCTTCCCCTCCTCCTCAATTTTTTGGAAGAGTTTGAGAAGGATAGGTATTAAGTCTTCTTTGAATGTTTGGTGGAATTCACCAGAGAAGCAGTCTGGTCCTGGACTTTTATTTTTGGAGAGGTTTTTGATTACTGTTTCAATCTCCTTTCTTGTGATTGGTCTATTCAAATTCTCTATTTCTTCTTGATCAAGTTTTGGAAGGTTTTATGATTCTAAGAATTTACCCATTTCTTCCAGATTGTTGAATTTGTTGGCATAGCTTTTCATAGTATTCTCTTATAATCTTTTGTATTTCTGAGGTGTCTGTTGTAATGTCTCCTCTTTCATTTCTGATTTTACTTAGTTGGGCCTTCTTTCTTTTTTTCTTGGTGAGTCTAGCTAAAGGTTTGTCAATTTTGTTTATCTTTTCAAAGAATCAGCTCTTGGTTTTATTAATTTCTTCTATTGTTTTTTTAGTCTCTATTTCATTTGTTTCTGCTCAGATTTTTTTATTTCCCTTCTTCTACTGATTTTGGGTTTTGTTTGTTCTTCTTTTTCCAATTCCTTTAGGTGCATTGTTAGATTGTTTATTTGAGATTTTTCTCGTTTGTTGAGATAGGCCTATATTGCTATAAACTTCCCTCTTAGAACCGCTTTTGCTGTCTCCCATAAATTCTGGCATGTCGTATTTTCATTTTCATTTTTCTCCAGGTATTTTTTTATTTCTCCTTTGGTTTATTCATTGACCCAATCCATGTTCAGTAGCATTTTGTTTAATCTCCACCTATTTGTGGCTTTTCTGATTTTCTTCGTATAGTTGGTTTCTAGTTTCATACCATTGTGGTCAGAAAAGATGCTTGGTATTATTTCAATCTTCTTAAATTTATGTAGACTTGTTTTGTGGCCTAATATGTGATCAATCCTGGAGAATGTTCCATGTGCATTTGAAAAGAACGTGTATTCTTTGGGTTTTGGATGGAATGCTCTGTATATATCTACTAGGTCCATCTGTTCTAGTGTGTCATTTAAGGCCAATGTTTCCTTATTGATCTTCTGTTTGGATGATCTCTCCGTTGGTGTAAGTGGATTGTTAAAGTCCCCTACTGTTATTGTGTTACTGTCTATTTCTCATTCTATGTCTGTTAATAATTGCTTTATATATTTAGGTGTTCCTACATTGGGTGCATAGTTATTTACAAGTGTTATGTCCTCTTGTTGGGTTGTTCCCTTGCCCATTATGTAAGGCCCTTGTCTCTTTTTACAGTTTTTGTTTTAAAGTCTATTTTGTCTGATATGAGTATTGCTACCCCAGCTTTCTTTTATTGTCATTTGCATGGAGTATCTTTTTCCATCCCTTCACTTTCAATTTGTGAGTGTCTTTAGGTCTGAAGTTTGTCTCTTGTATGTAGCAAATATATGAGTCTTGTTTTTTTATCCAATCAGCCACCCCATGCCTTTTAATTGGAGCATTTAGTCCACTGACGTTTAAAGTAGCTATTGATAAGTATGTACTTACTGCCATTTTTAAACTTTTTTCTTTTTCTCAGTGTTTTAGTGTTATGAGAGGTTTAGGGGATTCAACTGGAGATCTAAAAGAAACTTTTCACTCCAAACAAATGGACTGAAGGTATATTTTATTATATAGAGGATAGTAAAGGCGATAGTCTGCAAACAGATCCGAATAGGTCAAATATTAAGAAGGAAAAACATCAGCTTGATCGGAAAGGGTAACACCAGATTGACTGAGATAGTGACAGACTCGAATAGGTCATAAAATAAGAGGGAAAAACATCAGCTCGATCGGAAAGGGATTCACCAGATCGACTGAAGGGAAATGACACAAATCAACCGGAAAGAGAAACACCAGGTTGACCGAAAAGAGAACACATCAGATCAACTACTTTACAATAAATCAATTTTTCACAACATTTATGCCCTACTGCTGGGAGAGTCCCTTCAATTGACACGGCTGGGCAGGAATCACACGTCCTGGGCAAGGCGTCCCTTCCACAGGTGGAACTCTCACCAGGCCCCAGTTTTTAACAGTTTATATAAGCAGTTACAGAGTTTACAGAGCTAGCATCTAGTGTTTCCGTGCACAAATGGTTATCAGTGGCATACATGTACTGAGCCCCCTGGCTATCAGCCCAGTCCAGTAGTTGTGTATGTGTATTATTTTTTCTGATTATCGTCCCAGCCCAGTATAGATGGCCAGTCTGTCCCAGGCTGTGGTGCCCAAAGGGCCTTGAAATTTTTATACATTGCAACTATCTCCACGGAAGAAGGGCCATTTTTCACCATGCAGAAAGCAGCTTTTATATTTTTTTGTGTGTGTTGGTGGCTATAGGTCAATGGAGCAGCCAAACATGGCTGTAGTCATGTCAAGACATTTTTGGTCGTGGCCATCTCCATTAACCATAAGACATCATATGCACAGACAATGAACTTTGTACACAAGTACACAAGGCATATTTAAGAACCCCAAATACAATGACTATAATAATTACAAAACTATTTCACAATAAAGGACTCAAACCCCAAGGTAACCAATCAAATAACCCCTTATAACATGAAATATTATTAACTTGATCTTGCAAATCATGTACAGCATCAAAGATAACGTTAGATAAGGTAACACTTAGGCCTAACAAATTATCTTGTAGAAGTCCAGATCAGCCCCCATCACGGAAGGTAGCAGAAGGCAGGGTAATAGAGAAATTATCTTATATTGAGAAGTTGTTTGATGTTTCTGAGACCCAATTTCTTGGCCATTCATAGTTCAGGTTACAGGGCCCACTGGTGTAGAGCAGTTGGTCCAACAGTGCAGGGTCAAAGGTTGTCCTACAGAGACATTAGTTGTGGTGGATGTCTGCAGCAGACATGGAGTTGCAGCATAGCATAGCAAGCACAGCAGGAATATCTGTTTATGTAAAGAAACAGAATTTTTAGGAACATGATATAGTTGTTTACTTCCTGGATACATGACTATGAGTGTTGCAGAGGGCCCTTGGGCCACTACTTCTGAGGCATGGGGATCCGCATTGGGTGGGTGTGTCACCCACACTTTTGCTCCAGATTTTTATCCATCTGTAGATCCAAATTTTTGTGTTTTTTTTTTAGTTAATTTAGTTGGAGGTTGTCAGTGGACATACTTGTAGTTAGGAGGGGAAGTACCATTAATTGTCCTACTCATTTTTCAGACTCTATAGTTAGTACTGTGTCACTATCATTATATAATATAAATTTTATTTCTCCTTGGTAATCTGGATCAATGACTTCTCCTAGTATATCAATACCTTTTGTCACTAGTCTAGAGTGCCCTTTTAACAAACCAAAAGTGTTTTTGGGAAATTGTACCCCTATCCCAGTAGAGACTATAGACTGCTTGTTAGGAGGCAATTGAATAGAATAAACAGTAGATAAATCCAATCCAGCCGCTTCGGCCGTGGCACGAAAAGGCGGTTTAGCAGACTGAGTCAAGGGCCAACAGGTTAAGGTTATAAGCTCATGAGTGGCAGCTGCCACTTCTGTAATCTTTGCTGGTAATAACCTTGACCGAGGAGTCTCGTTAGGGCCCAACAGCCTGTTATTTAACATATTTAGAGCAGTACTTAGATAATTGTGCCACCCCTTTAATAAGCCATGACTAAGTTTTCTCAATTATTATTTAAGCAATTCTTTTATTTGTTTTATGAGGCCTGCAGCTTGGGGATAATAAGGTATATGATAAATCCATTGTATATGATTTTTTTTTGTATAAGTTTAAATCAACTTACCTGTAAAGTGGGAACCGTTGTCACTCTGAATTTGTCTTGGTGTTTCATAGAATTTTATGGCACTCTGTTGGGTGGCTGCTTTAGCCGGCATAGCTAATAAATAACCAGAATATGTAACAATAGCAGTGTAGGCATAAGTATATCCACAAGAATTTAGCAATGGTCCAATAAAATCTATTTGTCAGGTATGGGCGGGAAATAATCCCTTTTGAATATGACCTCGGTAGGGGTGTGGAACTCCCTGTTTATTTAACTGTTAGCATAACTGACATTGTTGTACTGCAGTGGCAATATCATCATGGGTGACAAGGATTCCCCTTTGTTGTGCCCACCTGTATGAAGCTTGTTCTCCCAAGCCCTCTTTTCGTGGACCCATCGTGCTAAACCTGGATTGTACGTTGCACGAATCTGCACCAGCTGATCAGCATGAGAATTATGCTTTCATTTTGCAGAAATTAAAGAACTGTGAGCATCGACATGAAATATAGTAACAATTGTGTTTTGACACCATAACCATATGTCTTTTTGTAATTTTTTCCCCATATTTTTTTATCATTAATTTTTTAGTCATGTTTTTTCCACTGGGGCATCCACGTTGCCAGACCTTGTGCCACTGCCCATGAATCAGTATATATATGATGTTGTTGCCCCTGTTCTTGTTAAAGTGCCTGATACACTGCATAAAGTTTAGCATATTGGCTACTCATATTATCTCCAGTGGTGGCAATTGTCTGTTGGGTGGATGGGTTATAGGCAACTGCTTTCATTTCTGTGAGCCTGATATCATTTGGCAGAACCATCTGTAAACAAGGTATGTTTTTGCTGTTTTTTAGTCAATTGATCATATGAGACACCCCATTTAACAGGAGATTCTGTTATATCAGTCTTAGGTGACATAGTCGGGTCACTGCTATATTGAGATACTTGTTTATGTAATAGAGACAACCCCTTTGGGCCAGGTTTGACCCGATCCTGAATATACCATTTCCATTTGATGATGTTAAATTCTTGTGCATGTCCAATTTTATGAGTAACAGGTGTGTTATGAATTGCATAATGGGTATTTGGGGTCGCATAATTACCTCAAGTCCCAGGGTAAGGCTTTTTGAGTCTATTAGAGGCCAATAGCAGGCTAACAACTGTTTTTCAAAAGGACTATATCTTTTACTGGATCAAGGAAGCTTGCGACTCCAAACTCCCAGAGGATAACGTTGGGCACCTTGTTTTTGTCATAAACTCCAGCTGGCATGTTGATCAATGACATCTACCTGTAATTCAATGCGTCCCGGTTTAACTGGCCATAGATCTAAAGCAGTCTGAATAGCATGCTTGGCTGCTTCAAAAGCTTTTTTTTTGTTTTATTTTCCAATTAAATTTATATTTGTTTTTTGGTGACTTTGTATAAAGATGTGAGGAGCCTACTTAAATGTGGAATATGTGTCCTCCAAAATCCAAATAATCCAATAAAGTTTTGTGCTTTCTTTTTGTTATGAGGTGCTGCAAAATCCAATATTTTTTGTTTAGCTTTGGGTAAAAATTTTTGTTTTCCATTATTTTAAAGTATTTTCAAAAATTTAAAACTTCAACTTGGGCCCTGAATTTTAGTTGGATTAGTTTCTTATCCATCCTCCTCAAGTGTGTCTGTTACTTTTTTTAACTCTTGTTGTACCCTTTTTTTTTATTTTCTTGGATCATAATATCATCTATATAATGTACTATTTGGACATCATCAGGATCAGGTAACTTTGCCAAGGTTTTAGCAACCTCTCGATGGCAGGGCGTGGGACTATGCACATATCCCTGAGGAAGTCTAGTAAAGGTATATTGTTGTCCCGGCCATGTGAAAGCAAACTGCTCTTGGACACTTTTAGGTATAGGTATAGTGAAGAAAGCATTAGCCAAGTCTATAACAGCATACCAAGGTCTGGATAACATTGCATTTTTTTAATAAGAGTAATCAAATCAGGGACGGCAGCTTGAACAGCCAGAGTCACTTTGTTTAGCTCTCTGTAACCTACAGTCATTTTCCATGTCCCATCACCTTTTTTAACAGGCCAGATAGGATTATTTCAGGCTGTAGTTACTCTGCAAAGGACTTTTACAACCAAATAATCTTCTATGGTCTCAGATATTTTTTGCTCTCCTCCAGGGATGCAATATTGTTTTTTGCTTGACCACTTGCATGGCAGGTGGAATTTCTATTTCATGATGCAAACATTCCACAATTACAGCATTAATATGAAAAGACAAAGCTCTGACAGCAAATTGGTATCGTCCATCAGCCAAATTTAATGTCAATCCTTTTAGAATATTAATCCCAATTATATATTATGGTATGGGTGCAATCATGACTAGATATTTGTCCCGGGGTAGTTGCCCAATTTGAATAGAAAGATTAGTGGTGACTGCCTGGATTTCTTTTCCTCCCAATCCAGTTATTAGAATTGATGTACCTTGAAACTTAGTTGGATTCCCATAGATAAGGGTGGCCTCTCCCTCTGTATCTACAAGTGCCTGCACACTAGTTGTAGATCCATTTTTTTTTAATATTTTAATTTGTACATGTGGTTTCTTATAGTGGCACTAATCGATACAGAGGTTTGGCCTTCCCTTTAATCACATAAGTCAGCAAGAAGAAGATCCGAGGGAGGAGGCAGTGCACTAGGTACAGTAGGCACTGGGTTGGAAGCATTCTCTATGCTGTCCCTTTTATTTACTTGTTTTACATTTAACCCTTTTTCTTTGTATAGTTTTCATAATTCTTTAGTGCCAACTCCATCAATCTGATCTTTGGGTACTCTTGCCTGGAGTAGGGCCAAAAACATATCACCTCGAGTAATTTTATCCTTTTTAGAGAATGTTTTTCTTTTTTCCCTTCCTGGAGAGTTTTTAGTTGCCCGCCAGTCTCCTAAGTCTCCCAGCTGCATAATATTGTCTGCAAGTGTTGATATAGGGTTTTCAGTTTTATTCATGAGAAGGGTTGTAATTATTTGTTTGTATGCCGGAGGTGCAGTTTTTATCAACTTGTTTTGCACCTGGACACTTAAAGGCATTTCATTTAAAGCTTTACTACACCCCAAAAACACAGCCCCTTTTATGTGTTCTCTCATCTTTTGGACACAATCTTTTAAACTATACTACGGTCTACTAGTGTCCGGCCACATATCATCTGTGGGGTATTTATCTTGAGCTCCTTTTACTGCAAGAGCCAATAAAGTTGTACCATCAGTGTCTTGTCCACGATCATTTGGGGGGTGAGCATTCATGCTCCAATCTCTGAAAGATCCCCATATTACTGGATCATTGGACAAAATTACAAATTTAATAACATCTCTGGCATCCAGATTAATTTCGGTAGTGCCCATATCATATAGGCGAACAAGCCAGGTTACAATGGCTTCTCCAGGCTTTTGTGTAGCCTGGGCTAAGATATCAGAAATTTCTTGTTGGGTAAAATCCTCAATCACATCCTTTCTTACAGGATGATCACCATCCATTTCCATCTGCCGACGGCGAAGAGGACGTGCCTCTGTGCGTTTGGGCGGTTTTTTTTCTTTCTCATAATCAGTTTCTTTAGAATCATTATCCCAGATATCACCATCCCATGTGTCAGGGTCCCATTTAGGGCCGGCCGATGCTATGGCCATATGAACTTTTTGTTTATTTACTTTTTTTTTATATATATATATTTATATTTGGCCACTCTTAGAGCAGCCTTTTTTGCTATAGCTTGGTGGTTGCGAGCCTGATCTCCCAGTGCATGATATTGACATTGAATCATAGCCAATCGAGATTGTAAATCTGAAACTTTTTTTTCCAAGAGTATCTTTTATCTTTGTATCTTATCCCTATCTTTTATAGCCCGAAGATAAGCAGTCCACAAACACCAACCTCCTCGTGCCAAAAAAGAAACATCATATTTTTTTTTTTTCCACCATCTGCAAAGCTTTGGTCACATCCAACGGTCTAAATTGTCCCAGACAAACATCCCAAGATTTACATAACCCTGACCTACGAGCCCACTCCTCAGCCAGAATGCAAAAGAGAGGGTCCTCCCATCCTGGGATCTCTTCCACCTTGGCTTCAGTTACCTTTCGTTTGAATAGGAAAGGCATCTCGTTAATCGAATCCTGCTCACAGCGCCAATTATGTTATGAGAGGTTTAGGGGATTCGATCGGAGATGTAAAAGAAACTTTCCACTCCAAACAAATGGACTGAAGGTATATTTTATTATGTAGAGGATAGTAAAGGCAATAGTCTGCAAACAGATCCGAATAGGTCAAATATTAAGAGAGAAAAACACCAGCTTGATCGGAAAGGGAAACACCAGATCGGCTGAGATAGCGGCAGATTTGAATAGGTCATATAATAAGAGGGAAAAACATAAGCTTGATAGGAAAAGTAAACACCAGATCAACTGAAGGGAAATGACACAAATCAACCGGTAAGAGAAACACCAGGTTGACCACAAAGAGAACACATCAGATCAATTACTTTACAATAAATCAATTACTCACAACATTAACGCCCCACTTCCAGGAGAGTCCCTTCAATTGACACGGCTGGGTGGGAATCACACATCCTGGGCAAGGCGTCCCTTCCACAGGTGGAACTCTCACCAGGCCTCAGTTTTTAGCAGTTTATATAAGCAGTTACAGAGTTTACAGAGCAAGCATTTAGTGTTTCCATGAACAAATGGTTATCAGTGGCGTACGTGCACTGAGCCCCCTGGTTATCATCCCAACCCAGTAGCTGTGTACGTGTATTGTTTTTTCTGGTTATCGTCCCAGCCCAACATAGATGGCCAGTCTGTCCCCGGCTGCAGCTCCCAAAGGACCTTGAAATTTTTATACATTGCAACTCTCTCCATGGGAGAAGGGCCAGTTTCCACCATGCAGAAAGCAGCTTTTATATTTTTTTTTGTGCTGGTGGCTGTAAGTCAATGGAGCGGCCAAACATGGCTGTATTCATGTCAAGACATTTAGTAGTCCTCTATACAGAATTGATGGTCTCTTTAGTTTGACATCTGTCTGAAAGCTCTACTCTTTAACTCCTTTCCTGCCTCATTTTATGTTTTTGATATCATATCTAACCTCTTTTTTGTGCATTTGTATCCATTACCCTCTTATCATGGAAATAGATAATTTTTCCTATTTATGGTCTTCTCTTTTCCCCTTAAATCAGTCCCTTTAACATTTCTTATAACACTGGTTTCTTGGTGACAAACTCCTTTAATTTTTGCTTTTCTAGGACAATTTTTCTCTCTCCTTCAATTTTGAATGATAACCTTGCTGGGTAGAGTATTCTTGGCTGTAAGTTTTTTCTTTTTAGCACTTTAAATATATTGTGCCACCCTCTTCTAGTCTGTAAGTTTTCTGCTGAGAAGTCAGCTGATATCTTTATGGGGTTTCCTTTGCATGTAACTTGTCTTTCTCTTGTGACTTTTAGGATTCTCTCTTTATCTTTAATTTTGGACATTTTGATTATGATGTGTCTTGGTGTGGGCAACTTTGAGTTTATCTTGTTTGGGGCTCTCTGTGCTTCCTGTACCTGGATGTCTGTTTCCTTCCTTAGGTTAGGGAAGTTTTCATCTATTATTTCTTGAAATAGATTCCCTGCCCCTTTGTCTCGCTCTTCTCCTTCAGGGACACCTATAACACAGATGTTAATGTGCTTGATGTAGTCCCAGTGGTCCTTTAGACTGTCCTCACTCTTTTTAATTCTTTTCTCTTTTACCTGTTCAGCTTGGGTAATTTCTTCTAGGCTTTCGTCCAGCTCGCAGATCCCTTCTTCTGTATCGTCTACTCTGCTTTTGAATCCCTCTAGTAAATTATTCATTTCCAGTATTGTATTCTTCATTTCTGATTGGTTCTTTTTTATATCTTCCATTTCTTTGTTGACATTCTCACTGAATTCATCTATTCTTCTCCCCAGATCAGTGAGCATCCTTAACACTCTTTGTTTGAACTCTCTGTAAGGTAGGTTGTTCATTTCTGTTTCACTTAGTTCCTTTTCTGGGGTTTTGTCCTGTTCCCTTACTTGGAATGTACTCTTTTGCCTGCTCATTTTGCCTCTTTCCCTATGCTTGTGTCTATGTATTAGGTAGGTCAGCTATGTCTCCTAATCTTGGGTAGGTGACCTTATATAAGTGATGGCTTATGAGACCTACAGTGTGCTTCCCTCAGTTCTCAATGTTCCAGGGGTGACCCCTATGTGGACCACGTGTGTCCTTCTGTTGTGGCCTGTTTGCTCTCCCTGTAGGTGCCCAGGGAGGCTGAGCTATGCCCTTGGCCAGCTGTTGTAATGCTCAGCTGCTTGTAGTTGTTGTGGGCCCTTCAGTCTCTTTATCAGGTGTGGGGAGCCCCAGCACAGTTGGCTGCAAGTTCTAATACCACATTTGTGTTGCAGTATTTCTTTTAAGTGAGTAGGCCCCCAGCGTGGCAGGTAGTTAGGCTCAGGGGCTTATAATTGCTATAAGCCTCCAGCCGTTAGGTCTCTTGTCAGCTCTCTGAGGATTGCAGCTGGGTGGGTCTGGCCTTAGGCACGGGAGCACCCAATTGTTTCAGGCTTTGGAGGGTGGGGCAAACCCCCTATGTGGGTCTTTGAGAAGCACAAGTCTTCTGCAGCTGACAAGCCCTGCCGCCCACAGGTCCACACACACAGTCAACACAGTCCTGCCCTGTGTGCGCGCCCCGACCTCCTGAAGTGGACCCAGTCTTTCCACGGCGGGATCCCCACACTCTCCACCACCGCCCCACACTCTCCACCCGTTCCTGTGCACGCCCTGTGCCACGGAAGTGGGCTCAGTTGCCAAGCTTCAGAGAATCCAGTCACCAATCTATGCAGGCCCACAAGTTGCCTGAGGGCTTGTTGTTGGGTGGGGCCAGTCTCTAGGGTGGGCTGCCTGCCCTGGCTGAGCTGGATTAAATCGGTGCTCTAGCGGGTGGGGCAGACCCTGGGCTAGCAGGCCCCAGGGAGGATTCCAATGGCATCTGTGTCAGCACGCCCACACCAGGCCACAACAATGGCCCCCGCCAATGTCCCCATCCCTTGAGAGGTCTCACTTCTCACCGAGATGCACTCAGGGCCTATTAGGTGAGTCTCTTTTCACCACAGCACTGTGCACCTTTCTTTCTGGTGATTTTCGGTTGCTTTCTGAAATGGGTGAATTTGTTCATGGGCCCTTTAAGAGCCAGTTTTAATTTCTTTGTGAACCAGCTTTTCTGGGGGTTCTCCCCAATGTTTTAGTAGCAGCAGGTCAAATATTATGCCACTCGTCTGGATTGTGCTTGGTCCACAAAATGCCCACAGCGGGGGCGTTCCTGGCTCATGGCCCTGCTCCTCCAGGGAGGGCTGCAGACTTTTGGGCTGCTCCTGGGCGGCTGTGAAGCTGGCGGCTTGTGAAGACAGGGTTTTTTCTCTCCAGAAGGGAGTCTCTGCCTCTTCCACCTCAATTAGGATTGTCCTTTGTTGCAGGAGTTCTTCTTATCCAGTTTTCAGTTCTGTCTCAGGGGTAATTTTTCAATGAGTGGTTGTAAATTGGCTGTGTCCCTGGGAGGAGGTGAGTTCAGAGTCTGCCTACGCCGCCATCTTGACTTCTCCTCTCCACAATTTCCTAACTTATCACCAGTCTCTACCTAACCTACAATCCCTAACACCCTGAGGCTAGCAGGATCTGGGAGCTGTGTAGCCTGACAGTGCTATAGACATTGTAAGTCAAGAGTTTGCAAGATGAAGATAACAACTTGTATGATATCAACCCCCGTGCCCTGAAAAGAAACCATAACAAATGTTTCCACAAGCTTCCCTGCCATTTTTACAAACAATCTTTGGAAAAAAAATTATCCTTTATGCCCATTTTTATAAATAATATTTGTAAAGAAATAATCATTCGAAAACAATTTGTGAGGAAAGGTTGGAAAATACACATTGTCAGGAGCCCATCTAAAATATTTTCGTGAATGATTTCCTCTCTAAACAAGCTTGAAGTTGTTCTTATCTCTGTTACTGGACAACTTCATGAGGATAATAAAATCTCTTGAGTCTCTGCTACCTGGATTGACGCTTGTCTTCAAGATGTTACTCTAAGTCTCTACAGAGATTGGCTAGAAAAATGTACTGTAACTAATGTATTTTATCTTACTAATTTTATAGATTACCACATTGAACTAAATCTACATGTTTACACATCTGACACTCCCATTTTCTCTTAGATTCTAAGTTCCTTAAATGCAGGAGACATTTCTTATTTTCTTTGTTTCATAGCCCTTAACCCAGTTCTTGTTAACATAGAACTTACTCAAATAAGAGTTTATTGACTTAAACCACTTTTGTGTAAAAATAACTTTGTCTTAGAAATAGTGAACTAATTTTCTTTTAAACTACTTTGGTGCTTTAATATTCCCTCAGGAGTCTGATTTACAGATGAGGAATAATTCTGAGTACATTGAGGACTATCACAGACACACACCCTGTAATGGAGGTCAACCTTTTGACTTTCCCCAAATAGAACTCAATTTGTTTCTTGCCAAGGGGAGCTATTCCACTTATCATTAGAACCATGGGAAATCCAAAAGATGGTAATAATTTCACAAAGTATCAAGTTTAAATTTAAAGATACATGGAAAGTAGCAGGGTCTTATTTGATGTGCTTACTTACTACAACTAAGACAATTTTATTGGGATAGAGAGATACACAGACAGAAAGAGTCTCTGGACACAGGGCCTTTGTATATGCTTTAAGAGATTAGAAGTATTTTTGTCCAGAAAGAGAATTATCTTGTAGATATGTTGCCTTGTTAGAATGGACATATTAATATTTTAAAATAAATGAATAAAGATTGGGCAAGTAGTTAGGATTTAATAAATTAATAAGTGATATGTTGGATATAATTTTCCACAACCAGTCTCAATTCTAAAATAAATGTAAAAAATTGGTGAAGGGTTCAAGCAGTATCACATATCATAATTGGCAGTTTCCTACATATTATAATGCATGAATAGGATGTCCATTTTGGTGGAGCAGGCAGGAGTTCTTTCTGAGGAAGATGGATTCTATATTTGAGGATTGTTATTCCATCTTTGACCAAATAGCTATTATGGGCTGATGTTTCTTAATCATGCTTCCTTGCATTTAGAGTCTTGCTGTGGAATTACAAAAAGACATAGACCTGGTTTCTAGAAATGTTTCATGAATGAAAGAATGAATAAAATCTATGGTACATAAAGAAACATACAAAACCAAGGAAAGTTGGCATAGAGTTTTTGCTTTGTGTTTTCCAAGGCTTATTCCTAAACACTTATTCAATTTATCTTGGATCAGATAATTGGGCAAATTCATGGTAAGGATTCATTTATTCAAGAGAGCAGAGGGATGTTTCCAAGCATGTCTCAAATGTTTTGAACAAGAAAGTTCAGAAAAAGAGGTTGAGAAGGAGTAAGCATGAGGTAAGATGAAAATATCAAGTGTGGGATCCCAAAAGCCAAAAGAAAAAAGTTAAGGGATAGATTCCACTAAAACAAAAATATGACAAAAAATGAGATTGACTTTTGTAGTTGTCAAGAGGGAGGACTATTCTGACCTTGGTCAAAATAGTTTCAGTGGTCAAAACTATATTTTATTAGGGGCCGGCCCAGTGGCGCAAGCGGTTAAGTGCTTGTGCTCTGCTGCAGCAGCCCGGGGTTCGCCGGTTTGGATCCTGGCACACACCGACGCACCGCTTGGCAAGCCATGCTGTGGCGGCACCCCATGTAAAGTGGAGGAAGATGGGTCCAGATGTTAGCCCAGGGCCAGTCTTGCTCAGCAAAAAAAAGAGGAGGATTGGCAGATGTTAGCACAGGACTGATCTTCCTCACAAAAAAAGAAAAATAAAAGTATAGTTTATTAGATTGAGGTAGAGAAAGGCTTGTGAAACGTGGGAAGTAGACACACTTAGTATAGACACTTCTTCTAGGAAACTGTCTTGTAAAGATTGGCAGAGAATTGAGCAGTAGCTAGAGGAGAACTTGAAGGCAAGATAAGTTTTAGTTTTATGGCGGGAGATGTAATGCATTTTTATTATGATGATGTTTATCCAAAAGAGAGAAAATATTTTATAATACAGGCAAAGAAAGAGATAACTGCAGAGGCAAAGTGTGAATAGAAGAAAGGGGTTGGAGTCTAGTGCACAGATGGAGGGTTGGACTGAAATAGGTATAGGAACTGATATTTCATTGTGGGAAGATTTTCAACATCCATTTACAAGATGTAGAGAAGAGTGAAATATATATATATTAGTTTCTTTTTTAGTCTACTCTATAATCTTTTGATTCGGGTCAAGCATTCTGATTGTCTTTCCTTACACTGGGAATAAAGTTTAATCTTCTGAAGTATTAGATGTGTAGCTCAAGAAAAATATGAGTTACGCTCTGGGGCTCAAAAATAAGCTTATACAACCAACAAAGTTAAAAGAATTCAAAATTACTTCTAATTAGGCCCCTTTAGGCTGTTGAATTCTCTAACTTCTGAACAGCGCCCAAAAAATGTTGAGTATGTTCTAGCTCCTGGAATTAAGATAAAAATAAAGATTGGCAATATGATACTTATTTTATTCAAAATTCTCTCTGCTGAGTAAGGAATATGATAAATAGATAAATACAAATGGGCTTCAGGAAATAAATTTTGCTTGAATCACTATTTCATTTTCTATTTGCTGTACAGGGTATCGATAAAAAAGTACTACTAAATTTTTTCACAATCCTTTTATTTTTTTTACTTATGTTAAAATTTGAAAAGTGGATTGCAAATAAAAAAATGGGGAAATGAGAAATACAAGTGCAAGGCATCAAGCTGGTCCCTACAGCGTTACTTAATTTCATTTGAGGATACACATGATTTTGCATCTGGGTTTCCTATTAAATATTTGACTTTATTCAAAGAAATATCACTGGAAGTACGTTTGTGTCATGAATCTCAATGTGCACCAGAGTCTATGGTGGTTTACAAACTTATTTAATAGAAAGAACTGAAGTAATATGAATTGAAGTCAGAGAACATTTGATGGTTCAAAACATGAGAGGAATACTCCGTTGGTCTCCTACTGGTGTTCAGATTTGGCAAGATTCTTCACAGATAAGTTTAGTACTTTTTCAGCCTAAAATATGTCAAAGGAACCACTACAGTAGGCAACGTTTTCAACAACAAAGCAATTACCTTAATCTCAATTACCACAATTTCTATAACCATTATGAGAAGAGCTTATAAAACGTTTCTCTCGCCTAAACCTAAAATAATATTCTGCTTAGACAAAGTATTTAAAATTTTGAAGGTCTTATCGAAAGCACCTACATATTTATGCTTCCCATGGGAATTTCATTTTTTTTTCAGAAATTTTCATTTCTAGCGGTTTTGGATTTTATGGACTGTTTATTTTTATTTACTTGCTTAAAAAAAAAACAGGCCAAAGACATGAAGTGAAATGATTCACTCCCACCTCTAGTCCCCATCTAGCTTATTCTTGTCTCCTGTCCATCGGTAATATTTTATTAATTTTTAAATATTCCGTAATTTATGTATGCAAAAACAAACATAATTTCCATGCTGTGAATATTTCCACCATGGCTGATATCAAGCTACCAGTATGACATCACAAATAGAATGGAGAAGAAATGAGCAGCAGTACAGCATAATGTAGAGTATTTCTACTGTACAGAAACAAGAGAATAAATGTAAATAATTTTAAGAGCATAGATTACAGTAAAATGTAGTTGAATAATTAGGAAATCATGAGTTTCAAGTGTTTACTTTTGTTTTTAATAAAATTTAATTCTAAGTTTATGTAATTTAATTTTTAAAAATGACTTGATTCATAAACCAGCTCACAAAATTCCCGAAAATTTAACAATTGGCTTTTGCGAGCTGGTATAACCTGGCTCCAGCACTCCACTTGGTCACATCCTTACCCCTTAGGGTGAGGTAATAAGATTGTTGTCACAATATATGATTATTTCAAATTTTTATAGATATTGATAAATTGCCTCAAAAAGATTATTCAGTTAAAATTTCCATCAGTAGAAGCTTTTTATCAGTGCCCTCTATAAATTTAATAATGGTGTTTAAATTTTCCACTCATAAATGATATTTCATGGTTATAATTTTTGATTACTAATTCACAAGATTTGTGAATGTTTATTAGTAATTTTCGTCTCTACTTCTGAGATTATCAGGTTATATAAGCCTTTTAAGTTTTTCTTAGAGATTTATTTTTACATGAAATGTAAAACTGTTCTACCTTTTAGATTAATTTGTGGTGAATTACTTGGTAAGAAGATAAAATATGTCAACATTTACCTTTAAGGCTTCTGGGTTTCATGTTAGGTATAGAAACAAACTTACCCATCCAGTAGATTCTACAATCATTCTCTGCTATATAATTTTTATTATTTTATGTTTAGTAATCTATTATGTTGACATTTATATGTGTGTACTGTGAAAATGGATCTAATTTTATTTTCTTCTAAAGTGATAGTTTTAGTATTTTGTTTCTTATTTTCTAGATCTAGACTACGTGCAGATACCGCCTTTAGATAAGAAAGTGAGTACCTTCTAGAGTAATTTTGACCATAGTTAATGTTATTGTATCAGACTGTGGAAAACACTGGATTCTCCAATAGGTTGTGTTAAGGCTATTGGTAGTTTACTTTAGAGAGGAGGAAAAAAATAGGAATATTTAAACTGCCTTTTTTCTGAGGGTGAAGAAATTAGAGGTGAATGAAAGTTGTCTAAAACCTAATCACATCAAGGACAATAAAATACCATCATTGCCTACCAGATATTTGTGCATTTCATGGGGTTAATTAGGGGGAATACCAGATATCTAGGTAAATGAATAAATGTAGATAATTTAAAAGAATGTTATTGAGGGATTTTTTACCTAATTAAAATTGATAATATAAAATTTATTTTGCGTTTACTTAGTGTACTAGTCATAATATTTATGTTTTCTAATGAAATCTCTTCTTGATGACAAAATTATTAAAGCCTCTGCTAGAGTACTGAGGCATCCCAACTGTGGAGAGAGGGTTTAAGATGGCCTCACTGACATTTCTGGGTCTGGATGACGGCTGTCAGCTAGTCTCTCTCTCCGCATAGTCTCTCCATGTTGTAGTCAAACCACAAGTTCCTTACTTGTTTACAAGAATGTTTCAAGTGGGAAAACCCCAATGCTCAGGAGCTTATTAAACTTCTGCTTATATCGTGTTTTCTGATGCCCCAGTGGCCAAAGCAAAGATACATAGCAAAGACCAGAGTCATATGTGTGAAACTTATGTAAGAGCTTGGACACTAGAAGCTATGATTCATTTGGACCCATTAAAGTAACAATCTACTGCGATGTTCTTCATAGTTTGTGTTATGACAATAATAAATACAGAGAAAATAAAAACTAGCTTTCTGAGTATTTTTTCCCATATTTGAAACTAATTTCATTACTATTTATTAGTAAATGTTGATTCATTTTATGTGTCATCTTCCATTTCATTGAAGATGTAGTTTAAATTTATCCTTTGCCTGATTTGAGGTAAATTCTGTTATCTAAGACTATAGGGAAGGCTGGAACTACACTCAAGTATTTCAAGCCAAGTAGCTTTCCACAGTTATTCATTGCATTAACCATTTGAAGATCTCAGTGTATGTTAAGGTTCAAACCATTATAATAGCATATAATAGGTCAAAAATATCATTATCAAAATCAGTTCAAGTCCTTAGATCTAAAAGTGAATAGCTAACAAATTTCACAAATTTTGTGATTTTTTTAGAAATAACTCAAATTCTTCTGTGTTGTTTGCAAAGATATTGCTAGGAAAAATTAATGAAGGCAGAAAGAACAAAAATAGCTATGGAGTTTTCCATTTGTGCAGCTGAATTTGGAATCATGAGAATGAACCTAGATCCTACTGACTGTGTTTATTAAAACACCTGCTCTGCTACTAAATGGAAGTTAATGATTTGTGATATATGATCCAAAATGAGTTACAGGGCTAAAATCAAGGTGTCAGCAGGGCCAGTGCATTCTGGAGGCTCAAGGGGAAAATCTGTTTCTTTCTTCATCCAGCTTCTAGTGGCTGCCAACATTCTTTGGCTTGTGTCCACATCACTCCAATCTCTGGTTCAGTAGTCACATTGCCTTCTTGTCTATAGTCAAATCTTCCTCTGCCTCTCTCTTATAAGGACACTTGTGATTAGATTTAGGACCTGCCTGGATAGCCAATATGATCCCTTCATCTCAAGATCTTTAACTTAATCATACCTGAAAAGTCCCTTTTGTCATGTCAAGTAACATGCACAGGGTCTGGGGATTAGAACGTGTATATATTTGGGAACCCTTATGTAATCTGCCATGACTGCATAATCATGTGAAAACACAGTCAAAATACAAATATTGTCCAAATCACAAAAATGACCACACATCCCCCTACCCTGGGTAATATGAGTGACTGCTGCTTCCTACCAATTACAGCTTTAGCCTCATGCCTTCCTTCCTTCTAGACAAGACTTATCAAGTTGCCCAGTCATAGAATTACCCCTACTTCCTGACAGAATCCAATCCAGAGCAAAACTCACCTCCTTAATCTCTCCCCAAAGCCACCTAATGAAAGCCCGGATCCTATGCTAAGACCCTATATGGCTCTCTTTCTGACATGTCCATGGTTCCCATGGCCTGGGTTCTCCTTCACTGCAATGAGCAACGAATAAGCAAACTCATTCAAATACTGTTGTGTTCCTGGTGGTCTCTGGCTAGAGGACTTTGACATATGAAAAGCCACAAAATATCAGAACTTGCTTGAAATCCATACAATTGAAAAATATTAGAATTAGAGTCCTAAATATATTTTAAAAAATTGCTACAGTAAGAAAAGGGAAAACAACCTCATGCAAATATTGACAAAGGACATGACCCTCACAAATGAAAAACCTGTAAAGGTGAAAATAATCTGAAGAGATATTTGACCTCATTGGTAACTAAGGAAATACAAATTAAGACCACCAAAACAAGTTACAGATCACCTCCCTCTTGACTAGAGAAATTAATGAAGTCTGAAAGCACCAAATTTTGAAATTTATATAAATTAAAAGAAACTCACACATTGCTGGTAAGAGTGTAAATCAGTCAATCATATCACATCACAATGGAAACAGATTAAAATTATCTTGTAGAGCTGAACAGCAATGTTCCTGATAAAAAATTTTAAAAAAGAAAAAACCTCAAACATCCATTAGGGTAGAAAAAAGTTTTTAAGAATTACAGCCTTTCCATTACACAAAGTACTATTGTAGTGAAATTGAACAATAGCTAGAATATGCATGAACATGAGTGAAGAAAAAGCAATGATTAGGAGACCAGACACAGTATAATACCATTTTTATAAAGCTCAAAACAGCAAAATTAACAATACCATATTCTGAATTTCTTATATGTTTGGTAAATGTAGACAACAGTTTCAGAAAACTACAGAGTGTATGATACTGTTTTTATAAACTCCAAATAGTGAAACTAGCATGTGTTATTTTAAATTATTCTTAAATGTGGTAAAATTACATATATAAAAAAATAAGGAGAGGAATTATAAACATAAAATTCAGAGTGAGGAGGAGAAGACTCAACTTTCAATGGCTTTCATTGTATTCTGTTTTGTTGTGGAGGTGGGGTTTGCCTAGCTAATTATGTTTTATTATGTACATGCACATTTATGCATGTATATGACATACATTCAATTGTATGGATTAATATTATACAATTAAAAAAAATACTCTAATTTGGAGCCAGACTTCTCCTTAACTAATATTTTAAGTACAGTCATGTGCCACCTAATGACGTTTTGGTCAATGACCAAATACGATGATTGTCCCATAAGATTAGTACCATGTATCCTAGGTGCGTAGTAGGCTATACCATCCAGGTTTGTGTAAGTACTCTCTATGATGTTCACACAATGATGAAATTGCCTAACAACACATTTCTCAGAGCATAGCCCAGGCATTACGCGATGTATACGTCAATGCCAAGAAGCCTTCCTTTTTTTTTTGTTTTTTTGTTTTTCTTGTGAGGAAGATTGTCCCTGAGCTAACATCTGTGCCAATCTTCCTCTATTTTGTATGTGGGACACCACCACACTGTGGCTTGATGAGCCATGTTGTAGGTCCTCACCCAGGATCTGAAGCCATAAACCCTGGGCCACCAAAGTAAAGTACGCAAACTTAACCACTACGCCGCCCGGCTGGCCCCCCGAGAAGCCTTTCTTTACCTCCAATTCTTCCCTGCAAAAAATTTAAAAGCATTGACATTAATCCAGTTTCCTCCTCTCATGACTCCGGTGTCTCTGGTTGCAGAGGTCTCTCCAAATCTCCCCTGCAGGCCGAATCCCTTGTAGTAGTGCCACATCACTTGTCTGGCTGCTCTGGTATTTGCTTTAGCCTTTATCTCCTCCTTGACCTACTTGACTAAGGAACCATGGCCTCAAACTCAAGCAATGTGACTAAGATAATTTGCCAGATATTCTAACCCTCAGGCTTGGGAATTATTTCACTCTTATGGAAGACGGTCGTATTTCCTGACTCAGCATTTACATTTAGATGTTCTTCCTATTCTTTCTTTCTCACATTATCAAGGGTCCACAGGTTTTAGAATGGATATTTTGATACTTCAAAAAAAAAAAAAAAACCTCCTGATTTTACAGAATAGTAGTTGAATTGTAATGCTCTTATCTTGAATTATAGTCTTTTGTTCTGATCTGTACCTTCTACTTGGGTATTATCTTCCTGATAAAACCTGTCCCCTTATGATGTGGCCCTCGGGTTATCAATAAATAATTAACTTTGATGCATGTTATCAGCATGTAATGACAATTAGTTTAATTCAGCCAAATCCATTTTAGTTTCAATATTAACATCTCCCTTAATTAAGAAAGTTACTGACCTGATTTTAGAGTTACGAAGATTTAAATGAAACGTCACTGTACAGAACTAATATAAACCTCACGATAAATGAATATATTAAATGCTTTTGCAATATATTGAGAGATTTCCACAGAAGTTCTATTTTAAAATATGAAACATACATTGCCCAAGGATAAGAGTAAATTTAACAAAAAAATCAAAATAGCAGTCTTCATTTAAATTATCCTTCTGGCATGTAATAGCTGATGTATGTGTATTAGAAAAACGATTTTCAAACTTTCATAATAAAAAGACCTCTTGACCTTATCATTATTTGCTTGCTAATTGAATCATTTTAGTGAGAAGAAAATGAACAGTCTTAATAAGCTTAATGGGATGCTATATTAATCAGAAGTAATTATAAAATTCAGTTCAGAAGCTTCAATTTCAAAAGGTCTATGGAGACATATAAAAAGAAAAACAAGCACAGAAAAGATGTAAGAGCAAAGAAACTGAAGAGGAAATGGTAAAAAATATAGCATAATTTTTGCAATTTTACCTTACCCCAAACTGCTTTAGAGATTCTCATATTTTGTTCTGACACGGTGTTATTTAAAAATGAATAGATAAGCAAAAGAGCAGATGAAATGGACCAAGTGTTTAGAGAAATATAAGACAGAAATCTCACCTATGATTTTAACAGTTTCCAGATAATCAACAGAAATCAGGACTCGAAACACAAGAATCAGATCTGTGCGTGTGGCAAAACCAGCCATGTGCTAGAATGTTTTTTCCGTGCACACCAAGATTGTGTGATCAGCCATGATAATGTGTTCTTCCATTCCAGACTACTTCAACTGTTTCATGGTTCTATTTTGTATTTTTATTTATTGACTACCTATTCTTTCTTAGAGAACTGCATGATATTTTTAAGAAATGGTGTTCCCGTCTCCTCTATAATTGATTGTGAATAAAACATGTGAATAAAATAAAGACAGGACTTTAAATATCTCCCTGATTTATAAGTAAATAACATCAAATGAAATTGTGCTAGGTTTGCATTTTTGGATGTTCCTTTCTCCCCCTGAAGGTTCTCCCTGGGTAATTTTATTCATTCCGTATAGGAGATTATATCTGCATATTGATGAATCTCAAATCTTTATTATACCACTCTCCTAAACATCAGACCCATGTATCTGAGTAGCTACTGGAATTTTTCACTTAGATAGCTTATGGATACCTCCATTTCACGATAATACCCAATCTCTCTAACATGGCTTTTCATCAGTACCTTTCAAGGCTGTTCTGAATCTTCTTATCCAACAGATCCTCATCTCCCCTTTCAACTCCCTTCTTTGCTCCAGATATGACAAATTTCTTTTAGTTGTGTTATAAAGTGATATAATATGGAAACATAATATAATACAGTGTAGTGTCTGAGGACGCTGACTCCGGAGGCTGTCAGATGTGGGATTTACACCTAACTGAACAACTTAATCTGTATGACTTCCAGCAAGTTATTTACCTCCTTATACCATACCATTTGTATTTCTAAAATGACAATAATAGAAATTACTTCAAAGACTTGTTGATATTAGATCTAATTAGAAAGATTAATTAGAAAGTACAAAGATGAGATCTAAAGCAAGTTAAGTTCTTGGCAAACTTCCCAGCACAATTCAATAACAAATATATATTAGCTTCATCGTCATCATCTACAGGCATTGACTTTCCCAACTTAGAAAGGTCATACCCTTTGCTTGTTAGGTTCTCATCATCTGTTAAACCTTCGGTTGCGTGACAACTCTCTGGGAACACTTTCTTGGCCCACTTAGGTTGGTTGTAGTTAATATGTGGCCACATTTCACATTATATTTTCCCTATGCTCATATTTAAAATTGCTCATTAAATAATCATCATTGAATTATAAACCACATTTGTTTTTGCTTTGTATTTAAGGGCCTAGCATAGTAACTGTTATGTAGTTGAAATTGAACAAATATTTCTTTCAATGACTGAATGATTGAGACAATGCTTTATTCCATAGACATTT
This sequence comes from Diceros bicornis minor, assembly GCF_020826845.1. Lineage (NCBI taxonomy): Eukaryota > Metazoa > Chordata > Mammalia > Perissodactyla > Rhinocerotidae > Diceros > Diceros bicornis. The sequence continues at coordinate 51,700,788 of NC_080761.1, forward strand.
TCTTTCCAAAGTGCTTTCTGAATTAGACTCTAATAACATGTTGAGTGTTTTGAAGTGACTGTCATTTAACGATATAACTCCTTAGCAGGAGACAATAGAAATACAGTAACATTAATAGTATGTAATAAATGATATTCATTATAACATGATATTCATTATAAAATGCTACTTTTTAAATTGAAAATAAAATGCATATTGAAGAATTACAGGTACAAAGAACATATATCTATTGAGTTAGGTGAGCAGATAAATGCTTTGTAATCCAGATCACCAAGAAAATGGTTCTCAACTGGAGGGTAGTGGTGGTTGCCCAACCAGAAGATACTTGACAATATCTGGAGACATTTTTGGTTGTCATAACTTTGGGGCGGGAGCAAGTGCTACCGGCATCTAGAGAGTGGAGGCCCGAGATGCTGCTAACTTGCCTACAATGTGCAGGACAGCCCCTTACAAACAAGAATTATCTGGCCCAAAATATCAATAATGCTAAATTGAGCAACTCTGCAGTAGGGTGAAGAAGATAGCATTTTAAGAAAGACAGGATAAAAAACAAAAACATCCAGAGTATATTGTAAACTGACAGACTTTTTAATGAGATGTTTTTAAGAACAAGATTAGCGACTCTCTTTCTGAGTGGTTGAAGTAAAGGACTTGTGCCCTAAGGACACTGCTTATTGACCTTGGAAAAGTTATTCCGACATGACATCTAGTTTTAAAATTATATTAAATATAAAAGTTAATGTGTATGCATGTATTTCAAAGAGAAAAAAAGGAAAAAGATGTGAATATAATTATTAAGTTATAGTAGCTGACAAGGCAAATGAGTAAATGTGATCACATTACATATTAAACATTGCTCTTCTCACAAGACCACTCCTGTGAACCATCAAATCTCTTATCCAGTCTTACAGTAGAAGATTAAAGCAAACTGTGGCTGCCACGTCATTTCCGAGAAAGTCCTGCAAAGTAAGACAATTGCAGGACAATTTTCTCAATAGAGTAATTATGGAGAAAATTTTAAAATGTACAGAAGTGAGCTAGTTTTATTTTTTAGAAAGCTCTTTAATAAGAGTGGCCACAGCCAGATTGAACAAATGCCTGTGTCAGTGGACAGCTGACATGAAGTCCTATATTAAGTAGCAGAAGCACTGTTTCGGGAGTGCAATGTTTCCCCACTCATCCTAATGAATAATTCATATAAAGCTCTTTTCTGATCATTGACAACTAACATGGTTTAGTTAAGTCCAAATGAAATGGAAAGTTAATGAAAAGATAGAGCTAGGTACACACTGAACTAAGCCAGATTTTCACATCAAAGCAAAGTGGAAATCTGAAGCAATTATGAGAAATTCCCATATATGGAAATTTATATATATATATATATATACCATACATATATATATATATATAACGTATTTATTACCAAATTATCATATATATTTTTCAGCATTCAATTTTCTTAATATCTTTGAATATTTATGTTCTCAAATATAAAATATGGATATTAATATATTTTATGATCATTAATAATTTTTGTTTAAAATGTACAGAGACTCAGTGCTTCCTAATGATGTAGATGTTCAATAAAAGTTAAAACTCAGCCAGCCCCAGTGGTCTAGTGGTTAAGTTCGGTGCGCTCTGCTTTGGCAACCCGGGTTCAGTTCCTGGGCACAGACCTAAACTGCTCATCTATCAGGCCATGGTGTGGCAGTGGCATACACACAAAATGAAGAAGATTGATTGTGGATGTTAGCTCAGGGCAAATCTTTCTCAGCCAAAAAAAAAAAAAAAAGTTAAAACATAGTTATAGCACCTAGCACCTAGTGAAGCATTCTCAAATGAATAAAATTAAAGGCTGGCACTTAAGTTTGCTTATTGTATTCATATAACCATCATGCTTTTATAAATTATAAACAATGCTCTCTGGTCAATCAGGAGAACAATCTAAGTATTTAGTTTAGAGAACAGGAAATAGATCATTTTTAGTGAGATGCATGGAGGTTTGTTGCCGCCTGTCATAGCTTTCAGCAACACCATCTAAACATCTGAGGGCTCTTGTATACTGTCTTAGTCCATTTGGGTTGCTATAACAAAATGCCACAGACTGAGTGGCTTACAAACAACAGAAATTTATTTTTTGTAGTTCTGGATTCTAGAAGGCCAAGATCAGGGCACCAGCAGATTCAGTGTCTAGTAAGAGCCCACTCTCTGGTTCATAGATGGTGTCTTCTTGCTGTGTCCTCATCTGGTGGAAGGGAGCTAGAAATCTCTCTGGATTCTCTTTTACAAGGGCACTAACCCCATTAATGAAGATACCATCCTCATGACTTAAGTACCTCCCAAAGCCCTACCTCCAAATATCATCATCTTTGGGGTTGGGATTTCAATATATGAATTTGGGGGGGACAAAAACATTCATACCATAGCACATGTACACAGTCTAAATAGAATCCTTCTTAATAAAGAATAACAATCACAGGGTCATTGTTTTATTCTACTTTAGAAGGATTTAACTGAGAAAGGGAATTATTTTTGGGGGAAGCAGCCAGAATCACTACATCATGAAACCACGCCACAGGAACTTTTCCCTATTCTCATGAAGTCTGGTTAAGTATACCATAGAATCTTTAGTGTCGTTGTGGTCAATTCTCCCCACTCTAATTTTCTTCTTCAGTTGACTTCTGCTTTTCAGATTGTCACATACCACGTTTCATTTCCCCACCACCGCTGCTACTGGACTCCTGTGGTATTTTCATTGGATCCCTCAGCTCTTGAAAGACACAAATACCTCTGCTACCACTACTGTTTCTACTCCATTCAGCTCATCCGCTTAAGTCTTACACTTTATGTTCAGTAATGTTACTTCCTTAAGCAACACCCATCTCACCCAGTTCCCTCTGCCAAGCATCTTCTCTGCTACACTGCTGTTTAGCTTCTGCCAATGAGTCCCTGCCAAATTTGCAGTCCTGTGGCTCTGCTATAGTGAAGTGAGAGAAACGGATCTGTTTTTCCCTACCACTGTTTTAATTTTCTTTTAGTTCCCATCAGGGAGTAACATAATAGAACTTCCCTGTACCTAAAATTAATGAAACTATATTTCCTGTATTTACAAATAAATCCTTCCAACCATAGCTGTTTCTCAAGACACAGACATGGGTTCATTGGACGTTAAGAGGCAAATCAGTGTTATACATCAAGTGGTGACTCAGTTTACATAGTAACATGTAGCAGGCTTGTGAAGGCAAAGCATGACTCTGTTGCCTGGTCATCAGGGACGATCTGCCAGCCAGGGCCGTTCTGCTGACTTACTCTTTCCTGGGTCTTCAGAAATGAATCACAGGGGCCTTCTAATTTTAGGAAAATACTGTACTTACTTTTTTCAAACATTGCAGAAGCTGATATAAAGAAAGACAATAGGGTGTTACCTTGACTCTGAAGTTTTCAATATTTAAATCCAAAAATTATGCTAAACTTACCTCCTGCGCTAGACCATGTGACTAAGTCCCTAGGAAGGAAACAGGACAAGAAAAGAGCCTGCCCGGGCTTAGGTATCCTGATATTCATCATTCCGTCACCCTACTAACATATTGTCAGTGGGAGGAACGATAGGATTAGACACCCAGGCTTTTGAGATTTAACACATCAGCTTTTAAGGTTCCTAGGGCTCAGGCAGGGTTTCAAAGGTAGGTGGCCTTCATATTTTCATTGCCTTAGTAACAATTCTTATGTCTCTTGTAGGAGCAGAGTTTGATTACTGGGTCAGGCTTATTACCTGGCTCTTCCTTTAGGATGTATTTTTTTCCAGTTTCTTTAGGAGATTTTTATTTCCAAGTGCGATGTCTACCTCTGAAATCTGTCACAGTTGGAATCTTCTTTGACATTATGCCCATTAAACTAAAGATAGATATTTGTTCTAAGGCTGTTCGTGTTTCCCCACTTTTATAATAGAAGAGAAGAGAGAATAAAAGCCGTGAGTAAATTTGATTCAGAGCTTTTCAAATTGACTAGAAGATGGAATTCTTCAGCATGACCTCCTATCTCTTTAGCAGATTTAGAAAGGAAAATCAGAGAAGACCTGAAATGTCAAATCTGTTGGGATATGTGATAAAGAACTGTAATTTTGGTGAGATTAACTATATTTTGAAATAGAAAAACTAAGCTGCAGGATGTTATATATTGCTCTTATTTAAAATTGATAGCAACCTAGAGAAACTTATGCATTTTTTAAATGACTTTAATTAGCTCATTTCACACCAGAAGTCAATGTTTGTTAAATTATTAAGAAGAGACATCATACAATGATATGGGTCAAGTTCCTCTATAAAAAGTCTTTACAATGAAAAGTTCACTGCGATGAGTATATTTTCAAGGCACAAATTAATGAACTATAATGCTTTGGGGGTCTCTAATAAAGTCAAGAAACTAGTAATTCAGCATGACAAATACTTTTCTTTTTCACAGACTGCTAAAAGCTCTCATCATATCTCATTTTCACTCTCTCCTTTATTAACTTTTGCTCAAATGTAAAAGTATGGTGTGAGAAATGTACCTTACGTGGAATACTCATACTGAAAATTACACTAATCATATTCTCTTATTGTCCAATAAAGTAAATCATCTTTTCTGATAGTAGTAAAATGACATCATCACCTCTTTTAATACCTCAGGAACAAAGTCCACAGCTGAAACAACTCCTCCAAACAAAGGGATATCAGCCGGAGCCCCAATATGTCTATTCCCTTACATCTCTGATATTCTATAAATAAGCCTTTGAAAGATCAAATACGAATCTGAGATGTTAAGTATATTAAAAGCTAAGTCATCTTAAATCAAGAATTTTTACTTGATGCCCATATGTAACTTTGAAATGCCATATATTTCATGTGCATTTGTGCATTTGAAATTTTCAATGGAAAGAATTCCTAACTTTAATCAAATTACAAAGCAATCAAGTGACGTGAAACACTTAAGAATAATTTTCTCAATCATTTCTGGATTGAGACACTGCAATGCCCACCTCCATCAAACCTCAGCTGAAGTGTTGAAACATAATAAAACTCGTGACATAAAAGATGTCAAGAAGCATCAGGTTCACTCAACAGAGCTTGGGTGATAGCTGTGTCCAGTGATCTCATGACTTCTGGGTAGTTTCTGACATCCCAGGCCTTCTGTACTCAGCACAATGGTGGTCATGGGAGATGGGACTGAGTGAGCATGAACCGCCTCAGATCAGAAGAATCATCAGCTCAGGGGTTCCTCAGGAAGATGTGAGTAGCTCCCATTCTCTGCTGCAGCTGTATCACAACAATCCTGGTTACTCTTCACTTGATAAATAATACCTACCTACAATAAGGTAATGCTGTCTGGCTCAGTACATGGTCCGTAGTCAGATTCTCATTTACCTTGACGTCCATATACTCTCACAAATTTATTGAGATAGGATTAGAAGGAGGATTCACCAAGTATTGGCCCATTGGGCAGGAGAGGCGGTGGAAACAGATCCTGAAAGGTTCATATTGCCTTGTTTGCAACAAACCCCTGCATTATCTTCAAGCTAAGGAGAACACTAGCCTTACCAAGGAGGAGTGGGCCACTTCTGTATTCTCAGAGACTTCAGGGGATCTGGACATTGAAGACTCTCAGGTGCTTAACCCAGATATCTATACCTCATGCATTGAGTCCCTGTCTTCCCTAATCAGGGTGCTTTCCTGACCACTGCAAACCCGTCTACATAGAGAATGTAAAGGTTGTCAGATCAACTTCACATGTATGGTTAAGTTCTGGATCTGACTCTCAACTTTTCCTGACTTCTGGCTGTAGTGATGCCCTGATCTTTTTTTATGTCCCCAAGAAGGTCCATTGGCTTTCACCCTGAGCTTTTTATTGATAATTAATCACTTTCCATCTTTTATTATTTTTCTTCAGAACATCAATTGCCCCCTTCAACAGCCATAACTTTCATTTTCCTTTTAATTACTGTATCTCCTAAATGTTTCAAAGACTGATACATTGAGCAAATTACTAGCTTTGTTCCCTAGTATAACATTCAGTTCACCACTAGTGGAAGTTTGAGCAATCACATTGCCTTCGGCTACTGTCTATTCACACTCAAACCAACCACCAGTGATTGGATTCTCTTTGCCAGCATCTGGCTGGCGATACAGTCCCAAAATTCCATCATATCTTCTTTCTGGGACCATACCTAGCACTATTTGCAGGAAGTTGAGCTTCCCAGTATGCAGACTCTGAGATAGAGATTTGGGTACAGTGAGGTTATGAGGGTGTGCTCTTGAGGGCAAAGGGGAGGAAATAAGATTGGGTAGAGGGAGAAACTGGACTGCAATGAAGTCACACAAGGCCTCTGCCATTCCCACAAGGAGCTATGAAGCCAGAATGGCCCTTCAGAGGTGGGACCTGGGACCAGGTTTGTATAGTCTCACAATAACCAGTCACAGGTTTTAGGCTACTCTTGAGAAGGCTACTCTATGACCCCAGGAATGGTGGCTCTCTTTGGATGAAGGCAATCCCCAGAGAATCGGCAGATGAGGCTGTGCTATGGTCTGAATGTTTGTGTCCCTCCAAAATTCATGTGTTGAAATCCTAACCCCTAAGGTGATGATATTAGGAGGTGCGGCATTTGGGAGGTGATGCGGTCATGAGGATGGAGTCTTCATGATTGGGATTAGTGCCTTTATGAAAGACACCCCAGAGAGCTACTTGTCCCCTCCACCCTGTGAGGACAGAGCACTATCTATCAGCTGGGAAGTGGGCTCTCACCAGCCACCACACTGAATCTGCTGGTGCCATGATCTTGGACTTCACAGCCTCCAGAAATGTGAGAAATAAAGATTTGTTGTTTATAAGCCACCCAGTTTATGGTAATTTTGTTATAGCAGCCCAAACAGACTGATAGGCTGTCACTCTGTAGCACTCCAGCAACTGGTCGAATAACTCCTTCCCTTCTAGAGGGTAATACGAGGGTGCAACACTGTGTGCACTAAAATGGTGCAATTAAATTGAATAGTTAGTAAACTTATCAGTGACCAAAGGTTTAATAGTTCTGTCCATTGATGCCTGGCTAAATCAGACCTAAGGATCCTTTTATTTCCCCATAATTGGAAGAGAGAAACTATTTAGTTAAGAACATTGACAAGTTGTTCAGCTAGTAAGGAGAACTAGCATATCCATGTGAAAAAGAAATGAAAACAAACCAAAACAAAATGTTTATTGAGCCTGGTTATAGAGTAGATAATTGACACTTGTTGCATTATAAAATTCTTGGGCACAGTTAACTGGCATTCAAATTATACCACTTTTATATACAGTCATGTGTCACTTAAGGACTGGGCTATGTTCTGAGATGCGCTGTTCAGCAATTTTTTTGTTGCGCAAACATCATAGAGTGTACTTACATAAAGCTAAATGGTATACTACACCTAAGCTACACACTAAGCCACATGGTGCCAATTTATGGGAGCACTGTAGTATATGCGGTCTTTTGTTGACCAAAACATCACTATGAGGTCCATGACGGTATGCTCACGTGGGTAGTTTCTGCTTCCTTCTCTCCTATTCCTCCACCCCAGGGCAAGTGAGAAAGATGAGGGCAGAGTGAGTGGCTGAGGGCAGCTTTAAGGAGGGTCCAAGGAGGGGAAATGATGCAACAGAAGAGGAGGAGCCAAATTTGATTTTGAATTTTGGAGAACAAAAGTGACACAGAAGGTACTGAAAGTGGAAGGGGAGGAGTTAGGGTTGGACACTCCCATGAAGGTCAGGAGGTTGGGGTTAGTATCAGGGTTAAGCTGATCAACTTCATACCAGTGAGACCAATATGATATCGCATAAGAGAGAGATTGCATGAAAAAGATATCAGAGAGAATTGAAATGTACAGATGTTTTGAAGTTCTTGTTATACTTTTTTAGAAATTAAACTCTTTTTTAGAACAAATTTAGATTAACAGGGATACTGTGAAAATAGTGAAGGGAGTTCCCAAATACCCCACATCCAGTTTCCCCTATTATTATTATCTTACACTAATATGGTAACTTTGTTACAATTAGCCAACCAATATTGATACATTATTACTATATATTATTATTCAGATTGCCTTAGCTTTTGTCTAATGTCCTTTTTCTCTTCCAGCTTCCCAATTAAGGTACCACATTTCATCTAGTTGTCATGTCTTTTTGGACTCCTCTTGGCTATGTCAATTTCTCAGAATTTCCTTGGTTTTGGTGACCTTGACAGTTTTGAGGGATACTGGTCAGATATTTTGAAGAATGTCTCTCTATTAGGGTTTTTCTAGTGTTTTACTCATTATTGGAATGGGGTTATTGAATTTGGGTAGGAAGACCACAGAGCGGACGTACCATTCTCATCACACTGTACCAAGAATAAATAATAATTGATATTGATATTACCCCTGGTCGCCTGGCTGAGGTAGTGTTTGTCAGATTTCTCCACTGTAAACTAACTCTTCCTCTGTCGCCTTTTCCATACTGTATTCTTTGGAAGTCTCTATGCACAGTCCACACTCAAGGAGTGGGGAGTGATACTCTGCCTCCTCATGGGAAAAGTGTCTACATAAATTATTTTGAAGTCTTCTGAATGGAAATTTTGTGTCTTCTCTAATTGTCTATTTATTAATTCATTTCTTTATATCACCATAGACTCATAAATACATATTTTATACTTTTGGTTATAATCCAGTACTACTCCATTTATTTTGTTTCTCAAATTATTCCTGCTTTGGCCAGTGAGAGCTCTTTCATTTGGTTCTGGTATTCCACTCATATGCCCTGCATTGTGTTTTTCTTTGGTTTTGAGCACATCCCTACTTTCTGTACTACACATGCTACAGGTTCATCTTGTATATTTTCTGCCCTGGTCCTAGAATCAGCCACTTCTCCAAGGAACTTCAATTCATTTTATTGGAGAATGGTATTAGAAACTCAGATCTGGGTGCTAGGTGTGCTCAGAGCTACTGAGGCGTCATTTTTTTAAGTCTTTTTGGATGAAAAAACAAAGAAATTTTTGTATGTGTACTAACCTGGGTACATCTATAAATACAACTGTCAGAATACATATTAATCTAAACACGAGTTTAGTGAGATCTCTGATTCTAATCCATTGCCACATGGACCATTCAGATTGTTTTGCTTGTTTATCTGCAAACTCCTACCTCAACAGTTAGAAAATTGGCCCTTCATCTGCCATTATAGTTTAATGCCAGTATACATGTATAGCAGCATCAGAATTGTTAACCGATACCCTCAAAAGAAACAATTTCATTAATTAGAGTACAGCTTATGTTCACTTTCTTGTTTTTCAGATTTGAAACACCTTTTCCCTCAGATTGTTTCATACATTTGTAATACAATTAGATTGTTTTCTCATATTATGCCCTCCATTCTGTGATTCCCATGACCTCCTAAATTATTTTATGAAATTTGCATACAATAAGGTTTACTCTTTGTCCTGTAAAGTTCAATAGGTTTAGACAAATGAATAGTGTCTTGTATGTAAAATTATAGTATCATCCAGAATAGTTTCATCATCCTAAAAATCTCTCCCTGCTGCACCTATTCAACCCTTGTCTTTTCCTCCTGAATTCCTGGCAACCACTCTATAGCTTTGTCTTTCCAGAATATCATGCAAAGAAATCATTCATTATCAAGCCTTTTCAGACTGGCTTATTTCACTTAGCATTATGCATTTAAGATTCATCTATATATTTTCATCATTTAATAACTTTTTTTTTTTTCACTGAGAAAGATTTGCCCTGAGCTAACATCCACTGCCAATCTCCCTCTATTTTGTATGTGGGTTGCCACCACAACATGGCTGACTAGTGGTGTAGGTCCACGCCCGGGATCCAAACCTGTGAACTCAGGCCACCAAAGCAGAGTGCACAGAACTTTAATCACTAGGCCATGGGGCCAGCCCCAATAACTCACTTTTTATTGTTGACTAATATTCCATTTTCTTGATTTGCTACAATTTGTTTATTCATTCATCTATTGAAAGATATTTGGTTGCTTCCAGTTTGGGTGATTATGAATAAAACTGTTATAAACATTCGTGTGTATGTTTTTGTGTGGACATAGTTTTCAAATAAGTTGGGTATATACTTAGGGACATGACTGTCAGACTATTGTAGGACTATATTTAGCTTTGTAAGAAACTGGCACACTGTCCTCCAATGTGACTGTACCATTTTGCTTTCCCACCAGTATTGAATGAGCATTCCTATTGCTGCATATCTTCACCAAAAATTGACATTGTCATATTTTAAAAAAATTTTAGCCAATCTTACATGTGTAGTGGTATCTCATCATTGTTTTAATTTTCTATTCCCTAATGACCAATGATGCTTAAATTCTTTTTATATACTTATCATCTACATATCTTCTTTGGTGAGAAGACTGTTCAGATCTTTTGCTCTTCCTTGAATTGGATTGCTCATTTTCTTAATGTTTAGCTTTAAGATTTATTTGTATATTTTGGATTTTGCTACACTTTTTGTGCAATCTTGACTTTGAATCTTACGAAAATTTTTCTTACAAATTTTAATTTCTAGCAAAATTTAGTTACTGAGAATTCCATCAACCTAAAAGACTATATTTAGAAGTTTCTCTTACCAGAAAGGTCACAAGAAGAAAGATTAATAAACTCCTAAAAATAGAATTATCTTGACTAACAACTATGCTATATACACTGTGGAAGTCGGTGAAACAAAGAGCACATTAATTTAATGACCAAAATAGTTCCAACAAATGCGTGGAAACGTAAGTGACATTAATGGCATTAAATATTTCAATTCACAGAATCTATTCCTCCTTTTTCTCCATATATTCTTTTTCCCCCACATCTCCTTCTCTTTCCACAGAATTAATAAAAATAGTATGTAACTGCAATTGCACTATTTAAAAAGTTCTTCCTCATTCCCTCTGGATGTGTTTTATGCCTGACTTCCTACTCTCTCTTTCATTATTGTAGTATTCTCCCCCATACATATCAGTAGGAATAACAGAGTCTTGAATTCTAAAGAAACTTTCTGATTGCCATATATCCCGAGAAGCTTCCTTGGTTTGTTTTATGATTCTGATTCAAGTCAGAATTACCAAAAAAGATTAACTGCTTCTTGGAAGAGAAGTCAAGCAAGAGGTCCCAATCAGACACAGAAAAAATATGTATGTTTGAAACATTTGTAATGGGTCAAAATACTATTTAAGAGATGGGTAAAAGAAACTGCATGTCTTGTATAATTGGATTTAAAAGCCAGTAGTTATTTCTACAAAATATATTGAACTATCAAAGACCTCATGATGGACTTAGAAGTGATTGAAAACGTGTACTTGGAACTAAGCTGAAATTAAAATAAAATCCATCTATTAGAATGCAAAGCTTTGCTTGTAAGTTGAAGATCCTCGTACAGAAAAAATAATAGAAAATTAGCTTATCGAGAGGCATTGAATATAGTTCAAAAATGTGTCAATTTATTATTAAGTTAGAAATGAAGGAAAAATAACCATAATATTAAATAAGTAGATTTATGATGATGCTGAAATAAATTATTATAATTTAATATCTTTGTTGAGGCTTATGTACAAATTAAACTATGACTTTGAAAATAAATTTCAAAAATTGGTATATGAAACACTGATGTAAGTCAGAATGTAGTTGCACATAGTTTATTATTCTTGCAATGACAACCAAAAAACAGATAAACATGTTTTATGAAAACATTTCGTTGACTCACAGATTTCTCAACATTAAAAATTGCTATGAGATTGCGTATTGATTTAACTATTTTAAATACATTAAAATAAACCACTATTTTTGAGGAACATAAAATTATTGAATATCTTTTGTTATATTAGATACTGAAAATCAGTTAAAACATTTTTAGTAGTATGATATCACTGAGTAGATTTTTTTTCAATTATTTTATTGAGGCCATAATGGTTTAAAACATTGTGTAATTTCAGGTGTACATTATTATTTATCAGTTTCTGTATGGACTGCATCATGCTCACCACCAATAGTCTAATTTTTATCCATCACCATACATATGTGTTTACCCCTTTCGTCCACCACTCCCCCGACCCCCTTCCCCTCCGGTAGCCACCAATCTGTTCTCTTTATCCATGTTTTTGTTTATGTTCCACATATGAGTAAAATTATGCAGTGTTTGTCTTTCTCTATATGGCTTATTTTGCTTAACATCACACCCTCAAGGTCCATCCATGTTGTTGCAAATGGGACAATTTTGTCTTTTTTATGTCTGAGTAGTATTCCATTGCATATATATACTACGTCTTCTTTATCCATTCAAGAGTTGATCGGCACTTGGGTTGCTTCCACATCTTGGCTATTGTGAATAATGCTGCAGTGAACATAGGGGTGCATAAGCCTCTTTGAATTGTTGATTTCAAGTTCTTTGGATAAATACCAGTAGTGGGATAGCTGGATCATATGCTGTAGTTTTTAAAATGTAAAATACATTTCTGTTTCCAAGAACATAGAGTAGATATGCTTTTCCCAATTCATCCCACTAAATACAACTAAAAACCCTTGGGATGATATATAAGCCAATCATAAATAGACTCTGAAACATGGAGAAAAGAAAACAGACTGGCTAGGGAACTGGGAACCAAGGAACAACCCACTGGTGAGTTCTCTACGTGTTCTTTTTTGCCTCACATATCTCAGAGTTGTTGCTGGAGAAGACAGTAACCTGGAAACAACAAATGGCACAGTCAAAAAAGCTCCAACAAAACTTTCCTGACCCTAGCCAAAGGACTAGGGAAAAGGCAGTGTAGTTTTAGACAATAACTGCTCTATTCTAGCCAAACACTAAAGAAAAAAACTGTGGCCCCAACCCACCCATGTCAGCAAAGACTAACAGAGACTTCCATAGTTGCTGGGTTTTATCTGGATATTGCAACCTCAACCTCCTCCACTAAGGTGGTCAGAGAAGGCTAAGTAGGGAGCCAGAGCTTAGGTTTTGTCCGTTAGTAACAAGCTTCATCCTGTCTGCAGTGTCAATGGAGACTGTGTGGGGAGCCTGTACTTCCAGCCCCAACTGGCAGCCAGCCCCAATTAGGCTATAGATTACGCATGTTAATGTAAACTATAAAACAATAAAATTTTTAGAAAAAAAGCTATAAGAGAAATTCTTTGGGATCTCAGACTAGGCAAAGTTTTCCTAGACTTGACACCAACAGCAAGATCTATAAAATGATAAAATATAAATTGCACTTCATCAAAATGAAAAACTTTTGCTCCTGAAATACTCTGTTGATGATAAAATACAAACTAAACCCTGGGAGAAAATATTTGTAGACTACATGTCTAAAGAAACACTGGTATCTAGAATATATAAAGAATTCTCCAAACTCAACAGCAGAAAAACAAACAATGTAATTAGAAAATTGGCAAAATACATTTCCTAGAAGAGAACATCCAGATGGCAAGTAACCAGTAGAAGATATGCCCCAAAGTCTTTGTTGTTAGGGGAATATAAATTAAAATTAAAATAAGGTATCACTGCATTTGTATCAGAATGACTAAAATTAAAAAATAGTAAGAAAACCAAATGCTGGCAATGATACAGTAAAACTGTATCACTCCTGCCTTGCTGGTGGGAACGTTAAATGGCGCAGACACTCTGGAAAAGAGTATAGAGGTGTCTTAAAAACTAAATGTGTGCCTACCATATGACCCAGCAATTGTACTCTTGGGCATTTATCCTAGAGAAATAAAAACTTGTTCACACAAAAACTTGTACATGAATGTTTATAGCAGCTTTATCCGTAATAGCCCAAAACTGGAAACCATCATGTCTACAGCAATGGGCGAACGGGTAAACAAACTCTGGCATATTCATCACAGGGAATACTACTCTATAATAAAATGAATGAACTCTTGATGAACACAAGGACTGGGCAGATCCCCAGAGAATTATTCTTAGTGGAAAAAGTCGATCTCAAAAGTTGACATACTGTAGGAAATGACAAAATTAAAGAAATGAAGATTAGATTAGTGGTTGGCAGGGTTTAAGAATTTGGGAGGGGACTTCCAGTTTGAGATGGCAACATAAGAGGATCCTGAACTCACCTCTGCTTAGGGTCACACCAAATCTGCAGCTGTATATGGAAGAACTTCCTCTGAAGAAAATCCAAAAACTGGCTGACTGACTTCTACGCATTGGACAAAGGGGAGAAGGCCTGCATCTAAGCAGGTAGGAAAGGCTGGGGCCATAGACCCCACCATCCCACTCCCTAGCACTGTGAGTAACAGTTGGAAGGGAATTCAAAACCCGGAGCTTCTCCCTGAGGAGTGAATGGTTTGAACCCCACATCAGGCACCCCAACTTTTAAGGCCTGCACCTGAGAGGAGCCCCCAAAACATCTAGCTTTGAAAACCAATGGGGCTCATGCCCAGGAGACCCACAAGGCTGTATTCAATCTAGAAACAGCTCTTAAAGGGCTCTTCTGTGGACTCACCTATCTCAAGGCTCCGCACTGAGGCAGCCATTGGAGAGGTGCCCAGACTGTATATGAAGGAGTTTCCTTTGCTGGTCTAGGAGCCTCGGCCTGAAGGGCAAGCATCTGGTTTGGCACACATGTAGGGCCCTGCTGGCTGGCGGGCACCGTCTTCATGCTGTCCCTCTGCCTTGCTCCAGCCAGGGGTGCCAGCTTTGTTCTCTCCCTCCGCCCTGCTCAAAGCACCAGCATCTCCCAGAGGGCAGCATTTACATGCATCTGGTGCTCCTGTTTTTACGACCGGTGCTCCAGTGTTTGCAGCTGTGGCCAAGGGGACACCTCCTTAGTTACCTGCCTCTGGAGGTGTGCTCTGTAATTTTTAACTATTTAGTAATAGGCTAAATTAACTCAAGTTGATTTTGGAGCTGGGGATAGGTTATGCAGAGTTATTTACTTTTAAACATCCATTTCTATGAAAGCATTTCTCAACTGTAAGATGCTAAGCAAGCATTAACACACAATTTTAATCCTATTTTCATCCTGCTTTAATCAACTGATGAAAAAAGCCTCAATGCAGAACAAAAAAGAAACACATGACACAAAATTTAATTTAAAAAAATGATACATTTTCATTATACCTGTGGCTTCATTTAAAGACATATAACTTGCATCTGAGATTTTATGAATACATTATAGATTTAATTTTTTCTTTTAATACATACACAAAGATGTTCATGAAAAGATGATACATTCATTATTTTATAGAAACCAGAAGGAAGTAACTATTACAAAGGAGTAGAGAAGAAAGCTATCCTTCATCAGCCTCATAGTACTGGGGCTTTTATTCTTTGTCTCTTGTGATAGGTTTACCAGAATGATGAATCAATAGGAGAGGATTCATTATTCTCCAGATCATTTGAACCAACATTGTGAGTTGACTATGAATTAAAGAAACAATTGAGTGAAATCAGATAGTCCTGTGAGCAGTAGTTTCAGTACTATCTAAAGCAGAACTTACAGACCTGTAAATCCTAAATTGAATAAACCAAACAAAAACAGGCCCAGTAAAACCCTCAGAAACACATACATTCAAATTATGGTTCCATCATGATTGTGATGGAAAATACCAGAGATGGAATGGATTCAAAACTGTAATGGAGAGTCGATGTAGATGCATCAAAAATTAATCTGATCATTCTTTTGCCTATCGTCATGTTTTTAACTGTAACTTATAAAAATTGGAATAGTGAATACAGAGTGCATGTGGATGAATTGAAATATAATCCAAAGTGCTGAACCATAATTTTTTCTAAAACCAACAAAATTTTAAAATCTGTGTGCAATTCTACTGTAAAAAAATATCAGTTTCCCTTTATCTTTGACTCCTCTAAATAAGATTTGCTTTGTTCTCTCCTTCATCTCCAATTAGCCTATTAATTAGAACAGTCTACATTTTATCTTTGTTTTCTCTAGAATTCCACATATTAAGTCAGTAACTTCTAAGCCTGTCTGTCCATCAGCGTCACCTGAGAGGTTTGCTAAAAATGCAGATTCCCAAACACTGAACTGTATTTCTTGAACCAAAATCATGGAAATGGAACCTAGAAATCAGAATTAAAAAAAATAAATTTTCCCGGGTTACATAACGAATGTGAACATACGGATCAAAGACTGAGTTTTCAACAGGAGACCTTTCTGTTGACTGTTAGTCTGCTTGTGGAAAGAATAAATGGGAGGAGAGATTCTTATAGCAGGGGCTCAACTCACCAGTCTCCACGGAAACTGGTTTTTATTCCCTTTTATGTGGAATTAGTTAAGTGTGTAGTGATGGAGGTTTTCTTTTTCCTGAGAACTACTCTCTTTCATTGTCTTTTCTTCAAGAATTTCTTTTGAAAAGAAGGATCATAGACAGAAGTAGCCTGTGGCTAGGTAGTGAGAGCTGCGGGTACTTCTGGGGTGGGATACTCATGCACATTCAGATACCAGTGTATGGATCAAAATATGCTAAATATTGACTTTCGTTATTTTTCCTTTACTTAAGTTATCTGGGTATTTAATCTTACCTTTCACTTAGCTTCACCTCCACTCTGAAGGCACTAGTATATATTAACAAGTTTTTATAGACATGCATACAGCCATCCTCATTGAAGGACCTGTCCACTCCTGGGCATAGTGTTTGAGTAGGGTTCAGATGTCACCATTAGCAGAAATTTCAACCTCCGGTCTACCTCGTGCATCTCCAAAGAATCCATCCAACACCCAAATTCACTTCCTGAAAAAGATACACTCATACAGACCTCTGTAATCCTTAAATTCATAAGATCTATGCTCTCCTACCTTTCAGGCAATCAAATCTACTCCCTTTGATGGACCTCAAACTTAAACTGTGCAAAGATTTTCTCGGGGTTATGTCCTCTGCCAACCTCTCCCACTGTCTCCCACCCTCAACTTGGCAAATTCTCCTCACTCTTTTTGAAACCCACATATTCACACACATAGACACACAGATACTTGTCACATCCTGTGGGATCGAAGAGTACGGAGAAGAAAAACTGTGAGGTGGATAAGAATATGTATTTATTTTTCCTTTGTAAATCCACAGCAGAGAGTTCACATGTACACATGTGTTTGTCCACATAGTTTCTCAATAATGTGCTCCCACACTCCATTATACTAATACACACTAATTGCATATCTTGGTACAAATCAAGGACTGAAAATCTGAGACATGCTTATCATAGTCCACAGGAGTGAAACTCTAGCGTGGCAGACCTATAGCAAACTACAAACCCGGCAATTTATTTATCGGGGACATCATTCCACATTCTGTCAACACCAACTTCTGTCCTCACGCTCCCTCCAAGACAAGTCACACATTTGTATTCTTTCATCCCTCCATTTCAGTTCCCATTCCAGCTGCATCTGTGTTGGCTATTAACTTATTTCCTGCTAGGAGGAGAGGGATTATTAACTGTTAACATTCCAGAATATATACATTTTGAATGGAGACACTTTGAGGACATGTGTGGTTTGGGAAGGAAGCCAAGTCAGACAACTTCTTAGGCAATGCACTTGGTGCAGCCACTATTTATAGTATTTTTTCTTTGGCCCTGAGTGTGCTGTCTTGTGTGTGTATTTGCCCCCTCATTAGCTCCCTCCACTAACACAAAAGGAATGTTCACCCCTCCTGTGCTCATGAAATTGTAGATATATACCCTATCAAACTTCACCATGGTCTGGTACATGTACAGGCCACTGTTAAAGCAAGAGCTACCAGGTGTGTAACGAACACAAATAATGGTACTAACACTGGTCATGATCAAACAGATGAGACATGTCAGTTATATTAAGACTCTGCTTTGCAAGTGATGGGAAATCTAACCCAACTGAGCTATGTCAAATTGAATTCATTAGCTCGAATAACTGAGATTGATAGGGGTATCTACTTTGTGTTTAACTTATTCTAATTTATGTAATCAGGAATTAGTTTTGTTCCATTTTTCACTCCTCTTACCACTTGGCTTCATTCTAGAATTCTATGGATCATTTTTTTGTAGCTATAAGCTCACATTCTAACAAGTTCACTTTAGCTCAAAGTGCAATAAGCCTCTCTTTTCAAAGACCCAACCAAAATCTACGTAGGTCTTACTGTCATGGAATAGGTCAAATGCTCATCCCTGAATCCAACCCCTAGTGACAGAGGAAATAACTTTTTTTTGTTGGTTTTATCAAGCCCATGGTCCTTGTCTATTTCTGGAGTTTGGAAGTAGAGTCAACTTTACATAAAATTCACGAATTAAAATTAGAGGATGAGTTGGTGGCCACAAGAGAATCTGCATACTGCTTACCAGGGGAAGAATGTTTGAATGTTGAACAGCAAAGTTAATAGATACTCATTATACCCACAGTGGGAAAAAGCTGGCATCCATGCCAGCACTAGCCCACATCCATCCGTGGCAGACATTTTTATTCATCTTGGACCCATTCCTATTGCACTCACAATCTGTCTCATAATTCTCTTCAACACATTCTCCAGGAAACAACTAGCAGTTCATCAGAGCAAACTTACGTGACACACTTTGTTATGCTATACATGATAATATCCTTGATGACTGTGGATAAAACCTTGAATATGTGTCAATAACTCATTATTGTTCTCTCACCGTCAAATGTATCAGTCTTTCTTGAGTCTACTTATATTTTTGACTTTTCCACCTCTTGGGTTAATTAATTGTCTTCATGCCTCTATTTCTAGAGGCATATCAAGTAGTTCAGTCTATTGCCTATTATACCTGTCTTTACATCTTCAATTTAAGATTGAATTTTCAGTTGAATACCAGCATTCAGATGTTAAAGAACCAAATGGCAGAAAGATGCAGGCAAAAAAGGAAACAACAAGTTTGATCTCCAATGATATGTAACTAATAAAAAAAATAAAATTCATGTGTGTTTAGCTTCAAATATAAAGGAAGAAAAATTTATCTCACATGCTAGAAAATGATTTATGGATAATATTTGAACTGTTGTATAACTCTTAAACCTGTATAAATACTTGTATTATCATGCACATCCATATAATTTAGCTTTCTGACTTTAACATGTTAAAATGTCATCCCCTGACTTAGAAGACTGTATTTGAAAATTGGAATTTCTATACTTTATTCCAACTCCAACACTTGAAAAGATAACAAGTGAAGAGGTATGCATACATCCCTACTGCCATCCAAGATATCATTATTTCATTAAACAACATTTTTTCTCTAAAATCATGAAAATTTATTTGTTAGAATACTTCCAAATAAAAATGCAAATCAAAGAATTTCTAATATTAGTAATGGAAAAAATTCATAAAATGACTGAATCCCTTTACCAGCTTCAGATTTCTTTCAAATGCATAAATATATATACAAGAAATCTAGCTATTGGGTTTCTCTCTTGGGTTCTGTGTGTGTGTGTGTGTGTGTGTGTGTGTGTGTGTGTGTACGTGTATGTATAGCATGCAAGAGAGAAACTTAATAGCTAGATTTCTTGTATAGTTCTGCAAATGACATATGAAGATGGTAATAGTGCTGTAAGGTGACAAGAATCATTTCATGATAATGTTTGGCATTATAGTGCTACCGGTAACAGCTATAAATATATCGTGAATCTCTAATAAAATGCTATGACTTGCCTTTGAAGGTTACAGTTAGTTTCTTTTCTATATATCTTTAAACTGGGGCTTGCTAATGTCATCTAATTAGTTAACTATGCTTGACTACAAAGAGTATCAAATACGTCTATAATATCACTTGTTTTTTAAAATCACCTAGCATTTTCAAGGTCACCACCCACAGCTGTGAGAGGAAGGATGAAAAGCTCCATATTTAGTATTAGTAAATAGAGAAAACAGTATTTTATTTCCTTGAGGCAAGTGGCAATTATTCTTTTTAATCATTTTGTCGAAAGTAATAGGTATCCAAATGACAAATATATGAAGGATTTGAATTCTGTACAAATGCCAGCTCTTTTCTCATGCTCCCAGACAGAATCAATAGCTCCAACATCTGCATTCCTATGACAATTAATACTGGAATCTCATATGACATTGGCTATTGTGAATAACGCTGCAATGAACACAGGGGTGCATGTACCTTTGCAAATTGGTGTTTTCAAGTTCTTTGGATAAATACCCAACAGTGGAATGACTGATTTCTTATTTTTAGTTCCTCCCAGTCTCCTGTGCATCCAGCACTCATATGTATGCTAGTGTCTTGATTAGAAATCTATAATGGTTAAACTCAATGTAAATTCCTCAGTGTGGCCATTTAAACATTTCTATACCTAGGTCCTTATTCCCTAAGCCAAACTCATTTCCTGCTCCATACTCGCCAGCAACACACATATTAATTCTTCTATGTTGTTCAATACCTCTTTTTATTGTCTTTCTCATGTGGTTTTCTCATTTTCTCCACTGTGATTTTACCTATACCATTCTTCTTGTCTGTGTCACAATACTCACACCAGCCCCACACCAGCCTACACCATGTACCCCTCTGATCCCATTTTACCCATTCTTAAAGACTAAGTTTAGAAGCAGTTGCTGAGTGAAGTTTTCCTCAATATGTTGACACAATTCAAATTCAACCATGCTTTTAAAATAAGGGTCCCTTAGGGATCCCATTACAGACAGATACACTCTTGATTCTTTTTCATGAATACATCCACCAGGGTCAAATATCTCCCCTTTTTAGTGTTCTGAGACTCAATTTCCAATGTGGTGGGGGCGGGGCTCCCCCCTACACCACCAAGCAATGCTCAAGACACCAGCTGGGTGTCCTACAATTCAGCTCAATTTGACACCATCTACCTGAGATAGCATCAGATTTCATGGTTTAAGAGTTCAGTCCTACAAGACTGCTCCCCCTACTCCACTGCAAGTGCTAGTCACAAGCTCAGGTCATTACCTGTGCTTGCGGTCAATCGGCTATAAAGCAGAGGTTCCCATGACCTCCTTGGATTTGATAATTGGCTAGAAAGGCTCACAGAACTCAGAGAAACATTTTACTTACTAGATTACCAGTTTATTTTAAAAAGGATGTAACTCAGGAACAGCCAGATGGAAGAGGTGCATAGAGCAAGGTAGCTGCTTGGGGCTTCCATGCCCTCTCCAGGCATGCCACTTTCCCAGCACCTCCACATGTTCACCAACCTGCAAACTCTCTGAATCCCATCCTTTTGGATTTTTATGGAGGCTTCATTACATAGGCCTGATTGATTAAATCCTTGGTGGTTGGCAACTGATTCAACTTCCAACCCCTCTCCCCTCCCCAGAGGTCAGGTGTGGGACTGAAAGTTTCAACCCACTAACCACGGGATTGGCTCCATTGGCAACCAGCCCCCTTCCTTAAGGGCTTTGCAAAAAGTAACCTCATTAACACTACAAGAGACACATTTATCCCTCACAACACTTAGGAAATTCCAAGAGTTTGGGGAGCTAGGAGCCAGAAAGTATGGATAAAGACCAAATATATATAAGAAATACATTTTGGTCATATGAATAACCAAATACATATTTCTTATAAATCACAATATTATACCTCCCAAGCGTTAAACACATAGACACACACACACACAATTTAACCTATAACCTAAAGCATCAAATAGTGGTGGTGTCAGAGCACGTGTGTATCTGTTATTAGTTCCTAGATTAACGAACCTACACAGAGTAGATCCTCTGTAATGCATATTCTTACCGATGATAATTAATCTTTCTAGTTTATATCCGATCATTTGTATGCAGCCAAATGTTGTTATCAGGGAACATTTTAATGCTTTATAGGACTCTAGCCTTTCTGAAATACTCCTCTACACGTTTTGTTATCTGAAGGAATCCTAGTATTTGTTTTTGTGGTGTTTTGTGGATAAATACAGAATTAGCCAAAATCTTCTTCTGAGTACCAATGACAATAAGCAAAGGCCAAATCTTTCTGGTATTAAAACACAATAATCCAACCCTGGAGTTTAATGAATAATTTTATACCAAGTTAGAACAGATGGGTAAAAACAGAGCAAACAGATTCCTTTGGCTAATAATTACATGTAAAAAAGTAAAATTTTCTTCATTTCTCTTAATTTTCTTTTTACCAAGAATATCATGTCAGTTGGCATGATGATATTCTAGTTTTTATTTTTAAAGGAGTGGTATTGTTAGCAAATGTAACTATTAGTCTGCCTGCTTTCAAAACGTAAAAAGAAAATAACACTTTAGAAATTTCTAAAGCGCTGTGTTAAATAATTCCTTTTGCTAATCTCACCAGTCTACCTATGTAAGTGTCCACACATAGAACCTGACCCTCTATTCTAGCACTTTGGGAAAATTTTCCAGGATTTTAGCCTACTAGTAATGCTCCTAAGCACACCCGCTCAAAATAGGTGTCACTCCAGAAGCCACTATGATCTCTCTTGCCTTGACTCACACCTGTACTTGGCCTCTTTGATTGAAATTATCATTGGCTTCCAGGTGGAATCTCAGATTTGTCTCTGTCACTGGACACTAGCTTTTTCTTTAAGAATGATTTATTTATTTATTTTAATTTTTTAGAAAATATCATAAAACTAGCCTTTGTAGGATCATCTTCTTGAATATTTGCTCACAAAGAGATCTTTAAATCTCTGTTTGTTCAAGAAGGGAGTTGGGGCTTTCATCTAGAGAGTTTTCCATAGGTGAAATAAAGTTAATCATGAACGTGATTTTTTTTTTTTTTTTTTACTTTCTATTACTGTTTTCTTCATGTTAGTACTTTCTTTTCAGCATTATAAACAAAACTTGTAACATATTTCTGTCTATTAGTTTTCAAGTTTTATTTGATGATACCATAGTTCAGTGGTTCTCAAACTGCGGCTCAGACTCCTTTCAATGGGGTAATGAGATTAGACATATTTTTCATAATTGTGCTAAGACAATATTTTCTATTTTTGTTTTGTTCTTTCACAACTGTACAAATTTTCCAAAGGCTACATGATTTGTAATATCTCAACAGACCGAATGCAGAAGTGGTAATGATGATTAAAGAAAATTAGAGAAATATCAAACAATGCCACCCAATTTATTAATTTTATTTCAAAAATATATTTTATAAAAAATATCTATGTTAATATGTAATAAGTTTATCATATATTTTAAAATAAAGTATTACAAATATTTTTAAAATTTTCCAGTTTTATTTTTGACTATAGTAAATGACAGTAGATATAACACAAATACACAAAAGCTCTTGGGGCTCTCAATAACTTTTAAAACTGTAAAAATGTTCTCAGAACAAAATTTGAGCACTGTCACTCTTGTCCATCAACGATCTAAACCGCATCCTGAATTGATAAATACATCTAATATGTAATATTTATTCCTTGCAAGTGAAACAGCAGAGACTGAATGTCTAAATTCTCAAAACTGGCTAGTGTGCAGGTGACAGCAGAATCCCGGAATCCTAGTCTAATTGAGCTCTTTGCCCCAGCAAATTACAATGGATTAGTAACAGAGTATACATCATAGTTTAATAAAGAAAGAAGGACATGAAAGATTAGACTAATTATGTAATCATGGAAGATTCCACTGTGAAATAAGTGATAAAGAAGAGCTGGAATCAATAAATTCCCTTCAGTGTCATCTGTGTGAGCAAATGAAGTCAATCTACATGACTACACCCAGTTCTTTAAGAAATAAATAGCTCTAGATTTAAGAAATCTAGGATTATGTAGTTATCCGTAAGTCAGTCTTCTATTTGCCAGACTACTGTGCTTTCTGAAGATGCTCTTTTACAAGCAGTCTGCTAATTCAGGTTAACTC
This sequence comes from Diceros bicornis minor, assembly GCF_020826845.1. Taxonomy (NCBI): domain Eukaryota; kingdom Metazoa; phylum Chordata; class Mammalia; order Perissodactyla; family Rhinocerotidae; genus Diceros; species Diceros bicornis. The sequence goes on from NC_080761.1 coordinate 51,724,606, forward strand.
ATACTGTTTTCAAGTTGGATTTATTCAAGAGCACAGCAAAACTATTCTTTAAAACTCAATTAAGCAAATTTCATGCATTTTATTTCTATTTCAGCACCTAGACAATGCAGTCAATACATCAACTTCTTCCGAATTTGTTATCCTACTTCCTGATAGTCTCACCAGGAAGCTTAGTTCTTGGTTTGGGAGAAACCTAGGCCAGTACAACCTACCAGCCTTATATGTCATTATTGTGCTAGGAATAGCCTCTTGCAAGCCTAAAATAAAACTTCTGGATGTTTAAAAATCAAGCTATTTACAAAGAAAATACACAGGTCCTGGAAAATGGAGGGGAGTATATTTATATAAAACGAGGGCAGTTGTGACTGAAAATGAAGGAAAGCTTCCATCTTTTATTTTCTACAGAGAAACTGTGTGTGTTGATTCTCATGTGAATAATGTGCTAGACATTCTGCGAGAGGTTTGCCTGGGTCATCTATTTTTTTTTTTTTTAAATCTCAGTTACGCAGAAAGTAAGAATAGAAAATATCATGGTGAAAATTTTTTAAAAGTTAAAAGTGCATAGTTAAAAAAACATGGCTGTCATTAAATATGATTAATGTGGAAGGGAAAATGAAAACAGTGTGGAGGTTGTTTAGAAAGACCAAATAGATTCTGAGGCATTGGCGAAAATGGGACTTGGAACTATTTTTAAAGCAATGGAGTTCTGGAAGGACTTCATCAAGCCTAGAGCTTGATGCTTTGGATTGAATATGTATTTTGGAATTAGATTGTTTTGGGTGAATGTGTCATCTCAGTCATGTTTACAAGTTGGGCAACCTATCACATATTACTTACTACGGCTATTTTCCTTCCTCCCTCCCTCCCTCCCTTCCTTCCTTCCTTCCTTCCTTCCTTTCTTCTTCCTTCCTCCACCCTCTTTTCTTTTCTTTATTGGTACACTGGGATTGCAGAATTGAATTAATCATAATCCTTTCTGCATCAAATACTCTCACTATTGGTTCATGCAAAGCTCCATTCTCCCTTTCTTCTTCTCATCCTACCTTCCTGTTTTCTTTCTTTTCCTTCTTTTTTCCTTTCTCTAATTATGTAAAGTTGGACTATTTTATCCTTCTTACTCTGGTTTTCTTGATTTGTTAAAAGAAAAATACTAACATCTCCCTTACCAACATCTATGAATATTGTCCCGGCTAAGTGAAAACGTGCTTCCTGACTTCCTATGAACTGGTTGGTGTGACCGGATCAGTGTCAGAGCTGGCAGAGCTGGTGCCGTGAATGAGGTTGCAGTGCTCTGAGCCGCCTTTGCAGTGGGTCACTGGGCACTCATTGAGCAAGTCCTAATAGCCTATTTGTTTAGTCCTCTTCAATTCAATTGCAAAACACTTACCTTTGAAAAAGAGGAGGCGAAAAGAAAATCTGGACTAAGAATTTATATTTTTTGCCCAGCTAGACATCTGTTTCCCATTAGTCACTGACGCCCATGATATAAAGCAGTTGCTTGATATCATTCTTTAAATTATTACAAAATTCAATTTATCATTGTGCACATCATTGTTATTACAACTACATATACTATCCATGTGTATAAAGAGGAAATCAACATAAAGATACAAAGAATATTATAGATGTTGCAAAGGGAATTTATCATAGACAAAGAAACCCTTTGATTAGCTCTTTGTTCTTGAAAAATATCTAGAAAAATCTTTTTTTTTTTCTTGAAAAATATCTAGATCTACAGCTTTTCTACATGTTATTTAATTTTAGGGGGAGACTAAAAAATTACCCTCAGAGTTTATGAGTGTACAGGCGGCAATCACATGTGACTAGCAATCTCCACTCTTATGTCCTGGCTGTTGCTCTGCCTGCTGGTACGAGCACCATTACCAGGCTCTCAAATGCCGTCATTATGTCTCTTCTCTACATGCCGTGCCATCAGCAAGCTGTGCAGACAGTGGAGCTGAGAATACCCATCCTCATCCTCCAGCTCCACGGAAATATGAACAGGGAGGGATTCCTTCGCTGAGCACACATGCCCTTTCCCCCTGCCTGTTTAATTGGTTATTATTCACATAGTTATAATGATTAGGAATGGGATTTGAAACGTAAAAACACACGAAAATGGTTTTATTGAGTATATATTCATTGGGAAATCCTGCATCAATATCTATTAATTAGAGACCTCATCTAAAAGACTTTTTGTTTAAATCTAATTTACATTAACATGACAAAGTGATAACATCACTTATTGCAATTTTCATTATTTTTTTTGCTACCACCTTTAAATTATCTCTTGTGCTATATTTATTTAATTCCAAAAGTGTGCTCCAAGTCCATCCAAACATTTTTTGTCAGGAACTAATTCTAATAGTCACTCTCTTCTTTTCTAAGGGATAAACTTCACTTTCTATATATTTTTTAATCCCAGATAATAAATATGATTAAATATATAAATGCCCTGTATTTCCTTATTGCAATTCGTTCATATTTTGCATCCCCACTTCTAAAAATAGTATATGTTTTGGAGTATTCATCTACTCAACATTGTACTGATAGTTCTATCCAGTGAAGTAAGAAAAAAATACATAAAATTTAAAAAAAGATATTAAAGGGATACCATTTTAAAAGCAAGTTATAAATCTGTCTTTATGCACATAAGACATGATCCCGTATTTAGAAAAGCCTAAGGAATTTGCACACAAGTGCACACACACACACATGCACACACACAACTACCGGAACAGGTGGGAATATCAAGGTTGTGTGAACAGGTCAACATATAAAAATAAATCAGCATCCTAAATTCTAGCAGTGAACATTTGAAAATTCAAAATCACATAAAAAATAATAAAATAATAAATTTAACACAAGGAGTGCAAGACTTCTACACTGAAAACTACAAAATATTGCTGAGAGAAACTGAAGATGATTTAAATTAGGGAGGGATATTCCATAATCATGGGGTGGAAGACTCAGTATTATGATGTTGACAATTCTCCCCAATTGATCGCTACAATCAGTACAATATTTCTCAAAATCACAGTAGGATCTTTTTGTTGCTGTTGCTGTTATTGATATTGACAAGGTGAATCAAAAATTTGTGTGGCTTTAAACAACAATGTGATATGACTACACACCTACTAGAATGGCCAGTATCAGGAACACTGACAACATCAAGTGCTGATGAGGATGTGGAGAAACAGGAACTCTAATTCATTGTTGGTGGAAATGCAAAATGATACAGCCACTTTGGAAGACAAGTTTGGTTATTTCTTATGAAATTAAACATACTCTTACTATATGATCCAGCAATCATTCTCCTTGATGTTTACTCAAAGGAGTGGAAAATGTATGTCCAAACAAAAACCTGCACAGGGCTATTTATAGCAGCTTTATTATAACTGCCAAGACTTGGAAGCTACCAAGATATCCTTCATTAGGTGAATAGGTAGACTGTGGTACATCCAAAAAATGGAGTGTTATTCAGTGCTGAAAAGAAATGAGCTATCAAGCCATGAAAAGACAAAGAGGAAACTTAAATGCATAAAACTAGGTGAAATATGTGTGCATATATATACACACACACACATATACACAAAGGAGATGGCCACTTCTTATAGAAGGAAATACAGCTTCCTGATCAGGACATATATGACTCTTGACAAACCAATCTCTATTTACTTTCCAGCTCACTGTTCCCCTCTCTGTGCCTTGCACTTTATGCTAAAATAATTGTGGATTTAAATTAAATTCTATTATGCACACACTATGTTGTTATGGGCTCTATTGTCTGTCATCCTCTTATGCTGAATGCTAAGTTGATTGGCCCTCCCACTCTTCGCCATCCTTAAGAGTCCACTCAGTCACAACCTTCTACAAGATGCTTTCCTTAATATCCTTGCCTGAGGCAAACACTTGTTCTAGAGTTCCTGTGATCTTCGTCTAGTTCTCTACCACTATACCGACCGCATTGAAAGCTTCTAGTTCTCATTGGTTTTCATTCTGTCTTGGAAACAGCCACATGTGTTTTTTCTCTTTGCATTCCCAGGCCCTGCTCCAATTCCTGGCACATAGGAGCTGCCTCCCCAATGTTTCATAGATGCACAAGTGAATGAACGAATAAGTGAATAAATGACTCCAGAGCATAGTTAGATCAATAGGCAATGAAAAATCACATTTCTATATGAATGGAGGAAAGTGATTTGCAGTCTCAAATGGAAACCAAAACGTTTATTCTTATTTGCATTCAATTCCCGAGAGTCACCTCCGTTCCATGCTGTGAACGTAAGAAAGTTAGCAAACTGACTCTGGTGGAGAATTTTGTGCCATGACAAATGTACACTGGCTCATTTATATTCTGTTTTTTTTCTCTCTCATTCATATGCCATATTTATTTCATGTAAGTATACCAATAATTAACACAAATATCTTTTGAGCCTCAAGCTTCTGCAGGTTTTTTTTTTTTTTTTTTCCCTGATGGTTAAGTCCAGCACAACTGGATGATTCCTGCATCTTTTAAGAGAAAAAAAATCAAAACTTATATTTATATTTTATTTAATATGTCTTCCCATACCAAAAATTACTGCCACTCAATGATTAAGGGAAAAATGACACAAAGTTAAATAACAAAAGAAAAAAAAAATCTGCCACAACATTTTCTAATTTGAATCTCTAGCTATTAAGTTAGGTTTCTTGGGAATTCTTCTACAATAAAATTATAAAATATAAGTAAAATTGTAAATAATAAAAAGAGGAGCAGTATCATGATCTATCAACTTTACTGAACATCCATTATGATGTTCAGTACAGCTTTGGGGAAATCATTACTATAAGTGTATTCTCAGGTGTATAAAGGCAACACCCCTTTTTACTTAATCAATAAACAGTTTCATCATTTTGAATATTTGAAGCAATTTATTCGTAGAGTATTAACCATAGAATGCGACCATTAAATGTGTTTTTAAAAACGTAGCATTTTCACCTTTTAGGCTCAATGTTGCATTTTGCTTTAAATGTTAACATTGTAATGCCATAATTAAGCAATAGGCTTATGAATTTACACACACCTATGGATTCATTATTTTTATATAATTTGTGGCTTTTCTCTTTGTCTCATTAAGTCCTCTGATTTTTCAATACCCATGAGTTAGTATATCAAGTCAAATTCTTAATATGGTAAATGAGAACTACATGAATTTAGAAAATCTATACTTGTCACATAAAGCATATGTTTCAAAACTCTTTTCTGGTTATGGACTATAGTTGTTTCCTAGCCCATAATGTCAGACAAAAATAGTTCTGAAATCTGGGATTCAAAACAGACCAAAGACAAATTTGTTCTATTTAGAACTACTTATATTTCTTATACTAACAAGACTTATGGCCTATCTTTATATGTAAAATGCTGAAAGAAACATGATTTAAGGAAGAAATAGAAATATATCTGTTTTATGTACCTAAAATCCCGGTTCTTCTTAAAAATATTTCATTGATTAGATTAATGAATATTAACAGCTTCAGAGTGATTTATTTCAAAAATTCAGAAAAATACAACTGGATAAAAGAAAGCAGCAATTTGAATAGATATTTGGGTGGCAGCTTTGTCTAATTTATTACCCTTTTCTCCTCCTCCTGCACAAGGAGATTTTTCTCTAATATTCACTGTGAGAACCAGGTCCAGCTCTTGGAGGTAAAACTCACAAGAGTATGGAGACACCCCCAAGACTGGGTTCCCCTGGAGTTTTAACTCGCAGAGACGCCTAAGTGAGCCTCCAGCAGTTCCTCAACTACATCAAAGAAGTCCTCATGCTGACATTGATTCCTGTGGAGGTGTCTGCTCATGGGTCTTCCCTCCTGGAAGCTGTGATTGGCTGTCTCTAGCTGTAGTTCTGTCCAAGTGGGGGGCAGCTATTTACCCTGTCACTTCACTTCTCTTATGAATTTAAGAAGTTGTTGATTTTTCAGTTTGTTCAGCTTTTTACTTACTATTACGACAGAGAGGCAAATTCCAAGGTTCTTACTTGCCAGACTAGAAACAGTTAAGTCCTTTTGTCCAGCTTTGAGTTTAAAAAAATTTACTAAAAATGTTTAAGATTGTGCCACACTTACCCATTGTAATCTATTTTCTAGAGTTTCTCCTGAGGTATTTTAATTATGCTCTTTTGTGTATTTAACATTTGCATCTTGCCCTGCTTTGCTTTACACACACACACACACACACATTCTAAATATTTGAGAAAAATGTATATGTCTTGCCTAACTTTCAGTCAAATAATAAAGTAGAATGAAGATGTTTTCTATTAAGTTGTCAAAGAATATAACTAACACATAACTTATATGAACATGCTATCGGATGATATGCTTCATCAAAATGACAAGATAAATCAAGAAAGAAAAGGAAGATTCCAGAAACAATAATATAACACATAATACAGCCTGATTAAATATCCATATTGCCAATGGTATAGCAACTATAGAGTCATCAGTCCAAATTGTGGCAGAAGAAAGCAGGGAAACAAGGAATCAGTAGACTGACATTTCTCCATGTGGAAAATTATATTGCAAACCATTTAATGAGGCTGTTAGACAAAGAGAGAAGAAAAGTGTAGGGCCCAAAAAATAAGAATATTAAGAAAAATGGGCATTAATGGCATCCATAAAACTAAAAAATAGAAACCAAAGAAAGCATAATTATATAAACATTTTTCTTTCAGCAGTGATCATTATTTATCAAATCATATTTACTTACTGAATACTTGTGATATCATATTGGGAGGACAGAGGAGAAAAAAGAGAAGAGGAAAGGAAATACAAGAAAAATAGGTTTCAGGGAGTTGAAAATCTCATCTACATAAGATAAATTTAAAGTATAGTGTCTAAAACCGGTAACACAAATTTCAGTATATGTATATTAAAGTATGGAGAATACTACTAACAATAATAACTAACGTTATATAAGGGTTGCCTCTGGGGAGCAGGGTGGAGTTGACTGTTAGAAGTTGCTGAATTTGGTTTGGCCTTAGAGCAGTGATAGTATGTGACTTTTTTAAACGTATACATGTATTATTTGATAAATAATCATTAAAAATAGCCCCCAGATAGCTAGGTGAGAATCTCTCACTGTAACCTAGGTGAAATATTTTATCCCAGCACAGACATTGGCAAACCTCTCCTGCTGAAATTTGATTCCCATAACTTCTCCATCCCAGTCACCATTTTTACTTTCGTCTAGATTCCTGAAACTAGATCTGCCTTAGGCTTTTACCTCGTTTCCTTGATTGTAGACTCTGTGTGTGTGTGTGTGTGTGTGTGTGTGTGTGCGCGTGCACATGTAAAAGGAAAATACTGTACATGTTTGTACGTTTTGCTAGGTGTTTTTGTTCACGTGATTGGATAGTATGTAGATTGCTACATATAAGCACATGAGAGTCCATCTTTTTGTTTCTAAAGAGTAACTAACATTTGATTGTGAGTATATCTTAATTCACTGTATATTACCTAAAAATGGGTTTTGGTTTTTTTCCCATAAAATCTTCAGAGTGCTGCAGTTAACATCTTGATTCATCTCTCCTGATAGAAATCACAAATATGTGTAAATATTAAAATTTCTAGAAATAGAATTGTTGGTCAAAGGATATGTGAATTTTTAAATTAGATCACGTTTTCTAAACGCCTTTTATAAATAATCATAACAATCCACACTCCAATCACCAGTGTATAAGATCGCCTGCCTAGTGCCTCGGACCCTCAGTGTTAACTACGAAACATGTGAATATATGCCCATCTGAGAGCTGAAAATAACATCTAATTTATTTTGTATTTACTTAATTATGAGTGAAGTTAAGACCCTTTTAATATGTTTATTAGCAATTTTTATTCCTATGAACTGATTCATATCATTTATTAGATTGTATGAGTTTCATTAATTTCAAGGCAAGCCTTATTAGATACCAAAGTACTACATATAATGTGGTTTTTTCCCTGTAGTTCTACATTATTCTTTTTTTGTTCTCATCAATCTCTATGCCTATATTTGCTCCAGTTCCACACAGCTTTAATCTATGTTTTATGTTATATCATAATATCAAATGGGGCAAATTTCCTTTCATTTTTCTTCTTTGCTATCATTGCCTGGAGCTCTTTCAGGAAATCATTAATATTATGATTAAATTGTTTATTTTGAAACCTAAGGTATGCGGCATCTGGTATAAGCAGTGATTTTCCTCTATACCTTTCTGACTCATCTGCATTAGTCCATTATTCCCTACATGTCTCAGGAGGAGTAAAAGGAAGTCAGGGAAAATCCAACATTGTCTTAATAATTGAACAAACAAAAACATTTCATCTTAGCTAGCCAAACTAGCCGGTAGACAGTGCTCTGCTATCCTCTTTGGAGTAACACAAACCTGGATTTAAATTCCAGCTGTACCATTTAATAACTTAGCAACAAAGGGGAATATGACATCATTTCTTAGGATTCAGGTTTCCTTATCTGTAAAAGGGAGACAAAATATCTTGCTTGAAAAATAAGATATGTGTTGGAAGGCAGCATCCAATACTGGTTAGGAGCTTGTATCTTGAAGACAGTCATCCTTGGGTCAAATTCTGGTCCTAGCTCTTATGACTCTGAGCTTGTATAAGTCACTACGTCAAAATCTTGTCTCTAAGGACTTCGAACTCTGTGATCATGGCAAGAAACGTGTTCTCTAATACCTTAATTTCCTCATTTATAAAATTGGGAAAATAGTTACTAAATGAGGTAATGACTAAAATGTACTTAGAGCAGGACATGATGCTAAGTACTCAATAAATGTTAACTCTATTACTCCTTGGCACTAATTTGACATTTATGTGGGTCTTTCTTAAACAAACAAATAAAAAGTCAACTTCCACGTTGGAAAGAAGGGCTTTACCCTGGTGTGATTTTTCGTTGTGAGTCTACTGTGAAAACACTTCCTGCTCCTAATACCTGCAAGGATAGGGCATGTGTGCTCCACAGACTGTTTCACCTTGAAGCCCAAGGAGATCCCATGTGAACAAATCCAGTGGCCTAGACTCCTTGCAGTTATGCATCTGAGGACTTCAAGTGAAACCCACTGACTGCATTTTCTTTCCGATATAGAGGGATGAGGATGAGAACAGCACACATAGTACTTTCCTTTACCTCTTTCCAAAGTCATTATAAAGAGAATTGTGTGTGCGTGTATGTGTGTGTAACAGAGAAAAACATTAAGTGGCCTCTGCATTTGGCCAGATGTACAGAGTTGGTATGCATAAAAGGATAAAGAAGAATGACAATCTTGATTTGTTTCAAATTTGTTTTTATTCTGGCTTACTCTTAAAGCAGCTAATAAGAAGCACAAAGTTACAAACAGCAGGTAGGCAGTTGAGCCTGGCTACCATTTCCTCCCTCGTGTCTCATGGAACTGTGCCAGTGCGTAGTGGTCTCCACAACTCAGTTGTGATGGTCACTCCACTCAGTCAGAAATCTATGGACTCACATCAACAAAGTATTACTCTGTGGACTCGTCTCAGCACACAGAAACAACTGGAAATAAATCTTTTACCAGGCCGCATACAACAAACTTCCTGTTAAGGTTACAGGCCTTGCATTTCTTACTTTGCCTATATGGGGTCATTCTCCCCTTATCTGCATTCATGCTACAGTGACTAGAAGTTTCTCCTTCATGTCTCCCTATGGGTTTTCTGTGGCCAGGGCTGACCACAGCCCACCACAACCTCACGCTCAATTTCTCTGCCCCAGAGCACAGTTAGTCAACGTGTTCCTTCACAGCAAGGATCTAAATCAAAGAACTATGAACAAAGCCTGTTGTGTAGGTGGCTCCTATACTTGCTTTTGAACATTAAGAGCAAAAAGAAAAAAATGTTGCTGAATGTGCCTCCTACAGTTCTTCATAGTGCTGACCTCCAAACCCACCCCATCTGAAATGAAGCATCCATGACCTTTTGTCTAGAGGTTTCAGAACACTGTGTGACTGAGCAGGGCACTGTGTGAGAATTGATTTTGCTGTAGCACTTACACTTGGGTATTGCCTGCATGTTATTTTGAAATCACTGGAGTCTTGAATCATTCAGGGAATGTTTACTATGGGATTTGGTTAACAGTCAGGGTAATTGAATAGTTGAACAAAGAATATGTATATGTGGTTAAAACAAGACTATTCTTTTTTTACATTTGCTAATGATCTTTCTACTCTCAATAAAATTTCCATATTAAATTTGTTATTCATTTTATTTAAGATTTCAGAAGTCTTATCTTTTAAAATATTTTGCATGGCAATATTACTAATAATATCGTATCAAATTCCAATAGACAAACTATCATCAGATGGCTCATAATATCCACTCTAAATTTAGAATAAATTACAGCCTATAAGTACCATCACATGACTACATTCTGATCAGTTGAATACCTGGGACAGACATTAAGGACTGTAAAAAAATGCTATTGATACCCAACCAAGTGGGCTCGCCTCCTAGTAAGTTAAATAAGAGTCTACACCAGTGGAAGTTGTCTCACAAAGTAAAGTGTATTTGCAGCAAATAGGAGGCCATGAGGAATCATTTCCAAAGTCATGGCATCCCTGAACAAAGAGAAGCAGGAACTTTTATTTCAGTTGGGGAATGACTATTCAAAAGGGAGAGGCAGGTATTCGCTTGCGCAGGCTCAGTTGGAAAACATTCTTTTGCATACACTGCAGATTATGGAAATAAGGCTTAGATTAATCTCCTCCTGAAGAGATCTTCGTGTTAAAATTAAGGCAAAGTCATGGGCGTAGCTCTTGTAGGGAGGCTTGGTTAGCTTCAGGGTGGTTGCTTGTTGTGTCTCCTTAACATGAAAACAGTTAAATGCTTCCAAACCCATCCTTGAGTTCCTCGGGGCACTAGTTGGTGACACTATCAACCTATTTTTAAAGAAGTCACTCCATATGTGAATATAAAGTTTAAAATCTTAGGATAAGTCATCTGAAGACACCCTTAAAATGGAATATGAAAAATCAGAAATTTTTATAAGGCATTCAAAATATCTTATGGAAATTAAGGGCAAGAATGCAGACAGTTGGGCATGAGAAATGACTCCAAGTCTAAGAAGAACTTGCTTTCTATCACCTGACTCCTTTCCTCTCTCTGTGCCTACTTCATTCTTCTCTTTCTTCACCTACTTTATTTTTTTAGATCACATGGGCAAAGAGATGATCACTGATGGTTTCTAAATTATGCCAGTTATGAAAACAGAAGTTAAGAGAAAAAATAATTGGTTTAATTTGGGTCAGGAACCTGTTCTCTCAAATCCAATCAACTGTGTGAATGGATTGGAGAGTGTAGTATACTATTAAAAAAAAAAAAAAGAAAAAGAAGAGAAGTCAAGGCAGGTAATGATTAATGGAAAAACAAAAAAAATAGATATATACTATTTTATTATTATGGACCTCCTTTTAGTCATGACCTCTTACTTTACTTGTCACCTCTACTACTATACTCTAGCCAACACATGGTCCGCAATCAAAAATCGACCTTCATATTTTAAAACAAAGAAAAATAATGAAGACCGAAATCTGTTCATTGTGTTTGATCTGACTTTTAGAATACTTCAGAAACCTCCCTTTTTTCAGGCAGAGTGTCCTGGAAGATATTAAAATGTCACTGGCATAGTTGCATAGTCTTGACTCAGTGTTTCATAGTGCAAAGGTCAACACTACCCTTTAAACAAAACATGGCAGACACTTCCTAGATTTCATGGCTTGGGTTCCTACTTACTGAGGTCATCATTCAAATATACAGGAAAGGGCACCAAAACAAAGATTTCACCCTATACAAATTCTTATGTATATTTACAATCCCTTCTGGTGGCTATTACCTTTCCTTTGAATATCTCCTTTATGTAAGATCCAGAATCATCCTTCCTTATGCAAAGCCACTTCACATATTTATATATTTTTAAAACAGAAAGGTAATTGCTTTCCAGGTTTGCGAACCCAAGGTGTTTAATATTTCTGGAATATATAAGCAATGTTTCTTTGGAGGAAGTAGAGTGGTGTCAGGAGAGTTGGGAAGGAGTTTCTAAAGGGCTGATCAATGGAGAATCAGAAGGCAATCTAATCGGATATGTTGGTGTTTATCCAGCCTAAACCTATTTATGCTCCATTAATCACCTTTACACCCACAAAAATAAGCATTTTAGAATTTCCATTAAGAATCCATAAAGAATGAATAGAATGTCAAATCCCTAAAAGTTTCAGGGCTATTAAATCAAATTCACATGCCAAAAAAGCCTCTTTAAAGTGACTGATGCTATCAATATGTATAGATTAAGTACAACTAGTCATCAGGTCTGTTCTGGACACCACTCTATCCCCAGTTCTGAGCCTGTACTCTGGTAAATAGTAGATACTTAATAAAATCTGTCAAACATATAAATAAGCAATCACAAGAAATAAGATAGTTAAAATAAATGTAAAGAGGGGGACAGCCCAGTGGCGTAGCAATTAAGTTTGCATGCTCCACTTCGGCGGCCCGGGGTTCACAGATTTGGATCCCGGATGTGGGCCAACGCATCACTTGGCAAGCCATGCTGTGGTGGTATCCCACATATAAAGTGGAGGAAGATGGGCATGGATGTTAGCCCAGGGCCAATCTTCCTCAGCAAAAAGAGGAGGATTGGCAACAGATGTTTGCTCAGGGCTAATCTTCCTCTCACACACACAAAAATAAATAAACATAATGAGGGAGAACAGTGAGTCTGAAGAATTCACTCATACTGTCTGGAGCTTTATTTATGATTATGGTTCCAGAGCTAGCCTGTTGAAGGGTAGTTTCCTGAGCTTGGATGCAGAAGCAAATATGGCTTATTTGACAAAGCAAATGTATTTTTTCTGTGATTTTCTGAGGCACACTGGAGTGACACAGAACATTCTGGACTGGGATCTCAGCAACTATCTTTTGGCTCCCCCTAGGGTATGAACTAGAGATGTGAAACTGCCAGAGGTTTTGAGTTCTGAAAAGAAAAAGCGTACTAAGGTGTAAAATAAAACATATGAATGTAAGACAATAGTTGTGTCATGAAAGAGTTATTAATAAAACCCAGGCTGCTGTAGTGAGCAAGGTTATTTAATGATATGAAGGCAATATCATACATAATGTCCTGAAATTCTCCACAAAGGAGGATTTTTAAATGTGACTCAGTTAGGAAGTTACTTGTTTTCTCTCAACACCGTAGTAGCAGATGAGGGTGAGGATTCAGAAACAATAGAAGCAGCTTTACAAGAATCTTAAAAGACAAGCAGTAAGAAAGGCAGTGAATTAATTAAATGCCATTAGCCCTTTCTATTTCTAATTCTAAGAAAGAATAGTATTTAACAAAAGTAAGTAACTGAATTACTCCTAGTTTTTGAGGACCTACTTGTGTAGGAGATTGTTTGCTAAGTTAATTCATGTTTGATCAGTTATCTTCACAACGACTCCTCTTGCCAAGTATTAACATCTATAGCAGCATAATTTAATAGGTTTTAACCTACGCTTGCTTTTGTATCATAAAATAATAGTTGAAGGTTTTGAACCCAGATTTCTTATTTCAGAGCCAGTGCTTCCTTCCAGATGTGTTGTTGGGATTTATAGTTGTAGCCTTGACAACTTAGTGACCTCTTTAAGGATAATTACCTTTTGACAAATAGCTCCCTAATGGGTCTTTAGGCAATTTCTAAGCTCACGTCCTGAGAGATTTTGTATTTTACCTTGTTTATGTTACAAATACATTTAATTTACAGTTCAAAGATCTTATACAAAAGAAGATGAAGAAAGCAAACAAATTACCAATTTGATTTGCACGGCCTCTAGGTAATCTGTTTTTTTGTTTGTTTGTTTTAATTTTGGTATGGCAGCTACGTAATATCTACAAACTGTTCTTACTAGGGCTACTTATTGTCACATTAGTTTCCATAGGTAGTTATTTTTAATATAACTGGTATAAAATATCACCTGGACTCTTTCCAAGGAAGAGCATTAAATACTATTTTAAAACATTTATAAGACTTAGAGACTGTATATCTGTTGGCTGAATTCTCAGATTCCAAGTCCCCTTCATTCTTCTAAAACTGTGGCTAATTTTCATTGAGATTCCATGTGAAAACTGACTATACTCAAACTCCAAATTCTAGCCCATGTGAATTTCGTAAGTTTGTTAGCAGTTCCATTTTCCGGGTCAAAGTGATTTATTTAGGGCTGCAAATGTGAGTTTTGCCAGTGTAATTACAGTGAATATCAGGGCTTTGTGGAAGAGGTATAAAATCTACCTAAGGAATCTCTATTTATGTGAGCCTTTCATTCCTGGCAAACAAAAGCATCTGAACTGATTCAGAATTTGGTTCAAGGAAACAGGGATTGATATTAACAGATCCTGAAATTTGAATTCACTGAACTAAGGAGATAAGTGGAAGGGTATTAAAGTGCCCTCCTCCCCCTCCTCAACAATGGAAGCTGGCAATCCTGTGTGTTGGTAAAACAGCTGGGAATCTGTGATCATTGCACTCTGAGACTCAGATTTTGTGTCTACTGAGCCTGCAAAATTAGGGCTGAGGCGGGAAAACGTCATAATATCTGTGTTGACTAATTCTGCAGCTTTAAGTAAAGTCCCGAAAGATACAAGGTTTTTCTGAAGTCAGCCCATCTGAAAGCAGGAAAAAAAAAAAAAAGTAGAGCTTTGTTAAAAGAAGCCCCTTTTGCCTGTGGGCTGAGATAAAGAATGATCAAAATTCTGAACATCTGTAGCTTCATTGGGTTGGAAAATGTAAATTCTACACATCAAACTAAAGTTAGGGCATAACTGTTAGATAGTTGTTGGTGGCTAGGATATGTGGTAGGCAGTAGGATTAGAGCCTGAGGGAAAGCTGAGTCCACCTCCTACCCACAAACTCACAGACTTATTTAAAAGCTTCAACCTGATTATAATAAAAAAAAAGGAGAGAGAGAAAGAAAGGGAGGGAGGGATGAATAAGGGAAGAAAGAAAAGTATTTTGGGGCTGCATACTAAAAGCAGGGACCATTTTAGCTATGTCTCCTCCCCAGTGTATTGAATGGAGAGAGATTCTGAATGGTGGGCTCCAGCACAGGCAGGGCCAGGGCTTTGAGACTTAGGTTGCTTATCTGCTTACCAGAGTTTACAGGCCTGAATCCAGGTTCAATTGTTATAATTAAATGACATCTTTCTAGCTTTGGTTTCTAGCACACGTAATTATCTCAAATCAAGTAGATGTGAAGTTTGTTTAAGTTTTAAGGGGTTTGGTTTTGAAAAGGAGACTCCAATTCTGGCAGATAAATAGCTGTGATTATTCACCTCCCCAAAGGATGCTCACACTGGCAGTTGCGCTAAGAGGACATGAGTGGTTAGGGTGGGGCAGTTCCTGATGGGCATGGTCTCCATTCAGGTGCTCCTCCCATATACAAGCATGAAGGATAATGCATAAGGAAGAGTTTCCGAGAGCAAACTAAACCTATGGCAGCTAGGGACCTCCCTCCACAGCAGGTAAGAGAGACCCTTATTCCTAGTCAGCAGGATGTTGGAAGGTCCATGGATGAGACAGTTGGGTGCGTTGTTTCCATTCTCCCGTTTTCAAATGGAAGTTCTCATGATAGTTATCTTTTTGCTGTCACTGACCACCAAACGTTTCCTAATTGTCCCATAAACTTAACTAAACATAGAGTTAAATTCAGAAGGCCTTTGTGCAGTAAGCAAATCTTTATATTATTCTTGAGGGAAATAACTGTGATGTATTTTTTGATGATGTAATGGGAGGTTTGATACTTCACTACAAAATATTTTTGATCACTGTCCTGGTACCAAAGACTATATAAGTATCAAATCCTTTTCATGATCTTACATAGTAGCAGTTTTTATTCTTTCTGTGTTAAAGCCATTATCAAAGTAATATATAAGATTTCCTTTGATTATCTGTGCTTTATAAAATGTAAAAAGGTGAAAATCTATAGTTCTTTATTTGTCATATATTTTTCCAGGGAAGTATTACCCAATGTATATTTTGAGGAGCATTAGATATATGATCTATTCCTTAAAAATGGGAGTACCCTCATCAAAGAAAATGAAGTAACTTTGCAAACACTTTTTTTTTTTGTGGAACATCACCATACTAAGTAACCTATTAAACTTTTTGAGAAGTCTTAATTTTTTAAAAAACTTATCAAATTTTAATAAGCTACAAATGTGTTTTAAATTTTCCTTATAACTTTTTCTTTGACCCTTGAGTTAGTTAAAAGTATTTTTTCTAGTTTCCAAATTATAGACTACAGATTCAGAGGTATAGATGTAGATATGAAATGAAAAAGAATATCATAATTCCATGTATTCATAAAAGATCCCCATTCATAAAGAATATAGGGATTGTAAGAAGACAAATACAATGAACAGTGTCTAATTCAAAGTAGATAGTAATAATAAAACATTTTAAAAATTAAAACATTTCACAAAGTAGAAGTAATTATGAACATTGCAGTTAAATATATGAATTAATGTTATTTAATATAAATTCATCAATTAGAACTAATTGCTAATGTCAAGTAATGTGACTTTCCTTTAGACTTCTGAAATATATTTATATGGAATATTTTCTTTAGAGTAAAAAGATTAATTTTACCTCAAAATGTAAATATTGAGACATTTCTTACCTTTTAATATTTTATAGTAACCTATACTTAAAATGAAAGCTAATATTTAAAACAACTAAGATTGTTGGGGGAGGCTCCCAGACAATGCTTGGCAATGAAATTACTCCTTTTCTATCTAAGCTATTGCAGCACAAAGAAAGGCAACTTAAAATAGGAATTTTGGAAAGTACTGCTTCTTGTAATCCCTAAATTTCATGTGTTTGGCATTAGTAATGTGTTTGGCATTAGTAAGTGGCAATAGAAAGATCTTTAACCAAAGATACACTGATGGTTATCACCATAAAGGTTGAAATATAAAAATACTTGGCCTTAAAGCTGAAAATGACCTTTTTAGAAACTCATATTTTGTTTGGCAAACAAATAAACTGAGAATGACCAAGTTGATGATTGATTAATATAAGACCACAGCAGCCATGGTAGAAAATCATCCGTACCATGAACTTAAGTCCCTAAGGGAGAGAGACTGATAGTTTATGCCAGACTTTGTGAAGTAATATCTGTATTAATATAATGAACTAAGAGCTTCATATGAGTTATCATCTGGACACGTCTCATTGCTTTTTTATTCATATCTAATGTATATGTCTGAAATTAATTAGTTTGAACATAATTTAAAATGTAAGCATACACTGGAAAATCCTTAATAAATTATGTAATTTTGATTTAGCACTTCTAACACTAAATGAGTATATAGAAAAATAACAATTAATGTTCTATACTGACGAAATAAGAGATTTGGGGTACTAAGTGAAGTAAAGGTCTGTTTGGGGGACAAAGACTATCTTAGCGCACAAATGTAAATAGAAAACTTGTTGAACAAACATGGAGAGAAACACAAACATTGCAAGCTAGAGAGTCTCGGGATGTATAACAAAATACTATTGACTAATTGACTGGTCTGGGAAGTAGCACCAACTTTGGACATGGCAGGGACTGATGAAATTCTGATTTCATGAAATGGAGTATAGAAGGCATCAAGTTCTCGTACAAAGCCAACTTGCTGAGACCAACGTGGTTGACTCTTGATTCCCTCATGAGTGTTCCAAATCAATCAGATTCACTTCTTCCTCAGTGCTTCCATTCTTTCCCTGTGTAAAAACCATGTTATGTCAGAAGTGATGAAAAAAAAAATAACTATGGTTGGTTTAAGAAATGCTCATTTTATTTCATTGGCTGTTTCCTGGATCAAATATATCACAGTCCTAATAGTCCCTGGCAATCAGAAGGGTCATGTCTCTCTGTAGGACTGAGGAATACAGGAAGATAATTAGAAGATTCTTTCATGGTATCTCTTTTGACTACTTCACTCCAATTAATAGTCCTTTGAATTAATTACCCAAAGTATTGCTTATATTAACCTTACTTGTACTAAAATACCAAGTACAACCAAACAAACAAGTCAGAGCAAGTGTTAAGATTTGTCACTCTGGGGCCAGCCCCAGTGGTCTAGTGGTTAAGTTGGGTGCGCTCTGCTTTGGTGGCCCAGGTACCATTCCTGGACATGGACCTACACCACTCGTCTGTCAGTGGCCATGCTGTGGTGGCGGCTCACATACAAAAAAGAGGAAGATTAGCAGCAGATGTTAGCTCAGAGTGAATCTTCCTCAGCAAAAAAAATTTTAAAAAAAGATTTGTCACTCTGAACAAGCCTTGAGACATTTATATAAATGCATGTCACATTATATCTATTTCTTATTATTTTAAGTAAACAATGTATTTCATATTGTGTGTTAGTCATTCTCAATTAGTCTTTATATGGTCTTGGGTTAAAAGAATACTTTCTAGTTTTACTGAGAAGAGGAATTTGAATTGGGTCTATCTCACAGACAATTTTAGTTAATGTATTGGACACCTCCTGCACTCCACCTCACATTTCTCACAGTACACTTCTTACTTTGGCCATTGCTGCAGCAACCAGCTTCCTACAACTCTGACATGCCTGCATCTCCTTCAGCTGTTCCACCTAACTCTAGCTTTCCGCTTCTGTGCTTTTCTGATCCAGCAGAGTGGGATGCCTCTGGGAACTCACCCTAAACTCACACGGGCACAAAGTAGTGGTGCAAAGGATATGGGAAGGATCTTGTCTGCATTAATAATGGGAGATAGGAATTGCTTAAAACTCCCTTTTCAGTCCCTCGCATAAACCATTTGAAGTATCTTCTCCATAGGTCCTTAGAAGATCTTGGCAAGATTGGGCACAGTTGCCCACAGAGGTAACCTGTGAAAATTCATCCTTATGTTGGATTTTCTTCTTTAATTATTCCCGGTCTTTCATTTTTATTTCTTGAGATAACTTTCCAAAATAAGCTTACTTATATGTAAGCTTGTCTCAGATTCTGCTCCTTTAGGAGAAGCTAGACTAAGACAGTTAGCATCCTGAGACACAGGAGGGCAAATAAGTGGGGAGCTCTATTTACAAAATGTTGGCTGGACAGGCTTTCTTTTGCTCTATCTACCTGTTTCATAAATATTGTCAGACACTCCCATCAATATGCCAAAATTAAAAAGTACAATCGTGGCTTCCAAGATCTCGCTTTCAGTAATCCTAAATTCATTGCTACGAAGGTGTGTGATGAGGGATGGTAGAGGCAGCTGCTCAGATAAATGCAGGATTGTTGAGGCAGTGTATTGAATAAGTTACTGAATCTTTGGTTTCTTTACAGTTTTGTTTTATATATATATACATACATACATATACATATACTTGATATTACTTTATTTTGCTTTTTGCATAACATTTTGTGGAAAGACAAAAATAAAACCACAAACAGTTATAAAGACATCTGTGGAGAAGAGGGTGTTCCGTCTGTTCTGACTGAAACAATCAAGCACACATACTGCTTTATAAGGCATGCATCTTGCTTGAATAAAACCGTGTTTGCCAGAAAGCAAGCCCTTTCTCTTCTCATTGCTCCAAGATTTCCTGTGAAAAGTATCTGCTAGACACAGAAAATGTAACTACAAGCTGTAGACATCAACATGCCCTCCAGCTTAAGATCTGAAATGGATGGACTAGCTTGCCAATGAACAGTTCAGAGCACTAACCTGGTGATAACTCTCCATTGTTCATTGGTGCAGCTAGAATTTTCTGCTGCTCCCATTGGAGAGTAACTCATGATCTGGAAGTAACTCAATTAGTCAAGAATGAACAAACACATAAAATTCATCAAAAACAATGATATAGGATTTATAGAAGTAGCCTATGACATGACAAGACTTATTGCCCTGTGTCCTGACACCACTGGCCTTTCCTGAGAGAAGGTTTCTCGTTCTTGGTCTTTGAGCACTGAGTCTTGCCATCTACTGTGGTGTAGTGCATCCTTCTGGTCTTTGGGCAAGATGCACTGATTCCCAGTGTTCATTGATATCTGCTCTATGCTCTCACTTGTAGCCTCTTGACGCAAGGTACAAACACTCAACCCTGAACCCACAGACTTCATCCAGTTTGTTGGTGCTCTTTGAATCTCCACAACATTTGTGAACCCTCAACTCCTGGCTATTTTTCCCACAGAATTCTGGGTGTGTCATTATGCCACCCACATCAACACCAATTTTGTCATTAATAATCTGCCTCCTATTTGCCCTCTTTTTTGAGAGATCACCTACAGATTTCTAGGATTCTGTCCTGGGAAATACACACAAGCATCCTTCTTTTTTCATTCAAGGCATCCTTGTTCCTATAAATAAAAAGTGCTTTGGCTTTCAGAAAACAGCTTCTGCTATGCCCTAAAAGTCATAATCGAGTTTTCTTCTAGACTGACACAGACTTTTCTGTGAGGAAATGATAGTCATAGCAAAGTTCTAATGTGGGATGTTTTGTAGGGGAAAACAATTATAAAATACAAATAATCTTGCAGACTATTCTGATACAAGTGCTAGCAAATGTGTTCACGCTGGGAATATAGCAATGCACAAGATAAGCACAGTTTCTTATAGGGATTTATATTTATATCATGTGTTGCTTCTTGTTCTCAGAGGAAGGAAAACCCCTTCCACTGTACAGTGAAAGTTAATAAAAGAAAATTCATATTATACAACTGGTGGAATATTGAACATAAGACACATGATTAAAGGTGAGTTTGTGTATAAAGAGAGAATAAAATTAGAGGTATCTTTTATTTTCATAAGTTCTTATCCTTCACTGAAAAGTACTTGCTTGAAAAATATAATTATGCATGCATATATTTATGTATATATGTGTGTATGCCAATAATTATCTAGTAGTAGAATGAAAGATTCAATGCATTCGCTGTTTGATCTTTGTGTCCACACTTTTGATATCTAGAGAACATTTCAAGGACAATAGCACAACCAGTAATGTGAATAGCAATGACCTCAAATAGTCTTTATCTAAAAACATCAACCAGGGGCGGGCCTGGTGACGCAAGCGGTTAGGTGCGCGCACTCCGCTTCGGCGGCCCGGTGTTCGCGAGTTCTGATCCCAGGCGCGCACCGACGCACTGCTTGGTAAGCCATGCTGTGGCGGCATCCCATATAAAGTAGAGGAAGATGGGCACGGATGTCAGCTGAGGGCCACTCTTCCTCAGGGAGAAAAGAGGAAGATTGGCATTGGATGTTAGCTCAGGGCTAGTCCTCCTCACAAAAAAATAAATAAATAAAAACATCAACCAGTAACAATAATCTTTGTTTGATGATATGACTCCCAGAAGTATGTCAACATTCCTTCCTGATGTTACTAAGAGCTTGGACCATTTGAAATGTTGAAAGGTTTATCTCTACATGCACAATAGTCCCCAGTTTCTCAATGCAGTTACTATGCAGTTACTATCATAGAAAACTGAACAGGTTATGAACTGGATACATAAATTATAGTACAATATTCAATGTAATTTTATGCAGCTGTTATGAAAATTAATCTGAGTTATACCTTTAAGTCAGCCAGGGAAAGATATTCAACATTAAATAAAGATTAAATCAGTAAGGTGAGTGGTGATACATAAGACACCTAGTAAATTTGATATTCACGTATCAGTGCTAAAATTTTCATAAATCTTTACCAATTTTTGAAATGTGAAAAATGCTAAAAGTTCAGTAGAATCCTAGAAGCTGGTATCTTTACATTGCCCCCTTTTAGACAATCATCTACTGCCTTAGATGTGTAAATTATTATTATTGCTATTATCTTGAATTCTTTGCTTTGCTACCTTCTTGAAGGAACATGATATCATGTGCACCACCATTTTGTTTCACTCGCCAATTTTTTAAAATGGATTTGTGGCAAAAATAAAATCACTTCCAGAAGCAGTTTATTTGGGACACTCATCTCATCCAGCCACAGACCAATTTTCTCTGGTAATTTCCCATGTGACACCATGAGTGTCCTCATCTGATGACAAGTGTGCCAACCCAGTCCACTTGCTGTTTTATTGACATTTACCCTATGCATTGCAAATCTACTATTTTTCTAATAAACAAAGTCTACATAATTCCAGTTCTTTCTATTTGAGCAACTTAGAAACTGAGTACAACGTAATTGAGAGGAAAATACTTCTCTAAGGTGAAGTTGAGGTCTACCATAAAAAACCGTGGAATTAAAGTTCCCCACAGGCTTACTGAGGATAAAGGCAGTTTTGATAAGGCCCTTATACAGCTGCAGAGTTAGCTTTCAGCAAAGTGATTCTACTGTTGTCTCTCAAGGGAATGAGTAAGGGAGAATGACAAGGAAAACAAGCAACTATGTACACACACATACAATCAGATATTTTTTCCTGGCAAACTCTGTGTTATACCTTCTGAAAGCTCTTCTCAAGGGTATGACTAATAATTGCAAAGAAAAAACTCTCCTCTGACAATAAGTATTCAAGAACAATATATATAAAGGAAATTCTGGAAGTGTTGCACGATTTCATTGCTATAAAAGAAGCCCCTCCCCTACCTTTGATATGAAGATCTGTGAGAGATCAAGCAAGGTTTTTAAAAATTTTTCTTTAACATTTACATCTGTCAAAATAGGTTTTTAAAACATATTTTAAAACATAAAACATATCTGACTTTCTCTTAAAAAGGAAAAGAGAGCCAAGTAAATATTGACTCAAAACAGGAGGTGTGGGTGTTTTAACAGACCAGATTACATAACTTCAAGCTTCTTGAATTTCTTAGTTTGGGGTGTTTACTGAATGTCTAAATCAAAAATATCAGTCTCTTGGAGTACCTATACCACATAATTAAATGTTACCATTTTTACAAATGGAGCTAAACCAACTGTGATGCTGGGTATCGCACGAGCTCTCATCCACAGAAGTCTTCAGCAGATCTCAGCAGCTCCCTCTGCTTTCCAGCTTGTGCCAGATCCCCTACAGATTAATTGGTAAACTAGAAGAAGCCTATTTTGAATCCCCACTAACAGTGAGGGTGAATGAACTCTGCAAAAATAGCTCCCTGCTTTCTTCAGTTTGGGCAAGAAACTGTAGGGTATAGTGCAATAGTCAAGAGTAATTTCTTCACATACATATAAAATACTTGTGAAACATCCACTGAAGTAAGTTTTGATTTAACTATAAGAAGTTAAAGAGCTGTGTGCAAAAATAATGAAAACAATCACACTTAAAATATTGCTCACTATGAATTAAAGCAATGGCTTCAACAGCACGTTTGATTTCTTAGATGTGTCTGTGCCTGATCTTCCCTTAGAAGCTCTACACATAGTCAAATTTCTCCTTGTTTTGTTTTCTTTGCAACCTTCTGATGTTGAAATTACCTCTTTTGAAATTGTGTTTGCAAATCACCTTTAGTTCCTGGAAATGTAATAAAAATACATGGTAATTTTAGTCCTAGGAATAATAGATATTTCAGATTAAAGAACTCATTATCAGAAATTGCACTGTTTCTTATTTCTTTCTATTCAGCTTATTCAAATGATCCAAAAAACTGATTTCACAATACCTTGATAAAATGTAATGGTTATTAATAGAGAATTTCACATTTGCAAATTTATTCATTTTCATGGAAGAGATTGTCACAGAGCACATTTTGCAAAATTTATGATGAAAATCATCCTGCCTATAATTTGTTATATTAATTATTGAATATTGGAATATAGCATTAGCTTTGGTTTTTATTATTGTGCATTTTCACAAACAAAATAAAAAGAGTACATTCTTGAAGAAAGTAGAAAGTAGCAAGAGCTCCAGGCCTGATGGCTTAAAGTTCAGCACACTCCACTTTGGCAGCCTGGGTTCAGTTCCCGGGTACAGGACCACACCATGCGTCTATCAGTAGCCATGCTGTGGCAGTGGCTCACATAAAAGAACTAGGAGAACTTACACCTAGAATCTACAACTAGGTACTGGGGCTTTGGGGAGGAGAAAAAAAAGAGAGAGAGAGGAAGATAGGCAACAGATGTTAGCTCAGGGCAACTCTTTCTGCCAAAAAGAAAACAAAAAAGACAGTAACAAAAGCTTTCTAAGCAATGATTTGTGTGAAATGGACTATTTTAATAAGAAGAATGTTTAGGAAGTAGTGTTATTTCCTGAAAGATAAATAAAACTTGGCAAGAGTTTCTGAAAAACAACATCAAAATTCAATTATAATTACTTGAATATTTTTTCACTTGTTTGCTTGTTTTTGCATTTTTACCTCATATTGAACATTATAGTAGTCATCCTTGTCTTATATATAATAATATTATAATGCTAAAAGGGTAAATTCTTAATATCAATATCTAGATTATTCAATTAACTCTCTAATGCACAGATTATTATCTTAAATCCATCACTTCACAAAGTCCATTAGTACTGGGCTTATTTGTTTTTGTATTCGCCATAACTAAAATCAATAAATAATGGATGGATAAATGCATAAACCTGTCTTTGACAAGGAAATTAAAGAATTTGTGGACAAGTACAATCTATTACTACTACTAGTAAACCAGCACACTCAAATGTATCATTTTGGTTTGATGAAGGATAAGCAAATTTTAATTTTGTTTGTTATTCCTATGTACAACATTTCAGCATTAGGTAATTTATTTTAACTTGGTTTTAAAACAGCAAAGTTAAAAAATAAAATAATTAAGTTTTGATTGATTGATTTACAGTCTTTTAAGTATTTAACACTTGGCACTGGTTTTGTCATCAAAGAGTATCACAGCCAAACATAGTCTACCCAATTAACATGAGAGGATTTTGCTGAAGATGTAATTTGGGTTCAGCTATTTCAAATATCTTTCCTTTATATTACAAGGGATTCTTCCTTAACTTGTGTGGTTATAAATATGACAAAAGTATGAGGTAGTGATTAGTGATTAGCATTTATGAGTGATTAGCAAAGTATGAGGTAATGATTAGTGTGAGGTAGTGAGGTACCTCATAGTATGAGGTAGTGAAGTAGTGATTAGCGTTAGTAAATGCTAATCACACACATTGGTGTGACTTACACATGATTTCTGGAAATTCCATAATGAAGTTAAGGATACACATCCATCAAGAATAGATAATATACTATTTATATAAAGGATTGTTCTGGATTAACCCTAAACCCATTCTCACTAGGGAGATTTCAAAATAATGACTGGAGGAGATTTTTCAGTTCTGATGGAATTATTTTTTTTACCTCTTTTGCCGTTACCTGTGGACATGATTCTGGAACACTTGCTGGTAACTCCTGACGTGATCACTTCATTGATATACTGGTTACAACTCAAATAAAATTGCTCCAAATCCAAATCTCATGTTTTTTCTTTATCAACTCTGCTTTTGTTGTTGTTGTTGTTACTGCCCTTTTTGCTCCTATCAAAATTCATGCAGGTGCTAGAGCCTCAAACAGCAGTTTTCCTCAAACACTTAAGGAATTTACGTTCTTTATGAAATGCTGCGAAGCGTGTTTAATACTTTTGTAGGAATATATCTGATAAAATTCCTAGATCTTGTACCATGATCTTTAGGTGGTATGCCATTTGGAAAAATTCTTTGCAATCATCCATTTGAATGTAAGGTATATAAAAATAGCTGCATTTGCCTGTTTTGTTTCCTAGTGTGTATGAGGACACAGAAGAGTGACTGGCATGCAGTGGACACAAAAGAAACATTTTTGAATGAATGAATTTAGAAGTCATTTATTTTATGTTTGTAAACTAAATTTAGCTGCAAATATACCCTTCATCTGCTCCACTGCCAAAAAGGAATACGCTTGAATCTTTTTGGCTTATTTACTCAATGCTGTCTTTTTGTTCAAGTCTATTATCTCCACAATGTCTGGGTTCCTTACTTTATAATGTGGATCATCCCTTACTCAGTCCCTAAGACTTGCTGTGTGTTCTCTAAATCCTCCAAACTCTATTTAATTTTGTGAAGTATATATGCAAATAAATAAAGCTGTCATCTCTAAATGGACTTCTCATTGGTGAAGTAAAACTCCAAATTAAACTATTAAAATCAATGTTTTAGTAAATTAGATGTAGTCAAGAGACAGATTTGTGGGTGGGTAGAGATGCAGACGTTTTCACAGGACAGAGCGTAGATTTGGAGAAGATGATGAGAAAGAGCAGTTGCTGAAAGAGTGGCTGTGTGCAAGACCCCAGTAACGCCATCTTTTTTTTTCTTTTTTTGTGAGGAAGATCAGCCCTGAGCTAACATCTGCCAATCCTCCCCTTTTTGCTATGGAAGACCGGCCCTGAGCGAACATCCACGTCCATCTTCCTCCACTTTATATGGGACGCCGCCACGGCATGGCCTGATAAGCAGAGCATTGGTGTGCACCTGGGATCCGAACTGGCGAACCCCGGGCCACCGCAGCAGAGCGCACGCACTTAACCGCTTGGACCACCGGGCTGGCCCTCCAGTAACGCCCATCTTTGACGTAGTCTTTACAGCTCTGGTCTCCAATATCGGTAACTGTATATTTTTTCCTATTTTTAAGGATTTTGTACCCAATTTATGAAATCTCTTTTAACTCCATTCTCTAAACCCATTCCTTAGTATATGACAAATGTGAAAGAACATTTTGGCAAGGTTATTTTATTAACGCATTCTTTTCAAAAGGGCAAAGGGGATTCCCATCTTAATCAATCAGATTAATTAAATTTTCTTTAGTGAATATTGTCATATTAACTGTGACATATTATTGGTTCATATTATGTACAGTAGATGTATTAAAAAATGAAAACTTTATAGAAACATGAGTATTAGTACAATTATTAACTAATGCGTGTTTTAAAATAAAAAATAATGGTATATCTGGTTTGGTCATAAGGACTGATAGAGAAGTTCCATTTAAGCCATGATATATGAGAGATAACAAAGAAGAAACGAAATCAAATGACAACCTAGACAGAACTGACCAGATGCTGAAAGCAGATGGAGAACGTAAAGTGAAGTATTAAAAGAGCAGGTTTATAATGCTACAGCTGGTGATTAAAATATCTCAGGATCTAATCAGGCAACAACATCTGGCCCACTGCTATTCAGAGGTTTTCAAACAGTAAGAACCAAAATATAATTTAATAAACAAAATTGAATTTGTAAAGCTAGCCAATGAGTAGAAACTCAGAAGACCCTGCCACCGTATCTCCCAATTTTTCAAAACAATAAAAAGAAAATACTAAAACTTGCCTTTTGATAGTTAAATTCCATATATTATGGAACTGAAGTTGGCTAAAAGTTTAATCAAACTCAGTGAGTGCCACTAAAAAGGCAATAAACACATGATTACATAAATAACAAACTTCTGCGTTCCCCTCTAATTGTCTAAGGACAAAATAAAGACAAGTGGCACTTGTGTATTTGGCAATAAATTACAGCAGTAAAAAATATTCCTATTTATTTAAAAAGTTGTAGTTGTCATAATTTCTCCTAACTCCATTTTCATTTGTAATTTCTTTATTTTCTATTAATTTGAATAATAAATATAAAGACATAACAGAGTTAATGACTCAGTAATGTTTAACATGAGGGAGATCAACGTACAAAAACACTTTTACTCTGCAAAATCAAAATTAATTATTTCATTAAGTAATGTTGTATCCTTAATTAAGAGAAAATAATATCCTCTAAGTTATATTACACCTCTCCTTAAATCTTGCTATAGTTCTCAATTGACTCAAAGCTTATATCCAAATACTTAAGTGTTATGTGAAAACCTTTTGTCTGTCTGGTCC
Organism: Diceros bicornis minor; assembly: GCF_020826845.1. Taxonomy (NCBI): domain Eukaryota; kingdom Metazoa; phylum Chordata; class Mammalia; order Perissodactyla; family Rhinocerotidae; genus Diceros; species Diceros bicornis. The sequence goes on from NC_080761.1 coordinate 51,752,411, forward strand.
CAGCCTAACTTTCTAACTTCATCAACCAACACATCCTCCCGTGAATGGTGAATTTGGCATGTATTAAGTTAGTTATCATCGTACAAGAATAACATTATTTTCCACTTCTTCTCACTATTATTCATAACGTCTGTGCTTTTACCATCTCCATCTGCTTTATGATCTCCTGTACTCTTCATGACGTCAGCTTAAATGTATTTCCTGAGAAAATCCCAAGTGAGGTTAATGACTTCTTACTTTGTCTTCATTGTCACTTATCACAAATAATTGACTGTATTTATTTAAATGCATATTACTGCCTAGAGATCACTAAAACCTGAGTAACTTGTAATTTTTCTTATGAAGTATTGTATTTCAAAAACCTAGTCCATGGCCTGATATATACTATGTTTACAATGAATAAGTAAATTAAATAATTAGTTTTATTATAAGATCAACTTGCATGTAATAATATATTAGAGGCGTTTCTAGCCAACTAAACTGCTTTCTTTACTTGGCATGAAAACAAGTTTTGGAGTGAATGTATTACATAAACTTTGTTGTGTTTTGTTTCTCTATATCTATTACTGTATCTAAGACACTCATTATCTGATCACATAGAAAATGAACTTGTAAAAAATAATAGCAGTGGAAGTTTACAATTATCTTACTTTTCAAAATTTCTTTTTAAATGTTAGACCAAAACATGTTTTTTTCAGAAAGACTTTTTTTAGGGGGGTGGAGGAGGCTGGATTTCTTGCATATAATTGAATAAAATGTAGCTAAGGATATAGTAAATGGCTCACTTTGAAAAAGTGATAATCATCATTTCCTCCATCAAAAACTCTCTCCATTTTGATTTGGTGATGGACTCATTTAACAGTCAACTCTACACCCCTATCAGATGAAGAAAAAGAAACACATCACTGACTACCAAACATGACACTGATAAAAGTTACTGTAACGTCTCTGACACTGACAGGGATTTTCAAGTTTTTTCCCCAACAAACCTTTATTCCCTATGTCTACATTAATCTAAATAACATTGAAGTGTTTCCAGAGTACTGCTAGATAATTGCCATTTTGTCATAATCCATATATGTGTTCTTTGGACTTCTGTGTCTCAGGAAATAACAAAAGAAACATACAGCCTATAGGTATGATGGAAATTAAAGGTGACAATGAATTGACAAGTTGTAAGCTGTACACGGAAAAACCATGAAGAAAAAACAACATCAGAAAAGCTATAATATCAATGGTAAATTTCTCCATGTGTTAAGATGGTCTGTGTCCAAGACACTTAAGAATTTGAGTCTCTAACATTTTATTGTACTTCAAAGAGAAGATGTCTGCTATATAAAAGTAATGTTTATTTTGGACTGAAGGATACAAAACTTGAATAATAAACATACTCCACTGGATATTTTATTTTCCCAAAAAAATTAAAAATTTAACATATCCCAATTAAGGGGATGTTGCTATATTTTCCTTACATGACTACTGGTGTGACATTATTAAGTTTCAAGGAACAGTTCTAGGACTGTCTGAACATCCACCTTTTTTTCTAATGGCGATCCCTCTAGCTACCCCACCAACCCAGACAACATAGTGATGCTCAAATGGTCTTCCCAGCTACGATTATAGAAGCTCAGTGTGCAAAAGTGAACCAGGCAGAGCCAATAAGTCTCTCCACGGAAAGCATCAAAGCAGTTCCCTTAGTGGTAATAGATACAGACATAAATCGCAGAGTTCTCTGTGTCCAAAGTGTCTACAATGAGGAGAAGACATGGCCCACAGTAACAGGGAATGAGAAGCAGAAATTAGAAAAAACAGAGAGACTGCTCACAGTTCAAGAGCTCCTGATGCCCAAGAGAACATGTATCCTTACCTGAAGCTGTGTTCAATTGCTTTTACATTTCGTGAATCAATTAATCCTCCTCTTGAGCTAAATATGTTTGAGTGAAATTTCTGTCGCTCACATGCAAGGTGACACAGATTCCCGTTACTGATATTTGCTCTCTGTCAAGAAGGAGAAATAGAGAATAGATTTACCTTCTCATTTGAAACAACCAAAAAAAAAAAAAATGGAGGACAAATTTCTGAAATAAAAATGTTCAAGACATTGGATATCAGGCTAATTGCTAAGATATGGAAAAAAATGAGGTGATAACCATGATTGCCTCCAGAAACAGAGAGAGTGTCCGGGCCAAAGCACAAGGAGAGGGAACCAAGGCAAAGCCATGCAGATGCTGTGCATTGGAAAGACAGAGAGCCTCAGGCACCTAGAGTTTACGGGGCAGAATACTAAAGGCAATTCGATATCTACAGACTTTTCTTCTTGTTTACTCAGCTGAGTACTGGTGCACACATGAATAGTGTAAGGAAACTAGAAGAGGCCTGGGAAATAGCACCTGAAAGGAATTAGAGGGAAAAATCTCCGGAGCTCACACAGGGAAGGGATTAGTGTCTATTCCCACAAGCCACAGAGGAAAAGTTCATCTGGAAGGGTACTCAGTAGTAAGGAAAAATTAACATCCAGTCTAAACGCTATGGTAATCTCGCTTAACAAAGTTTAAAAATCAAGATCCCAAAAGACCAAATTGTTTTCAATTAATTTAACCTTGTCACAGAATAAATCTCATGAATATTAATAGTAATGTGGAAATATCTAGCACCCAATAAGAGAAACTTCGCAATGGCTGGTGTTTGAAACATAATAAAACATGACATAAACAGTAACGCAAAGAAGCATGAAAAGACAAATGAGAATGAGGAAAAAATATAAGTTAATTGAAACTGTTACAAAAGAAAAAAAGAGAAGATACAAGAGTAGTATCAGAAATGGAAGAGGAGCCATCACTACTGATCCTGTGGACATCAAAATCATAATAAAGGAATATTACGAACATCTCTATGCTCACAAATTTAATAATAAGCGAAAGGGATCAATTTCTTTAAAGACACAGCTACCACAATGCACACAAGGCACAATAAACTACGTAGGCCTACACTGAATAAAGAAATTGAATCAATAATTAACAAGCTTCCAAAACAGAAAGTATCAGGCCCAGACGAGCTCACTGGTAAAGTGTAACAAACATTTAAGGAAGAAATTACCCCAATTCTCTACAATCTCTTCCAGAAAATAGAAACAGAGGAAATGCTTCTTAACTCTTTCTATGAGCCAGCATTGCCCTAATACCAAAATCAAGAGATATTACAAGAGATATTACAAATCAGAGATATTACAAGAAAGGAAAACTACAGACCAATATCTCTCGTGAACACAGATGCAAAAGTTCATAAAAAATAATAGCAAGTAGAATCCAATGATGTGTAAAAAATCTATAAACCACAACCAAGTGGGATTTATTCCAGGTGTGCAAGATTGGTTCAACATTCAAAAATCAGTTAATGTAATCCATCACATCAACAGTCTAACGAAGAAAAACTACGTGATCATATCCATAGACGCAGAAAAAGCATTTGACAAAGTCCAACACCCATTCATAATAAAACCTCTCATCAAACTGGGACTAGAGGAGAAGTTCCTCAGCTTGATAAAGAACATCTATAAAACAGATACAGCTGGTGTCACACATGATGTGAAAAACTAGATGCTTTCTCAACAAGATCAAGAAAAAGGCAAGGATGTGTGCTTTCACACACATAATATTCAGCATCATATTAGGTGTCTTAAATGATACAATAAGACAATAAAAGGAGATAAGAGGTAGATGGATTGGGAAGGAAGAAATAAATCAGTCTTTGTTCACAGATGACACTATTGTCTATGTAGAAAATACCAAAGAATCAACCAAAAAATTCCTGGAACTAATGAGCAATTATAGCAAGGTTTATATGAATGTGAATGCGAATACATAATTATTCATATGAATATGAATACAGGATATGAACATAATATACAAAAGTCAATTGCTTTTTTATATATCAGCAATGAAATAGTGATATTTGAATAAAAAACACAATATCATTCACATTAGTACTGCAAAATATTAAATACTTTGGTATGAATCAAAAAAGATATATATAAGATATATATGAAGAAAATTAAAAAACTCTGATATAAGAAATCAAATATCTAAATAACTGGAGATATAATCAAAGTACATGTATAGACAGACTCCTTATTTTCAAGATGTAAGTTCTTCCCTACCTGATATATGGATTCAACACAACACAATACCAACAAAAATCCAAGCAAGTTATTTTGTAAGTATCAACTGATTCTAAAGTTTTTACGGAGAGACAAAAGGTCCAACATAGCAAACACAAGATTCAAGGAGAGGAACAAAGTCAGAGGACTGGTTCTACCTGACTTGAAGACTTACGATAAAACTACAGTAGTTAAGGCAATGTGGCATTGGCAAGAAGATAGACACTAGATCAATGCAGCAGAATAGAGAATACAGCAAGAAACCCACAGATGTATATGTAGATCTACATATATAGGTGTATATGTAGATGACCTGTTGATTATCTACAAAGGTGCAAAAGCAATTCAGCGGAGAGAGTGGAGAATGGCTTGTCAGCAAGTAGTTCTGAATGGATATCCTTATGACCTCACACTGTATGGAAAAAAATCACTAAAAATGGATTATAAACTAAATTTAAGCCTAGAACTATGAAACTTCCATAAGAAAACATAGGATGAAATAGTTACGGTCTTGAGTCTGGCAAAGATTCCTTAGATAAGGCACCAAAAAATACATAAAAGGAAAAAAAAATGGTATATTGTACTTCTCAAAATTGGGAATCTATGCTCATTTGTAAGACATTATTAGGAGAATAAAAAGACAAGCCCCAGAATGGGAGAAAATATTTGCAGACTACCATATGACAACACACAGGTATCCATAATAATAAAGAACTCTCAAAACTCAATTAAAAGAAAGCAAACAGCTCAACAGAATTGGTCAATCTATCTGAACAGGTACTGCGCCAAAGAAGGTATGCAAACGGAAAATAAGCACGTAAAGTGATGCTCAACACTGTTAGTCATAGAGAAATGCAATTATTTCATTTACGCATTAATCAAATAAATATTATGTTTCACCTACTATGTGCTAAGAGTCATGTTGCGTACAGAGGATGAGATGTGAGAGAGGTAAGATGCTGTCCTCATGCCTACAGTCCAATGGGAACATCGACACAAATGCAAATAGCATGATAAGTGACAGAAAACGGAATGTGAAAATGCACGTAATGATGCACATAGGCAAACAAATGAACAGACAAACAAAAAATAGTCATGGAGGACCTGATTTCATCTGGGAGGGTGTAGAAGACCCTTACCAAGGAAGTAACTTTATGTTAAGAATTGAAAGATAGTAAAGATGTAAGTAGGTAAGTTATGTGAGATTTGGGATAGATAAGATGCGAGTCTAAAATTATGGAGATAACTTCTCAGAAGAAAGTACAAGATCTTCAAAGCCCCCCTATTATTTTCTTATATTCTCTCATCTTTATATTCTTAAAAAGGCTCTCTGTAAAGAGGCCTTTTAATTTAGGGGGAACATAGCACTCAATACACTATTTTTAATAATCTAAGCAGAAAATCTTTGCTAGAATTTTAACAATAAATTTTACTTTGTTCAAATACTATAAAACATCTAAAAATTTCCCAATATTTCTTATTCCTTTGCTGTCTGGAACAAGTTATTTGTGCATATCCATTTATTCTTATCTATATCTACATCTATGCCTAGGCCTATATCTACCATATCTCTCTCTCTCTCAAGTAACAAAAATCCTAATTTCTTAATTGAGTTAACTTCAAATACATCTTACTTTAGCACATTTATGATATGTTTATATATGATAATTTGTACAAATGACAAAGCACACAGTTCGCAGCACACAGGTAATTTCAGGCCAGTCTAAGAATTGTCCCAAAGATTGTTCCTAGATCTTTTCCCCTGTACTTCCATTTTCTTTTCTTTCTCATTCACTCACTGATTTTTTTTCTTCAGATTACTTTGTGTTTAAACAAGATGAATGCATTTCAATTCTGAGTGACACATACTCATTAGAGGAAGTTTGAACAAAGTAGACAACTTGATAAAAGCAATAATCACATTCATCTTTATTTAGAAATAAATACTGTTATATTTTAGTGTTTTTTCACCCAGTTTTTTAAATGTAAGTTTTACTGGTTTGGGGGGTTACTCCGCACTATTTTAAACATTTTATATTTTATGTTTTATCATTCATTTTTCAATTAAAATTGAAATAATACATAAAAGAGCTAATATTTCTTGATCAATTATTATGATCTTGGTAAATGGCCAAAATACATGTTTAATTTTTAAATAACCCTGTGAAATAGGTATTGGCTTAATATTAGAAAAGATGAACCAGAGCTTAGTATCTTTTGTAGCACAGTTTGGTACCCAGGTCTTCCACAATTGTGATCTTAACAATTCTAAATTGCAGACCTACTCCCTAAATACTTTTTATATTAATACATAATTTCAGTGTCACTGTAGAAGTTCTTGAATATGAATTTTAAAAATATACAAATATAAATAATACCACTATAAATATGTTTAAAGATAAAACTAGTAGTTCTGAGTCATGCGACAAAATCTGAGACTGCAAACTATATGGTAACTAGTAAAATCTTATATATTCTTATATATTTTTCATATACAGTGCATCATGCTTTATAGGTGTATATATATTTTACTAGCCAAATAATATTGCATAGACAAACATGTACTGAATAATGTAAATGAGACTTAGATTTTAAAACAATACAGGCTTATACACACAAAATTTGGCTTCAAAACAAATATTTTTAGTATGGCGTTTGTCATGATCTCATAAGCAGAATCATAAATGAGTTTGACAGTTTTCATAATTTGAGTCTCCATAGTGAATTGGCTGATTCTGCCAACAATTGTTGCCATTTATCATTCCTTAAATGGTTTGCAATTAGTATAAATTTGGATAATTTTCTGCTGCAAATACAATAATGGAGAGTATAAAAAGAATTTAATAAAGAACACAGCATGTACTCACATCTTAATATTATACCAAATTCTGCTGTAGCATATTTTTATTTTATTTTAAATATTGTTCAAATATTTTAAATTTTATATCAATGATTTTTTCAGGTTGGACTTATACATACAAATATTGTCAGCAAATATAGTTGGCCCTTCAAATCTTTTGTCTGTCTGCATTAAGACAGCTAGTAACTGATGGAAAAAATAAACTATGACCTCGTTGGTAGAAAAACTACTAAAATTTTGAGAATAATTGGCTCTTAGCCATGAATATGTCGAAGTAAAGTATACATATTATGTTCAATCGGATCTTGATGAGATTTTAGGCAAGGTTTCTTGTTTTGCATTGTTCTGGATGCTTGAAATATGATTTAAATCAGTTTTAGCCTAGCTTTTAAAACAATAGCAAACAGTTTTTATACTTTATGCTATAGTTCATATATGAGTATATATATATATTTACAAGTGTATATATATTTATATATATATATTGGAGTTTTGTTATAGTTTAAAATTATATATATAGTTCTGGGAAGTCTGCTCCCTAATTTTGATTAAAATTTGCTTCCTAATATTGTCATATAGTTTTCACACCCTAGCTATATCAATAATTTCTAATTAAAACACTTGATATGTTCACATCAGATGGACTCCAATATAATGCATAAGATACATCAACTTAGTTCCACCACAGATAGAAAAAGATATAAATAGTGGAAAGTAAGAGAGGGAAAATTCCTCTTATATGATAGATTCAACACATATGAATGTTGGCATATTTCATATTGTAAAAATGCTTCCTGTTTTGAGGTCTTATATTTTGGAAAAGTTATCTGACTAAAAGGAGATACTGGAAGAATTTTGTTATTGGTGTGTACTTTTTTTAGGAGCTTAGTGACAATGGGTGAATAACGGTGCATCTTCTAGTGTAATTTCAGTTTTGCTTATTACATGCTATTTTCAAATGGTGCCCTACTCAGAGAATACTTTTGGAGTCTTTACTTATTTGAAATCACTAGAAAAGATTTATTGATTTTCATTTCTATACCAACCATATGGGCATAAACTAGTTTGCACTTAAAATAATTTATCTATGTTGAAGCTAAGCCCAGGAGGTGAATGTACTATGGTAGCCATAAAATGCATCACTAGATCTTTCAGTTATACTTACATAAAAGGCTTTTTATTTTCCCTAACGTGGCTTATATTACAGCTTTCATCAGATTGTATTTACCCTGTCTTAAGTTCTGATTTATAATAAATCTCTAACTCTTTCTAATCAGCAATACATGGTAATAAATAAAAGGACATTCAAATGAGTTAGCCATTATTTACTGTTTTTCTGTTCTTCTGAATCAGTTATTATGTCTCAACTCTCCAGGCCGGGCCTCTATTTCAAACTCTGCCACATAGACACAGATGGATGGACATACCTGTCAAATCAAAGTTTTGGAACATCAAGTAGGAAGTATTTTGTAGGTGTAAAAGACAAACCTGACTGATGTTGAATTTTTCATGATAGTTAATTATAAAAAAATTTCAAATACAAGTATGAAAATTAGTGTTACAAATTAGTGTTACATTTCAAAATATTATGTAAATTTTAGAATAATCTTTTCTATATTTACAAAAATATTGCTTGGTTTGTGATAACAATTTTGTCAAAGCTGTTTATTACTTTGGAGTAAATTGATATCTTTCCTATATTGTCTTTAAAGCATGAGGAGGTTATATGTCTCCATTTATTTCAATCTTCCTTGATTTCTTTTTTTACCATTTGATGTTGTTACACCATATTTGAGGTAACAGCATTTATCACTACTGGTCTTGGGTAAATAAGAGTCTTAGTGTAAACTAGATGCTTTAAGGGGGTTCTGTGGCTTTTTAAATGCTCGCTTAGCATAATGGAATAGGATTTAGAAGAACATTGATACATTAACTTGGCCTTAATAACATACAGAATGGACTCAAAGATACCAAATTCATTTACCAGTTTTCCAGATTTACTAAGATGAGTTCTGGAATCCTAGCATCCTTCCTCCCAGTGGATTTTTTTCCCTACTGGGTTGCCAAGGGACCGATCTAGTACAGTGCTGTGCTATCTTGTGGCCTTCCTGTGCCCACACTTCTGGAATCTGGTCCTTGTCACAGAGTGAGGCAAGAAGCAGATTGATCTGTAGCATGCTACCCCCTGAGGTTGCTGAGCAGCAGTGTCTGAATCTAACTTAGTTAACAATTCCACCTGGAAGAAAATCTGAACTGGTAGATTTGCATGTCTCCACACTGTGATTTTATCTAAAATATGCAGTGATTCAAAAAAAAATCCAAAAACCAGATAAATAAACTTCATCCCTTCATGTATATACTGGACGTTATAACAATAACATCTTGGCTTTGTGCTATGTGTCTCTTCCTGGGATTCTTTTATGTGCATTTTGTAGTTTTCAGTATATGAGTCCTATATGTATTTTGTTAGATTTGTACTTAATAATTTCATTTACTGAGTGACTGAAAATGGTATATTTTTAAATTCAAAGTCCACATGTCCATCACTATTATATAAAAATAAAATTGATTTTATATCTTTATCTTGTATCCTGCCCACTTTATGAACTCACTACTTTAAAGATTTGTTTTGTACATTTCTGGGGATTTTCTATGTACATAGTCATGTCATATGCAAATAGGGGCAATTTTATTCTTTTTAATTTGTATGCTTTTTATTTCCTTTTCTTGACTTCTTGCACTGGATAGAACTTTTACCACTTTGTTGAATAATAAAACAGTCATCCTTGCCCCATTCCCAATTATAAGAGGTAACATTCAATCTTTCCCTACTAAGCATAACATTGGCTGGATGTCTTTTCTTTCTTTTTCTTGCGGATTGCTCTGGCTAGAGTTTCCAGGACCATGTTGAATAAATGAGATAAGAGATGACATCCTTTCTTGTTCCTGATCTTAGGGGGAAAGTATACAGTCTTTACCATTAAGTGTTATGTTAGCTCTGGGTTATTCACAGGTTCTCTTCATCAGGTTGAGGAATTTACCATCTAGTTTGTTGAGTGCTTTTATAATGGAAGGGTGTTAGATTTTGTCAAATGCTTTTTCTGTATCTATTGATATGATCCTATGACTTCTGTTTTTTGTTCTATTGATATGACATATTATATTAATTGATTTATGGATGTTAAATCAACCTTATATTCTTGGAATATATCTTAGCCATGAATATAATTTTTTTAACATGCTGCTGGATTTAGTTTGCTAATATTTTGCTGAGGATATTTGCATCCATATTCATAGGAAATATTTGTCTGTAGTCTTCTTTTCTTGTGGTGTCTTTGATAGTTTTGGCATCAGAGTAAAACTGGCCTTATAAAACGATTTGGAAAGTATTCCCTCCTCTCTTATGTTTTGAAAGAGTTTGTGATTGGTATACATTCTTATTTAAAAGTTTGATAGAAATCAGCAGTCTGGGCCTAGGCTTTGCTTTGTGGGTAGTTTTTTAAATTACTATTTTATTATTACTAATAGTAAATAAATAACTAAATAGTAAATCATAAATAAAAAATTATTTTTATTACTATTTTAATCCCTTCACATGTTATGTCTATTCACATTGTCTATTATTGTCTAATTTTATTTTTTACTATTGAAATACTTTTGGTAGTTTGTATATTTCTAGGAATTTGTCCATTTCATCTAAGTTAAGTAATGGAATACTGGCATTATTGTCATACAATTATTCATAGTATTCCTGTATAATCATTTTTATTTCTGTAAGGCCCCTAGTAATGTTTCCTCCTTCATATCTGATTCTAGTTATTTGAGCCTTTTCTCATTTTTCCAGGAAATCGAGCTAAAGTTGTGTCAATTTTTTTGATCTTATCAAAGAAACAATTCTTGGTTTCACTGATTTTTTTATATTGTTTTTCTATTTTTTATTTCATTAATTACCACTCTAATATTCACTATTTCCTTTCTTCTTGCTTTAGGTTTCATTTGCTTTTCTTTTTCCAGTCTCATAAGGTGGAAGTTTAAGTATTTATTTGAAATCTGTTTTCCTTTTTAATATAGGCATTCATGACTATAAATTTCACTTTAAGTGCTGCTTCAGCTTTATCCCATATGTTTTATATGTTGTGTCTTGATTTTCAAAGTTTCATAGTTTCATTTCAAAATATTTTCTGGATTCCCTCTTGATATCCTCTTTCACTCACTTGCAATTCAGGAGTGTACTTAATTTCTACATATTTGTAAATTTCTATTATTTTCCCTGTTATTGACTTCTAAATTTATACCACTGTGGTCAGAGAATAAACTATTTGTTATTTAAATCATTTTTAATTTATTGAGGTTGGTTTTATGGCTTAGCATGTCATCTAGTCTGCAGAATGTTCCATGTTCACTTTAGTAGAATATATATATGCTATCATTATTGGGTAGAATGCTCTATGGATATCTACTAGTTATAGTTGGTTTATAGTATTGTTGAAGTTTCCTATTTCCTTATTGAATCTTTTATCTAGTGTGTATACATTATTAAAAGTGGGTTACTTACATCTATTATTATTGCTGAATTTTATATTTTTCCACTTATTTCTTTCCGTTTTTTTTTTCATGTATTTTGGTGCTTATTGTTAAGAGCATGTATGTTTATAACTGTTGTATGGATTGACCATTTTATTTTTATAAAATAAGCATTTCTATCTTTTAATATTTTTAAATGTTGTTTTTGTTTTAAAGTTTATTTTGTCTGAAGGTCAGCCCCAGTGGCCTAGTGGTTAAGTTTTGCACCCTCCGCTTCGGTGGCCTGGGTTCAGTTCCTGGACGTGGACCTACACCACTCGTCTGTTAGTGGCCATACTGTGGTGGAGGCTCACATACAAAAAAAAAGAGGAATATTGGCAGTGGATGTTAGCTCAGGGCAAATCTTCCTCGGCGAAAAAATAAACAAAAATAAAAATAAAGTTTATTTTGCCTGACATCAATATAGCCATTCCAGTTTTCTTATGATTACTCTTTGCATAAGATAATTGTTTCATCCTTTTACTTTCAATCTATTTGTATCTCTAAATATAAAGCATGTCTACAATAGATGGTATGTACTTGGATCTTTTTCTTTTTTTTTTTTGTGAGGAAGATCAGCCCTGAGCTAACATCCTTGCTAATCCTCCTCTTTTTGCTGAGGAAGACTGGCTCTGAGCTAACATCTATTGCCAATCCTCCTCCTTTTTTTCCCCAAAGCCCCAGTAGATAGTTGTATGTCATAGTTGCACATCCTTCTAGTTGCTGTATGTGGGACGCAGCCTCAGCATGGCCGGAGAAGCGGTGCATCGGTGCGCGCCCGGGATCCGCACCCGGGCCGCCAGTAGCGGAGCGTGCACACTTAACCGCTAAGCCACGGGGCCAGCCCCTGTACTTGGATCTTGTTGGTTTTTTTTTCCACTCTGACAATCTCTGCCTTTTGTGGGGTTGCTTAATCCATTCACATTTAATGTTATTATTAATATAGTTGGATTTATATCTGCCATTTCAAAATTTTTTGTTGTGTGTCTTTTATCTGCTGCCCTCTCTAACTTTCTTCAGCAAACTAGCCAGCCTACGATTTAATATGTTTTAGCATGTACAACATAGCAGTTCACTGAATCCACAAATTTCCCAATTGCCACCCCCCACTGCAGCCTCCATTGTTTTTGAGAGCATCCTTAGACATTAGCTTCTCTGTGCTCTTCTGTTAATGAACTCAGTTCCTTCAAAAAGACATTAGGAGCTATATATTTTACTGCTTGCTTCTCCCTCCATCCAGAATTTCTGGACCAAGGCTCTGGAAGTGAGTACAATAGCATGCTTCCCTCTTAGTGACACCCCTGTTCTAGAAAGTGAACACTTGCTGGAGGGGGGCAGTACCCTGAATTCTTATTGGTTGTTTTATATATATAATTGTTGTTATATATAATTATATATATTTACATATATGAATATAAATAATAATATATTTATATTTACATATATTTTACGTATAATTATATGTATTATTTATAAATTATATTATTTATATTCATAAAATATATAATAAATATATTAGAAATATGTTGTTATATATAAACATATATGAATATATAAAGATATATTTATATATAATACTATATTTATTGTTGTTATATATATTATTACTGTTATATATGTATATAACATCATACATATATTTTTGACAAGTTTCATTGATGACTGTTCTATAGAGCCCTTCACACGCTGGGAGTAGATCTCCATCCATGTGTTTGTTAGTTTTGGTTTTGACTTAGGGGGACCAATAGGGAAAAGTATGTCTACTTCCCAGAAGCTGAGTCCTCAGATTTGTTTTTAGTTTTATGTAGTCAAATGTATCAATCTCTCTGTTTAGTGCTTCTGGTGTTCTTTCTTAGAGTGCTTCATCATCCCAACATTAATAATAAATATTTTATTCAATTTAATTTCTATCCATTAATACTTTGATTAATGCAAATCTTTGATTTCTTTGGAAAATATTTTTGTATCAATAGTGATCCTAGTTGGTTTTCTTCCAGATTGCTCTCAATATTATTTATTGAATAATCCGTATTTCCCCTTCTAAAGTGAAATGCCAGACCAATTACATATTAAAGTTTAGTATGTTTGTCCAACAAGCCTTTCTATTCTCTTTCATTAACTGTCCTATTTCACCATGCATCCATACCAATATTTTTTTAATTATGTCACTATAGCATGTTGTTCTCCTTTCTTGTATATGACTATTTTTCTCTAAATATTCGTTTCTTCAGAATCATACTGAACTTTATAACTAGGTTAACTGCCAAATGAAAATACAACGAGTTTAAATTTACTTCTCAGAGTAGTGACGTATTTTAATACAGAATCATTCTATCCAAATCAAGACATGGCAGTCCATATTTACATGGTTCACTCTTACGAGAATTGAAAGTTTTCATAACATAAATATTTAACAAATTTCCATTGTAAATATGATGTTGTTTCTTTTTATACGAAAACTATGAAATTTTAATATTATACTAATAATTTTTATATTACTTCTAACAATGTTTTGTTAGTTCACGACGGCTCCAACTTATTCTATCATTGACAAATATTGATTTATTTTATTAATTTGAAATTTTTGTATTATTCGTTTTCTTGATATAACTGTATTGATTATGGTATCCAGAACAATGTTGCACAATAATAACAATGACTATTTTGTCTGCTGCTCAATGGAACTGCAAGATATTTGCACGAGTGTCGGGGCCTGTGCTCGTGACGAGTAATCCAATGATGAACTTGTCAGATGGGGCAGCATGATAAATGTATGTAAATCACCACATATAATATATTATATTTTAATAAACATCTTATAAAAAAGAAATACTGAGTTTTATCAAATCTATTTTTGACAACTGTTGAAATGATCTTTTTTTTTATTACTTTTGACCAAATAATAAAATGAAAAATATAGACAGATTCTAAATGCTTAACAATTTTTGAATCATGGCTGCAAAATCTACTAGGCTATAATATGCTATTATTTGTTATGTTGCTGCATTGTTTTTGCTAATATTTCATATAAGATTTTATTGTTGATATTAATATGGAATGTGGGACTATAACATTGCATTCTTTTACTATGCTTTATCCTAGTTTTGAAAATTCAGTGGTCATAGACTTTTTTAATAGCTTTTCCTTACATTTCTCAGAAAAACTTAGTTTCTTTTTTACCTATTTGATCCCCTTCAGTTCCATGTGCTAATTGCCACACTTGGTTCTTTTCTAAACACTCATTTAAAATTTCTATATATATTTTCTAATTCTTGAGTACTTGCTGTGTTCAAAAACTCTTTAAATCCATTTGCATTGCAAAATATTAAGTAAATCATTCTGCATATGTAAAATAGGATATTATGTAAAACTTACAGAATATACACACAAAGAGAATTTAATGATATGGTAAAATTCTCATATTATACATAGAAATGAAAATTTAAAAACTGCATAAATAGTGACAGAAATTTGACTTAAGTTATTTGAAATTTTTATGTGTGTATATGTGTATAAGGGAAAAAGTAATCAATCAAAAATATAATAGGCATTATCTCTGGATTTGTCAATGATATTTATTTTGTTTATAATATTGTCTACCATGTGTTGAATGCTCTGCGTCAAGACATTTCTAAGTACAAAATTAATACTTTTTAATTTTATAGTTACTTATTTAAGATAAAACATCATTTTTGTTATTTCAAATAAAACTTGATTGTAAATGTAACTTTTTCATTAAAGTTATCTGGCCAGTGACAATGGCGTTAACAGTTGCTAATTAGCCCATATACCATACAGGCCCTTTTCTAAACACTTTTTGTGAAATTTGTCATTTAATCCTCACAACAAAACTGTGAAGGAGGCGTTTTAAAAATACAGTTTATTAGGAATCAGTTTGATTCGGTTGATGAAATTTCAAAATTATAAAGCTACAGTACTGTGATTTTACCTTCATGTGACTCTAAAGTCCATGCTTTTATACCACTATTTTCACTGTTCTTTGTTCCTTTTTTCATAAAAATAAAATAATTTTCTCTATTTAGTATGAATGAAATACGGTGTTAAGTAACAGATAATATATTGTTATCTTTATGCTTCACCCCACTGATGATGTGAAAGTTTTGCTATTAATTATCTTCTGTTATTATTATTATTTTTTATCATTATTACTACATTCAATAGATTATGGAGAACCTAATGATGATTAATAAGTAGAACTAATTGATTACTGATGTGCCATTATCCCAACAACCAAAGCTGTGAGTTTGACTTCTCTTGCAAAGGCAATGCTTTTGGAATATGGAACGACAAGTGTCAAAAGGTTATTGTGACTATTCAAAGCTTAAACTGCAGCCCTTAAAATATTATCTGGATTTTTATGATCGCTCTTTTTTATCCTTCCTCTCCCTTCCACGGTCTTTCATTAGACCGGCCCCAGAGGTGATCCATACTGATTAAAAATTATGACACTTCATTTTCATAATAGAGGCTCATTTCATTTCTACAACCAAAAGAGTTTGAATGAATAGAAAAATTCTCAGTGAAAAGCGTGTCATCAGAGAAGAATGCTTTACAAATCTGAGCTGACAGTCAAACCACAAACAAAGAAATTTCTAAGAGGCTCATATTCCACCGATTTGCATGCTTTGAAATTCAATTATCTATTATGTAGAAATACTGTTTTCACATTTCTTCATGTCCTGAAGACCTTGGCTTGTACACTCTTTCATTTACAAATGAGACAAAATTGTCTCCCATTGCCTCTTAAATGCCTGGGACTGCTTCCCGATATGTATGGCAAATACGAGAATGATTGATAATCTGTGCAAATCCCAGTTTTACTCAGCTGTAGGTCCTAAAGGCTTGAAGCCAGGGTCTGATTCAGATCTGTTTCATTGTTGACCAATGAAAATCAAGTTTGTATTGATTTTAGGGAGTCCCTCCTCCTTAGTTCAAATATGGAACGTCATGACGTTTCTAGGCTTTGTAACCAGTGTGTTGAGTGATCCTCTGTGACTGCCTGACAATCCATGTACACTGACACTCTTAATAGTTTTCTTGCCCTGGAAGGTAAACTTGGTCATGCTATCTTTGAGAGACTGAATAGTGTCCTATTAACACATAGGTTCGAGTGTCAGATTGCCTGGGGTAACAATGCTGGTGTTATTGTGTGACTTTGGAAATTAATGTACATTCTCGAAAGATAGTTTCACCATATATAAAATTAAAGTAGTTTTAACATCTAATAATAGGATTTTGTAAAGATTAAATGAGTTACTGTAGGGTAAGATGCTTAGAACTGTGCATCACCAATAGTAGGTGCTTAATACAGCTGTAGTGGTTTAAAAATAGGTACTCAAATTGTGTGATGATCTTTTGACAATTGAGTGGAGCCTAATTCCCCTATCCTTGAGTGTGGCCAGATTTAGTGACTTGCTTCTGATCAATAGGGACGTAGAAATGACAAATTCTGGTTTCTGAGGCTAGGTCATCAGAGACACTGTAGTTTTCATCTCTCTTTTGGATCACCTGCTCTGGGGGAAGCCAGCTGCTATGTAATGAGGACACTCAGGCAGCCCTACAGAGGGATCCAAATGGAAAAGAACTAAAGCCTCCTATCAGCACCCAATAAGGAACTGAGGTGTCCTGTCAATAGTCCGATGGGAGGGAGCCATGCATACACCCAGCCAAGCTGTTTATTAACTCCTGATTGATAGGAAATGTGAAACAATGAAAGTTTATTGTTTTAAGCAACAAAGTTTTGGCGGCAATTTCTTATGTAGTAATAGATAATTAATACAATGCCTTAGCTATTATTGGTATTATTTTCCGGCCAACATTTCTCATCTAGGTCTAAAACACCTTTTTTCAGCACTTGGTCCATGCCTATCTGCAGAAGGACATCTTTAGGACCAAAACAAAGCATTGCTGTCCTTCCAAGTGACTCCAGTGGTAGGCGTCCAACCCATCAATTTGAATCGCCTATACGTTGACCCTGGTCTACTCAGACTTTTTTTTTCATTGCCAGTTTTCTCCAAACATGTTATTTGGGAAAATATATTTATTTGTTACAAAATATTCTAACACATGATTTCCTATTCATACTGCTGTCTGTACCTTAATACATTCCTGCCCATAATGTTCCTGACATCCGTCACCTTATCCTTACAATGACCTCTCCAGACAAGGGATTCTTTGGATTCTCAACTTCATTAATCAGACCCCCAATACGTCTCATCCTTGAATAATACATCTACTTCCTAATAAAAAAGGAACTGATTTCTCTTTGATATGGCTCTAGAAACACTTAGGCCTATTGTGTACTGTAGTCAAAGTCAGAGCAGGCTAGATGGAGTATGCTTTTTTGCACATTGCAATTTTTGTGGCTATCCACATTCCTGGTGGGTCATCTTTACAACATGATCAGTCTCCAATACTCATGCTAAAACTTTGTCTCAGCTTTAGCAACCACAGGCCCCCAGTTATGCACCAGGGTCTCAATATGTCTAAGGCACAATGTCTCATGTTAGCAGCACAGGAGCATGAAACTGTTCTCACCCACCCACACTCAAGTAATTTTTCTCCCACCCTCTTGCCAGGAGCATACTGAAGACAATCTGACATCAAAATCTGTCACTTCACTCGTAATTGAAAATGTTGAACATGGTGTCATAACTGACTGGGCTGCAGCATGATCCACAGATTATAAAGGGGTTTGTGTGTATGTGTGTGTGTGTGTGTGTGTGTGTGTGTTTTACTGATCTGTGCTTATTAAAAGCAGCTTAACTGATCAATTCTATCAAACTTTAAAAAAAGGGAATTAACATTAATTCTTCACAAACTATCCAAAAATATAAAAGAGGTGGAAACACTTCCTAACTCATTGAGGCCATTATTACTCTGATACCACAATAAGACAAGACATCACAAAAACAAAACAAAACAGAACAAAACTGCAGACCAATATTCCTTATGAGCATAGATTAGACATTCTAAAACAAAAAACACAACTAGAAAATCAAATCCAGCAAAATATAAAAAGGATTATACAACCTTACCAAGTGGAGTTTAAATCAGGAATGAAAGGTTGGTGTAACAACCCTGTCAATCAATGCAATATACCATATAAATAGAATAAAGCACAGAAAACACATGATCATCTCAAAAGAGGAAGAAAAAGCACCAGAGAAAAATAACGCTCTTTCAAGATAAACATACTTAAAAAACTAGGAATAGAAAAGAACTTCCTCAATCAGATAATGAAAATCTACAAAAACAAACACCCCACGACTATAACTTGATATTTAACGATGCACGAGATCGGGAAGAAGACAAAGATGCAGGCCTTCTTGCCACTTCTATTCAACATTGTACTGGAGGTTGGGGAAAGGAATTAGGTAAAAACAAAAAATATAAAGCATCCAGATAAAAGGAAAAATTAAAACTGTCTCTCCATTGAGGATATCATCTTGTATATAGAAAATCCGAAGTAATCCACTAAAAAAATCTACTAGATCTAATAAACAAGTTTTGCAAGGTTACAAGATACAAGACAAAAATAAAAGGTATTTATACACACTCACATATAATAATCAGAAAATGAAGGTAAAACAATTCTGTTTAAAATAGCATCTAAAATAAAATAATTAGGAATAAATTCAACAAAAGAAGTGCAAGGTTTTTACTCCGAAAACAATAAAACACTGTTTTAAGATATAAATGGAGATGTAAATAAATTATAAAACTTTCCATGATTATGGATCAGAAGATTTAATATTGTTAAGGTGGCATTTCTCCTAAAGTTGATCTATAGAACGCATGCAATCACTATTAAAATCCCAGCTTTCATTTCGTAGTAATTGAAAATCTGATCCTGAACTTCATGTGGAAATGCAAGGAAGCCAGAATAGCCAAAACAATTTTATATAAGAACAAATTTAGAACTCACATTTTACTATTTCAAAATTTGCTTACTTAGATACAAAATTTAGTTACTACTTACAATAATCAAGACAGTGTGATCCTAGCACAGGAATAAACATGTAGAATTGAGAGTCCTAACTGAACCACTATATGTATTACCAATTGATCATCCATAAGGAGGGCAAGACAATTCCATGGTGGAAAGAATAGTCTTTTCAAAAACGGTGGTTGAGGGGCCAGCCTGGTGGCGCAAGTGGTTAAGTGCACGCGCTCCACTGCAGCTGCCTGGGGTTTGCAGGTTCGGATCCCGGGTGCACACCGACGCACCGCTTGTCAAGCCATGTTGTGGCAGCATCCTATATAAAGTAGAGGAAGATGGGCACGGATGTTAGCCCAGGACCAATCTTCCTCAGCAAAGGCAGGAGGATTGGCATCAGATGTTAGCTCAAGACTGATCTTCCTCACAAAAAAAAAAAAAAATGATACTTGATAGCTGGGTACCCACATGAAAAAGAAGTGGACCCCTACCTCATAACAATACGCAAAAAACAATTCAAAATGGATCAAAGACCTAAATGTTAGTGCTAAAACTATAAAACTCTTAGGAGAAAACGTGAATAAATATTTGTGATCTTTCATCAGGAAACGTCTTAGATATGACACCAAAAGCCCAAATAATAAAAAAAAAATAAATAGATAAATCGTACTTCATCGAAATTAAAAATTTTGCACCTCGAAAGATACCATCAAGACAGTGCAAATTCAACACAGGAATGGGATAAACTATGCAGAAATCTTATACCTGGAAAGAAACTTGTATCTAGAATATTTAAAGAACACCTACAACTCAACAATACAAAGAAAAATAACCTAATTTTTGAAACGAGCAAAGGGTGTGATTAGATGTTTCTCCAAAGAAAGCATGCAAATTGACAATAAGCACATGAAAAGATGCTCAACATCATTAGACTTTAGGGAGTTGCAAATCAAAACCACAAAGTGATACCACTTCATACCCACTAAGATGGCTAAACTTTTTAAAAAATACAGAAAACAAAATGTTTGGGTGAGTATGGGGAGTAATCGAAACTCTCAGGCATAGTTGATGGGATTGTAAAATGGTGCAGCCACTCTAGAAAACAATTGAGCAGCTCCTCAAACTGCCAGGGGTAGGCTTACTATATGACTCAGCAATAACACTTCTAGGTACCTACCCAAGAGAAACGAAAAAATATATCTACACAAAAACTTACACACAAATGTCCCTAGAAGGACCATTCATAATAGACAAAAAAATGGAAACAACACAAATGCCCGTCAATAAGATGAATGGA
Organism: Diceros bicornis minor; assembly: GCF_020826845.1. NCBI lineage: Eukaryota > Metazoa > Chordata > Mammalia > Perissodactyla > Rhinocerotidae > Diceros > Diceros bicornis. The sequence goes on from NC_080761.1 coordinate 51,773,247, forward strand.
TAAACAAAGTGTGTATGTCCTTATAAAGAAACTATTGTTGCTATTTGGCAACAAAAGGAATGGCACACTGATTCACGTTACAGAAGGGATGAACCTTGAAAACGTAAAGCTACCTGAAAGAAGCCAGTCACAAAAGGCCACATAATGTCTGATTCGATTTATATTAGATATCCAGAAGAGGCAAATACATAGAAAATAGAGAGTAGATTAGTCACTACTGGGGCTGGAGGAAAGGAGCAAGAGGTGGTGAATATTAATGGATATGGGGTTTCTTTTGGGGTGATGATGATAATCTGTAATTAGATAGTGATGATGGTTTTATAAATCTATAAGTATATTAAAAGCTACTGAAATTTATCTTTTAAATTCTTGAATTTATGGCATGTGAATTATATCTTAATAAAGCTGTTATTTTAAGAAAAATAAAATTAAGGAACTCACTAGTAATGCCCTAAAAGCTAGATATAGATATACATATCTCACAACTCCTGAACTAAATAATCACAATTCCTGGACTAAAATTGCTCACTTACTAATTGGAAGACAAACAGGTATTAGAACTGTTCATACAGTTACTCAGTGCTGCGACAGCTGTGAATAGAGTATGTAGGGCACAAAGAATGTCAGCCAGGGAGAGTGTCAGAGACAGAAGAGAGGGTTTGTGACTGGATCTTGAAGGATAAGCTGTCATTAGCTAAAGAAGAAAGGGAGCCATGGTGTGAAAGCAGCACGGTACAAGACTGAGAAATGAATGATTTGGTAGAGAGGATCATAAAAGAGATGGAATTTTATCCTGAGAATTAAGAAAATTCAATGAGGAATTTGGATGGAAGGGGGATTAACCAAACAGACGCTCATCAAGGGAAAAAAGAAGAAAAAGATTCCTTAAAGTAGGAAGTATAACAATTGGTAAAAACAAAAGCAAACTATAGGAATTAGCCTTAGAGATAGGATAGGAGAAGAGCTAGAACTGAGACCTCCTGCTTTGAAATTCTGTCTTTTTATTTACACCTTCTTTCAATGACTTTTAGTTAAGGTTGACTTTTCTTTTTAGGTTCAAAAAATTATATTTTCTTCAAGCAGAAGTGTCAATGTTGCCATTCCAAACATCCCCAGCCAATTTCCCAAATACTAGTAGTATTTTGCCAGTGCTTTATTTATTTATTTATTTCTGTTATTCCTTAAAGTCAGTTTGCTTTTATTGGTCTAATTCTATCAACTTTTTTATTTATCTTTTTTTTTTCTTGGTTATTGCAGTAACATTGGTTTATAACATTGTATAAATTTCAGGTGTACATCATTATACTTCTATTTCTGCATGGATTACATCATGTTCTCATCTTCACCACCCAAATACTAGTTACAGTCCATCACCACCCACATGTGCCTAATTATCACTTTTGCCCTCCTCCCCCCGCTTCCCCTCTGGTAACCACCAATCCAATCTCTATGTGTTTGTCATTGTTATTATCTACTTCTTACTGAGTGAGATCCTACGGTGTTTGACTTTCTCACTCTGACTTATTTCACTTCGCATAATACCCTCAATGTCCATCCATGTTGTCACAAATGGCTGGATTTCATCGTTTCTTATGGCTGAGTAGTATTCCATTGTATATATATACCACATCTTCTTTATCCGTTCGTCCGTTGATGGGCACTTAAGTTGCTTGCAAGTCTTGGCTATTGTGAAGAATGTTGCGATGAACACGGAGGTGCAAGTATCTTTACGCTGTGGTGTTTTCACGTTCTTTGGATAAATATCCAGCGGTGGAATAGCTGGATCATATGGTAGTTCTATCCTTGATTTTTTGAGGAATCTCCATACTGTTTTCCATAGTGGCTGCACCAGTTTGCACTCCCACCAGCAGTGTATGAGAGTTCCCTTCTCTCCACATCCTCTCCAACACTGGTTGTTGCCTGTGTTATTAATTATAGCCACTCTGACGTGTACGAGGTGATATCTCATTGTGGTTTTGATTTGCATTTCCCTGATAGTTAGTGATGCTGAACATCTTTTCATGTGCCTGTTGGCCATTTGTATATCTTCTTTGGAGAAATATCTGTTCAAGTCTTTTGCTCATTTTTTAATTGGGTTGTTAGTTTCTTTGTTTTTGAGATGCATGTGTTCTTTATATGTTTTGGAGATTAACCCCTTATCAGAAGTATGGTTTGCAAATATCTTCTCCCAACTGTTAGGTTGTCATTTCATTTTGTTGATGGTTTCTTTTGCTGTGAAGAAGCTTTTTAGTTTGATGTAGTCCCATTTGTTTATTTTTTCTATTGTTTCTCTTGCCCAGTCAGACATGGTGCTTGAAAATATGTTGTTAAGACTGATATCGAAGAGCATACTGCCTATGTTTTCTTCCAGAAGTTTCATGGTTTCAGGTCTTACATTCAAGTTTTTAACTCATTTTGAGATAATTTTTGTGTATGGTGTAAGGTAATGGTCTACCTTCATGTTTTGCATGTGGCTGTCCAGGTTTCCCAACACCATTTGTTGAAGACACATTCCTTTCTGCATTGTATGTTCTTGGCTCCTTTGCTGAAGATTAGCTGTCCATAGATGTGTGGGTTTATTTCCGGGCTTTCAATTCTATTTCATTGATCTGTGTGTCTGTTTTTGTGCCAGTACTATGCTGTTTTGGTTATTATAGCTTTGTACTATATTTTGAAGTCAGGGAGTGTGATACTCCCAGTTTTCTTCTTTTTTCTCAGGATTCCAATACCTATTCAAGGTCTTTTGCTGTTCCATATAAATTTTAAGATTCTTTGTTCTAGTTCTATGAAAAATGTTGTTGGAGCTTTGATAGGGATTGCATTGAATCTATAGATGGCTTTAGGCAGTATGGACATCTTAACTATGTTAATTCTTCCAATCCAAGAGCATAGAATATCTTTCCATTTCTTTGTGTCTTCTTCAATTTCATTCAGCAACATTTTGTAGTTTTTGGTGTACAGATCTTTCACCTCTTTGGTTAAGTTTATTCCTCAGTATTTTATTCTTTTTGTTGCAATTGTAAAGGGGATGGTATTCTTAATTTCTCTTTCTGCTACTTCATTCTTAGTGTATAGAAATGCAACTGATTTTTGTACGTTGATTTTGTATCCTGCAGCTTTACCATATTTTTTTTATTACTTCTAAAAGTTTTCTGGTGGATTCTTTAGGGTTTTCTATATATAAAATCATGTCATCTGTAAATAGTGACAGTTTCACTTCTTCCTTTCCAATTTGGATCCCTTTTATTTATTTTTCTTGCCTGATTGCTCTGGCTAGGACTTCCAGTACTATGTTAAATAGCAGTGGTGAGAGTGGGCATCCTTGTCTGGTTCCTGTTCTTAGAGGGATAGCTTTCAGTTTTTCACCATTGAGGTTGATATTAGCTGTGGGTTTGTCATATATGGCTTTTATTATGTTGAGGTACTTTCCCTCTATACCCATTTTATTCAGAGTTTTTATCATAAATGGATGCTGTCTTGTCAAATGCTTTCTCTGCATCTATTGAGATGATCATGTGATTTTTATTCTTCATTTTATTAATGTGGTGTATTACGTTGATTGATTTGCGAATGTTATACCATCCCTGCATACCTGGAATAAATCCCACTTGACCATGGTGTATAATCTTTTTAACGTATTGTTGTATGCGATTTGCTAGTATTTTGTTGAGGATTTTTGCATCCATGTTCATCAGTGATATTGGCCTGTAATTTTCTTTTTTTGTGTTGTCCTTGTCTGGTTTTGGTATCAGGGTAATGTCAGCTTCGTAGAATGAGTTAGGGAGCTTCCCCCGCTCCTCAATTTTTTGGAAGAGTTTGAGAAGGATAGGTATTAAGTCTTCTTTGAACGTTTGGTAGAATTCACCAGGGAAGCCGTCTGGTCCTGGACTTTTATTTTTGAGGAGGTTTGTGATTACTGTTTCGATCTCCTTACTCGTGATTGGTTTATTCAAATTCTCTACTTCTTCTTGATCCAGTTTTGGAAGGTTGTATGATTCTAAGAATTTATCCATTTCTTCCAGATTGTCAAATTGGTTGGCATATAGCTTTTCATGGTATTCTCTTATAATCTTTTGTATTTCTGAGGTGTCTGTTGTAACCTCTCCTCTTTCATTTCTGATTTTACTTATTTGAGCCTTCTCTCTTTTCTTCTTTGTGAGTCTAGCTAAAGGTTTGTAAATTTATTTATCTTTTCAATGACCCAGCTCTTGTTTTTATTAATTTTCTCTATTGTTTTTTTAGTCTCTATTTCATTTATTTCTGCACTGATTTTTATTATTTCCCTTCTTCTACTGATTTTGGGCTTTGTTTGTTCTTCTTTTTTCCAATTCCTTTAGGTGCATTGTTAGATTGTTTATTTGAGATTTTTCTTGTTTGTTGCGATAGGCCTATATTGCTATAAACTTTCCTCTTAGAACCGCTTTTGCTGTCTCCCATAAATTCTGGCATGTCATATTTTCATTTTTCTCCAGGTATTTTTTTTGTTTCTCCTTTGGTTTATTCATTGACCCAATCCATGTTCAGTAGCATTTTGTTTAATCTCCACGTATTTGTGGCTTTTCTGATTTTCTTCCTATAGTTGATTTCTAGTTTCATACCATTGTGGTCAGAAAAGATGCTTTATATTATTTCAATCTTGTTAAATTTATGTAGACTTGTTTTGTGGCCCAATATGTGATCAATCCTGGAGAATGTACCATGTGCATTTGAAAAGAACGTGTATTCTTCAGGTTTTGGATGGAATGCTCTGTATACATCTACTAGGTCCATCTGTTCTAGTGTGTCATTTAAGGCCAATGTTTCCTTATTGATCTTCTGTTGGGATGATCTATTGGTTGGTGTAAATGGAGTGTTAAAGTCCCCTACTATTATTGTGTTACTGTCTATTTCTCTTTTTATGTCTGTTAATAATTACTTTATATATTTAGGTGCTCCTAACTTGGGTGCAGAGATATTTAGAAGTGTTATATCCTCTTGTTAGATTGTTTCCGTGATCATTATGTAGGGCCCTTCTTTGTCTCTTGTTACAATTTTTGTTTTAAAATCTATTTTGTCTGATATAAGTATTGTTACCCCAGTTTTCTTTTCATTGCCATTTGCATGGAGTATCTTTTTCCATCCTTTCCCTTTCAGTTTGTGAGTGTCTTTAGGACTGAAGTGTGTCTCTTGTATGTAGCATATATATGGGTCTTGTTTGTTTATCCAATCAGCCACCCTATGCCTTTTAATTGGAGCATTTAGTCCATTGACATTTAAAGTAGCTATTGATAAGTATGTACTTACTGTCATTTTTTAACTTTTTTTTCCCAGGTGTTTTAGGAGTTCTTCTCTGTGCCTTTCTTCTTCTCTTGCTCTCTTCCCTTGTGGTTTGTTGACTTTCTTTATTATTATGTTTGGGTTCCTTTCTCTTAGTTTTTTGTGTATTTATTATAGTTTTCTGGTTTCTGATTACCATGGGGTCCATGTACAGTAACCTACATATATAGGAATCTATATTAAGTTGATGGTCTCTTTAGTTTGACCTCTATCTGAAAGTTCTACTCTTTAACTCCCCTTCTCCAACATTTTGTGTTTTTGATATCATATCTAACCTCTTTTTTTTGCATTTGTATCCATTATGCTCTTATCATGGGAATAGATAATTTTTCCTATTTGTGATCATCTCTTTTCCCCTTAAATAAGTCCCTTTAGCATTTCATGTAGTATTGGTTTCTTGGTGACAAACTCCTTTAATTTTTGTTTGTCTGGGAAACTTTTTATCTCTCCTTCCATTTTGAATGATAACCTTGCCTGGTAGAGTATTCTTGGCTATAGTTTTTTCCTTTCAGCACTTTAAATATACTGTGCCACTCTCTTCTAGCCTGTAAAGTTTCTGCTGAGAAGTCAGCTGATAGCCTTATGAGGTTTCCTTTGTATGTAACTTGTCTTTCTCTTGAGACTTTTAGGATTCTCTCTTTATCTTTAATTCTGGACATTTTAATTATGATGTGTCTTGGTGTGGGCCTCTTTGGGTTTATCTTGTTTGGGGCTCTCTGTGCTTCCTGTACCTGGATGTCTGTTTCCTTCCTTAGGTTAGGGAAGTTTTCATCTATTATTTCTTGAAATAGATTCTCTGCCCCTTTGTCTCACTCTTTTCCTTCTGGGACACATATAACATGGATGTTAGTGCACTTGATGTTGTCCCAGAGGTCCCTTAGACTGTTCTCGTACTTTTTAATTCTTTTTTCTTTTATCTCTTCAACTTGGGTGATTTCTTCTAGTCTTTCATCCAGCTTGCAGATCCGTTCTTCTGTATCCTCTACTCTGCTTTTGAGTTCCTCTAGTGAATTTTTCATTTCCATTATTGTATTCTTCATTTCTGATTGGTTCTTTTTTATATCTTCCATTTCTTTGTTGATGTTCTTGCTGAGTTCATCCATTCTTCTCCCAAGATCAGTGAACACCCTTAACACTCTTTGTTTGAACTCTCTGTTGGGTAGGTTGTTCATTTCTGTTTCACTTAGTTCCTTTTCTGGGGTTTTGTCCTGTTCCCTTACTTAGAACATATTCCTTTGCCTCCTCATTTTGCCTATTTCCCTGTGCTTGTGTCTATGTATTAGGTAGGTCAGCTATGTCTCCTTCTCTTGGAGAGTTGACCTTATGTAACTGATGCCTTATGAGGCCCAGCAGTGTTTTTCCCTCAGTTCTGAATGTTCCAGGGGTGACCCCTATGTGGGCTACGTGTATCCTTCTGTTGTGGCATGGTTGCTTTTCCTGTAGCTGCCCAGGGAGGCTGAGCTATGCCCTTGGCCAGCTGTTGTAATGCTCAGCTGCTTGTGGTTGTTGTGGGCCCTTCAGTCTCTTTATCAGGTGTGGGGAGCCCCAGCACAGTTCGCTGCAAGTTTTAATACCACATTTGTGTTGCAGTATTTCTTTTACATGAGTAAGTCCCCTGCGTGGCAGGTTGTTAGGCTCAGGGGCTTACAATTTCTATAAGCTTCCAACCTTTAGGTCTCTTGTCAGCTCTCTGAGGACTGCAGCTGGGTGGGGCTTGCCTCAGGCACAGGAGCATCCAATTGTTTCAGGCTTTGGAAGGTGGGGCAGACCCCCTGTGTGGCTGTTTGAGAGGCACAAGTCTTCTGCAGCTGACAAGTCTTGCTGCCCACAGGTCCACACACACAGTCAACACAGTCCTGCCCCTTGTGCACGCCCCGACCTCCTGAAGTGGACCCAGTCTCTCTAAGACGGGAGCCCCACACACTTCACCACCGCCCCACACTCTCCACCCGCTCCTTGTGCACGCCCTGCCCCCACAGAGGTGGACCTAGTGCCAGGCTGCAGTGAATCCATTCTCGGATTTTGTAGGCCCACAAGTTGCCTGAAGGCTTGTTGTTGGGTGGGGCCAGTCTCTAGGGTGGGCTGCCTGCCCTGGCTGAGCTGAGTTACATTGGTGCTCTAGCGGGTGGGGCAGACCCTGGGCTAGCAGGCCCCAGGGAGAACTCCAATCGCGTCTGCCAGTGTCTGTGTCAGCCTGCCCACACCAGGCCACAATGGCCACTGCCAATGTCCCAGTCCCCGGAGCGGTGTCATTTCTCATGGAGATGCACTCAGAGCCTATCAGGTGAGTCTCTTTTCACCAAAAGACTGTTCACCTTTCTTTCTGGTGATTTTAGGTTGCTTTCCGAAATGGGTGATTTTCCTCATGGGCCCTTTAAGAGAGGCTTTAATTTCTTTGTGAACCAGCTTTTCTGGGGGTACGCCCCAATGTTTTAGTAGCAGGCAAAGTCAGATATTATGCCGCTCATCTCGATTGGGCTGGGTCCACAAAATGCCCACAGTGGGGGCGCTGCCGGTTCAGGGCCCTTTGCCTCTGGGTAGGCTGCGGACCTGTGTGCTGCTCCCAGGCGTCCGTGAGGCTGGCAGCTTGTGAAGGCAGCGTTTTTCCTCTCCAGAAGGGAGTTTCTGCCTCTTCCACCTCAATTAGGATTGTCGTTTGTTGCAGGAGTTCCTCTTATCCAGCTTTCAGTTCTCTCTCAGGGGTAATTTTTCCAAGAATAGTTATAAATTGGCTGTGTCCACGGGAGGAGGTGAGTTCAGAGTCCGCCTATACCACCATCTTGACTTCTTTTTTTTTTTTTTTTTTTCTTCAGTTAGGAACATTAGCCCTGAGCTCACATCTGATGCCAGTCCTCCTCTTTTTGCTGAGGAAGACTGGCCCTGAGCTAATATCTGTCCCCATCTTCCTCTACTTTATCTGGGACGCCGCCACAGCATGGCTTGACAAGCGGTGCTTCAGTGTGCACCCAGGATTAGAACCTGTGAACCCCGGGCCGCGGAAGCAGAGCGCTCGAACTTAACAGCTATGCCACCAGGCTGGCCCCAATGTTGACTTTTCTTAATGTTGATTCTTGTCCCCACTTTCCCCAACTCCAGACAAAAATGCAGAATAAATTATTCAAATGAATAATTCAAAACACATTTAATAAATAATGTTATTACTTAGAGTCTACTACAAAATATTTTAGAAATCCCTGCTTGTACACTTTACATAATCCCCACTTTTAAAAAAGATATTTCTGTATGGATGAGTGTAACAGTTCAATTCCATTAAACATAAATTGTTTCTTCGGTTAAAATAACATTAAGTTAAACCTTCCTTTTTTTGCCATAAATTTCTGTAGCAATATCTGACATCATTTCCATAGTTAAGAGGAACATTTAACCAGAGGATATAAATATGGTTAGTAAAGATGAAAATAAATAGTGATGACATCTTAATGTGTCTGAAAAGGGATTTATGTCTGCTCCTTAATTGTTATCCCACTTCAAATTTTGTTCACTCATAATATTCAGATAATGCATTTCAGTGATTTTTATGGTGACATACTATAATTTATAAAATTATTAAATTATATGTTTACAGAGCAAATGAGCAGGAGTTGGTTTAAATTTCTTTAAGATAATTGTAGTGTAAATTTCCAAAATGATTCAATTGCCTGCTTATTCTATAGCTTACTTATGATATAATCCTACTGGCCCCAAAGGAAATTCTTTTCAACAAAGATTGCTAAATGATGTTTTCAGAAGTTTATTTTAAGAAATGTTGCATAACTTTAATATATATTTTAAATATCCAGTAAGTCTTTCCTTCAGTCTTTCAGTTTTATCTTTCTTCAGATTACTGCCAATCAAATTTAATTGGACTTAGAAGTTATACTACATATATAATATTACATGTATTGAAAAACACATGGGGGTATAATTTTCAAAATGAAATAATTTCTTATGTACTATGTATACAACAATGTAACACATCAAACATACTAAAATTAAGGGAAATAACTTGCTAACATATTACCCAGTGAAAACATTTCCTTTAAACGTGAAGGTGATCAAAGATATTCTCAAGAAAACAAAGCTGAGAAAACTTTTTGTCAGCAAATTGAACTGCAAGAAATACTGAAAACATTTCACTAGGTAGAGGAAAACTAATTCTGGGCTTGAGCCCAGAATGCAAGGAGAAAGGAACACCTCAAGTAAGGACAAATAAGTGAATAAAAAAACAAGACAATCAAATGCATAAAGCAACCATAATAACAACACCTGAGAGGTTTCTAATACACGCAGAAGTAAAATATATAACAACAGTTCAGAGAAAAAAACTAAAGGGGTACGTGAATTTACATTGTTGCAAGTTTCTTGTATTGTTTGGGATGAGAAAGTAGTAGTCTAAGATAAGTAAGCAATAATTTAACAATTTTTAAAATAATAGGAGAAAGCACTAAAGAGTGATAGAAAAATATCTTACCAAAATGCTAATAGAGATGGTCAAATAGAACACTAAAAAAATACTTGATTAATATAAAAGAATACAGGAAAGAAGGAATTAAGGAATGAAGAACAGACATGATGAGTAGAAAACAAATAGCAAGATGGTAGACTTAAAGGCAACTATAGCAATAATAACATTAAATATGAATGGACTAAACGTTCCAATTAAAAGACAAAGATAGGATAGAGAGAGAGAGGTAGAAAGGAACCTAATAATATGCTGTTTAGAAGAAACAAATTTAAAAAGATAGGTTGAAAGTAAAATAATTGAAAAAAATAACATGCAAAAACTAACCCGAGGGAAAGTGCTGTGATTGTTAATGTTGAATCAAGTAAACTTTAAGACATGGACAAAATACGAACAGTCCTCCAAAACACATTTTAAATACAAACCCAAAAGTGACGGAAGAAAGTACAACAATGGAAAAATACATACCAAAAATAAACTAGAGTGTCCCTCTTAATTTCACGTGAGGGAGATTTTAAAGCAAGAAGTATTATGAATGACAAAGCAAAGTATTTTACAACGATAAGTCAACAGAATGATATGACTATCCTAAATTTTGAGGCACATGACATAGCTTTAAATTATATAAAGTAAAAATTAACATAAATAAAGAGAGAAAGACAAAAAATAAAAATCATGATTAGAGATTTTTAACATGCTTCTTTTTGTAGGGGGGAAAGTAAGACGTTAGATTATAACAACATTGCTAAGACAATTTATTTATTTGATATATATAGAATGCCGTACACATAACTGTAAAATACACATTCTTTTCACATGATCCCAACATATTTTAACAAAATAAAGTATATTCTGGGCCATAAAGCAATTTTCAATAAATTTCAGTTAGGAAATAATGAAGTATGTATTCTCTAACCATTGTTAGAAATAAATTAACACTCAATAATGAGAATTAGAAAACTCCCAATTATTTATTAATAAAACTAACTACTAAATAATCCACAGGGCAAAGTAAAATTACAATGAATATTAGAAAATATGTTGAGATGAAAATAATGAAATTATAATGTAACAAAATTTGTGGGATATAAAGCAGTTCTGAGGGATAAATATAATACTTTAAAATGCACATATCAGACAAAAAGGAAGTTTAAATACAATGACTCAAGTTCCCAACACATGATTCAAGAAAACTTGTGCAAATGACCTAAAATGACAAGATAACTATAACATTACAGCAATAATACTACACCATCCATAGGCATAGAGATCATGGAACAGAATTTAAAGTCCAGACCAGCCCCACATGTTTACAGACACTTGATTTATGACAAAGTTGTCACCAAAATTTATTATGAAAAAGGTGTTTATTTTTTCCTATGAATGGTGCTGGAGCAATTGGATATCCATATGGGAAAAAATAAATGAACCCTAATCCTACACTATACCATATAGAAAAATTAACTTGAAGTTGGATTGTACATTTTATCAGGTTAACCAGATTAATATTAAAACTAAAACAATCAGCATTCTAGGGGAAAACACCAGCATTGAGGGGAACATCTTCATAACATTGGAGTAGCAAAATATTGTTTTAAATATTAATAAACATAAAACATGAGTCACAAAGGAAAACAACTCACATGGTATATTCATTAAAATACAGAACTTCTGCTCATCAAAAGAAATCATCCTTAAAGCAAATAGGTGATTCATAGAAAGGGAGAAGATATTCTAGATATATACATCTGAAAATGATCTGTATTCGGAATATATGAAGAACCCTAGAAATTAATAGACAAGCCAAAGAACACAATTAAGAAATTGGGCAAAGTTTCATAAAAGCACTTTACAAATGAGTGTATCTAAATGATCACTAAGTACCTGAAGAGATATTCAACATCATTAATCATCAGGAAAGGGAAGATTAAAATTATAATGAGATTACAGAATACACTCCAGAATGGCTAAAATTATGAAAAAACTGACAATGTGATATATTGATGAAAAAGTAGTGCTACTAGAACCCTCATACATTGTTGATGAGATTACCAACTTGTTAATCACTTTTGAAAAAAATGCGTAGCAGTATCTACTAAAGCTAAACGTACATATCCCTTGGGACTCATACTACTCCTATGAAGCTGGCCCTATCTTAATTTTTTTAAATCTAAAATAAACAATAATGAAAACAAAATGTATTACTTAAGTATGGATCAATATTGGAAATCTGTGAACATTAAAATATAAAAGCAGACCTGGGGCCAGCCCCGTGGTGTAGCGGTTAAGCGCGTGTGCTCTGCTGCAGCGGCCCGGGGTTCGCGGGTTCGGATCCCAGGAGCGCACCAACACACTGCTTGTCAAGCCATGCTGTGGCGGCGTCCCATATAAAGTAGAGGAAGATGGGCACCGATGTTAGCCAAGGGCCAGTCTTCGTCAGAAAAAAGAGGAGGATTGGCATCGGATGTTAGCTCAGGGCCAATCTTCCTCACAAAAGAAAAATAAATAAATAAAAGCAGATCAAATACTATATGATTTTATAAATTACTGTAAAAATTTTATTATACTGGAAAAAAAATAATAGCCAGCCCTGGTGGTCTAGTGGTTAAGAATCCGTGCTCTCACTATTGGGGAGCACATTCTTTTCTGGTGAGGGAACCGCACCACCTACCTGCGGGTTGTCGTGCTGTGGCAGCTGCTTACTGCTGTGATGCTGAAAGCTGTGCCACTAGGACTTTAAACACCAGCAGGGCCACCCATGGGGGACAGGTTTCAGGTGAATCTTCCAAACTAAGACAGACTAGGAAGAAGGACCTGGCCACCCACTTCCAAAAAAATTGGCCGTGAAAACCCTGTGAACAGCAGCAGAGCCTTGTCTGATACAGGGCCCAAAAGATGAGAGGAGGCCCCAAAAAGACTGGGCAGAGTTCTGCTCTGCTGTACCCAGGGTCACTAGGAGTCAGAGTTGACTTTATGGTGCTAACAACAAAGAAAAAATAAAGGTCCCTTTTCCAACAGCAACAACAACTCTAAGATGCCTAGAAATAATTTTTTTAAAAAATCATGTCTCTGGACTTTCTGGCAAAAATTGCAAAGAAATATTAAAAAACAAAACAAAAACATAAAGAAGGCTAATGGATAAGTAGATGCTACAGGTTCATGGATGGGAAGATACAGGATCTAAAAGATATTAATTCTTTCAAAAATTGATCTAGATATTCAATGCAATTTCGATTAATATCCAGTCAGGGTTTTTAACAAAAGCCAAAAGAGATGGGGATAATTCCTTACCAGATATCAAAATTTATAATAAAACTTTAGGAATATACCTTGGGCAATATTGCTCTTAGATAGACTAATAGACAAATGCACATAACAAAAACACATAAATAGACACAATAATATGTAATAATTTTATAAATGACAGAATCTATATCAATAAACAGATGGCAAGTGACAGAATACTCAATACCAAAATGGGAAAAGCCAACATAGCTTTTAAGAGATACTACAAGAAAATAATCTAACCATGTTAAAATGACTAACTTTCCTTCTCTATCATAATATAGACACAAATATAAACAAAAAAATAACGCCACAGTGCAAACGAATAACAAAGGTTCAATATCCAAAATATAGATTTGAAAAAGAATACCACTACGAAGTATTGCGGAATCAGACCAAGCACATGAATAGTTATTTACAAAAGAAAAAACCTAAGTGGTCAATAAATATGAGAAAATTTGTTCATTTTTAGTAGTTGTATGTGAAAACAAATTCAAGGAGCATTGAAATAATATTCCATACTTAAGATCAACTAATGTTAAATATTCTTAGGATATACAGTGTTGATAAAGGTGTGGAAGATAAGAAATTTTCATTCACTTGGCTAACAACTTTGATAGTTGACAAAGTTGGAAATGATCTGTTTCAAGCGAAAGAAACCATGGAAACTTAGCCGTAGCATGAGCCATTTATGATGGGCCCAGATATCAGATACGGACGAGTCAGGGGCAAAACAAGAGAGAGCTTTACAGAGAGATAAAAAAGCCGGAGAAACGTTACAGGAATGATTCTGCCAGGGATCTTGAGTGTTGACCTGTTCTACTATGTGGACGCTTTCAAGTGGCAAAATATATATATTAAAATTATTTTTATAACCGTGGTTCTGTGACTTTCCTTCATTACCAAACAGAGGTGAAACAATCGTATGCGAGGTCCTTTCTAGAGACAGCATTTGCCATAGACCACAGTCCGTAGAGGAGACATTGTGGGCCTGGAGAATATAGCATTATGTATTAAAGAGTTGAAGCTTCTAGATTGTAGGTGAAGGGACATTCCAGGAAGCAATTAGCTGAATGGGTTTTCTATCTGTGTATATCTGAGCTTTATGGGGACTGAGGAAGTGGCTCAGATTACACCATGGGCATCCAGTGCAGAGATGACGTTCAAATCTCATGACCCTCCAAGGCTGCTTTGACCCAAGATGTTTAGTTTTTATCTTTTTTACATATTAGATTCTAACGTGTTATTTTTATTTTGATATGAGAATGTGATGCAAACAAACAACTTTGATAACCATCTGCTCATAGTTACAAAGAAAACACTTTGGCTCAAGGTCACCCAGCCAGGTGACTGAATGGCTGGAATTAGAGACAATCTTCTGATCTTCAGCACTAAGTTCATTACAGACAAAATCTGCAGAAAAATCAGTGAGCACGAGAGTGGAAGGAGCCAATGCCCTCTGTATGTGCATCTCTGCTCCATATGTATTCGATCATGAAGACGCAGATGGAGGTAGAAGGTGCTGCAGAGGAAACACATGTGGGCACACAGACCCTGTTAAGGCTGGAAGACTGCTCCTGTGTATTAGCTGTGACTAATAATTTCAATTAAAATTGAAATTTTGAAAAACATTTGGCTGAAATAAAGCTAAGCAAAATGCTTTCTAGGACTTGTACTTCACAAATTTCAACCTGCAACTGTCACAGTGCTATCAGGTTACAGAAAACGTTCTCTGTCTTCGTCCCTCCACACTCCACTCAGAGGGCTATACTTGCGTTTCTCAAAAACACCATGCCGTTTGAGGCTTCCTTTCTTCCACACACTATCTGCTGCCTGGGAGTTTTTCATTAGCATGACTTCCCCATAAAGCTACTTCTTATTCATTCTTCAAAATACAACTTAAGTTTTTCTTTCTAGAAAACTTTACTCGTCTTATTTAGATGTGCATCTGTTTTGCTCCCATAGCACTATGTGCATTACTTTCTTGTGTCATTTATCTCACTGTAAAATAAATATTTATGAACATTTTCATGTCTTCTATTAGGCAGAGAGTTGGTTAAAGTAAATGCCCAGCACCATGTGGTATTTTGTGTGCATGTAGTAAAAATGTTTTTTTAACGAGTATATGAAAAAAGGAGGTAAAATACTGTGTGGGTGGTGATACGAGTGATCAATAAATAGAATTACTATTTATGTAGTGAGGAAATTAGACCAGGTATTGACTAAGTTTAAAAGATAATGTAAGATCAGTTTTAGTCTTGTCAGGAAGAGTGATCAAATAATAGAGACTTAAAAACATACATTTATATTAGACAAATTTGCTGTTATTTGAAGTAATCACCCAGTATGCACCACATCAGACTATCAATACTATATAAGGAAATTATATATTTATATGTGTGTGTGTATATATATATATATGAATATATATATGAATTATAAAGACATATTGAATCAAAATATGTGGAGATGGTCATAGAAATTAGGCTCCCCAGCTCAGATCAATCGCTGACAACATGGTTCTTATCTACGGAAGGTATATGATAACAGAACATTCGGCACAAATCAAGACAAGATTACACAGAGAAATCTCCTTTTTATAACAATAGTAAGAGATGGTGTGGTCTCTACTAGCATCTTAGATAGTCTCCCTAATTCATTGTTTCTCTACCCCAAACTTTTGTAGACATTTCTACTGGATTAAACATATTTGGCTGACAGCAGTTATAAGACCCCTTTAACCCAAGATAACTTTTTTTCTGTCCCTTAGGATAAATGGAATCTGTCTTTGACCATTGTTTCCAAAGATGAATTACTTAACAACATTACTGCCTAAGCACATCTTGCCTTGAAGCACATCTTGTCTTGAGTCTTTCTGTAGACTGGGTGAATTTAATTCTCATCCTAAATTCAATTATTTATATTTTTCTCCCAAACACTTTGAGAAAGCCCTCCTGTGTATTTTTATTCATCTTTCTGTACAGTAAACTCCATGGTAGTTACAGTTTGCTCTAAAGCCGTGTCTGACAAGACAATCAGGTCACCTTCTATTCAGACATATATAATTATCTTTTATGGGTGACTTGTCACAAATTCAATAGAATTTACATGAACTCTTTGCATAGCTCCCCACAGAGACAGTCATGCCCTACCAATTGCCCAGAAGTCCATCTCGTTGGCCACGCTCCGCAGCACATATTCTTTTTGTCATAGAAATCAATAATTTTCTCTGTGGGATCTTGGATTTGAGTCTGCGTGTATTTAGGCAATAATTGTTTGGGTAGTAGAATTATGCAAAGAGGTAAACAGTTTCTGAATCAATCAACACCTAGATTGCCGGTCTAGTTGTTTATTGATATTTTAGTAATTTTCTTCCCATTTTCAAAAGAAAAATATAAAAAGATAATAATTATTCTGATAATGCTCCCAAGACAGATTTACTCTTGTGTCAATGAGTTACAGAAATCAAATATGTTTGCGAGATACAACTGCCTCTTGCTCCTTTTATAATTTTTCATGTTTCATATGTAGCAACCTAGGTATATCATATATATTTCAAAAATGACACTCAATTTTATACCCTTTTATAAAACACACATGATCAGGATAATATCTTATAAAAGGCCAAGTATTACTACGGCTTTCACTTTTTGGCATATAAGATAAATGGGAAAGTGACTTGGAGATCATATGTGGCATCTAAAATTCCAGTATTAAGTAGGTGAATAGGATGTGACCACATAGAAATCTAACGAATGTTACATATTTGATTTACCAAGGTTATATAGGACCTTTGTGAGTCATAGCAATGCATGGAAAATAACTATAATCATAGACATAAAAATATATGTATGTGTACATATTTTTTAAATAACTATTTCTAAACTCCTCCAACTCATGTAGCAAAGTGAGCTTGGTAAACCCTGAGCATGTTGCAGGGGAGCGCCAGTACGGGGAGCAGAGCTAGAAGTCTAGGAAACAGTTATTTTCATGAATAACTTTTTCCTATGGTTGAAGATCTTTTTGTTGTTGTTGTTGTTGAGGAAGATTGTCCCTGAGCTAACGTCCATTGCCAATCTCCCTCTTTTTGCTCAGGAAGATTAGCCCTGAGCTAACATCTGTGCCCATCTTCCTCTATTTTTGTATATCAGATGCCACCACAGCATGGCTTGATGAGTTGTGCATAAGTCTGCACCCAGGATATGAACCAGTGAACACTGGGCCGCTGAAGCAGAGCGTGCAAACTTAAACCATACACCACCAGGCCAGCCCCTTAAAGATTTTTTTCTAAGATGAGTAAAATATTGTTTTGCAGTACAGTGTCTATGACAACTTAGTATGCTAATATTTCTTGGGAGTAATCTAACATAAAAGGATAAAAGAAGCAGAATTTTCTAAACATTTGATTTGGGCATCCCATTTTCAAGGAACACATCATTGGACTAATGCTCTATGAAACGCATTTTTGGATGAATTTGTTTAATGGCGTAAGTAGTTCTATGACCACATCTAGTTAGAGATGTGCAGGGAATTAAAGCAACGGTTTCGTAACTTACACTGAAAATCATGCCCAGTGCAGCTGGTTGAGTGTAGGAGACCTATTCATGCCTATGTTCAGAGGCAAAGACAGAAAATAGAGTCAATGATAAGAGAGAGAAACAGCAAGGGAGTTAAAGACAAAAGCTTGATAGAAAATAAAGTGGAACCAAAGGAATCAGTGCAAAATGAAAGTTAAAGGTATGATGAACAGCACAATGAAAGCAGGCAAACTTAGGATAGAATCTAGGCTTTATAACTGGTTTACTTTGGCAAGTGAAATAAACTCTCTGACCTGCACTTCCCTGTGGATAAAATGGGACTATTACATCACAAAGATGCAATAAAATCGTAGAAACCACAGCGTGGCACATGGCAGTTGGCTAATAAAAGGCTGTTATTATAGGTATCTTTAATGTGCAGTATTAAAAGGTAATGACTATTTTCTGACTTCTTAAGAACGTACATTCTTAAAACTGTAACCACATACCCAGCGCCATTTCATAATCTTGCGAGCATGTATTTGTAACAGTAAGGGCACTGTAGAAAAACTGTAAAAAAGCTGGTCTATGGAAATCTACCCCTGTAATTGGCAGTGAACCTGATAGTAGAGCAGAGCATTTACGGGAAAAAGAAAATATGGGCAAAAGGTAGAAGAGAGATGAGAGGCTTCCCAAGTTCTGTAAACATGGCATTCTTTTCTGGCCATTCATATCATGAGCTATATAATAAGAGGGGAAGATAGCTACAAAGCACAGATAGTGTTAAACGTGAGTGATTTCGTTGAAGCCTAAGTTGTTTCAATTTTGTCTGCTACCACAACTCTTCCTAAACAAAACTTTCAGTGCTTTAGTGATGGTCTTTAAGGAGAAGTGGATAAACAAACTTTATATGTTTGCAATATATGATACGGAAATTCAGAAGAAAGAAAATAATTCGAATGACAATATCATATGGGCACCAACTAAGGCTCTCAAGACCATCTCTTTTATCTGGGTAATTAATATGTCAAGACTGTCGCTCCTGAAGATCTCCTGCGTTACTCTCCTACTTCCTCTATGTGTATTTCCTGTGACGATTTTGAACCTCTAGTTTTATCTGTCTCTTCCTATTCCTGATAGAGATTTGAACTCAATAAGCAGAGTTGGACATATTCAGAACCAAAAGGTTTTTTTTAAATTAGAGGCAATTAACATACAGATTATTCATTTGGCTTAAAGCATCATTTTCTTTTGTAAAGTTCCTGAGCTTCAAAGGAGATGGTTATCCTATTAGTCTTCATTTTTTATGCATAAAGATGTTATTAAAACATAGCCAAAAGTCCATACACTTTATCCTGTTAGATAAAAAATAAAACTTTCCCATGGTCTACAAGTGTGTGCCAAACCAGCCCTAACAACATCCTCTTTTTCTCTTGCTCTGTTGTCTGCACTCCAGCTATATTTCCCTTCTTTGTTGAGCTCCATTTCCTTAAAAATAATTTCCCTGAAACCAATAACACAACTGTTCCCACTCTCTTATCCATACTACCCTGTATTTAGCTTTAATAATGTGTATCACAGTGCATAATTGTCTTTAAGATTATTTAAGTGATTACTGCATTCTACTAAATTATAAGACCCATAATGGCAGACAATGTCACATAATAGTCAGTAACATAGTTTAGAATGAATAAATATGCTGCAATAATTTTATAGCAATTGGCCAAATCTATTATACCTTCAAAGATTATAGAAATTTTCTAATCCTGAAAATAGGTAATAAAGACAAAGATAATTAAATTATTTTAAATAATCCATAATTTGAGCCTAACTATTCACAGTTTCATATTTCTTGTTCTTTTCGCCTCATCTACTTGATGTTTTGAGTCCATTAAAACTGAGAAAATATTCAAGACTTATTCAACTTCATTTTGACACCAAGAATGCAAAGAGACCATCAAGGAGGGCTTCTTAAAAGCACTAAGGCTCTGACCTTTGGTTATATAAAGAAAAGCTTCACTTTCATCTCAAGGTCTCCAAGTCTTGACAGAAATTTTCTCTACCTGTCATTTCTCTCTCTCTCTCTCTCCAGTAAATTAAGTTATTGCTGTGACTGCTGAGGACTGTCATCTCTTCTTTATAAGCATATATCAGATCAAGATTTTCTAAAACTGACTTTGTTTGACCTTCCAGACAGATGACATATTTGAACAAGTCCTTGTGAAGAGGGGCACGGCGTTCCCCTCGCTAGTGAGTTCATATGCAATATTGATATTGGCTCTCTTGCTTTATGTTAAAATATATTTACCAATGGACTTTTTTAAAAAGTTTTTCAAAATACTTTAAAGACTGTTAATATAGGTAAAACACATATTATTACATCAGAATATTATTACCATCTTTTATTTGACCATTTATGATGAGTTATGAAATTTTCATTCAACATTGGAAAAGTATTTCTGAAAATAAAATAAGTAAGCTCTTAGAGAGGAAAGTGAAATCTAAGAAAAATCTTTTTTCATTTATGTCTTTCTTCAACCACACACGCACACAAGCACACACACACAGAGCAAGTGAATTGTATATATACACATAGTTTCATATATATGTTTACATTAATGTATATATAACAAAATATATAGTGCATATATAACAATATGTACATATATACTCCTCAGTAATCTGATTCATATATATAAACACACACACTTGTTTAATATACATGCACATATATATATATACACTGTCAATTTTCTGTTCTGGATATCTAGAAGTATACTAAAGAAAGAGCATCATCTCAATTGCTTGTCTGAAAGTAAGTTATAATGGAAAGGATAGGAAAAAGGGAGGGTGGCAGGCCAGCAATACATCTAAGTAAGAAAGGGACCACCTGTGACAGAGGAGTTAATTAAAAATATACTCTGGGTGCCGGTCCAGTGGCGTGGTGGGTAAGTTCACGCACTCCGCTTCGGTGGCCCAAGGTTTGCAGGTTGGGATCCCGGGTGCAGACATATGCACCACTCCTCAAGTCATGCTGTGGCAGCATCCAATATACAAAAAATAGAGGAAGATGGGCAGAGATGTTAGCTCAGAGCCAATCTTCCTCAGCAAAAAGAGGAAGATTAGCAACAGATGTGAGCTCAGGGCCAGTCTTCCTCATCAAAACAAAACAAACAAACAAACAAAATATATATATATATACACACTCTGGAACACAAAAATGTGTTTCCTGTCTTCATAATTATGCTTCAAGCTAACATTACACAGGCAACATGAGGACCTGGTAATTACATCAAAACGTATTCATTCATTCTCAAATTTGTATCTAACACATTAGGAGCTCTAATGCATTATCAACTGGTGATTTTATTATTCTAATTATCACAGACTCATCTTTTTGGTCACTTTCCCGTTGCTAAACTATCTCAAAAGCATACAATGGCTCCCTATTTGTGACTGATAAAAGAAATCACAAGGAATCCAAGAGTTTGTTTTAGGGAGACAATGCCCTTTCAATATAACCACTGATCTGCAGTTCCTATCCCAACATTTTCTCTGGCGAGTCTGACCTTCATCCTTCCACTTCAGGGGTGAAACCTTCAGGAGGAAACTATATACAGGGCTTCATAAAACTGTCTATATATTTCTGGTCACCAAAGAAATTCCCCAATTACAAGATCATCCTTGTATCTGGAAGATTCAATTAGACCTTCTTTGAATGAACATCTACTTAACAGTGTGCAAAACATTGCTGTAGATAGTCTTGGGAATAAAAAGATGAATTAGATTCAGGCCCTTCCCTTACAGGTCAAAAAAGAATTTTTGTTAGAAAGTGTGTTTCCCAGTCCCCATAGACTTAGGTAATGTGAATTGGCATTTCCTGATTTGTCAAGAGGTATCAAATACCTTAAAAATACGTATTTCTTATGAACTGTTGTCTTACCTTTATGAATTTATCTTGAGGAAAGAATCAGGAATATGGGCACAGATTTAACTGTAAAAATATTCATTAAAGCATCACAAATATTCCAACTGACCAACAATATGTAATTGGTTAATAACACCTAACTTTTCTTCCATGTGTCAGAAAATGCGTATTATTTTTGTCTGTAAAATAACGTCTATTAGTCCCTCTTCAGAGGCACATAACATATTAGGGACCTTTCCCAGGATCCCATAGCTGACAGGCACAGGGCAGGATTGTGCCCAGAACCTATGTGGTTAGCCAGTAAGCTGTTAGCCGAATTCCACACAAGGCTAACTCTTACTCATCCTCTGAATTGGAGCTCATCCTCAGCTTAAAGTTCACCTCCTCAGCAAGGGAGACTTCCCTGAGACCTATCTCTAAATCTCCTCTTAGCTTTCCCCTTGTTCTTTGTCACAATTTCCAATTTCTTTCCTTCATTGCATTTATCAGAATATGTTTTCTTTCTTAAATCAGTTTTAACAGCTTTATTGAGATGTACTATAAAATTATCCCATGGTGTAAAAAAAGACAAAATCGTCCCATTTGCCACAACATGGGTGGGCCTGGAGGGTATTATGTTAAGTGAAGCAAGCCAGAAAGAGAAAGACAAACACTGTATGATCTCACTCATACGTGGAATATAAAGCAACACATGGACAGAGAAAACTGTATTGTGGTCACCAGGGGCAGTAGGGGTCGGGACTGGGCACAAGGGGTGAAGGGAGTCATATATGTGGTGATGGACAAACAAAAATGTACAACCCCAAATTTCACAATGTTAAAAACTATTAAAACATCAATACAAAAATGTACAAATGTCCATTGATGGATAAATAAATAAATAAAATGTGGTAAAAAATTATCCCATGATAAGTGTACGTTTATAAGTAAATTTGTAGAGTTGGACAACCATCACCACTAATCAATTTTAAAACATATTAACCCCAACAAATTCCATTGAGCCCATTTGCAACCAATCCCAGCTCACACCCCCAGCCCCAGGAAACCACTTTTCTGTCTCTATAAATTTGCCTTTTCTGGAAAATTCATGTAAACAGAATCATACATGTGCTTTTTCATTTGTTTGGGGTTTTTTTTTATGTTGCAGCTTGCATCAGTGGTCGGTTCCTTTTATTGCTGAATAGTATTCCTGTATATGGCTATATCACATTGTATCCATTCATTATTTGATGAACATTTGGATTGTTTCCAGTTTGGGGCTATAATGAATAATTTTGTGGATGTTGGCGTGTAAGTCTTGGTGTAGACATATTCTTCCATTTCTCCTGTGTAGGTTTCTAGAAGTGGAATTGTTAGTATGTATGGTAAGCTTATGTTCAACTAAGAAAATGCCAAAATGTTTTCCAAAGAGTCTGGGCCACTTTACATCCCCACCAGCATGAAGGCTTCAATTTCTCTCCGTCTTTGCCCACTCTTGGTATTGTCTTTGGATTATAGCCACTCAAGTGGATGTGCACTGGAGGTCATTTTGGGTTTAATCTTCGTTACCTGAATAACTAATAAAGAATATCTTTTATTATACTATTATTGAATATACTATTCAATATACTATTCAATATACAATATACTATTATTGAATAGTCAGCCTTCCACAACAGAATGTAGACACTTTGAGAAA
This sequence comes from Diceros bicornis minor, assembly GCF_020826845.1. NCBI lineage: Eukaryota > Metazoa > Chordata > Mammalia > Perissodactyla > Rhinocerotidae > Diceros > Diceros bicornis. Next base: position 51,796,433 of record NC_080761.1, read on the forward strand.
GGGACCGTGACTGTGCTATTCTAACAGGGTGGTTGTACACAGAAGGCACTAAATAATCGGTGATAAAATGCATCCATATAATAAGTAGGAATTAAAGTGACTAATATGAGTAATGTCAAATTCCCTTAATATTATGTTATATTCAGTGAATTAAAAGTGGATCATAAAATATGTGCAGGCTGATTTTATTTTTCATTTGTAAAGTATATAGCGTATCTAAATTAAAATGTTGATTATCCCTGGATGGTGTGTTTGGTTGTCACTTTGTCCTGACATTACATTTGTTATATGTAATCTAGAAGGTGAAAGGATTAAAAATCAATTTCTAACATTCACTCAGTTCAGGAACATCCTCATGTGGCCATCCAGCCTGTATGTGAACACTTACTGACAGGGAGCTCATCATCTGCTACTTATCCACATCACAAATGCTGTGGAATTTCTTTACAGGGTACTAAAATTTGACTCCTTGTAAGTTCCTCTTTTCCTATATCTATCCTCCAATGAGACAGGATCCTGCATTCATACAAAGAGCCTTTCTGGCTTAAGTCTCTATTTCTTTAAGTCCATGATTACCAGATTCTTCAGGTTTCATCATCTGACACAGTTCCCAGATGTCTCACCATCCCCTTTTGCCACTTCAAAACTCATCTTACATTATCAAAGAATTGTGACATATAATAACCATTTCTGAAATCAATACTTAGAAGAGCATATTAGGACTAATAATAAAATAATAAGTACCATTTTAGAAATGTACTGTGTTCAATACACTGTGCCAAGAGTATTACGTACATATATAACACACTTTACAATTGCTTGTATTGCTTATTATTTCCATTTTACAAATGAAAACACTGAGGCACGGGGAAACAATAAAATCACACAAGATCTAATAATTAGTAAGTAAAAGCATTTGAATTTTCATTCAAGTGTGTCTGATTCCAAAGCTCTCGTTCTGCTTTCGACCTGAAGCCTGGGCTTGTGTTCTGCTCTTCTGAACCCTTAGGATTTCCAGAGAGAGACTTTGATTTGGTTAAAATAAGAGAGCCTCTCTAGAGATTAGGATTTTTTGCTGGATGATCGGATTCCCATTCTCAGCCTTGTTTCCAAAATCTGCAAATATAAAGCATGTTACTTAGGAAATACATTTTAGAGCAAGTTGGTTAACGGCAGAACTCTAACAAATCTGATGCTTTCTCAATCTATGACTGGTACTCTGGCATCTCTAACACTTAAGGGAATTGGTTTCTGCAGAAGCCAATAATAGAGAATTATTTTTTGTCTGAGTTGGGTGAATTTTCCATTACTCCAACTACGCATTTGCCTGTCTCAAGGACGCCCTGTTCATAAGCTCAAATTCTGGGCCTGACCAGACCCAGGGATACTCCGTGGCCTTCTCACCCTGAGAAAACTTGGCTGTCCTCTTCCCATTTGGGAACATTATGGCTTTCTTCCCAAGGAAGGCAACATGTCTTTCTTCCTGGCTCCAGGCAACAGTAGACACAACTAGGAAATATCAACTCCAAGCCCCTTCTGCTTCTTGTTATACCAAGGGCTCTCTCATAGCTGAGGGCTAACGCAGTGGAACACCACAAGATGGGTTCCATCAAGCCTTTGCCAGCCTGAGGGCTCAGGGATCTGTGACCAAGTCTAACTTTTCCACACTCTCATGTTCCATTCTGGTCTTTAGGCCTCAATAACTTTGAGGCTATAAATGCGCACAGCATGCATAATGCAGGCAAACCTCCAAGTGACCAATCTTTAAGAAATCCTCAAAGACCCCCTGCAAGAGACAAAAGACAACTGGGAGTTTTTTCCCTTTTAAGGGGGTTCAAGCTTGCCTCAGAGTAAAGTACTCATGGAACGAGAGGAGATTGTTCAGTCCTTTCGCTTCTATTCCCAGTAACTGTTTCTCACAATACTTGGACAGTCAGAGCTCAGACGAAAGTGTAAGATGAAGGAATTACGTGTATTTTCATGTGGAACCTGAGTTTCACCTGGGTATCAGCTGTTCAAAGAAGATAACTCTCCACTCAATGACACAGCTGAAATTTCCAGGGAATTTGCTTTCTGAGATCCTAGGAAATACTTAGACCAAATATTCTCAGAAATAATTGCCTTCAGCATCTATATATTTCTATAGGCCACTAAGTCCATGTTTCTCTTAGATATGGAAATTGATAAGAAAGCCAGTGACTCAGTACTTTTCCAGGAAGATGCCCGAGCTGGGATGGGCATTCTAACCAGTGGCGAGAGTCACAGCCTGGGCTGAAATCAGATTTCTAGATGGGCTTAGATTTCCCACTTAAGAGGGACTTACAAATTGTCCAGCACTGGTGGGCATCTCCTCTATGGCTGGCTTAGCTCTTGGATTTCTCTTGGCTTCTCTACAACTTTCTCTTCCAGGCTTCATCATTATTCATTCACTACCATTTATTTTCCCATGCACGCGTTATCTGAGGAGAGAGAAAACACAATCTTTTACTTTCACTTTCTCATCCACAGAAATGCCATGTGGACAGCTGTGCTCTCTTTCTTTTCTCCCACCAAGATGTTGGCAGAGGCCAGCCAGCATCAGCTCTTCACACTAGACCCAGCACTTCCATCAAGAGATTGAGAGGGACTGGCCATCGCCCTCTGCTTCCGTCTGTTACAGCTCAGCTCTGCACTAAGAGAACCTGACTTCTCCTCCAGAGATGTCTGTGCTCCTCCTCTCTCCCAGAACTGCCGCCTCCCACCCTTCCCTTCTCTCTGCTGTGTCCTCTCAGTCTCCTCTTTCCTCTGTCTGATCGTTGGTCATCTCAGTGGTTTCTATTACACCTGCTGTTCCTTGAGAGAGAGACAGACTCCTGGGCATCTGTACATGAACCTTGCTATTCTAACTCCCTGTTAGATAAATACCTCTGCCCTTATTATTTCTTTATGCACCTGATGCCCCTGGAGTAATGAGAATAGAAACCACTATCTCAAGCCAGGACCCAGAAAACAAATGGGGAAAATCCTCATTTGATACACACCTAAAAGAAATTCTTAGGTGAAATTTCAGAAAGGCAAACCTCAGCTTCTAGTAAAATGATTGCAAAAGTGGGTGAGAGCAGATATACAATATGTTGCATAGGCTAAGTAGCAAGTTTGCCTATTTTATTTTACTCTTTAAGTTTGACTTTTATGCTATCTTCTTTTTTGTAGAGAATTATTCAGTATTTAATCTAGCCACGGAGCAACCAGAGTGACTTGCCCCATAGCCATGACACGTGTGAGAAATGGGCCTGTGGAAAGACCGTTTGGGGAGCAAGGGGCTCCACACGGAATTCCTGAGCAACATTTTTACCTTGTGTTGATCCCAGCATCCTTTACAACACCCAGATTTATCTGAGGAATTTACCTATCTGGAGTCCCATCTGTAAATCATAGCCATGTTTTCCATACCCCCTGCCCCCCTATAATCCATAGGTGTTCTGAAATCTTTTGTCAAGTATTCTAATATCCTCCTCTCTATAGCCTGTTTTTTATATCTTCTGTTTATTAGCATGCCCCTTTTGCACTCCTGGTGCTGATGCCTGATAGGAAGTAATAAGATTCAGCTTCAAGATGACCTTGATAAGTTTTTGAAATGTTTCTGCCTTAGGTTAAACTATACTATCCTTGGTAATTCATGTGAAAACTCCAGTATCCCAGGAAACCAGAGTAAAGAAAGCTGAGGCAGTCACCTGGCCTCTCAAGACATGGTAGCATCTTTATTGGAAGCATGGAGTTTGCTGAGCCCAGTTCAAAGTCCTCTTAATCCTCAAGCCCTTACCTTGTTTCACATGAGATCCACCATCTTTTCTCCTTCCTGTACGCCTCTCTCTGGAACTGAGATGGGGATGGTGATGGTGGTGCCAGCCATCTGAAGCAAGTCTTTAAGCCTCCGGGCTGAGAGTAGCTGAGGATGTGTTGTAGGGAGAGGGGGTTTGCACCTATGCTCTTTGCTCGATGTCATCCTTTTCCACATAGGTCTCATTTTGGGGGCTGAAGATGCGTAGCCCACACATATAGACACAGAGGAGGGAGTTGCCCCACAGGACACCAAGAACCTCTCTTTCTGTGTGTTAAATCCTGCCTCTAACTCATCTGCGTACTCTACCATTTGGACCTGTATATGATAGGTACATTTGTAGGCAACTGCTCCCTTTAATAGTTGGGTAGAGGAAAGACATAGGTATTACAGGAGATAAAAAGAGGAATCATCTTCATATTTATGGATTTTTGATCAGACTGCCTCCAGCAGATACAGCATGGCAATCATGTCCTAGTCAGGTTAGCTGAGAAGAAAAAAATGGAAAACCAATTTTATGTTTTAAGACACACACACACACACACACACACACACAAAACACACACAAACACACAAGGATATTGAATATTTTGAACAAACTATTAGGCACTGTGCTAGAGATTTCCACCTGCAGACTTCAGCTTTGGTGAAAGCCTGGTATTGGCAAGGAAGCGAGAGGTTTCCTTCTTTGTTCTAACCTTCTTCCTTCCCAGCCACACTGCTAGGAAACCCACGTGGAGCATAGAGCCTTGATGGCCAGACCCCTGCTCCCGCCTGGGTTGGAAACAGTAGGGCTTCTTCATGAGAGCAGTAGATGCCCATGGAAATCTTAGGTGTGATCCATTCTGTCCCCTCCCAACACTTTCAACTCCCATCTGGCAGTTATTTCGCCTCTGACAGCTAACTCCTCAGTTTTTTCTGCTTCCAGCCAGTGCTGCTAGCTCCCATAGCTTCACACACTCCCCAAGTCAGTGTGTCTTTCTTTTGCTATTTCTTTTATTCCACCACATTCCCTCTAACAGTGACTCCTCAGGTAAGGCATTTTAGTTCCCTCTGAGAAAATAGCCTTATGATTTTGATGTGATCCAAAACTAGATTAAAATGAATCTATCGTCTATCCTCCATGATACATAATTGTGGGTTTCATCTCCCTGTCCCTCACTGGGAAGAATTTGTTGATATCAATGTTTACTTCAGTCTAGTCTTTTAAAAGTTAGAGAAATTCTAGTCTCACTCAGGCAATAATTTTCGGGGCTGCATTTTCAGAGGAAATCCTTAGGGTTAGGTGATTTCTTATTCTACCCTCCACTTTCCAGATCATCACAGATGAGTAAACAAAGTAAACCAACATAAAAGACAGCAGCCATCACTCAGGCAAACAGCAAATGCATGGTGCAGTTACCTCACCAAAATTGTGGTGACCTTGAGGCGCCACAGAGCAGTCATTTGGTTATTTGTAAGTTCTGTTTCCTCAGGGGTTCTTGGTCTCCTGTGGAAGGAAAATGGTAACCTCAGTCTTTCTCCACTAAGTGACCTGGGTCTCCTATACTCCCTTCCTCCTCATAGGAAGCTTATCTCAATCCGCCCCATGTCTAAGAGAGAATGCCCAAAAACTCACTTCCAGCACAGCAGGCAGTTTCTCTGATATCCTCAACTTCCAGATGCTTCTCCGTTCAAAAGTGTTTCATTGCAGCTGGCTTTTCAAGGCAGGGTCCTGATTCTGTAGCTGGTCGGTTCACGTGCTCAGATAATTTGGCTGAACACAGGCCCTTTCTTACCCTCTAAGATATCATGGGCGTCCAACTTCCAATCTTCCTTTACTCTAAATGACTGTTGGGACTGGAATATTGCCCAGGCTTCTGGAGCCTTCTTGACTTCGTCAGTTACTCCTCAGGATTCTGCAGTCCCAGATTAAGTGTACATAAACCAACTGCCTCTCAAAGATCATTTCTTTTTCTCAGAGAAAATGCTCTCACTCACCCACTTGTAACCCCATACATAACTATATCTGTACGTGGACACACAGGAATATTTGGTTTAGGGAAAAGTTATTCTCCTGGTCAGAAATACCCCAAACCATTGTTTCCTCCTGCATGTCACTTCAGGGAACAACTCCTCAATAACAAAGATAGCTTTCTGAGTCACCAAATTGAGGTGTGACATAATTTTTTTTTACTTACATAATTATGGTAATACAAAAACTTATTTTATTTTTTTTATTTTTTATTTTATTTTATTTTTGTGAGGAAGATCAGCCCTGAGCTAACATCCATGCTAATCCTCCTCTTTTTGCTGAGGAAGACCGGCTCTGAGCTAATATTTATTGCCAATCCTCCTCCTTTTTTCCCCTGTTTCTCCCCAAAGCCCCAGTAGATAGTTGTGTGTCATAGTTGCACATCCTTCTAGTTGCTGTATGTGGGATGCGGCCTCAGCATGGCTGGAGAAGCGGTGCGTCGGTGCGTGCCCGGGATCCGAACCCGGGCCACCAGTAGCGGAGCGCGCGCACTTAATCACTAAGCCACGGGGCTGGCCCTCAAAAACTTGTTTTAAATTGCGCAAACATTACTATATAGAAAATTAAAAGATTGTATTATTAAAACAACATCATCTTCACAATTCTGTTATACATATATTTTATCCCTTCTTGTCTTTATCTTAAAAAGGAGATATTTACATAGTTTTTAAGGAGCATGTGTAAAATTTTAGAGCCTTCATTTCGTCATTATGTCACATTTTCATATGTCATGACAATATTCTAAATTTCAAATGACTTGAATGAAAAATATTTTTAATATGAGAAACATTATGACATTTATGTTACGTGTTATTTTCCCTCTCACTATATTCTTTAGCTCGATTCTTAGAAGTTAGATCGTGCAATGAGAGTTTGAACATTTTAATAACGCTTGAAATATCTTACCCACCCTTCCAAAGATGCACTATTTTTTTTCCTACAACCGACAGAACACAGGTATGACAATTCCTTTTGTGCAGTACAGTGAGGAGGAGAGTTAACGAGGGTTCCCAAGGTAAGATTGATAAAATCGTTTCTCATATTCCCAGTCTAAGGTTCCAAAATTCTCTAAAGCAAGGCAAGTGGCTGTTTAACCAAACTCTTTTTCCTGAAACTTCTACATGCCAATCCCCGTTGTTCCTTTATTTTACAAGATCAACAACTCTCAGACCAATATCTAAGTGACACTTTGAAAATGCAATCCTCTTCTCTCCTGATATCCTACCTTTGATCTAAAGAGAAAAGCCAAACTTGAAAAATAATGTTTCAGAAATAAAAACTATCTTCTCTTATGGAAACCACTAGACAATCTTACAACTTTATTTCGTAAAATATTTGAAAATAATAGAACACATTTCTAAAAGCAAAAATCTAACATTTTTCAGTATATATATTCAGTATATGCAATATAAAATATTAATGTTAATAAAGCCACTTGTTTCTCACTTTTATCTCTTACTCCAGCCTGTCCTCAACTTCTTAGCCTCCTAATCTACTGGAGAATCATGTTTGCATTTCAGGGATCGAGTCAAATACGCAGAAGCAGCAGCACTGGTTTGGTTCCTTAGAAACGAACAGAAGATGTAGAATGAGAAATAGGAAAAGTAGAGAGAGGAGAAAAGAGACTTTCTCTTTTCCCAATTAAAAATTGACTGATGTGAAGTAGAGGCACCAGGAAAAGTAATGGACTAATTTATGGGGTTCTTTACTTAGATGATTACTGTTAATATAGTTCATATAGTTGTAGCTAAGATTTCTTCAAGGGTTACCATTTGTTCAGATAAAGCAGTAAAAAGTGCTAGAGATAGTTGGCTAGGCAGACACATCAGAGCTGATGCTGAGTGGAAGATGAGGACTAGAAATATGGAGTAAGAAGCCTTGAGTTAATCTTTGAAAACTAAAGAGGAGAGATTGTTTGAAATCCAACTGATTATATTCGGCTCTCTGCTTCTGAGTATCGGTCTTATGATTTGAACTTGGCTTACTCCTGTCCATTTATGGGTGATGTGGTAACTAACAATAAAAGGCTGTTTTAAAGTTCATTTCCAAATGTTGAAATTCCTTATCACTTAGAATGGACTCAATTTTGAGGGAAAGTGCAGCAAGTCAAAGACACCAACTCTTATTATTTTATTGCATTTTTCAGTAAGTGGACTCAAATTACTTGTGGAATTAGGGCCATACATATGAAAATGAAGAGGGAAGGAAAAAAGATACATGACAGAAGGAAACAAAAGGAGAAAAAAAAGAAAGAAAATGGGGTTTTTCCTTTAGATTATTTTCAGCATAGCTTAAAGTAAATTGCCCAGGCTTTTTAATTCCATAGACCTGTAAAAAAATTCTGTTCCTTCTTCTTACTGCTCACTTCGCTTCATAAAGGTTTTGCAATATACACATTATTGTCAGTATCTTCTTCATTTTGTCAAACCACCAATAATTCTTTGTAAGTATCTATGTTCATTTTATATACGATTTCTCTGGATACCCATCAGTGTGTTTACAGCCTTCATAATTCCTCATTTTCTCATCTCACTCATCTATTTTCTATTATTTTTGTTATTACCACTCTCTTCCTTGTACAAAAGGGGAAATAACCAAACTATTTCTCAAACTTTTTTTTTTCCTCCTTCAGAAAAGAAGGACGTACAAACTTGTTCTTATTGGGAAATTTAACGATCATAATTTTCTCTTCAGTTGAAATTTATATTTAAATTAAAAAAAAAAAGCGGTCCAACTTCTAGGAAAAGCTATGATTTAGATTTAGTAATCAGCACTACCAACTGATTGGTCAGAATCATTCCTGTGTCATTTCTACAGAAATCAAATTGAGAGTGTTGTGGTCACCCCACAGAGGCGGGATGGGTCCCACAATTAGTTTGGATGTTGAGACTGATGATGTCACACACGCAACAAGAGGATGAGAAAATATTTCCTTCCAACATGTCCAAATATGGTTTGAGAGAAGGGAGGGGTGACTGGCTCGAGATGTTATGGTGATTGGGGGCACAGCTGGGGTGAAGCTTCTGGGATGGGGCTTGGGTGTTTGAACTTCTCACTGGTACCCTAGGAGGAGACACTCAGTCTTCCTCAGCAGATCACCCAGACAGAAGAGGAAAGGGCAGCGGTGGGGCTTGAAGGCCTGTCAGCAACCAAACATTGAAAATGGAATCAGAATCTTCATTACAAGTGATAAGGAAGATACTAAGGAGCCTTCTGGAATAGAACAAGCTATAGAAATTTGTGAACAAATAAAATAAATTAGCTTTGAGTTCTATGGTCACACGTGATTGAGCACATCTTGCCTTTTAAATGTTTTATAATTGTCTTTTTTGTGTGTTTAAGATATGGGCGTGAAGGTAACTAAACTGCCCTGGCTCATCTAGTCTACTAGCTGTTGGGGCTCGTTAACTCATCTGGCTGCTTGGATAGTCATCTTTTACTCATTTATCACTCTACCATCACTGAGAATAAAATACTCAGAAAAAAAAAAGTCAGCTAAAATATATGCAATACTAAAATATGAATCATGTCTGCTCAAAAAGGGCTCTCCTTATACTAGACAATAATTTTGTAAGGATAAGAGGCCATAGTAATCAATGAGCTAACAAAAAGTAGTAAATTAAAAGTGCTGGGAGAATTAGTAAGAATTTGAAAGAGGAAAAGCTTCTTAGATTCTTACCTCATACTAACACTGACAGTGATTCCAGATTTAAGGTGAATATAATAAATTTTGTAAAGCTCCAAAGCTGAGAATATTCAGCAAATATTCACGGAAAATATGCTTAGCGTGCTTAGAAATCAGCACACTGAAGATCGACAGACTTGACTACTTGAAAACACTACTTGTGCTGTGAGTAGCATGGGTAATAACGACAGAAGTAGTAATTCCCATGTCAAGAGGCAGTCATAATTAAAAGAAAATAACAAATTGAAAAAATGTATACACTTAACATTTTATGTACACAGAGCTTAAAATTGATAAGAAGACTTCAATAGCTAATTAGACAGAGAAAAATTATAAAGACAATTTTAAATGAAGAAAACAAAAATAGTAGGAGACAAGATGATCATAATGCTGAAAATGGAAATGTGAAAAGAGAAAGAGAGAAAGCACTGGGAGGCAGTTTTTAACTACAGTAATGGGAGAATAATTATATAATACTCTATACAGACCAATGTAAGGTGAGATGGACACTCTCACATGCTGCTATGTGTCTGAACAGGGACATTTGGATAAGCAACTTATCAAACTATATCCAGAGCCTCAAAATTATATATTAATTTAATCTCAGTAATTCAACTTCTAGTTATATCCTAGGGTTGAATAAATGACAAATCTAGAATAAAATAACGTCATGGACAAATATGCAAGTTATTTTTAATAATATTTTTATTATTGAAGATGAGCACGATGTCCAGTGTTGGATAATAGACAAATGGTTTTAAAAAAAATCTAACGTATATCCATTGTATGGAATGCAATGCCTGTATTAAAATCGTCCTTATAAAATTGTGTAATAACATGAAAATTCTTATTGTACATATTTTAAATGTAGCAAAGTATATATTTGAACATTAAAGATGATCACTGGAACGTAAGCTTCACAAAGGATGGAGGATTTTGTTGTTGTTATTGTTACAGTAGCTTACTGCTATATTCCTACCACATAAACAGAGGCTGGCAACCAAGCTAGCATTCAAGCAATATTCGTTTAATTAATTACAAAGATGTTCTATATTGCTTTAGCACACAGAAATAGTCCAAAATATTACCTATAATCATGAATATGTGATGAGATTATGGATATTGTCTTCTTTCTCTATAACTGCATTTCAAAAACTTTTTAAATTGACTTGTGAAAATAAAATCACTTTTGAAATCCTGATATTTTATTACAGTTAATGTTTTATTATAAAATCAATATAATCATATTTTGTTATAAAAATAAAATAAATAACTAAAAACCTTAATACATACTCTCAATTATTCTTATCATTTCAATGTATTGTTTTTAAATCTCATTCTTGGGTATGTACTAACTAGTATTAAACATAAGTCATGCCATTTTTACCTTTCAGAATTATTATTACTCTCTAGATAGCACCTGTCCTTGTGTCTACATTGTATTCATAACCCTCAATGTTAATGGATGTTAAATATTCCTTTGAATGAATTGTTATTGTTTACCCTTCATTTTGATTGTGATGGTTAAATTTATGTGTTAGTTTGACTGAGCTTGGGGTGCCCAGATATTTGGTCACAATTTATTCTGGGTGTTTCTGCGAGGGTGTTTCTGGATGGGATTAACATTTAAGTTGGTAGACTGAGTAAAGCAGATTGCCCTCTCTAATGTGGGTGGGCCTCATCCAAACAGATGAAAGCCTGAATAGAACAAAAAGGCTGATCTTCCCCAGAGTAAGAACCAATTCCCCCAGCCTGGCTGCCTTTGAACTAGGATATCAATTTTTTCCTGCCTTCAGACTTGAACTGGAACATTGGCCCTTCCTGGGACTCGAGCCTGCTGGCCTTTGGACCAGAACTACACTCTCAGCTCTTCAGGTTCTCAAGCTTGGATCACCAACACACACACACACACACACACACACACACAGACACACACACACACAGACACACACACATGAGCACACAGATTTCAGGATCTTATACTCAGCAAAAGCATCATTCATGGTGATTGAGAACTTAAGATATTCTCAGACTAAGGAAAAAATGAAGATGATGTCACCATCATGGCTACCCTAAAAGAAAAGCTAAAGGAAGTTCTTTAAACAGAAGAAACAATAAAAGAAGTAATCTTGAGACATCAGGAAAGACAAAATAACTCAGTGAGCATAAGATGGATAAATAGAATAGACATGCCTCTTGCTCTTGAGTTTTCTAAATTGTGTTTGATGGTTTAAGTAAAAAATATAATGCCGTCTGATGTGATTTTAAATATAGACAGAGTAAAATTTAAGAAAATTATATAGTGTAAATGGGAAGAGGAAAGGAACATAAAGGGAAGTAAGATTTGTACTCTTCACTCAAACTGGTTAAGTGATAACACAAGTAGACTGTGGTAAGTTACGTCATGTAATAGAATACCTAGAGAAACTAATAAAAATACTATACACAGAGACACGCTCAAAATGTGATTTATGAGAGGTAAATCAACTACAATTCTAAAATTGTTCAAGAAACCTACAGGAAAGCAGGAGAAAAAAAACCTGGGAAGCGTAAAACAGAAAGAAGAAACAGAACATAAGGTAAAATGGCAGGCTCACGCCCTAACATCTCAATAATAAATATAAATTTTCCAAATATACCAAAAAGAGAGATTGGCAGAGTGGATTAAAAAACACTACCCAACTACATGTTGTTTATAAGAAACTAACTTCAAATATAATAATACAAGCAGGTTAAAAGTAAAAAGACAGAAAATACATACCATGAAAATATTAATCAAGGGCCAGCCCGGTGGCGTAGCGGTAAAGTGCGCGCGCTCTGCTGCAGCGGCCCTGGGTTCGGATCCCAGGCTCGCATCAATGCACGGCTTGTCAAGCCAGGTTGTGGCGGCCTGCCACATGAAGAAGATGGGCATGGCTGTTAGCCTATCTTCCTCACAAAAAAAAAAAAAAAAACCACAGATAGAAAATATTAATCAAGAGAAAGCAAAATGGGGACTGGTCAGCGCCCACTGGCGCAGGCAGTTCAGTGCATGCGCTCCGCTGCGGCGGCCTGTGTTTGCCAGTTCGGATCCCGGGCATGCACCGACTCACTGCTTGGCAAGCCATGCTGTGGCGTCACCCATAAAAAGTGGAGGATGATGGGCACAAATGTTAGCCCAGAGCCAGTATTCCTCAGCAAAATAAGAGGAGGATTGGTGGATGTTAGCACAGGGCTGATCTCCTCATCAAAACAGAAAATTAAAAAAAAAAAGAAAGCAAAAGTGTCTCTGTTAATATAAAATAAAGATGATTTAAAACCAAAGAACATTAGCAAAGACATAGAGGGACATTATATAATGATTGAAAAGGGACAATCCACCAATAAGACATAGAATCCTAGATGTGCATATATCAAATAATACTGTGTCAAACACTGAAACAGAACTAAAAGAACTGAAAGGAGATATAGAAAAATCCATAATTATAGTTGGAGAATTCAACATGCCTCTCTTAAAAATTGATAGAATAACTAGAGAGTAAATCTGCAAGGATATAGAAGAACTCAATAACACCACTAAACAACAGATTTAATTGATATTTGAGGAACACTTCACACAAGAGCAGCATATGCATTCTTTTCAAGTGCCCGTTGTATATATATCAAGATACACCACATGAGGGGACATAAAACAAACCTCAGCAAATTTAAAGGAATTGAGAGTATACAGAGTATGTTCTTTGACCACAATGAAATCAAACTAGAAATCAATCATTGAAAGATAACAAGATAATCTCCAAAACACTTGGAAACTAAAAAACGCACTTCTAGATAACCCAGGTGTCAAAGAGAAAGTCTCAGGGAAATAAAAAGTTCATTGAACCAAATGAAAATGAATATAAAACACATCAAAGTTTGTGGGAAATAGCTATAGCGTGTGGAGAGTGAAATTTATATGTAATTAAACACGTTATGAAAGAGGAAACAACTCAAATCAGCAATAAAGAAAAATCAATGAAACAAGGAGCTAGTACTTTGAAAAGATTGATAAAATGAACAAATATTTGTCAAGAATGGCAAATAGAAAAGAGAGAAGATTCAAATTATCAATATCAGAAATTAAATAGATGTTATCACTACAGACTCTGAAAATACCAAAAGGATAATAAGGAAATGCTACCAATACCTGTACACATATACATTTGACAACCTAGATGCAATGAGCTACTTCCCCCAAACACAAATTATCACAACTCACCCAATATAAAACATAATTCAAATAGGCCTATAACCATTAAAAAAATTTAATTTATAATTGTCAAAAAAATAAATCCTCCCCAAATAAATCTCCAATCCCAAAGTTTTCACTGGAGAATTCTACCAAACACTTAAGAAATAACACTAATTCTACAAGGTCTATTCCAGAAAATAGAATAGGAGGGAATATTTCTCAATTAATTTCGTGAAGCTAGTATTACTCTGATACCAAAACAAGACAAAGACAGTACAAAAAGAAAAAGACTATAGACCAATAATTCTCATTAATATTGATGCAAAATCCCTGAACAAAATATTAGCAAATAATAATCAGCAATATAAAAAGACTTATGTGCCATGATGCAGAAAAAATAAAGAAAATAAAAACCATGTGATGACATTCAATCACATTTCATGACAGAGACTCAGAAAAATAGGGATAGAGGAGAATGTCCTCAACTTGATAATTAGTATCTACAAAAAACCTACCAATAACATTACACTTAGTAGTGAAACACTAAATGGTTGCCCCTATGACCAGGAAGAAGGCAAGGATGTCCATTCTCACATTTCTTGTTAAAAATAGTGATAGAAGTTCCAGTCAGTGCAGTAAGTCAAAAAAAGGAAACAAAAGGCATACAGATTGGAAAATAGGAAAAAACTGTCCCTATATGCTGATGACATAATTGTCTATGAAGAAAATCCCAAAGAATCAACAAAAATAACAAATTTCTAGAACCAATAAATGAGTTTCATAGGTTCACAGGATATAGAATGTATATAGGAAAATCAATTGTATTTCAATATACTAGCAATAAATAGATACAAATTGAAAATACAATATGTTTTTCAATCACTGAAAAATATTTAGTTGTACATCTACAAAATATGTACAACATTTATGCTTAAAACTACAAAATATTGATGAAATAAATCAAAGAAGAGCTAAAAAATGTAGAGGTATACCGTGATCATGAATCAGAAGGCTCAAGTAGTCTTAGACATAGATACCAGCCGAGTAATATCAGTGTAACTTTGTTCTCCAGCCATTTTACCCTGGTGATACTGGAGCCTGAAGAGTTACATCCATCTCTATGAGGGATAATGGGAAAGGTGACATCATGACTTGAAACCATAACCCAGAAGGAGTGTTTAAAGGAAACGAAGATGTTGACTCCAGAGATAATAAATGATACATATTCCACAACATGAACTGGAGGAGGGAATAACTTGATTCTAGTTGATGCTTCAGGGAGGTAACTTTCAGTTTATCATTGGAAGATTTTTCTTATAAAACTGTTTACTGGATATAGGATGGGTATCTAAGGAGTTATCATTATTAGTCACCTTTGAGATAAGAAATCTCAGTTGCAGTATATACCTTTCAGAGTTACACTGAAGATTTCCTTAAGAGTTTATATGCTTGATTAGGGTAAATAAGTCACTTGTTAGACTAAGAGTGAAAATATTTGAAAAATATTAAATTAAAATACTTTGTTCATCTCTTAGATTCTGTTCCCCTGCAGCCCTGCAACAATGGCATGAGTCTTATCATCCTAGAGAAGATGAGAGTGTTTTCTTTCTGGGACATAATGGTCAACAGTCAGAGTATGTCTCAAAGTTGGCTTTCTTGACTATGTTAGGTAGATGAGATCTTAAAGGCTAGATGTGATGAATAATAGTAGGATTTCTAAATTTCATATCTTCCCCTTTGCCAAATCAAGAGTCACACCTGGTGGTCAAATTTATAGAGTTTTAATATATGCTAGGGTATCCTGTAGAAGAAGTGATACATTGATTCTGGGCAAGTGAATTGTGGGATGAAAAAGGAGGACTAAGGTAGGAGAAGCACATGGTGGGACTCATGAGGCTTCTCCTTCCTTCTCTGAGCCAAATTTCTGGAGGTTTGGATGAGTTGAGGGGAGCCAAACACACAAGGGAAATTTGCCTGGGTTGGCATAGAGGAGACAGAACATGCATTGCACTAACCATGATCTTTATTACTAGACACCAAAGGAAATTCCAGGAACGTGACCATAGCCATCCCACCTGAAGAGATACCAGCCAGTGCTGACCTGAATACCGATGTCAGGAAAGGCCAAGGGACCACTTCAATTCCCACAAACACAAGGCCATTTAGGACACTCCCATTTGGGAGTGAAATAGGGACAGGGAAATGTAGAAGAAATCTGAGAAAGTGAGTCACCCAAAAGAAGCCTGCAAAGTTATCATAGTGGATTGAGTTTACTGGATTGGACAAACAAATTTTTAATGGCATAACCCTGTTAATCTGTAGATTAAGGTTCTATGAGGAAAATATGATCATTTACAAAAGAAATAAAAATGCATTTTATTTACAATTCTTAATATAATGTGAGAGAATCTGTGACCCTGCTCTACAATAGACACGTTTTGATCATATTATTCCAATAATCCCAACTATATACAACTATGAATAACAGCTCTACAAATAAGAAAAGGCTATTTTACACAGTCTTATGGAAGGAAGAGGGATAAAATGTTGAGTTTATAGCTGGCTAAAGAACAGAAAGACAATGGCTATCAGGCCTCATTTGCGAGAGGACATAATCAATTTTCCTGCAGCAGGCCTTCGGACATGCCTGGGTTTGGATTATATGCATAGATACGACATCTCAGGCTTCCTTTTTTACGCTTGGACCAGATAGGCTTATAATTTTTCAGAGACGCTGACATTATTAATTTGAATCTTCTCTTACTCTAAATAATAGGAGGCCAAATTTACCAGAAGGAATGATCTGGATGCTTAGTATTTTTTAGGGTGGTCTGGACTATTATCAGAGAGGCTAAGTTCCTTCCTTTTTGAAGTGCTCAAGAACAGAATGTACAAATCCACAGTGGAAATATGTAAGGAATTCATCTATGAAAGGTGTGGTGATATGTAGATCAATTAGTGACTCTATGAGTCTGTATTTGCATCACATTTGGCTTTATTTAATTTACAGTGTATACTATCAAACTAAATATTTCAAAATATCTCCATTTTAGCTCCAAATTATGGGCAACTTGGATCTGATGAAAATGATATGTCTATGCCACATTTTGACAAATATGTATGTGTGTGTGTATGTGTGCGTGGGTATTTGTGTGTGTGTATTTATGTATGTTTATGGGTGTGTGTATTTGTGTGTACAGTATAACAGAAAGGAATACTATTGGCCATTTTAATTGAAGCTCAGCTTGGTTTAGATGGCTTGAAGTGTTGAAACCAGGAATCTCAATTTCTAGACTACAAGATCCTTTGGAGTGGAGACTTAAATTATTATTATTTTTTTGATTCCACAGTATTTAGCACAGTGCCTGGTATGATATATATATAATATTTATAAATAAACTAATGAATGAAACACAATACTGCACATACTGAAAATTTTTGTCCACTTAATTTTATATGTTCACTTGTGTTTAGTTATACATAATTTCTTATTGTTGAAAAATATTTCAAAACTTCTCCCATTTTTGGATAAGCTCCATTGTCTTGGCTTTCTTCAAGGAAAAAATAATGAACTAATTGTGCCAACACTTATTAAACAGCCACACTTTCTCCTTAATTTAGATTATTCTTTTGCTCAATCAATATTATGGAATACGGTTCCATTTAACGTGCTGTAAAATGAGGTATAGGAAATCCAAGATTATTAAAACAGAGTCTTCCTTTTCCTTTTTCAGAAACTTAGAATTTAATATGTTAACAATTTTATCTTAAAACAGTAATTCATAGCATTATTTACCACAGATATGACATAAAAAATGTTAAATGCCTTGAAACAGAAGAGAGAGAATTTTTCTTTTTGGAGAATGGACAATATGTAAACGTGTACTGGAAAGTGAAGAGATCCTTCAATAGCTACTTAAAGAATGTGTGATTTTCTTAATAAGCAATGAGCAGGCTTTGAAAATTGTAGAGCAGGGAGAAATGTGGACCCTACAGAAGGCTGATGTGAATTTACTTGATAGATTGAGGTAGAGAAAGCTTGGCGAAAAGGGATCAGATGAGACTTCCCTACCGCAGTGGTTCAGGCATAAGTTGATTGGTGCCTGAACTAGGGGTGTGAGGTAGGATAGGAAAGAAAGTGACCTGATGAAGAAAAAGTCAGTAAGACTTGGGAAACTATTTGATTCTTGAGGTAAGAAAGAATTGAATATGATGTTTGGTTTTAGAGATAAAAGTTCCATTTTAGACCTATTTATTTTCATCCAGATGGAAATTCTTTTCAGAATTAGTTACTATATTATTATTATATTACTAATACTAACTGAGTATTAGTTACTCTTCAGAATTATTACTATATTAGTTTCCTATTGCTGCTGTGACATATATCCACAAACTTAGTATCTTAAAACAACACAAATGTATTATCTTATAGTTCTGGAAATCTGAAGCCCAAAATCAGTCTCACTGGGCTAAAGTCAAGGTGCTAGCAAGGCTGGTTCCTTCCAGAGGCTCTAAGAAGAGAATCTGTTTCCATAACTTTTTCAGCTTCTAGAGGTCATTTGCACCATTCCTTGGGTCATGGTCCCTCTCTTGCAACACTCTAACTTACCGCTTCTGTTGTCACATCTCCTGCTACTTCTCACTCTGATCCTTCTGGAACCCTTGTGATTACAATAGGCCCACCTGCATAATCCAGGATACTCTTCCCATCTCAAGATCTTTAACTTAATCACATCTGCAAAATCCTTTCTGCCATATCAGGTAACATATTCACAGGTTCTGAGGATTAGCACATGGACATTTTGGGTCCATTATCAGCCTAGCATAGCTACGGAGTACTGTGTTTGGGGGAGAGGTAGGGCTTGAGGTCTTGACTTGAAAGCCATTAACTTGATCTGAGAGTTGATACTCTACAAGCAAATAAAATCTCCAGAATAAAGTACTAAAGAAAAGAGAGTGGGGACACGGGCATTGGAATGCCTACAGTTAGTAAAAGATTAGGAGTTGGAGTAATGGAAACATCAAAGTGGAGCCTAATGCCTGATACGATTCAAGTGAGTTTTGTGAAATGATTTGATCAACTTTGCCAGCCGCTGAAAGATTAAGGGGAGAGAGCTGATAAAATCTTACTGAATTTCGCCTAAGACGTTCTGTTTCAAAGCACAGTTGTAGGAGCGTAGTCAGATTGATGGACATCATGTTATAAAGTTGAGAGCGTGGATTTTGACATGATCCTGAATTATAATGAAGGGCAGCTCTTTTAGATGTTAACTCTGTAATCAGTGATAATTTCTCTGACTCTCACATTCATCACATTTAAAATGGAAATAATGATACTTGTCTTGCAGGATTGCTGTGGGAATAAAAGGTGATAATGATTATGAAAGTGTTTAATGCATTGTCATCAAATAGAGATTTATCACTGGAAAGCCTAGCACTAGAGATTTTACAAAATATTCACCATTTTTCTCTAACGTGGAAAAGTTACAAATGGCAGGTTCAGAGACAGGAATGTTTTAGCAAACATGGAGAATATTAACAAAGGACATGACACAGGAGAGTGCATTATTCAAATAAGTTCAGCAGAAAATCTGGTGTGGGTTTGTGGTAGATATCATTGAGGTTATCCATTTTGTATAGAAAGCTCAGGCAGCTGAGTGTGGCCAAGATTACTCTTGGGAAAACTGAGTAATTAGATGTCCTAGTAAATCATTCTCCTGCTTCTAAAGGAATTGAATGCATGGATTGTTGACTTTTGTGATTTTTAACTGAAGAAAGGAATCTTAGGAAGAAATAGTTCAACGTCTTGGCACTGACCATGAATTTTAAGATTTATGAAAACAAAGACTAAAGGGACATTAAGTGTGAGGGTTCCTGTAGATCATCAATAGAGCTGACAATGTAGACTGAATGTAAAGGGAGAGAAGGAAGCACGCAAATCATAGAAGGGTCATACTTATTAAAGACTATTCTGTGTTAAGCATTCCTCTAGTTTTAGGAATATATAATTTACTCCTCAAAACAAATCTTTGAGTTAGACATTATTACTCCCATTTACTGTGCGTACAGTTAAAGGGACTAAGAAATATATCCAAAACCACACGGCTAATGACAGAGCCAAAATTTGTGTGATTTGCTCAAATTCCACATTTCTATTCACATTCTCAATCAAGTGTTGAAACCATGTAGAGAATTGGAAGCATAAACAAAATAGAAATTTCTTGTATCTGGGGCCTGGAGGCATCATAAGCAACCATAGAAAGGCTAAAAGTAAACTATGGATTTTCATTACTGAAAGTCAGTTGGAAATTATTTATGTTATCCAAAAAGATATTTTGCCTTTATGTAATAATTTCTTAAAATTGCTTGAATGATAGTTATCTAATAACTCTTTCCAGGAACTCTAGCATCAAAAACTTATATTATATTTTGATTCAGTTGACATTTCAAAATTGATAATATTTGATGCTTAAGTAATTTACCTGTATTTGTGAAAGGCATTACTGGAAAATGATTAAAATCATATCCCTAAATTATTGACATTTGCCCTCCAAGATCCTACTGAAAATTTTACATAGGGAAAACTGCCAGTAAGGACAATGTCTCAGACTGCAGAAAGACACGCAACTTATTCTCAATCTCTATATTGTTACATCTTATATTTAAGGCTAAATTAGTTTTTATATAATTGTGTTTTAAAATCTTATTCTTTCATTCTCCCACAACTATAGAGTCAATTAGCAGGTGATTGTAATACAATTTAGTTATTCCTAAAATAGTTCATGATCTTGAATGTTCCAAGTAGGCTATGTCAAGTTTTGTGGTCTTCTCTGGGAAATGTTAAGTGCCTTACACCATTGGCAGCATTCAGCGCCCTGTCCTCTCCATGAGGACTTCTGTTCACAGGAGTTGTCATTCTTGGTAAGATGTAATCTCGCCACCCCATCCACAGTTGACTCTATCACGGACCAACTTTTGACCCAAAAGTTAACATCAGTGGATTTATATGGAAGCAAAGAAAAAGAGTAGCTAAGTCCCTAAAGTAGCTGAGCGTTAGAGTAGTAGAGTGTTCGTGGTTCCAGAATGTTTTAATACTTTGGCCAGTATTATAGCTTCTGAAGAACTATAAGGTTGTCATTCAGACTAGCCTCTAGTGACTTACTCATTTGCCGACCCAAGAATATGTTAAAGAGCACTCCTCTCATTATAAGAAAGCTTACACGGACTAGAGAAGCAATACCTGTGTTTATAGTAAAATATCAGAGAAAGTCTGGTTTTTGCTAAAGACTTCAAACATTTACTGGGATCATAAGTGAGCACGGTGGGTGACAGTTTTGGAGACATCTACTTGTCTTTTAGATTATGGGAAATACTGATTTACAGAAAACAAAAACAGCATCCCTATTCTTGTTTCTATTGCTCCTAGGTCTCCTCAATATTGATTTCGATTGAGAACCAGGCCTAATTCTCTATCAAAGGATAACTTACTTGCGAACATTGTAGGATAGGCGTTAACACCCTAGACATTCAAAATTTCAAATGCCATATTTTATGAGCTGAATTGTATCCCACCTCTCCCGCAAAAAAAAAAAAAAAAAAAAGATACACTGGAGTCTTAACCCTTAGTACTTCAACATACCCTTGTTTAGAGAGAGAGTCCTTACAGAGGTAATCAAGTTAAAATGAGGTCATTAGAGCAGGATCTAATCCAGTATGACTGGTGTCCTTATAAAAAGTGGAAATTTGGACACAGAGACCCATACGAGGGAAGACAATGGAAAGACACAGGGAGAATGCCATCTACAAGAAAGGAACACCTGAAGCCACCAAAAACTGGGAGAGAGCCATGGAATTCTCGGTCACAGCCCTCAGAGGGAACCTACCCTGCTGACACCTCTATTTTGGAGTTCTAGCCCCCAGAACTGTGAGAAAACACATTTCTGTTGTTTTCAGACACGTAGTTTGTGGTACTTGGTTACAGCAGCTCTTGGAAATTAATCCACCAGGTTTTTGTGTTTTAAGTATGGGCATCTGTTGGGAAAGGCAATCATGTGCAGCTTCCCACCTCCTCCATGGCTGCATAAAAGCAACCTTGGGCCTGGAACATTTTCCTGCTGGAAGTTAAAGAGCCCTCACAGTCTGTGCTGGGCTTGTTGCCTTGTGAGGGAATATCTTTCCCTGTTCTGGGCTTAATGTATACTGCTTTGTTCTGCTTGTGCATCTCATGTGCATCAGTGACCCTCAGGCATGCCCCCAGCTTCCTGTATTTTCGGCCCTATGAGGCAAGGTCAGCATGCTTCTACTGCTGCACCAGGTGGGGTATGTGCAGCTGCATTGCCCTAGTCGGCTGCAGAGAGGATCTGCTGGCCACGGGGGGACCAACACATTTGCAATGGTTGGATTGCACTTGCAGTCGCTGGATCTTGTGCATTCTTCCTCTCTTCTTGCTGTAGGTAAACGTTGTACCTCTTGAGCCTGGTGTGTGTGTTGTCTATTCTCAGTGACCTCGAATCATCTTCCCTGGGCTGCACTTATCTAACTTTTAACCTTGGCCGCACAGCCTGGCCACGCAGTGAAAAGAGAAACAGCATCCAAAAGCTTGGAAACACTTTGACGGTTGCCTAACATAGAGAGCAGTAAATACTGTGCTAAGACAGCACGTCTCTTCGAGTTTCTGTGAGCCGTTAGAACTGCTGTCAGATTAGCAGGACCACTGCCTGGCTGTGTGGTAGTGAAGGAATGTCATATTCCTTAATCCTTGTATAGTCTTTCAATAAAACTCAATCTTTATTTTATACCTAAACCAATTTTAATGGCATATTTAATATTTATTTTTTACTTATCAGTATGGAAATTTACAGGGCCAGCCCTGAGGCGTAGTGAAGTTCACCGGCTCTGCTTAGGCTGCCCATGGTTCGCAGGTGCGGATCCCGAGCACAGACCTACTCACCGCTCATCAACCCATGCTATGGCGGCATCCCATACAAAGTGGAGGAAGATGGGCACCGATGTTAGACCAGGGCCAATCTTCCTCAGCAAAAAGAGGAGGATTGGCAGTAGATGTTAGCTCAGGGCTAATCTTCCTCACACACACACAAAAAACATGGAAATTCATTAGCTAATGTGCAAAGCTACTCCTGGATGGAATGAGCGGTGAGGGTTAGCTTGGGAAAACAAGGTGTGGGGAAGCATTTTTCCTCACGGAGCTGTAGGGAATATTGAAGCCAAGTAATCAAGTAGACACAAGCAAAGAAAAAAAAAACTCAGTCCATGCCAGAGGGGATCCAAAAGACCATCCATACCAATGAACCAAAAAGAGAGAGAGAGAGCTGGATTTGGAAAAAAGAGATCAGAGAGCACAGGAAATAAGTAGGGAACATGAACTCGAGAGCAAGGGCTCTCAAACACGGTCTCACAATAGAAGAACCTGCAGTGCTTTCAAAAGCAGCCAACGCCTGGGCCCCACCCAGAAAGAAGTGTCAGAAGATCTCAGGTGGCACATTTTTAAAAATCTCCCCAGGTGATTCTAGTGTACAGCCAGCCAAGGTAGAGAATCACTGAGCTAGAGCAAGTACAGAATTATCACGGGCAATTATCCGGAAAAAGTGGTACTATTACGTGCCTTATGACTTCTTGGCTGATGTGCCAGCAGTAAAAATCTGAGACAACTGGACATGTTTAGAAGTCCTAGGCAAGGTGCTGTCTTCAACTTTAATACTCCTGTTAATGAGGCTACAGATTTTTTTCTCTCAAAGTTAATCGACCTCTATTATTTATGTGTAGGAAATTGCTCTACTTAATGAATCAAAAAGAACATAATTTTACATATCACCCCGAATTTAATTGATTCTAATTCTTACCATTAAGTCTCCTGTCCTCTAATATCACTATTCTTTTTCAATTATAAAATATTTAAGAGCTATAAAGAAAAGTACAATGAAATCCTATGTAGCCACAATAATTTTACGAATTAAAAACATTGCTAACACTGGTGAAGATTCCTGTGTACCACGTCTCAATCTCTGTCACTAAACCCTAAAAATAAAATCACTAGTCTGAATTTAGTGTTTATCATTCCCATATGCTTTTTTTTTTTTTTTTTGAGGAAGATCAGCCCTGAGCTAACATCCATGCTAATCCTCCTCTTTTTGCTGAGGAAGACCGGCCCTGAGCTAACATCTATTGCCAATCCTCCTCCTTTTTTTTTTCCCCCTCTTTTCCCCAAAGCCCCAGTAGATAGTTGTATGTCATAGTTGCACATCCTTCTAGTTGCTGTACGTGGGATGCAGCCTCAGCATGGCCTGACAAGCGGTGCATCGGTGCACGCCTGGGATCCGAACCGGGCCGCCAGTAGCGGAGCGTGCACACTTAAGTGCTAAGCCACGGGCCCGGCCCCTCCCATATGCTTTTAACTTGCCTTTTCCACTCAACATTATGTTTTTGAAATCCATTGCTGTTAGTATACACAACTTTAGCATATTCATCATTTAAATATTCCATTATATAGTTATATCATGATATTTGTTCATTCTCCCACTGATGGTATTTAGGTTGTTTCCAGTTATCTCTTTAAAATAGGTTTATTGAGATATAATATACATCATAAAATTCACCTTTAAAAAGTGTACAACTTAGTGTTTTTTAATTTATTCACGGAGTTATAAAACCACCAGAACTATATAATTTTAGAGCATTTTCATCAACCCTAAAGAAATCCCATATTCATTAGAAGTCACATCTATTCCTCTTATTTCTAAGTGCTTGGCAACCACTAATCTAGATTCGGTTTCAGTAAATTTCCCTATTCTGGACATTTGAGAGAAATGAAGTCATACAAATGTCATCTTTAATGACTGGCTTCTTTCAGTTAGCAAAATGTTTCAAGGTTCATCCATGTTTTAGTATGTACCAGTACTTTATTCTTTTTCAGTGCCAAATAATATTCCATTGTACATCTATGCCACATTTAGTTTATTATTCATCACTTGATGGACATTTGGGTTGTTTCCACCTTTTGAATATTATGAATAATGCTGCTATAAACATTCATGGACAAGTTTTTGTGGGACATATGCTCTCAATTCTCTTGGATAGATACCTAGGAGTAGAATTGCTGGATCATTTGGTAACTATGCTTAATACTGTGAGGAACTGCAAAATTGTTTTCCAAAGCAGCTTCACCATTGTAAACATCACCAGCCATACATCACTATTCCAATTTCTCAGCATCCTCAACAATATTTTTTATTATCTATCTCTTTTTTTCAGCCTTCCAAGTGGGTATGAAGTGGTATCTCATTTTTGTTTTGATTTTCATTTCCCTAATGATGACTGATGTTGGGCAATCCTTCATGTGCTTATTGGCCATTTGTGTGCCTTCTTTAGAGAAATGTCTATTCAAATATTTTGCCCACTTTTTAATGGATTATTTGTCATTTTAGACAAGAAAAGCCAGACAGCAAGAGATACAATATATATCTTGCAAAGACTCATATTCATAATACATAAACAATTCTTACAAACCAATAAAAAAGTAGATGCTTCAAGAGAGGGGGAAAAAAGCTAACTACTACAACGGACACTTCATGTAAGTAAATATCCAAATGGTTAATGAACTTAAGAAAAAATAATCAAATACATTACTCATAAGGGAAATGAATATTAAAGTCACAATGAGGTATACGTAGTGAGATACCAATACACATCCACCAGTATGGCTAACACGAAAAGGTAGAAAATGCCTAATGTTACCTATGACATGAGGAAATTTGAATTCTCATGTGTTACTGGTACAACCACTTTGGAAAACCATTTGGCATATTTCTACAACTGACTGTGCCTCATGACCTAAACATTCCCCTCCAAGTAAATATATGTGAAATAGAAATGAGTATATATGTTTTCCCCTCAAAAAATCTAAGTATTCATAGCAAGACCATTACTAATATCTGAAAACTGTGAACAATCCAAAAATGCCCAAAGTAGACTCGATAAAGTGTAGTATATTTGTCCAACAAAATACTATCTGGAAATTAAAATAAGCGAACTTCAACTTCAGACAGTAATATTGATAAACCAACAGGCTGAGCAGAAGGAGCCAGACACAAAACAATACATTCTGCATAAGTGTATATACTTTGATGTGGTTTCAAAAATCACACTAGTAATTACAGCTTGATCCAGGTATTAGAGATATGGCTGTGTTTGCTCTATAGAAATCTACTGAGCTGGACACTTATGATCTGTATACTTTATGTATGTATGCATGCATCCATGCATGTGTACATATTTTTTTCTTTGGAAAATATTTGCCTCTTTTCCTTCTTAAATCTTTCCCTTTCACGTGCCTTCTTCAATCCTACTTTAAAATAAAAACTTTCCAAAGACATGATCCCTTCTTTTCTACTCTTCCTTGGGGAAACTGGAGCCATGAACGGCTACTCAGAAACTAATTTGGTAAAAAAGGCATGATGTGATATGAGCCTAGACCAAGGGTGGCAGCAGGGGATTTTAGAAAACAATTATGAGAGAGGAGAAAATTCCAGTAAAAATGTGATAGAAGCAGTGAGGGGTAAAGGAAAAAACTGGATCCAAATGTCTTCATCCTAAATTTCCTAATGGATTCACATAAATTGTATTGGACAAAGAGTAAATCCATCCATGGATGAAGTCTATAAATTCCTACCTCGTTATTCTGGAGCTCCGTGTAAATAGTCAATGTAGAAGAAGTTTTCATCATGAGTTCACTCAAGATTCCTGTGCACATTTCATACAATGCACCTGCTGCTAAATGTTTACTAACTGAAAAGAATCCTAGTGAAATCAGGACAAACGAATCAAGGGTCCATCCAAAGATTTTATTGAGAATAAATATGACTCCAAGCACCAAAATAGCCTCTATGTCTGTTAGAGAGTTAGTATGTTACATATAAAGTTCTTGCTAAGCATATGTGATTACAGAGATTATAGATTTAGATACTGGCTATCATAAAGCCAGGAGAATATATTGCTAAGGTGGCTCTCTCAATGCTCTACATTTTATCATGCACTTCTCTATCCATCCTAAAAGACAGGAGAATAGAATTAAGGTAACAGATAGAGGAAGACTGCATTGGAGACACATCCCAATCATCTTTTATTGCTAAACTCTGCTCTGTCTCTGATTTGATTTTTAGCAAAGTATGCCTTGTAGTCTCAGTGATGCACTTACAGATGTGAAGCAAACGACATTAGTTACATTGCTTAAAGCTGCACTGGAACCTCAGACGGTGTTATTTCAAGAGACCTCTTTCTTTATCTACAAACGTATATAGGTTCATGACTTCACCTATCTCTTCATTTTGGTTTTTGTTTTGTTAAAGGAGCCATGTGTTATCATCACCAGAATGGCCATGGAGGTACCACATGTTGCAGATGATGAGGCAATTATGAAATTCATTTAGGGCTTCTGAAAAGGGTAAACAACAATATATGTACAACACACCAGATGGCAAATGGGTATCATGTTTATTTTATATTTTCATGGTAAAATTTTCTGTGTAACGTGCATTCCACTCATCAAGGTAGTTTTAGAAAAAATACAGTGTGCTTGTTTTTAAAGGTGCCTCTGCAATTTCTGAAAAAGTATGTAGTCATGTCTCTAAAATTAGATACATTTTAAGCAAATTTATGTAAGTGACCTTATTTGGTAGTAATGTATTCAATAAACATTTTAGCAAAGTCTTCTTTTATATGTACCTATTGTCTTATTTAATCTCAAATAATAGGTATTGTTCCTTTAATAATAAGCATCAGGAATAAGTATACTTGTAAATTCAGTCTATGCTGAGTAACGACCTTAGTTCTGACTGTACCAGAGACATTTTAGGATGTCTCTTAGGCTATCTTCTTAGGCTAAGTGAGCTTTTAAAAAACTGTTCAAGAATAGTCTTTCAACAAATGGTGCTGGGACAGCTGGATATCCACCTGCAATAAAATGAAGCTGGACCCCTACTTCATACAATACAATAAAATTAACTCCAAATAAATAACAGAGCTAAATGTAGGAGCTAAAGCTACAAAACTCTATCAAGACAGTGAAAAGATAATTCACAGAATGGAAGAAAATATTTTCAAATAAAATATCTAAGAAGGGCATTGTATCTAGAATACACAAAGAAATCTTACAACTCAATAATAAAAAGACAACTCACATAAAAAATGATCAAAAGATTTGACTAGATATTTCTCCAAAGAATATATACAAATGGCCAAAAGGTCATGCAAAGATGTTCAACATCACTAATCATTAGTTAAATGTAAGTTAAAACATCATGAGGAACTACTTCACACACACTAGGATGGCTATAATAAAAACACAGATAATATAATGAGTGTTAGTGAAAATGCAGAGAAATTGAAACCCTATATATTGTAAAATGGCACAGCCACTCTGAAAAAAAGTTTAGCAGTTCCTCAAAATGTTCAACATAGAGATGCCATATGATCCAGCAATTATACTCCCAGGTTTATACCCAGAGAATTGCAAACATATACCCACACATAAACTTGTACATGAAAGTCATAGCAGCATTATTCAGAATAACTGAAAACTGGAAACATAAATGCCCATCAAGTGAGGAATGGATAAACAAAATGTGGTATAGGCATGCAATGGAATATTCTTTGGAAGTAAAAAGGAATGAAGCACTGATACATGCTACAACATAGATGAACCTCGAAAAGATTACGCCAAGTTGAAGCCAGTCACAACACAACACGTCATTCAGTTTATATTAAATGCTCAAAATGGGCAAATTCATAGAGACAGACAGCAGATTAGTGATTACCTGGAGGTGGGGGTACGGGGCAATAGGGAGTGTCTGCTAATGGGTATGGGGTTTCTTTTGACGAAAATATTCTGAAATTAGACAGTGGTGATGGTGGCATAACTCTGTTAATATACTAAAAGCCACTGAAGTATACATTATAAAAGAATGAATTTTATTCAATGTGAATTATATTTCAGTAAAGCTGTTATTTAAAAAAAGCAACATTAAG
The DNA here is from genome assembly GCF_020826845.1 of Diceros bicornis minor. Taxonomy (NCBI): domain Eukaryota; kingdom Metazoa; phylum Chordata; class Mammalia; order Perissodactyla; family Rhinocerotidae; genus Diceros; species Diceros bicornis. The sequence goes on from NC_080761.1 coordinate 51,825,201, forward strand.
AAATCTATATACTGTCACTGAATGAGTATACTAGACTATATTAAATAAAAAAAAGTTAGAGAAAAGTATATGTAATATGCAACTATATAAAAGAGAGAAAAAGATATTAATACATATACAAATGTGCTTACTTTTTAATAGAGGAATAAATAAAAGTTTAATTTAAAAATAATGGTTGCCTATAGGGGTAGGTAAGAACCAGACTTGGGGGAGATAGAGATAGAAACTAACACTCTCTAAATATACTCTGTTTTGTAGATTTGACTTCAGAACTTTATAAATGTTTTACGTAGTTATACAACAAAATTAATTTAAAAACAAATTCCTAAATAGTGAAAGTAAAATTAACCAAATGAACTTGTGTATTAAATTAGTGGCCTAACCACACAAAGAGAAACTATTTCATGTGAGTTTAAGAGTTTAAGATACGGTAATTTCATCATGCATCACTAGTGGGACATGCCCTAAGGATAAAAATAAAAGAAAAATCTTCAACTCTTTTTAGTAATTCTTTTGTTGGTGGTAGTGTTGGTATTTTTATACTGATGCTGCTAAATGGGTATTGTCGAATAAAGTAAATGAGTAATTATACTGGAGTCATTGAGAACTGGAGCTTTTGGTGTGGAAAAAAGGAAATACAGACATACGATTATTGAGGTTAAATAAAATCTCTGTAGTCCCGAGTGGAAGTACCAATGTGAATAATGCATAGTGTATTTTATCTTAAAATAAAATTCTACCTCTATTCACCAATCAGGAAATTTGAAGAAGTATCCATTGTCAAACTGTTTTGAGTTCATCTCAAACTTCACTCAGACTGAATGATCTGGGTGGACTAACAGTTACTGTGAAACCACATTAGAGTTAACACAAGAAGCAATTCTCGGTGCCTGCTTCCCCTCTGCATGTCTTCATTCACAGGCATCTTTGAGAATTTCTGGCCCTTAACATCCACCATAGAGCTTCTTACTAAGGAATAAGACTGCTTACCCCTGTTCACATAGATACAGATGAACATAATACAGATGCCATAAAGTAAAAACCTCAGATTTTCCCTCCTGCTGAAGAGGAAAATCTCAGGTCAGTCTGTCTCCTCTGTTTCTTCCCTGTGTGTCTCCTTTACTCTCACACTACTACTGCACTCACGTGGGACAGTTCACTTCTGATACTTCTGGTCACCAAATGTATGGAGGTTTTTCCCACACCAAGCAATTCTGTGCGACATCAGCAAGGTGTCCTATAATCTGACTCTGCTGCCTCCCTACCCAGAGTTAGCATCAGATTCCATGGGTTAAAGATTCAATCCTACAAGACTTTCCTCCCCCTGCATCAGATGGCAGTTGCAAGCCAAGGTTGTTATCTGTACTTCAGAGCAACTGGCTATAAACCAGAGGTTCCCACGACCCCTTCCTTGGGTTTGATTAATTTGCTAGAGCAGCTCACAGAAGTCAGGGAAACATTTACTTGTGTTTACCAATTTATTATAAAAGGATACGCTAAAGGATATAAATAAACATCCAGATGGAAGAGCTGCATAGGCAAGGTATATGGGTAGGGGCATGGGGCTTCCATGCCCTCTCTGGGCACACCACTCTCCCAGTACCCCCATGTGTTCACCAACTTGGAAGCTCTCCAAACCCAATCCTTTTGGGTTTTTATGGAAGCTTCATTACATGAGCATGGTTGGTTAAATCACTGGCCACTAGCAATTGATTCAAGCCCCACTCCCTTTCTCTGAGGTTGAGGGTGAGAGTTGGGACTAAAAGTTCTAACCCTCCAATCGCATGGTTGCTTCTCCTGGCAACCAGTCCCCATCCTTAGATGCAGTCTAAAAGTCACCTTGTTGACATACAAAAGACACCTTTATAGCTCTCATCACTTAGGAAATTCCAAGGGTTTTAGGAGCTCTGTGCCAGAAACAGGGACAAAGACCAAATATGTATTTCTTATTATAAGTCACAATGTTACGGATGAATACCATGAGTTTGTTATATTTCAATATAATTAAGGAAAGTGTGTTGAAGAAAGAAAGAGTCCTAGGCATCAGAAGAAATGAGGTCTAAATAGAATCTATCGTTTTCTAGACATTTTACTCTGGAAAGCCCTATCATCTCTGCAGGCCTCAGTTTCATCACCAATAAAATACAAAATTTGAAATAATAATACCCAGATATTCTTTGCCTCTGAATTCCACTATTTTGTATAGTTATCCTGATATGTAAAAAATACTAGATACTTCTCACCAGAAATCCCTTCTTAGCAACATATAAGCAGTGCTACTTCAATGAGGTGGATCTAATGGTTCACACACAATGACTAATACATCATGGATACTCAATATATGGTAGGTATCATGATGGTGGTGATAACTTCAAAATATTTCTCTATACTTAGATAAGAAAAAAGTAACAAATGCATCTATAGCTGCTGTAGGAGAGGAAAGCATATTCCTCTATCCTCTAGGTTCTTCTGGCTGGTCTAAGAATCAAATTGACATTGTTACTGCCCAACGTGGGCCCTTCTGCTCGCCGCAAGACATGTCAATAGTCAAGAGGCAAGGTGGTAGGAGAACAAGGACTTTTTCATTACAGCTTGCTAGCAAGAGGGAAGATGGCCAACTCATGTCCAAAAGAACCATCTTAAGGGGGCACAAAATCTTGCAGCAGTTATACAGGCCACTGGGTTATTGGGGCGGGGGTTAGGAATGTGACCTTCTGGTGTTACACACTGGGAGAGCCACATCAGATCTTTCAGTTTTCAGTGATGATGGCTATCAGTATAGACTCTCTGCTTGGGGGTCATCACATTCCTAAGGAACTCAAAAAAACAAAGTTATCATCTTATCGCAGCTGGGAGGTATGGGCACAAGCAGGGGTCCTAAAATCTACAGAGCAGTTAGATCTCCTGGAGGGTGCAGATCCAGTTGGGTTAGTTTGTCAGGATCATTCAAAGTTACAACAGAGTTTTTCTTTTCTACAATATGGCTTCCCTTATGTCAACCTTTTCTTGAGCTGGTATCAACATGAGACAAAATAACAGGAGAAAATCAAACAAATCAATAGCATATATATATGGGAGAAACCTAGGAAACCTGAGTAACTCCCCAAAATGGCCAATCACCACCTTAAATAACACCTTCAGCTAAAGACAAAAGAGGATGTTGAGGGTAGTTGTCTTGGAATTGACAGAGAAGGGAAGCAATTCACATGGAGAGGGAAAAGCAAATGTTTGGTAAACAAATGTTTGCCATGCCTTGCGAAGACAATGGGACATGCAGAGGACTTGGATCAAATGAGCCTTGCTAGGTTCCTCCCTGTCTACCACACCTAGTTCATATTAGGATATAGTGATCTATGGTGATAGCTCTTTCCTGGAACAGGCCTTCTATCTTAAATTCCTTTAGGCAGTTAGGGGGAAGTTCAAAGTTTCTTCCTGAGTCGTTTGTTCTTAAAAATAATCAAGCCAAAGAGACACATTTTGGGGTTGCAAAATCTGTTCCCCCACACAGCAAGTTCCTATTTATCACATTTATTGAAGCAATTTGTTACATACAAGAGAAATACAGGCCTTTCTCTTGTTCCTAGATTTATAGGATTGTTTACACTTGACAAGGCATTGGTTAAATGATGCTTATTATTTGTCAGAGATAATAATAAAAATATCCTCAAATGCATAAGTCAATCATTGGCTTCCTCAATTTATCAACAGAAGAATATGATAAAATCTTATTTCTATCTTGCTTGTGATTCTTTGAAAATATTTGATGAGACTTGATCTGTAAGTAACTGATTCATAATTATTCACTAACGAGCTTGAATTGGTTACTCATTCACACATAACAGCAACAAAACTTATGCTTTGCATAAAAATATTGTTAAAGTGACTAGCTCTTCAGAGAGGAAGCTGTAAGAAATGTCAAAGAATTTCACTATACTGTTATTTTTAATTTGGTATAAAATTAATTTATTTGTATTAAATTTAGAGAAAATGTAAACTTTGGTTTCAAAGAGCATAATCCTAAGAAAGAAAACAAGATGTATTTAGCAACATTATGGCAAAAAATGGAACTTGCAAATGTATATGAAATTATTTTTTATGCAGAAAAACCAAGTATTCAGAAACTGATCAAGCGTGCAGCTTATTTACTGCAGAATTTTCTTAAAGATAAGTGGAATTTATTCATAGGCAAGTGTTTCTTAAATCCTAAAGAAACACTGAATCTGAGTGGTTAATTTTTAGCATATGGTGTTTAACTAGTTTATAGTTAATTATTTAGTTAAATTTGTGAAAAATCACATCTTATTGACCAAAGTAGACTCTTTAACCATGAAAGAGTGGCAAATTATGGAAAACCCATACAGATTTTTATTAAGATATACTTTATTGAGAAATAATTAGTTTGAAAATACTGAAATGTGTAACTTTTAAAGATTAGTAAAGACAGTATAATATTGACTTAGTTTAGAGCAAGGATTGAAGAAATTAAATTATTCTGTTTCACTCTCTAAAATGGAGACTATGAAAATATCTCTTGCTTCATTATTACAAAAAATGGTTATGCTTTTAATATCCTAAAAGTGTAGGGTTATGGGAAAATGAGCTAAAACCTTTATCTTAGTTAACCATACGTAGGGAGACTCTGGCTTCATGAGATCACACATTTCATTTTATTGTAGGTGAAGTAATTTGCAATTCTCTATTTTGTCTATTTAATTCCTTTTCCTAGTAGTTTTATATCTGCAAATGTAAATTTTACTTCCTTTTACACCAAGTATGCCGGCAGTGTTTTAAATCTTTTTGACCACAGATATGCCCTTTCTCCAGGGGGTGAGTGAATCTTTTTCTGGGAGTTAAGTAACATCTCCTTTTCCCTCAGCATCCTTTTACACACATTACAAATTTACAGGAACATTTTTGATAAGAAGAAAGAGATGTCAACAGAGAAGGGGAAGGAGAATAGATACCAAGGTGGAGGAAAAGAAAGAGGAGAAGCAGACAATTCTAATCTCATTAATAACGATAATAGCAGCAGCTGTGTGTATACAAAAGACTATTGTGACACGGATTTTACTTGTTGCCTCAAATACAGTACACAATTTCACTTAATCCTAATGGCAATCCTGTCATATGGGTGTTAATATCCTCATTTTATAGAGAGGAAGAAAAGAATTAGAGGGTTTAAAGTATTTCCAGAGTTGAAAGAGACATTCATCTGTTTGTATGGTACTTTATAAATAAGTGTTGAGACTTATTCTCTCCATTTCCAACGTCACTTTCTTGTAGAGGTAGGTTGTTTGATTATTTTGGGTGGGTGTTGGAAGGAATCTAGATTTTTTTTCGTGAAGAAGATCAGCCCCGAGCTAACATCTGTGCCCATCTTCATCTACTTTATATGAGACGCCGCCACAGCATGGCTTGACAAGTGGTGTGTCGGTGCAAGCCCAGGATCCAAACCTGCGAACACCAGGCCGCTGCAGCGGAGCGCATGCACTTTACCGCTGTGCCACCAGGCCGGTCCCAAGAATCTAGATTTTAAAATTAATATGTATAAAAGTCATATGCAAGGGCCAGCCTGGTGGCATAGTGGTAAAGTTCATGCTCTCCACTTCAGTGGCCTGGGGTTTGCAGGGTTGGATCCGGGGCACAGACCTACACACCGCCCATCAAGCCATGCTGTGGCAGCATCCCACATACAAATTAGAGGAAGATGGGCACAGATATTAGCCCAGGATCAATCTTCCTCAGGAAAAAAAGGAGGACTAGCAATGGATGTTATCTCAGGGCCGATATTCCTCACCAAAAAAAAAAAAAAAAATCACATGCGTGGAAAAAAGAGCAGCAATTACTTAACTACCAAATCTAATACTTTAAGCCAGATAATCTTGACAGAAACAACCATCTTTCGGCCATTTCAACATCATTAAACTAGGGATGTAGCTCTCTTTACAACATCTGCTGATCACTAATAAAGTCGTGATACTAAAACTAAATTGGTTTGTCAACTTGTTCTAAAATTATTAAAGTGTTTTCATGATACATCAAATTAAAAGGAAATCAAAAATTTACTTAAAGAATCTGAATAGAGTGGAATCATATTTCACGGATGACTAATACGGTGGCTATTGTCACCTTAGATTTATTTCCTTACTCTCATTTGAAAGAGGAAGGTTCAAAATGTGTATCTTTCGGGAATACAGTGTTTATCCATATACCTATAAAATGTATTTGAACATCAAATTTATCATTAAAGTCACGTGGGTAATCTTTGGATGTCCCCTATAAATATATGCTAAAAATATATAATTTTGATCTTCCTCTATTCAGGGGAATTCAGGGTGCTACTAATCCCATATTCACTCCTTTCCTGACTGAAACAAAATTATGGACACTGTCAGGAGATCATCATTTTTCCTATTACTTGTTTTCAAACAAGATTGCATAGGAATGTTTTAGCAAACAGACCTGTGGCTGCTTTTAATTTTCTAGCTGAAACAGGAAAACCAGGTCATTAGAAAGGTGGCAATTAAATAAGCAAACAGCCCTCTGCACACTGTTTCCTTTCAGGAGAGCTTTCCCTTTTTTCCCTGTATTTAAAAACTGTGAGGGTGACATTTTGTAGCCAATTAATCACAGGTAACTATGTGCTGGGGTTCTTCACAGGATGTAATCTGGGCTCTGTTTACGTATGAAAAGCCTCGCTCTAAATCCACAGAAGTGATCAGCAGCAAGGCTAGGTGCTGTCAGCCAGTCTGCAAGGATTTTTGCTTTAAAACTTAAACACCCTGGCATTCAAGTAGCCATAACATTACCCACACCTCATCCTTGATTAAAAATGTATATTCCTTGGGGCTCATGGTCAAGATTTTAGATCTTTCTCCAACTTCCCCTTAGGCATTGCTGTCAACTCTAGAGAATAGTTTCTCCTTCCGGTGATTTCAAAGAAATCAGGCCAGAGGTGCTGTTTAAAGGAAAACAGTAAAAAGCATTTTGACACATTCATATCAGGGCTTTCCGTGTTCCACCAGCTGGAAGGTTTTTCTCCACAGCTTCCTCTCCTCTGGCTTCAATGTACCCTGTACCATTCAGTGTGAACAATATTGTATGAGTACACTGCAGGCTGTTTATTGATGTTTCTTCCACATGATTTCTTTTGTATTATCTATGTTGGATTTTGGGTTTGATCTCATAGAATGTTATAGTCAGGAGAAGTATTTTAGAACTTTAAGGAAACGCACATTTTCAGATGAAAAACTGAGGCTAAGAAAAGTTCAGTAATTTCCAAAAACATATCAGCCCCTTCTTCCTAAGCCACTGAGGTTAGAGAGTCCAATTCTGCTTGTAGTTCCTACTTTGGGGAGATCAGCTGGTCTGCTCAGGCCCTCATACTCAGGTTGCAAAGTTTATTCTCTTCCGCAGAAACTTCCCATGAGTACCTGGTTTCTGTGCCCACCGTGAATACAAAAGCCTAGCCCTAATCTCGCAGACCGCAGACAAGAAGGTTCTGAAATTTCTTACTGCCTGTGAAGGGTGGAAATGGAGCTCAACCAGACCCCCCAGAAGTCATGGTCCTTGACCCTGGATGTGATCGGGGAATTCAGACAAAGCAGAAAGCACAGCCATGTTCTGAAGCCAAAGCAATTTTGGTTCAACGCTCGTTCGGTGCTCGGTCGTGTGCTGTGATCTGAGAGGTTCCTCAAGGTCTGTCTGTCTCACCAATGCTACAACTCTTCCAAATCATTTGCTTTACAAATGGTTTAGAAAATGAGACTAAAAAAGTTGTCTAAGAGCTGGTTTGAATACACACATAAAGGTGGATAATAATGCTATTAATAGTTATAAACATTTATGAAACCTACTCGGTGTCATTGTTCTAAGCACTTGTCATGTATTATTTACTTTAACAATTAAGACACTCTATGTATTTTGCCAATTATCTTTTTTAATACTCAAAACAACCCTATAAATTTTGCCCATTTTGAGATAAGGGAAGTAAGTCCTAAGGGAACACAGCTAATATGTAACAAGTTGATTATCCACCGCTGATCTATCGGACCCTGGGCTCTCTACCATCACCATTTGCCCTCATTCACAAATTTATTGAACTCATATTTGTTAAGCATCTGTTCTGCTGATGAGGGAATGATATATCTGTAACAAAGCCCTCAGGATTTTCTTGATATGTGTGAATCATTTTTCTAAAGGTTGGTGGATTGAGTTAAATATTTTATTTACTCTGATAGACTTAGAAAGGATGAACAGCTACTGGACATGGAATGAATGGTCCTAAAGAGACCCAGCACCTACACGATGAAATGATTGAATTATTTTGACAAAAATGCATACTTAACATTATGCAGAATATTGTAGTTTAACCTACTGTATAAAAAAATTCACAGTCAAAAAAAACTTTATCATTGGATTTGGCTGGACCTCTTCTCTAAATTAGGTTAAAACAAACAGAAAAATCTTAGGCTCTAATAAGTAGACGTTGCCATTTCCCATAAGGAATCAAGGAACTTGCACAGAGCAAAGTGAATTTCCATGATTGGGAATAATTTAAAGAGAAGGAGATCATTAGAACACTTTGTGGCTTTGAAATGACATGTATTTGTAGAATGCAATTTTATATCAAATTTTTAGCATACTTTTCATCCATCAATGCACATGCAATATTTTCATATTCAGAATATCAAATGCATTCTCTTCATTCAGTTATTTTTAATTACATATTTGACAAGAATAGAAGAAATACTTGGAAAATGAGATACATAAAAAGTGTACTGACTTTTAGTTAGCATATTTCTGTATTTTTAATGTTTACATTTTTGCCCCTTAGAAATGTGTTTAAAATCAACAAAACTGAGAAGAGGAAAACTAATAGCAGTGTGGGCTTTCACAACGCGTTGAGGAGTCTGTTAACATAATCTCAATGAAAGTCATAGAATCATACATCGAGCTAGGATTTTTTGGCATTAATTTTAATTCACACATTCAAAGAATTTTTACTGAGGGTCTTCTGTGATCAGGCATTTTACTGAGCTGAGCAAATAGAGACAGGTCCCTCTCCACATAGTGTCTAACCTATATATACATAACACATATACTTCCTTTTCTTTCCTTAACAATATACACGCCTGTTTCTGTGTGTGTATGTAGGTGTCAGCGCATTTAATCTGTCTTAGGTTTGCAGCGGATGTTCTAGCTAAGCCCAAACTGCAATTTCACGTTGGTTGAATAGAGAACTATTCTCTCCACTCCCACTACAGTGTCTATTTGCATGAACTGATATGTATAGGGGTTTTAGTTTTATAACTAGGGCAAAACAGAAGAAGGGCAGTTCAATATGCCTTTAGCTAGAGTATAAGGTGAGAGAGGAGCCTGGACAGACAAAATTGGGGATATCTTCAACAACCATATATAACAAGTAAACCGTGGTGAGATGTTGGGACCTGATAGATCAATAGTGAACCATCCTGGATTTTTAATGGAGGACTATCTCCACAGGATTTGAATTTTTAGAAAGACTATACCGCAGATTAGGGACACAGTAGAAAAAAGGATTGTTGTGACATGGAAGGTGGGTTTATTGAGGTAATGTGGAAACAGCATAGGCCCAAGTACTTACAAAACCTAGTGACAGACATTTTTGAATACATAATCAGATACTCATAAAATGCTAAGTTAATTAATGTAGCTCTACTTTTTAATGGTTTATAATAGCATAGTTAACATATTTGTTTGTTGTTATAACAAAAGGCATATATTCGTACACACACATTATATTTTCATGGTTTTGTAGGTCCTATCATGGGTGGATTCTTTTTAATCTTAGATAGAGACATTGATTCAGAGATCTGAATATTTTCCATACTATTACTGCATAGTTACTTTGAAATACTTATTTCAAACTATGATTTTCTTTTGCTGTAATTGCAGCTTCTTAGAGTAGATTCATGTTTGAGGTGTAGCTGATTACCACTGGAGTTGGCGTGACACTGAAATCACATTCTTTTGCAACCAGAGACAGGAGAAAAATAGTTCCATCTGGGACTAGTGCTTTTAGAAACCGATATGAAAGAGAAACAATAACTGCATTAAATTACAACAAAGCCTGTGCTTTAGATTACAGTCCAAAAACATCAAACCACCTAAAGAATTTGCTTCTGCCACAATCTGGGAACTCTCTCACTATTTAGGGTGACCTTTACAAAAGTATTACAATTAATTCTGGGAAAACAGTCTACAGCCTTCCATGATAGTCATTATCAGAATTTAGCAAAAAGCCAAAATTTTCAGCTGGTCAAATTTGTCTTTGAGTTTCTGCATCTTGCCTACCATTGTCGATTGCTGACTTTGTCCATCAGCCCCATGACAGTGCCTAGAAACCCCTGCCTCACCTCCTGGATATCTGTCTAGGGTACAACCTTAAGGTATGGAGCTTATCTGGCCTTTCACCTGCAATAAAACATACTTGCTTCCTTTTTCTTAGACCCAATTATCTCCTACTTGGCAGATAATGAATAGACAAACTAATTCAAGCTAATATGATAATGGGGACAGCAGGAAAGTCTTTATTATACTGAGGCCTGGAAAATAGGGCCAAATTATTTTATTTATTGTAGATTGCATCTCATATTAGACACAGCATAAAGCTTCCCACAGAATTATATAAATGACTTCTAATAGGGGAACATTAGCCTGAAAAAATTGTTTGGGCAGGGGTCCTTTTCAATGTTCCTTTTATCACACCACATCTTATGCCTAAAATACACACAAATACACAGATTTGCCTGCTAGGTGAATGCAGTCTTTGAGCTTGCTGTTTAGATTCGTGTTTACTTTTTCTGTCAATTTTCTTTTCTTCCCTTATCTACTCTTTTTTTTCCTCTCACTCACTTTCTATTTCTCCATCCAGATAGTTGAAATAATAAGTGTTGGTATTCTTCCAATACCTAGGGTTTTCCTATTTTTTATATATTTTTTCAAGTCGTAACTGACGTTCATCATTTTAGTGAAGAGTCAAGAGACAACATTATAGGTAGTTTAGCTGGCATTAATACAACCACATTTGTGGATGAAACAAACAGTATTTTTAAGTGTATTTGACTTATAGCTGGTACATGAAGAAAGGCTATAGATATTGATAGAGAAAATAAAGAGCAATTAAAAAATAAACACCTTAAAACTTAAATGCCCCTTTTTTACGTTACCAGTGGATTATCTTAATGGGATAACTGATAAACACTTGCTATATATTACACACACACAGTATAATTCTTGACATGAATATAAAATGGTTATGACAACAGACAGACAGATTACAGAATCAAGAAGATATCCAGAGTTCTTCAATTAAAGAATGCATAAATACTAAGCATAAATTAAGGGAAAGTAAAATCTAAAACGAAGAATACATTTAAATATTCAAAGGTTCTAATTAAAACTTATAGAAATATAGTTTTTAAAATCAAGAAAAACAAAACAAAACTCAACAAATTGTTATTTTTGTTTCACCATCCCCTAAATTATTCACTAAAGTCTATTAACTCTCCAACTCTTTAATGAAGAAATATTCTCTCATAACTTTCTAGAGCAGTTTTATCCTATTTCTCCTTTGTCTCCTATATCCAATCAGTCCCTTAAACTCAACCTTCAAACTGTATCCGATGAATTCCTCCATCACTAGCCCATAATCCAAATCACCATTACGTAAGTGCCTGTATTCCACGTGGTCCTCCTAAATGGCCTTCCTTGCCTATTATCTACACGGCAGCCAGAGAAATCTTCAAAAACATATATCTGGCCATTTACTCCATAGCTTAAAACTCTTCAATCACTTCTCATTACATTTGAAATAACAGCCAGTTTAATTCAGTCTATATAAGAACCTAACCGAATTAGTCAGCCCCTGATTTTCTCTGACATCATCTTCGTCTCACATGGGTCTTATATTGATTTTTCTATTCCTCTTTTCATTCTCATAGTGCTTTAGTTTGAATATTCTACTGAATATTCTCTTCCAGTGATACCATCTTTTATTCTCTTGTGTCTAATATTTTATTTGAGATATTATATTTCATTCAAAAAGTTTAATTTGTTCAAAAAAATTTAATTCTCTGGTGAAATTATCCATCCATTAATCTATTTTGTCATTTATTTACTCTATTTTCTTGAACATTCTGATAACTACTTTCAAGTCCTTGCCTGATAATCTCAATATTTAGATTTCTTGTGGGTCCATTTCTGTTATCTTCTTTTTCTCTTGTTTCTAGGAATATATTCCTGTCACTTAGCATATCTGGAAATAATTTTATTGAATGTTACGGACTATTTTTAATTTTTTTAAGTATCCAGGTTGCATTACCTTTCTTCAGGGAAGATGCGCTCTTTCCCCTGTTGGAGAATAACTACTTTAATTCCACCGTGTCTGAGCTAAATCAAACCTAGGCTAAACTTTTGTTAAGGTTCCATGCTACCTCTGTTTCATCTTTCTTCCCAGAATGTAGCTAACCACGCCCCCCTTTTTTTCTCCTGCTGACCAAGCTATTATTGTATTTGCATTGCTCCATTTTCTCTATTAAATAAGAAGTACATTAACACATAAAGAGAAAGGGATGCCAGCATGGCCAGTGCATACTACTCGAGTCTGTTTTAAAAGTATTCTGCCTTGTGTTCTTTTTTTTCCCCAAGATTTATTGAGATATAATTGACATATAGGATTGCGTAAGTTTAAGGTGCACAACATGATGATTTGATACTCATATATATTGCAAAATGATTACCACAATAAAGTTAGTTAACCTATCACCTCATATAACTACAATATTTTGTGTGTGTGTTGAGAACATTTAAGATATACTGTCTTAGCAAATTTTAAGTCTATAATACAGTATTGTTAACTATAGTCATCACACTGAATATTACGTCCCCAGACCTAATAACTGGGTGTTTGTACCCTTTGACCAACATCTCCCGATTTCCCACACCCCCAAGCCCCTGGCAACCACCATTCTTCTCTCTGTTTCTTTAGACATGGAAAGAACCTAAGTGTTCATCAATGAATGAATGAAAAAAGAAAATGGGTATATATATATATACATGATGGAACATTATTCAGCCATGAGAAAGAAGGAAATCCTACCTTTTGCAATAACATGGATGGACCTCGAGGACATTATGTTAAGTGAAATAAGTCAGACAGAGAAAGACACACACTGTATGATATTACTTACATGTAGAATCTAAGAAAAAAAATTACACTCTTTAAATAGAAAGCTTGATATGTACAATGGGAACTCTTCCTCTGGTGGGTCCTTAAACTGTAATCTTCAGGTCTTTAGCAGGGAAAGAATATTAAAAAAAACGATGCTATTCTGTTCATATACTTTCTGCTTAGACTTTTTAGGTTTCTTCCAATACGACAATAATTTAACAAATAATTTGAGAAGAAAGCTAGCAGTGCATTTGAGGCCCTGCAAATCTCTAATATACTTACACAAGCTCTGTCGGACCTGTTGGAATCTCTGTCCTGCAACAATGGCTTCTACCCAGCCAAAGCCCCAAATTCTTAGCTGCTTGCCAGTTTCAGAGCATTGGTAACTTTCTTTAGAAAAGAAGCTGCAGTTCACCAACAAATCTCTATGTGCTTCTACTCTCTCCAGAATCTTACCCTACCTTTAATAGACAGACTTAAGGGCAACAGTGAATGTCTTTAATTGACACATATGAAATGCATCATAAATGTTGGGTGTTACCTTTACTGCCACCACTACTACTACTATACTGCTGCTGCTGTTGTTATAATGCTATCAATATCATCATTACCTCATTTGTTCAAATCTCACTACTTTCCAGAACAGATAAAATAGAACTTACGCATTATTTTGAATAGCTCACTTTTTCATATCAAATACATTATTACAAACAACTGCACCCCTAGAACTTTGAAAGTTCACTCTTCATTAATTGACATTTAGATAATAGTTTCTTATACTGTGACTATTATGGGTTGTATCTTAGAATGAATTAATAATATGGTTTTCATTTTCCTTGTCTGAAGTGTTGTAAAAAGTGCTCTGTCTACTTCCATCTGATTATACAAAAGAACACAATGACCTACATTCAAAGAACTTTCTCTGCTCTAAGGATTGCAGCCCTCAATGATACAATTCAGCAAGTTCTACATGACATTTTGCAAGATATGTCACAGCCAATATATCATATTGCAGATTTTTCATGGTTATTATTAAATCCCCTAAAACCATTGACTCGTGCTGTCCTTGACATAGTAAACTTCTTGTTCCCTAAAAATTTGCTACACATGTGCAATAAACCAGAATTATGCTTGCAACTTACATTTTAATCTTTGACAAAGAAAAACACTTTTTCCCTCAAGTTCAATACATCTACTTAGTATTCACACTTCTCTCTTCCAGAGCTCAAAAAACATCAGTGGGTAGAAATATGATGTTTTCTGCTTCTGTTGTTTTTCTATACAAATTTTTAGTCATAGTATAAAATGTTTGTTATTTTTGTAGGAAGTGAATTGGAAGGAAATAAACCTTGGGGTAACTGGACCCTGAAACAAACTAAAAAATCTTACCTGTTCTAAATATTAATTACCACCAGTGAGAAATTTTGTTAAGTGAATGAAAAATGGATAGAGCATGAGATAGTGTTATTTGTTTTCCTACTGGCATCAAGAAGAGACTGCTCCTGTAGGTTCTCATGTCAGGAAAGCGAGAGTTTGTTTCTCAAGTTGTAGCAATCCCATCACCTAAATGTCTAAACTTATTTTGAACACAAATGTCTTAGACAGCTAAAATATGGATCATCTATCAGTCTATCTAAATGCATTGTTTTACCCTTAGTGTCTCTCCTGGCATACCAGAGTTTTAAATATCCCTTACCATGGATCCTGGCACTTATAAAAATGGCAAAATTGTAATCTAGATTCTACATATAACACCAAATCCTAGCACTGCCATTAGCTATGTAAACTAGGCTTACTTAAACTTTGTGCCTTCGATTCCCCAGAGATGTGCCAATGGTTTTACTGAATTATATCAGATAGCATCAGGAAAAGTGTATATCAGCATAAAGTATATGGACCTAACAACAATTACACTATCAACAATAATTCACTTCCCTACTGATTGCCACTGTATCACAGTATACAAAATGAGTCACTCTTATTTTACAACTCTGGAGCTCCACTGATACATCTCAATGACTTTTTAAAAGTATTTAACAAGTTGTTCAACAATACGAGTGGATATTATAGGAGAACGATGTTTATGCATTTAAAAATAAAAACAGTTTTCAGCCATCACAAATGAAGACAAATTAAAAAATGGAAATAAGTCATTCCTGTGATGGTCATCTACCTATGCAAAATCATGATTTCAAAGTTGACTTGTCACAATACAAAGATGAAAACTAAAATTAACTAATGCCTTTTTTGCCAGTCACTCTATCAGGCATTTTCACATCCATTACCTGATTTAATCTTAACAAGAAATATCTGAGTTATTATTTATTACTTATACTTATAAAATGAGATCATAGAAGCTCAGAAATGTTTTGTAATTTGAAGAATATACGCGTTGTAATTAACACAAATGGAATTGCAATCATGATATATTTGAATCTGAAAGCCCATATAGTCTCACAATACAACAATTTCATGCTCCTCTCCATTGAAAAATAACACACAGCTGAAAAAGATACACTGCAACAAATCACAAATTACACTAAATTAGAGCTGTAAATCTTTTTTGGTTTTTGGTAGAAATACCAATAAATACTAATGTTATCATAGCCCAAAACATACTAGTCTTAAAAAACAAATAGAACATATTCATTTCACATCCTCCTTTGTATTATTATCCTGATATCCAGGTTCTTAGCTTTTAACACTGTTATGAAATGTTAGTTTGTTCCTTGTTTGAAGAAATAGATATAGATATCCACATATATGTGTGTATGTATCTACACAAGTGTGTATGTGTGTGCGTGTAAGATCCAAAAATCTTAGTGCAGTGTTAAGTTTTAATGACTTTATAAAATAAATGCTACTACTTTACAAAGTGTCATTGGGGTATTTTATTATGTAAATTCATTTTAAACTTATTTAGTTTTGTGAATTTTTGTACAGTTAATAGTTTTCTTTTTACTCAAAATTTGCCATTTTCAATCAGAAACTCTGTAAAAGATTCACCTCTAAAATCTGCATATGAGATAAAGTCTCTACTTCCAGCATAACTGGTACCAAACTCACCCTCCAACTATAAATAACTATAAACCTTGGCAAAGTAAATAAAGCAATCCTTTTCTTTTCAGTTATTAGGCAGGAGGCTGCTCAAGACTATGACCCATAGCATAATGGTAACACACCAGGTAACTCTCCTGTTCTTTCTGGTTTTCTGCATGGGGTTGGTTTCTGGACCACAGGTGAGGAAAGTGAAGCACAAGAAGAACATAGGGGATGCATTGAGTTGAGGTGGTAGAGAATGGAGTTAGATACTGCCACTAAAGCAACAAAATTTGTTACACAGGCCCCCAGAAATAAAGAAGAATGCTGAGGCTGGCACCAGAAGGCTGTGTGGAGGTCCCAATAGGTGTTTGACAGAGCTTCTTACTCACAAGAAGAGGCTCGGTTTAGGAGATTGCTGCTCCTCAGAACTTGAGAAGAGAATGGAGACAGATTGCTGAGGGAGGGGGAGCATTTTGATTTACAATCTACCTAGAGATTAAAGAGCTTTGTGAATTAATTACATGTGAATTAAAGGTAGATGCCGGAATGGACACACTTTGTGAGTAAAGACCACAAACTAGAGAAAGATTAAGCTCTAGGACTAAGAGTAAAATTAGACGAGCCTTAACAATCAACAAGATCAAGCATAACATGTCCAAAGAACTGCCAGTAATTTAAGTGACAGCTGGTGACACAACTCAACACCTTTTAAAGGAAGAAAACGTAACTCAGACTCCATCATTATAAGGGTCTAGAATGCAGTTAAAAATCTCTAATGTATAAATAAATTGGAAAATACAATCAGAAGAAAAATCAGTCAATTAAAACAGACACTGTGATGACATAAATATTGGGATTGGCACACAAGAACATTTTTTTAAAAGATATTAGAGATATATTTAAGAACCTAAGGGAAAACATTGACAAAATGAACAAACAGGTAAGAAGTAGCTGAAAAATGGAAACAATAACAAAGAACCCAAGAGAAATTCTATAACTTAAAATTATAATATCTGAAATGAAAAATTCACTGAATAGGCTTACGAGAAGATGGGAATCTGCCAAAGTAAGTGAATGTGAAATTTAAGAGATAACAATAAATTGATCTAATTTTAAGAACCAAAAGAGAGAAAGAAAAGAATGAGAGCAAATAAAAAAGATATTCAGAATTCTGTAGGGCAATATCAAGTAGTCGAAGAGGGACAACATCAAGTGAGTCTGGAAAGAAAAAAGATTAAATAAGGCAGAAAAAAATTTAAGAAATAATGGCCAAATGTTTATTAATTTGGAGCTACAGAAGCTCAGTGAACACCAAATAAAACGAATGAAAGAAAACTATATATTCCCTGGGGCATCACTGTAAAACTTCAAAACACTAAAGAAAAGGGGCCAGCCCCGTGGCCTAGTGGTTAAGTTCGGCATGCCCCTCTTTGGCAGCCTGGGTTCAGTTCCTGGGCATGGACCTACACCACTCGTCAGCAGCCATGCTGTGGTGGCGACCTGCATTCAAAATAGAGGAAGGTGGGCACAGATATTAGCTAAGGGTGAATCTTCCTTAAGCAAAAAGAGGAAGATTGGCAATAGATGTTAGCTCAGGTAGACTTATCCTCAGCAAAAAAAAAAATGCATTAAAGAAAAAGTATTGATAAAATCAATATTTTGCACATAGAGGAACAAAGGTAAAAATAATGCATTAGTTGTAAGAAAAGATAAAGGCCAGATGACAATGGTATATCTTTAAAGTGCTGAGTAAACAAGAGCTTATTCTAAAGAAGTTTCTGGGTTTGGCTTGCATCTAAGGCATTGTCTTATTACTGAATAACATAAACCCATACATTTTTTAAACATATTCTATCAGCTTGTACCGAAAGGGACAAAGGCAATAAAAATGAAAAGAGGAAATTAGACCATTGCAGTGCCATGGACAGAAAGCAGGCTGAGAAAACTAGTCAGTTGCAAACAGGAATATTTTCTTACCTGAAAGGGAGGCTGACTCACGAGATAAAACCAAAAGCTTAGAGGGCAGAGCAAAGAGCAATGGAGAGTCATTTCCCAGAATCAGGACTGAGTTGTGACTGGGGAAACAAGCAACTGGCAATCAGCACCCAGGTGGATTTCAGAACGAATAGGACCAGTAACTGCTGCATGCCTCATATTTCACTCTTTTAAGTGGGATGGTCTATTGCAGCCATCTTATGCTTGTCTCTCTATTGTAAGTTGAATACAAGGAGCAGACAACTTGCCTTCACAGATTTCAGATGGAGAGGAAAGCAATAGAGCTGCAGTAGATGTACCACTCCTAAAAAATTCATCCACACCTGGACCTGATTTAGATGATAAGATCCTGAACCTCAACCAGAGCCTGATTACCTGATGGAATGAGATTTTAGGGGTGTGGGTAAGGACACAAGGTGACTGTATTTAGCATGTGGGAGGGATAAGAACTGTTTCAGTGAGAAGGCACTGTGACAGATTATATTTTTCATAATGGTCACAGTAATGTTTCAGTCAGTCCACTTTTCTTTTCCCAAACCTTGGCTTTCCCCTATCAAGAGGTGAAGGGCTTTGGAGACCCAAATTATAAATGCACTATAGCAGAAGTGACGCTGAGTGATATCTTAGGACAGGTTAGAAAGACAATGCAGCTTCCACTCGGCTTTCCTTGTCTTTTAGAATCCAGACTTCATGTTTTAAGGAAGACTCCGCCACATGGAGAGGCCATGTTGAGGTGTTCAGATAGATAGGCCCTACTAAGGTCCCCTCTGACAGACTGCATTGATTGCCAGATATGTTAATGCACAAACTTGGAGGTGATTTAACTTCCAGGCTTTGAGTTTATTAGGTAATGCTGATTAAAGCAAAGACAAGCTGTTCCTGTTGAGCCCTGCTCAAATAGCAAATCATTGAGGGAAAAATTATTGTTGTTATAAACCACTAGTTTTGAGATGGTTTGTTTCAAACCATAATAGGTTACCAGAATATGCACATAAGGAAAATAAACGTCCTCAAAGTGATATCACATCCATAAAAATAAACAGTTTGATATAAAGTATATGTAACGCATATGTTTGGAAATTAAAAATATAATTTGTATAAAATGTAAAACAAAATATTATATGTAAAATGTAATATAGGGCCGGCCCCGTGGCTTAGCGGTTAAGTACGTGCGCTCCGCTACTGGCGGCCGGGGTTCGGATCCCGGGCGTGCACCGACGCACCGCTTCTCCGGTCATGCTGAGGCCGCATCCCACATACAGCAGCTAGAAGGATATGCAACTATGACATATAACTATCTGCTGGGGCTTCAGGGAAAAAACAAAAAGGAGGAGGATTGGCAATAGATGTTAGCTCTGAGCCAGTCTTCCTCAGCAAAAAGAGGAGGATTAGCATGGATGTTAGCTCAGGGCTGATCTTCTTCACCAAAAAAAAAAAAAAAAAAAAGCAATATATATTTACTCTTATGGGTAAGCTTTGAAGAGATAATCTTAAATAAAAATGATAATTTGCTGGAAAATATATATATAGCTACATATATATACATTATTGTAACATTAATATGTAGTATAAAGAATTGGTTATGGAACAAAGAATTAGTAAAATATATAAATACTAACTGGAAGAATTTATATCAAATTTAGGAGAATAGTTGCCTTTGAAGAGAGAGTGAGGGAAATGGAAAAGGTACTTTAAATTTATTTAATAGGCTATTTATCTTCTATAAAAATTATGGGAAGAAAAATAAAGATATATGAACTTTTATTAATGAGAGTGGGAGTTATGTTTTCAGGACATTTTCTGTTTTTTTACTGATAAATATTGAGGAAAAAATATTTCAAAAGTTGGAAAATACATGGCTAATCAGCCCTGGGATCATCTCAGAAGGCATAGCAAAGACACAAGGAGATGGATAACTAGGTGTTCCAAAAGGTGAAAACAAGGATAGTAATGGTGAAGAAATAGAGATAAAATATCACAATGTTTTCTAAAACTGAAGAAGGACCCCAAGTTATAATCCAGTGAAATTTGAGAACTCCAAATATGAGAAGAAAATTACAGAAGGAGTGGGGGATGCAAACAAATACACAAAAACAGAAAGATTTATCTACAAACAAATGGAATTAGATTTCTGTCAGCTGTAGCTAGACTACAATGAAGTAAAGATGTAAAAACTTTCAGAAAAAATGAAATTCTCTGTCCAGACAGAATATTAATCAAGTGTAAGGGAGCTAAAGATTGTTATTTTCATACAGGCCAAGACTCAGAAATGTTATTACCCAATAACCATTTCTGAAATAATTTCTTGAAAATGTAGTAGATTGGTAGGTAGATAAGCAGATAGATAGAGTAGGTTTGAGATTTAAAAAAAGAGTAGTAAAAATGCGATTTCTCTGGAGTATGTAATATAAAAATTCAGATGGAGATGCCTTGAGTTATTTTTTACTCAATGTTATTCTCTTTGTGGATTTCTGGTCAACTCTCCTCTACCGTTACCTGTTTTCACAACTGAACTATTTGTTAGATTTCAAGTTCTAACTTCCACAATTGTATTGCCCAAACAAATAATTATGATGATAAATGGCTGAATTTACAAGTATTTTTTTCACAGCAGTGGACTATTGGTCTTAAATATAGAAAGACTTGAAGCATCAATTATAAATAAAATTATGCAAATATAAATAAATATTAATTTTAAATATAATATTTATGATCAACCTGGTGTAAACTAATTGTACTAGAACAAATTTATGAAAAATACGAAAATGAACAGAGGGGGATGTTAAGTGTTTCACTGACATTCCCAGATTTATTGACTGACATCTGGTAAGAATCAACAGTAAATTTAGATCATCTTCAATAAATTTATTTACTCTCTGTACTTTTTTTACTTTCTACGTAAAGATAGTGAGACATCCTTTATAAAAGCAAATGTGAATCCCAGGAAGACAAGCGGATTAAGTGAGTTATTTCAAGTGAATTAATATGCCTGATGATTTACTGTATTTTAACTTAAAAAAAAAAATACTACCCAAGTCACAGATGAAATTGATTTTAATTATATCCTCAGAGAACAATTTTTCCATTTAAATCTCACTCGAATCCTTATTGGGAAAGGAAATCCATGGAGAAAGCAGGGATTGTATACAGAACAGAAATGGTAGCTACATAAACTGTCAATACTCTTCTGTATAATGCCACTAGAAAGACACTTTGAAAATACAATTTAAATTTAAAACAAAGACAAGACAGTCTGCTCTCCACCTGGAATTTTACTGCTCTTCATTCACACTGGCTAATATCTGAAGAAGAGTTCTGAGTGGCATCATTACACGTGTACACACTTGCGTTGCTCAAATGGCTTAAGCAATGCTTCTGGTGCCCATCCAACTCCAACAGCAGGTAGTTTAGTTTTAATCGCATGCAGTGTTCTAAATGCGCTTAGCGACACAGAATCTGGTGTGTGAGCCATTCCACGCAGAAACTATGCCATGTGAATATTTAAATCCATTGACTAATTGCTGCAGTCACTGGGTCTTAGACATAAAATCATTGCTTTCTTAAGGTGCATGCAGATGTTTGTAAACTTAGATTTTAAATAAATGATTCTCCGTTTACTTTTTCAACTTAACAAACATTTACTGAGCACAGCTTGTACAAGGAGAATTGAGCAAATCAAAGGAATATTGACTACGATTATCACAGCAAAGTTTCTAAACTCATAGTCCAATAAATACAGTGGATGTACATCTTTATCCTCACTAACAATGATCCAAAAATACATAAGCAAAAGAACCCCAAGAAGTTATCCTATGACTCCAATCCACATCTTTCCTGTGTTCAGACATAAGGTATTAACATCAAACATGAATTACGATGACTATAGCATGCACTTGAAAATGCACTTAAATTCTTACAAAACGATGTTGTGGATTTCTTTATATATAAAAATGCAAAGCGATACATTTAGGAAATCTCTGGATTGGAACTACATTTTAGTATTATTACAAGTTTTGTTTTCTTATTGTTAAAACATTCAAGATTTTATTGAGGTTGATAATAACTCAGCAGCCTCAAGACAAACAATTTATCCACTATAATGACAACTCATTAAGTCTCTGAAACCATTTTTAACAAATTAATATATTTAGCACAGGTCCTGGAGATTATGTAACAAAATATGTTCCTTTCTTTTATACAACTCTCCATTTATATGTCTTTCTTCCTGTCACTTTTGCCTAATCTTTAAGAATTGTGCAGACCTCTCTGAGAACTTGCATGTTTAGAACTTCTATGTTTCTCTTCTTTGAGGTCATCCAAAATTTAAAGTAGACTTTACTTCAGAAAATATAGTGATTTAAGAAAACAAATGAGGGGGCGGCCCGGTGGCGCAGAGGTTTAAGTTCGCACGCTCTGCTTCAGGGCCCCGGGTTCGCTGGTTCTGATCCTGGGCGCAGACCTACTCACCGCTCATCAAGCCATGCTGAGGCAGTGTCCCACACAGAGCTACCAGAAGAATGAACAACTATGACATAACAACTATCTACTGGGGTTTTGGGGAAAAAGAAAGGAAAAAAGCAGGAAGATTGGCAACAGATGTTAGCTCCGGGTCAACCTTCCTCAAAAAACAGAAAAAAGAAAAGAAAACTTAAATCACTTTTCATTACAATGTCTCATGCCCCAGACTCTTTTATATCTTTCCTCTTAATTGTTTGAAATCTGCCTCCCATACTTTGGGGCTGTACTTTTGATAATAATCATCTTTCACCTGGGTAGTTATCTCAAACTACTAAATGCACAGATCAATTACTTCCCCACAAAACTGATTACCATACATCTATTTTCCTGGGTTTACTGGAGTTTGAATTAGCCTTACATTATCGCATTTGTCAGAAGGATTTCTATGAGCTTAAATTTATCTTTTTTCAAATAAACTTATTTTCCTCATTTTATATAACACACACCTATAATAGAAAATATAGGAAACCCAGAGAAATTAAATGGAAGATATAAATGATGCATTGCCCAACTCTCTGGAACCATCCCTTATTATAACAGGTCAGTATATATGAGACCAGTTTTTGCACATGTGTATGCCTGCATTTAATTTTCTACTTTGTTGTGTTTTAAGTAAGTCCTACATAATATCCAAGATAATCATCCTGATTTTAAATAGAGATTTGGTTATAATAGTTTAGATATGGTCTTTGCAGAAAATGTGAAAAAGACAGATATGTATAAAATTATTAGTAACCTTCTATCCAGAGAAAAGTACACTTAATATTTCTATATAGAGTTGCATAAAACATTGTGATAAATATTTTGATTGCTAAACAACATGAATAGAAATTATATATATGTACGTATATATCCATATACAATATGATATATAAGATATCATAGTGAGTTACCTAAGTCATTTTTTATTTCCATTTGCTTTCTTTTATTTTTCAATGGAGAAGGTTAATAAACCACCTAATGGTGGTCACTAATGGTCATCAACACATTCTTTATATTCTCCTCCAACTATTACTTGTCTAAGTTCCTTTGTGAAATATATTTAAAAATCAGTATCTGTATAGTAAGACCTGAAATAGTGAAACAAGAATAAAAGTATAAGGAACACTCTCACATGTGTTATAAAATCAATTGTTTTTCTTTTCTTTTCAGTTTTCCCTCAAAATCCTCCCTCTACACATGCAGGTAAAACCTCAAGCTGTGTTCTTATTTGTAATGGTAAGTGTCATTTTGGTGGCCATGTGGCTACACAGCATGAGGTAGTTACGATGAACCATGATGAAAAACGACAGGTGCAAAATGAGAAAAGTTTGCACACAACAACCTCAGCTTTATGAAGGCTTCAGGTTTACCTATCACTGCAGAACCTTGATCTGCTGCGGCTCAAAACAAGGAAGGGAGTCCACCTGTTTTGCCTGAAGCAATAATTAAGATCAAACAGAACATGCTTTGCAACAGCAAGACATGACAAGCAGTGGAGGAAAAGGCTTTTACAGCAATGGCAGTAGAAGTCACTTTCTCCAAAAAGAGTCTCAGTTATTATCAAGTCAAGCACCATGGTAATAACCCAGCAGCGAATCAGATGAAAGAAAAGTAGATAGAGCAGGTGGTGGAACAGTGTTTGCATTGCCACAGAATAAATTATTTTAAACATTCAGGCAAAATGAAGGGAGAGAGAACTCAACAGAATATTTTGAGATATTTCCTGTGGACACTGCGTCTCCTCAGTTTCTATCTACATCACTGAGCTTCAGGAGAGGCCTAAATGGGAGCATGTTTCTTAAATCATAACCATCAACATCTGACAGATTAGCTAGTTTTAATAAGTTAATATTTTTTCTTAAACATGACACACATTCATCAGATACCCACAATCACATTGTGCAATTTGGATGACACAGTTGCTTATATAAAGGATGCTTTAGCTGCATCCTTTCGAAGTGAGATTGGAAGGCTGACCCGGTGACTGGCGTGCACAGGGAGTGATTCCACTCCCCCCACCCACCGAGCGAAAACGTACTTATAGCCATCAATCCATGTCGTCTCCTTTATGAATCTCGTTTCTGTGGAGGCTAGAGAAGTATGAGTGGCAGTGTTTTGTAGGTGTGAGACGTAGCAAATTGCACCTAATATTAAGGAATCAATCTCAAAACCCTATCCTTTTCACAGATTCTAAACAACTGTGATAACTGGACCTAAAAAATAATAGGTGCCTGTGCACACAAATAGCAACCATGACAAATAGCATCATCTAATCAAGTCTAAGCAGAACCTAAAATCTGACGGCTTCAAACTCCAACATTTAAAAATAAACCCTCAGAGTAAAACAATCATCACATTGTTCTTTCCCGGAAATATCGGCATAAATGAAATGTGTCTATTGTCTATTTGTATTAGATATAATGGTAAATTAATACTTCCTAAAATGTTAATTAATGTGTATTTTACTAATGAATATAATTTTAATATAATTTGAAAGTATAGAAATAAAAAAATAG
Source organism: Diceros bicornis minor (assembly GCF_020826845.1). NCBI lineage: Eukaryota > Metazoa > Chordata > Mammalia > Perissodactyla > Rhinocerotidae > Diceros > Diceros bicornis. The sequence continues at coordinate 51,850,467 of NC_080761.1, forward strand.
TTTTTCCACAATCCAATGCATGCAAGGTGATATTCTGAGTATTTGGGGGATATTTCTTTTTTTTTTAATTTTTATTTATTTATTTTTTTCCCCCAAAGCCCCAGTAGATAGTTGTATGTCATAGTTGCACAGCCTTCTAGTTGCTGTATGTGGACACGGCCTCATTGTGACCGGAGAAGAGGTGCGTTGGTGCCCTCCCAGGATCCGAACCCAGGCCGCCAGCAGCGGAGCGCACACACTTAACCGCTAAGCCACGGGGCCGGCCCCTGGGGGATATATCTTTTCAACATGAATTACAATGTGTAAAGTGCCCATAAGAGTTCCTGGTACATCATACGGGCTCTGTAAGTATTTGTTAAGTAAAAAATGAAATTTACCTACATTTATAATCATGAGGTACATATAACGTTGTGACGTGCACTTTTTTTAAAACTTCACATCTAGTTATAATGATTTTTATGAAAAAAATAAAAAGGCAATGTATAACATATATAAGCTTAATGTACACATATAAAAGGTATGGAATGAAAAATTAGTTTCACTCTAAGATTTTCTATCCCAATTAGGAGACATAAACACTAATATATTTTCTAGTATATCCTTCCACATATATCCCTTATACACCTTACATATACAGTCATATGTATGTCTGTGTATGTGTACATATTTGTGTATGAAAGTGTGTATCATATTTAGACAGTAAATTTTAATAAAAAAGCCTGTATATTATAACCATTGTATTTTTGCAAATTAGTGTGTCTTGGAGATACATCACATATATATATATGTGTATATATGAAACTCTCAGCTAATAGGAACAAAAGAAGGAAATTCTTACTCTGATAAGAGATATCTTATAGGCCAAATACTAAATTATCCTCCCCTGAATTCAAAAACAAGACTAAATATTCACTATCACCACCTCTGTTCGACTGGAGGAACTACACAGGACAACAAGAAAAGAAATGCAAGTACAAAATTTCGAACCCCAAAAGTAAAGCTGTCATTATTACAAGATGAGAAAATTGCTCTGGAGAAAAACCATGAGTATCGATTAGCGAATTTAGCAAATTCTTGGATATAAAGGCAACGTATAAAAATGAATTGAATGCTCTATGTGGCTGGCAGACTTTCTTTAAAGGGCAAGATAGTAAATATTTTAGCTTTTGTGGGCAACGTAGTCTGTCACAACCACTCAATTCTGTTACTGGAGCATTCCTTCTGTTTGTGGTCCCAGCGCTGTTCCACACTGTAAGATTGTTGTAAGCCTCTGCTGCTCTGAACAGGTGGTAGTGTTGTGGTACTGTGTTCCCTTCACATATTTCTCAACAGTCTCCTGTCTCTACCTATTTTAATATTCAACCAGTTTTGTTTGCCTCACAATATAATTCTATCTGCAACATAGTTTTAGATAGCTATTCTGACTATTTGATAGTAATCTAGTGACTTTTTTTCTTTAGTTTAATGCACATTTGTTTCAATAGATGTCAAGGATTCTAAGCAGGTGGGATCTAACTGTCATTTTGAAGTCAGTATTCCTGTCCATCAATTACTCATCAAGAAAAACACATTTGTTTCCAGCAAAGATAAGTATGGCAAGATAGCCTCATTATCAGAGGCTGGAACAGCATAGAACAAATCCACTTGAAGTCCAAGTTTCTGCCTGATTTTACAAGCATATTTTGAGAAACTGATCTAAGATTCCTACACTGAACAGGAATATCAACCCAGTTTTAAATACCAACATCTGCTTTTTCTTAATATTGCTGAACACTTGTAGGAAACTGATTGCAGGAGGTACAATCAGCTAATACTTTATTTGCATACTCCATGGCCCTGAAACACTAGCTCTTTTATATGCATATATTTTAGTGCCACAGTCATCTCAGGGAAGAAATTAGGTCACACAGAGCACCTTCTTCCTAATTTCTATCTTTATATACCATTTGATGTAGTAAGAAAACATCAGCAGAAACTGTACTTAGCATACTAGTAAACTCAAATTTCCATCATATTGAAAAGAGTGACATTGGAACAGCAATAAAAATCCATTCTGTTAGTAGCAAACATGAACAATTGTAGTCACCAGCAAAGGCATGTAAGACATGGTCCAATAAATCATTGACAACCGTATTAGCAGTGACAACTCTATCCAGTATGTTGAATACAGAAATTTTTATAATTTTTTGCAAATTATAAAAGCTAATGTAAGCAAGGCTAAATGCTTACATTTCCAGTCATAGCTAAACTGCGACATATTCACTGGGCTTTGCCTGGCCCTCTAGTCCCAGTATCATTCTTTTCCACATAGCTGAAGCCACTTGATCTCGACTGTAGACTCAATGTCTCTAAATTTCTAGGGTTAATTCTCACTTGAGACAGAAAGGATGAAAGGGGCTGTGACCTATTATTCTGCAACTTTTCCTTCCTATCCTTGGAAACTCTTCAGAAAGAATATGTTTGCTAAGTTCGTAAATGTAGTGTCTATTTTGTTCCTCCATCTTGTTGAATGATTATTGTTTCTAGTGCTCAAGTCCATATTCTAGTTACTTTCATGGTCCTCAATCAGCCAGTATCTAGGACCTTGTCTTCCTCTTGGCAATCTGATCTCCAAGGAGCCCTACTGCGTAACTGAAGCCATTCTTGGTAGATCTATCTAAGGCCCTTGCTATATTCTGGCTGGGTCAGACTATAGTTCTCCTGGCGTCTCTTTCCTCATAAAAAATGTCTGATGTCAGTCCTAGGCTTTAAAATAGACATAATATGAGAGTGTCTTAACTTAGAATAACAAATACCTTCATATAGATAAGTAAATTACATCTTGTAAACATCTTCATGGTGATAATATAAAAATGTATCATGTAAATAATGTTAATAAAAATTATTTTTAAAAACAGATTCTTGCTCTAATTATACAATCCAACAATTGCACTCTGGTGTTTACTCAAAGGAGTTGAAAATGTATGTCAGCACAAATACCTACACACAGATGTTTATAGCAGTTTTATTCATAATTGCCCAAACTTGGAAGCAACTAAGATGTCCTTCAGTAGGTGAATGGATAAACTGTGGTACATCCAGACAATGGAATATTATTCAGCGTTAAAAAGAAATGAGCTATCAAGCCATGAAAGGACATGCAGGAAACTTAAATGCATGTAAATATATGAAAGAAACCAATCTGAGAAGGCTACATACTGTATGATTCCAACTGTATGACATTCTAGAAAAGGTAAAACTATGGAAACCGGAAAATGATCAGTATTTGCTATGGGTTAACGGGGAGGGAGGGATGAATTGGCAGAGAATAGAGGAATTTTAGGACAGTGAATATGCTGTAAGTGGCAGATATATGTCATAAATCCCTTCAAACCCATAGAATGTATGACACCAATAGTGAACCCTAATGTAACCTATGGACTTGGAATGCTAATGGTGTGTCAATGTAGGTTCATCAACTGCAACAAATGCACCACTATGGTGGAAAATGTTGATAATGGGGGAGGCTATGCATGTGTAGGGGCAGAGGATATGTGGGAAATCTTTGTATCTTCTGCTCAATTTTGTTGTGATCCTAAAACTGCTCTAAAAAATAAAGCGTGTTCAAATAAAACCTGACTCTTAATTATGTCATAATCTACCCATTCTCTTGATATAAATACCACAGCATCATTTATAAATTCTCTATCATTTCTGCCCCACCAGAATGTAATATTACTTAAAATGCTAAATATAATAGCTTTCATTAATAACTGTCTATTGAGAGAAAGCCATTTTACATGATCAGAAACTGAATTATTAAACACACGTAAATTTAATTTCAATATTTGAAGATATGTAACTCAAATAATAATTAACATAATATTTATAATTGCACATTCTACAAAGAATATATTTTATTGAGTAAAAGAGATATTTTCCTTTTTCTTGTTTCTATCATATGTTTGATTGTCAATTGATGATTCTAAGATGCTATAAAATATTTATAAAGTACTTATGTCTCCCTTTTAGCCTTATTCATATTATTCTTAGGTTTATCTTACACCTTTTTGAGTAGATGACAATAAAATTTAGTAGTTTCTCATTTGAATAATAAAGAATTCTTGAATTGCAAGGGTGTGGAAAAATAAGATCATGTTGCATTATAACCTTCCCAGCATAATGGAGTTTTCTGAGGCTGGCACAAAGGATGATGCAACTTTCAGAAGAGCAGTTTAACAGTAATTTTAAAAATAAGAGATATAGTAATGAGGAAGACTATTATTGTGTAGTTTAAGCATTGATTTAATTAAGAATAATAATTTTATCGATTTAATTGTTTTATTTAATTATATAGTACTCTGCTATTGATCATATTATATAACATAATTATGTAATTAACTTAATTAGTGTGTAATTATCATGATCATTACTAAGCATCACCAGAAATAGTCACAGATAAGTGCATTGTTCCAGGAGTAATATGTCAAAAGTAACTGTAGACATAATAGCTAATATATTTGCAGAGTCTTGAAATCCTGGTAAGAGCTCTGCTATGTTAGGGTTATCTTGTATTTACCCCCAGAGTCTTCATAAACTGGATGCCTCAGTGACAGTTCAGACTCAACCTTACCAACTGAGACTTAACCAGCAATTGAGACAAAGGCTAGAAACCTTGTAAATGTTTAAGGTTGTTCACTGGGCATTAAATAGAATATATCCTTTGAACTAGGAGATCACCCAGGGTCTCCGTTTGCACCTAGACTAGAACAAATGTACATCACCTCACATTTCAAGTTATTTTATTGATCTCTACAATACAGCTTTAGATTGTATTTTACAATTGCAATCATCTTCAGCTTTTCAATCCATTTATTCCTGCTTTTATGTATTTTATTAATATCGCCTTTAGATTATGCCCTTGCTGCTTTTAGGTGCTTGATTAAATTATTTTTTTAATTTTTAATTTTTTTGGTAAGGAGGATTGGCCCTCAGCTAATATCTGTTCCAATCTTCCTCTATTTTGTATGTGGGACACTACCACAGCATGGCTAGGTCTGCGGCCGGGATCCAAACCCACGAACCCTGGGCTGCCGAAGTGGAGCACACAAACAACCACAATGCCACCAGGCCGTCCCTTGTTTAAATTATTTTTAATTTTATTTTCAATTGTTCTTTGTAATAATCAAAACATTTAAAGCTATGGAGATTTCCTCAAGTAAAGATTTGCTCACCTCCATATATTTAATAATTTTTTGTTTTTTACTTTTCCTAAATTTCTTCTAGTGATATTGTTTTTATTCCATTTTTGACACCAAAACTATTGAGAAAGAAACATTTAAAATAAAGCTTAAAGCGTTTGGGCTTTTCTCTTTCTTGGTTTCTCTTTGTCTTATTAAATTAAATTTTAATTGTATTATGTTCAGAGAATGCATACAATTTTTACTTCTTACAATCAATTAAGGCTTTATTTATAATGTAAGATATCAATTTTGTAAGTATTCTGGGTACATTTGAAAAGAAATATTTTGTAGTTGGTGGAGTAGATCACTAGAGGATTTTACTGTGATGGAAAATTGTTTATGCCAATCATTCCCAACGCATCTTTATAGATTAATTACTGATGCAACGATAGGCTTGTAAAAAAGGAAACTGTGTATGTGTGTCGGTTTCAGTGTATAAAGAAAACAGTAGAAACACTCTCTTCTACCCTAAAACCAATATACAATATACTGACAAGATCATGGCATTCCACCTCAATCTAGACGTGATAGATGAAATGAGAGAGACAGATTTAGACCATGATTTGACTACAATTGGGTTCCTTATTCTATGACTTGTCAAAATAGGATTTCACCCTCCAAACAAGCAAGGCATCACAGCAAAGCCAATCAACTCCAAATATGCATCTTACTGATCTTAGTTTAATCGCCTGCAATCATCATAAGTAGGGGTCTCTGCTCGTCCGTGAATGAGGAGCACTCATCCATCTTCCCAAGGTTGCCCATCAGAAGTAGGCTTTTAACTCTAACTAGCTTATACATTAGTAGGTAATAGAGGGCTAATTATTATTAGATCAATTTCTCGTATCTCTCATTGGGACATAACATGACATCGACCTTTTAGTAGTAAGACTACCAGTGAAGAATAGAGTATGAATTCTTAGTTGCAGTCACAAGACGATTCTTAAGATACAACATAGCATTTTGCATTTCTATGTGGGTTTTTTTTGTTTTTGTTTTCTTTTTTGAGGAAGATTAGCCCTGAGCTAACATCTGATGCCGATCCTCCTCTTCTTTGCTGAGGAAGATTGGCCCTGGGCTAACATCCATGTCCATCTTCTTCTACGTTATATGGGACGCCGCCACAGCATGGCTTGATGAGCGGTGCATTGGTCCTTGCCAGGACCCGACCTGCGAACCCCGGGCTGTGGCAGCGGAGCACATGAACTTAACTGCTACAAGACCGGCCAGCCCCAATTTCTATGTGTTTTTAATTGTAGAGAATGAAGTCTGTCAGCTCACTTGGAAATGATAAATTAAATGAAAAATTAAGTCCTGAAATGATTTTTATATGACTTTAGGGCCCACCTCCAGGAAAATTACTGGTTGCTCAATGCTCATTTTTATTACCAATATGCACAGTGTGTCCTTTTCAATAGTTGTGTTTTTAGCATGCATACCATTACAAAATTGAGAAAAAAATTGAAATAATTTGGTCTGCAGTGACTAACCTGCCCTATCTCTTTCCTAAGAGGATTATTTATGAAGCTCTCACTTCAGTAGTTCGAAACTTTTCCTGCCCTGGAACTCTGGTAGTCTTAGTTCAACAGAGACACACAATTCAAAAGTGTGGACCCAGGGCTCAGTTCTTTAGTGACTTATTGTTATGCCCCATTTGATTCTTCTTCCCCACAAATTTCCCACTGAAAAAAATAACAAGCTCACCAAACTCTCATAAGATGCATGCCTTTTCCATATTAAGCCCTCTAACAGAATGTAAATGACAGTACCTTAGGCATACACAAATTGGGCACCAGAAAAACTATTCTCAGGCACAAATAGAAAGCAGTGAGAATGTATTTTCTCCATGAAAAATGAAAAACATCATGTCAATGATAATACAGGTAAAGATAATCATATTTCACTATGGCTGAAATGAAATATTAACCTGCTTCTTTCTTTGGTCACTTATCATGGGAAAATGTATGGTTACATGTGTTTAAATCCTAGAAATCAGATCATTAAATAGGTCCACTTGTGAGCGGAGGCTAGGAAGACAATCACTGTTTCCTTCTTCATTTCCTCCTTCCCTCCTTCCTTCTTTTCTTTCTTCCATCTTTCTTTCATTTATGTTTTTTAAAATAAACACTATATTCCCAAACCAATGAGGAACTACAACCTGTAAGAAAGCTTAACATAGATTTCTGTGTCATCTAGTATGTATGATGCCAGAAAATAGCAATAAGAAGGCAGATATACTCTATTCTGCAATGCTTTTGCAATCTGCTGAGAAGAAAGATATGTAAGGAAAAAAAGTTACATAACATGGGATAAACACAGAAAAATAAAACTCTCTAAGCTAAAGTCTCAATATAGAGAAAAAAATAATAAAGTGAGGAGGGGGCTTAAGGAAGTTCTCAAAGAAGGTGATATGTCATCATGCTTTGAAGGGAAAAATAAGAGTTTTTCAGGTTGACAAGCATAGCAAAGAATATTCAGGCAGAGGACACAGAGGTAAGATACTAAGTAACAGCCAGATTCCTTCAGGGAAGTCTGGGTCAGTGCATCACAAACCTGGCTGATGTTTAGAATTGGAAACACACACACACACAAAAGGAAGATCAGCCCTGAGCTAACATCCATGCTAATCCTCCTCTTTTTTGCTGAGGAAGACCGGCTCTGAGCTAACATCTATTGCCAATCCTCCTTCTTTTTTTTTTCCCCCAAAGCCCCAGTGGATAGTTGTATGTCACAGCTGCACATCCTTCTAGTTGCTGTATGTGGGACGCGGCCTCAGCATGGCCGGAGAAGCGGTGCGTTGGTGCACGCCCAGGATTCGAACCCGGGCCACCAGTAGCGAAGCGCGCGCACTTAACCGCTAAGCCACGGGGCCGGCCCCAAGAAGGCACCTCTTTAAGCCAAGGAGAGAGGTCTCACCAGAAACCAAACTCACCTGCACCCTGATCTTGAACTTCTAACCTTTAGAACTGTGAGAAAATAAATGTCTATTGTTTTAGCCGCCCAGTCTGTGGTATTTTGTTACGGCAGACCAAGTAGACTAAAATACGTTCCTTTTTTGGCTTATATTCCATAAAAGATTAAAACTATTTTTTATATATTATAAAGATACTGTAAGTAAAATATTGTCTTGGTTAAGCAAATATTATATGTCAGCTAAGTCCCCCCTCTAAGTAAATTACTTCTACACAAAAGTCTAGTCATGCAAGTGATTTAACTTAATACTTCAGGTGAAAGTGACAGAGAGAGAAAGAGAGAGTAAGAGCACTGCGTATCAATCTTTTGAGTAGCTTCATGGACATTTGCAAACAGTATATGAACGTTAAAGATGAAGATACTGATGATATGCTGTATCTGATGTACTGATGTATAGTTTACATTTAGTCAATTAAGTGAAGTCTGTTTCTTTATCTTTTACATAATTACCAATAATTTAATGTCTGAATTTTCTAAAGACTGTTCCTAATCCATGTGACTTAAAACGTATCTCAATATTTTACATGAGAATATGTTCATTGAGAAAGCCAGTTAAAATTATTGATGCTCTATCTGGCTGTATATGCTACCTGCCAGATGTTTATGCAGCTGAAATTCCCAGGGGAACTATAATATGGTCTAGAATGCCAGGAGGATTATTGAAAGAACTTTAAATTCCATTGTAAACTATGATGAATAAAATTAAGAAGTAACAATACTTTAACTTATTCCTTCCATCATTATGTATGTCAAATGTTTACCAGTTATAGAAATCAACTAGTCAGACAACTCATCTATATTACATTTTCCTATTATTTTCCAATAACTATAAAAATCATTTTAACATTTGCTGGATGTAGATAAGTGCGTGTGAAAGGAGGCTATGTGGAATATCCCTAATAATTCAAAATCTCTTTGTGTCATATTTAATATCTACATATTTTCTCTTTGTGTATTGTAATTCATATTCTGTGCATCATATAACATCTCAAATTTGGGTAAAATTGCAATAAACTATCTTAACTATATGACAAAGTCTCTAATATATTTGATTATTATACTATTTTTGCGGATTAATGAGCCTAACTGCATAATTTGTCACACTCCTCTAACAGTAACTATTCAACTTAACATCAGTCTAGAGGATTGAGGTATTAAATATCATAGTATATAATACCCGAAGCTATTGATCTGAATAAAATATACATAGCTTTACTCCTTCTTTAATTTAGTATGGTGTTAATCCCACGTCTAAATACATTTCTTAATCACCACCACCTCCATCAGTGCCAACTGGCTCTTTCTCCTGAATCATCCACCTCCTCTACCCCCAAACCTACCTTTACACATTATGATAAAACTAAGGTAAATATTCCACTGGCTCCATTGATAGAAAGGATTGGATTTTATTGGAAACGGAAGGACTGGAGATAAATACAAAAATATTTTTTAATATGTGAAGGTGCAAGATTATCCATTTATAACCTCTATCATTTTGTGTAGCTGATGAAATATAAGAGGTACCATAAACTCTCAGAATTGAGTTATATTAATGCATTTTTCTCACTTCCCAAAGTAATAGACTTAGAGCTATTACATTATAAAAGAGGTAATTTAGGATGTTATAAAATATTGTTTTGTCACTGATTTGAACATTTTTAAACAACAGAATAATTAACTTTCTATTTAAAATTATTTTAAATTCGTGGGATAAGAATATACGTATACAAAGAAATATGACATTGAAATATTCGAGTAATCTAATATTATTACTTTCCCATTATATAGATGCCAACTGAACCTCAGAGACTGTATCAGTTCTTTATTTTAGTAGAATAAAACAGCAAGACACAATCTGCTAGTGATGCTCAGTGTTAAAGTAGGTCAATCCTTAATCAGGCTATTACATACAGATTTTGCCTACTTGTCAAAATTCCACTGTAACCATCCTGGTCCATGTCACCAGCATCTCTCACTTGAATTATTACATAACTTCTGCTTGTACTTCTCATTTATGCTCTTGCTGTCAATAAAGTCAATTCTGCAGACATATTTATCCTTTTAAAACATAAAGCTAATCATGGAACTCTACTGCTAAAATATTCCAATGGAGGGACTATTACAGTCATGTCATTCTTGGTAACTTTAGCCAACCCTCTTGCTGAGAGTTAGAAATAAAGCCAGACAAAATTGTTTTACTAAAAAACATTTTTTTTGAAAGAATCAGAGAGTATTAAGGATATTAGGAATTCTAGGAACAAGATCTTGGGGAAGAAAGAAACTCAAAAGTGTGACGTTAACATTTGGAGTCATTCTATGGAGTCATGTATAGATTCCAAAAATGACTGCTGAGACACTACAAAACTGATGGAAGCTTTTAGCAGATTCATGGGCCCATATAGATAAAATTAGATTTCAAAGGCCACCAAAAAGTGACAGATCAGGTAAAAACTCCCAGGTATTATGTTGGAAACCTGAGTGTGGAAATCGTAGGAGCAAGAGTGAACTGGAAAACTTTAGGCCCTCATATGGCCTAAAGAAACTCTTTACTGAAATTAAAGTAATAAGGAAATATTATTGTCCCTAACATAATTCCTAGCCAATAGAAAAAAAACAATTAACTCTGAAAAGAGAGAAAATCATTCAGATTTTTAAAATTTCTCTAAAGTTTGTAATATACAATGTCTGCCACTCATACAAAAATAAACAGTCATAAAAGGAAAAAAGACAACAATGCAAACAAAATTCAACAGAAACTGAAGATAGTAGAAACTGATCTACAAGAGATCCAGATAATGGAGTTATAAAACAGACAAAAACAAAACCTCCTATATTTAATATTTTTGAAGCAATAAAAAATAGATAAAGAATTGCAGTAGACTGAAACCTGTAATAAGCAGTAGGGAAATTATAAAAATAAAACATATAATAACTGAAATTAAGAATTCCACCGATAGTTTCAATAGTAGATTATTCACAACTAAAGTGAGAACTGGAGTATTGATTACAAAAAAAGAAAAAAAGAAAAATTTAAACAGAATCATGAAAAAAAACAAAGGATGAAGAACTAAAAATGTGCAAGAAACTATGGGAGATGGTACGAAGTCATATTAGGGATACAACTGGAGTCTGAGAAAAACAGGAGAATGAAAACGCGGTAGAAACAATATTAAAATGATGATGAGAAGCCCATAAAGAATCACACATGCACACACACGCACACGCACACACACGCACACGCACACAGACAACACACCATTGTCAAGCAGCTAAAAACCAAAGAAAGTAGAGAAGAAATTCATAGAAAAATAAATTTTTAAAAGACAATAAAAATTTAATCTAGCTACACACCATAAATAATATAAACCTTTAAGCAATGAAATAATATCTTCAAAGTTGTAATCTAGAATTTCCTACCTAGTAAACATACTCCCTCAAAATAAAAAGTGAAGTAAAGACATTATCAGAGTAAACAAAACAAAACTCTGTGAGATTGGCAAAAGTAGATTGACACTAAAGTAAATATTAAAATCTGCCCTTCACTGGCCCAGTGGCATAGTGGTTAAGTGCGTACACTCTGCTCCGGCAGCCCAGGGTTCACAGGTTCGGATCCTGGGCGCGCACTGTCACACCGCTTGTTGGGCCATGCTGTGGCAGCATCCCATATAAAGTGGAGGAAGACGGGCACGGATGTTAGCCCAAGGCCAGTCTTCCTCAGCAAAAAGAGGAGGATTGGCATCAGATGTTAGCTCAGGGATGATTTTCCTCACAAAAAAAATAAACAAAGAAAATCTGCCCTTCAGAATAAAGGAAAAGAGTATCAGGAGCTTCAGGAAGAAATAAAGAGCAAGAGAGGACAAATATGTGGATAAAGGTAAATCTAAACAATATAACTGTAAAAAAACAACAATAATAATGTTATAAAAATTGACCATATAAAATAATAATGTTATGAATATAGAACTTCAGATTATGACTGCTTTTAAAAATACATTATGATACCAATATTGACTGTATAAACACTAATAAAACTAGTAAAACAATACTATAAAAGTAGCAACATGGGGGCCAGCCTGGTGGCACAGTGGTTAAGTTCACCTGCTCTGCTTCAGCGGCCCGGGTGCAGATCCACACATGGTTTATCAAGCCATGCAGTGGCAGGCATCCCACATAATGTAGAGGAAGATGGGCACAGATGTTAGTTCAGGGCTAATCTTCCACACCAAAAACAAAAACAAAAAAGCAACATGGGAAAGTGGATTTAAGTGTCCTAAGAACCTTGAATTGTATGGGGAGTGATAAAAGCACTAATTAACGTTAGATACTAAGAAGTAAAGGATCCATGACAAAATTTATAGAAAAATCACTAAAATAATATATAATTATTAAGCTAATAGATGGTAATAAATTGAATAATAACACCAATCAAGTCAAAAGAAAAGAAGGAAGGAGAAAAAAAGTAACTTAGAACAGGCAGGAAAAAAAAGCAAAAACAATATCATAGGTTAAAAATAAACACAAAAACATATCCCAGGAGAACTTCCCTTTTCCCGCCCCCAGATACAGGCATATGACACTTGCTGAAGTCTGAAGGCAGAGCAGAGTAAGAGAAGTGACATGAGTCAAGTTCTTGAACAGATCACGAAGCAGCAGTTGTCTGGTGCTGGGGAAAGGCAAGAGAGCTTAGAGACATTGTGTCCATTGGTGAAGGTCCACTGGTCCTACAGAAGGTTAAGGGCAAGGCAGGAAAACGGAGACAATAGCGTCATGTTCTTAGATTCCAAACACGCTAAAGGGAAGTTTGTGATCCTGTCCTCAAGCAATTTTAAGGTCATAGTGAATCGATCTAAATAAACCAACAGAAAAGCCCTACCCAGTGGAAACAGAGATTTGATTGACTCAAACCACCACCTCAGTCCACTACTGGCCTGAGAGAAGACATAGGCCAATGTCTTTTGGGGGAAATAAATAGTATCTACTGCTGTCTTCAGTGTTTTTACACACAATGTCTGCCATTCAATCAAAAAATAAGATGTGACAAGGTGAGAATATATAACCTACTGCCAAGAGAGGGACCAGAAAACAAAATCAAACCCATGAATGGCTCAGATATTTGAATGGTCAATTATGGAATTTAAAATAACTCTAATAGATAGTTAAATGATCCTGTGGGAAAGGTAGAAAACATGGATTAACAGATGGAAAATTCCAGCTGAGGAATAGAAGTTATTTAAAAAATTGGAAATAATACAAGTGAAAAATGAGATACTGGAAATGAAAAATATTTGAATTGACTGCCTAGTAGACTGTACTCATCAGAGAAAAGAATCAGTGTATTGAAAGCAACAGAAAATTTACAAACTAAAACACAAATTGGAAAAAGAATGATAAAAGAAAACAGCATAGAGGGTCTATGGACTATTCCCACACATTTTAACATCTGTGTAATTGGACCTCTACAAGGAGAAGAGAGCTGGAGCAGAAGAAATTGTTGAAGACATAATGGCCAATGATTTCTCAAAAGCAAGGAAAAACATCAATACACAGGTCCACAAAACTTAGCAAAACTTTTAATGCTTATCCTATAAAACTTTGTCATGAATCCTTTACTTTTTATTTTTTAATATCAATTAGTACCTTTAGCACTTCCCATACAATTCATGGACCTTCGAACACCAAAACCCCTTTACCCACTTCCTGACCTATGTAGTATTTTTAAAAATATAATTATTATTGCTGTTCTATACAGTTAATATTCATAACATAATTACTGTAAATAGTCAATATTAATAACATTATTTAGTCTTAGTTTTATAGTCAATATTCATAGATGTTGTTTCAAAGAGTCAATCATAAGAATTATTGTTATATTATGGATTAAATATGAATTTATATTTACCCACATATTTGACTTATTTTTCTTTATTTCTTACTAAGACTCCAGATAGCCTGAAATAATTTTTCTTCATCCCAAAGGACAGCTGTTAGTATTTCCCTCAGTGTTGGCCTGCTTTCGATGATCTCACAGGTTTCTTTTTGTTTGTTTGTTAGTCTGCTTTTTGATAGTATCTTTATTTCATTTTTATTTTTGGAGAGTATGACTGATGAGTACATAATTATATGTTGGCACCTTGATGGTATTATTCCAAGAAGGGATAATAGGATCTAGTCGTTGGTAAATGTTGCTATTGTTATTAGCAATATTCACTGAACCTGAATTTTTGCCTGACTTTGCTTGTAGGCAGATTTGGGGTTCTGGTTGCTCCCAAATCACTCTCTGATTTCTTTCTTTTTTTTTTTTTTAGTTGTTTCTTCCTTTTTAATACTTATGTATTCAATTGCTTTTTTTATTGTGGTCAAAAACACATAACATAAGTTTATCATCTTAATTTTAAGTGTAAAGTACAGTAGTATTAACCATATGCACATTGTTTCTAGAACTTGTTAATCTTGTAAAACTGAAACTGTACCCATTGAACAACAATTTCTCTTCACCCTCCCTCCTGCCATTGACAGCCACCATTCTAGTTTCAGTTTCTAGGAGTTTGGCTAGTTTAGCTACCTCATATAAATGTACTCACGGAGAATTGTTTTTTTCATGCCTGGCTTATTTCTCTTAGCATAAAGTCCTCTAAGTTCATTCCTGTTGTAGCATATGATTAGGATTTCCTTCTTTTGTATGGCTGGATAATACATTCATTATATGTATATACCACATTTTCTTTATCCATTCATCTGTTGATTGACCTTAGGGTTGCTTTCACTTCTTGTCTACTGTGAATAATGCTGCAATGAGCATCGTGCAAATATTTCTTTGATATTTTCTTTTCAATTATTTTGAATATATATACCCAGAATTGGGATTGCTTGATCATATGTTAATTCTATTTTTAATTTTTTAAGGACTTTCCATACTGTTTTCCATAATGACTGTACCATTTTATATTCCCACCAACAGTGCATAAAGTTCCAATTTCTCTGCATCCTTAACAACACTTGTTATTTTCTGATAGTGACCGTCCTCACAGGTGTGAGGTGATATCTTACTGTGGTTTTGATTTGCAGTTCCCTGATGATTGCTGATGTTGATGCATCTTTTCATATGCTTCTGACCATCTGTACATCTTCTTTGAAGAAATGTCTATTCAGGCCCTTTGCATGTTTTTATATAAGATATTTTTTGTCACTGAGTTGCAGTTCTTTATATAGTCTGAATATTAACCTCTTATCAGATATATGGCTGCAGATATTTTCTCCCATTTAAGGTGGCTCAGGCTGTCTTTTTGGTTCTACCTCTTATTTCCACGTCCTCAGATCCAAGCCACTCAGCCTCTCGGAGGCTCAGTTTCTCAACTGTAGAAAATAAGTGATGACTACCCATTCAATCCCACACAGTTGATGCGCAGGTCAAATAATATAAAAATACATGAGATCTATTTGTAAGTTGCAAAACTACCGTATTAATTGATGAGCAACATAATGCATTATGATGAGATGATCACATGATCACTATGAAACAACATCCCTAGGAAAATTGCTGATAGCTGATTCTCTGCTGTATTTATTTAAAAGAAATGTTATCATAGATATAGTTCTCATGTTATGATTAGCATTGGCAGGGTGATTTAAAGTGCAAATAACTGCAATTAACATTCATTTTCATATTATTGATTAATGCCAAAATAATTGTAACTAATAGTTTATTTAATCAGACAAACAGAAAAATACTCTGAGGCAAATGCCTCCTTATCAATTGGTAATTTCAAAATTAAATTATAACATCATCAACAGACTGTGTAACAAAAGTGATAAAATTTATTGTTAATAAATGTTAAGGATAAAATAGACGGAATTTGAAAAATCTCTTCTTTTTCAGAATAATCTGGATGATGTCATATAGTTAAATATGTCTTAGTTCAACCCGATTGACCCAGAATAAAATGACTCAGATAGTTTCTTCACATGCCTCCTGTTGGATATTTGACAAAAGATTTCCTAAAATACGTGGAAACAGAAAATCCTAAACCCTGTGTTACTTAATTGAGCATTTGTTATAAATTAGAGTTAAGGGAGAGGTACAAGCTTCTTTTAGCAATTGTCAGTGATAACAACTGGAAAGAACGCAAAGCTGACCAGCCGGGTTCTTTAGGAAGATATGCCTTGACTTACAGTTTACATTCTGTTAGTCAGTGAAGACAATGTTAGCCAAGATTTATACACTAACTCTATATCTTGACACCATGAAGTTCAGTTTCTGTTTAAAGTGTGTTGCTAAGAAGGACTAAGAGCTTTCTCATAATACTGAAATTTTTGTGTTGAGTAAAAATTTGAGAACACAGTGAAATTATGAGGGAAATGTACATTGCTCAGAACGTTAGAAAATTGCGTATAACTGGGTTGTAAACCAAAATAATCATTAGAGAGTCATTTTATCCAATGACTTTAGGGCTAATAAACTCTTTAAATGATCACTGATTGGGCTCTAAGTAACCAAGCTTTTACAAAATGACTATGCAGATGCTCTTAAAATTAAGAAAAGCATGAAAATTTTCTCTTTCTTGTGAAAACGCTTTCAAAGTAAAAATAAAGTGTTTTACGAAATTAATAGGGATGCAGAGTCACAATTTGTTTCAACAAAGATAGGTTGCCTTTTTCCAGAAAAATTATTAGAATTCGTTTAAAAACTTCAGTTTTCATGTTGAAGAAAAGATGAATTCTCTTCAGTTGATATTAAGTTTTTGTGATAGCATGATGTATTCTCACGTTTTTTTTCCCACACTGATAAAATACTACAAAAGTGGTTAAACTCTTCTATGAAGTTAGGACTGATCTAAAACAGTTTTGTAGAAAAAATATTTAAAATCTGTACACAAAATATCAAAAATAGAGCACAAAAAACTGATGGGAATTGCACAATACCTAGAACATAGAAAATTGTATGAAACTTTACGTATATTCCATTTAGCTCCTGGTAGAATTTAAATGTTAGCATTCCCACCCCACAGTGGTCACACAGATATGCGGTGTATAAAAGTGGTCCAGATTGATTGACTCTCATTCACAGGTGAGTGAGTGACCAGATACACACTAGTAAGTGTTACCTAAATATGCACATACACTTCGTTTGTTTTCATAATATTCCCTTTTTATAAAGGCCATATTTTATTTTTTTAAATTAAAAATAGATAAAAAACATCAACCCAATTACACTGTAAATATGATACTGCATAACCATAAAATAGAATCATATTTTTAACCTAAGCCTTATTAAAAATGATTCAGAAGATATCCTTAATAATGATACAAACCATCACAAGGAATTGAGTCATAGTTACTTTTGTTGTCTCACAGGAAAAACAAAGGCTTCAGGAGGCAGTATCCTATGCTCTGTTAAGGACATGCTCTGTGAAATCGGACGTATCCTGCTTTAGACCACAGCTTCACCATTTGTTGTGTGACCTGGGCAAGTTAACAATATATTTTGATCTTCAGATTTCTTATCTAAAAAGCCAGGATATAAATACTAATACCTAACTCATGGTCTTGATATAAGAAATAAATGCCATAAGGAATGTAAAATATTTTGCAAATACAGCAAATAGTAATTGTAATTATTATTATCAGTAGCAGCAGCGTCATAATCATTACCATCATAATTTTAATAGCTTGGCAGTGCCTATACTTTGGCCTCAAAGAACTATGAAAAGTGTAACCTAAATGTGAATCAAATGCTTGCTCGTCTCATCATTATGGCAAATGCATCAGCAGATTAATTTATACTGAAAATAGCTGCAAATCAATATATGAAAAGTATCCTCACTCATTAAACAATGGATGTGTTGAAATGAAGGTGCTTATTTAGTTTTTCCCTAGATGTTCCATGAGATGCCTGCTGTGAATTTAAAAATGAAACATATTCTGCAGCCTACACAGAAATAGTTTCTTCAGTAACAATAAATAGGTTTTATGTAACAAAGAAAAAAAATGTAAAATTAAACATGGATTATCTAGTACCCTGTCTCACATCAAAGAGGCTATAAGACAAAAGATTTGAGAATTATGAATATCATTATAACTCATCACTGTTAAGCTACTTTTCATGCATTGATAGCAACCAGATGATCATACCAGTACACAATTTAATATCAAGGGACACTACTGCATATTAGGCAAAAGAAAAAGAATAATAGATCAATTTCTTCCCTATTTGGAATGCATTCAGGAAGAATTTAAAATTGATTCTTAAAAATGAAATTATGAACTACTAAGTCTACACTCTAAAACTTATGTTATTTAATGATATGTGCATTCATTGACCTTCATTCAGAGACTACTTATTCTTATCACAAATAAAATTACATTTGGTTAAGGTATTTGGTTTTCAAATTTATAACTATCGAATGAATTGTCATAATTTACCCCAATATTATATGCTCCATTATAAATGACTTCAAATGGCCAAATAAAGTAGAAAAAAATATGCAAAAATAAGCAACTTACTCAAAATGCACAGGCTTAGTTATGAAAAAGGTAATTAGCACAGAACAGGAGTTGATATTTATATTAATGACCCTAACTTATTTAAAGGGTCAAGTTCCATTTAGTATGCTAGGTTGAAGAATGCCAAGAAATGTACAGTACATTATCCAGGACTTCCATCCAAATAGTCCAAACCCAGAAGATTGTTACTTCAAGAGATTGCACACTCCATAATTTGAAAGTGCTATCAAGAATGACTTATTAGCTAAGAATTTTGGAAAACTAAAGTGCAGCCCTATCTGAATAAGGAATACAATACTTAAACTTAATTAATACAGATAGTAATAAATAACCTAAAGACAGGATGAAATAGAGGGTAAATGCATGTGGTAGATGGAATTATTGATACCAGTCTTTACTTCTCGTTAGTTGTATAATATATCCACACCCTTGCCGTAGACTTACATGGGACAGAATGTTCTTTCCCACTGCTGGACTTTGGTGTTGCCCATGTGTCTTGCTTTGGTCATTGGGATATTGGCAGACATGAGGCAAACGAGACTTGAAATATACTTGGGCAGTTGGGCTGCCCCACTTGTGACTCTGCTACCAGTATGAGAACATGGTTTGTGAAATAGCTACTCTTGTTAGCCTGGGTCCCAGAATGATGACATGTGGTGGAGTTGCTCCAGCCAACCCACAGCTCTGGACCCTGAAGTAGAGCTGTGCCAGTTGACCCACAGACATACAACATTAAGCAAAGCCCTCTCGGCTGACTTACAGATCATTGAGTATAAGAATGAGTGCTTGATACTAGCTACCTTGGCATTGCTATGCAAAAGGTAACAGAAAGAATGGCAAAAATCAATGATTCACCTTAAATCACTTCATTTTCTTGTGAGAGTTTTCCACTTCTTAGAAATTGGGGAAGGAGGTGGTAGTTCCAGTCTTTCATGTCTCTCAGTTCTCTAGCTGATTACCACGGATTCTTCAACTGTCAACAAAAGGAGGAAGACAGTGTGGCTGGAGCAAACTAGGTACACAAAACTATTAGGACTATTAGCTTACCTTCAAGGAGGCCAACAATCTCTTGCAAATGGATTTATTCTTTTTACGGCCTCAGTGGAGACTACTAAAAAAAAATGGTCATTCTTTTTAAGATACATTTATATAATCTGTTTTACTACCTCTGGCAGGAGATGACAGTTAATCCAGCCAAACGTCTGTTAAGTGAAATAAGACAAGGAAGTACTTATAATAGTAGGAACTCACTCGAGTTCAGAGCCTTTTGTTTTGTAATTTTATATAACTTTTCTTCATTAGATCAGTGCGGAAAAAGTAGACTTAATAGAAAGAAGTGTCAGAGAGAAGGATGATGAGGTAACTTGTTTTATGTCAGAGGGAGCACAGAGCTTTAGCAAGTTGTCGAGACATATTCAGTCATATAGTAAGTACAGTATATTCAATATTTCGTCTTTGACTTTCAACCCTATGAATAATAGGAAAATTGTTATCATTAAATTCCTAACACATTAAGAGTGATACAAATGCTGAGAGAAACAGTACATCATAATTTTACAAATGAGGAAATAGAAGCTTGGACCTGGTAACAGACCCAGAATTCTAGCTCAGATCATCTGATTCTAATGCCTGAGCTCTTTTTTTTTTTCATAATTTTATTTATTTATTTTTTCCCCAAAGCCCCAGTAGATAGTTGTTTGTCATAGTTGCACATCCTTCTAGTTGCTGTATGTGGGACGCATCCTCAGCATGGCCGGAGAAGCGGTGCGTCAGTGCGCGCATGGGATCTGAAGCAGGGCCGGAGCGTGCGCACTTAACCGCTAAGACACGGGGTCGGCCCTAATGCCTGAGCTCTTAACCAAAACATCAAATGCTATCACTGAATATTTTCTATTTTTTCACCAGTGAGATATTATTGAATAGGAAACAAAAAACAAAAAAAGTGACAGATTACCAAGTATGTACTTTGCTTCAGCCTCAAGGAAACCTGATAGGATTAACGAAGAAAATTCTATTATCTTCATTTTGTGAAGGAAGTAACTAAAATAGAAAGAAGTTAAGGTACTTGAATAGAACTACACATCTTTGGAATAGCAGATTTTTCAAAATAATAGTGTCATAAACTTTTCAGTATTGGGATTCAGTCATCAGATTTCACGTAGCCTGGTAATTTAAAAGAGAGATTTAGAGATAGCTGGAGAAAAAGACCTATGCCTAGTAAGACCTTGAGGCACAGTAACCTACCACTGAAACATGAGATCTGGTAAACCTCCATCACCAGATTAAATACCAATCATCTCTGGGAAGGAAAAGCTAAAAAGAGAAGCAGCTGATGTGTCTCTAGAACTCCCTTACCCTCTAGTCATCTCTTCTCCAATTGTCTTTCATATGCTGGTGTCATGAGTAAAACCAACTTTGATGTTTCTTCTGTTTAAAAAGAAAAAGTTGAACATTTGTAATCAGTTTTTACCTTTTAATTTTATACTCAATAAAGTTAAGGTAAAACGAAATCATGTGCTTTTTCAAGGATTCATGGTCTAGTGAAAGTTACATGGGTCCTTAGAATTAATATAGACCTTTCCTGATTAAAGTCACTAGTACAGCTCCCTTGTCAGCTCATCTGTGTATAAATTCAAGTGTGATTTTAATTATGTCTAAGAGAATTTAAGTTTTTTCGTTCTTATAAAAATACAGAGATCCCTTGTCAAGGTGAGGAAATTTATTTTTGAGGAATAATAATCAATAACATATATACCTAAACACTTCTGCTTAATTCTTAAATTTTTCTGCTAAAGAGGACACACGTATGTGACACTTACTAACCTAAATGTTTCTATAGTGAACTTCATATTCTGAAAACAAATAGAAGTGTTAATCTACATTAGAAATATACCTTTAAGAGCAAAAAAAAAAAATGAAGCAGATGACCAAAATATTAGATTTTAGCAAATGATTTTCTTCTTCAACCTCCTCCCTCCCCTTCCCCCCGCCATCTCCTTCTCCCTCCCTCTCTCCTTCATAATACAGCACTAATGGTCTATCAATAATAAACTTGAATTCTGTCATGCTTTCGATAGTATTATTTACTAAGATATTACCAAATGCCAGGAAATTGTTTAAAGTGCACTAAGGATTAAAAAAAAAAAAAACCCTAAAATATTTCTTTGTCTTCAAGAAGCATGCAATAAACAGTTAGCTAGAAGTTGTGTACACTTAGCCATCATATCTTTATGAAATATTCAAACGTAGGGAAGAAAATTTTATCAAGGACCTCTGAAATGTTTTTGTATTAAACACCCCTTCCATAATAGTCATAGAGGGACAATGTAAACTGTGAATATTTTAAGTCAGTCGATAAGTCCAAAATGTACTTTGGAAGATTTCAAAGAAGAAATGACATCAACGATCGAATGTTTCAGGTGAACTAGTAGGGAGTAAAATTGCACTGTAACTGTTTTGAGAACTTGGTGTTATGAATAAAGACAGAGTCCTCTGGGATGATTTTTGTGGGCAGATTCCCGAACAAAACATGTCCAAATACTGAAGCCTCCTATAGCTTTAAAAAGGAGTTATCACCTTAGCCCTACATGAATCTATACCTAACATTAAAGTGAGAAAAGAAATCACATAAGCTAAGTACCAGCATTTTAAATTTCAAATAACTACTTACTTAGTGTCATTTCTCTGGAGGAAAATAAAATGATTATAAAAGAGCCCATTAGGAACACTCTTTTTGACAAGCACCTCCACTCATGTAGCCAAAAGTGTCAAGTTCTAATCAAAGAGTCAAATATTCTTCAGGTCATATTGTTTTTTAGAAAATGAGGTGATATTATTTTACTTATTCAAGGGAAATATTCAAATTCTTAAGGTGATGTCTTCACACATATATTTTTAGTGACATTTGGGATTTATATTTTAAGTAGAAAAAGCTCTCAATACTGTAGAATAGACATTAAATTGGGGAGATCTGCATTCTCATTCCAAATCTGTCTTTAACTAGCTGTGCATACTTATGCAAACACCTTAACTACCCTTGGTGTCTTTTCTCATATGAAAAAAAATTGCTTTTATTGGCAGAGTACTCTCTAAGGTGACTTTTTCCACTAAGATTCTTTTGTTCTCTGTCTCCATGGGATTTGCCTTTTCTGGTTATCACCTGAGAATGTCATTTTTACTGTAAGACAATCATATTCATTTTAATAGAAATACAGAAGTAGGGCATGGATGTAACATAGCCACAAAACATTAAAACAAAAAAGCTAATTTCCAGAGAATTGAGCACCCTACAGGGAAAGATGCCAGAGTGGCAATACTGCATATTTTTATTATGAGCCAAACAAGAGAATAAACATTTCATTGTACTTTAGCTGCTTCATTTACAGCTCAGTAGTTAAATAGATCCTATTTGGAAAAAACAGTGCTTGAGTAAGCATGACATTTTCTCTCCTAGAATACATAGTTGGACAATCTGGAAGACATATGAATAAAATTAACATTTTGCCATAAATCAAACATGTCTTTTACAACTGCCAGAGAAAAAACTCCAGAAAAAAAATGTTATTATTCGCCCACTGCTAGATAAAAAAATAATTCCAAACTAATTAGAAAAATCATGCTTTAACTATGAAAACATAGTATTTAAGGAAATTAAATTGCAAATTTTTATTCTAAATAGTATACAATGGAAGAAATATAAATGATAATATCTCTATATTTAAAATAATCTTTGTTATTCCCATGTGAATTCTCAAATGTTTAAAAATATTATCAAATGGGCATAAA
Organism: Diceros bicornis minor; assembly: GCF_020826845.1. Classification (NCBI taxonomy): domain Eukaryota; kingdom Metazoa; phylum Chordata; class Mammalia; order Perissodactyla; family Rhinocerotidae; genus Diceros; species Diceros bicornis. Next base: position 51,873,947 of record NC_080761.1, read on the forward strand.
AGTAGAGTAGGCGGAGGCATAGCTAGAAATTTACGACGTCCACGTTAGGTCTATAGAAGTGCTACCTAACATTTACTAATGTGCCAAGCAGTTTCTATGCACTTTTCTTGTATCATGTCATTTAATCATTACAGGAATCTTATGCAGTAGGTTCCATAATTATTCTAAATTTAGACACGAGGACACTGAAGCACAGAGAGGTTAAGATATTTGCTTGAGATCACAAAGCCAGTAGTGATAGAAATGGAATTCAGATGGAGTGGGCAAAAACAAATTTCTACACTGTTGATTGGACTATAAATAAGTACCTTTTCTAAAAATAATAATTTGATGGTACTTGTTAAAATAAGAACTGTCTGTAACTTTTGGTCCTGTAATATATGTTCACTCTAGAAATTAGGTTACAATATGTAATGATGCAAGTTTAAGGATATTTAATAAAGCTGGGTTTACAACAGCAAGCATAAAACAAAACAAGGGAGCACAATGTGTGTATTGATCATGGAGAAATGATTTGGTAAGCCAAGTAACAGAATAAATACATTAGATGGTGGTAGATCTTTCAAGAACCGAAAAAGCAAATATAATATGCACATATACATACAGCATGTATATATATAACTATGAAGTACATATACACTTTTGTTTAAAAATATGAAAAAGATGCACATTGCTTCTTTAATAGTGGTTATATCAAGAAGGTAATACCATAGGGACTAGAGAAAACTACCAATTTTTCTTTAGAAACTCTCAGACTATGACAGAACTTGAAAATTATTCATGCTTATTTATAAAATAAGCCCTATCTTCTAATACAATTAAATATCAATAACATTTTGTGAGCACCTGCTACATGGAATGTATTATTCTAATTTCTATATGGATTAGATATTTAAAACAAAAAGAAAATATAGCCACTTTTTTTCAGATTCTGAAAAAAATAATAATATTCTTTTAAAAGATTACACAAATTCTTAAAAAGTCCAGGACATCCATAGATACTAATAATGAAAAATGAGATTCATTTGAAACAGTAAGAAAATTAGGACTGTGTCTACCCTGAAGACTTCCTAAGTACAGAGAATCTAGCATCTTCTCAGAGATGCTTGGAAGGTGTGTGTTGCCTCAGGAAATATTTTCTGTGGTGTCCCCTGTGTATGAATAATTTGATCAAAAAATACTATGCATATGCTCATGTAAGACAGAGTCAAATATCAACGAAGACAGAAGAATACGTAGAAAAGGGATAATTATGTATTTGTTTTATTTTCTAGTCTGTGCATGTGAAGTTTCTTTAGTCCTGTGTATACATAAATGAAAGTAACTTAAAATCGGCATGTCAGCAAAAGTCTGGAGGGCTAGCATCACACAATATTGCACAATCCTGCAAAAGAAATACAACTCTGGCCAAAACACATGTAGTCCATTCACCACGCCCCATTCCTACCTCCAGGACCTGGCCATTGAAATAGAAAGAGAAAAAATGTATGTGATTGACAGGATCAGAAACATGGAGAATAAACTGTGAAGCTGTACTATGTCTGTGTTTACCTTTGCAGATAGAGGGAATAGAAAAGGGAGACAGAATATTAGAAAGAAAATGCCCGAGCATATTATGGAATTGATTGAAAACATGGAACTTCCGATTCAGAAGAAACAACCCCCAAGTAAAATAAATTAGAAAAGAGAAAATACTCACAGAGATATAGCACAGAGAAACTGTAAAAGAACACAAGGAAGATGTTACGTGTAGTCAGAAAAAAAGGAAAATGTGCTAAAGAAGAAAATGAGAAACTAGGGGCCAAATCTAAACTAATATTGATTTTAGTCTACAGCAGCAGCAATAATGGGTAATTTGGGTGGTAAATAAAAATACAGAATGGAAATATTGGGAAAATACTATAAAACAATAATAAGGAGGTAGACTAAAATTCAAATATCATAAGTTCTAATACCTTTTGTAAGAAGGTATTAAAATCGTAAATTTTAAATTTTGTAGTTTTTTAAAATATTGAGAGAAACCGTTAAAAGATTTGAAATGCACTGAATACCTGTCAATGCTGTAGAGGAAGAAAACAATAGAAATTTTTTTAAATCCCGAAGAATTAGAAGAGAGGGAGAAAAAGAACTTTTCTGATGGAATTGAACTATTTAAAATGTTTTACACTGTCTCTCAAATATAAAACTCAAAATCCTTTTAGCGTTAAGACATTCAGTTATTGAAATGCAGCATCCTTCCTTGTGCCCTTGTCCTTTTCTTCGTGTTTCTAGATCTGAGTAACAGATTGGAAAACAGGTTGATGTTTGTTTGCCTAATATCCTCCCTCTGTTACTCACAAACTCTTACATTGTTGGGGTGCATCATTGCGCCCAGCTAAAAGCCTATATTTTTCTAGCAACTCATAAAAATAGGTGGCCAAGGCAAAAAGCCATTGAGTGGTGGTTCTGCCAAGAGAGCTTTACCACGCATGCTTACTGAGTTGACAAGTCCGTACATTAGGGCTTTGAAGTACTGTCTTTCCTGCTTGGGAATCCAGTCCTTATGGCAACGCTCCAGCAGCAAAAGTATGACTGCAAAACCATCTCGTGAACAGAATCCTCAGGCTTAGGATGGCAGAAAGGGAAGATAGAAGGGATCAGGCACGATGGTGTGTCCATGTAGCCCCATACCCACCAGCCTTAGATTGGCTTCCTGCAGACTTCCTATTTTGTGAAAGGAAAGCAAATCTCTACCTTGTTGAAGGCACTTTCATTTTGTGTCTCCATTAATATTGGCAAATGCAGTCTTAACAGATACACATATATACAAGTTGAGCTCTTCATATTTTATCTGTGATGTTGATATTAATGTGGATGCCTATATATTTATAACAATAATTTTAAATTTTTTATAAACTTTATTTTTACATTTTTATTGTTTTAAATCACATAATTTGTAGTGTGCCTGATGGATTTTAATAGTATGCTCCATAATTATTCCAATATATTTTAATATCAACTTTCAATATATCAAATATCAACATTTAATATAAAAAAATAAGCTAAGGTTTTTCTGCAGAGAACTTTTAACAGCATACACATGGGCTCATTTCTGACATATAATCTTCATATATTATGATGTTTGGTAAATCCATGGTCATTGATAGGGTGTTTTTGCTGATTATGCTTTTATTTACATTTTCACTAGGTGCTATATTTTACATATTTCCATGAACAGTTAATGTTTTCTTTATTCTTCTGCTATGAATAATGATTATCATGATCTCATCACCACAATAAGCCTACAGTTAACTAACCTGCTTGTTTTCTATAAATTGACTATCACAAATCTTAGGTATACCAATGCATTATTTGAAGTATTTTTTCTCCTTTTTTCCTTCCTTTCTTCCTTCTCTTTTAAAGATGTAAAATATGGTTAAGTTTACTGGTATGTGTAAGGGACTTATAATCACTATGTCTTGTACTGAACTAATAAAACTATTCATATAAATAATGCATTTTGTACTATGTTTATGGGCAATATAGCTCTTGTTTGCGTGTTACAAGCCACAGTTTTCTTGGTGATATATGGAGGCAGTATTTTTCTTGGAAACTTTTAAAATGACACATATTAAAGCCAGTAGTACTACCTCTAAAAAGAAAGGGCTACTTCCAGTTCAAATTGAGCCAAAGCATCAACCACTCACAAACATTCTGCCAGTGTACGACCACAAAAACCTAAAAAGACAGATAAAAAAGTATCCTAAAGCATTCTTACATACTAAAAATTATGCACATCCCAATAGTGTACTGAAATAACTTTCACTAACCATTAGTTTGATGAGAAAAATAATTGTTAACCTATCTATGCTGATCCTCTTGAAACAGCCCAACAATCTGAAAGAATAATATCCCCCAGGACTATGTTCTCTCCTGAATAAGAAACATGGAAATAGGTAGCCATCATTTCATAATGAGGATGCTGAGTATTTAAAGATGGCCATGTACTGTTTCTCTGCTATTCTTTTTCTTAGACTGAGGAGGGATGTCTTCCAAAAAACAAGAAAGGCAATAGCGAAGAAGGAAAGTGATTTACTACTTCCTGGGCATCCTCAGAATTAAGTGTTCTATGCGTATTTGTGAGAGAAGTCTTTAATAGGAAGTGAGAAAAATGTCACACAAAATGGATTTGCCAAGTATCATCTGTTGGAAGCAGTTTCCACGAACTAAACCCTCACTGGAAAGATTTAGCTGAAAAATGAAACCACAAGGCAGCCTCTATTCATTTGAGCCTCAAAGACTCTTGGGAACAGGGTCACACCATCAGGAGCCTCTTTCTCCAGCTCTCAACATCTTTCATCTTAGAATGTGGATACACTTGCTGCTTATATAGGGCCTCCTCTAATTCTATGATTGATGTCCGCAGTTTTCCAATCAGTTTGAAGTACTCTTAAACAACAAATGTGTTCCTTTCACCTCGAGCAGTAGGTATATTATATTTTCCATGAAGTTTAAATATACTTTGAAGAATAGAAATTTTTTGGCTGGTTTCCTTAACAGTTATTCAATTAGAATCTGATGGATGCTTTTATCTGGTACAATTGTTTTACCGAAAAACAAATAGTCGTATACTATATTTTTCCATATAACATCGCACTTTAATTGAAAAAATCAATTAAATTAAACTAATTAAATATTTAAGATTATCCCATAATATTCTCAATAAGTCTGTGGCAAACCAATAAAAACAAAATAAAATTTCTGGAAAAATTTAACCAAAGATAGTCATATTCTGGTATTAAAAATAAATCCCTTATGATTCAATAAAGAAAATTATGATTTCTACATCAATCTCTTCAGGATTTGTTTGTGTTGACTGGTCTCCAAGAACAAAATCCACTTTGGTGGAGATGATAATTCATGTCTATGGTCCTACAAAACTAAGAAGCAAAGTAGACATGTGAAGTGCACACCATGCTGTACACCTTTAGGCTTCAGTCTAGGTAGCCAGAAATCCATTCTTTATCTCTGCACACGTTGTCTCCCTATAAATTCATATATGCAATGTTTAAATTTCTCCATTATTTTTATAAATAAAATTTATACATATAATAAAACCGTGCTTTAATGAAAAATTTATGTAATCTGTTATAGTGGCTTATCCACAGCAGATGTTAAAGAAATATTTATTAAACTAAATAAATGAATAATTATTTGGGCTGAAAGCCAGTCTGAACTAATAAGGATTCAGAATTATGGAATTCTGAATTATGGAATTAAAGAATTATGGAATTCTATTAAAGAATTATGGAATTCTTTACAAATTCAGAGGTTTTTTTTTTTTTTTTCAGTTTTACTTCATGTTTATCAATTAAATACAAAATAAATAAATTTGTGCTTGGTAGCTGTCCATAGGGTGATGCTATAACTACTAGATGAGAAAAAGTTCATTTTAACACATTAATTATTTGCAAATAAATTGTTCTTTTTATTATGTTTGATTGAAAACAGTTTAGCCTCTGAAGAAGTTTTAAATACTCTCCTTACAATCTTGTTTGCATTGTTAATTTCCAGAACTAAATCTAAGTAAACATCCAGTTTGCCCATATTCCATTTAAGGGAAGTTTAATTAGCTTTCGCTGTATTCCACTGTTTTCCTTTTGTCAAACTAGGGACTTGGGAACATGACTTTGTTGCTTGTGTAACAGCCTTTAATACCCCAGGGCCTTGTCACTGTTAAGAGGAGCAGCAATGGCTGTTTTGTGGATAGTCTGTACAGAACATATTTATTGCTTGAGAAACTACTTATGAAGTGCTTGTCTGTGTGCTGAAGATTACCAATCACAGATCTCTCTTTTCTTTTTCCTTTGTCATACCCTTGCCTCTCATGTGTTAGTAGCATATGTTCCAAGTCATAATGTAGGAAAGTTTAGGAAAGGATTCTTCCTGTGTTGCTGTAAGTATAAAAAGTTGCCATATCAACTCCCCAGTTTTAAGAGGTTATTGACTTAACTGAAGGAGGAGGCAGTGTGCAAAGAGGGCTAGTCCATTTGAGAAAGGCAATGGGGAGAGATAAGTGTAACGAAACATACTCTAGAAGCACTTAAAAGACTAAAAATTCGTGACCCCAGTAATTTAGCTTCCAAAGCAGGAGGCATTTGTAACACTAGAGAGGCAGTAACTCACCAACTTCGATGTGCTCAAATCATTTCCCCCACTGATATGAGTGGAGAAGCCAAAGTGATTCATTTAAAAAGCTAAAGATCTTGATATACATTCTGTGCAAACATTGGTGGCCCATTCCAGACTCCTAAATGAGAGTGAGTAGAGGCCACAATTGACTGATTTAAATATCATTCCTCTCATCTTTTGAAATGCACTGAAATAAGGAAATAGCAAACCCTCAAATCTGAATTTAAGACTTATGTGGAATCAACCGTGCTCCTTGCCTCTTAACTTGCTGAATGCACTTTCCTTGAATTTTCCACATTCAATATAAAACCCCAATGGGCAGTCTACAAAGTTCAGAGGAAAATAAAGTGTGACTCAGAAAGAAAATACTCAATTAAAGAATGGTGGAACTCTAAAGGCAATAGACAGATATTCCTAAACAAGAAATAACATCCCTGAGTCCTTAAGAAAAAACACAAAAAAGGAGAGGGGAAAAAAGCCTTTATATCAAAACCTGGACGATCTAGTGATCAATCAAAATACATAAATCAGGAAGAGAGACACTAAGACAATGTGATATGGAATCCACATCTAGAATTAATACTAACAACTCAGAAGAGAAGTAGTGAAATTCTACATAATGGAAATACATAAACTTATTAAAATAAAAATGTTGTCAACATTCAAACTTAAGGATTGGGTAGATGGCAATCAATGAGAGACTAGTAATTTGATTATCTTTCACAGCAGGAGATTAAATATACTTTCTAAATTTGTAACATGGTGTTTAAAAAATGACCACAGTGTATAAATGTTCTATAATCTTTTCAATTTGCTTTCGAGGAATATTCAAGTAAACACAATCTATTAAGATGAAGAAATATTTATTTGAAATTCAACAGTTAATTTGATTTCACTTGTGTTGTTTTCTTATAAATTAAAGTAAAACTAAACGTGATGGTTTTATATTATATAGTATACTTATATAGTTTACATAGTATATAATTTTCATTTGAATTTCTGCCCAACAGTCTACTTCTCTAAGTATGTTTCCTTCTGTGTAGACACAAAGAAGTGACTGAAATCATATTCAACTGAGTTAATGATGGTTATTTCTCAATGAAGGAATTTCAAGAAATAGTTTACTATTGCTTTGCACTTTCTGTGTTGTTTGAATTCCTGAAATTTAACATAAATAATATTTACAGATTCATGGAATCATTATTCTTAAAACAAAATGTACCCACTGATTGAAGGTTTATTTGTGATATAAGAAAAGTTTGAGAATTTTTTTACTACTGTCATCCAGAGGAGTCCCTAAAACATTTTCCATTTCCAATGCTTTGTTTTTAGGTTGTGCTTGCTTATAGGAACCACAGCAGGACACGGCCAGATGACCAAACTGCAGAACTAGTTCAAACCAGAAAGGTCCAAGACGGCAATGGGGTGCCATGCACAAAAGGAAATGTGTGCAAAAAGTGCCTGAGTGCAAGAAGGGAAGATCTGTGCATGAGCCAAATGCCCTGCCTCGAGCGATGACGTGGAGACCCCTCCCCCTTCACATCCCAAGAGAATCCTGCTCACCTTCCATTAAGACAGAAGGTGTTTTAGAGCACGAACTCTGCCTCTTCCATTCATTGATCCATGAAGAAAATTTCTGCTCTGCTATTCCTAACCCAGTCTCGTTCTATTGGCGAGAGTGGCTCTGGGCAAAAGGATCTACTTGCTGGTCACCGGTCCCTTAGGACTCGGTAACACTACATCTTTGAAATATACCTTGGTCTGAAATATTCCACTTTTCTCATCTTTTTTTATGTGCTTTCGGGAAATTTTTCACACCTCCACAAACATGAGGTCTTTCTATCAGTGTGGAATAGATAGCTTACATTAAAAGTTATATGATTTTGCATGAATCACTAATTTTCCATTTGTCAACATGTCATCTAAAATATATATTGATGCATTTTTTTTTCCTCTCCTTCTTGCTTTCTCTTTACCAAAAAAAAGGAGGGGAGAAGGGAGGGAGAAAGGAAGGAAGAAAGGAAGAAAGGGAAAGAGGGAGGGAGGGAGAAAGGAAAAGAAAAATAAGAAACCTCTACTAGTCCTAAAACCAGCCCGATAGTAATTTTGAGTAGTGAGTAACTCATTTTTCTATATATCATTTAATATTTTACAAAACATTTTCCTTTGGATGAGCTTTCATGCTTCCTACACACACACACACACACACACACACACACACTGAATGCAATAAGATGAATTGACTCATATTTGATGTGAATAATCATTGTAATTTATTTTCTTTAACTTATGCAGAATAATATGCAATAAATTAAAAATAATGTATTCTGATATGAACTTACAATACCTCTCTGTAAGGAATTAGTGGACACATTTATTCAGGTATGTCACAAGAATGTTTTGCAATTTTGTTTCCTAAGTCACTGCATTTTTTACTCACCTTCTTTTCATTGTTAAAATAACATTTTTCTAATAACCCTTTGAAGACAATATAAGAAATGTAAAAACATTTTTAACCAGTAATTTTTTGTGTGATTTTCTCTCTATTCCAACCATTTGTTCATGTTCCAATCTCTGAACTTGAGATACAATTCACAAGCGATGGTTTCATAGCATTGTGCCATAATATAGTGTGACTGGCAATTTATTTTCTTACAGTGTTTACAAAACATAACGGTACACCTCAGAAATAAGGGCCTCAGTTTTTATGAAATACAGTCTTTCATAGCTCAAGTATATAGCACATTTTAATTGGCAATTGTTGGTTGTTGGTGAAGTAGACGATGTTTGTAATATGCATTTTGGCCTTAGGGTTAGTGTCTTTGCTCAGTTTTTAAACATTGGAATTGCCATTTAATTTGCAAGATTCATTTATATAATAAGGTAAAATCCATCATGCTGCAAGTTTTTTCAGTTTATTTTTTCCATATGCCTTTTGAATGGCTGTCATACTTTGACATAAAATATGTGTTGTTCAATTGTTCTCTGTCATGCTCCAACTCTGTATTACTGAATGTATGTGTCTTTTTCCTCTCAGATTTCTGATCTCTTTTGAATGTGTTTTTAAATTTATCTTGTTCTGCTCCTAAGGGATCAGGTCTAGAGTTTAAGTCAGAGGATTTCCTCTCACTTTGATCTGTTGTTGAGGAAGTAGGCATTCTGCAAGTCCTAAAGTGAGGCAGTAGAGGAAGCCTTCCTGATCTTTAGTGTCTTCTGTGGCTTGGGGCCTCAGGGGTAACAGGTGTTGATTTCCTAACAATCACTCAACCACGTCATAGCTTCTCTAAAACTAAGGAGAACAGAGACAATTCAAAGGAGCTGTTGTTAACCACCCTTCCTAGGGTCACAGAGATCTGAGATCAAGCACTTCTCTGAAACCAACACTTAACCTTAATTCTGAACACATCAGTGTTGATTTCCAGATGCTAGCCTAGCCCATAATGGGAAGATTTCTGCTCCCTGCTAGAACTTCAGTAGCACCTAAGGCTTCACCTGTGTAGGGAAGGAAGAAATTTTCCTCTACCCTTCTAGGTTCTTCTTTCTGGTCTAAGAATTAAATTGACGTGAGACAGAATAACAGGAGAAAATCGAAGAAAGTTTAATAATATGTACACACGGAAGAAACCCAGGAAAACCGAGTAACTCACCAAAAAGGCTGTAGCCCTCCCCTTAAATACCATCTTCAGCTAAAGACAAGAGAAAATGTTGGGGGTAGTGGTTTGGGACTTCAAAGTGGAGGAAGGCAATTCAGATGGAGAGGGAAAGGCAAATGATTAACAAACAAATGTTTGCGATGACTTGCAGAGATGGGACATGGAGAGGACTTTGATCTCGAGTCCCTGTGAAGTCTCCTCCGTTACACTTAGCCCGTATTCTCTGTAGATATCTCGCATGATGGCTCTGTTTCTGTTAAAGGCCATTTGTCTAAATTCTGTTAGGCAGTTAAGGGGGAGGTAACAAGAAAAACATTGAGGTTTTTGTTTTTTTTTTGTTTTTCTTGGCTAGGAAGATTGGCCCTGAGCTAACATCTGTGCCAATTTTCTTCTATTTTGTATGTGGGATGCCCCTACAGCATGGCTTGATGAGCAGTGTGCAGGTCTGTGCCCAGGATCAGAACCTGCGAACCCCGAGCTACTGAAACATAGCGCACAAACAACCACTATGCCACCAGGACAGCCCTGAGTCTTTTCTTTCTTAAAAGTAATCATCCCAAAATAATCCTGTTAAAGAAATATACTTTGGGGTGGCAAATTTTGTTCGCCTTCACTTCCATTCCCTTCATTGCAGTTCAGCAACTATTTACCCTGGACAAACAGATAATCCAGAGTTGACAGTGCAAGAGATCAGAGTCAATATTTTTTTCATGATTCGTTTATCTTTATACAAAGAGAGGCTACTAAACTCAAGGCTATAATAAATACTCACATTTACCTCTATTTTTTCTAATATTTGTGTTTTTATTTTGTTAATTTATCTTTTCAGTCCATCTGCTATTTTTTAAAGTCCATCTTCATGTAAGTCTATTTTGTATTATTCCTATTTTTTCCAAACATTTTCTTAATTGTCCAATACCATATTTTAAAAACACTCACTTCCCCGCTGATTTGTAATTCTTTAGTGTGTTGAGTTGCTTTTGGAAAACATTATATTGTTAATGTAATAACATTATATTAAGCAATGAAACTACTTCCTCATTTTATTGTCAATACGTTCTTGACTGCCTTTGTTTCATTATTTTTGTGATTACCTGTGGAATCACTTTTTAAGCCAAAAAATTCCTCAAATTAATATATCATAGTAATTGTATGAAAGTTATACATTAACTTGGGGGAAATTTTTAAATCTTTAATTTTCCATCTAGTAACTTATATTTATATGATGTGTTCTCTTGCAATAGGTTTTCATGATTTTCTTTATTAGGCTATCGCTAATTTTTTTTTCATATTTTCATTTTATTTCTCAAGACTATGACTAAATTGTGAAAAAAAGTATTTATATATAGAAACATAGCTCAACTTGGCTAACAGAAGACCCCCCCACCTCCCCAAAAAACTTTCCCTATACATTTAATGAAGAGAAAAACCAATGATATGTTCTTTTGAGTTTTTAAATTAGCCAATATATAGAATAATTAATTTATTAATTCAACTCATTTAGAGGTGATTTTCTTGTCTCTCTTAGGTTAAAATATATTTTTATATGCACATAAAGTTAATTTGATCCATCCATCCTTAAAGTCATAAATAATTTTTATAGCTTTACTGCAGTTCAGAAAAATAAAGACAGTGAAGCAAAAAGTGTTGATTTATAAAAGATGTGATTCAGCATTGAGTGTGCTTGTTTACTGTAAATTATACTGTGCTATTTTTAATATGCATATATATTTTATATTCATAGGTAATCATAAATCAAGAGATGGTCATTACATCACATGTAAACCATAGGAAATAAACATACATATTTAACATCATTTTAATGGTGTTTATAAAAAAAATTTATAGTAAATGTGAAGTTACTAAAATTTAACATAATTTTAATGTTATATAAATGCACAATAATTTATTAACCAAATTTAGATTGTTGTTATCCTGGGCCAGCCCCGTGCCTTAGCTGTTAAGTGCTCGCGCTCCGCTGCTGGCGGCCCGGGTTCGGATCCCGGGCGTGCGTCGATGCACAGCTTCTCCGGCCATGCTGAAGCTGCGTCCCACATACAGCAACTAGAAGGGTGTGCAACTATGACATACAACTATCTACTGGGGCTTTAGGGGAACAAAAAAAGGAGGATTGACAATAGATGGTAGCTCAGGGCAGGTCTTCCTCAGCAAAAAGAGGAGGATTAGCACGGATGTTAGCTCAGGGCTGATCTTCCTCACAAAAAAAAAAAAAAAGATTATTGTTATCCTTCTACAAGAAGAAAAGTTCAAGTAAAACAAAATTTTGTGTTATGGTATACTTTAATTGAATAAAATTTACACAGTGCCCATGATTAAAACTATACCAATCTAGGTCATATGGGGATAATCCCTTCCACCACATGCAGAAAACTGTATGAAGACCACGGTGTGCTGAGATCATGTAGGGTCCTCTCTTTGGCCCCTTGTCTCTCTCTCCTCCTAGTTTTTAGATTCTTTTGTTTACCCCATACTGCTTTGACTTATCTTGCTGTGCAGATTTGTTTGTCCATTTGATTTGTTTGTTTATTTTTATGATTCATTGACCTTGACCTCGTTTGCTTTTGTTTTTAAGCTTGGATTAAAGTACTTCCCTGAGTTTACAGGTGTTAGGGAGGAGGAAATTGCCCCTTCTACCCTTCTTGTGTTCTTCTGGCTGAACTAACAATAAAATTGACACAAGACCAAATTAACAGAAGAAAAACCCAGTTTAAATACGTGCACATGGAAGAATCATGAAAATGATGCTCAGAGAGTGAACTAAGCAGGCAGTATATATATCTTTTACACAAAGAAACAAGAAATTTGTAAGGAATGACAAGACAAAGAAACTTAGGTTTCGGGTACGTAATAAGAGAGGAATTTAACCAGCATTTAGGCTGGAGGTGGTAAATTAGCAAGGTTTGTTTCTGCGGGCTTCTCGGCCCTGAATTCCCCAGCTCTGGTGATAAGAATGCAGGAGGAGCACCCTTCACAGGGGAGATGTACTTCCTGCTTTGGGGAGGGATGGAGAAGGGGGGTCAGAAAGCCCTTTTTGCTTCTCAAGTAACTTTGATTCAAAATAATTAATATGGCATTGCGGGATATTTTGGGGTGGCCTGCCCTGGGCCCCAACACAGGAAGTCTACTTTTTATCTTGAAAGGGCAGGGCTGAGGGCTGTGCCTAGTGTCCATTTATGTGACAGGGATATTCATAGAAGAATAAAACTATGCACAATAAAAATGATGGAAGAACAAAAAGGAGCTTTTAAATATTTACCTCAAGAAAGCAGCATCTTCTCGTCTAACAACTGCTATCCTGGCCCTTCCATGTACAGTGTATCTTTTGTTCTCAGAATATCACTTCTAACTCTTCCAACTTTCCCTATTATCTATAAATCCTTCCAACATCCCATTTCAAACCAACCTAAATAGGGCAATCCAGGGTCTCCATCACCACCCCATCGGCACATCTGGCCTCTGAAGAGGAATGCTCACTGCTCAGTGTGCTGGGAAGGCACCCACACTCATCACCCTAATCACACAGGTATGACCCGCCGGAAACCAAACGCTCATGAAGACAACAGTACAGGAAGTGCTAGAAATCCCACAGCACGTTTCAGAGTCAAGACTTCCTCACAGCTCCCAGGGCTCTGTCCATGTCCCTGCCCGTGCCTCCTCAATCAACGTAAAGCAAAAGCATGCTTTGGTGCTGCTTGCCAGTCTGGATTCTTCTTGCGCACATCACTTGACTTGATCGTATCTCACGTGCTGCCTCTGACCACTTCTGTTTCTCCATTGCACTGATTAGTCTTTCCTTTCTCTTTTACACACTATTTGTTATAACCTGCTTCATTGTGCTGACAGAGAACATGTTTTCATCTAGGAAGGCGCTACCTTAAGTGGGTACAGAAGCCCCCCTTCCCAGCAGGGCTCACCCCTCTTAGTACAGTAGAAAGGTGAAGAGCATGCAGCCTGAGGAGCTGGATATTCTGGGCTTGAATCCCCAGCCCGCACTAACTTTGTTATATTTGGCAAACCACTTAAACCCTCTGCTCCTCAGCTTCGGCATATTTAAAGAGGAAGTGAGAACAGTATCCACTTTCTAGTAGACTATAAAGTATCATTGTATTGTTTTATAAATTGTTATATATGTAAGCCTTTGTTACAGTTCCTAGCATATGACACTGTCAACTCCTCATTACTGCCTGAGAAACAACATATACCTGGAAATAAACCATCCCCTTCTAGGATCTCCTGTGTCTGTGAAACAAAACAAAACAAACAAACGACAGGGAAATTCTCAGGTTTATATCACCTCTGAACATAGATGGATGTCAAGAACCAAAAAGGAAAAAACAAAGTGACCACAATTTGACAGCACCTGTGGAAGGTTGCCATGGGACCGACTAAATTAAAAATTCTGGCACATTCATTCCCTTACATATGAGTAACTGTCTTCAGACACCAGTTTCGTTGTTCAAAGACTGTTTTTCCTAAATGTACAATTACTTGATACATACTTTTTGGATTGTGATATACTTTGTACTGTCTCCAAATCAGTTCTGCAAATATGATTGTTCCACTTCCTCAGTGACAGAAAAGCTTTGAAAACTATTTGCTTCACATGTGATATAATAATAGCTCTTACATATATAAACAAGTTACTTTTATTCGTTAATTTTTAGTTGTTATTTTTCATTCTCACAAGTTTAGATTCTAACTTGGTAATGTGTCATAGGCAAATAAAAAGAAATGAATGCTTCTTGTAATCTAAAACTGAAAAATAACAACACTTTTTTCCCCCCTGAATCTGGCTATGCTTATTGGCAAAGGAGAGTTACAACAAAATGCTTTGGCAAGATTTTACCAATCCGTGCTGCTAGAATATGAAACGCTGGAGAACAATAGCAGCATGCAGGAAATAAATCATGAATTAAATACTATTTTTTTTCCAAGTAGGTTTGAGTGTAAGATATGCCAAATATTTTAATTGTGCCCTGAAATTAAACACAAATCCAAATTCCAATCTCAACAAGCACTTCTCCATATTGATATTAACTATGCTGCATGGCTATTGAAGTTTCTTATTATTGGGGTTTTTAACCTCCTACTCTTTGCCATGACTGGACAGCTGGCCCTGAAGCAGAGTGGCATCAAATTGATGACCTTTTGCAACACAGCAAATGTTTTTTAATTAATGAGAGCTACAGCAGATGGGGCAGATGCTGAGTCTCTTTTGCTCTGCGGACATATTTCCATAGCTGCGCGTCATTAGCCAAGCATGCATGTGTGGATACTCACCCACAAGACGTGAGCATCATTCGTGCACCTGCATCCTCCAATCTGTGCAGCATGTGCTAAATGACTGGTTCAATGAAAACATTTTTCCCAACTTAGAGGTTAATGAAGAAAGCATAAGGATTGACAATAATCTGATTAAAGCAAAAATTCCAATGATACGTGCACATTTTGTAGTATATGTGTGTATATATTTCATATGTGAAAATATTTTAGGAATAGTTTTTATGGATCTTCTAAATAAAGCATATAGCTATATAGGAATATATATACATATATGTATATTTATGTAGGGAGATAGATCTAACTGAGAATAGCTTTAATGAAATATTGGATAAAAATCACAGTATTGTTTGATATCATACTCATTAGTGCATATTTTTCAACAGGAGTAATACATTACCTAGTTGGTGGTTTGTAAATGAACACTAATTGTAAAAAACTAAGATGACTTAAGAACTAGCTGGCCCATGTTACTCTCTTTGTCAAGCTATTTGATGAGTTCTATTTCGAGAAATATTTGTGTATTAAAAAACTCTATGGATTTCCTTTAAGTCAGTGGGAAATTGGGATTGATTGGAAATCATTTCAATGAATTGTCCTTTAAATATAATTCAATAATTTCACTAGCCCAGGGCTCCCAGTTAAACTTGAAAAGGAAGAAAAACGTATGCATTTTTGACTGGAAATGGTGATGAGGTTTTTCCTAGAACAGTTATGTGGGAAACAATCATATTTAATAATAACAATGAAGGGCTGGCCCAGTGGCATAGTGTGTCAGTTCGTGTGCTCTGCTTTGGCAGCCCGGGGTCCACAGGTTTGGAGCCCACGCACAGACCTACACACCAGTTATCAGTCATGCTGTGGCAGCATCCCATATACAAAATAGAGGAAGATGGGCACAGATGTTAGCTCAGGGCCAATCTTCCTCAGCAAAAAAGAGGAAGATTGGCAACAGATGTTAGCTCAGGGCCAATCTTCCTCACCGAAAATAATAATAATAATAATAATAAAGATAATAACATTTATTTAGTGCTTAGTAATTCTTAGTCACTATTCTAAGAGCTTTTAAGGGTACTAGCACTTATAATTCTCATAACAATTCTGTAAAATAGATAATTATATCTCCCATTTTACAGAGGAAGAAACTGAGGAACAGAGAAATTAAGTAATTTGGCCAAGGCTCAACAGAATGGGGATTTGGACTCAATCACTTTGGCTACAAGCTCTCATCACTTTTTCTTGCTTCCTTTTGTGTTACAGAGGAACAAACAAGCATTTTTGTCCAATGATTGTTGATTATCAGCAGAGCAGTGTAGTTCAGAAATACTTTTCTTAACTAAATTTTAGTCTGCATAATTTATAAAATGGACATATTATTATTAATATTAGAAAGGATAAGACAGAGTTTGAATGAGATGATCTATATGAGAAACTATTTGCAAAATATTATTTCTTTATTATGATTATTTTTAATAATAAAAAAGGAAGAAAGGGGTCTTTCAAAATTCCCTTAAGATAGAGCGCGTGCGTGTACACACACACACACACACACAGGATACTTGCTACTTAACTTATCTTCTTTTCTTATTTGAATTTTCTTTTAGCCTTCCCCCATGGCATTCAATATTATTTTTTAAAAAAATCACTGGCTACATAATCTCTCTATAGCCACTATTTATTTAACCACCATCATCTTGTAGAAAATGTAGCCTTTTTAAAACATAATTCATGTTGTAAATAAACCTTACTCCACATTTCTTATGGAGTCTGTAAAGTACATTTCTAGACAAACTACTACAGCAAATGAGATAAAATTGTGTGTGAGTCTTGATGTGTATCACAAAATTGCCTCCCAAAAAGAACACTTAAATTTATAACAGTGTGTGAAAGTTCTTATCATCCCTAATAATATATTTGAAAGATTTTTTACTAATTTAGAAGACAAAAAAAATCCAATCAATGATTTAATTCACATTTGTTTTATTCCTACTGAGATTGTACATATTTTCCCATGTTCTTAGCTATTTTCGTTTTACTTTGTGTGAAAGTCTACTTGTGCCCTTTTATTTGTAATGCCAAATTGATTTGAACTTTTTTTATGCTAAAGTTAGCAACTTTTGTTATATGTATTATATTTTTTTCTCTATGGGTTGTCTTTTCATTTTGTTTATGATTAAAAATACTTCACATTTTATCATAAAAGTAATACATTTACCTTGTAGAATTTTCAAACATCACTAAATCATGTAAAGGTAAAAATTAAAGTAGCTCTTTTTCTAAATCCACTAGTAACATTTTAGTCCATCCATATACAGATTCTCTCTTTGTTCTTTTCTCTACTTCTTTCAACTGCACTCCACCTCACTCTTCTCCACTCATCCTCTGCCCTCCTGACGTCTCCACCTCTCTCTCCCCCTGTCTCTTCCCTTTCTATCTTCTCACTCTTTCCTTCTTCATTTTCCGTCCCTCCCTTGTCTTTCCTCTCTCGATCCCTCCCCACCCTGTATCCTCTCTTTCTGAAAACATCTATATATTTACAAGTGTAGGGGATCAGAGTTTGCCACCAGAAAATGTGTCTCTCTGGCATGATGATTTTGGGGAACAAAAAACTCAGGAAGAAACTTTGACCTTTCCCCAATTGCCTGAAAGAATTTAAGATAAAAGGCCTGTCCCATGTAGGAACTATCACCATAGATAACAGGTGTGGTAGACAGGAAGGCACCAGAAAGCCCATTTTTATCAAAGTTCTCTCTGGGCTCTCACTGTCTATAGATGGCCCAGAAGACACTTGTTTATTAAACGTCTGCATTTCCATCTGCATGTGAATTGCCTTCCTCCCCTTTGAAGTCCCAAACCACTGCCCCCAACATCCTCCTTTGTCTTTAGCTGAAGATGGTATTTAAGGTGGTGGCTTCCACCATTTTGGTGAGTTACTCAGTTTTCCTGGGTTTCTCCCATGTATACGTGTTATTAAACTTTGTTTGATTTTTCTCCTGTTATTCTGTCTCATGTCAATTTAATTCTTAGACCAGACAGAAGGACCTAGAGGATAGAGAAATTATTCTTCCTCCCCTACACTTTCCAGTTGTTTTCTTTATACACACATATATATGAAAACTACTCACACACACACCATATATACACATATACACAAACATTATATTATACTATACTTGCTATATTGTATCTTGAGGGTTTTATTCTTATTAATGTCCATTTTTGTTCTTTAAAATATATTTAAGAGTTATTAAAGTATTTAGGAGAAAAGTCATGATTTTGTTTTGGGTCACTGATTGAAAAACCTGTCTCTTTAGTCTAAACACAGCATGTTCAAGACACCCCTGCTGCTCTGTGTGTGTTCACCACCTGCATTCAAATCCCTGCAAATGAGAAAGCTCACTGAGGGTCTCCAACCTAAACATTGAGGCTATGGCAGTAACATGACTTGAGCTACTTGGAGGCTCCAGAATATTGAAAATGGAGTTAATTTTTATCAGACAACTGGTATCATTATATTGTAAAATAATATTAAACCAAAGGAGTGTACTTAAATTTGAAAGAGAAAATATTGTAAAGCAGTGAAGAGATGTGTTGAAGACAAACGAAAATAACCAAAAGAACTGACCAGCAGGTGGTTGTGACACATTTTATATGTACGAGCAAAGAAATACTTGTGAATTTATACATATAGAGAATCTTTTGTTTCTTTAAAGACTACAAAAATATGAAAAGTATTAATATAATACTTATTCCATAATTTAAAAATTCCAAATGATTCTGAAGAATAGAAAACCGAAAAGCCTCATCCCAAAATAAGACTGGCCTTTGGAGGTAGGGTCCAGGTGATAGGAACACTGCAGGAGAGCCTGGAACAGTGGAATTAGCAAGAACTTCAGTAACAGTGAAGGAAGAGGGGAATTCAGCAAAGCCGTGAGGATCACACGGTAGTTGAAGTATCATAAGCTGTGAACATCAGACTCAATCTATTAACTATGCATTCTCTAGAAAAGCAGCATTTCGCAATGTTCAAACAAAGAGATTGACAGTCAAAAATATTCAGGAAGACAACCATATAATTGTTTACAAATTGTTTAATTTATGCTAATAATTAAAAGTATATCATTCAATCCTGAGTGACATACTGTGGTGTCTTATGACAGGTTGAATGTAACCATATGCAAAATATTTATCTGTTATCATCTTAGAGGCAGAATCCGAAGAATTTAGAAAAATTGGGGACTAGCAATTAATGGGATAGATGAATGTGCAAGTACTGAGCACTGAAATAAACATTAAGGCATCAGTAGGTACTGACATTAAGGAAGCTAATCCCATTTTATCCTATGATTCCCAGAGAAAATCCATTACAAGCCTACATTAGGAAACCTATGGTGAAGATCAAAACAGCAGCTAAGGAGGGTAATAGTCCAACAACGCTGATATTTTGAACTCTGGCTCAGAATGAGATCAGGGGTGCCTTTCAGATATACTTACTTTTTATCCACACGATTTTTAACGAAGAAGAGACAGAAGCGCATGGTGATTCTACACAGGGAGCTACACAGAGTTCTTTAATCCACTTCAGCTCTGTGTGAGGTCTGGAAAAAAAATAGAAGTAATGCAACTCTTTAACTGAAAATATCCTAGAGCCTTAGAAACCATTGATGACGTGGCAATACAATACCAAAGACGGTAATTCCGTGAAGCACTTGCTCACAAATTAACTGAAGTTAAAATAAGTTGTGATGATATATTACGCTGGTATTACGTATTTCACCATGATAATTTACTTAGTTTTGTTTTAATATTTTAAATCAGAGTGTTTTTGAGGGTGGTTTACTTTGATTTCAGCCAAATGAACAAGTGACCAGTATTTTCTAACTACCTTATGAGATATTAAATTGTATTAAAAGTCACATATGATTTCTAAACATTAATGTTTAAATTGGATGAACATTTTAGTAATCTCAATTTATGTTTCAATTTATTTAAGGTTCCATTTTATTTGCTGAAAATGAAATCAATAGTCAAGAAAAAAAAAGAAGAATCACCCTATAATTTCTGTTTCTTTTTGAAGGCTGGAAATACAACAGGGAAACCATTCTAGCATAAAAAATACGATCTACGAGTATTCTGTGTCGTTATTGAGATGGTCTTTGGAAACCACGGCTGATATACCACACTCTCCTTACACTGCATTCTAAATGTATCGGGTAATACAGGCAATGATTCCTTTCTGGATTATTTTCGTTTCTCTTCATTTAAGTATTTACAGCATTTGATCATCCCTTCTCCTTGCTAAATAAACCCATACCACTGCTAGTACTGTTCCTTATTCAGAACGTTTCTCTTTTATATTAATCATCAGGGTTTGCTTAAGAGTATCTTCTGAATTTAGATTCATGATTCTCCCAATATGGCTTATCTCTTCTTCTCTTGGGTTGATGAACTTTTTAATTGATGAATAAGTTTTGAGAACTGCTTAACTACAGTTTCTAAATATAGGTATATCATGGTCCTAGGGCTTTTTTTTTTTTTGATTGCCACCATGTGAAAGTAAATCCTGTGGAGAATAAAATGTGAATGTGTGTGTGTGTATAAAAGCACAAGTCTGAATAAACTTTGACCCAGTGATCATAATTCTTGGAATTTATGCTAAGAAAAGTTTTAAATATATATATATTAAGATATTTATTATAGCACTATTTATAATAGTGGAAATGGGAAGTAACACACTGTAACATAAATATGTCAGGCATTTAGCTCAACATGGGAAATTGATTCAGCAGTTTGTGGTTATTTACTTAAAATAATATTATGCATAAAAAACTATAGATGCAAACACAGGATAATAGAAGTAGTAACAATACTAAGGCTCATCACACCAGCTCAAGTGGTTTGTTTACCATCCCACTGGTTTCTCCCAA
Source organism: Diceros bicornis minor (assembly GCF_020826845.1). Lineage (NCBI taxonomy): Eukaryota > Metazoa > Chordata > Mammalia > Perissodactyla > Rhinocerotidae > Diceros > Diceros bicornis. The sequence goes on from NC_080761.1 coordinate 51,894,999, forward strand.
TCCTAGCAGAGTTCCTTTATAATTGGCGGGCTTGATCCTCTACCCATCCATGTCCCAAGATTTAGCATATGCCCGGAAGAAGAGAGGAGTGACTCCTCTCTGATTTTCTGGAAAATTTTGGTACCTCTCTGGAATTTAATCTTTAGATTTTTTTGAATCCTCATCTCTTTGTTGGCTTTAAAAAACATACGACTTTTAATTTATCCATTGTTTTCTAATTTTTACAACAGAAACAATTCTTTGTTGGGAATCCTATATCCCAACTGGAAGCAAAATATCTAGAGATGAAGAGTTTTAATTCATTATGATAGTAGTATATACTGCTGTGTATCAAGTTTTACACTAATCACTTTATATACATTATCTCAATTAATGCTTAAAAATAAGTAGTTATCCTATTTTAAATCAAGGAAGAAGAGAATAATAGATGTTAACAACTTTATAAATATCACACCTCTAGAAAGGTGTGCCACACTTGAGTTTTGAACCCAGATAAGATTTGTTCCAAAGATGATACACAATATTGGCTTTACTGGATGGAGACAACATAAAATATAGTGTCATCACCTAGAAACTACCAAAAAATCTTCTGTATAGAATCAACAGGGGCTTGGGGAGGTATCGCTGTTGCTTAGTATTCATGCAGACACACATGGACTGCCTCCTGGCACACCCGAGATGGAAGAACCTCCTCGGTCTTAAGTTATTGGTGATGCTGAAAGCATTCTCAGATTGCTGACCAGCATTATATTCACTGAATCAGAAAATGGGAGGAATCAGCCTTACATGCTGATTTCATCCCCTGCAGTTAGACAGGACAGGGATACGCAGTGATGGACAAACGCTGCTGAAAATCAACAATTGATTCTAGGCATTCTGTAGATGACTGGTAATTCAGGAGCATTAATGAAGTATTCTGATTTACATTTTAGAGACAGGTATCAGAAGAGTAGGAAAAAATTCCACTGGACCTGAAGAGCATTGCAGCAATTGAGAAAGAGATTGAAGTTTGATAAAACTGCAGAAGATATAAGCATCTCTTTGGGTAAAATGGATCCAATCCAAACAACTGTGCTATCAGTATTAGCATGAAACATTGTAATAATCTGAATAAGAGGGCTCTTGTTTTTTTTTAAAAAAGTGTCCTAAGGGGAACAAAACTCTAAGAAGGAAAACAGAAATTAAAAAATATTTTTCTCTGAATCAATGTTTTACAGTAGGAGAATGATACTTCTTTAAATTGACATGCAGATTTTCAAACTAAAATGTGGATCTTTCTCTTTCTGGCATTCATTTGTTTCTTCTCTGAGCTGAAACTCATAAAGATAAATGCAACATATGTTAGTGATGGAAATGATCATTTTGGCAATGTCTACAATATCCTAAAGCTACAGCAAAATTATATCAGTTTTAGTTGTTTTTCTCACGTTGGTATAAACTCTCTAGAGAGGGAGGAGATACTCTTCAAAAACTGAAGAAGTTTGACTTTAATCTAAGAAAATTTCCACACTCCTGTCTTTCTATATGCTTGATTTAAATACCACTACATTTTAAAATTCTACTTTTTTTATTGTAAATGAACTCCAAGTGAAGTCTTCTTTAATTTTCTGTTAATAATTAATTAATTGGTGTGATAGACTAATATATAAACGTTATACATAATATACCTGTATCTAATAATTATACATAAAAATAAGATGACTTAACCATGTCATTAAATTCTCCCCTATCCAGCCTTCTACTCCACAATCTCTTGTTCAGTAATCCCGAGATCTCTCCAAATGTGTTTCCTCATTCTTGCCAATACATCTGAGTGTTGTATATTTAATCAACTCTTTCAGTGAGTAAACTATTCCTTAAAATAGCAAGGACTGTTGTACTCCTCACTTTCAAAATATGCGGCAAAGTGACTCTAGTTGTTGGTCTGGAGGCAAAGATTAGAGATGGTACCATATCCTGTGGAAGATGAGCATCAATTTGTGCGCTGCATATCTTGAGTGATGTTCTTGCAGTCTCTGGGCCAGGAGCACTCATCTCGTCTAAACAGATGAAAAAACTGTACCTCACGGCTAGAAAGTCAAAGAGAACTAGAGTTTAATGATCTTCATGTTTTTATATCAAAATGTCTACATCCCAAGTCACAAAGTCATCTTTCTCTATTGAGGTCACTGAAGTTGGTCCAGAAGACCTAGAGAGACCATGCTCTCAGTCTCTGCTACAGCTGTGCTACCCGTACTACAAACTGGGCCAGATTTTCATCAGTCTTCCCTGCAGTTGCAAAAGTAAGTTACTTCCTATACACTGCCATGGAGGTTTTCTGGTTTTCACAAGGTGTCTTGAGCTAACAGTTGAGCTGCCCATTGTCTGTTTTTCCGAGGCTTCTAAGGCTACTAAAAGAGCTGGCCAGCTTTACAGTCCTTCAAAATATACCATTGCCCAAAAACGTTTAAGCGCCACCACTACTACAGAAGCCAGAGTTTCAAACGTCACCTGCACAGGATTCCAATCTACCACAAACGATTCTTAGTAATATGTTTTACAACTTTATTGAGACTTTTGATACTGCCACAAGACAGGGATTGCCACACACCCACTTTTCAGCAACAGGGTCCTTATCACTTACAATGAAAGAGCCAGACCCAGAATCCCATTCCGAGGGTCTGCTTTCTGTGTCATTCTCCCCACTCTCTTAGCCTGGGCTGTCCCCAAAAGGGAAGGCTTAGACAGATGTTTGCATGCAGAACTGATCCCTATAAACAAAAATCAGTGGGGACTAAAATACTGAATTGGAGGAAGGAAAGCAAAATCAACACGTGTTATAGAATGGGTTATCATTGTGGGAAAATAAGACGTGATTCCACTTAGGACACCCTTAAGAGCATGAAGAGCGTACCCTGGAATTTATGCCTGAGAGAAGAAAGAGGAGGAGATTTTACCCACCAGCTTTCATATCTCATGAATCAAGTCAGTCTTGAAAATTCCAGGTTTGTGAAAGTGCCAAAGTTATTTGGTGGATTTCCACAGTTATTACAGCAGCAAAAACCAGAAAATCTCCAGTGCAGAAGAAAGATGCAGTCCTGCAGAAATGAGATATCAGGTCACACCTGCACAAAGCTGGTGGCTACATCGATAGCTGAAGCAAAAATAAAGACTAAGGAGGCTTGAGGCGGTGTACAAGAGGTATATGTTTTCTACTCCCTAAATCCATTAAGAGATTCAGGGCCTGAGTTACAACGATCTCACCTGCTTTGTCATCTATAAACTTAGCACCTTTTTACTTTCACTCACCTGTTATGAAACATTATCTTTCCTTCTCGGGGTCAGTAACCAGATTCCTCAAACTTGCGAATGTCAGTAAACAATCTCATCATCCTATGGAACCAAGAAAACTGTGGCTTCGTTAGAAGATCCAGATCCTATGTAGGACGTGAGCAATACCTCTTTCAAATTTCAATGTTGCACATCTCTTCTTTACTTCTGAAGCCATTTCTTTACTCACCAGTTTTGACTCTGAGTGTGGTTTCCCTCCATTGCCTTGGTATTCACCTTTGTCCTTTTAGGATGTCACATTCATCCTGTTTGGGATAGCTTCATCTATTCATAAATCAGTGCCCACAGAGGATTTTCTCAAGACTGGGGTGTGTAAAATCTAACCGTGACATCAACCTGCAATGATATGACATACAATTACTTGCTCTCCAAGGCAAAGGCATTAATACTTCACGTCTAATTTTCATGTAACTGGAATACTTTCCTCATTTCCCTACAGTTTCTTAGTTTTCCCTTAGTTATTCCCTGGGAATTTAGTTTTTGTGTCATTTCCTAGGAATTCACAGTCATGAATGTCCACTTAAAAACACCAGCTTTAAGCCACACCGACTACTCATCTCCACTTTTCTATTAACAATGGCCTGTTATTCCTGCTTCTTACGCTCAATTTAAAAAATAAACACCTTCTATCTTCCAGGTACTATGCCAAGTGCTACAAATAATAAATATATTACACCCAGCCTCTTCCTTGGAGGATATTACCATTGAATTAGGAGAAAAACATATACTCAAAAATGAAACCGTAATGTGGAAAAGGGTAGAGGGTATGAGGTCATTATGCTTAAAAATGTCAAATTCTATATTTAGATTGGCATATAAAGATTCAAAAAATCTGTATGAGCTTTTTTTTAAATGAAGAATAGTTTTTCATGAAATCAAAATCATTTGTACATCTTTTGAGGAAACAGATGAAGTTAAACGATTTTCTTATCCAAGTGTCCAGTTGTTTCAGACGTTTGTCATACACTATTAATATTTCGTTCTTACATGGGAATACCAAACTGTCAAAATAAGTATAATATTATGCATCCTGTCTTATAGAGGAGTGAACAGAGATCAGTATCAGGAAGTTAGATTATTTAAAGCCACACAAATATTATGTGGCATCTCAGACTATGATTTTTTTTTTTTACAGTGTAGCACAATTCCAACTAACCAATCACTAAACAATCTGCTTACTTTTAACTTTTTACTGTTAACCACTGGAAACCTTAATTATATTTCTATTCTGCTATGACTACTATTTTTGCTATTCCTACTAGCACTTTTTTGTTTGCTTCTATTGCTTCTATGACCACTGTCATCGATTCTATTATTACTACTATCACTACTACTATGACCAGGCCCACCACCCCAAAACAAGCAAACACAGATATTTCTTGAGCACTTAATGAATTTCAGGCTTATGCTAAATGTTTAGACCCGTGTCCTATAATCCGTATGACACTGCTGTATGAGGTATATATTAATAAACATTAGGCAGACAGACCTAGATTTGAATCCCACTTGTACTGTCTACTTCTTTCCTTGCATTTGTAAGTTATTACTTTTAAATGATTTATAAAAATATATGAGGAAACTTGCTTATAAAAATGCATATAATTTTATCATTCAGAAATATTAACGTTAACATTCTCATGTATTTATTCATTTTTTTCCTAGTGAGTTTATTTTAAAAAATGGGATCATGTTGTAAATATGTAAAGAAAATTCTTGTATTTGTGCATATTGCTGATTGTTTTCTCATGGTAAATTCTTAGAAGTATACGTATAGATCAGTGGTCACAGAAATGAAAGAAATTCCTTTCAAAATTTCCAAATTGCCTTCTGGTAAGATTTTACCTAAATTTATTTCTTAGTAGTGCTTTTTCCTTATATCCTTGCCTATGTTATTGTTCAATGTTATCACATTAATTAATAAAACTGTGCTTTGTGTTTGTTTTATTTAGCATTTCTTTAAATATTAGTGAGTTTGAATATGTTTTATTAAATGTTGGTAGCTTGAATTTCTTTCAATACTTTGTTTTCATATTTTGTTCATTGTTATTTGTGTATTATTATTTTCTAACTGTCAAATCTTATTCTTGTCCTGTGAAATTATTAGTATTTTTATGACATTGACCCTTGTGCTTCTAATCCCTTAAAATATTTGTCCTAATTTGTCCCTTTTTTCTCATTTTATTGAAACTTTACTATTTTCTTTGTTATGAAATTATTTTTTATGTCAAAGTTTTGTGTTCCTTTATGATTTCTTACATAACTTTTATGCTTATAATCCTTTGCTGTTATTTTAGATTTATGTTCATTTATATGTTCTTCTAGTTCTTATGAGATTTTATTATTTAAAAAACAATTCTTGGAGTCCTTGAGTTTAATTTTAATTTGGTACATATTGTGAGAATGGACTATAACGTTTTTTTTTTTAATTATTCTAAAATCACCAATTGTCTAACAATATTCTTCCTACTTCAAAAAGGTCCTCTTTATATATGGTAAATACTCATGTATAGATCTGGATCTACTTCCAAGATTTCTATTATTCTGTCTACTTTTGCAGACATCTGATATTTTAATAACTATTTATTGCATTTTAATTAGTTTAAACATATGGTAATGTTATCCCCACTCATTGTTCTTTTAAAAATGTTTTTTTTCCAAAATGTTCCTAGATAACAATATTTAAAATTATCTGAAAAGTACTCATAGATGTGACCATCACCAATTTACTAGGCTTCCTCCTCCAATTCAGTGAGATCTGAGTTCCTAGGAGGACAGACCACTAACTAACCCTGTGACCATGGGCCATTTACATAACCTTTCTAATTCTTTCTCATCTGCAAAAAGAAGTAACACTTAGTATTTCTTTCATGGCGTTGAGGAGAATACTAAACGGGATAAAACATACAAGTACTTCAAACAGCGCTTGGATAGACTCGGAGCTCAAGAACTATCACCTCTTTTGTGATTACAGTGATGATGAGGGGTACCCAGCCTGGACGTGTTAGCAAAGTCATTACCTTTAACACAACTTTCATTTTCATCTCCCTTGTTAACAAATGTGCAATGACCATTCAAGGTTTCTTGTCTCTCAAAGTCTCAAAACTGGCACGACCCAATAAATTAAACTTATTCATTGTTTCTCCTTGCTAATCAGAAGTTCAATCCTTTTGCTGTGATCAGCTCCACGTGTTTCCCTTTCTAGTGGGAAACGACTGAAGCCTTTTCTTGAGCATTCATCTAACCCCACCCAGACTCTAAATGATTCCCACAATCAGAACTCCTGGGTGTACATTAGCCCTTTCTTCTGATTTTCCACATTTCTTTTTTATGGTTTTTCAGACAATTTAATGCTTATGTACATATTATTTCCTGTTAGTCACTGAATTATGTCCATGATTTCTATAAGTTCATTACATCTTTGAGAGAAAACAACCAATATCATTCTTTTCTTACTATTGCCTATTATGGAATACACACATTACTCAATAGATACTACTAAGTTGGCAGAAACTAATTCCAATCCATGAAAGATGGAGAGACTGTGCTGGCTCTAACAGATGATTGTACAAAACTAAGAAGAAATAACTTTTGCTTTTTTAAGCATGCTTCCTTGCTATCTCATAATCTCCAAAGACTGTTGTGGGACATTAAATGTTTTCACTAAAAAAATAAACTTGTCACAGATTGCAATTTCCATAGGGAAGTGAAGACACAAGAAGCAAATAGTAAAAGTAAAGGATTTAATTATAGCTGACTTTCTTAAATTAAATGATAATTCTCAAAATTGATTTGTGTTGGATATTCCACATTTTAGATGATATACCTAAACATTATCTGTTATTTTAAAAAGGTTTCTGGCACATAAAGGTATTCCACTGAGGCAGTGAAGAAATTAACAAAATAATTCAAAGGCAGATCTAAAAGAATATATTTGGTTAAAAAGAGAACCACATTAATATCTCTTTTTTCAAATTAATGGTTTGGGACTGGTAATTTAAATAAAAGAAAAATAACTATTCAACCCACAGAAACAACATTTACATTTTTTATTTATGCTCTGCATTAATAGTGTCATGTTTCATCATTATTGTCCTTGACCACGGGTATGAAATGAAATGAATCTTATTGTGTTTACAAGTGATAAAGAGAGTTATGTCTGCAAATATTATTTTATTAGGAAAAGAATAAAGAAAGAAAATGAAGTGTCCTGTGAAGGTCACTATTTACACAGATGTATTCATTTGCAAGTACACACGTAACAAATCTGTTCCTTTAAGTATTAACAAAGTAATTTCATGGTTGAATAAATTTATGTAATTAGCTATCATGTTTTAGCATAATAGTGCCTTTACACAAAGTTGGTGAGTGATATTTAAACTGAGAACCCTGATACGTAGCCTATGAATAACACAGTAGCAAGTGTTTCTTAATAACGGTAAGATGTGTGTATAGCACACTGGTTTACAAGGCGCTTTCACGTGCATTATCTAATTTAATCTTCAAAATAATCAAGACAGTTAGTTACTTAGGGTGGGAGTTTCCTTTCTAGCGAAGAGGTATAGGAAATGAAGCACAGGAATATTAAAGACATCTTGTCCTGAAGTCACTCGTTGCAGAGTTAAAACTAAAACATACTTCTCGTGGCTCCTAATTGTGTGGCATTTCCCTTACTAAGTGTTTTTCCTTTTCATATTTGTACCCTAGGTCTTATTAACTAAAATATACATTTAATCTTGCAATAGGGCTCTGACTTATTTTCTGTCTCATAACTGGATTGAATCCCCATCCCCCAGCTTTCTGGATCCTTATTCTGACTTTTAAACTGTCCACTATTCCACGTCCCATCCAAAATTATTGGTTTGCATTGACTCCATTCAATAACCGTTTCTAGTTAAGCTAAATTTTTATATCCTTGGTAATTTACAGTATATTGGAATTTAAATCTTAAATGTCCAATTTTAATTCTCTGCTTTGCCCTGAAATCCACTTGACTGTGAGGAATATCTCTTGCCTTATTTATTGTCATATACTATTTATTCCTGTAATATTATGTTTATAAAAACTGTCCCTTATATAGTGATAAGGAAATGTTCTACAATAAGAAATTTTTCTAATTGTCACTTGAACCTATAATTAGTTGATAAAATTTTGTCTTGAATTGAAAGTGTTAATTCATTAAGAAGATATTATTTTGCATCTTCTCATTTCTTGTAAAAAATAATAATGTTTAAGCATAAAAGTTAAATTACTTTCATTACTACCAAAATAACATTACAATTCTGATTATCATAAAAAATTTAGCAAGCTTCTAATGGCTATCAAGAAATGATGAGTAGATAAGACTAATATTTTTCAATGAAATATTAATAAATATAAGTGGCCAAAAACATAAGACATAAGGCATGTGAAAGAACACATAAATTGTCCAAAAGAGAGTGATGTACACAGGCCTGGTTATTTTTGTTCTTATTTTAGTTTTACTTTATTTGGTTATTGATTTTTATGCCCAATGATTTGTTTGACTACTTTAATTTTAAGGAATTTATCATTAAAAAAATACATAGTGATAGCCCTGACTATAAAAAGTATGACCATTTTCAAAGTTTAAGATTATTTACTTATGTTATGCCCACATAAACAACATGCCAACCACTTTTTAAATAGTGCATGAAAAGATATTATACTTATCCTTTAAAACAACTTAGAATCCATCTTGAAAAACATATTGTGACCTTGAATGGCATGAGATATGAATAACTCTTTTGTTGCTAAATGTGGTAGATTCATAAATAGTTGGTGTTTCAATAAATTGTCTTTGAAAATGTTTCAGATAAGCAAAATTATCTGTATTTGCTTTACATTTTCATATATTGCCCTCTAAAACTATCATTAATGAGTAAAAGGGAATGTATGCATATATGTTAAAACACCTCCACACTATGCAATAGAAATAATTCTAATATTACTCCTGATAAAAATAACGATAGTCAAGATTCCTTGGATCTTCCCAAATCAAAAAATAGTTATTACAATGGAAGAGTCAACTCTCCTGATGTGTTTCATATTAATCAACTTTTCCTCTTAGAAGTCTCTCTTAACAACAGTATGAAGTATATAAGCTAAAAAATAGTATTAACATACCTTTAACATATCTTACATAATCAAAACAGTATGATATTGGCATAAAAGACACATAGATCAATGGAATAGAATAGAGAACCCAGAAATAAACCCATGTATATATGGTCAATTAATTTCCAACAATGGAGACAAGAATATACAATGGGGAAAGGAGATGCTCTTCAATAAATGATGTGAGGAAAACTAGATTGCCATATGAGAAGAAGGAAACCATACCGCAATTGTACATCATATGCAAAAATCAACTCAAAACATACTAAAGACTTGAACATAAGGGCTGAAATCATGAAATTCCTAGGACAAAAAACAGGGGGTAAGCTCCTTGATGTCAATCTTGGCAATAGTTTTTTGGATTTGACACCAAAAGGAAAAATAAACAAGTGGGACTACATCATACTAAAAAATTTCTGCTTTGCAAAGAAAACAATCCACAAAATGAAAAGGCAATCTATAGAAAATATTTGCAAACCACATATCTGATAAGTGGTTAATATCCAAAATATACGTGAACTCATACAACTCAATATCAAAAAAAAGCAAAACAAACAACCCAATTAAAAAATGAGCAAAGGACAGAATAGGCATTTTTCCAAAGAAGACATACAAATGGCCAACGGGTATATGAAAAGGACTCAATATCACTAATCATCAGGGAAATATAAATAGAAACCACAAAGAGATAGGACCTCACACACGTTAGGATGGCTATTATCAAAAAGAGAAGAGAGAGGCCGGCCCCATGACCTAGTTGTTAAGTTTGGCACGTTCCACTTCAGTGGCCCTGGTTCAGTGCCTGGACATGGACCTACGCCACTCACCAGCAACCATGCTGTGGTTGTAACCCACACACAAAACAGAGGAAGACTGGCCCAGATGTTAGCTCAGGGTGAATCTTCCTCAGCAAAAAAACAAAGAGAAGAGATAACAAATGCTGACGAGGACGTGGAGAAAAGGGAACCCTTGTGCACTGTTGGCGGAAATGTAAAGTGATACAGCTACTATGGAAAATAGTGTGGAGGTTCCTCAAGAAATTAAAAATAGAACTTCCATATGATCCAGCAATCCCACTTCTGGATATATATCCAAAGGAAACAATACCATTATCTCAAACATATACCTGTACTCCTATGTTCATTGCAGCATTATTCACGATAGCCAACATATGGAAACTACACAAATGTCCATCAATGGATAAATTGATCAAGGAAATGTGATATGTGTATATAATGGAATACTAGTCAGCCTTAAAAAAGAAGAAAATCCTGTCACTTGTGACAACATGGATGAAACTGGAGGGCTTTATGCTAAGTGAAATAAGCCAGACACAGAAAGACAAATACTGCATGTATCACTTGTATGTGGATTCTAAAAAAAAAGACAAAGAAAAAAATAGTCAAACTCATAGAAACAGAGAGTAGAAAAGTGGTTGCCAGGGGCAGCTGGTGGGTGGGGTAAATAGGGTGAGGTTGATAAAAAGGTGCAAATTTTCACCTGTAAGATAAATAAGGTCTGAGAACCTAATGTATAACATAATGAACTATAGTTGATAACACTGTATTGTATAGTTGAAATTTGCTAACAGAGTGGAACTTAAATGTTCTTACCAAAAATTAAAAAAAGGTAAATATGTGAGGTAATGGGAGTTTTAAAAAAATGTAAAATAAAAGGAAATTCTTTTAAATCTTCCCAGTAAACTTCTGATTCTCTACTCATTCCTTGGACTGGGAGTTCAATGCCTGAATTTAACTTTTTCTCTTTGTGTATCTCTGAGGAGTCACAAATTGTCATCTCACACTATAATTATTATAATCACTATTGTTGCCAGAGCAACTAATTATCACAGCCACATTATCTTTCAATGCCTTAACCTTTATAGTCAGTCCATCTCATGACACAATTGACAATTTGGGGGAAAAAACAAGTATTGTCATTGCATCTGCAAATTACAAGAGTTCCCTTTCTAGCCAACCAGGAGGCTACAGGTACACTCTTTAACTAATAAAGTAACCCACTTTGAAGGCCTACCTCCTGAGGCTAGTCCTGATATCAACGGCTGTATCATTTGGGATCCAGAAGAAAGCAGATGGCATGCTAAAATGCTTAACTGAGGAGAGCTTGAGGAAGAGATTATTTCCAGATGTGTTTACTAGGCACAGAGATGGTAAAATGCTCAAGACTAAAAGAAAGAAGTCATTACCAACCTGGCGTGACAGGGCAAGGGCAAAGAATGGTATTGCCAGAACATGAAAAGACCTTGAAGCCTAGAAGAGAAGCTCCTTAATAGGAGGTATAACCATAGAACATTGGCAATGCTAATGGGGGAAGTAACTACCCTAATTTCTTGTTCCACAGTCACTTCTAATTTCTGATAGTCTATTATTATTAGCAAAATCCAAACAGATACTTAACTATAAGAAATGTGTGGAGTTGCAGTCCATAGAAGTCAAACTCCTAGTAGCCTAGAGAAGATAGGAAAAGGCAGAGAATGGATTTGGGGAAGGAGATGTGAATACAGAATAACCAGCGTAATGAAGATAATGTGAATTAAATGAGACAACACAAAGAGATAATGCCAATCAGAAAGTCGAACATGAAAACGCCTATTAATACCAAGTGTGGTGAAGGTGTAAAGCAGTGAGAACTGCTGGCAAGAGAGTAAATGGTTATAAACACTTCAGTAAAGAATTTTCAATAGTCCTTTGTCATTGAAATGCCAATACCTATGATGCATCAATCTACCTTCTTGGTACATAGCCAACAGAATGCATTCACAAATTTACCAAAAGATATGTATGGAAATATTCATAGCAACATTGTTTTTAGTAACTAAAAGTAGAAACAATTCATATGTACGTCAAGAGTAGGATGGATATTATACCACAGTAAAGCTGAAAAAAAGAAGTAGAATGGATAACTAAATTGTGGTTTATTCAATTAACGAAATATTAAAGACCAGTGAAAATGGATGCAACGCACCTATATACAACAACATGGATGAATCTTACAAATGTAATGACAAGAGCATAAAACATACATGAAAGAGCATATGCTGTATGATTTTGTTACACAAAATGTTTTTAAAAGATAAAATTGATTTGTAGCATTTAGGGGATTCTTGCTTATACAGAAACCTAATAACAGAAAACAAGAAAGTGATTACTCTAACATTCAATAAAGGACCACATTATGGGGAAGGTGGGAGAATAGCAATCAGGATGTTCCATGAAGGACCTTTTGAGATTCTGGCAATGTTCCATTTTTTGACTTATTTGGTGGCATATTGGTATTCACTGTGTGATAAAAATATTGAGCATCACAAAAAAATAAAATATCTTACAGAACACAATATATTTGCTTTTTGAAATGGATTTCAGATGTATAGAAGGGAACCAAGGGGAAGATTTTTCTCATCCAAGTGATCTACACTTTAGTGACCACTTCTGCTTTCAATGCGCTTGTGACTTTGCCTCCATAGGCGATCAGCAAATAATTCTAATAGTCCGTCTTGAAAGTTCTTAGTCTCAGGTGGCAGTGTGATTTCTTGGAAGAATGGATTTTAGAGGTAGAAGGTCAGGTTTTGATCACTAGTTTTCCATTAGTTAGCCACCATTAGTTGGCCATTGGCAATTTACTTAATGACAAATGGAGCTTTCATTTCACTGTAAAATGGGGACGAAGACAACTAACTTCCAGAGAAGCTGTGAGGAATAAGCGAGACAATCTACCTATGAAGTAGCAGGTGGAACAGGTTGTGAACAATCCATAAAGTGGTCCCACGGATGGAGACAAAATTCAATAACACTGTATTCCTTATGCTGTTCTCTAAATCTGGTAAGTGATTCTTCTTCCCTGTCCTTCCCTAGTAACTGAAATCTTGCTCAGCAACGTATTACCTGTGTGAATTCTGTCCTAATCCTCACTTCCAGAAACAATAGCTTCCCACCTCAGTATGTCACACCACATGCTTAGGTCTCTGATCACCTCCCTGATACTGCCTTATGTTTATTTTACTTAAGTTCCTCTATTAAGAATCTTAAAGTCAGAGACCATGTCTCATTTATTTCTACATCTCTTACAGAGTGTTTCTCACTTAAATAATAAGGATAATAATAATAATAATAATAATAATGATAGGCTCCAAAGAGGGAGCCTTTCTGAGAGAAGTATATGGACGATGGCTCCTGAAAAGCTCTCCTAGTGTTTGAAGGAGGAGAGGGTTGGATAACAACATAGATTCTTAAAAAATGCTTGATTAAAAACGTGCAAATTGTCCCTGGTCAGACCAGAAAGGTGTAATTCTAACATAGATAGAATTTTTATCTTCTTTCCTGCCTGCTGTATAGCCAGATTATATTTTATTTTCAGAAGTTCAATAGTCCCAGAATCAAGGGATTTGGAGAACCAGATCAGTGTGGAGGGAAAAAATCAAAACAAAACAAAAGGAAAGGACATCTACTACCTTATGTAGAGACAGATGAATAACCTATCTTCTCCAAAGGCAAGGAAGAATTTTTTTAACCAAATCCAAAGTGCAGAATTAGGAATGCAAAATTCACACTTTTGACTTTAGGTCTCCAATCTTTTATTGTCAGGTAATGGTTTGGGAGTGGAAGAGAATTCTCATGGACTTACAGGCCAAAAGAGTTTTAAAATGAGCCTTGGAATGCATCCCAAAAGAGAGAGATCAGAAGTAATTGCATTCAATTATAAATTCACGGTGCACATCTATTTTCTTATTATGCAGAGAAATTTAAATTTCTTTCTTCTCTCATCTAGTGCTGGATGTCATACACCCTCAGTAATTGTAAAAAATAAATAAAACCTGTTTACATTTACGTCTTTGTATATAAAATGTGAATGTGTAATTTAATGAAGCTTTAAGATTGTTTGGATCTCATCCTATGTTTTAATTTTATTTAACGCAGTGATTTGTCAGACAATTAGGCTAAACAAGAAGAGCTACGGTAGTTAAAGTATGGTTTTGAATTAAACGACAATAGATAGATAAGAAAAAAAAGCTTTTTATCATGTTAATAAATGTTTTCCTTAGTACAAATTGATATACAATTTTTCAAAAATCTATTTGCATAGTTATTTCTCTTCAAAATACCTCACAGGATATTTTAACTGAATTATTTCTCACCAATGTAATGATAACTCTCATTATTGTCCATTTCATATAGTAAATTTAGTAACGGAAAAAGATATGACACATAGTGGAAAGCATTTCTGACAAAAGAAGGAGTGTGGGCCGGCCTCAAAGCCACTTCTTCTTGAATAGCATGATTACCTTGCTGGTCTGGAAACTGTATATTGTCACAACACCAAGGGACAATGAGACTTTTCTGGCTAAATTCAACACAATTAAATTAACTGATAGCAATAAATTGTTTTTTATTAATAAGGAAAGAGCCATAGGCCTTTTCAGTTATGGGAATGCTTACACCCCCATGAAGTTATCTTTTATCCTGGTTTGGGAAAATAATTAAGGGTGAAGGCATTGCTTTGTATGTTGTAACAAGAAAATAAGTACATATAGATAGTTATTGAGTAATAGTTCATTTAGAACATGAGGGTCCGGCCCCGTGGCTTAGAGGTTAAGTGCGCGCGCTCGGCTACTGGCGGCCCGAGTTCAGATCCCGGGAGCAAACCGACACTCGGCTTCTCCGGCCATGCTGAGGCTGCGTCCCACATACAGCAACTAGAAGGATGTGCAACTATGACATACAACTATCTACTGGGGCTTTGGGGGAAAAAAAAAAAAAGGAGGAGGATTGGCAACAGATGTTAGCTCAGAGCCGGTCTTCCTCAGCATAAAGAGGAGGATTAGCATGGATGTTAGCTCAGGGCTGATCTTCTTTACAAAAAAAAAAATGAGGAGTTGACTTGAAATCTAGGATTCATTATAAAGGGCTTGTCAATGTTTTCTTTCAACCAACACAGTTTGCTACTATCATTAATTATGCGTTTACTTTTCGGTTGATTACTGAAACAGCAAGGTTTTTCTGGACAACTAACAATTGCTGATGTGTTTATATTTGATCAATTTCACTTATAGAGGACAAGATTTGTTTAGGTTTTTTCAAGCTATCAGGGAATATCTCAATATTATTTTTAACCCATGTGTATACTGTAACCGGGTTTGAATGTTGGTCTAACACTTGCTCAGTGCACAATCATAGGCATTCTGTTTTCTCATCACCACAATGGCTTTGATAGTGTACATTCTCATCATTGTGCTGAAATAAAGTTAAATGAAGCAACAGACATTAAAGCAGCTAAACTTAATACATTTCAGTTTTCTTTCCAATTTAGAATATGCATTTTTAAAAATTCTACACAGGAGAAATGATGATTCAAGATTAATACTCAAAGCAAAGCCTGGGTCTGAAGTAGGAACCATGATATTACCTATTTTGCTTATACCACAATTGTATTTTCTATACCAATCTTGCTATTTTCCAGAGCAAAAATTTTCTTTTTGCTTGTTTTTGTACCTGATATATCTGTCGTTCTTTACTATTTTTCTAGAAATAGCAATTTGCATCTTCAGAAAGTCAATCAATTATGGCTTTCCATAATGCAGGTCTGTAGCAGATTCTACTCCTTTTGTGAAGACGGATCAACAGTCATTCTTGTGTTGATAGCTGATTTTCTCTCTATGCAACTTTTAATTGTGAGATCTTAGTAACTGTTAGAAATCCAGTAATGTAACTTAATAACTGCAACCTTGAGTAAGTTATTACTATGTTTCTCCATTTCCATATTTGTATAATAATACAGTAAAAAATGTTTACAACATTGCCTGGCATATCACAATAGTTGTGCCTAATGGAGTTAAGCTACGATGATTATCATCAAATACAATAGATTCTCTTCACACACACATATACACACATATGTGTGCATGAACATTCGTAAATATCATACCAAGTACTACTCATTGAAATCTTGAAATACCGTGTCTTCTTTAAAGGTACATTGTGAATTCAGTAAGGAATTATATACACTTTTTTATTATAATATGTCTCCAAATAGAAAGACAGTGGGAGACCAAAATGCCATTATTATGTGAGGAGGCAGAATAAAGCAGTCTTAATTATCTGGTTATATTTTAACTGGAAGTTTTGTTGACCCATCAAATAACCTTGCTTACTTTTATAAGGCAAAAATTAAAGGTACACAAAGATATGTACACCTAATTGTTCATTGCAGCATTGTTTATAACATTAAAAATTGAGACACAACCAATCTGTTACATAGGAGCTTGTTGAATAAGTTATAGTACATCCAATCATCTAATGTTATGGTCATTAAAAATGCTTGAGAAAAAAATGTCATGTTATTGATTTAAACCAGATCAATATTTACTGATTTTAACCAGATACACAACCACATATCCACGTATGCTCGATCTCTCTCTGTCCTCTCTCTTTCACACACACACGCAAACAAATATAAAAAGAAGCATGTTTGGAAGACTCTTCAACATCATGACATGAGTAGTTATCTTTAGAGGTGCAATTTCAAGTGATTTACAATGTGTTTCCATTCAATTTGAATATTATTTTCTAAATGAGCCCACTTTATTTTGATGATTACAACAAAAAGTAAAATTTGATTGTTTAGAAATAGAGTAGAAAATTCTATAATTAAAGGGCAATTAGATAGTATCTGGCCAGAAAAAATGCAAAAATTGATAAACGTTGATGTCTTAAAACATAGGCACGAAACTGAAGGAATCCTCACAGCTCAGAGTGAACTACGGTTGAAGGTGGAAAGGCATCCAGAGATCCCCAAATATGGAGAATATCAATAATTAACAATTAAAATAATATATGAAGAGGAAAAGATGTAAGGGCAGGAAACTTTTAACCCTTTCTCCCTCCTCCCTCCCCCTTCTCTCTGGTAACCACCAATCTAATCTCTGTATCCATGTGTTTGTTTGTTGTTGTTGTTTTTATACTTATGAGTGAAATCATATGATATTTGACTTTCTCCGTCTGGTTTAGCATGATACTCTCAAGGTTCAAAAACTTTGTGTTTTTAAAGGAATTTTCTTGCAGAAACAGTACAAAATCAAAGTATTTTGATTCCATATCTCTGAAGACGTGACACGTGTCAGATGGTAATTGGTCTATGGGTGGTGAGCACGATGTAGTCTACACAGAAATTGAAATATAATGATGTACACTTGAAATGTACATAATGTTATACAGCAATGCTAATTCAATAAAAAAATGTTTTTTCAAGAAAATCTTGAACCATGCACATAATCAGAAGGAGGATCTTGGTCTTCAAGGAACACATTTCCAAACATTCAGTTTATTTGTTTGTTTCTTGGCATTAGTAATCTTCCTAGGAAAAAAGATTAAATGAAATGGCAATTATTATGTCATTGGGACTTTCATTCCAAAATGGAGACCAAAGACCAAATTGGGATTTTCAGAACATAAACATCTCTCTCTCTCTCTCTCTCTCTCCCTCTCTCTCTCCCTCCCCCCGGCCCATTCCCTTCTTCCCCACCTCCACCAGGAGTTTGGTGAAAAAGTAAATATATTACACTGCAAGTAAATATTGGCTTGACATGCTATGGTTAACTAATTTAAAAAATGTAATTTATTAAATCCAAATTGCCAGTATGCTCAGGCTTTTGCCCTTTATGCTCCTCTTCATCAACTCTTAACTCATCTTTGCTCTGCTAAATACCCAAGACATAAAATTATCTATTTTCTTTCATCTACTTTCATCTCTGGGGAAATCAAGCTCTTATTCTGGCTTTTTGAGGTCTTGCCCTTTTGCTCGGGCTAAACTACATGCCAACAGTCTTTGACATTGCATGATGCTGTTTTTTATCCACATTTCTCTTGACAGGTCTCTCCTTTTTCTGGCTTTGTTGTGTCCTTCATGGTTTCTCTTATAACTTTTATAACTGATTTGCTTCTATTCCTCCTTTCTCAGATAAAGATCTATTTAATTAAGAGCGATGGCAGTGCCTTCTTTGATAATAGAGTAATGGTACATGTATGAGTGCATCCATGGATGGTATTAGCATTCAAATTACAACATATAATTTGAAAGTTACACAATGAAAATCAGATGACAAGAAGAAGCAAGAAGAAAATGAATAATCTATCAATGAAATACACAAAGAAATATTCAAATCATTTAAAAATGTGTGGAGCATGTGAATATATTATGATGACCCAGAACGTGTACCCATATTTGTTAAACTTTACATTTACTTCTTTTGTATTCACTTTAAAATCCTCTATTAATCTATTTTTACTCTGAAAAAAATCATTAATAATATAAAATCATCATATGGAAATATAAAATGGAATATATAGTGACTTTTATAGACCTAATAAAAGTATCTATAAATAAAAATAAAAATTGCATCATAATAAGCAATCAGAAGGATTAAAAAACAAATGGAATAAGATTCACTTCTCTAACTGGCAGGAAGCCAGAACAAAGTCAGTAATATTTTGACATGTAAAATCATTACTTTCTATTTGGGATGTATCAACTTGTGATCAACTATAACTTGATGTATAAAATACTAATTTTTCCTCCACAAGTCATGGAATAATATCTATAAATTCTCAATTTTTAAACAGAAAGTTTTTATTAGTAGATAATACATGGCAGGATGAGCCCAAGGAAAAATTCCTTGTTTCATTTGACAGTAATTGATCATTTATCCAATTGTTTCTTGATAATACAGTTCAAGAAATACTTTTTAACTGTATATATCTATATCATACATCTCGTTGTTTTTAGCCTCTCACCCAAAGATAAGTGACTTAGAGAGTACTTTGATAAAATAAAGAAATTGTATCCTTTTGTATATCAATCCTGCTGGAAATCATCTCACTGTGGCATTGCTGGTACCTGTAATGGGAGAGACAGTGCTGGCACACTAAGCTTTTCCCTGCTCCTCCAATTCCAAAGATAGGGCTGATGACTTGTTCTGTCAAATGGGCTGTGGGCAGAGATGTCATGTGTCTACTCTGTATCAAAGCTTTGAAGAGTCAACACGATGCCTCCAGTGTGTCTTCTCTTGACGCAGCAACTAGCAGGCTGCATATCCCAGATGGTGAACTTATTATATGTTAGAGCTTCTATCAACCTGGATCCCTGAGTGAGTGTGGGGCAAAGAACCTCCGGAATATGTAGATGCACTTTTGTGCTGTTAAGCCACTGAGATTTGGGGATTGTTTGTATGTAATCACCACATATCCTATCCTAACAAATACGTACTTTATAGTTTTACTACTTTCTACATAGCGTGTGCCAAATACTCGTTTATTAATCTGTGTTAAAATTTGTCTGGAATATATGTCAGTCTTACTTATGGTCTGTCTTACCTAATTATTTGCCTTTATTTTCTTTTTAATTATTTAAACTTGTAGAGTCAAAATAATATTCCCACTTTTACGTCCTTATTCCTACCATAACCTAGAAAATAAATTTTAGTCACAAGAATGCCTGTACAAAAACCTTCTGAATTCAAAACAGACATAAAGTTATATGAAATCAGAGCTACCATTTTGCTAAATTTCCTGGGGTTAAACTGGGCCAACTGGCACATAAGAGATGCAGCAGAGCAGACGAGCTATTTTCAGTGGTAAGAGAGTAAGAAAGATAGCTCCACGTGACTGCTTGGAAAGTGTTCTAATGTAGAATGGTGTAAAGACCATTTATATTTAGACCACTTGAATTTTTGTCATATGGATATGTTTTATTTTTAAAATATATATTCTTAATCTGGAATAAAATGATGAACAAATTATCTAGAAAAATGGTCACAAAGACAAACAACATTTGACAGAAGAGATGTGAATAACCTCAAACCTGTGAACAATGTTCAACCCACCAGAAGCAAAATAAATATAAATTAAAACAGCAATGAGATACATATTTGACACTCTTATTGGCAAACACTGAAAAAGAGTTACAGAAAACAGATTTGGTATGGTGTGAGGAAACTCACTATTTAGAGATAGATTTTTGGAATAAAGAGTGCTGCAAATTTTCCCTCAATTTATGTCAAAATGCAACAAATATTTTCCAGAATGTTCTAATTATAATGGAAATAAATGAAAGCAACTATCAAGTCCAAAATAGGAGATTCAAAAAAAAATTAAGAGGAATTCATATGGACTATAAGGAAATCAACGTATTGATGAATCAGAAATACGTTTAAAAACAAGGCAACTTATTCATTTTAAACAAATATTTATTCATCCTCTACTACTTCTCCTATAATTGTGTCATAGATGTTCTAGTCACCCAGGATGTAGTGCTGAACAGAGAGACACATCCCTGTTCAAACATATAGCATAAATTCAAACAGTGATTAGAGTAATGAAAATGGAAATCCAGAGGAGGTGGTAGGGAATCATGGGGTGAGGGTGGGCCAGTAGGGGGGCATTTAGAGTGAGCAATGAGGCAACATCTTGCTGACAAAGTGCCATTTAACATGAGATCTAGAAGACAAGAAAGAGCCTGGCATAGTTGAAGGAAAGGCCATCTAGACAGACAAATCGCAGAAGCTCTATGATGGTAATGAGCTTGGTGTTCAAGGAACAGAAAGACAGTAAGGGTTTGAGCTTAGTGGGTCATAGGGAGAGTGCAGGGAACAAATTCAGTTAGACGGCAAATCTTTAGGTTCTTGGGGCTGAGGTAAGTAGAATGGACTTTATTCCAGGTGACATGATTAAGAGCTGGAGAGTTATTTCAAGGGACATAATCTAGACTTGTTGACATTTTAGAGACCACTCTGGCAGCTGTGTGGAAAATGGACTGTAGAGGGAGCTGAAGACAGAACAGTGCAGCCAGTGAAGTAATGTTGCAGTAGTAAGGAAAGAAAGAAAAGCGGTTTGGGCCAGGATGGTAGCTGTGAAGATGCAGAGAAGTGAAGTAACTCAATATACATGTAGCTGCTGAAGACTTAGATGCGGGATTTGATGGAAGGGAGTATTCTTCACGTTTTAGATAGAGCTACTGGATGGTTTTATTTGTTGTAATGGGCAGACTAGGAGAAGAAAGCATTAGGGTCTGGAGAGGGGAGAAATGAGCTCTGTCTTGGTCATTCTGAATGTAAGATGGAATTGCTACGTAGGCTGCTGCATGTGCACATCCGGGGCTCAGTGGATGAGTCAGAGAATACATTTGAGAGCCTTTGCACAGAAAGGGTTTTATCAGTCAAAATAATAGATGAGAACACTAAAAGGGATACTATAGATGGAGAGGAGCAGAGAAATCTTCTAGAAGTCTCTTAATTAAGTTCTCCCTTTTAAATCTAAGCCTCTTAACCTTCACCATAAAATCAATCATGTTCTTCCTCTTTTCAGAGAAATAAGAAGTTGGAACTGTGTTACTTTATTTAATAAGTTATAGCAAGTCCTGCGGCGCCACATTTCATACAAAGATTGTTCCTCAGTATTTCTATTTTTTTTTTTAATTAGTAACTTAGAAGTGAACACTTACTCTGTCTGCTGTCTATTAGAGAGGAAGAAATCTAATAGAGTTCTTTTCAGGTTTTTTTTTAAGCACTAGGCAGCAGAAAGCTCATTTTTTTCCCTAAGACTAAACTGACTAACTCATGGATGACTACACTCCCTCTGTGAGCAAAAATCACTCTGTTCTTGATTTTTTTTTCAAAAATTGGATGATAGCACTCATCTGGATGCAAGGATATTTGAATTTTTATTGTCTGAAGTAATATGATCAGTGGTCATTCTTTCCAATTTTCATGATTTCCACTGACTACTTTCCTCATCAGAACCCAGACATGAAAAACACTGGTATCTTCTGAGACAAAACAATCTTGCTCTTCTGAAGGGAATATAAAACTAATATTTAGAAAACTACTCAGAAGATTTTCTACCTGGACTCACATGTCTTACCAAGTGAGTCTCACCTCAAATGGTATCGAGCCTCTGCCTCTCCAGAACACAGATCTGACTTTTTTTCCACATTCTGATGAATTATTAGGTTATAACAAAATCCTCTGGAAAAAAATATTATATCATTCAAAAAGTTACATAAGTGAGGACACCACCGAGGCAGAATGAATATTAGCTGTCACCACAAAGTCAGAAGTGGCTTTGATGGTTAATGTGTTTAGTTGTTGTTCCTACTGTTTTTAGTTTTTTGGTTTTGTATTTGACCTAATTCCTTAGAGCCACTGTCTTTTATGCCTGAGGTTTCTAGAGAAAAAAAAACAAAGTGGCTTCATTGTAGGGACTGACCTGGGAGCTAGTGGTTTCATCTTTTTCCTGGCTGTTACTACGTTTAAACATGATTTACTGCTTAATATGGAGAAAAGTAGACTAAGTGAAATTACAGAAACAGTAAAGGAAACAAAAACACTGCATTGAAATTACACCTTTTGATGTAATATGGTCAGAAAATCAAGACGTATTTCTGCATTTTTACTGAGCATATCAACATGGTGACAAGCAAAGCTTTGTTTTAAAAAAGACCTAATATCCTTATACGCGGAAATCTGAGAACATAAGCTACTCATTCTTTTTCCTTCATATGTTGCAAGGACTTGACTTCTGTGTCTAATTCCATTTAGGCAGCACACGGAGCTGTAACCTTATCACAGTTGTTCACTGGAGCAAACATAGAAAGAACATGCTAGAATTATCACTGATGATCTCATACAGACAGCAAATTCTGAAATCACTTTGTGCACATATTGTACACTGACATATATAGTTACACATCCATAAGAGGATTTCAAAGTCAGCCAGATCCTTGTTATTGTAGAATAGAAACATAATTTATTATTATTTTGTAATGGATACCAAGACACTCTCTCATCACTCTAAGGCCTAGACTTTCTTCTTCAAGGAAGATACCGTTGAATGAAGCCAGCCTGCCCAAACTTTTTACAAGTTTACATAAAGTGAAAGATAAGGAACACAAGTAGCCACGTGGATCTCAAGGGTGCTGAGTCTCTGTTATGAGATGTGCCCTCTGCCGTGTCTGGATATGATTTAGTTCTTCCCTTCCGCTCCATTGCCTGGCGGGACTACTCAGGGCAGTCTGAATTGCTGGCTAAGTGTCATGCTATAAATTCCACAATCAATGCACTCACCAGGTCAGACACCTGACATTCATGGCGGAAAGGAGCAATAATAACAATTCAGAGGCTGCTTCTTGAAAGACAGTTCTGAATACAGGCGCTTAACGGAACTTGAAGTATTTCTCGATGGCATCTGGAAGAAAACTGCTTGCTTAGGTATCTGTCTCATCATGCCTTTTCTATACATTGAGAAGGAGCTGGAGATTGAGACTTATTCAAATGACTATTAGATTGTTTAGCAAATTTTGATTTTATCCAGATTGTAATGCCTTTTGAAATCTCCCTAAATATAAGTGACCAAGCCATCTACAAAAGACCCCTTAGAGTGTTTCCCGTCACTGAAATCATACACAGGAAAATAACTGATGAAGTGTGGTTCTGTTACTCTCATGATCTGTCAAAATCTGAAACTTTAAAAGCCTCTCTTATCAGAGGATCAATTTGTATCCCCCCTAGAAATCTATAGCAAGTCAGAGCATTAAAGTGATTATGCTTTCCTGCTAAAAAATTTAAAAATGATGTTACCAGTATAAGTGAATTCTACCTGGTTTTATGATAATGCCTTTGTACAAGGTACAGGGCAGATCATAATCTTTCTGTTATCTTCTGTTATGACCTGGGTTTTAATAGACCTTCTGTTTATTGATTTCTCTATGTAAGTAATCATTCTTGAATTGATGCATAATGCTGCTGGTGTTAAATAATTGACAGCACAGAGATTTACTGGGAAAGCTATGACAAGCTGGAGGATGTGACAGAAAGAGGCTTGGCAGTACAGCAATAAATGTAGTCAGAAGGGGCCAGTGCTGTCAGGATAGGCATATCATATGATTAATTGCTCTATTACTTCTCCTTGGGCGACAGAAAGGCAAGAGGAGATTAGAAAGAGAGTAGAAACTAAACCAGCTTGTTGGGTGTGGCTTCCTCTTATTTATTCATTGGAGTTGAAGGGGAGGGAAAATGCCTTAGTTCCTGTTTCATCTTTATTTACCAAAGACAGATGCAATGACTGACTCTGTTGAAGTATTATAGAATAGCATTGTTGTTCCAAAATAATAGATTTATTGTATTAATTAAATTAACTAATTAATTATTTTATTGAGGTAACATTGGTTTATAACACTGTATAAATTTCACGTATACATCATTTATACTTCTATTTCTGCATAGATTACATCATGTTCTCGTGTACACCACCGAAATACTAATTAAATACTGATGTATTATAATACATGATGTATTATAATACATGTACATATATAATACACATGCATGTGCCTAATTATCCCTTTCACCGTCCCTTCTTCCCCTCTGATAACCACCAATCCAATCTCTGTCTTTATGTTTGTTTGTTGTTGTTTTTATCTACTACTTAATGAGTGAGATCATACAGTATTTGACCTTCTCCCTCTGACTTATTTCACTTAGGATGATACCCTCAATGTCCATCCATGTTGTCACAAATGGCTGGATTTCATCATATCTTATGGCTGAGTAGTATTCCATTGTGTATATATACCACATCTTCTTTATCCATTCATCCTTTGATGGGCACTTAGGTTGCTTCCAAGTCTTGGCTATTGTGAATAATGTTGCGATGAACACAGGGGTGCATGTATCTTTATGCATTGGTATTTTCATTTTCTTTGGATAAATACCCAGCAGTGGAGTAGCTGGATCATATGGTAGTTCTATCCTTAATTTTTTGAGGAATCTCCATACTGTTTTCCATAGTGGCTGCACCAGTTTGCACTCCCACCAGCAGTGTATGAGAGTTTCCTTCTCTCCACATCCTCTCCAACACTTGTTGTTTCCTGTCTTGTTAATTATAGCCATTCTGACGGGTATGAGATGATATCTCATTGTAGTTTTGATTTGCATTTCCCTGATAGTTAACGATGTTGAACATCTTTTCATGTGTCTGTTGGCCATCTGCATATCTTCTTTGGAGAAATGTCTGTTCAGGTCTTTTGCCCATTTTTTAATTGGGTTGTTAGTTTTTTTGTTGCTGAGATGCATGAATTCTTTATATATTTTGGAGATTAACCCCTTATCAGATATATGGTTTGCAAATATCTTCTCCCAATTGTCAGGTTGTCTTTTCATTTTGTTGATGATTTCCTTTGCTGTGCAGAAGCTTTTTAGTTTGATGTAGTCCCATTTGTTTATTTTTTCTCATTGTATTAATTTTACAAGGCTATTCAGAAAGAATGGCCATTTGCAATGAACAGCCATCATTTTGAATGCAGGTTACTGAGGAAAAATGGTAATGCCAAAACTGTTAGTCAAGTGACCATGGATTGCACTAGAAAACACTCACAGTGACCAAATAAGATGAGGTTTTGTAGCTAAAATATGTGTTGGTTTTGTTTTCAATTATTGACAATAAGTTATATCAAAATTGCCATATTTATGAGTGTGTGGTTATAAAGGTATACTTTAATTTTACTATATACACATACACACATTCATCTTGATGGCTTTAACATAGAGAAAGAGAAAAATCAGTTTTACATTATATTAAAGCATATAATTTCAATATCACCATGAATTTTTCACACTTATCCTTTTATGTAATGATACAATAATCTAAATTATTTGTACTGAAAATGGGTAGGAACAATAAAATTTAACATTTTTTTCTATGATAATTTCATCTCTCAGAAAGTCAATTCTAAATTTTAATTGAAATTTTATCAATGTTATCAAGCTTCCAGAACTCTTCACCAGATGGACAGGCCTGGTTTTTTGTGTATCATAGAGACCAGACAGAATGATATACATTAAAACCACATAAAAATGGGTATATTCTAGAACATTTCACTGCCAAAATAAGAACTTGGTATCTTGCTTCTGATAGGATGGGCAGGGGAGGATGGAGCTTCAAATACACTTTCTGTAGTTAACTTTCTTTATTTGTTTGTTTTTTGGTTTCCCTCTAGCCACCATTTTCCAATGTGTACAAATTTTACCCCCTAAACCACCCCCGATTACTTTACTGTTCACAGACCGATCTTTTAAGCAGAGTGTACTTACAACAGAAAACAACACAGCTCATCTGTGGAGCATGGTGCAGACTATAAACATGGATCATTCTCTCCCATTCATCAAAATAGCGTACATTTCTGATAAGATACTATTTCTTTCATCCATCTCCTGCCAATCCTATGAATTTTTATTTATGTATTTAGGAAATAAGCCTTGTGAAATGGTTAATGTCAACCCATAAATTTAAACAATACCACTGGTTTTGAACATTTTAATAGAATATGATTGATTGATGTTCTTATTTAGCTTTAAAAATATGATGGAGTACTCCAGACACTGTTAACTGGGATTTGCTAAAAATATATGTGAATATTTTGTTCTTATTACTATTTGAACCTGTGAGGTAAATGCCAAATATCAGAATTACTTCTACTGAAGGAGGAATACTTATGAAAAATAAATAGTTGTTTATCCAATTTTACTTATTCTTCCAGTATCCATTTCAAATCTTATACCGGATCCTTTTCCAGACTTAATATTAATTACTGAAAAGGAGTGTTTTGGTTAAATATTATCAGAAATTTATTAACTTACTAATTAGGACGTAATAGCCAAAACCTATAATAGGTGCTGTGGAGAATAGTCAACTACACCATATTATCCACACAGTAGTCAGATGTTACTTTTAAACATAAATCAGATTATGTCTTTTCTCTTTTTAAAGCCCTCTGTTGGTTTTTCTTTGCAATTGATATAAAATAAGTAAATCAGACTCTGTATAAAGCCAATAAATCTGGACCCTAACTAACTCTCCAGCCTCGTGGAATACTACTTTCCCCTTAGCTCTCTAGGATCCAGCCCATTTACTTTCTGTCTATTCTCCCACTTGGAGCATTTACATCATCTTTGCCATGACCAGAAATAATCTGCCTACAGAAAGTGGCAAGATGATCTTCACTTCTCAGAAAAGTTTCGACTTAAATGTCACTTCCTTAATGAGGCCTTCTCTTACACACAAGTTGCAAGCAACTGTCTATTGTATCACTACTTGATGGATTTTTATAGTGTACACCAGTGTTTGAAGTATCTATTTTGCTTATTTACTTGTTAAGTATTTATTTTCTTTCTCATACTATTTAGCTATTTTGGTAGGCAGAATAATGGCCCTCCAAAGATGTCCATGTCCTAAACCCTGGAACCTGTGAATATGTCACCTAACATGGCAAAAGGGACTTTCCAGATGTAATTAAAGTTAAGGGCCTTGAGATGGGGAGATTATCCTGGATTGTCCAGGCCGGATCAATTTAATCATGTGAATCCTTAAAAATGGAGAACCTTTCCTGGCTGTAGTCAGTCAGACGGAGATGTGACTACAGAGAAAGGCACAGAAGAATGCAACATCGCAGGCTTTGAAGATGGAGAAAAGGAGTCACAGCCAAGGAAAGTGGGGGCCTCTAGAAGATGGAAAATGCGAGGAAATAGATTTTCCCCTAGAGCTGTCAGAAAGACATGCAGTCCTGTCAACACCTTGATTTTAGCCCATTGAGAGCCATGTTCGACTCCTGACCTACAGAATTGTAAGATATTTTACTTGTGTTAGGTCATCAAATTAAATAGTTGTTAAATATATAAATGTACGTAGAAATTAACGAGAAATAAACCCATCCTTAAATATATACAATTAATTAAACATTTGTTCTTTTTTTACAAAGTTAACTAATACTTTATTAGGTCATTTCTATTCTCCATTTTTCTCTCGCCATCATATATTATATGAAAATAATATAATTCCTATAATAAAAAGAGTAAAATATTGCTAAAAGTAGCCCCTGTTAGTGCAATAAATGGCTAAGAATGGCTCTTTCTCCTTCAACATTTGCAAAAGTAGAGAGAATAGTGTAATAAACATCATATACCCATCTCCCAGTCTCAACAATTATCAACTCATGATCAGTCTTACTTCATCTCATTCCTATCCACTTCTCTCTTTTCATATTATTTTGAAGCAAATCTAAGATCTCATATAATTTCAACAGCAAATATCTCAGTTGGTATCTTTAAAAGGCAAGGGCTCTAAATACTTTGATGGACATTTTCCAAAGTTACAAGTTGTTTTTGCACACCTTAATTCTGAGTTAGGCAATCCCTGTGATGTGATTTGGTCAACAAGGTGTTAGTGGATAGAATGCACAGATGCTTGAACAAGCTTTTGCATGCTTTCTCTCATTTCCTCTTTCCCTCTGCCACTGCTGTGAGAACATGCCCAGAGTAGCCCTCTAGAGGATGAGAGACATGTAGAATGGAGCCGTCACCCCAGTCATCCAAGCTAAAACCATCCTAGCTCAGCTTCTAGCCAGCTGACCCAGACTTGTGAGTCTAGCTACACCGAGCTGAAATCACTCTCCTACAGACCCATGAACTAAGTAAGTGCTTACTGTTTTAAATCACTGAGATTTGAGGATGGGTAACTAGTAAGTGACACAAACGCTCTATTTTATAAATCAGTGATGGGAGTAGCAGATATCCCCAAACTCATTTCTCCTGGGGAGAAGTTCCAGGTTTAGAGAGACCAAAATCTTATGAAAGTTGGAGAGCCTCACTTATGAAAAAGAATAATAAATCACAAATACAAACCTAGATATGAAAGTGAATATGTTTTTAGAATGAAAAAATGAGTAACAGAATCTTTGGATCTAACTAACTTTCTTGTGAGGTTTGTTTAGCCATTCTACCATAAATGGTTGCATAGAAATGCTTCTTAATTGCAATCTGGCTTCCCCTCTGTACCTAGAACACTTTACAAACTCCAGCATTCACAGAGGCTCATGTGCAGAAATAGCCTGAAGCTGGAGTTCATTAGTTTCACAGTAAATCTGCCTCCTTCTTCACTTTATGATATGAATTATCTAAAGAGAAGGTTAAAAGAAGCACTATTAAAATAAGATAGTGTTGTAACAATTGCTTTTCTGGTGCTCTCCATGGGTGATTTTCGGGTAAGGAGCAAGTAGGCAAAATTCCGGGGTATATGTAGAATCATCAAGCTCATCATGGAAGCTGTGTTGCTCATGTTTCAGAAGGGCTGCTGAGTGCGAAGTGAAGAGAGCTGCTTTTGTCATTCCTATTCATTCTGCTTTTCATATTTTTCCAAACTTCTGGTACTTTTGTAAATTTCTGTTATGTAAGAATTAACTCCCTTCCAGTGTGGAGTTCAGCTATGATACTACTGAAAACCCACCAGGGCCACTGAGAGGAACACCTTATTGGACCTTAACACTGTGCTAATTACTTATGACATTTACGTAAAAAGGCATTTGTGTCCAATAAAAAGAAAAATCCAATGTATTGTTACTGATTGTCGCCCTGATCTCGGTTGTATATGTCACCTGAGGTAGGATGAGATATTCAAAATACAGAAAACACTTTCTTCCTAAAAATGCCAAAATCATTAGCTTGATTTCCATCAGTAAATGGGACTACGAAGCTGAGCCCTTATTGATTAGAATATCAGTGATTTGAAGGTTGATTACTTAAATTTTTTTGTCTCCACGTCTATGATTCAGCAGTATCTAAACTTTTCCTTTCAGCATTTTGCTATGGGTACCAAAATGTGATGCATAAATTTTGATTATGTAAAAAGAAATGCGAACAGTGTTTTTTATGGGATTTTTGTTTTAATCTTCATTTTTCCTTGCATATAGTAAAGCAGCAACTTCTTATTAAAATAAATGTATTTCAGAACTATGAGACAAAGAACGTAAAAGTGTCCCATATGTCAACTCTCACTTTATTCTGCGATAAATTTATTAGGTGTTGAAAACTTTAATGATCTTTACCATTTCTCAGCACATATGTGTTTAGTAAGATGGGCAGTAAGAGTACTCAGAAGATTCTCTTGTAAATTTTTCAAAGTAGATTAAAGTGAATTGTCTAATTTGGACCTCAGAAGATTTTTTGTGTTTATTAGAAAGGTTATTTACATATTTGTTATTACTTTCTTGGTAAAACAGATTGACAATAAATTACATTCAACATTAAAATGTTGTCCTGGTTCAACTTATTTTTATGTGTTTGCAGTTCTGTGTACATCTCCTCTTACCTTCTAACCTATGTAGACACCTCGCTTTTCTGACTATCTCAGGAGTGTGACAGTAGATATGGGCTAATTTATGCTGTGGTTTACGACAACTTAAATTCTCAGTGGATTTAACTAGAAAAGGTCAGTTTCTCATGCACAATACATGTCCAGTACCAGTTTCAGGGGCATTGTCTCTTGTGGCCAGTCGGGGACACAGGCTAATGGAGGCACTACCGATTTATAATACACTGTATCAGCCTAGGCTGCAAGGTCTGCCACGGGGAAATGAAACAAAGAGAACAACGCTCACATTCAGCACATCTACCTACAAGAATGGGTAGTGCGGTTTTCTCATGTGCCAGAAAGGAATGGAGATCCAAGAGAGATGGTGAGCAATAGTGATTTACCACAGGGTTTTCTCCCCAAGATTGGGATTCCTTATCTTTCCTCTTATCCCTTTCTTGTGAGTAAGCCCCAGTAAACTATTTGATATGAACCTCATGTATATGATTATCTCTACCATGTGGAGAAGAAAACCAAAGCAGATAAAAATTTAAGTATCTAAAATCAGAGCCAGCCAATTATGCTCTTGGTCATTTTTTTCAAACTTGGAAGGTAGAACCCTCATTCACATCATTGTTCCAAAGTAAAGAAACATATTCTCTACCAACTACATTAATTTTTGCTTTTCTGTCCAATAAATCATGTGGATAATTTTACTGCTGTATAAAATATATTTTAAAATTGTTTGCACAATTAGATTATGTGGGAAAATGATGCTAGTGATAAAAAAGAGGAAAGCGATATCAAGTTGAAGACTTCAATAATTGAACAATGTTAACAACTCTTCCACAAGTAATACAATTAAAGATGTCTTATGTATAAAAGTTAAGCATTCAACTCAATGAAACCTGCTGAATAACAATCTTTTCTAGTGAAATTTATCCAGTTTCCTTCTCATAACTGAATACCCCTTGACCTCCTGAGTATCTTAAGGTTGATGAAATTGATATTGAGGAGGTGGAATGAAGACAAAATTTCTACCTAAAGCAACATAAATCAATCTAGATTTTTAAAAAGAGATAATGACAACCACTCGCATATATGCTATCTTTGCTGTTGCTGTGCTAAGTTCTTCATAGTTTGCTAACTATTTTTTTAAGGTTATGGGCTTCAATAATCTGATCACTCTGGGACCAAATAGTACAAATGTTTTAGGCTCTATCTATAAGAACTTAGAAACCAAAAGAAAACTGCGGGTTCCAAGAATAAGGCAGAGGATTTGGTCACTGGAAAAGTTAATTTAAGTGTTATTTACCTGTGTTCCATTTTGGTAATGTGTAAATCAGCTCATTTTTTGATATCAAATTAAAACCAAGACTCTGAAAGAGATGAGGTTATTAACCCTTCTTCCTTGGCCAATTCCCATTTAGGTAATTGCACTGTGCTGCAGAGCTGAACTATTCCAGTAATTTCATTTTGAAAAATAAAATTAGACAGCAGATCCTGGCATCCTTCTCCAAATTGTACTGTCGCTCTATAAGTGTACTGTTCAACAGCTGCTATGTTCCACCTCTTAAGTGGTTATGTTCCCAATTTTTCAAAATAATTCATTTGTGTAAAAATAATACATCTCATTTACACAGAGCACTCCATTTCATGATGTCAATGTTATTTTCATTCAACCCACATAAACAGTGTCAGTATGAGGCTGAGGATAATTTCACAGATAATGAAACAGAAGCTTAGAAAAGAGAAAGGAAAAGGCACATGGTGTGCTACGCTCCACTTCTTTTAAAAACCATCTCCTAAAACTTCTCCAGGATGCTTGTATTTGCCCACAGTGTTTCTCTTTATTAGGTCTCCACATAGAGTGATAAGGGAGTCACCTATATCACCTGGCAGGTGAAATTAGAGATACAAGATGCATGGAAAGTGAAAACAAATATGTGCAGGAGAAGTCCAAGAAGATCAACTAGTCTTCTCACAGGCGTAATATCCATGATTAATCTGGTAATTCCAAAAAATGTGAATGACATGCTTTTTAACTTAATGATATAAAATGAGTAAAATCCACTCTACAGTGCCAAGAAAAACATGGGATTGTGTGGGTTAGGCACAGAATTGGGTAGAGGGGCAAGGCTGCTCTCACAATGGAATATGTGCCCTAAGTGTGAGGTTCTCTTAGCCTCTTTCCCCGTCAACTCCCTCGAGGCGCCTCATCCAAGTGTTATCAAGACTAACGTCCACTTTATCAAAAAGAAAAATGAGTAGTCTAAGTCACCTCTTTCTAATAAAGTCCAATTATATTCTCTTCCTTTTCAACTTTTATGTCTAATACGTCTAATAGTCATTTGGCAATGAAATAGGCAAATACTCCCAAAAGCATATTAAATGGGTAGCAAAACATAGGTCACATTTTTCTTGGCATTATGGACAAGTACCTAATAATTTCTGCAAAGTAAGATGTGAGATTTTGAGCTAACTTATTTTTATTTTATCATGTACAAATATATTTGTTCCTATTTTATTAAGTAGTTTTATTTAAAGAATGTTTTTGAATATTGTCAAATTCCTTTACAGTTTCTAATAAGATGATTCTATGATTTTTTTCTATTAGCTCAATTAACATAAGATATATTAATGGATTTACTAATACCGAATTACTTTAACTTTCTAGAATAAACCCTACTTGGTCATAATGTGTTATAGTTTTAATGTACCCTTGCATTCTTTTTGATTAAATGATAGTTGATATTTTTGCTTTCTCTTCATAAGTGAGGTTAGTCAACAGTTTTCTTCCTTGTGTTTAACATTTTCCGGTTAAAATGCTATATAAAATTTTTGGAAGTTTTATTTACTTTTCAATGCCTTCCAATAGCTTATGTAGCATTTGAGTTAAAAAAAAAAAAATCATTAAAAGTATTTGAGAACCCTCCTGTGAAACTATTTGGGCCTGTGCTTCTGTGCAGGAGAACTCTTTGCCATGTTTGTCTATTTCTTCTATTAAGTTATTCTGTTGGAATTTTGAGTCTCTACTGAGTATATCTCAGTTTGGGTATATTTTATTTTCATAGAAAGTTATTCATTTAATCGAGATTTTCAAATTTATTTGAATACAATTGTGCATGGAAGTCTTGTGTGATTTTTGTAATGTCTTCTCCTTTGATGGCCATTTTCTCCTTTTCATGACTTACTTTGTATATATCTATTTCTCGCCTTTGTTTTGTATAATTGGTTCATTATTTGATTATTTTATGATTTTTTTAAATTGCTCAGCTCATCAGTTAGTTCTACTTATTTGTCAATAATAACATATCAAATTCTGCTTTTATCATTATTAAGTTTCTTCCATCTACTTTTTTGGTTCAAATTTTTCAAGTATCTTGAGTTCTTTGTGTTTGATATTAATTCATTTATTTTTAAATTATTATTGCATCAGTACTTCCTTTGATTTTGCCAGTAGATTCTACTTTTACCGCATTATGTTCAGAGAAGGTTTGTACCATGTCTGTATTTCGGAACTTACAGAGATTATCTGTACGGATGAATATATTGCCAGTGTTTGTAAATGTCTCATGTGCTAGTGCATTCTTTATTGTTAGGGTTTGGAATTCCCTCTGTATTTCTAAGATCTACCTTACCCATTATGTTGTCTCTGTCTCTTTCATTTTAATATTGTTTTTCTCCTGATTCTGTCTTGGACTGAAAGATCGGTGCTAAATTCCCCTATAACTGTTGAGATTCCTTCTGATTCTTCCTGCATCTTATTACTTTCTTCATAGACTTCTTCATTGTGAATTTTTGCCTTTAGTATCCTAAGGTCTTTATAGTAAATGATATGTTTTTGGCTTGATTTATATCATGCCTGATTAAATTATGGCCACTGTATATTTTTTGCATGCCTTTTATTTTTAACCTTTCCGAATCTCTCTTTATTTTAGGTATGTTCTTTTGTATGGGACATAGAGATGGTTTCTGCTATAAATTCTTTCACTATGTGCTTTTTCTTTATCATTTTTCGTTTAGGAAATTTCACATCTTTTTTTTTTAAATTTACTTCCAAATACATTACTTCACATTGATGTGAACAAGTTGTACTCAAAAACAAATATTGAGCTCAATACATATTAACTTAATTTATATATTAGTTTAATGAACAAAAAGAGAGACTCTCTATTTTAGAAAGCTGGTTTTTAAATAGGGCCTAAAATTTGTGTTTCTCTGATTCAGTGCATACCTACATGTTCCTAATAAAAAGGAGTAATATACTGAAACTTGAAGGGCCTGTGCCACATTTTCTATTCTTCAAATTAAAATTTCAAGTATGCTTTCATATTAAGATTAGTTATTTGTAACACATTTGCAAACTACTGCTCTAACAAATCATCTAAACACTGTAAATGTAAATAACTAATACATATGCAGTTACATATATTATGTATATGTATATTTATATAATTTATAAATAATTTGCATGTTTTAAAAAACTTGGAAATAAAGTAAGAACAAGCAATGAGTGGATAAGTTTGATGAATTATGAACTCACCATGAACAATGGAAAACACAGAACAGCAAAGATATGAGTTAAAACGCACTATAAAAAATGCCAAAGTCTCATATCTTTGATCTTGTCGTTTGCTCCACATATCTGATATTCCATATGTTTTCTCTTCAGAAAGTGACAGAAGATAAGTTAATGCCTTATTTCAAAGTAGAAACACCTGTGAGTGCCCAGGTACATGCGTGCACTTACATGTTTACATAACTATGTATTTGACATGCTATTTTGCTCTGCCTCAATTGTATAGAGTGCTTTAACTAAATCATTTTCTTTGGCTATATCTTTACAGCTTTTGTACCCTAAATCAATAAAAGAATGGGAATCAAAGGCTATCTTGAAGCTGCATTTGGATAATCACGCTGCTCATAGCCCCTTGCCTTCTCTCAGGACTGCAGATACTGCAACAGCTAGTCTAGGTCCCCCCAGAGGTGAATGATGAAAAGCTACAGAAAATTGCATGCATTCTTTCTATGCAAAGTATAAATGTCATCTAATTATTGTTTCTATTTTAATTTCTATTGTTCTAAACTCAAAAAGGAAAAATATCTTCTTGATCAAAATAACTTGTCTATAGCAAGGCATCAATTTTAAGAAATAAGATAAAACACATAAAATATTTCAAATTCACTTCAAAAATTATTCTTAAAATAAGAATATAGTCTATCTATAAAGACATGTTTAGACTAATTTGATTTATGTGCTTAGGAAAACAAAATAATTAAGCACTCACAGTGTCCCAGAACTTACTCCACTTCCACTGCCCTGACCCTCACCTGCCAGCCCTTCCTACTCTGTTGTTTATCTTCTGCTCTGCAGGCCTTTAAACACTACTTCTTCACACCAAAAACGATCTCAGATATATACAATAGAAATGTTTCACTGTGACCACTTTGAAATAGGTCGATTTGAAGTACCGACTTGGAGGTGAAAGATTCTAAAACCCATCAATCTCTAAAGGCCCCAATGCCTCCCCGTCATTATTCTTTGCTTTACTATTTTCTATGTAAGTCACACATCTGACAGTCAGGTTCTGAAACAGTTGGCCTGAATCCAATATCCATGGTCGTCTTTTCTTTCAGGAGGAAACGCCATTCATTGAAGAAAGATTTCTTGTGTTGTGTCATGAATGGAGAAACAGTCATTCCCCACAAAAGCAGAAGAAATAAATCCAGGTGAAATGAATCAAACTGAAAGGGCAAAGGGCTCTCTCCACTTCCCTTGTGTCACTTTGTCATTTTTGTGGGTTTTGTTTTTAACATAAGGATAGAATCTTTTTGGGAATGAATTGCTCCAATTAACCAGCCTGTCTGGATGGCTGAGCACTAAACTTTTAGAAACAGATAATATAATTAATAATTTTAATATTTTAATGTGTACACCAAATTGCATGCCCTTTTAAAAAGAGAAGGCTAATGAGAATATTACTGAATTTATCAAATTTTTTCAACAAACATTTTTGACCATCAGTATATGTCAGCACTGCTTTAGGCACCAAGTTTTGAGTAGGAATAAACAATAAACCCTTGTCCTTCTGGAGTTTACATTCCAGGTGGGGTGATCCAGTAGGGGAACTGAGGTCTCTCATCAAATGTTACCTTTCAGAGGAAACTCTGATCAACTTACATAAATTAACATGACCCTCTAGCACCTTATCTTCCTCTACTTTTCCTCACGACAATTCTCATTTTCTGACATACATAATGTGTTATTTAGTTATTTACCAGAAGGTTGAATTTCTTAGAAAACAGGCATTTACAGATCATTGCAGGTGAGCTACATGGTTAAAAGTAAGGGAAAAAATGGTTCACCCTGAGCCTAGAATCCCTGCCTTGTTCCAACTTTAAGACGAGTTGAGGAAACAACATAGAAAACTTGCCCACCCTCCTTGGTTGTACATTCCCAGAAGACGGAGATATACTATCAAATGATTTGTGGACACTACAGAGTGAAAAATGGCCAAAAGACTGATCTAAAAACCAGAGAAAAACATCTCCAATGCAAGACTTTCCCAGCAGGTGCTTTACCAGTGGCAGCAAACCAAAGGTCACTTAGCAGCTGAGAAAGCAGGGTTGCAGGCATGAGAACCCTGGGGCTTTGAGTTGGGGTAAAAGGGAGCACAGAGCAGGTGACCAGAGACGTATGTCTCTAGAGTTTGTTGACGGGTAAATCTTCAGAGTGTTGAGACTAGTGACCTTTCACACAGAATGCAATAATTTATATTGAAACTCTGTGCCACCTTCCTTGCTTCTTGTGTACTTGAAAACAGAAATCTAGCTTCCTGTCTTTTTCTTTAAAAGGTCTATGGCTTTCTGTCAATTTCCTGTCACTCAGGGACAGCTCTTTGGCTGCCCGCCATTTCTTACTCTTAATGCATCCATCCTCCTAAACAATTTCTCTTTTGTGTTTCAAAGGACCCGCTGAGAGCTGAGAGAGATGAATTCATCAAGAATCTGAGAAATACATGTGAGAGAAAGTGAAACATACTGAGCAAGAGGGAGAAAAGCAGAGGCGAGAAGAGACAAAAACACAGTAAAGTTCTAACAACAAAAAATATAAGCTATCTGGACCACTCCCTCATTTCATTCTCCGTAGGTCCAACAATATTTGCGATATCTCTGAAATGCATATTGGAGAGAAAGGAGGAAAAACAAAAGCTCGGATGTACAGGGGAATTGCAGCTGCTTTCTGAAATCAATTATGGGCTTTTTTGTTCTAGTAGTCTCTCCCTGTTCATGTGGTTACAGTTCTCATTTATTGCTGAGAATTTAGTTTTAACACAAATTACATATCTCCCTTTATTCTCCCTTGCTGTTTTATTTTATAGTTATCATTTTATTGTTTAATAATAGAATCTAAAACCTACGAATTCAAAATGATTGGCAATTTATGGATATTAATATAGAATTAGCCATCTTTGCATGAGGTTTTATTATATTGAAAGTATTGTACAGTTCCATATGTTTCCATTTAGGATCTGTTCATATAATGTCTGTTTACATAATATACCATCTGTTTAAATTAATCCTTTAATATTAATATTCAAAAATGCAAAAGAAAAAACAGGTTTTTTTCCGAAATGGAGCTAACAAAATGGAATAGTTATATCGACTATATAGATGAAAAATAATACATTGTATTTAATAATAGATACATATTAGGCACATATTGTGTACAAGGGAACTATTATGGGCACTGGAAACACAGTAGTGAACAAATCAGACAAAAATCTCTGTGTTCATAGGACTTACCTTCTAGTTAGGGGAAGCTGACAAAAAACAAAAGAAAGAAGAAAAATGTAGAATGTGCCAGATGCCGACAAGGAATAAGAAGAAAACTAAAGTGGAAAGAGGAATCCAGATTTGGGAGTGAAAAGCGATTTAGGAGATTTCCCCTAACGAGGTGACATGTGAGTTCAGACCTGAATGAGATGCAGAAAACCATGAAGGCATTTTGAAAGAAAAGCACCTCAGAAGAGCTATTAGCTAGTGCAAAGTTCGGGAAACAGCAAGCAGGCCAGCGGCTAGAGCAGAGGAAGAGTGAGGGAAATTAGCAGGAGAGGAGGTGGAGAAGGAGAGGGGACCAGATTGTATGGGGGTTTATAGTGTTATAAAATTATAGTATCATAGTATATAATTATACTATAGCATTAAATTATATTATTATGGTGGGTATTAAAAATATTTTGCATTTTGTCATGGCAGCCAGCATTTTCTTTTCTAAGATAAATGTCCTAATTTTCTGAGTGAAATAGGATGTCAGTAGACGTATTAATTCCTCTGTGTATTAGAAAGATTTTTTTTTCATGTCAGTTAGCATTTTCTTTTCTAAGAAATATGTTTTTTAGGGCCAGCCCCGTGGCTTAGCGGTTAAGTGTGCGCACTCCGCTGCTGGCGGCCCGGGTTTGGATCCCAGGCTCGCACCGACGCACCGCTTCTCCGGCCATGCTGAGGCCACGTCCCACATACAGCAACTAGAAGGATGTGCAGCTATGACATACAACTATCTACTGGGGCTTTGGGGGGAAAAAAATAAATATGTTTTTCATATTTCTTGAGATCCCAAATTTTCAATAACACCTGTTATACATGGTCTTCTTAATTTCTGGTTTGTAAATGGAGTTCTAGGTCCTGGTCAAATGGGTTGACATAATTGTCTGGGCTGGGGCAAGTATCACCTAAAAGCCAACACTTCCTTCTTTCCGTAAGGACTAATTTCCTTCAGAAAATTCATTATTTATTTTCCCATTGCATCATTTTTACTCTATTTACTGTGAATGGAAGTCTTGACCTTATTGTGGTGCTAAGAATGCCCATTCGTAATCTGAATTATTCACAAGTCATCTTCCACTCTCTTGACATAAGGAGAACAGGCCCAATATAGTTACTCGTCCTAAGAGGCGAAGTGAGCCTGGGATGACAAGGAGAAATCTCTAATCATCTTGCACTATTTTATTCCCTAACACACAGTGTTGTTCTAAACAGGAAGAGAATAAATCTATAAAAATATGCTTAATTTAATTATTAGTTACTTTGTTATTAAAATCATCATAATCATTGTGCTTTAAATATTAAGGCAGCCTATGAATGTGGTAGGTAATGCTCTGGCTGCCACATCTCACTTTGGGCTGATTATAGACTTGTAGTCAATTGCATTTCCATTTAGCCAGTTCTTTACTTCTGCACACATTTTTTGTTAATGTAAGTGCAAATCTTTATACTCATCCTAATGAAATTGATCTGGTTAGACTTGCTCCACTCTCTATCCCTCTGGGGCTATTTTAGATCATGAATATCTCAATCCGTGTGGTCTTTATCACTCTAGTTTTCTGCCTTCTGATAATCCACTATAAGTGTTGTCGAAGGCCTCATTCAGAACAATGATAAAAGGGTTTTAACAGAATGAACTAGCAATAAAGTCCTTCCATTTAAAACTAGATTATTCTCTGTCCATTGAGATTGACTTACATCCTTCCACTAGAAAAGATTATTTAACTGGTTTAAAATTCACTGCAAATCATCTTATAAATAAGTTCCAAATTCATTTTTATCACTTATGTAAGTGATAAAAGTAGCACTTTTGTCACATATCTTTCCCAAATCCAAATTTTGTATTTTTTAATATCATGCCATAAGAAGACCTGAAATCAGGGTGGTGCATAATATTTCAATAGACCTAGCTCTTTGTGCACTCGTGTTGCCTGTTGGAGATCGCTCTTTCCTCTGTATACAGTCACGGTCAATAACCTTTTTCTGATGCTTTGGTAATTGACAGATATTTTTTACTTTGTCCTCCACATCACTTCTTGATTATGATTGGTACTTCTTGAGATATAATTTTATTGTTTGAAAATGGAGAAATCAACCTTGCTACCTACACATCTCAGAGGCCTAATAGCATTAACTAGGCTCTTGGTGAGATCTATGGGAAAAGGGCATTGCTGTAACAACCTGTGATTATTGTTACAGCCTCTTAATACCTCATTTCCTTGAAGAGTGCTCTGATTTTGATGCTCCCCAGCTCCTTAAATATCCAGAACAGCTGCATAGCCACATCTAATAAACGTGCTAAGAACTTAAAAGCCATCACATATATCAAAATCCTTAGTTTACAGTTATTCTGCTGACATGATGCAAAATTATGTCAAGTGGCCAATTTCAGGGGATTCCCAGGAGACTTTCAAGTGGCTTCATTTAGAAAACCCTTGATGTTAGCAAGTATGCCAACTTGGACTTTTGTCAAATTTTACAAAAGCATGCCTCTGTTCCAGTTTCAGGGCATATGTGTTACATTGAACACCTCGTGAACTCTGTTAATAGCACCTGCATTGGTTAAAAAAAGTGCTATTTCATAAGTTGCAGAAGATCCTGATAATTAGGACACTATAATAGTCTGCATATTTGGAGAAAGCTTTGGTTAGAGTCACTTTATTATTATGATATCTATTGGGGTCAATACACTTATTTTTATATTCATAACAATTTTTGGATTACATAATTTGAGTAGATATAGTATTTTTGGTTTTACCTATTTCAGAAAAAAACTTAAGAAAATAAAATTCAGTTAGTTTCCTACCACCAAAAGAAAAGCAATTTTCATCAATTGTATACACATTTGAAGCTATGAAAATATATTATCTAAAATTAGCATCACGATCTATAATTTTAGATCACATCTTTTTACTTAATACTATATAATAATCTCTCAACAGTATAAGATTTTCTACAAAAGCACAACTTTAATGGCATGTTATATTTCAACATTTTCCTATCTCAAAATTAACTAAATGTTGCTAATGATTAGACGCTTGGATTGTTGCCTATTTTTCAATATTCTAACTACTTTAATAGAGAATATTTGAATACATGAAACATTATGGGTATGTCTAATGTTTTTTTACAAGATAAATTCTCAGACGAAAAATGATGTACACAACTGAAGCCACATTTTTTAAAGCTCTCAATATAAAACTACCAAATTATCTTCCTGCCGTGTTTACACTATCATGCCTTTATTGATAGCAAGTAAGTAATCATGTGCTTCAGCACCAAAACTAACCATGGTGATTTTAATTATATTTACTTGTTTGCTTTAATTTGCATATTGTTGATGACTGGTAAGATTTAAAATATTTGCAGTTTACTTAGCAATTTATACTTCTTTGTAAGTTTTCTAAACTACTTTTATATTACAGTGAAGTTCTTTTCTTCTCTTTGTTCATTTTAATGTTTCCTGGCTTGAACTATTTTTTGGGTTGTTAATAACACCATCTTATTTTATGTTTTTCTTCCCAATTGGTTCACTTTTGACCCTTTCTTTGATTCCTGACTTTTGATATCTTGTTTATGCTGTCAGTTTGCTTCTTTTTTCTCTAGAAATTAAATAGATGAGTTTTATTGGTTGCTGTTACCTTTAAGTTGTGAATATTTAAACTGATATTTCTCTAAGTCAAAAAGAAAGTATCCCTATTAAAACCAGTTTTGAAACACGAGAATTTTAGCATTTTCAGATATGTCACCTGCTCTGTCTCATCTCACCACCCAGTGTTTCCTAGCATTAGGTGGTCGTTTATATTCATGTTTTTATTAACTTTAATTCAAGTATTCTTTCATCAGTTATTTTTGATATTCACTTTATATTCCATGTGCATACTAAGCCAAAAGAACAAGGTTTTCTGTTTTCTTTGTATTGGCTACTTATTTTATGTCATCTTTTTCTCATTCTTGCTTCCTGTGTTATACTCATTTCTACGTTGCCTGGTGTATAGTCTATCAATATTTGTAAATGGCCCAGTGGGGGTATATTCTCAGAGTCCTATGCCGTAGCTGTATTTCTATTGACTTTACATATCACTGATAACTTTTCCAAATCTAATTCTCAGTTTAAAATCTTCCCTTACCTCACCTTTCTAGAAATCACTGAGATATATCCCATTCTGTTAGGAGATTTCATTAAGTGAGGTCTAATATATTATTTTTTTTCCACTGTGGATAAATTTATCTTTTGCCTTTATGCTTTTTGAATTGTAGGGACAGGGAAATGTTTATAGCCTAGGCTCTAGAATAAAATGCACATGAGTTTGAAGCTTGTCTTTGCCTCTTGCTAACTATGCCACTACGGGAAGCTGACTTCAATTCTCTAAGCTTCAGTTTCCTCTCAGGTAAAGGAAGATCCTAATTAAGCTCTGACACAGTATTGCTGAAAGAAAGGAAAGAGAAGAAAAAGGGAAAGAAATAGAAGAAGGGAGAGAGGGAGAGAAGGGGGGAGAGAGAGAAGGAAATGATGTACTGAAGACGAAGAACTTACTCTGCTCAGCAAATAGTACACAACACACATACACAATAAATATGAACTAGCACTATATCTTGAAGTGGGGTTATTTTCATGAATTGCACCTATAATTAGTGAGCTCCCTCCTTCTACATACTCAAGGTTATCTTCAACTTTGTAATATTTTTTCCATTACATTTTCTCTTTGAGTTTAGCACGTGTACTCACACTTTCTCTCTCTCTCTCTCTCTCACACATACACACACACACACACACATTCTCTCCCATACCATACACATATTAAATTATCTCAGACTGGTCCTTTAACTCATTAGTTTTTTGATTTTTGTGTGTTTAGTATGTTATCTGCAGTTCACACAGTCCTTTCTATTTTGAATTTAGCAATTTAGTTTTTCATCAAATATCAAGCTTCCCTTAATTATGTTTTCCCATATAGCCCCCACTCATTCCTTCTTTATCTCCTTACTCTGTTTCAATCTTCTTTGTAGCACTTATGACCACTAGCATGTTATAAATTTACCTGTCTATTGTCTGCTTACACTCTTTAGAGTAGGCACTCTGGTGCTTTGTTCATTGCTATATTCTCTGTGTCTAGAATGGTTTCTGGCATCAAGTGATCGTTCAGTAAATATTTGCTAATAAATGAATAAAAATCAATAAATGAATACTCAATATTTGATTCACAGCCGTTAATTAGTATCTTATTGCTTGTTGTCTGTTCCAGTGAAATAATTTGCTTTAATCCCTAAGCTTTACCCATCTCCTGAGCTTTCCCAGAGCTTTAGTTTGACAATGTGTTAGTATCTAAGCCTTTGTCAGAAGGAAGCTAACTTCACGGATGTACACAATTTTTCTTTGATTGTTTCAGGAGCACACTGAAGATAGCTGGAGAACTCCCCTACTTCTCTACATGAATTTCCTCAGGAGGAGCACATTGCGAAAATGCTCTTGCTTTATGGAGAACTCAACTCACAAGAGTCAACATTTTATATCCACTCTACCCTCATTGAGAGTATACTTTCCACAGTCACGTGCATCGTCCTTCGGTAGTCAATGTATAAATCACATAAAGCCCCATGGCCTGACCTAAACTGTAGCTCTTAGCACACAAAACCAGATGAGCTTGGAATACCTTCTGTTTCTCCACAAGCCATTCCCCTTTTTTTATGATGATGAATTACAGTTCAATATTTCTTTCCCAAATATAAACTCATGTGAACATATCTTGCAGGGGGAAAAAAGTCAGAATGTTTAATTTCACTGGCATATGAAAGATACTCTTCCCTGTTTCAACTACCAAAGCACATCTCTTTTTTGATGGTTCTTTGATAATTTCAATTGACGTGGAGTAGGGATTGGTGAGAAGACTTAGAATTAGGTA
Source organism: Diceros bicornis minor (assembly GCF_020826845.1). Taxonomy (NCBI): domain Eukaryota; kingdom Metazoa; phylum Chordata; class Mammalia; order Perissodactyla; family Rhinocerotidae; genus Diceros; species Diceros bicornis. The sequence goes on from NC_080761.1 coordinate 51,939,373, forward strand.
GTTAAAAATAATTATCATGAACTAGTAAATCATAACTAAAATGTTCTTAATGGCTTTACTGATTACCATAAATATTCTAATGACTCAGGAATACTCATAATTTTATTGCAATCTTAATATATCCACAAGCCATATTTTACGAGAGAAGTCATATCCACTTCAAAAGTCTTACTAGTGAACATATTATTAAGGCGTCCTTAAGTTAATTACATAAAGCAGTAGCTCAGTACCACCAATGGAAAGAAAAAGAAGATGTTAGCAGTGCTGGGTAGAGCACCAAGAAGCTGTTGCACAAATGAATATTATCCATCATATGTTTCAACTGCCAAAATGTCTGGCAATTTATAAAAAATGTTGCAAAAACTAAAGGTGTATTATAATGTAATTTTGATAAATTTGATAAAAATTAATCAAATATTTGACAAATTAAAGCTACTAAAAACAAATTTGAAATTCTTATGTAGTTAGTTTGATACAATATAATATAATGTGTATGCTGTATTCTTGAAAATGAATGAAAGACAAATACACTCCAGCTGCATGTATCAATACTAACGGATGTTTGAGCTAAAGAGGAAAATAAAAAGAATACGGTACATATACCATTTAAAGATAAAGTTTAAGACAAGCAAAATGAAACACTCTATTATTGTATTTGTGTATGTGAAAGATATATGGAGAATAAGAAGATGGGAAACATAAAATTCAGAGTCATTACTTTCTCTGGGTCCTAAGACCACAAGAGGGAAGCTCTACGGAGTTTGGGGGTGCTTCATGAGAATTTACTTAATAGTCTGTTTCTTAAGTATGGTGCTGGGTAACATGATTATTTATTTTCTAATTCTTCTTACTTACAAATACATACATGTACATATTTTATATTATAAAATATTTTACAATTAAAGAAAACAAAAATCTTTACATCAATTAATGTTATTTAGCAAAAATTTTAGAGTAAATGAATAAAATGATTAATAATTTTCTACAGCTGTTCATGTCATTTCTTTGCTCTTACATTATTTCTATTTTGTCAGTCTCTGCAAATATTCCAATATCTCACCATTTTCCATGGGATATAGGGAAAATTTTATCCATAAAGCCTTCATAACTTGCCTAGTAGGTTTTATTATCTCACTAACATATCTTATCAAGTTATTTTATGTTTCAATATTTTAACTACTTATTTCCTTATAAGTTTTCCATTTGTTTTAAAAAGATAATGTTCCTCCTTAAACATAGACTTCACAGAAGCTAATATAATGTCTCACATGTGAGGGCAAGCATCAAATTTTGAAACTTCAATGAATAAATATAAAACATAACATAAAACTTGTTTCATTCTTTTATTAAAGAAGATTTTTAAAGGAAACGCTGTATTGTGTTGATTCTAAGATGATTTTTTTTACATATTAATGTATTTGATATCAAAGGCAGTATAGATTTGATAAAATACGGTACTTCGAGTCACACATAGAATTTCACATTCCAAACAGAAAGTTCTATTTTCTTGTTTATGTGGGGTCTCCAAGACCATTTTATAGTCGAGTTATCAAAATAAGTAAAGATTATAAGCTTTTTTGGTAGTGATTAAAATTAAAGAACATCCCTCTCTGGACAAGGAGAAAAGTTTACAGGAAAGAATTACTTAGGCATTACAAAATACTGTAGATTTTTATTTAGATAATTAATCCTGATAAATTCCTTTTGTTTACAAAACGAGATTAGCTACCTACTCTATTAATAATTTTATTGCCAGAGCTGTCATTCTATACTCTTTATTTGTACTACTTCTCCACATATATGTTCTAAATAGGATTGTTTATAATACCTGAATACACGTATAGAGCAATTTCTGAGGTAGCTGATCTTCATGCACTTATTCATCTCAACTTACCACTGCAACAGCAACAGACTCATTTCACCAGGTGAAACCCACATTTCTCTCGTTAATAATTTTATTTAGGAATTCGGCACACACTGCAGTGAAGGTGAGCACAAGGGAACCTAGCCAACTTTGAAGTAATTGTCTTTTACTCAGCCCAACAGAGGAACTCCTTGCCGAATTGTGCCAACATAACCCATTCAAGTTCTCTACGTTGGTCAATAAAAACTCAGAGAAAATAAACTGAAAATATGTGTCAGACCACATGTTACCACCTCCACTCTGGCCTAATTCAGCGTCATTTCTTACCCGGATTACAGAAATGGACCACCTTGCTTCCTTCCTTTTTCCTCTGTAGTCTATTCAACATAGCATTTAGAGTGACTTTTTAAAACCCAAGACATTGTCACTACTCTACTTGAAAACTTCTTTAGGCTTCCTATTTCACTTAGAGTGAAAGTTGATGTTCTTAGGTGGCCAACAAGCTCCTTCTGTCATCTTGCTACCACTCCCCATTACCTCTCTGACATTACTAGTGTCCTCAGATCATTTTACTTTAGTCACATACTTTAGTATGCTGCTTCTTGAACACACCCAGAATGTTTCTCCCTCAGAGTGTCTGCTCCTGCTGTTCCCTTCACCAGAAAGACTTTTCTTCCAGATATCCATATACCTTATTTTCTCATCTCTTTCAATGTTTGCTTACATTTCACTGTCTCAGGAGATTCATTTACCATGTCTCCAACCTCTAAAAATGTAATTTCCATAACAATAGCAATTTTTATCAGTTTTTTTCCACTGTTCTACTTCCAGCACCTAGTGGATTGTCAATACCTATTCATTGAATAAATGAATGAATGGATGAATGAATTCAATATTTCTCTGCCTCTTGGTAGACCCTGAGAGCTTCAAGATGTTATAATATAAAACAACAGTTGATCACCATAATAATTGATGACATAGTTGAAACCTAATCCCAATGACTTGGAGCAACCATATGGTTCAAGGTAGAGAAAAAATATCTGCCCTAATTCTAGAGGGTGAGTATTCTAGATGGACTGAAACACTGGGGTCTTCATTGGAGCTCAGGCTCTCTCTTTTCACATGGCTCTTTCCTACCTTCAGACAGATATGATATCAAGGGCTAAATTCCAAATATAAGACCTAGACCCAATCCAAATGGGATCTGGGAGGGTGTTTATCCTACTTTAAGTTGTGAATCAAAATTTAATGAACAGAACATTTATTTATATTTCATTAATACCTGATTAATGCCTGATTTTAATGTGCACAAGAATCCCCTTGTTGCTTGTGCAGATTCCCTAACCCATCTCTAGAGATTTTACACAGTCAGTTTTGGGTGGGGTCCAGGAATCTACGTTTCTAGCAAGAACCAACCCTTACCTCTGATGTCAGCCAACAATGCAACACATTGAGAGAGCCTGACGTAAGAGTTTGAAAACTAAATCTGTTACTAATAAATAGTGGTTGTCTAGAGAGTATGCTTTTTATCTTCCTTAAGAACTTATAGTTTTAGCACATAGCTAGGTAAAGATGCAGAAATTCATATCTCAGCCTTAAATTTTTGAGACACGTCTAACAATAACAGGATACCTAATTACTAAGGAAAATGTTAATTATCGTTATTATAATCTATTTAAGGATTTGTCATAAATTTGAAATTAAAATCAACTCAACTTTTCAAAGCTTGTATTTCTAAATATCAACCCCAATCCAAAACAAATTACTTGCTTGAAAGCACAAGAAACCATATCACACTCAAACATCCCTGGGAGTTACTTTGCACTCAAACTGAAGGTAGGATATTATTGGTAATCAAAGAGATTGTTCTGGGATAATAAGTATAGGTTAAACTACTGGGAATCAACATGAAATATCAAAAAGAATAAGGAACCTCAATTAATAGTGTTGGTTCTGCCACCGGCAGGCCTTTTTTTCTTTATCTGTAAGATCAATGAGCTTGAATAAATATTCGCTGAAATTTCTTCCTTCCTCAAGATTTTATCTTCAATACATTTACAAACCAAGAAAATAAATGCATAAAAAATATCTATCAAAATTTTAAAATCAACACTAGTATTTAGATGAAATAGCTTTAGTAATCTGGAGAATTAATTCCTCAGGAAGTAATTTCTCACTTAATTCCTTATAATGTTGAGTACAGGAGATCTCACAATAAATTTATGCAAACTAATTAACAATATATGTTCATAATCTTTAAAATTATGAACATTTATCAGAGGAAAAAAATGTATTCAGAGAATGCATCAATGATCTTTTTGATACTGTCAGCAACCTAGCATCAATTCTCAGAGACCACAGACTCTGAACTCAAATGTGTAAATCCTTTTACTTCAGAACCAAACCATTTCAGCTTACTTTAGAAGGCCTAATTTTGTGTACTTGACCTTAAGACAAAAAGTTGTGAAAATTTGTTCAACTGATTGCATTACAAATGAAAAATTACTAAAAAGCCCGTAGAGAAAAATCACAAATCGTTACTGCATCAAACCCGGGTTGTGGTGGTAGTTTATGCTAATATGATTCGTATGTGTATATTGAAAGTTACATTTAAGAAAAAGAAATTTATACAAATCTCCTGAAATCATACATCACATCTTTATTGCTAACTTATAAATTCCTAGTGACCATATTAGATAATTATTAATGGTGATTATGAATTAATGAATTATTACTATCCAATAACTAGCTAGGACCATTATTTTACCTTTTATGAAACAAAGAACTTGGTGCAGAATTTCAGAATTGGTACATGTATTGAATTTTTTCTTCTCTCAGCAAGCTCCAGCACGCCAGTTGGCAGTGTAATCTGGAAATATTTAGAATTTGGTAGCTAAGAGAACTGTAAGGCACCATACAGAGTCTCTAACTGCCCCCAAAGTGTAATATTTCTAGCAATTTGTAAAAGTAGTGTTCAGTTAACCCAGTTGGCCCTGATTGTTTCATAATTTCCTCCAGGACCCCCTAAAGCAATTTGGAAACTACATTGAATTTATACAACAACCTAACTTTCTGTGAGTTGTTTGGACTCTTGCTGCCAGTCCAGATGCTGAGTGACTCCTGGAGTCCTTATAGCAATGTACTTCACAGTCAATGAGGCCTCATCATTTTTGGTGCAACTAGATAATTATTCATTATATGAGTAGATATTGATCACATTATAATTGAGATGCCCATTATAAGATATTTAAGGATTAATACGCCCTAATACTTACAATCAAGCTGGAGGTGATTAGATTTTATCATATATCATGTAATACAGTATTAGGCACTAAAGACTGCTTCAGATAAATTCATTGCTAGCTCAGAGAGAAAAATTGTATATTTCTCTAAAGATATTTTCCTAAGAGGTAGAAAGAATTTGACTTAGGCCTTGAAGGATGAGTAGATTTTGAACATATCAGAACTGAGTGAAACATATACCAAAAAGATAAAAGAGAACAGAGTAAAAGAATGTAGGTCTTTTATGTATAATAAAGATAGATAGATAGATAGATAGATAGATAGATAGATAGATAGATAGAAGGAAAGAAGGAAAAGAAAGAATGAGAAGAAAGAGAGAGACAGAGAGAGAACGAAAGAAAGAGCAAGAAAGGAAGAAAGGAGGGAGGGTGGGATGGAGGGAAAAAATTAGTGAAAATGCAGTGTAATTTAAGTTGAATAGTTTGAAAAAGATTGGGAAGTCATATTAGAGCAACATCATAGAGGTTCTTTGATTGACAGAATAAGAAGAAACTTAAGAGTTGTGCAATCAGTGACATGAGATTTAACAATTTGTGGCTAACTTCCGGTGGCATATGTATCCTGTATGTTCCTGATGTCTGTTCCTTGTCATTATGAAGAATCAAATCAAGATATGTCAGTTTGCTATGATTATAAACACTGCAACAATCTGGCCTATTTTCTGTGTCATGTCAAAACTTAAGAAACATGGATTTGCTTTACAAAGGTCCACAGAAAAATGGAAGAAGTGAAAAATATGGAATTCATAGTTTTCACTTTCTCATACTTCTTGTAGCGCAACAGGAGGTTGTTTTTAGAAACATTTGCGTCATGCTGTGAACGGACAGCCAGTCTTCAAAGTGCAATTCTTCTTAGATAAGGACAGTTCAACATCTTTCTCCTTTTGACAAGGAATCAATAGTGCATTAAATTCTAGAACACGTATGCTGTTAGGAAAACATTACATTTTGCTGTATTAATTTGTTTTTTGATAATACCTGAAATTTACAAGTATGCGGAGATGGCTTCTGTCTTGAATTAGGCAAAGCTAAGAGACCAACCTAGCCTTATAAATGTGTGATCCTATTTCTAACTTTCCCTTTTCCTGAAAAGTCTAGAAATCCCAGAGATAGTGAAGATGCCATATCAGGATTTGTGTGTGTCTCTCTTAATCTGGGAAGAAGAAAAAGCTCAATAATACAATAAATAAGACAGAAAAAAATTGAGATATTTATTTGTTCTTGCTGAATTGGGAATTATGGAAAAAGGACAGGGAAGGACAGTAGGTCTTTGCCATCTAGTCTGTTGTTGTGGGCAGCAGAGAGAGGGGGTTTGGTTAACCGACTCTTGGTGTTACAGGAGCTGTCCTGAAGAAAAGCCTGACTCAAATCATCGTTAGGTAAGAGAAATCATTTGAGAAAAGAACAACATAGAGTATGGCTCTTTGGGGTCAAGGCAACAGCAGACCAAAGCCGGGTGAAAATAAAAATATACCAGGAGGTGATATGGACCATTAGAGAACTGGGGAAAAGAAGAGACGGTGCACAATACTTACACGTTTAGTTTAATGTAAGTAGAAAAGGCAAGAGTGAAGTGCTACTGCTGTACCCACCTTAGATACCTGGGAGATGGCGTGGACCAGGGTTTATGGGGAGATTATGAGCCAGGTCTGATGGGCAAGGTTGTTAAATAATTGGGAACATCACACTTGCCACACCACTTTACTTTCATTCTCTCTCTTGTGAGCATGATGAGGAGGGGATGGTGTGGTCAATGTGCAGAACAATATGGTACAATATTACAGATACAAGAAATTAAACTAAAAATTGAAATGAAACTAAAAATTTACTAAAACTCTTTATCGACTATTTATCACGTCCACCTACAAGACCCTCAAATTTTTTATTCCCTTTCAATTTTCATGTTAGTTAAGAAACTTCCCTCCTAATGTTTTATTTTATTGATTGTAGCTCTTTCGCTTTCTCCTGTGAAAATGCACATACATGGGTCAATAATTTGTTAGTTGCTGGGCTATATATTGATCCTTCTATTTGATTTTTCTGTTGTGTTTGTCTTCTGGTATACTCTCATCTCTTTGAACATTTTCTGGAGTAAACTAATAGGCTCTAATAAGGAGTTTAATTGTATCTGAGCTGAATAATAGTTTGGGCAGTTTATTTGCTTGAACTCAAAGTGAACCTGACCCTTTAAAGCTGTTGCTGAGACCAGACTGCTGATGGAAACAAACATACGCATCTCTGGTCACTCATGAAAAGCAAGAGCAAATATTTTTTTAAACCATAATTAGAAATTCATGATCAGAAGGCTCATTAAAATTCCTATTTAGACAGTGAATATGACTATTAATGGTGTAATATCCTAAAAGTTCCAGTTCTATTAAAGAGGCCAGACTGCTCCACAGATTGAGTAATTAAAAAGAAAAATCCTAAATTGGAAATAAATTACAAAAAATTTTACAAGGAAATAATTTCTGTAATTGAATCCTATGTTCCCATTTTTTTTTTAATAAAATGGATTTATATATAAAGAGAAAAAAATACCTTAAGAAGTTTTAGTTCTGGTAGTGGTGGCATTTCTTTTATCAGAGTAATAGTCCCCCATTTGGCAATTAAATACTTTAGAGGAGCCTGTTTGAAGTCAGTGGAGAGCAAATAAAAGCAGGTCTGACTCCAGGAAGAAAGGAACCACGCGCATAGGAGCCAGCTTTACGTGGCTGTTCCTCTCAGGGAAGCACAGTGTCTCCGCGGTGCTCTGCCTCCAGGGTTCAACTGAAGAGCTGCAGTCTGATTGGCCTCTGAAGTCAGAGGAGACTGGGACTGCCTGAGTGAGGGGAAACTGGGGCTGGACAAATCAGGAAAGGGACAAAGTCATAGTGAAGGGAACCCCCAAATCTGTGAAAAATCTTCCAGTGAAGATTTATTAACCCCTGAACCATTCAGACGCAGGCCAGGCTCTAAGGAGGGCAAGGACAAACGATGTAGGAAAGAGTGAGGGAGCTGAGAAGAGACTTGAACTGCTGCCCACCGCTGGGCAGGCAGAAGTTAGTACTTGGTTCCTTTCAAGTAAACATAGTTCAGAAAAGACTTGTCTCCTGTGGAAACCCCAGAGCACTGCCCTGGGAGCAAAGAGTGTGCATGGACCATGGCATTCTCTCTAGGATTGTGGGAAAATTGAAATAGAACCATCCTAAGAAAACAAAACAAAACAAAAATACAAGCCTACAGGAGTCCAAGGTGACAGTAAGGTTACTGTCAGAAGAATAAAACGGATGCAGTTTCTATAATGTGTCAGAAAAAACGTCCAGGATATAATACAACGTTACTACCCATGTGGAGAAATGGGAATATGAATGATGGACAAGGGAAATACCATTCAATAGGGAAAAAATATCCACAAACTACAAAGTTAAAATTAGCACAGAAGGACATGAAAGTGATTACGCTAAATGTAAGAGTTTATGACAGCATGTGGATAAAATGGATGTGTAAATAGGAAATTTAAGGAGAGATTTGGAATCTGTAAAAGGAACCAAATGGAAAACCTACCACTTAAAACTAAAATAACAAATTGTTTGAAGCACCAGTTGAGATTAACATCCAAGTAGACACAACAGAAGAAAGAAAATCAATAAAGGAGAGAATACAGAAAACTCATAAATATTTAGTTATAAACTAAAGATTTCAAAGAAGAGCAGGAACAAAAGTAAAAAGATGAAAAAAGTTATACCATGCAAGAGTAATGATAAAACTGGGGTGATTATATAAATTCAAAATAGAATTTACGTTCAGGAGTATTACAAATAAATAAGATAATTCCTAATGTTAAAGAGTAACTAATTAGTTAAGTAGTTATAACAAGCTGAATGTGTATTGTAAGAGGAAATATAAGTCTAAAAAAGGGAAAGAATAAATTTTCTCTAGCGAAAGAAGGAAAGAGATTTCCCTTCTTCCCATTCTGTTTCTTAGAACATTTACTTTAGAAAACTTGTAATCATGAAATTTTTTTCTGCCCCTTTGAGATGTATGTAAATCTTTTAAAAGGGAAAATAAGCCTCTTGCCAGTTTTACAACCCAGGAATCTTTTCCTCAAGGACCTCGGAGCCATCTGGAGATACAATCATCAAGGAAGACAGTGCCCCTATTTCCCAGTCTCCTTGGGAGGGTAGGAGCCTAACTTCTGCTGGCTCCGAGTTAGAAACCCATGGCCTGTCATAAAGATGAGAGAAATTCATTTTCCTTTAGATAAAGGCAATTAGCAAACACAAGTGGCTACCCGATTACCAGATGAATTTAGGATGAACTATGTACGACAAATGGTGCTATCGAGTCCTCTTTCTTGAGTTATCATTTATCTTGAAAACATGTATGAAATGGGTTGGATCTGCTTGACTGTATAAAAGGATGAGATTTCTTTCTGTCTTTGCAGTCTCTTTAGTGGATTGGCTGTGATGAAGATCACATTCTAGCTTAATGCTTATTTAATAATAAAATTGTTTTCTTTTTCTTCTGCTTTTGTGGAGAGGTTTGCTGGATTGTCAAGAGATTTCATTTTAAATTATGTTTCCCCAACTGTATGCACCTAATAACAGAGATTCAAAACACAAGAAGCAACATTGGTAGGACTAAATGGAGTAATACAGAAATCCATACTCATATTTTGATATTTTTAACTTCCCCCCTCAATGACGGCTAGAAAGTTGACAAATTACCAATAAATACATTCATGATTTGAAAAACACTATGAGGCAAACTGATAAAATATAAAATGCATATAATTGACATAAATAGTAAAGTATTAATTGATATTTGTAAAAAATTACATCAAGTAACTGCAGAGTACACATTCTTTTCAAGTGCAACTGGGTTATAAGATGAGTCATAAAATACTCTCTGTAAATTATTTCAACATTGAAATATAAAGTATGTTCTCTGACAAAAATGTAACGAAATTGAAAATAGGTAATAAAATTTCTAGAAAAGCCCAACATTTAGAAATTAGGCAACACACATCTAAATGAATCAAGGGTCAAAAAGGAAATCATCTAGGGGCCGGCCCGGTGGCGCAAGCGGTTAGGTGCGCGCACTCCGCTGCGGCGGCCCGGGGTTCGCTGGTTCGGATCCCGGGCGCGCACCGACGCACTGCTTGGCAAGCCATGCTGTGGCGGCGTCCCATACAAAGTGGAGGAAGATGGGCACATATGTTAGCCCAGGGCCGTCCTCCTCAGCAAAAAAAGAGGAGGATTGGCAGATGTTAGCACAGGGCTGATCTCCTCACAAAAAAAAAAAAAAAAAAAAAAAAAAAAAGGAAATCATCTAATTTGTGGTTCTAAGAGGCAAATGCATAGTTTTATACTTTTATATTAGAAAAACATGTTAAATTCGTTATCTAAATATCAACTTTAAGAAACAAGGAAAAGAACAAATTAAAAGCAAAGCAAGTAGAAAAATATAACAATGACCGCAGACATTAATGAATTAGGAAACAGAAAAACAATAGAGAAAAGGGACAAAGCTATAATTTCACTTTGAAAAGTTTAAGAAAATTTATAAACATCTACATAGAAGAATCAAGAAAAAAGAGGAATATAAATTTTATAAAATAAAGAACAAAAGAAAGGATATCATTACAGACCCTACAGATATTTAAAAGGCTAATAGAGGAACCAATATGAATAATTATATGATAATAAATTTTGTACTTAGATGCAATGGACAAATTCTTTCATATAATGATTTAGCAAAATTAATACAAGGCTTAGAAATATTGCCCCCTTTCAGGTCTATTTAAATGTAAAGTCCATGGTTCTAGTCATTGAATCTTCTTTGTTACTATGAGTCCTAAACTCTTCACGCATCATCCCATGATCTCAAAGTTTATTTTTATACTTAAATATTTTATTATATGTTTTATACAGTATATATTTTAGTAATTGTAGTCTATTTATATTTGCTTCTTCTCAATTTTTCTAATACTTTTTTAAAAGCCTTATGTTTGGTTTTTACCTTTTTCCTTTAAAATATGATTTTAGAATCTATATTTCTTTAAAGCTCTGCTTAACACACCTAATTGACATTTCTAACCAAATTCTACTCAGATAGTTACTTGATTTCAAAGGAAATAAAAGATATATGTATTTATGCATGTGTGTGTATGTATATATTTTATACATATTAAATGTTATAACATGTGGATGTGGGTTAGTACAATTGGATTCCATATCACCAAGATAAAAGAATCATTATATCACTATAGTAATTAACACTTGAAATTGTGATACTTAATGTAGAATCTTACCAACACACAGGTAATTGTTGCAATTTCCATTAAAAATTGAATTATTAAGATTAAGAGCAGAGGGAGACACATTCTGTGGACAAAGCTACTGACGCTCTCTGAACAAATAAAAGCCACATTACCATGAAATTCTGAATCAATATCCTTTCTTGTTATAAACTCACGTGAGGAAATGGAATACTATAATGTCTCTTAATTTTCTCAGTTACCTTTCTCAGAATGTCATTTTCTACTGGCATTAAATTATATTGGCCCATCGGCGGAAAACCAGCTTGTTTACACAGCCACTGATTTAGACAGAAATTCAAAAGTGGCAGAAATAATTACCTGTAACTGTCATATGTTCCTTTGTATGAGATATTGACTTCCAAAACCCGTTTGAACAAATTGGATTAGGATATAGTCTTTCACACACTATTTCTGTAACACAGGGTAAGAGAAAACAAAACTTCCAAACTCCTCAAATAAGTAACATCTTTAGTGCTTTAAATACATAGTCTCCCAAACTGGATAATAAACAGTGATTTTAAAAACTTAGAATTATCTATTTAGTAAAGAAAACAAGTTTAAACTTTATTCTAGTCAGTAGAAAATAAATCACATTGTGAAGCAAAAATGTGAATCTCATTCTATTCATTATTTCAGGAGCACAATGACTCCATCTTAGACAACTGACTAGAGCAGAAAATTCCACAATATAACTGTTGTCTCTCAAAATTACGAATGGTTCTCTCATTTGCTTTCTACAGAAACACAATCGGATAATTATGGGATGGTCTTAAAATCTCCTAAATAAACAGATTATTTTCTAGGTCCACAGAAAGCAGTAAGAGGTTTAATAGTCAGCTCCAAGTTAGATTCTATTACAAAGGATTGCTGAAATGCACTTTCAGTTTGGGTTAAACCATGAAAAAAATGGGCATAGGTTAAGTCAGCTTTTGATGGAATAAAGGGATATGCATTAACTTTCAAATGTAAACATTTGTGGTGCATCTACTCTCAAAAACAAGTGATGATGAGAAAATGATGTATTTATTAAACAATGACAATTTATTAAACCGTGACAGTGATATGATTATCACATTTCTAGACACTGCTCTTTTAAAAAGCACACATGTTTTACAGACCCATATCTTATCATTTTTGGTGTGTATATGATATATTTAATTTATCAAGTATTGACAAGAGTTTAATTGACATAGTTAGTCAAGAAAAGGAAGTAGACAAAGCCAAAATTGAAAGAATAGGTAAAAGCAGAGTGTATATACCAGATGTGTAGGTGAAAAACAAGACCCACTATCTAGGAGCAGTTAAATTAAAGATCTTCAATGACAGGATTTTCCTCTGAGAGTAGAGCGATTATATAATTTATATTTAACTAGTAGGTCCCACATCTCTTGGAGATTCTTTGTCTTAGAGGAGTGTGTGCAAACGTTGATGGCAAGAGTAACATTAACAAGGCACACTGTATATGGGGGGTTTCCAGTCAAGGGAACTGGTGAAAAGAAAGGAGTGATTGCCACGATGACCAGATTTGAGCTTACAACTGATGATTTTGCATGATGACCGCCTGACATGGGGTTTTACAAAAGACCTACCGCTTTGACCCAAGGCAAGGCAGACATGTGGAACCATTTATGCTCCCGGGATCCCCTAGGCCTCAAGCTGAGGTAGATTCTAGATGAGACGGTACCCTTGCTTGGCTCTTTCCCCTGCCCCAGACTGTTTCCCTCACTCATATTTTCCCGAAAACCTCACCTCAATACATCACATGCACTCGGATCCTGTGTCGGGTCATGCTTCTCTAAAACCCAACCTAAATCAGGCCATATATGTCTCAAAAACTGAATATGAATCATGTGAAATTTACCAGCAAGATTTAGCTTTGTTTTCCACAAGAGGATGAGCAGAGGAGGTCAGGAAAACATGGTGAAAATGTGCTCTGGTATTAACCAAACTTTGAAGATTTATATGATGGTCAGAAAGATGTGAAACCAAAATTCGTCTTGTGGTGCCTGTCACGCTCTTCAATACCGGTCATCATGGAACATCGGCTCCTCTGCTGCATGACTTTCTGCCTAAGCTGGATCTGAAACCCTTCACTGATTCCTTCTCCTCTGCTCTTCTTTTCTTTATGTAGATCTGAGTTTCTGATCTATATTATTTTCATTCTCTCTAAAGACGTCTTTTAACCTTTATTGCAAGGCAAGTCTACTGGCAAAAAAAAAAAAATCTCTTATTTTTGTTTGTCTGAGAAAGTCTTATTTCTCCTTCACTACTGAAGGATAATTTCTCACAGCTTAGAATTCTAGGTTGGTGGGGTTTTTTTCTCTAAATGCTTTAAATATTTCACTCCACTATCTTCTTGCTTGCACGATTTCTGAGGAGAAATCAGACGTAATTCTTATATTTGCTCCTGTATAGGTAAGGTGCTTTTCCCTTCTGGCTTCTTTCAAGATTTTTTCTTTAATTTTCTGAAGTTTGAAAATGATATACTTTGGTGTGTTTTTTTTTGTTGTTGTTGTTGTTTGGGCATTTATCCTGTAGAAGTCCTGGTGTTCTCTGAGCTTCCTGGATCTGTGGTTTGGTGACTGACATTAACTTGAAGATAAGCCATAGCAGCCTTTATTACTTCTATTCTTTTCTCTCTTTCTTTTCCTTCTGGTATTCCCATTACGCTTATGCTATACCTTCTATAGTTGTCCTAGTTGTTGGATATTCCATTCTGTTTCTTCATTTTTTTTTCTCTTTTCTTTTCCCTTTTGTAAGTTTCTAGTGTCATTTCCTCAAGCTCAGTCTACACTTTTTTTGTCCTTTAGTTTAGAATAGATTTATTTTGTATTGAATTCGAACAGTGTTCCATTTTTTAACTTCAAATAATAAACGTATTTTTTAATATATCAACTTTGAAATGAAAATATGTTTATTGACTCAAAATCCCTGTAACTATCCATGTCCTTAAACTAATTTATTTTTCTTCATAGTGCTTATCTCTTACTAATATTGTATCATAGAACTAGTATCAAGAACAGTATCTGATACATATGGATAACCAAAAAATATTGTTTTAATGGATAGATAAATGTAGGAATGATTAATTAACCCATATATGGGGGGTGAGAATATTTAGAAGAATTTATATATATACATGTGTGTGTTTGTGTGTGTATCAAAACACATAATTCTGTTTTATGTCAATCAGGAGATCTTAGTTTGGTCTAATAAAGCTGAGGTATTATTTTTCTACTTGTAGATTTTCTTTGAAAATGTTTGTTTGATAGATATATTTAATAGTTTTTCTTAAGATAGTTAGTGTATGTTAATTGATTCATTGTTCATGTCTAAGTTTTACAAAGTCATAAATTAGATACTTTATGTGACTTTGAAAACATTATAAAACACATTGTCTTTCATATGCCAAAGGACTTGTATCGAATTCTAAATTTGTATGTGGGATTTTATTGTCTTGTAATTTAAATTCTGAGAAAAATCTACATTTAGCTGGATTTCTCCTATATTTTCCATGTAATATATATTTTGGAATCTCCTCCATCTGTTTGCCATTACTGCCATCTTTCTCTTGTTCTTTATCTTTTGCCTCTCCATGATGTGAAACTTTTCTTAAAACTATCTTCCATGATACTAATGTAATTTTTGAGGAGTCTGCTTTTTGCTCTTCTTACTCATTTTAAACTTTTTTAATGCCATGACTTACATTTTCAATTTAGGTCCTTGTCATCTTTAGTTTTTATCTCATTATTAAGCCTTATCATATATGATTTATAGAAGTTTTGCTTTAATTAACTTTCTTGAGATTTCTGAGCTGGTATGGGCTTAACTTTCTTCTAATTCCTGGAGGAAACTTTGCAGGTATTCTTTTCATCTATTATTATTATTACTACTATTATTATGTGTTTTACTTCTATCCTTTGATGATTATTTTTTGCATGCATAGTCCTTTTTTGATTCAGACAATGCTATGTAGTTAGTCCTAATTCTTGTCTTGAAATACTAAGAGTTTGTGCTGCTTTGTGCTGTGTCAGTATGCTGAATCCAGGAACCATGTTTCACAGACTCCCTTTCCTTGTATGGGTTTGCTATCCAGCAAAGAAATTTGCAGGAGATTTTGAGGTCAGATGTGAAACGGTGCCCAACACTCTCTGAAGCCCACCTTCTCTCCTTCCCATGGAGTCAGACATGGTGGCAGACAGAGGTGTCCAGTGGCTTCAGACTTTTCTTTACTATCTTCCACTCTGCATCCAATTCTTCCCAAGTGCTGTCAGGGCTCTGACCTTCAGTGTTCTCCGACCCACTGCCATTCACTCATCTATAGACTTACGGAAGTAGAAGCTATGGAGAGGAAATAACTTCCCACAAACCCATACAGGAACTCTCCATTCACAATTCCACCTCATTGGCCAGACTTGATTGTCTTCTCTGATTGAGCAGTTGGGGACTTCTTTCCTGATACTCCAGTAACTCCTTCTGGATCATTACTTCCCCAAATCAGCCTATAACTGTGTGAGTTCTAATTCATGTAAAAAGTCCTTTTTTCTTGAAATGTATAGAGCTTCCAGAGAATGACAAGACAAGCCATAGACTGGGAGAAAATATTTCCAAAAGACATATTTGATAAAGCACTGATATCCAAACTTTACAAGGAATTCTTAAAACTCAATAAAAAGAAAACAAACAACCCGATTAAAAAAATGGGCCTGGCCACCTGACTGGAGAAGATATGCAGATGGCAAATAAGCATATGAAAAGATGCTCCATGAAATGCAAATTAAAGCAATAATAAGATATACCACTGTACACCTATTAGAGTGAGTCTTACATCAAAACACTGACGATACCAAATGCTGGCAAGAATGTGAAGCAATAGGAACTCTTATTCATTGCTGGAAGGAATGCAAAATGGTACAGACTCTTGGGAAGACAGTTTGCCAGTTTCTTACAGAACTAAACACACACTCCATAAGATCCAGCAATCACATTCCTTAGTATTTATGCAAAGGAGTTGAAAACGTATATCCACACAAAAATCTGCACATGGATGTTTATAGCAGCTTTATTGGTAATTGCCAAAACTTGGAAGCAACCAAGATGTCCTTCAGTAGGCAAATGAATAAGTAAACTGTGGTAATCTAGACAATGGAATATTAGCCAGAGCTAAAAAGAAATGAGCTATCAAGTCATGAAAAGACATGGAAGAACCTTAACTTCATGTTACTAAGTGAAAGAAGCCAGTCTGAAAAACCTATTCACTATACAACCCCAATTATATGACATTCTAGAAAAGGCAAAACTATGGAGACGATAAAAAGATCAATGGTTGCCAGGGGTTGTTGGTGGGAGGTATGAATAGGCAGAGCACAAAGGATAGTTAGGGCAGTGAAAATACCCTGTATGGTACTATAATGATAGATAAATATCATTATACATTTATCCAAACCCATAGAATGTACAATACCAAGTTTGAACCCTACTGTAAACTATGGACTTTGGGTGATTATGATGTGTCAATGTAGGTTCATCCTTGGTAAAGTATATACCATACTAGTGAGTGAAGTGGATAACAGAGGATGCTATGAATATGTAAGAGCAGAAGGTATATGAGAAATCTCTGTACCTGCCTCTCAATTTTGTTTTGAACTTAAAACCAATCTTTAAAAAATGTAGTCTTAAAAAAAGTATAATTAATGAGCTAAAATAGGAGACAATGGAATCATATAAAATGTTCAATTAAACCAGGGAAGGTGGGAAAAAAGAAAAAGAAAAAACAAGTGCAATGAATGGGAAGCCACTGTGAATTTGTAGATATTAACCCAACTATGTCAATAATCATATTAAATGTGAATGGTCTAAAATAG
This sequence comes from Diceros bicornis minor, assembly GCF_020826845.1. Lineage (NCBI taxonomy): Eukaryota > Metazoa > Chordata > Mammalia > Perissodactyla > Rhinocerotidae > Diceros > Diceros bicornis. The sequence goes on from NC_080761.1 coordinate 51,956,707, forward strand.
CAATTAAAAGAGATTTTCAGAGTGGATTAAAAAAACAAGACCCAACTATATATTATCTAGAAGGAAACCACTTTAAATATAAAACAGACAGGATAAAAGTAAAGTGAGGAAGAAAGATATACCATGCTAACAATAATAAAAAATATTTTGAATTAAATTAAAATAAAAATACAACTTCTTAAAATCTATGGGATGCAATGAAAGCAATGAATAGAAGGAAATTCATAGACTTAAATATATACATTAGAAGAGAAGAAGGATGTAAAACTAATAATCTAAGTTTCCACTTTATGAAATTGGAGAAAGAATAATTTAAGCTTATCACAAGCAAAAAAACAATAATAATAAAGAGGAAAACATCAATGAAATTGAAAATAGGAAAACAATAGAGAGAATTGACAAACCTAAAAGCTGGTTCCTTAAAGATATAAATAAAATTGTTATACCTAGGCTAACCAAGGGAAAAAAAAGAGAAAAAACACAAATTAACAATGTCAAAAATGAAAGAGAGATCATCACTACTGGTATTGTGAACATTTTTAAAAAGATAAAGGAATACCATGAACAACTCTATGCCCACAAATGTGGTCACTTAGATAAAATGAACCAATTATCTGAAAGCTCAAAGTACCAAAATTGACACAAGGAGAACTACTGTGGAGCGAGAAGTCAAGACAGCAGCATAAGCAGACCCTGAATTCACCTCTTCCTACGGACACAGCCAATTTACAACTACTTGTGGAGAAATTACCCCTGAAACAGAACTGAAAACTGGATAAGAGGAACTCCTGCAACTAAGGACAATCCTAATTGAGGTGGAAGAAGCAAAAAATTCCCTTCTGGAGAGAAAAAAACGCCACTTTCACAAGCCGCCAGCTTCACAGCCACCCGGGAGCAGCCCAGAGGTCCAGAGCCTCCCTGGAGGAGCGGGGCCCTGAGCCAGGGAGCACCCCTGCTGTGGGCATTTTGTGGGCCCAGCACAATCGAGACGAGTGGCATAATATCTGACTTTGCCTGCTACTAAAACATTGGGGAATACCCCCAGAAAAGCTGGTTCACAAAGAAATTAAAATCGGCTCTTAAAGGGCCCACGCACAAATGCACCCATTTCAGAAAGCAACCTAAAATCACCAGAAAGGTGCATGGTGCTTTGGTGAAAAGAAACTCACCCGATAGGCTCTGAGTGCATCTCGGTGAGAGGTGAGATCTCTCCAGGGACTGGGACACTGGCGGCAGCCATTGTTGTGGCCTGGTGTGGGCGGGCTGACACAGACACCATTGGAGTTCTCCCTGGGGCCTGCTAGCCCAGGTCTGCCACACCCACTAGAGCACTGATTTAATCCAGCTTAGCCAGGGCAGGTAGCCCACTCTAGAGACTGGCCCCATCCAGCAACAAGCTCTCAGGCAACTTGTGGGTCTGCATAGATTGGTGAGATGATTCTCTGCAGCCTGACAACTGAACCCACTTCAGTGGGGCAGGGCATGCATAATGAGTGGGTGGAGAGTGTGGGGTGGTGGTGGAGTGTGTGGGGCTCCCGCCGTGGAGAGACTGGGTCTGCTTCAGGAGGTCGGGGCACGCACACGGGGCAGGACTGTGTTGACTGTGTGTGTGGACCTGTGGGTGGCAGGGCTTGTCAGCCGCAGAAGACTTGTGCTTCTCAAAGACCCACATAGGGGGTTTGCCCCACCTTCCAAAGCCTGAAGCATTTGGGTGCTCCTGTGCCTGAGGCCAGCCCCACCCAGCTGCAATCCTCAGAGATCTGACAAGAGACATAAAGGCTGGAGGCTTATAGAAATTGTAAGTTCATGAGTCTAACAACCTGCCATGCTGGGGGCCGACTCACTTAAAAGAAATACTGCAACACAAATGTAGTATTAGAACTTGCAGCCAATGGTGCTAGGGCTCCCCACACCTGATAAAGAGACGGAAGGGCCCACAACAACTACAAGCAGCTGAGCATTACAACAGCTAGCCAGGAGCATAACTCAGCCTCCCTGGGCACCTACAGGGAGAGCAAACAGGCCACAACAGAAGGACACATGTAGGCCACATAGGGGTCACCCCTGGAACATTGAGAACTGAGGGAAGCACACTGCAGACCTCCTAAGGCATCACTTATATAAAGTCACCTATCCAAGAGCAGGAGATGTAGCTGACCTACCTAATACGTAGACACAAGCACAGGGAAAGAGACAAAATGAGGAGACAAAGGAATACATTCCAAATAAAGGAATAGGACAAAAACACAGAAAAGGAACTAAGTGAAACAGAAATGAGCAACCTACACGACAGAGAGTTCAAACAAAGAGTGTTAAGGATTCTCACTGATCTGGGAAGAAGAATAGACGAACTCAGTGAGAATGTCAAAAAAGTAATGGAAGATATAAAAAAGAACCAATCAGAAATGAAGAATACAATACTAGAAATGAAAAATTCACTAGAGGGACTGAAAAGTAGAGTAGAGGATACAGAAGAACAGATGTGCAAGCTGGATGAAAGACTAGAAGAAATTACCCAAGCTGAACGGGTAAAAGAGAAAAGAATTAAAAAGAGTGAGGACAGTCTAAGGGACCTCTGGTACAACATCAAGTGCACTAACATCTGTGTTATAGGTGTCCCGGAAAGAGAAGAGCGAGACAAAGGGGCAGAGAATCTATTTCAAGAAATAATAGATGAAAACTTCCCTAACCTAAGGAAGGAAACAGACATCCAGGTATAGGAAGCACAGAGAGCCCCAAACAAGGTAAACCCAAAGAGGCCCACACCAAGACACATCATAATCAAAATGTCCAGAATTAAAGATAAAGAGAGAATCCTAAAAGCCACAAGAGAAAGACAAGTTATATACAAAGGAAACCCATAAGGCTATCAGCTGACTTCTCAGCAGAAACCTTACAGGCTAGAAGAGAGGGGCACAATATATTTAAAGTGCTAAAAGGAAAAAACTTACAGCCAACAATACACTACCCAGCAAAGTTATCATTCAAAATGGAAGGAGAGATCAAAAATTTCCCAGACAAGCAAAAATTAAACGAGATTGTCACCAAGAAACTAGTGCTACAAGAAATGTTAAAGGGACTGATTTAGGGGGAAAAGAGACGACCACAAATAGGAAAAATTGTCTATTTCCATGATAAGAGGGTAATGGATACAAATGCACAAAAAGAGGTTAGACATGATATGAAAAACATAAAATCAAGGAGGAGCGGAGTTCAAGAGTAGAGCTTTCAGACAGAGGTCAAACTAAAGAGACCATGACTTCTGTACAGAAGGAGAAAGGAACAGAGAAGGACTACTAAAACACTGAGAAAAAAAAAAGTTAAAAAATGGCAGTAAGTACATGCTTAACAATAGCCACTTTAAACGTCAATGGACTAAATGCTCCAATTAAAAGTCATAGGGTGGCTGATTGGATAAAACAAGAAGACCCATATATATGCTGCATACAAGAGACACACTTCAGACCTAAAGACACTCACAAACTGAAAGTGAAGGGATGGAAAAAGATACTCCACGCAAATGGCAATGAAAAGAAAGCTGGGGTCGCAGTACTCATATCAGACAAAATAGACTTTAAAACAAAAACTGTAAAAAGAGACAAAGAAAGGCATTACATAATGATCAAGGGAACAATCCAACAAGAGGATATAACACTTGTAAATATCTACACACCCAATGTAGGTGTACCTAAATATATAAAGCAATTATTAACAGACATAAAAACAGAAATAGACAGTAACACAATAAGTAGGGGACTTTAACACTCCACTTACACCAACGGATAGATCATCCAAACAGAAGATCAATAAGGAAACATTGGCCTTAAACGACACACTAGAACAGATGGACCTAGTAGATATATACAGAGCATTCCATCCAAAAACCGAAGAATACACGTTCTTTTCAAATGCACATGGAACATTCTCCAGGATTGATAACATGTTAGGCCACAAAACAAGTCTCCATAAATTTAAGAAGATTGAAATAATACCAAGCATCTTTTCTGACCACAATGGTATGAAACTGGAAATCAACTATAGGAAGAAAATCAGAAAAGCCACAAATACGTGGAGATTAAACAAAATGCTACTAAACAACTGGGTCAAGGAAGAAATCAAAGAAATCAAAGAAGAAATCAAAAAATACCTGGAGACAAATGAAAATGAAAATAGAACATGCCAGAATTTATGGGATACAGCAAAAGCGGTTCTAAGAGGGAAGTTTATAGCAGTGCAGGCCTATCTCAACAAACAAGAAAAATCTCAAATAAACAATCTAACAATGCACCTAAAGGAACTGGTAAAATAAGAAGAAACAAAGCCCAAAATCAGTAGTAGAAGGGAAATAATAAAAATCACAGCAGAAATAAATGAAATAGAGACTAAAAAATCAGTAGAAAAAATTAATAAAACCAAGAGCCAGTTCTTTGAAAAGACAAACAAAATTGACAAACCTTTAGCTAGACTCACCAAGAAAAAAAGAGAGAAGGCACAAATAAGTAAAATCAGAAAGAAAAGAGAAGAAATTACAACTGACACCACAGAAATACAAAAGATTATAAGAGAATACTATGAAAAGCTATATGCCAACAAATTAGACAATCTGGAAGAAATGGATAAATTCTTAGAATCATAGAACCTTCCAAAACTGGATCAAGAAGAAGTAGAGAATTTGAATAGACCAATCACCAGTTAGGAGATCAAAACAGTAATCAAAAACCTCCCCAAAAATAAAAGTCCAGGACCAGATGGCTTCCCTGGTGAATTCTACCAAACATTCAAAGAAGACTTAATATCTATCGTTCTCTCACTCTTCCAAAAAATTGAGGAGTGGGGGAAGCTCCCTAACTCATTCTGCGATGATGACATTACCCTGATACCAAAACCAGACAAGGACAACACAAAAAAAAGAAAATTACAGGCCAATATCACTGATGAACATCGATGTGAAAATCCTCAACAGAATACTAGCAAATCGCATACAACAATACATTAAAAAGATTATACACCATGATCAAGTGGGATTTATTCCAGGTATGCAGGGATGGTTCAACGTTTGCAAATCACTCAACATAATACACCACATTAATAAAATGAAGAATAAAAATCACATGATCATCTCAATAGATGCAGAGAAAGCATTTGACAAGATACAGCATCCATTTATGATAAAAACTCTGAATAAAATGGGGATAGAAGGAAAGTACCTCAACATAATAAAGGCCATACAGGATAAACCCACAGCTAATATCATCATCAATGGTGAAAAACTGAAAGCTATCCCTCTAAGAACAGGAACCAGACAAGGATGCCCACTCTCACCACTCCTATTTAACATAGTACTGGAAGTCCTAGCCAGAGCAATCAGGCAAGAAAAAGAAATAAAAGGGATCCAAATTGGAAAGGAAGAAGTGAAACTCTCACTATTTGCAGATGACATGATTTTATATATAGAAAACCCTAAAGAATCCACCATAAAACTTTTAGAAGTCATAAACTAATACAGTAAAGTTGCAGGATACAAAATCAACATACAAAAATCAGTTGCAATTCTATACACTAACAATGAAGTAGCAGAAAGAGAAATTAAGAATACAATCCCATTTACAACTGCAACAAAAAGAATAAAATACCTAGGAATAAACTTAACCAAAGAGGTGAAAGATGTGTACACCGAAAACTATAAAACATTGCTGAAAGAAATTGAAGAAGACACAAAGAAATGGAAAGATATTCCGTGCTCTTGGGTTGGAAGAATTAACATAGTTAAGATGTCCATACTTCCTAAAGCAATCTATAGATTGAATGCAATCCCAGTCAAAGTTCCAACAACACTTTTCACAGAAATAGAACAAAGGATCCTAAAATTTATATGGAACAACAAAAGACCCCGAATGGGTAAAGGAATCCTGAGAAAAAAGAACAAAGCTGGAAGTATCACACTCCCTGATTTCAAAATATACTACAGTGCTATAGTAACCGAGACAGTATGGTACTGGCACAAAAACAGACACACAGATCAATGGAATAGAATCCAAAGCCCAGAAATAAACCCACACATCTATGGACAGCTAATCTTTGACAAAGCAGCCAAGAACATACAATGGAGAAAAGATAGTCTCTTCAACAAATGGTGTTGGGAAAACGGGATAGCCACATGCAAAAAAATGAAAGCAGACCCTTACCTTACACCATACACAAAAATTAACTCCAAAAGGATTAAAGACTTGAATGTATGACCTGAAACTATGAAACTTCTAGAGGAATACATAGACAGCACGCTCTTCGACATTGGTCTTAGCAACATATTTTCAAGCACCATGCCTGACCGGGCAAGAGAAACAATAGAAAAAATAAACAAATGGGACTACATCAAACTAAAAAGCTTCTGCACAGCAAAGGAAACCATCAACAAAACGAAAAGACAACCTAACAATTGGGAGAAGATATTTGCAAACCATACATTTGATAAGGGGTTAATCTCCAAAATATATAAAGAACTCACGCATCTCAACAACAAAAAAACTAACAACCCAATTAAAAAATGGGCAAAAGACCTGAACAGACATTTCTCCAAAGAAGATATACAGATGGCCAACAGACATGTGAAAAGATGTTCAAGACCATTAACTATCAGGGAAATGCAAATCAAAACTACAATGAGATATCACCTCACGCCCGTCAGAATGGCTATAATTAACAAAATAGGAAACAACATGTGTTGGAGAGGATGTGGAGAGAAGGGAACTCTCATACACTGCTGGTGGGAGTGCAAATTGGTGCAGCCACTATGGAAAACAGTATGGAGACTCCTCAAAAAATCAAGGACAGAACTACCATATGATCCATCTATTCCACTGCTGGGTATTTAACAAAGAACTTGAAAACACCAATATGTAAAGATACATGCACCCCTGTGTTCATTGCAGTGTTATTCACAATAGCCAAGACTTGAAAGCAACCTAAGTGCCCATCAATGGACGAATGGATAAAGAAGATGTGGTATATATACACAATGGAATACCACTCAGCCATAAGAAACGATGAAATTCAGCTATTTCTGACAATCTGGATGGACATTGAGGGTATAATGCAAAGTGAAATAAGTCAGAGGGAGAAGGTCAAATACCGAATGATCTCACTCATTATGTAGTAGATAATAACAACAATAAACAAACACATAGAGACAGAGATTGGATTGGTAGTTACCAGAGGGGAAGTGGGGAGGGAGGACGTCGAAAGGGATAATTCGGCACATGTGTGTGGTAATGGGTTGTAATTAGTGTTCGGGTGCTGAACATGATGTAATCTAATAAATAGAAGTATAATGATGTACAACTGAAATTTATACAATGTTTTAAACCAATGTTATTGCAATAAACAAAAAATTAAAAAAATAAAATAAAATAAAATGAATGATGAATGTTAAAAAGCACACCAAAAAAAAAGAACTATTGTGGAAGTAGAATCAACACCAAGGAATAACATATGAAAAAAAGAGGAGACTTAATTGGACAGAATAATGTTTTAAAATATTTTTAATGGAAGTATAAGATATAACAACGTTAAGAAACTAACTCAATTGATTTTGTCACTCTGATGTTTACTCCCTGATTTACTAGTGGTTCCTATTGACCAAAAAAATAAAAATCTGATTTTTTTTTTCCAGGGAAAGTTAGCGTGTTTATAAATGGCTTCATTTATTTTTATTATAACGTATACCCACCATTGCTATAAGTTTTTTTTTATTTGACAGGTATTTTACAAAGAAATTTATACATTTAATTTGCTAAGGGCAAACAATGTTGCTTAATCTTAAGAAATCAGTATTTGACTGATGTGTTTCAGACTGTTTTTGAGATTACGAAATGTTAAAATGAGGCAGAGCTATTGAATGAGCTATTTTAAGAAAAGAGCAAAACTAACACATATTAAGAGCCATTGTTTGAAACTCAAACATATGTGATTCCACTTACTATTTCATGGAAATTGGAATGGTATCTTTGATTATATTTATTTAATTGTCACAATTCTGAAAGAAAGGTATAATCACTTTAAAGATGAGAAAACTCAGGTTCAGAGAGATTAAGTAACTTTCTCCAGGCCACTCAGCAAGGAAGTGAGGTAGGTAATGTTAGAATCTACTTCTACCTAACTTATAAGTACAAGCTCTTTCTACTGAATAATTTTACCACCATGTAAATGATTCTATTGACAGAGATATTTTTAGTAGTTTACACCACTTATGTAGATAGTTGCTAACATTTAAATCTATCTTTGCGTCAAAATATTCTTATTTAGAGCTTAAAGTCATCAGATTTTTGGCATAATTTTCTGATTTTTTTTAAGTTCAATACTCCATGTTTTCACACACATAGCACAGAAATATTTCAGATATATCAGTATATATAGTGGAATATTGTAGTCACCATAGTTTTAAGTTTTTAATAGCTTTAAATAACAATTTGAAGTAATTTTACAAATGGACATTACGAAGAGATTACATACTTGCTTGAGTTTTTTTAATTATAAATTCAAAGTTTTTACTTCCAACTAAGTACAAGTAGGATGGTTAAATATTTACTGAGATGGAAAATGTCTGTTACTCTCATTTCTACAGTTAATGTTGAGAAACATCCTTTCCTTCTTTGTATAGAACTGTGCTGCCAGTTAAAGCCACTAGGCACATATGGCTATTGAACACTTAAAGTGCGGCTAGTCTGAATTGAAACGTGTGGTAATTATAAAATACATACCAAATTCTGAAGGCTTAGTATAGAAAAAAATCACATAAATATTTTTTACATTGCTTTCATGTTGAAATAATAATATTTTAGGTAGATTGGTTAAATTAAGTGCATTACTGAAATTAATTGTATTTGTTTTTTCCTACTTTTTAGTGTGGCCACTAGAATTTTCAAATTAGATATGTAGTTCACGTATGTAGTATTCTGAGGTACCTAATGTTGTTTTAATGCATTCTTATACACACACGCCCTTCCTGATCATATTGTAACATTTATGCGTGAATATGATGTCTTAAATACTTCCATCTTTGACACATATCTACATATATTAAAAACCAATTTTAATTTGGGTAGTTTTAGGACTGCTTTCAAACAAATATAAAATTTGTATTTTAAGTCTGTCTCGTGGCCAATGCTGCGTCTCATTTCCCTTGCTTATAATGTCCTGGAAGAATTAAGATAAAAATTATATTTATGTATCTTCACGAAGTGAAAATTATGCATGAAAACAAGTGTTTTGTATTTTACGAAGAAAAACACACTTTAGTTTCCAGTTTTGAATATAAAGTAATCACATATAATTAGACAGTAAAACAAAGACATACCTATGCAGAGTAACTGAGAAAATTAGTAAAGGAAATGTAAGACACCAATAATGTATTGAAGAAGAATCATCAATTACATTTTACAAACCTTCTATTATTTTTATTTTAAACTTTATACATAGTATAAAATGTAAAATTGAAAAATGCATATTCTCTAAAGCACTGATCTTGAAAGCAACCCAGCAAAATCTCAAATTTATTTTTAGAATTGATTATACTTTTACTTGAAATAAACCAAGTGCCTATTGTTATGCTTGTTAGTAGAAAACTTCCTTTCTTTAAATTACTGTGCTTTAAATCATCGACATTATCACTAGGTATTTTTTAATTGAAATATGTTTTTATAAATTTACAAACGATGTTATAGACTTCTATTTGACTAGAACATATTAATTTCAAAGAAATATCTTCACAACCCTACACTTTTAAAACTTTTACTTAACGGGAAGCTATTTCTGAAGTCCTGCTGAGGACACTTGGTTTGTTCCATAGCCAATTTTTGTTGACTCACAACCCAGTTATGTTGCTAAAAACCCATATTCGGCCCTGCAATTTGTAATCTTGCATAATAGGTCTGACTGAAATAGAATTACTCATTGATGTGGATGGCATGTGTCCATTAGCCCTGTATCTACTTTATAAAACTTTCTCTCCTATGTGAGGATTCCAACAGCTGTATTCAATCATGTGAAAAGTACTGATATTGCTACTTATTGTTTAACTGTATGACTGCTAGCTAAGACCAACCACTACACCTATTTTTATAGTAGCTTTCTGTTTACTGTAGACTAAAATAGGGGGGAAAAAAGAGAGAGAGAGAAAGACCACTGAATATTCTCCTAGCTATAATGTTATTTTGTACTTTAAAAACGAACATCATGATATCCCGGGGCTACTAATCCATCTTTCATCAGGGAAAGTCAAGTCTATTTTTCTAACCATTTAATGTATTGAATTAGTAAAGTTCATGGTACCAGCAAAGACAATCAACTCAATAACCGCCATGGAAACCACGGCGAAGATTAATGATGCCTTTCTTATTTCCAAAGAAGCAGTGATAGATAACTAAAGAAGTTGCACCAGAAAGATTTACCTACAAATGCATATTCCAATCATGAACCACTGGAAGAGGCTTAAAAAGCATCACCATGTTTTATAAACCTCATTTCAAACAAAATGAATTGAAAATGACAGAATAAGAACACAGCAGCATAAAATGAACAAACTACTATGAAGAGCCACCAACTTTGATATTATTAAAGATAATATGATGCCTTTTATAGTGCTTTTATTTCATAAAAAAATGAATCTGTTTCGTTTAGCAAAATAAATGCTTCTTGAGTGTCTTTTGAAAATTCAATTTGCCATCAATATTGATCCCATTTACCAGCTGCCCCTAAAATCACATGAATAAATGCCAGAGGATTTGGAATTGAATTGCATCATTTTGCAAAGTGCACATAGTTCAAAGCAACTTCTTTTCAAAGCCCTTCACTGGCTCCTTGAAGTTCTTTCCAATTCTGATACTTTGGAGCTTCAATTCTTTCTGATAGCTGACCCCTTTTACATCAATTTTATATCACAAAAATCATATATTACCTCACATCAGTCACAAATCCTTTACACTCTGTTCCTATTTGTATCACTCTTATGTTCCATACTCCACAATAATATTTCATTCTCACCCTCACAAATCAAAGTCAATCCTTCATAAGTCAGCTCACCCTTTCTTTCATATTTCAGTTCTGCTCTCTTCTACAGCAAGTTAGGTGCCTGTACAAACAAAGTAAATTTCCACCAATTTTCCTACTCCACAGCTACTGTAACTGTACCAACAAAGAATTCTACAAATTTAAAGCAGGAAATCGTATTTGCATGTAAATGTGAGTTAAAATATTCAAAATGAGTTTACAGCACACGACCTCAAACATTTAGTTTATGTGATCTTATTGGTCAGTTAGTAGCAAGGGCCAATATTTTGCCTAGGCATATATCTAGTTATTTGGGTCACAAGAAGGTTTAGATAAATATGGAGATTGTTTCAATTGAAATTCATGACTATCACCAGTAAACTTAATGTATAAATTTACAAACACAGAGCAGAAAGAGACCTTAGAACACAACTACTCTGATTCTCATCTGTTCTTCCAGGTTCTTCTACAATATCTCCACCAGCTGGATGTCAAATATCTGCTTGAACACCTCCACAGAAAGTTTACTCAGTACCTCCTCAAACAGTCCACTTTAGAAAGGTTACTATATATCATATATATACATATATACATATACATGTATAATCACTGTGTCTTGATTACTTTAGCTTTATAGTAAGTTTTGAAGTCATAGTTTCCATCCTCCAACTTTCTTTCATATTGTGTTAGCTATTCTGTGTTAGTTATCTTTTGCATCTCCATAAGACTTTGGAATTAGATCATCAAGAGTGAACCATGATGTAAACTACAGACTTTGGGTGATTATGATGGGTCAATGCAGGTTCATCAGTTGTAACAAAAGTACCACCCTCGTGAAAGATGTTGATAATGATGGAGGCTATGCATGTGTCGTGGTTGGGGGTATATGGGAAATCTCTGTACATTCCTCTCAATTTTGCTGTGAACCTGAAACTTATTTAAAAAAATAAAGTCTTTGGAAAATAAAGTGATTAAGTTAAAATGAGGCTGGTAGGGTGGGCCCTAATCTAATCTGACCAGAGTCCTTGTAAGAAGAGGAAATTTGGACATAGGAGGAAACACCAAGGATGAACACTCACAGGGAAAAGATCCTGTGAAGGCAAAGGGAGAAGGCAACATTCCGCATGAGAGAGGCCTCAGAATGAAATCAATCCTACTGACACCCTGATCTCAGACTTCTAGCCTCCAGAATTGTGACAAAATAAATTGCATTGTTTAAGCCATCTTGTCTATGGTATTTTTTATGGCAGTCATAGCAAACTAATATAAAACTCAAGATATGGTGTAAGGAAAATGGCATCTAACATTTATGGTCTTCCTCCAAAAGCCAATAACCACAGTAAAATTATGAGAAAAACCTCAGACAATTCCCAATCAAGGAAAATTCTACAAAATATCTGACCCGTAATCCTAAAAATTGTCAAGGTCATAAAAAAAGGGAAAGCTTGTGAAATTTTCACAGCCAAGAGAAGACTAAGGAAACATGATAACTAAATTTATCCTGGATGGGTTTCTGGAACATAAAAAGGACTTTAGGTTAAAAAAAAAAAAAACTATGGAAATCTGAATAAACATGGACTTTACTTAATAATAGGGTATCAATATTGGTTCACCATTTGTAACAAATGTACCATACTTACGTGGATCTCTATAATAAGGAAAAATAGAGTGCAGAGTATAGGAGAAATCTCTATATTATCATCACAATTTTTTTCGTAAATCTAAAACTGTTTTAAAACAAAAATTTTATTTAAAAAGAAGGGACTTGTCTAGATTAAACAGTCTGAACAGAGGAAGCCTCCAAATGCAAGCATCCATGAACCATGATTGGATCAAAAATTGAAAATAAAACTCTAAAAGACATTTTTTTATTTAAAAAGGTGAAATTTAATAAAGTTTTTATAGCAAATAATATTTTAAAACTATCATTATTTTTCCTTAGGTAAGATGATGGCTATGTGGAAGATCTATAGTTTTATGTAGTTATGTAGAAGAACATGCTTACTAGGAGATGCACGTTGCAGTATTTAGGTCAAAAGTGACAAAATGCCTCCAACTTACTTTCATTGTTTGAAAATGTTTTCAAAAATATATATTGAATTATACATACACAGTAAAATGCAAACAAGTGCTAAATTTGGGTGAAGGATAAATGGGTGCTCACTGTACTATTCTTGCAACTTCACTATGGCTTGCAAAATTTGGAAAAATAAAAAAAACAAATCAAACGGATTGGTTCTGAAACTTTAAGATCCTTAACCATTTTATTTTCACCTAAATGACATGATGTATTAATGCCTAAATGAAAATTGGACTCCATGGATGTATTATTTTACTTTATAATTCTACTTCAGTTGCTGTGCTACCCTCTCTAGTCACACCAAATGTCTGAGTCCTGAGTGTCCTAGGAAGCAGTGTGACAGTGAATGATTTAATCTGATGCCCTTGTAGATTTGAAAGAGCTCTCTGAACAAGGCATCAGAGCATCTGACACCCACTTTGGGAACCTTGGCAGTGGGAATTTGACAAGTTACCTGATCACTCTGGGCCGTGAGCTGGAAGAACATGGTGTTCTCTTCCCTGCCCACTTTGGGTATGGTAAAGACAATTTGCAAAAAACAGGTTCTATATAAGTGTATTTATCATTTTTGCCATAGCCTCCTCTGTGACTTTTCTTCATTTGTTTAAAAGACCTTTCTATATGTTATTTTCATTTTCCAAAAAAATATGATAATTTTACAAACATTAGAATATCCAGAATAGGGAAAATGAAACTTTAGAATATCTTAAAATCTACGTCTCTGCAGAGATTATTTTCAGTCCTTATAGAAACTTAAAATGCATAGCTATTTAAAAAACATCATCATAGGAGAGAGATTCTGCTTTCTTTATCAAGTGTCTGGTACTCAGTAAGTGTTTGTAATCAATAATAAGCTTTTTTTGTAAACTTTACTTAACAATGAATTGTTAACATCTTTCTAGGTCAGAAAATATATATCAAAATAATCACTTTTAATGATGTATTGCATGCAAGTGTCTTTTCACTCTTCTATTATTTCCTTAAACTAAATTGTCTCATCTTTTCACATATTTAAAATCTACCCAAGAATATCCCAAATGTTATTAGTATTAGTTGAATATGCAATAAATAATCAGAATTTGACTTATTTAGGCTGATTTCTCAAAGTTAAATCTCCTTGTATAAATCTTATTGAAGACAAATTCTATTTGCTGTAATCATTTATACCTTACTGCCTAACTTCTAAGAGACCACAAAATATTAAAACTAAAGCTAAGATTGAAACTATAAATGCCACTTTTCCTAGGTGGTTTTCCCATTCCACACTGGAAGTCTGTTCAGCCCCCACTTCCTGCCAAGTCTTCAAGTAATTTGCTACATGATGTCTTCCCTTTCAGTTTCCTTATTTCAGATACACTCCAGGGTTTCTCAATATCTCATGATGTATGGCATCCTTCTAAGTGTTTTCAAATTTCTAAATAACAACATTCTAGACTGATCTCACTTGTGGGAAACTCTTAAACCCTTGTTCTAGATATTATATTCCTTATAAAGTTTTCTATGGTGGCATATTCTATGATGGCGTATTATATTGCTTTTAAAGTTTTCTTATTTCTGCGTTAATAATGTAACTCTAATGAACTTTCAAACAACAAAAGTCACTCAAAATTTCTTGACATATGAGTCGCTGTTTTTATTTTTGGACTCATCTGACAGCTTGCTGTCTGGCTCACGGGTATATTTAGACACTTCCTCCCTTTTCTTTCTCAACATATTTGTATGTATTTTCATACTTTCCTTTCTGCACCCTTCTCTCCCAGAACTACTTTTTTTCTCATCTGAATGTAAATAGACTATATCTATCTGTGGCAGAGTGGTGAGATGCTCACAACTCCATTCCATTTTCTTGGTCTCACTTGAACATTATATTTCTCAGCTTCATTTGCAGTAGGTTTGATCCAAGAACCAAGTATTCTGTTTTGCCTTGCCAAGGAAAAGTGAAAGAGTACACGTTTTCAAGATAGGAAGATTTGAGTCTGAGTCCAGCTCTGCCACTGGTGAATTTAGTTGAGTTGGTCACTCTTTTTAAAAAAATTTTCTATATACCTTGTATCATTTGACCTGAAGATGGGACAGGTTACCACATTCCTCATTCCTACTTCCAGAACATTTCCCTTTTCCTCCCCCAAATTCTTGAGCTCTGATTTGCACTTCATCAGATTATACCCAATGCTACTTCTCTCTTTTCTGGTCTTCTAAATACGCCAAGAGCACTCCATTTTATTCTTTGAAGATTTTAGGCCTCGGTCTCTCCAACACTACCGTTAACCTCATCCTTGGTGATTTTAATATCCACTTTGATAATCCTTCCAATATACTAAAATTTAACTTTTGAACTCTTCTCTGATGACTTTGTATTCAACCTTATATTAGCCACTCTCATCTATGGTCACAGCTAATCTTTTAATCACTAGCAAAACCAACAATTTGTTAGTACACTAACTCATGCATCATATTCTTTCACTAATACCTCTTATCTTCCTAGCTTACTTCCTCTAGTACTCTAACAGAAAAAATTTATCAACATTTAGACTTACACTCTATAGACCATATCGCATATTTACCATTCTCACCTTCTTCATGCCTTACTTCCTCCTTAAACTTTAAAATCCTTTGTCCACAACTAAAATTACTCTCCTGCACATGTGCTCAACTTTCAAGCCCTAGTCTTGCATTTTCACACTCAACCTTGTTAAGAACAGCTCCCCACATCTTTTGCATCTACCTTAACAACTGAAGATAAGTAGAGAATAAGCCAAAATCATGTTGCTTGGCCCTATTTTTAACTGATGACAAATAACCCTAAGTAAGCCTTAATTCTGCAAAGAATTCGTAATGCCTTTCCCACTAGTGGGAGGATTTGGTAATTTCAGTCATGGGTGACTATTTAATAGTATTTCATAGAGGCATAGTATTTCTTAGAAGCTGTGTAATGTAGTTGCTAATATCCCAGATGTCTATTGGACATCTTCACTTGAATCTCTAATATTCAGTTTGAACTTATGGTCTATAAAAATTAACTCATCATCTTTCCTCCAAATTGATCCCTTTCTTCACATCTCATGTAAGGCCCACATAGTCTGCCCACCATCCTGAAACTGAGCACATATCCGCCACACGTTCACTCTCTTCCAGCCATGCTAGCCTCCTTACCTTTAACAAACACCTCATTGATTTTCTGCCTGCTTGATTAACCAATTGCAATTTATCAAAAAGGCATGATGAAGCCTCCAACCATAAAAGTGGAATTATCTATTTCTTATTTCAATTCTATCAGAATCTTACCTAAACATCACCATTGTTGACCTTAACCAGGTAGACAGCCAGTTATTTCTCCAACAAAAATGGGTTTATTCAGGATCAGGAAAGAATGGCAATTAGGGGAGCTGCAGGGGTAGAGAAACTCTTTTATATAGAAGAGGAAATGGGGAGGTCTATTGTAAACAAAGAGTTTGAGGTGTAGTGGCTTTTCAATGGCTGAGTTGTGGCAGTCTCTTACAGGCTGAGCTTCTTGCCCATCAAGAAGAGGAAATCTTTCTTCTTCTTGTTGGGCTCTGCCATTATCATAGGGCATGAAAGTCCCCTCGTTTGGCCTCTTGACTTCACTTTAATGAGATTTTGTTTATTAATTTCTACACCATCAATCAAGTTTATCTAATTAACATTTATAGAATACTTCATCCAACAACAGTAAAATACAAATTGTTTTCAGATCACAAGGAACATTTACCAATATAGACCACATTCTGGACCATAAGTACACGCTAAAAAAATTACAAGAAAAGAAATCTTACAAAGTATATTCTCAGACCACAATAAAAATTAAATTAGAAATCAGTAACAGAAATATAGCTAGAAAATACCAAAATATTTTGAGATTAAACAAGTACTTCTAAATAACATATGAGTCAAAAACAAATTTCAAGATAAATTTAAATTATTTACATAAATGAACATGAAAATACAACTTATCAAAATCTGTGAGATGCAGCAAAAGCAGTGCATAGACAGAAATTTATTGCATTTAATGGATATATTAGAAAGGAAGGGTGATCTAAAAGCAATAATCTAAGATTCCATCTTAGGAAAGTAGAGACAGAAGAGCAATTTAAGCCTAAAGCAAGCATAAGAAGGGAAATAAAAATTATAGAAGAAAACAATGAAATTGAAAACAGGAAAATTAGATACAAAATAAATGAAAATGAAAGCAAGTATTTGAGCAGATTATTAAAATTGATCAACCTCTAGCCAGGCTAAAGAAGAAGGAAAAAAAAGAGAAAGCATCAAGTACTAATATCAGAAATAAAAGAAGGGTTATCATAACTGATTTAATGTACATTAAATGGATAAAAAAGGAATATTAGTAATCAAGACAGTGTAATATTGGCAAAAGAATAGACAAAGAGATCAGCGGAACAGAATAGAGAGCGAGAAATATACCCATATAAATATAGTCAACTGATGTTGGACAAAGGAGAAAAGGCAATACAATGGAGTAAAGATGATCTTTTCAAGAAATGGTTTCAGAACAACTGGATATCCACATACAAGAATCTAGACACAGACCTTACGGCCTTTGCAAAACTATAAAACTCTCAGAAGATAACATAGCAAAAATCCAAGATGACCATGGTATAGCAATGACTTTTCAAGTAGAAGACCAAAGGCAGTACATGAAAGAAATAACTGATAAGCTGAACTCCATTAAAGTTAAAAACTTCTACTCTATGAAAGACAATGTTAAGAGAATGAGAAGACAAGACACAGACTGAGAAAAAAATATTTTCAAAAGACACATCTGATAAAAGACTGTTATCCAAAATGTACAAGAACTCAAACTTAACAATAAGATAATGGGGTAGGCTGTACATGTGTGGGGACAGGAAATATATGGGAAAACTCTATACTTTATTCTCAATTTTTCTTTGAATCTAAAACTGCCCTAAAAAATGTCTTTATTAGAAAAAAGGAATATTATGAACAATATATGCCTGCAAATATTATAATTTCATTAAACAGATCAATACCTTGACATAAACTACCAAAACTCACACAAGGTGAAATAGATAATCTGAATAGGCCTGTGTCTATTTAAAAAGTTGAATCAATAATTAATAGCATTCCAAAAAAAAGAAAGTGGCAGACTAAGATGGTTTCAATGGTGAATTCTATAAAGAATTCAAGGACAAAAATGACACTAATTATCTATAATCTCATCCAGAACATAGAAGCAGATGGATACTTCCCAACTTATTCTATAAGGCCAGTATTATCTAATACTAAAAGCAAATAAAGTCATTAAAAGAAAAAAAATCTGCACACCAATATCTCTTATGAACACAGATGGAAAAATCCTCAAAATACATTAAGAATTAAATTCAACAATATATACAAATTATTATACACATAACGAAGTGAGACTTATTCCAAGTATGCAATGCTGGTTTAACATTCAGAAATCAATAACTGTGATCCACCATATCAACAGGCTAAAGAAGAGAAATGATAGGATTATATCAATTGATGTTGAAAAGCATTTGAAAAAATCCAACACCTATTAATGACAAAATCTTTCAGGAAGCCAGCCCGGTGGCATTACGGTTAAGTTTGTGTGTTCTGCTTCAGCAGCCCGGGGTTCACTGGTTTGGATCCTGGGCATGGACCTACTCACCGCTCATCAGGCGATGCTGAGGCGGCATCCCATATAGAGCAACTAGAAGGATCTACAACTTGGATAAACAACTATGTACTGGAGTTTTGGGGAGGAAAAAGAAAAAGAGGAAGATTGGCAACAGATTTAGCTCAGGGCCAATCTTCCTCAAAAAAAAAAAATCTCTCGGAAACTAGGAATAGAGGGGAACTCTGTCAATTTGATAAGGAACATCTAAAAACTTACAGCTAACATCATACTTGGGTTAGTGTACATACATATTTTTCTCAGCTCTATCAGCTGAGAGGGCCTAAAAGAAATGATGCCCAATAACAGTGAGCACACCTAGTGCCCAGATCTTGGTTTCTAATACCATTCTCCAATAAAAGGAACCAGGGGTCCACAGAGAAATGGCTGATTCTAGGAGTGGGGCAGTAAATATACAAAATGACCCTGGTACATCTTATAGTGTTAAAAAGTAATGAAGTGCTCTCTAAGATAGATAGATAGGTAGATAGATAGATAGATAGATAGACAGACAGACAGGGATATGTCAAAGGGGCACAAGATCCAAAGGAAAGAACTTCTAATAGCCAAATGGGAACAATTGAGCAACAAAGTGAATAAAGTAGTATTGGATTATAACCCAAAGTATAAAATAAATGTCTATGAGCCCCTACTAATATAATAAACCGGACTGAAGAGAAAAATCTCCTATGCAGAAGAATTCCAAATAATTTATGCAGATACTCTGTGCTGCACGTAGTGACTTCCTTCCCAAGAGCAAAGTATGGAAGGAAGGGGGAAGTCTCCTTACAGTAAAGAAATCTGGCAAACACGACCTCAGCCGGATGATCAAGATCAACGTCAACAGTCATAAAGCATGTTGATAGTATGTATCTTGATATAATGTGATGAAAATAATATTTACCTCTGCGAAATTCCTTTCCTAAACCCGTAAACCCCATCTAATCATAAAAACGTCAGACAAGTATCAGAGGGGCATCCTACCATATATCTGATCAGGATTCCTCAAAATTGTCAAGGTTATCAAAGAGGAGCCTAAGGAGATGTGCAACTAAATATGATGGGATACTGTAGATAAGATCATGGAACAGAAAAAAGAACATTAGGTAAAAACTAAGGAAGTACAAATAAACTATGGATTTAATTAAAAATACATTGGTATTGGTTGATTGTAACCACGTAACAAACTAATGTAAGATGCAAATAACAGGAAACTGAGTGTGGGGTGTATGGGAAATCTCTATACTATCTTTACAATTGTTTTGTAAATTTAAAATTATTCTAAAAAATAAAGCCTATTTAAAAAATTGCCTACTGCGGGATCCAAGAAATGGTGCACAAAGTCACCAGACTTGCATCTGTTAATGGCCAACACTCACAACTGACAGTTTCCCTATCTTCTTAATAGATTTTTGATAGTGAATATAAGCTTGGGATCTAGTTCCAAACTTAACACTTAAGACGATAGTGGCCTGGAGTGAAATCTAAATACTCTTAGCCAATATTTAATTTGTTTAAATTATAATAAATCACCCTGTTATTAACCACAGGAAGCTATAGAATATTTTCATTGATATAGACATGACTTAATTTTCAAATCCCAAATCATATTTTGCCTATAAATACAATACAGGGCTTCTAAATCATTTCTCAGGGAATAGTTCCTAGGACTATAATTCATTTGGGCTGATGTTATCAATATATTTGCTACATGCTAGTGCTCACACCACTATGTAGTAAATATGTGGTAAGCAAGATGTCTACCGGAAAAGATCCTCTAAGCAAGAAATGTGCAAACCGTTGTCAAGAGAGGATTCAAGGCTAGAAGCATAAAAACCAAAAGAGGATTCACGAGAAAGAATCAGCTGAAGACAAGACAGACAAGAAAGGAGGTAAAGAAAATCTAAATATAAGATCATGGGGTGGTTGAGATTAAAGTATTCAATATAGGATCTAAACTTAGAAAAATACGGCACCTGATGGGTGTTATTTTTATATAGGACTGTTGTGTACCCTGCTGTTGTGGACAGAGAATATAAAGAAGCAGATTTGACTACTTATACTACATAGAAATAAAACAAAGGAAGTTTCCAGAACTTGATCTAGACTTAAAGTGAAAATCATAAAATAAGAATGTAAACTTATCTAAAAATGAAATCAAAAGGATGATTTTAGACATCATAGATAGTAGAAGTGGTCATTGCTTTATAAGTTTCAAGAAAAAACAAAAATTTCTAAAAAGTACCAATCTGACAAAGATGATCACATATGGAGCTAGAGAAGGACCTATGAATTTAGATATGAGAAACAGTCCTCCAGAATGCTCTCAAACTCTGAATTTCCATATAGAATCACAGACGGAAAGGAATGACTCAATGATCAAAAACATATATGGCAGCTATGCAGACAACATTAGCACTAAAATTAATGGAACAATATTCGTAATCTAAAGTTTGAAAAAATATTTGCAATAATTTGAATTTTGCCAACTATAATATCATCTTCCTAACTTCTTATTAAATTCTTGGGAAAAAATCCAACATAAATGTTTTGATGAGCCAATATATTTACTGAAAACTTATTTTTGTGCATTTCATTCACATTTAATGTTCTAAGAATATTACTTCAGTGTGATTTGTAGAGATGTAGGTGTAGATACAGACATGAATAATATCCAATGGATTTTCAGACCTCAAGTAGGGCTCATAATATGTGGTGCAGAGCTTGTATTATTGTTGCTTATGTTCAGGGGCAGAGGTGAAAACATTCAAATGTAGCTCTAAATGCTCTAATTTGATTCTTAACTATTTTGCATCTCTGACAAATTTCAGAGTGTGATGAAACTAACATTCCTACAGCGCACACTCTGAGCACTCTAGGTCCTCTCCCAGCTGTGTAAAGATTCAGTATCCTACACTTGTGTAAAGTTAAAAATCTACTTCTAACCAACTTTTCTAAGTTGATATCTAATTTTCCTTCTACACTTTGGGTGGTGAACACGATGTAGTCTATAGAGAAGTTGAAATACAATGATATACACTTGAAATTTACATAATGTTATAAACAAATGTGACCTCAATAAAAATTTTTTTTAAAAAGTAGAAATATATTATGTATACATATTAATCTTCTACATGTCATTGAGCAAATATGTATTCTCTATGTGCCTTAGACTTGTATAACAGAGCAGAATAACAATACCTGCCTCACAGGGTTGCTAGTAAATAAAGACAACACATGGGAAACATTTAATAGTGTTTGGCTTGTGGAAATCTCAATAATTATGAGCTACTGTTGTCATTTTTATTATCTGTTAGAATAAACTGGTGTTGAATGTTTTAGCCTTTACATCTTTGTCCACATAGTGTCACAAAAGAGAATACTCTTGCCCTTCCTTTCTGCCAATCCAAATTTTGTATCTCTTTTAAAAACTGGTTTCTTTCCCATCAGCACTCCTGCCGATAGTTGTCTAACTCACATCACTTAACACTTAGACTATTCTTATATCAACTGAGTATCTTCTTATTGCATTCCTGGCGCTGTTAATTTTGTACATGACTGTAAATTTTAATGGACTTATTGTGTTTTATTTTACTTACTGGACTTTAAGCTTGTTAATTTTAGTCTCATTTTCCTCGTCTCTATTCTCCTCAGTTCTTCCAAAGCTGAACTAACCTCTCTCCCCATCCAAGGCTTCATTGCCAGTAATCAGACCAAAATGGCAATATAAATCAGGCAATATTGAATAACCCCCCTGCCCATCACTGCTCCTACATATACATATACTTACATACACGCACTCTGTGTATGAGGTATCTTAGTTTGGATTCCCCAGAAGCAGACAAGAGTTTATGTATCAGGGATTTATTAAAAACATATTCTCAGGAGAAACACATAAAAGAGAGATAACCTTATAACTCAATAATTGGAAGACAAATGACCTACTTTAAAAATGGGCAAAAGTTTTGAATAGACATTTCATCAAAGAAATATAAAATTAGCCAATTGATACAGGAAAAGATATTCAGCATCATATTTACGAGGATGCAAATTAAAACCATAATGATATACCACTTTACACCCACTAGATTGGCTCTAATAGAAAAGACAGACACTAATATCTGTTGGTGGCACGTGGAAGAACTGATGTCCTCATCACTGCAAGAGGGAAAGTCAATGGTATGGTGCCTTTGTCAAACAGCTTGGTACTTTCTTAAAAACTGAAATGTAAATTACCACATGACCCAGCAATATCACTCCTAGGAATCTAACTGAAAGAAATGAAAACACATGCCCACACAAAGACTAATATGTAACTTTTATAGCAGCGTAATCCACAATACCCCAAACCGAAAACAACCAAGTGTCTATCAGACAGGGAATAGCAAAATGTGGTATATCCATCCACAATAGTGGAATACTATTCTGCAATAAAAAGGAGCAATGCACTGACACCAGCCATATGGATAACTCTCGACAATATCATCCTATGAATAATAATCCAGGCACAAAAAGCCTCACGTATTTTATGATTCCATTTATAGAAATTGTCCATAAAAAGAACAGAAAGTAAATTCATAGTTGCTTGGGACTAGGGTTAGGAACGTGGGGTGACTAGGAATGGTACATGTGATCTTTTTGGAGTGCAGGAAATATCCTAAAATTGGATTATTGAATAACCCTGTAAATTTACTAAAAGTTAAACTGTACACTTAAAACAGGTAAATTTTATGGGATGTAAATTACGTTTTAACAAAGCTATGAAAAAAATTGAAATTTGTGGAGGCCTTTCCCTATTTCACTGGTTGCCCCCAGAGGTCCTCTTGTTTTGCAAGTGAATATCCGTTGGCAACTTCTGTGCTCCTGTGCTCTTCGGATTGTTGAAGCGCCTCATTCTCTTCACTCCACCCCCTCCACTGCTGGTAAACCTAGGGTGTTTCTCTGTGGGGGCTAGGTTCTACGCGGTTTTACCTTGTCCATTCATTTTGTGGTTCATGGAGTTTCCTTATCATGTAGTTTTATTAATGATGTGATCTGTGTCATACTTATTTATTTTAATAACCCTGCTTGTTTTTCCTAGGGGATTTGGAGGGTAGAGTAATTAAAATTGCGTGGCTATCATTATCCTTCCCCATAAGGAAGTTTAAATTATTTTTTTGTCATAAAGCAAAAAAATTTTTTGTTGTTGTTTTTTTTGTTTTTTTTGCGTGTTCAATAATTTTTTATTATTGTGGTGTACAGCTGGAGGTTAGATCCAAGGGATCTAAGTAATGTCAATGTCATGTGTAGCATACATACAGACTTTGCTAATAAATTAATCAAATTTAATTAAGAAACTAGATATACATTTATTTTTTATTTTTATTTTTTTTTTAATTTTTTGTTTATTGCAGTAACATTGGTTTATAACATTGTAAAAATTTCAGGTGTACATCATTGTACTTCTATTTCTGCATAGATTACATCATGTTCACCACCAAAATACTAATTACAACCCACCACCACACACATGTACCAAATTATCCCTTTCACCCTCCTCCCTCCCCCCTTCCCCTCTGGTAACCACCAATCCAATCTCTGTCCCTATGTGTTTGTTTATTGTTGTTATTATCTACTACTTAATGAAGGAAATCATATGGTATTTGACCTTTTCCCTCTGAGTTATTTCACTTTAAAGCAAAAAAATTGTATCAGAAACAAGAGATAATAAACATGATAGCATTCACAATGCTAGCCAAGCATGTAGTAGAGAGAGAGAAATGCATGATACTGTTACAAATGTCAACTAAAGGAATTAAAAACTGGTTACACAAATATTTACAACGCAGTTCCATAGGGCCTTTATAGATAAAGTGGTATCCTTGCATAAAAGTACACTCACACTGTACCAGCCCTCACTTAAACTGGAGAATCCTACTTATCCTTAGGGCCCAATAGAGAATCTACTTTTTTTTTTTTTCCCAGAAAATCTTCCCTGATCCACAAAATCTGAGTTAGTTGTACCTATATTTACAGTATTCCTTTTCAAATTTATTGTTAAGTGGTTGTTTACTTGTTTATTTCTGCCTCTAAAGTGTGAGTGATTAGAAGCTAGTGGCTGTGTTAATCTTATTTATCTTAAATCCAGCAGCTCAACATATGTTTATCGAATTAATTAGCCATCTAATCATTCCTTCATTACTGAGTCTCAATATATGTAAACTTCATATTTCTTCATTTTATCTATATTTCCATGGTTATTTTGACTCAACATTTTTGCAGTTCAAATTTTTGCCTCATGATTTTATTTAAACTTCTGATTTTTATTTTTCAACACGAATTTCTGTATTTTCTTCCTGCTTTGAATGTCCATGGCATATTGTCTATATCTGTCTTGAGACAGTTATTTTATTCCATCTTACATAATAGTTGTCTTTTTCTCTCATCCTAGCTACGAAATTTAAACCATCTGTGGAAACAATTGGGACTTGCTAATTTTTGCGTCCTTGCTGGATTTTGCATAGAATAAGTGTACAACATGCATCTGATTAATTTAGAATAATTTAGCTTTATTGAGGATATATGTGTTAAGCATGTGTTAAATGTGTATGTTTTCTATCAGCTGCTTGATCTGATTGACAAGATATGAGGAAGCCACTGCATGACTCTGTGCACCCTGTTTCCTTCTAATTATATGAATCAGAAAACATATTATGAAATAAACCCAGATGAGAACTGTTAATTTCTTTATATCTATTTATTTATAATGCAGATATCTCTTATCTATTCTCCGTGTCTTAGAAAGCACAGTATGATTGGTAAGGTAGCAAAAGTGAAGCCTTTAATTATTAGAATAAAAAAAATAAAACCACTCACATTATTTTCTCTTTTGTGGATAAACTCTTTTTAATGTATGCTTTACATCCCCTAAGAAAATACCTAGGAGATGCATAAATACATCATCTATTCATTGACTCTTAGTCAAAAATCACATATCAAATGCTATGTAATTTATCGAACATCCTTATATTTCTTATAAAGACTCAACATATATTTGTTATATTGGTCAGGTTTTTTTTGTAGTAAACATATACGCATCTCATTGAACATTTCTTATAGTATTTAATGTGAGGTAAGACTATTTTACTGTTTGCTTTAAGCATGCATTATATCTTCTCAGCTTTAATGATCTTCCTTAGATGAACAATAAGATGCTCTACCTTGCACATCTGAAAACTATGGGCAATTAATATCATATTTTTTAAAATTTTTTCCAGCCATAACAAAACAAGAAAAGTTCCCCAATCCAGTTTACATACTGCCATAAACCTCATTCCAAAACTTGACAGTGATAGGAAAAAAAGAAAGAAATATATAGTCCTATGTTACCTGTAAAACATTTGCAACAATCCTCAACTGAAGGCAAAAAATACAGTCAAGCAATGTATTAATTAAACGTTAAATCAAAATACTGAAGAGGGACTCAGTCCAGGAGAACAGGCATGGCTAAAAATTAAGAAAAATACATAACAACATATAGATATGATGCAGATTCACACACATATATATGTTGTTGCTTACTAATTCTTATATACTGATTATAAAGTTAATCTGAAAGAAAAGAACACATTACCATAAGCTGGAAGAATTGAGAGAAATATTGGCTAATCAAGTATATCATTCAAAATACATCTTAAAATAGAGGAGATAACTAATTGAGAAAAATGATTTACTCTATACTTTGAACGGATAGAAATTTATATAGAGAATTTTTACAAATTATTATGAAAACCATTACTAGCCTAGTAAAAAGTCAACAATAGTAGTGAGTTGAACATTTACAAAAAAATAAAAATATAAAATAAAATAACAAACATGCTAAAATGTTCCCAGAATTGGGTAAGAAACATTCTAAATAATGTTGTCCTTCTTACGGCAGCCGGAGAAATTGAGGCTTCAGCTGAATGTTTTAGCATGACTCATTTTGATTCATTGCCTTAGAGAGATTTCTTCTACACTGTAGACAAAATTTCCATTAAAGTTTCCATTTTAATGAGTCTCCTGAACCAGAGAGAATAGTTGAGTCAATAAAATGCAAGTTTTAGCTTTTAATAGAAGACTTTAGTAAAAGCAAACAAACCAATTGGAAATTATCACACCCTTGAAACTGAAAATGAGGGAGACAGAAAGTAAGTAGCACGCCCTCGATTCCTAGAACAAAGCAGAAAGAGAACTGTAAGAAAGCTGAGCCCTTGCCTGACCCTGGTCTCACTCCTCCACCTGCCCAAGCAGCTCTTCGTGATCCAAGAGCAGCCATTAGCATCTGTAATGGACTGAATATTTATGTTCCCCCCAAATTTATATGTTGAAATCCTAACCCCCAATGTGATGGTAGAAGGAGGTGAGGCCTTTGGGGGGTAATTGGGTTATGAAGCTGGAGCCCTCATGAATGGGATTAGGGCCCTTTTAAAAGACAATTCAGAGAACTCTCTGGCCCCTTTCACCACGTGAAGACACACCAAGAAGAAGGCTGGCTGTGAAGGAGGAAGCAAGTCCTCACCAGACACCAAATCTGCTAGCACATTGATCTTGGACTTCCCAGACTCTGGAACAGTGAGAAATAAATTTCTGCTGTTTATAAGCCACCCAGTCTATGGTATTCTGTTATGGCAGCCTGACTGGACTAAGATAGCATCCATCATCTCTACTATCAGCACATCTGTCTGATAAGATACACTAGAGGTAAGTGTCAACTGACCTGTGAACAAAGATTTTGAAAACAATGAATTGCATTGATTTTTTTTCTTTTTGGCTACTGTCATTCAAAGAGTCTGAGTCTCCATTGTGTTTAATATAATGTAGTTTGTGTCCAGTGATTGAATTGTGAAATTGGAGCATACAGGCTGTTCCTGATCTGAAATAAACGTGTTCTTATGAGCTTGTTATCAAGTCTAACACTTTCAGATGTGGAGAATGCCTCAGGAAGGCCAAGGTCATGCTCTTTTGGCCAGCTCTAAACCAAGTGACTTCAACAGAATCCTGTGACAAGAGATGCTGGTGTGGGTCTGTAACATAAACTGAACTAATAATGGATGTTAGAAAGTCTGCAAAAGCTCTCTCTGTCAGCAACTAGTGAAGAAAGCAGAAGATGAGTAGGGAGAAGGACAGATGCCTTATTCTCTGAAAGCTTGCTCTGAAAGAATGCTCACCTAGCAGAAGGGAGAATACGTGAAATTAAACCAAGTTCAGAGTTTGCATTATCTTTTTGACCCAGGCATTCTATTTACAGAGCTGACATTTTGTTTGTGACTTTAAAGTGATTTAAAGAAAGAGGAAGATTTTCTCCACTCAGTAAAATTATAAGGGAGAATCAAAGACTAAAATCTATTTTGTGTTTTGAGTGCAATAAACACTTAGACTTGTTAAAACACCAAATGCATTTTATAAGGACAGGATCCTGTGGAGAAGGGCTCCAATCCTCCATCATCTGTGACTGAAGGGGCTACCTCTCTCCTGGGGTCTAATATTGAAACACTCTGATGTTTCAGAGGCATGCCCTACAAGTGAGTTCAGCAGTGGTAGAGCTGAGTTATCTTTCTCATTTTGCTTCTCTTTCCTTTCTTTTTTCTCTTTTTTTTTTTTTTTTTGATGAGGAAGATCAGTACTGAGCTAACATCCATTGCCAATCCTCCCCTTTTTGCTGAGGAAGACTGGCCCTGGGCTAACATCCGCGCCCGTCTTCCTCTACTTTGTCAGGCCACAGCATGGCCCGACAAGCAGTGCGTCGGTGTGCGCCCGGGATCCAAACCTGTGAACCCAGGATGCTGAAGCAGAGCACACACACTTAACCACTACGCCACCGGGCCGGCCCCCTCTTTGCTTTTCTTAAACAGCAAAAAAAACAATACTCTTTATTGTGTTCTTTCAATTGCAACAGATATTCATTTGTTTGTCTTTTAACTGTTTAATCTAATATCTAGTTTATGTGTGCTCAGCCTCAGGAGGGATTTGGTGCTGATCATATCCTCAGCCAGGAGGAATTTGCCTTAACACTAACTTTATTAAATGATGATCACCATATAAAATACAACCATTGTACATGCCTTGATAACCTTATCAAAAATAATATCGTTTTTTTCTATTTGTTTTCTTCACAGTTTTTAATACCTTCTGATATGCACACATACATGCACATGTATGTATTACATATGTATATATGACTATTGCCTACTTCTTCCAGAATTTAAGCTTCATGAATGTAGTACCTGCCAAGTTTGTTCAGCACTATAAAACCCAATTTTAGATCATCACATGACTCATGGTAGAAACTCTATACATATACAAAAAGTAAATATGCAAAATATATGTAAATCAGTAAACCAGTAAAGTTGATCCAAAAAGAAAATGCAACTTGTGTAGTTAATTCATTAGAAACAAAGCTCCCAATCTTAGCTGTTGGAATCTTAACTATACGTTGTTGGAAACTCAGCTAACTTCTTTAATAGCTAACTCAAATTTATCTAACCTCTGTAATTTCTGCATGTGTGGCAAAATGGTAGAAAAAAGTGTTGTCCACTTTGTATGTTTTTGCAGAAAATACTGTTACCAAATTATTGATGATTCTAATTCTAAACATTGATCTCATGGTGATAAAATTCAAAAGAATTAAACCGATAAGATAGAAGTATGAATTATTGCTATGGCATCTGGGCTAAAAATAGCCACTGAAATCTAAAGTTCAAAAAGCCATTCAAAATTCATTCCAGTTACTTACTGTTGTCACTTTTAAGGTGAAAACACCTTAATTCACCTAATTTTAAGGGTGAAATTGCAATTTTCACACAATTTTACCATGGTCACTTCTATTAGGGTAATCTTCTAATAGTCACTAACGTCAGATTTGCACAGAAAGCAGGCAAAAAGCAGTTCTCTTTATGGTAAAAGTTCACTTCCATAAGTGCTACAGGTAACAAATTTAATCAATAATTTTAATTCAAATAAATTTGCTCTGACAAAGGTTTGGTATTAGCCATTTCACAAACATTTAACCAGTTCTCAAACAAATCTAACAAGAAATAGGTGTTGACATATAACTCTTTCTTGTCATATCTACTTGTTTTCCTTTAATTGGCCTCAGTCTCAAAATCGATATGAATCCAAATCAGTTTTTAAATAACCTCTGCATTGCTTTTGTCCTACCTTCTTCCATTTTACATACCTTTTAAATATATTTTTCCAGTATTTAACTGCCAGCCTCAGACAAAAATAGCCTTTAAATTAATTACAAAGTTGAATGTGTTGCATACTCAAAAAGTGATGTCACTATAACTTAAAAATATGTGACTCTAAAAAGAACTTTATAATGGACAGTTGGACAATATCCTATTATAAATGTTCTGATTTCTACACAAATATTCTGAAGTCTGTCTTTCTTCAGAAATCACAAAGCAATGATGTCTTGCTCACTTTGACAGTGATGAAAAATATCACATGCAAAAAGACTTTAACTTTTTGAATCTAGCCTTCCCTTGGATTATATGAACACACTTAAAAGAAGACTTTAGTAATCTCTCATCACAGTCATGCATCACTTAACACTGGGATAATTCTGAGAAATGGGTTGTTAGGTGATTTCGTCATTGTGCGAACATCATAGAGTGTACGTACACAAACCTAGATGGTACAGCCTCTACATACCTAGGCTGTATGGTGCTAACCTATGGGACCACCGTCATATATGTGGTCCTTCATTGACCGAAACGTTGTTATGTGGCATATGACTGTAGTTCTAATAAGCATTTCAAGTTAACAAATCCTATCTCCAGGCTTAGTCAAATGATGACACCTATAAAGCATAGTTTCCAGGTTGAATTCAGAGATAAATCCAAATAAGCACTCAGAAAGATTCTTAATTCTTTCATAATGATACATATCATCGTATTTTGCTTATTGTTTTTTAAAGAGCACAAGATAGGACATATTAGAAGGATGAGATATTCATGTGAGTTTTGTTGAAATACATCAGAAGAGTGAAGAATGCTGACGGCTTTACTATATAAGAAAGTAAACCAAAAAAAAGAAAAGAAACATTCTACTATTATGATCTGTTGATCATTCTCCTTATATTCTTAA
Source organism: Diceros bicornis minor (assembly GCF_020826845.1). Taxonomy (NCBI): domain Eukaryota; kingdom Metazoa; phylum Chordata; class Mammalia; order Perissodactyla; family Rhinocerotidae; genus Diceros; species Diceros bicornis. The sequence continues at coordinate 51,987,618 of NC_080761.1, forward strand.
ACTACTTAATTCTTAGATCAGAAGATGATAAGGGGTCAGATACATCATTAATTGGAATATCACTTTGAAGACTTTAACAATGATTTATAACATTATATAGGTTAAAAAAAGGTAATTCATGTTAATTAGAGAAAATCACCTAAAAAAGAAAAAAAAAAAAACTAATTCTAGGACATATGCCCAATATTCAAAGTTGTTAGGAACAACCTATGGAGAATTTTGATGAAAGCTTTTAGGGAAATCTGAAAAAATAACTAGAGAATATAATTAACCTGGCAGTACTAGAAGACAAAGAAGTCCCCTTGTGATGAACATTTAGTCTTGAGATTTACCAGAGAGACCCTCTGGTGGAGCATAAGAGCCATTTACGTAGGAGGCTTTTCTATCCTTGCTCTGGCCATTGTATTAACAAATCAACCGAGCAATTTTTTTCATGCTATGGTTTCTTAATCTCTAAAATAAGATATTCCGATTATCTCTAGTTGCTCATTAAAGTATTGAGATCTTGATAAAACTAGGAAAATTAATAAATATTTTACTAAAAAAAAAAATCTACTGTTAAAGAAAAGGCATGGTGTTTACCAAAGACAATAGGACCTTCCTTTTTACTAGTGTCTTCATTAGAGATGCACAGACTTCTAGAAATTCCCGTGAACCCTGTTGGTGAGAGATGTTTATTTTGGCCTAATTTATGATTTCTCCTGAGAGCTAGTCAATCATTTAATAATGAGATTACATTCTATTTTCTCTTTCAAATTTCACTGAAGGAAAAAAAGCTAAGGGAAAACTTGCTATGAAAATTTTTAGATTTTCAAGGATTTTTTTTCTTTGTGCTGCTTTTGAATAGATATCTGTTTGGTTTGTCTTTACACCACTCTACCCGCTCCTTCCTTTTATAGAATCATCTGCATGTTCAGGAACAATTACAAGAGAATAGAAGGAAGGTAATCATTCACTTTTAACAGTATCCTTGGTTGCCACTTCCGTAGGGGCAGAGAGCAAACTGCTCTACCGAGGAAGGTGCAGCGTTGCATCAGGGCCTTCTGGCTCCAGCCATGCTCCACATTCCGTGCTGCACGCTGTATATTAGCTGTGTCTTGGGAAAATTTGTGTATTTACCCATATGTTCAGTTGTATTTCTGGGACATTTGCAAATGAGGTGATGCTTGTAAATGTTACAGGCCTATGGGTTTATACATAATGCAGTGTTGTCAAGTATAAAAGAAGAAACTAAATGTAACTTGCAAAAAAAATTTAAATACAGTTATCAAAAGTCTGTTGACATGGTTGAATTCTATTAATTTTGGACACTTTTATTTTAGAAAGTGTCACCATTGCCCAAGGTTTCTTAAAGGTAACTTACTCCTAATAATGTGTGGTGTTGTGCCATACAGTTATCAGGAAAAAATAATAAAATACGTGCTCTAGGAAATCACATAAGCAACCTTAATGTCTATGTGTGAGGAGGCAGTGGGTTCCGAATTGTGGGAAGGATTAAGGGTCCAGACATTCAAGTAAATGGTGGAATATACTGTTAAACCAAGAAGTTTTAGTTCCCCAAATGGCTGAGTTTGTTAACTAAAGGTAACCTAACAAAGCATTTCTGGTAAAATTCCTATTAATTTACAATCATTTTGTGTGCTTGTTTTCTGCATGTATTTTCTTTGTTTACTTTCTTTTAGATACAAACTTCATTTGTGTTTTCTTTTTTTTGATCTTTGCTTGTTTTGCTCGTTGGATTTTTTTTGGCTATTTTATCTTTCTTACCGCCCCCCAAGAGGCATTATGCCGGAGAGCCAAGCTTCTTACCCATTTGAAATTTGAGAATTGGCCAAGATCATTTTGGCCTCAAGACCTCTAATTATCCGCTTGACCAGATAAAACTGCATGAGTTCGTGCGCCTGAGCTCCAGCCATCCTGAGGGAAACTTCAGAGGGAAGCAGCTACTACATGTTTCCATTAGTCTTTTGCCCCAGTCAGACAACTGATTTGCACATCAGGACCACTAAGGATCTCTAGCATACTTTCCTCAGACTTCCTCCTGCCCAGGCACAGTTGTCAACAAGGGTGCCAATAGACAGTAGGGAAAGGAGAGTCTCTTAAATGGTGCTGGGAAACTGGATATCCACACGCAAAGGAATGAAATTGGACCCCTATCTTATACCATACACAAAAATCAACTCAACCTAGGTTAAAGACTTAAACATAAAACTCATAGAAGCAAACACACGGGAAAAACTTCTTGACATTGCAATTTCTTGGATATAGTACCAAAACACAGGCAGCAAACACAAAAACAGACAAGTGGGACATCAAACTAAAACATTTTCGTACGGCAAAAGAATGAAAAGCCAACGCATGGAGAGGGAGAAAATATTTGCAAACCACTTATCTGACAATGGGTTAGTGTCCAAAAGTACGTAAGAAACTCCTACAACTCAGCCAAAAACCCAAATAACGTCATTAAAAATGGGCAAAAGATTTGAATAGACATTTCTCCAAAGAAAGCATACAAATGACCACCACGATATGAAAAGGTGCCTAACATCACTAATCATCAGGGAAATGCAAATCCAAACAACCACAATGAGATATCACCTCATACCTGTTAGGATGACTATTATCAGGGGGGAAAAAAAAGATAAGTGTTGGCAAGCATGTGGAGAAATTAGAACCCTTCTCCACTGTTGACAGGAATGAAAAACGGTTCAGTTGATATGTGGAAGTTCGTCAAAAAATTAAAAATAGAATTACCATATGATTTAGCAATTCCACTTCTGAGGATACGTCCCAAAGAATTGAAATCAGGATCTTAAAGAGATACCTACATTCTCAGGTTCATTGCAGCATTATTCACAACAGTCAAGATAGAAAAACAACCCAAATGTCCATCAACAGCCAAATGGATAATACAAATGTGGTATATATATACAATGGAATATCATTCAACCTTTAAAAAGAAGGAAATCCTACATTTGTGAAAACATTGATGAACCTGGAGGACATTATGCAAAATGAAATAAGCCAATTGCAGAACGAGAAATACTGTAAGATTCCACTTGTATGAGGCATCTAAAGTAGTCAAACTCTCAGAAGTAGAAAGTGGATTGGTGGTTGCTGGGGGGTTAGAGAGAGAGGTAAATGGAGAGTTGTTGTTCAATAGGTCCAAAGTTGCACAAGATGAATAAGTTCCAGAGATCTGCTGTACAACATTGTGCCTATAGTTAACAATAGAGTACTGTGCACTTAAAAATTTAAGACAGTAGGTCTCATGTTAATGTTCTTACCCCCAAAAAAGAAACAAAAGGAAACTTTTGAAGGTGATGGATATGGATATGCTTACTAACTAGATTGTGGTGATAGAATCATGGGTGTTTGTACGTATATGTCCAAACTTTATCAAATTATATACATTAAACATGTGCATTTGCAAATTATATACATTAAATATGTGCAAATTATGTACATTAGACGTGTGCATGTTATACATTAAACAAGTAATTGATGATGACTAGAAAGTTGTCGCATTTTAATTTCTGATTTTCATACCACTGTCTCCTCTTCCCATTCTTCTCAGTTTCCAGAGGAAAAGAATAAAAAAAATGTTCTTACGTATCAGTGTCAATGAATCTTGTGGTTCTTGTAGGTGACAAACAAGAGGCTCAGCTCTGATACGATTCCTTCCTCTGTCCCTCCTAACTCTCAGAACACTTGGTAGATCCTTGTGGCCTGCCTAATAAACTCCTCAATCCTTAGGCTGAAACTCTTCGATGCTCTTCATAACTGATTTAATTTTACTTGGACAGATTTATCTAAAATTACTTTTCTTTACACCTAGGCATATCATATTCAAATGGCAGACAACCAAAGACAAAGACAAACGCTGAAAGAAGCTAGAAAAAATTTACATAAAGAGGAAAAAGGATAACACTTACAGTGGATTTCTCATCAGAAACCACGCAACATTCTATGAAACTGCTCACCAGTACTCCTGAAAATGTGGACTGCCTTCCTTATGGCCACCACAGACCTGGGGTGTGGCGGATGCTAGGCAGGCACTTGAAAATGCCACAGTGCTTTCTTACTATAAAGCAGCTTTCCATTTCTTCAATGAGCCTTCCTTTGTTGTATTGGTTGTTGTATTTGACTAGATTCCAGACTTCTGCGAAAGTTGATTTTGACAGTTTTGCCAGCTCATCACTGCTTTTGTGGAGAAGCAGAACACTGGATTTCTCTACTCCTCCATTTGGTTCCTGTCTAAGAAAATTTGCCTAACCCAAGAAGCCTTCAATGCCTTTGCAGAATGCATGAATAATTAATAGTTTCTCAAAGTGTGAGTGTGAAGTAAATTGCCACAGTTACTAAAGGTTACACAGTACACAGGGAATAATAAAAACCTCAAAACATGAAAAAAAAAAGCCCTAGAGGTAAAAGTAGTTCATGTTTTGTTTCAATCAATCTTTTAAACTAAAAAAAAAAAAAAAGTCCTGGTTCAGTTCTACGGTGACAACACTATTCTATCTTTTGTAATGGATAAGAAAAGTCGCAAGATAAAATTCCAACCTCCTATAGGAAAGAAGACTGCCACAGTTAGTTACACATGCTCAACGAGACTATCTTTTCAACTGGATCTTTATCATTAATACAATCAACCCTCATTGTCTTCAGATTCCATATTTGTGAAGTTCCCTAATCGCCAAAATGTATTAGTAACCTCAAAATTAGTATTTGCACAGCTATCACAGATACTTGTGGATATATGCATAGAGTGGTGAAAAATTTGTCACCCTACGTAAACATTCCAAGCTGAGGTTGACAAGGTGACACTCTGCTTTCTTGTTCAGTTCTTGTATTACAAACAAGTGTCTTTTGGGGGGATCTACTTAATGCCATGTTTTTTGCCATTTTGGTGCTTTTTGTTGGAGATTCTGCTGTTTACAATGGCCCCAAGCATGGTGTTGAAGTGCTATTTGGTGTTCCTAAGCACAAGAAGGCTGTGATGGACCTTACAGAGAGCTAGTGCACTAGATAAGCTTTGTTCAGGCAGGAGTTATAGTGCTGCTGGCGGTGGGTTCAGTGCTAATGAATCAACAATATGGTACCTCCAGGAAAAGGAAGAGGAAATTCACCAATCTGTAGGTGACACTGCCCCCAAAAGTGCTACATCTACAGCACGTAACGAAGCTGTGGAAAATATGAAGACGTGGCTAAATTTGTGGATTCATGAGACGATGACTGATTTTAAAATAGTGTAGTTGGACGACACTATTACGAGGTTGAAAGACAAAGGAATTCGAGGTCACATTATCTAGGGTCAAGAGAATGTTAACTCCTTCCCTATAGGGCTGGCTAGCTCACACGTTTCAAAAGGAGATATGGTGTGAAAAATGTTACACTTGCAGGTGAGGCGGGTTCTGCAGATCAAGAGGCTGCAGAAAATTTTACATAATACCTGCTAAGTGTTGTACAGGAAAAGAGCTATGTGGTAGAGCAGACCAACCTGCTTTACGAGGACATTGGCAACCATACCCATGTAACACAAATGGCATTTCAGTTAAAAAATGTTGTGACTAGAGGTTTGCAGGAACTTATAACCCTGTATTTCCACTTGGAGCAATAGTTCAGTATTCACTAATTCCGTGTGCATGGTAACTTTACAGAACATAACTCCTGCAAATAATGAGAATCCACTGTATATATATTGGTTGTGGCTAAACCTTTGCAATACTTGACAATAAAATGACCTCTGTCCTTTAATCAGAGGCTTGATTTTCTTCCATGACTAAATCTATTGGATTATCCTTCTGGATGCATGTTTTACGCTAAAGGATTGTATTTACTATTGGATTTTCTTTTGGAAAAATAAATAAACAAATGGTTACACAATCCTTTAGGGCTAAACCATTTGTATTGTAACAAAATATTTCTGGTATCGATCTTAACAATAGCACAGCATTCTTCTGACTTGACGTGTAGTGTAATAGGACAGATATGTACTATTAATGAAACGTTTCAATTAGATTGAAGTAGCACTGTGATGAGGTCTGCCCAAAACAACTGAGAACAGGGTGAAAAGATGGAAGGTTCTGAATGTTGTAAACAGAAAGGCAAATTCTGCCACAGCTCAGCTATTCAAAAAGATGACGCTTGAGATTTTTCAGATTCCTATAGAAATGGATGATCAACCATGATTTTTATATGCATGTTTTACTTATTCTGATTTTTTTAAAATAAATGAATAGTTTTGTGTCTTCCAACAAGAAGGGTGGCTGTTATTGATTCCCTTGCTTGACCATTCATTTTGCATTATGTACTCAAGACATTCTAATTCTTAAGATTTATAGACCTTTGTCTAAATTAAAGCTATTTATCTAAAATATGTTCTGTCTTCCAGAAAAATTAATCATGTCTCCAAACAGAAATCTCATGTATACAAAGATCCCTTTTTTTCTTCCTCACATCTCCAGCGAGTCAAAGAATTTTCCAAACTGTGAGAACAAGGAAGAGAAATGTGTAGATCGAAAAACAATTTTAAACTATAGCCCTCCTGCAATTCATATTTTTTCAGCAAAGTTCCTGAATATCAGAAGGAAACAGGGGTGTCTGCGAATATTTCCCTCCATGACAGCATTTGCCTGAATAAAACTCAAAGTCATGAGAGCAGACTTCGTACTCTTCAAGAAATGGTCAAGTTAGAAGTTAAGATGAATATATGTAGGTCAGTCTTAAAATAGAACATCACTGATTTCTGGGGATAATTTCTCAACCAAAAAGGGGGAAAAAAATAACAGAGTTGACGTCAGAAACCATTTTTTTAGCACACTGCGAATAAGTGTTCCTAATCCCTAAAGTAGGTCAGAAAAGACAGCTTCCCTAAGAACATAGATGTTTGTGGGCAGACGAGAGGACGGCTGGCAGGGAAGAAGCAATGGTAGAAGTTATTTTTCTATCCTTTCATCATTACTTTTCAGAAATGTGATTTTTATATTCCTTATATAATAGCGACTTTTCTACACCACAGCCTCCTTCAGTGATTTAATATTGTAGCTATAATCTACTTTTGTTAAATGAACACATATACATTGTTCCATTCATGATAATGATCAGTATATTCGACATTTAATAGTATTTAAATATTTAATATCGATTAACAGGAATATCAAGCAAGCGTAACACATTGGTAGTTGTATTTGTTAGTGCTTTGCATCACTCAGAGATGCAAAACTACTACGAGTGACCCAATAGATTGGAGGGATGGATTAGACCTTTTGTGATGGTGGCAGCTGAGTAAGCAGCCGGTGTCAGTCTGTTGCATCTGAATCTGGCGCAAGGCCTGAGGACAGAAGGGCTAGCAGTTGTTAAGAAAAGATGGACATGGTTTAAGAGAAAGCAAAGACAAAATAGAACCCAGGAGAATGAACTGAAATCCACACCTGTCCTTCTCTGGAACACACATTGGTCTCTAGTCGCCTCCAGGTCTTCAACTTGGATGATGTAGGTGAACTGCAGAAAAGCTGGGGCACTCCATCATGGAATTATACAGGAATCTAGCTCAGGATCTTACAAAACTGAAGGAAGAGATTCACAGGAGCTGTAGGAGCTTCAGGTCCAGGGGCTGCCCCTCGCCAGCAGTGTGGGCTAGCATATCAGCAACCACATATATTAACTGCAAAATTGTCTACTGCTCTGTCGACCTGTGTAAGAGCACATGATTGCCGCATGAGTTCCACATCGTAAATCTTGGGCAAATTTCCCAACCCTCACCCAGATTCAAGTAAGGAAGGCAATTCAGTAGTAAATGCATTGGCAGTTTACCTAAATTGACATAATAAAAAGCTAACACAATAGCCGTTTGGTCCAGAATTTTATAACATGCCATGTTTAGCCTAATTTTCCCTATCTTCAGCCAATATTCTCAAGATACTATTCAAGAAATTTTGTTTTTGTATTTCAGACTGAATAAAATGTTTGCAGCTATTAATTATGTAATAAGGACTCTGATTACTCTTGCTCAGCCACAAAGAGGTAATTCCTTTCTAGACAAAAATTTTAATCGAATACCATGTATTTAAATACATTTGTAAAATTAGAAGCATTTGAATATATAGTGTAGAGATCTCTTTTTCCATTTTAACATTATGTTGTAGTAAATATTTTCCCATTAAAATAAAATTATTTGAAAACATGGCTTAATACTCCCAAGAGTATTTCATAATTTATGTAGTGTTATTTTCTTTCCTAATTCTGGAAATTTAGGGTATTTCCAGTGTTTAAGATGATAATCAACGATGTCATGAACATGTTTGGGCACAAATTTTCATAAGGATGTTTTATTATTTCCTTGAAATATATTTCTAAATGTTGAATTACTGGGTTATATAGTCTTGAAGATATTATTTTTGCCACAGTTGTTAGCAAAGGGTCATGCAGCAAAAGTCGGGTTTTAAAGGGTTTTAAGTATTTCTCTTGATAATATTACCACGTTGCTAAATATTGATTAAATTTGAAGTGTTAGACTACTGTTGACTCATATAAATGTATATTATATTTTTTTAAATTAGATTTAGGCTCCTTAAACTGCCCCTACTTATCACTCATATTTCTTTTCTCTTTTTTTTTTTTGTGAGGAAGATCAGCCCTGAGCTAACATCCATGCCAATCCTCCTCTTTTTTGCTGAGGAAGACTGGCCCTGGGCTAACATCCGTGCCCATCTTCCTCTACTTTATATGGGATGCCGTCACAGCATGGCTTGACAAGCAGTGCATCAGTGCACACCCGGGGATCTGAACCTGCGAACCCCGGGCTGCCGAAGCAGAGCGCATGCACTTAACCGTTGCACCACCGGGCCAGCCCCTTTAATCGTGTAATCCAATATTTTCTAAGCATTTGTGCTACATGTAGTGCAAATACCAAATGCTTGAAAGAAATTCATTGAGTTGACTCATCGCCTGTCCAGTGGTTGCAGTATGATGTTACTGAAACAAATAAGTGCCAATATTAGTCTCAGTAAAACTTGCCTCCCCCTACATGTACATGATGCTCCACACACACATTTGTGAGTCATGTAAGGAGCACAGAAAACTTCATTGACAAGTAGCTTTGCATGATGCTCAAGAGGAGGCCTAGTTATAGCAGTGTAAAAGTCTTCATTTGTGGGACATAGAAAATTCACAGGACATAGCAGTTCTAACATCCAATTATTTTTTAAATGATTCACTACTAGGCAATACTAGAAATGATTCTAGCCACAAAGAAGCAGTGTTTCTAAGGCCAGAAAAAAACCCACAAAAACTCTAATAATTAAAGTCGTTCCTTGGTATAGGGATTATCAACAAGCAAAAAGAATACATATGGAGAGGGAATAAGCTGTTGAACTCAGCCTTTGCTTCCTCCCACCTACATTATGACATAATTACTGAACTGCTGTTAACATAAAATTTCATCATCCATCTCTCCAGAATAAGATCTTACAGGAGGACACTAATATTATCCCAGTGAAGAGCAAGTTTTCCTAAGAAAATCTTGCAAAATATTTTGGAGAATACACCAGACAAAGCTCAACTTAACAAGAATATGTTAATAGAAAACCCCGACATAGGAATATGTGAAAAAGATTCACATATAGAATTAAACTATAAAAGTAATTAAACTTAGGTAAGAGGAAAAGTAAGAATATATTATTGAAAAATAATTATTATAGGAAAGAGATATCAGTCTTTATGTTCTCTTTCCTATAATTATGAATTTTAAATAAACAATAACTCCATTTGAGATCAAGTGAGAGTGATACGTCTATAGCCATATCCATATCCATCTATACCTATACCTATATCTGTACCTACCTCCCTTTCTATATATCTCTGAAGAACTAAGGAAACAATGTAAGAAAACAAAAATAATAACATAAAGTAATTAACATCACAAGTGCCATCTGAGAGGAGTACTATGGAAAGTGCAAAAAATAATAATGAAGTAAATCCTGAGAAGTGTTAAACAAGGGACAAGGAGGTAAATTCACTTACAGAGTAGTTATAAAATTCAGACAATGCATGTTTGATATTTGAATAAAAAATGTGGAAAAACAGAGTAAATAGGAAGTAGATTAGAAGTTGTAGTAAAACCCTTAAGCCGAAGAAAGGCCAGAATCTAGACGTCACAGACGCTTGCAGTTTTTAGGGAAGATGAGTTGACACGTGGAACAATATTTTTTTTCTTTTTCCTCTTGGTTTGTTTTTGTTTTCTTGAATTTCATTTGTTTTCTTGGTTATCTCAAAAATAAACAATTCCATAAACACTGAAGCAAAAAAAAAATTAATAGTAATTAAAGTTATCTACAAAGAGGGATAGAATTAGGCTGTTTACAGAATTATTCTCTAATAATATTGAATCCTAGCAGATAAATGAACAATAATTATAAAGTTTTATAGTAAACTAAATGGGCCTGCAATTTCTTTAATTATCCAATTTATCTTTTACTTATTAAGACAACTTGAAAGCCATTCTCAGATATGCAAGGGCTCAAATGTCAGCTATAATTTTTTTCCTTAAACAGTTATGTAAAATATATTCTAGGCAGTAAATTGAGTTTCATAGAGAAAGTGCCAGAAAAAGTGAGAGATGGACAGTCACTTGGAAAAAATAAATAGATAGAGAGATACTAAGTAACCAAGAGGCAAATGTCATAATATGCATTCTGGAAGACCAGGTCTGCCAAAGAAAAGTAAACTCTGAATACATAAAAGTTAGCGGCTAAGGTCTGTCACAAAAAGAGAAGCGAAAGTCTGTATTCTTCCTAAAAGGGAAACAAAACGGAATTACCAGGACCCCAGTGCACCCAACTGGCATTCTCCAACCAGTTTCTTGTTTTATTCTGAGCCTCACCTCCAACTCAAAGATAAGCATCTGAGCCTAGCCAATGGCTATGTTTCAAAGAAACTAGGAGATGTGAAAATATTGCTCTAGACCACAAGTAGCCTTATTGCAAAAAGAGGCTACTAAAACAAAGGAAAAATGTGAAAATGATATTACTGCATATAAGACTAGAGGAAAATCTAATGTGGAAGTAAAAGAAATGGCCAAAGCTGAATAATACAAGGAAAAAAAGAGAGGAAGATGTAATAGATGAGGAAAATAGTAGGAGGAAAAAGAAGCTCAAGATAATAACACAAACTCAGTTGGATCCAGTGCATATATTCCTGTCTATAAAGGATTTAACTCCCTCCTCTTAAAATAAAATGAAACATTGAAATGCAAGGCTGTATAAGATATGTATGTTTAATATATTACTGAATATGTCTTTAAATAACTCTAGCCTGGTGGTATATTAAATAACCACTTATCTTGTTTGGTAAAGTATGAGGGAGTGAAAGTGTGGGGACATTTAAAACACTTCCTGTTGGTGGACAGTGAACAGCACAAATTAATTATATCTGAAGATTATTTTCTTTCATTTTTGGTGGTGTTTGAAGGAACTTATACAATTATTGCTGTTATGCTACCTGAATACCACTCTATGTTTGTAAAAATAAATATAGCTATTATGTTGACATTCTGAATTAAGTAAATATAGTTTTATATAAAAGAACATAATTTGGCTAAGAAATATACCCCAATAAAGAAGCCAGGAATGAAAATGATAGGAGTAAGCATGGAGTCTATGCATAAGGTTCTAACTCAAACTCTCTTTCTCTGTGGCTTTGGGTAATTACTTAAATTCTCTAAGCCACAGGGTATTACTTGTAAAATAGGGCTAATAACAGTAACACCTAAAAAATGCTTAAATTAAATAATTCATACAGGTATTTTAAACATCGCAAATGGCCAAGCAATCAATAAATATATTTATTATCATATTTCAGCTATTTGTCTCTAATATAATAACTAGTTTGTCTTTAACAGGCTTGTTTGAAAAATTAAATATTACCATTAAGTAGTAGAAGAAATAGAAGAGAACATGTGTATATTTTAATTTTTAGTTCAGAGATACTTTGCAAAGCATAAAATTGAAGGAGAAATAACAATGAAAATATTAATATTATCGTCACTAACAATATAAATAATTAACATACCAAGCATTATACCTCAGAAAACTTCTTAGCCAAGAATAGTTACAAAATGTAATTAAATAGAACAGCAACATACACATACACAAATTCAAATATTCTTATAGCCACTACTTCAACAAATATCGCCAGTGAATGTGTTGGGGCAGCATCATAAATATTAATGCATAAAGTAGAAGTTCATCCAACATCTTGGAAGAAAATGAGTTACTTCTCTCCAAGGGCAGTATAAGTGCATATCATCAATTCTGCAAACCACACTATTTGCCTTAAAGATCTAAAGAACTCATATTTCTTGAAAGATTTACAGTGTTATTTACTTAAAATATTCATTTAAATTCTAGCCACTGTAGAGTCTGTGATATTTGGATGAAGAAATAAAAATAAATATTACTTTTTTCTCCTTCTGAAAGATTAAATATGCTTTTTCATTAAATGAATTCTTCCAAAATTCATGCAAATTGAAATGTGGAAAAGGTGTCAAACTATGATATAAAAATACACAGCTTGCATAACCAGGAATTATACAGCCTCCCACTGATTTCTCACCCTGCTGCCCAATTAACCTTATTTCCACCCAGTTCTAGCTTTTGCTCATCACCCCAAACATCCATTTTAATCTATTCAGGAGGCAGCTTTGGTTTAATAGAAAAAAACAGGTAATTTGAAATCATGTATATGTTACTTTTAATAGTATTTCTTTCTCATAAAAGTTTTGTGAACCTGAGAAAGTCATTTACTGCAAGCTTGAGTTTCCTCACTATTTTTCTCATACCTAATTCTTTAGATTGCACAGTATAATTATTAAAGGCACAGCCTCTGGGATTAGTCTGCCACTAACAGCTGTCCAAATTTAGAGAGTTAAACTCTGAACCTCAGAGCAAAATCTAGAAATGGAAAATAAGGATAGTCTTTATTTCATGTGATTTTCTGTAGATTAAATGAAATAATGCATTTAATGCTCTTAACTGAGTTCCTAGCTCCCTTGAACAACCTATAAACATTAGTTGTTATTGTGAGGTTTTTATGTTCGATTAATGAAATGATTTTAATTTTATTTCCCACTTTTCTCTCATTTATCCCAGAACATGTGGAAGAGATTATCCCCATTACAGTTTTCCATGTTAACTTCATTTTATTTCAATCCTATCACTTACTCCCTATTCCAGAATCTTGTGCTTCTCGTTCAATTTATTTTTTTTTATTATTATTATTTTTTGTGAGGAAGATCAGCCCTGTGCTAACATCTGCCAATCCTCCTCTCTTTTTTCTGAGGAAGACTGGCCCTGGACTAACATCCGTGCCCATCTTCCTCCACTTTATATGGGACGCCGCCACAGCATGGCCTGCCGAGCAGTGTGTCGGTGAGCGCCCAGGATCCGAACCAGCGAACCCCGGGCTGCCGCAGCAGAGTGCGTGCACTTAACCTCTTGCGCCACCGGGCCAGCCCCTCGTTCACTTTATTTTTTTTATTTTTTATTTTTTTTTTGGGAATTTAAGCAAAACCCGCTTTATTTGTTTATTGCAGTAACATTGGTTTATAACATTGTAAAAATTTCAGGTGTACATCATTGTACTTCTATTTCTGCATGGACTACCCTCGTTCACTTTAAATCTCCAGCACCCAGTACCAACCTCAACCTCACACATGGTGGGCACTAATCACATATTAATTGTAATTGCTCCATTATCCTATCTGGAACTTTTGAGTAGCTCTGCTTACATATGTCAGTTGTTATTACTCTGGTATTTCTGCTTTTAACTTTGTTGAGGTTTGATATATCTTCCAAATTTGTTAATTCACCACCATCTCTAGAGAACTCTACAAAAAAGATGATAAATACATTTTGATGACTAACTGGTTAGCAAATGAATATTTATTTTTAATAATTCCTAGGAGTAGTTGAGAAAGATCCTATTTGCTTTTAAATAAGCATTTTGGAATTTTACTTTTCAAATAAATTTATTTCCTGGGAGTCATTTCATATATCAAAATGCTGAAAGAACCAGATTATTCATCTAAAATAAATGTAGTAATTTGTTAGGTTAATAAGTTATCTGAGATATAAGTTTTTGAGTAATGGGATAATTATTTAAAGAAAAGTAGAAGCATTAGAAATTCTCTTTAGGATTTAGTTTGGTGATTTGATCCAGATTTGATCCTTGCCTATACGCAGATGAAGGCTAAGAAACTAGGTAACTTGCTATCCAACAGGATGCACTGATGGTTGTTTATAGCTTTTTTCTCTCATTATTTCCCATGAAAATGCTTTTTGTTAAAACTATCCCTTATTATTCCCTTCATTTTTCTACTACATTATCCTTGCTTATGCCCACTTATGTCCTCACAGGGAGTCAGATGGGAAGTACCAGCAATCTATGCAAGGTAGAAAGCACCTCTAGAGAAAAGTTATCAAAATGAAATGCCACAATAATTTGCCTTTGAATTCTAAAATTAAAAATCTATTTATCTTCTCAGGCCTACTCCCAGGATATTTGGATGCAGCTATGTTGGGTAGGGGAGGAGAAAACTAGCAGAACAATTTGTGAGCATATACTTTTTCATTAAAATGACACATCTTAGAAGAATGTCTCCATGTTCTGAAAAATTGTTTAGACTTCCTAGGATTTTGATTAGGAAATTTTGACACTATGTATTAACCTTAAGAAGTTATATTTTCTGCAATAACTGGCTGGAAATACTTGTTGTATCATTATAATTTAGAAATATACTATTTAAATACAATACTTTCTTAAAAATGTAAACATATTTCCAGAAAACTGACATACTTTCAAAAGCCTGTTGTAGGGACGCTATCCACCGTTTATTTCCAATTCATAACTACTCTTCTTTAAAACTCAACTTGTACACTCTAAGGGAAATAGAAAGCCACAGGGTTTGCTAGGAGAAAGAGAGCCTAACCCTGGAGTCTGGAAAGATGGAAAGAAGAAAGAAAACTGGTCCAAAACCAGCTAGGCCACTGTAGAATCCGGGGGTGGGGAATGGCTAGAACTTAATATAATTCAGTACAAATAGGAGAGAGATGTTGATGGTTATAAACTGGAGATGCTTAGAAACAGAGCCTATAATATTTAGTCACCCTCAGTACCTAATAGGGTGGAAAAAGAGGCCCAACTCCACCGAGCCACCCACAAAATGCATTGTGATGACGCCAGTCTAAGGAAGGGACTGCCATTTCCATGAGCTACCCAAGATGCCAGAGGCTGAAGGCAACAGGGGGAAACTAGGCAGAATCTGGGATCCTAAGTGTCAGGGGAGCAGGGAGCTGAGGAGGCAGGGAGGTGGGAGGTGACAGGAGGCCAGTACCTGGAGCTCAGGCTCCAAGTCCTAGGCACATACTCCACTGTCTAATTGGACTTCACTTGTGACACAAACTCAAAGAGAAAATCACTAAGAATTACATTCAAGAATAACATTTCAAGATGGCAACTGCAGAGCATTAAATGCCAAGTGTGGGGGCCCTTCTGAGTTTGGGGCTCTGTGCAGTTGCACTGGGCACATCAACATAAAGCCTGGTGCTGAGCAGTGTTCTAGGCACAGGAAGTTTAGTATTAATAAAAATGAAGACAAGAAAACCTCACTAACACAAATTTTATATTCTAGTCATGGGGCAGACCTTAAACAAAATCAATACATTGTATAACAAGTTAGAAGATGGAATGTTCCATGAGGAAAAAGAAATCAAGGAAGGAAGGATATGGACTGATGGGTGTAGCAATTTTAAATACCTTGGTCAAGGAGAAGGTCTCATTGAGCAGTTGACAATTGTGCAAAACTTGAAGGCTGTGAGGGAGGTGAGACTTTGGATATCTTGAAGAAGAATGTTCCAGGTAGAGGGAAGAACAAATCCACAGCTGGAACATGCATGAACTGTGAGAAAAAGAAAGAGACTAGTGCACTGGAGGAGAATGAATAAAGTGAAAAGTAAGAGGATAGTAATTGAAGATAAGACCCAGATTTTAAAGAAGTCCAAACTGTAGGGACCTGTAGACCATTGAAAGGACTTTAGCTTTTACTTTGAATGAGCAAATGACTTACTGGAGGGTTTTTAAAAGAATGAAATAATTTCTTTACCTTCTAAAGAAATCTCTCTGGCTGCTTTATTGAGAATAGACTATAGTGATGCAAGAGTAAAAGCAGACAGACAGGAGGAAGTTTTTGCAATGATACTAGTAGGAAGGTGACTGCTGGGGGTCCAGCCATTATACTCACATTCCAAGTAGCAATAATTAAGAAGTGGGAGAAGGTCATGGCCATCTAACTTTTGAGTGAATTTTATCACAAGACAGTAGCATTAGAAGAGGCAGAGTAAGAAATCATGATGAGACAATTAGAAGCAATGAAATGTTTCACCAAACCTTGGAGACACAAGAATGGTCTGCTTAGTTTCTATAACCTTTGGGGTATGGACTGCACCACTGGTACAATGACCAATCAGGGCATAAACTTGGAGATATCCAGGCAGCTGATATCATTCTATACTTCCATGTCCTTCAAGAAGGGTTTTCCCATTTTTTTTTCAAAGCAAGAACTAAAAACTTTGTATTTAGTCACATATGTGTGACTCAGATGGGGAATTAAAGAAAGCTGGACTTCTTAATGAAATGCAGTTCTCAGAACAGGGCCTGCAAATGCACTCTTAACAAATGTCCTTTTGTATAGTGACAGCTGCCATGTTGTCAAAAGCAGAAAGTCATTCATCAATATTCCTGTCTAGAAATTAGTCACGATCTGATAATCCTGCTCCCTTATAAGAAAAAGTTTTCTTTCCTGTCTCCTATATTTACATCCGTGCTTTTAAAATCAGTTAAAAATTGTAGGAAGTATTTTACAATAAATCTAAACATAGACTTGGTAGCTGCACCAACATCTAACAAGTAGATAGCCATGTGGGATTGTCAAGCTCATGTCCGTACCCACCTAAGCCTATCGGTAAAGTATATGTTGAACTTCACGGAAATTCCTTTGGTCTTTCTGGGAGTCTCACAGAAGAGAGGAGACGAATATCCTAATTTTACTGGACATCTATCCTCTATTAGCCTCATTAATAGCCTCCATCAATAAGGTCTTACTATCTCCTAAAGTAACACTGTAGGCAAGTTTAATTAAACATATTCTCCCATACTGCAGCTATTTCCCAGACTGCCCTACTACTAATGAACCCCTAAACTTACACCTGAAAATCCAAACCCTCAAAATTAACAAGGAGGACTTCCTAATGTATAGAAACAACTTTTATAAACTGATTCAGAGCATGGAGTAGACTGACCAAGTTTGAATAATTGGGACCTCACGTTCCAGCTTTGCCACCTTGAGAAAAACTTAATTGTTCATTCATTGAAGGAAGCATGTTAAAATTACATTTAGCTTTTTTTCCTGAATACAATGGCAAAGCATGATCTTTCTTGAAAAAACGTAAAGAATTCTATAAAGAAGAAAATTTTTTTACTTGTCCCTTTAACTCATAGATAAACATTGTTAATAATTGGGGTCTTTCCAGTCTTTTTTTTTTTTAATCTACCCTCGGTGATAGGAATTTTCTTTTCCTAGCGTTCTCTGGCAATTAAATTCAGGCCTCTGTATCTGAACTTTCATTGGCTCCCTCATGACACGTGGGACTTAATATCTTGTCTTCAGAAAAAGCTTTGAACTATGTGGAACTATGTGTTCCCTCAGACATTCATTTACGGCTCTGGAAGTGAATTGTAGTTTGGAAAAATAATCTGTAAGCCTAAAGGATGAATTCCTATTTCTGCAAAAGAGACAGGAGCTCAAAGCTCCGTGACAAATTAAAGCAATGATTTTTTTACTGTGGTTTCCGTGGTTTCTTGTCCTTTAAATTAGCATCTCTAGGGAAGATCTACCTTCAGCCACTATGGCTGTGGCTTATGCAATTACAACCTTAAAACTGTGACAGAAACTAATTAACCCCAATTATTATTCAATATTTAATATAATAAAATATAAATAAAGGCTGTGTTAAAGATAAAAATAATCTCAGTCTAAGCAGGTAGTTTGAAACATCTCAACTGCTATCTATTGGCTACCAGAACACACTCTAAAGAGTTGTGGTCTTATAGTGATGGGGAAAGTTCTAAATCTGTTTTAAATAAGAACCTCTAGGAGATTCTGATGCAACTAGTACATAGAACCACTTTGGGAAGCCACTGGTTTAACCTAACTAGATTTGCTTTATAGTTCTTCCTATATTTTCATATTCTTTCACAATGCAGCAAATTGTCTGAGCCAAAATTTTAGATGTTGCTTGTTACATTAATGGCAGTAGGATCCTATTTCATACGGAGAAATGTACAGTCATGTGCCACATAACGACGTTTCAGTCAACGACGGACCTCGTATACAACAGTGGTCCCATAAAATTAGTACCACAGAGCCTAGGTGTGTAGTAGGCTATGCCATCTAGGTTTATATAAGTACACTCTATGATGTTCACACAATGACAAAATCGCCTAAGGACACATTTCTCAGAACGTGTCCCCATTGTTAAGCAACACATGAATGTATAGCAAATGTAAGGAAGGATCCAGGACTGGGGCAGTGATTCTCAAACTTTTTCATAGAGAAGCAAGCATTTTAAAAGTGCATATTCTGGGCTCTATTTCCAGACATTCGCTTGGTAATTTGCAACTTTAATAAATATACAGGGAATCCTTATGTAATATTTCTTCAAGAAACACTGGATTAGAGAATACTCAGTTTGCTTTGAGTGATTAATGTAAGACTGTTAGGAAGTGCCCCATATATCATTAATATTTAGCTCAGAGTTATGTGAAAAATAACAGTTAAGTAATAACAATGCACTTTGGTTTTTACAATATCCATTGTATTGCCATGTCAATTCAACGCATCTTTGCAATGTAATTATACATAGATAGATGGATGCATTTAGTAATATTGATGTGTGTACGTGTGTGGGGGGAGGAGAGGGAGAGAGACAGAAAGAATTAAATTGCCTGTATTAACTAAAGAGCAGGATTTTTTTCTGTTTTATGAAATTAGACTACAATAGAATATTTTCTTAAAAGATTTTTGCAAGTTTGTTTGACTTCATTCATCTCTGCACTCAATCACATCAGAAAGAAGAGTCCTTGAGAAGACTTTTAACTTTGTAAACAGATCCTTAGAGGGGATCCTCGGAAAAAATAACTCTTGGATTGATTTTCCCATCATGCTTTGAAATAGCATTAATACAGATTACCAAAGAAAGGTGGCATAAAAATGGTAAAAGAGAACAGGCATGATTAAAAAAAAAAAAAGCCCTGATGATATTAAATAAATCATTTTGTCATAGTGCAGAATAATTTGAAGTCACTGTAAAAGCTAGAGTCCTACTCTGCATCGCTTTGTCTGGTGTGCAATAGTCAAATAAAAGAAAATCATTTTGCCTAATATCATAATTATTACATATATATTTAAATTTTTAGATACGTTTCAATATTTTCTGGCATTTTGCAATTTTTCTTAATTAAAAAATGGCTTGTTATTTTTAACTTGGTGGATTACGTTTGGTCTCTTGCCTTCAGACAGTAATTACGTAAGTGACCGAGGCAGGACCAGGGTCAGCTAAGAGCACATTAAACATGTATTGTTGCATCTCCATCTTCTCCTCTCCTCGAGAGACAGTGTTCACTGCTGCCTTGCTCCCACATCTCTGTACAAAGCTGTGTTAGGAAATAGCGGAGAATGTTGAGTGATCCAAATGACAAAGGCATGACAGCCTTAAAATGTTATCGTGCAAGAACTGTTTACATCTTCTTAGTTAATACATATATTTAGAATTATAAATGAAGCTATTATAGTTTAATATATTAAGTAAAACCATAAGACATTTTTACGAAAACCATTCACCCTTTCTCACTATTTATTTCTCTTCCTCAGAGGCCACTCCTTTCATCTCTTTCGGCTGATAATTTGGTATTAACTATATGTTTCTAAATAACATATTTATACTGTTGTTTCTTGATTTTCAGTTTTTAAAAATATCCAATATATGGGCCGGTGGTGCAAGCGGTTAGGTGTGTGCGCTCTGCTGCGGCGGCTCGGGGTTCGCCGGTCGGGATCCCAGCGTGCACCAATGCACCACTTGGCAAGCCATGCTGTGGCGGCGTCCCATATAAAGTGGAGGAAGATGGGCATGGATGTTAGCCCAGGGCCAGTCTTCCTCAGCAAAAAGAGGAGGATTGGCAGATGTTAGCTCAGGACCGATCTTCCTCACAAAAAATATGTATATATATCCAATATGGATTTAGCAGGTCTTTTACCTGGAAACTCCAAAACACACTTCCCATCCTCCATCTCCCCAACAGAGTTATACAATAATGTTTGTTAAAATCAAAGTCATTATTACATTGTAAATAAAATGCATTGCTGAAGCACATTATGATTTCATTTTCTTTTGTGTAAACTTTTAGTTTTCCTTGAAGTAATAGTTATATTTGTTTTGTTTGCTCTGTTCTTTGTATCTTAATGTATCCAGTAACTGACTCCCAAGCTACTCTTCATAATTATTAATTTCCTCTTAAAAATATTAAAAAACTTCACATATATTATTTGATGTGTTACCTTCTGGAAAATATTCCTCCTGGTGTCCTCAATCCTTCTGCTCAAATTTGAGCTGCTGGTTCTCCAAACTCAGTGCAAAGTTGTCATCTTGGGCTCTTCAGCTTTCACTTTTTTGGGAGATTCTTTCTTAGCTACAGCGCTAACCCTCTTTTTCTTAAAATATATGTCATTCTTTTAACTCATTATCTCATTTTGGTAGAGTGCCTCTTTTCAGTAGTGTCCTCGGAAAAGGTGCAAGAGAGGAAAGTTTTAGATATCTTGCAGGTCTCAAAAATGTCCTCAATCTACTCTTATAACTCTGCTTCCTTGGTGAAGTAGAGAATTCTAGGTTCAAAACAATTTTCCTCCAGTATTTCAGTATTTTAAAGTAATTTATCCACTGTCTACTAGATTCTGGTACAGCTTTTGGAGACACTCAATACCATTTTGATTCCAAATATTTGTAATATGACCTATTCTTTCCCTCCCTCCCTCCCTCTCTCTCTTTCTCCTTCTCTCTCTCTCTCTCATCAATGTTTTAGAATTTTCTCATTGCTCAAATTCTTTTAGATATGCCTTTTTAACACATTTTCTAGACACTCACTGGACGCATTCAATCTGGAAATGCATGTTATCCATTTCTTCAAAATTTTTAAAAATTATTTGTTTGTTAATTTTTTCCCTTCCATTTTCTCCCTTCTCTTTCTCTGGAATTTCTATCACTCAAATGCTGAACTATCTATATCTAATCCCTAAAATCACTATTTTTTCAGTTCTACTTTCCTTTGCATGGCCTTTTTTCCTACTCTTTAAGAGGGCATCTCAATTTTATTTCCAATTCTTTTATTTTTAATTTGTGCCATCGTATTTTAAATATCCAATGTCTTTTCCTTATCTCCTCAATTTTTATCATCTTCTTTCTTACATCATATGAATTATGTCTTATGAAGAAATAAATCCTTCATTCTCCTAATTAGGGATTTTAAGCCTGACAGTTATGGGTAACTGTGGAAACGGATTAGTGAATCTCACAGTCCAGTGCACTGAATTTCACTTAATACCTCTTTTGTCATCTGTGACTGATATCCCAGAGTACAGATTCCTTCTAGTTTAACTGCTGACAGAGTGAACTTTCTTCTGCTGGCACGGAGCAAGGGTAGTTACCAGCTGTTCTAGATGTGAAAAGACATCAGGTAAAAAATAGCATCTTATACAACTTTTTAAAAAATCCTCTCCACCTGGACCTCCATTTATGGAGATCCCTGCTGCCCCCTCTATCTGAGCCTCTCTGTGGTTGGGTGGTGAATCACCTCTCTTCTGCATTTCCCTAAACGCTTGTTTAGAGTTCATATCCCCCTGGTCTTTTAAATCACTGAACACTCATCTCTGATTTCCCACTTCCACAGATATGTTGTGATCATACCCTCTCCTATTCTCTTGGTCCATCTATTCTTTTACTGTAGTAATTTTAGTGAGTATTGGGAGACAGCAAAGGTAAAAGCAAGAATTCAATCCTCTGTGCTCAGTGGCATGCTCTGGTATTTAAATCTCTCTCTTTGGGGATTTCAGATATCATTTAGCTGATAAAGGAACTATTCTGTATTTCTTAAAACCACAGTAAACATGTGGATGCCTATTTTCTTGTGTTAATTATAAATAAAGCCACACGCATTTGATTTCCATTTGAATAATATTTATATATCTAGTGTGGCTCTTTGATGAATTTATATAAATTTTGTACATGCCTATCTTCTGTTATATTAATATTTTTTCTAATTTGTTGAAAATTTATTTTCAATTATATTGTCTAGTAAATGCTTTTAGTATTAGGGTTACAGAGACAAAATATTTGTCCATCACTTCCTATAATTATATCTTCTAGTAATCATATTAGCAGACTCAGGGAAAATAGTAGATATATCAGAAGCAAAATATCATTATATAACTATGAAGTATTTAAATTTAAGTCTACACAAAATTACACAAAACTAAATAAACAATGCAATTATGGAAAGAAGGAACAGCTGGTTTTGTAGCCTTTCCCTCCAGTCTGAGGGACTCCAAGAATTTGACTCTTAGTCAATTCCTCTTATGCCAAATATGGGTCATGTAAATCTATCATCGCTATCAGTAAAAAGTTCACATAGTTCATTCAAAAATGTGCCTATTATCAAAGCTATTAAATCTGAGGGCCTTGTTTCATTGCTTCAGGGTCTTTCCTTATTGCTTTTTTTCTGAAATAGCACTTGCAGAATGTAAGAAATAAAAGTCAGACTACTAGGGATAAATTATAAAGCAGTTGCTTGAAAAGTGTAATGAGGAAGTTCAGCAGGATCTATGACCAACGAGATTTGTCTAGGATCCTCAGGCCACTGTGTCCTGGATATGAGTCAGCAATGGTTTGTTGGGGGAATTAAAGATATTGACCCATAACATCACTAATGATATTAAATCAAATAACTAATTAGCAAGCAGAAACTCTCAAGTGCCTCCCTTTTTCAAGTCTCTTCCTGGATTCTTCAACGCAGGATAGCTTTTCCTGCATGTGAGTCTGTATAATGTCTTTCCTCTATTGCTACAATTCCCAGACAATTGAGTTTAAAGCCAAAGTTAGGGCCAGGATTTTGTGTGCATTAGGGTCAGTTGCAGTAACTCTATGAACAGATGGGAAAAAATAAGTGAAAATTGTGTATTTATTCTTTTTAGTGTCCACCTTTTGTTCAGCTCAAATTAGTTTCAGCCTTAGATAACTAACAAACAAAAAAAGCCACAGAGGCCTCATACAGGTAGAATTTCTTTTTCATATAAAAATTCCTGCTGTGGGCCGTCCAGGGTTGGTGTGAGTATCGTCAAGGAGATAGAGTTCTTTCTATAATCCTGCTGCACACTCTAGCTTGGAGTCCGTGCTCAAGTGGACCTCATGCTACAAGAGAGCTTCTGGAGCTCTGTCCACCACATCCAAATCCAGGCAGCAGGAAAAAGAAAGAGTGGAAGGATTAAGGACACTTCTCCCAATTAGGTCAACTCCATCAGCCACCTTCTATGGTTCCCTTATGTCATATTGGCTCAAATTTTGTCTCCACAGCATATATAGATACAAGGGAGGATGGGAAGTGTTGTCATCTAGCTGAGAGTATTGAGTACCCAGGTAATATTCGGGATCTGCCACTTCTTTAGCAGGAAATGGATATTGTGTGGCAACTCACAATCTCAGAAGATGCTTGTTTTCGCCTTCAGCTTTTTCCCACTGATACCAAACCTTGCTCATTTGATTGCTATCATGGCTAATACATAAACCTCCCTATCTTTGCCCTCTTATTTTCTGCTTCTATGGCTTCCCTTTCCTGCCTTATTACCTCCATGCACTTTCCATTTCCCTACCTAACCATAACATAGAACCAATATATCTTTCATATTCATTTCATTCTCTATAAGTAATTTCATGTTTATATTACTTTTGAAAGTAGCAAGACGAATTTTTTTTCTTCTAAGGAAATTGACAAACTGAATCATGATGACTTTGGTTTATACAATTGTAGTACCCTCTTTTTTCCCCTTTCAATTGGGCTAGCTATGAAATAAAGAAAAACTCTAATTTTTTCTGATGACATGGTAAGAAATACCTGGTATCTTCTTCATCCTTTCAGCATCAAACTTGTATCCTCTGTGTTCATGGGTATGAGTCTTCTTTGTTCTTTAAAAGTGTAATTCATGATTGTGAACTCTAACACTGAATCATATGTTAAATAAAATACATCTTTTCACACTTGAGTTTCATATGTATGACTAGACTAATGCACCAATTGTGTGCTACCAAAAATATCTTGCAATAATTGTAAGGCGGTGGAGTGATGATGTGTTATTTGCAATTTCAGATGAAATAGAAACAAATTTTGTGTTATTTTCATCATATAGTTAAAGATTAGCAGCTGGGTGAAACATCTAGAAAATTATGTCCAATCATCTATCCCCAGAGCTGTGGTCGTCGACCTATAATGTACATAAAACTTAGAGCCCTGAGAAAATTGCAGATTCACGGGCTTTATCCCTAGAGATTCTGATTCAGTAGATATAATGCGGAGTCCACGAGATGGCGTTTTAAATCAGCACACCAAGGTTCACAGGCATAATGCCAAATATGACCTAAGGAGAAGAGAGCGTGGGGTGATAGATCAAGGAGAACTTTCCTCATGCTATAGGGGTTAAACCCAAATAAACAGCAGGAAATGCAAAGGCCGATACATTCATGTTACAGCTTTCTGTTGTTCAAGAAAACATACCTGAAAGGGAGAATGATTACAAAAGATAATAAAAGTACTTTACAATTTTAAGATGAGATAAAAGGGAGAGGATGGGTATGATATTGCATTCATAGGGAAATTGAAACTATAATACTATGTAAAATATCAGAGAGTAACTTATATGCCATATAAAATTTGTCAGACAGTGATTATATTTTGAAATCAATTAAAACCTAGAAGCAAATTATAATAAATATTGCTATCAAATAAGAATAATATAATGATTAGGTCGGCGACATTGTTTTGCCTCATCAGAAGACTATGCACTAATTTTTGTACTATGTGAATGAAAGTGTAGTACCTGAAAGTTCTACCTCTGGAGACAGTTCCAGTACCTACCAGCTATATTACAGCAAGACAATTTCTCTAAGCTTCAGTGGTGTCAACACTAAAATCAGAATGAAACTGTTAACTAACTCATGAGATTGTGATAACAGTTAAATATGACTATGTAAATAAAGTACACAGCGCAGAGTCCACTGCATGAATGTCCAACGTTGTTATACTTACAACAAACTCTCTCATACCGTCCAAAGATGTGACTTAAAAATGAGTGGACTCAACCAATAAATTTTCAGTTTACAGCTACTGTGGGCAAAAATACAAACCACAACAACAACACCCTGTTAAGGAAAAGTTTTGCCTAATCATAGACTAAGAATGTTTCATTCTGGAAGGATCTATGTGCCCTTCAAAATCTTGGCTGTCCTGAAAAAATTCTTGGAGTGGAATGAATGTGGAAACGAATAATTACTGAAAAATCCTCTGACTATGGATTACCAAGGTTCTCCTCCCCATAGCTACTTCTTAGGAAGTATCAACTATGACTCATTCATATATGTAAGCTCACCTGTAAAAGGAAAAATCACTATACCCCTTTCAAAGGGAAATCCTCCACTTATGCATCTATTCTTCTGATTCCCACCACTGTCATGGGCTTGGTTGGACCTGAGCAATTAGCTGAATAATCCTATCCCTAAGGTCCTTCCTGCCTGACAACCTCGATTCATGAACAAGAGAGAATGTCTATTATCTTACCTAATAGCCAAACTGTATTTATGAACTGCCTGAATCTAGTTTACTTGCCTTCTTAAAGCAGGCACAAATTACCTATTCAAATTTCACTTGGTGTTTTACAATTGAATGCATCAATTAGTTAGTTGCTAGAAGGAGACAGCAAAGACTAGAATAGCAGAGCCTTCTGGCTCATTCAGCGCAGGCTATAACTAAATGTCACATAAAAATTAAATGACTGCAATTGTCATCTCTCTGCTGGTAGCAACTAAATCTGTATTTCCAATTCAAATCTCTCTTCTGAGTTTCAGATCAATGGATTGAGTTGCCTCCTCAACTATCAAACTGTAGTCTCACAAGCAACTCCTACTCAACTAATCATCCAGCCCTCCCCAAAGCTGGTCCTTCCACAATGCTTTTTAGTAAATGGCATCACTAGAATCAGTTACCAAGCCCTGTGATTTTCCTCTCTGTCTACTTCTTCATATTCATACTGGGGCAGTCTTTAATGGTGGTCCTCATCACCTCTTGTCTAGATTGCTAAATTTGCCCCCCAAATCATTTCCTCTTAATCTTGCCCCTACACCAATTTATCTTCCAAACTACCATCAAAATGATGTTGTAAACAATTCTGAAATGCTCCCACCTATGTATTACATCTTCCAATGACCAACCATAGCAGAAAAGATAAAAGGCCATTTCCTGGGCATTATGCATTCTATTATGCCTTTATAATCTCATTCCAGCCTAACTAGATAGGATCATCTCCTGCTACCACTTTCAAAGCCTACCAATCAACGACCACCACACACCTGTAATCAAACAAATTTAGTTTTATTTAGCTTCTTGTAGCAAGGGAAAACACACATCAGAGGAACACTGAAGCGTCTCTGTAAAGGGGGGTTAGGAGGCGCTTATAATATTTAGACTCATGCTGAGAGACTCTAAGGAGGATTTAGAGACGTGTGAATAATTCAGGTAGGATGCTGTCAGACAGCAGAGACAAGTCAATGACTGGGTATTCATATTTTTTATCCAGGAGGGAGGCAGTTCAAAGTGGAGCTAGAATTGTTATTGGTAAAGAAACAGCAGTCACTCATGATTCCTGAAGAAGGGGATGTGTAGCTACTTTCGTGGTTGCAAAGTGTCTTTTTCTGTCTTACTCTATTGTGGTCACAGAGTGGCCTTGCCTGATATTGATTGTATTCTGAGAAAGTTGTTTAAGTTTAGTTGGGAACACTACAGCCAAGCTGTCATGTTCCAGCAGTGAGCTGCGAGGGTCGTTTTTCACTTTCTCACTACCCATGTCAAGTTCTACAACCTCGTTTACCAAACAGTGTGTGTCCCCCTCAAAGACATGTGTTCTTCCTAATTTATGAGTCTTGACAGAAACAGTTCTCAGAGCTTGAAAAACCTCAATTGCACTTTTTCCAGGACTTCTTCTTACTCATTCTTTAGGATTCTTTCCCTCCTCATGTGCATGCCCGTGTGTGTTAAAATACAGAAGAAATACATGAACGTATTAACATTGATTTTTTTTTTTTTTTTTTTTTTTTTGGTGAGGAAGATTGTCCCTGAGCTAACATCCGTGACAATCTTCCTTTATTTTTTATGTGGGACGCCACCACAGCATGGCTTGATGAGCGATGTGTAGGTCCACACCTGGGATCTGAACCTGCAAACCCCAGGCTGCCTAAGCACAGTGTGAAATTTACCACTACACAACTGGGCCGGCCCCAAACACTGATTTTTTTAAAAGAAAATAAATCATATAAAATTAAGCAAAATAAAGTATCCTCTCACTAATCCATTCACAAGCCATCTCATTCTTCTTCCCAGTTTCAAAATGAGAATAAAATTACTCTATAAGGCTAACACCTTGAAAAAACAACACACAGTGTTATATTAAAAAAATATTTCACCAGAGTACTACTAAGAGTAGCTTAAAATTAAAAATAGTTTGCAATTCTTTTAAATCCTCTAAAGAACCCTGTTGTACAATCAATAAATCTTCATTACCACTTGCTAATTTAACCAGTATAATGCCACTTTAGCAAACTCTGAAAAGGGTGATAAAATAATAATAAGAATTACTATAATAATGTTAGATCGAGGTATAGAGAATGAGCTACATTCTCTGAGTCCATTAATAGAATTGTTTGGAAACTAAGAGGTTAAAAGTAAATTAACAATAGAAAACCCAATTGAATTTGGCCTTGAAGTGTGGACATAGCTCACTTTCCTCAGATAAAAACCTAAACATAATATGAATAATATAAAATAAGTAATATTCATCTAAAAATGTAATACAATAACATGACAAGCATACTAGAGAGTTACTTGGGCAAACTAAACTACAGTTTAAATTTAAACACCAAGCATGCAGCTGGGGAATTTAAGCTAAACTTGAAATCACTTTGAACCAATCTTGGCTCAAACTAAAAAGAAAAAAATAAAATAATACAATTCCTACTAATAAATCAAACACAACTATTACTAACAATTATACCAAATATTAAAAAGTATAGCATGGAAGAGAGACATCTAATTTAAACGTTAAAGAAAGAGTACCGCAAAGTAAAAGAATGAAAGATGAACATTAAAATGCGGAAAGACCTCCAGCAAGCTCCCCCGTTTGCGCTCCTCCCGGTCTCCCAATGACGCAGGAGGAGCGCCGGCCTCCTGCCTCTTCCCCAGAGAGAAAGCATTTGGCCCACGTGAGGCTGCTCGCCCGCGGTCTGCAGCTCCCTGGCTTCCCCCCGCAGCTCGGGGCCGCCGAGGCCCCG
The DNA here is from genome assembly GCF_020826845.1 of Diceros bicornis minor. Classification (NCBI taxonomy): domain Eukaryota; kingdom Metazoa; phylum Chordata; class Mammalia; order Perissodactyla; family Rhinocerotidae; genus Diceros; species Diceros bicornis. The sequence goes on from NC_080761.1 coordinate 52,016,366, forward strand.
TGAACCCTGTGCACCTCAGCCCTGACTTGTGGCGCTGTGATACCCAGGGTGGAGTGGGCAGCACTTCTGGAGGCGGCCGACACCCAGCATCTGGTCAAGGTGCCCAGAGGGTGGATTCAGGGGTATGAGCCTGATGAGAAGTTTCTGAGGAGGACCCACCATGTACTGCTGGAGGTGGATGTCAGAGGGCACCTGCAATACCCAGAGTCTGGACATCTGTTCCCATGAGCCGCGGGCTCCCCAACATGCTGCTGTGTGACTAGGGAACCGAGACTTCACCATGCCAGGCACCAGTTTTTCATTGTGTGACCGTGTGTGTCTTTGTTGACATGTATCCTGTTAGTTAGTTTGTTGTGGATCCCCAACACTTCACCCAGTGACACACCAAACACACAGTGTTCTTGAGCTCGATATTATAATTTTTTCTCATTAAAGGACAAAACCAAAAAGAAACAATAAACCTTATACTTTAGCATAATGAATTAACTAGAACATCATAAACAAACAGAACTTTAGCTTAAAACACAGAAAACGTAGGAGCTACTTGTAAACAGTTAATATGGAAAAATTCTTCTCTGTGACAAAATAATGAGGATTTACCGGTAGGGGTAAAAAGCCGAGCCAAGCCGTAGCTGGTTATCCAAAGCAGAATTTAAGTTGAACTTTGAATTTACCTTAAGAAGAATCAGTCCTAACATAAATTTAAATATTAATTAGAAGATGTACAGATCATCTGAAATAGCATAAAACGTTCCCTGGAGAGTAATTACTCATAAAATTATAATTGGCATAAGAGCAGCACCAATTCCAATGGATTCCAGCTCAACCGTAACTAAATACCTATAGCAAAACCACCTCCTAATACCACATTAGATTAATCTATATATCCAGAGAAAAAGTAATAGAAGAAATTTTTTTGCATAAACTCTTATCAAAATGGATCAGCCCTTGATAGAGAATAGATAGAAAAAAAATTAAATTTGAATGCGTTAGTTTAATTTACTGTTAACCTAAAACATAAATGCAGAAAAGGAAGATTACAAGAAATTAAAGTACCTTAATAAACATTCAACCTTCCCTCTATTTACTAGAAGAACCCATAATACTAAATTTATTAATTGAATACGAAAACTAGTTATCTAAGTAACTGAGGTAAGCATTACCTGAATTAATAATTTTGGTTGAGGTGACCTCAGAGCATAGAAAAACCACCACATGATCAAATCGAGACTAATCGCTCAAAATACATGTCTATTATTAGTTGACTTGAATTTTTATCAATCGAAGAGATTTATCAAGTGAAAACAATGAAATCCTATTTTAGAGGTCACATTGATGTTAAAGTTTATGGTTTTATGTTGTGTCTAGACATCCTAAAAATGTAACTTCTATTGAAAAGGTTGTTTTGTTCCATCATTAAAATTCTGTGTGACCTGAGTTCAGATCAGAGCAGTGCTATTTGGTTTCTCTTTATACAAAGATGTCTCACAGTATTAAAGAACTTGAGAAATAAGGTCTATTTCACCCAAGGGCCTGACATAATAGATAGCTATCTAAAAATAATACATTGTTGGGGATGGCCCGGCGGCGCAAGCGGTTAAGTGCATGCGCTCCACTGCGGAGGCCTAGGGTTCTCCGGTTCGGATCCCGGGCATGCCCCGTTGCACCACTTGTCAAGCCATGCTGTGGCGGCGTCCCGTATAAAGTAGAGGAAGATGGGCATGGATGTTAGCCCAGGGCCAGGCTTCCTCAGCAAAAAGAGGAGGATGGGCAGATGTTAGCTCAGGGCTGATCTTCCTCACAAAAAAATAAAATAAAATAAAAACAATACATTGTTAAAATCTCTGTCTAATAATTGGGCTCCTTGAGGTGATAAAATCCAGTATCATGTAAATTTAAAATTTTGTTTTCAGGGGCTCAACGTTTTTATTTTAACAAGCATGTTCCTAATTAATTCGCAATTACTAATTTTCTCTATTCTGTTAGCCTTGGCCGCCTTAATGCTTAAACAAAACATTTAGGTCACATTGATTTCAATAAGAACTAAACACTGTAAGTCCATATGGACTTCAACTAATTGCAGATGCCATAAAATGATATATCAAAGAACAACTTTGACCTTAACTTTATCAATACTAATATAGGTTATTGTACATGTTACCATCCTGACCTTGCATAAACAATCTAAAGACCCACGCTAAGACCATATCCACCAGAAGAATTACCATTTGTCTGTATGAGGCTTAGCCCTGTGGTCAGTTAAGTTACTAGTGTGCCCTAGTTAGACCCCTATGAGCATAACACAAATTCCACATGGGATCACATTGGCAATGAATCTGTTGTCTGCAATAATAATTGCATATATATGCACATGTATTAACATTACCAACTAATGTATTAACATTGCCAACTACCGTGCCTAAATTCCTGGCTTTGATCTACTTCTAACTTTTGGGGAGAGAGTCAGGAGGAACCCAGACAAGGTTTTATTTAGCTGCTTCTTGGAATTTGCAATTCAGTATATAAGTTAAACCTCCTTGCTTGGTAAAATAAAGAATTATCCTCTGCCCTTATATTTGCCCTAAAAAGCTTATTCTTAGCCATTTTACGTAGATTTATCTACTCTTGACTATTCTCAGCGAATCACAAAGTGGTCACTACTCTACATTGACTACTTGGTTTTTAAACTAGAATAAAATAGTATAGACTACTAACAGTAGAGACAGCTAATTCAGGTTGATATTAATCAATGAGGGCTTTTATTAGGAGATGTTTAGATTTATAATTGATTATAATTTCCCATGTCTTAGTAAAAATTTTCTTTATACTAATGCCATCATGATTGGAGGATTTCGAAACTCATTAGCACCGTTAATGATAAGTGCATCAGATATAGAATTCTAATAAATAAATAAGCTTTTAATTATTACCCTCATGATTCCTTTTACTACCTCCATCATCAACAGCAGAAATTAAAGCAACAATAGAGTGAACAATGTGCTCCTTCATTAGCTGGCAATCTAACACCTGCAGGCACAATAGATTTAACCATCTTCTCCCCTCATCTGGGGGCGTCTCATCAATTTTAGGTGCCATTGCTTTTATTACTGCAACTAATTAACATAATGCCACCTTTTGCCTCACAATACCAGGCACCACTTCTTGGCTTTGTATTAATTATTGCAGTTTTATTATTATTAACACTTTTGATAACTGCAAAAGAGATTACTGTTAACAAAATGGAGTACAAGTATTACCTTTTTGATCCAGCAGGAGTTGGAGACCTTAACTTAATATCAACATTTATTCTGAGTGATTGGACATCCTGAAGTACAGATATTTTGGAATAATTTTACATGTTGTAACATACTGTTCAGGAAAAAAATTCTTTAGTGGCATAAAAATAGTCTGAGAAGCACTGTCAATTGGAGTTTTAGGATTTATTATATACCACATCATAAATTGTACCTTAAGTATTGAAGTAGATGTACAAGCATATCTCATTGCTGCTACTGTAATTATTACTATAATTATTACTATCCTAACAGAGGTAAAAATCTTTGATTGACTAGCTGGGTTACAAGAATGAAGTAACAGAGCCAGCCGTGATGGCCTAGTGGTTAAAGTTTGGTGCCAACTGCTTCAGCAGCCCGGGTTTGCTTCCCGGTCGTGGAACCACACTTCTCGTCTGACAGCAGTCATGCTGTGGTGGCAGCTCACATAGAAGAACTAGAAGGACTTACAACTAGGATATACAACTACGTACTGGGGCTTTGGGGAGGAAAAAATAAAAGAGGGAGATTGGTAACAGCTGTTAGCTCAGGGAGACTCTTCCCCTGAAGGAAAAAAAAAAAGAATGAAGTAATAAATGATCACCTGCTATACTCTGAGCCATAGGCTTTATTTTCCTACTTATTGTGACAGGTTAACAGAAATTATCTAATTCATTGTTATAAATTGTTCTCTAAGATACATATTACATTGTTGCTCATGAAATACAGGCGTCCGTCTATATCCACAGGTTCTGCATTCACAGATTCAACCAACCTCAGATGGAAAGGCCTACAATTGTTGCATCTGTACTGAACATGTATGGACTTTTTTCTTGTCCTTATTCTCGAAACAATACAGTATAACAACTATTTGCATAGCATTTACATTGTATTAGGTATTATAAGTAATCTAGAGATGATTTAAAGTATATGGGAGGATGTGCATAGGTTATATGCAAATGCTACACCATTTTTATAAGGGACTTGAGAATCCTTGGATCTTGGTATCCTGGGGCAGGGTGGGGGGGTCCTAGAACCAATCCCTCTCGCATATCGAGGGACAACTGTACTTTCTCATCTATGGAATCATTAGTTCACTAACAGCATATATAATAAAATATTAATAATCCTACAGGGTTTTACTTCACAACAAAACAGCACTAGAGCTTACTACAACAAATATATTGAGTGACTTCACAGATGCTTTCCAACACCTAAAGCTTTCAAATAACCCACCACGATACCAAGAAAAGAAGGAATCAAACCCATTCTAATTGTTTTCAAGCCAACATCATAAACTTTTTGAACCTTTCTTAGCAAATAAGATATTGGTAAAAATAAATATTAGTTAATTTATAGATTGAATTTATTTATGTCTCTATATCCATTCCAACTAGGTTTTCAAGGTGTCTATTTTCCATTATAGAATAACGTTTCCATTTCCATGTCTTATAGTAGCATTTATAATCAGCACTTTAGTATTACATATGTTAAATTAATTAAACAAGGAGGCAGTTAGACTGAAATGGCTCTAATGTCGTGGCAGCCTACATAAGCAAACCAAAATCTAGCCTAGAAATGCCTCAAGGTTACAAAATTAAAACTAGAGACGACCAATCACAAACAGCCACCCAGGCATTCCCAAATAAGGCAAACCCTGAGGCTAGAGCCAGTCAATCATTTCCTCATTTTGCTTCCGCCTTTTCTATATAAAAGCCTCTCCCCAAGCTCCTGTTATTGAAGCATTTCTAACCACTTCCAGTGTGGGTCTGCCCCATTCCAATAGATTTTCATTCAAATAAACTCAAAATTTTTAATATGCCTCAGTTTATCTTTTAACATATACATCTAATATTAACTTTAAAATTAACTTGCAAAAGCACAACAGATGCTGAAGAATTAGAAACAGTTAAGCTATATTACCTTTACTTATCTTAATTCTTACTGGTCTTCCATTATCATGTATTAATTATTGGGAGAAAGCAATAGCCCATTCCTAACTGTGGAAACAATAGGACGCCTTTGATTGAATTTATGATTGTATGGACTATAAGGTCTTAACTCTGATTCAGACTTATAACTCAGAGAATTTTACCTCCTAGAAATTCATAGTCATGCAGTAATCCTCATAGAACTGCCAGCCTAAACATTAGCCTCATCAGAATATTTGGTCCACCCATGAGCATTCCTTCTTTAGGTTTAAACACAGTTGCTACTCCAGGGCAAGTAAAATGAGAAGACATGGTCTTTATTATAAACAGTGGTCTGAATTGTATGGCTGAGACCATAACTTCATAGACATTGTGCTTGGGACAGTACCTTTAGGATATTTTGAAAATTGACCCACATCAATACTGTAAATTCACTGGGTAGCTAAATCATCATTAACATTTTAAGTTAAAGATTGAGAACTTAAATCCCTTGCTGATGGCCACAATTAGATAGATACAGCACCATAAACCATTACTATCTTATAAAAAACCCAACACTAATATTTTTCAATGAAAATTTTCTGTTATATTTTTGAACTATCACCCTCACTCAAAACAATTGAAATGCCAAAATTGAGTAACAAAGTGAATGATCATTTTTATTCACCTTTTACATCACCCAGCAATAGTAGGATTACTTATTGTAAACATCACACATTTACTCCAGCCACTCAATAGCTTGCAGCCATCTCACTGCAAGCAAGAACAATTATTACTGGTTTTCACCATAAACTGAAGCCTCATTAATTTATTTTCTATCTCAAAGAACATCTATTATATTTATGCCTCCTTGTATTATTATCATAACTCCTAGATTATTCATCTAACAAATAGTCTTAGCAATGTGATTTACAGCAAATATTATAGCTTGTCACCTGCTGATTAACCTAGCTGGAGGAGATACATTAGCCTATCAGGAGCCTCAATCATGTTTGTTATTCTAGTACTTCTTACAGTTTTAGAGTTCGCAGTTGCCCTAATTCAATCATATGTCTTCACTCCTTTAGGAAGCCTATATTTTCCGGCAATACCTAATGACTTACACACGTGTTTACTATATAATAAAGTTAAGACCCTGCCTACTAACAGGAGCCTTATCTGCACCATTAAAGATGCTATTTTAAGTCATCCACCCTATTAATATTCAGACTTTTAAACAATACACTAACAGTATGCTAATAATGAAGGGATACTATCTAAAAGGATACTTTCAAAGGTCCCCATATATCAGTTGTACAAAAAGAACTGTAATATGAAGTAATCCTCTTCAGTGTATTAGAAATATTTTTACTGCAGGATATTTTTGAGGTTTAATCACTTAAGTGTAGCTCCTATACCAGAATTTGACAGAGTCTGATCATTAGCATGAATTAAACTACTAAACTGTTAAACCCATTAGTAGTATCATTTCTTTCTTTTTTTTTTTTTTTTTGCTGAGGAAGATTTGCCCTGAGCTAACATCTGTTGCCAATCTTCCTCTTTTTTTTTTTGTATGTGGGCCACCAGCACAGCATGGCCACTGATGAGTGGTGTATGTCTGCACCCGGGAACCGAACCCAGGCCACCAAAGCAGAGTGCACCAAACTTAACCACAAGGCCACCAGGGCTGGCCCTAGTATCATTTCTTAACATTTTTATCTTTCTAACTGCTGGAGTATCTATCACCTGAGTCCCCACAGTCTAAAAGAAATAAATTAAAAAATATGTTACAAACACTATTTATCAACATCATCCTAGATGTTTATATTATAATTATTATGAAACATCATACACTAATTTTGACGTCTATGACTCAATATTACTTATAAAAAATGAATGTCATGGAAGATGTGTAATTACTGGTAAAACATTCCCCAATTACGTGCTTTATATGCCAAATAAAATTTTACTTCACATCTGATCACTTCAATTTTGAAACTGACTCTAATACTGACCCTTTTAATTGTCATCTGACTATTTCTTTATATAACAACATATAGATACTGATCCTATTCTGCTTGCATTCTTAATCTATTAGTTTTGCTTTAACCTCAATGAAGACTAATCAATCTATTGGTGTCAAGACTATTTAACATTATTAGCTTCTCTATTAGTGATTTCTCATTCTGATTACTACAATTGCTACCTATATTCAGAAAAATCAAGTCCATATGAATTTGGATTTGAAAATCTCAAACTGTCTACATACAATTTACAACAAAATTCTTCCTATTATCAAATGGTTATTGTCCCAAAATTTTATTCTCACTAACACTACCTTGGACTTCTCAGGATATCAACCTATAAATGAAGTAAATGAATGAAATAAATAAAATAAAATAAAAGCTATTCTTATTATATCATGAGTCATAGCCTACAGGTGAATTCAAAAAAGACTTGTAAGAGTAAAATTAGTTTAACAACAAGACAAATAATTTTGACATCTTAGATTTTGGGTTATGCCATAATTAGCTAATACCTCTATCAATATAAGCTTCTCACAAGCATTTATAATACCCCTTCTAAGTCTTTCAATTTATCCCATATAATAACTTCACTACAATGTTTGGTGGGAATAATATCATTTTTATTTATTATAATGCTTTATTAGAACTAATGTTAACCTAAAATCAAGCACCACATTTTATATGTGACCCCAGAAAGCTGCTGTGGTCTTAGCACTTCTTCTAAGAGTAGTATGTATATGCGTGGTTTTTTAATGTCAAAATTCTCAATCCACATCAACTTTAAAAATTACTTTCCTACCTCACGTATGGGACTCCAAAACTAATAAAATCTGAATTAACTATCTCCTAAACCTTCGTTGTTTAATAAATTTATATAATAATATATATAATAATTGAAAAGCTTAATATTTTTATTGAACTATTTTTCAACTCACTATCCACACCCTTACCAGTGGATACAAGCTGATTATCACCATTAATACTAGTTGCTAGCCAATTTCACCTATCTAAAGTGCCTGAAATCCCAAAATAATGCTATGTTTCAAAATTTATTTTAGTTAAAAAATTTTAACCAAACATTCACTAAGACAAAACTTATCCTGTTCTGTATGTTATTTGAAGTAATATTAATTCCAGTACTTATTATTGTCATTTGATAGGCAAATGAGACCAAAAAAATGAATACAGGATTCTATTCTTCATTCTATATATTAATAGGATCCTTTCCACCTTCAGTAACACTGATTTATATTCAACACCATAGACTCACTAAATTTACTTGTAATGTACTGCTGTGCTGCCAACCAATCCCCTATAGGTGATCTAATAAATTACTATGAATATCATGCATCATGACATTTATATTTAAAAATACTCCTATAGAGATTATATCTTTGACTACCAAAGTGTACATCAAAGCACAAATTGCATCAATGACAAAATGAGATTATACAGACAGGGCCTATATTATTTTTTTCATAACACCATACTTTAATATGCCTTAGAAAATGTCTTCCACTAATGGAGATGTAACAAATTATTTAAATACTGATTAATTAAGTTAAAATGTGCCAAGTAGCTTATATTATCCATTTGCTTTTGGGAAATATTTCTTTTGAATTCCTGTCTTTCTAGACTCTAACTAATCACTAAAATTAGTAGATATACACACTATCCACACCTCACCTCAACAATATCCTATTGATTATGCTCCTTGTACCTACTTACAAAGACAATTCTCAATATTACGATAGAAAGATCAAATTTCCCATACCGTTCTTCATTCTGTGGGTAAGAAAATCTAAATGGATTTGGTTATCACCAAAATCAGCAATTTGAATTATTAAATAAAACTATTCTCTTATTTTTTTAGCCTCAGCTTCTGCTCAGTTTAAATGCAGTAGGATCCTCTTCTCTGCTGCGGGAACGCAAGTGTCAATGAGTAACGTGGATCCATGTTTTAAATACATAGCTTGATTTCTCTAGCCTGGGTGTCCCTAATATCCTCCATGCTTACACACATCTGAACAGCAAAAATAAAAAGAATCCTTCTTGTTTAGGCTCTTTCCTGTTATGATTTTCCAGGTGTACCTAATCAAGTAATCATCATGCAGGCAAAAATCTCCAGTGAATTCATTGACTCTAAATAGGAAAGAACGTTTCCCTAATAATAATGATCCTAATCCCGTTCTAAACAAATGGTCATAATTATGAATTAGGGATAAAAGTGAAAAACAAGAGACTACATTATAATGCAAATACTTAATGTGACTGTCAGAGAAGATTTGCAGTTGCTAAAAATGATGGACACTCTACATGCAAGATGTTCAAGTGTTTTTCATGAAAACTGTTATTATACTTTCTCGTCTAATAATATAATATTAGTACTTACTCATCTTTGAAATAACAATGAAACCTAACTGAGGGCTGTAAAGTAAATAACTAGCTGACAGTTACTTATTACTCTTGCTAAGGCAGGTCTTTATCAGTCTGCCCACTGTAAAACACTTGTATTTTGATTTGATTAGGTGTTCTATTTTATACCCACCTTCCCTACATAGAAAAATCATGGGATAGTCTTATTTTTCTTTCTAATCTTTCCCAATTCTTTACTACTGGCATTGTCTAAATTATATTAAAAGATTTAACATTAATAAGTAAATATATTCCAAACATTAAAGTGTACACACTCTTTATTGACAATCAGAATTTCTGGGAAACCTCAAGCTTAAATTTCCACACATTTTACCTACAGCCAAAATCACTGGCATGCAAAACTTCAGTAGCAAGTTTGTTTTTCTGTTCTGACCTGGAGGTATGCAATAATTCCACCTCAAATGCTAGACCCTACTTCATTACAGCATGCTGTTACTTTCTTTCTCCATTGGCTTTCTGCACACACAGTACACATCTAATGTTAGAGATGGATAAGAAAATCTTTACAGACTAGTGGCTGTTGAAATGGCTGCTCTTCTCCTTAAAGCTAATAAAATCCTTCCTGTTTTCTCCTATTTTCTTCTAACAGAGAAAAATAAACAATAATAAAATAATATATACAAATCAACAAGATCTTGAGTCTCCGAGTAAGACCGCATGTAAGCGATGTGAACAATCACATATGCGTTAGAAGGAAGGATGTTTTCGAGCTTGAGTGTAGCAACTCACTCAGCTCTACTTCCCAGTGCAGGAGGTTGGCAGCTCCTTCTGAGTAACAATCAGCCAGGGCTTGTTTTTAACACATCTATATTATGGGAGCGTTATGATCATGTTATCTATATATATTCGCTTTTGTTCTTTAAATCGTGAAATAAAAGCATGTTAAATTCTCCAATTGAAATTATTCTATCAATTAATACTGATTTTCAAGGTCCTTTTTCTGTAGCTGTCAATTCTATAAACTCTTACGATCTGTAATTATTTCTATTATACATTGTTGTGAAGAGATGAGGTAGGTGAAGAAGGAACAATATGAATGGAAGACAAGCAGCCATTGTGGCAGAAAATGGGAGAGTGTATTGTGTGACTGGAAGCCAAATAGAGAAAATATTTTAAGGAAGAGGATGTGACTGGTTGTGTCAAATGCTACTGAGAAGTCACGTTAGAAGAGAGGTGACCTTCGGACATAGCAATATGATGTTTATTACCGGCCTTTACAAGAGCTGTTTCAGTGGAACCATGAGATAAAAGCTCAAATGAAGTTGGTTCAAGAGAGAAAGGGAGGGGAGGAATTGGAGACTGCAAGTATACACAACTCTTTTGAGGAGCTTTCTTAAAGGGAAAAGAGAAATGGGAAACATTTGGAGATGAATGCGAGGTGAAGAAAAAAAATAAAATGGGAAAGTTAATGGCATGTTCTTAGGCTGATGGGAATGACTCCCCAAAAAAGAAAAACTTGAAAATTGAGGAAAGAAAGGAAACAGTTGCCGGAGAAGTTCCTATGAGTAAGAGAAGATGCATTCCAGGGCATGAGGGGAAGGGTTAATGTAGCTAAAAGCACAGACAATTTTTCCCTAATAACAGAAGTGAGGGAAAGTATATGGTGCAGATATAGGAAAGTTAATTTAGTCTTATAGAAGTGAGTCTGATTGCTAAGGAGCTAAGAGGCAAGCAAGGTCATTACTTGACAGTGAGATTAGAGGAGGATGCTTAGAGATTTGAGGAGAGTAAAGACAAAAAATGATCGTTTAAGAGAGCAGAAGAGAAAATGAACTGAGGAAATGTGGTAGGACTATCGTTCTATTTTACTATTTGTTTTGTTTTCTTTATTTCTAATATTTAAATGAGAAGAGGTCAATTTTACCAAGCTTGATATTTAAAAAAGAAAACTGAAAAAAGAAGAAAAGAAAAGAAAAAGTACTTTCAGTGTATTCTACTGAGGTCTCCTTCATGTCTCTCTGAACATCATTTGAATTCTCCCTAAGGAACTGTAGGGCTAGATATTGTAGATTCTGATAATCAGTTCAGATAGCAGAAAAAAACTATTAAGGCAGCTAATAATGTGAGCAGTCACAACTGGGAAATATGTTTCTGCTTTCTCTCTCTCTAATTCTTCCTGGAGATAGTTTTAAGTGTGACAGTTGTGGAATTCAGCCCATAAGATGGACCCCAATAATTATTGCCTCCTTGTAGTCCCATTTTTGTCTAGTTTCTTCCCACATTGAATCAGGACCGGTCTCTGTGACCAAGGGGTAGAGTAGAAGTGTGATTGCCAAGGCTAGACTGTAAAAGGCACTGCAATTTCTGCTTGGGCTTTTTGGATTGCTCAGTCTGGGGGAAATCCATCATGATGTGAGGACATTCCAGCAGCTCCATGAAGAGGCCCACGTGAAAAGAACTGAAGCCTCTTGGTAGTAGCCAGCACCAATATGTCAGCTTTACAACAGCTTCAACTAAAAGTGGATCCCTCAGCTCTAATGAAACTGTCAGGTGGCTGCAGCCTTAGCCAATATCTGGCTGAAACCTCAGGAGACATCCTAAGCCAAAAGTTCCCTGCCAAGTCACTTTCAAATTCCTGACCCAGAGAAACTGCGAAAGGTATCAAATGATTATAGTTGGATCACAACACAAATATTTGGAAGATTTGTTACTAAGCGCTAGATAACTAATAAAGGAGAATTTATCCTGTTGGAGACATGTAACCTGGTGAGATTTCATGGCAAAAAAAGTTCTGTACTCACTGACTTTCTCTTTTCCTCAGGCTGCATGAATTGCTGGTAAGAGTCTGTTAGAACTTGGCTCCAGATAAGTTGGAATCCCTTTCTCTTAAATTCTCACGATATTTTTCCCCCACCTCACATCTATTTTTTGGCTTACTCTAGATAAACAAAGAGAGCTGTCTTGATCCCCCTAGCATGAATTCTCCATTTCAAAATGCACTAAAAATGCCGTGCTGGTATAAATGGAAATATATCAAATAAAACATAAAGATACAGAAGATTAAATACTCACCAGATAAAAATGATCTATCATTACTTTGGAAAATCAGAAATGGAGAGAAGATAAAATACAGATATATTAAAAATTAGCAAGGTATATCAGCAATATGCAAAGAGGGACACAAATAAGGTCACTTCAGACTGACCGGAAGTCTAAGAATGTCAAATAAATAGAGTGAGCTCGTGAAATCACGCCCCTTCCCAAGGGCTGATATACCCCAGGGGGATCGTCTGCTGAGCAAAGACAGGTCATAAAAGGAAAGCAAAGGTATTAGGGAAACTGAAAAGATCATTAAAGCAAAACACAAAATGATGATATAGCAGTATTTGCAAGAAATCTAGGAAATATTTTTCAGCCCTTACAGAGTTTCATCTTGTCAATATTTCAGGATTAAGTATCTTGACATCCTCACCATCTCCTCCTATTTTTTACCATCAGACTTTCTGATCACTATTCATTCAATCAACACATATTTATTGAGCACCTACTGTATGCCAGGTGCTATTGTAAGCACTGGGGATAGAACAGTGAAAAAGAAAGACTAAGCCTCTTCTTTCATGGAACTTAAAACTAGTGGAACCAAAGCAATAAACAAATGTGTTATTACATCAGATAGTATTAAGTGCCATGTAGAAAAAAAAAGGTAAGGTGATACAAAGTGGAGATGGATGGTCTATTTAAAGAGCCTAGTCAAAGTCTAACAGAACCAGTTACATTTCAATGTAAAATAGGTATAAATTTGATTCTCAACACTTGAGTGCCTGAACTTCCCTCTCCCCATCTTCCAAATTGAGTTCAGTCTGGCTTTGAGGATTTCTTTATCTCTGCCCTATCCCTGAATGTTTAATGAGAAATTCAATCAGTCATTTTGCAGAAGATCCTTTCTCTTCTTTAGAGTCATTCAGAACTCCATACTTACTAACTTTAAGAAGCTTGAGGAAAGCCCACAGGTCTCTATGTCATGGTCCCCACAAAGATGTTCATTGTCCAAGGCTGCATGGACCATTCAAAGGCATACAGTGTTGATGCTCTGGACCAACTCCCAGCTTGCTTATTGCTGTGAGTCCCAAGGCTCTATCACTTGTACTTCAGTCCCCAGTAATCCAAATGCTCCCTTCAAGGCACCTATTACCTCTGGGTCAGTGTAGAAGAGGGAAGTGCATATCCGTCTTAAACCTCAAAGCATCCAATTTACAAGATTTAGGGAATCCATATATTCCCAGAGTCACCTCTCTCCTTTTTCAAATCCTAGAATCCAACCAGTCTCAGACAGTCCAGGCTTTATCTTCCTAAGCCTCTCATTTATTTCAAGAGAGTAAGAGAACTAAAGAGTCACTAGAGAAAAAGAGGCAAAGAGTACCTGTCATTCTTTCCTGATAAACCCGGAGGAAGTTACCACAGCAAATTTCTCAACCAGGTTATCTGCCACAGTAAGATAAAGAGGGATTAAGTCAGCTTCCTCCATTTTTTATAGAGTTACACTTGTCAGAATGGAGGATTTGACTACTAGACACTGCAATGTATTTGCACCAAGACAGAGTAGGCTGGAGGCAGACTGGGAAGTGGCACTGGACTCACATAGTCAGTGTCAAGGAAAGTCAATCTGGGTTGGCAGAGCCAGTTGTAAGAGGTATAGAAATCTTTGTTCTTCCTTAAGGTAAATATTTGAAAATGGGGAATGAAATGAAGTATCAAAGAGTTTCAATATTCTGAGTCAGTAGAGAAGAGGAGAGAAAGCTTGGATGCCCAGACAGCCAAACAGATGGACTCTTTAGAGATGCTTAAGGAGAACGATGACCAGGGTACTGGACCTGGGATTGGGGCAAGACTACTCATCCTAGGGAAAGAAAGTGACAAGGACATTATCAAAATCAGATTCAGGCTGGAATGTGTTTTGTTAGCATGTTATAAGTGGAAAAAAAAGAGCATGCAGGAAGAGAAACACAGTTTATTTTTCTATCACTTTAAATGAAAACAGGAAACATTTGAACCATAAATGCATAAATATGGTCATTTTATAATGAATGCATTTAATGTGTACAAGTTGCTTAACACTTTCACCCTGATTTTATTCTTTTCCTAGGTAACATAAAAGGAAAATTTACCATCTTCTTGGGTAACAGGCTGTCTCAGACTTGGTCTAGTGAGCAAAGCTGAGATTTTCATGAAGAGAAACTCCAGCTGTCAAGACTTTGGGGATCACAACCAATTTTCAAGTCTACCTAATAGGTTTCTCAATCTTAAGCTGGCCACGTTTGTGTAAAAATAACTATTACAGTGAAAAAAGAGTAGATACATACTAGAGATATTTGGTGACCATTCTTTGCGTAGCAAGTACGCATGAAAGTTTTATCTAAAACGATGGTTCTCTGTTCTTAATATTGCTAGCCAAGGAACCCTGGGAATAGATCCTTTAAAGGGGAGGCCATCAGTATTTTGGGTGGTATTTAAAGGAATAATATATTAGTGAACAAAATATGAGTAGGGAAATGCACCATAAACTTTGAGGCCAGGTAGACAAATTCTTCTGTCTTGACCCTGCTGCTCTATAGTTGTGGGACCTTGGGCAAGTTAAAGTTACAACAGCCTCATTTTCCTCATCTGTAAAATTGAGATAAAAATAATCTTCCTGACAGTATAGATAATCCTGAAGAATAAGTAGGATAACATAACAAAAAACACCTAACACATATTTAGGCCTAGAACATAGTAGATTCCTATGTTAGTTTCCTGTGGCTGCCTTAACATATTACCAGAAACTTGGTGGCTTAAAACAACAGAAGTTTATTTTCTCACAGTTCTGGAGGCCAAAAGTTCAACATCATTTTCAATGGGCCCAAATCAAGGTGTTGGCGGGCCCATACTCCCTCCGGGGCCTCTAGAGGAGAATCCGTCCCTTGCATCTTACAGTTTCTGGTGTTTCCCAACATTATTCTACTTACATCCACATCACTTCAGTCTCTGCCTTCATCTTCACCAAGACTTCTCTTTGTGTATCTCCTCCTGTGCTGTCTCTCCCTTATAAGGACACTTTTGATGGCATTTAAAGTCCACTCACATAATCCAGGAAGATCTCCTCATCTCAAGATTCTTAATCATATCTTAAAAGACCCCTTTCCAAATTAAAACATTTACAGTCTCCAAGGATTAGGACAGGGACATATCTTTGGTGGATTGGGGGCATTTTTCAGTCTACTACAGTGCTCAATAAATGTTAAGAGACTTTCTCTATCATATGTATGATCCCTTTTAATACAGATTATTCCATTCATGTCCACCTGGGCATGAAGAAAAAAAATTTTATCCTCTTCACTGCCTGAAGCCATATTTGTGGGACTGGCCTATCAGCAGTGGGTGCAGAAAACGTATTTCTTCACTAAGGCTAAGAATATCCAAAAGTCAAGGAAAGTCTTAAAAAATTTTTCTTTTCCAGTCCGTTCTTTCCAGAATCAGAAGTATTCTTTTAGACAAAAGAGAAATATTAAGATTACTTTATCCAGAACTAAACACTCAACTAAATATAGCTTAAAGAGCAATTTTTCCCAAGTAATAATAGCATATATATTTTCTGTGATGCTTATATTTGTAGAAAAATGTGGAACATTCACACATTTATTTGAATTTGGTATCTGTTGAAAACAAAGCCAGAAAAATGTTGAGACTTTCAAAGTAGGCCACATATGTAAAACAAAACGTAGTGAAATTACCTAGCTTGGCAGATGGCTGAGAGTGAGATTGCAAAGTGGTATGGTGAGACATTTGATTAAAAAAAAGCAATGATAAGCTGTCAGCTAATGCATTATTAATTGCTCTAAAAACTTCTCATCAAAATATACTAAAAGGCAAAGACTTTTTCACATAAATAGATGCTAAAGCACTTTCCTTATCACACCCAAAGAGGAGGACTTTTTTTTTCAAGCAGTAGGTTAGAAATCTTAGTCTTTCATAACTGATCTACATAATAATTTGTAAAATTTTTACACAAAACAATTCTTCCTAAGGTGTTTGAAGTAATGCTTACATAATTCAAATTAAAAAATAAAGAAACAGGGATTCTTAATCTAAATTTTCCTTCATCCAAATCGAAAATTTTGATGATGGAAAGTAGAATGGGAATTACCTTCCGTCTTTTCCTAAAGCATTTTTTCCATCACCAAATTAACTTTCTAGAGATATGCTCCCAGTTCCTCTTATAGGTAGACGGTAATCTGAATAGTTGTTTTATTGGCCAAATCTTCAATGATACAAAAACTAGCCTAGCCTCAGTACATTAGAGGTGACCCTTTTAATAACATTATGGAACACACTAGAAAACACGAGAGCAGATGCATCTTCCTGACAGCACTTAGTGCTGCAGGTCCCAGACGCACTCCAGATTCACAGAACTCTCCTTTAAGCCCCCAAATGTTGACAGCTTTCAGCCCTGTTCCTCAATGTGCTTTCTCATCTTGATTTTCTACATCAGCATAGTTGTGTAGCTTTGTAAATTTGAAAAATGACTCCTTTCACACCTCGATCTCTCGAGGGGAAATGAATTTACACTTGCCTTGAAAAAGTTGATTCGAAAGACTATTCCAAGGGGTTGCTAGCCTTGCTGATACTATATTTAAAGTACCTCTTGGTTCCATCACTTCCTTCATATTTTAAGCTGCTGCACCAGAGGCTGAGCCTTTGCGATGTCACCTTGTGGTTTTCTTCAACATCTCTGCTCAGTTTTTTGCATTTTGTGTTTGTTTGTTTTGCTTTTTAGCCTGATTATTCCTTGAGTAAAGAGAAAGATCTAGATAGCCTTAGTGGTTCACTCTGTTCCCTATTTTGGTAGCCCAGGGAGAAATTAGCTCAACCAGTCTGAAATAGCTTCACTGCCTTAGGAAAGATAAGGGACGTGAGTTTTTCAATGAGTAAGCCCTTGGGTACACTTGCCAAATAAAATACAAAATGCCCAGTTAAATTTTTATTTCATATAAACAATGAATACTATTTTGGTATAAGGATGTGCCGAAGAGTGTATAGGGGATACTTATACTAAAAAATTATGCTCATTGTTCATCTGAAATTCAAATTTAACTGCATGTCCTATTATTTTCCTCCCTAAATCTGGCAATCTTACACTGGTCACTCACTCCTTCCCCTCTTCTGTAGCTTAGATCCTAGCTCAGCAATTCCATGGAAGATAGCTCCATGGAGGCATCCCATTGAAAAAAGGGATACCTGAGAAAGAACTTCTCTCTGCTTCACCTGACGTAACCCTGAGAAGATTCTATTGCTTTTGATTCTGAAATATACCTGCTTTCTCACATGCGATCACAGCTTTCATCTGCTTGGAATGTTTTTATATAAGTTTATATTTTTGTGTTATAAACATAATTCATGCTCATTATAGAAAAACTGAAAATTGAGAAATGGATGGAGTCAATCACCCTTAGTGTTCCTGCTCAATGGTGATAATAATACTATTAATAGTTTACAAGTTATATATTTCATGATGTCATTTAATTCTCACAGCAAAAGTGTGAGACAGGTTCTGTTATATAATCTACTTTTCCTGAGGAAGCTGGAGCTCAGAGAATTACTTGTGGAAGAGTATGCAGCTGGTGAACAGCAGAGCAAGGGTCTAGACCAATATTTGTCTAATTCCAGGGTCCGCTCCACTGTGCTCCCTCTATGCTATTAGCCTGTGGCTATATTTCATCCCAGGCTTCTTTTCAAGGGCTATTTTGCATATCATTTAATCATAATGAAATCCATTTTTCCAAAGCAAAGGACATTTTAAATGATTTCTTTATGGATGTATAATTTATGTACAGTACAATGCCCCAGCCTCTGCCATGAAGCTTTACTTGAGTCCCTTGACCACCTGATTTCTCCTACTCAATATGATTAATGTGCACATTTTGTTTTCCAGAAATAACACATAATCTCCCAGAAGACATCATATGATGCACATAATCCCCGATACATACACAGAGCTGAGCACAAAGCAATAATCCTATTATTCTAACAGCCTCTAATTAGGCATCTCTATCATGGGAGGCTCTTCATACACATTCTCTGTAATAGTCACAACAACCCCGCAAGGTAAATACTATAATGTACATCTTAAATGTAAAGAAACTGAGTCTCAGAGATGTTAACTAGCACCTTCAGGGCACAAAATATCTTTGTGGAAATGTGAAAAAGCTTTCCCTACCTCCAGGTAGACACAGCTCTGAGCATCTCCTGGCAAGTAAATCATTGGCTGACTGATGAGCCAACTGAGAGAACTTGGGCAGTGCACAATGTGCACACCATACATAGCAGCTCTGCTCAATATGACACAGCTAGTAAATAGCTGTGTTTAAAGACAAGCTAAGCTGTCTGACACCAGAACACGTATGTGTCCATATGCTATGCAGTCTCTTACTCTCTGTTTCCTCACGTTTCAGTATGAAACCTGACCTAGAAGTTTTGTGGTGATAAATAAATGGCAAGCAATAGGAGTATATGAAGAAGACATTTTGTGTAAAACTAATTCAGCCTGACCTTGTTTTTCCAAAAGGGCCTGGTGTGGCCTTTGAACATGCATTGTACATCTGCTTTAAACATTTACTATGTCCCAAAGACAAGAACAAATGCCCTTAAGATAAGGATACAACTTCCTCCACATTGGCATTTCCTTAAGGATAAGCATTTCTCCCTAGGCTAGGATTTGATTGCGGGCATTCATCCTATGACCACCCAACTCAAACAGACCTCCTACCTGCTGTGCCCATCCGAGACAGCAGACCTGATACCCGCTGTGTCCATCAATCACTGTGCCAACAAGACAATCTCGTGACTATTGTAAAGGGGACATTGCAATCATATGTGATACATGCTCTTTGATGTTATATAACCACTCTGTACATCCTACTTCTTTGGTGCCCTTCCTTCCTTGGGGAAGGAAGGCCCCAGGCTATATGGGCCTCAAATTTGGTTCCTGATAAACTCACCCCAATTTTTATTTATAGATTGGTTAGGGATTATTTGCATCGACAGTGGTATCTTTGGAGTTGCTACATCAATTTTCCTTCTACAGATCTCCCACAGATCCCCAGCTCCTGCCCCAGACTTATGACAACACCCATTGTTGCTGCATCTCCCCATTTCTCCCTTAACTCACATATTATGTTCATGCTCCAAGGAAAAAACATCTTAGCATCAGAGGTCAAGCCCATTAGTCCCTGATTGAAGGTGTGGGGTTAACTTGTTTCATGTGTTGAAGAATGCCTAAGAAGCTGGGAAATTTGAATTCTTGACATCTACCTTGATATTTTAATTGTTCTCAAGGGTTTTTTAATTTAAAGGACTCTTATATTTGACCCAAATGCAAATGAAAGAGACCTTTGTAAATAGAAGTGTCACTATCTACAGGG
This sequence comes from Diceros bicornis minor, assembly GCF_020826845.1. NCBI lineage: Eukaryota > Metazoa > Chordata > Mammalia > Perissodactyla > Rhinocerotidae > Diceros > Diceros bicornis. The sequence goes on from NC_080761.1 coordinate 52,036,405, forward strand.
TAGGTCATGGCCAGACCTGCCTGAAGAGCTATGGAGTATGTTGAATTCTGCAGCAGTAAATCGATTGACTGACTGGATGGCCATGGTTATTGTAATGAAGACAGCCCTTCAGCAAAGACATTCTTCACTCGCCAGACTCTAGGGTAAAGTGTATAAAAATAAGCTCTCCCAGGGCTGTGGGCTCGCCTAACATGGTAAATTGATTTTATTCTCTTAGTGAATTCTCAAACTTTAGCCATGCAGAACTAATCAAAAACTTGAACGTCACATCCACTAGTGCCATCATTTATCTTTTATCTTGCATTTTAGACAGAAATTCTTTGCATAAATTGTTTGCTGGTCAGTTGTAAAATTAATGAATAGACTCAGCAAAGATCCAACTGTTATTTTCACCAGTACTCAAATCTGATCCAGCTTCTCAGTCTTGCCTATCAGACAATATTTCACCTTTTTTGTACATCAAGCTTATTCTATTTAAGTTTGCTTATTGTTATTGTTTTCCAAAAATGATGCACAAATATATTTATGAAACAGATAATAAAATGTGCATATAGAATCAGAGCATTTTAGAATTACAAGGGACTTTTTACAGACTCCAGGACAATCTCTAAAATAGATGAGCATTGTCACATGTTGGGGCCCAGGGCAGGCTGCCTCAAAATATCCCACAATAGCATATTGATTATTTTGAATTAAAGTTACTTGAGAAGCAAAAATGGCATTCTGACCCCTGTCTCTGTTGCCCCTGAAAGCAGGAAATAAATCTCCCATGTGAAAGGTGCTCTCCCTGCGTCCTTATCACCAGAGCTGGGGAATTCAAGGCTGAGAGCCCTGCATAAACAAACCTTGCTAATTTACTACCTCAAGCCTAAACTCTGCTTAAATTCCTCACTATTTACATACCTCAAATCTAAGTTTCTTCGTCCTGTCATTCCTCACGAATTTATTGTTACTTTGTGTAAAAGATGTATGTATACTGCCTGTTTTGTTCACTCTCAGAGCATCTTTTCTTTATGATCTCTAATGTTTATATATTAGAGTGGGTTTTTCTCTTGTTGATTTGGTCTTGTGTCAAGACACTCTAGGGCATGTGGGACCCTGAGCAAATATTTTTGTGGGGCACTCATCTATATAAATAATTTGATTAAACTTATTATAAAACTCATGGAACCCTAAGAGTAGTAATTTATTTATTTATTTTTCTTTTTGTGAGGAAGATCAGCCCTGAGCTAACATCCACGCTAATCCTCCTCTTTTTGCTGAGGAAGACCAGCTCTGAGCTAACATCTATTACCAATCCTCCTCCTTTTTTTTTCCCCCAGAGCCCCAGTAGATGGTTGTATGTCACAGTTGCATATCATTCTAGTTGCTGTATGTGGGACGCAGCCTCAGCATGGCCGGAGAAGCGGTGCGTCCGTGCGCGCCCGGGATCCAAACCGGGGCTGCCAGTAACGGAGCGCGCGCACTTAACCGCTAAACCACGGGGCTGGCCCAGAGTAGTAATTCTTCAAGTTCATGATTTCTCTCTTTTATGTTCTATACTGTGAAATATGCTGTTCCTGGCTAATTTCACATCTCTTGACTTGAGAAAAATGTAGCAATGGCTTTACAGAACTGGTTTGTACTGAAATAATATGGAGCTTCCTGTCCCTACAGTTCTCCAATACCATTTATTTAATGCTAATTATACCATTTCTCATAATGCTGGATTATCCATTGTGCTATCCATGAACACTGACGTCCATTGACTCTCTCAAAAGTTATTACACTGCACTGTGGACCATCACCAAAAATGCAAGTGTTCCCAGATTAAACAGAAACATTTAAACAATAACCCATTTTATGGTCGTATTAAATTTACCATTCAGTTTTTTATACAGTGTACATGTAGAAAAACACACTTTCCAATATTGCATGCTCTTGAACTCTTTAGGTCTTGACCGCTGCTTTCTTAGAAGGTAATTTATTTCAATATTGACCATACCTCTGCTTTCCACACACAACCCATAGTGGAAGGATAGACAAAGGGCCCCTGGACAGAGTAGCAAGTGGTTTCATTCACTCAAGGAACCCATGTTCTTTATGCAGCATGGTTTAAGACTGACTTGGAAAAGCACAGTGTCACTGCAATTGGATGCAAGAGAAGATATCAAATGAAAAGTCTCATTTTTCCTGAGGAGCAAAAGTCATGGGAGTCCTTGGAAGAAATAGGCTCTGCCACTACCAGGGAATGTGGCACAGAGACTGGGTAGGGGTTGGGTAACCACCATGAGTGCCAGTAGCAGGGGCTCACAGGGTCAAGGATGCCTGCTGCTGGTCCTACTCCTCTAAGTTGCTGTGCGCTGGAGACCACATCAAGGTTAGAACACAGATGAATGAGAACTTATTCATGAAGCCACACGCATGGCTTAAGTCCAACGTTTGGCAGTGGAACACGGGTAATCCAGAGACTGAACTCATCCTGTGTCTAACAGGAGTGAGAATCACTCAAAAGCACCATTTGAGCACCATTCAGAAATCCCAATCTCATACAATTCATTGAAAGAAATACCATGCTGATCGGCTGGAGCAATCAACTGGCCAGGCCTGGACTCAAACATGGGACACTTAGACCAGTATATATGTGTCAATTATGGACCTCATTGGGACATCTGGTGGACATCTTGCGTGGAGATAGAGTTCAGAGAGCATCCAGAAGTAGACTGGAGAGTGGGGCCCACACAGGTCCTGGCACTAGTTTGGGGCACCCTTCTGGACACTGCCTGCCCTGGCTGGTCCCAGGTAATGGAAAGAAGACTTAAAATTTTCAAGAGGAGTGCTCCAAAGTGCAGTCCCATCTGAGTGCTTGGCTGGATCTAAAGGAGATGCTAAAGAAAATGAAACTGTGCTTAAGTGATATGGTCAATGACCCCCGAAAGTCTATAATAGAACTAGTTCTACATCTCAGGTCTCCCTACATCCAGGGCTCTGATTTTGCTGATGATTATTCTACAAAACTCCAGGACATGAAAGAAATCTAAAGTTCATTTTATCAGTCCAAAAATTTGATTCCTATCTGTGACATCTCCAATAAGCAGTCTTCTATCTCACACTGAAATACTTTCAGTTATAGGAAACATACCGTCTCCTAACACAACACTTGCTCTTTAAGAATGGATCAAAGAAGGTGCTATTAGAAATTTGTGTTCCCATGGCTCTTTAATATGATGTTTCTTCCAATATTTGAGAGCAGTAACTCTTTTTGTAGTCTCCTCTTTCTTAGGTCAAACATCTTGTTTCCTTAGTGTTGTATGATATGCTTTTTAATCCTCTCAGCATTTTTTTTTTCTTCTTTGTCAGTACTCCTCTTAAAATATGAGCTAGGTTGGTGCATAAGACCTGAATCTTTCATTTTCAAAGAAATTTACCAGGATTTTCTTATTATGCAGTTCTTATCATTCCATTAGTTACCATATGTGACCAAAAGGAAACCACTGGATTCCTTAGTGTTTAATTCCCCTAATACATTCTCATTATTTTCTAAATGGTATATTACTAATTCAGAGCTGTATCTCCCTGACAAATTTTATAAAGCAGCTGATGAAGAAATCAAAATATAAGTTTGCTCTAGGTCTAAAAGAAATACCCAACATTATATAGGAACTATGTAGAAAACTAAACGAACATAAAATGGCATTGACAGAGGATGAGGAAAAAATCATATTCACTTAATGTCCTGATTATATCATGAAAAAGACTCTCAGCATTGGCCCTCATGTAAGCCAGTTATATAAGAAGTATTTAAAAAAAAAAAAAACACCTTAATTTTGTCAAGCAGTGCCTGAAACAGCTATAAAATGAGCACATATGGTTTCTCTTAAATCATTTTCTTTCTAGCAGCTGCGACTGAAATCCCAAGGGAGTTCACTCCAGGCAAAAAAGCTTTAAAAGATAGAAATCAGATTCCAGATATCCACATTTCTCTCTGGAGGTTGTGGAAAAGTTGGTTGAGAAGTTATAGGCTTTCCTGTAGTTAGTTCCCTTCTACTTTTTTCACCAATGAGTCCTTACTGAACACATCATTAGTCATGGCATAGTAAGACAAAAATTGAAGAATAGTTCACCATGGTGATCCCAACCAGCCTTTGGCAATCAAAGAGAGCTTAGATACTAACAAAAAGTTAAATATTCTATACAAAGTTCTTAAAATAAGTTACAAAGTTTCCCAGGTCATGTTGGACTCTACCCACTGGAAGTTTTGATGCACCAATTTGTGCTAATAAAAGGAAGAATTATTTTGTTTGAAGAAGTTGGCCATCGTTATTTTGCCTAGTTTAGACAGTTGCACATGTACTGCAGCAAAATGACTATGATTATCAGCCCTTGAGTCAGATTGCCTGGGTTCAGATTCTCGTTCTTCTACAAAGTAGCTCTATAACTTTGGGCAAGTCACATGAAAGTGTTAAGATCCATCTAATAATAGTAATTTGTAAGGCACTTTACAGTTCAGGAGATGCCTTCACATCTGTTGTCTTATTTGTCCTCATAGTAATTGTCTCAGAATGGTAGGGCTATTCTTTCTTCCATCCAACATATATTGATTGAGAATCTACTTTGTGTCAGGATATGATGCATTGAAAACCGTAGACAAGGTCTATGCTTTCATAGAGACGTTGTTCTATCAGAGATCAACAGACAACAACATGTAAACAGAGTGATGCATAAGATGATTCAGATAATAATAATTGTTAAGAAGCCAATATGGTTGGGGGCTGAGTCAGGTTTATATAGGGCAACCAGTGAAGACTTCCCATGAAAAGGTGCTATTTAAGATGAGAACTTGAATGGAGAGAGGAAGTCAGACAGAAGGTCTGGGTGGGTAGGGGTAAGGGGTTTTCCCAGGTAAATTCTCTAAAGAGTAAAGTAGTATGTGGGTTTCAGAACAGACAAAAGTCATTCAATATTAAATATGTGTAGATATTTTGTATATCAATTATGCCTTAATAAAGCCAAAAAGAAAAAGTTAACTGACAGCTAGTAAGGATAGGGAGGATGGAGAGAGAGGGGGTCGGGGAGCTCACCAGGACCAGAATCCTTCTGCAGTGTGCAGGTTCATAATCAGTAAGGAATCTTTCCAAGGTTACTCAAGAGCCATGACTAAAATCTAGATTTTCTCACTCTAAATATATTGCTCTTTTCCTTTATAAGATGTCTTGATAAACCACACTTCTGGATAGAACCCAGCAAAAATACATTGTTCATTTTAGAATCTTTGTGGAAAACCATTTATATCTTCTCATAAAGTAGTAATCTTACTATCATCATCAATAATTATTGAGTACTTCTAGTATAGCACATACTCAGGTAAACATTTTCAAGTTACATGTTTCATCAATAACACTGTGAAAATGATAAAGTTCTTGTTTAAAATTATGAAACTTAGACATAAACTATTTAGAAACTAACCTAAAGTAACACATCTAATAAATGGTGAGCTTGACATAGGAATGCAGTTTCCTGCAATGGACATTTTGATGGAAATCACTGTAAATGCCTGTGGGAGGATGGGAAAATGTAAATACATACTCCTTTAACCAGACATCACCCAGGCATCTTATTCAAACATTCCTCTTAAGCAGTTGGGAGCTTCTAGGGGTAGAATTTTATGATTTTTATAAAGCTTGTCTTAGAAACACTCAAAATGTAGCCAGTGTATGATTAACCCAAAGGTTGCTAGGCAAGAATCTCACTACCTTATGTTTATCTGAGTTGATATTAAAAACCATTGGGCAGGGACTTTATTTTTCAAGCATGAACAAACATGTTAAAAAATAGTTCAGATTGCTGAGGTTATGAGGATCAGGTTGTTTGAAGTGTGTGTTTGTTGGGCAGAGGGGTGGAGGTCACAATAGTGGTGAGGTTTATCTTGCGGTTTACCTTGTGGTTAGTAGTTGAAATTAATTTGGATCAACCACTAATAAGGGTATTTGCCAATTTTCTTATCATCTTTTTTTAGAATTAGATGCAAACTTACAAGACATACACAAGAACATTCTACTGCTTTCACACTTCGCAACATAATGATTACAGTTATAGACTCTGGAGTCAGACAGCCCGAGTTCGAATTCCATTTCTCCTATGTAATAGCTGTATAACTTTGGGCAAATTACCAAACCTCCATGTACTTTGGTTTCCTCATCTTTAATTGAAAATAATAATACACATATTTTATTAGAGTACTCATGAGGATAAATAATATTATATATGTAAACGTATTGAACAGTACCTAACACAGAGTCATGTCTTAACTCCAGAAATATTAGGTATTATTAGAATTATGGTCACTATTATATTTTTATATTATTGGATTTATATGTTATTGCATTTTATGTATTTTACCAACATGATATTGCATTTTCTGTAAGGCGGGCTCACAATAACTGCCTGTCACTATAGTGAATGTTATGAGGAGAGTGTCAGCTTTCAGATGGGTACAGTGCCTTTCTCTTCCACCTCAACAACATTTCTCTGAATCCTGTTTTCCTTCCTGTGCTATTCAATAATAGCAAGACAAATAGCAGTTATTTAGAAGAATTTGGCATTTGATCATCAATTATTATTCTTGAAGTTTTTCCATTGTCCACAAAGTGAAGAAAGCATTTTTTTTTTTTTCTGGCCAATACCTTAGAGGTGTCTGTTTTCAGTTTAACAAAATTTTATTGCGAACTGACTATGTGCCAGCCACTGTTTTTGCTCTGAATCACAGAAATAAGTGATATAGAGTCCCCGTGCTTTACAAAACTCCAATTTTTTTTTCTCCTTTCCTGGTAATTTCATTTTTCTGTTGCTCTCTTTTTTTTAGTCTATGTGAAAATTAACAAAAAGGAAAAGGACCTCATGAATGAGCCCTGTCGGGAGTTAGTTCAACAGCCACTAAGGCGATAGAAAAGGGGGCAAAAATAGCTTAAAAGTTTCCTGAGAGGCAAGTTCTTGTTCTTGGTTTCTCTTTAGAAGTGTATGGGGATGATGGAACCAGTTATGACTTTCATTCATTTTATTAAAGGCAGAATATATGCCAAATGTTGTTTTGACCTCGATATCACTTCCAAACCTTCCAATAAGCAAAAGAGCTCTTCTTATCATGTGAGTTGAGGACACGGTAATCTAGAGATTCTAGGGACTCACCTAAGATCCCTGAGTGCTGGACAGACCCAGGGTCAGGAATCCTGTCGTTCTAAGTCAAACACCCTTACCTTTCCCACGATACTGTGTCTCCTTTATTATACATCTATTCATATCCTTCCTAGTGTCTTCTCCCCTGATGCAGCAGTTAATTCAAGGAGGTTATGAAGACTGAGAATAAATTCATGAAGATTTTAGATTACATAACACAATAAACTCCTAAAGGGTGGTGAAAGTGTCTTATCCATGTTTATATTGCCACATCTAGCAAACCCATCAGATAAATTAACACTTAACACAGACATACTGAGTGACACAACTAGTGAACCAAGAAATATAAAAGAGGAGCTGAGATTATGAGGAACTTACTCCTTGATGTTAAAGAGTCTATTATTTTTAAGTATTTTAAAGCACTTTTTTGGACATTTTATAAGGCCTAGAGAAGACATAGTCCATTGTTCAATGTATTTGTGAAACTTTTATAGCAGAAAGTTTTACCAAAAGCTGACTTTTGATATCACAACACGGAGAGAGATAACAAAGTAGAATTATATGATTGTCTCAAATACTTGTGATAACATGAACTTGGCTGCAACTTTCTCGTGGTCACTTAGTGGAATGCGTAACAAATAGTAAAACCGGAGTCATCAGCAAAACTAGCAACACGCATTGAATCTCAACATTATGAAATATCCTCTCCTTAAGCCAAAAAGCAATAAGTACTGAACTGGCCCAACACAAATAAATGCATAGAGATTAAACAGTAAAATATAGTGACAATTGCCTTCATATGAAAATTCATCTCATAATGACAAATAAATTTCTTTTTTATTTTTATATTCCATTGGTTTTCAGCTAGTAATAAAACACAGCTTGAAAAAAAATGTCAGTGTGATTTGACCCTTGCAAAAGAGATAGACTGCTCTGCAAAGCTTCATTTATAGGCTGGGCCTAGGCTATTTCTGAGCTGTTTGAATTTAATAGGCAAGAAGTACAGAGGACTGACAGCTCTCCATGGCGTTCCCAGGACTGCAGGGAGCTCGTAATATGTAAAAGCAATCCCTGATAAATATAAATACAGCTCTCTATGAGAATACTGACAAATTCACTCCCTCAGTTAATGAAATGCTGCCAAGTGAGATGATATTTCGAGGAATGGTACAAATAACCCACTGTGGGGATGAAGAAAACAAAGGTCCAAGACAGACATTTTCTATCTAAAATCGGAAAGCATCACATTTGTAGGAGCTGTTGCACTGATGAGCTTCTCTCGCATACATGCACCCCTGGTTTAAGCAAGGAACTGGAAGTATCAATTCAAGAACATCAATCAAGTACATTGCTTAAAAATCAGGTACTTAAAAAACACACAGTTCTCCCTTTGCTAAAGTGGAAAAAGCTCCATTCATCTTGAGCTACAGCGAAGATCACGTAGGTGTAACATGGTACCACTATTTTTCATTTAAATCCTTTGTGAACTTGGCTGGAGAAGAAATATGCTCATAATCACAGGGGGAAGAAGACAAGGAATTTTAGAAGCAGAATTTAACTGCACCCCTTCTTGTTACAAACAATACACTGAGGTCCCAGAGACCAGATGCAGTGGTTTATGTCATAAACGGGATACCAGTGTGGTCTCAACTAAAACTTTGGTTAAAATATCTATTTTCTTGTTTTTTACTACTTCGATAAATGATTTTGCAATGTGGACCACTTAACAGAGGTTGAAAACTGGTTATGGGCTTAGTCCCCACTTGGGTCAGAAGATTGCTTTTGTTCTGATAGGACAAAATGTGAGGCTTACCTTTAGGCTAGGTAAGAAAGGGTGAGAGCTGTCTTTCGGTCATTTCATTCTATTCCAAAGCAGTTGACTGCAGCCCGAAACTCCAGCTGTTCTGCAAATAAGAGTGATTTGTAACAGGAATAGTGCCCAGAGAGGTTATGTGGATCCCCATAAATTCTTCAGTGTTGCTAGAAAAACACTGTGAAATGATTCTATATGAAGAAGAGAGCATTTTTATTTATCCAACATTAAGCTCTTTGAAATAAAAGCCTCCATGGAGCTTATCTGAAACCATTATGAGTTTCATGGAATGATTTAAGAACTTCTGTTTTCCAGAAAATAAACACAATATGAACAAGTACAGCCACAAAAATCACAACTCCATCCTAAATCGAACAAATATATCGTACTGGTTCCTGAGTTCCTGAAAACAAGAGGACCTCACAGGAGTCTGGATTTAGAAAGCTTTTCTTTACAGTCTGACAAGAAGTATTTTCTGACTAATAATCAAGTTTAAGGGAAAAGTGCTGCCGGGTAGTTGAGCTCAAGATTAAATAGATCAGCACCAGATAAAAATTTCAGAGTAATTTTTTTTCTGTTCCATTTGATCTTTCCTCTGAAAATATCTGACTTAAGAACAAAAATATTGCAAATTAGTTATTTCTAAGGAACAGACAGACAAGTGATAATTATAGGGTTGGTAACATCTGTTTACTTCCAAACACATGCAAATACACACACACACACATACAGACACACTGTGAAATAATGCTCTTACTTTACTTTTTACTATTTTTTTCTTCATCAAATATATTACCAGTGTTATGATTTTTTTCTTTTTTTATAAAATAAGACTCCTGGAAATATTTTTGATATTTATATCTTGCTCAAACATTTCAGAAAATTAACTTTGTTTCTACCTTTTGAGGAAAGAAGCAAGAGTATACATTTAGAGGATAATTTAAAATCTTGATTATGCTGGCATTAAGCAAAAATTATAGCACCTGAAAAGGTAATGATGGTATTTGAGTTTATACTTAAAAGACAAATTAAATTAACAAACAAATATGATTTTAAACAATCTTGGAGGAAACATGAGAAAAGTGAACATTGATAAAGGTAGTTTATTCTACTACTCTGTGTAGCAGGCAAGCATTTTATAAGAGATACATTTCTCCATTTAACAAAAGACAGCACAATGACCTGTGACAGAGACTTGGCAAGCTTCCCCAGTGACTATGTTGATGAATGTAAGACTGTGGTTCACATGTCAACTTAAGGCTTATGAGATCACGTAAAAATCAGTCAAAACATAAAGCATAGCAGGCCAAAGAACTTTATGAAATGTTTTAAAAAATCTTCCTTGAAATTGGGGAGAAGATATTTTAAAACTCATTTCTCTGATATATCTACTATATTTTGTAGCACTTGAAAACGTATGTTAAAAATGAAAAAGAGGCTACCAAGATTTTGTTTGTTTAGCTTCTCTGTGGAAATGGGGATCCCCCGTGTAAAATTGGGTTCATGTTATATACATCTTGGCATCCCATTGTGTGTTGTAGCATCATATAGCACCTATTGTATAATCTGTTCTGATGAACTATCTTGGTGAAGGGGGCTGTGCATAATTAGAAGTGGAAAATCAAATAAAAAATCAGGGTAGTTCTCTCTTTGTCTTTTTCTCTTAGGCTGCTGGAACAACAACCAGTCTAGGGCAAGCTCTAACTTACGGAGGAAGCCGGGTCAGTTTCTTTTCTTGACACTGCTTGTCTCGAAATATTGCAAACCACTAAAAGGCACCAGCAAGAGATTGTGTAGTCGAGAGAAGTGGAAGGAAATCCTACATATTTACACACCCCAGTTCAGAAGAAACCTCTGCTTTGGTATTTGAGGAAAAAGACAGGTATATTTAAGAAAAAAATGTTACTTGGATTTCTGTGGCATTATCTCCTGTGCGTATCTCTCTCACAGGGACTTCACGGGGACACTTCATGAGATCTGATAGGGGCAAATGCAGGGGGAACCAAGTACAGCCATCTTCTGCTTAATAAGTAAACTGCTTACAAAAATTAAACATTCTTCCAGAAAACACTAACTTGGAGCTATTTCCATTGTGTTAAAGGAAAAAAAAAAATTATACTGCATTACATTACTACCCAAACCTCCATTTTCCCAAAATGTAACCAAAACAAAGTAAACTGCCTATAAAGGAACCAAATTACCATTCACAGTTAAAATGATTAAATCATCACTTCCTGATCACCAAACAATATGATTAAAAAACAGTTTTTTGTTGTGTTTTTGTTTTATGTGGTAACGAGCAGAGTTTGCATGCCCTGAATTTATATTTTGACATGGCAGAAGAGTACTCAGTAGCAAATGTATTTGATAGAAAAATATGCAGAAAATTTTACAGTAAAATACAATGCAATCAATCTACTTATCTAATTCTTTTGTTTCAAGAAAGAAATCTAATCAAGAAGGAGGGTTGAAGCAGAACTTTTTGTTTTTGTAATTCATCCATGTTGTTGCATGTATCAGTTCTGTTTTGTTAGTTCCTTTCGATCGCTGAATAGAATGTCATTCTATGATTCTATCACAGTATTTATTTATTCTCCAGTTGATAGACACATGGAAGTTTCCAGGTTTTTGCTATAATGAAAAGAGTGTGATAAACATTTGTACATGTTGTTTTGTGCTTTCATATCTTTTGAGTAAATACCAGGAATGGAATTGTTGAATTATAAAGTAGGTGTATATGTAATTTAACAAGAGACTACAAATGGTTATCCAAAGAACTTGTACGTTTATATCTATGGGACATCTACGAGAATATATACAGAAAACTGTTGCTCCCCATCCTGTTCACTTGATTTGTTAGTCTTTTTAGTATTAACTATTTAAGTGAGTAGCGGGACCTTATTGTGGCTAAACACTCATTTCCCTAATGAGTGATACTGTTGAGAATCTTTCCATGTGTTTATTGCATATTTGCGTATTCTCTTTTATGACATGCCTATGTAAGCCTGTTGCCCATTTTTTACTGAGTTGCTGTCCTTTTTGTTATTGACTTAGAAGAGTTCTTTGTATAACGTGAATATTATTCCTTTGATGAATACTTGTACTGAGCATCTGATTACCAAGTCTGTGGTTTGCTTTTCATTTTCCGTGTGTTTCATTAAGTAAAAGTTTTCAATTTTGATGAAGTGCAGTTCAATGCTTTTTACACTCTCTCTAAGAAATCTGAAGCCTCATTCACATTGCAACAATACACTCCTATGCTTTCTTCTCTGAACTTTCTAAATTTAGCTTTTACATTAAGGTCTGTAAGCTATCTTGAGTGAATTTTTGTATAGTAATTTTGTGTAGTGTAAGGCATAAGCTGTGGTTTAGTTTTTTCTGTATAGATACTCAATCGGTCAAGTGCCAGTCGTTTAAAAGATTTCTTTCCCCATAGAATTATACTGGTGCCTTTGTCAAAAATCATCTGTACGTGTGTAAGTCTACATTCTGGGTGCTTTACACTCCATGCTTTGTTCATTTTTCCACGACCTCATTGTTGCTTCCTCTTTGCATCTGACCCAACCCTGCACTTGTTCCTGTGCTCTACCTCCTGTAACATTGTCCACAACCTCACCTATAATCCTTAAACAACACCTGAAAGGTTCCCTTCACTCTGCTTTAATACACTCCTCAAAGACACAGCTAGATCACTCATAGTAGATATCATTCTGTTGTCTTCTGGCTTGCATGGTTTGATGAAAATTCAATCGTTCTTCTTATTGCTGTTTGCCTATATAGAATATGTAACCACTAACCCTGAATGGTCTTAGAATCTACTCTTTCATCTTTAGTTTATTATAGCTTGATAATGTCGTCCCTAGGTGTGGATTTATGAACCTTTATTCTGTTTGTGATTTGTGCTTCTTAGATTTGTGGATTAAGATTTTCAGCAAATTGAGTAGGTTTTGCCAACATTTCTTCCAATGTATTTTATGCCCCATTCCTCCTCTCTTTCTGGGATTCAAATCACAAATACATTAGATTGCTTGATACTGCCCTATAGATGACTGATTCAGTTCAGTCTTTTTAGTCTTTTTTTTTTCTCTTTTTGCCTCATTTTGGGGCATTTATGTGACCTGCCTTTACCCTAATCCTTTCTTCTGTGGTGGTCATTTTTCCTGTCAAACCTTCCAAAGTTTTAGATTTCAGTTATTTTATATTTTTCAGATCTAGAATTTCTATTGCTTTTGTTTTGTGTTTTCCATTTCTGTATTTGTTTACCCATTTTTCTATATGTCCCTGTAATACTTTGAGCATATTAATAATAGCTATTGTCAAGTTGTCTGCTCCTTCTAATATCCAAGTCATCTCTGAATTGGTTTCTGTTGCATAAATTTTGCTTAAATATCGGTTCTATATTCTTGCTTCTCCATATAATTTATATTCTTTCATTGTATACTGGATATGGTGTAGATACGAAGAGTGATGATTGGACAGTAATATTACATATTTTTACTAGAGAATAGAGGCTCTTTCTTATGTCTCACAGCTAAGGTGAAAAGTATTAGAAAGAGTTGAATTGATCTGTGATGGCACTTTAGTTTAAGAAGTTTGGGAACAGAGGTACAGCTCTGGACATAAACCTAAAACCTCCAGCTGCAGTTGCCAGCCACTCCTGCTGTATCTGCTCAGGGTTATTCCACTTAAAAGTGTCTGAGCCTGGAGCCAGGATGATATTGGGACAGGGTATTGGTTTTGTACTCAGAGGTTCTCTGCATCACAAGTACTTGAGTCTCCCTTTGCCTTTCAGTACCACCTTCACTTCTCTTTATTCCATATAATTAAGGGCTTATTGACAGGATATTGATATTAAGGATGATTGATATTCAAACATATTATTGTTGCATCCTGACCTTCCAGACATGAAACTATACCTCCTGTCACTACTTTTAATGTTATTTCAGCTAGCCTATCTTCACCCAAGACCTTCCTAGACCCAGTGTTTGCCCCCAGATGCTGACACAGCTTTCTGCTCTGCATGAAAGGCTCCTTTCTTGGGAATTGGAGTTAAGAAAACAGGGAGAATTAAGGGCAACACATCTGTGACCCTTAGGCAAAAAGGTGAGCAGAGAAGTTGTTCAGTGAATAGTAGGGAAACAGTGATTAGTAGGGAAACTTAATAGTGAAGATATTATAAATAGTAGCATATTTCTGGTCATCACACAGTAAAGAAGGAAAACATGATAATTCAAAAGACAGAAGAATGGAGCCCTAGAGTATGAAAGAGGAGGTGACGTTTATAGCATAGATGAATGGATTGAATTTCTAAATAGTAAAGGGATCACCTCTTCCATTAGAAAAGGAGGTAGGTGGAAATGTAATTACACACGTAGGTAGTTTGTATCTCTGGATCCCATTTATCAGTTAAGTATTACATCAGCTAATGGTGATGGGAGAAAGGATGTGTTTTTGTTTGAGAAGGTTTAAAAGAGCCACATGGAAAAATAAGAAAGCAAATATACTAAGGAAGAAAGAAGTCAGTAGAAACAGTGAAAATGACCTCCAAAAATCTTCTCCCCCATAAAAGCAATGAGCACACTGGCAAAAATTGTCAAAATCATCTTTCTATGAACTTTGGAAATTAAACAAAAGCTTGTCACACCATAAAGATTATTTAAGAAAAACAGCTGCATCTTGATAAGAACAGTGAACTTTGTGATGTTTTAATTTCCCTAATCCCGTCCAAATCTCTCTAAACCATGGTCACCTCGAAAACCAATAGCCCCACGATCATGATGAAAACTAGCACTCTAGCAGCCTCTGAAGAAGTAATTAGAGCTCCTCCAAAACCCAATTCTCAGACAATTTTCATCATTTGACCTGTTTGGCAGTTCCCTGGAAAATCCTGTTTACAAGGTTTATCTCTGCTTGACCTGACTCAGAACTCACCCAGTTAGTAGTGAGCTCACCAGCTCACTACAAACAACCTTTTCTCTGAGAGGGGAAGGTTGTCAAAAAACAATCAGTGGCAATTATTTGGCACCACAGCTACCTAAGGTGGTGACAACACTTGGGCCTAACAATAGTCTTACTAAAAACATAAAGGAAAAGCTGGGAAGATATGTAACTAGGCAGCTTTGAAAGCTAGGGCATATTTCTGAGACTCTAAAGGCCATGTAAATCTGTAGGTGTGTGTCCATGGCCAGGGCTGGATAAGTACCCAGTAAGATCTACATGTGCACCTATGCCTGACCTAGAGGCTCTGTACCAACAAGAAATGAAAGGTAAGTGTTGTAAAATGTCTGCCTCAGCATGGAAGATATATCCACCATGTGCACAGAGCTCCCTGACAAGGTTTAGGAGACTTATTGGTTCAGACATTTAAGGGAATCTCTCTACAATTATTTGATGATCACTAAGAAAATTGAGCAAAAATGACAGAACAAAATTTCAGGAGGAGAGAGGGTAATGGTGGTAGGTTGCATCCCTCCATCAAACTCTTAATTGAATATCTGTCTCCACAAGAAACTCAGTTCTGGATTCAGTTACATTCCTCCTCTGCTTATTCTGGCCCACGGAGGGTGATGGCACCTTGTAGATACTATCCTTTGTAGCTGTAGCTTTTCTATACTCTGCTCATATCTTTGCAAACAGTCCTCTAAATTCTTCTCAAATTACCCAATTTAAGTCTGCATCTGTTTCCTGCCTAGAACTGGATAAAAATAGGGGGAAATAAATTGATATATAGTACTGGACAGTATCACAGTTAACAATGGGCTGAAGTAACGAAATGTGTGCAGAGAAGACATTGCATTATGTTTACTCCAGAAGTACAGAGTCTTGATGAGCAAATTTACCTTCGCATGAAGAAAAATCTGCCCCTTCTTCATGGTGTTTGAAACTCTACACCACGATGCGTTGCCTGGTGAGCTAAGCACGGGCTGGTTTTTTCAACTTCCAAACTTCCAAATTTCTGAGGTTTATGATTTTGTCTGTGGTAACACCATTCACTAAGGAATAAAATACAGGAAAAGGAAAATTTTTTGTGGTCAAATTTATTGAGCTCAGTTCCAGCATACTAAATTTAATATACTTGTGTGGCCACCGAAAGAAGAGAAAAATCAGGAAAAAATGCTATCGGAAAGTCAAAGGAGGTGGCAGTTTCAGAAATGAAAGAGCCTCTCAATGTCTAAAGCCACAGAGATCAGGGAAGGTGAGGTCTACTAGGCATCCACTTATTTTAGCAATTCAGAAATCACTGGTAACCTGATCCAAATCGTTTTCTCCCAATCAGAGGGAAATGTTGTCTTTATTGGTTTGAAAAGTGAAAAGGGATGTCCTCAGAAAATGGTTAACAATTTTTCTTTCAAAATCTTAAAGAGGTGGGAAGAAATTTTCTCAGAACTATCACAGGAAAATCTTGAGGGCAAGTTACCCTTTCACACAGTCGTCGACAAGTAGAACTGGAAAGATTGGTCTGCGATGATTAGGTCCAATATCTCCATTTTACATGGGGAAACTGAGACTCCCCCCAAAACTTGAGGGCAGTTTGCTTAAGACCACACATCCATGTCAGGAATTCTGATTCCCATTGCAATGACCCATCAGCAACATTATATTTTCAAACCATTAGAATTTCATTTATTTAATTGTGCTACATTTCATTGTGTTTGTTATTTAAGGTATTCATATTTATCTTAGTTTGAATGTCAGTTTGAACTGGACAAAATGATGACTTGTAGACGTGCTTCAATACCCTATATATGTTAAAACAAACACTTGAACTAACTGCAGAATAAAGACTCTCAGTATAAATTATAAGAGTTTCACTTGCTTTAAGGGCTAAAGTTTTGTTTGCAATTAGAAGTACTTTGCATCAAGTGATGTTACTTTTGAAAATCTTAGGAAATCAAAATTTAAATTTTACGTTTAAAATTGTTTATTTTCCTTAATTTTTTTAATAGTTGGCAGCATCTTTTTTATTTTTTGAAATATATTTCACATACAACATTTTGTAAAATTAAGGTGTACAACGTGTTGATTTGATACATTTATATATTGTAATATAATTGCCATTGTAGTGAAAATTAGCACCTTTATCACATCACATAATTATCATTTCTTGTTTGTGGTAGGAATAACTAAGATCCAGTCTTTTAGCAAGTTAGATGTTTATAACACAGTATTATTGTCTGTACTCACTATACTGGGCATTAGCTCTCCACGACATACCTACTAGTTGCAAGTCACATTAAAGTAAAAAATTCTTCAATTTATTTATACAGCAGTTTCTCCTTACCTGGGGTGTTGCTTTCTGCAGTTTCAGTTACCTGTGGCACACCTTGGTCCAAAAATATTAAATGGAAAATTCCAGAAATAAACTCACAAGTTTTAAATTGCCCACTGTTCTGAGTAGTACGATGAAATCTCCCACCATCCTGCTCCATCCTCCCCAGGATGTGAGTCATCTCTTTGTCCAGGGGATCCACCCTGTATCTGCTACCAACCCATTAGTCACTTAGTAGCCCTCTTGGTTATCAGACCAACTATCATGGTATCGCAGTGTTTATGTTCAAGGAACCCTTATTTTACTTAATAATGGCCCCAAAGTGCAAGAGTAGTGATGCTGGCAATTCAGATACGCCAAAGAGAAGCCATAAAATGGTTCCTTTAAGTGAAAAGGTGGAAGTTCTGAACAAACTAAGGAAAAAAAAATCGTATGCTGAGGCTGCTAAGACTTATGGTAACTTTTACCATAGTATATTATTATAATTATTCTATTTTATTATTACTGTTGTTAATCTCTTACTGTGCCTAATTTATAAATTAAACTTTATCAAAGGTATGTATGTATAGGAAAAAACATAGTATATATAGAGTTCAGTACTATCCACAGTTTCAGGAATTCACTGGAGGTCTTGGAGCATATCCCCCGGCAGATAATGGGGGGACTATTCTATTTCTTAGATGTGAACAAACCGACTAATGGCATGTGCCTTGGTCAAACTTGCAATGTGACATAAGACACTGTGCTGCTTATCTCATAAGAGCCCAAATAACAGGAGTCTAAAACAATCTTCGTATTTCAGAAAGGTTGCCTTCTTTTCTTTGAAAATAGATCACAGCAACTGCCATTTTATTATTCTTATATCTTTTGAGGATTAAAGTAATGATACTCATGATAAATTCAGGTTCCGGGATTTCCTAGTTTTGCAAGTTATTTGATCTTCTAAGTGTGTGAGCTTGCCTCATAGTAATCCATATCCATAGTAAAATATATCTATGAGTTAAATACGAAATCTTACAAATTTCATTGAATTTGAATACACCAAAACAAAATCTGCATAGATACTTCTCGTCCCATGAGTAGAGACTATTTCTTTGAAAGGGTTTGGTAAAACTTACTGTAAAACTGCATTATGCTTTCACTGCAGAGGAGTGAGTTACCCACGCAGGGTGTGACAAAATTCTGAAGCTTTATCTTTCAACAGAATTGGGTGTGAAAACTTAAATGGGATGCCAGCATCATTTAATTTAACTATTTCAAACTCTAAATGGACAATTATAATTTTGACCAAGTGATTAAATTTCAGTTCAGTTTCCCTTAATGGAAATTTTATTAACTGTCATCACAAACTCCAAATCCTATTCTATAAAATAACTCAATATCTTTTCTCCACTGCTTATTTCAAATTCCAGCTAGACAGAAATGCATTAAGATACAACTGGGTACCGGAAAATCAGTGATTTTATTCCAGGTTTTTTGGACCTAAAATCAGATGTATGAACCAAATGATTAATATTTAAAGTGTGAGAGGAATTGAGTCTTTGGAGTTAAACTATATTTTAGGTCTATAATTTGCATAATGTGCTTTGCCTAACTCATCATGAATCATTTTTTAATATATTTGAAAACTGGCTGAGTGCAGAGCACAATTATGAGCACCTGAGACTGTCTCATTGTAAGAGAAAAATACATTTCTCCATATTTTACTAGCATACTAAATGCTATCCCCACAGAGCTGCTGAAATCCTTGAGGCGTGTTAATTTGCAACAGGGAGAGATGCTTTGGCAGGAGTGCTGTGATGTGCCACACAAGGACGCCGTGTCTCCGGCCCTGAGGTATTTACTTTATTTGTCATTCATTCAACTAACACTTATTATTTATTATCTCTGTCTGTGTGCTCAGCATTGTGTTAGGTGCTGGAGGGGAGGAGTGACCACAGTTTGTAAAGGTCGGTGGAGGAGGACACCAGGAGAACATCAGAGCCAGTAAAGCCACTCCTGGGAATTAAATGAGACGGGGGCCAGCGGTAAAGAGGAAATTCCCTCCCAGTTTACTGCATCCTTGCCTCCACGCCCAGTGAGAGCAGCCTCCAAAGTCATCACAAACTGAACAGAACGCTGTCTAGAGCGTGTTATTTTTTATGTAAGAAGAGTGCGTGTAAGAATATATAGAGATTTTCGCTAGCATTTGCCTAAAGAAACGCTGGAAGGAGCATAACAAAACCCAAGAATTATAAAAACGATTATCTCTACTGGTAAACGGAGATAAGATAGGAGCAGGACTTCTCTGTATAAAGATTTCTTTATATGATTTTGACTCTTGGGTCGTGTGATTATATTATTTCAAAAAAACTAGCAATTTGTAAGGGCACACATACAAAGGAAAGCATGTTGGTATCTTGATGAAATGGCAAGTGTGCTAGTACTTACTTAGAAATAAAATCAATTACTTATATTATAGTGTGCATTTACCCTGTAGCTGTTCAACCTCGGGGCGACGGTGTCTGGGATGCAATAACAGCTACGGTATATTCAGGGCAATCTCTGTGCCAAGCCACACAATAATGTTTCACTTAAGACACTCAGCAAGTTTAAAGTGTTGTTTTTATTAACTCCTATTTTTTTTTTCAGGTGAGGAAACCAAGCGGAAAAGAATGTATAAGTCCCCCAAAGCTCACTCTGGGTTGCCTGAATTGCTGGAAACTCGGGCTGACATTCTCCAAATAGAACGAACTGATCAAAGAAAAATATTCCAGCAGAAACTGATTTTCTCCCCCTGAAGAGCATCCAGAGACCCTGAGTGTTTTTCTGAGACAACACCTGTGAACAGCTGGCTCCCAATTCCTTACTTCTAGGAATCAAAATCATCTGAATATGCCCCCACAGACAAGGTTGATTTTTTTATACTCTAATTCCTATCCCCCAAAAAACAAAATGAAACTTACAGCGATAAAGAAGTCCTCTATGGGAACGTAGACCCAAATTTGGTGATCAAGCAGAATGCCCTAGTCCCCACCATGCCTTAATGTCAGATAATAGGAGATGAGGAGCCTGTGCCTTCTTTTGCTTTCTTGCTGACTCTAGCTTAATTTATTTTACCTTCTACCAAACCATCCCTTAACGCATGCTGTGTGATGTTGCAGACTTTGATTCTAATCTGGAAGTGTGGCAGGTGGGGAACCAGGTGGGAACTACCTCATATGATACTCACAACTAGATTTGCACCAACCTTGTTCGATACTCAGGCTGACCACCAGTCTCTGCTGAGTTTATCAGCACTCTCTGGCGGGTCCGTAACCAAGTGGAGTCCCTGTGCCTGAACCAGCCAGGAACTGTTGGATGGGTTCTGCAGAGTAGATGCTCACAGTCCATGCTTTTTAGACCTCTCTATCTTTCAAAACTGTGTAATATCAACACTTACCTTATTAACACTTCAGTTATTGGCATAAAACTGTTGTAACATAGCTCATTGGAGGTCAAGACAGAAGAGGTGTGGCCACTTTAAATCCATGTACGCAATAAGGATGGATACGATTTAATGGACACCTTCCAAATGCCAGATTCTATGCCAAATCCTTTACAAATGTTATTTATCATCTTCACTATTACTGTAAGAAATGGCTGCCTTGCCCCCTTTTAGAGAGGAGGAAAACAACTCTCTCCCAACTAACACTGCTTTTCCTAAGCAACCCGTTAGTTAACACTTAGTAGAACCAGAAATCAATTCATGATGTTTCAGATTTCAAAGCCTGTGATTTTTCTGTAATCTCAGGCTGTTATTCATTTAGAAGAGGAATCAATCCAAAAAAAAAAGGTTATTAAACAGTAAATTTGGAATCAGTCATAGGGCAGAGCAGCCAATGGCAACTACTCTGAGTATCACTTGCAAATGAGCTCAACAAAAACTGATTCCATAAAAATAGAGCTTTTATCTCATAAATTCTGAATCTCAGTCAAGAGGCTGATAATCTCCAAAAGGCTCACAGAAGCTGCATGCTGAGCATGCCACATTTAATGAAGGTTCTGATCAGTTCATATGAGCCCCAGAGGAAGTCACACGGCATGGTGCAGGGTCTAGAGAAACAACAATCATTGGAGTTATAAACACAATGCTTCATTTGGGAAAGAGACAGGGAGATATGAAACATGTCTTCAGAATGTAAAGTGGTGTTGTGGGGAGAGAGAGGAGAATGTTCTATGTTATTCCAGAGCAGTGTTTGCTCACCCTGGTTCAGTACAACATCATCTGAGGAGCGCTTAAAAACTCTCACGCTGGGACCCAATCCTAGAAAGACTGATTTCAATGGTTTGTGGTGGGGTTTAGGCTTTTGAAAGGTATTCTAGCTTGAAACCAGAGTTGACAGCCAATGCACTAGAAAGAAGAGAGAGGGCCAACAGGTAATTGCAATGGTGAGGCAGATGTCACTGATCCCAAGAGATTGACACCAAATTCAACATGGATTCTGAGTATCTAAGAAAGGCACAAGGATAATCATATGAATGTGGTATGATCCTTCACAGTCCTTATCCACAAAGAATGTGTACACTAGGAAGGAAACGTATTCACATGGAACTTTAATACACTGTATACTATAATAAGAGTTGTGCTAATTTGTCCAAGAGACATCGTAAAATCTAATGAACAAAGAAGAAATCCTAAGTATATTTAAATAAATTTTAAAGATCGTAGGAGAGTTAAGCTGGAGTAATGGTTTCTGTATAAAGCTTACAATATAGAACATTGAAATAATTCAGTCAACACAACAATGCAAAATTCTATCTTGAAAGGCAGGGTGCTTTCCGTAAATGAAAATATTCAAAAATGGTGGACCTTTTGTCAGATATGTAAAAGAGATCTCTTTATTGGGTAGGAAATCAGACTAGACAGTAGTATCAGTCAGGGTTCTCCAGAGGAAATCAAACTAGTAGAAGAAGAATCGATAGATAGATAGATAGATAGATAGATAGATAGATAGATAGATAGATGGATGATAGGCAAGTAGATTGATAGACATAGACAGGTAGATCCATAGACAGATTAGCTGGATGGATGGATGGTCTAAGATTTTATGATTCCAATTAGAAAAACAGAAAAAAAAACCTATTCTCATTTGTAAGCCATCTTTCCAGAAGTAGTATATACAGCTGCCATGCCCACCACCTACTACGTATTCTAAATGATTGGCATCCATCCCCATTATTGCCACAATCTCATTAGATTGAGATAGAAAATTGTCAAGAGAGGTCCAGTTCTATCTAAACACTGCCCTATCTACTACTTCTTATCTCCCTCCTGACGCTGTCAATGTTGATATACACAGGGAACATGGTCAGCTTTGAAAAGAAAATACCAAGTTATTTTTAAAATCAAATTATCATTATCCCAATATGGGACTCTGAGAAAAATAAACTTTAATGCTTTACACCAGAAATCTAAGCAAAGCTTCCTACCTCCTTCTAAACCCTACACCCCCCATTGAATCTTGGATTCTTATGAGACTTCGGTTGTCTGTACAGAATAAGAACTCGAGGCACCGACAGATCCACAATTAGACCTGAGTGCACAGTGATAACTAGTGAAGCCCTAAGCAGATATGAGGGAGAGGAAAAGACAGTGAGCTGGGTGTAGGACATTGTCTATCCCAAACTGACACAACCTGACAGTATGGCCCAGGAAGGAACTGGATTTCTGCTCATTCAGATTAGTAGTTTCTCTTTCATAACATAGAGCAGGTACTAAAGGAGAGGTGAGAAAAAGGCTACTCTGGCAAAAAATAAAGAAAAAAAAATGCAGGAGCTAAGATGTTCTCACCTATCATTGCAACAGGAAAAAATAAGGAAAGCTACTACAAATGTTCTGAATAACAGGAAAATCCTGCCAGGTGTGTATCTGGGCTTGGTGTTGGGTGTAGTTATGAGGCAGGCCCTCATACTGTTTTCTAATTCAGTAGAAGAATCTACTGATAGATAGAAGATAGATGGATAGATGGACAGATAGATTGATGGATGAATAGATGGATGGATGGATGGATAGATAGATGATAGGCAAGTAGATCAATATGCATAGAAAGGTAGATCAATGGATAGATTGGTAGGCATAGACATTTTAAAGACAACCGGGTTAGGATATGTTGAGTGCATTAAATATCAAACAAACTTACTAGGTTACAGTGAATAATAGACTATGTTTTCACACATTAGAAGTCTATTCTACAGTGAAGCCTATTTTAATATTTGCACTGTTACTTTTTTTAATTTGACTGGAATTACGAAAAATCCAAAAAGCGACACCATTCACGTAAACATATCTGATTTGGAAAGAAAATGGTGCAAATTTAAAACTCAGAAGAGAGAACTAGGAAGAAAAAGAGGCAGTTTGTCGTAGGATAAGCACAGGCCTGGGACCTTGGGGCTGCATGCTACCAAACTCTGCCACTAATCAGCTGGGGAGCACTGGATAAGTTGTTGAGTATCTGGAGTCTTTCATTTCTTCCTAAATTGAGTAAATGAATGACATCTCTAAGACCCTCCTATTTCTAAAATATGATGAATCTTTGATCTTTCAATAGGTAAATAGAGATTGAAAGTAATCTTTCCATAGCTTCTGAGGACAAACCTCTCCTGTTGGTTGTTCAAAGAGTCTCCATTGTCTTCACAACGAAGCTGGTAATATGAGATACCTATTACCAATATCCTCCCTACTCTATAGCACTCCTATCTCTTTCTAGTTTATTCTCCGTTGCACTAAGTTGCAGACATGCTGAACTGCTCACGTGTCTCCATAGGCCCAGGTTCCTCTGTCTAGATTCACCTTCAACAAACTCCAAGAGGTCAAACTAAATTTTTACACTGA
Source organism: Diceros bicornis minor (assembly GCF_020826845.1). Lineage (NCBI taxonomy): Eukaryota > Metazoa > Chordata > Mammalia > Perissodactyla > Rhinocerotidae > Diceros > Diceros bicornis. Next base: position 52,060,492 of record NC_080761.1, read on the forward strand.
ATGGGACAACTTACAGTGGTAAAATGAAAGGACCTGAATTTGTAGTCCTTATTGTTGATGGGAATTATTTTGTTCCCATATGCAAATCCTTGAGCTTGTCTTCTAGGGGAGAGAAATTCAAAGTATGAAATGACGCCTGTTTCCCCCACCAATACACACTACACACTTCCTGAATCTAGTCCACAGCATATGAGTCAGGAAGAGTCTTAGGAAAAGCAATCATCCTTACGATAACTGGACCTATACAAAATATCTTAAAACTGTTGTCTGTTGCATAACGGAGGTGAAACGTCCTGTTAGAGGAATTATTCTCTCTGCATTCAGAGATTGTGGGGGCTCTGAGAAGAGTGAATGTGATCATCTCAGTAGCATTAGCATCAAGGAGGAGCACAGTGTTCTACACGAGGGGCTGAGAGTAACCAAGGGAGAGCCGAGGGAGCCGTGAATGATCAGCAAAGACACCAGGCATCGAACACTGAAATATGGTCTTCCCATCAGCTGAGTCTAGAAATTCGCCTAGGTCTGAGGAGATCTGAGACATAACCCCAGGCAGAGAAAGTAACAGATTTCGGATAGAGGGAAGAAATCCAAAGTCCCATTGTAGTAATCAAGAATAAAGTGGAGAAATATTCTTCCATAACACTTGAAGTGTGTGAGACATGATAAATTTCTCAGTTCTCAAATGGGAACTTCAGTTCTACCATTTCCTAATGATGATATCCAATACTTAAATCTCTCCATTTTGTCTTTTCTAAGACGGAACATGACCTAAATGAGCTACAATACCTATAAAAAAGGTTTTTAAAAAGCTAACACATCAAATATTGCTATGCATTAGACATTATACTAAACACTATATATATTCAATTATTCAATACTTAAAACAAACCTGGGTGGTAGCTATTATTATCCTCATTTTCAGATGAGAGGACTGAGACAAAGAGAGGTTAACTAACTTACCCACACAAGTAACAGAAGGAAAGCCAGGGTATGGGCAAAACCTGAGCTCTTCACCACCATGCATACTTACATCACACCTGGAATAATGCTAACCAACTGTATTATCCAGGGCAGACTACTGCTCTGACACCCAAAATCTCAGTGGCTTAACTTAGAAACCTCATTGTTCACTCACATCACAGACCAGTCTGTGTGTGTGTGTGTGTGTGTGTGTGTGTGTGTGTGTGTGTTGGGAGGAAGGGGAGAGGGACATTGGGCCCTTACAGCTTATGACCCACCATCTATCACACTTGGCTTCCAGGGTGTCTGCAGAAGGGGAAAAAAAGTGGAACTGTGTGAAGATGATTTTTAGGTGCAGGTGGTAACACCACTTACACCCATTTTTCACTGAAGTCAGTCCTATGGCCCCACCTAACATCACGGGGCTGAGAAAGCAGGTAGCTGTGAGCCCAGGAAGAGCAGGAGATACCCATTTCTGGCCCAATGAAACAGAGGTTTCACAGAGAAGAAGTTAAAACAAATCTAGAGAAGTGACACCATCACACATTATCATTCACCAAGAACATCTCTTTACTACGAAAAATCCATTTCATGCTTTTCTACTTTGGTAAATTGCAAAATTGAATTTAAAATTGGTTAAAAATGAGAGTGATGACAAGAAAACTAAAAAGCATTTGATGTTGATAATCAGAGGCTGGCATTCGCCCAGATGTTAACATAATCTAATTCTAGTTCATGATATAATCTGTGCTATTTCTCTTCTTGGAAAATGGGTGTTCATTTCTTCCGTGCTGTTCTTATCCTGATAAATCCTGAAATGTTTTTTTTTTTTCCAAATACAGGAAAAGTTCCACAATGAATACTATTGTAAACTGTATTCTTTAATATTTAGTCCAAACTAGGCAGCATTTAGAATGCATGTCACAAAATACTAGAGCAAAAGAATAGGTTTTTCCCACTTGCTGTAACCACCAAGTCCTAGCACTTTAGCAACCATTCAACAATTTTCCCAGAGAGTTGCTTTTATACCCGCCACAGAGCAAATCAAATGATTTGAAAAGGGAGATAAATGTAAAGTTTATTGTGTTTCATAATTGTTATATCGTAATAATTTTCTCATTCATAAGAATTTATATTCAACAATATAGGAAAGTATTTTGCTCTGTGTGATTGGTATGTTATAATAAATGAACCATCAAACATTTTCTTATTCATAAAATTCTGTATTCATATTTAATGGCATCATTTGAAGATCACTGTAGTATACTAATAGTAAACAACTTTTTAAAATTTAAACCTGGGGAAATGTGATTTTATAAATTAAAAGTTTAGAGAGACAAAAAACCACAAAAAGAAGAGTGGATTAAGAGACAAATGCAAAACCTGGAAAAGGAATAAATATTGGGACCAATAGGTGTAACTGTTGCTTTTTTTGTTTTTTTTATGGTAAGCAGGGGACCATGAAAACAAACCCAATCCCAAGATAGAAGCCATTGCTTCTTTTTAGTGTTTATTTTTCCCACTATGAGGGGGTGATTTTGAGTTTTGTGTGTATTTTAATTTTTTACAAATATACAATAACAACAAAAAGCATGATGAAAGAATAATGGCATACTGGTTAAAGAATTAGACTCTCTGATCTCTCACTTACTGGTTGTGTGACCTTTGAGAATTTACTGAATCTTTCAGAAGCTCAATTTACCTGTCTGCAAAAATGAGTATAAGAATAGCCACTGACTTAGAGAGGTATTGTGAGCCTTAACAGAAGTAATACATGTAAAGCACTTGTAACCTAGCAGAGCACGTTATGAGCTCAATGCATGTGTTATTGATATCCTTATTATTAGCAATTATTATCATCCAAAAACATGAACTACACTTCTTTTCCCATCAGCCTCTTTTTGTTCAATGTTTGTTTGTATAACATTAAGGCAGAAACCTGTTTTATCCAAAACACTTAAGGAAAACAAAAGGTGATGACAAGTAAAAGGTAATATACCCAGGAGACCTCTGGATAAAGCCTTAAGGCTGCATTCCCTTTGGTCTTAGTCTTAGCACTAGCATGATCGATAGAAGGGAGTACATGGTATACGCATGATGTTTTCAACAATATTAAGTCTGGAATTGTTGAAAAATCTGTAACTGAAAGAAATACAATTGAAATAGATGCAAAAGTATCAGAATTCTGAGTCCATAATAAAATGTAATTCTGCTGGGAAGGATGCAAACAAATATCTCCAGGGATGCATAAATAGTAATAGATATTCAATGAGCAGTGAAGATAGAAAACATTATTACTGGATGATTCCCGAGAATGTTAGTGGGAAACAAATTAATTTATATTAAAACATAAAAGCTTCAAAGAATGAAGTGAAATGCTAAAGGCTTAATAACAGCAAAGTACTTATTTTGGTTGAAACAACTGCAAGGATCAACGATCATGCAATTATGTACGTGCAACTCTGCTTTCTGAGAGAAATAGCCACATGGAAAGAAATCTCGTAAGTAGGATTCTTTTAGTGGGGGGTGGTGCAAAGAACCCACAAAAGGCTCAGTCCCAAGTGACTCACAGTTTCATCGGGAGAGCATCAGGGACCCCTTGTTGGAAGATGAGAGAGTACAGTAGAGAGGCAAACAAGATGATTAGGAGAAAGTAAACTTAGGAGGAGTTATCCAAAGAAGGCTTCTTAACAAGACCCACTGTACCTAGCTTCCCGAGGAGAGAAATATAAACTAATCCACTGAACTTGTTTATAATTTGATTGAAATATTACCTGGGAAATGTGGGCATGGAAAAAATTATTTTACTGGGGAAATAAAATATCTCTATTTTCTGAGGGTTAAACGTGTTCTAGAATATACAAATGAGCAAAATAAGAAGACAATCCAATGTATCATTATAATCTATTTCACAATGACAGTTTTGATCATTATAAAGATAGCAATATCAGACTTCTGGGTGAAGACAGTAGCAAGCGAGAAGCACTGGCTTTGTCTTCCCCACGAGTCTCAATAAAGTATTTGACTTCATTATTTCATATCTTGTTTCCATCCATTTTTGACACTGCCACGGCCACCACCTAATCCAAGCAGCTGTCATTGGGTCTGCCGTACTCCAGCCTGCTTTAATGTCTCTTGACTCCAATGCAGGTTATATTTTCCAACTTTAATTACTTCTTTGTCACTAATTTGCCCAAATATGTTAATGGCTCCCTAGTGCCTACAAATTCCTTAAGAAAGAAAAAAAGGTTCACATTAATGTGGAGATTCTGATGTGTCAAACATTGGGCCAGACACTTTCACATGTCTTATCTTATTAAAGTTCACTAGGGTTATAGATGGGCATTATTTTTCCTAGTTTACAGATAAAGAAGGTCACATTCCTCACAATGACAAAAAAGATATTCCATCTCAGGGCTTTCTGGTTTTAAAATCCATATTCCTATCACTAATATACCTTGATAGTTTCATTTAATTATCTTCATAGTTCTGAAACAATCAATCTTTTTAATAAGAAGAGTCAATACTTATCAAGCTGTTAGAATGGGATTTGGAGTGCTTTGCATGCATTTCCCCTCATTCTTTTCAATCAAATCTTCGCCTTAACTCAAGGTCCACTTCAAATCCCAGGCTATACTTACTATATATGATGGTAATTAGGAAATTGGATTTTTCTGTTTTTTAATATATTTTTTTGGTGTCCTCTCTGGGTTGAGACAGGAAATAACACATTGGTATTCTACAAGTCTTACCCATGTTGCTTAGACAGTTTTTGATGTAGAGTGGACTTCGGATAATTACTTGGTTATAATCAGGATGAGGATAAAAAAAGCAAAGTTGGGCTTCCAGATAAGATGCTCATTAAACTTTCAGTGCTTTATTAATTTTGCTTGAACTTCTCATTTAAATATTCCTTAACAAAAGGAGATTGAAAATTTCATCAGTGTAGAAATATCTATAAAACCTCAGGAGTCTTTTCTGCTAACTCAAGTATCAATGGTTAACTTCAGAACAATAAGGCCAGAAAGGCAGGAAATGGAAGATGGTCACAGACTTGCTCACCTCAATACCTCAAAGACCAGGGACCTCATCACTAAGAGGCAGAGGGAAACCATGCTCTCACATAATAGAAAGTGGTAGAGCATTTTGGCTCTCCAAACCTGCTCTTGGGGCTGCCCTTTTGGAATCTATTTCTTTACCCATTTTTAATTATAATTATAATTTCCAATAATGAAGCACACGAAGACACAAAAGGGAAAAGGTGGGGGCCAGCCCAGTGGCATAGTGGTTAAAGTTCACGCATTCTGCTTCAGCAGCCCTGGTTCGTTGGTTTGGATCCTGGGTGTGGACCTACTCACCACTCATCAAGCCAAGCTGAGGTGGCATCCCATACAGAAGAGTTGCACCTCTGCAACTATGATACACAACTATGTACTGGGGCTTTGGGGAGAAAAAAGAGGAAGATTGGCAACAGATGTTAGTGCAGGGCCAATTCTCCTCAAAAATAAATAAATAAATAAATAATTTTTAAAAAGTGAAAAGATCGTAGAAAACCACATCATTGGAATGAAGGATTTTATACGGAGAGAAACAAGAAAGGGACTATCTGTGGGAAGGTGTATTTAAAAGGCTATGTTTTTGTTTTTTGCTTTTCTGTTGTTTTTTCCCCAAGCAATGTCTTGCAAAGGAAGAGCTGTAGACTTCTTACAACTATAGTAGAATAAATTCCTCTCTACATCCTCAGACTACCAATAAGGGAGCTGGGAAAAAAATCTCTCCTCTGTCAGGTAGAATCACACTAGAAATATGAAAGCATTTGGTTAGCAGTTGTGCACACGTACAGGTTTTCTGGTTTATGATCTGAGAGAAGAATGAAGAATTCTTACCAAAAACAGATAGAAAGTAACAGAAATAAAGTGTAACAAATTCACCCTGGTTGTTAGAACTGGGACAGGAGGTGAGGAATGTTAGGGTACCTACCCAGATAGAATTTTAGAGGTAGGTCATGGTTTCCTAAAAATAGAAGAATGTATACATTTAATATTGAGTTGTATTTTTTCAGTCGTTTGTTTTGAGTGTATCTACAGCATTGTAACTTCATTTCACCTATGGTAAATGATCCTCCCAAAACTGGGCTCAGGTCACTGTCTCTTTAAGAAGCATAGGGAATGACCTGGGTATCTAACTGAGTTTCTATCTCTCTGTTTCCTAAATGTTTAAGGTGGTCACCTGGATCTCTTTTCCCGTCCTCCATTATGCCTCATTCCATCTTGATGAAGGCACCATATAGGTCCTTTTCACTGAAAAATCATAATTCAGTGCAAAAAGTATTCAGGCATCACCAGTACACACATCCAGTTCACTGGGTTTTCAGAATTCTTGTTAGTCAAGGTTTGGTAGCTGAGTAGTGTGGACCTCCAAGCTCTGACTCTCTGCCCATTTATAGAGAATACACGGCCTAATATAACCAAGAAAAGACTACCATTTTCTCCTTGGAAATCTGGTCCCCAAGAGGTAGTACCATGATACTCACATGCTATTGCCTCATTTTCTGAGTCTGTGAACTCATGCTCACTTGTTTTAATTGGGATTTTCCTGGATCTCTGTTCCTGAATTGCTCTTCTAACAAAATGTCTGAAGATTCAAGTCCTCAGTTAGTAGTTGAAATCTATCTTACTCTTGCCAGTCTCCCTTCTTGAACCCTGTCTCCAAACTCTCTTTGGCATCTTCCATATTGTAACGTGTGGCTAGTACACCCAGACCTTAATAGCCTTTCATTAGCCTTTGGGGTAGGGAAAATTTTTCTTAAACAGGATTAAAAAGCTCTGTAAATATATGAAAAAATTTATGAAATGGAACATATTCACAGTACAATCTATTGATTAACTGACATAAATAAGCTGAGTATTAAATGAGAAGCCTTTATTGACCTCCAGGGGAAAAAATAGGAGGCCCTGTTCTCCATGTAATGGCTGTGTCCTTGACATTTACTTATATCACTAAGGGAAGACACACTGATTTTTCCTTCCATTGTTAGAAAATTTCCACTATCCATAGAAGTCAGCTCTGGAAAGCCTTGACAAATATTTAAATATCCATAGACATGGAAGAAGTGAGACATAAAGTTCTGCCTTACCAGGCATCCCACTACACATATAGTAATCCAAATAGATATCTCCAGTAATTGCTCCCTTTCATTGATAGCTTTCATCAGTGTAGCATATGGAAGGTCTTTTTGGGTTATTTTTGTTTTTTATTTAATTTTTTCTGAATTGGCATTGACATATCCATCCCACTGCGCAAACCTAGAAAAATATCTTCAAAACCTAAAAAGGAACCCAGGGAATGAACTGAGAAGGAGGATTGATTCGTGTTTGATGATTTCTGCAGAATTGTGATGTTGGCTGCTATTCCACATTTTGTCTTTTAGCTTTATCCCTTTGGTGAGGAAGAACAGCAGCTCTTTCCAACCATCTTGATTTAGAAAGTTAAGGCTTTGATTTAATAACCAACAGACTTTTCATTATTTCCAGAAGAGAAAAAGAAATCTCTAAACCTCTGGTTGTTCATTCCAAATAGCTAAAAGAGATGAAATCACAATAAGGGGTCATGACACTTTGTGAACTGACTGGATTGCTGAAGTGTAATGAACTGGGCTGAAAGAATTGAGGTAATAATACAGGAAGAACACAGCTATTGTAGACATTAGGTCATATTGAGTCTTAAATATTTTTTTTTTAATTTTTATTTATTTATTTTTTTCCCCCAAAGCCCCAGTAGATAGTTTATGTCATAGTTGCACAGCCTTCTAGTTGCTGTATGTGGGACGCGGCCTCAGCATGGCCGGAGAAGCGGTGCATCGGTGTGCGCCTGGGATCCGAACCCAGGCCACCAATAGCGGAGCGCACACACTTAACCACTAAGCCATGGGGCCGGCCCTAGTCTTAAATATTTAGTTAAACAAGCCCTTATTAGGTACGTCTTCTACATGCTAGACACTTAGCTATATATTTACATATACTTCCTAAATGTGTAGGTCCCTTTGCAATGAAAAAACATTCCTTTCAATCTCAGAAATGCCATAAAACACACGTAAAGAGAATTATATCCACGTTTTAGTGATGCTTCAGTAACTGAGGATCAACTGATCTCCAAGTTTATGATGCATCTCTCATCGTTATTAATCAATCAATCCAAAACTGGCACCAACGACATCCTCATCATCAGTAGACAACTTGAATAGATTCAAAATCAATGCATTAAGAATAATAAATTCTCAAAGGCCAAAGTATTGATTTTCACATGTCAATGTGTTGGGGTTGCCCCCTTATCCTCTGAAAAAAACATTTTATTGGTTCTAAGTGGTTTTAAAATCTTGGATTATTTTCCTCGATCAGTTCTTACATTTTTCTTTATTTCACACTATTTCTCACAGAGATTTTATCTTTATTCAATATTAAAGCATCATTTGCATACATCACAGCTGTCATAGTCTGTATTCCATGAGCATAGAGTATGAAATAAGGACTTGTGTAGAGGTAAATTAATTGGAAAGTAGTCCCAGGGAGCAAGAGTGATGGACCAAGAAACTGAAAGGAGGAAGGTAAGGAAGCAGGGTAGCTAATACAAAAAGGTGTTATCTAGTTGACTGTGTCTGTGAGCAACTAGAGTGTTTGATCCAATCAGAATCTTCTTAAGAGCTTATAGAATGTGTAACAGATTCCTCTATCACTTCTTGTCTCCTGTTGTTAAAGAGTTGATCCATGAAGCATTAATTCCCTGAATTTTGGAGTTGTACATACGTGAATTCATCCGTCCTTTGTCAGAGTCAGAGAAACATCTGGAAGGGAAACATGAGGCTCTCTAAATATTTGAGGCAAAGTGCTTAGTGCTAAAGAGGTGGAAGCCTGCAGGGAACATCGTAGCTATGACTGGGATCAGCGGCCAGGCCAAGAGAGTAAGCTGTGTCTAAGAAGTATCCAATATGAAACCATAGCCATGGACCTGTGATAAGTGTTGGATATTTACACCATCATAGAGCAAAAATTACTGCCACTTAGTTTACAAAATGTCTTTAGCTGATCCCAAATATTGCCCTGCTTTATTTTTCACACACTCACCACTCTCTCGTCTTGTCTGGGATGTTAAGATATTATTTCTGACATAATGGAGGAAGAGAATGTGCAGGTCCCCATCCCCTGACTCCACTTCCATGTTTGATGCTGCATCATTGTTGCATTGACAGGGAACAGCAGTATAGACAAAAATGTTGATACATCTCTCTAAACTTTCCCTCAGAAGTATGTCTTCTTTTTGTCTCAATTATTCAGTCTTTGACGAACATTTTTCCTATAAACACATAGCCAATGTGGCAAAAGGAGTTGGCAGAATTTGATAAAATTAGACAATGCAAACTAAACATCAATTTGATGCCTGAATTAAACAAATAATTACTAACCCTCTGCTTCCTCCTGCACTATCTCAACTTTGCCTAAGAATTATCCTGGGGATTTATGCATGTGGATGCCAAGCACTATAAGGAGTTTCAAAGACAAACTGTATATAAAATACATGCAAATTCTGTTGAATTGCATTTAATTAAAAACATTCACAGTGTATATATAAGTGGCATAGTGATATTTTGTAAATTACTAAGTGTCAGAGAAATTCCCGGGCAACCCAAGTAGTTACTGTATTCTATGCCTAATGCTCGCAAAGATTCTGATCCATCCAGGGAACATTTACATGCAGACTATAACAAGTAAGCAAAGCTTTGTCACTCTTCTGATTAAAGGAATTGATTTGACTTTACAAAGAGTGACTTTAATTAGCTGTGAAAATGCCATTAATTCCAATTAATCTTCTCCCACTGTCAAGACAAAAATCCTAGGAGAAGATAAATAGCAGCAAATCAATATAGCCCTTGTTTTTGCCAGGAACAGGTGCTCGAGGAAAGAGGAATGTCCTTAATGAGTGTCTATATCAAGAAGTATTTAAACAAGACAGTAATTCAATGTGAAAAGCTTCTAGATGATTTTTTATATCCTATTTATATATTCCTTAATTGCTTTCAATTGGATAGGATGTATTTACCATAGAGATTTTGAGAATTATTATTATAATTCTATAGAGAACTACACTACAAATTCAAATCATCCTTGCTACTGTAGAAAATATAAAGATTAAGACATATGTCAAACACATTGTACTCTCCATGTGTTTTTAGTTCTAATACAAATACAATTGGTTAATATGGTAGCAATGATTAATAGTTAATATATCAAATCAAAACATCACAGCAAAATATCAATGAGTATAAAGACAAAGTAAAATATTTCCATATACCAAAGTCAGAAAGATTACCCATGTCTTCACAGAATATTGAAAAAAATGTACTCTTAGACAACATATCGTATTTTCCAAGCTCTGATTCTTATCAATTTCCCTCTCATCATTTATTCTCAAGTCAAATTGGTTTTTCTCTACTCAAAAAAATATGCTCAACTCATTCCCACCATCAGGGCCCTTAAATTTGCTTTTCTTCCATCTAGATCCTTTCACGATCCTTCTAGCAATCATCTTTCCCTATGGAGACCACACAATCTACAGTGCCCCCCAGCCAGTCTGTTGCTTGGTGAGTTTGTTTGTAGTTACTATTTAGCACTTATCATACCTGAGATTGTTTGTTTTCTCTTAATTAGTTTCCTCGATAGTTATTCCAAGCTCCCTGAGGATAATCTGTAGATATATGTTCAACATTTTATGTTCTGTACCTAGTACAGTGCCTAGACCATAGTGGGTACTCCATGCATAAATAAATAATAAACAAATGACTAAACCATAAGGACACACATCTTCTAAAAAGTAGTATATAATGTTGACTTGTGGATGGGGGTCCCCAAACCCACCTTCAGACTCAGTGATTCACTAGGACTCATAGGGCTCAGAATAGCTGTTAAACTCATGGTAACAGTTTATTACAGTGAAAAGATAGAGATTAAAATCAGCAAAGTGAAAAGGCACATGGAGTGAAGTCCAGGAGGAACCAGGAGCAAACTTTCAGGTGTCCCCTCCCTGTGGAGTCTCATGGGGACACACTTGACACGGGCAAATTGTTGCCAAATGAGAGAAGCTCACCCATGCCTAGTGTTCAGGATTTTTATTGGGGTGCAGGCAGCACCCACATGACTGACCTCAGCTACTCAAACCCCAGGCCCCAGAGAAAAAAACAGCTGCTCACCATAAATCACATAAACTTATGTTTGTCACATTTATCAAGCATACATAACACTCTTCTCAGCCAGGATATTCCAAGGGCTCAGAGATTATCTTCCAGGAGCCAGACAAGGGCCAGTCCTAAAGACAGGCCTTTCTTTGGAATGTGTGCAGGTTTTCAGCTATCCAGGCCTGCTGAGTTAACCCTTTCCTGAACAACTTGCTTGCCATGTCTGCACCCACGTGGCTTGGAATTCTCCCTGATTATCTGAAGCGGTCTGCTGCAGAGCCCCTGAAATTCTTGTTTGCCGAAGTTTAGCACTAGGTATGATCTGAGTCATCAGACTCTGAGCCCCAAGGAAATAGGGTCTCAGGGGACTGGACCTTCTGTTTTGTCCCTAAGAGAAGTCAGCTCTCCAATCTACCTCAACCTATGTTTTTTGTATTTGTCTTTATCTGTTCCTGACATTTTATACTTTGAATGTTACTCCTGACTGGAATTGAGCTCTTCATCTGGGCTTCAATACCTTCCCATCACCTTAGGATCCTCCTCCATCATTACACCTATTGACTAGATCTTCACTTTTCCCCCTCTCCTGATTCCTGCTTGTAATCACATTAATTTCCTAGACAAGATCACTTTTAAAACTAACCCCAAAAACGCAAAATGACAACCACAACAAAAACCGTCTTGAGAAGCTGCCTTCCTTGAGCAACCATTCTGTCTCCTGTCTTACCTCTGCATCAAGTTTCCCAAGATGGTGTACATTTACCCATAGCTTCCTCACCCCCACCTTTACTTACTCCTCCACCTCTAGCACTCTGGTCGCCTCCTCTGCCTTTCCACCAAAATGGATTTTACCAGGTTCTCCAGAACTTTTTAATTACCGAACGTAGGAGTCACTTCCCAATCTCATCTTACATGATTCCTCTTAGATATTTGACTTCATGGACTACTTCTTCTTTCAAAAAGCTGTTTCCTCCTCCAGTTTCCCTGAAGCCCTTTTATTCTGGTTCTCCACTCTTTCTCCACTCACACCACTACCACACACTCCCCATCTGCCCTACCCATTCCTTCTCAGACTCCTTGTGCAGCCTCCTTATTTCCAAAACAGGAATAATAATACCCATTTAATTGGCTTATTGTGAGGAATCTGTGGGGGGGAAAAAAGCTGTGAGGAGTCCCCTAGCATATCATTGTCATCAGAGTCACGGTGTCATTACTGGAACCCCATGAGTTCATAATTTGCAGCAAAACCAACCTTAATTGCATAATTGATTTAATTATCAATATAATTTCTCTTTTCCTTTGAAAGTTGTATCCTATATCACGAATTTAAAATCAGTTAAGGCCTTATTTTAAAATTAGAAAGAATGAGGCACAGCAAGCATGAAATCATTTCTAGGATCACAGGTCAGTAATGGAAACAGAGATACGGAATTTTGACTTTACCGGGAGCACTATTGACTCAACCACACTGACTGATGTTTTGAGTGATTGATTGATTATAGCTGTAAGTTCTTCCAGGAAAAGTAATTTCCATAAACCACGGAACAGCTGGGTAATGAATTACAGTTCTGAGAACTTGTTGGGAACACATGGCGTGTTCTTCAGGGGTGCACAGAGCTCAGTTATTGTATTTTATATACAATGACGAAGTTTTTCAATTTATGAGGAGAATGTTTTTCCTTAAAATTTATACTTATTAATAAATTTCTACTTAATAATTCAAGTAGGCAAATAGAGCAGCTGAATTTGCATTTTATAAGAATTGAAGAGATTAAATTCATTCATTTATTATGTATTGAGTACCTTTTAAGTCCTTAACATTAGAAGTCGTATATGTCGTGCTTTGAAAGATACGAAGACAAATCAGAAATAATTGCTTCTTAAGTTATATTTTTAAGAACTTCTCAACATATGTAAAGCTCAACTTGAATTTCCTGGAAAAGCTCACGTTGGTCTCCCCTCCAACAGAGTAATCAAGACTGAAGACGTCTATTTCAAAGTCATCAGCAGATAAATGGCAGTTAAACAAGGGAGGCAGATGAAGTCACTGAAGATATCATACTAAGTGAGGGGACAATAAAAATGAGGGGGGGCCGCTGAAAAACGCTAGACTTTGTTAGGCAGTGGAAGATGATATCTTAAATAAGATAAAATAGGTGGCCAGAGAGCTCTACCAAGGAGAATGGCCACCAGTGTTTAATGCCACCAAAAGCCCAATTAAATGAGGACAAAAGTGGCTCATTGCTTTAGCAATGTGACGTCAAGCCCATCATTACAACTAAAATCAGCCACTCAAATGATCAGTCATCGCGGTTGAGTTGTTAATGCTCTCAGAGTTGTCTGTCTCATGTTTTAATGGGAAGGAGCCATGAAGAAAGAAGCCAGATTGCAGGGAATTGGGTGGTGAATAAGAAACGAGGCAGTGGGCACAGAGGCTTATGTGTGAAGAAAGGAGAGTTTACAGGGGTACACGAGCGGATGTGTTTTTACTATTATCTTCATTATTAAACAATACATGAAAATTAGATTCCATCTGCATTTCCTTGGAATTTCCATCAGTTGTTTTAAGGCGTATCTCACAGAAACAGGGGCAAGTCAATAGGTAGACATTATAATAGCCCTGTCCTGTCAAGCGTTCCACCCGTCCCCTGATAGCAGAGCCACTTTAACTTGGAGTAACTGTTTAGAAAACTCTATTTCATTCATACTCTTGTGTCATAGCTGTCATTCGCAACTCCACCACTGGCTGGCTTTTAAAAAAATCCATGAAGAAGCAGCTTTTTGATATGCCTTGACAGTCATTTTATAAACACGATCCTGGTGCACAGACTAGACAGTCCAGACAAGCACCACCCCTTGGAGAACCTACGCCCAAATATGCACTACCTAACAACAAGATTCCCAAATTGGAAATAATGATAATATTAAATAAGCATGTAACACCTACTGATCGGCAAGCACTCTTCTCTGACAGTGATTCATTTAATCATCACAATTCTGTGCAGTGGGTGCTGTTACTATACCCATTTTACAGATGAGGAAATTGAAGTTAGGTAACTTGTGTACACTCATATTAATAATAAATGGCAGAGCTCAGAATCGAATCCAGAGCCCAGATTATGCTCTTAAATCCTATACTATATTGTCTCTAGATAGGCTGTAATGTGGCTGCTTTTAAATCCTGTCCCAGCAATATGACTTTGCCTATGTAGTTCAGAAAATAAGGAAGGTGAAAAAACTGAAGAGCTCTGTTTCAATCTCATAGCAGGGTCAAGGTTGTTGACAGGTCAAGATTGTAATCTGAGAGGTTGGAGAGAAAATCGAAGGTCATATACATCCTTGGAATTGACATCAATGAGGTTTGTTGTGACATAATTCTTAAAAATTAAATGCCATCTGACTGTATTGAACTATAAGTACTAGGCATGAAACCATTAAACCTGAAACCAAGCTGTGTGGTCTTAAACAAATGATCTCGTCTCTACGAGCCTCTCATCTGAAAATGGGAATAATAACTACCTAACAACAGTCTAGAGGTGGGGGATACCATTTAATAAATGTATATGAAAGAACGATGGTTATTACATGACTTGACTTTTATTTTTAATCCTTCGATAGATTCTTTCACCTAAAATCCTTCCATATTTCATCTCAGTGCTCACTCCCTAATGAAGTCATGAACTCTAAAATTCTGAGATAATTAACTTTAAGACAGAGTTCATAAGGTGGTGGAATACTTGGAGATTTTACTGGACATATGCAGACCCCTTTGCCGTGGCGTTCAGACAACACTCCAGACGAAGCTTGACTCAGCAGAGGATGGTTTTCAAAATAATTAGTTCCTAATTCGGATAACAAAACAAGGCCCTTTTCACCAATATCAGACCCCTTCCAACACAACACCTGCTCATCTATACCAAAAGGGGCAAGTCTTGGAGGAAATATTATCAAGAAAGCTTGGAACTTTGTGTCTTTTATGTTGTGTTTGAGAGCTTTTGGCATTTTATGATTGTCAGCATCTACCCATATGCACTGAAGAGTTTATTCTTTAAAATACAGATTTTCACGAGGAATAATTAAATTTGGGGTAGGTCTAAAAGCATAACTTTAAAAAAAAAAATTCATTTCCAACCATAGCCCTTTTAGGCATGAAAGTGAGAGTTGGAGGGTTATGTGTGAACATAAGTCTTGAGACAGGTTTATTTAACACGTTCAAATTTATTTAGTGGGAAGGGAAAGAAATAGAACCTACATATGGCCAATTGTGAAAAACCATTCTGCTTTAGGAGACACTCTAAGAGTGAAAGGTGGGAGCAAATTTGAAAGGTTTCGCCCCCTTCAAGTTCACAACTAACTCAATTTTAATATTAGGCTCCTATATCCTTAATGCTATCATAACAATTAACAGCAAGTGAAATTGAGATTCAATTAAAAGCAAAGGGATCAAATGAATAAACACACTTAACCCAAACCATGATTTTCCATTATCTTAAGGATGATGCCTCAGGAACATTAAGTAATAAATTGTTTTAAAATAAATATTATGATATTTTTGAGATAATTCATAGATTATTTTTTGTGAGTCAGGAGTTCCTTTAAAATATATTTATAGAAATAAACCTAGAGAAATGGAAGATGCACATATGTTACAACATAGCAATGCCACATCTGCTATAGGAAAACTTTGCTCAGGTATACAGCAGGCATAAAACCCAAACGGTACTGTTTTGATTAACAATTAAATAGGAACACAGCCTAACTGTGTACCTCACTTAGGAAATGTTATGAAACACCACACTGTAGAGCTGCTCAAATGAATAAATTAGATCTAAAAGTATCAAAAGAATAAATCTAAAAAAAAAATGCTGAGTGAAACAAATTAGTAGCAGAAGGATACATGCAGTGTGAATATATCCATGTAGGTACATCTCTACATACATATGGAGCAAAATTACGAGAAAATAAAAGCTAAGGAATAATACAGGCCTTCTTCAGAGAGGGAGTCCTTCCGTAGGGGAAGTAATTACTGGGAGGACAGGTGAAGGGTAAGGTGAATTAGGTGAATTTGTAGGATTTTCTTTTTTGATACATAAAAGTTAACCAAATTTGATCAAATGTTAATGTCTGTCTAAACTACTGATGAGAATATGAGTATCTGTTATATTATTTTCTGTTCTTCCTATATGTTTGATGTATTTTGCAAGTTAAATAATTGTTACAAAAACAATAGACAAGATACTAACAAAGATAGCTACTGTAACTGCCCTATTAGAGACTTGTTTAACATCTAGATGCTTGTCTAGATAGTTGCAAGGGGTTAAATCTCAAGCTAGCGGGAAATTGTCCATAGCCGCTGAGGTCATTTCAGTTTCAAAAATACATGATTTCATGAAATAAATCTTAGAAAAATCTTTTTTTAGGTCAAGTTCAGTTTAGAAAAATAAATGTCTCTTTTGAACCCTAATCCATATGAAATTCTAAAAGCTTTGGGGCCTTTTTTGGCTCCATTGGCTCCAGGATTGTTTTGTTCTCATATTAGGAAATGAAGACAGCCACCTACCAATGCCTGAGTGCAGTGGACCCTACAGTACTCTGCCCTGATCCCCTGGGATACCTTTAACCCTCTCTGCGCACCCCACCACAGTTGTACATGCTTTTGCTTCTAATGTCCAGCATCTGTGGCTGCCCTCCAATGACTGCCCTGGGCTGCTGGAGCCACTTGACCTACTTGGACAGCTGAAAGCGCCTGGGAGGTGAGCTCCACCCGGCCCACTCCAGGGCAGCCTTAGCTACCAACTGATGGAAAGTATGTAAGCCCAGCTCCTCTCAGGAGAAACGCTAAGGCATGGTTTGTACACCAGAGCTCCCCACGGGATCAGGCTGGGGCTGAGATTTTACCTAACTCACACCTTTGTCTGGCCTCTTACTGTTTTCTCCTGGGAACACTTAATACATTATTTGCTCACAAATCCGTGTCTCAGAGTCTGCTGAGGAAACCTGACCCAAAGCAAGCGATTAATGAATTTATTCATTTTTTCATTACACTTCATATATCAAATCATTCTTGTAAATGTTGTCATTCAAACCTGACCATCTCCAAACCTAGAACTCATATCTAGGTCTTAAGCAAAAACAGGGCTTTAAGAAATGAACAAATTTCAGTAAATCTCGGTAAGAAACAAGAGGGTACTTTAGAACCCCTCTGTCAGAGTATAATGTTAAGGGATGAAGCGGGGTTCATTCTCTCCCATGTTTTCACAGACCAATTTATAGGTTTAAATTTTTTGTGTGTGTGAGGAAGATGAGCTCTGAGCTAACATCTGCCAATCCTCCTCTTTTTGTTGAGGAAGATCTGCCCTGGGCTAACATCCGTGCCCATCTTCCTCCACTTTATATGGGACACCGCCGCAGCATGGCCTGACAAGCGGTGCGTTGGTGTGCACCCGGGATCCGAACTGGCGAACCCTGGGCCACCGCAGCAGAGCGCACGCACTTAACCACTGCGCCACTGGGCTGGCCCCTATACGTTTAAATTTTGAACACTGATTCCCAGCAGCTCTTGGAAACAGACGACAGAAGCCACAATGCCATGCGGTCCACTGTTGTGCTTGGCAGGTGATGGCAGCAAGGCTTGGCAGACATGGTGGCATTGAATGAAAGCAGCAGAAGTGCTCAGCAATTGTGCTGACACATTTCCAACGCAGCAGTACACAGTGGCTGTGGCTCTGGTGCCCAGGAGAGGCAGAGATGCCTGGTGGGCAGACGTGTCCGAGCACAGGTAACAAAAGCAGAGTCTGACAGACGCCATATGGTATCTCACTGGGCTGGTCAGAGAACGCACGCGAGTGATTCCTTGGATCAGGATTTTGCACAGGGCTGGAGGATGGCCTGAAGAGTTGCAGACAAGAGCCAGTGCAATGGGATACTGTTACTCTGATCCATGTACACCCTCAGCATGGAGAAACAGTCTCTGCTTAAAGGGCTTCCCAGTGGAAATGAGAAAAACACAATGTTTGAAGCTCATAGTCACAATTATTTTTTCTAAACAGTGTAAGACAAGAGATGACATTGCTTTTGAGAAACATTTACACTTCCAAGAATGAACGATGGGTAGGTGACTTGTACTTAGTCATCAAAGTTTGGAATATTTAATGTGGGAAAAGGAAAAAGGAGGTAATTAAAGGACAGATATAGAGATCACCAAACGTCAAAGGCCAGGTTGTAATCAAAAGTCATAAAGGCGAGCATAACAGTATGATTTTCTCTGTTAATGTTAAACGTTAAATGTGATGTAAAAGATATGTTCGAATTTCTTGAAGTTTAGGGATGAGTAGGCAGGTGTGGCATAAAGATTCTTGATCAGACAAAGCTTCCTTTGGGCCAAAGAATACACAGCTATGACTCAATACATTCTTCTGCGTCCTCTTGTTCTTGCGTAAACGGCATTTTCTGATCATTTCAAATGACAGAACAAAGTGGATTAGCCACACTGCCACCTGAATAGATGAACACGACTTTCCGTCATCCTAAATTAACTCCACCCCACTGTTTCGAATTAATGCAATGTCATGCTATTGGCTCCTTTAGGTAGAGAGGTATTGCATATTTGAAAATAATAATTGTTGCTTTTTTAGAAATCAGATTTCAGTCCACTTCCTGGTACTTCTATACAGAAAGTTAATACAATTCAAAGAGCCTCTGTTACTTTTAATACACATTTCATTGAAATGGGCATATAAATAGACAGTGAGTAAAACCATGTCTGGCTTTATTTCCATGATATATCCCTGCTTTTATCAATAATTACTGTAGATGTTCTACTCTATGTTTTAATATATAACTCTCATATTTTCATTTTGGAATTGTTTTCTATAACATACAGCAATTTCCTAAGTTACATGTGGTCTTATGCCAAACTGTTTAAAATACAGTGCTTCCTTATGGTCTCTCTTAACAAGGAGTTTTTGATATCCAATTGGAATATGCCTTCTGGAGATGTGTTCTGTTTGGAAATTACAAAAATAGAAATAGTTCAGTTATCAACTACAATTCTTATACCTAGGCACCAAGAGTCCATACATTCTGAGAAAATGTTCACTAGATTTTTGATAGTATCCTGACAATAAAACTTTTGTAACACTGTTTCCCACTGGATATCAAATACTGTCCTCTCAGACATAATAATAGAGCAAAAACTCCATTATAGAATATGTATTGTAGAATAATTATGATCAGACCTACACAGTGACAAAAGGACTAGGTATCTTTCAGAATTCTGTCAAGTATCTATCCTGCTAATATCAGTACCTTAAGCACAGATTCCTCTGTGAGTTTTTGGTTGTAAAAATGAAAGCATGAATATGTTGATTATACAACATGGGCCCATAAAAATAGGACACTAACACACATATAAAAAATATGTACTTCTCCAGTGTACTTGAAATGTAACCTAAGAAATCAATAGAATCAGAAAAAATACCACATCCCTGCATATTTTCAAACAATAAAATAATGGCAGTTTTTCCATTCTTTCAACTCCCCTTCACCTAACATTTTCTATGATTCCGTATGTCTTAAAATTATCCATCTTTTCAATCTGTCATAGGTGGGAGGGCTCCTTTCTAGGCCTTATTTCAGGAGCTTTTGTGTATTTGCTGAGCACCTATTTTAGTTTCTGGCTCTCAGGATCTCCCACCGTAATTCTCCCCCCTTACTAGTAGGGTAAGGGGGAGGAATGCTAGAACAACTTAAATTATTAGAAGTCTGTGCCATTTGGGAGACAGAACTGTGGGATATTTGTATACTACACAACATTTCCCATGTCATTGGCACCCAGCTGAATCCAGATCCAGGCTTGATCAGAGAGGCCTCACAAGATTCCTGAGTTTTCAAGTGTCTCAACCTCCCACTGCACACGTCCTCAGAATTCTGCCTCAGTGAAACAGAAGTGTCAGAAGAGAGATTCTGCCTTGTAATAGCATGAATCTTCCTTTGATATTTACAAAGATGGGCAAGTCTCACTTTATTAAGTGCAGTGGCGAATTCCCTGAAGGGATGTGATGTGAGAGACAATGCATCCAGTGGTTAGAGAATGAGCTTTGCTGTCAGACACATGGGTGTAATTTCTTACCCTTCCGCTTGGTAACCATGAACTTGAGCATTGCACAAATCAATGACTCCTTCACCAGGTACATCAACCTAGAGCCGTCACTTCATTTCACAGTCTCTCATGTCACCAATTACTGTATTACATAATCATATACATCTAAAGAGCCAGTGTGGGGTACAGATCTTCCTCGACTTATGATGGAGTTACATCCCGATAAACTCATTGTAAGTTGAAAATGTATTTAATACATCTAGCCTACTGAACATCACAGCTTAGCCTAGTCTACCTTAAATGTGCTCAGAACACTTAACTTTAGACTGAAGTTCGGCAAAATCATTTTACACAAAACCTATTTTATAAGGAAGCATTGGATATCTCATGAAATTTATTGTATACTGAAAGAAAAACAGAACGGTTGGATGGGTACAGAATGGTTGTAAGTGTATCGGTGTTGACTGGCTCGGAGCTGACAGTGATCACATGGCTGACTGGGAGCTGAGGCTTGCTGCTGCCTGCCCAGCATCATGAGAGAGTAACTTACTGCTTATCGCTAGTCTGAGAAAAGACCAAAATTCAAAATTCAAAGTATAATTTCCGCTGAATGCACTTCATTTTTGCACCATGGTAAAGTCAAAAAATCATAAATCCAACCATCGTAAGTTGGGCACCACCTGTAGTGGAAAGGAGACACATTGTGACAGCTAATTTTATGTGTCACCTTAGCTGGGACACAGTGCCCAGATACATGGTGAAACATTATTATGGATGTTTCAGTCCATGGCATAAGTATCAGATAAAACTGTGTTAAATTATATTCATGAAACAATACTGCATTTATTTATTAATTTAAAAAAGAATAAATGTTCTATGAATTCAAGTGAGTATTTTATGCACTAAATGTCAGGATTGTCCAATCTAGTGTACTGCTTGGCTTGTCATTTTTAAATTGCTTAAATATACTTAAAATAGTATTTGAGGGGCCACCGTGGCACAGTGGTTGAGTTCAGCATGTTCTGCTTCAGCGGCCTGGGTTCGCAGGATTGGATCCTGGGCAGGGACCTATACCACTCATCAGCCATGCTGTGGCGGTGACCCACATATAAAGGAGAGGGAGATTGTCATGTTGTTAGGTCAGGGCTAATCTTCCTCAGAGAAAAAAAAAGTGTTTGATAATTGAGGTCCTATTTAAGTGAGGGGAGCAACAAACTGCAGAAGTAATATAATTAGAGCAGAATTAAGATAATGCAGCATTAAAAATTTTAAGTAAATATTTATGTTTTCAAATAAAAATTTTTATTTGATTGACAGTATTAGCATTCAAGTTAACTTCAAAGTTTCCATCATAAAATAAGTATTTTCTAAATTAGTGTGTATACTGGAATAATCAAAAGATTTTTGTAATGGGTATTTGTTTAATACTAAAATGGGATTAAGAAGAAAAAATTTTAACTAGATGAATGGATCACATTAAATGTTACTTCTGAGAAAGTGAATGCAAAAAAGATGAAACAATTAAAATTGCTTCACTACCTTAAATGTTGACATTTAATACTTCAAATTACTGTAGATTAATTGACAGTATATTTAATAGTGGCATTTATACATATCATTTTAAAATTATTAATGACAAAATATTAATGTATCTATGTATTTCAATGCATTATTTAAAACTAAATTTGAAAATTACATAAAACTACCTAAAGTGTTAAGATATTGGGCACTGGACAGTCTACTTGGATTGCCACAACAAATTTCCATAGACTGGATAGCTTAAACAACAAATATGTATTTTCTCACAGCTCTGGAGGCTGGAAGTCTGAGATCAGGGTGCCTGCAGGGTTGGGTTCTAGTGAGGGTTCTTTTCCTAGCCTGCAGGTAGACCCTTTCTCACTGTGGCCTTTCCTCAGTGTTTGTGATGGACAAAGAGACCAAGAACAAGCTCTCTGGTGTCTCTTCTTCAAAGGGCACTAATCCCATCATGAAGGCCCCACCCTCAAGACCTCATCTAACACTAATTATCCCTCAAGGGCCTCATCTCCAAATACTATCACATTGGGGATCAAAGCTTCAACATATGAATTTAGGGGGACAAAATTCAGTCCATAGCACATGCTTTCTCATAATTAAGTTCAGGGTTACAAGATGCAGCCACCAGCCCCATCAATAGAGGGAATGTTGGGTCAAGCCTTTTATAATGACTCCATATGGACAGACATTTTTCCTAAACTAAACAAAATTCCCGACTGGTAAGAAATATAGAGTGTCTACCTGTACCAAGGAGAGATGTAGAAAAGAACGAGAGGTTTAACTGGAGAAGGAGAAGATCTAGAAGACAAATCCAGGAACTAGAAGAGGCATTGTTGAGGGACTAGAGAAGACGGGTCTGGGGCACTTAGGGAAGGCTTCCTAAAAAGGCAAATCTTCAGTTCTTTTTTTTTTTTTCAAAATGGGAAAGAGAGAAGAGAATATTTCAGTATTCCAGTGAGAAACATATGAAGGCATGAGACACAAGGGATTACTTCTGCAGAGTAGTACGTGGTACAGATCTATCCTTCTCTGTACTACAGAGGGAATGTGTAGATACAAACTGATGAACTTTTCTCTTCTTCCCTCTTACATACTTGCATTCCATCTAGTAAATAGATCTTCTTGGGTGTGGTGTTGTAATGGTTGGGACTGGAGAAGGGATGCTACGTGTAGGATTATTATAGAATAAATGCCAAAATAGAAAAAAAAAGTAACATAAAACTTCCAACATTCATGATTTTGCAGCAAGCCGATAGACTTGAACCCCTATGCTGAACATTATTATACATATTATACAGATAGATAGATATTGAATGAGTGCATAATTATATCCAGCAACTTGATACACTCAGAGAGGTTATATTTTTCTATCTGAGAAAACCCATCTCATCTGCTAATCATAAAGGTACAAAAGGGACATCCAAAAACAGGTGAGCAGGAAGAGTGACCAGCCAGATCAGCCATATCAACCCGGCAAATCACATCCACCACAACCAGACAATGGAGATTAATGAGTATAATTTTCATTTTCACATCCTAATCTCTGTTGGAATGCCAATGACTGTCTTTGTTTTATTTAGTTATTTTCACCCATCATTAAATGGAAAATTATATAATTCCAGCTAAGAGTTTCTTCTTGGTGGAATTTTGAATTTGAAGGAGCCCTCTGGAACTGAGACTGAATGATTCAAAAATGAAGCTATCAGAAATACTCCGTGTTATTCCCAGAACTATTTCACTCCAAACCCAGAGGCACGTGTGCATGAGATGTTCGTCTTTCAACACCCAGCAGATATAGACAAGGATAAAAAGAGGAGAGATCATTTCACCATGATTATTCTTGGCCCTCAGTATCTAATTTGTAGCTTCTTCTTGGTCACAAAGGTATTATAACATTGGCAGTCTAGAATCCTAGAATCAAGTGAATCGTAATTATAACTTAAAAAATCAGATGTGTAGGCATAAATATCACAGAACAGACATATCTAGAAAACCCAGCCCTCATTACTGATTTGTATAGAATTATTAAAAATCTGAAAGTTGATCTAATCATTTGTCATTAAATAATAATAGTTTAAATCTCTGCGGAATTTAGTGCTTTTAAAACACATCAAACTTATAACATTCGTTACCTTATTTGATGCTTACAAATTATTACAAAGAAACGTAGGAAAGGCAAATAGCCTTCTTTAATAGATACAGGTACTGAGTTTCAGAAAGATTAAACACTTTCCAAGATCACGCAGTTAGGAATTGTGCAAAATCGAATCTCTCAGAATCGAATCTCCTTACTCTAAATCACACACTGACTCTTATTAGGCATTACCAAAAGTCCAAAGAAAGAGAGGTTTCTGGGAACAGATACCGGGGCTGGGGCTTGGGTGAACCTAGTCTCTGTGTCCTGAGTCTACACATCATTTCATTTAACAAACATTTACTGAGTATTTACAATGCAAAAGGCGGATGATAGCTGTCTGAGAAATATCAAGATGGGGGCCGGCCCTGTGGTTTAGTGGTTAAGTGCGTGCACCACTACTGGCGGCCTGGGTTCAGATCCCGGGCATGCACCAACGCACCGCTTATCGGGCCATGCTGAGGCGGCGACCCACATACAGCAACTAGCAGGATGTGCAACTATAACATACAACTATCTACTGGGGCTTTGGGGAGAAAAGGCGGGAAAAAAAGGAGAAGGGCTGGCAATAGATATTAGCTCAGGGCTGGTCTTCCTCAGCAAAAAGAGGAGGATTGGCATGGATTTTAGCTCAGGGCTGATCTTCCTCACACACACAAAAAAAAAAGATGAAAAGAGGTATGAGCTCTGTCCTCATTAAACTTATAATCTAGGAGCAAGATAGACATGCATGCATTTAATAATATAAGACAGAATATTGTTGATTTTGCAATGAGTAAGCAGGAGTTCTAGGAAAAAACACACGGCGATGGATTCCATCTTTGGAGAATTAGAGTGGCTTTTTGAAAGAAGATGTCTTGGAGCTAGGCTGTTTAAACTTGATTGAGTTTTGGTTGGCAGAGAAAGTCAGAATGTTTTAGCTGTAGTTTTCCATCTGGAAAATGTAGATAGCGGTAAGTCTTGCTCACCAAATGTGAACAAGCTAATGGCACACAGGCTTACTCAGAGTCAGCTTCTAATTAAGTTATGAAGCCAATTTGGTAATTGAAAAGAAAAAACCTTATTGATGAGAACTTAGATACAATCATTGTTCTGTTGTATTTCACAAGAATATCCTAAGAATGACCTTATGTCAACCTACGACTGAAACAACGTGTCTATTGTGCTAAAAAATCAGTTACAGGGAGGAAAAATAAGATTAAGAAGGACAAAAGGTAGGCCATGCATGGTTTAAAAGTTAAGTATAAGAAATATAGAAAATTATGGAAACAATTATAAAAAAGTATAAGTATAGAAAATTGCTAATTAAATAGATTTAAAAATTGACAAAAAGAAAAATTAAAATCATTAAAAATGTATATACAGAAATAGCATTGGAAAGCTAAACCTGGAAATGACAGAATTTTTTTTGATTTTGAAGAAAAAGAAGAATACATAAGAATGATCAAATCTTGCAAAAAATATAAAAGCAAAGTTTAAGCTTATCAATGTATTTATTTTCACATACAAGTTTTAATATTTTTAAAAACATCAGCAAACAGCAAAGCTAGCATGTACAAACACATGATTTCTTAGCAAAGATCTCTGAACTGAAGCAAGTCCCAATGAAGGGGACTTCTGGGGAATAGTTACAACAAAACTACGTCTTCCTTTACAAAATGTTGGAGCGTATTTTTCTCTACCTTTGACCTAGCTGCAAATTCCCAAAATATATCAGAGAAAAAAAAGACCAATTCTTGCAAATATTTCTCATAGAAATAGGTAAAATAACAAAACAACCTTCATTGACCTTGTATCTTGAGCATTAAATATGTTTTTAGCATTAAATATGTTTTTGTTTTTTTTCTTTTTAAACCATTGTTTTCTAACTCTGTAATCATATAGTCAGGTTCAGTGAAAGATGGTAGGTAAAATTTTTGCTTTCTGATACTCTGTTTTTATCTTTGTTTTTAAATAAAACTTGAATATCCAATTATTCTTTTAATGTTTTGTCCTATTATGTTGCTATTTAATCATTAGTTGTTTATTTTAATTTTTTCTTAATTTATTTCTTTAAAAAGAAGTGAAAATTCCAATTTGACACTGCCCCTTGCCATATTCCATTCCCTCTCAGGTCCAGAGATAACTTTATTTGCAATAATTTTCTCCCACTAATAGACAAAGCAGTATTCCAAACATTTACTTCCATTTCAACACAGGACTCAGAACCCATTCTCACTGTTCCTATTTATGACACTACCCAAATTCAGAAATACTTTTATCATAACACTCATTAATTCTTAAATAAGGTCATTGAATCAATAGGTATGTGATTTTAAGAGACTCAAATAGAGAAGTGGTTGCTCTATTTATGCAAGCTACATAAGCTAAAAGGAATGACTTTACTATCATTTAAAAGGATACAATGTAGTTCTAGTTCACTTTAACATTTTCTTCTGCTAGTTTTTATTTTCTCATTGGGTTCACTGTTGTCCATTTAATGCCCATTTCAAACCTTGGCCTCCACATATCTATATTCAATCCTTTGACATCCCAGTCTCTCTCTCGCTCGCGTGCTCTCTCTCTCTCTCTCTCTCACACACACACACACACACGCACACGCACACACGCACGGCAATCCCACATGTTCATTTCCAGCTAAATTCGGACAATCACCCTCCAACTTTTGGAACACAACTGCTGATGACTTTATAACAATATTCTTCCACTTAACTCACTGTTTACTGCTATTAACTTAAATCAAAAGCTATATCCTCACTTTTATGGGTTAGTAAATTAGTAACTACAACAGAAAGGAAGGGAAATACATTTTACTTGGTGTAGTCAGAATTAATTTTGATTTTCATGTTCAAATTTCATACGATTATTATTAGGAATTAAATAAAATTATGCCTATAAAGTACTTATCAGAAGATATGGGACATACTAAGCTCTTCTCAATGACTTCTACTATACTACTATGTACAACAATACAAAGGGGTATCCATCACTGAAAATAGAATTATAACACACACAAATTGTTAGGTGTATGAAAATGATGATTAATTATATTGTTTTCCCTTATAAAGTCTGAACTCCAAAAATAAACACAGAAGTTTTGAGACAAAAATATAAGCTTAGTTGTTGGTAAATCAGAGCTGGAAAACACATCCTGGGCCTCTTGCATCAATTATCTTTCTACTTATTTTTGTTCCCTTAATTGTCTTATACATTAGGTCCTGGCCACCCACTGGGCAATGGCTGGGTTATCGTGCAGAAACAGAGCTGGCTTGACCCATCCCTTAGGGTCATAGAAGCAGCAGGAGCAGAGAAGAACACATATGAACTGTGGCAAGCCATGTAAAGGAATGTGAAGAGAGGCAAGGAGGGAGCGGGGTGAGCACGTTGACTTCTCCCCATTCAATACTGTTTTTTCTATTCTTTCCCAGTCATTTATCACTGATCACATTTTCTTCTATAAAGAGAAATGAGTGTGGGTTGAAAAACATCAGAAGCTCCCTGCCTCACATTTCCTAGAGGACTGAAGTTCCTATTTTATGGTCAGAGGAAGGAAAATAGGAAAAAGGATGGCTCCCTTACAAAGCATTTTATTTACAAAAACAACAGCAACAATATCTTCTGATCACTTATCTGCCTTATTCGTTCTGAGCAAAGTTTCCACAAGAGTTTGAGGTCAGAGCTGTGGAGAGATTGCTTGGCAGAGCTCCTCCCCTTGAAGACACCGTCTCTTATTCATACGGGTAAAATCAGTGTGACAGGTTGGCTCTACCTCTATCACTGGTGGATGTAATTGATGAATGAGAAAACTAAGAGATATAAGGAGGGACAGAATGTTTGTAGGGTAAAATGTACAGTAGGAGATTTCTCTAGACTCTAAAGCATGTACTACACGTACAGTAGAAAATTATTACAAGAATTCCCATGATTCATAATACACTCTGCCTCTACAAGTAACCGAGTGCTTATGTGACTTTTCTGGTTGAGTGGGCCCATATCAATCATGAATACAAATTGTGCATAATATCTCATTTATACCAGCAGATTCCCATTTTGCTGCCATGATTTGGAGAGTCTTCTGAGGTTCATCATTTATTATATCCTAAGTAGAATCTGAAAAATCTGTATTTATACCAACAAGTTTCTTTTTTACGTGAAACACATTTTGAAAAACTGTTTCCAAGGAGAATTTACCTCATACCTCATATTTTCCTCCACATTTCTCTATTTTGGAGAAAAATAGGAATTCTAAAGGGAGTTGTAGTGGACAATTGTTGGTTTTGGCTTCCAAGAATTTGTTACTTGTTGACGTAAATAATCCACAATCAATCTATAAATCACAATTGGGGTGAGTTTATTTTATGAGCCAATCTGAGGACTATAGCCCAGGAGAAGTAACCTCTGCCAGGGAAGGAAGCACTCTGGAGAAGGGGGGTGTACAGTATGGTTATATACCATTTTGGAACAAGGAACAGACATCAAATATGACAGAAATACCTTTTTTTTTTCTCTTTACAACAGTCACAAGATGTTTTGCTACACACAGCATGTCAGTGGTCACAAGATGTACACTAGGGTCAATTTGACCCTAGTTTCTGGGAAGAAATGCTTTCTTTAAAGAAATGCTGATGTGAGGGGAGGCACTCATCCCTGTCTTTAGGGCATCGTTCTTTGCTTTGCGATAGTGTACATGCTTAAAGCAGAGGGACAAGGATGCTTGACAGGCCGTGTCAGGTCACTCTGGAAAACAAGGTCAGGCCAAATTAGCTTTAAACCAAATGGCTTCCTCATAGGCTACAATCTACATTAACTTTTCTTATTGCTTTTCATTTATTCCATCATACCCATTTTTGGAAACTGTGCCCCATTTTCCAATGGGACACCACTCACTCTGACTGTCAGTTCTGGCACCTCTTGTAGTGCCCTCCGCCCAGATCTGGAGGAGTGGAGCACGTGATCCAGTTTTAAGCCATTCTAGGCATCATATTCCCCCAGGCAAGTGGATTCGTTCATGGATACACGCATCCCTGAATCTATTGCAGTCATCTTGCCACCCAAAAGAGCCTGAGAAGAGAAAAGAGAGTCAAGACAGAGGAGTCGCCTTGTAGATAAGAGGAAAACTGAGAAAGAAACCCAGGGAATGTATATGTCTTATCTAAGAGCTAAAAGCCTCTGGGCTTTCTACATGCTGTTCCCTCTACTGGAACATTCTTTTCCAGAGAATCCCATTGTACGTTCTCTCACTTCCTTCAGGAGCTTCTGTAAATGTAATCTCATGAGAGATATCTTCCCTAACCACCTCACCCTGCTTTTTTCTTCAAAAACTTTGCAAGGAACTGCTATAATGGCATATTTATTTGTTTTGTGTTTATTTTCCTGTTCTACAGAGGAGACTTTGCTTATTTTGTTCACAGCTGTATGTCTGGTACCTAGCATAGATCCTGAAATATAGTAGGAGTTTAATAAATATTTATTGGATGAACCAAAAAACCCAATCTGCACCTGATTTGAGAAAGGTACAAACGGGCAGAGCCTTTTTAATTATTTAAAAAAAAATTAAACCCACAAAAGTTGCAAAAAGGTGCTAAGAAATTGAGCATATCTCTCACCTTGATTCACAAGCTGGTAACATCTTGCCACACCTGTTCACCCCCCACCTCTCTATATGCATCTGCCTCCCTTTTGCCAAACCATCCACGAGTATACATTTTCTTCTCCAAACATTTAAGACACCTAACAAACACATTAGCTAATGAACAATTTCATATTAGAGGAAAAGCAACAATAACAACAAAAACTTTCTTACAAAATATCAGGATCACACTGAGCAATCTCAAAAGATAAAACAAAAGAGAAAATTATAGTTAGACATATTCCTTCCTACCCATATGGATTTTATGAACAAACCATTAACAGAGAGTAAATCTGAATGAATGTTAGGCTCTATATTTATTAGATAAGTTGGATGGTGAAGAGATGATTTTGCATAGTGGGTCACATTGCTGGGTTTTTAATGTTCATCTTTATTAATTTTATTGTGCATGTGCATACAAAGTGTAATGGGTCAGAGACAGATTTCTTGTTAAATGTCTCAAGTGTTCAGCCCCTCTTGCCCTAGTCCTTACTCATCGGGAGCCAGGGCAA
The DNA here is from genome assembly GCF_020826845.1 of Diceros bicornis minor. NCBI lineage: Eukaryota > Metazoa > Chordata > Mammalia > Perissodactyla > Rhinocerotidae > Diceros > Diceros bicornis. The sequence goes on from NC_080761.1 coordinate 52,090,588, forward strand.
GTATCCCATGCAAGTAACTGGACACCCCGTAGGTGAGTCAGTAGGAAAAATTATTTTTTTCTGCTTATTAAGGGGTAGGAGGCAGCTGTTCTGCTCCCCTCCTAAAAGGGGCTTTTCCTTACTCCAATGTATAAATAAAATTTCTTAGTGGTTCCCAGATAGCCTTATGTGTCTCCAGCTTTTATGATCTAGAGATGTTTCCAAATTCTAAGCTACATCCCTTTTGACATGTAAATACCTAGAAAGACAGACACTCCAGTCTTCCTGGCATCTTGACTGTGATATTGTGATTTATAATAATAAATATATATTTGATTTGTCCCCGTTTCTGGCACAGAGCTCCTAAAACTTCTGGAATTTCCTAAGCGAGGAGAGGATAAATGTGTCTTTTGTTATGTTAATGGGGTGATTTTTGGACTGCATCTAAGGATGGGGGCTGGTTGTCAATGAAGCCAACCATGTGATTAGAGGGTTGGAACTTACAGTCCCACCTCTGACCTGGAGGGGAGAGGGAATGGAGGTTGAATCAATCACCAATGGCCAATGATTTAATCCATCATGCCTATGGAATGAAGCCTCCATAAAAACCTAAAAAGAAGGGGTTTGGAGAGCTTCCACGCTGGTGAACAAGAATGCTTCCACCAGTCGTTGTGCCAGACCCCAAACTCCAGGAGGACAGATGCTTCTTTGCTCGGGACCTTGCCCCATGCATCTCTTCATCTGGCTGTTGATTCATATCCTTTAATAGCCTCTGTAACAAACCGGTAATCTAGTAAGTAAACTGGTTTCCCGAGTTCTGGGAGATGTTCTAGGAAATTAACCGAACCCAAGGAAGAGGTCATGGGAACCTCTGATTTATAGCAATTAGGTCAGAAGCACAGGTAACAATTGGACTTACAATTAAAGTAGAGGGCAGTCTAGTGGGACTGAGCCCTTAATCTGTAGAATCTGATGCTACCCAGAGGTAAAAAGTGCCAGAAGTGAGTTGAATTGTAGGATACCCAGCTGATGTCAGAGAATTGCTTGGTGGTGTGGGGAACACCTCCCCACAGACACACGTCGGAGTTGGGTGCAGAACCCTTTATTGGGGTTTCACCTAGAGATCTTTTCTGGGCTGTAACCATTTGGTCCTTTCTAGGAGATGAAAGGAGTTTTATTATCCTTTCAGATCAGAGCAATTAACAAAGGCTACAGATCTCATTCTCACGGTATGTCAAGAGTCTCACGAGGCTAAGGTCTAACATGAGCGCTGAGAAATCCAAGGATGTTTCATTTCCCCACACGTTTAAATAAAAGAATTTTTCTTTAAAAGAGTAACTACCTATAAATATGATTGCTTATGTATAACTTTCTAATCAGCACACTTATAGCAACTTACAAATGAAAGATTTGACCTATATAAAACAGATTCATAAGAATAAAGTTTTAAACATGTTAAGGGGCAATACTGGATTATTACCTCTACAAATAAACCCTATAAACAACTTAAGTAATAAAAAAACTACAGAATTTTAGTAGGTTTATTGAGTGTGGGTAATGTCGATATTAAAGACAAATGGTTGCTATCATAAAAACAGTCGTCTTTCAGTTCCAAACCCATCATTAATATTCTACCTTGTGAGGCTGGGCGGGGACCCTGCGGCTCACACTTCCCCTTTGCTGGCTGGTTTCCTGCTAGGCTCTGCCAACAGAGGGCACCAGAGGGAGACCGTAAAGCTGGAGGGGGAAGAGCGGGCTTGTGCCTGTTGCCCACTGTTACCGGCAGCATCGCCCAGCAGTGGTCCTGTACCCTACAGCAGTAGTTAGCTCTCAGCAGAGGGTGGTTCCGATTTCCAGTATTTTTTCACATTGCCCAAAAGAGCCTCATCATACCTCTTGAGATATACAAATAGTTGCCAGACAGTGTCCGTCCTTCAAGGTCTGAGACAAAGCTCTGAGCTCCTGAGGCGGCAGTACTGGTTGGGCAGGCTCCTTCCTCAGGGGTCCAGACCCCAGCTCTGTTGCCTCAGCCTAAGAGTTGTTGATTTTTCCAGCTGTAACCTCCCTTTTGCCTAGGCAAGTCTCCAATATATGTTTAAACAATTTCCTAGGTTAAATTGTTTCTTTAAAATAACCAGTATATTTCCCTTTCTGGACTTGACAATGACTGGTAGAATAGTTAAAAATCACTGGACCTCAAATAGAAGAAGTAATGTGAGCTTCAAAGCCAGTAAGATAAAGGTTCAAAACCTGCAACCAAGATGCATTCATAACATGATCAAGGTGTTATTTATAAACTCTGAGCCTCAAAATGTATGGATTTAGTGTCAAGTAAGCAAGCATCTGATGGTCATATAAATAAAATGGCTTAAATAATTTAAACCTCCTCATATTTTATGTGAAATATTTGGACAAGAAGATTTATTTATCTTGAGCTCCAAAATTCCATTACACTTAATGCAAATTTTTCAAGGATATGTTAAAATATGAGAAGTCACAGGTGAAAAAATTTCTAAGCAAAAGAGGTTTAATCTCAGAGGCAGCAACAACAAATCGAGAACACAAGCACACACACACACACACACACATAGACTCAGACTTCACATGGTTAAACAGTACCCAGTAGTTAATAGACCTGGAATCACTAGAGTTAATCTAGTGATCACTCATTATAAGACGCATTAAATGAAGCTATTTTCTCTTCACAATTGACATTTCAAGTGAAAAAAGAAAGTACATCATAGATACTTCACACATATCTGGAGCAGTTATAATAAAATCTTTGTTATTTGAAATTTTCACTTATTATAAAAGACTTTTCTCATACATTGTCTTTAAAATGTATTAAAACTAAGATAAAAGAAGTTCCTTTCCGGGCATATATAATCTGTTTGGGAGTGTTGTTTGTGTATGGTACAATGTGTCAGCTTGGTGAATTTTCTTGCTGAATTATTGTATTCCTTAAATGCTGATTCAGGTCAATTTTATATACAATCTGTCTTTTATAAGATACAGCAGCAGGTAAAAGAAAACATATAGAAGTGCACAAACCACCTTCAACAATAAGTTTACAATATCATGCACTGAATTCTCACAGCTAAGTTTTTTTTCCCTTCTCGCGTCCTTTATTTCCAAAATGTCCCTTTTTAATGGGTATTTCCAGACTAATATCTTGATGATTGTAAATAAGCAACTGCTTAGGGATTTTGTTTCGACCCTGTCTCAACAGTCTCTAAGGCAGTTTTCTACAAAAACTTAAGAATCTAAATCATGTTCAAGTCTCTTCCCACACAGCGAGTCTCTTCACTCTCCTGAAAAGTTCTGACCTCCACCTTTTCATCACTGAATAGCCTAGTTTTTCTTTAAAGAAGAGTCAGTACAATTCCTTGTTTCTTTTCATTTCTCATGATTTTTCGTTGAAAATTGAACATAATAGGGCACGTGGGTACAGTGATGGATGGTAATTAGTCTTTGGGTGATGAACATGATGTAGTCTATACAGAAATGAAAATATAATGATGTACACCTGAAATTTATATCATATTATAAACCAATGTTACCTCAATAAGAAAAATCAAGATAAAACATAAATAATGGTTGTGCCTACTCTGTAAATCAGCGCCTCCAAGCCCCAGGTTTTGGAGGTGTTGTTGCTTGTTATTGATGCTGCCATTTGCTTGTTTAATGACTTTTCTGAACTAATTCTGTTGAGTCTGTATTCTTATGTGTGTTCATGTGTGGCCAGTGAAACCCTTGCTTGGTTAGCTTAGTGGTTAGCTAATGACTGGACAGAGAGTTCATTAAACACCTTGTACCTATCAGTCTCCGGCCCTTGCTAAGAGGCTCTGCCTGTGTCTGGGGCACACATTTCGAGCACTGGCAGGCAGTTCATTCCTCTGCCTTAGCCTTCATTTCCATTTCTACACACGGAGAGCCCATTTATGCTTCCCAGAATCTTTTCCAATATTTGCTTTTAATTCCACTTTTCCTCATTTTCCTTGAAGAAAAATATTCCTACAGTAGAGATTATTTAACAGACATCATTGTTACTATGAATAAAACGTGAGCTCACTTTGGAGAGTTTTTAAGTATAACTGATCTTTGAAAAAAAGAGAGTAACTTTCTAGGTAAAAATCCCTGTAACGAAAGTATGTAGTTCTTAGAACTTTTTTTATTGATACTGCTAGAAGATTGGGTAGACGGCATTATTGATCTTTTCTACTTCTGACATTGGTAAGAGAATTCTGGGAACTCAATAAATGCTTGTTGATTGATGATTTGAAAGTTCTTACTCTGTCTCAGGGGAGCCAAACAATGGCTCTACATAATCTTTATTCATAGAACTCGACAGCGTCTTTTCCTTTGTGTTCTGTTCACAAATCAATTTTGGAAGCAAATATATTAGGATGAAGACACATATGTAGCTATAATTTCTTATATTTATATTTATGTAGATCAACTATCATATGTGTATGTTTGTGTTTGTGTATATGTAATACTGGAGGTGAGATGAAAAAGAGGGAAAGGGAATGTCATGATTTGTCCTTAATGATGTCCTATTCCAATCTGCTTTTAAAAATCAGCTTTGCCTATATGTATAGTTCTTACCAGTATTCAACATCTGAGGAAGTAGGATACTCATTTACATGCAGTACAAATTGTTAATTCACTCTGGATTTAGTTCCTTTATTAGAAAGTATTTGGGGTAAATTGCCTACAGATTATTTGTGTATCTCCACATGACTTTTATTAATGATGAAACCAATACCAAGACAGCATCACTGACAATAAGCCAACATAAATATCATTACTGCATAGATAAATTTGAACCCTAACCACACCTACAAAACCATTGTTAGATATCTTTGCATTATATGTCCAGTGTTATTTTTGAACACCCATATGCACCATAAATAGGTATGTGGAATTTCATATGTGTCTGTATATGAAAATTTACTTCAAATCAATTTATCAGAAGTACCACATTTAGAGATGTTTCTCTGCATCACAATTCAGACTTTCCTTCCTTCTGAAATGACAAATACAACAATTACCAAAAATAAAAAGTGGTTTTTGAAATTCAGCCTTACAAATCCTCTTCTTTTTTAGATTTTTCTGGGAAGAAATGGTTTCTTTTGCTTTCATTTTTGAAAGCTCAATCTATAACCCACTTCTTAAATATTTTCTAGAAAATTTTTGCAGAAAAAATGTGAACATTTTTAGGCATTTGTCCTTTCTCTAAAGTCTCATTTTATTACCTTTTTAATTTTAACACCTTCTAGCTATGTGACTTTAGCCAAGTTACTTAATCATCACAAGTCTCAGTTTCTCTTCTGTAAATGGAAAAGATAATGGCAATACATACCTCAAAATTTCGTTGGGAAAATTAAAAAAGTCCCGTTTCATTTGTGCTTAGTACCCAGTAAGAATGCAATAAATAGCTCTCATCAGTATCATCAACATCATCAAATGTATTCCATTCATTGATTTTAGTTTTCTGCTATCATTAGATGCCAGTGTTTTTTTTACCAGCTTTATTGACATATGATTGACAAAAACCCTATATATTTAGGTTATACATCATTAATTTTTTTTTAGGTATACAATGTGATTTAATACACATATACATTGTGAAATGATTACCACAATCAAGTTAATTAACACATCCATCACTCACACAGCTGCCTTTTTTATGTTTGTGGTGAGAACACTTACGATCTACTCTTATAGCAAATTTCAAGTATACAATACGATGTTATTAACTGTTATTGCTATTCTATGCATTAGATCCCCAGAACTTATTCATCTTATAGCTGAAGTTTGTATCCTTCTACCAACATTTCCTCATTTCCCCCACACCTCATCCCCTGGCAACTACAGAGGTCTCACTGAAGGAAAGGGGGCTCATTAGACTTCCTTTGGTTTAAAACTAATAGTGACTTTTTTTTTAAGTCACAAACTTGCTAAATCTCATTTTTATGTAGATTTCAATCAACAATTCTTATCTAATTTTTAAACTTAGCTATTTCTGTATAAAAACATATTAATTATTCTTTAAATAATTTGTAGGATTGCCTCAAATTAAAAACATAATTTCCTTAAATGTTTAACCCTATTCATAATTCCTCAAATATTTTTAACTTCACTTATAGATTTAAAATATTTGATTTTCTCTTCTAAGTATTTCGAACGCCTGACAGAATATAAACCAAAGAAGTAAAACATTTATGAGCCCTTAATCAAATATGATAAATCTAATAAATTAAACACAGAGTAAATCAGTTTATTTTAAATATTCAAATAATTTATACATTTAGTCAGGGTTTCTTTATTTTTTCTAACCTATCACAAATTTAATATCAATTACATGTTTCACATTGAAGTTCAAGATTAAAGTGTTAGATTCTCTAAACAGCCAGACGTTTAACAATGAACACCGATTATCTTGAATTTATATACAATTAATATTTACTTTATTTAGCTTACCAGCTTGTACTTAAATATCTACCTTACTTACTTACACACTTAAGAAAACAGAATTACCATCTCAGATGACCTAAGCCTGTTTTAGCCTGGAAGCAACTGTTTTAACCTGGAAGCAACTGTTTTGAGTCCTGATTCAGCCCTCAGATGGGTACAGAGTCTTTTTTACACTTATTACATCTACAGAACATCCTAGATATCCAACTCCTTGCATCCAAGTTCAGATACATGATTTTATTGGATGTTATTCTGCAATTCCACCCACATGGAGTTCTAACTAATTTCTTTACTGAGGGTTGGATCCTGTATTCCTTCTACACTCTACTATGCTGCTCAACCACAAAGCAAGATATTTCAGTGCGTTTTTTTTTATCATTTTTGACCATACCCCTGCTCTCATTTTAACGCCCGACACTCATTATAACGGCTTTAGACATTTTTAACATTTCCAATTTTTCATTATTATGAAAACACCTTTGTATCTATATATTGCCTCATCTTTTATTATTTCTTTTGGTTGGATGCTTAATAATATTTAAGTATTCATAAAATCTTACTCTAGACAGACACGTGTTGCAGCAAATTATGTTACAGAAACACTTGTCTACCACCATCACTGCAGAAGACACTGTATTTAAAGTTCATACTTGAGAGTAGACCTGATTTATCCCTGGGGAACCGTGGAGTTTTGCAAATTTTGCAATCCACAATTGCACCAAGTATTATTTACGAACTGAATAAATAATGTTTCCCAGATAATATTTTTTTCAGTGCTTTTAGATATTATAACTAATTAAATACAGTTTGTTTTAAACATTACTAAACTCATAGCTTTTTGTTGTTATGTACTCTCCAGTGGATGCTAAAATGTAATTGCACGGATCTGGGATTCCACAGAATATTTTGATATTAAAATGTGGTCTTTATATTTCAAAGTTTTGAAACAAAGATCAATAACACACAATCCCTAATTTCAAGGAGCTTACATTTTAGTGAAGGAAAAATACATATATGAAATGGACATCAATAAAAAATATGTTGTGGCAATAGAGTGCATGATATGATTGCCCCGAGAATTCATTGTGGCTGTTTAGGAACATCTTCATATAAGACATTTCAAGCATTTTGGTGTATGTTGTATAGAAAGGCTGTCACTTTCTTACAATGGAAGAACACTGTGCTGAATCTAGCTTGCAGGTAACTTTTTAGGAACATCTTCATATAAGACTTATCAAACATTTCACTGCAAGTGTGAAATTGAAATAAATGTAATATATAATTGCTTAAATTTAAATTTGGTCACTTTCTTACTAAAACTTAGCATCTATCAACATATTTAAATCTATTCTTTTATACAGACCGGCTAAAAATAATATAAAAGCTTATTTATACTTTATTAATCAGAAGTGGCAAAATATAGCCCAAGGGCCAAATCCAGCCACCCCATTTGTTTATTTATCATTGATGGCTATTTTGCAATAACAATCTATTTGAATAGTGTAACTGAAACCATATGGCCGGCAAGTCCAAAAATATTTACTCTCTGGTCCTTTATGGCAAACATTTGCTGACCCATTCCATTTATAGTAGGCATTCCTGAAACATTAACCCCAAACTTCTGGTCGTCCTAACAGCTCAATGCTTCTGGTAAATTATCACAGCAGCTGGCTATAGAATTGGTCTCATTCTCCTGGACTTTATTCCACTGGAATTATCTACTCAAGAAAGGGCGTTTGTCTACATTTTACATTTTTTCAAATGGTGGAACTGCTTCTCTTTTTCCTTTTAGACTTTAGCTGCCTGAACTAATTTACACCTAAAGCTTAATTAGTTCCCTAACTGGCTCGCCCATACGTTGTCATAGCAACACTTGGAAAATGGCCACTTTTAATTGGCTTGGAAAGAGGCTTGTATAGAAAGGAATAAAACATTTCATATGGAAATATATAGGATTCTTTTTGTGTGTGTGTGTGGTAACATTAGTTTATAACATTGTATAAATTTCAAGTGTACATCATTATACTTCTATTTCTGCATGGATTACATCATGTTCTCATGTTCACCACCCAAATACTAATTACAATCCATCACCACACACATGTGTCTAATCACCCCTTTTGCCCTCCTCCCTCCCCCCTTCCCCTCTGGTAACCATCAATTAGTAGATAATAACAACAAGAAACAAACACATAGAGACAGAGATAGGATTCTTGAATAGAGTCGAAATAGTCCTGACCTCTGGGAGCTTACCATCTGAATATATTGAAGAGTTTGGAAATAAACTACTCTTTTCTAATAAACTACAGATCCTTCACCATAAGGAAATCCTTACTCATGAATATAGAGTGAAGAGTAATTTTTATACCTCAAAGTCTTTAAATATGAGCTTGATTCAAGATTTTTGTCTTTTTGTGTATTTTTTTAGTGATGGAAAAATACATATATTAAATGGACAACTTATGGACTTTTTTGTCATGGAAAAAGGTCAACTTAAGGACATTTATTAAAGGCTCACTCTTTACCCTGCATTAAGAACACTGAGTCAAAGTGAGCATGATATTGTCCCTAGCTCTAAAATATTTATATTTTATAGAGGAGATGCATATTTACTGAGGTAATTGTGATGTAACAGGCTACCCTAAGTGCTGCAAGAAATGTATTTTGCATGATGGGAGCATAAGAGATTCACTTAGACTGGACGATCAGAGTGGGTTCATTGAGAAAGTGACATTAAGCTGGACCTTGAAATATGGGCAAACATTTTTTGAAGTGGAAATGAAAAAGAAGAGTTCTCCAGATCAAGAGAACAAGTAAATCAAATATCCAGACTAGAGATTAATGTTTTCAGTGTTACTAACTTTCGGATACAGTGTGGTTGTAAAATGCTATCATTAATAATATCCTGGTCAGTAATGAAATTATTCGGTCAGTCTTGTATTCAAACTTTGGAATTACATTTAAATGCTAGTTATTCATTTGCAAAATAAAATTCTGATTTGAAGAGCACATTAAAAAAAGAAATAAAATAAATGAGCAATTGATCTGTTCATGGTATGGTTTTAGAGAAAGAGTAACCAGCAGCATTTAAAATCTAACATCAATAGCACAATTCCTTCTCTCATGTGCCCTATTAGACCCCTTCTTTTTTATATTCGCAATAGCATTTTATTGACTAAATACACATTACAGTATTTGAGGACATACACTATGAGTGTCACAACCACATTCTCCTATGGTTAAAACGAGAAAGGAGGCTGTTCTTACATTTTCTTAAACCATATTTCATAAAGAAAGAGCTATTTTTTTCTTAGGAGGTACTGATCTCACATTAAATACACGTGCAGCACACCAATTACACATGGACAGAGGATGCCTCTCACGGAGGAAGCCAGCTGAATTGAAGGAGCCACAATACCACCTAGTGTCAGCTACTCACAGTCTCTACTCACATGGAGACTAGCCAGCTAAATTAATGTGGATAAAATAATGGAAAACAAAACCTGTTCCCTGTTTTTTTTTTTTAATTTTTTGTTTATTGCAGTAACATTAGTTTATAACATTGTATAAATTTCAGGTGTACATCATTATAGTTCTATTTCTGCATAGACTACATCATGTTCACCACCCAAATACTAATCACAACCCATCTCCACACACATGTGCCGAATTATCCCTTTCGCCCTCCCCTCCCTCCCTTCCCCTCTGGTAACCCCCAATCCAATCTCTGTCTCTATGTGTTTGTTTGTTGTTGTTGTTATCTATTACTTAATGAGTGAGATCATACCATTTGACTTTCTCCCTCTGACTTATTTCACTTTGCATAATACCCTCAATATCCATCCATGTTGTCACAAATGACTGGATTTCATCGTTTCTTAACGGCTGAGTAGTATTCCATTGTGTATATACACCACATCCTCTTTATCCATTCGTCCCTTGGTCCCTTGATGGGCACTTAGGTTGCTTCCAAGTCTTGGCTTAAATAATCTGAGAAATAAACATGCTATCTAGAACTGAGTGCTCTCTGCCCCTCCTCAACTTTTATTTATTTTTGAACCAAACTTGTGAAGAAGAAATATCAGTCTCCTCAGTGTGTAATAGTCTGCCATTCTGCTAAGACTGACCCCACAAATAACAGCCCATCAGATGACTAAACAATATTCCTTAATAGTGTGATCCGTGGGTCGGGACCATGCTAGCTCATACTAACGTCACTCAACAAAATTATCTGTGGTGCAATTCAGCAACTATTCACCCCTGTTTGTGTCAGCTCTGCTAAGGCTATTTTCACTGCTTCCTCTCCTTTGTCCTTCATTGCAGCCCAAAAATTGACATGTCTCCAAATTAGGCTGCATTGCTTTAGGAAGTTGTGTGTCTCTGAAAGTGGTTTAATCCAAACTTAAATGAGCTCTTCTGCGTGGAATTTGTCAAAGAGAGTCATGTCCTTTCACCTTAGGCTCCCTGAGAACCAGAGCCCTGTTCTAGTAATTTATCTCTCCTGAACGCTGCTCTGGTGATTGCTTTTATTGATTGGACATACAATAAATATTTTGAACTGATTTATAGTAAAACTGCTCATTTCATTTTTTTATACATGCGATGTTTTCACAATCAGATTTTGAGATCTCCGATTTCAGAAGGGAATTTGTTTATCTTCAACTCACAAGGGTTTGCCCAGAAAGTCACTCAAAAAAAATAGCTGATATCTGGCATCTGGCTTGGAATATGTCCTGCTGTATTAAAATTATATAGATATGATCTATTCTTACGCCGTAGCAGATTTTACGAGGGCTCGATCCACATGTCTTCTGACATATTTTGACAGCTTTGAGATACAACGGACACATAATGAACTGCATACATTTAAAGTGTACAATTTGATCATTTTTGACATACGTATACTCACATGAATCCATCATAACCAAGACACTGAACATTTCCATCACTCCCCCAAATTTCCTCTAGTCCTAGTACAATCCCTCTCTCTACCCTCCATCATCAGGAGTTATGGGCTGAATCAGGCCCTCCCTAACGTCATATGTTGAAGTCCTAACCCCTAGTACCTCAGAATGTAACTGCATTTGAAGACAGGGCCTTCAAAGAGGTGATTAAGTTATAGTGAGGCCTTTAAGGTGGGCCCTAATCCAATCTGTCTGGTGTCGTTTAAGAAGAGGAAATTTGGCCACACAAAGAGACACCAGGGCCATGTGTGCACAGAGGAAAGACACGTGAGGACACAAGAAGAAGGCAGCCATCTGCAAGCCAAGAAAAGAGGCCTCAGAACAAAACCAACCCTGCAGACAACTTGATCTCAGACTTCTAGCTCCAGAACTGTGAGAAAATACTTTTCTGTGGTTTAAGCCACCCAGTCTGTGCTATTTTCTTAGAGCAGCCCTAGCTAACTAATACAGCAGACAACAACTGAGGAGCTATCTGTTACTATAGGTTAGATTGAATTGTCTAGAATTCTATGTAAAGGTACTCTCTTTGGTCTGGCTTCTTTCACTCAGCATAATTTCTTTGAGGTCCATCCTGCTGTTGCTGTTTCAATACATTCCTTTTCATTGCTGAGTAACCTTCCCTTGAAGGGATATGTCACAGTTTTTTCATCCATTTACCTACTACTGGACATTTGTGTTGTATTCTGGTTGGAAATATTACAAATAAAGCTTCTATAGAAGTTTGTTACAAATGTTTTTATGGATATGTGGGATTTTTTTTCTTTTTGTGTGTGAGGAAGATTGTCCCTGAGCTAACATCTGTGCCAATTTTCCTCCATTTTTTGTATGTGGGATGCCGCCACAGCATAGCTTGATGAGCGGCGTGTAGGTCCATGCCCAGGATGGGAAACTGCGAACCTCAGGACACCAAAGCGGAACATGCAAACTTAAGCATCAAGCCACTGGGCTGACCCCTGGATATGTGGGATTTTTCATCTTGGGTAAATATCTAGGATTGGAATGGCTGGGTCATATGATAGGTGAATGTTTTGCTTTTTAAGAAACTGCTAACCTGTTTTCCAAAATTGTTGTACCATTTTACATTCCGATGAGCAGTCTTTGAGAGTCCAATTGCTCCATATCCTTGCCAAAAGTTAGTATGGTCAATCTTTTTAAATTTTAGACTTTCTGATAAATACATGATAGCATGTCACTGTGTTTTTAAACATGTATTATGCTAAGACAGTGGTGTCGAGCATCTTTTCATGTGCTTATTTGCCAAAAGTATATTTCCTTTGATGAAATGTCTTTTCAATTTTTTTGCTGTTTGTATGGGGTTGTTTGTTTTCTTATTACTGAGTTTTGAGAGCTCTTTATATATTCTGAATACAAATCGTTTATCAAATGGGTGATTTGCAATTGTGTTCTCCCAGTCTGTGGCTTCTTTTTTCATTTTCTATTAATGTCTTTCACAGAGCAGAGAATTTTAATTTCAATAAGTGAATTCATCAATTTGATCTTTTATGGGCCATGTTTTTGGTGTTACTTCTGGGAAATCCTTGCCTAACCTCAGGTCAAAAATATTTTCTCTTATGTACTTCTAGAAAGTTTTATCGTTTTAAGATTTAAATTTAGGTCTGTAATCTATTCTGAGTTAGGATTAGTATAGGACTTTTTTTGCTTTTATATGTGGAATCAACGAAGGCACTAATGTTTTCTGTCTAAACATTCTGCTGCCACACTTACTGCTTCTATACCTACCTGCCTCTGCCCTCTTTTCTGCATCCTTTGATCCAAGCTTTAGCCACTCCCCACCCCCTCTAAGTCATCATGCTTCTTGCTGTGTCAGCAATACTAAAACAGTTCAAACCTTTTATCTCCAGTTTCTTTCCTTCACATTTATGCACATTCAAGTCTCCTCTATTAAAAATAAAAAGTAAAATAACATTTTTGAACCTATCTAGCTTTCTAACAACTTAACATGAACTTGTCTTGTTCTTTCCCTACAAAATGATTCTCTTGAGAGAATTACATTTTCTCACTTTCCTCTCCTCCAACCCAACACTGCCAGGTTGCTGCCCTAGTTCTTGCACCAAAACTGCTCTTAATATCAGCCCCTGTGATTTCCCTTTGCCACGTACACAGGCCCCTTTCAGCGGTCATCACACAAGCTCTCTGGGTGGCATTTACACTGCTGACCTCTCCCACTAGTGGGAATTTCCTGGGCTTGTATGAATCCACTCTGCTGCCTCTCCTCCTGCCTGTATAACCCTGCTTAGTCTTCTACACTGTCTACTCTCCTCTCTGTTACTTGAAACATGTTTTCTCCATATTTTCTCTTTTTATTCTATATACTCTATTGGTGATCATACTCAAAATTAAGGATTCAACTACCACCTTTAAAACAATGAATTTCCTATGCATATTTCTGGTCCAGACTCTTATAACCAGACCTATATAATCAACTTCCTGCTGTATATTTCCAGTAGGAATGTCAATTACAATATATGCCAAACTTCACTCATTTTTTTTTTACCCAAACATGTGGCTCCTTCTGTATTTCCCATGCTGGTATATGGCTTAGCACTGACCCTGTCCCCTAACTCAGAAACCTGTGATTCATCCTTAACAACTTCCTCTCCTCCATGTTCCATGAAAAATAATGAATATCTTTCAGTTATACCTCTTACTATGTCTCCAATCCACACTTCCTCTCTATATTCTCTGTTTCACCTTCATCATATCTCATCTGAAGTTTTGGAACAGACTTCAAAAGGTCCCACAGATTCTAGTCCTTACTCTCTATGAATCCAACTTTCTTACTGATGCCCAAGTAAGCTTTTTGAAAGGCAAGTCTGTGCATGGGAACAATGTGTAAAAGCATGCATCTCTACTACCTGCAGGCAAAATTGCATCCATTCTCACACAACATACTACGCATTCCATGAGCTGAGTACCCTATATCTGCCAGTCTTTCTCTTAAATCTTATCACTAACTAACTCCTCTACATCAATTCTAAGATCTAGCCATAACTATCTTCTTAGAATTTCCTGAACATGTCATTTTAATATACCACCAGACCTTAATCCATGATATGTACATTTTCCCTAAATGCCCTTCCCTTTCATGTCCATTGGTGATCAACACACATCCTGAAAAGAGCAGCTCATTCCCTCTTCTGCATAGAGGCTTCCATGGCTCAGTAAAGCCTAGATGAGTATTTCTTTCTTATCCAAGCATATACTTCCATAAAAGCCCTTAACACATTGTATGATAATTATATTTTTACCTATCTTTCCCTACTGCTACACTTAAGGGCAAAGCCAGCTCACATTTTTGTTTGCACCCTCAGTGCCCAGGGCAATATTTGGCATACAGAGGTTCTTGACATGTTTGTTAAATGAATGATCAGTTTCCATCTTTTTCTAGGGAGTTTTGGTCAAATAGAGATCATTTGCAATCAAAGGTATAAAAATTTCCCTTTTTCTTTAAGGAAGTAGGCCTTGGGTTTGTTCTAATCTAAAGACTTTGATTGAAACTAGGAAATACTTCTTGAATCAGGTGTGACAAAAGGCAATTTGATACACCAAGAATACAGCAAATGTTCAACTGCTCAAGGCTCCATGTACAATCATAAACTCAGATGGCAGTAATGGTATTCAATCCCTGCAGATATCTCAACTCATCCTAAAAAAGCAAAAATAAATGCTGCTTTTTCTATTTTGCTTTTTGTCCTTTATGGTTATAGAAGAAAAACTTGATGATTTAAGATGTAATTATTGTAGTTCTAATTGCTTAACTTGATGGTTAATAGTTGGGCATAACTTAAAAATTAGAATACTTTGGGGCTGGCCTGGTGGTGTAATGGTTAAGTTTGTGTGCTCTGCTTTGGGGGTTCCAGGGTTCGTAGGTTCAGATCCCAGGCGCAGACCTACACACCACTCATCAAGCCATGCTGTGGCGGCATCCCACGTTACAAAATAGAGGAAGATGGGCACAGATGTTAGCTCAGGGCTAATCTTCATGAGCAAAAAGAGGAAGACTGGGGGCCGGCCCAGTGGCATAGTGGTTAAGTTCACGCTCTCTGCTTAGGAGGCCTGGGGTTCGCAGGTTCGGATCCCAGGCGCAGACCTGTGCACCCTTTGTAGAGCTGTGGTGTGGCAGGCATCCCTCACGTAGGGTGGAGGAAGGTGGGTGCGGATGTTGGCCCAGGGCCCATCTTCCTCAGCAAGAAGAGGAGGATTGGCAGCAGATGTTAGCTCAGGACCAATCTTCCTCATACTCATCCAGAAACTTAGAATAATTTGTGTAAACTTAAGAAAATCGTTTCTATGATATAAATCACTAGTATGATATTCTCACAGTACTTTGGAGAAAGCATATTAAAAAGTATGGCCCCTAACCTTTAGGTAAGAAAATATAGAAAAAAGTTAAAGAAAGTTAAAATAATCATAAATCCTAAGCTGTCTTATTCTCCTTTATTTCTATCTTACTGTTCAGTATTAAAGGTCCTTGTCATCATAAACTTATCAGTAAGGAAATGGAACATTGAGTCCATGACTGATGAAAGTCTTGATAAAAGGATACAGAGAGAGAATTCACATACTGAAGCCATCTCTTCCATTTCAATCACTGTCCTGAAGCCAGCCAGCAGTCATCACCACAACGACCTGTGAAAACATAAAAACCAGCATGCAAATCTGGATTCCACTGCTTGCTAATTGTGACTGTAGGCAGATCATTAACTTCTGACTCTCCATAAACTCACTTGTAAAGGGCAAAAATAGCAAGGCCTACTTAGCAAAAGAATTTAATAAAATTTATGTGTCAATCAGGATAGGCTGGGCTATGCTATGGCCAATAACAACTCAAAAACCTTAGTGGCTTAAAACCGCAAGCTTTATTTCCCACTTGTGCTCCAGGTACGTCATGGGTGGGCAGCTGACCACTCTGCTCCACATCACCCACTGTCCAGGCCGTAGGCTCACATATCCACTATCCGGAATGTTGCCAGTCTGCAAAGAAAGGAAATGGAAGTGTGGCAAGTTGCAGAGTGACTTTCAAAGCTTTGACCTCCATGTTGAAGTAACACACGTCACTTCTGCTCATATTTCATTGATCATATTTCAAGAAGACAGGGAAGTGTAATACTACCATGTGTTACAGGAGATATCCAGAAACGTTTATTTTATATCAATACTTAATATTAACATATATATTATAGCATTTTCATAAATTCAATGGTACTGGATATATAATAATATCTGAGGGCTTACTCTGTTCAGGGCACTCTGCTAAGGGCTTTGCTCCCATCACCTTATTTAATTCTCATATCGGCCCAAAAGACAAGTACCTTGATCTATCAGACACCGCTATTTGTCTTTCCTCCAATTTTTTTATGACTAACAGCACTGAGATTTCATTTGGGGTAACAGTGTATAAAACTCACATAATCCTTAGAGCTACCAGGAACCAAGTAAAAAACTTCTGGCCAAACTGTGGTATGTGGAATTCCCTGAATATAGCATCCTTTCTTGAAAAAAATATAAATAAGTAAGGCAAAGCCATTCAATCCCCCCTCATCTTTCTACAGAAGGCAGACATGATGCCAAGTGATAGACCTGCGATTTGGGGACAGTGAGGTAAAAAGCACTGGGGTAGGAAGATAATCAGGCAAATTGGCCATGACATTGTGGGAGATCAAAATTGGCCACCCTGAATTATGTCTCTTTATCTTGATTATTTTCTCTGGCAGACATTTGACCTCCCCCAAACTGCCTAAAAAATTTAACATAGAAGACCTGTTTCAGGAAGGAGCCAATATCATATGATGGCTATAGCATAATGTAAAATAAGATGCTGTACTAGGAAATATAGGAAGGCATCAACGAGCCTATCTTATCAAAAATTCTGTCTCTCCCAGGCTACATTCTCTAGGTGGCCCTGCAAAGAGTTGCCAGACAAACATTTACATTTGTAAGGGAAATCTCCATTTGTAAAGGTATATCCCTCTCTGTGCTGGGGGGAAGGGGGAATGGCCTCTCTAGAAACTTATCAGTGTGGAAGGCGAGGACTTAAATCTTCATACTCTTGATTACTGTGATTTCTGTCTCTCTTCTGTCTCCCTCCCCACCCCCCAACATCCTCCTTTGTCTTTAGCTGAAGATGGTATTTAAGATGAGATTCACCACTATTGTGTTGAGAAACTCAGTTTCCCTGGTTTCTCTCACATATATGTGTTATTAAATTTGGCATTATTTTCTCCTGCTAACCTATCTTTTAATTATTTGGCCAGCCATAAGAACCTTAAGGCAAAGGGCAGAGGGGGATTCTCCCTCTTCCCTGACAACATCATTGCCAATAAGGCTGATCTGATGCCAGCAGCCACTTACCTCTGGCCTTCCTGTTATATGAACTAAATAAGGTTGCTTTTCTTTGAGTTGATTTCTAAAAAGTTTTCTCTTATGTACACCTGAATCTTTCTTAATGGATGCAATTTATATCCCCATGGATTAATAACAAAACGAGTCACACAGAAATCATATAGGCTGGACAAAATAACAAGACTAATTAGTGCCAGAGCTGGAACTTAGATCTATAATGGCGTGACTCAAAGTGGGTGATCAAAAAGGGACTATCCAATTGATTCTAAACAGCTATAATCAGGCCTGAGATATTTGACATTTCAAAACATATGTGATAATAAAGTTATTAATAAAATTTAAATATCACTAAGGGACTGAGAAAGTCTCAATGTTTATAAAATAGAGTTTGCATAAGATCCTTCAGTTCAGTGTATCCAAGCTTTCTTATTGATATTACTTGGGTGGTGTGATTTCACTGTTTAAATATATTTTTTAATGAAAGAGCAACGATATAAATGAATGTTGGGTACCAGTACCTTTATTAAGCCTCAGTTCCCTCACATATGAATTACAGTAGTTGATTAGATATTTATTACTTTCTTGTCTATGTAATCTAGGATCTTATGATGATGATGAAAGCAGATAAGTTTTAGAAACCTAACCATTCTTTGCAGATAAGTTTTAGAAACCTAACCATCCCTATAGACAAATAGTAATTATTTGTTTTAATATCTATCTTCTCCAGGGCTGCAAACCTCATGAGGGCATGCATGGTCATGCCTGCCTTGGTCACTCTGTGCTTCTAGCATTTAATAGAGGATCTTTTTAAAATATATTAATTGATGGGTAAAATGTTAACTATTATTCTGCCTGAAAACAGACAGATAGATAAGAAAAAAATCATCACTTTAAATAAATCACAGCAATGTCTACTGATTCTTTAATTTGGAACCAGTGTGAATATTACAAATAGGAAAACCTAGGCTTAACTAAATAAAAATTTCCTCACCACTTAGAGTTATTTTTTACTACTGATCTTGTGAGTTCTCAGCCCCAGAATGTAATAAAAATAATAGCAAATATTAACCTTGAAAAAGAGATTTTTTTTCTGGATTGAGTGAGGGTAGTCTATTTGGTAATATTTCATTGATAATAAATATATTCTGAAATTTCAATAGTTTAACCAAGTAAAAATTATTATTTGCTTATACAACATCCTTGTGTGTATTCTCTTCAGTAGGTTGAGCTTCCTCCCTGAAATAATTCAGAGATCCAGCTTCCTTCCATCTGTGGCTGTACCATCTCCCTGACCTCATCTCCACTGGTATCCAGTTGGCAGAGAAGAAAAAGTAGGAGGGGAGTCCAGTGTTTTACGGTCCATGCAGGAAAGAGGTTCATATCACCAGCATTCAGACTCACTGAGGAGAACTTAAGTATATGGTCATATCTAACAGCAGGGGAGACTGGAAAATACAGACTGTCTCTCCAAACAAGAGGATAAAGGATTTCAGTAGACAATTGGTCTTTGCTACTCTCGTATTACAATTCTGTAATCTGCAATTCTACATAAAAAAATACAGATAATACTTCAATGGAAGGATGAGCAGCCCCCCCCCTTATATATTCACTCTGGTCTTTCAACTGCCCCCAACCCCAGCAAGGATTATTTTCCTTTCATAACACTAAGTTTTGGGAAAATAAATTGAACCTATCCTGAGAATTTCAGTGTGGAAGCTGCCCATGATATCCTTGAAGCGGCTTGTGTCACATAGTCTTATTTTCTTAAAACTCTCATCAATGGAAGATTCTGTGATGCTAAATCAATCTCAAACTCTGTACTAATTCACATTATTTCCACTAGAAGTTTTACAGAGACTGGATAAGCACAGAAAATATGGAATTGGAAAGACATTTAAATTGACGATAATAAGCCAGCGCTTCTCTATCCCCCTTATGATCTTCAAATGCCAATGAAACTTTCAGTAATGGGCACTGGCCATTGTTGGGCTTCATAATCATTTCACATTTGTTCAAAAGTCAATTGAAATAATTGCCTTGGTTAAAATAACTGAAGGTCCCCTGTGAACTGATTTATCGTGTGTGTGTGTGTGAGCGCGCACACGTGTGAGTCCTCTCTATAAACAAGCACTTGCAAAGAATTTTGGAATTTTTTTGCTATAGTCAAGGGAAAATAAAAAGCATATAAATAATAAAAATAAAGGGGAAGATATTGCGAAGTTATGTTGCATTATTTTTTATTTGCTCCTAAAATTTAGACTGGTAGTTCTTATGCTCATACAGCCTTACCCAGGCTTTTTGATTTTAAGCCACTTTTTACCCAATTATTTTACATGTTGAATGTGTATAAAACTTGATTTCAAATAATAGGTTCACCCTGATACACACTGACATTCACACACACGCACACCCCTACCTCACAGGTTATTATCTATGTAATTAAGAAAAACAATAGCCTAAATTTCAATTATTTATTTTATTTCTGCAAACTAATATTTTTGAAGGGTTTCTTCACAATACCAATGCCATTATTGGAAATCTTAAATAAAAGTAACAAGTTTTATGGATGTATGAAACCTATTTTTATCATAGAATATTATTCGTAAACTTTGAAGGGAGGAAAAAATAGTCACAGGGCTAAGAACGTATTTTAAAGGAGACTGCATTTAGCAACCATATCTTTTCCTTGACACAACAGCCAGTACAATTATTTTATAACTTAAAAAATATAACATTATGTTGTGTGAAAACTAATTTACAAAAATGTAAAAACTTGGGGTCGGCCCGTGGCGTAGCAGTTAAGTGCTCGCGCTCCGCTGCTGGCGGCCCATGTTCAGATCCCGGGTGTGCACTGATGCACCGCTTGTCAGGCCATGCTGTGGCAGCCTCCCACATAAAGTGGAGGAAGACAGGCACGGATGTCAGCTCAGGGCTGATCTTCCTCACACACACACACAAAAAATGTAAAATACTCAACCACTTATTTACTTGAACTACTATAAATAAATAATTATACAACTCTAATTAATAACTTTTGCATTGTAATTGTGTGGTTCAGCCAGAATGCTTTCCATTTTCCATTTCTAATATTCCAATATTCCATTACACACATATTCTAATACACACCCCATAGATATTCTTCTCTTCCTTTCATTCTGGTTGCCTTAATTATCACCATCATGCCTGCCACCACCTCTACCTACCCTCAAAAATAAGGTTACAGAAAAGATAAATCAGAATGTGACCTATCAAGGACATAACCTTGACCACTCATATGACAAAACATACTATATTTTGAAGAGTTTGAGAAATTTTCAGTGGAATTGGAACAACGACCCTTCTAACTTCTGGCTCCCTGAGGAAGTAGTTGCCACATGAAATATTTAAGATCAGGAATATCTGTGAGATTGTGCCAAATCTTTTCTCTAACGGTTTAGAGTACATTTCTTTCATTCTCCAAATATCCTCCAGTCCAACTCAGAAAATTTCTCTTCGAAAACTTTCAGAACAATATGATCCAATCTGAGTCAGACATCACCCTATAGCAAATTGTATTCCTATTACTCATTCATTATCTTTTAATTTTTTTGAAAGCTGTCTCACTATTATACTTTACTCTCTATTTTTATTGAGAACTAGATAAAATAAAAGATGAGTACTAGATAAAATAAAAGATGAGTTTACTTTGGCAATTCCATTATTGGTGTACTTGTTATAAGTAAACATGAGTGCCTCTAAGATGGGTGCTGATGATTGAAAAACAGCAATGAAAAAATATTGCAAATCACTTCTTATTGTTACATGCATTTTGGCAAGCTGTGGATCAAAGTACTGTTTCAAAACAATACTTCAAAAATATCATAGAAAATATAAGCAGTGTGGTAGGCAGAATTCTGATGTCCTCTCAAGGTTCTGATCCCCTGGTTATTCAATCAAGCATTAGGCTAGGTACTGCTGGGAAGGGACTTTGCAGATGAGATTAATGTTGCTAATCAGTTGACCGTTAAATAAGATTATCCTAGATTTTCTGTTGTGTGAATGTAATCATATGAGTCCTTAAATGTAGAAGAGGAATGCTAAAGAGACAGTTACAGAGACAGCAGGAGAGCAAAGCAGGAGAGACGAGATGGAAGGGAAAGTTAGAGAGATCTGAAGTGTGGGAAGGACTCTCCCTGTCCTCATTGGCTCTGAGGGGGGCTGTGAGCCAGGGAAGGCCAGCAGTCCCTAGAAGCTGAGAACAACTAGCAAGGAAACTGAGACTGCAGTCCTGTAACCACAGGGAACTGAATTCTGTCAAAAACCTGGATAAGCTTGGAAGCTGATTCTCCCTCAGAGCCTCCAGATAGGAGCGTACTCTTGCTAACATCTTGATTTTGACCTTGTAGGACTCTAAATAGAGAACCAACCGAGCCGTAATGTGTCTTGGCCCAAAGAAACTGTGAGATAATAAATTTGCTTGATTTCAAGCCACTAAGTTTGTGGTAATTTGTTTAGGCATCAATAAAAACCTAACATAGGCAGCTCTTCAATAGTGTGTGTGTGTTCATACAGGATCCCCAACACGTAGAGCAGAGATTGGCACATAGATTGCAGTGCATAAATATTTGACAGATGAAGTTTGTTCATTGTATCAATTACATTAGAGCCTAAAAGTTAGGCAAATTTATTCTAAAGATGGCTACACTGTTAATACATATTTGCTCGCGTGTAACCAAACCATCTTTATGACATTTCTAAAGTGAAGATATTGGTACTTTTATGTTAGGATCAAGTAACACATCGTTCAGGAAAAGACGAAAGTTAACAAGGTCCTGTTAGGGATGGATATTTCCAAGAGACCCAAGGTATCTTATTCCTCAAGTCTTTGAAGGATCATGTGGCACTATTTACACAAGCTAATGAAAAACAGAGTCTTTCAAAGACATTTAATATTCCTCTGATAAAAGGTAAGTGCATTCATAGGGTGAGTTCTTTTAAAAAATGAATATAGTTATTTACAAAATTAGAAATGCTATGAAAGAACTCAATATCTCTGTTTTCATAATTAATGTAGATTAAAGCTGGAGTCATAATCATTATTCTCCAATTAAACATTTCAAGTAGAATAGAATCTGCTACGCTCCCAAGAATCCAGATACTCAATCATAAGTGAGATGTGCTAGGTAAAGAATGTACGAAACACACATAGACACTTAAACACACGCATTCCCTGCCTTCAGAGCTAATTTATGTTATCAAGCTCCTAGATGAAGAGAAAAAACTAATAGTTCTAATAGGGGCTAGTTGTCTGACCCTCCCAGAGTTAGTGGACGATAACATCTACCCAGGTACCTCTGGTCAAGTTAAACAACTATACGTATTCAAGGCTATCTAGTGCCCAAATAGTCTGGAAAGAAAACACTAGCTTGAAGAAAAGACACTACCCTCCCCTCCTAACATATTTAATGTCTAGGATGTGACCTGCTCCATTTGCCCTATGAACATTCACCCTATGAACTTAATGTCACTTGAAAATTCACTTCTGAGAAAAGAAAGTGGAGCTGGTTCTTAGCCACACCAGGGTGAGGAGATGGCAAACAGGGCATCACTGCTCTTGGGTGCAGTAGGTAGAGATGCCAATATGTGACAGTGCCTCTGGAGGTTGCTGGCATATGTTGCTCTGTCTCAGCCCAACTCTGTTGAGTGTCCTCCCAGGACACCTGGCATTGCACACAGGTTACCCAGAGCACAAAAAGGCTGCCCAGGGATAGAGAGCTGCAGAGTGAGGCCAAGTTTAGCCCAGTGCGGACCTGGAGGCAAATGAAATCCCCTACAGTTGTGTACTCAAGGATTTTTTTGTCTGATTCTTTCTCTAGGATAATCTCAGTTCAGCTCGGCAGCTGGGGAAACAAACTAGGGCAAAGGGAGAATTGTAAAGAGTTCACATGTGCTGAAAATATTGAGGAGAGCAAATTAATTCTCACTTGTCAGATTATGCTTTGCTGCTGCTGACATTTTATGCATTAATTTCCATTAAAGTTCTAGAGTTGTGGCTCAAGTGATTACTCTGATATAAAATAATGGATTGAGAATTTTTGCATTTTTGTGGTACTATTCCCCACCCAAAGTCAGCCATTACGTGACTTTTTTTTCTCTCTTCTTCAATCCCACAATTAGACTTAAATATGAATTCTTAAAACGCAATGATCATACTTCGTCTTATTTCACATAGCAGCTAACTCAGTGTTTGACAAATAGAAGAAGCTTAAATGCTAAACTGCATTCTAAATATGTACTCCTGGAATTAGAAAACCCGATAATAGGAGAAGGGAATCCTTCCCTTGTATCTCCCAGGTTCCATTATGCACTAGCCCAGGGATAGCAAATATGCAGTACTCATGATGACTCTATCCAAATGAGTATCCATTACAGACATCACCAATCTATCACAACAGTTTCCCATTGAAATGACAACAGCAACCATCTCGATATAGACATCCAGACAGTTGCTGTTAATTGATTACATATGTCATGGAAATACAGGCAATATACTCATCAGGGAATGTTTCATTTCCTTATCGAGAGATAAGGAAATTGAAGTATAAAGAGTAAGTACTTTAGACACAGACACAAACTAGTACTTGACTGAAATGGAATTTTAATCCAATTCTTAGCCTTTGTTCTGTTTACCCTACCACATTATGTTTCTAGGCAAAAATTAGGAAAAAAAAACCCAAGACTATTTCATAATACAGTCCATCAGAGAACAGTCTCTGATTTCACAAATAATTGGTCTATCTATTACCTTTGCAACCTATTATTTCTGTAAACTGGACATGGTTACTTAGGCTCTCTGTGTTCAGTCTCTTCAAATGTACAATAGGATAATCAAAATACCTACTTAATTGTGCTTTTATTAGGAGTAAAATGAGATAATACATGTGGAGTGCTTAGTCCAGTATCTGACACCTAGGAAATGCCCATTTTAAGTTAGCATATACCGTTATTACTGTCACCTGATACACTGGGTGGATGAAACTAGGAATATAATGCAAATACTAAGATGGAAATTATGATTGTACACTAATCAAAAGCCAATTGTTCATCTCAAAGAATAGAACCAGTTAAGCATCATGAGCATTTTTCTCTCCGTTGGTTCCAGACATAATCTCCTATCATAGACAAATATGCAGGGTCCATTGAAACAGTATGTAAAGGCCCTACGCTGCTAAAAGAATGTATGGAAATGTATAACTGGATACTGTAACACATAATGGGTAATGCACTGTATTTGTTTGAAAAGCTGAAGTTTTGCTTTACCAGGAATCACTACAAGCTGATAAGGAACGAAGATGGAAGTGAATTCCTTTCTCCTTTGCTTTGGGCAGTCAGGATGACTGGCAGTGCTGTGTACACTCAAGAAAGGCTGTTGACATTGCATTGGTGAGCACTGCAGGGAAATGGCAGCACTTAAGAGAAGAGCAGAGGTGGTGCTGACAAATTAGAATGGGGAAATAAGCACCATGAGCCAATATGAAAGCAAGAGATCAGACATTCACGGCACAGGACTCTACTACCATGCTGTGTGCCGCTCTTTTGAAGGAGCCTATTAAATGACAAGGGCGACACTAAAAAATACTAAAATCTCATCAAACACCTGTCATCTAGTGTTGAAATATAGCCTCGTGGACATGAGTTACTGCCACCTAAAGAAGCTTCAGGGGCACGTTACAAGTCGTGAGGCTATCTCGAACGCCCGGGAATTCTCGCCATCGGGAGCCTTTTTAGAAGCGGAGAATTAAGCTCTATTTTTTTCACCTTTGTGCAGTTATTCCTTTTTAAACTTTGAGGAAATTGCCACTGCTGTCAGTGTCTAGCAATAAAGGACAACTATGGACAAAGTGCAAAAGAAAGGAAAACTGACAATCACACAAAAAGGTGATTCTTGCTTCTTAAAAAGGAACGTATTGGATCAGAAAATCCGAACAACAGGGGTCATTACAGTCATTCTCCAGACAAGAAAACCAAAGTCCAGAGAGGTAACGTGACTCTCACAGTCAGGGGCAGAGCTGATAGTGAATGTCCAGTCGCACTTCTAGCTTTAAGATGTCACAGCAGTGCCGCATGGTGGTACACATCCCATCCTTCAACTCAGTGTGGTTGGTCAGATTATAAGACGGTCCCAAGATCCTCACCTCCTGATGTAACACGCCTTCTCCACGCACCCTATGAACACTCATTTATTCAGTTTAAAACTAGTCTAGGTGCTGCTCTGAAGGGGTTTTCCGGATGTAATTAAGGTCCCAAATCAGTTGACTTTAAGATTGGGAGATTATTCTCAGGGGCTCTAACCTAATCAAGTGGGCCCTTAAAAGATGCTAGATTTCCCTAGAGAGAGAAAGTTTTGAAGCATGAAGGGAATTTGACATAAGGAAGTATTGTGTCCCCCTCAAATTCATATGTTGAAACCCTAACCCCCCTTGTGATTGTACTTGGAGACAGGGTCAATAAGGAGGTAATAAAGGCTAAAGGAGGTCCTAAATGTGGGGCCTTAATTCAATATAACCAGTGTCTTCATCAGAAGAGGAAGAGCCATCAGAGACCCCCCTCCATCTGCATGCACACAGAGAAAAGATCATGTGAGGCCACAGCAAGAAGATGGTCATCTACAAGTCAGAAAGAGAGCTCTCACCAGAAATCAACCCTGAAAGCACTTGGACCTTAGACTTCTAGCCACCAGAACTGTAAGAAAATAAATATCTGTTGTTTAAGCCACCCAGTCTGTGGTGTTTCATCACGGCAGCCCTAGCAGACAAACCCAAGAAGATTCTCCATTGCATGTTTCAAAGATTGAGAGGGTCATGTGACAAGGAATATAGAAAGTTACCTCCAGCTGACAGCCATCAAGAAAACAAGAACCTCAATCCTACGGCTGCAAGGAACTGAATTATGACTCAACCATGTGAGCTCAGAAGAGAACTTCAGGATCCAGATGTGGACACAACTGACTGACACCTAGATTTCAGCCTTGTGAGACCCTGAGCAGGGAATCCAGCCACACCACGCCCAGATGACTGCCTTACAGAACTGTGAGTTAATAAAGGGGCTTTGTTTTAAGTTTCTAAATTTGTGGTAATGTTTTCAAAGTGACAGAAAGCTAACACACCCAGCAATACTAATTCCATTTTTTTAAAAAGCTATAATTGATATACAAAAAAAGCGCATACATATTTAATGTGTACAATTTGATAAGTTTGAACATATACATACACCTGTGAAACCATCACCACAATCAAGGTAATAGACATATTTTATATTTTATATACCTAGCCCTCCAGAAGTGAGATTCAGAGATACGTTTTAGTGGGTTGCCCAATACTTTTCTGGAGAGAAGCTACTTTCTACATTTCTTAAATTCATGTATCTCAATGTAAGATATGAGATATGGGCTGCAGGTCCACCTGCTTCCTAGACTGTGAAATGGGTGCTGATATCCTAGGACACATTTTTCTCACCAGGGGGTAAGCTTCAGGGTCACAGATCATTTACCTCACAAGAACTGGACACGTCAATGTTGAGATGTATTTTTGCAACTTCTAGCGTATTTCAAAATACATTTTTGATAGCCAGTTGGTTTGAGAAATTAACTCAGATGGGACATTTTGATTACATTAATAAATTAGTTATGTAACTTTGAGCAGTGACAAGGGGGGTGGTGTTTGAGTAGGAGGGCACTGAGTTCTCTAAAGTATCACTACTCTGTGGTACCTGAGTACCTGAGTACCAACTGACAGTTAATACAGAAAAAGTTCAATGATGATTTAATTTAAAAGTTCCCTGTGCTTTATCATTGATGTTTAATTATAGTTAGTTCATTAATTACCTTCTTGAGAAGTGAGACTGGAAAGAGAATTAAATGGCACTTTAAAAAGCTAATTTTGTGAACAATTATATGAAGCCAAATATAATTGATAATTGCTGTAACAACTGGTCCTGAGGCATTCTTCTTTAGAAAAATTGTTGTTTAGACTTTGATAACAGGAGAGAACAGAAACTCTCTTCATAAGTTTGAATAAGCATGAAAAAGTCAAAATAAAGACAATTAAGCTTTTCACAAAATCTGGCTCAAGCTAAAGCTGGCAACTTGGGCAACATAAATTTTAACACTGATTGTGGAAAAAAAAATACGGTTGAGGATGACCAGACTTGAAGGTGGGAAATAGTCACAAAAATGTGGATTTGAAAAAGACAATGAATCTTGCGAGCCTTTTGTGTCTTTTTGAGGGAAGAGTAACTGTCTTGAACCTCTCTTCCTTAGGGCTTATCTGTATCATTTAGAGTTTTCAAACTGGAACCACACGGCAAACTGAGCAGATGGTCTTAAAATATCATTATCAAACACCCACTTTGTGACAGGTACCACGCTAAATGTTAGGGAAAGACCTAACCCTTCACTCAAACAGCTTACAGTCCAGCAGGGCACAAACAAGCCAACACAGCGAAGCACGTGAAGGCCCAGGAAGAGAGCGACTCAGGGAGAAAGGGCGTGCATTCTTCCTGAGTCGGCTAGACAAAGACCAAACAGAGACCAGGGTGTGGAAGGTGCAAACAGCACCTTACGGGGCAGCCTGGGCGGTGCTGAGACCCTGACAAGGAAAGCATTCCAGGCTGAGAGAATGTCGTGGGAAAGACTGGCAGCCAGGAGAAGAGTGTGGGAAAACCTTCAGGTCAGGCAGCTTGAAACCTTTTCCTAGAAGAGATTCAGAGGTTTTGAAAAAGATCCTGACATCAATACACACTTTCATTAATGTATTCACTCATTTAAAGTCAAGTATTTCTGGCTATCCATGTGCTTGACATTGGGCTCAGGTGACCAAAATTTTACCCAGTCAGACTTTCCCTCGGGGATCTTACAAGGCATCAGGAGGAGGCGGAGTCAAGATGGCGGCGTAGGCAGACTCTGAACTCACCTCCTCCCGTGGACACAGCCAATTTACAACTACTCGTGGAAAAATTACCCCTGAGACAGAACTGAAAACTGGATGAGAGGAACTCCTGCAACAATGGACAATCCTAACTGGGGTAGAAGAGGCAGAGACTCCCTTCTGGAGAGGAAAAACGCCGCCTTCACAAGCCGCCAGCTTCACGGCTGCCGGGAGCAGCTCACAGGTACGCACCCTCCCTGGAGGCGCAGGGCCCTGAGCCGGGGAGCGCCCCCGCTGTGGGCATTTTGTGGACCCAGCAAAATCGAGACCAGCGGCATAATATCTGACTGTGCCTGCTACTAAAACACTGGGGAGGACCCCCAGAAAACCCGGTTCACAAAGAAACTAAAACTGGCTCTTAAAGGGCCCGCGCACAAACTCACCCGTTCCAGAAAGCATCCTAAAATCACCAGAAAGAAAGGTGCACAGTGCTTTGGTGACAAGAGACTCACCTAATAGGCCCTGAGTGCATCTCAGTGAGGGGTGAGACCTCTCCAGGGACTGGGACATTGGCGGCGGCCATTGTTGTGGCCTGGTGTGAGCGTGCTGACACAGACGCCATTGGAGTTCTCCCTGGGGCCTGCTAGCCCAGGGTCTGCTCCACCCGCTAGAGCACCGATTTAATCCAGCTCAGCCAGGGCAGACAGCCCACCCTAGAGACTGGCCCCACCCAACAACAAGCCCTCAGGCAACGTGTGGGCCTGCATAGATTGGTGACTAGATTCTCTGCAGCCTGGCAACTGAGCAGACTTGAGCGGGCAGGGTGTGCACAAGGAGCGGGTGGAGAGTGTGGGGTGGTGGCGGAGTGTGTGGGGCTCCCGCCGTGGTGAGACTGGGTCCGCTTGGGGAGGTAGGGGCACTCACACGGGGCAGGACTGTGTTGGCAGTGGTGTGGACCTGTGGGCAACAGGGCTTGTCAGCTGCAGAAGACTTGTGCTTCTCAAAGACCCACATAGGAGGTTTGCCCCACCTTCCAAAACCTGAAACAATTGGGTGCTCCTGTGCCTGAGGCCAGCTCCACCCAGCTGAATCCTCAGAGAGCTGACAAGAGACCTAATAGGCTAGAGGCTTACAGCAATTGTAAGGCCCTGAGCCTAACAACCTGCCACGCTGGGGGCCTACTCAGTTAAAAGAAATACTGCAACACAAATGTGGTATTAGAACTTACAGCCAACCGTGCTGGGGCTCCGCAGTCCTGATAAAGAGACGGAAGGGCCCACAACAACTACAAGCAGCTGAGCATTACAACAGCTGGCCAGGAGCATAACTCAGCCTCCCTGGGCGCCTATAGGGAGAGCTAACAGGCCACAATAGAAGGACACACGTAGCCCACATAGGGGTCACCCCTGGAACATTGAGAACTGAGGGAAGCACACTGGAAGCCTCCTAAGGCATCACTTACATAGGGTCACCTATCCAAGAGCAGGAGACGTAGCTGACCTACCTAATACGTAGAAACAAGCACAGAGAAAGAGGCAAAATGAGGAGGCAAAAGAATACATTCCAAGTAAGGGAACAGGACAAAACCCCAGAAAAGGAACTAAGTGAAACAGAAATGAGCAACCTACCTGACAGAGAGTTCAAACTAAGAGTGTTAAGGATGCTCACTGATCTGGGGAGAAGAATAGATGAACTCAGTGAGAATGTCAACAAAGAAATCAAAGATATAAAAAAGAACCAATCAGAAATGACAAATACAATACTGGAAATGAAAAATTCATTAGAGGGACTCAAAAGCAGAGTAGAGGATACAGAAGGACGGATCTGTGAGCTAGAAGAAAGACTAGAAGAAATTACCCAAGGTGAACAGGTAAAAGAGAAAAGAATTAAAAGGAGTGAGGACAGTCTAAGGGACCTCTGGGACAACATCCAGTGCAGTAACATCCGTGTTATAGGTGTCCCGGAAGGAGAAGAGCGAGACAAGGGGGCAGAGAATCTATTTCAAGAAATAATAGATGAAAACTTCCCAAACCTAAGGAAGGAAACAGACATCCAGGTACAGGAAGCACAGAGAGCCCCAAACAAGATAAACCCAAAGAGGCCCACACCAAGACACATCATAATCAAAATGTCCAGAATTAAAGATAAAGAGAGAATCCTAAAAGCCGCAAGAGAATGTCAAGTTACATACAAAGGAAACCCCATAAGGCTATCAGCTGACTTCTCAGCAGAAACCTTACAGGCTAGAAGAGAGTGGCACGATATATTTAAAGTGCTAAAAGGAAAAAACTTACAGCCAAGAATACTCTACCCAGCAAGGTTATCATTCAAAATGGAAGGAGAGATCAAAATTTTCCCAGATAAGCAAAAATTAACGGAGTTTGTCACCAAGAAACCAGTGCTACAAGAAATGTTAAAGGGACTGATTTAAGGGAAAAAGAGAAGACCAAAAATAGGAAAAATTATTTATTTCCATGATTAGAACGTAATGGATACAAATGTACAAAAAAGAGGTTAGATATGATATCAAAAACATAAAAGGAGGGAGGAGGGGAGTTAAAGAGTACAGCTTTCAAACAGAGGTCAAACTAAAGTGACCATCAATTCTGTATAGAAGAAGTAAGGAACAGAGAAGGACTACTAAAACACTGAGAAAAAAAAAATTAAAAAATGGCAGTAAGTACATACTTATCAATAGCTACTTTAAACATCAATGGACTAAATGCTCCAATTAAAAGGCATAGGGTGGCTGACTGGATAAAAAAACAAGACCCATATGTATGCTGCATACAAGAGACACACTTCAGACCTAAAGACACTCACAAACTGAAAGTGAAGGGATGGAAAAAGATACTCCACGCAAATGGCAATGAAAAGAAAGCTAGGGTAGCAGTACTCCTATCAGACAAAATAGACTTTAAAACAAAAACTGTAAAAAGAGACAAAGAAGGGCATTACATAATGATCAAGGGAACAATCCAACAGGAGGATATAACACTTGTAAATAGCTATGCACCCAATGTAGGTGCACCTAAATATAAAAAGCAATTATTAACAGACATAAAAACAGAAATAGACAGTAACACAATAATAGTAGGGGACTTTAACACTCCACTTACACCAACGGATAGATCATCCAAACAGAAGATCAATAAGGAAACATTAGCCTTAAACGACACACTAGAACAGATGGACCTAGCAGATATATACAGGGCATTCCATCCAAAAACCGAAGAATACACGTTCTTTTCAAATGCACATGGGACGTTCTCCAGGATTGATCACATATCAGGCCACAAAACAAGTCTCCATAAATTTAAGAAGATTGAAATAATACCAAGCATCTTTTCTGACCACAATGGTATGAAACTAGAAATCAATTATAGGAAGAAAATCAGAAAAGCCACAAATACATGGAGATTAAACAAAATGCTACTGAACAACAACTGGGTTAACGAAGAAATCAAAGAAGAAATCAAAAAATACCTGGAGACAAATGAAAATGAAAATACGACATGCCAGAATTTATGGGATACAGCAAAAGCGGTTCTAAGAGGGAAGTTTATAGCGATACAGGCCTATCTCAACAAACAAGAAAAATCTCAAATAAACAATCTAACAATGTACCTAAAGGAACTTGAAAAAGAAGAACAAGCAAAGCCCAAAATCAGTAGAAGAAGGGAAATAATAAAAATCAGAGCAGAAATAAATGAAATAGAGACTAAAAAAACAATAGAAAAAATTAATAAAACCAAGAGCTGGTTCTTTGAAAAGATCAACAAAATAGACAAACCTTTAGCTAGACTCACCAAGGAAAAAAGAGAGAAGGCACAAATAAGTAAAATCAGAAATGAAAGAGGAGAGGTTACAACAGACACCTCAGAAATACAAAAGATTATAAGAGAATACTATGAAAAGCTATATGCCAACCAATTTGACAATCTGGAAGAAATGGATAAATTCTTAGAATCATACAACCTTCCAAAACTGGATCAAGAAGAAGTAGAGAATTTGAATAAACCAATCACCAGTAAGGAGATCGAAACAGTAATCAAAAACCTCCCCAAAAATAAAAGTCCAGGACCAGACGGCTTCCCTGGTGAATTCTACCAAACGTTCAAAGAAGACTTAATACCTATCCTTCTCAAACTCTTCCAAAAAATTGAGGAGCGGGGGAAGCTCCCTAACTCATTCTACGAAGCTGACATTACCCTGATACCAAAACCAGACAAGGACAACACAAAAAAAAGAAAATTACAGGCCAATATCACTGATGAACATCGATGCGAAAATCCTCAACAGAATACTAGCAAATCGCATACAACAATACATTAAAAAGATTATACACCATGATCAAGTGGGATTTATTCCAGGTATGCAGGGATGGTTTAACATTCGCAAATCAATCAACGTAATACACCACATTAATAAAATAAAGAACAAAAATCACATGATCATCTCAATAGATGCAGAGAAAGCATTTGACAAGATACAGCATCCATTTATGATAAAAACTCTGAATAAAATGGGTATAGAAGGAAAGTACCTCAACATAATAAAGACCATATATGACAAACCCACAGCTAATGTCATCCTCAATGGTGAAAAACTGAAAGCTATCCCTCTAAGAACAGGAACCAGACAAGGATGCCCACTGTCACCACTCCTATTTAACATAGTAATGGAAGTCCTAGCCAGAGCAATCAGGCTAGACAAAGAAATAAAAGGGATCCAAATTGGAAAGGAAGAAGTGAAACTGTCACTATTTGCAGATGACATGATTTTATATATAGAAAACCCTAAAGAATCCACCAGAAAACTTTTAGAAGTAATAAACGAATATGGTAAAGTTGCAGGATACAAAATCAACATACAGAAATCAGTTGCATTTCTGTACACTAACAACGAAGTAGCAGAAAGAGAAACTAAGAATACCATCACATTTACAATTGCAACAAAAAGAATAAAATACCTAGGAATAAACTTAACCAAAGAGGTGAAAGATCTGTACACCGAAAACTATAAAACATTGCTGAAAGAAATTGAAGAAGACACAAAGAAATGGAAAGATATTCCGTGCTCTTGGATTGGAAGAATTAACATAGTTAAGATGTCCATATTTCCTAAAGCCATCTGTAGATTCAATGCAATCCCTATCAAAGTTCCAACAACATTTTTCACAGAAATAGAACAAAGAATCCTAAAATTTATATGGAACAACAAAAGACCCCGAATAGCTAAAGGAATCCTGAGAAAAAAGAACAAAGCTGGAGGTATCACACTCCCTGATTTCAAAATATACTACAAAGCTATAGTAACCAAAACAGCATGGTACTGGCACAAAAACAGACACACGGATCAATGGAATAGAATCGAAAGCCCAGAAATAAACCCACACATCTATGGACAGCTAATCTTTGACAAAGGAGCCAAGAACATACAATGGGGAAAAGAAAGTCTCTTCAACAAATGGTGTTGGGAAAACTGGATAGCCACATGCAAAAAAATGAAAGTAGACCCTTACCTTACACCATGCACAAAAATTAGCTCCAAATGGATTAAAGACTTGAATGTAAGACCTGAAACTATGAAACTTCTAGAAGAAAACATAGGCAGTACGCTCTTCCACATCGGTCTTAGCAACATCTTTTCAAACACCACATCTGACCGGGCAAGAGAAACAATAGAAAAAATAAACAAATGGGACTACATCAAACTAAAAACCTTCTGCACAGCAAAGGAAACCATCAACAAAACGAAAAGACAACCTAACAATTGGGAGAAGATCTTTGCAAACCATATATCTGATAAGGGCTTAATCTCCAAAATATATAAAGAACTCATGCATCTCAACAACAAAAAAACTACCAACCCAATTAAAAAATGGGCAAAAGACCTGAACAGACATTTCTCCAAAGAAGATATACAGATGGCCAATAGACACATGAAAAGATGTTCAAAATCATTAACTATCAGGGAAATGCAAATCAAAACTACAATGAGATATCACCTGACGCCTGT
Source organism: Diceros bicornis minor (assembly GCF_020826845.1). Classification (NCBI taxonomy): domain Eukaryota; kingdom Metazoa; phylum Chordata; class Mammalia; order Perissodactyla; family Rhinocerotidae; genus Diceros; species Diceros bicornis. The sequence goes on from NC_080761.1 coordinate 52,125,299, forward strand.
CAGAATGACTATAATTAACAAGACAGGAAACAATATGTGTTGGAGAGGATGTGGAGAAAAGGGAACTCTCATACACTGCTGGTGGGAGTGCAAACTGGTGCAGCCACTATGGAAAACAGTATGGAGATTCCTCAGAAAATCAAGGATAGAACTACCATATGATCCAGCTATTCCACTGTTGGGTATTTATCCAAAGAACTTGAAAACACCAATTTGCAAAGGTACATGCACCCCTGTGTTCATTGCAGCATTATTCACAATAGCCAAGACTTGGAAGCAACCTAAGTGCCCATCAAGGGACGAATGGATAAAGAAGATGTGGCATATATACACAATGGAATACTACTCAGCCATAAGAAACGATGAAATCCAGGCATTTGTGACAACATGGATGGACATTGAGGGTATAATGCAAAGTGAAATAAGTCAGAGGGAGAAGGTCAAATACCGTATGATTTGCTTCATTAAGTAGTAGATAATAACAACAATAAACAAACACATAGGGACAGAGATTGGATTGGTGGTTACCAGAGGGGAAGGGGGGAGGGAGGAGGGTGAAAGGGATAATTTGGTACTTGTGTGTGGTGATGGGTTGTAATTAGTATTTTGGTGGTGAACATGATGTAGTCCATGCAGAAATAGAAGTACAATGATGTACACCTGAAATTTTTACAATGTTATAAACCAATAAAAAAATAAAGAAAGAAAGAAAGAAAGAAAGAAAGCTCCAGAAAGCATCATGGTGGGAAGAATTCCCACATAGCTGAGATATGTAGTAATGGGTACCAAAGCTTCCAGCCATCAAGATTGGATGAGGTTCACCGGGCTACGAAGGTCCAATTAAGTCAAGAAGCTGTGACTGCACAGAAAAACAATGAAGGTATTTCTCATCCTGTAATCCTTGGCCATCGCATCTAGACTGGGTCACGCCAGTGTTAAGAGAAATCGTCTATACTCAAGATAATGAGTAGTTGTCCATATAGATTAAATACAAACTCTACTTGGTCATGGAAAAAAAATCAGTATAGCACGAAGATTGAGAATATGGATTCTAGAGTCAGACTGTCCAAATTCAAAACCTAATTCTGCCACCTGTTAGTTGTGTGACATTGTTACTTAAATGATCTGTACATGTTAAAATAAATGTGATAATAGTAAAAAAAAAAAAAAAAACAAGGCATCAGGAGACAGGCAGGAAAGGAGGCAAAAACAACTGGGGCAGTTGTAGCCCTTCTTCTTCCAGCATCTCAGAGCACAGGCTTTTTCTTCGTCAAGCAACAAAATTTCAGTCTTGGTGGATGAATTGTGATTGGTCTAAACCATCATGGCCATCCCAGCTCTCTTCACCCAAATCTCCTTTTCCAGCCTCCCCTGCAGCGGAGAATGGCCGGACAGCAAGTTAATACTTAATGGTAAAGGATTCTGCATGTGTTTTGGTGTTACATTTACATTATACATTATGTTATGTATACTACACACACACACATATAGATCTCCATGGTGTATATGACTATACTTACATGTATGTGTAACATATATGCATATATTATCTCTTCCACATAACAGTTCTTCAGATACCTGCTTAAAATGGCCATACCAATACCTATGTAGACATCAGAGCCTAAAGTTCCCCAGTCCCATGCCACACACCTCATGATAAAGTCTTTAGTCTCCATTTTTCTCTGCTAGCCCTGCTAGGGACATACTCTGCTGTGTCAGTGCCTTTTAAGACATACGTTTCTCAGATCAGGTAAGACCTAGCAAAGCACAGTGGAACTGCTGGCTTTCTTGGCGCGTAAAATAGTCCTTACTTTTACCTAGAAATAAGCTCTATTGCTAAGCTGAAAAATAGCCATTGCCTTTGGCAGTTTTATTATCGATGGGTCCCTTTTGCTGGGAGAATCCTGACTGCCAAACTCTTGGACTCTCCTCTTTATTAATGATGCTAAGTTTGGAAGCAAACATCACCATAATGATGAGTAATGTTTTTATCACTGATACAGCCCCAGTGTTGTCAAAGTTACTTCTGCCCTTCCACCAGTCAGATCCATCTTTACCACAAGATTGGTACCTGAAACACACACAGAGAAACGTACTAACTTTGCTTCTGCCATCACTGTGTTCTCCTGTATCCACATTACCCTGCACATGGGCTCAGACCATAACACAGTCTCACCCAGTGATGCTAAGTAGGTGTGCTGGATTTGATTCTTCTGATTCACCGTGGGTTATTTCCAAACTTGAGCAGTCTGCTAAGATTCCCTTTTCCTGAAGTATTGAATTTCTTTCTTTCTGCAGCTGGTCACAAACAGGAAAGCATTCTGAGCAATAGCATAGCACAGACTTAGAGCAGAATACTCACTCTATCCCTTCATGTCTCATTTCCTGTGAGGTCTTCCTTGCATCAGGATGGAGTGCCAGGTGTCGCTTGTGGAGGGACCAGGCCTCACGGGAAATAACTTCAGCCTAAACCTGGGAGTATGTGTGGATACGCCAGCCCCTTTCATCTTTGAGACATTGAAGTGGTCTGGGGTTGGAGAGAAGAAAAGATTCTTTCTCCCACCGCAGTCTGATCCAACCGTTGTAAAGAGTAGCAGAAATGAATGCATTGCATTATAAACATAGGAAACAGAATTGAAGTGAATCATTTGGTATATAAAAGAGATAATAGTAAGAGACACTCGGGATACACCCCAATAACTCAGAATCCAGAAGATCCTATTATGAAGAAAGCAACTTCCACAGCAAACAGAATTAAGCGTACTCTCTCCCAAATGACAAGTAAGGAATCTGTCAACACTTTGTCCACTGAAAGAACCAGTAGGGCAGACAGCAATGACACATCAGACCAGAGAAGAGAGCACAAAGAAAACAGTTTGTTATAGTAGGTACCCCAGTAGTGGGATGGGTAGAAGTTCCACCCTAATATGAGAGTCGCTGACAAATTGCTCCACACAAAAAATTTCGTCAATTTGCAAACCCACTAACAGTATATGAGAGTAAACAATTCTATCTTCATCTGCACTGGATATTACAGTGTTTTAAATATTTGCTAATATAATAAACTTATTTTGTTTTATTTTTATATTCAAGACTGAGAGAGACTTTTCATACATCTATTGCTAATTTATATTCATTTCTCTGCAAATTAGTAAAAAAAATTGGCAATAGATATCACAATAATAATCACTGATATTAAATAAGAGATTCCGCTATGCTCCCTTGAGTCAAGTCTCAGATGGGCATGCTGCTAAGTCAACAAGTTTCTCGTGGATCCCACTCTTCTTTCTAATGTTTGTAATTGAGGTGATGGACATTCTGATAATTGGATGCAGGATGTGGGAATTACTTGCTTCCCATACTAGCCACCAAATTAAGTTTAACTTGCGTATTGTTTTGTGTCAACAAATCTGCTTATGTCAAGATGCCAGATTAGACCCAAGGAGAAAGAAGAGGACCTGATTCAGGATGTGGGTATATTTATAATGCTTTAAATCTAATTGTTTCTTGGTAACAGAAACAAGCACAGGCATTATAATTGCCTTGTGTTTTTTCTATAATTGCTTCAAATCCTTTTTGGATGTAGGTGCAATAAGCTCTCCTTGATTGTGAGTTTGTCTAGAGCCAATTAAATTTGTATTCCCAAGGTTTAGAACAGTGCCTGGCACAGGCAGTTATTAATAAGTATTATGAAATGGTTTCTGATTATATGAATGGGTTTAAAAGAATTAAAATAACAAAACAATAACAATATGTAAGTGACATTCAAGACTATAAATTCTTATAAACATCAACAACAAAAAAACCTATCCTGACATCTCTTTTTTCATGCAGTTGAAATTCTAAAAATGTCATTCTATTGACAAAGTGCTTCTCTCTTCTCATCATTCATGACAATGCTTCGTTCTCTCTCATTTTATGGATAGAAGCTATTGGCATTTTCCTACAGAAGCATTTGTGAGGATTATACATTCTCACAGTTTGGTGCATTCTTTGATAGAAAAATGTGCTGCATTGACCTGATAGTTGTAAAATACTTGTGATTTACTGTCTTTCTTTTCTGTGGATGATGAGAAAGAGCTCTTCTTTGCTAAATAGTAAAGATGAATTATTTTTCTACATAAATATTATCAGTAATAGCATTTATCTTCTTGATAAAAATGGAAAAGAATATTTATCTTTAAGAATTTCATGGAAAGCAGGAAATTCAAGGCCAATAAATACCTTTAAAAACTCATTAATCTTTGTGAATTGAAAATAAATCCTATAGGAAATGTATTATACCTTCCCTTTTTAAAAAGCATTCTTTTCTGATTTCATTTTTGGTTACAAAGGATACATGATCTTATTTTCTCTAATTAGACATTATACATCTATTTAAAAAAAATTGAAAACCATATATAACTCATCACCACCAAGGGATAAAAGCTAGTAACAATTTATTTTTTCTACATATGAGTATATATTTATAAAACAGATAACATTTTGTGAATTCTATTTGCAAGTCTGTTAAAAAACAAAATTGTTATTTCATGACCACGTTCCCATGTCAATAAGCGCTGGTTTAAAAGACATTGTGGGGACTTGATTACAATTTATTTACCCATCTGCCTACTGCAGGAATTTTAGACTGTTTACAGTGTTGGTTAAAATAAACACTACAGTGAATATTTATGACTCTGTATTCAGTCCACCCTGAATTTGAAACCCAGCATCCCTACCAAATAGTTATGTGCTTTGGGGTACTTCCTATTTATTCCCCTCAAAAGGAGATAAAATAATTTAAAATTTTTAAATGCTTAATATCTAATGTCAAATGTTTTTCCCAGAAACCTATACATATTCACTTTGCCATCTACAGTATATGAGTATTCCCATAAGATTTAATATTTCATTTTATTAATGATGTTTATCCCTGGAAACTCAGCCACTGACTACATTTTCAAGTAAAGACCATCACATATGCTTTGGTGTAATGCCTTATGTGAAAGTACAAGTACATAGCTTATACTTTTCCTTCCTAATGGCAAATGGAAGGCATCGTTTAAAGACAAATTAAAATCATACAATTACACGTAAAATAAATTATGTAATCATCTCTCATGCCCCCACTACTACTATCTTACTTCCTAGAGGAAATAAATTTATGTTAGTTTTGTGTATATATGCACGCATACACATACACTCTCTCCTATATATAAATATAAATAAATATACCTACACATACATACACACACACGTTAGACATGTTGTAGAAGTAGCTTTTCCTTTCTTCAAAATTGGGATCATATTCACTGTAGTGTTCTGTACTTTTTGCTACTTAACATTGAACACGTCATGGATATGTTTTCTTTTGTATTCTACAGCTCCCTTTTGAATATGACAAAATTTTCACTTATCCCAACATATCCAGTTCACGTCTCCTAACTCAGCCATCTCAACTTATCAGAAAATATAAGTATTTTGAATTCGCTATAGACTCTTTCCATTTCCATTCTTGTTAGCATCATCAGAAAGGGCCAAGAATTGAATACAATGCAAATTTGTTTTTTCTTGTGACGCTACCTCTACTTTGAATTTTTAAAAATAGTTATGTATCAACAAATTACAGTAAAATTAGTTTCTCACATGATTTATTTTAAAAGGAAGAGAAAGGAATTTTGTACTTTTGTTGTTGTGGAGCTGTCTTTGGGTGGTGATTTGGAACAGCGTGAAGAGGTGAACGTCTTCACTTCGTCCCTTAAACTAAACTGAGGGCCAGCATCCTCATATCAGATTAGGAGTCTTTAAGTTAATGGAGGATGTGGCAAGAATGAAGGAATGGCGGATGTATACTGGCTGCGTGTGAACAAACCTTGAAAACGTCATGTGGAGTGAAGAACCAGGCACAGAAGGACACCAGCTTGTCTTCTTGCTCTTCTAGTTGTGATGTCATTTTCCTCATCACTCTCAAAGCATTACAGGCTAAACACGATTACTTCAGAAGAACATAACTGAACATTCTTCAGAGGTAAGGAATCTCCACAAGCCGCAACCACTACCTGTAGGTGCGTAAACAGACACCTGCGCACCATGCTAAGGCGCGCCATGATTGAATTCCCATAGCCCACCCCCTGTCCCCGCTCACTGTTCCAACTCCGTCTCCTGCTATCCCGACTCACCCAAAAGGCTCAACTTGCTGGATGAGTCTCACCTGCATCTCTCGCCCACAGGGCGCTGCAGGACACACCTTTCAGCCGAGAACATCTTTTCCTACCTATTCTTGTGACTTAGGTATCAGCCAGATCTATGTGACCAATATTTCTGCTGAAGTAAGCTGGTCCCAGAACAGAGTCCTGTGGCCTCTAATCAATGACCTCTGTCACCCACCAGGGTCAGCTTCTAAAAAACAGAAACATGGTCACTGTTTTTTCTTTTTTCTGAGTATTTTCTTCCCATTCTCACCCATTTCTGTCCTGGGGATCTGCTGCCGAGTCAGCCAAACTATCGGGTTCTTGATCTAGAGCCGGTAAATGTTCTCTTTACCGTTAACATGTTCGCGCATTGACTGAATGTAAACTAGGACGACGGGAAATCGAGAGGAGAGTGTGGGGCCTAACAAAGTGCTCGCGGATAAGCATATTCCCTGAGGAACCACATAAAAAAGGTAAGATAGAAGCATGTTTCCAAATAGATTTGTTTTCTTATTTATAAATTATTAAAAGAGGAAAAGAGCAAATAGACAAAAACAAATGGAGAGGGTGACAGGACTTCAATTTTAAAATATGCTTTATTACAAGATAATACAAATGACTTGCTGAAAATGCAAAAGGGTAGGAAGTAAAAATCAAATATTTCTAAGTTCCTCTTTGCATAATTATACTTGCCAATCATTTTGTCTATACCTTTCCAGTGTTTTTTGCAGAACACATCATTGTTTGTATAAGTGTTATTAGCCCTTTGCAAACGTCTTGCAAGCATGTTTTTATTCCTTTATTGTGTGTGGTGTGTTTTTGTTTTTTCCCTTTTTGATTCATAGGCTTTGTGTCACACTTTGAAAAGCATTTCCTACTCCCAAGATTATAGAATTATTTTTGTAATTTGTATACGGTAGTAGAGAAAGGGCAATAGAAAACTTTTCTTTTTTTATAACAGGCTTTTTACAGACACTGAAATCAACCAGCCCCTGGGAAAAGAATGACATTGCATTTAATGGAGCTGAACATGTTCGGAATCACCAAGTACAAGATCAATTAACCAGAAAATTGATAGCCCCACAAATTTACACTGAAACCTCTCAATGAACCTACATACAATTTATGAGCATGAGCACTTAGCAAGAAGGACACTTACAGAAATAATCCACACATTTTACTGTTAAGTCACATTGAGACAGAAATGATGTAAACTTGTTGATGGGTTGTAATTAGTATTTGGGTGGTGAAGATGATGTAATCTATGCAGAAATAGAAGTATAATGATGTACACCTGAAATTTATACAATGTTATAAACCAATGTTACTGCAATAAACAAAAAATTAAAAAAATAAAAATTAAAAATTAAAAAAACTATATGCACACACACGAAGCTTATAGATTTTAAATGGGTTCTTAACTGTTCTCAGAAAAACTCATACTCAAGACACAGGTTTCACATATTTTATTTCCACTTGTATATACAATTTGAGGGCTTTATCCATTATAAATCAAGCTTTCTGATGTTGCCTCCACAATGTTTTTATAATCAGTTAGCAATCCTAGACTTGAAGCTCCATTCTTGGCTAACAACTTTTAACACCCATCTCTATAAGTTCAGAGGAATACAATCATTTTTCAACTTCTTTCTTTATCTAAATTCCACGTAATGTCTCTTCTAATTATGCCTCTTTCTGAACAAGCTGCTTTGTTCTGATGTCAGATAGGTTGAGTACCTTATTAATTAAATTATGATAAGCATGTCATCTGTTTTCATTAATGAAACTGTTAAATAAAATATAGTCAGATTCAGAACTCTGCCACAGAACCTCCCACGGGTTAACATCAATCATTAATCTACCCACTTTCTGATGGTCACTTAAAAACTATGACTCCATCTAATAATCCTGCCAAGACTTCTCAATCAAGTCTTTAAGGATATTATGAGAAATACTCTGCTGAAACACAGATGCACTATATGTGCTGCATTCCTTAGCTTTATCAGCCTAATAACCCATCAATCTAAATCCATGAAATAACATGCAATTGTTTTTTGTTTGTAGTCAGTTATAGAATGTTACTGTATCAAGGAAATTTTCTGAGTGAGGTTAAACCTTCCAGTTAATCTATCTTTTTCATGGTGACTATGTAAATGTCTCATTAGTATAAATAAATAATTTTTCTTGCTTTATGTACACAAATTATACATGCTGACTATAGAAAATAGGATGATACAAAAAAGCATGAAGAAATTAAAAATAATTCATTTCATAATTTCAATAATCTGTACTAATATTTTGTTGACCAAGAGTATAATTATGTTTATAGCTGTTTATATTTTTCTTTATTTCAAACATAGTCCTACCTCTACCAATTAACATATTGAAAACAAATGTATCAAAAAAAACAAAAGCAAAACCAAAGCATAAAGACATAAAAAAACTGAATCTACATACAGAGACCTCAAAGAATATGTACATTTCAAATATCTACAGAGGCTGCTAAAGAAATCTTTTGTTTCTTTGTTACCCATATTGCTCATGACAAATGGCCAACTCAACTACATACCGGTTTTTGAAAAGTGCATAGGATAGTGTTGGCTCCAGAGGCTTCTCTCTCAAGAATACCTTTCCCCACTGGTAACTCAGAGAATTAAAGTCATTTCTCTTTGAGATCTTGATTTCAGTTCTTTTGGATACATACTCAGAAGTAGGATTGCTGGATCATCTGGTGGTTCTATTTTTTAATTTTTTGAGGAAATTCCATACTATTTTCCATAGTAGCTTCAACATTTTACATTCCCACAAACAGTGCACAAGGGTTCCAATTTCTCCAATCCTCACCAGCACTTATCATTGTTTTTATTATTTTTTTGATCATAGCTATCCTAATAGATATGAGGTGATATCTCATTGTGGATTTGATTTGCATTTCTCTGATGATTAGTGATGCTTAGCACCTTTTCATGTACCTGTTGGTCATTTGTAGGTCTTCTTTAAAGAAATGTCTATTCAAGTAGTTAGTCCATTTTTTAATCTGATTATTTTTTTTTTTTGCTGCAGAGTTATAGGAATTACCTATATATTTTGTATATTAACCCAGACGTAACGTTTGCAAATATTTTCTCCCATTTTGTAGGTGGCCTGTTAATTTTGTTGATTGTTTCCTTTGCTGTGCAGAAGATTTTCAGTTTGAGGCAGTCCTGCTTGTCTAATTTTATTTTTGTTATCGGTACTTTGGTGTCATATCCAATAAATCATGGCCAATGCCAGTATCTGTACTCCCATATTCCTTGCAACATTATTCACAATAGCCAAGATATGGAAACAACCTAATTATCCATCAATAGATGAATGGATAAAGAAAATGTGGTGTATACATAATGGTATATATATAAAATGGAATGTTATTCAGCCTTTAAAAAAGAAGGAAATCCTCTCACATGTGCCAATATGGATGAATCTGGAGGATATTATGCTAAGTGAAATAAGCCAGTCACAGAAGGACAATCATTATATTCTGCTTATTCCTGAATCCACTTACTATAGTAGATATCTAAAATTGTCAAACTTATAGAAACAGAGAGTAGAATGGTGGTTTCCAGGGACTGGGGAAGGGAAAACAGGAAGTTGTTCAACAGGTATAAAGTTTAAGTTATGCAAGATGAATAAGTTCTAGAGATCTGCTGTACCGTACATGCCTATACTGCTCTCTCTCTCTCTCTCTCTCTTTCCATTCTTGGAAAGGAAAACTTATACAGATCAGTAAATCTAACTACAAAAATCTTTCAATATCTGACATGAGAAAATTTTGAACCATAAGCAAGAGAAAGGTTTTATTTTTTTTTTCCAGGAAGATTAGCCCTGAGCTAACATCCATTAACAATCCTCCTCTTTTTGCTGAGGAAGATTGGCTCTGGGCTAACAGCCATGCCCATCTTCCTCTATTTCATACAGGACTTCACCACAGCGTGGCTTGACAAGCGATACATCAGTCCCGGCCTGGGATCTGAACCTGCGAACCCTGGGTCACTGAAGCGGAGCACGGAAGTTAACCACTATGCCAACGGGCCAGCCCCAAGAGAAAGCTTTTTAAGCAATGATAATTTGTTCTCCGCTACTAATGCATTTGACTTGCAGCTAATAAACAAGTCAATTGGATGCAATATCCCTGAGAGGGATAGTTCTTTGAAAATCAGACACTATTTTTGATGACAAGAGCCTTGAGAAATAAGCAGTGTGATTAGGGCCTGGTTAGGATGGTGTACAAAGAGAGTGTACCACACAAGATAAGGTGACTAAATTCTGGCCACTAGGTGAGACTTCTAGCACATTCTGCTTGCTAGGAGGCATTGAGGTATAACTCATCCCCATGACTCTAGAGGAATAAGCGTTTTTGGTGCAATTAAATTCTTATCTCAAAAGGGGTTATTACATAGCTTTAATCAACAGCCAAATTCATTCTAAGAATGTTATACTTTGGGGGGGGCCAGCCCCGTGGCTTAGCGGTTAAGTGCGCGCACTCCGCTACTGGTGGCCCAGGTTCAGATCCCAGGTGCGGACCGACGCACCACTTCTCTGGCCATGCTGAGGCCACGTCCCACACACAGCAACTAGAAGGATGTGCAACTATTACATACAGCTACCCACCGGGGCTTTGGGGAAAAAAAAAGAGGAGGATTGGCAATAGATGTTAGCTCAGAGCTGGTATTCCTCAGCAAAAAAAAAGAGGAGGATTAGCACGGATGTTAGCTCAGGGCTGATCCTGCTCAAAAAAAAAGAAAAAAAAAATATATATATATAAAGAATGTTATACTTTGGGATGAGGGATAAGAGATGAGGAAACAGGCGATTGGTTCTTCCTTTTGAAAGAATCTGATGTTATTGATTGTTTAAAATTTCTGCCCAACTGAGTAGTTAGAATTGATTGTCTTAATTGTTTTTCACCACCTTACAACACCCACCTAGGGCATAATTACCTTTTTAACTCAGGGACTATATGAATCTGGATATCTTCCTACGTTATATGGACATGTCTAAATTGAGATATTTATTAGACCTTCAAGTGGAGGTGTTGAGTAGGAAGCTATATATATATAAAATATATGTAAAAATGTAGTATATTTAAAAAATAAATCTGATGTCTGGGAGAAAGACTTGAATTGGAGATATAAATTAGGGTATTATCAACATGTAGCTGATATACAGGTGTTTAAAGCCAGGGAACTGGATGAGATCAACCATGTGGTGTGTATAGAAAGAGAAAAGAAGAAGTAGAAAGGCTGAGTAAGAGACCACTGACATCCTAACTTTAAGAGATTGGAGATTAGTGGAGGAACCAGGAGAGGAGACAAAGAAGAAGTAATCATTAACCAGAAGAAAACCAAGAAAGTGTTGTGTAATAGAAGCCAAATTAAGAAAGTGTACAAAACAGAAATGAGTTGTCAACTTTTTCAAACACGTCTGATAGGTTAAGTAGATTAAAGCCAAAAATAGTCATTGAGTTTTGCATTATGATGTTCACTGGTAGTGTGGATGAAAACATTTAGGGGGATGTTGAGGGCTGAGTACTGATAGGAATATTATGAAGGATTCAAAGGATAAGATTTAGACATAAAGTACAGAAAATATTTACAGGCGTTTTTCTACAAAGGTTAGGATTGGCAGGCATTTGAAGTGGGATCAAGATAGATTTTTTAAAAAATTTTTCAGAAAGATGAGATTGTTAACAGTATATTTGAATGCAATGCAACTATGCAGGAAAAAGAAGGAAGACTTTGTGGAGTAATATTCTTGAACAGAGAAGAGGGCATGCACCTGCTACATAAGTATTGTAACTGGCTTCAGATAGAGACAGCAATGATACATCTCTGGTAACAAGCAGGAAAGCAGAGTACATGGTCAGATGCTGACAGCCGTATATGTGGATGTTTTCTTCTGATTTCGTACATTTTTCAGTAACTAGAAACACAGGTCAACCATCCACTGGGAATGGAGGAGGCATTGTGGGCTTGGGGATTGACATACACATGGGAATTAATCAGCCAGGCAAGTAGAAGGGTGACTGCATGAATATCTGACAGCACTGAATCCACTTTGTGAATGATCAGTCAGTGTCATGGTACATTTTTCTCCAGCTGTATTCAGCTACACGGGTATGAAGGTGGACTAGATTGATAACTGTATTTAACCAGGGTTATAGTTTTTCTAAGAGCAAATATGGTGAAGGCTCAAAGGAAAAGAGAGTTGAGATGTACACAAGGTTGTTATTACAGTGATTTGTCATGAAATTTACTCTGGGCATAGATGGAAATGAAGGCATCATGGTGGTGAGGGAAAGTGAAAAGGTGTTAAAACCAATGCATTGGAAGTCCTGGAGAGGGCCACAGGATTGTTGCGGCTGGTTTACTAAAAGGTATGAGCTAGAAAGGAAAGAGGTGGTATCCAGAGAAGGATGTTATAAGGAAGGAGGGCTGGAGTTGGGTGGAAAACAAGATCATTGGAGAGAGTGACAGGGAGCCAGGAGCTACAACTGTGGAAAACTGTGGGGCATGACTTAGGGGCTAGTAGATAAAAAAGAGGTGTAGAGTCTGATAAAATCCTTGCTTGAGATTCAAAGCCAGTGAGGACACTGATACCCACTCTAGCCCACTGGAATAACCCCTGAGGAAGAGAACAGCCAAAGCTGGAAAGTACTTAGGGAAGCAGTATTTTCAAAGGAGAGTCAGGCCTGTAAGATAACTTTCAGAGATAGGTAAAGGAATAGAAGACTTTTCTAGCAATAAAGAGAGAATTCCAGAGGACACAGTGCCAAAGGTTTCAGAATTAGGGAAACATGGAGACAGAGGAAGGAATAGGAGATCCATAGGACCTTAAGGGGATTAGACCAGGAAATTCAGGTGTCCTTTATTGGCTGATATAAGTACAAAGGCCATAATGAGATTTATTCTGGTAAATTCAAGGCAGTGGGTATTGAAAGGTAGGGAAGAATGAGTTTCTGGAATTTTCTCTTCAACCTAGAAAATGGAGTAGAAATCTAACACATTGAACTTTAAAAACTTTCTGATAAGAGAAGCATTGCTCTGAAGTTAAAAGCATGTAATTTTTTTCTTGCATACATTTTCTGCTTCGTACCAAATATTTTAAATTATAGCCTCATCAGTTTTTTTGACAGTTACTCTTTTTTATATTGTTTTCCTTTTGTGAGAAAAATTTTATGGAATGTTTCAATATATGGGATTCTTTCATTATAAGAAAATTATATCCAATCCATTTAAAATTGTACGTGAAATATTACAGATAAGGATTAAATTCCAAAATATTTAATATAAATTAAAAAGAAAAAAGACAGTCTACTAGATGAATAGGCAAAGGAAATCCATGAAGGATCAAACTCAAATACTCAATAAACTTATGAAAAGACTTCAAATTTCAATAAATTCAATAAGTCGTTGAATCCCTCAGATTGAAACAAAAAGAGGGAAATGTTTATCTCAAAAGTTTTTAATAAAATGTGAATTTTTAGAGCCATTGTAGAAAGCAAACTACAAGAATAAATGCAATTAAATTTGTTTATATCCCTCAACCCAGCAATCCTGCTCTTAGAATTTCAACTTGTAGAAATAAAAGCAGTAGTCCATAAAAATATGCATACACTGAGGCACTTCCAGAACGGCAGAGCAAGGATGTGCAAAATTCTCTTCGTCTATAAAAGTAATGAGAATACTGGCAAAAATTATCAAAGTCAACTTTTTTAAAACTCTGCAAATTAACCAAAGGCTTGCAACAATCTGAGAAGCAATCTGTTTCTAACACCCACAGCCTCCTGTTGAACCCATTAGAAAAATGGTTAAATCTTGGTAAGAACAGAGCTTTGTAGCATTTTAATCTGTACTATTCTCATCCCTGCTCCCTAGCTCCACAGCAGCCTTGAAAACCAACCTCACAACCATAATAGTTACATACCAGCCACACCGCAGATACTGCAGAAGACAAAACAGGTTCAGAGCTTCCCCAAAAGCCCCACCCCCAGAGCAGAGTTACTATTTGAACTGTCTGGAAGACCCCTGAAAAAGCCCCATTCACAGGACTTGTTTTTATGTGACCTGACTCAGAACTTGCTTAGTGTAAGCAGTCCTATCCCCAAGGCATTTGTCAAAAACAATCAGCAGCATCTGCTAATATCAACTGCCTGAAGTGGTAAAACCAGTTCGGTCAAAGGTCTTATCACAGAAGTTAGAAAGAAAAAGTGGTGAATGAGATGCCACAGGGGACTTTGAAAAGCTTGGACCTATTCCAGGGGATGTAGAAGTCCACATGCATGCATAGGGCTATGTGTGTGTCCAGGAAAGACACACAAAGGCTTTAATCTCTCTCCTCTGGCCGACCTCAAGGGCTTGTGCAAGCAGGAAGTGAAGGCAAAGACAGACAGTGAATACATGAGAAAGGAATACAGAGCTTTAAGTATTAGTTCAGCAAATTCACTAAATGAGTGTTAACAACAATAAACAGTAAAAAAAGAAACTGACGAGAAGGGAATCAGATTTCTAGGGTTGCAACGTTTTATTATTCAAAATATCTGATATATACGAGAAACACAAAGAAACAGGAAAGCATGGCCCATACACAGGGAAAAAGCTGTCAATAAAAACCATCTCTGAGGAATCGTATTTGGTGGAATTACCAGAAAAAAAAATTAAATCAGGTATTTTCAAATAACGAAAGGAAACCATTGTTTGAAAAACTAAATGGGGACTTCTGGTTTCTAGTACTGTATGTCAAGAGCTTAGAAGTCGCCACTTCATCCTAACAAGTAAAAAGATGAACAGACTGAAAAAAACTCAGCTTTTCTTGGATCCAGTAGAGAGAGGAAGACACAGGGGAAACTGCTGTCCCCAAGATCAGAGAGACAAACAGGAAAATATAGGGAGTTGTGGCTTACCAGAGCAGAGCGCTGGAGTCATTGAAAATTACAAGACATTGTTGAAAGACATTGACGAAGATCTGAATGAATGGAAAGATCTCCCGTATTCATGGGTGGAGAACTTAGTAATGTTAAAATGGCAATGTTCCCAAATTAATCTAAAGTTTCAACCCAATTGCTATCAAAACCCCAGGTGGCTCTTTTTCAGAAACTGACAAGCTGATCCTAAAATTCATATGAAAATTCAAGGGACCCAGAAGAACCAAAAAAATCTTGAAAAAGAAGAGCAAAGGAGGAGGACTCATATTTCCCTACTTCAAAACTCTCAACAAATCTACAGAAATCAAGACAGTGCAGCGCTGACATGAGGGTAGACATATCAGTGAATATAACTGAACAGTCCAGAAATAAACCCTTACAGTTACGGTCAGATTATTTTAGACATAGGTGCCAAAACCATGCAATACGGAAAGCACAATCCTTTCAACAAATGGTGCTAGGACAACTGGATATCCATTTGCAAAAGATCGAATTTGGACTCCTAGATCACATCTCCTAATTGTATACAAAAAATAACTCAAAATTAATTGAAGAGGGTACTGGGGGTGGGTAGGAGTAGGGAAGAAATGTCAAGAAGGGTACAAAGAGGAAACAATGTTTTGGCTGAGATTTAAAAGTTTCAGTGTAATGAGGGAGGAAAAGCAAATAGAACAGTGTGTAAAGACCTAAATGTAAGGTCTAAAAATATTAAACTCTTCCAAAAACAGATATATGTGCATATTTGTGATGTTGGATTAGGCAATTGTTGCTTAGTTATAACACCAAAAACCCAAGCGACCAAAGAAAATATAGGTATGTTAGGATTCATCGATTTCTTAAAAATGTGTTTGAAGGACATCATCAAGAAAGTGAAGAGACAACCCCCAGAATGCGAGAAAATATTTGTAAATCATATGTCTGATATTATATCCAGAATATACACAGAACACTTACAGCTCAACAATAGAAAGACAAATAACTCAATTTTTAAAACAACAAAAGATTTGAATAGACATTAAATCCAAAAAAAGATATATAAATGACCAATAAGTACATTAAAGATGCTCAACATCATTAGTAATTAGGGAAATGCCAATCAAACCACAATAAGAGATTACTTCACACCCCCTCAGAATGGCTAAAATGAAAAAGACAGGAACTAGCAAGTGGAGGTGAGGATGTGGAGAAATCGTTCGTATATGCTGGTGGGATTGTACAAGCGTAGTCACTTTGGAAAATAGTTTGGCCAATCCTTCAAAATTTAAACGTAGACTTCCTATATAATACAGCAATTCCACTCCTATGGATATATCCAAGTGTATTGAAAGCAAATTTCCGCACAAAAAATTGTAGTCCAATGTTCATAGGAGCATTATATATTACAGCCAAAAAAAGAAACCATTCAAATATCCACCAACCAATGAACGGATTAAAAAAAATGGTGTATTATTACAATGAAATCTTATTCAGCTAAAAAAAGGAATGAAGTACCTATACATGCTACAACATGGATGAAGTTTGAAAACATCATGCTAAGTGAACAAAGGTAGTCACAACAGACCACACATTGTATGATTTCATTTATAGAAAATGTTCAGAATATGTAAATCCATAGACACAGAAAGATTACGGGGGGAAGAGGGAGTACGGAGTGAGTGCTGATGGATAATAGTGTTCTTTTATGGGGTAATTCCATGGTTCTAAATTATATATGAATATACTAAAACCCACTGAATTGTACACTTTAAAAGGGTGAATTTTATGATATATGAATTGTATCTCAATAAAGCTGTTACAAAGGAAGTTTGCATATACGCACACACACCCAGTCCCTAAGAAGACATACACATTCATTGCAGTCCATAATAATGCTCGCATGCACAAACACCAGCATGTTTATTATAACATTGTTTGCTATGATAAAAAATATCTGGAAAAAAGAGGGCCTATTCAAGAACTGGAAAATTATGGAATAAATTGTGGCACATCCATTTTAGAAAATTAAGCACCCATTAACCAACAATGTGTTAAAATACCATGTTGGGTAGTTGTCATCAGGGTAAAGTGGGTAAAGCTAGATATAGAGAAATATATGTAGTACAACCCCATTTTTATAAATGAATAATGACTATGACCAAATGTGTGTATATGTACAGGTATTTGCATATGATTACATGGCATTGATGAAAGGTTGTGAAATATTAATCCCCTGGGAAATGGAAGAGAGAAAGAGACAAGTTGGATATGCCAAGAAAAAAGAGGCTCTAAAAAGTTGGCCTTTATATAATCCCATGTGAGATATGATTCCATGCATATATGTACTAATGTATGTGTTCATGTTCAGAAAGATATATATTAGAGGACAACCAGCAAAATATCAATGCACTGTGTTTCAAGATATTGAGATTTCAATATATTTTGATTTCTGTGTTGTTTGATTCATTTTAATGATCCTAATTTATTATATGTAGTCAGAATGTAAAAGGATTCAACTATTTTTCTCAATGAAATTAAACAAAGTTATGCATTTGAATATAACTGCAGTGCATTTATTTGTGCAGGATTAGCCTATTTTCTCTTTTTCTTTGACTATGGAAAAAGGTTTAACAAGAGTACTAAGAAAGACAGTGTGGTGTTTTCAATACTCTGTTACACAGGCCACAGGGTCCATCCTTCGTCAGGTCACACTGGGCATATAATTTACCTTTTACAGTCTCTGTTCCCTCATTGATAATGGAATATAATTATAAGATGGTCCAGTTGTCATGATATCGAATATTCTGAGTGTGTAGTAATATGCCAGATGCTTTAGCAAAAGATAATAAAATGAGTTCCTTTCCCATGAGTAATTTCAGGTTAAAAGTCAAAATCTCTAGCATGTTAATCTAGTATTTTCTTTGTCTTTATTTTTTTGGTGAGGAAGTTTGGCCCTGAGCTAACATCTGTGCCAATCTTCCTCTATTTTGTATGTGGCTGCCGCCACAGCGTGGCTTAATGAGAGGTGTGTAGGTCCCCATCCGGGATCTGAAATTGCGAACCTGGGGCTGCCAAAGCCCACCACGAAATTAACCACTATGCCATCAGGCTGGCCACTTTTTCTTTGCCTTTTGAATTTAGGATCTTGACTTAAAGTGTTTAGTATGGTTAAGTTATTCTATTCACATACAAACTAATAAATCCTATTGAAATGTTTGTTGCATGAAGAAAAAAAAAACTAGCTTATTTTTTCCCAAAATTCGATTACAGAAATAAGTGTATTGTCCGTTCGTTTTCAGTGGTGTTAAACAGTATAATCCTTTAACACTGGAGTCAAAGAACCTCCATGGACAAAGGTTCCTGTATTTGCTCTTTACAGGGTGAGTTATTTTCTGGAGAATCAGTTTGATTATGTTTAAGGAAATCCGTGGGTTACGGGTTGAATTAGACAGAAATAGAGGTTAACACAGGCTGAAGCAGTCAACATATGGCACCAGTTCTGTAAGGACCTGGAGTCTGTGCACATGCAGGAATGAGGTTCTAAAAGAGGCAGGATTTCTTATTGTAAACATGTTAAAATTCTACACTCTATAAAGCTATGATTATGATTTTTAAAGATCACTCAACTTTTAATCAACTCTATGACAGTCAGTCTGATGATATACTTTTAAAGTACCCATAGCTGTTACCTTGGCCTTTAAAAATCAGTTAAACGATACCTCACCCTACTCCTCTGGGCCCCTTCTCTGTGCTCCTTTTACAAATGTTTAAAAAATCGAGCCAATCTGGAAGATCTTCAAGGGCAGAAATTTATTTTTGTTTTTATTTTTGAGATCCTTTTACTTATTTCAGTGCCTGTGATATATTAAAAAAGTAATAAATATTAGCCCAAGTTTATGAATTAACTAATCTCATACATATAAATGAATGAATCTATGTACAAAATAAAGAAAGAGGGGATGAACAAATTAATAAATACTTGTGAAACTATAATGAGGACACAATTTCAAGCACATTAAATGGGAAAGAGAGAAGAATGGCTCAAGAGGGAACCAAAGATAGGTATTTCACCATCTCTGCGTTCACTTCTAAGGAGACTTTGGGAGCAGAGTTAGGACACCATGGTGAGATAGATGTCTTCATTCTGAAAATACGAAGGATACTTGAAAACGGAACTGCTGACACTTTATTGGTAAGCCACAATTGCCTGAATACAAATATCCCTTCCCACAAAACACACACACACAGTCATCATCTCCATTTTGCCTAAGTAGGAGCAGCGTAGAAGAGTAGGCATTCTGTCTTCAACACTACAGGGCACAAGGTTAAGAGGGAAAAAGAGTCATTCCACTAGATATAAAAACATTTTTATATCTTGAATAAAATAACAAGCATAGTCATTCTTAGTTATAAAATATTGCTTTGACAAACACCTGCTTAGATGCCATTTATTGCTTGTATTTAACATAATTGAAACTATATTGACAGCATCAATTCATGCCCAGAAAATGGGGAAAAAAGAAAAGGAGACTTGAAAATGTATTGCCTGTACTGCGAAAGTTTTTATGTTACGGTAATACTTTTTGTTGTTGCATTTTATGTATAGTCCTAAGGTTTTCAAAATTCGGGTGGAGAAGGCAAAAGGAGGTATTTTTCTGACAAGGTGGATTGTAATTAAGATTCTATATTCTATCACTATAATGCTATAGTGATAGGCAACAGCATACCTGATGTGTAAAATCAGTGGTCGCTCATTTGTTTTGAGATTGTTGGGATAAAGTAAACTTGGTAGATGTGGATGAGAGAAGATATGAGGTCACTAACTGGTACGCGTGTGACTGTTAGGACTGCCCCTGTGAGTGAGTCTGCCGGGGCTACACAGCAATTCTTGTTTTTTGCTAATATTAATCCTTATTGATAATCCTTTAACACTAGAGTCAAAGGCACCACCGTGGACAAACTCCAGGGAACTTCTTTACCAAATGTCAGCTTGCCTCTGACAATCTGACCAAGTGCTTTATTTCTCATTTACCCTTGACTGTTTGAATGAACTCAAAGATGCAATCTTATCCTGTCATAAATATGAGCAGAAGCAGTGGTGTGTTTGTGATTATCAGGGTCAGTTAAAAGTGAAAAAGCATTTTACAGTGATAAAAGTTCATTTGGATAAATCTTTTACCTTTGCAAAGGCATATATCATATGTCTGTTTTGTTAGGATATCTGTTAGACCTCGGAGATGCCAATCAAATTACTAAAAATACGTTTTCCTGCTCTGTTCTTTTCCAGTGATTCTCAATTTTGCCTCATGATAAAATATCTAAAATTACCACTTGTCTTATAATTAATATCCAAATACCCCCCAAAAAAGTATTATTAATTTGATAAGTTGTCTTTCAGTCTTCACTGTTTAGGTTAAAGGAAGAATAATTTAAAAAACAGAAGAGGAAATATCTATTCCACGTATCTAATGAAATAATGATTGCAAAATGTCTCATTCCTTGAAAAACTCTCTGATAATGTAAAATATTAATTTGCAAAATAATTTCCCTGTAGCTGAAAACTTGACTTCTTATTTACTAAAAATACTTCTTTACTTACAAATACTATATATAGACATACATATATCCATCTATCTACTAATTCTACTAAAACAGGGTATTCATTAATCACAGGCATAGTGTGCAAATAAAACATGGACACAATAGAAAACAATTGCTTAGATACCAAATTTTATTTGCTACTACTAAGCCTCTGCAAACATCTTAAATGTACTGCTTCAATAAGATAAACAGAGGCAAACGAACAAAAAATATCCAGTAGACAAGATTTTAGTGCAAGGCATAGTCAAGAGGATTAAAGTGTTAAAAAAAAAAGTCAAGTTTCCTGGGCATTTTATGGTAAGATCCTCTTTTGTAATGTGAAGCATTCATAAGGAACTTTCCAGGAAAATCACATTTCGTGGGTTTTGTGTAAGCAGCTGAGCTGTTTGGAGCATGCAACCCCCCACATGGCCACCCTAAGCCACCAGGTGGTACAACTCAGATGGCTTCCTGTTTCTCTTCCTCTACACCCACATACCCTGTCACAGCCCAAATTATTCTCCATATTACATCGAAAGTGGTTTATCCAAAACTACATATTGACTATATTATTCTCGTGCTTAATGTCCTTCAACCAATTCCCATAGACTCTAGGATAAAATCCAAACTCACTGAAATTGCTTTTAAGACAGACTGTCAGCTGACAGGTCTCAGAGACCTCAAAGTTCATTTGTCCTGAAATGAACTCTCTCTCACCTCCAAAGACTTCATATAGATTTCTTATCCCAGTCTTACTGTGTTAATTCTACCCATCATCAGGTCCCTTCCTCTGAACCTCACCCCCGTAAGACAAAGGTGAATCCTTATGGCACATACTCCAGCAAAGCCCTGCACGTCTGCTCTGTCACACCCACAGCTACAGTAAGAGCTTGTTTATTATTAGTTTTTCTTACTAAAATAGACATTCACGGTAATAGGAAAGAAAAACATCTCTGTGTTATTCACTGATACAGCATCACTGGCTAGCACAGTGCTGGCACATAGGAGCTGGATGATAAACATGTTTAGTAAATGAGTGAAAGAAAGAGAGCTTGTATTGAGATTTTCCTGCCCATAAAATCCTGCACACAAGTAGCTTGAAGTCATCAAAGAATCCAAGGAAAGTAGAAAAGGTCCAGCATTCAAATTTCTCCAAAAGATTAACGTGATTGAATCTAAAACTGTCATTAATGCCGGAGAGTAGCTGAGACAAAACAGGGAAACAGTGTATTAAAATCAAATCAAATCAAATAATATAAATGAAATTAGTTCCCTGGTATATTTAATATATATTAAAGACTAATAGGGAAGATCATTTAGCGGTGTGTTAATTTGCAGAAAATCTACTTTGATATAACCCAAATGGCAAAGAATTGACCATATTTTGAACTAGTTTCTTTGACTCTGGTTGAAAGGTAAAAGAAAGGAAGAAGGCTGCTTCATGTCGTCTGATATTTAGCTGACTTTTTAAAGGAGATAGTTTAATTCATTTAAAACTCACTGATTAACCTTGACTCTTAGCTACATTTGTGAAAATGAATGTTTTGAGTTTTCCTTGCCTTAAAACAAGTAGTTCACATATTGCTCTATATACTATAGATTTGGAAAACCTTGTAGATTATGGAAAATATTGATTTAGGCAATCTCAAATTTGATTAGTTACTGAAAGACAAATCCTTATGTGTGTGGGGGGGGAGATTTTTCTAAAATACTACATGGTGATCTGGCATACTGGGTATCTACTTGAATTTAATGCTTCTTTATCAACATAGCGTGCTGCTGCCACTGCGAGACACATTTTATCATCTCTTTTTGTTTGAAGCTTCATATTTTTCTCTAGTGTGAATCCTATTTATTGCTACCCTGTAAAAAGCATGAACATGAAACTTTGTCAAAACCTCCTCAACCTGTCAAAAATGTGAAATCACTAAGGTTGTATTTTCCCCAGAAGTCAGTTATTTTAAAAAAATTTATCTTCCATTCTCCTTTCAGACTACAAAATTCCAATTTTTTTTCTGAGAATAAACGAGCATAATTTTAACATGTACTGTTTTCTATTAGGCTATAATTCATTAAAAATATGTTAGAATACATTCAAAATGTATATAAATTTTAAAAATATTCCATATTACTCAAAAAAACCTGTTTATAGTATTATAAAAGCACTAGAAATCATTTTGATTATATTCCAGATTTTAATTAATTCGTTAAAAACTTAAGGCTAAGGAATAAGCACTTAATGAATAAAATTGAAATGTTTTCATTCAACTCTCCCTTCTGCTAACTGAATTTTCATTCACATATTTCAGAAGAATTTCCAATAATAGAACCAGACTCATAGGCATTAGCGGCAGTACAGCAGGCAGTCAGGAGGATACATCCACGATCAGAGAGGTTTAGTTTTAGCTCCACCGATTACCAGCTGTTGTTTTTAGGAAAGTTGTTTAATATCTCTGATTCCAATTTAGTCACCTGTAAAATGCAGATAGTAATAACCCTTTGCAGAGCTCAAAAAGTAAAGGAGACAATGTTTCAAGTGCTCTGCATAGTATTTGGAATTTAGTAAGTCATCAATAAATGATATTACTATTATGATTAATATTATTATTAACACTATTATATGTAGAGCAGTAACTAAGATTTACACCTATTAAGCCCAGTGTTCTCTTTCAGACCTGGAGGATACTAATATTGCTGCCTCCTGATGGCTTATTTTATTCCTTAGTGACCCCTTCTTGTTACAGTCCTAGCATCTGTAGCTTAACCACAGACCACCATGTCTGTGAAGGGCTTGGTACATTGTCTAACAGTAGTTCTCAAAGCGTGGTCCACAGAGCTCTGTGGGTCTCCAAGCTTCTTTCACTAAGTCCACTAAGGCAAAACTATTTTCATAATAACATTAAGATATTATTTACCTTTTTCACTTTGTTGACATTTGCACTGATGGCGCATAATGCATGGTGTGACAAAATGAGAAACATGCATAAAGTAAGAACTTTTGCTTTCTGAAATATTATGATTGCCTTTAAAAAAAAAGTATTTGTATAATAGTTTGAGAGATGAATTAGCTTGTTTTTTGGTGGAACATTAGTTTTACTTAAAAGAATGACTAACAGACAAAAATACTTATTATAACTTGAGTATTTGACATTTTCTTGAAAATGAACAAAAGAAACATCACTTCAGGGAAAACAATTGACAAGTATTTGTTACCAAAGATATAATTCAAGATTTCAAACAAAAATTAAGATTTTGGAAAATTTGCATCTGCCACAATGAACTCAACATGCCAATACTCACAGAATTTTCTGATGAGATCAATGGTGATATTAATGTGTGATTTTTTGATACTGTATAATGAAATGTGTCAACATTTGGATTGACTGTATAATTCAGTGAACGAATAATTTCCAAATGACCAAAATCATGCACAGGGAAATATTTATTAAAAGAGCAAGAGAGACCAATGGATTGTTATATAACAGAGTATGAAAAGTTCACATTGATATAGTTTTAGATTCCACATTGTGACTAACCTTTAAGAAACTACCTGTTGCCAAGTTTTGCTATAGTATCAAAGAAGAGTATTCTTAATCATATGAAAGATTTTAAAGTATCCCTATCTTTTCCAATTACATATCTGAACGAGGCTGCATTTTCTTTCTATGCTGAAATAGACATATTGCAGCATTTTGAATACAGAAGCTGATATGAGTATTCAGCTATCTTTAATTAAGACAGACGTTAAAGACATTTGCAAATATATAAAACAATGTCACTTCTAACTAACCTTTTTCTTTAAAAAAGATAGTTATTTTGCTATTTATGGAAACTTTTGATGGTTAATACTAACATTTCAAAATAAATCAATGCATAAATATAATAAAATGCACAATGTTTTAACATTACTGGAATATATTTTTGAGTCTTACCTCATCTTGCACCATCATCTGTCTAGTCAAAATAATTTACTCTAGCTATAGACAGGAAACCATCCTATAATTGGGAAACACAACTTAGGAAAGTCTTTAAAACCCTCTATCATGCCCTTCTCTCTTTTCTCACCACAGACTCTGACACTCATCTCTTGATCTTTTATAGCTCTCTAACCTCAGAGACTCAAATATGACAGCTACATTGCTGAAAATCCAAAGTGTGAACCCACCAATATTTGCTCTTTCCATTTCACACTTCAAAACTATTTCTTAAGCAAAATAATAAATAATAAAACAACCAAAAAAGAGAAAGAAACCAAGAAAGTGAATGCCTCTTCTTAAATAAATTCATTGACTGCTGAGAAAAAAAAAAAAAATCAGCAAAGCAACTGCCATAAAATTAGCCTAAAACTGAAATAAAAACAATCACAGGCTACCACTTCATTTTGCCATATGTTAAGTAGGCTTTTAAAATCTTGCAATTTCTAAAATAAGCCAATGAAAGTCTTAAATAGTGCTTAGAGTGAGAAATGAACATTTTGTGGTGTTATACTTTTTCTTTTTTCTTGGTTAAGTATGGGGTTGAAAATGAATATTCTCAGCCACTGAACTGATAGCACTTTATTTACAACATGCTGTATTTACCCCAGCAGGTTACAGCCATAATCTTTTGCTTCTGACATCCAAGAAGCAAAATTTTCAGTGCCAGGAAGAAATGGTGATGAAAGAAGCCATGTGGTTATATTTTTCAAGTTTGTACAAGTCTTTCTGTAACAAGAATTCAAAAACAAATCTCTGGAAATGTAAAATAGAAAAATATAATGAAAACGCATTTTGGGAAAGCTAAATTATGTTTTTGACCTAAAGCCTGCAATGTTTTATTTTTTAACCTTGGGAAAATTTTACTAATCCTTTGGAGCCTTAAATCCTCTGTCTGGTCAAATAAGTTTTTAATCTCCTTTTTGTCCTTGAAGACTATAGATTTTTTTGGATTTGGGGGAGTTTTTTTCTGTGAAGATGCAATGCAGTTAAAAACTATTAGTTGATTGTCATTTTTATGTGTGTGAACTCTTAAATGAGAAGAAATAAGACTAGAGTAATGAAAGAAAGGAAGTACCTCCTACTTTTATTAGTCACTTTTTTGGTTTTTAAGTTCCATCTATAGGACAGATTTTTATTATAAATTTACCTCATAACATACACATTTATAACAATGTATGGTATTATTTGGGGTATTTAGTTCATTTTTAAATAGAACAAACAATCCTTTTGCTTACTGATGCGTTACTCAAAGTGCTTCATTTTTAACTGTTGGTGATTTCTTAAACAAGTGTGTGTTTTTGACAGATGTTTAGCATAGACAAACTTCAGATTTATATTGCCACTAGAGAAATACAAAACATCTGGCATTTTTGAAAATGAACCTTTCTTCATTTATTTAAGTATAATAAATGTATTTACATGACTGTGATTCTGAATTTTATAGTAATAGACTCTAAGACTAATGAATCTGAGAATAACTTAAATATCCATTTACTCACCAGCTTCACTGGAATGACTCTCTGATCTATCTTTTTTCCTTTTAGCTATTCTTCTAATTCATCGCCTAATTGCCTAAGATATAAAGAGGCATTTTGCCTAAATGAAGCAACATCAGTAAAACAAATGAGGCTAGACTTTGACTGTGATATCTGTTCTAGTGCTTAATCACTTATGCACAGAAGATTCTCTCTGAAGGGCCCTAATCCCTCTCCTATTTCTCTCCAACAATACTCACTTACATATTCTAGAAGCATCTTATTGGATTTGTATTTTAGTGAAAATAAGCTTATGTATGAGAAAGTTTACAAAGTTTAAAGTCACATGGTAGATCCTTTTTTTAAAAGTATTAAAATGTTACCTGAGTTTCCTACCCTAAATCCCTCTTTCAACAATACTTGAAAAATAGTTTTGCATGACTAAATAAAATTAACATCACCTTGCTTTCGCATAGAACAGAAAAAAACATATCTGCAAGCTTTCAGGAAGATAACCAGGAACTATTGCCAGATTTCATTGGAGATTCTATAGCAAGGGCATCACAGAAGGAAGACAAAATAAGCAGATGTGGCTACACTCTCCCCAGGTGTTTCCTGTTGGTTACCACTCATTAGCTATTTAATAGCAACTTCATCCCTCTGGTTCTATTTCTGGTTATGTTGCTGCATCTCTTAGGGTGCCAGTAGAAAATGTAAGGTAACTAAGGTGGGGTTTGAAGATAATTTAATGAAGAGATTAGTTACGAAGATGCAGAAAGGAACCAATAAGGCATTTTGAAGCATGCTGGGACAAGCAAAAGTGGAAACTGTGGAATAGATCCACGGGGATCACATCCTAGCTTCAGAATCCCCAATTAAGACAAGCCTGTGCGAGTGACAATGCAACACAGTCTCACCAACGGTATTTTTGGGGCCCACGTAATACACAGTGTAGATTATATGAAACTTGTTGCCTATATTGGAGAAAACATGGAGATCTTAAAATATCCATCCAGTCAGAAGAAGAGAAGTTCTCCTAGCCCAACTACTACTGATGATCCCCATGCTAGAAGTCACACGTAGGGCCAGGTCATGCAGGGGATACGAGTCCAAAACACTGACTGTTCAAAGTCTTCAGCAAAGACCCATCAAGCTTTCTTCCTTCACACTACATATTTCCCAAAATTCGCTCATCACGTCTGCAAAGGTACCTTCCAACTGCAGCATGGAGCAAGACAATTCTTTGTTCCTACTAATTTTGTTGCCATTAGGGCAGAATGTAAGATGCTTTTAAATTACTAACTTTATATATTGTGCTTCTGATCTCTCTCGACAATAAACATAAGTGGTATTGGGGGATAAAAAGGATTAGGTCTAAAAGAGTAAGGAAAGAAACAATAGGAGCCTGATGAGAGTTGGAGCCACAGAAGTTCCTGAAAGCATGCTCTGCTTCAGCAGACCGGCGTTTGCAGGTTCAGATCCCAGGTGTAGACGTACACATGACTCATCAAGCCATGCTGTAGTGGCGATCCACATACAAAAAATAGAGGAGGACTGACACAGATGTTAGTTGAGGGACAATCTTCCTCAAGCAAAAAGAGGAAGATTGGCAAGGTATTAACTCACGGCCAATCTTCCTCACCAAAAAAAAAAAAAAAAAGAAAAAGAAAAAGTTACACGAGGGAACAAAGGTGGAGAACTATGGTAGAACAAAAAAACCTAGTCATAGTCCTAAAGCAAACAAAAGAATATGTAATGAAGTTATTTGATCAGGAGTCAGCAATGTGCATTCCACTTAGCACAAGGTAGAAGCTATTCTCTCTATTCTAGCAAAATCAAGGCAAGGGAAAGACCTCAGGGTGGAATGACTGAGTGGTGCTACAGGAAAGCAAGATCCAGGCAGGGGCATCTCCATTCACTCACAGTACCCCATGCCCCATGGCACACAGGCTGTAAAACAGCCGTCCCAGAGGGGACCAGGCTAGTTGCTGCAATGGGTGCTCTCAGTTAACTGTGAGGACTGCTGGATGCTGATCAAAAAGCACCCTGAGTACCTCACCCTTACACTAAAGCCTGGTAGTGGGAGCCCCAAGAATGGTTGATATTGACTTTTGCAGCAGCCTGGCTGAATGAGGGCTCTGAGTCAGGCTTAGAGGGTTATAAAGAAAGTAGAGTTCCAATTTCTCCACATCCTCGCCAATACTTGTTGCCTTTTGTTTTTTGATAATAGCCATCCTAACAGGTATGAGGTGGTTTTGATTTGCATTTCTCTGATGATTAGTGACTTTGAGCATCTTTTCGCATACTTGTTGGCCATTTGTATATTTTCTTTGGTAAAGTGTCTATTTAAGTCTTTAGTCCATGTTTTAATCAGGTTATTAAATTTTTTTGCTATTGAGTGGTAGGAGTTCCTTATACATTTTAGATATTAACCCATTATCAGATATATGGTTTGCAAATATTTTCTCCAATTCTGTAGGTGCCTCTTCACTCTGTTGATTCTTTCCTTTTCCTCATGTTGGTGAGGATGTGGAGAAATTGGAAGCCTAGTAGACTATCGGTGGGAATGCAAAATAGTATAGCCATCATGGAAATCAGTATGGAGGCTCCTAAAAAACTTAAAAATAGAACTACCATATGATCCAGCAGTCACACTTCTAGATATTTATCCAAGAAAATTGAAATCATGATCTCAGAGAGATATTTGTCCTCCCCTGTTCATTGCATCACTCTTTACAATAGCCAAGATGTAGAAACAACTTAAATGTTCATCAATGAATAAATGGATTAAAAAATGTGGTATATGCATACAATGAAATATAATTCAGCCTTAAAAAAGAAGGATATCCTACAACATGCATCAACATGGATGAAACTTGAGGACATTATGCTAAGTGAAATAAGCCAGTCACAGAAAGACAAATACTGCTTGATTCCACTTATATGAGATATCTAAAATAGTCAAAGTTATAGAAGCAGAGAGTACAAAGGTCATTTCTAGGGGCTGGGGCGAGAGAAACATGAAGTTGTTAATCAATGGGTGTGAAGTTTCAGATGAATAAGCTCTAGAATTTGCTGTATGACATTGTGCCTGTAGTTAACAATACTGTAGTGTACAATTAAAAATCTTTTAAAAGAGTAGCTCTCATATTAAGTGTTCTTCTTGTTACAACAAAATAAAACTGAAAATTAAAAGATCCTTTGATCTTCCTCCTCTAAAACAGAAAATAGAAAAATGTGTTAAGTTTTGACTAAGTTTCTGTGATGGATCAAGGGTAGTCTCAAATTCTTAATGACTCTCCCATAAAGAAGAAAGATCGGGGCACCGGGGTTGTTTTTATTCTGTTTTTATGTTTTTCTCAATGTTTCTGGAATGGTCCTGTGACTTCTTTGACAAATAGAATATGACAGCAGTAGCAATGGGCCAGCTTTCTGCCCAGCCTTTAGGAAATCTAGCATCTTCTGCTTCTTTCCTTTGAATGCTCATTTTGGAAGCCCTGAGCTCCTGTTAAGATTTGACCACCTGCTGGAGAGACCAGATGCAGAAGCCATCTGGAAAGGGAAAGAACCCAAGACTACATGGCACAGAGGCTGAGCAGCCCCAGCATACCAGCTGAAACCAGGCTTCCAGTCCTACCCTCCAAGGCACCAGACATGTGAGGGAGCCATCTTGAATATTCCAGCCCTGTTGAGTCCCCACATGGCTACAGTCCCAGTTGATAACATAGAATAAAAGATACACCCAGGAGAGCCCAGTCAACCCTCAGAATCACAAAAGGTCAAAAAATGGTTATTGCCTTAAACATCTAAGTTTTAGGGTAGTTTGTTCTGCAGCAAAAAATAACCATAAAATTGTATTCACTCCTATTCATAATTATTCCATTCACTCAATAAGCATTTTATTAAGCATTTATTAAGGAGCCCAGTG
Organism: Diceros bicornis minor; assembly: GCF_020826845.1. Taxonomy (NCBI): domain Eukaryota; kingdom Metazoa; phylum Chordata; class Mammalia; order Perissodactyla; family Rhinocerotidae; genus Diceros; species Diceros bicornis. Next base: position 52,155,370 of record NC_080761.1, read on the forward strand.
GTAGGCTCCTTGATGATGATTTCTGTCCAGTTGTAAAAGAAACATCAAACACATAAGAACATATCAACACATCCACGATATGTGCACCTAGAGTGAGGTGTGTGGTGTGATGAGAGGAGTTCGGACCCCGACATGAAAGTCAAGGCAGCGAGGATTAAACTGAGATCAAAACAGGGGGTAGGAGGTAAATCGACGTGGGAGAAGTCACCACTGTGAGAAATCATTATCGTAGTCCAGAGCATGGCACACTGAGGACTAGGAGGAGGTCACTGTGCCTGGGCCTCAGGATGCTGGAGGATGTGTGGTCACATGAGACAGCAAAGACTGGGGCCAGAGCTAACTTAATAAACATGTGAACAGGGACTGTCTTTTTTGCTTTGTGTCTTTACTACCTAACACATTTCCCGACACATAGATATTTGATAAATGCTAAATCCTTCCAGGAAGGAAGGAAAGGAGGCGGGGGAGAAGGCAGGGAAGGGGGAGATAAGTTTATCTTTTCTCTTCCATACCCTGCATACACAGCAATACACTCTCATTCAGTGATTCTCAAATTTTGCTGCATATTAAAATAACCTGGGATTTTACTTTAATCCCCGTATCCAAGCCAGACACCATACCTAGTGAATTAGAATCTCTTGTGTGGGACTCAGACGTTGCAGGTGGTTCCAGTGGGCAGGCAAATTTGAGGATTGCTGTTCCCATCAGTCTATGCTCCTGTATGGTAAGTGGGGAATGGTGCTCCCTGACTAATTTTCTACATAGAACTTGCAGTTTTAAAGGTCAGCTAATTAATGTAGTTCCTAATGCAACCAGATGTTGGTAAGAAATGGAGAACAAAAGACCAGCTCTAAGTATCATTGAGCATTACTGAAAATATAAAACGTAATTTGAAAAATATGTCTCTGTGCCTGTGTGCTAACAAATTATGTAAGCAGACTATGTGGTAGTTATCTACCGAAACATTTGCTAAGTGGAATATATTGAATAAATATGTTGGATTAAAGGAGCAAATCTGGTTAAATGACTACTATATCATGGACTGTTCAATGAACAAATATTTTTGATCATAGGTGTCAGCATCAGCCCAGCACAAAAATGTGATTAGTGTTCCAATGGATGGCTGTATTGTTGCCAATAAATTAGCAATGCTAATTCAATTACTAAATTGGTAATAACTGGAAAATAGCTACAAATGGACACACTATTTTCAACAGTTTATAAAAGACACTTTTGATGTATATGCTGAGTAATCTTGTTCATGTTTCTCACTCACTGTTGCCTATTCTGAAGTCTTCTGTGAAAAGTGATTCTGCATGACTTCACTACCTTCATGGAACTTTTGCATGGAGGATTTGAATACAAGAAATTCTCAGCATTTGCAGAACTTTTTGTCTCTGTCTTTCTACATTCTGAAATTATATATATACATATATATATATATATATATATATGGTTTGATGCTTTGAAGAAATAAAAATTTCTATCATTTAAAAACAAAAAACTACATAACTTCATAAATACTATACCTGTGATATTAGCCACCTCTTAGATTGAAGCCCTATGTTCTAATAAAGAGTAATTTTTATAGATGGAATTAGTCTATTTCTTGGAGCTCTGGTGCCCAAGGCAAGACAGGTCTTTCACCTTGGCTTGTAGGCTATGCTTTCCTTTACCCTTTGATCCCAGAAACCATGTTTCATTTGTGGTTGTATTATGTGAAATTAACCATTTAACAGTCTCCAGTTGAGTTTCATATCTATGTAAATTTAACCTTGAAGTTGTGTCCAACTCCTTACTGCTGATTAGATGTAGATCTACATTCCTCCCCTTTGTGTGGCATGAATTGGAAAACAGACATTTCCATGATGTTAGTTGCCTGCAGTATCAGGGCCTTTCCAGTTTACTCTTCTCTCCCTGGTTTCTTGGTGCTGTTCTCCTTGCTCACATATATTTTCCAGCATGCCACGTGATCATCATATAGACCTCCTAATAGGGGCTATTTCTGTGCCATGGAGTTGGCTAGGTGTTGACATGCATTGTTAATTAATCTTCATGACAAATCTGTGAGATGGACACTATTATTCTGATTCCAAAAATAAGGAAATAGACCCACAGGAATTCTTAGTGCCTTGCAAAAATTCCCTGAGCCAGAAAAGAACAGAAATATGATGAACCAGAAATTCCAATCATAAGTCCAGTGTTAATTGCATTCCAACTGGAGGAGATCTGATTTTACTCTATTAAGAAGAAATTGTCTCCAACATTCCTTTTAAAGTGTTAAATACTTGGTTTTGAAAGCCCCCATCACTTGAAATAATGCTATTAAATCCAGTTCTCATTTCTAGATATTTACTGTCTTTATCTTAAAAAAAGGAAGCACAGGGGCTGGCCCAGTGGTGTAGTGGTTAAGCTCATGTGCTCTGCTTTGGCAGCCCCGGGATTCACAGGTTCAGATCCCAGGTGTGGACCTACACACCACTCATCAAGCCATGCTGTGGTGGCATCCCACATACAAAATAGAGGAGGATGGACACAGACGTTAGCTCAGGGCCAATCTCACTCTGGGCCAATCTTCCTCAGCAAAAAGAGGAAGATTGGCAACGGATATTAGCTGAGGGCCAATCTTCCTCACTGAAAAAAAAAAAAGTGCAGGAGCTAGCCCTGTGACGTAATGGTTAAGTCTGGCATGCTCCACATTGATAACCCAGGTTCATGGGCTTAGATCCTGGACATGGACCTAAATCACTCATCAGCTATGCTGAGGTGACCTCCCACATAGAAAATAGAGGAAGATTGGCACAGATGTTAGCTCAGAGCAAATCTTCCTCATCAAAAGAAAAAAAAGAAAGTGCAACACTTTAAACCAAAAATGGACTGCCTCCTTCCCTTGCTATACTATTGCTGTGTTATGGCTATTTTTTTCTGTAAATTTTCCTTATCAGGGTTTTTTTTGACATTGTAAACTCCCTAAAAGAATGGACTCAGACGGCAGGCTGACCAAATTCAAATTTCACTACATTCTGCCTGAGTGACCTTAGTCAAGCTCCTTAACCTCTTGGTGTCTCAATTTTCTCATTTGTAAAATAGTGTTAAAAATAGAGCCCTCTTAGTGGTTAAGTGCCTGTGCTCTGCTACTGGCAGCCAGGTTTGGATCCCGGGCACGCACAGACACACCACTTGTGTGGCCATGCTGAGGCAGCGTGCCACATACAGCAACTAGAGGGATGGGCAACTATGACGTACAACTATCTACTGGGGCTTTGGGGAGCAAAGGGGAAAAAAAAAGGAGGAGGATTGGCAATAGATGTTAGCTCAGGGCCGGTCTTCCTCAGCAAAAAGAGGAGGATTAGCACGGATGTTAGCTCAGGGCTGATCTTCCTCACAAAAAAAAAAAAAAATAGAGCCCAGTTTATTGAGTGATAAAGAGAGCTTGATAAGATAATGCATATAAAGAACTTTAATACAGTGCTGCAACAATACTGATAATGATGATTGCAATGATAATAATAATAAAAATACTTAGAGGAATTGATCCTTCATTGAATGGGCTTTGGGAGAATTTGTTTTCAGTAAGTTGGCATAACACTTTACTTCACCAACTTTAACTTAAGGATTGTCCCACCACAATTTCTTTCTCTCTCTCTCCCTCTCTCCCTCTCTCCCTCTCTCCTAGATTCTCTAGAGCAAGAACCACATCTCTCTCCTCTTTGTATCTACCACAACTAGGACTGTGCATAAAAGCAGTTAATTAAGTAATACACGATGGATGAATAACTAAACCCCTGAATCTGTGATCTCTGTGCTTCCAGGGCCACTTCAGTCAACAGCATCTTTTCCTCACGTATCATGAGCAGCTCCCAAACAAGGTGCTTTTTCTCTAACTTCTCCCCACCTCAGATGCACATACTGCCCCACTGCCTTCATATGTTCTGTTTGTATTAATACCATTAAAAACTCTCTGTGCCATTCCATCAGCTACCATATAAATTACAACCTCCCTATAAAAGCCTTTATCACACTGCATTTTTAGCAATCTGATGGGTTTTGTTTGCTTATTTATTTGCTTCTGCATTTGAACGTCTTATCCTCTCTTCTTGGAACATTATCCTGATGCCAACTCATCTCCCTTTTGATTCCACTTTCCAAACTTACATAAATATTTTATTTTACAATATGACTTTCATCAACTTTTCTACCTCTCCTTTCAGTTTAGATGTCCTCTCCTGCAGCGTCTATTATGCCCTCTACTTGTCCTTTCGTTTCACTCATGACACTTTTATCACAAGTTTAATATCTCTCTTTTCCACCAGCATGTAAACTCCATAAGGACAAGCCAAAGTTTGTACAATTTATCACAATTTCCCCAAAGTCCACCAAATGCCTAGCACTGAATAGAAACCCAGTACATGAGTCTATAAATGAATAAACGAACAAATAAATGCCCACTAAGGATAATAAAGACTATTTATATTTCACATTCTTGCAGACCTCTCAGAAAAATTCTAAACCTGCCCAAAGAGGCACTTTCTGGAAGAGATCCGGAAAGAGAGGCAAGGAAGGGAGCTGGTCCTGTAGGCTTTCACTATAGTCTGAGAATTGCCATTGCATGGAACCCTTAGAATCACTCAGTTGTGGATTATTGTCCTGCCAGTGCCTACTGCAGTACATGGCTGGGTTGGAGACATCTGGGGCCAATACATCTCATGGGAAAGTAATCTCCAGGCCTGAACAATTAATATTCTATGATCTGTGATTGTCTTGACATATACTTGTGACACATTTGATTAGTGTTTCTTTTGACTTCATGATAAGTAAATTATATTAGACAAAAGTAACCTGATTTTCCTCTTGTTACATCCTTGGGGATTTCACATCTCAGGTTGTGGCTCAACACCACAAACAGAAGTAAGAAAAATGAAAGGAAAAATGAGAGGCACCAAAGGTAAATTTTTCATAATGATAATAACAATAATGGTAGTAGAGGTATTAACGATATTTGTAGAAGGAGAGTACGTTTTTTAAGTATATACTATGGGTCATTCACTTTGCTAAATTCTCTATGTATATTACCTTATTTAATTTTCACAACGTCCTTATAAATGGTGTTCTATTATTTTCCCCACTGTACGGATAAGTAAATAGGTCAGAGGGATTAAGATACCAGCAGCCAAGCAGATCATTCCATGTGGCTGATAGTGACAGAAACTGAGATCTCTTTGCTTAGATATAAGGCCAACACTTTAATTCTAGTAGAGGATAAAAGTTCTAGATCCAGATCCTAGTTATCCAGGACATGTAGCTCCATTTTTGACAAGGAATTAGTTCATTTGCTTCATCTCCTTTGGAAGCCTGCAAACAAGTTAGCTGAATGCAATATCATACAGACTTGTTTTTAAAAAATAGGCTCAATCAGGATCTATGACATGCACTCCAAATTGGACTGTCACAAATACCAACTTACACAACAAGAACACTGAGTATGTTTACAAATAACCGTCTAACATCAACCAAGAAAATACCGTCTTGTCTTCATAAACCCACAGAGAACAGTTATATCCAATAGGCAATAGTTCAGTTCTTTAAAAGTATCCCAAGATACATCATATGTTAAATGACTGTCAATATTCCCAGTGTCTTGTAGCTTCAATGCTGCACTTAGGTTTTAAGCCATTAAATAAAACTAGAGATCAAATCATTAAAATGAGATTTTTCTGTTTTCTTTCAATAAAAACAAAACACTATCTTAGCTACAATACAAGAGGTGTCTGATGTTTTTAAGAATACAGAGCTTGTTTTTGGTTAATAGCAATTTCCAAAAACTTGAATGCTAATACATCTTTCCAGGATTTTAAAGAACTTCTTCAGTCATTTTTATTGGTGAGTCTCAAAGCATGTAAGAACAATTTTCAGTGTTTGCAAAGAAAAGACAGTCACTATCATCCTACATTGTGAGAACTGGAGAGGAATGGGTTGCTCTCTCTCACCTCCTCTGAGGGACATGAGTACAATAGATGGGTCTGAACCAGGATCTTGTCCAGGGTAAAATGTGGACTGGAACGTCCTGTCCAGTTCAGTACTGGCATGGAGGGCTTTCAGGAAGCTAGATTGCTTTCAGGGATCCTCAAAAAGCATTGAGTCTTAAATCAAAATTTGCAACAAGGTGATGTTTGTGTTATTTGCTCTGTTTTTCTTTTTTTTTCACGTTTTTTAAACAACCAATATCAGGCAATTTGGTAAGTGCTTTAAATAGCTCATTTAATTTTAATTATCCCCTAAGTACATGAGATCAAGTAACTTGCCTAGAGAGAGCAGTGGGTAGAGGACTGAAGTTCCGTTCCTATGATTGCAGGTACCTGGGTCTTGGTTGCTTTGCTCTTCTGTGTCCCAGATCAAGATGCATATGGTCCAAGAAGGAAGTACTACACCCTTAAGCACCATAAAACCAAATTACAAAGCAACAGTCGTATGAAAAAAAGTGACTTAAAACTGACCTGAAACCAAACTATCCCCAATTGTTCGTTAATTTGTTATAACCACTAATGCCTGTTACCTGGCATCCATTGGCAGTGATTCCCTCAGGAAACAGGGCCATATTGATGTGCTGAGGGATACCTTTTCCAAACAGAACTAGTTGGAGTTCCCAGAAGATTTTAATGACCTTTCCTTTGGATATAAGGATGTGTCTGATGGAAGCAAAGCTAGATCCAGACTAGCTGGGTTCAAATCACAGAAGCAGATATCTTGCCCAATTTTCAGAATAATGATTGTCTCAATGTGGTTCAGATTTTTAGAGCAGAGTGGCAAGAAGTGGGGTGGAACGCTGAACAAGAATGTGTGACAACGATACGGACATAGCAAAGATGCTCTTAAGACAAGCATGATCCAAGAAGTTTTCCCATAAAGAAGTGAATATTGAAAACTATGGAGTGTGTTTTATGCTAAAAGAGCTGGACCCCAGGTATTAAGTGACCAAAGAGATGGTCGACCCGCAGTGAATCTATGAACTTGATTCCTGATGGACTCAGTGCTACTTGCTCAAGCCACCATGCCAAGTGTGGTGCTTCTGTCAAGAATTCGGTAAAAATATATGAAACCACAAGCTCAGTACAAAAGATCTCACAAGGGTTCCTAAACAGAAAAAAAATAAATACATGCATAGATAAATGAAAGCAAACTGGACATATAAGTGTTTTGAGGAGAACAAAATTAAACCCAAATTTATACTTAGTCATCCCGTTCAAACGGTCTAGGAAAGAAATATTTATCTTCGGTAGAGAATGAGAGAAAGGTTGTTTGACTGCACAGCTTGTTCAATCCAGTTCTTCTTTCTAGAAACATTTACAATGGAAGAAATGTTAATGAGTTCCCCTGGTGGTAGTCAGGGCATACACACTAGAGAGGAGAAAGAATGAATTCTTCTCATTTCCATCCAATCTGTTTTTCTTTTCACTCTAATGCAACATGCCAAGTGCTCCTATTACAGTAATTTACCATAATATATATGGTGAGATGACCCTGCACCAGGCAAAGCAATGGATGTGTCTATTTCTCAAATAATTGAGAAACAGACACTGGAACATTTTCTTTAGAAATGGACCATTAGACACAGCATAGTGACTAGTGGAATAATTAAGGAACAATGCCACCTGTGTTTATATATTTCTGGACAGGTACAGCTGACAGTATAAACTCATTTTATGGGATTGCTAAAACAGCTGCAGGAAAGAGATAAAGACATTTTATCATTTTAATTTGCTATCACCTAAACATAACGGCAGTGTAACAAAATTGCCTGGGATTATTGAAAATAATCTGTCATCGGAATTGATGATACCATAGCAGTTTCACTAGCAAACTTCAGTCTGTTCTTGGGTTTGAAAAATAAAAATCTACTTCATGCCATGTGAAAATGCCCCTGGTTCTACCTGTACTAACAACTAATAATAACGTGAACAGCAACAAAACTGATTTGGGATAAAGAATATTACTCTGTTGAAAAACAAATAATTATCCTGGAAAGGTAGATCAAAAGAAAGTATATCCAGACTGTCTGATTTAATAGAATTACCCCTTAAAGCCACATTTATACCTAGGTTTCAAAAGTATCTGAATTCTTATTCACCAAAACAAAATGAAACAAAACTCTGTTTATGTAATTCTTAGCATTTGTTAAAAGCCAGCAACCTTGATAAACTTAATAAAGAGAAAAATTGATTCCCAAAACTTTATTATCAGTTTCAAGCTAGGTCATTTTTGTGTTGAATTTTGTACCAAACAAATACCTTAAGTGGTCAGAGACAGACTCTCAGTCAGGATGGCAACATAAAAATTAGGATAAATCCATCAAGAGCTTACACTGGGTAAGGGGTGGGGAGGTTACTGGTTTGTCTTTTCCATTAAGAAGAGAAGAACCTTTACTGACACAGATGTAAGGACCTAAGACACACAAGCCCTATTTTGTACCATTTGAGAAGCTGCAGCTCCTGTAAGAATATTCCCCACTCTTCCATGGCTGAGTTCTTGCTTCTTCCTTGAAATACCAATAGCATTTATTGTTCATACAACTCAGTTAAACATTGATCAAAATCTGTTTTCATAGTCATCGAACTGAGAAGGGCAGCTGGAAATAACATTGTTGGGTATTATGTGGCAAATATTTGCTCACAGACAGAGTGCTAAAGTGGGGGAAAAGCTGGAAATTTCAAGAACATTTCCTCTGACTCCAAAACCTCTTCATAATTATATTGTTGTTTATGTCAGATGCCCAGATAGGTTTGTAAGTAATCTGAAACCAGGGATAAGGTTTTATATATTTCTGTGTACCCTACTCAATGGTGCTTGTAAAAACCATGCAGTAGAGATTTGGCTGTCAAGGAAACGTAGTTTACAACTAAAGAAAATGTAGCTAGAAAGAAGTACTTGGGGAATTTAACTTTGCAGCGTTTCAAAGCATCCCTTCAAGAGATATTCAAAATCATCTCATTCAACTCTCTTATTTTTAGTTAGTTTGTGTTATATCAAAATAATAATGGTACATAGTTTCAAAAGTCAAATTATAAATGTTTATAACAAAACATGAATTCTGGCCCTCTGTCCCATCCAGTGCTTCTCAACCAAGGATCATTTTGCCACCCCGGAGACATTAGGCAATGTCCAGAGATGTTTTTGGTTGTCACTATTTGTGGGGAGGGGTTTGCTACTGGCATCTAGTGGGTAGACGCCAGGGATGCTGCTAAGCATATTACAATGCACAGAACAGACTCGCAGAACAAATTTCAAACAGTGCCAATGTTGAGAAACCCTGCCACAGACCCCTCCACAGAGGCAACTACTTTCTACTTTTTAAGCTGTTTTTTATGACTTTCACACGACATCTACACATTTCTAAATAACATGCATACCCTGCTATCTTTTGTATCACCAATTAAGTATATTATCTATTGACTCTAAATTATGACGATAATTCCATTCTCATTTGCTAACAATTTCTCTGCTTTCCACAACATCCTCCTGAAATAGTTATATTCAAATTGATAGTTAAATATACATATATATACACACAGACACACACATTTCTGTAAGATATATATATCCTTTACAAATATTCACAATCAAGCATTGTTTTTGATTATTTAGCATTTTATTTTTTCATCATTAATGTTTCTTTGTACCTGTTGCTAATTCTTCACACACTTTCCTGAAGTCTTAAAGTCTTTAAATGAAATGTCACACATGGTCGATTACATCATTTACACCGTTAGTTCAATTTGCTTAAAGACATCTCTTCTGAAACGTCCGTGCTCTTGCTGTGTGGACTGTCTTCTCTCTAATTCTCATGCACAGCCACTCTCTGGGGACTTGCCTCTTCCTGGATCCTCAGAATTCCCTTTGTTTTCCTCCTGGTTTAATTGCTTATTTTCTGGAGTCTATATCTTCCTCTCTCTTGGTTTACTCTCTTGTTTTGGTGGGACATATCCATCCTCCAATATTTACATCTGCTTCAAAAGTCAGACCAATGTCAGAAATCTTGGTAATTTTTCCCCCTCAACAGGACAGTTTCTGAATCTGGATCAATCCAGATTGATCCAATCTGGAATCTCTGTCTCTCAGGTTCAATACATTAGAATTACTTGGGTACCAATTAAATTAGAATATCTGGGTGTGGCACCCAGGGGACAGAAGTTTCCAGAACTCCTCAGGCAATTCCAATGTAGAGCCAGAATTGAGAACTACTGATTTATTTGCTTCATAAATATTTTACAATCTCCACCCTTCACCACTAGATCCAGAAATACCTGGTGCTGCCTCCTCCTGCACATTTTTTGATTATACAATGTGGATCTTGATGTCTCTCAGTCTTTCCCACTATAGTTGAGTATTTGTTTTTATAGAGTCTGATAATCAGTTGCCACTTATCTCTCTGTTTTACATCTTCCAATATTGGGTTCTTGTTTTCTCCCTTGTTGCACTCCAAATTTTTACGTTGTCTTGTATTGACAATAAAAATCTCATTCCTATTAGTTTTGGTGGTTTAGGGAAAACTAACAGTCTTTGTCCAACCCCCCGCTTCTGTAAAGAACTCAGATCCGAGATCTGAGAAGTCCAAAGACTTGCCCAGGGTCACACAGTCAGTAGCACAGTCAGGACCAGAAGCTAGATTTCCTGTCTTTGAGTTGAGCACTTTGTAAACTTTCCATAGACCATCAGATCCACTTCATTAAAGTCTTTTAAAAAAATACGCTGATGACTCATAAAATTATCTCTCTTTTGCAAACACAGGATTCATATATTCATACACTCAGCAATTCTATATTTGTTGCTTAACGTGTGTGAGGCATGATTTAGACACTGGGGATACAGCAGAAAATCAGACCAAAAATACCAATTCTATTGGAGCTTCCAATTTAGTGAGCAAAGACTAAAATTTTAACTAATAAGTAAATTTGTATATTCAAATGGTCATGAATATGTGGCAAATTATACACAGACACACACGCATATGCATATATACCAATATCAAGCATGAATACTGAAATTTCCATTGGAATATCCTATATTTCTGTCTTTACCTCTATCTCAAAATAGCTAAAACTCTATTTATTGATGATCCACTAAAAACAGCAAAATAAAACATTCATAAAAATCCCTCCTCTTCCTCCTCTTTTGCCTTTTTGGGTCATGAGCACCTGGAACCCGGTCCTTCAAGACATCACCTCCTTCACCTTCACCCATTCAGTCAGTCTATAATTTCTGGAAACAACTCCTAAATCTCTCTCTTTTTATCTACTTATTTCCAGTGTTCCTGGAACACTATTAGCCTATTAGCATTTGTGAATTAAGCTACTGCTATAGTCTAACAGCAGATTTATCTGTTTCCGATCTTAAATGCTCTTCTTTTCCTTACTCCTTATTCCTACACCTTATTTGGTACTAGTCACACTGGGACCAAAGTTATCTTCCCATATGCCCATCCATCACTGCTCTACTTGAAGGGCTGCAATGCCTCCCTAATACCTACAGAATAAATCCAAAGCCACTTATTACATCATTTATAGCCCTCTATGATTGGTGTTTCTCAGTGGGGTTATTGGGGCACCTTTTGGAAACTTATGGAATCATTTTAGAGTAGCCACAATGATTGAAGTGTGTTAGCAGTATTCATTGGGCAGGGGGTAAGGATGCTACACATGCAGGGCAGACTTGTATAGGGAAGAATGGTCATACAACCCACCACACAACCTTCAAATGTCTCAGCAGACATTGACATAGGAGAAAACCATATTTAAAATGGTCAGAACCTAGAAGTAGCTTATTTTATCCTCAAAACAAATTATTTTTTTAGACTATTTTTACATGTATTTAATTTTCTTGGAATGAAACTACAAGTAAATTAAGAGAAGATGATACTTAGTTTTGTTTAGAACTTCATCAAGGATTATTAGCCATTTTATGAAATGTATCTCTTTAGCAATTCCTCTAAGGTATTTGAGTTGCCAATACAACACGCGTATCAATTGGCGTTTGTAGCTGTGTGTTAAAGGTGGCTCTACATATTAGTGCAAACATCTGACTTCTTAATTAGGTTGTCTAATATGGTTTTTCCCAATCATATACTAATTTAGTCTGGGTTCTTTGGGAAACGGACTCTGAAATTCTGATATTTTACTGCAAGAGCATTATTGGGGGTACTCTTGGGGACAATTCTGAGGGGTAAAGGAAGCAGGATTGGGCAGAGAGAGAAGTTGAACTGTGGTTCTGTTGCAACAGAGGACTCAGCCTACCCTACCAGGAGCTTTGGAGCTGTCCCAGGTTGAGGAAGAGACTAGTTCTTTAAAACCACGTTTATAACTCATTGGTTGCGATTGTCTCCTGTGATCCATTTTTAGTTGATTTTTGTATATGGTGCAAGGTATGGATCAAATTTTATATTTTTGCCTGGGGGATCCCAATTGTTCCAGCACCATTTGGTGAAAAAACTATCGTCTCTTCATTGAATTGCCTTTGCATATTTTGTGAAAAAATGTTGCATATGCATGTGTGAGTCTATTTTCGGCCTCTCTATTCTGTTCTGTTGATAGATTTGTCTATTTTTACATTGATACCATATTGTCTTGATTACTGTAGCTTTATCATGTCTTGAAACCAGATAGCATTTGTTCTCCAATTCTGTTCTTTTTCAAAGCTGTTTTGGTCCTTTGGTTATTTTGATATTCTTATAAATTTCTTATACATTTTAGAATAAGTTTGTCAATTTCCAAAATTATCTACTGGGATTTTGACTGGAATTCTATTGCACTTATAAATCAATTTGGGGAGAATTGACATCTTAATAATTTAGGGTCATCACACTCATCAATGCAGTACATATCTATTTTGAATTTCTTAACTCCTCTCAGTACTGTCCTGTAATTTTCAGTGTACAAGTTTCTCACATATTTTGGCAGATTTATTCTTATGTATTTCATTTATGTTATCTCTACATGTTCTTTATTAGCATAGAAACATAATTTTGCATACTGATCACTTATCCTGCAGCACTGCTGAACACATTTATTAGCTTTTTTCAAGAGTCCATGAGATTTCCTACATAGATCATCATTGTCTTCTGAATATAAAGACAATTTTACTTCTTCCTTTCCAATCTCAATGTTTTTTATTTATTTATTTTTTTTTTTTGCCTAATTTCACTGGCTAGAGCCTCTGGTCTAATGTGGAATAGAAGTAGCGAGAGTGGATATCTTTGATTTGCTTGATCTTAAGGTGAAAGCATTCAATCTTTCAGCATTAAACATAATGTTAGCTGTAGTTTTTTTGTTTTTTTTTTTAAGATGCTCTTTATCAGTTTGAGGAAGATCCCTTCTATGCCTTCTATGCCTGAGTGGTATAATCAGAAAAGGATCTTGGGTTTTGTCAAATGTTTTTCTGCATTTACTGTAATGATCATATGGTTTTTCTTTTTTAGTCTTTTTTATTATAATGAATCACATTCATTAATTTTGAGATACGAAACCAACTTTGTATTCCTGTGATTAATCTCACTTGGTTGTGATGAATTATCTTTTATATTTGTTATATTTATTATTAGATTTGGTTTACTAAAATCTTTTTCAGAATTTTTGGCATCTATATTAAAGAGGAGTATTGGCTTACAGATTTCTTGTAATCTCTTTTTCTCATTTTGGTAGCTGGGTCATGCTGGTCTCATTGAGTGTTTGGGGAAATGTTCCCTCCTCTTCAATTGGTATTATTTCTTCCTTAAATGTTTGGTAGAATTCACCAATGAAGATATCTGAGCCTGGAGCTTCCTTTCTGTGGAGATATTTATCTACAAATTCAATTTATTTTCTAGATATGGGACTATCAGGATATCTATTTCTTCTCGAATGAACTTTGGCCATTTCTGTCTTTCAAGGAATTTCACCTAGGTGGACCCCCCTGACTCTCATCTCAGTGTCCCCTCCTCAAAGAATCTGTGAAGCTCCTCTTAGGTTCCCTCTCCTGGAACCATGACCTGGAACTTTCTCAAGGCAGTAAACTTGGGTAATTGTAGGACAGTGCTCACTGCCTGATCTCCAGGGTCATGAAAACTGTTATTTCACATGTTTTGTCTGCTTTTATTTTGGTGCTGTTGTTCCAAGTGGGCAGGTAATCCGGTCCTCATTCCGCCATCTCACCTAGAAGGGAAAGTCGCAATTGACTTTGAATTACATCAAAAAATAAAAGATTGATTGATGGATTTAGGAGTTGATACCACGATGGTTATGTGATAAGGCAAGTTAATAATAGAATACAGATGTTAGATATACTAGTATCCACTTGAAAATTATTTCAGTTTTTTTGTATCTTTGATAATTTCATAATAAAATATTAGATAAAAGTTATCAAGTGAGGTTAATCAGAATTACATTAATCATATAAATTAATTAACAGCAATTATTATTTATTCTTCCTGCTAAGGTACATGAGATTTACCCTAATCTTAATAAGATCTGTTATTTAACTTTGAAAAAAATTGTTAGCAAAAAATTTTTTCTTCTATTTACTTTCATTTCATTTTGACCTTTGAAATTCTTTATAATAATACTCATTTGTCTAGTTTCAAACTTCCAATGATTTTCACTAGAGTTCCAAAAATTACTATAATAAATCTCATATATATAGGGAAATTTAATTCTTTTACTTCCAAACTGATGGCTCATTTTTAATTATTTGACTCTGAATATGAGTGTGGTCTCCTTTGGAAAGAGAGTAAAATTTTCTGAGTTTGTTGGCATTTAATAGTTTTATGCAAATACTGTGTGACTCAATTTTATTGAATGTGAATGCCTGTAGTCTTGCATCGTACATGAGTTACTGTGAAGCAAACTACAGGTCCTTAAAGTCAGACTTTATGTTCTGAGAATATTAGATAGAGTTGATTTGTAACAATACTTCACAGCATCTTTGTGAGAGAATGTGTTTTCTGGAAGTAGGTTTGCTGTGTAATTTGGATTCTCAGTAAGATTAACCTGAATCCATAAGATATAACCTCTGCATATACGTGTATTTTAAGGCAAGTCAATGGTGAAAAAATATATTTGTAACATCAAAGTTCTTGAATATTTTTTTAGATGTGGGAAAGCTGCTTCTATATCTTTTTGGAGCTGGAGGGCTAGCTATTTCATCACACAAAATGTAATTAAAGATGGCACTCAATATAGTGTAGTATGGAAGTTGGTTATGACTTCAAGAGTTAAGTTAGAGTTAAGTTTGCGAGGTTTAAATTAATGGCACCAACATTTGACCAATACTCCTAATTAGAAAATTAGAGTCACCCCGCTTCTCTCATTTAGTCATGAAATTCTGTAGGCTGTAATTCCCAAATAACTCCGCAATCTGTTTTTTCACATCTATCTCCATTGGACTTTTATTGACTCTCACCTGACTGATTTCGATAGGATCTGAAATGCTATCTGTGTCCTCTCCCAAATAATGCAAGGTTTTCATTGCTCCAGTCTCTTCGTCTTGACCTTCGTTAGCCAGTGTTTCAAGGATCAATTCAACGTCACCTTGTGGCAGTCTCTGACCTGCCCCCAAGCCTAGGAAGAGCTGCTTCTTCTGTCACCTATATTTCCGTATCACTGAATATAGTCCTATATTATAGTCCTTGTATTATTGTATTATTTGTATTGTGCCTGTCTCTGATGAGGTTTATCACCTCCCTGAATTCAAAGGATTTGGTCAATGCCTGGCACATAGCAGGTAGTCAATGTTTGTGAACTGAATTAATTTCAAACTGTTAGCAGTATCTTAAACGTCACGGTTCAGTCCACCCATCGGGAGTAGAGAACAGGACTAGAACTGACATGCTGTGCTCGTGTCACTCACTTCCTCTTCCATCCCCAGCCAGGAAAGTGTGAGTGCAAAGCTGTGTGAAATTAAAAAATCATAGTCCAGAAATTTTAGTGTATGGACCATTTGATTATTTTTATCCCAACAACCTTATCAACATGCTTTATAACAAGGAAACTATTCAGCCAAATTAAAAAGAACAGAAAAAAAGATGTTAGTGAGTTATTTCAGGAATAGAAAACTGAAAGATATGCTCTGTCAATTTTCTTGGAAGATATTCTCTGAACTCTCATTCACTGAAAAATTTTAAGAATTTTGATATTTATGCCAAAATGTTTGCCATGGTTGCACATCTACTTAAATTATTTTGTTTCAGTTTATAAACACCTCTGATGCTAAAAGGTCTTCTCCAATATATAATATATATAATATAGGATTCTTTAGAAAAATTGCTTTATTTTTTAAACCAATTGCTACAGGCCAAATGAAGACTAAGTCATTATGAATTTCTTTAAAACTTTACTATCATTAGTATTACTAAACCTGAAAGTTTATTTTTAAAAAGTCTTGCTCAAGTAATTTATTCATATCTCAAACCCAACTTTAAAGCAGTTTTTCCACATAATACTATATCACATGGATTTTAATTTCTTCCCTAGTTTTTATAGTGATCCTATGAATGGTTGAACACAAATTGACATCTTTTGTTTTTAATGTAAATCAGTTGATTATGTAATGAAACTATTTCATTTATATAATAAAGCTCCAATGAATATCTTTTTTTTTTTTTTTTTTGCTTTTCTTTAGGGCATGTCTCTACAAGTTAATTATTATATCAAAGAATATGACCACTCGCACATCTCTTGATCCATTTTGCCAAGTTTCTTGAAATGAGTTGTGCCAATTTATGTTGACTCTAGAGAATGTAGGCATGTTTCTGGGCCCCCTCTCCTAACGCTCAGCTAAAGAGCTGAGTCTTTGACTCCTGGCGCATCCTGGACTGCATCTATCTGGGGGCAAATAGGCAGGAGAAAAGAGCCTGAGAGGGCCTCCTTTGCCACCCTCACCTCCCCCGCTTTTGTGGCTCACACCACCACTTTCGCCTGCCCCAGCGGTGCAGTTTCATTGCTGAGTCTCTCCTAGGACGCAGACAAGGAGAGTCTTAAGAGCTCTATCCTGCTACGTACCCACTTCCAGGTCCTCTGACTAAAAAGCCTTTTCTATCTGTGATTGTTCACAACTCCAGAAGACACAGATGTCTGAGCAAAGAGATATGAAGGCAAAACAAACAAATAAGCAAATAAAATAGAGTAAAATAACATAAAATGTCTCCAAAGTGTGGTCATTCGAGTTTTGCCCTCTCTACCCAGTCCACCTATTGTTATTAATTTTTAGAGACCTGTAGTAGTTGCTTTATAAATTTTGTCTAAGGTTTTCAGCTGTTATCACTGGGATAGATAGAATGCAGCGAATGTCTTCCTTATTTACTGGAACAAGAATCTACCAGTAAGTTTTTAATTGGAAAATGTAAAAGTGAATTTTATCCTTTGTGTCACTAGTTGATTTCAAAGATAGTGGGCTGATGACAACATACATTTGGTTTTGAGTTGGTTTGATCCAGTGACTATGAGATTTAATGTTGATTCATTTCTTGGGTATGTGTTATACTCAAATTGCACCAGTTGGACAATGTAACCCTATCTTAACTAGTGCAACATAAGAAACACATAAGCAGTCCTCCTGACCCCTGCATGTGGGAGCCCAGATCCAGGGTCAATAAATGTTTTTCCTGCAAAGATAGTATTGTAGGATTTGTGGCACATATAGTCTCTTTTGCAACTATTCAATTCTGTTGTAGAATGCAAGCAGTCATAGACAATATGTGAATGAATGAGCATGGCTAGGTGTAGGCAACAAGCTGGAGTTTGCCAACCCCTAGCTTAGAACATTGAATTAACATCTTTGTGCCTTGGTACTGATCCAATAGTAAAGTTGTTGCAGTAAAAACCCATCATAACACATCATGCGGATTCAAAAATTTCTATTAAATAAAATGTACATTTGTGTTATTTTGAAGTAAGTGGTACCTGGCATGAAACCGAACCACTAGTAGGCATGGGTCCAGGTTCTGGGGTTTCCAGGAGCCAGTCACTAATCACCTTAATTTACGTTTGCTTTATTATTTTTGTGTGTGTCCTTCTTGTGAACTCCTCATGAATTCACATGAATTAGATGGCCTAAATTAAGATTCTTATATATAGTACGATACTGTGTAACCTGAAAAAAAAAGGCTTCTAATTTCATTCCATAGATTAAAGATACAGGAAAATAACATTTACGTAGGCTCAAATCAAGAGGTGCCAGATTCCAAGTTGCAATGTCACCTTACTAGAGACAGAATTTTAGGAGATTCAAGTATTTACGAGCGTTTAGTAAGAAATTATGAAACTCCTATTTTTTGTATAGCACTCCAAAAAAGAAAGAGACTATAGTTTACCCTTTGACTATGGGACCACATGAAAGTAAGTTCTTCCTGTCTTCACATGAAATGCAACTCTTTTATTTTTATTTTTGTAAAATAGGAGTTTTGTTTTTGTAAAATATCTTCATGGAGTGCTCACAATTACAGTTGGCCTAAGTTGAGGGGCTTTGGTATAAATCAAGAACTCTCTCAATTTTTCAAATTCATAATTCAAAATTGTCTAGTTCTATTAACAGTATGTAATTTACCATGGTTCTATCACTCGTATTTCAGAAAACAGCCACAACAGCACCAGAAGAAATTACAAGATGAAACATAAACTTTGGAGTGAGAGAGATCTAAGGAAGAGGTGATAACCCAAGCTATAAAACAAGATACATTTTATTACATAAATAGGAACAATATCTGTGTGGCAATTCATGCCGTAAACTAAGTCATCCCACAAACACTCAGCAGACAATTCCCTTTGAATAATTACAGTTCAAGAAGGAAAAGAATCCAATATAAAACTGTGCCAAGTACTTTAATAGGGGCTTCATAAAGAAAAATAATTGCACAAAATGTGAATGTAAAGATGTTCAAACACAAAGAAGAGGGCTATATAGAAGGCAAAATTTGACTTAAAAGAATGTGGGAGGAGGGTAAATGAAAGAAAACATAGGCGTCAGGTTGCCTCCTGAAGTTATGAAAGAGATGGGCCCTGTCTCTTTTCTCCCAGGTAACAGTCATCTATTTCTTTGCCCCCACAGTTATTTCAAATCATATTTGCCACTGCTCAGAGTGGCAGAATCACATACCCATAAGCCTCACTTTCTTAAAAAGATGAACTAAGAATATGAATATAAGCCACACCGGGGAGCAGTCTACTGGCTGTATAAAGTTATAGAACACCATTAAGAGATAGCAATCCAGTATTGAACTGTGCTTTTTCAATGACAGTATAGAAGCAACTTTATTTATCATAAGTGAGAAATTATAAGATTCTGCAAAGAATTGTGGTATTAATATTAACAAAATTCCCATTGCCAGATTAAATATTACTCACCCATGCCTCATATACTTTCTCAGTAGATGGACAATACAGCGTTTTAGGAATCGGAGGGGCTAAATAGCAAGGCTGGTGAAGAGAGTTTTACAGATTGATTTGTTCTGAGAACTTATTCTTTCATGAAATTCTAGTCATCACAATATGGGCCATATGTCTTAAACTTACCCATCTCGTTATCATTATAAGAAAGAAATGGAGAAGACTCAGTCACTAAACATATTAACATCCCCCAAGGCATGCCTCCTGCTTGGCTTATTAGGACCCGCCGAGAGGAGGGGAACAAAGGGAAGGCCCTGGGCTTCAGGAATGAAGATTACGCCCAAACTCTGCCAATTTCCTTCTTTCTAACTTCACTTAGTATGATTGGAGTGTCTGCACAGATTTTCACATTGGGTGAAGCAAGCCTAGCAGGGAATTTTCTTTACAACTTCAGCAGCTTCCTTTGGTTCCTTTCTCACAACATTTTCTTTCATTTTATGGATGTCATAATAGTTTACAACATTGTGAGATTCCAGTTGTACATTATTGTCTGTCAGTCACCATATAGATGTGCCCCTTCACCCCTTGTGCCCAACCCCCAACTTCCTTCCCCCTGGTAACCACCAAACTGTTCTCTTTGTCCATGTGTTGGTTTATCTTCCACATATGAGAGAGGTCATACAGCGTTTGTCTTTCTCTATCTGGCTTATTTCACTTAACATCATACCCTCCAGGTCCATCCATGTTGTTGCAAATGGGACAATTTTGTCTTTTTTTTAATGGCTGAGTAGTATTCCGTTGTGTATATATACCACATCTTCTTTATCCAATCTTCTGTTGATGGACACTTGGGTTGCTTCCATGTCTTGGCTATTGTGAATAATGCTGCAATTAACATGGGGTGGATAAGCCTCTTGGGATTGTTGATTTCAAGTTCTTTGGATAAATACCCAGAAGTGGAATAGCTGAATCATAAGGTATTTCTATTTTTAATTTTTTGAGGAATCTCCATACTGTTTTCCATAGAGGCTGCAGCAGTTTGCATTCCCACCATCCGCGAATGAGTGTTCCGTTTTCTCCACATCCTCTCCAACATTTGTTATTTTTTGTCTTGGTGATTATAGCCATTCTAATGGGTATAAGGTGATATAAGGTGATAGTGTAGTTTTCATTTGCATTTCCCTGATGATTAGTGATATTGAACATCTTTTCGTATGCCTATTGGCCATCTGTATATCTTCCTGGGAAAAATGTCTGTTGATATCCTCTGCCCATTTTTTGATCGGGTTATTTGTTTTTTTGTTGTTCACAACATTTTAGAAAAATACCAATGCCCCTAAAATGATGCTGAGTGCTGGAAAACCTGTCACCATAAACTGTTAGAGAAGGATGATAGCATGCCCATCCAATATCTACATCCATTTAAATTTTGGTATATTAGTTATTGGAGAATTTAACTCTATTCTGAAGTTCTCTCCCCTGTAAAATGAGCATATTAATAATATCTACTTCATTGAGATGATATAAGAATAGAGTCTAGGAAATATTAGAATAAGAATAACTACAAGAATAGTGGAAGGAGTGATAAATTTGCCTTGGGGAGTGGGGATTGGATATGGGAGATAGATAGATAGATGATACATATTTCTGGGCCAGTAAATATGAATGGCTTTACAAAATAGAGAAGAATAAAAGTGAAACAGAGGGAAAAGCATGACTAATACACTAATACATAGCTAGAAATGGACATGACTAATTAATTGTAGAAGAACATAGGGTTGCAGGTGGTGATGCTAGAAAATTAATGTGGTGTACAATTGTTAAGTGTTTCATAGCTTTACCAAGGAGTTTGAAATTTGTAGTCTCCATGGAAATCCACAAAATATTTCTAATAATTAGAGTATGAACAGATCTAGGTTTATTTGATGAGCTTCACAAAAGCACAGTAGTTTTAGCAGAACAATGATGGAAATAAGTTATATGCCTGTGTTGAAGTAAATCAGATCAGGCAAAAATCAATTTCTGAGAGATTGTAGATCTAAATGTAAAGGGTCAATAAAGCTTTTAGAAGAAAATATAGAATGTCTTCATGACCTTGGGGTAGGCAAATATTTCTGAAAGTGCCACAAAAAAGCAATAACCATAAAGGGAAATTTTGAAAAATCAGGCTATTAAAATTAAGAACCCTCATTCATCAAAAGACAACATTGAGAACAAAAAGACAAGCCACAGAAAAAGAAGAAATTTTCAATTTTTCTATCTGGCAAAGAGCACACATCCAGAAAATATAAAGAACTCTGCAAATTAATAAAATGCAGATAACTCAATAGAAAGTAGGGTAAAAATATCCACGTCGATGACATGGAAATTATACTCGTAGATACATAAAATAAAAATGTATACATACATTCACCGAAAGACACGTCCAAGAATGTTTAGAATATGACTATTAACCAAATGTCCATCAAGAAGGATAAATTCTTATATATACACACATGCAATGGAATCACATACACAGCGATAAGAATAAACAGCTACTTGTATACATAACATGGGTAAATCTCACAAACATAACAGGCAGTGTGAGAAGATTGACACACAGTATATTCTACATGATTCCATTTCTATAAAGTGCAAACATAGAGAAAACTAACATATGGTGTAAAAGTCAGCATAGTGGTTACCCTTGTGGGGATGGACATAATGATTGAGGGGAGGAATGATGAGGCTTCCAAGATGCCGTTAGTCTTCTGTCTCTTGATCTGGGGTTAGTTACATTTTGTGCTTACTTTGAAATGTATAAAGTAACATTTAGGAATTGTAAACCCTACTGTACGTATACTTGAGTAAAAATTACCGGAAAAAAAAAAATCAGAGCAACATCCACTTCCAGCATTATTATGGTTAACTAAATATTCTGAAAAGTCCTCCAATGCAAACACCAAGATACTGGATAAATTACAATGACCATTTTTAAATGCATAGCCGAGCTCACCAGAAAGTACTGGAAATACCCCTGGAACAGATAAAAACAAGAAGGGAGCAGAAATCAGAGACGTGCTGCTTGAACTCTGAAGGCTGTGCTGAACTGAGGGCTCACATTTCCTTGGAATCCAGAGTTTGGAGATTAAATTGCCTCCCTGGGTACCAATGTATAGGACATGACTCTCCTCTCTCCCTCTCATTGCTAGAACCCTGGGATAGAAAAGTAGTTAAAACCAAACTGACAAAAATGTAAGGAATTCCCTGTAGGAAACATGTGCGAACTTCATTTGAGTGCTTCCCTCCCCCAAGTTTTCCTGAAACAGATGAACACTTCCCTGGCTCCCTTCATTTTCTGACAGTAAATGGGCCTGCCCTCAGCAATCCTGTGAGTCACATTCAACCCGCCGCGTAGGGACACTCTTTTTCTCTCTAGCCCCATTTATGGAACCAGGTGACCTTCTGTTTAACAGACACCTCATGTATATCTAATTCTGAAAGAAAGTTATACTATGAAAGAGCTCTACACTGGAACTCAGGGTGGAAAAGAACCACCAGTCTCAACGTTTCCACTAATTCTGTGATGACCTCTGGTTAGGTGCCTGAACTATTTGGGCCTCAGTAACTTCATTTGTCAAATTTAGTTGAGTGGCACTGATTTTTTAGGTATTACCTTGTGAGAGAAAAGAACACCAGCTTTGGGGTCAGGCCGACTGAGAATCTGTCTCAGCTCTGGATCAGGTAAGTAAATTGATATAAACAGACACTGAAACCCTAGACCTTCCTTAAAGAGATGAAGCAAGTCTGTGTGCCTTGAAATGGAAAGACCACCAAGACGTATTGTTAAGTAACAAAGAGCAGAGAAATATGAATGGCATTTTATTTACTAAAAAACATATTATGAATAAAAAATATATTATCAAAAAATTTCTGCAAGGAGCTACGTAAATCAAGATTCCTCTGTATTTAAAAGAGAAGGGAGTATAATTTTTCTGTATCAATCTAATAATAAACATATGGATATATAACTTTTATGATTTTATAATTGCAAATTTACTTAAACATTTTTTCAATGGCTGGCACAAAGTTGTAATTAAATAAAATTCAGTTGCCTTTTCAGTAGCAGTCTATGAAGCTACTGATTTTTTGAGTTAAGAAAAAAACCCTAAGAATGAAAACACTTGAAATTAGTGGATTATTTGACAATGTTATCATAAATTTTTAAAAAATTAAATAAATTTTCCAGTGAGTCCTATTTATTCAGGATTGGATGGAGCTTAGGTGTACAATCAAGCTTGATCCAGAAGTTTGGGTAGAGACAGAGGAAAAGGATAAAAGATTTAGCCATGTCACTTTCCTCAGGAAAGAAAGCTGAAATAGAACAGGAGATGAATGAGACAGAGATAGAGCAGAACAAAGGAGGTTATTACGGCATCTTCCTGAGATTATAGATGCTTCCTTCCAAGCAAGCATCCTGGTTGGAAGGATGAAGAAGATGCTAAAAGAGATTGTACATTTCTAATATAGGCTCTCTAAGTGACTAGAACGATGATAAAGAAGAGACATTAAATCATCTAATATAAGGTTTTTAGTCTAATTGTCAAATTCAATTTAGGATATAAAACATAAGGTGTAGCAGAGAGAGAAAATTCTTACGTTATGAGATTTTCTGACCACTGAGGAGCTATTTAAGAGAACCCCATTTTGGGAGGCACATAGTCCAGAACAAAGAACAGTCCATTTTTCTGGCTATGAGACTGAATCAAATAACCACCCTGTGCCCTGAGTGACATAACAGAAAATGAGCCTTATTTCTCATAAGTGTCCCTTTTGCCAACTGCTCACAAATTGTTGGTTGGCTTATTGAAGGACCTTGTGTCAATGGTGCTGTCACTTTGTATCTTGGTCTTTCATAAAACCAGCCATTTTAGTTCTTTTTAAAGAACATTCTTTTCTGAGGTTTATTAGATCTCTAATACCGATCAAAAGTTCTTGAATTCCTATCATTTTTTTTTCTTTTTCTTCAATCATGGTGGTTGTAGAGGAATATAGCGAATATTGTCATGATATTTAGGTAAGGAAGGCCTTTCTAGGCCTGAAGGGAAACTAAATAAGCTCAAAAAGATGAAACATAGCAAATGCAAATGGTAACATATTCCTAGCCACAACTAACTCCAAAATTCTCTGAGAAGCAGTCAAAAACCAATCATAATCTCAGAGGAAAATAAATATCTTCAGAAATGACAAAAACCCTTACAAAAAAGACAGACAAAACAATGTCCTTCTTTCTAAGACATTTCTTAGACTAAGAACATGGCTGAAAATCTGATAAACAAAGTCCTCAGAATATGTACAAATTCTCTAATAAGTTAAATTAAAATTAGGGTGGTGAACAATTTTTCATAATGTGAGAATACAAATACTGAGAGGATACATTTTTAAACACACTTAAAGGGTAATTTGTTAATACTATATATCAAAATTAAGGCGTAAAATACTTTAATAAGAATTAAACCTTAATTATCCTCAGCTATAGCAAGGAGCAAACATGGCTGTCAGCATGAGATTTGCGTGAGGAGCTCACACATTTACCGAGACCTTAAGGAGAAAGAGGGTGAGCAAAGCAAAGGTCAATGAGCGGGTGGCAAAGACTGTTAGTGCTCATGAAACCCACACGTTTCTCTACATTTCCCAGCCTCCCTTGCAGATAGGTTAGTGCCATGTGACCCAGTTGTAGCCAATGACGTGTGGGCATAAATGGTGTATGCAATTTTTTTGTTTCATGAGGAAGATCGGCCCTGAGCTAACATCTGCCAATCCTCCTCTTTTTGCTGAGGAAGACTGGCACTGGGCTAACATCCGTACCCATCTTCCTCCACTTTATATGGGATGCCGCCACAGCATGGCCTGGCAAGCGGTGCATCAGTGCGTGCCGGGATCCAAATCGGCGAACCCTGGGCCACCGCAGCAGAGCGCGCACTTAACTGCTTGCGTCACCGGGCCGGCCCCAGTGTATGCAATTTTCAAGCTTTACCTCAAAACCCCTGCTCAATCATCCATTTTCTACCTACAGGGACCTTTGAGACAACGTTTTCATGGTATCATGAGGTGAAAGGAGCTTGGATCCCTGAACTTAGGGGACAGCCTTGAAGGAAAGCCACCAAACCCACATAGACTGAAACATCACCAAGAATAAACCTTTATTAAGTCATTGAGATTTTGAGGTTTATTTGAAATATTATAGGACAGTCTAGAACAGTGCTTCTGAAATTTTGGTGCATACAAAATTTATCTAAAGACCTTGTTAAAAGACAGGTTTCTGGGTGACCCCTCAGAGATTCTGATTCAAGAGGTCTGAGAGTGGGGAAAATAATTTTGTATTTGTAACAAAACTCCCAGTTTTTGTTGATGCTGCTGGTCCACAGAACACATTGGCCTAAATATTCTGAATAAAATACCAGGAGTGGAATTAGGCAGCAAAGTTAGTGTGAAAGATGTGAGGTCCTGAGGCATGAAGGGTCCTCAGCTTTACATGTACCAGGAACTGAAGGTAGATGAGTATGGAAGAATGATAATCAGCAAAGATTATGAACTAAAAACAATACTGAGAGTTTGAGCTGGGAATCTTGAGATCAGATTGGCACCAAATTAGAGTTCCCACAGCAAGCTTGTGACACTAATCCAATATTAATTGATCCACTAACATTTCATGGTATTGATGGGGTGTGGGATTTGTTCACAAATAGGACACACATGAACGCCAACATACTCATTTCCTTATACCTAGAGTCTCTATTACAAATTGAATGGATTCTGAAAAACCCAAAGAACTGTCTGGGAATTTCACGTGTAAAAGTTTCAGTGTGAATGGACATTTTGTTACAGACTCCTCCTTTATGAACAGCCTTACTCTGGTTTGCAAATTAAGGCTGGGAAATGAGGAAGGAGCCAGAGTGGTATTAGCGCTGGAGCCACTAGAGACCTCAAGCAGAAGCAGTGGTGTACTCAACGATGATTATGATGGTGATGATGATGATGACCCCCGTGGGTAGGAGATAATGCCCAGAGCACTGTTTCTCAATACGAGCTGCACATTAGAATCCTATGTGGAGCTTTAAACATTACTTTGTCTGGGCCACCTCGAGAGATTCTAATTCAATTGATCTGGGTTAAGGGCACCCAAGATATCTTGTCATACATCTAAAAAAATTCAGCTGATTTCCTTAAATGTTCTGATCCTTTTAGTCATTAAAATTTTCATCCTGGTTTCTAAAATCTCAGTGCTAATCACTTTAAAGATTCAATGTCATGAAGCACTTACCCTCCTCTCCTCTCCAGCACAGACTGAAACAGAGGTTGTAGCAGCTTAGAGAGGAGAGATAGGGGAGAGGAGAGGAGAATTTGTTGTACTTGCTCCTTTCCATTTTTCCCTCCTCTCCACATGCTAGTTCCAATAATGTTGAGATGGACATAAAGGTGGAGGATGCAGCAATGTCTGTTTTGCCCACCTTTGGTGATGATGTGGCAATTCCTATTTCTATTGGTTGTAACTTCTTGTCTTGCTAACACTTCTGTGGCCATCACTCACCTCTATGTGGCATGCCTTTAGATGTGTCTCTCATGTGGCTGCATTAGTGGGCTCTCCAAAAAGTCTTACGAGGGGGCCAGCCCCGTGGTGTAGTGGTTAAGCTTGGTGTGCTCTGCTTTGGTGGCCCAGGCTCACAGATTCAGATGCCAGGCACAGACCTACACCACTCGCCAGCCATGCTGTGGCAGCAACCCACACATGTAAAGTAGAGGAAGATTGGCACAGATATTAGCTCAGGACGAATTTTCTTCAAGAAAGAAAAAAAAAAGAGGAAGATCGGCAATTGAAGTTAGTTCAGAGTGAATCTTCTTCAGCAAAAAAAAAAAAAAAGCCTTATGAGGTTTTCCTCTGTTATGGGCTGAATTGTGTCCCCCTAAAATTCATATGTTGTACTCATAACCCTCACTACCTCAGAATGTGACTCTATTTAAAGATAGTGCCTTCAAGGAGGTAATTAATGTAAAATGAAGTCATATTAGTTGGCCCTAATCAAATAAGACTGGTGTCTTTATAAGAAGAAGAGATTAGGACACAACACAAAGACCAAGGGGCAACCATGTGAGGACACAGTGAGAAGGCAGCCATCTACAAACCAAGCAGAGAGGGTGCAAAAGAATCCAAGTTTCCAACACCTTGATCTTAAACTTCTAGCCTCCAGAATGGTGAGAAAATAAATTTCTGTTGTTTAAGCCACCCGGTCTGTTTTTTTGTTATGGAAGCCCTAGCAAACTAATACCCCCTCTATGGGAACTCCAGCTCCCCAGGAACAACCCTTTTATCCCACGTTCAGGCTTCACTCAGTGTGGACTAACTAGACATTCCATATTGTTAAAAAGAAAAAAAAAAAACCTTTGCCCAGTAAGGTATCTTGGGGAAGCGTTGACAAAATTGCTCATGGCATTTCATTTTCCACAACCTCCATTCAGCCCGTGGGAAATCCACATGCAAAAAATAATAAATGAAAAATAAGAGACTCCATTACTGCCACTGCCCTCTGTCCCTCCTCTCTCAGCACTTGCATCCTTCTCCATGCTCTGGAGTATGACGGACTCTAACCCAGGGGCTCTGCAGTCTTTTAGACAAGAGCTGACCAAGAACCCTAGGTCAATGAACAGAGAGAATGGTGCAGGCCACCCCAAGTTTTATGTGCTCCTCTTTAAGGGATTGCTTGTCTTGCCCCTAGTAAGAGAGAATCATATCCCCTTACAAATATTCTGCTCTTTGAAAAAAGAGAGCTTCTATATATAGTCACCCAGACCTCTGTCCTGGCTTCAAACCCTGAAGTGCCCTGAGGACGCAATATGGGTGAATCTCAAAAAACATATAATGTTGAGTAGGTACACAAAAGGGTGCATCCACTGTTATTTCATTTATATAAAGATCATAAAACAAGCAAAACAAGTCTATGGGGACTACAAACAAAACTGGCAATAGCTTTGGGGGATTATTGACCAGAAGAAGGAAAAATCAAGGTTTTTGTGGTGCTGGGTAATAATCTAATACCTTGATCTTTGTAGTAGCTAATGGTTGGAAGATGGTAAGAAGGTGATATTGGGTAACTCAATTTAAACCTGTTTGGGTTGAGATTCACCAGGCTGAAATAAAAGTGAAATATATGAGTCTGATTAGAGAACCTTGTTAGGAGTTAGTTTTCCTGAGTACTCAGGAAATTTCATTGATAATTTAAATTTAATAATAAATTATTAATTAATCTGTTACTTTCGTTAATAATTTTATTAGCTCTAATATACTCCACATAAGGAACAAGGAAGAAATCAGAATTGTTAGCTGTGAGATCTTCAGCAAATAAATTTACTTTCTCAATATGACTCACCTACAAATTAGGTAAGTTGCTTCTGTAAGTGTTATACCTTTCAACTTGTCATTAAGCATAGTAATCTAAATGAGATACTTTCGCATAAGTCAACAAACTATCTAATTTCTGGTCATGTACCTGATTTTACTTGAATTAATTTTTATTTTTATTTATATATAATTATCCTTTTTCACATTTTTCTACTGATCTTTACTCTTTCTCAGACATTCTTTAAAACACTGAAAGATAAGAGACTCTCATTTTCCTTGAGGGGGCTTTTCCAAGGAAAATCTGGAATCAGTAAAGGGAAAAGGTAAACGTTGATCATATTAAATTAAGAAAGCAGCTTTTAAAAATTAGTGGCAAGAAAGCAGACAAATATAAAGAATAAATTTAGAAAACATTTTGCAGTAGCTATGGCACATAAATTACCCAAAAGAACTTACCAAATTAATCAGAATAAAATGGAAATAACTAGTGAAAATATAAAAATCCTGTAGAGGCAAATGTTTCAGTAAAAGAACTATGTAGTAACCATAAAAGATTTATAAATTTGACCATGTAAACTAAATTTTTAAATTTGATGGGGCAAGTTCAACCACAAAACAAACAAATAAATAAAAATCCTACCATTAAGAATGTCAGAAGACCATTTGTGATTAATTGCAGGAGCATACATTCAACAAAATTTTCAGCCTAGCAGAAAATTGGATAAAAGTGTAAAGTTAACTCATATAAGAATAAATGTAAATGCAGAATAAGGTGATGAAAATTGTCAATATAGTTAATCATTAAAGAATAAAGTAGCTATTTTTTCAACTCAAGTCTGGCAAAGATTTAAAAGAATAACAAAAATGCAGAATCAGAGGGATGGCAAATTGCTATGTTTTTTGGAGAGCAATTTTGAAATAGCTACAAAAAATTCTGCTTGTCTTTCAACCACCAATTCCAATTCTAGGAATTCTAAAAACAATATGCTTGCATTTGCAGATATATGTTTAAGGATATTTCCTGCAGAATTTCTAAAGATCCACTCTTGGGAACAACTCATAATTCATAATTCAAAATTATTTTCTCATTTTAGAAAGTTCATATGGTACATATATTATGCAGTACCATCAGAGGCATTCAAGGAAGCATTTCATGACCAAATAACATTAATATCTCTACAGCAGAACTTATAAATATTTACACAAAGTGGAATAAATACAGACCGTAAATATTTTCAGGTAAGCTCTGGTCATGTTTTGACACCAAATGAATTCAAGTAAGGTTAGGTTTGACTTCCAAATTACTAGAAAAACATTTTCAATTTTAAGTCCTTTTGGGGTTTCAGAATTGCAGATAAGGTTCTGTGGACACATATTACAAAAAAATCTGAAAACTAAACAAATGTTCATCAAGTAGTTATCTTCCAGTTATGGTTCTTCTTAACATGTATACTAAGCAACCATTTTTAAACAGTGATAGAATCAACACTTAAATACAAATGCCCAAGATATATGATGAAGGGAGTTAAACAAGCTTCAGAGTAGCAGCATTATCCATTTCTTTCGTAAGGTAGGATTTCTGGTGACATTTCCTTTTCTTTGAGAGAAAGAATTGGCATGTAAGACCTGAAGGCAACTGAGAGGAAACATATAGATTTTATAGGTTGTCCAGGGCCTTTTCTTGAGCCTCAAATCTTTCTTCTATTAAATATCATCTATTCTACCTATAGGTAATAAAACATTAGAGTGGATCATGGTGAACCTGAATGACCAAAGCTGGGTGACAGTGGGGACAAGGAGGGCTCCCGGATATCATCTCCATGACAGTAGAAATATTCAGGCGTCAAGGATAAATGTAAACTTAGTCACACCTGAAACTTCTGTCTGTGAAGGGCTGTTGTCTGGGTGAACCTAAAGATCTCTGATTTGAAAAGCACAAGGCATTGAAATTCACGTCAGCAATAAAGGTTCAAGTTCTCTAATATACAAATAATATTGGAAATCAAGAAGAAAAACACTAAAAACTTTAGACAGAAGTCAAAAAACATGACAAGTCGTGTACAAAAGAATAGGTTGTGACTCAAACATTTTTTTAACTCTCTTTTTTCCCTGTGTTTCATTTTAAACAGTTTCTTTGACTATGTCTTCAAGTTCACATAAGATGCCCAACCTCCTTCATGATAAGGCATTTGTAGGTTACAACTCCAGTGAGGATTTTCACTTCCAAACAGGATTAGGTAACTAGAAGTAGATTTACCCTCTCACCTGAAACAACCAAAAATGGGCACTATATATAAAACGAGAATTTTCAAGACCCTGGACATCACTTAGAAAAGGACGATGGTGCATGATAAATGGGAAACAAACAAGAGGAACTGTTCCGTAGACCCACTTGCTACTTTTGGAGAGCTTCCAAGCTGTGGTGCTGTGAGGAGCATCTGGCTGGAGCGCAGCTGACAGCCTGAATACAACAGGTGAGACTAGAATTCTCAGGATAGACTCGCAGAGAGGAGACAGCTACACAGTGAGAGAAGGCCAGAAGGCTGTAGAGACCTCCCTCTGATAGTTTGCTCACATATGCTTTAAAATTTTTCCATTCCTCTGTAAGTAATATGTCGAGTTTTTTTCCCTTTGGCTGTTTCTAACATTTTTTTTCTTTTTATCACTGGTTTTGATCAATTTGCTTTTGATTTAATGTGGTATAGTTTTCTTTGTTTCTTATGCTTGAGTTTCATTGATCTTCTTGGTTCTGTGGGTTTATAGTTTTCATCAAATTTTGAAAATTTTTGATGGTCATTTCTCCAAATATTTGTTCTCTCTCCCTATCTCCCCACCTTTGGGGCTGCTGTTACTTGTACTTTTGGCAGCTTGAAGTTGTCCTGCAGCTCACTGATGCTATTTATGTGTTTATCTATTTTTTTGGATTTTCTTTTTTCTCTGAGTTGCATTTTAGACTGTTTCTACTGCTATGTCTTTAAGTTCTCTATTTTTTTTTCTTTTTCAGTGTCTAATCTGCCATTAATCCCAGCATATGAATTTTTCTTCTCCTACATTGTATTTTTCATCTCTAGAAGTTCAGTTTAGGTCTTTTATATATCTCCTATGACTCTTCTTAATTTCTGAACATATCAAAGTGTTATTATAACTGTTTTAGTGTCCTTGTCTGTTAATTCTAACATCTGTGTCAGTTCTGCATCAGTTTCAATTGATTGATTTTTATTATCATATGGGTTGTATTTTCTTGTTTGTATGTCTGGTAATTTTAGATTGGATACCTAATATAGTGAATTTTACCCTGCTGGGTGTTAGATGGTTTTGCATTCCCATAAATATTCTTGAGCTTTGTTCTCGGATGTGGTTAAGTAACTTGGAGACAGTTTGATCCTTTTGGATCTTGCTTTCAAGATTTGTTAGAAGGGATCACAGAAGTGCTCAGACTAGGGCTAATGAGTCCCCATTGGTGACACAGACTCTTCTGTGTTCTTTATCAAAAGCCCTATTAATACGAGGTTTTCCAGACAGACTGATGGGAACATACACTATTCCTGATGCTGTGTGAGTACCAGAAATTGTTTCCTCTAATCCCTTGGAATGGTTCTTTCCTGGCCTTGGATAGTGTCCTCAAAGGTACTTTAATGTTCTGAAAGAAAATCAAGAATTGATAACCTAGAATGCTATAATCAGAAAAAATATCTGTCAAAAAGAAAGGTGAAATACTTCTTCAAAAATACAAAAGCCAAAAGAATTCATCAGCAGCAAACTCTCATAATAAAAATGTTAAAAGAGGGACTTCAGGCAGAATGAAAGTGATGACTGATGTAAATCTAGATCCACCCAAAGGAATGAAGAGCATCGGCAAGGGCAACTACATGTGGATATATCTAAAAATTTTCTCGTTTTAAAAATCTACTTAATGGAATACTACTCAGCCATAAGAAACGATGAAATCCAGCCATTTGTGACAACATGGATGGACATTGAGGGTATAATGCAAAGTGAAATAAGTCAGAGGGAGAAGGTCAAATACCGTATGATTTCCTTCATTAAGTAGTAGATAATAACAACAGTAAACAAACACATAGAGACAGAGATTGGATTGGTGGTTACCAGAGGGGAAGGGGGGAGGGAGGAGGGTGAAAGGGATAATTTGGTACATGTGTGTGGTGATGGGTTGTAATTAGTATTTTGGTGGTGAACATGATGTAATCTATGCAGAAATAGAAGTACAATGATGTACACCTGAAATTTTTACAATGTTATAAACCAATGTTACTGCAATAAACAAAAAAATTTAAAAAAAAGAGTAAAAAAAAAATCTACTTAAAATATAACGACTGTTTAAACAGAAACAGTAATGATGTAGTGTGGCATTTTTACCTGTATGAAAGTAAAATGTATGCAACAATAGCACAAAGATTGGGTGGAGAGAAGTGGAAGTTTACCGTTGCAAGGTTCTAATACTGTATGTCAAGTGGCATAGCATCACCTGAAAGTAGATAGACAAATTATGTAAACAATAAGTCTTAAAGCAGTCACATAAAAACAGAGTTACAGCTAATAAGCCAATGAAGGAGATAAAAAACATAAAAATACTCAATACGAAAGAAGGCATAAAATACAAAAAATGAAAATAAAAAGACATGGGACAAATAAAAATAGCTATAGGATAGATGTAAAGCAAGTCGTATCAATAATCACATTAAATTTAAATGGCCTAAGTACTACAATTAAAAAGCAGAGGTTGTCAGATTAGTTTAGATTCAAATAATATGCTGCTTACAGGAAAAACAATTTTAAATACAAGGTATAAAATGGATTAAAAAGTTAAAGGCTGAAAAAATATATACCATGCCATACTAATCCAAAGAAGATGGAATGGACATATTAATATCAAAAAAATTATTTCAGAGCAATGAATATTATCAAGGATTTTGTGTGTGTGTGAGGAAGATTAGCCCTGAGCTAACATCTGTGCCCATCTTCCTCCACGTTACATGGGATGCCACCACAGCATGGCTTGACAAGCAATGCGTAGGTGCACGCCTGAGATCCAAACCCCAGGCCACAGCTACATAGCATGCACACTTAACCACTATGCCACCGGGCCAGCCCCAATAAAGGATTTTTTAAAAAGGTAATTTCAGGGCCGGCCCCCTGGCTTGGCGGTTGGGTGCGCACGCTCTGCTGCTGGCGGCCCGGGTTCGGATCCCGGGATCGCACCGACGCGCCGCTTCTCCGGCCATGCTGAGGCCGCGTCCCACATACAGCAACTGGAGGGATGTGCAGCTATGACAGACAACTATCTACGGGGGCTTTGGGGGAAAAATAAATAAATGAAATCTTTAAAAAAAAAAAAAGGTAATTTCATAATGTAAAGGGATCATTTTATCAAGAGGGCATAGCAATCCTAATTGTTTATGCACCCAATAACAGGGCTTCAAAATACACAATAGAACTCCAAGGGGAAATAGCAAATTCACAATTATAATCAGAGATTTCAATACCCATCTCTCGGGCCGGCCCCGTGGCTTAGCGGTTAAGCGCGGGAACTCCGCTACTGGCAGCCTGGGTTCAGATCCCGGGTGTGCACCGATGCACCACTTCTCCGGCCATGCTGAGGCCGCGTCCCACATACAGCAACTAGAGGGATGTGCAACTATGACATACAGCTATCTACTGGGGCTTTGGGGGAAAATAAAAAGGAGGAGGATTGGCATAGATATTAGCTCAGAGCCGGTCTTCCTCAGCAAGAAGAGGAGGATTAGCATGGATGTTAGCTCAGGGCTGATCTTCCTCACAAAAAAAAAAAAAAAACCATCTCTCAGTAATTGCCAGAAAATTAGACACAAGATCAGTAAGAATACAGAAAATTTAAACTATACAATTAGTCAACTTGATCCAATTAGTATTTATACATTCCTCCCAATAGCAGAACACACGTTACTTTTAGGTGCATAAGAAACATGTAACAAGATAGACTATATTCTGGACCATAAACTAAGTCTCAATTAACTTTTCAAGGATACAAGCCATACATAGTATATTCTCTAACCACTAAAAGAAATTAGAAATCAACAATGGAAATATCTTAGGAAAATTCTCCAATATTTTGAAACTAAATAACACATTTATAAATAAACCATGGGTCAAGGATAAATCAAAAGGGATTTTAAAAATCATTGTGAATTGAATAAAAATTTTAAAATATCAAATTTTATAGGATACCACTAAGCAGTATTTAAGAGAACATTTATAGCACTGAACCCCCTTAATTAAGAAAGAAGAAAGTTTTCAAATTAGTTGTCTCAGCTTCTACCTTAAGAAACTAGGAAAACATGAGAAAATTAAACCCAAAGTAATTAGAAGAAAAGAAATAATAAAAATCAAGACAGAAATGAATGAAATAGAAAATATCAATGAAATGAAAAAAGCAATGAAGTATTACTGAGAAATGCAACAACGTGGATGAATCTCAGAATAATTATGCTAAGTAAACGAAGCCGGGCCAAACAAACAGCAAGACTGCAAACTGTATGACTCTGTTTATACAGAATTATGAAAAATGAAAAACAATTCATAGTGACAGCAGATCAGTGGCTGCCTGAGGATGGGGAACTGTAGGGAGGGAAGGGAGGGAAGGATTACAAAGAGGCATGAAGGTGATGGATATATTCATGGTTTTGATCAGGGTGTTGGTTTCATGGTCATGTACATATGTCACGACCCATCAAATTGTACACTTTAAATATGTGCTGTTTATTGTATGTCAGTTATTTCTCAATAAAGCTGTTACCAAAAAAACTACAGATAAAAATCAAATGACATGTGTACGTGGTTATTCTGCATAAGGTGTAAAAACAATAAATTCAATGTAACCTAAATGTCTGGGAACAAGGGACTTGTTAAATTATGCTCGTCCAACTCTGTAGAGAGAAACAAAATATCTGTATGCATGGTCATGAAACAATTTCCATGATATATTGTTAAGAACACACACAGATCCCTCAAAAATAAAAACAAAAAGCAGAGCAGTGTATATTTTATGTTTCTATTTTTGATATAAAAAAAGGATAGACAAGGAACATTTGCCATAGCAAGAGAGTATACATGAGAAAGTAAAAATATTAGTTAGCATCAGCAGGGTGACATGGGTAGCTGAAGATAAGAGAATGAGGGCGAATTTTTTCTTATATATCATCTTGATCCTTTCAATCTTTGAAACATGTAAATGTCTTAACTATTTAAACATATTTTTTAAGAGCCCTGGCAATATTGTATCATACTAATTAAAAATTAGTCAAGCTCTGGATTCAGATAGCTTGTAGTAACTGTGTGATTTTAGACAACTTAGTTAAACTCTCTGTCTCTTTATTTCCTTAAAAATGTAACACAGAAAATGACAGTGTCTCCTCATAGAATCTTTATGAATATTACATGAGCATTTAGAAGAGGACTTGCCACTATGGTAAACATGCCATACGTTTTAAATATTATTATTGGTATAGTTTCAGTTGAACATGGCTGGTTGTAGAGGGCTGCCTGATTTGGTTAGCATGCGTAAGTTATAAATATCTGCAAACACTTGCAGGTTGATTAATTTTATTCCCATCTCTTTTCTCATTCTGGACTGACTCACTAACTCTAGAAAGCAAGCCCAATGTTTCCAGGAGTACATCCATTGTTTCAAATAGATGGTGCTTCAGAAACAGATGAGGGCTCTGGGAAACAACTCGTCATCTTCCTCATTCTGAAGAACTGTAGGATGTGTTATCATTATTGACTGTGCCATCTATTATGAAGGTAAACCTCGGCCCAAATAGATTACTCAGAACTCTGAAGAGTGAAGTCTGAATAAGTATATATTCACATATATATAAGTAATTACACACACACACACATACACACCCCAAGGCGGTTAAAGAGCTCTGAGAGTTTAAGTGATCTCGCTATGGTCACACAGCTCATGTAGTAGGAGCCGGAAACTGAACCTTTGTCTGCGTGGAACCAAAGTTATAGTACATTGTAGCATACAACCTCTAACTATTTATATCTCCTTCTCTTTCCCAGTATGTAACACACATATAAGAGTTCAAATTCATTTTTTCTTTCCTAAGAGAAGTGAGCAGCTCTCATTCCAGATTTAAAAAACAAAAACAAACAAACAAAAATCTGAGGGGCCTGGAGAGTAGACCAAGTGTATAGAGCAAGTGACTGGAAAAGGTGGAACAAGATCTCAGGTTTACTGACACCATTTTTTCTTTCTTTTGACCCGTTTTATCTTCTCTTTCTTCCTCTTGACTCTGAACAGACCACGCAGAATCAAAGATCCACAGAATCTCAGAAAGACCAGACTTCCTGCACCACCCACTTCTGAAGAAGCACCTAAGATATGTTTCCTAGCCAATTAGTGATGCGCTGATCTTTCTAACCTTGTGAAGCAAGAGGTTTATGACAAGAAAAGAAGAAAGAGGAGAAGGAGGACAGATTCAACCAGTGTCACACACTGCTTATAGCTATGTTACACTGTATGTTCTTTATGTACATCACATGACAATGCTACGTTGTCAATGAAAGAAGTATATACATCAAGTTTTGTGGATCTAGGTCATCATTTGGTTACTTCATTTTTGATTCCTATGTTGTATGTTGCAAGGATTTATTGCGGAGACAGATGAGGGTAAATTTGTCTCTTCTAAGAGCTGTGGCTGAAAGGCTCTCACCCTCAGTGCTCACAGCATTCCTGAGCCAAGTGTAACCAAGGTGTCTACATATCCACCAAGCGTCTCTGACAACAGTATGAACGTTGGTATGCTCCTAATTTTGCACAGTGTTCTTTTAAGTACGATCAATTTACACCATCTCTAAAAAAAATTAAAATAGCTAAACTTTACCTATACTGAGTCCTTTAAGTCTCAAAGACTGTGCTAACTGCTTTGCATACATTATTTCTTTTAATCCTCAAAACAACCCTCTGCAGTGGATATTATTTTCATCCCCATTTAATGGATGGAGCTATGAGGTACAAAGCAGTCAACTAAACTTTCCCAAGGTCACACCGTAGTCTGTGGAAAAATTTCTGATTTGAATCAAAGTATTTTGATTATCTAGTACGCCACTCTTCCTCCTTATCTAAGAATCAGAAATTAGTGTGCTGCTCCTGAAAAATGATTATCGATATATGATGAACACTAGGGTCTGTGAGATTTACCAGGATCTCATTTTAACCCATGAATGTGACAAAGCTTGTTTATCTCGAGTTTTAATTTTATATCTCTGTGCTAGTTATTTATTTATATTCCTTACTTCCTAGATTTCCCTCGTTTGTCTTTTTATCTTTCTCATCCACCCCTCATTGGTGTTATCTTGTTATATTTTATGTATTCCCTTCTAGCTGCCTCACATCCCTTCTGCAATAAATATATACGTATATAAATACATAGCAAAGCAGTCGTCTCAGAAAGAGGATGGTGAGTGGTGACATATGAGTTATAAACCTGCAATTAGAAAGTAATTACTTCACTATGTTTCCATCATTCCCTTTAATTAAAAATTCATTATCTGTAGATAAGATGTCTACAAATTTATCACCAATTTATTATAAATTAAGGATTTCAAATCCCTGAATTTTGAAAAAAAGTCTTTATATTGATATAAATAAATAAATAAATCCACCACTTAGCAAAAGCCAATGAGGCAGCAAGAATCAACCCTGAAAAAGCAAATATTTCCAGAAAAATCCTTGGCCAATTCATCATGTATACTACATCTTAAAAGGGAAATTAAAGAAATGGCTCACCAAGACTGCACAGTGAACAGTTTAGTGCTGTTAATTTGGTCCTCAAGTGGTGGATTCAAACAGCCTTTTACATCTCATTTCCTATCTCGTAATTGAGCTCCATCTCACTTGTTGAGTACAACATAATTTTCTTTCCCTCCTCTTTAACCAAATGAGTAAACCATGGATCCGGAATTTGAGATTTAAAAGGGCCTTATAGATAATGTAGTGTAATCTCTGTATTTTACTAAACAGGGCACTGAGTTCCAGGTGGGTAAATAATTGCCCAAGATCACACCACTTGTTAGACTCAGTGCTGATACTAGAATCCAGACCCCTGAACTTAATTCTTTGATATTTCTAGTGCAGTCTCAATGCATATTTCCCAGAAAAAGGTTTTGATTCTTATGGGTACTGGGATATTTTACCAAATATGAATTAACTCTACAGAGTATAGCAAGCTTGTTAATTTAATCAATCAATAGTTCTACATTTTCAAGACTGTATTTTCTAAAAGAGAAAGAACAGGAATTTTCTAGAAAATTCATTCTACATGTCTGAAATTCCACTAATATGAAGGGATTGAGGATCAAAGTGCAGCATAGAAAGCCACAAAAGTATTCAGCCACTCAGCAGTTTGAATTGCCTGTCACTGAATGGCCACTCTCCTCTTCTAAGGTTTCCAGCTCAGCGAAGCAAGGTCACTGTGACAAGAGGAAGCACGTGCAGTGGGTGGTTTTCTCTGCATGACAATAAGTGTCTTATGCTATGGACTTCATGTTTGTGTCCCCCCACGAAGACATACATGAAGCTCCAACCAGCAATGTGATGGTAATGGAGGTGGGACCTTGGAGTGGTAAGTAGGTCATGAAGGTGGGGCATGAATGGGATTCGGGGCATTATAAGAAGAGACACAAAATCGATGATCTTTCTCTCTACCATGTGAGGGTACTGCAAGAAGGTAGTCATCTGCAAACCAAAAAGAGGGCCTTCACCAAACACTGAATATGCCAGCACCTTGATCTTGGACTTACCAGCCTCCAGAACTGTTAGATATAAATGTTCGTTGTTTAAACCACTCAGCCTATGGTATTCTGATATAGCAACCCAAACGAAGATATTTTTTTAAAAATTCATTTATTTTTGAAAGGGAATGGGGTTATAAGGGAGGCTCTATTTGATTGGAATATCAAATTAATAATAATATCAGCGGAAGACTTCCAGAAGGAAATCTTGTTGAGAGAGATTTTTTTTTTTTCCTGTGAATGAACAAGGCTAATAAATTGGAATGAGGGTCAAAGGTAGAAAAGATGTAAGTATTTAGATTGGTGGAAGTTTGTTTATTTTTTCAGTTTTAGTGAAAACTAAATCAATATTTTAGATATATTTTTCTTAACAGAAAGGATATTAAGACTTAGATATCACAAAGACTACTTTTTAAAGACCAAGAGAATATTTTTAAATTTATAATTTGATGAGGAGAAAATATCAAGTTATAACAAGAACTTGCTGTCTGGAGTAGCTGAGTTGGCTGTGAAGCTTGAACAAAAATAGAACACAGGCACTCAAGGCAACATAATGCTGTTGCCTTTCCTTGATTTTCAGTATGTCCATGGTGACTTTTTAAAAAAAATTTGTAAAATTCCTTTGGGATTAAACAGCTGATTTTCTGGTCCAGAGAGACCAGATGTTCTTGTTAGTCATAATTTAAAGCCCTTGAATCTCAGAAAACAATGAGCATACAATGTGAATTTATAAATAGAAGGTCAGCTCTATGCAGGCTTAATGAGAGAAAGCACATTAAGGCAAGTGCAGCTGCTACTGTTATTTCAGTGCAACCTGCTTGTCCGTGTTTTAAACTAGTAAACAGACATCTCTAGCTCACTGAGGGGTGACAAAGTGGATGGAGAGAAAATGAAGCTGTCAGAGACACCTATGATTTGTGTCTCTCAAACCTAGGTCTCAAGAGTAGTCCTCTGAACTTAAGTGTGAAGGCGAGAAGCCCTGGTTTGATTTATTTTGCCCTGACCTACACACACTGAACTTGGAGGACGTGTTTGGTGTTTTACTTATAAATAATCTTACTTTATAAAATATATTTCCTTAAGTAAAATGTCATTTCCCCATGAAAATTAATGTTAACTTATCCTACTGTTCACTCCTCATTTCATTGTAACTCTATAAAAGTAAAACACTTATAGTTGTAATTCCACTCTTAACCAAGCAGAGTAACAGGGCTTGGAGCTATCGTCTCACATAAAAATACTAAATGAAGTGGGTAAAATACACGAAGCAATGATTACAGATGCAGGAAATAAGCAGCAGAGGACAGCGACACCTGAGAAAGGAAAACAAGCAAAACGAGCCCGGTGGCTGTCATGGTTTTCGGAAAGGAGAGAGTTCCCAGGCCACTGCACAGGAAGAGGAACCCCAGGGAAGACCGACAGTTTCCGTAAGGAAAGGGGATGGAGTTGGGAGTTCAAGGAGCCAAGATTGCTAAAGCGTACCATTGCAGAGAAGTGAAGAGAAGGCGACACAGAGAGGGGGTGCTGGAGATTTACAGAAGATTCCCGTCAAGTCTTCAGTCACATATTGATCATACGTGTATAAAGACACTACTCAAGGCCAGGGAAAGAAATACCCAAAAAGATGAGAAGAAATGATGTCTGGAGCTCACACCGGATTAGAACAGTTCATACTCTCAACAGCCAGTGGAGACAACAGGTAGGTTAGAAGGTTACTGCCTCAGTAGTAGGAAGGATTAGCCCTAAATGAAAGATTGCTCTGCTTCTGCCTAACACAGCCTGAGAGCAAGCCTCAAAAGGATTACACTGTTTCAAAGTAAGGTAAACACATTGCATCACAAAGCTCAGGAATACTTACAGGAAAAAAAATATACATTTATAATTATATATATTTATATAAAATACAGAAAAGGTAAAATTTATAATATTTTTATTCTAATCAAAAATTAAGAAACATGCAAAGAAGCAGGAAAATACAACCAATAAGGTTGGAAATAAGTTAATAGAAATAGTTACAAAAATGACCAAGATGATAGAATGTGCAGATAAGGATATTTTTAAAATTGTTGTAACTATATTACATATATACAAAAGGTAGAGGAAAATTGAGACTGTTAGAGACATAGAAGATATAACAAAGACGAACCAAACTTTAAGAGACGAAAAATAATATCTGAGATAAAAATGTACACTGGATAGGTTTAATGGCATATTAGAAACTGTAGAATAAAGGGTGAGTGAAATTACATTATAGCAATAAAAATATCTAAAATGAAAAAGAGAGGAAAAGACTGAAAAAATGAACAGTTATGTCATGGAAAAGCTTCAAGCACCCTAATACATATACAATTGTAATCCCTGGAGGCCAGAGGAAAAAGGGAGAATTAAAAAAAAAAAAATTGAAGAAATAATGGTCAAATTTTTCCAAATTTGATGTAAACTGTAAACCTACAGATGTAAGAAGCTCAAAAAACATAAGTAAATAAAAAAGCAAAAGAAATATGAGAAAACTACACCAAAGCACATCATAAACAATTTTCTTAAAACCTGTAATAAAGAGAAAATCTTAATAGTCAGAGACAAAAGCCACATTATATAGAGAGAAACAAAGATAAGAATGAGTTGATTTACAGTCAGTAAAATAGTATAGTTTTGGCTTAAAGACAGACACTTAAATCAATGGAACAGAATAGAGAGCCCAGAAATAAATCCTTGCATGCATGGTCAACTTGACAATGGTGCCAAGAATACACAATGG
Organism: Diceros bicornis minor; assembly: GCF_020826845.1. Lineage (NCBI taxonomy): Eukaryota > Metazoa > Chordata > Mammalia > Perissodactyla > Rhinocerotidae > Diceros > Diceros bicornis. The sequence goes on from NC_080761.1 coordinate 52,197,647, forward strand.
GGAAAGGATAGCCTTTTCAACAAATGGTGTTGGGAAAACCAGATATCCACATACAAAGGAAAGAAATTGGACCCTTTTTTTTACACTATAAACAAAAATCAACTCAAAATGGATTAAAGACTTAAACATAAGAGCTGAAACTATAAAACCCTTAGTTGAAAACAGAGGAAAAGCTTCATGACATTGGTCTAGGCAGTGATTTCTTGGCTATAATACCAAAAGCACAGGCAACAAAAGCAAAAATACACAAGTGGGACTATTTCAAACAAAAATAAAACTTCTGTACAGCAAAGGAAAGAATCTACAGAGTGAAAAGGCAACTTACAGAATGAGAGAAAATATTTGCAAACCACATATCTGATAAAGGGTTAATTTCCAAAATACACAAATATCCTCCTACAACGCAATAGCAAAAACAAACAAAAAAATAATGCATTTAAAAAACTGACAAAGGACCTGAATAGACCTTTCTCCAAAGAAGACATACAAATGGCCAACAGGTATATGAGAAGATGCTGAACACCACTGATCATCAGGGAAATGAAAATCAAAACCACAATGATGTATCACCTCACACCTGTTAAGATGGCTATTATCAAAAAAACAAATGATAAGAAGAGTTGATGAGGATGTGAAAAAATTGGAATTCTCATACAATGCTGGTGGGAATGTAAAATGGTACAGGTGCTACGGAAAACAGTGTGGAGGATCCTGAAAAAATTAAAAATAGAACTACCATATGATCCAGCAATCCCATTTCTGGGTATTTATCCAAAAGAATTGAAATCAGGATCTTGCAGAGATGTTTGCACTCACATCTTCATTGCAACGTTATCCACAATAGACAGTATATGGAAATAAACTAATGTCTATCAATGGATGAAAAGATAATGAAAATGTGATATACAGTGTACATATAATGTAATATTATGCAGCCTTAAAAAAGACAATCCAGCCCTATGTAACAACACAGATGAACGTTGAAGACATTATGCTAAGTGAAATAAGCCAGTCACAGAAGGACGAATACTGCCTGATTCCACTTACGTGAGGTAAGTGGAATCAAAAATAAACTCCTAGAAACAGAGGGCAGAATGCTGGTTGCCAGGAGCTTGAGGGAGGGAGAAATGGGGGTTGCTGCTCAACAAGTATGACGTTTCAGTTATACGAGATGAACAAGTTCTAGAGATTGCTGTACAGTGTTGTGTCTATAGTTAAAAATACTGTATTGTACACTTGAAATTTTGTTGAGGGTAGATCTCGTGTTAAGTATTCTTACCATAACAAAAAAGAAATGACTTTCTCAGACATATGAGAGGTGTAAGAATTATTCATGAACTGCAGACCTGCACTAAAAGGTAGGAGCAGGAATCAATGCAATAAAAAATAGAAATACAATAAAGAAAAATCAATGAAACCAAATGCTGATCATTTTGAGAAGATTGGTAAAACTGAAAACAAAACAAAAAACTCTAGCCAGACTGATCATGAATAAAAAGAGAAAAGACACAGATTATCAATATCAAATATGAGGAGGAAGTCAAGATGGTGGCATAGGCAGACTCGGAACTCACCTCCTCCCGTGGACACAGCCAATTTACAACTACTCGTGGAAAAATTACCCCTGAGACAGAACTGAAAACTGGATAAGAGGAACTCCTGCAACAAACGACAATCCTAATTGAGGTGGAAGAGGCAGAGACTCCCTTCTGGAGAGAAAAAACAGCACCTTCAGAAGCCGCCAGCTTCACAGCCGCCAGGGAGCAGCCCACAGGTACGCAGCCTCCCTGCAGGCGCGGGGCCCTGAGCCGGGAGCGCCCCCGCTGTGGGCATTTTGTGGACCCAGCACAATCGAGACCAGCGGCATAATATCTGACTTTGCCTGCTACTAAAGCATTGGGGAGCACCCCCAGAAAACCCCGTTCACAAAGAAACTAAAACTGGCTCTTAAAGGGCCCGTGCACACTCACCCGTTCCAGAAAGCACCCTAAAATCACCAGAAAGAAAGGTGCACAGTGCTTTGGTGACAAGAGACTCACCTAATAGGCCCTGAGTGCATCTCGGTGAGGGGTGAGACCTCTCCAGGGACTGGGACATTGGCGGCGGCCATTGTTGTGGCCCGGTGTGAGCGTGCTGACACAGACGCCATTGGAGTTCTCCCTGAGGCCTGCTAGCCCAGGGTCTGCTCCACCCGCTAGAGCACCGATTTAATCCAGCTCAGCCAGGGCAGGCAGCCCACCCTAGAGACTGGCCCCACCCAACAACAAGCCCTCAGGCAACGTGTGGGCCTGCATAGATTGGTGACTGGATTCTCTGCAGCCTGGCAACTGAGCCGACTTGAGCGGGGCAGGGAGTACACAAGAAGCTGGTGGAGAGTGTGGGGCCGTGGCGGAGTGTCTGGGGCTCCCGCCGTGGAGAGACTGGGTCCGCTTGGGGAGGTCGGGGCACTCACACGGGGCAGGACTGTGTTGACTGTGTGTGTGGACCTGTGGGCAACAGGGCTTGTGAGCTGCAGAAGACTTGTGCTTCTCAAAGATCCACATAGGAGGTTTGCCCCGCCTTCCAAAGCCTGAAACAATTGGGTGCTCCTGTGCCTGAGGCCAGCCCCACCCAGCTGTAATCCTCAGAGAGCTGACAAGAGACCTAATAGGCTAGAGGCTTACAGCAATTATAAGGCCCTGAGCCTAACAACCTGCCACGCTGGGGTCCTACTCAGTTAAAAGAAATACTGCAACATAAATGTGGTATTAGAGCTTACAGCCAACTGTACTGGGGCTCCCCACACCTGATAAAGAGACGGAAGGGCCCACAACAACTACAAGCAGCTGAGCATTACAACAGCTTACCAGGAGCATAACTCAGCCTCCCTGGGCGCCTATAGGGAGAGCTAACAGGCCACAACAGAAGGACACACATAGCCCACATAGGGGCCACACCTGGAACATTGAGAACTGAGGGAAGCACACTTAAAGACTCCTAAGCCATCACTTACATAAGGTCACCTATCCAAGAGCAGGAGACATAGCTGACCTACCTAATACGTAGACACAAGCACAGGGAAAGAGGCAAAATGAGGAGGCAAAAGAATAGATTCCAAATAAGGGAACAGGACAAAACCCCAGAAAAGGAACTAAGTGAAACAGAAATGAGCAACCTACCTGACAGAGAGTTCAAACTAAGAGTGTTAAGGATGCTCACTGATCTGGGGAGAAGAATAGATGAACTCAGTGAGAATGTCAACAAAGAAATCAAAGATATAAAAAAGAACCAATCAGAAATGAAGAACACAATACTGGAAATGAAAAATTCACTAGAGGGACTCAAAAGCAGAGTAGAGGATACAGAAGAACGGATCTGTGAGCTGGAAGAGAGACTAGAATAAATTACCCAAGGTGAACAGGTAAAAGAGAAAAGAATTAAAAAGAGTGAGGACAGTCTAAGGGACCTCTGGGACAACATCAAGTGCAGTAACATCTGTGTTATAGGTGTCCCGGAAGGAGAAGAGTGAGACAAGGGGGCAGAGAATCTATTTCAAGAAATAATAGATGAAAACTTCCCTAACCTAGGGAAGGAAACAGACATCCAGGTACAGGAAGCACAGAGAGCCCCAAACAAGAGAAACCCAAAGAGGCCCACACCAAAACACATCATAATCAAAATGTCCAGAATTAAAGATAAAGAGAGAATCCTAAAAGCCACAAGAGAATGTCAAGTTACATACAAAGGAAACCCCATAAGGCTATAAGCTGACTTCTCAGCAGAAACCTTACAGGCTAGAAGAGAATGGCACGATATATTTAAAGTGCTAAAAGGAAAAAACTTACAGCCAAGCATACTCTACCCAGCAAGGTTATCATTCAAAATGGAAGGAGAGATCAAAATTTTCCCAGATAAGCAAAAATTAAAGGAGTTTGTCACCAAGAAACCAGTGCTACAAGAAATGTTAAAGGGACTGATTTAAGGGGAAAAGAGAAGACCACAAATAGGAAAAATTATCTATTTCCATGATAAGAGGGAAATGGACACAAATGCACAAAAAAGAGGTTAGATATGATATGAAAAACATAAAAGGAGGGAGGAGGGGAGTTAAAGAGTACAGCTTTCAGACAGAGGTCAAACTAAAGTGACCATCAATTCTGTATAGAAGAAGTAAGGAACAGAGAAGGACTACTAAAACACTGAGAAAAAAAAAAAAGTTAAAAAATGGCAGTAAGTACATACTTATCAATAGTTACTTTAAACGTCAATGGACTAAATGCTCCAATTAAAAGGCATAGGGTGGCTGACTGGATAAAAAAACAAGACCCATATATATGCTGCATACAAGAGACACACTTCAGACCTAAAGACACTCAAAAACTGAAAGTGAAGGGATGGAAAAAGATACTCCACGCAAATGGCAATGAAAAGAAAGCTGGGATAGCAGTACTCATATCAGACAAAATAGACTTTAAAACAAAAACTGTAAAAAGAGACAAAGAAGGGCATTACATAATGATCAAGGGAACAATCCAACAAGAGGATATAACACTTATAAATATCTACACACCCAATGTAGGTGCACCTAAATATATAAAGCAATTATTAACAGACATAAAAACAGAAATAGACAGTAACACAATAATAGTAGGGGACTTTAACACTCCACTTACACCAATGGATAGATCATCCAAACAGAAGATTAATAAAGAAAGATTGGCCTTAAATGACACACTAGAACAGATGGACCTAGTAGGTATATACAGAATATTCCATCCAAAAACCGAAGAATACACGTTCTTTTCAAATGCATATCAAACATTCTCCAAGATTGATCACATATTAGGCCACAAAACAAGTCTCCATAAATTTAAGCAGATTGAAATAATACCAAGTATCTTTTCTGACCACAATGGTAGGAAACTAGATATCAACTATAGGAAGATAATCAGAAAAGCCACAAATACGTGGAAATTAAACAAAATGCTACTGAACAATGACTGGGTCAATGAAGAAATCAAAGAAGAAATCAAAAAATACCTGGAGACAAATGAAGATGAAAATACAACATGCCAGAATTTTTGGGATACAGCAAAAGCGGTTCTAAGAGGGAAGTTTATAGCAATACAAGCCTATCTCAACAAACAAGAAACATCTCAAATAAACAATCTAACAATGCACCTGAAGGAACTGGAAAAAGAAGAACAAACAAAGCCCAAAATCAGTATAAGAAGGGACATAATAAAAATCAGAGCAGAAATAAATGAAATAGAGACCAAAAAGACAATAGAAAAAATTAATAAAACCAAGAGCTGGTTCTTTGAAAATATCAACAAAATTGACAAACCTTTAGCTAGACTCACCAAGAAAAAAAGGGAGAAGGCACAAATTAGTAAAATCAGAAATGAAAGAGGAGAGGTTACAACAGACACCTCAGAAATACAAAAGATTATAAGAGAATACTATGAAAAGCTATATGCCAACCAATTCGACAATCTGGAAGAAATGGATAAATTCTTAGAATCATACAACCTTCCAAAACTGGATCAAGAAGAAGTAGAGAATTTGAATAGACCAATCACCAGTAAGGAGATTGAAACAGTAATCAAAAACCTCCCCAAAAATAAAAGTCCAGGACCAGACGGCTTCCCTGGTGAATTCTACCAAACATTCAAAGAAGACTTAATACCTATCCTTCTCAAACTCTTCCAAAAAATTGAGGAGGGGGGGAAGCTCCCTAACTCATTCTACGAAGCTGACATTACCCTGATACCAAAACCAGACAAGGACAACACAAAAAAAGAAAATTACAGGCCAATATCACTGATGAACATCAATGCAAAAATCCTCAACAAAATACTAGCAAATCGCATACAACAATACGTTAAAAAGATTATACACCATGATCAAGTGGGATTTATTCCAGGTATGCAGGGATGGTTTAACATTCGCAAATCAATCAACGTAATACACCACATTAATAAAATGAAGAACAAAAATCACATGATCATCTCAATAGATGCAGAGAAAGCATTTGACAAGATACAGCATCCATTTATGATAAAAACTCTGAATAAAATGGGCATAGAAGGAAAGTACCTCAACATAATAAAGATCATATATGACAAACCCACAGCTAATATCATCCTCAATGGTGAAAAAATGAAAGCTATCCCTTTAAGAACAGGAACCAGACAAGGATGCCCACTCTTACCACTCCTATTTAACATAGTACTGGAAGTCCTAGCCAGAGCAATCAGGCAAGAGAAAGAAATAAAAGGGATCCAAATTGGAAAGGAAGAAGTGAAACTGTCACTATTTGCAGATGACATGATTTTATATATAGAAAACCCTAAAGAATCCACCAGAAAACTTTTAGAAGTAATAAACGAATATGGTAAAGTTGCAGGATACAAAATCAACATACAAAAATCAGTTGCATTTCTATACACTATCAACGAAGTAGCAGAAAGAGAAATTAAGAATACAATCCCATTTACAATTGCAACAAAAAGAATAAAATACCTAGGAATAAACTTAACCAAAAAGGTGAAAGAGCTGTACACGGAAAACTATAAAACATTGCTGAAAGAAATTGAAGAAGACACAAAGAAATGGACAGATATTCTGTGTTCTTGGATTGGAAGAATTAACATAGTTAAGAAGTTCATACCTCCTAAAGCAATCTATAGATTCAATGCAATCCCTATCAAAGTTCCAACAACAATTTTCACAGAAATAGAACAAAGAATCCTAAAATTTATATGGAACAACAAAAGACCCCGAATAACTAAAGGAATCCTGAGAAAAAAGAACAAAGCTGGAGGTATCACACTCCCTGATTTCAAAATAGACTACAAAGCTATAGTAACCAAAACAGCATGGTACTGGCAAAAAAACAGACACACAGATCAATGGAATAGAATCCAAAGTCCAGAAATAAACCCACACATCTATGGAGAGCTAATCTTTGACAAAGGAGCCAAGAACATGCAATGGAGAAAAGAAAGTCTCTTCAACAAATGGTGTTGGGAAAACTGGATAGCTACATGCAAAAAAATGTAAGCAGACCCTTACCTTACACCATACACAAAAACTAACTGCAAATGGATTAAAGACTTGAATGTAAGACCTGAAACTATGAAACTTCTAGAAGAAAACATCGTTAGTACGCTCTTCGACATCGGTCTTAGCAGCATATTTTCAAGCACCATGTCTGACCAGGCAAGAGAAACATAGAATAAATAAACAAATGGGACTACATCAAACTAAAAAGCTTCTGCACAGCAAAGGAAACCATCAACAAAACGAAAAGACAACCTAACAATTGGGAGAAGATATTTGCAAACCATACTTCTGATAAGGGCTTAATCTCCAAAATATATAAAGAACTCATGCATCTCAACAACAAAAAAACTAACAACCCAATTAAAAAATGGGCAAAAGACCTGAACAGACATTTCTCCAAAGAACATATACAGATGGCCAGCAGACACATGAAAAGATGTTCAAAATCATTAACTATCAGGGAAATGCAAATCAAAACTACAATGAGATATCACCTCACGCCAGTCAGAATGGCTATAATTAACAAGACAGGAAACAACATGTGTTGGGGAGGATGTGGAGAGAAGGGAACTCTCATACACTGCTGGTGGGAGTGCAAACTGGTGCAGCCACTATGGAAAACAGTATGGAGATTCCTCAAAAAATCAAGGATAGAACTACCATATGATCCAGCTATTCCACTGCTGGGTATTTATCCAAATAACTTGAAAACACCATTGCATAAAGATACACGCACCCTTGTGTCCATTGCAGCGGTATTCACAATAGCCAAGACTTGGAAGCAACCTAAGTGCCCATTAAGGGACGAATGGATAAAGAAGTTGTGGTATATATACACAATGGAATACTACTCAGCCATAAGAAACGATGAAATTCAGCCATTTGTGACAACATGGATGGACATTTCGGATATTATGCAAAGCGAAATAAGTCAGAGGGAGAAGGTCAAATACCATACGATTTCCTCCATTAAGTAGTAGATAATGACAACAATAAACAAACACATAGAGACAGAAATTGGATTGGTGGTTACCAGAGGGGAAGGGGGGGGGAGGGCGAAAGGGATAATTGGGCACATGTGTGTGGTGATGGGTTGTAATTAGTATTTGGGTGGTGAACATGATGTAATCTATGTAGAAATAGAAGTATAATGATGTACACCTGAAATTTATACAATGTTATAAACCAATGTTACTGCAATAAATAAAAAATTTTTAAAAAAATATCAAATATGAGTGTGACGTTTCTGTAATAAATTCAGATAATAAAGGGTTAATAAATCAAAATAATGAATGAAATTTATGTCAATAAACTTTACAATTTAGATGAAACGGAAAAAATTCTCAGAAGACACAAATGAACAAAGTTCACTCAGATAGATAGACGCTAGATATCCTGAACATCCTTACATCACAAAGAAATTGAATTTGTAGCTACATCCTTCCTACAAAGGAAACCCCAGGCCCAGACGTCTTCACTGGTGAATTCTAAATAGCGTCTAAGGAAGAAATACTACCAAATCTACACAAACTCTTCCAGAAAATTGATGAGGATGGAATATTTCCCAAGTCATTGTATGAGGCTGAAATTTCCCTGATACCCAAACCAGATAAAGACATTACAAGTTAACAAAGTTAAAGACAATGCTCCTAGATGCAAAAATAAATCCTTAACAAACTAACAATTTGAATACAACATATGAAAAGGATAATACATCATGACCTAGTGGGATTTGTCTAAGAAATACAAAGCTAGTTTACCGTTCAAAAACAATAAATTTTATTCAACTTTTTAAAAGAGAAAAAAATATATGATCATTTCAATAGATGAAGAAAAGATATTTGAGAAAAATCCAATGTCTAATCCAGGCAAAAACTCTCAACAAATTTGGAGTAGAAATAAATTTTCTCAGCCTGATAATTGACACCTATTAAAATCACAGTTAATATTATATTTAACGGTGAAAGACTGAAGAGTTTTATCCCAAGATCAAGAGAAACACTTTAATGGGGGAAAATGTGGGAGAAATTAGGACAGGTTGGCAGAACTCGTCTAACCTCTGATAGACTGCAAGACAACTATCCTCTGGACTTGTACGTCTCACACATTTGCAGGGCTCTGTATAGTGTCTGGTTACAAGAGACTTTGAACTGGGCCATATTACATTGTGGTTTTTTTTAATCATAAGTATTATTGCAATAAAGTATGAAATACAGTTTAATATTTTCTTTAAGAAATCCAGTCTTCCCCGGGAAAAACAACAGTGGAATAGCCTAAGACTGATAGTAAAGGGCAAAAGAATTTTCTAACTTTCTTGAGTAGAGAACATCCACATAAGAAGGACACTTTTAAGTTTTAAAATTAGCCACAATTTGGGAACACCACATCATAACTAGATAGTCCTTCTGGAGACTTTTAGGAGCTATCTGTTCACATACTGCAGCGACCTTGATGAGGCAGGGGACAAAGTGGTTACTGGGAGGCCAAGGGACAGCTGGGTGGAGAAGTTTTCTTGACTGGAGCTGTGTTATTCAGTCCAGGGGCATTATCCAGTTGGTGGCAACCCAGCGAGGGGGAACTGGGGTAATAATTATCACAGTCTCACTCTTCTCTTCCTCCAGTGTCCAGTTGATGACTCTAATTGACTAAACCTAACTAGGAAGCCAGATGACAAGATGCGGTTCTTGGAAATCAGCATCTTCACATAGAGAGAAGAGTAGAGAAGGGTGGGAAGTGGGTGGATCTGGAGGAACAAAGAGAAGCTATTCGATCTGATCCACCCCTTTTACTCTATCAGCATTCTATCCTTTGGATCAGGTAAAATACATGGCTGGAAAGAGTCCCAACAACTACAATATCAATACAGTCATGCTCCCACCTAAAATCTCAAGGATTAGCCACCACTAGTGCTCTTCAAATAAGGTGGGGTAGGAAAAATCATGAAAAACAGAGAACATGAACTATAACTGCTTCTGCCCGTTTATCTACATCTCATCTCAAGGCCCAAATTGATCATCATAGCTCTTTTTCCACCATCCCTTCCACGTTCCCCTTAGCCTCTGCCATACCTGTGGTTGAACGGGCCCCTATACTTGGTAATGGGATCCAAAATTTCATTCCTCTAGTATATGAGTCCATCAGCTATGATAATTGTATAAGAAAACACTAAGACATAGTCCTCCTTGCCCCCCAAATTTAGCAGCAGCCCATTGTCCCTTAGTGATCAGGCTCAATCATTCCAGCCAATAAAGTAAGTCCCTTTTCTATCTATTGTCAGAAGGAGATTAAAGTAGCCAGAAGGCCGTGTTAGCTTCCAATCTAGTAGAACCATGACTACATTCCCCATAGACCCTAGTGGAAGCTTCCACAATTGTACACTAGGACCTCTGAGCACACTGAGATCAAGAGAATGAAAAGCACTGGTATAGCAAAGTTGGGGCTACCCTCATCTGTACTTCTTGGTTCCAGAACACCTGCGCTCTAGCTACGGGAAAATAGTAGCATATATCCATTGGTTTAAAGCCTATATTACTTTCCATTGGACAGCTTATGTAACTTAGCCTGAAGCCAACCATTTCAAGTATATCAAGCCAGCTGCTTCTAAGTAATGAAGGTTGTTGTATAATTAGTGATTTCTATGGATATGAACCATTGTCCTACTTCCCTTTGTTGTAAAGTGTGACCCCTAGTCAGAAGCAATGTTGTGTGGGATAGATGGCAATGAAGTCATTCTGTTCATACAAAAATCCCTATGAAGCCAAAGTGTGAAGCCAAAGTCGTATGAACAGTTACCATGGGAACCTGAGCTATTAATTTGTTAATTTTCTTGTGCTTTCTGGACCTGCTAGAACCCAATCTTATGTATTCCACTTCCATTTTAAATTGAAATGCTGCTGTCCGTGTCTAATGTAACAGCTTATTTGATCAAATAATACTCAGTTTTTGATGAGCATTTGGGGTCACATAGTCACTTCGTGTCTCAGAGTCAAAAAGATTCAGTCTCCACTAAGACCTAATAGCAAGTGAGGAGCCACTTTGCAAACGCAGGATAGTTGTTACAAAATACATCATGTCCTTACTGCAAACTCTAGGGAGGTTTGAGACCTGCCAAAGGCTCTGAACAGCATATTTGTCTAAGTCAGACAATTCCAAGAACAATGGCTCTACTGAGTCATGAGACCCAGTAGTAGAGCAGCATGCATCCAACCTGGATCTGCTGCAAAAGTCCTTTCTTGGTCCAGGCCCCACTTGAAACTGTAACTGATTGAAGCAACACGCCCACACACTGTATATGTTACGTCAAAAATCCAAAGAAGCCCACCAAGGATTATTCCTCTTTCTTTGTACTATGCAGTACCAGGTGCAAAAACTTGTTCCTCCCTTTAGCAAAGATATCTCGACACAGCACTAGACCCTGGAAAATTCAAGATTTCAAGGATTTTGTCTTTCATGTATGTTTATCTCCCATCCTCTGGCAAGCATATGTCTTAACAAGAACTCTAGAGTGTTTGCTTCCCCAGGTCCATTTAGTACAATGTCTTTAAATGTAATAGATGAACTGGATGTCCTGGGGGATATCGAGATGATTAAGAACCCTAAAGCAGGAGGGGTGACCAATTTCAAAGATAAGACAGTAAAGATATATTCTTATCCTTGAAGAATGTTCCTTTATTATTGGGGTTGAACAACAACAACAAAAAACTTATCCTAATTTACAACTGGAGCAGTATCAGCATGCTCCAATAAAGATACCATAGCTGGAACTGTCTGATTACGTCTGTGACTATATCCTATAATTCTTCCCAACTCATCTGGCTTTTGCACTGGCCAACCAGCTGAGTTCAATGGAGATATTGTGGGAATCACCATCCTTGCATCTTTCAAGACTCTAGCAGTGGAACTATATTTTGCGATGCCTCCAGGAATGCCTCCAGGGAGGTAGTTCCAGAAGCTTCTCTTGGGCCTTTCTATCATCTTTGCCCCTTCACTGATCAGGGAACCATTGGAACAGCGACACGCCTATTGCTATACTTTCTACTATATCTTGTGGGACTGGAGAAATAACCAAAAGATATATCTGAAATTCCACGGGCCATTTCCCTTTCACCACATAGAGTTACCCTCACAATGGGCTGCAGGTGCCTCAGTGGAAGGCTTCAGGAAAGTTTCACAAAATCTAACTGTGGCAGTGTTTCATGATTCTTCTTCAAAGGGACCCAGGTTCAGGGATTCTGGATGTGTACTCTACCTAAGCCTGCGAATGAGGCTAGAATGCCTGCACACTAGCTAGAGAAAGGTTTCTGCCCACCAGGCCTAGAATTTTTCTCCTTATATATGTCAAGCACAGTATGCTGTAAGCTCCCTCCACTTTTTTCCCCTAAGGAACTCAGGATCATTTAACCATGAGTACCTCTTCCTGTAGGTCAAACCCTTTGACCTTATGATGTATTGAACACATCTTGTCATTGATAGTTAAGTGCTGCTACTGGCCTCTACTGCTCTGGGATCCACTATTCCCGTAAGATCAAAGAACCCATTTCTGTTATAGAAATTATATTATATTTCATCACACATCATCATCGTGAGGCTCAGAGTACAGACCACTGTATAGATTTGCAAAGATGTTGACATACACCCCACCCTCCAATACTTACCTTTATACTTGGTGAAGGGAGTTTCCTTTGGGCCTTTCCAGGTTGGGGCATAATGAGGGAATGGCTGACTAAGTAAATCATAGATTCAATATTCCCATTTCCTGGGACCTTGAGATTCCTTCCTCTGTGATCTACCAGGGAAGTTCCAGCGCTTCAACCACACTGACTGTGGGACACCTCTAACTCCAGGTTTCAATATCATTCAAACTAGCAGATGCACCACTACTCCCAAGTACTTGGGCAAATGCATGAGATCCCATCATCTAAAACTGTGGAAAGAGCAACAGAGTGAAAAATGTCAGCATGGACATCCATTGCTTGTGATCAGGCAGCTCCCAGTGACACAAGGTAGCACCTGTAATTGCACTCTTTAATGTCGCGCAGCTGCTTACACTGTGATCATGCTCACATGCCTCGGTATCATTTTATGTGCATAAGATGAAATAACTTCTAAATCTTTGGCAGTAAATATTTGTGGCTTCTCTTTGTCCAAACAAAAAGTGCCAAATCACTTAGTAATAAATTATTTGCTGTGTGAAGCTATCAGTTATTTACCATTTTCATGATCTTTTCACTAAATCTAGACTTCTTAGTAAATTCCATGCTTTTCTGCCGTAAGTCAATTTTTATGGGGGTGTGTGCATGACTACACTAATGACTTTTTCGCATTCACTTCTCTCAGTGCATTTCTTTGTCTTACATTTCGTCTTCTAACATATGGGGGGCTCTAGTCCTTTAAAAGTCTCTTATTTTCTCCTCAGTTGACTTTCTTAGAAGACATTTTCAATTCATAATGAAGGGGAAAGGAAAGCAAGGATGCAAATATGTTTAAGCACCGCACAAACAAGATGTGGTCCTGTAGGAAGAGAAGCTAAGGCTGTGGTGTACTCCACAATCTCTTACCAAGATTGAAAGGTAACTTAAATGCTTTTTCTAGCATGGCTTGTGAATTTGTTATGGTATATTTTTTATTCAGATAGGGAAACAATTTTGTAATTCCTCATATTGAAGATTCAGGGAATAAGGGATATTATACGTAGCAGGTTCTGGAACAGAAATCACTGAACTCTACCCTTAGAATGATTGCATAACTATGTATGGTCCTGTTTGATACATTAGGCTCCTTATCAAGGGACCAGACCCGTGTTCACTTCTACTCTCCCTCCTCATCCCACAACTAACAAAAATCATGGTAGACGCGTCAGAACATCAAACTGATTAAATCAGCTCTGAAGTACGAAAATAACTTTACCTTCTAAGAGTGAATGCTTTAAAAGTAATTTTAAAATAACATATTTTTCCACATATGCATTTAGCTCATTGATTCTCTATAAATATTAGGCTGAGAAAATTTGGGAATTCCCCAGTCTAGTCAAAGTCACCAAAGTTTCTGAGCAGAAGTAGGATTTAAATATGATTCCAGCCAAGAAAGCCAAATCTAATTCAATGTATCAAAACTGTATTAAAATAGACTGTTAACAAAGAGGAGACAGCATGAATGAAGATTAGACCTAAGGGAACCAAGTGGGGAGAGTCAGAGGAAGAATGTAAAAGTATTTATTTAGCCCTATGCAAATAACAGTGGAACTGAAAACAAAAATATTCTGATCCCTAAATACCTGAGGTCTGCTGTGAGACAGAAAAAAAGTCCGTCAGGATTTTTGTTATGAGCCGTGGAAAGAGCACCTCAAGAATTGCTGTGATTTTCTGCTCACTAAGCAATCTTCTGATCACTGAGCCTTACTCCAGGAAGACCTGCAAATCTCCCAGAGAGTTGCCACCTCACTGGTTTCTTGTTAAGATTCCATGAGATAGTACGGAAAATGCCCTTTCACAGTGTCTGGCACTCACTGCTCTGATTAGGAATACCTTAATCCGGAGTTTGCTAGTTAACCTGGCAGTAAGACGACTGAATTCCATCTCAAATAAGGTAAAAAGAAGGCATAATTGCGATCTTGTCTGGACTTATGATTCTGTCCTGTGAAGTGAAATTTAAATGGTTGGAATATCTTTACTCCTTTTAGTCTAAAATTAGGTCTTCAGGTTGAGAATGAGCTGAAATATAAAATCTCTGTCTTTAATTCTTAGCACTGAAAAAGCAATGCCACTTTGGGAACCAAGATTAGATGAACAACCAAAGATTCCGACTGTTCAGAGCCTATGCAACAGGCATCACCCCCACCCCCTTCTCCTTACTTAAGAAACTCTGATTCACTCATTTAAGCAGGTATAGATCCTTCAGATTTAGGGAAAGTATGGCTTTTGCTGGTTCTAGTAAATAAATCAAGATTAGTCGAAGCCAACCATGACAATAGTAGTCCCCTTTGCCATGTATTTTCCTAGCCTTTCTTAATAGTATGCATAACCAAGGAACATATGTTCCAGGTAAAATGATGTAAGAGGGAGTTCTGCTGGGGAAATTTTGAGAGAGATTATCTCTATAGATAAATGCAACTGTCAGAAGGAAAGGTATTTTCCCCAGACCTTTCTTTTTAGCTTAAGATGTTGAGATGAAGAGGTGATACCTAGAGCTGTGACAACTATCTTGCAACAATGAGGCAGTAAAGCACAAGAATGAAAAGCCAACACTTTGAGCATTGCAGAGCAGAAGCGTGGAAACCCTGCATCGTTGACATCATTGAACATCTGAAATAAACCTGACCGTATCTACCCCGAGACTTCTTTTACTATATTAAATATCCTTACAACCTAGGGCAGTTGGTGGGCTTCTAGTTTTTTGCATCCAAATAAAACCCAACACATTCAACTTCAAGCAGAGAGCTGGAGAAAATGTAGATAATAACCAAATATTATTTGGACATTGCATTTGATAAGGGTGTATGAAATCCATTGACAAGTCTTCTGTTCTCTGTGTATTTGTTTCATTTCAAACAATACGATAACTTGCATTCTTAGACAAAGAAGTGTAGCCCCCCAAAGACCAGCAACTCCTAGAATAAACAAGGAGTTTATACATTTGAACTCATTTCAAATGGTTCTGCAGACATAGTTCCATTAGCACAAAGATCTGACTCTGCTATTATAAATGGAGATTTTAACCTCAGGTTCCTGAATCTAAGTCCCTGTTCAGCTGTATTAAGTCAGTGGAGGAGAGAACAGTACTCTGAATCTATAGATCTTAGCAGATCCATGAGGTCAATTTTTTGGACCTTTTGGTCAATTTTTTCACTTTGTTTCAAACCCTACTCTGGTCCTACTTTTCAAACCCAACTTCCCCAACTAAAAAGTAATTCATTAGCATAATAGTATTGGTTAGAAATGTCCATTAGACTTATTTTTAAAGTAAGTACTTCTTTTTAGTTAGTCAAATAATGTATCAGTGCTTTCACATAGTTAAAAAATCAAGTAAAACAAAAAATCGAAGTGCTTGTTGGTGTTCTTACTAGAGGTACCTCTTTGTAAGTTTGTGATTATTCCATATCTTTCCTACTTATTTGTTTACAGAAGCTTTACCTAAAGATATATTAAAGACATATATACATAGTTTCTGTGTGTTTTTGATTTACGTAAAGGATTTATGCTATATGCATCATTTATTTTTCCACTGTACACATCTCTTCTTTAATTATTGCATAGAATTTCATACTGTGCATGTACTCAAGTTTAACACCCACTCTTGGTGTTAAACACTCTCCCCATTATATAGCAGGTTTCTGATATTTTGCTTTATAAATAATACTGCAATGAACATCCTTATATATGCATCAAGTATAAGTGAATCTGAGGAGAGAGGTGGAAAAATGGAATAATTGAGTACACATAGTTTAAATTTGAATAGAGTTTGTCCAAATGGGTAGTCTAAATTTTATTCCCACAGAGAAAGTTTATAAGAGTACTTATTGCTCAATCACTTGATATTACCAGATCTTTCCATTTGTGATAATCTGGTATACGAAAGTAGGCATCTCAGAGTTATTTTAATTCAGTTTTCAGAATGCAAGTGAGGTTAAGCATTGCTTCATAGGTTTGATGGCCATTTACATTTCCTCTTCAGAGAACAACTTGTTATATGTCTGTTTTTCTACTGCGTTTTTAATTTTTTTACTTATTTTTAGGAGATTTTTATGAACTCCAAATATTAACCTTTGTCTTTAATAAACAAACAAATGTTTTTAAACAAAATATTTTATCCAAATAGTCTTTTCATTTTTATGGTGACTTTTGTCATAAAGAATACAACTTGGTAGAGTCAATTTATCAAAGTCTTCCTTTATTACCCGTGCTTTATGCATGCTTTCCATAGCCTGTATGTGTGTGTGTATATATATATATATATATGTAAATATATAACATTAATAGAGACACAATGGTATTTCTGGAATAACTTCTATGCATTTGGAGAATAAATGCAATTAGATTTGTACCTCCCACCTCACATAAAAAAATAAATTTCAGCTAGATTTAAAACCTGTAGGTAATATATATAAAGTTAGAAAGAGACTGCAGCTGTATGTAATAGGCATCGGTCACATCCAGCCAACACAGTGGTGACCTGGCTTAGATTTAGAGCAGTACTTCACCTGAAATTCTAGGAAATCCACACTGGAATCTCTAAGACGATCACATGAGACTCTGTTTATGTGTCAATCTAATAATCACATTATATGGATACCTGTGGCCTAATGTATTTTGCCTTTGCTGAAAAAACATGACTACAAGACCAAGAATTTATGCCGATATTTTTATGAATATAAGCTAGCTTTCACAGAGGAGAGGTCATGTTTTCCACTGAGAAAAATGAATTTTGTAATAAAACCATTTTGTTAAAGGAAATTTCTAGAGTCAGGAAATAGAATAGTAATTGAAATTTCTTTTTAAGTGAAAGGAAAGAATTGGCTTTATGCCATGTTGGATGATTGTAAGTTTTATACAATGTAATTTATTTAATTATTGGTACCAGCTTCCCAGAATGTGGTCAACAGAGAGTGGATATGTTGCTGAAGCATGGAAACAAGAATAGGTTAAAAATGTTGTGACAGTTTTTTATAACGGTTTCATATCCTGTAAAAGGCATTAATTTTCAAGAGAGTGATTATGGTTTGCCTTTTATGTACCATTATGTCTAATTTGTTTTATGCTCCAGCAGTGAAAATTATTTTCCTCCCTCCAATTTATATGGCAAATACAAACGAATATTCTAGTAAGAAAACTCACTGGTTTAATTTGGCCATTCTCTGCTTCACCATAAAAGTACATACTTAATCTGAACTAAGTGGGTAGAAATAATAACTGGTCTTTAAATCATAGCAATTCATTCAGCTCCAAAAAAATGATTCTGGGAAATAAGCTACAATTCTCCTTCCAGGAAAGTAAAAGGGTCAACGAACTTGGGAGGAGCTGAAGCAATAGCAATATTTAAATACTAATGACTCAATGCAGTCTTGGCCTTAGTTAACGATTTCTCGCGAGGAAGATGCAGGAAACCTCGAGAGCCAGGAAAACTTAAATAGTTATGTCTAACAGAATTAGGTCTGAAAAATTCTTGTTCAGATGTTAAAACAATTGTGCATGTGTTTGTTTTTGTAGATAAGCAAGTTCAGACCCATTATTGTGAGAGAGCTGAAGGAAGAAGGGGAGTCAGAAGATTGAACAGTTTTTATTTAGGCTGTAATTTTCCTTTCATAAATAACATAACGAGTGCAGAAAACTTTGGTAAAACATAAGGTTCATGCCTTAAATATCTAGGTCAACATTTTTCCCAGCCTGTGGAACTAACTCTCTTCTTTTGGGAATGGAACAAAGAACCTAAGCCTAGATAACACTATCCACACCGTGAAAACCAAGAGCAATGACACGTCACTCTGACACTGTGTGAGGGTCCATTCCAGGAGGCATGAGGTATAGATGTGATGTAAGATTATTGCCTTAACATGATGACGCCTACTTCAATAAGTGGAAGTTTCTGGGAGAGGGAAGATGAGCCCTATGAATGATAAATATAAAACTTGAATTTGAATCCATCTCCGGGCTGCAGAGGAGAACTGACTCCTTAGAGGCAAGATGCCTAGGTGTGCTATTGCCATTATTTTGTTTCTCAAATCAACCAGTTCATCAGCCTTGATTCAGATGCTTTAGTGTGTACTCTGGGATGGTGGCTTTCAAATGTGATTCCCAGACCAGTGCTGGACCACCAGTGCAAAATTTCCACCATTTCTTGGGACTGAAGAAGAAGAAGAAATATGAATTTTCAAAAAGTTACACTTATTTGGGTTACAAAAAAATCATCTTATTCTGAGATAATACTTTTTCATTTATCAAATTATGGTGATAGATAATGGTAGTATATAAGCCTCTAGTTCTTATTTTGGAAAGATAATTGCAATTAAGTTTTTTCCTGTAAAATATAAATATCTGGGAAATACTAGTCTATGATAAATAAAGATTAGACCAGCCTCCCAGTAATTTTGGGAGGCTGATGCAGGATTGGTAGATGTTGCTGCTTAAAAAAATAAATAAATAAGTTGTTATTTTTCGCTTTTTGTAGTCCAGGAAACAGTTGATCTGTATGTATATCAATTTGGTGAGAAAAGTCCTTTAGGCAGAAAGAAAATGATAATAAATGGAATTCTGTATCTACACAAAAGAATGAAGAACACTGGAAGTGTTGCTTACATGGGCAAATAGAAAGTTTTTTGTTTCTGGACAATAAAACATATCTCAGTTAATCTTAAATAATTTAAATTCAAAGACAATCTCAACAAAATGAATAGACAATCCACTGACTAGGAGAAAATATTAGCAAATCTCAGATATGAATGACTTGTACCCAGAATATACAAAGTATTCTCAAAATTCTAAAATAAGAAAACAAGCGACCAATAAAAGAAACTGGGCACAGCTTTAAATAAATACTTAACTAAAGACCCCTGTGTTCATTGCAGCGTTATTCACAATAGCCAAGACTTGGAAGCAACCTACGTGTCCATCAAGGGACGAATGGATAAAGAAGCTGTGGTATATATACACAATGGAATACTACTCAGCCATAAGAAACGATGAAATCCAGCCATTTGTGACAACATGGATGGACATTGAGGGTATAATGCAAAGTGAAATAAGTCAGAGGGAGAAGGTCAAATACTGTATGATTTCCTTCATTAAGTAGTAGATAATATCAACAATAAACAAACACATAGGGACAGAGATTGGATTGGTGGTTACCAGAGGGGAAGGGGAGAGGGAGGAGGGTGAAAGGGATAATTCGGTACTTGTGTGTGGTGATGGGTTGTAATTAGTATTTTGGTGGTGAACATGATGTAATCTATGCAGAAATAGAAGTACAACAATGTACACCTGAAATTTTTACAATGTCATAAACCAATGTTACTGCAATAAACAAAAAATTTAAAAAAAAAAAGAATATATATGGATGATAAAAAAGCACATGAAACGATGTTCAACATCATTAGTCATCAGGAAAATGCAAATGCAAATTAAAAGAACAGCAATATATCATATCACTACATATCTATTAGAATGCACAAGTTAAAAAATCTGACCATATCAAGTGTTGGTGATGAGTGGAACAATTGGAGTCCTCATACACTGCTTGTGGGAATGTAAAATGGTAGAACCCCTTTGGAAAACAGTTTGGAAGTTTCTTAAAAAGTTACATGTACACCTATCATATAACCCAGACATTTTATTCCTAGATATCTGCCCAAGAGAAATGAAAGCATATGTCCATACAAAGACTTGTACATGAATGTTCACTGTAGCTATAATGGAAGCAATCCAAATACCCATTGACACATGAAGAAAGAAACAAATTTATAATTGCTCTTCTAGCTTCTAGAGGACACTCAATTCTTCGGCTCAGGGCCCCTTTATCACATCACTCTGACCTTTGCTTCCACAATCACATCTTCTTTGACTCTGATTACCCTGCCTCCTCCTTTTATAGATTTTTGGTCCATCCATATAATCCAGAATAAGCTTAATCCTTGACGTAATCATATCTGAAAAGTGCTTTTTGCCATGTAAGGTAATATAGTCACAGGTACTGGGGATTAGGATGTGGACAACTTTGGCAGCCATTATTCTGTCTATGACAGGCTCCAACTAAGCCAGCCCCCTCACTTTGCAGGTGGGAAAAGAAAAGACAGAGAGTCTGTGTGACTCATAAGTGTCACCAGAGCAAATTAATGACAGACCCTGGAATGCAGCCAGTTGTGTAACTCTCTGGGAAATTATCTTTCAGTGACCCAGACTAATTCTAGAAAAATATAAGCATTTGAATGTTTTCCCAAACACTAGACTACATTTCATGTAAGATACTGCCTGGTCAACAGAAATGTCTGTGTTAGATTTTGCCCTTTACAGAGTCTTACATATTTCTAAATAAATTCACACTTTTCCCTACTAAAATACTGCATGATAAAACCCAGCAATTTTGCAGTCTGTACTAGGTTCTATTCTAGTCTATTCTATTTGCACCATTTAGTTAATATTTTTTTAAATAGAAATACTTAGGTTCAACACACAATGTTCCATTATAATAAATAATTATTCTTTTCTTCTTTGGTTTCCATGAGCATGGATCATCCTAATTGTACGAAGCACTGAGTTAGATAATCCTTTCTTTTCAGATGACATGACATCTTTCTCTAATAAGAGCAGTCTAGGGACACTTTCTCCACACTTCACAGGAAAACACCTACTGTCTTCTCTGTTAAACCACTGAATGAGGCGACCCCCTCTGCTTGTCAGTCATTATCGTTCCCAAAGTGATCTCCAAAAGGCCTGGGTCTCTTCCTCAGTATGAAACTGTAAACTTCCCCTTGTCATACAAAGTCTTCATCTCTGTATTGTCTGATGATCAAAGGACTTCTTTTCTAGCACATGAATTGTTTTTCAAGGATGGTAAGAGGAGACCATAAAACCACTTAACCTTTCTCAGCCCATTCTAGTAGAAGCTATAAGAAATCACACCCATTTATGAACCACTTCTCTTCTTTTGAATTTAATAAGGTTTGCATGAGGTCTAGCAAGAAAATCAGCATCTGTGAATATTCTATGTATTTGAAAAACAGAATAGTCAGAGCAGACCATCATTGCACTGGAATGAATGCAGTGAAGCAGGAGAGAGGTTTGTCTTACTTTTGGTGCTAATAGGATGTTGTGCAAATACCAGTTAGGGAAGAAACAAAAGGAATGACTTTTATGGTGCCTCTGGGAGACCTTCACACAAGAAATTCCAACTTGTATGATGACGCCTGAAATTTCATATGCTGCTTTGACATCTGCGAGCCTCACAGGGCCCCAGAGGCCTAACCATGAGTTCCCCTGCTGTGGTCAGATATACTCCCCACCCGTGAGTAAGGATCCCCACCAGCTAGTTCCCCATCAGCTGGACAGCTTCGCTCCACCCAGTCATCAGCCTAACGGGCCTCATTTCCCTGGTAGCCCACAGAATTATTCAAATAAGCCAATCATATCCTCCCACATAAACCAGGAAGCACCTCACCCCCTTGTTACTACAAATCTTGCCTCCTACAGCCCCTATCGGTTCAGTCTGCTTTCAGGTGCAAACCCTATGTGGCCAAGCACAGCACACAGTGTCCTCCTCCCCTGGAATGTGCACCTATGTGGATAATAAACTGCTGGAAATCTCATCTATCCAGTGTCAAGTGGCACATTCTTGGCCATCTCATACTACTGAGGGCAGGTATCTTTCCCTCACCAATGGGGTGAAAAAGAGGCAATCAGAACAAAGCGCATCTCTGGAAAGTCAGAAATATACATTTTTAAGAGCAAATTTTTTTAAAATAACTTTTTAATTGAAAAATTAATTCATTGCTGTCACTGGGAGAGTGGCTAGGTAAAATGTGTGTATGAACATCAAGGAATAATGTGCAAGAATTCATGTAACCACAGCATTTTGCAAGAAGACATCAAACAGATTAGAATAGTTATCTATTTGGGTGTTAGGGGAGTAATAGGTGGGTGCAGAGATAAAAGGGAATAAACAAATAACTAAATAAACATGAGAGGGACCTTGCATAGATCATACACACGAATGTGCCATAAATTGAGGACCGGATAAACAAACCCTCCCTATTCGAGAAATCCCTGCCCAAAAAAAAAGGCAGTAATTCATGCATGTAGTGAGTATGTGTGCACATTTAAAATAGTTGTTTGTTTTCTATCTGGGAAACCTATTTATTTTTATATATTAATCTTGTGACCACTAACTGTTTGACCTATTTTATGTTTTCTAATAGTGTTCAATGTCATTTACTAGGCTAGGAATTTCCAGGAATGCATCCTGATCATCTGCAAATAATAATAATATTGTTCCTCTTTTCTCATATGTATTCCCCATATTTCTGTATCTTCTCTAATTGAAATGGCTAGTACATCTGGGGCAATGTTAAATAATCAATGACAGTGCCTTGTTTTTTCCTGACTTTTATGAGAATGCTTCTAGTGCTTAGTGATTAAGAACAATGCTAAATATTGTTTTATAAATATTCAGTGTTATACTCAATTATGAGGCAATAGAATTATTCCTATAATTGTAGCAAAGGAGTATTTTATGAAGATATATTTTCTGTTTTGTAATGTAAGAATGGAAGTTGGATTTTATCACATGTGATTTTCATGTATCTAGAATTAATTGTGAGGCTTTGCTTTTGCCTCTTCTTACAGTGACAGGTTCTTTTATTTATATTGTTGTTTAGAAGATGCACAGTATATTTTATAATATGAAATGCAAGCCATCTAATTCTGTAGTGTTCTCAGATCAATGTGTTGAGGGGTATTACTACATGAACATGTAAGTCTAATTAGAAAGAGATGCCAATAAACTTTAGTAGAAGTCCTTTGATGTGTATATTCCAGATTCTTTCATTTTGTCCCCCAAAGAGTGATCCCTTTGGGAAACCTGCTCAAGCCTCAGCTATGTCCAGAGTGCCTATCACTAGGATGGCAACTTTGCTTGTGATATAGTTTCATTTCTATGCAATCTGCTGCATGGATTTCTGTTGCCCCAAGAGGAGCTGTTTTGATGCCTTTTTTGCCCTGGTCATGAACTGCATGATAAATTCACCTGTGTTTACATTGTAAATTTTCTGCAATGCTTCCATGATTTGTTTAGAGTTTGGTGTTTTGGAGCAGTTACTTTGATATAAAATCAGTAAGCTCCATGAAGGCAGAGACAGCATCCGTTGCATCTCAAAGGCCTTCCTAGCATAGTGCTTGGTACATAGAAGATGCTCAATAAATATTTGATTATTTTTGTTTGAATTTGTCTTGAAACATGGATTTTGATTATGGTTAGATCTTTAGAAAATACTAATTGTGTAGGGAACTCTGTCTCCTAAATTGCTATAAGGAATGCTATCCTTCATGTATTTTTTCCAGCTTCATTGATATATAATTGATGTATAAGATTATGTCAGTTTAAAGTGTACAACCTGTTGATTTGATATATTTATATATTGAAAATAATTACCACTGTAGCATTATACTCTATCACGTCACATAATTACTATTTGTTTTCTGTGGTGAGAACATTTAAGATCTACTCTCTTAGCAACTTTCAACTATATAGTACAATATTTCTTGACCATAACCATCGTGTTGTACATTAGATCCCCAAAACTTACTCATCCTACTACTGAAAGTTTGTAAGGGCTTTATAGTGACTCCATGGCTTAATTAAGATTTTATTACTCTTTAAAGTGAACAAAGAATTCTCATGTTTTACTTCAACTGATTTTCACCCAGACCCTTTGAAGTGAGCATCATTTGTACCCTATTTTAAATATGAAACAAATAAAAATCACACAGAGATAAGGTAATTTACATAAAAACATTAACTTGGTAATCCCTGAAAAAACACACCCAGCAATTTTAAGTCCCAGATCTCTGAATCTTCCACTACATGTATATTTTTGTAAAACATCCCTGCCCCTTTTTTATATCCATCTCTAAACATATTTATAAGAAATAACATTTAAAATAAATATGAAAGTCAATCAGAAATACAAAAGGACACAAGAGATCACAAAACAACAGTGTTTGGCCTGAGGGCAACTACATGGAGTATAGGAGACACGTATTTTTGGTAGAAAATAAGTGTGTTTTGAGATGCTTTCAAATAAGAAGAAAATAGTGTCAAACAAGTCCAATGAAGAAAATCATCAGAAAAAAATCAGGTAATGCATTTATAAACAGTCCTTCGGGGTAGAAAATGCATTTTCATCTTTGCTTTCCCTACAGCTAGAATAATTAATATTTGGCATTTAGAACATGCTCAAAAATGTTCTATTAATGAAAGAATAAATAATCATAATAATTTACTTTCAAGTTTATATAAAACATTTTGAAAGTCACAGTAAAATTTCAAAATTTTTTATTAAAAAAACTCATTGATCACTTAGTTGCAGTTAACTTAAATATTGTTCCCAAGATATATCACTTACAAGTCAACTTTTACTTGTTTATTTTCCTCTTCTTAAGGAAGGATAAATGCACCATTCTTGCGATGCAGAGTTTGATGTTTAACTCTTGAGCTTCTGTGACTTGCTTCTGGGCTTCCTGCTCTTGGGGTTCCCATCTGAACAATTAGATGATCTCCCTATGACCTTATCTTTTGATGTGACCTTTCTCTTGTGCCATGTACAGCTCAGAAAGTAAGATATCTGTAGAAACCCAGACCCTGAAGCACAACAACTCTCACTCCAGCTGTGGAAATTAAATGCAGGTATGGGTACAGCAAATAAGAGAGACATTAATGCCATTCTATTTTGAATTATATGATCCAAGAGTTGAAAGGAAATGTACACTCAGTTTATTCCAATCACTCATAAAATGCATAAAAGTATACTGCAACATCCTATTAAATGGTCTGGTTGAAAATTATTGTTAGGGGCGAAGTCAAGATGGCAGCGTAGGCAGACTCGGAACTCACCTCCTCCAGTGGACATAGCCAATTTACAACTACTCGTGGAAAAATTACCCCTGAGACAGAACTAAAAACTGGATAAGAGGAACTCCTGCAACAAAGGACAATCCTAATTGAGGTAGAAGAGGCAGAAACTCCCTTCTGGAGAGGAAAAACGCCACCTTCACAAGCCGCCAGCTTCACGGCTGCCCGGGAGCAGCCCACAGGTATGCAGCCATCCCTGGAAGAGCCGGGCCCTGAGCTGGGAGCGGCCCCACTGTGGGTGTTTTGTGGACGCAGCACAATCGAGACGAGTGTCATAATATCTGACTTTGCCTGCTACTAAAACATTGGGGAGTAGCCCCAGAAAAGCTGATTCACAAAGAAATTAAAACCGGCTCTTAAAGGGCCCACACGCAAACTCACCCGTTTCAGCAAGCCACCTAAAATCACCAGAAAGAAAGGTGCACAGTGCTTTGACGAAAAGAGACTCACCTGATAGGCCCTGAGTGCATCTTGCTGAGAGGTGAGACCTCTCCAGGGACTGGGACATAGGCGGCGGCCATTGTTGTGGCCTGGTGTGGGCGTGCTGACACAGACGCAATTGGAGTTCTCCCTGGGACCTGCTAGCCTAGGTCTGCCGCACCCACTAGAGCACCGATTTAATCCAGCTCAGCCAGGGCAAGCAGCCCACCCTAGAGACTAGCCCCACCCAACAACAAGCCCTCACACAACTTGTGGGCCTGCATAGATTGGTGACTGGATTCTCTGCAGCCTGGCGACTGAGCCCACTTCAGTGGGGCAGGGCGTGCACAAGCAGCAGGTGGAGAGTGTGGGATGGTGGTGGAGTGTGTGGGGCTCCCGCCATGGAGAGACTGGGTCTGCTTCGGGAGGTCAGGGCGTGCACACGGGGCAGGAATGTGTTCACGGTGTGTGTGGACCTGTGGGCAGCAGGGCTTGTCAGCTGCAGAAGATTTGTCCTTCTCAAAGACCCACATAGGGGGTTTGCCTCACCTTCCAAAGCCTGAAACAATTGGGTGATCCCGTGCCTGAGGCCAACCCCACCCAGCTGCAATCCTCAGAGAGCTGACAAGAAACCTAAAGGATGGAGGCTTATAGCAAGTGTAAGGCCCTGAGCCTAACAACCGGCCACGCTGGGGGCCTACTCACTTGCAAGAAATACTGCAACACAAATGTGCTATTAGAACTTGCAACCAACTGTGCTGGGGCTCTCCACACCTGATAAAAAGACTGAAGGGCCCACAACAACTACAAGCAGCTGAGCATTACAACAGCTTACCAGGAGCATAACTCAGCCTCCCTGTGCGCCTACAGGGAGAGCAAACAGGCCACAACAGAAGGACACACATAGCCCACATAGGTGTCACCCCTGGAACATTGAGAACTGAGGGAAGCACACTGCAGACCTCCTAAGGCATCACTTACATAAGGTCACCTATCCAAGAGCAGGAGATGTAACTGACCTACCTAATATGTAGACACAAGCACAGGGAAAGAGGGAAATGAGGAGGCAAAGGAATACATTCCAAGTAAGGGAACAGGACAAAACCCCAGAAAAGGAACTAAGTGAAACAGAAATGAGCAACCTATCCAACAGAGAGTTCAAATAAAGAGTATTAAGGATGCTCACTGATCTGGGGAGAAGAATAGATGAACTCAGTGAGAATGTCAACAAATAAATGGAAGATATAAAAAAGAACCAATCAGAAATGAAGAATACAATCCTGGAAATGAATAATTTACTAGAGGGACTCAAAAGCAGAGTAGAGGATACAGAAGAACCGATCTGCAAGCTAGACGAAAGACTAGAGGAAATTACCCAAGCTGAACAGGTAAAAGGGAAAAGAATTAAAAAGAGTGAGGACAGTCTAAGAGCCCTGGTACAACGTCAAGCACACTAACATCTGTGTTATAGGTGTCCCGGAAGGAGAAGACAGAGACAAAGGGGCAGAGAATCTATTTCAAGAAATAATAGATGAAAACTTCCCTAACCTAAGGAAGGAAACAGACATCCAGGTACAGAAAGCACAGAGAACCCCAAACAAGAGAAACCCAAAGAGGCCCACACCAAGACACACCATAATCAAAATGTCCAGAATTAAAGATAAAGAGAGAATTCTAAAAGCTGCAAGAGAAAGTCGAGTTACATACAAAGGAAACCCCATAAGGCTATCAGCTGACTTCTCAGCAGAAACCTTACAGGCTAGAAGAGAGTGGCACAATACACTTAAAGTGCTAAAAGGAAAACACTTACAGCCAAGAATACAATACCCAGCAAGGTTATCATTCAAACTGGAAGGAGAGATCAGAAATTTCTCAGACGAGCAAAAATTAAAGGAGTTTGTCACCAAGAAACCAGTGCTACAAGAAATGTTAAAGGGACTGATTTAAGGGAAAAAGAGAAGACCACAAATAGAAAAAATTATTTATTTCCATGATAAGAGGGTAATGGTTACAAAGGCACAAAAAAGAGGTTAGATATGATATCAAAAACATAAAATGAAGGAGGAGGGGAGTTAAAGAGTAGAGCTTTCAGACAGAGGTCAAACTAAAGAGACCATCAATTCTGTATAGAAGGAGAAAGGAATAGAGAAGGACTGCTAAAACACTGAGAAAAAAAAAAGTTAAAAACTGGCAGGGCCGGCCCTGTGGCTTGGCGGTTAAGTGTGCGCACTCTGCTGCTGGCGGCCCGGGTTCGGATCCTGAGCGCGCACCGATGCGCTGCTTCTCTGGCCATGCTGGGGCTGTGTCCCACATACAGCAACTGGAAGGATGTGCAGCTATAACGTACAGCTATCTACTGGGGCTTTGGGGGAAAAAAATAAATAAAATTATAAAAAAAAAATGGCAGTAAGTACATACTTAACAATAGCTACTTTAAACTTCAATGGACTAAATGCTCCAATTAAAAGTCATAGGGTGGCTGATTGGATAAAAAAACAAGACCCATATATATGCTGCTTACAAGAGACACATTTCAGACCTAAAGATACTCACAAACTGAAAGTGAAGGGATGGAAAAAGATACTCCACGCAAATGGCAATGAAAAGAAAGCTAGGGTAGCAGTACTCCTATCAGACAAAATAGACTTTAAAACAAAAACTTTAAAAAGAGACAAAAAAGGGCATTAAATAATGATCAAGGGAACAATCCAACGAGAGGATATAACACTTGTAAATATCTACGCACTCAATGTAGGTGCACCTAATTATATAAAGCAATTCTTAACAGACATAAAAACAGAAATAGACAATAACAGAATAATAGTAGGGGACTTTAACACTCCACTTTCACCAACAGATAGATCATCCAAACAGAAGATCAATAAGGAAACATTGGCCTTAAATGACACACTAGAACAGATGAACCTAGTAGATATATACAGAATATTCCACCCAAAAACCGAAGAATACACGTTCTTTTCAAATGCATATGGAACATTCTCCAGGGTTGACCACATATTAGGCCACAAAACAAGTCTCCATAAATTTAAGGAGATTGAAATAATACCAAGCATCTTTTCTGACCACAACGGTATGAAACTAGAAATCAACTATAGGAAGAAAATCAGAAAAGCCACAAATACGTGGAGATTAAACAAAATGCTACTGAAAAACGACTGGGTCAACGAAGAAATCAAAGAAGAAATCAAAAAATACCTGGAGACAAATGAAAATGAAAATATGACATGCCAGAATTTCTGGGATACAGCGAAAGCGGTTCTAAGAGGGAAGTTTATAGCAATACAGGCCTATCTCAACAAACAAGAAAAATATCAAATAAACAATCTAGCAATGCACCTAAAGGAACTGGAAAAAGAAGAACAAACAAAGCCCAAAATCAGTAGAAGAAGGGAAATAATAAAAAACAGAGCAGAAATAAATGAAATAGAGACCGAAAAAAACAATAGAAAACATTAGTATAACCAAGGGCTGGTTCTTTGAAAAGATAAACAAAATTGACAAACCTTTAGCTAGAATCACCAAGAAAAAAAGAGACAAAGCACAAATAAGGAAAATCAGAAATGAAAGAGGAGAAATTACAACAGACACCTCAGAAATACAAAAGATTATAAGAGAATACTATGAAAAGCTATATGTCAACCAATTCGACAATCTGGAAGAAATGGATAAATTCTTAGAATCATACAACCTTCCAAAACTGGATCAAGAAGAAGTAGAGAATTTGAATAGACCAATCACCAGCAAGGAGATCGAAAGAGTAATCAAAAACCTCCCCAAAAGTAAAAGTCCAGGACCAGATGGCTTCCCTGGTGAATTCTACCAAACATTCAAAAGACTTAATACCTATCCTTCTCAAACTCTTCCAAAAATTTGAGGAGTGGGGGAAGCTCCCTAACTCATTCTATGAAGCCGACATTACCCTGATACCAAAACCAGACAAGGACAACACAAAATAAGAAAATTACAGGCCAATATCACTGATGAACATCAATGCAAAAATCCTCCACAAAATAAAAGCAAATCGCTTACAACAATATGTTAAAAAGATTATACACCATGATCAAGTGGGATTTATTCCAGGTATGCAGGGATGGTTTAACATTCACGAAAGAATCAACGTAATACACCACATTAATAAAATGAAGAATAAAAATCACATGATCGTCTCAATAGATACAGAGAAAGCATTTAACAAGATACAGCATCCATTTATGATAAAAACTCTGAATAAAATGGGTATAGAAGGAAAGTACTTCAACATGATAAAGGCCATATATGAGAAACCCACAGCTAATATCATCCTCATTGGTGAAAAATTGAAAGCTATCCCTCTAAGAACAGGAACCAGACAAGGATGCCCACTCTCACCACTCCTATTTAACATAGTACTAGAAGTCCTAGCCAGAGCAATCAGGCAAGAGAAAGAAATAAAAGGGATGCAAATTGGAAAGGAGGAAGTGAAACTGTCACTATTTGCAGATGACATGATTTTATATATAGAAAACCCTAAAGAATCCACCAGAAAACTTTTAGAAGTAATAAACGAATATGGCAAAGTTGCAGGATACAAGATCAACATACAAAAATCAGTTGCATTTCTATACACTATCAACGAAGTAGCAGAAAGAGAAATTAAGAATACAATCCCATTTACAACTGCAACAAAAAGAATAAAATACCTAGCAATAAACTTAAACAAAGAGGTGAAAGAGCTATACAAGGAAAACTATAAAACATTTCTGAAAGAAATTGAAGAAGACACAAAGAAATGGAAAGATATTCCGTGCTCTTGGATTGGAAGAATTAACATAGTTAAGATGTCCATACTTCCTAAAGCAATCTATAGATTCAATGCAATCCCTATCAAAGTTCCAACATTTTTCACAGAAATAGAACAAAGAATCCTAAAATTTATATGGGACAACAAAAGACCCCAAATGGGTAAAGGATTCCTGAGAAAAAAGAACAAAGCTGGAGATATCACACTCCCTGATTTCAAAATAGACTACAAAGCTATAGTAACCAAAAAAGCATGGTACTGGCACAAAAACAGACACACAGATCAATGGAATAGAATCAAAAGCCCAGAAATAAACCCACACATCTATGGAAAGCTAATCTTTGACAAAGGAGCCAAGAACATACAATGGGGAAAAGAAAGTCTCTTCAACAAATGGTGTTGGGAAAACTGGATAGCCATATGCAAAAAAATGAAAGTAGACCCTTACCTTACACCATACACAAAAATTAACTCCAAATGGATTAACGACTTGAATGTAAGACCTGAAACTGTGAAACTTCTAGAAGAAAACATAGGCAGTACGCTCTTCGACATCAGTCTTAGCAACACCTTCTCAAACACCATGTCTGACCGGGCAAGAGAAACAATAGAAAAAATAAACAAATGGGACTACATCAAACTAAAAAGCTTCTGCACAGCAAAGGAAACCATCAACAAAACGAAAAGACAACCTAACAATTGGGAGAAGATATTTGCAAACCATACTTCTGATAAGGGCTTAATCTCCAAAATATATAAAGAACGCATGCATCTCAACAACAAAAAAACTAACAACCCAATTAAAAAATGGGCAAAAGACCTGAACAGACATTTCACCAAAGAACATATACAGATGGCCAACAGACACACGAAAAGATGTTCAACATCATTAACTATCAGGGAAATGCAAATCAAAACTACAATGAGATATCACCTCACGCCTGTCAGAATGGCTATAATTAACGAGACAGGAAACAACATGTGTTGGAGAGGATGTGGAGAGAAGGGAACTCTCATAGACTGCTGGTGGGAGTGCAAACTGGTGCAGTCACTATGGAAAACAGTATGTAGATTCCTCAAAAAATCAAGGATAGAACTACCATATGATCCATCTATTCCACTGCTGGGTACTTATCCAAAGAACTTGAAAACACCAATTTGCAAAGGTACATGCACCCCTGTGTTCATTGAAGCATTATTCACAATAGCCAAGACTTGGAAGCAACCTAAGTGCCCATCAAAGGACGAATGGATAAAGAAGATGTGGTATACATACACAATGGAATACTACTCAGCCATAAGAAACGATGAAATCCAGCCATTTGTGACAACATGGATGGACATTGAGGGTATCATGCAAAGCGAAATAAGTCAGAGGGAGAAGGTCAAATACCGTACGATTTCCTTCATTAAGTAGTAGATAATAACAACAATAAACAAACACATAGAGACAGAGATTGGATTGGTGGTTACCAGAAGGGAAGTGGGGAGGGAGGAGGGCGAAAGGGATAATTCGGCACATGTGTGTGGTGATGGGTTGTAATTAATATTTGGATGGTGAACATGATGTAATCTATGCAGAAATAGAAATATAATGATGTACACCTGAAATTTATACAATGTTATAAACCAATGTTACTGCAATAAAAAATATTTATTGTTATTTATTTATTTTACTTGGTATTTTAAATTGCAGAAGTAATTTCTAGTTTATTTTAGCAAGTCAAACAATTCAGAAGTATAAAAATAATATGCATAAGTCCACATCTTCTTATAATATCAATCCTTTGAAATAACTATTATTAATTGTTTGATATGTATCATTTCACATCTTTTTTTATGCTGATATAAAGATCTACAGGCATACTAAACATTACTTTTAAGCACAAATCATTCTGACCCTACTTCTGACTTTCAGAAACTTCCTAAAATTTCATGATATCATAGAAACTGTGATCTATTTTAATTAATGTACTAATTATCTTCCAATAAACAAACTTTATTTTAAAAGAAATATGTCCTTTGAGTTTTTTATGCATTACTATACTCAATATAAAGGAAATGTAGTTTGACTTAAATAGCAATAAACTTTGTATTAAAAAACCGTGTTCATTTCAAAATATATTAAGTGAAAAATATAATTCAAATATCTACTTTAGACTTATGGTTTTTCACTATTATACAATTAAATTGGGATCAAGACAAGGATGTCTCTCTCACTGCTCCAATTCAACATTGTTTTGTATCAGCACAAGAAAAGACATAAGAGCATTGGAAAGAAGAAAAATATTCACAACCTTATTTACTAAGCTTATAACTGCCATAAAAATCCAAGAGTCTACAGTTACACATTTGAAATCAATAAAAGTTCAGTAATGTTATTTTAAGAGAACCATATGCAAAAATAATTTTTCTGTATACCAGCAACAATTGATTAGAAGTTGTAATTAAAATAGATTGAATTAAATAGTATTTACAAGAGCAAATAAAAGTATTTAAAGATAAATTAAATCAAACATAAGCAAAACCAGCACAGAGAAAATTTTACTTATAGATGTTAAACAATTTCTGAATAAATGGACAGTTTCCATGTTCTTGGATAAAAAAATTAAAATCTTATAAATGTCAATTATCTGCTAATTAATCTATAAAAGTCAAAATCCCATCATTTTGTTTTCTTTTGGAATTGCCCATTGACTCTACAGTTTATATGGAAGTCCAAAGGGTCAAGAATAACCAAGACACTCTTACAAAAGAACAAGGTGAGAGAAAGTGGTGGTGCTAACCCCGTCATATCTCAAGGCTTCACATGATGACTGAGATAGCCTGCTGTTCACACAGGTTTAGGTAATGGTAACGCAACAAAAGAAAGTCGTATATGACAAAGGTGGTGTTATAATTAACAAAGAAAGAATAGGCTGCATAATAAATCATTCTTCTGAGACAATTGTATATCCATCCCAAAAAATAAAATAAGATTGGATTCTTGCTGCTTTAAAGACCTAAATTTAGAGGTAAAAACCTTTGAAAATTTTAGAATATGTTTACTCCAGCAGAGACTTTTAAATAAGCCACAAAGAGCACACCATAAAATATACTGCTGATAAATTTGACAATATTGATAACTTCTCTGCATCAAAAGCTTATCTGGAGACATGCAGAGGATTATTGACCTAGACTTAGAGAAACATACTCACTTGAACAAAGAAACCTGTACAAGACTGAGCATTGTAGCATTGCTTGCAACTGTAAAGACTGAAAATAAAAACTCAGTGTCCATCCACAGAAGAATGGATATATAAATTGCAGTGGATTTGTATAATGTGACACCATAAAGCAAATAAATGGATTTTAGCTAAATATTCAACGTGGATAAGTGTCAAAAAGGAAATATTGAATAAAAAGTCAGGTTGTAGAAGGATATGTGCAGTATGATACCATTTACATAAAAGTAATCCCATGGAAAAAAATAACGTATTATTTACATTTCTTCACAGATAACTTCACAGGATAACGGGAAAGTGTTAAAATATTCTTGAGCACATTAAACACTAAACTTAAGACAGAGGTTTCTTTGCAAGTAAATGAAAGGAGAATGGGAGTAGGAAATGTTGAAATTTGGTGGAGCCTTGATTGGTTAAATGAGTATTATGTTCACCTTTACGTTTGAAATTTTTCCTTAAAAACATCTAATACAGCAAAATTGTTCTCCATCCTTTAACGGGATAATACCTGTTGCTTAAGTTTCACAGCAAATAAAGTATTCAGTTTTTATTTAAGGATCATATTGTACAATATCACTATATACTTAAAACTAAAATCATATTGAGCATAATTAGATGCCCAGAATATGAGAGAAACACTAAAAACAAGACTTCACTGTAAGGTTGGTAGATTTAGGTCTCTTATCTTAAACTAAGTCCAGGGCATACCTACATACCTATCATTAAATGGGTAGCATTTTTTATTTTATTTGAAATACATTCATTCATTCTCATCCTCTTTCTCTCTCTCTGTCACTGTCACCATCATTCTTGCTCTCCTCTTCACATGGAGTTGGAAAATAGCTTGAATTATAAATACTGAGCTCATTTCTCTGTGCTTCTATTTACCAATTGTACTCCCAAATCAAATCCTTCATTTATTCAAGCTTAGAAACCTAAGCAAAGATCCTTGAATTTCTTCTTTCGTAATTTCCTTCCTTTACTAATTATCTTAGATACAACATTTTTAAAACCCAATAGGATTGTGCAGTAGTTCTTAACCATTTGTGTTTCTGACTCTAATGAATACTTGGACTTTAGGTGGCAAAGGCAATGGAATTCATAGTTAACCTATTTTGTGTCTTATGGCCCTTTACCATTGTTTAAATAGACTTGTTGAGTACCCTACCTGCACTAGCTTACTCACTCGAAAGCTCTTAGATGTTTTCATTAAACCTAGGATTTTTCCGGCTTGTTGGCCTGACATTTCATCATTACATTTGCCCACTCTGCTTTAACAGGTTTTGTCATATACATATGTGTGTATGCATTTATGTATATATACACGTACATATACATATCTATGTAAGTGGTATATATGTGTATGTGTTATATTAAAGCAAAAATAAAATGATTAAAATGTGGTGTCTATTATAATAGCATAACATGGTAGAGATAAAAGTTTTGAGAAATGTTGATCTAACCCAAACATACCTATCTAATTGGAGAGTAACCACAATTCTATGTCAAAATCTATTTTAACTTGTTACATCATTATTAATTCCCAGGAGCTTTAAATCATACTGTTTTGCACAAGACACATCCTTCTTTAATTTATCATGTCTTTAAATATTTTAAGACACTTCTCCACTCTAAATCTAGTCCCAATACAACTCCCACTTCCACCAAAACAAAATGACATAGACACTTCTGAATTTTCTAGTCTTTCAGTTCCAAGAGCTTCTGTTCATCCAACTCCAGCCAGTCCTTCCCTTCTAAAATTTTTTAAATGTCTACATTAACTTCTCAACATTAAACTAGCTTCTAGTGCTTAAGATTGTGGATTTTGGAGTCAGAATACCTAGATTTGTGTAGAGCTTCTGCATTTTCCTGTCTAAAAATTCAAAGCTCGTTAAGCCCCAATTTCCTCAACTATAATATGGTGATAATAATGATATCTACTTCAAAGGATTGCTATATTAATTAAGTGAGTAATACCCTTAAGGTTTTTAGAACAGTATTCATCATTCAGTAAATGCTCAATAAATTTTAGATATTACTATTGTCATGGTCACACTAGGTTTCCACCTTGTCCCTGGAAAAAGCAGTTTTCTCTCATAATCTGTAGACAAAGCTATATTCCTTGTCCAGTGACTTTGGTTGTCAACATACAAACACAATTCTTGCAACCAATATCTACCAAAATCATCTGCCTCTTTGCTTAACAGATCTCATCTTTTGTCCATGTGCCCAGATTACCCCCTTCCTAACATTCCACTGCCTGTCAAGGTCTCAGAACAGTCTCTTTCTATTGAAGTCTACAAAAGTTCTTCGTCCTGTTTTTCTCGCCAGAATATAAAGTCCACAGGAGCAAGAACTATGTCTGTTACATTCACCAGAATCTGGAAAAGTCACCAATATCACCAGTACACCTTCAATAAATACTAAATAGGCAAATGACAAAATAGTATGTAAATTCACAGAGGTTAGAGAGTTTGTCTGCTTTATTCACTGCAGAACCTCTAGGATGGAGAACAAATTTGAATTGAATGAATAAAATTTGGAAACTATAAAATAATAAGGTTCAGAGTCAGAACACCTCGTTTTGAAATCCAGCTCTATCACCTCTTAGGTCAATAGGCTCGGTTTTCTCATATGCAAAAGAGAAATTATCATATGATTAACCTTGTGGGGTGTTGTAGTAAATGAGATAATACGTGTAAAGCACTTCGAACTAGACTTGACCCAAGTACTCAGTAATGATGACCACCATCACCATTAGGATTTTATTATTAAATATTGAAGTAGCATCTTCCATAAAATAAGAAGCCTTCTAAGACAGGATTAGATAAATCCTAGCCCTACCTCTAATGAACTATGGAGATGGAGCTCAAGTATTTTGAAGCTGGGAAAAGAAAAAAAGAATACTCATTAAATATAAGATTTGTTAAAACTTCAAACGGTATTTCAAGACTTCAGCTTGCCGTCGTGACGTAGGAACAGGGATTGGACTTACCCTCCCTCCTTAAACAACTAAAGAACCAGACGAAATATGTAAAATGATGCTTTTCAAACATTGGACAAAGATAGCATGGGACAGTGATTCCTGAGAGAGAGAAAACAAATGAGTTGAGCCCTAACTCAAGAAAGAGAAATATTTATGGTTACAAGCAGACTTTGCTCAAATGCAGTGAATTCATCTTTGTCTATAGGACAACAATACGGTCAAACATTTCTGATATTTGCTATTCTGTACACCAAGAGGAATTAATGACCTTTAGTTAAGTTTTTTCACTTTTTACTTAAGTTAATCTTCATTAAACATATCTCAAGGGACTATTAAGAATGAACTTAAAACCAAGAAGAAATAGAAGCCAATAATTTCTCAAGTTCTTTTCCACTTTAAATGCATACAGAAATGCATTACTGTAATTGTATTTTGTAATTTTTATAAAGCCTTCTCTAAATAAAGAATGTACATTCTTAAGAGTGAAGATTTTTACTCAGATTCTACTATATGGAGCAGTTTTTTTCCCAATATAATTCATTGTTTGAAGTGTGTGACTCAACATATTTCTTTCATTATTTTGAACACTTATGAGGTACAAGGCCAAATATATGTTCCTGTTTCAACTTTTGCAGGAAATCTTACCATGTGCATATGAGTATCTCCTTCATTTTTATTTTCTACTTATGTTTTTCTCTTATCTCCATTGCAAAATCTGTATCATTACCATTTTAAATTCTTGATTCTCTCTAAAGAATTAGAAATCATTTTTGGAATGTAGCTATACTATAGAGTGTGGTAGGTTGCATTATTGATCTCAACTCTTCACTCATTCCTCCACCCGCACCTTTTGTCATGTGGTGTTCTTCCCCTTGACTTTGGGTTCAGCCATGTATCTTGTTTTGGCCAATTGATTAAGGTAGATATGAAATGTGCCAGTTCACAGCTTAGGCCTTAAGAGGTTTTATCCATTTTGACATGCAAGCTTGTGCTTCTGTCATTGCTTTGGAAGCATTTTCCTTGATAATCCACTGGTACAAGGTGAATGGGAAATACATATAACAGACTCAAAGAACTGGAGCATGAAATAAAGCCCCTTAACTATCTTAGCCTAGATTAGCCAACCCAGAGACGTGTAAGAGATCCCAGCTGAGATCAGCAGAAACACACCAGCTCCCATCTAAACAAGATCCCTTCGTCACCCCCATGTGGGTGAACCAAATAAACTGTTGAGTGTCATTGAGATTTTTGTGACTGCTTGTTACACTGCGTTATTGTGGCAATAGCTAATTGATGCATATGTGTCTATATGTTTGTATGTGTTTTCTCCTAAGCTTGCTTGCTGTTTTAAATGCTGTTGCCTGGTTTGTGTCACCCATTGTCAGCTAAAATAGGGCTGAAATATTAATGAACATTTATCCATTAATGAATGGATTTTACCTGTTACAGATGAGAAATCCTTTGACCTTGGTTCAAGCCTTAGCTCCAGAGTCTGTCATCCACGTGATGCTGTGACCTTGAATGATCTTTTATAACTCTGAACTTCATTTTTATCATCCGTAGGCAGTGGATGCTTGAGCATTTGGCCTCAAGCCCAGCCTCAGGATCCTCAACAGAGTCATAAGGTATGATCAATTAATGATATCTGTCATGACCACAAGGCTAAAAGAAGTGAAATACTTGCCAGGTACTTCCTTCTCTCCTCTAAAACTAACATGAGCCATCACCTGTTTACTTATTCATTTTTATGGCTAACAACATATAACTCCCACACCCCATATTACTTAAATGAAGATTTCTATAAAAATCAAATATAATATTATAAACAGCCAAAGTCAATAACATTTATACAGGCATCTGATTTAGAATCCCTGACTCATAGTATAGTCTGTGAATATCATTTCATCCATCGCTCTTATTTTATGTGGGAGAATACTGAGAACTCTAAAGATTAAATAGTTATCCCATGGTGATACACTTATTTAGTGGAAAAACCCAAACTAAAAATATCCTCCTCATCACTAGTCCAACACTCTAACAGGAGGCCTCTCTAAATCTCTTGTGGTCTATAAGTCATTTCCATGATCTTACTATCTACTGCTTTATGGAGACTCTGTCTTAATTTATAGCCTTTTTTTCCAACAGAATAATGATAAAGAAAATGAAAGGATTTCACACATTTGGGAGATAAACTCACAGTTAACCAATAAACCCATATTTTCTACATTACTGCATACGAAAAAGCAAAGATTGTACAAAGTGGAAGTATCCTCCAATATTTTAGTCAAAAGTCCAAGTATCTCATCATCTTATTTTTTTCCTTTTGTGCTTTAACTACCCCTCTCTTTAAAGCATATGTAAATGTTACTTCAAATGTAACTCTTGAGTTTCTAGAGAAAGGAGCTATATAAGAATTTCATTTGAGCTTAAATTTATGATTTCTCCATGAGGAAAAATTAGATTCTGAAGTGTGTTTTTAAAGGTGCAGAATAGAGAGCCTCTTAGAATTACTATAACTCTGAAATAATTTTTTAAAGTGAATTGTTACTGGTTATGGAATAAAGAGGAAGAAAAAGGATCAATTCAATATCACTGCAACCTCAGCCAGTATATGGTTCCTGAACTTGGTAAATTACAGTATTGGGTTCATGCCTCCACTTGATCCAATGTTGATTTAAAGTAAGAAATCTTGACTGTTAATGAGGTGTGGAGATAACCCCCAGGGGAGGTTAAGCGATGTAACAGCCAACCTGGCAGGTAGTTTCATTGAATTCAAGATACAGAAAGACAATTCAGAGAGGACACAGAATCAGATGTGATGCCTGATTCAGGGAGGTAATGGCGCATTAAACAAGGGTCAATGCGAAACTGTAAGCCAGCTTGTGCATGTACGAAAACTTGTCCTCTGGTCTTAGACTTCTGAAAGTGTTTTGGCCTGCCACTGGAGTCTTCTGATTATATTTGTATCAGTCCATTGTTTTCTGATTAATTCTAACGAAATTTGTATCCCTCCCTGCAAAATCTGTGCTTGGGCACAAGTGAATGTGTGTGTGCATGCATAGGCAAGCACAGCATGAATGGGTACCAATCTAGCATTATCCTCTCTACTTCTGTAACATCATTTCTACTGCTGATATGATGTTAACTGTATAGATCTGATACTCAGAAGGCCCATTCTTTTGCTCCATGGCCACCACCTGGAGCCATCACCAAAGCCACCTACTCTATAGATTTACTCTTGATAGCCTAGGAATCTAGACTAGAAAGCAAAGGCTTTAAAGTGATTCAAGGCCAATACGGGAAAAGTAGTGTAAGCAAAATTCACCAGGACTTTCAAAAATACCCAGTATTTGCCTAATGCTGTGTTGGATTCTGTAAATAGAAAGATGAATAAGGCACAATAACTTACCACAAAGAGTTTGCAGTCTGGTAAAGAAATGTCGTAGGCTGTCCTGATGGTGTGTCAGTAGCGTTGATTTGATATATAAAGAGGAAAGCCATTAAATTAATAGTTAAAGAGATTCCCAGAGCAGGGTAAAGCAAGATTTTCATCCTCCCCAGCATTTATTGACGGTGGTAGGACAATGAATAGTGGTTGGAAAGCAACCACCTACCCCTTAGAGCTGGTCCTAAAAAAGATTTGAGACTGTTATGGATATAAACAGCCCGTAAATTGCATTCATATTTTCCCCATCTCCTCAGTTATGAAGAAAGTAAATTATCCCTACCTTAACTTGTTCTGCAGATACCTCTTAAATTGATCTTCTGTGACTGTTCTCTTCTTAAATATATTTTTAAACCATATTTAACTTTTAAAATTATAAAGTATTCTGTATTTATTATGCAAAGTTTGGACTACAAAGTAGAAGAAAATAAAAAATGATTCATAATTCCATTACTCAAAGAAAATCAACATTAACATATTCCTATTCATTTGGTCACTCATTTATATTTTCAACCAACACTACTGAGAGCCTACTGTGTGCTCCAAATGATGGCCTTCTAGATTTCTTCCTTGCATAAATATACATAAAAATGTACCTTTCACAAGACTGGGATCACGTTGTGTTCTCTGTTATATAAACATATTTTCACTTGTCAACATGTGGTGAATATTTCATATATCATTAAACATTCTTGTTACATTTATCAAAAAATTCAGGGTCTTATGTTATCACACCCGGTCACAATATATTGTCCAGAATCCCATGCTCACAAGGAATGGCTACGTCTATAGGCATTGTTTCCAATGTCAAAAATCTGCAATGATCAAAGCTAAAAATACCTTTGTAAAATTAGGTGGAAGTTCCTTGAGAACAAAGATTATGTATCACATCTTCTTTTGTGTCTTATAGTATAATATACAAGATAATGTAAAAATTCATAAATGACCCTCTGAATGACTACCAATTTGTCATTTTTTTAATCTTCCTACTACTTCAGAGTACTCATATTATCTTGTATCTGTCATGTATTTTTACCACAAGTAAGATTGCTTCAATACATTCTTAAGACTTAACCTATTTATTGTCCCTCCTCCTTTTGTCTATCCCGCAGACAACACAGTGTGCTCCACACTTCAACTCATCTCGTTATTTAAAAGGTAAGATACCCTTTTGTTATTTATTTATTTATTTATTTGCTGAGGAAGATTTGCCCTGAGCTAACATCTGTTGCCAACCTTCCTCTTTTTGTATCTGAGCTGCTGCCACAGCATGGGCACTGACAGACAAGTGGTGTTTAAGTTCCCACCCAGGAACTGGACCCGGGCTGCCAAAGTAGAGCACGCAGAACCTAACCACTAGCCATCTGCAGCTGGCCCAGATACGCTTTTCTTCTAACTTCGCTTTCCCCTTGTGCTATGGTCTTCTGTTTACCTGTGTGCAACACCCAGTCCTGACTAGATTATAAACTCCACGAGGGCCAGGACCAGGTCCATATTGATTATCACTGCAACACCAAGCACAGCATCTGGCACATAATAAGTGTGTATTAATTAGCTAAGAGAGGAAGGAATAAACTGTCCAGGTGTGAGTTGGAATGTTCTGGACCATGGGTAGTAGTTCAGCCAGAAAGATAACGTGGAAAGTGCCAGAGGTTTACAAAACATCTGACTGTATGATGACGATTCTTCCACAGGGATGTATCTGCATGGAGACATGTCCCCCAGTACTTTCTTCCTCACCTGCACCTCCAGTGCTCCACCCGACCGCATTTGGGGAGCTGGCTTTTCCCCCTACAAGGAGGCATGTCCTTGAGATAATTTTAAAGGGCTTTATTCAGTTTCTTTATCTAGATTCCTGACTCACACAGTAATCTCTCATTCCGGTTGTCTGCTTTGAAGGAAGAGAGGGACATTGAGTGTCAATGTTCTGAACACTGGTTTCTGGTTATGTCCTCATCTTCTGTAGCTGTGAGATCTCGCACTATGGACTGTTGTCCATCTCAGCTTGGAAATTAGGAGTGACGTGAGGAAGAGAGGATGGGCTGTGGTGTCATTAAACCCTACATGTGAAACTTGACTTTACCATTATTCAGGGTATAAAACATGTTTATCAACTTCTCTGACCCTAGCATCATGGTCTGTCAGAAGGTAACAGGGATTTTCCATAAGTTGTTGTGAAAATGAAAATAGGTAGTGTGTGTCTGATATATAGAAGGAGGCAAG
The DNA here is from genome assembly GCF_020826845.1 of Diceros bicornis minor. Lineage (NCBI taxonomy): Eukaryota > Metazoa > Chordata > Mammalia > Perissodactyla > Rhinocerotidae > Diceros > Diceros bicornis. Next base: position 52,240,402 of record NC_080761.1, read on the forward strand.
AAATATTAATCCCCTTTCTATGCCATGATGACCATCAATATCTGGGGCTATTTCCAGTCCTGCCAGATTTGCCTTCACAGTTATTACTCAGAGCTTTAGTCTTGTCCACTCTCGGGGAATCTATAACTCACTACTGCCCACATTTCCACTTCAACAACAACTTTGCAGAATCAATTCACTCTATCCAAGTGACATGTTGCAGAAATTACCTTGAAAATGTGAGCAAACTAAATGCAAAAGGCTGATACACCAAAGAAACAAATTTGGGTTATTTTAAGGAGTGCTTATGCAGATCTCTTACTTACTTTATACATCAAATAAATCAATTTTTAAGTATGTTCCAGTTAATGTTGTAACTTTGTATTAGTACCTTTGTTCTAATTTGTAATGGTCAAGAGAAAGCCACAATTAATGCTACCATGTCTGAAAAAAATTCAATTACAGTTTAATTGTGCCTGTCAATTTTATATTACTAGTATATAATGTATTGTGCCATCTTCACCATCTTTAAGCATACACTACAGTTCAATAGTGTTAAGCATATTCAAATTGATATTTAGAATCAGATTCGTTCATGGTCTCATAAGGTAATACATGTAACATGTTGATTATGGTGGTCTTTGCATTTTCTCTAAGAATACAGGAAATATAAGGGAGTGAATTTTTTTCTGATAATTTAGTTTGACTTTAAAAATTAATGATGAAAATTAAAAGAAGGCTTGTAGATCTAATGGTCATTAAAATTTCAATTCCTGTATTAAAAATATCTTGAATTTGGAAAATATACATTTCGAAGGAGAAAAAATTTAGTGATCTCATATCAAAAGAACAGTTGGAGAATTTGAGAGTTGAGCCAATAAAATCTTGCATGTCTTCTCTAAAATTTCTAATCATCATCGAATTGTTTTTTTTTTTTAGCTAACATAAAGATAGGACTTTTGTGACTGAAAAAGCGCCTCATCTCTTAGTTTTCTAAAAGGGTGAGCCTTGTTTATGTGATATGCCTAATTAGGGAGTAACACCATATGTAGCTATATAGTGATATAGATAGATATAGATATATAGATATCAATACGTGTATATCATTTCTACTCCTATAAAATGATTGTAGCAGTCAGGGGTAGAAGCAATAGGCCAGGCTTTCAGAAAACATCTTCGTTTCCTGATGCATGCAAGTTAACCTTTCTGTGCTTAAGTCAAATTCTTCCTCACTCTTGACCTCATTCTTGGCATCCTTTAGAAATCCTTTCCAAATCCCCCTCTTCCCAAGCTTACCCCAGGGTAGAGCTAACTGAGATGCTCTGCCCTTAATTACTGGAGAACTCATTTCCATACTTGTTTTTTGTTTTTTGTTTGTTTTCCTCTAATGCTGTTATCATGAAGCCAGTCCACTTGGCAAGGCAAGTGTTCGCTCTTTGCACAATGAAGCTTTGACTGAGCCTTTTCATCTACCTGACTGTATTCTCCTAGATAGACTCAGCTACCTTCACTCTTGTGGTTAAAATTAGGCAAATATCCCACTGTTTTGTTTTTCTCTCACCTTCTAATTTTTTGTTTGTATTGTTTCTTCCTCTCCCAAGGTCTGTCTCATATTCATAGTTTTCCTAATTCGTTAGTTTAATTCATTCAGCCTAGCTAACTTTCATGCCTTTTCCTCCTTCTACATAATAGATTTCTCTCATCAATACTTCTCTGTCAACAGCACAGTCGAGTCTGAGAGCTAGTTTCAAACTCTTCGCTCAAATAGTTACTTAAATTTATTCTCCCACCAACTGTTTATGATAGTGTGTGTTTTCCTATATTCTGCTAGAACTACATATTTTTAAACTTTTTAAAATCTTGACAATCTGATAAATAAAAAATAGTATTTCATTGTTTGATATAAACTTCTTTAATTACTGGGAAGGTTTATGTTTTCATATCTTTTTATATATTTTGGGTCATTTTTACTTTTCTCAAAATTGTTTTCCATTCTTCGCCCATTTTTCTAATAATTAATTTATATTTCTTTCTGATTGATTTTTATGAGCTTGTCATAAATAAATACAGGAAATGAGACCTTTGTAAATTTAAGAAAAATAATATCTCTATGACGAATTTTGAGCGTTGGTTTTTTTCCTGGAATGGAGCGTGCCTTTTATAAATGTAGACTCAGTTCTTCGTTAAAATAGTTTTTTCTAAATCTAATATTTAGATATTTAAGTATCTTAATATCAAGTACTTAAATATTAATTAATAATTAAGTATAGGTATTAATAAGTCTTAATTAAGTATTAATTAATTAATACTTAAATATTAAGATATTTAAGTATCTTTAAATACTATTTTTGTCCTACTGTTTCTAGTGTTTGCTTTTTAATTTCAAGGATATTAAAAATTCTTATAATGATTTGTCTTTGTTTTCCTAATTATCATCTTATCTTTGTATCTAAGATCTATTGTGCTTACTCTTTATCTTTTCCCTCTCGGAATTCAGTGCAATTATCTCTAGACTTTTTTATGATTAAGTTAGTGTTCCACCATTTCTTTTCTTCCTTTAATCTTCATAAGGTTTTAGCTAGTCCTGTAGGTATTGTTTGAATCACTGTTTCCTTAGCTCTCTCATCTTCATTCTCATCTTATTCTGTACACACACACACACACGGTCGCACGCTCTAAAAGTTCTTGTTTTATTTAATTCATGTTTTCATTAACTTTAATAAAATGAAGTAGCCCCAAGAGATTTTGTTTGTTTTGTTTTGATCTGGTTTTGTTGAGAGGTGTGTCTAATGCCTTCCAGAGGTGACCATTCCTCTGTCTTGGGCTTGTCTTGTGTCTTTTTTAAATCAGATTTTGCTATGGTATGTTCATGTAGTTTTCATGATCTTTCTGGTTTTCTTTTCCTTTGCCAATTCTAATGCCAACTTTATCAGCAACGTACACAAATCTAGTCTTAAATGGTTAAATTAAATGTAAATCAGTACATTGAATGATAAGAGGAAAATTTATTTATGATGTATATGTTCACTGCCAGAAATAAGATTCCAAAGAAAAATCTTTATTCCTAACATCAAGATTAAAAATTAACATGCATTTTCAGTTCAAGTTTTAATATTCAGGATCCCTGAAATGGTCTAGTTTTAATCCAGAGAACATTATGGGGAACATCTGTATTAATGCTGTTATTTATAAAAGGTGTTGATTCCAGTCTGCAAAACCAAAACTATTCTTAAGGCTTATTGGGAGCATATGGACAATCAGAGTTTAGTCATAAATCATGGACTTTTTTCTTTCACCTTGGCATCATTACAATAAGCTGCCAACTTTGTACATTTCTTAGAATACACTTTACATTCACGGAGCAAAGGAGATTAGGAGATGGGGAAAGTGAACTTTGAACTGATGCTTAGAGAATATCACTGGTCTCCTTTGGAAACTATAATTTATGTTGTTCCATAAAGCAAGGCAATAAGTATTTTGTCTTTCTAGTTAAGTGGTGGTGCTTACTTTACAGAACAGTCCTTTTGTTATGATTAGATATTCAGGCAGATTTTAAAACACTTTCAAAATGTTTACCTTGTTTTTTCTACTTCCTGTGACTAAAAAATGATATGTTTGGTAATAATAACTACGATGTCTGCTATTTGTTTTGATAATCATTAACAATATCTTGGCAGTTTCACCATCTTAATCTAGCCAGTTCCACAGATGAATCTGAAAGATAAGAGATAATATGCTCATTCACTTGATTGATGGATAGTCTGATTTTACTCTAATTACTAAAAGTCACTTAAAGTTCTTGGCCTAACTGTGAGGGTAAAGATTATTGTTGTCAATAATTGAGATCATTCCCATTTTAAAACTGAGATCTTGGGCAAATGTGGGTGTAGTAGAGGCACCTAGAATGGTCCCAGCTATGAAAGGATCCTTAGTTGTAACAATTAAGCAAATCAATGTTTTCACCATAAGGGCCCGAATTTGGTTGTAGGACTAGAATCAAACCTCTCTCTGGTCTTTTTCCAATTTCTGATTTCTGATTTCAACTACAGTAACGAGTCTCAGTCTTGCAAGAGAATTTAGTCTGAAAATCAACCCATCAGATTCTCAGTCCAGATGATGGTTAAGGCTACACTAATTCCTCTCCCAATTTGGAGTAGATTTTTTTTCTCTATCAAGCACAAAAAAACTACAAACTTAATTATGTTCCACACAATTAATTTAAAGAAGCACATATTGTTAAATTTATGAAGTTATTATATTTTTTTCACAGCTGAAAAATTTAGCCAGTCTATATTTTGCCTGTCATTTTTTCTAAACAAAACTTTTTTTTCAATTTCTTTTATTTGAATTATTCTTATCTCTTCATTTAGGTTACAAGCTCCTCAAGGATGAATATCACTGTAAATACATTTTTTTAATTCAAATGAAATTCACATAATATAAAATTAACCATTTTAAGTGTACAGTTTAGTTGCATTTAGTATATTAACAGTGTTGTGTAACCATCACCTCAGTATTGTGCTAGTGTCAGCTCTGGCTGGGAATTTGAATTTGACTAAAGGGCCATTTTAATGCCAGCTCCAACCCTGGAACCATTGCTGGTTCTTTTCTCATCCTTTGCTTTGGCTTTAGTCTTGATCTGGCAGTGTCCAGGCCTGGAATCAGCCTTTGCCTCAGCCATGGCCTCAGGCTCTGCCTATGATTCTGTGCTGCTTTTAAACACGGCGTTCACCATGGCCAGTTCTCTGGTCAAACACATGACGTGGGTTCAGGTCTTTCTTTCCTCAGCTGCTGCCTAAGCTTCAATGTGCGAGCCTTCGCATCAGTTTGGGACGCCACTTTTTTGGTAACCATCCTTGCCTCAGCCAATGGCTACATCTGGCATCAGCCTGCCCATACCTCCATCTGAGTCATTGCATCTGTTTTGACCTCAGACCCAACCACTGAGCTCAGCCTCTTCTCTACTTGGTCAGTCTGTAACTCAGTGGCATATGTCGGCACGGATCATCAGCCTGGAAGTTTCCCAGTGCAATGAATATTCAGCCCGCTGAGAACAGCTCATTCCACATCCACTGCTAACGGCAAGGACAGAATGCAGACAGAGGATCTCGGGGTAGGATAAAGGGTGGTAGGCTAGGATCAGTGGAAGGTGGTGGCTTTTAGTTCAGGTACTAAAACTGGCCACCACTTTTTGGAAAAATACTATACAGGTTAGGCTTCTTTTTTGTTCAGTTTTTACTGCTCAATGTTTTTCTGTGTGTGTGTGTATTCTTACTTTTTTTTAAATAGAAGAGCTTCCACAATCGCACGTACTTGGAAGGGATTAGTTTCCACTTTACCGTGTTCAACTAAATGGCCCCAAGTTCATGTTTTAGTGTAAATGTTTCAAATACCTATTGTTAGACATACAGGTGAAGACATGGGTCACAGAGATTAATTGAGTTTCTCAAACATGGGTAAGCTGTCCTGACTTGGCACCTTGGGCAGTAAATGGTTTCTAGGGAAGATGAAAGAGATATTGATGGAAGACTATCAATGTAGTTGTAACTGTTAAGGTGACCACACCTGGCTCACCTGGTCCTCAGTCAAGGCTTTAAGCAGGATTGCTCTAGAATACGAGTCTTCAAACATGTTTTGCTTGTACACCACAAAACTCTGAAAATCTACATCTCTTTTTAAAATACATTTTTGAGTAGTCATCTCACAATTTTTACTGTAATTTGAAGTAGTTACATATTGTAAATACTGGCATTTCTAAAATAAAATAGTTATAGGCTCTGGAGTAAAGCTGCCTAGGTTCAAATTCTATCTCTCATTTAGTAGCAATGTGATGTTAGGCAAGTCATTTAATCTCTCTCTGCCTCAGTTGCCTCATTTATGAAATGGGAATAGTATCTACACTTATGGTTACTGGGTTATTATGATGTTTAAATAATTTCCTACATGAGAAGGCATAGAATGTGCCTGGAATATATATATATACTATATGTGTGTTTGCTTTTATTATTATTATCCATTAGTATCAATTCTGTAAGTTTTTCCTTCATATATTTGGGGCTCTGTTGTTAGGTGAACATATGTTTATAAATATTACATATTCATAATAGATTGAGCCTTTTATCATTATAGAAAACCTTCTTTGTCTCTAGTAACAATTTTTGTGTTAAAGTCTATTTTGTTTCATAGTTTGCATGATACATATATTTATCCTTCCTTTATTGTGTCTTTGAGTACTAAGTCAGTCCCTTGTAGACAGCACTTGGCTGGATCATTTTTTTAATCCATTCTGCCAATATCTGGTTTTTTTATTAAAGAGTTTAAATAATTTGTATTTAATGTAATTTCTGATAAGGCAAGATTTAACTCTGCCATTTTACTATTTGTTTTCTAAATGTCATATCATTTTTGCTCCTCAATTCCTCTAATACTTCTTTCTTTTACATTAAATGCCTATTTTCTGGTGGACTACATTTACCATCTTGTCTTCTTTTGGTACTCTACATATTTAAATTATTTTCTTAGTGGTTGCCGTAGTAATTATGATTTGCACAATAATTTGTAACAATTTAGTTCAGATTAATACCAAATTAATTTTAATAGTATACAAAATCTTTGCTCGTATATAGCTTCAGCCTCCCTTTACGCTCTTTTTGCCACAATTACATCTTTACACTTTGAGTCTATCAACATAGATTTATAATTATTGCCTTATGCAGTTGTTTTTTAAATCAGATAGGAATTACAAACAAAAATATATTTATATATTTTCCTAGGTAGTTACCTTTACCAGTGTTCTTTATTTATTCATGTAGATTTGAGTTACTGTCTACTATCTTTTCCTTTCAGTCTGAAAAACTTCATTTACTGTTTCTGTAGGGCTGGTTTGCTAACAACACACTTTGTTTTGTTTTTATTTTTAACCTAGCAATGTCTTAATTTTTTCATTTTTAAAGGATAGATTTGCTGCATATCAGCTTTTTGGTTCATAGGTTGAGTTTTTTCTTTCAGTTCTTTGAATATGGCATCTCATTGCCTTATGGCCTCCATATTTTCTGATCAGAAATCAGCTATTAATCTTATTGAGGATTGCTCATACACAGTGAATTGCTTCTCTCTTGCTGCTTTCTGTGTCTATGGCTTTTAAGAGTTATCACGATGGGTCTAGATATAGAGCTCTGTTTATCCTACTTGGAGTTCATTATGCTTCTTAGATATGTAGATTAAGTATTTTCATCAAATTTGGGAAGTGTTCAGTGATTATTTCTTCAAATATTCCTTTTACCCTTTTCTCCTTCTGGGATTCCCTTTAGGTATATGTTTGTATTCTTCATGATGTTCCACAGATTTCTGAGTCTCTGTTCATTTTTCTTCATTGTTTCTCTTTCTGTTCTTCAGACTGGACATGCTCAATTGACTTATCTTCAAGTTCACTAATTCTTCTAACAGCTCAAATCTGATGTTGATTCCCTCTTGTGAATTTTTATGTCAGTTTTCATACTTTTCAACTCCAAAATTTCAATTTGCTTCCTTTTTATGATTTCTATCACCTTATTGATATTCTCTATTTGGTAAGGTATCATTCTATTTCTCTTTATTTCATTAGACATAGTTTCCCTTAGCTCTTTGAACATATTTAAAATAGCTGTTTTAAAGCCTTTGTCTTGTACCCCAATGTTTGGGCTTTCTTAGGGGCAATTTCTATTGATTGTCTTTTTTCATGTGTATGGGCCATACTTTCTTGTTTCTTTGTATGACTCATAATTATTTTTGAAAACTGGACATTTTAAATAATACGTGACACTGAAATCTTCAGGCAGTTAACATAGTGGTCAGGTAATGATTGGACAGATTTCTTTAAAAGTCTGAAACCAATAAACCTCCCAGTCTTTGCCCCTTTGGACTCTGAATGTGTATGTTGGTACACACCTTTAACACTCAGTCAGGTAGTTTACAACTCTGCCTTGCACAGAGCCTCAAGGTCAGCCATAGGTGAAAATTTAGAACCTTTTCAAGTCTTTACAACCTGGGCATGTGAATGGTCTTCTAGCTTCCCAGGAATATGTTGGAGGTTTTCAAAATCCTATGGACATCTCATTTCCTTTTAAGCTTTTACGTTAGTTTATTATTTTCTCCAAATGTTAGCCATTGTTCCAGGCAGTGGTACTATAAAATACTTGCCAATAAATGTTTTCTTCAAATGCCCTCCAGCAAGAGACTTTTAACACTAGGTAAGTTTCATCAGGTTAAATAAAGACAAACGTTTTGAGTGGGATTTTCCAGGGAACTACTAGATAGGGCAAACGATGACAGTTGTTTGGGAATGAGGCTTTGGAAGAGCCTCAGCTCAGTTCTGCCACCTCTGGTACTGGAAATGTGGGCTGTTATTTTCCAAGGCTACCCCTGAGCTGAGAACAGGGGATGGGATTAGGGCGAGCTGAAACATTGCAAAGCTTGCTGTTCTTACTGAGATTCAGCCATTTTTCTTGAATAAACCCTCCCAGGGTACTACAAGGCTTTGGTGAATTTCCAGAGTTTTGACAAAGTATATCTTGATATATTTGGCAGTTTTTTCATGGCTTTTGCAGAGGAGTGATTTTCAGAGGTCCTTACACTGCCATTTTTCTGGATGTAACTCACTTCTGTTAAGGTTTTAATAAGCCTTGAACACAAGTGCACTGCAACCTAGATAATGGAGCATATTTCTCTGGGAAATTCTCCACTGTCTCAAGACAGTTAAGTTCAGGAGTAATTTGATGAAGGTTGCCTTTCATGCCCCCAAGGGGCCACTTGGTTAGAAAGTTTAGCACTAGGAGGGACACTCAAGCCTGAAAGGCCAGGTGGACACTGAATCTTTCTCCTTGGAAAACTCCTCAGATTTCTTATTATTATTATTAGTCTTTTACTCTTGGTTTCACCCTGAGCTGTGCCCCTCTTGGAACATTTCTAAAATAATATGAACCAAGACCACTTGATCTCTGCTGCACTTCTCATTATACTTAATGACCTTAAATATAAATGTGGATTTTGCAGTATTATATGTGGAACATAAATAATAAATAATAATTATTTGGCTTCTGTGGGAGCTAAAAATCATGATATATTGCTTGAATGTGATTTGTCTTTAAATTCATCCCAAGGGCTGGATTGTTTTTTGTTTTACTTGCATTTTAAGCTGGCCCTACTTTCTCAGGTAAAACCTATATTTATCTAGGCTACATCTATTTTCACCTATTGTGTGACATTCTAATCAGGTGCCTTAGTAAAAATTCAACCAAATCAGAAAATACCTTGGAGAGAGACACAGTAATAAATGTCTCCAGATAAGAAGTCGTTTTTGTCTAAACAGAACACACAACTCTCAAAAAGGAGGACTTTTTACCCTTACCACACAAGACCACTTCTCTCTACATAAAAGTGAGAAGAAGCAGTCTCTGAACCTAGATCATGCTCCCCAAACCAGAGGACCAAACCTAAATTCCAAAAATTCCAGGCAAAACATTCATTATGTAGTAGCTGATAAAACGAAACCTCACTACCTTTTAATACCATGTATGTGGGGCTGTTTATATTAAATAATGTGACATATTTCTATCCGTGCTTTGTTTCCACTCATGCTTATGTGTTTCTGAACAACTGATAGCAAAAAGGACCTTCACTCAGCTCATCTTGACCTCAGAAATCAAAGTATTATAGACAAGCGGACACTTAGGCTTAAGGATTCACTTTGAAAATCTGACAGAGTCACATTTACATTGAAAGCAATGACAATTACAGGGACCCTGGCAGGATGCCTTTCTCTGCTGCCGCCACCCTGGTCTGGGAGCCATCATTTCTTACTTGGTCAACTGAAGTAGCCTCTAAATTGATTTCACTGAATCCACTCCTACTGTTCTCCAGTTCACTTTCCAAAGGGTAGCCAGGGAGATCCTTTAAAAATACACATCTGATCATTCCACATTTCTGCTTAAAAGCCTTAAGATCTTCATTGTTCTTAGTATAAAGATCTGGCAAGGACCCGAATCAGCCACTCCAGCTACTTCACCAGCTTGATTTGGAGCCATTCTCATATTTTCTGACAACCAGCCTCACATTCCTTTTTTTGTTCTCATAATCGGCTTATTATTCCCACCTCAGGTCATTTGAACATGGCTTTTCCTCTGCTCAGAGCTGATTCCCTCTGTGTCTAATTAATTCTAACTCAACCTTCAGAGTTCATCTGAAATGTCACTTCCTCAAGGTAACCTTCACTGCCTGCCGAACCCATATCAGAACTTTGTCTTTCTTAGTAATACCACAATTGTAAATAATTGATTGTATGATTTGGAGTTACTCTCTGTTTCCTCCAAAAGAATATAAGTTCCACAGATGCTGGAACTTCACCTTGATCATGACTGTGTTCCTACTTCCCAGCACAGAGAAGTACTCAGTAACCATATAAGTGAAATGTATAAATAAATTTTATAACTGGAATTTATAAATGAAACAAAAGCTGAAGAGTTCACAAAATGTTTTCACATAGTTTATCTTATTTAATTTTATTCCAAAAAAAACTGTATAATAAGTAACAATATTGCCATTTGATAGATGTGAAAACCGAGTCGTAGTACAAGGGTAAACAAATATCTTTCTTAGTGAGACCAATAGTTCACTCTGTCCACTTTCTCCCTGACAGTAACATTCGGGAAGTTTATGTGAATAAATATTATTGTCTGGAGAGAGGAGTCAAGATGGTGGCGTAAGCAGACTCGGACTCACCTCCTCCCGTGGACACAGCCAATTTACAACTACTCGTGGAAAAATTACCCCTGAGACAGAACTGAAAACTGGATGAGAGGAACTCCTGCAACAACGGACAATCCTAACTGAGGTGGAAGAGGCAGAGACCCCCTTCCGGAGAGGAAAAACGCCGCCTTCACAAGCCGCCAGCTTCACGGCCGCCGGGAGCAGCTCACAGGTGCGCAGCCTCCCTGGAGGCGTGGGGCCCTGAGCCGGGAGCGCCCCCGCTGTGGGCATTTTGTGGACCCAGCACAATCGAGACCAGCGGCATAATATCTGACTGTGCCTGCTACTAAAGCATTGGGGAGCACCCCCAGAAAACCCGGTTCACAAAGAAACTAAAACTGGCTCTTAAAGGGCCCGCGCGCAAATTCACCCGTTTCAGGAAGCACCCTAAAATCACCAGAAAGAAAGGTGTACAGTGCTTTGGTGACAAGAGACTCACCTAATAGGCCCTGAGTGCATCTCAGTGAGGGGTGAGACCTCTCCAGGGACTGGGACATTGGCGGCGGCCATTGTTGTGGCCTGGTGTGAGCGTGCTGACACAGACGCCATTGGAGTTCTCCCTGAGGCCTGCTAGCCCAGGGTCTGCTCCAACCGCTAGAGCACCGATTTAATCCAGCTCAGCCAGGGCAGGCAGCCCACCCTAGAGACTGGCCTCACCCAACAACAAGCCCTCAGGCAACTTGTGGGCCTGCAAAGATTGGTGACTGGATTCTCTGCAGCCTGGCAACTGAGCCGACTTGAGCGGGGCAGGGTGTGCACAAGGAGCGGGTGGAGAGTGTGGGGCGGTGGCAGAGTGTGTGGGGCTCCCGCCGTGGAGAGACTGGGTCCGCTTGGGGAGGTCGGGGCACTCACACAGGGCAGGACTGTGTTGACTGTTTGTGTGGACCTGTGGGCGGCAGGGCTTCTCAGCCGCAGAAGACTTGTACTTCTCAAAGATCCACATAGGAGGTTTGCTCCACCTTCCAAAACCTGAAACAATTGGGTGCCCCTGTGCCTGAGGCCAGCCCAACCCAGCTGCAATCCTCAGCAAGCTGACAGGAGACCTAATAGGCTAGAGGCTTACAACAATTGTAAGGCCCTGAGCCTAACAACCTGCCACACTGGGGGCCTACTCACTTAAAAGAAATACTGCAACACAAATGTGGTATTAGATCTTGCAGCCAACTGTGCTGGGGCTCCCCACACCTGATAAAGAGACTGAAGGGCCCACAACAACTACAAGCAGCTGAGCATTACAACAGCTGGCCAGGAGCATAACTCAGCCTCCCTGGGCGCCTACAGGGAGAGCAAACAGGCCACAGCAGAAGGATACACGTAGCCCACATAGGGGTCACCCCTGGAACATTGAGAACTGAGGGAAGCACACTGGAAGCCTCCTAAGCCATCACTTACATAAGATCACCTATCCAAGAGCAGGAGACGTAGCTGACCTACCTAATACGTAGACACAAGCACAGGGAAAGAGGCAAAATGAAGAGGCAAAAGAATACATTCCAAGTAAGAGAACAGGACAAAACCCCAGAAAAGAAACTAAGTGAAACAGAAATGAGCAACCTAGCCCACAGAGAGTTCAAACTAAGAGTGTTAAGGATGCTCACTGATCTGGGGAGAAGAATAGATGAACTCAGTGAGAATGTCAACAAAGAAATGGAAGATATAAAAAACAACCAATCAGAAATGAAGAATACAATACTGGAAATGAAAAATTCATTAGAGGGACTCAAAAGCAGAGTAGAGGATACAGAAGAACGGATCTGTGAGCTGGACGAAAGACTAGAAGAAATTACCCGAGGTGAACAGGTAAAAGAGAAAAGAATTAAAAAGACTGAGGACAGTCTAAGGGACTTCTGGGACAACATCAAGCGCACTGACATTTGTGTTATAGGTGTCCCGGAAGGACAAGAGCGAGACAAGGGGGCAGAGGATCTATTTCAAGAAATAATAGATGAAAGCTTCCCTAACCTAAGGAAGGAAACGGACATCCAGGTACAGGAAGCACAGAGAGCCCCAAACAAGATAAACCCAAAGAGGCCCACACCAAGACACATCATAATCAAAATGTCCAGAATTAAAGATAAAGAGAGAATCCTAAAAGCCGCAAGAGAATGTCAAGTTACATACAAAGGAAACCCCGTAAGGCTATCAGCTGACTTCTCTGCAGAAACCTTACAGACTAGAGGAGAATGGCACGATATATTTAAAGTGCTAAAAGGAAAAAACTTACAGCCAAGAATACTCTACCCAGCAAGGTTATCATTCAAAATGGAAGGAGAGATCAAAATTTTCCCAGATAAGCAAAAATTAAAGGAGTTTGTCACCAAGAAACCAGTGCTACAAGAAATGTTAAAGGGACTGATTTAAGGGGAAAAGAAAAGACCACAAATAGGAAAAATTATCTATTTCCATGATAAGAGGGTAATGGATACAAATGCACAACAAAGAGGTTAGATATGATATCAAAAACATGAGGGAGGAGGGGAGTTAAAGAGTACAGCTTTCAGACAGAGGTCAAACTAAAGTGACCATCAATTCTGTATAGAAGAAGAAAGGAACAGAGTAGGACTACTAAAACACTGAGAAAAAAAAAAAGTTAAAAAATGGCAGTAAGTACATACTTATCAATAGCTACTTTAAACATCAATGGACTAAATGCTCCAATTAAAAGGCATAGGGTGGCTCACTGGATAAAAAAACAAGACCCATATATATGCTGCATACAAGAGACACACTTCCACACTTCAGACCTAAAGACACTCACAAACTGAAAGTGAAGGGATGGAAAAAGATACTCCACGCAAATGGCAATGAAAAGAAAGCTGGGATAGCAGTGCTCATATCAGACAAAATAGACTTTAAAACAAGAACTGTAAAAAGAGACAAAGAAGGGCATTACATAATGATCAAGGGAACAATCCAACGAGAGGATATAACACTTGTAAATATCTACGCACACAATGTAGGTGCACCTAAATATATAAAGCAATTATTAACAGACATAAAAACAGAAATAGACAATAACACAATAATAGTAGGGGACTTTAACACTCCACTTACACCAATGGATACATCATCCAAACAGAAGATCAATAAGGAAACATTGGCCTTAAACGACACACTACAACAGATGGACCTAGTAGATATATACAGAACATTCCATCCAAAAACCGAAGAATACACGTTCTTTTCAAAGGCACATGGAACATTCTCCAGGATTGAACACATATTAGGACACAAAACAAGTCTCCATAAATTTAAGAAGATTGAAATAATACCAAGCATCTTTTCTGACCACAACGGTATGAAACTAGAAATCAACTATAGGAAGAAAATCAGAAAAGCCACAAATACGTGGAGATTAAACAAAATGCTACTGAACAACGACTGGGTTAACGAAGAAATCAAAGAAGAAATCAAAAAATACCTGGAGACAAATGAAAATGAAAATACGACATGCCAGAATTTATGGGATACAGCAAAAGCAGTTCTAAGAGGGAAGTTTATAGCGATACAGGCCTATCTCAACAAACAAGAAAAATCTCAAATAAACAATCTAACAATGCACCTGAAGGAACTGGAAAAAGAAGAACAAACAAAGCCCAAAATCAGTAGAAGAAGGGAAATAATAAAAATCAGAGCAGAAATAAATGAAATAGAGACCAAAAAAACAATAGAAAAAATTAATAAAACCAAGAGCTGGTTCTTTGAAAATATCAACAAAATTGACAAACCTTTAGCTAGACTCACCAAGAAAAAAAGAGAGAAGGCGCAAATAAGTAAAATCAGAAATGAAAGAGGAGAGGTTACAACAGACACCTCAGAAATACAAAAGATTATAAGAGAATACTATGAAAAGCTATATGTCAACCAATTCGACAATCTGGAAGAAATGGATAAATTCTTAGAATCATACAACCTTCCAAAACTGGATCAAGAAGAAGTAGAGAATTTGAATAGACCAATCACCAGTAAGGAGATCGAAACAGTAATCAAAAACCTCCCCAAAAATAAAAGTCCAGGACCAGACGGCTTCCCTGGTGAATTCTACCAAACATTCAAAGAAGACTTAATACCTATCCTTCTCAAACTCTTCCAAAAAATTGAAGAGGGGGGGAAGCTCCCTAACTCATTCTACGAAGCTGACGTTACCCTGATACCAAAACCAGACAAGGACAACACAAAAAAGAAAATTACAGGCCAATATCACTGATGAACATCGATGCAAAAATCCTCAATAAAATACTAGCAAATCGCATACAACAATACGTTAAAAAGATTATACACCATGATCAAGTGGGATTTATTCCAGGTATGCAGGGATGGTTTAACATTCGCAAATCAATCAACGTAATACACCACATTAATAAAATGAAGAATAAAAATCACATGATCATCTCAATAGATGCAGAGAAAGCATTCGACAAGATACAGCATCCATTTATGATAAAAACTCTGAATAAAATGGGTATAGAAGGAAAGTACCTCAACATAATAAAGACCATATATGAGAAACCCACAGCTAATATCATCCTCAATAGTGAAAAAGTCTAAACCATCCCTCTAAGAACAGGAACCAGACAAGGATGCCCACTGTCACCACTCCTATTTAACATAGTACTGGAAGTCCTAGCCAGAGCAATCAGGCAAGAGAAAGAAATAAAAGGGATCCAAATTGGAAAGGAAGAAGTGAGACTGTCACGCTTTGCAGATGACATGATTTTATACATAGAAAACCCTAAAGAATCCATCAGAAAACTTTTAGAAGTAATAAACGAATATGGTAAATTTGCAGGATACAAAATCAACATACAAAAATCAGTTGCATTTCTATACACTAACAACGAAGTAGCAGAAAGAGAAACTAAGAATAGCATCCCATTTACAATTGCAACAAAAAGAATAAAATACCTAGGAATAAACTTAACCAAAGAGGTGAAAGATCTGTACACTGAAAACTATAAAACATTTCTGAAAGAAATTGAAGAAGACACAAAGAAATGGAAAAATATTCTGTGCTCTTGGATTGGAAGAATTAACATAGTTAAGATGTCCATACTTCCTAAAGCCATCTATAGATTCAATGCAATCCCTATCAAAGTTCCAACAACAATTTTCACAGAAATAGAACAAAGAATCCTAAAATTTATATGGAACAACAAAAGACCCCGAATAGCTAAAGGAATCCTGAGAAAAAAGAACAAAGCTGGAGGTATCACACTCCCTGATTTCAAAATAGACTACAAAGCTGTAGTAACCAAAACAGCATGGTACTGGCACAAAAACAGACACACAGATCAATGGAATAGAATCGAAAGCCCAGAAATAAACCCACACATCTATGGACAGCTAATCTTTGACAAAGGAGCCAAGAACATACAATGGGGAAAAGAAAGTCTCTTCAACAAATGGTGTTGGGAAAACTGGATAGCCATATGCAAAAAAATGAAAGTAGACCCTTACCTTACACCATACACAAAAATTAACTCCAAATGGATTAAAGACTTGAATGTAAGACCTGAAACTGTGAAACTTCTAGAAGAAAACATAGGCACTACGCTCTTCGACATCAGTCTTAGCAACACCTTCTCAAACACCATGTCTGACCGGGCAAGAGAAACAATAGAAAAAATAAACAAATGGGACTACATCAAACTAAAAAGCTTCTGCACAGCAAAGGAAACCATCAACAAAACGAAAAGACAACCTAACAATTGGGAGAAGATATTTGCAAACCATACTTCTGATAAGGGCTTAATCTCCAAAATATATAAAGAACTCATGCATCTCAACAACAAAAAAACTACCAACCCACTTAAAAAATGGCCAAAGGACCTGAACAGGCATTTCTCCAAAGAAGATATACAGATGGCCAACAGACACATGAAAAGATGTTCAAAATCATTAACTATCAGGGAAATGCAAATCAAAACTACAATGAGATATCACCTGACGCCTGTCAGAATGGCTATAATTAACAAGACAGGAAACAACATGTGTTGGAGAGGATGTGGAGAGAAGGGAACTCTCATAGACTGCTGGTGGGAGTGCAAACTGGTGCAGCCACTATGGAAAACAGTATGGAGATTCCTCAAAAAATCAAGGATAGAACTACCATACGATCCAGCCATCCCACTGCTGGGTATTTATCCAAAGAACTTGTAAACACCAATTTGTAAAGGTACATGCACCCATGTGTTCATTGCAGCGTTATTCACAATAGCCAAGACTTGGAAGCAACCTAAGTGCCCATCAAGGGACGAATGGATAAAGAAGCTGTGGTATATATACACAATGGAATACTACTCAGCCATAAGAAACGATGAAATCCAGCCATTTGTGACATCATGGATCGACATTGAGGGTATAATGCAAAGTGAAATAAGTCAGAGGGAGAAGGTCAAATACCGCATGATTTCCCTCATTAAGTAGTAGATAATAACAACAATAAACAAACACATAGGGACAGAGATTGGATTGGTGGTTACCAGAGGGGAAGGGGGGAGGGAGGAGGGTGAAAGGGATAATTCGGTACATGTGTGTGGTGATGGGTTGTAATTAGTATTTTGGTGGTGAACATGATGTAATCTATGCAGAAATAGAAGTACAATGATGTACACCTGAAATTTTTACAATGTTATAAACCAATGTTACTGCAATAAACAAAAAATTAAAAAAAATATATTATTGCCTACCACCAAAAGTGTATAATACACTTAGATAAACTTATTTTACTTAGTAGCACAATCTAGAATTATCATTTTATTGGTCTAGATCCATCTTAAAATAAATTATATACTTATTTTAGCTTATATAATTTCTTGTGTCTCAGGTTGATTGATTTAAAATAGAACTTCCTTCCTAAAACATCATCTTGTTTCATAATGGAAAATAAAAGTAATGAAATCCCCTTTTTAATTTTCATTGCCTCTATAGTCAATGGAATGCCTCTGTTAATTTGGTAACATCAAAATTTTCTTTCCTATATAATAGAAATTATGTATCCATAATATGAATATCAGTATAGAGGCCAAAGTACTCCAGATGAGAAATAAGGGTAGATTTGTTATGGGACTATGTGTTTGAGTGTGGGAGTTTGTGTGTGTGTGTGTGTGTGTGCGTGTACAAATTTAATTTTCTTTTTCAATCTAAATGTCATCTTTAAGCATTTACCCTATTTCCTCTTCTTCCCTAGAGAGCTTTAGGCAATTTCTCCTTTGGTACTTTTAATCATATGCCTTAAGTAAGTTTCAGTGTGTTCAGTTATGAAATCTCTCTTCCAGTTTGCTCTAAAATCTGTAAAATAGGCATGTCTAAAGCTTCAAATGCTTAAATTCTCAAAATAAGATTTGACATTTAGAAAATAGGTCAAGTGCTCTACCACTGGTTGACACACATCAATATAGCATTCATAAACAAGCTTAGCCATGAGGCACCACAAATGAGCCTTTAAATTTGTTTCTAATACTCCTTATATGTTTTTCTACTTAAGGTAATAGAGCTTTACATAATATCAAGCATGAAATGAATTTTAAAAGCCCAATCCATAGCCTCATTTCAATACTTTTAACAAACTCTTTTGTCAATTTTTTTGGCATTTCAGAGAGGAAAGAATAGAGACCAGAGTTTGAGTCCTGTTTCTCCTTCCTAATTACTGACTTTGGGCACATTTAGTAGTGATTTTTGTGAGTTAATTTTCACATCAAAAAGTAGATAATAATTACACAAAGATGTCCAAGGGCCCAAATTACAGTGATCATTACAGTATGCAAGCAATTTCAAAGTTTCAAAACCAAGTTCTGAATTCATTGAATGATTAAAATGGTACTGATTGGCCTAGGTAACTTACATATGATTTTCTTACAAGTTAGAGAAGCAGAAAAGCTGTTTGTATATCTCTTCTCTTGTAACTTATAAACATACAACCACCCTCCCCTACTATTTATGGCCCATCCCTTCCTTCAAGCAGTTTTTTCCTTTTCTAACAATATTTTCTCTATCAAGTCAATGTTATTCTCTGGGGTAAGTACTTTAACCCAGATCTGTAATACTATTACTATTTCTATGGACAGTGCTTTGTTATGTTTTTTTCAGATAACTTTCTAAGATTGTCTATCTATTCCATTTTGTACCACAATCCCTAAATCACAGAATTCTTCTATTATTGCTTTGCCTTTCTAAAGTAATTGTCTATTTTATGTAATAACTAAAGCCTCTTATGCAATTTTATCTAAAATATGTGAAATTGGAGACTACACATCTCCTAAAATTTGAGATCTAGGTTATATGGAGGTTGAGAAAAAATTGAAAAATAAACTCTTTTCTTAAAAGATGTAGCAAACATTAAATTAACATAAACATGTTATTTGAATATAGTGACAGCTTCATGTCCTCTCTTTTTTGTGGCTGTTTATTTTTCTTGTATTATTGCACTGGCTAGTAGCCCCAGTAAAATATTGAATAGAAGTGTTTGGAGTGGATATCTTTGCCTTACTCCAACAAATCCAAAGCAATCTTCACACAATTTATTGCAATACAAAGAAAATTAGCAAAATCATAAGGTAAAAAGTCAAAATACAAAAATCAATTATATTTGTACAGCCAATGAAAACTTAAAAAAAAAATTTTAAATAATATCATTTATAATAGCATCAGAAAACATCAAACACCTAGGAATAAATCTGACAAAACATCCTCAAGACTTCTACACTAAAAATTATGAAATATTGCTGAAGGAAATTAAAGAAAATCTAGATAGGTAAGGTACACCATGTTCATTGATTTAAAGACTCAATATTGTTAAGATGTCCATTATCCTCAAATTAATATATAGAATAAATGCAATTCTCTATCAAAATTTTAGCAGCCTATTCAGAAGAAATAGACAAAATAAATCTAAAATGTATATGAAAATGCAAAAGACCTGGTATAGCCAAAATACACTTTTAAATGAGGAAAAATACTAGAGGAGTTATAACCCAAGGGAAATGGAAATATATGCCCACAAAATACTTGTATATCGATGTACATCCTTATTCATAATAGACAAGAACTGAAAATAACACAAATATCCATCAAAAATGGGTTAAATAAAACATAGTATATCCACATATTCATACCATAAAATACTAATCAGCAATAAAAAGAATAACTATTGACTCATGCAACATGAAAAAAATCCCAAAAATATTAGGTAATGGAAAAGTAGTCAGACAAAAAGAGTTCAAATTGTCTGATTCCAATAATATTAAATCCATATATGGGCAACCTAATCTATTGTGATAGTGTTTGGGGGGAAGGGGGTGTGAAAAGTTAGGGAGAGTTATAAATTGGTATATTTAGAGGGATAAAAATTGTCTATGTCTTGTTTTATGCATTTGTTACAAATGTTTATACAATTGTCACAAACTCAAAGTAAAAAGTAAGATCCGTGCATTTTTCTAAATAGTGATTTAATTCAATAAAACAACATTAAATGACTAAACATATAAAGCACACAGCATGGGTCTTGGAACATAGTACTTGTTTAAATTAAAAAAAAGCTTAATCTTTTTCTTTTGAAAAAGCGACGTATTGCCTATGACAAGGAGTAGAAGTCTAAACATTTCTGCCCACTGCATTTTGGTATCAGAGTAGCCAAGTAAAACACAACACAATTAAGGAGTGGATGGAGCAATGCTTTATTCACATAGCGAAGAGGCAGAGCAAGATCGACTCCGATAGTGGGCACTGGTTCCCCATAGCCAGCAGGTCCCCCCTGGCAGCTGTTGCAGGGCCATTGGCCTGTATGCCCCCTCTTATGCCAAAGAACAGAGGACCTGTCGCTCCATGCAGGGGACAAATTTAGCAGTAGGGTTGACCAGGTGCCATATGATGCACATGTTTAAAGAGAACAACGAGTACACACTGAGTCTGAAATAGGAAAAGATATTTTCACACAAAGTGGTATGTCCAGCACAGGCTGTGAGGATTCTCCCTCTTAGGAAGTGTTCCAGGCCCAAGGCTCATTTTAGTCAGTCAATTGGGGATCAAAAGACTGTGCACATGAGGCTGCCTTTCCCAACATTTTCTTTTTCTCTAAAATCCATATGACAGGTTAAATCTGTACTATATTGCCTGCAGATACAGGATGTGGTCCTTGGTCAAATGAAATCCATGAGCTAAACTTTGCAAAGCTTCTGCTGCTTGATAGCAATATTCAGTAGAACAGTCAAAACTGAGGGCACCACAGTGTAGATTTTTTTTTAAGGGAACGACCAATGCAAAAATTATCAGTTTCTATAATCCCAAGGAATATTCACATGCTAATTCAAATTTTAAATTTAATGTCCATCAAATGAGCAATTGCTATTTGTGAACACAATTGCCTTGAATAGGGAATTTTGGTTCTTAGGGACATCTGCAGCTACACCAGGCATGGGAGGATGGCTATGAGACATCATGACCTATAGTAGTCACTATTACCGTGTGTCTTTGCAGGGTCTCATGCAAATATTAAGCTTTATTATGCTAACTTTTTTTTAAAAAGTGAGTTATGCAAACAATCAGCAAGTTAACTTCCTAGACCAGGGGTTAGTCATCATTATTGCGTCTGCATTGAATTTGCAAAGTGTTATCTACATGTAGGCTTATTGCTATTCTAAGCCTATGAGAAAGTGAATGTGAAAAGAGGAAGATTCAAATATAGGGAAATTCGAGGAATCCCAAAGGGAAAGTCAAACTGCGCCACTAGGAATCTGTAGGGGATAGTGTTGGAGCTTGTTCCAGATCCCCTCAGATTCCTCTTTTCACTTTTGTGTACACTCCCACCCCTGTCTAGTTTCACCATCCTTCCAAAGGCCAGCGCCTGAGGCTCTTATACAAGGTCTACTATCGTCTACTTAGATCAGAATGACTTAAGTACCTTTGTCCTCAACTGAGAAGAGTGGTAAATTTGGGAGTATGCAAGCCCAGTTCCCTTGCTTCGAGTTCCTCTGTGGGATCGGACTGAAGCTAGCTTCCATAGCGTTTCATTTGAGATCGTCCCCTTCTCTACTCTGTTTCCCTCTCTCCCTAACCAGTTTCCCCTGAGATCATTTCCTTAATAACTCACTCAGGAGTCCTCATTCTAGAGTCCGGTTTTGGGGAACTCAACCTAAGACAGGATCCAAAGATCCTCTGGATATATGGACACTAATGGACTATGGACAGATCTAGACACAACTTCCGTTCTTAGAGAACTATACATATTCTAGCTGACTCTTGCCTCTTAAAGCAGAGAAGGTTTAAACTTACACCAACAAATTCAAAAAATGAGAGACAGGGGTTCCTATCCCCACCTCACCTTACAGACACAGTTCAGAAGAAACAGTGAATCTAAAAGATCCTGAGAACTGTAGCTCATACCCCTGAATTGCTAAAATGTAGGCTAAGAGAACAGCTTTAGTATATGCCAATTAAAATCCCAAGACATAGGAAGTGCTACTGGGACTTGTTCTTTGCTAGGGTGCTGGGACAAACTGGGAGAATGAGCCATAGCCCATGGGAATAGATTATACTTCTGGTTGGGGAAAATAATTCCTAATGCAAGACATTTAAAGGGATCTCAAAAGACACATCAGAATCCAGGCTCACAAACAAGGGCTGCATGCAGCCCCAGCAGAGCTATGTCCCTCATGAACCCCTGATTAGTTAAAAGTTAATAAAAAAGCAATATCTATCACTCGAAGCATAGGTCGGTCCCCAGATAATGTCGAGTCAAGGGAAATTGACCCATATCATAGCATAACAATTAGAAAGTCTGGATATTAAGCATACACCTACTGGAAAAGAAATGGCGTAGAAACTATGCAAACATACCAGACAGAGGGGAAATGCAATGAACGATAGAAAACAAAGCCTGAACTAAAATAGAATCCAAGTGACCTTTATATCTCCTGCTATTTGCCTGATACAAACAACCCATGAGACAGGTACTACTATTACAGATTAAAGAAAGACATGGTAGGCAACAAGCCCAAAGCCACAAAGCCAGTAGAGGACCTGGTTCTAACACAATCATCAAAAAGAAACACGGGCTAATAAAATAGCAGGTGGCAAACACTGCAAAAAAAAATCAACACTGAACAATGATGATAATTATGTTTACAGAACACAGTACACATTATTTGCCTCAACAAACAAACAAGCAAACAAAAAACTTAAGAAACAAGAGTCAGGAGATGGGAAAATTTTCAGAGGGCTAATGTTCTCATCTTTCATAACAATGAGTAAATTGGTGTTCTCTATAACTGAACTCTAGTTGAAATTCCAAAGCTCCAACTTCTTAACACAGAATAAGTGGAATCATATAGGGTTTTAATATCTCCTACTATAAAAAATACTTATTGAAGTTTATCAATTTTTTGGTTTCACATCATATTTTTGTTTATGTTAAATTCAGTTAGAAAGACATTTAATGATTTTAAAGATTATATTTTTATATCATTACCGCTATTTTTTATGCATCAAGAGATGACTAGAATGGTGTTACCAAATGTTAACACTGTTAAAAATTGTGAGTGGGGGGATATTGCATAATTTGGTGTAGTTCTTCGTGGTATTTTTCGGTATTGTTTTACTTATATAAAGGAAATAAAGTTGTTTTCTTTAATAATACAAGAAAAATAATCTCATTACCTTTTAATTATTGATTGAATTTTCTAATACTTAATTGAACATAATTACGCTATCATAATTTTCTAAAAGGTCCACTGGTGTATATAATTTCATCCCAATTTGAAATCCTTTAAGTCCAGTCCCCTGGATTCATTCCTTTTATTCCCTAATGATGCATAAAGAATAGAATTAAATAAATAAAATGTAGACAAAACAATCAATGGTGCTAGTAAGAATGTCGCTAATTATTTTAGTGAGATACAGGCTGTTTGAAGAGTGAAGGGCAGTGAAGCCAGAGAGGTGATGGCTTTACCCAAACATCCTATATGTTTCCCATATCTTACCAAGCAATATGCTAAGTAGGTGTGAAGGGAGCTAGTGCATGAGGGAGGTAGGATACGAAATGTGGTCTGAGAATTTAGAGATCAATATTTCAGTGAGAACACTTCTTCCTGGCAAACAAAGATCATAATGTAGTTATATGAGTGGGCTGCTAAAGTGAAGATGGATCAGACGGAATCCTAGAGCTGTGTTGCTATGTTGGAATCATAAACTCATTAATTGTGAACTCAATCAAGAAACCAGGTGCCATAGAACTTGTGAGGTAGACTAAATTCATGTGCTTAAATGTAAGGAGCATTACAAAATTAAGGTGTAAAATATCAGACTTGCACAGGAGCCAGAGAAATACTGACTATAAATGATGCTTCAAAGTAATGAGGTATGAATGTGGGAAGTGTGATTGAGTGGGTGAGAGTGTGTGTGTGTGTGTGTGTGTGTGTGTGTGTGTGTGTGTATGTAAATGAAGACCTCCAATTGAGTGGTTGTTCAGACCAGTATGGTAAGAAGAAAGATAATTAAGGTCCAGAGGTAAATCCAATAGTCAAGGAAAAGTTTGAGGGTATAAAAACACTTTAATAGCAGTGAATTAGTATTTCAAGAAGGCACTCTGAAAAAATTAATAATGGGATCTACAAGGGACTGTCACAATAGAAGGGAAGGAAAAAACAGGATGGGGACAAGAATATGGGGATGTGTGTTGACCATAAGTGTTGAAAGTCCTTTGATTGGTGGATCTACGACGGAAGGCAGAGGATATTAGGAGGATTGATTCAATCTGGAGCCTGGTACATTGAAAGTGCTTAATAAACATTATTAAAAGAGTAAATAAGTGAACAAATTAAATATCAGCCTCAGACAATTTGGCATGAAGTTTTAATTTACTTTCCAGAGGCAAGCATGTGGCTGATACTAAAAATTATCAATTTTACATTTCTTATTAGAAAGGAATGCCAAGAAATTGAAGAATGTCAGTCAATGAGAGAGATTTCCAAAATGACAACCAGGATTAAAATGAATTCACTGTCCGTATAGAAGGTTTACATGAGGTGTGTGAGCAAAATCAGAGGGGTGGGCCAAGGAGAAGAAAGAGGAATGGGAAATTTTCACCTTTCTTAGTGGGCATTAGATGTGTAGTAGGGCTGTTCACAGGCTGCAAAAGCTTGGTCGTTGCTTATCTGATGATTCTTGTTAGAGGATAAAATCTTCATTTCCCATATAAAATCTTAAACTTAGGAAATCTTGAACGCCTGAACTTTAGGCTATTAAAATAGATGAAACTAGTAAAGCTATCTGGGAATTAAAACGAAAACAAGTTCCTTTTTGGTTAATTGCCAGATGCTGTTGGAGTTTTAGAAGATACTTAAAAATCCTACCACATTTTTCGTCTCTCATGTGGAGGACACTCAATGTGGAATAAAGTTTATGTTATAACATTCTTCCTTAATCCATTTGAAACTAATATATTGTGGATTTAGTTGCATTGGGTATTTTTTTTAATTTAAAATACAATCATTTTATTATGAAAAATAGAGGACACACCAATTAACTTTTATTATCATCCAATTAAGCAGGTTTATTTCCATGGTTTCCTTCCTTTTTTCTCTCTCTCACTTTCTCTCATCATAACATGCAATAGTGGTTTGATATCCTATTGAACATTTTTACTACCATAGATTAACATAGTCCCCCACTGTAAATATTTATCTTATACTTTCCCCTTTATATTTAATTATTGATAAAAATAAGTCTTTTGTAGTGAGATCAGTTACAACTACAATAGGTATTTAAGGGATACACAAAATAAAAAGATGTAAAATATGACATCAAAAACATAAAAGGAAAGGGTGATAAAAACGTAGTGCTTTTAGAATGTGTTTGAACTTCAGAAACTTTCACCTTAAAATAGACTGTTATATGGATAGTTCAATATATATGAACCTCATCATAACCACAAACCAAAAGCCTACAACAGATACACAAAAAATAAAAAAAAGGAACCCAAACATAACACTCAAGAAAACCATCAAACCACAAGGGAAGACACCAAAAGAAGAAAAAAGGGACAGAGAACTACAAAAACAACCAGAAAACAACTAACAAAATGGCTATAATTACATACCTATCAATAATTACTTTATATGTAAATGCTCCAATCAAAAGACATAGCGTGGCTGAATGGATAATAAAACAAGACCCATCTACATAATGCCTACAAAAGACTCACTTCAGATCTAAAGACACATACACAGAATGAAAGTGAAGGGATGGAAAAAGATATCCCACACAAATGGAAACAAAAAGAAAGCTGGAGTAGCAATACTTATATCAGACAAAATAGACTTTAAAACAAGATTGTAACAAAAGACAAAGAACAACAATACCTTAATGATAAAAAGGTGAACCAAAGAAGAAGATATAACATTTGTAAGTATTTATACACCCAACATGGGAGCACCTAAATAAATAAACCAAATATTAACAGATGTAAAGGAAGAAATTGATAGTAATACAATAATAGTAGAGGACTTTAATACCCCACTTACGTCAATGGACAGATCATCCAGACAGAAAATCAATAAGGAAACATGGGCCTTAAATGACACATTAGACCAGATGGACCTAACAGATGTATACACAAGCATTCTATCTAAAAACTGCAAAATACATATTCTTTTCAAGTGAACATGGAACATTTTCCACATGCTAGGCCACAAAACAAGTCTCAATAAGTTTAAGAAGATAGAAATTGTATCAAGCCTCTTTTCTGACCACAATGGTATGAAAATAGAACTCAATTACAAGAAGAAAACTGTAAAAAACACAAACCAGTGGAGAGTAAACAACATGCTACTAAAGAACCAATGGGTCAATGAAGAAATTAAAGAGGAAATCAAAAAATACCTTGAGACAAATGAAAATGGAAACACAACTTTCCAAAATCTATAGGATGCAGCAAAAGCAGTTCTAAGAGGGAAGTTCATGGCAATACAGGCCTATCCCAAGAAACAAGAAAAATCTCAAATAAACAATCTAACTTTACACTTAAAGGAACTAGAAAAAGAAGAAAAAACAAAGCCCAAAGTTAGTGGAAGGAAGGAAATAAAGATCAAAGCAGAAATAACTGAAATAGAGACTAAAAAAAAAAATTGAGGTCCGGCCCCGTGGCTTAGTGGTTAAGTGCGCGCTCTCCGCTACTGGCGGCCCGGGTTCAGATCCAGGGCGCACACCGACGCACCACTTATCCAGCCATGCTGAGGCAGCATCCCACATACAGCAACTAGAAGGATGTGCAACTATGACATACAACTATCTACTGGGGCTTTGGGGGGAAAAAAGGAGGAGGATTGGCAATAGATGTTAGCTCAGAGCCGGTTTTCCTCAGCAAAAAGAGGAGGATTAGCATGGATGTTAGCTCAGGGCTGATCTTCCTCCCCCCCCAAAAAAAAAATCATATAATCATCTCAATAGATGCAGACAAAGCATTCAAAAATTCAACATCCATTTCTGATAAAAACTCTCAACAGAGAGGGTATAGGAGGAACATACCTCAATGTAATAAAGACCATATATGACCACAGCTAAAATAATACTCAATGGTGAAATGCTGAAAGCTTTTCTTCTAATATAAGGAAGAAGACAAGGATGCCCACTTTTGCCACTTTTATTCAACATAGTATTGGAAGTCCTAGCCACAGCAATTAGGCAAGAAAAAGAAATAAAAGTCATCTAAATTGGAAAGGAAGTAGTAAAACCGTCACTATTTGTAGATGACAGGATACCATATATAGAAAACCCTAAAGACTCCACCAAGAAACCATTAGAACTAATAAATGAATTCAGTAAAGTTGCAAGATACAAAATTAATATACAGAAATCAGTTGCATTTCTATACATTAATAAGGAGCTATCAGAAAGAAGAATTAAGAAAACAATCCCATTTGCAATTTTATCAAAAAAAAAAAACCTAGGAATAAATTTAACCAAGGAGGTTAAAGACCTGTACTCTGAAAACTATAAGACATTGCTGAAAGAAATTGAAGACAACAAAAACAAATGAAAAGATATACCATGCTCATGGGTTGAAAGAATTAATATTGTTAAAAGGTCCATATACTCAAAGCAATCTACAAATTCAATACAATCGCTACCAAAATACCAATGGCATTTTTCACAGAACTAGAACAAAGAATCCTAAACTTTGTAGGGAACCACAAAAGACCCCAAATAGCCAAAGCAATCTTGAGAAAGAAGAACAAAACTGGAGGTATCATGTTTCCTGATTTGAAACTATACTACAAAGCTACCATAATCAAAATAGTATGGTACTGGCGTGAAAACAGACACATAGATCAATGGAATAAAATAGAAAGTGCAGAAATAAACCAGCGTATACATGGTCAGTTAATCTATGACAAAGGAGGCAAGAATACACAATGGGGAAAAGACAATCCCTTCAATAAATGGTACTGAGAAAACCGGACAGTTACATGCAAAAGAATGAAACTGGACCACTATCTTACACCATATACAAAAATAAATTTAAAATGGATTAAAGACTTGAATGTAAGACCTGAAACCATAAAACTGCTAGAAGAAAACAGGCAGTCAGCTCTTTGACACTAGTCTTGGCAACAATTTTTTTTCACCAGTCTCCTCAGGCAAGGACAACAAAAGGAAAAATAAACACATGGAATCACATCAAAATAAAAAGCTTTTGCACAGCAAAGGAAACCATCAACAAAACGAAAAAGGCAACCTACCAAATAGGAGAAGATATTTGCACATCATACATCCAATAAAGTGTTAATACTCAAAATATATAAAGAAATTACACAACTTAATATCAGAAACACAAACAACCCAATTAAAAAATGGGCAGAGGACTTAGACATTTTTCCAAAAGACATAGAGATGGCCAACAAACACATGAAAAGATGTTCAATATCACTGGGAATCAGGGAAATGCAAATCAAAACCACAATGAGATGCCACCTCACACCTGTCAGAATCATTAATTCACGGGGATGTAATGTACAACACAGGGAATGTAGTCAATAATATTGTAATAACTTTGGTGGTGACAGATGGTAACTAAACTTATCATGGTGATCATTTTATAACATATATAAACATCAAATCATTCTGATGTACACCTGAAACTAATAGGATATTATATGTCAATTATGCTTCAATAAATAAATAAAGCTTTTTATGAATATATTCATTTCCCTCATTCTAAGTAATTTCAAAGAATAGATTACAAATAATGGCATTATTTAGTTAAATTATATAAATGTGTTTACGACTCTTGAAATCCATTGCCAAATTGTGTAAATAGGAACAATCCTTTGGAAAGCAGCTACAGGTGATAGTAATGAATAACTCCGCCAGTTTTTTGCCCAACCTAAGAAACTGTGTGTTATGAATATTGCTTTCATATTTGCTAATTAAGGGTAAAAAGGGTTATTTGTATTACTGTTTAATAAAATTTAATTCATCCTCTTTCCCCTCTCTTCCCTCTCCCCTCTTTCTCTCCCTTTCTTTCCCTTTCCCCCCTCTTCTTCTCTCTCTCTCTCTTCCCTCCCTCAAGCATCTCTAACTTGTATTCTGATATGGAACATAGCATGGCAATGGAATTAATGGAAATGTTGATGCCAAAAAGACCTGGCCTTGAAATCTATTTTGTCTACTTTCCTGAGTGTTTTCTAGACTCTTCCACTAACTAGGCATAAGTCTAGAGGAAGAGGATTGTCTTATCTGTTTTTGAAATGTCTGGGATTTAGTTTAATATCTCTCACTAACAGGGAGTGAATAAATGTTTGTTGATTTGAGCTGTGCCCTCAGGGGACTGACTTAATTTTTCTCTGTTTCACCTTTCTGTAGAATGAGGCTAGCGTTGATAAGGGGTCTAAAGGTAACATGGATAGGACCTCAAGCTTTGCTGTTTACCTTCCCCTTTTGTTTCACATGGATTATTTGCTTATAAGAATTGTAATTTTCCCCCTCATTTCCCTTTTTTTCTCACTTGGATTGTTTTAAAGTTCCTCTTGTATGAGATCTTCACATAATATAGCTATTAAAAAGTGTCATTGACAAATATTTCATTTTTTATATGCTTGCTCAGTAATACCTCTAGGTAGCCTTACAAGGATTGGTACAATATTCAAACTGTAAATTAACTTGGACAGAATGTCCATTTTCACAACATTTAGTGGAATAGGAACATGATCCAACTCTCCATTTACCTTTAATTCACTTTTTATTTTTTTAACCTCAGGGACAAGGAGACGAATTAAACATACCCTTCTGTTAATGATGTGCCATTGTCATTGGTCTGGTCAAGGCTTTGTTCCTACTTCATTTCTGTTCCATTTGTAACAAATCTCTCCTCCACGTTCTTCCATGGACACCCACTCTAATGTATAAAGTATGTGTCCTTGAGTCCCGGTTTGTTAGTTTTTTTTGTAGAGTTCACCCAGATTGCTTATTGCCTAGTCTCCAGAATACCTATCTTTTTATTATATTGTGAGTGGTATTTATCTATTATATAATTTCAATAGTTATTGCTAGAATGCAGGAACACTTGTATTTTAAGTATTGTCTCTTACCCAGCCCCTTAAGTGAACTTTTTCATTATATCTGATAGTTTTGAGTTGATTACTCAGGATTTTTTATGTATGCAATATGGAATCTGTGAATAATCACTTTTATTATTACTGCATCAACAAAAATTTCTACAATCACAAAAATAACAATTATAATATAATTATATTAGCCATTGTTATTTAAGTTTTTAATTTTAAAGCAGTATATTGAATAGTCTACAATAGAGTTTGATAATAACTATTAGTTTAGAATAAAAACCTTTTTCTAGCTTTGTCTGTTTTAAAATATGTTTCTTATGGATTCTTCTAAATTTTAGCCAAGATCTTTATTATTTCTTGTGTAATTATTATTTTCATTCAATTAATTATAGATCAATTATGAATAACATTTAATACTTCTTTACCTTTACAGATTTTCCTGTTAGAGCATATGTGCTTATGATCAAAGAAATCACGAATGTTTCCCATGGCTGGAATTTACATCTGTAAATTCTTTTACTTTTTCAACTGAAACACGAAACAAGAGAAAAACAGCAGCCTATTCCAACGTTCAAAAATATTACCATCCACTGAAGCCAGAGCCACAAAGAAATGATTCCACAAGAGCTTGATATCCAACACACACTTGAGAGGTTAATCAAATCATACCCACAAATGTCTGCAAGATGGAACTTCAGTGAGACCACATTTTCATTAGCTAGTGACGGTTCTCTCGGAAGCTCTGATATTGCCACTCTTACTTATTAATTGTAAATATGCAAGTACATTAGCTACTGATTGGATCATCTCTTACATATGTGAGAACAAATTTACATTTGTTCTTACTCATTATTCATCACTAATGATAGTACTTCATCAAATGTCTGCTATAAGGTCTGATAAAGGGTCAAGTTTGACTCCCATTCCATGAATTTTAACTACATACCTGTGAGATGGGATCTCACCAATCAGACATTAAGGTACCAGGAAGAAAATTGCTTTGAAATCTCATGATGTTGCTTGACACTGGCCACCACTATTAGTGGCAGTAGTTAATATCTGTAATGGCCTGGTGGCCATCACTTTCATTTGACTCTCTCTTGTGCATCCCCGCAAAAATGAAAAAATAAAATAGATTCATTACATAACTTGCTTAACTCCATAGACCACATATTTAAAATAAGTTTTTAAAAACAATTAGTATTTTTCCTCGATAAATTTTTCTAATTTTGGCCTCACACATTAAAACTACTGCACGATGACATTTATTCTCGTGTACTTAAGATCTACAGATTAATAAAACTCATTTGTCCTTTGATACAAATTTAGTGTCAAACTTTACAGAAGATTAAGTTTTCATAATTAAACACAATATTGAGTCGTTTTTAAATCCCTCATCATATAATGTTGTGCTCCACACGTTGTATTTCAAAATATGCAAATTGAGAATTCAACTAGAATTTTGTGACTCGTATCATTGTTCATCTCTAAAATGAGACGTTCAATTTTTTTGGTGGGGACCCCATCCAGCCAAACTCTGATCCAAGGGCACCCGTCGCCTTCATATCCGCAACCAGCCACAATCAGTCTGAAGGACTCCTGTGCTCTGTGAGTGTTATTTCTTGGGACCTAGTGTTGAAGGGTAAGGATATGGGCATTGCTTCCTTCTGGATCCACCAAACTGTCAATAAAGGACTTGCAGGTGCCATGTGCTGCTTCTACTGCTGAAACAATTAGGCCTTGTTTTAAGCCTGGCACCTAATCAGTCCAAAATTTAGCTGTGTTTATATGCCACAAAGAAGACAGTCACTATGTCTTAGAAGCAACAGAAAGTAAACGACCACTGTATAATTCCTTGTATTAACGCATGAGGCCCTCTAGGTGAAAATATATCATGAGAAAAGTGACACACAGAAAGACATCATGAACGTTTCCCGTGGCTGGTCAAGAACCTTTCAGGAGGTGACCAGCATCATCTACACCCCAACTGAATCTCTCCTCCTTCAGCCACAGAGTTCCTCTCCTTTGTCTCTAGTTGGAATATTTAACTTAATACACAGCTCCAGAAGTTTATCTGTAACAGTGTCATTAGCTGACTGTCTAATGGAATTAACCACTTTCTTTATTGTTAGGTGAGATTACCTATTTATTCAAATTTCCCCATTATCAGAAGCATATTGACCCATGAAATTATTGATGTAGATATTTGATTTGTCTCCAATTAGTTTACTGTCATGGTGATAAAATAGGATAATGAAACGTGCATCCATATAGAATACTCAAATAGAGACCCCACGGTCTATTTATATCCATAATATAAACATAATAAGTAAAGTAAGAGAATTAGCTTCCAAAAGCTACTGTAAGCTACCACAAATTTAGTGGCTTAAAACAACACAAATTTCCTATGTTACTGTTCTGGAGATCAGAAGTCTAAAATGGGTCAGCAGAGCTGCATTCTTTCTGGAAGCTCTAGGAGAGAATGTTTCCTTGTCCTTTCCAGTTTTTAGTGGCTGCCCACATTCCTTGGCTCATGGCCCTTTCTTCATATCACTCTGACCTCTGCTTCCATCGTCACATCTCTTTCTCTGACTCTCACCCTCCTGTCTCCCTCCTATAAGGACTCTTGTGATTATGTTGGGCTGACCTGAACAATCCAGGATAATGTCAAATTCCTTTACATTATCACATCTGTAAAGTCACTTTTGCCATGCAACAAAATGTATTCACCAGGTCCTGGAATTAGGATGCGGACTTCTCTGGGGCCCATTATTCTGCCTACTACAGTAAGCAACACCAAATCTAGAATTTTTGTGTGTGCATGATAATAAACTCTATTACCACATCTCGCTTCAGCTATTGATGTGTCACTTGACATCTTTGCTATCCAAGGAGCAAATGATAAAATAGGAATGTTTACTATACGGAACAGTGGAAAGTACAATGGCTTTGGAGTCAGGAAGTCCTGCTTTCATATCTTGGTTTTTCCACTCAACTAACCATCTGACCATGGACAAGTTAGTTAACTTCTCTGATCCTCAGTTCTCTCATCTGTAAGATAAGGGCAATAATGTTTCCCTTGAAAATTGTAAATAATTTTACCTTATCAGTTATGAAGATTAAATGAATTAGTGTATTTAAAATCTACGACACTTTGAATGTAGCATGGTACTCAATAAATGGTGGTTATTTAATTAAAATAATTACAATTAAACTGGAAGCCCCAACATCCCTGCCTTTCCGCCTGCCTTTATATCTTCGATGGGGGTCACTTTTCTCATTATATTTCCAGAAATATTGTCAGAATACTATCAAGCTTCTCCCAAGTGAAGAATTTGAAATCTACCCACATTATATGTGTTGCATCACACACCTGGGCTCATGCCTCTCATCGCAGCACAAAGGCAGTGTGTTTGTGTGTGCCCACCATCCAGCCAGGCTCTCCTGGCCATCCATCCCCTGCTTTACAGAAGCCTTCCATGCACCCAAACTGCAAGATATAGAAATCATTTTCATTTGTACTCATACAAATAATGCTGGAAAATAATTGCATATGGAAAGTTATCCCAATTAACAATAGGGTATGTTATATATCTTTGTCAATGCATTCATTTCTATTAATCCCGTAGATGTAGACACACAGTGATGTGTTCAGAACAGAGTCTATCTAAATTTTAAATGGAAATTACTCATTCCTCCTAAATGACTAATACATTGATTTATTGGGAAATCTGTTAAAAATCTCTCCTATTTTATTTCTGGCTAATTGTAGTCTAAACTATTCTCCATGAAGAGAAGAGATTTAGGCAAAAATATTCTACAAATAACCATAGTGAAAAAATCTGACTTTATAGTCAGGAACTAATTAATAAGCAAACTGTACCAGTTTTAAAATGCCTTCTTTTAGCTGATAGTCTCACAGAATCCACATCAAAATTTCATTGTGATTATTAGTTCAGAAGAAAAAGTTCTCATGGTATGCATAAGATTACTGTATTTGGTTAAAACTAAGATTTGTTTCATTCACCCAATCTCTTCCTTTCAACTTGTTTCTTACTTTTTAATGAGGTGGATGTACTCCACCTGTCGTTTGATGACTCTATCAGGTCTGTGTTCAGCCTGGAAAGCAGAACTGGTGTGGGAATTTAACTCAACAAACTAGTCACAAAGTTTTCAGAAAAGCTGAAAACACAGCAAGATGAGGTACCCAGCGATAACCCATCTGCAAGAAGCTGCTGTTACCCCTAAAACTGGATGTACAAAGGGAGGAAGAGTTGATATCAGAGTCTAGAAGCCAGGGTCATCAGTAGGGAGCTGAAACCCCGGTGAGGGGCTGCCCTTGGGACCACCAGATGAGCCATGTAGAATGGGCCACCAGCCGGGAGCTGGAACTCTGGAAGAAGGGCCACAGGCAGGAGTTGGAGGCTTCCAGGGGAACTGAGATCAAAGAAGAAAGAACTGGTGGCAAGACTGGGATGTCTAGAAAGAACTAGAATCATGGAGGAACAGCCACTGCTGAAGATTCCCCCTTAAGCAGAGAGGCAGAGAATTAGCCTTGCTGCCCTTCCCTCACTCCAATCTCCAGCCGCTTAGGTTGACAGAATGTAAGTCAAAGTCAATGGGCAATGGAAACTACATTTGAAAACATAGGAGGGGAAGGGGATAGAAAGTCCATCCGAAAGTAAATAGGCAAGAACCAGTGATCGAGAGAAGATAAAAGTGGGTATTAACCTTAAAAAAAAATCTCTAGTCTTGAATGATAGTGATTTGCTCTATATTTATCTCCCACTGTTGAGTGGAAACAATTACTGATTTGCTCTAATGTCCGTTGGCATCGTGATTGTTAATTTATCTCAGTGTTGGATATAAACCTTTAACTGTTCTGAGAAGTATTTAGTCCCCATTAATAAAAATTCACCTAGGCCACTTCCATGCCCGGGGCAGTGACCATCCCAGCCTGGCATATTGGTTAACCTCCTCATTTTGATAGGTGGACCTTAACATTACTCTCTTCTCAGTTCTAATTGTCAGAAAATATGCATATGACCATCACCAAAATTAATAACTACATTCACACTTCCTCTAACAGGCCCACAACAATAGTGGGGAATCAGGAGGCTGGTTTTGTGCCTCTTTTAAAGGAAAGAGAAGCAAGGATAAGAGAGTTTGACTTAACTTCCAAGTCAAACAACTACTAGTAAGTAGTAGAACTGGAAATACAATCCAATATTTATGACCTGAAATACTTTTTTCTTTCATCTGTACTGCTGTGTTAGAATAATAATTAACTCCAGTTACATCCTGGTAACTGCAAGATCCAGAAGGTGGTCTACGAAATTAATTAAACAAATGACAATGGTTGGGTAAGTGACTTCAGTGACACTATGAAGAGGCATCTACTATCATAAACAATTTTGGCTCTTGAGAAACCACTGCGTGATTTCTTTACAGATAGAAGATAGAAAAACTAATTTTAACAAATATACTGATATACTGATTTTGTGTGTTCAATCTGAGAAACAAATGTTACTATGGAAAAAGAAAAAACTCTAGAAAAAAAGAAATGTGGCTGCCTTCTATTTAAGCAGTGTAAAATAAATGACAACATTTATTAGCTTTTACTGGTTCTTTCCTTCTTTAGATTACTACACCAAAATCTTTAATTTTGCAAGGCACAGAATTTTCTAAATGCCATTTGTGTTCTTCAGATACATTCAATATGGTATACTTTTCCAAAAGACTGCTAGGGAGAGAAAATATGTCATATTGTTTTTGCTTCTCCAAAGTTCATTTGATCTTGCAGAAAAATACATTCTTTTATTCACATGATAATTCAGTTTACCTTGACAAATTATGTGACAATTCAAAAAGGCAGGATTTTATTTAAAGGTAACTACTATTTCTTGAGCATTTTCCCTCTCTTTGGTATTAGAATAAGGGTATCGTTACCTGAATCAGCCTCATTTTTGTAAGGTTATTATAAAACTAAAATAGTTACATGGATACAGCGAAACACACACATATACTGATATACATATGTGTGTATATATATATGCATATATACATATGTATTTGTGTGCACGCATATCTTTTGGCTGCAATGTACATACTTATGTTTACTATTGAATATAGAAGAGTACAGACAGAAGGAGAGAACAGAAATGCTAAGAAAATAGATATATCAAAGCTGTACAACAGAAATGGGAAAACAGATGCATATTAATAAACATTTGTGCACTCGTATGTGTACATATACAAACCACAGGATCTGTACTTTTGACCTATGATTTCTCATTAGAGTTACCTTTTATTGCCTCTGAGACTGTAGGAGTGGAGAGTGTGTGTGTGTGTGTGTGTGTGTGTGTGTGTGTAAGCAACAGTTTAGCACTGTCACAGCAGCAATTTGCAATTGAGAATTGATTACAGAGAATGGGAAGTTTTTACCTGAGACTTTTTGACCCGGAGCATCAGGAGAAAAAATATGAAAAATTCAAGGACAACTACACTGAGGACTAAATTATCAACGTTTGGGGCAGAAGTACAGAAACCTGGCTCGCCAGAGGTCTGTAATTGCTCACTCAGACAGAAAGCATCATGTACTGGCCCAGAAAAAGAGAGACTACATCTCTCCGCTCTTAACCTTTTGGCCCCAATCTCATTCTTCTTCCCTTGAGGTCTCTTTTGATGTGTGGAGAGTGCTCGTTTATTTGTTTTCAGTGTGGTCTCACAAGAAATGGTGGATTCAGAGAAGTAGCCAGACAGCAAAACATGGAATACCATGGTTGAAGAAAGGAGTCTGCCCCCCAGTGGTGGCGGGGGAGGGAGGTAGTGGTTGGAGGATGAGGAGCTGAAAACCAGCGATGCATTAAAATAATACACAGCTTCCAGGTTCCTAAACATGGAAATATGGGTCTCTGTGGATAAATTTAGGAACCAATAGCAATAACTATGTATTTCTATGTTCTTGGTTTCTTTCCCCTCATGTTTCATGACTTGTTTAATCTTCATTTTTTTCTCTCTTATCTTCCTTCATTTTTAAATTGCACTCGTGTCTTTTAATGTAAACTCAGTCAATTCATTTTGAAAGTAGTTTAGGCAATGGTTATGAATATGCTAACATGATTTAATACTATTGCTCCCCTCAACCCCACCATATTTATTTTGAACCAAAGATCCTCACAGGTAAGTTTATTCTTCCATTGTTCTATTATGGGTTTTTTCCCCTCTCTAGTTCCGTGAGTAACTACAGTGAGAGGAAGAAAAGTGAGCAGTTATATCTTATTCACCAAATATGTGTCATATATGGGCATTCTCTCAACAACTCTGTGAGAGGCCATTACTATTTCTGTTTAGTTTTATAACAAAACAATCAGGATGGAATGGTGGGTGTTGGGATCTGTAAATAGCACATGTGAGGAGACCGACTGTAATGAACTCTGTAAAGGATATGTTTGTTCAAATTCCCTGAGAGAGAAAAAAATGCAAATGTTACAACTCAATTCAGTGTAGAATCACTCTTCTGATATCTTCTGACCCATGAATTCCCCTGTTAGGCCATACGTGTGAAAATCTGCTAAGAAATGTGCAACCTAAGTGCCCATCAAGGGACGAATGGATAAAGAAGATGTGGTATATATACACAATGGAATACTACTCAGCCATAAGAAACGATGAAATCCAGCCATGTGTGACAACATGGATGGACATTGAGGGTATTATGCAAAGTGAAATAAGTCAGAGAGAGAAGGTCAAATACCGTATGATCTCACTAAGTAGCAGATAATAACAACAGCAAACAAACACATAGAGACAGAGATTGGATTGGTGGTTACCAGAGGGGAAGTAGGTAGGGAGGAGGGCAAAAGGGATAATTAGGCACATGTGTGTGGTGATGGGTTGTAATTAGTATATGGGTGGTGAACATGACGTAATCCACGCAGAAATAGAAGTATAATGATGTACACCTGAAATTTATACAATGTTATAAATCAATGTTACTGCAATAAACAAAAAATTAAAAAAAAAAAGAAATGGGCAACCTTGCTTGTAGCAACCTCACTTGTGATCATTAAGGAAGACTATGGACTAATAATATTCCTAGATGTGCAAGTTCTGTAACCACTGGACAGGGAACAGAATTTGCCATCCCAAAATATGTCTCTTTGGCATAAGAATTATTTTAGGCTGATTATTTTTAAGAAAGAGCAGACACAGGGAAAGCTTTGGAAACTTAGTAGAAGTTACCCATTTGTAAGGGAACTCTACATTTATAAGAGAAATCTCCATTTGTAAGGGTGCCTTCCTCTCTGTGCCAGGAAAGAGAGAGTGACTAAATCTCTAGAAACTCTTATCAGTAGAGAAGGCGATGACTTATGTCTACATAACAACTTTACCCTTATTTACTGTACTTTTCCTGGTAACCTTCATAACTGACCTCATCTTAACAACAGGATGTTAAAAGTTATTTTTCAGGGGTGTGAGCCAGCCAGAAGCATGCACAGAAGAAAAATTTTGATCTGCCAATCAAAACTCATCCTGCCAGTGCTTCTGCATACCAGCCTGCCCTCCCTAATCCCTTAAACCTTACCCCATACCCCAGATCAGGAGAAGACAGAGTTGAGAGCCTTTCCTTCTGTCTCCTTACCAACTGATTGAGTAATAAACTGCATCTTCCCTCAGTATTGTCTTCTGTGCGCATCAGGTGGAGAAAGCCTTTGCTTGGTAACAGTTCTCAAAAATATTACCTCTCATGTGATATAGACCAAACCAGACTAGGCCTAAGGGAAGCCATCTTATAACTCTCTACAACCTTGGCTTCTCTTCCCCCATAGGGAATGCTTGAGCCTGCATGTAGTGTAGATGAGTTGATAACCATCCTCTGGGAAATATGCACGCTCTGTAAGTTTTCTGACCCCTGCTTACATACATACCTCCCAGCTGCAAAAAAAGGAGATAACTTTGTTCTTTTGAATTCCTTGGGAATATGATGACCTTTGGACAGAGAATCTATGCTGGTATCCATCACTGATGACAGCTGAAGGGCCTGGTGTGGCGACTCCCAGTCTGCAACGCCAGATGGTCAACATTCTCTGACCCCATCCTCTATAGCTCACTGGCCCTAATTAACTGCTTCAAGATTCTGTACCCTCTTTTTTTTTTTTAATTTTTTGTTTATTGCAGTAACATTGGTTTATAACATTGTATAAATTTCAGGTGTACATCATCATACTTCTATTTCTGCATAGATTACATCATGTTCACCATCCAAATACTAATTACAACCCATCACCACACACATGTGCCGAACTATCCCTTTCGCCCTCTTCCCTTCCCCTTTCCCCTCTGGTAACCACCAATCCAATCTCTGTCTTTATATGTTTGTTTATTGTTATTATTATCTACTACTTAATGAAGGAAATCATACGGTATTTAAGATGGTTCTTTAGGATGCTAGTCCGCCATCTTCCAATCAGCTAGCTTATTGTTTAATAAAGTCCTTTCTTGGGTGGCCCCGTGGCTTAGCGGTTAAGTGCATGCGCTCCGCTACTGGCAGCCTGGTTCACTCAGGGTGCGCACTGACGCACCGCTTCTCTGGCCGTGATGAGGTGGCGTCCCACATACAGCAACTAGAAGGATGTGCAACTATGACATACAACTATCTACTGGGGCTTTGGGGAGGAAAAAGGGGGAAAAAAAAAAAAAGGAGGAGGATTGGCAATAGATGTCAGCTCAGAGCCGGTCTTCCTCAGCAAAAAGAGGAGGATCGGCATGGATGTTAGCTCAGGGATCTTCCTCACACTAAAAAAAAAATAAAGTCCTTTCTCTACGACTCTCTTGCCTCTCGACAAATCAGCATCGTCTTGCGGCAAGCAGATTGAGCACTTTGTGCAGTAACACATGCATATCTCCTAGGAAGCCACTAAGGAGGTGTTTCTACTAAAACTAGAAAGCAAAGAACCACGAAGGAAAAGGAAAATATTGGGTCCAGAAAATAGGATTCCAGTAATAGGAGAAGGGCAAAGTTCCTAGACGACAGCTGTGAAGCTCTCTCTGTTGGGCTGGTAGAATGGATAGTTGTAGGACGGGGCCCTTCAGGGAAAAATGCAGATTATTCCATGATCTGGCCATGTAGTAAGCAGGCTTGAGAGACTATAGGTATGTAAGAAACCATTTAAGTAAATATATGAGAAAATTATTGACTCCAAGTAAAACAGTGTGTTGTATAGGAAAGGAAACATAAATAGGAAATATTATTTGGCCCTGTACTGAATATAAAGTCATAATAATGTAAATTCTGAAAATTGATTTAACCAAAATTATGATATAATTATTTTTAAATGATAGTTAAATGAAAATCGAGATGGTTTAGAAGGTCAAATCCTTATTGTCCACAGAAAGAGGTCAAATTAAATGATTAAAATTAATAAATTAAGAAATATTGATAAAAAATATTATATAAAAATATGGAGGCCAGTAACGAGAAATAGCTAAAAGTTTAATGTGGTTGCCTCTGGGAGGACGGACTTATGGTAGAAGAACGTGAGGGAAAGAAACTGCTCTTTTTTTTTTAAAGACTGATAGAACTATTTGACAGTTGAAATAATTTTCAGGTCTGACTCTGAAAAAAAATTTGAAATACGTAAAGTTATAGCAAACCCCCACAAGTATTTCGCTTGGAGTTGGATTTAAAATTTGTTAGTGAGCTTGATGTGAAATATAATTTTTTACAAAACAACAAAATTCGTGGCATTTCTGTTGCAGTAGTTTAACAAGACCAGCTATTCTGAAATACCCTTCCTCTGCAAGACTCCGAAATACTGCTTAAAGTAGAGCTAGCATACTTTGAAAAGCGTTACAGAGCTCATGAAACAGTAAGAGAAGTCCTCCATGAACTATAACACCACCAACAAAAAAAAACCTACACATAAACAAATGGTACAAAAAACTTTTTTGAGCTAAATCCGGCCTGGAAAACCCACACAGCAGCCAGGGCTTCCCTGGAAGAGTGCCCAACCCAGAAACCACGAGCTTTGCTGGCTCTCAGCCCTACTGTGAAACAGGACTTGGGCCTGACGAGTCAGGGAGCTGAACCTGAGATTCTGCACATCCAGACAGGCACCCAAATAACTGTATCTTGATGGAAAGGGGGCACATAGAAAAATCAGCACACTGGCCAAATGAAATAAAAAGAAGTGTAGCTGTGCCTCTTGGACTTTGGTGGTGAAAGAATATTGTCTTCCCCAATAATTTGTATCCATAGCCCCTTCTCTCATGCAGGCCTGCAATTTGAATTACACCACATTCTCATGCAGTGAAATCTAAATCCAAGAGACAAAATTTTAACGTTTTGTGCCCAGATTGGTAGAGCTCCCTAGTACTGGCAGAAACAAAGATAAATCATCTCACCATAGGCCCTGAGGATTCCCAAAATTAAAGTTCCACCAAACAGCTCATAATTAAATCTAGGAAACAGATGAGGAAATGCAATAATCCAATAAAGAGTCAACAGAAACTACAGACTGCAGAATGAGATATCCTTAGAGTACAGCTACTAAAAATATAGCGATCAATGTACAAAATAAGTATGTTTAAACTGTTTAAAGAAATAATGGAGAAGATTGAAAATATCATACAGAGATGAGACAATCAAAAATGATCAGGAATATTTTTAAAGGGATACAAAATATAACCACCCAAATTTGAAACTTATCTGATATATTTAAATGAAGATAAAGCATAGCTGCAGAGAATACCAGCAAACTATACAAAGAATATGAAGAGATTATTCATAATGCAACTCATAAACAAAGAAAGTGAAACTATGAAAGAGAGATTACAATTTGTATTGGTGATTTTGGTTTAGATCCAACAATTCCAGTCTTTGAAAGCCAAAATTTCTTCCAGGAATTTTTGCTAATCCCTAGGTATTTACCTACAGAGCTTCCTTTGCTCTCATCTCTAGCTTCCAGTCTAATATTTTTATGCCTTACATCAACTTAGATATAGATTGCCTCTCTTCATTCAATTTGCTCCCAAATAATCACTTTCATAAAAAAAAAGTTAATGGGAATTAACCCTGGTACTAAAATATTTTATGGAGTAAAAAGAATTGGAGAACTTTTGATTAGTACCCGGTCAGAAGTCACCTTCCAGCAAAAGGAGCCAGGTAGCCTGAATTGTCACTGACTGGTCCTGGGTGACCCTCTGGAGGAAAGGCTGAAGTAAAAGCAGGGATCATGAATATTTCACCTGATTAAACCATGGGGAGCAACACAGTAACATCACTTAGACCTGGAAACGCTGTCCCCTGCTGTGTGTGCCCTATCTGCTTCTTGGGAGCACAAGGAAATAAACACAGAGGAATTACATGGACATAAACTAGACAAAGAAAAACATTACTAAGCTTCTTAGAGGCCATATTCCTTGTCCCAAAATGAAAAACCTCCTGCTTCCCAGAAGGCAATGTGGTGTAGGAATAATGACGAGTTTAATTTATAAACTCTGCAGGTTACTTGCTCTGTGAGATCCCATCATATTCTTTAACCTCTCTGAACTCAGTTTTCTCATCTGTAAAATTGTGTGTGGGGAGATTTTTCTGAAGGTAAAGGATATAAGATACAAACAATATCTGACATGTTCTATCCCTTGCAAACTCATTATCAACCTCCACTCATTCTCCAGTGTTTTTCTGCCAATCTATGTGGGTTTACACACCAATCTGCTACCTTATCAGCTCCTTATGTTTAGCTTTATTGCTTGGGCCCTGATATTCCTTAGGGATTTGTTCAAGGATTTTCCTACCTGAGTACTTTGAATACAAGTAATTAGTGCTTGAAGTGACCATCTCCTTTATCAGACAGCAGATTTTGAAAATATTGTAGTATAACGAATGTTGCACTAAATGGGCTAAAAATTCTGTTGAAATCAGTAAAAGGTGGAATCTATACTGTATAGAACAAAGTAGGACAAAAGAAAATAAGTGTGAGAGTTATCTAGAACCTTAAAGAGTTAAGAGATGAGAGGAACATCCATTAGATCTCTCTATCCAAACCGTGTCTCTTTGTGCTTCACCAAAATACAAACCATTAGGAATATTATTTAGCTCTCCATAGAGATGATGGATCTGAAAAACTACTCTCAGAGATCTGACCTTTGAGTACTAGATATTATTAGATGAGAAGAAAGACTAACTAGCACAGGACTGATAATCACACATACAGTTGAAGATACTTCCTCTTAATTGAATAGGAAAAAGTATCCCAAAATAGATGGGATTCACTGGGTTGTATCTACAATTAACAAAGAAGTCTGATCACAAGGTATAGT
Organism: Diceros bicornis minor; assembly: GCF_020826845.1. NCBI lineage: Eukaryota > Metazoa > Chordata > Mammalia > Perissodactyla > Rhinocerotidae > Diceros > Diceros bicornis. Next base: position 52,284,045 of record NC_080761.1, read on the forward strand.
CCTCGTCAGTCAAGATAAAACAATTATGTTGAAAAAACAACCAACTTCCAAATCTGAACATTAAAAAAAAATTAAATTCTTGCTTATCCTATAAGTCCAATGAATACTATTTGGGGAAGGGAAGGACTCTGCCTTTCTAGTCCCTCAGGGACTCCGGCTGACAAAAGTTCCATCAACAAGAAGGTGATTTGCACACGCCTTTATAGCTTTCACACGGAAATACCGTATGTCACTTCAATTTTGTTGTTTTTTTTGTTGGCCAAAGCAAATTACGTGACCATGTCTAAATTGAAAAAGGCAGAGAAGTACAATCCTATTAAGTGCCTAGGAAACGTGATGAAGCATGATATTCGTGAGAGCCCTCATGACTGCCATATCATCTCATAAAATTATAAATATAATATAAGATAAATATGTAAGCTAATAAGGAGAAAAATCATGCTACTTGGAAATAAATAAAAAGTAGAGTTAAATGAGAAATTCTGGGAGAGAAGGGCATGTTTCAAGAATTGCATATGCAGCTGAATTGATCTTTGTATATGGAAGCATAAGAAAGAATTATCAGATATGTCTTTGGATAGTTATGAAACATGCCCTTTTACCAGAATTTTCTTAAGGAAATTCCTCCTGTTATTGAAGCCTGAATTTCAGAAAGAATTTTTGAACAGGGATGTTGCTGATGAAAACGAATGCTGACAGACCCATTTATAGAAGAGTTTAGGAAATAAGAACACTGAAAGCAATAACTGTAGCTGGTTAGAATTATCTGAGCATTGAAAGAAACACATTACAAAAAATACACAATACAAAAACCCACAGCAATGTTTTCATAGTTCCAATTAGATTAATAGGATGGCAGGGGACTGAAAAGATAAAACCATAAAATGTACCACTTCTCTTTCCCATATAGTCAGATCTGAAGTTATTGTGGGCTATTTGAGTTGTATAAAGGATTAATAATAGCCAGAGAAGTTTTTAAGATAATCAACACCACAGATATATATATATATATATATATCATTAATGCTATAAATTGATTAAATTTCTAAATTTAAAAAATCATGGTTAATTCAGTAAAAGACAAAAAGCTGAATAAAACCTGGTGCCAGTACCTTTTATATAGTATCCTTAATGTTTAGCACAATTCTTGGAAACATAATGGGCATTTAAGATGTGTACTTCTTATTTGTTGAGATAGATAAAAGGCGAGTTACAAAAGTCCAAAGGCAGGATGCAGATCAAAAATAAAGTAATTTATCTAAATTTTTGCATATACAAAAGACATGCTTAGAGTAAAAGTCAAAGGTTAGGATAAAACAGTGGACAAAACTATCTGTCTGATATTATTGTTTCCACAATTGTTTTTCTCCTCATATTTAAATCAGTAAAATTTAAGGGAAATATCATAAAGTCTAATAAGAAGGCAGACTTATGTAATGATGAAAGGCATAGACAGACAATACTGAATGTATTTATATCCAACAAATAGCAAGGCATTCCAACACATAAAGTAAAAATTCTGTTATAGATACTAAGAGTAATGGAAAACCACAATTACAGCGATGTTTTAATTCACTGTTATCATCCTATGGCAGTTAGAAAAAAGTGAAGACATAGGAAATCAGAAACATGAATTATGGGATTTGATTCTTTTATGTTTTCTCTTTACTTTTATTATTTTTCTTTACACCAGCTAATGAGCTTAAGTTCATTGAGCGTTTTGTGCTATAGCAGAGCTTTCTTATGCACTGTGACTTAAGACTTAGCTGGTAATAGTATCAGCACCTTGTTCACGTATGGCTGAAATCTCTGAAGCCAGAAGTCTTTTAAAATTATCTCAAAATCCAAAATGTATGTTCTTAGATCTGCCCGTTGAAATTATTTCAACACTGTTTAATCAACATTCCACTCCTCTCCCTATTCAAGGGTTAATTAACCAAGTGTCTTATATTCACGGTTCTTTCTGATTTTTACAATATGTTTACTACATTATTTGGTTGTGATCTGGAACTGAAATGATTTTTTAGAAGAGATCTTTTAGGGCCGGGCCGGTGGCTTAGCGGTTAAGTGCACGCGCTCCGCTGCTGGCGGCCCGGGTTCGGATCCCCGGTGTGCACCGATGCACCGCTTCTCTGGCCATGCTGAGGCCGCGTCCCACATGCAGCAACTAGAGGGATGTGCAGCTATGACATACAGCTATCTTCTGGGGCTTTGGGGGAAAAAAATAAATAAAAAAAAAAATCTTTAAAAAAAAGAAAAGATCCTTTAAAAGCACGAAGATATAGCATTCTATACTTCCAAGAAGATAACAAATTCATTTTCAGGATAAGAAGCCAAAAGGTTACAGAGCCAAAAGGCATTAATATACTTGATATTCCATTGTCTTAAATAACATTGATGTTTTGTGATTAAAAAGCCAAATACTGCATTTGATCTCAGTAAATTTGCTCTAGCCTAAATAAGTTAGATTCAAACTTCTCGTGTGTGAAAAAAGGCAGCTAATGTACTGTAAATAAATGAATATAAACTAAGTTGTTGGAATTCATAAAGAGACTTGAAATTAAGGACTTATTCTGCCTCTTAGCAGAGAAATAAGTTCTAGTCAATTGGATTATTTTTCAGTAAAAGTTTTACAAAAGTCTAGATTAGAAAGCACAAACTAAACCAAATTAGGAATCATGTGCAAAATATAAATGCAAATTTATTTTGAGAAAGGAAACTAATGTTTGATTGACTGGGAACATGAGCATAGAGGATTGTGATTTTTAAATCCTTAAGTGTCATAATGGTAATTCTGGACATGTTCTTATTTCAGTGAAAATTGGTTTCTATGATGACTAGAAATTTTTAGGGATCGACGCTATCTTAACAATTATAAGGTCTCATTCCTCATTTTCCACATGGACAAGAGTGGCCTGGAGACGTTACCTCCTCCGAGGCCACAAAGCCCGCTCCAAGATTGGAACCTGGGCTTTAGCATTCAGTCCTTTCCTTTCCAGAGATCTACAGATCACTGCCATCCCTTATCATCTGACTCATTAACCATATTTTGGGTTAATATATTTAAAAACTACCTTTGGAAATATCAGAACTGTATTTTATCGAAAAATTCTAGAGAGACTATTCGTAAAGAAATGGAGACATGGTGTTAGTGCTGAAATTTCTGAAGACTGAAAAAAGGCTGGTAGGGGAGGAATAAAGATCTGACCTGGAGCAGAAGACAAGTAAGGAAGGGCCAAGCTGGAAGCACTTCTGCGAGGAACTAAGGAGGAAAAATTACACAACATCTGGATCAGGACATGACACGTTTCAGAGTGAGGAATTCATGAAAGAAAATGCACACACTACCTTTAGGTGCAAGGGCGAAATAGGGCAGAAGAGGGTGCTGCCTGCTGCATTGCAAGGTAGGCACTGCACAAAAGTGCTGTGTAAATGAAGGAAGCTGCAGATATCCCTTGGTGGATGTGCAGTGGGGTTATGCTCGATGGCCGTGTGGGATTACAAGAGTCAATAAGGAGTTGGAAGGACATGACTATGTAATGATATTTGCATGAAGCAGGATTACTTTATGATTAGGATCATTGAAATGATAAAAAATTTGCCCTTAGTGTTGGGAGTTTTCTGTCCTGCACCGAGTGAGTTTGGGACGAAGGCTGAACAGGTGTGTCTGATACTGCGAGATCATAAGGCACTCAGAGACACAGGGTCTCCTCAACAAATGAGGGACTCATTTCTTCTCTGGTGATTTTAGTGCTCTGACCAAGCCTCCTTCATCACTCACTTAAGTCCCTGGAATTTGGATGCATCTTTTACATGTTCTTGTTTGTTTTAGGTACGGACAGAGGAGGAGCAGAGAGTCTCTTTGAGTTTGTTTCTACTCTCAATTACCAGTGTCAGGAAGAGAGATACACATAAAGAGATTCACGCAGAGAGACACACAAACAGAGAAAAGGCAACATAGAGATATAAGGAGACCAGGAGACCCAAAGATTGAACACATCCTGAGATACAGGCAGACAAAGAGATACACACTCATAGACATAGACACACAACCATAGAGAGAAATATACAAATGTACTACATATATAGAGAGACACAGAGACATAGAAGAGATACATAGAGATACAGAGGGACAAAGAGAAACAGAAAGAAAGACTCACAGAGACACATACACACAGGTAGGCAGAAAGACTCACAGAGATATGCGCAGAGAGAGAAACAGGCAACACACGCGTAGAGATACAACAGGAAAAGATACACGCAGGGAGAGTAACACGCATTTTGTAAGAGCTGCCACCACCTTGACAGATATTTCTGTTATGTATTCTTGGCTAGTCAGCACTGGTGGTCTAGTGGTTAAGATTCTGTGCTCTCACTGCTGCAGCCCAGGTTTGTTTCCCCTGTCAGGGAACCACACTACCTGTCTGTCAGTTGTCATGCTGTGGCAGCTATGTGTTGCTGTGATGCTGAAAGCCATGCCACTGGTATTTCAAATAGCAGCAGGGTCCCCCATGGTGGACAGGTTTCAGCGGAGCTTCTAGACTAAGATAGACTAGGAAGAAGGACCTGGCCACCCACTTCCGAAAAATTTGGCCATGAAAACCCTATGAATAGCAGCAGAGCATTGTCTGACATGCGCCGGAAGGTGAGAGGATGGTGCGGGAAGACTGGGCAGGGTTCCACTGTGCTGTACACAGGGTCACTAGGAATGGGAATCAATTCCACAGCACTAACAACAAACCCTTGGCTGAAAACATCTCTTATATTAAACCTTCATCACTTTTAAAGTAATGTGCATATCAGTTGTTCCTTTTAATCCGAAAGAGCCTTACCAGTACACTAGAAAATTTTTATGGTTTTTCAAGGATTCAGTTTGTCACTTCTGCCCAATTTTAGGATTTTTTGCCAAATTGATTTGTAACTTTTAATTATTTTCTACTCAGACTTTTTCATTCTCATTTATTTTAGCTTTGTAATATTTTAGGTTCTCTGGTTTCACCCTTATCTACTTTTATTGTTTTTGCTCATATTCTTTTAAAATATTATTGCATCTTACTCATCTTAATCCTTAGGCTGGCTCTTTTTATTCTCAGCTGTTAATTATCAAATTAATTGGAATGCCTTTGATAGCAAGAAATGGAAAAGTCAAGTCAAACAGGCTTCAACAATAAGAACATGTATAGACTCTCATACCTGGAAGTCCACAGGTCACATAGATTTTAGGACTTTGTTAATTCAATGGTTCTGTCTCTATGCCCCTGTGATTCTTGGAGAGGGAGGACGGGGTGGGGAATATCTGTGTGTACTAGCTTCATCTTCAATCTGGTAATCAGATGGCTACAGTATTCCTAGTATGTCTGCCAATGCCAGCAGGAGAGAGTTCTCTTAAGGTTTTCCCTTAAGAATAAGGAAAGTTTCCCAGAATCCCTTTCACAAAATTCCCTTACATGTCATTGGCCCAAATCTAGTCTTGTGCCCTTTCCTGTACCTATCTCTGTGGACAAGGAATGCCTATTCTGTTTATCACAGGTTTGGCTTCTTAAACCAATCACTGGCTGGGAGATGGGATCTTGTTACTAGACTTAGACTAGTTAGAGCTCACACTTGAGCCTGGCCAACCTCCAAAGCCACATGATTGCTATAAACCAGGAGAAGGACAGACACCAAAAGAAAATTAAGGCATTAGCAAGAAAAGGGGAAGAGTACCCAACCAGCTGCTGGGTAGGCAATCAATAACATCCATTAGCATCATCATCACTATCATTATCGTCATCAGCAGCAGCACTATCATCATCATCACCATCACCATCATCACCATCATCATCATCACTATCATCCACAGCACTATCACCATCATCATCCTTATCACCATCATCACCATCACCATCATCATCATCATCACCATCACCATCATCACCATCACCATCATCACTATCATCCTCATCACTGTCACCACCATCATCACTATCACCATCATCATCACTATCACCATCATCATCACCATCATCATCATCACTATCACCATAATCATCACCATCATCACCATCACCATCATCACCATCATCATCATCATTACTATCACCATCATCACCATCACCATCATCATCATCACCATCATCATTATCATCCTCATCATCACTATCACCATCACCATCATCAGCATCATCATCATCATCACCATCATCACCATCATCATCATCATCATCATCATCATCACCATCACCATCATCATCACCATCATCATCACTATCACCACCACCACCACCATCATCATCATCACCACCACCATCATCATCATCATCATCCCTGTCATCATCACCTTTATTTTTCTACTGGTCTTAACACGAATAAAAATCACAGGTGTGAAATGCTTCACATTTGTTCTGATTTTTTAAAATTAAAATGACAATTCTACTGACCATTCTCTTTTTTTGTTGTTGTTCTGTTTTGTTTTTTTAACTAGGAAATGAGAGAGCTGGTAAAATGTTAGCTCCTCTGTGAAATATGCCCTGATTCTTAACCTCCAGGCAGAAATAATGACATTCTTCTATGACATTTCATTTATATTTTTGTCAGAGTGTTTATTGATTTATATTAGAGTTTGCTAGACCATCACTCCATGGGGGTGGGATGAAGCATGCATTGTTGAAGCCCCAAGACCTACTCTAGTGTCTGGAGTATATTAAGTGCACAATTAACAATTACTGAGTTGATTTAAATATCAGGCAATTGGAACACCTATAGAGCATATTCCTTGACATAAAAGATATTGTAAACAATGATTCTAGATCATGATATTGAAGAAAACTCTATGAGGGCTACATCACTCTGCTGTAAGCTACTTTGGGAAAATTGTCCAGATTTTAACTTACAATAAAAACCTACAAGAAAACTCCTAAAATTGAGAAATAGCTGTAAGATACAAGAATGATATGCTGGGGAAGGAATATGTTGTTAGGATGTACTAGACATCCTTACGTCAATAAATTATGATTTTAGATACTCACAAAGTGTCTCAGATGCATTTTTAAAAAACTTTTTCATTAAAATACCTAGGAAAAAAATTCAAAATATCAGTGGGACAATGGAAGATGGCTCTGACAATTGGCCTATCAACTTACAAGCAAATGTCAAAAAAATATTTAAAAATATATATATTTATATTTATAATTTTAAATATATTTATATGTATATATATAATATTGCATTCTGTTTCATATGTATGTATAAAATATAAAGTGTAAATGGTTAGAAAACAATAACGTGTATAAACAAGGCCTGAGAATTACCACTTATCTCTCACAATTATAGAATTAGAGTTTGACTGCTTTTGTAAAACAGAAAAATTTTATATAGTTCAAATAAGATTCAAATAATTCAAATATGGTTATAAATAGAACATAACCATCTTAGGATAGAGACTGTGGATTGGCCAGCTCCATTTTTCTCCTTTGTTCGAAGGTACCTTCCTCTACAGAGCCTAGATATCAAAGCAATGCATTTCCCAGACCCCTTCACAACTAGGATTTGGGATGAATGTTAGCTCTCACCAACCAAGTAAGAGCATAGAAACTTTGGAAAGTGGAAGTGAATTAGAGGTTATCTCTGGGATCTTTTTCTATTTTAGCTATTGGCAAATAGGTTGTGGAGTCATAAGGCTTTCTTGCATCTGTGGTCCAGTATCCATCTCCAGTTCCCCAGGTGATGTGGTGGCAGCAGAGGCAGAGGGAGAGGTAGATTCTTGAATCCAGCTTCCTACACGCTAGATATCAGATCAGGCATCATATTCTTAAGGTCAGTATTTCCAAGGTGATTTCAGAGGTAGTAGTTCCTTTGGTGGGTCAGTTCTTCAGTGTTCAAAACGTCATTCCTGGAGTCCCAGGCTAGAGTTTGCCTCTCTAGAAATTCTAACAATTTTATGTGAAATGCCATCTTACTTTCTATTTTCTACATGGAATGTTGACCGAATATACCTATCAGAAACAAGAAAATGTTAAAACAAAGAAAATGTGGGAAACATGATAAAACAAGAATGCATGGAATCAGAAAATATTACATGAAATAACAGAAATAAGATCAAACATGAGTGATGGTAGTAAATAAAATATCTAAGTTATTTCCTCCTTTTTAAATGAAACACACACCTATAATGTGTCAATTTATAAATGTTGATGATTGCAAGAAACCTACTTATAGCTGTGAAACAGAAATGTCAAATGTAGAATTATAAGCAAAACTATTCTTGATAAGTTCGAAAGAGAATAAAGAGAAAACTTCTTTGTCTTCTTTCTTGCAATGGTTGCAGTGTTGCTATCAGAGAAAGTAGAATTCAATTTAGAAAGCATTAAACAGAAAAATAATATTATATACTCAATGAAAATGAGTCAAGAATACTTATGTTCCAAATAACATTGATTTTTTAAAAAATGATGGTCGTGTTTTGTGAAAATTCAGTTCCTTAAAACTCTACAATAATGCCATCTCAAAAAATTCAAAAGTTGTCGCAAGATGAAGAGTTTGACTATGAACTGATGATGTACAAAGTCATTCCCCTCTCTAACATTCTTCCCTGTTGAATACAAGAATCCCTAATCATTGACTCAACTTTATTATTCAAATGTTATTCAAATATAATACAACGTGAAATTTTTAAATCTTGAAAAAAATGTAGCATTTCATGAAGTAGATAAAAGTCATGTAGATGGTGTTTATTTTAGACTATACTTTGATATCTTATAAATGCTCTATAAGGAATTCTTACTGCTTTCATAATCAGTCAATAATAGAAAGAAAAATATTGGGAAACAACATAATTTTTAACTCCTTATTTCTGGATTTTAACTCTTTATTTAGTCTTTATATTTTTATATGTTTACCTAAGTTTACATAGTATTTTTATTACTTTTATATCAGAAAATGAGTCTGTTTTAAAGACAAGATAGGTGTAACATTCACCCATTGTCTTTACGCATCATAGTGACCTTAGTAACAATATTTTTAACATTCTTTGTCTGAATAATTTAAATAGTGTGGATTATATTTTTCTGTTACATTCTTATTGTCTTCTCTGCCTAATTTATTCCAACTGATCTCATATGACTTTAGGACACCATCTCTGTGCCTTTGTCCTCAAAAAAAAAGAAGGATGAAGTAGGTCAGTGGTCTTTATAAACATAATTTGAATAACATGATTCTGCACCTCCATTTGTCTTTCATCCCTTTAGTCACCATTCTGTCGGGTTGAAAGATGAAAAGAACACATTCCATAAAATTAAATTCCCCATTGACCAGCCAAACAACTCAGATTAAATGCTTAGTATCTCCGCTCTCTACATTCTAATCAGACAATCATTTTTCTGTAGAACTGAGTTTATTTATTTATTTTTTAAATTTTTTGTTTATTGTAGTAACATTGGTTTATAACATTGTATAAACTTTAGGTGTACATCATTATACTTCTATTTCTGCATAGATTACATCATGTTCACCACCCAAATACCAATTACAACCCATCACCACACACGTGCCGAATTATCCCTTTCACCCTCCTCCCTCCCCCCTTCCCCTCTGGTAACCACCAATCCAATCTCTGTCTCTATAGAACTGAGTTTATATTCTCTCAACAAGATCCGTGCTACTACACCCCAATGTCCTGGCAGTCATGAAAGCCTCTTGAAAAATTTAAGAGGGACTCTCCTTCTGGTATTTTGTAATTATCATAGGCAGTCAGTGCATGCTCACGGTACCCCTCTATCAAAAACTCCTAGTCTAACCACTACTGTAGAGAACAATCAGCACAATGCAATATTTACATTCAAGTTTGCCTCACACTATCTTGGCACTTTACATTTTTCATTATTGATAGTAGTAAATGGTCTGTATTTAAGGGTAATTAATATTTATGTGTGGAACGGGGAGAACAGGAAGAGGATAATCCTTGGAGGACTGTCCCAGTGAAGAATGTTGGCTGTTTTAGGGCTGCAAATGTGTTGAGCCAAAATGTTCCCAAGTCTTTTCATCTGTTAAAAAAAAAAAAAAGTTTTTTAAAACAATCCACACCTGTGTTAGGATTCCTTTTAAATCAAAGTAAGAATTATCAAGCAAAATGTTTTAAGGAGTCTCTTTACTTCCTTAATTTTATGTTAGAAATCAGGTAGCTAAATAGAATTTGGGTGCTGTTCAAATTGTAATCAAAATTCACATAGATTTAATCAAATGTGGTAACTGTAGAAGTTATCGATATGGGCAGATCCAACCTTCCACCTCAGTTGGTACCTCAGCCCACCAGCATGAGTTGAGAGAGCCAGATTCTATTACAGGCAGGCATCTTCTAATGCAGGCATACCTGGGAACAGAGGTACATAGCATGATTTAAATCTCTAAGGAGTAAAGACTACTTTGATATTGTATGGGTATGATTGATGTGTCATTACAGTTCATTATTCTCTGGGACTTTGGGACATGCCCTTTCAATCAGCGGGACATATTACCTAAAACAAAGTTCTCCAAAACAACTTTCCACCAGGGTTCCAATAGGAGCCTTCAGCCCAGCTAACTCTGATCATTCCTCTCCTCTACAGTCCCCGTTGGACATTCTGCAAAATGCAAGCACCTCCGAATCCTTCTCTCCATTCTGCTTGGGACATCTTCTTTCTCCACGATCTTCCCACCTCTGAATCTCCCTCACTTTACTTGTACTCTCCAGAACTACAATTGACTATGAGGAAATTCCACTCCTCTCGCGCTTTCATGGGAATAGGACACTTCCTCACTCCATTGATGTTGGGCTTGGCCATGTGACTTGCTTTGGCCAATGGGATGTTAGTAGTCAGTCATAATGCAGCAGAAGCTTGGCATATGCTTTTGCAGTTTGGCTTGTGTTCTCTTGCACTTCTGTTATCGCCATGAGAAGAACATGACTGGGCTAGCCCAGTGGTCCCAGGAGGAGGATGATAGACATGTGATACTAAGATGCCCTAGATAAGTCGACAGAATCAAGCCCAGTCTAGATTAGCCGATGGCATCTACCACAGACACATAAGTTAAATAAATGCTTACTATTGTATACTCTGAGATTTTGAAGTTCTTTGTTATGCAGCAATACCTAATTGATATACCTTCCCTGAACTCTTTCTTTACCATCTTGCTTAAGTGACACCTCAAAAGACTGATCATTTTTCTTTAACTTCCTCAGGGCAAGAAGGTGCGTTTGGAGTTCTTCCTGAAGTCCTATGCCAATTCTAGATAATTGATTTTTTGCCATCTTCTTGCAAAAGCTCTTCTTCTTTCAAGTCTCATAATGATTTGTAATATATGCCTTGCTTTACACACAGTCTGCTGCTGCTATTTATCATTCTCCACTACTCATCACAGCCTTAGACATGGCTTTCAGTCTTTCTTTCTACCCTAACTCCCTACCTTGTTCTAGGTGACTTTGGCATCAAAACGGATGATCAGCTGAGTTTCTGACTTTCAATATCTTAAGCTCGTCATCTTTAGAGCCTAAAACAAAACAGACACACAATGAATGCGAGTCATTTTCTTTTTCTCTCACAATGACCTTTCTTTTTTACTTTACTTAGGCTACCCAATTTGTGATCCTTAATTCTGTCATCTAGGTTCCTAATATGACCTTCTCTGCTTCCAGATCCCTCATTCATTTACCACCAATGGCACCTGCTCTTCAACTTTATCAGGAGCTCCTGTCTCTACATATTCTCCTTTATCCACTACTATCAGGTTTCTGTATCAATTCCTTCCCTACCCAGCCCAGAATGAATATTTTTATCACTATCATTTTTATTATTTTATCAACTGTCTCAGAATGAAATCCCTTTGCCCTTCTTCTTTGCTATCATACTGATTCCATTTTTCAGATCCTCATCTCTAAACCTGCACACACACCCCCTTCCTCCAGGAAAGTGTTGTTGGAAATTACACAGACCCAAAGTTCATTTCAAGTAAACAGTTTCTAACCTCTTCTGAGCCCTTAGACCCTTTAGTAATCCTGTTACTTGCAATTGATCCATTTCTTCACTCATTACTCTTACCAGCATTTCTGAATCTTTCTCTCAGCCTCAAGTCCCTTTCCCATCCCTACTCCACCTCAGTTTCAGAGATGACTTTACTACCTGCTTCATAGAAAAATACAGCACATCTGTCAGGAGTTTCCTCATCTTCCTTTCCAGCCCCAATCACCAACCTCTCCACTAGACCATAAGCTTCTTAGGGCATAAATGGTGATTCATAATCTTTATGTCTGTGGAGCCAAACACAGTGTCCTCATACCCAGACTCTTAATACATATTTACTGGATTGATCTGAACTCAACAACATGTGTGTTATATTCTGTCCAGGAACAGTTGTTCTGGCTATCCTGTGGCTCTCACCCTCTCCTACCTCCTCCAGGATTTGTTCCACCACGTATGTCTGCAAAGAGTCACTCTTGCTCACTCTCGCCCTCCCACCATGAAGATACTCAAATTTCTTTATCCTAAAAATATAGCTCCTTCTTCACTCTTCATCCCTTTCTAGCACCATCCTGACCTTTCCTCCTACCTACTTTCATTAACAGCAAAGTTTTTTGAAAAGTGGTATATGCTGAGGGCTTGGTCCTCATTGTTTTATTCACTTCTCAACATATTGAAATCTGGTCTCATCCCTAATGGTCCATGAAACCCTCTATCTCTAAACTCACCAAAGGCTACTTAATGGCTAAATACAAAGGTTGCATTTTGTTCTTCCTCTTACTTCATCTCTCCACAGCCTCTCTCCACCCCTCCCTTGGTCTAGAAAATTTCTTTTGTTCAGCATAAATTTTATTATTTTTCTGTTTTTTTCCCCCCTACTTGTCTAATCATTAATTCTGATTTCCCTTGCAAGATCTCCTCCTCTCACCATCGAGATCCATGTATGGACATTTCCAGGGTTCTGTCCAGGGCTTTTAATTTGTCCATTCTGATTCCATACATTCTTCCTTGGTGATATTACCCGTATCTATGGTATTAATCATCATTACATGCTGACAATTCTCAAATAATTACTTCTAATTTTGCATTCTCCTGACCTAGTTCAGTCCACTTGGATGTTCAATGGGAACATTGAGCATGTCACAAAATAAACACTTTATTTTCATCATCAAACCTTATTTGTTGTTTTAATTAAGATATTACCTAATTTGCATCTCTTGATAGGAGAGGTTCTAATCAGATGCTGGACAGAGTCATTGTTCCCACAGGGCTCAGAGACAAGAGATGGGACCAGAGTGCCTCTACTTGAGTAGT